>NC_133539.1:49555000-52055000 GCF_048773025.1 Camelus bactrianus
GCCAGGAGTCCTTCAAGTGCCCCCCCCAACCCTGTTTTTGATTCTTATATTGTATCTTTATTTTAAAATACATGTTCATTACTACTCTTTTAAAACAATTATTTATTCTTAGTGCTAAAGGTAAATACACATTCCTCACTTACCCCCAGCCTTTATGTAAATGCCTCTTCAGTTTGAAATGTATTCTACTGCAGGATCCTCAGGGAGTGCTCACAAAGGCAACAGTCCCTGAGTCCTTACATGATGCAACAGATTTAACATAGTCTTTATATTAAAGACTGAATATAACATCCTTCACTCACGTTTTCTTTCCATGAGTATATTAAATATGTTACCTTATTATTTTCTAACATAAAGAATTGCTGTCAAAAAGCTAATAACAATTTGATTTTCTTTCCCACATCTGGCCTTGTTTAATACTTTTATAAGAATATGCTTAATGTCTGTTCTGAGCCTATTTGCCTACTTTTGCAGTATAATCTTTTAATATGTATTTTTTAGTCATTTTATCTTAAGATATTTTACCTGAATTATAATTTTTAGTATTTTTTCTATTATTTCCTTTAGTATCTTCTATTAAACATTTTTATCTTCTTTGCTTGTCTCTTTCTTTGAATCTCTTTTACCTCTTTTTTCTTTTAAAATTCATTATTTATTACCTTATTTCACTTTAAAATTTCCCTTATTCTATCTTTTAAAAATTTCTTTTAATGCGTTAGCTTTTGTGTTAATATGTTCTTGGTCTTCATCTAGTTTGCTCTTAATTTCTGGAATGATTTTCAAAACTTATTATTTCCAGCCCTTCCCTGAATTCTCTCACTTATCTAAACTTTCTTCTCTCCAACTGACTCATTTACCAGTCTATCTAAAATTTTTCATAGGTTATATCATTGTCTTTCTTCCTGTTAGCTCATTTTGAATGATTAGGCTGTAGTTTTTATTTATTTTGAAGTCATGTCTTTCTAATATGCTATTATTGTTGTAGGAATGTTACTTTATTCTCTATTCTTTTTCTTGTGGTATCTTTATATGTAATTCTGCCCCATCTCTTTTCTATTGTTCTATCTAAGTATGTTTAAGTTAAATGCATTTTGATTTTTGTCATGAAAGGGTGGGCCACACTATCTTTGCTTGTGTCTCTAGAGTGCTCTCTTCAGTTATTTCCAAGGTAAATTATGTGCCATTTTTCTTTCTGAGATGTACTTCCTTTCCTCCTGTCCCTCACTTTTATCTAAATTGCCTCTTTGCTTTTTCCTATTGGGCCCATCCTGTTTAATTTGGATTCCACTCCCAGGGATTTCTTCTCAGTCTGGGATAAGTCTGAAGAGTCCCCTCTGCTCAACCACTGACAAGCCTTTTCTTGTTTCCCTTGAAGGCACTGGTAATTTGGTGCCTACAGACTTCTTCCTTCTCCATTTCTGCTGCTCTTCCCAGATTAGTCTGCCTGTCTTGTCAGGGCTTGCCTGCTGTTTTTTTGAGGGGTAATTCTCTAGTTCTAAGGCCCTTCAGAAGCCCAGCTGATCTTCCTCTGCTTGTTTTTGCACAGTTGTTAATACCACATGGCCTAGTGGTTTGTCCCCACGTATTAATGGTGATATACATTGTTATGTAGTGTTCCCGTAGACATTGCCTTTGTGGTCTTAGTTTTGCTACTCTGGTTAGTCTGCTGTTACAGGGAGTTTCAGAAAGTTGTGCCACTTGTATTGCCAACTTCCCAGAATCTGGGCAAGCTTTACAAAATTTTAATACTTACGTATCTGAGTAATGCACATTAAAATATAATTAACGTATCAAGTGGATTTCAGTCAACTTCACAAATATTAGTGCCTATCAGTTTAAACTGCAATAATTTCAAGAATAAAATTAAATATTATAAATGGTAGTATGCAAATATGGCATTAAAAATTGATGGTGGTGTACAAATAACTACATTTGGAAGTACCATTATAGTTAAATGACAAAAAAGACACAGGGTTGTTTTGTTTTGTTGTGTTTTTAAAATTATGGAGTTGGAGTAATATTTGGAAGCACCAATAGAGAGTGAAGAAGGCACTGATCCCACCTCCTGATCTTGAGGAAATAAGGGTGTAAGAAAATAAATAACTACTACTTTTTGAGAATGATGCAGAGAAGACGGACCCTAATGGCAAGGCTGGCTTCAGTTAAGGAAAAGGGGAGGAGGAGTTATCAGGACAGCTGACATTGGTGACAAATTGAAATACAACAGAGTTCTAAGGCTAGATATAACACTCTCAAACTGAGAAATATTCCGATGTGCTGTTAATAAGAAGAATGTTCATACCCCATGATCCATTAATTATACTTCTGGGAATTTATCTTAAGTAGCTGAATGGTCAGAAGAAAGCTAGTTTAAGGATGATCCTTAATACATAGATTGTAATTCTTTAAATAAAGTAAAAACCCAAACTGAAAGATCATGATTCAGTTATTGAAAATGACTAAACAAATGATGGTGTGTATATAAGACATAAAGCCTCTAAAATTGTCAACCAACTGTAGTTTAAGAACAATGCAAAACATTTTAAGTAAAAATGTAGGTAACATTTTTTGATAAATAAAATTGCAAAGTATGAAAAAATACATGCATACAAACAAGATTTATATAGATGTAGAAAAAAGGAAATACGATTTTCAGGATATTGGGATGATATAATTATTTTCATTTATAAATTAATTTTGGTATTATTATAATTCAGTCACAAATGTATATATATATTTGTATATAACTTTCTCAAAAAGGGAGACTATAAGACTATTCATCTCATATCACTTTAAAAATGAAAATAATTCGTGAGTGGTGCTTTCTCAGATACATCCTTATATATTTTATATTTTTCTGTATTGTTTCCGTATATATTTTTCTGTATCATTTCTTCTTTGGAGAAATATTTATAAGCTCTAAAAATACAATTAGGTATGGAAACAGTAAAAAGATCAGTGGATGTCAGGAGGAAGGGATGACCAGGCAGAGCACGGAGGAGTTTTAGGGCAGCAGGGAGACTATCTGTATGATTCTACCATAGTGGATACATGTCATACATTTGTCAAAATCCATAGAATTACAACACCAAGAGTGGACCCTAACGTAAATAAGCTGTGGACTTTGGGTAATAGTGACATGTTGATGGGGACTCACTGACTGTAAGGAAGGTATCGCTGTTGATAGGGATGTTAAGAGTGGGGGAAGCTGTGCATGCGTAGGAGGAGGCGGTATATGGAAACGCTCTGTACTTCCCACTCAATTTTGCTATGAACCTAAAATATCTGTTTAAAAATGCTTATTAATTTTTTTTAAAAAATTAGAGGCTGGGTTATAAAGTTTTATATTCTACCAGATCAAGGAAATATGATCTGAAACCTAAGGCACCAATTTGGGGTTAAAGCAGAGGGAGGGGCCAAATTGTAATTTGGATTCTTTTAGTTTCTGTGTAGTTTTTCAGCGAGAAGCAACTCTGTTTCTTAGTGGCTCTGTTTTGCCATTTGTACAATGAGGACTATAGGTGGGGTACTCTTTATAGGTGTACCCTGAGGGTAGATGACCGTCTATACTAAAACCTTTTTAGATTAAAAGCACTTTACAAACCAGTCACAGATCCATGTATTTTCCAACTTATGTTTTGTTACAGTGACACAGGATGGATGGAGAAGCAACCATACAGTAGAAATAGAGATAAACCAAACTCTGGAAATACCATGCTTTCAAAATATCTCCTTAGAAATTTCATCCGAGTTCACCTTTGCATGGTTGGTGGTAAGTGTTGCCCTTTTCAGTGAATAACTGCAATGATCTTTAAATGTTAATGAAGTAAAAGTGAATAACAGGTAATAATAGGAAAGGAAACATACTGGACAAGAGGCAGGCATTATGCCAAAGGCTGGGGAACAGTGAGGGGTAGGGAAGGAGGGACCCTAGGATTCCTTCTAACTCAGCAAGCCTCCGGGTTTTTGGATGCAGTAACTTAGAAAGTAGTTCCTAAAGCTTAGTTTCTATCTCAAGCTATACACTGAACCCTGCTTACAGAGAGAAGATGTGTGATAGTGGAGCCACGTCCAGCAGAAGCCCCTGCTCACACGTTTGTTTCACACACAACATGTGCAGAGGCATGCACCTGCTCTTCCCAGAACCCTTACCACTACATCCTGGGAAGTACACTACAGTGCTTTAGACGGGGACACATGAACTCTAATGCTTATCAAACACAGGGAGAAAATGTACATCAGAGAAGCAGGACCTGTGCCAGAAACAGCCGCTGCTCAGCTCTTTTATTTTCACAGGTAAAGCCAGGCCCAAAGTTGCCATGTTTTCTGACTTAAACACATACACACAGAAATTGATTTTTATGAGAAATTTCCCAAAGCAAGGCAACCAAACGGCAGCCAGCTATTCACCACTATATATAGTAGACCTCTGATACTGTCGGAAAGTCAGTTGGTAGCAGAAGTCTGACACAGTTATAAAAACCATAAACACAATTTCAAGAATTATGTAATAGGATGTTTATTAAGATGATCCAGAATATGATTATATTAATCTCAGATCATCAACAAAATGGAAACACAAGATTTAAAAATTCTTACAGAACTAGTGAATGTCCGTGAATGTAGCAGCTGATACAGTTTGCAAAATACTGTACTCACATGACTGATCATTCCTCTGACAAGTTACTAGATTTTTGTGGACTGCCTTGGAAATTAGACCCTTCGTATAAAATGATTTCTCTGAGGATGTGCCAAATCCAAAATAACTGACTTGCAAATAGGCCTTAAAATGCAACCTACTGATCGTCTTTGACTATACAGGTATTTTTTAGTCAGTAGGATCAAAAAAATTATAAAATAACTTTCTCAAATTGCTCTAAAATCTACAATGCTTCTTTGTTATCTGTCAAAAACCACATTTTTAAGTTTCCGAAATGTCAGACTTCCTGCCTGACATTATGCCTTTCATTAGTATAAGTCAGTTGTTCTTAACAAATGTGATACAAGGTGGGTCTTAGAAAATACAAGTGGAGATGATCTCAAGAAGGCAGAAACCTGCTATACTAAACATTACTGTAATGGAAATGCACTGTTTATACCTTGTTTTTATTATTAATATTTTCCATCAATGGCCACAATGTTTCTACCCTAATTATCACAAATTTGCTATCAATGCGAGTGGTAAGTTTAATAATAATAAATAAGACTAAAGTTTAATAAAGCTTTACTGTAGAGATTTTTGCTGGCTTGCAAGTTGATCTGTAGGGGTCTTATCTGGAGGGTGTCTCACTAGTTTTTCCAAGCAATTAAAGTTTTCAGGCAGTTTGTGCCTTTTCTATGACCCTGAGCTCCTCCAGGACAAGAAAGCTGCATCACTCATTTCAAAAATCCCTGTCATCTAGTATAGTGAGTGTCTAGAACATAGGCACTCAATAAAGATTTAGTAACTAATTGAATGGATCTGTTTCTCTTCATCTTCTTTCTTCATAGTCCTATTCACTCGCCTGGTATTAAATTGGTAGTCACTAAACCTCATGCTGTCTGGCTGATTGGTTAATGAGCAGCTCATTAAGTGTCAGTGACTAGATAACTGATACAGTGTCCTCTACCTGATGGGTGATAAGATACCTGATAAGAAGGCACATGGACATTATCTCTGAATCCTGCCAGCACATTTAGGATAAATGAGGAGCAGAGAGATCGTACCTGAGCTCACATAGTGAGAGAGGGTCCCCTAAACGTCTGCTGGAACGTGGAGCCATGCTCTGATTTTAAAGAGTGCATCATGATGGAGACAACTTGGGGAATCTTTTTGAAAGAAACCCCTCTTCAAAGGGAACATTGTATTGGCAAATGTACTGATTGAATTCCTATTGTGCATTACCTTTTTAAATGTCAAAATCTATTTGCTCCTCTGATTTACATCCGCACGCCACGCTGTTGGCGAGGTGGGATTCAGCAAGCCTGAGATGAAATCATCAAATCTCCCATTATTAAGGAATAAACTGTGCAGCTCTTTATGTCATGACTGTTATAGGTCTGCAGAGGGCATAAATATCCCCTCAACTCATATTTTAGTTCTTTAGTCTCCCGTTAAGCTGGCAGTAATCATCATAATGATAACCAATTGTTCTTACAGACATGATATAATGTGGCTTTTAGAAAAAGGTTAAAAAGTAGCACTGGTGAAGATGAGCTCAGGAGGGGAGAAACTGCTATACTGAACTCAGTAACTCCGGGGAGCTGCAGAGTGCACCCGCTTCAGGTGCTGAGTCAAACCCTGGAAACAATTTGATGAACTAGAATCATTTAAATCGAGGTCACTGGAAAGCAAAAGCCATGCATATCCTGTATGTGAAATTTTATAAATTAATTCAGTTATGACCCTCATGGGAAGGGTTATTACTGGGATTCTCAGTTATCATAAAAATATTATTTGCTGTGTGTACCTGATCCCATGCTGAGGCTGTGTTAAATGTGTTCACGGAGCAGATCTTTTGCATTTGGGGAAGTAACATTTCAGGATCACAATTACACTGAAGTAGAAAAGGCATCTGGTGCAAATAGTGTATCCACCATTTATCTAGCATGAGAAGTGACTAAGTAAACACAAAGGGTTACCCTTCAGTGGACACTGAGGGTCCATGAGCATGGTGGGATGATGTGTAAGAAGTTGTACAATGTGTGTATTTAGATGGAATGCAGTTGATAGAGAAAGGACAAGTTAAATTTTTTTCCCAGTTTATGTCCTGGGGCACAAGATATAATCATCAGGGAAATTCTTCATGCTTACACTGGGAGCTTCTAAATACAGTCTCATATTCTGTGTTCATTCCAAACTATCATCCTGATTTCCTACAGCATAAATTTCCATTCAATCTAACAAACATATGTGAATCTGTTTTAAGTGCTAGGTCCTGCAGGGACACAAAACTGTATTGGACATATTTCCTACTATGAAATACAACTTGAATAAAAATGTAAAAAATGAGAGCATAGAGGGAAAATAGTTTGATTCTGACTAAATGGACCTGGAAAACCACTGAGGTTATATGTGAGCTGGATAATTCAAACCAGCAAACAATAGGCATGTACTACACCAAGACCCAGGACCTGTGAGCACAAGTTGGTAGTAGGGGTGAGAGAGGTGTTTAGGGAATGTTTGTTCTCAAAGGTGGTGGATAAAGAGAAAGCCATGATGTTTCTCTTTAAAGTCGTGAAAATAATGTAAGAAAAAAATCAGATTCAGACAGCTCAATATTAGTAATAAAGACACATAACTTAAACCTAGATGCTTATATTTTTTTCAATTTTTTATCTATAAATGTATCTTTTCAATATAGTCTTCTTCAGTACTTGTAATGTTTTGTATGTAAACAAAACCTGAAGTGATTCTATAAACAGTGTTGGTTTACCATGCCTGTGGGAAACCTAGCTATTCAGAAAACAGAGCTGTCACCGTCCACCTGATGGTAGCTGACCCTAATTGTCTTCACCATAATCAAAAATAAAGTGCTGGCCAGCTTACAAAGTGTTGACAACCAATTGTAATGACTGGGAACATATTGCTTTGGATTTTTTTAAAATGGACGTAGGGAGCTTTGCAAGCAGCTATTTTATAGCACCGACTGGATAGAGAATAAATGGAGAAAAGTAAAGGTAAGAAGCAGTTTGAAGGGAGGGTATAGCTCAGTGGTAGAGTGCATGCTTAGCATGTAGAAGGTCCTGGGTTCAAACCCCAGTGCTCCCTCTAAAAATAAATAAGCCTAATTACTCCCACCCACCACCAAAAAAAAAAAAAAAAGAAAAAAGAAAAGAAATTGTTTAGAGATAAAGAAGTAGCAATGGATGCAGTTAACAGAGTGTGTTGAAAGGGCTCTCTACCTCAGTACCAGTGTCGTGGCCACCGTTGCCAGCTCTGACGAGGAGCTCAGGACAGCCTCAAGATGAGGTAACCTCACTAAATCAAATGGCACCATGGCCTCTTTTCTGCACTGAAAATTCTGGGTCTAGGACTAAAATAAGAAAACTTCTACAAATTATTTTAGGGCTTGTCAGGTCTTTATAGGACATTGAGGAGGAGTTCTCTGTGATCCCACCCAGCCCTCATCATGTTAATTATTTTATCCAATTCCTGGACATAAGTTAATTATGCATTTATTTTTCTTCTTTGGGTCCTGATTTTCTGTTTTTCTTGTGAGTTTGTTCTTCTCCTCAGACTGTCAGCAGAGAAGTCAAGGACTGTCCATTCTACTACTTTTGTGAGGCTGTATGTAGCAAAGTCATTAACAGCATGGCTTTTAGAGGGAAATTATTGTTTTCAAACCCTGGCTCTGCTAGCTTTGTGGTCTAGGAGCTAGGATTGGGGTGAGGTGAGCAGGACCCTCACCTTGGTGCAAAATTTAAGGGAGTGCCCCCAAAATTAGTAGCCAAGGTATATATCTCAATAAAATATTTGTAAAAATCAAAATTAAGGGGAAATCCATAATGAACAAAATGTTAAGTTTTGAAATAAATGCAGGCTGTTGTTTGTTTTGAGACTCTGCTATGCTGCTCCAAGAACAGAATTTCCCAGTCCGCCTGTGGCTCCTGGGCCTTCATGGCATCGTGCCCCCAACGAGTGTGTGTATGTCGGTTGACAACGGCAGGAGAAAGGACTGAGGAATGCATGGCTTTAAGTAGTCGTTCTCCAAAAATTTTAATTGTAGAATTTTTATTAACTTTTTCCACTGAGTCAAAATATGGGAGGATATTTTGATAAGTGCATAAAAGGGCACACATTCTCCTTTTGTCTCAGAATTCAGTGTAACCTTGGATACGTTGCCTGGCCTCAGGTTTCATTCCATCCTGCATAGTCAGCCTCCTGTTTCCATGAGGTGCTGAATAGCAGCATGGCACCTGTAGTCAGTCTGTATTAAAAAACGCATCTTTAAAGGTTTAGTTTTAGGACTCTACATAATTCTTCAGTTTAGCCAGGCAGATAGTGAACACTCATGAATTCACAGCAGGTTAACCAGTTGAGGCTGAAGGACAGTAAGTAGTAATCAAATATCTGTTAAATGTTATGACTTATGGAGATGTATTATATACATTAACTAGTTCAATCTACATTCCTCATTAAATCATAAAGGTCCAAGTTGAAAATCCTGAAGTTTTAGAAATATTTATTAATATTTTAAAAGTCGTCAAAATAATTTCTTTGAAGAACAAGGAAAGAAAAGAAAAACTGGCAAGAATAAAGACTCTATAATAAGACCCCCTACCAGTCTATTTCCTGCAGAACAGGTTACCTGAGATCATTATTATCAGGTGGGAGTTGAGGTATATTCTCTGACCCCTATCACCAAAGGTAGGTCAGTATAACATAAAAAGGCTCCTTTCAGTCAGCAAACTGTTCACACCTCTGTAATCTCCCATCTGTATAAGGGCCTGAAATTTCTTTTAAATTTTTCATTCCCAAATCCAGAAAAAAAATTTATATGTTTCTTGGTTTGGTTTTATTAATACATCTTGATTCTTATTTGTCCTTTATTTGATGCTGTGACTTAAGGGCCTTCGTTGTGTGACCTTTGAGCAAGTTACCTAACCTCAGTTTATTCCAGATTGTTATAAGGAGTAAATAAGGTAAGGCTTAAAAGAACTTGGCACAGTGCCTAAAACACAGGAGTAAATTTAAGCTGTGAATAATAAGAATATAAAAATTCAGTAGTGGTCATAGCATAATATTAGAATTGTTTCTCCCTCTCCCAGCTCTAGACATTTCTTTGTTTGCCTGCAATGCTGTTTTTCACTTTTCCTCCCATTTGCTCCGTAAAAGTAGCCACTCATGTGCAGTTTCCCACCTCAGCCCCTTTATATCTGGGGACTCTAGGATCTCTTGGCATCTCCAGCTACAGGTTACAGGGCACACTTTGCAACTAATCCGTCTTTCCCAACAAAGGAACAAAGCCCTCCTCTACAGCAGTCAAATGCCCAGAAAACAAACAAAAAACCCAGTGCATAATTTAAAAAAAAATATTTTCTCCATCAATTAAACCACCCTGGCCAGTCACCCCCAGCTACACAATAAAGGAAAAAGCAGTTTTCACACCAGTCTCTTAGCCTCTGACTGCCCTTGCTCCCCCAACAAAGTGACAGATGAAAATGTTCCAAATATCGTCATTTACCGCAAGACCAAGAAACATTTGAGCTCCAAGATTCTCACAAAAACAGTCTCTGTGCATAAAATAAGAGCTATAAAACTTAGCTTGTGCTGAAGGACCTGCAGGGGGAGCCTGCTTCCTTAATCACTGGCCCAAGATCTGCAGAAGCTGACTAAAATGCCTTCCTCTTTCTTCTGCTGCTACCACCCAATACTTCTGCTCCTTTAGGGGCCCCTTATGTCTCCAGAACATAAGTGCTCTCCCTTTAATTTTCTGTGCCCTTCCTCATTAGGAAGACAGCATCACAGACTCTTAGATCCTTTATGTGGGTATAAAGGTATGTACTTTGCTTCAGGAGTGAGTCTGAAGCAGGGTGTGATTCTCTGCAGATGGTACCGTCTGTACGTCCGTAGATAAAGCTGATACCAGTCCTTGCCATACTCTTTGAAGAGTTGTGTCTTACACAAGAGTTCCTACTCAGTAGATCCTGGGGGCATTTATAGAAACTGTTTAAAAAGTCTGCCTTCCTGTTTCTGCCAGTTCTGCTCCTGGCCCGTACTTGAATTCCCTCCCTCACCTGGCTTCCCTTCTTTTGCTCTGAATCTGACTCACTTTTTAAACTACAGATTTCAAATCACAGGCCTTTGTTTTTCTTATTTCATGACTTCTTCCACATCCAGTGCATTCCTGTTCACCCTCCTCCTTGTCAGTTCCCTCGTTTCCCCTGACCCCTGTGCACAATGATTCATCCATTGTTTAGAGTCAGACCAGTGGTTCTCAGCCCTGGCTCCTCTGAGGACCCTTGATAAAAACAAGCGTGCCGTGGGATGAGAGTCATCCCAGAACGACTGCATTAGAATCTCCACAGCAGAAGCTCGTGTATCAGGATGTGTTCAGAGCAACTCAGTTGAAAACACTGAGTTATACTGAAGGACTATGAGGACATCACCCTTCCTCCATCCCTGTGCCCCTCGGAGTCCCCTCCTCACTAGGCCCTTAGTCAGCACTTCTACTGACATTGACCAACACTGTGACACCCCTGGACCTTGTCCATGACTTTCAGGGAAAGGCAAGAATAATGAGGGCTCTTCTTCACAGACCCAGAAAGACATGGACTAGAGGAACAAAGAACTCCAGTCAAACTCTGATCTCCAAAATTCAGATGAGCATTTAACAGCCCACTATGAGTCCTCTTTGAAGGTCACAAACACAGAAATAAGGGGAGAAGGGTGAGGACCACGACCAGGCTGAGGGAAGGAGGTACCAAGGATGCAAAATTTAAGGAGGCACTCACTCTCACGTGCCCACCCTGAACTACCAGGACGCTGAGAGTCAGTGCCTCTTTAAATTTTGCACCCAAGCAGTCTCTCTTTACCCCCTTCTAGTCCTGGCTTCTGAGGGGAGCTAAAATAAAGGCATGCTAGGAAGAGAGGATGACTGTAATCATCCAGTTCAGTGAAGATTTGATAAGGAAAACTGATACAGCCTTGTGAGCACGTCTTAGCATTGAGATGTCAGAACTTGAAATAAGAATTACGATCTGACGTTAACTCGCCGTCCTGTGCCCCCCAAATCCCAACCCTGTTGTACAGCATATGGGTGGTTATGAAGGAGAAGATTTAGTCAGAAGAGCAGCAAGTTTCTATGTGTGTGGGAGAGAATGACAGCAATTTTTAATTGAAAGTCAAGTGTAATGGTATTTTCTCCAGTAACATGCTCAATATTTCTTAATTTCAGTTCTTCATCATCTCTGTTGTTACAAAATGTAAATGAATTAATGCATGTGGAACACCTAGTTCAGAGCTGGCACGACTGAGCACTCAAAGCTGGTAACCGTTTTGTCTCATCAGGAGGACAGTGGAACTCAGGAAACACTTATTACCCAAGATCACCCCATCAGCAATTCCACGCTATTTAAAGACAGAGTCAAGCTAGGTACAGACTACGCACTCTACCTCTCTCCAGTCCAGATCCACGATGATGACCGGAAGTTCTCTTGCCACGTTGAAGTCAGGCCTGGCAGAATCTTGAGGAGCTTCACCACGGTCAAGGTTTTCGGTAAGAGTTTTCGTTCTCTGGACTCCCTGCTGTGTTTCTGTCAATGCCTCCTGCTTTCTTCCCCTAGGGAGGAAGCAGCCTGTTAGCTGGAGAGCCGGCACACAAGGCTTGCTATTCTGGAGTTCTGTTTGCCTTGACACTTGTCATTCACGTTGGGTGGGGATGAAGGTAGAATGCTAAAGAATGATGTTTCACTTAATAGAATAAAATCCTATAGAAAGCCAGAGGTCAGTCAGTGTCCTGGTACCTTATGTGCAATTTTGATGTCTCCTAAGAATCCTGGAAGTCTCCTTAATTATAACTGCCAAAGTCTAATTCCTTAGCTATCTAATTGTCTTAGTTGCTTGCTGGGGCAACATGGAATAAGGCCACTGTGAGAATAGGACGAAGATAAACACAGCTCCAGAGAAACTCTGCATGAGTGCCCTCACCCCCACCAGGGCCAGCTGGGGTGAGAGACTGTCCAGCTCCTCCAGCAAAGGAACCTGCAGGGATGGCCCTCTGACCCTGCATTCGCGGGAGAGTGGAGCTTAGCTGAACTCCCCACTGTGGCTGCAATCAAATTGCAGAGGCTCTGCACGGTGCAAATTTAAGGGAAATGTGAGAATTCTATTTTGCTCAGTGATGCAAGGAAATATTAATAAACAGAAACCCCTGGATTTGGGTATTTTTTATCTTTGTGACCAAGAATTGTGTTTTTTTTAAAACATCATTTTTAAATAAAGGCAGAGAGAAAAACAGTGATGTGGGTGAGCAATTAATTGTTTTTGAAAATGAGATAAAGAGAAGATAATTCACAAAACCTAAGAGCAGGGGCTGCTAGATTTTTTTCCTCAGTTCTCTGAATGACAGGATAAGTGAAAAATCTTTGCTTTTACTTAGAATCTTATTGCATTTTTATTAGAGGTCACACAATTCAGTATCTTGAAGGAAACACAAACCCTTTAGTTCATAAAGATGGGAATAATACAGCCAACGTTTATTTAGTTGGAAGTCTTGCTGATAGCATTTCCTATCTCTCTCTCCGGCTCTCACTCTCTTCCTCCTGCCCTCCCTCCCTTTCTCCTTCCTTCCCTCCCTCTTTCTCCATCTCTCCTCGGGCGTGGGCTAGGAAATAATTGATTGCCCCTGATGTCAGTTTCCTTATGGAGACTAAACAATGTCCTTTGAAGAGTCGGAAAGACTGTTCCCCTCTTTTATTGATACCACCATTCGCTCACTTATAGGGTGTGACTGTCTCAGCACAAACATGAAACTGACTCATCTGGCCTGACTATTGGCAAATCGATGAAGGCAGCCATCCAGGATGTGAGAAGAAATAATTCTGTGTTAGGCAAACTGTGCCCCATTTGACCAAGGGTTTTTTACCATAACTCGATCTAATTGCCTTGTAAACATTTAAACCGTGTCCTGAATCTCTTTGCTGCATGTAAATACCTTCATCTTGGTCTGGAATCCTTTACACTCTCATCCTTATCACCTTGTCTCTGCATTTTTCTATTTGTTTGCTTCTTCTCTGAACTCCTTTCAGTGGATGTTTGAAAATATGAGACTCTGCCCGCCTGTTCATAGAATTGGATTCTTCCTGCTTCCTGGCTTTCTCCTTTAGCAGGTGGGCCAGGTTGTGTTTGGGCTGTCTCATCCAGCCTTTACTCTATTTGGGGGTGTCACCCGACTGTACATTATAGCGATCCTGGCACAGCGGTGTAATTCCTATCTTATTTAGGACCTACTCTGCATCCCTGGGTCATTCCTCAAATAGGATAAGCCAAAAATAAAAACATGAAAACCTTGAGATAAATACTCAAGTGTATCACAAAGCCATTCTGCATGCCCTACATCCAGTTTACTGCTTCTTCCTGAACGCCTTTATTCTCTGATGGACTAGGGACCAGAAGCTTCCCCTTGCCACTTCCTGCATCCCCCTCACATCTCCTTTGACGTTCCTTTCCTTAGTGGGGAGTCGTCTACCATCACAAGTTTGCTCTACTGCACTCTTGAGCTCTAAACATAGTTGTCCTGAGCCCCCCAAAGAATCTGTCTCTATCACCCCTGCAACTTTTAGTAATTGTTCTTTCTTTCAGGCCTTTCAAACTACTGGCATTTGTTGCTAATAGGAGATCAGAAACAGCCCTCCTTCTGTTACTGTTTTAGGTTGTACCTTGGTTTGGGTTCCCCTGAAAGAAAACTCTGAGCAAAGATTTGAGTTAAGTTAATTTATTTGAGAGGTAGTCCTAGGAAATATAGAGTGGGAAAGTGTGTCAAGGAAGGGAAGGAAGATAATAAAATATACATGATCCAGCCAGTTATCACTGTGGACTTAGGGCTCATTCCCACCAGGGAAGCTCTGGGAGAACACACGTCAGCTTTACCCCAAGGAAGCTGGGGTGTTATCTCCAACTCCCCATCTGTCATCACCATGTACTCTCTGCAGTTTCCAGTCTGCTTTGCTTGTGGACTGAGTGTGTTCCCATAGCCCCAGTAAATCTTCAGGAGAGCGTCACAGGTATGCCCAGTGAGGCGCCTTAGTAAGCAGAAACCGAGTGGATGTGGTGGACGCTGACTGCACCTGTGATGGGGGGTCTCATGTTTTCTCCCCTGGTTCATGGAGGGCTTTGTTTGCTGTGCTCAAGAACTTACTTGAAGCCACTTCAGGTCAACGTGATGTTCTCACTGTCTGTGCTGGGCACTGCTAAGTGCTAGAGATGGAGAAATGAATAAAGTACTCTGGCTCTGAGGCACTTACAATCTAGCAGGACAAAAAGAAGATCGCTGAAATCTTCCCTATTTTCTAGTGCCAGGCAGCTAAACAATAATAAAGTGTTCTTCCTGTCCTCTTCAGGGGCCTATAACTTAAGTTCTATTTCTAGACCTTTGGACACATAGAATATTTCTCTCTTCTCTCTCTCCCCACTGCCAGCCCCTCCTCTCCTCCACTTCCTCATTTCACCTGACTCTCCATAGTCATCAGTCAAGTTTCAGTTAGATGCTGCCTCTTTCAAAAGCCTCCTCTTATTCTGCAAGGTTGGGTTTGGAAGCTTCTCCTAAAAGCTTTCTTCAAATACTACGTGTCCTTAGTAACGGTACTTACACCCATGCATTCTAATTCCTAGTTGATGCATCTGTATTTTCATGAAAATGTAAGTTTCTTGAGGATGATGAATATGATCTGTTCACCTCTGTTTCCTAGGCATCTAGTGTATTCTTGGCATGTAGTGGGAGTTTAATAAATATTTGATGAGTTATGAATTTTTCACACACACACACACACACACACACACACACACACACACACACACACACACTAGTGACCAGGTAGAGTAGCATTCAGTGCCATATAACTAACTGTGTTTTATTTGCCATTAAGCTAAGCCAGAAACCCCCATGATTGTGGAAAATAATTCCATGGATGTCTTCGGAGAGGTAAGTCACATTAAAGCTTTTGAAAATCTACAGCATAATGTGCCAAGGTATGTCAGTTTGCATCCTTGCCCAGAATGTTGTCTCAAAGGACTTTACTCCAATTAATGTCTGGGGGGGAATGAAGGAACGCTGAGTTGATTGTAGAATCCCAATAGGAATCCTTATTTTCTGACTTAGGGCTCTCAGAACATGTGATCTTGTGATCCTTAGTTCTTAAATTTCCTGGAAAAATTATCTCAGTTGTTTAAATGTCTGTTTAATAAAAATTGAAGCCTATAGTGTAGGAAAAGTGGGGCAGAAAGCAGTGTGAATCCTGGTGTAAGAATGAGGTTTTTTGCTAAGCTGACATTTAATTTGTTCTAATTCATTTCCTATACCAGCTTTCCCAATGTTTTTATTTTTAAGTGACAAGAGAAAATGTGCCTTCTGAACTTCTTTAGAACCCTGGCTGTTTCTTAGGGAGTAGGAGGAAGAGCAGGAGAAAAAGGAAATTAGAATAGGCCCTCTGGCTTCAGTTTCCTGTAGGTAGTTCCCAGCCTCTAGCCTCTGGGATCTGGGCTCGTGTCCTGGCTCTTCCTCTTGCTGGCTGTGACCTGAGACTACTTACTTCACACCTTTGTAGTCAGTTTTCCCATCTATCTGAAAGGGGTTAAGGAGAGTAATCTGCAGTTGTTGTTTTTAAGAATGAAACAAAATAATGTATGAAAAGTTCTTAGTATATTGTTTGCTATATATTACGTGCTCAATAAGCATTTTTGTTGTTATTACTATTATGTGTGTTGTTCAGTTGTCTTGTGACATTGTGACTTCATTCAAACTTTTCAAAACTGCAAGTGGAATAAAGATTCTCATTAATTCTCAAACATTTCCTATTATGTGGGATGAGAAAAAATTAAACTCATATTCTAGTTTCTTCTAGCCCCAAGAACATTAAATAATTTATGATTTCTGGTCATATTTTCACTGAGTATCAGTCATGTAATTTGACGGCTGCATACAAATCACAGCTCAGACTCTGTGGTGTGGTTTTACATGAGTGTATATATGCATTATTCAGGTCCTTGTATCTTTTGTTGATTTTATGTATTAGTTTCCTGGATTAATTGTTACATCCTGAGTACATAGGAAAGATTTCAGGGTTTTTTCTGGCACAATTAATTTTCAAGTTTATTAGTGGACTTCTTTTCAACAGTTTAAATGAAACAAATATTCTAATGATATAATGTTTGGAAGGTACTTTTGTTTCTTGTAAGGATTTTTGGTAGGTTCTTGGGCCAGTATTTACAGGTCATATGGACTCAGTCCAGATAGAGAACCACAGGATTGGATCCAAGAATTCCAGTTTTTTGGGGTTTTTTTTTTTTTAAAGGATTTTGTTTTCTGTATCATCAGATTTCCTCTTCTGTACCCATGCTTCCCTAGGCTCTGACTAGTAAAACCAGGGAACTTTCCTTCCTGGGGAATTAGTGAATAATCTCTCACCAACTCCTCATAACCAGCTACAGGACACAGCTTGTCTGTGGATCTTTTAAGACCTTGCCAAACATTAGTAATTTCTCACTCTGATAGTCGTATAATCCGCACTGTATTTTGAATAATTTATTAACTCTTCAAAGCACCTTTGCATACTTTTACCATGTAGTATTCCCACAATAAGCCTCTGAAGTAGGTAGAGCGTTTGTCATTTCACAGATGAGAATCCGGGGCCTGGAAAGTCTAAACCACTGGCCGAGCCACTCACAAAGGGCAGAGCTGGGATGAGAACTCAGCACGCCCATATCCCAGCAGGAGGGCATGACGAAAGGACATCATGCTTCAGGGGCAGATGGAACTAAGATCAAATCCCAGTTTAACCACTTAATAGTTACTTAGCCTCATCAAGTAGTTAAGCTCTATGAGTCCCAACTAACTCATCTCTAAAACTGGGATCATGATAAATAATCCACAGGGCTCTTAGATGAATTAAATTTATGCACAGTGGTGGAGTACATAGCTCATCACTGATGTCTCAGAAATGTTTTTTTCCCTCCCCACTATTTATCATTCACTCACTCTGTCACTTATTCCTTTCTCTGCATGTATATTCATAAATCTATTATGTGATTGATTCTAGGAAATGGGGTGGGGGTGGATAATGAAAAAACAGAATATAGATTATAGAATCTGATAGACCTGGGTCTGAATTCTCCTCCGTCACTATTAACTCTGAGCCCTGGACCTCAGCTTCTTAGCTTCCTCATCAGTGAACAGGGACAGTGAGCTCAACCTCACAATGGTGACATAAGGATCAAATGAGATACTGTAGGCAAAGTATCTACCATCTGGCAACCATAAGTGTTCAGTAACGGTAATCCCTTAGAATTACCTCCCTTCATCCCTTAGAAATTAACCAAGTCAACATGCACATATTGGATGCCTACTAGGGGCTACATATATATTCACTGCACCAAGCCCTTAGTGTTAGGACAATAGGGATTTGATCAGCTGGGAACTGTGTCTTCCAACATCATTAATTAAAGTTGCAAAGCTTATGGTTAGTTTCCCCGTAGAATAGAAAACCTCCCCAAACCATTCTAACAGTGATGCCTTTCAGGCTTAGACACGCTAGGGATGTCCAAGGAGAGTATCACCCCTTTGGATGTCATGTTGTTGCATGTTTCCGAGGGTTTGGCTTTGCCGGGGCTCCGACGTGGCGTGCAGCCTCGCTCCCACAGCTCAGTGGAAAGGGAGTCTTTATTTACCCTAAGCCCCAGGCCCCCATGTGGCAGGTTGTTGCAGTGGAGCAAAGATGCTGGGCCAGAAAGCCCCTCAGTCGCGGCCTCCAGCCGCCGTGCCCCACTCTGATGATACAGCAGAGGAAGGCACGCGAGACATCCAGGAAAGCGCCACAGCACAGTCCTTCCCAGAGCCACGTGCTTCCTTTCCACTGCCTGTGCTTTCACTCCATCAGCTCCTTGTCACTCTCTTAACTTTATTATGTTTGACAAAATTTAGAGGAAAAAAGTCCAAAGAAAACTACCTCACATGAAACATAGGAAACAAAAGCAGATGGGGCTGAAATGTCTAACTAGGATGAGAGGCTCAAATAACAAGAACCATGGAAAACAGATGCCATGACCTAAAACCCCATGTCAGAGTTCAGCAGGACAGCTCCAGTCGCTATTTACAGAATTTGATTATTTCTGTTTATTTAATTTTGGTTTTGCAAAGTCTGAGTTTTTGTGAATTCCCTAACCTTCTTAAGTTCCATCCCCCCTGCCGTGTGTGTGTGTGTGTGTGTGTGTGTGTGTGTGTGTGTGTGTGTGTGTGTATTAGGTATTGCAGCCTCTTTTTCTGCAGCATATTTTGTGGCGCAATAAGGCTCTGAGTCCAAATCTCCAGCCGTGTGAATCCCAGTGGCCTCGTCATTTGCAGTGGTGAGCCCCTGAGCTTTCACACAGATGGAGAGGGCCCTACAAGGGGCACCACACCCCTGTGAGGGAACCACAAGGGAAGTGAAATCTTTTCTAGCAGGCATGTTTCCAGAAAAAAGGGGGATCATGGGACTGCAGTGCAGCCCAGGTTTTTCACAAGCCTGGTGTTTGGACTTGTGTCTGTTCCACAAACAGCTCACAGTGAGGACAGATCTGGCTGTTAGTGCTGCTGATGTGTCTGAGAACAAGCAATAAAAAGGAGCCACGGAGGTGAGGACCGCACAAGGCACAGCGCCGTTGTTATACCAGGATCCTGTCTGCTTTCAGGGAGATACGTGCCTGAAAGTACTTGGGCTATCTACAAGATGAGATGCTGTCTTTATCTCCTCTGATCTTCCTCACCCTCCCCTCCTCCCCACTCCCAACCCAGTTTGAAAATAAATAAATATTAGGTTCCACGGGAATCATCCAAAACAAGTCAGCTTCAGCACAAAGGCCAGAGCAATTTCCAGTTTGGTTTTATTCTTTTCCCGAGTTAACATTTTAAGCATGTCCTCAGCAGCCCAGGGAATTTTTCCCTCCATATGGACTACTGAGTCCCTTTCTTCAAAGCATCTCTGAATATTTAAAGATGAACAGCTTTAAAGAAAAAAAAATCTGAGAACAATGCATTGGCATGCAGTTAGTGTTTTAAAGACAGGAATATAAGCTGAAGCCTACTGCTCAAATGAATGAGCGATTTGTATGGTCTACAGGGACAAAAACAAAAGCAGCTTAACTCATTAAAATTGACCTCAGAAGCTAAGAAAATGTTCTGTGTCCTTCACTCTCCCAGACAGTCAAGGTCTCTTACCTTTCCGTGGTGAATTTTTCCTAAGGGGCTGTCCCCTCTTATCTTCACATTTCCTCTCTGCTCCTTTTACTTTTTCACTTTTCTTCCTCTGTTCTTTATTTCTCCCATTTACCCCATCTCTCCACCTTTTTCTTTTTCTTTCTGAGCTTTTTCATCTCTTCCTCACAAACTCCTTCTTTAACAGAGCTTAATAGGGAATCAACTTATGTTTTAAAATATTTATGAACAAATTTTTATATCCTCTGTTCTTAATGTTTAATTCAAGGGAGTTGAAAAGTCTTTAATTCTCCCTGTGCTGATTCTGCATGAATTACTTACGTGTTTGATTGTTGGCAAGACTTACAAGATTCAAACAGGTTGTACCAATGAAACAGCTTTAATGTGAGCACTGCAGTAATGACAGAAATATACGCACTGGAAGCATCTGGAGATCTTGGGCTCAAGCTCCTTTGTCCCTACAGCGCTGAGCCCCACAGAACAAGCTTTGTATCCAGTTCTCAAATCAACACCAGCATGTGTGCAAACACCTCTGTCCTAGAAAGCTTAAGCTCTGCTCATGGTAGGGTCTGAAGAGTGAGCGGGTCACACCGGCGCATTTTGGCTACCCAACTAACCTCAACCGTCAAAACCGTCAGCTCCCCACAAACGAAGTGCTAGGCACAAATCCTGTTATGTTCACTCATCAGTGCTGACGGGCCGGTACAATCTGCCCCCAGGCGACTCACAGACCCGTGGTGGCAAAACAACATTTCTCTTTAGTTAGTATATTTTAAAGTTTTGGTCAGTACAGCTGTAGGAACCGTATAGATAAGCATTTGGCCAGTTCAGACCGGCTGAGATTAACCAATACTATGCTCTCTTTCTCCTAGAAACAAAATCCTTCTAACCCACTTTGCTATATACTTAAGCTGGAACTAAAATGGCTCTTTGCTAGGAGTCTAAAGTCAGGCTTTTCGGACTAGATTCCCCCAACCCCATTTAAACGAAATGGAAGGGGTGCGCTGCTGCAGGCTGCTCTTTGTCCCTCTGGCAGGACTCCTTCTCAGCCCTCATCTTGCGCTTCATCTCCAAGATGGCCCTTTCCACCTCCTCCAGGGCTCGCTCTCTCCTCTCCACAGCCCTCTCCCGCCACTCCACTGCCCTCTCCCTCCTAAGCACCTCCTTTTCTCTTTGGCTGGCCCATAAAGCCAGGGTGCCCACCTGCTCCAGGAGCCTGGCCCAGTCCCCCTCAAGGCCCACGGGGAGCTGGGGCCCCTGAAGCCTGGGGTCCTGGCGCTGCCCGGCCTGACCATGGCCACTCTTCTCCAGCTCGTCTTTGTGCATGCTTTTCAGATGCTTCCACAGGGCTGTGGTGCCCACGTTAACCCCAGGGCCACGGCTCACCTGCCTGCCACACAGGCGGCAGGTGGCGTATTGGTTGGGGTGGTGCCCAGCGCGGGCAGGAGCCAGGTGGAAGTACTCCCAGGCCTCAGAAAACCGGGTCCCCTTGTTGTGGGGCGTTGGGGTGGGCATGGCACTGGCAAAAGGGCCAACCGGTTCTCCCGTCTCACCGACCTCCTCCTCCTCCTTCATTTCTAAGTGCCCTTTTGCCTTCGTCCTGGCTGCCTCCTCCTCCTCCTCTTCCCGCCTCATCCTGTCTCCTCTTTACAGCTTTCCTGGAGCCAAAAGTCTGAGTTGAACCACAACGAAGGCTAAATGTGTACTCGGGAAGGGACTGTGGTAACTCCTGAGGATTCACAATAATGGCCAAAGGCTGGCCACACCTGGTAGTGTGATGTTTCCTCCTTTCTGCTTCAGCGGAGAGTCAGGGTGAGTCAGAGCCAAGCAAAATGGCCTGCGAGGCTCTCCTGCGCTCCCTCCATGACCCAGGGACGCCTGAGCCCGCCTTGGCTGGGCCAGAGGACGAAACAAACCAGCACAGCAGTCACACGGCTCTTCAGTGAACTCGGTGTTCCCTGCGTCAACCAGAACCACAGGGGCTTTTTGAATATTGAAAATTTTAGGCTTTCTCTCGATTCTCCTCCTGGCTGCTCCGGCTCTTCCTCTGCTCACGGAGACCCAGAAAATGCGATTTGGAGGCAGGAGGAGCAGCCTCAGGACTCAGGCTGTTCAGGACGCCCAGGGCTGGGGCCTCCCTGGGTCTTCCTCAGAGTGGGTAGAAGCCTGGACGGGTGCCGATGTAGGAAAGACTCGTGCTTCCTAAGAACGGTTGCAATAGGCCATCCGGAGGCTACAGAGCCTGCCAGGGTCTGGGAGATAAAGTTCTCAGTGTGAGGTCCGTTTGTCTCCAGGGAGGTCGCTCTGGGGCTGGGATTCTAAGAACTCCAAACAGCAGGCTTAGCTGTTTTCAGCAGGAGGAACTGGCAAGCAGGGAGGAGAGAGGTGGAGCGCATCCCCATGGACCTGGTCGTGCCCAGTTGTCCTCGGCAAGCAGCTCGCCAGCCCACCGCCTTCCCGGGCACCGTGACCTGCAAAGCCAACAGCTGATGAGACCTTCCTGACAGCAGCTGACTCCAGATGTTCGGCTTATTTACCCCATTTTAAGGGTAAATAAGTAAGTAGGAAATTATGTTACGGTTTAAAAACAGCCTGACTTCTTTCTCCTTTCTTGGGCCATTTCTTAAGTGAATGAGAGCCTTATTTGTCAAGCTGTGCAACCCCGAACAGTTAGGAAACAACCCCCCCTGCCAGCTACAAATGGGTACTTACAGGCGAGCAAGGCTCCGGACTGGTCTCTGGCGGCTCCAGTGCAGGGTGAGAGCTCCTGCCACCTTGGGTAGCTGTTAGCTGACTCCGGCCTCCAGGAGGAGGGCCCCTCCAGTTCCTGTTCCCTCCCACTTCCAGGGAAGCCGTGTTTCCAAGTGGGCGTGTTCCTGCCTGTGGGGCTTTTCTGCAACCTCTAGACACAAATGCAGACCTTTTCTCCGCCCCTCTCCACCGTGGAAAAAAGATGTCCCTGGCAAAAGTCATGCAGTGAAACAGTAAGTCAAGTGCCTACAAGTCTTAGTTCTGTTTCCAGAGGACTAGATCATCTGGTCTCTCAAGCAAAGAAGGAGATTTAAGAGGGGGAAAGCGTGAAATATGGGCAAAGAAAGCACATTCCTCAAGGACATCTGTGGTATCAAGTATTTTGTCCAATTGTTAGACCATGAGTTTCATTTTTAGTTGGAAACTATTGATGTTGTAAATATAATCAGTAGAAAAGGCAAAGAACTTGAGGAAAAGGGGAAATTAAGTAAAAGAATTTTACCCCCTTAATTTAGAGAAATACAGCAAACTGAGAAACAGACTTGGGATTGCTTTTTATTATATTATGTAACTAGAATTGGAAAAGCCAAAATCTGTTGGCTTCTACTCTCATTTGGAGTTAAATAAAGGGGTAATCACAACTTAATGTATATACATAGACATTATATGTACATATACATTTTTGATTCATAAATGTATGTGTATACACATTTATACATATATAAATGTTTAGGAAGGAAAACCTACCAAGAAGAGACAGGCATTTTTTGAAGAAGGTTATCTATGGAAGAAAAAACCTTGAGTTATAGGAGAAAATATAGAAATGATAGAGTAGAAAGCATGTGGAGACTGAAACTTAAATTTCAAATGAAAAATAAGTGTATGGGTGTGGGGAGACTCCAAATAGAAATGAGGAGCTGGGAAACAAACAGGGAAACTCTTTTTGTTTTTTTTAAAGATTTCTCTTTCTATACTGAAAAGTTAGTATTTTCAAACTGATTCAGTGAAAAGCCCTTTGGAAAAGATTCTGTCCAAACTTGAGCCAACTTAGAATGAGGTAACTTGCAAATGGTCCCCAGTGCAGTCTTTCACCTACAGAAATAACAAAATGACCAGTCTCACAGCCAGACTTGGGTTCGTTTTTCCTGACTCACCAACCTCATCGTGCTCCAACCTCTGCTTCCAGGACAACATCGCCCGCTCATAGTTAAGCCCATGAGCCTTTCCATCTGTCCATCTTTGTGAATCCCCCGCCACTCTCCACCACAGACCACCTGTAGAATCCAGGCCCAGCTCTTCCCTGCCCACGAAGTACAATTCTGTTCTATGCATTATTCCCAGATTTCACCCTTCTCTTCTCTCCCACAGAATGTCCAAACTTTTTGACACTTACTGCATAATTCTTTGTGCTACTGCTCACTTATTCCATATGTACTTAGAATAATGTGTTAGAGAAACCAATTAATTGGCTTGTCTCATGAATGTAGCAGGTCCACAATGAGTGAGTGGGTGATTTTGACTTCTCAGCAGAGGAACGTGTGTGCGTGTGCAGTTGTACGCATGTGCACGTAGACTCTTGTGCATATTGACATCATGTTTTTTTCAAATTTAACGTGTTTCTCTTCTTAATCATTTGGGAGTTCCCAAATAAAGACAGCTCTGCCTGCTCAGCAAAACCGTACTGCCTGACGTTTCATAACATGTTTGACTTCAATGTGAACTACTTTAGTCTGCAGCTTTTCAAGTTTAGAGACTAGAGGAGTTTCAGGACCAGGACCATATCCCTAAACAAAGCCTTGGAACACTGTCTGGAGATGGTATAGAATATATGACATCTGAGTTTTTCCATAAAATCTGAATTCAGAAAAATCTACAAGAGTTAAAGCTTTTTAACATTTTTATTAGGGTGACAAGAAATTTCTACAGGGAGCCAATTGCCTTTATAAAATAATGGAACCCCTACTTGTTCTTGATATTACCATGTCATCATCTTTTGGTGGGGTGGCTGAGCATGGGGAAAATAAATCATGAGAGCAGTTAAAGGTAGTGGCATTAATACACACCTTTACAACATTTCAAAAAAATTTTTCCTGTAACTTTTACATCCCTTCATGGACCACCTGAAGATAAACATTGATCTTTGGCATATTATTGGATAAAATAACTGAATTCTCTTTCCTTTACTTAATAAGAATATATTTGAGGGGACTTGGTTTCACTTTTGATTTTCTAGGACAGAAAGTGGCATAATTTCATGAATCTGCATTCCTGTCACATGCCTGTGTTGCCATTGTCAAATGTTGAATGAGTGGGAAAACTGGAGGCTGCAGTGTTTGCTACCTACCATTTTGGATATAATAGATAACCTCTTCTGAAAGTCTCATGATTTCCTCTGGGATTTTGCAGTGATGTACTGAGGGATGTTAAATGGCACCTCAGTGGGCTCTCACCAGGAAAATGTGACTTAGTATCCTTACATTTGGTTTCTCAGTACTGCTCAGGACCAGACCCTGTGGGCAAAGCTTTGTGGGGAAATTGGCACCCCAAGCATTAAATATAGTTTATTGTCCTTTACTAGTTAACTAATATATTACTCAATTGTGGAAGATATTTGAGAACTAAGAACTAGGGCTGGTCATATGTAAGATACACGTCTCTTGATGAGAAAACAAGTAACTATAAATGGGATTATAGTTTTACAGTGTCTCAGATAAAATAACAAAGATCCAATAAATCTTATTGGATATTTTCACCAGTCTCTTGAAGAAACCACCATCTCACAAGGAACAAACACAATGGTGGAAATAAAATATAGCTACCCCACCTCTGAGCTTTCTGGTTTTGTAACATAAGCTATCTGTTCTACTTTTTTCTTATTTCTAGAAAATATCTCAGACTGGGATTGAGGTAACACTTCTAACTGATGCCCTCAACAACATTCCACTCCCATTTACCATTCTGTGATTCTGTGCCTTGGTTTCCCCATCTGTCAAGTGGCAATAATGAGGAGTGTCTTACGTTCCCTATAGGATTGTCAAGATGATAAAATAAAAATTAATTAGGAAGACTCTTTACAAGTCAAAAGAGAGGTTTTTATATTAAATGGTTTCTGCAGTTGTTGCTACAAATAGTACTTTATGTTATTTGGAGAATGGAAACAACCGAAGTGTGGCTCTCTTTTACCTTTTGGTGGAACAGAATATTCTTCTCTGCCTGTTACAGCTTCTTCTTTCTATTCTTTGGTTTCCATTTATACCATTTTATTCTTTCTGTATGGAGATGTGATTTCCCTTTTCCAGATCCCAGAGTCCAGACTTGCAACATTAGTGTAGTCCTAGATTCTTCTTAAGTTGACGTAGGATTCTAGCCATTAATTTATAACATCTCTACAGGAGATTGCCTACTTACAGTTCACATTTTACACAACCTCTTAAAGGTGAACAAACGCTGCCTTGTTAAAAGAGGAGAACCTCATTTTTGTGCCAGTTTGCCTCATGTGCGGGTTGGTGGAGATGTAAGGGGCACCAGTTCCTTCCGAATTTGCAAATAATTCTTTCTGCGTTCTGTCTTTGCCCCCAGAGAACATTTACCTGCTCACTGAGGAATGTATTTCCCACAGCAAATCTTACATGGTTTATAGAGAGAAGCCTCCCTCAAGGTGAAAGAGAAGGTAAGGAAATCAGTCAATGGAAGTGGGTTTGGCAAAGAAAGAAAGAAAACAAAGAACAATAGACGTTACCACTGCCCAAGTTGACCTTGGCACGTAAGAACGATTCTCCTTCCAAGAAAAACATCATCTTGCCTCCCATGTCACTTTCTGACACCTCATCTGGCTCCTCCAAGGAGATGCGAGGTAGCATTTCCCAGAATGTCAGAAATATAGTTGATGTCATCAATTCACATATAAACACTGTTTTCTTTAACTGTTAGTAAAAGCAGATCTCTTATATGAGGGCAAACACTTTTAAGTCAACACATATGTATTAGTAATTTCATTTTGTTGAATTAACTTAGCATCACTACATTAAATCAATGAACAAACAATTTCTACTTTTTCTTACAAGGATCTGGATGGGGTGGGGGTGAGGAGGGGTGGAGGGAGTGTCATAAAGGACTTGGCTTCATGACAAGGAACCTGTTCACCAGGAGGATTAAAAGTTCCTGGAGCAGGGACACACATCGAGACAAGCTCAGGTGAGAACATACAAAGCCGTATTTTCCATAGGCGATAAACGCAGCAGCCTCTGCCGGAACCACCCAACCCCTCCTACCTGGAACAACAGCCCTTCTCCTTTCTCCTGAGTCATTTTTCCTCAAAGCTCATACATTTTCAAGAGGAACTGAGTCACATAGCTCTTGCTGCCTTGATATTTTTAATTGATGAAATTTAAAGTTTATGTTGATGAATGATCGTCATATTGATCCACTTGATTCATTTTCAGACCATTCCTGGTTTTGTTATTAGGTCACTTTTAAAAGAATTCACCCACAATAGTGACAGGAGGCAACCCTGAAAGTATCTATTATGAGTCATTATACACATATTGTCTTAAATAAGCCCCGATTCGATGTGCCCATTACCCTTGCAGCTGTGAGGCCAGACAGTGTGCCCAGAAGTTTACTAGCATACAGCTGCATTTAGTTATCACTTTGGCAAGTAGTAACTTCAGAACTAGCATTTAGAACCTTCAATGTAAAGAAGTTGTGAGAGCTTAGAAAGTTCAGACCTATGGTGACAGAGTTTTACATTGATTTCCTGCCACCATCTGTGCTACTGGAAGGTGGTCCAAGCAGTGGCAGTTAAACAGGCTTCTATTTCTAAAGAAGGCTTACAGGACCCACAGTGACAGTGCTTATAAATCTACAGCTTATTTCAGGAAAAGGATACAGTCTAGCAACAATATCCTTAAAGTAAGGATATGCATCACACGTACACATTTATAGCACCTCAAAGTGGGGGGACCCAAAAGGGATGCTCAGCTGAGGTCGTTTTAAATTTTACTGGTCACTTAGGTATATTCCTGCAACATACCCACATTCAACAGCAGAGTCGTCCCAGACTTTCACCCAGGCCAGGGGCCAATCATCAATCTCACCATTATCAATAAACAAAGCTGGTGAGCTGGGAAGGCCTGCTGCAGACCCACTGGACCCATGCTCAGAAGTAAAGCAACACTTTTAATCAACATTTTTCATACCTTGACCATGGATCGGTGTCATGCAGGAGCTTGAAAAAACAGTTCAGGTTAATTCCAGGCCTGCCAAAACAAATGCTCACCACGCAAAAGCTACGGTTTGACCACTTTAAACCCTACATCACCATGAACCAAACTGTCTCCAGCCATGCCTTGGCATCATTGTATGACTCATATAGAAAATGTTGGTGACCAGCCTTGTTCTTATCTGCCTCATAGAAATGCACATTACTAATGAAGAGAGAAAAGACAGAGGTGGATTTTTGGAACTGAAGTCTGTGTTGACATATGTGTATGATAGTAAACCAGCCCAATTAAACAACTTGACCATCTGGTGTATGGCTCTGTCTCCAGTCCCCGGAAACAAAGTGTGGAATAACTCATCAGAAAAGATCACGTTTTCCTTGGGTGAGTTGTCTATATAATAAGGTCAACAAGGGGTGGCCAAGACTGCTGTAAGTTCAGAACATTTCTAATTGAAACAAATAGGATACTGATTATTTCCATGATATACTGAAAACTCTCTCTACACAACTCAAAATTATTAAATTTCAAAGTAGCAAATATTTTTTTGACTAAAGGGACTCTACTGAAAAGAATTTCTTCAAATAGAAAGTAGCTGATTACTGTTTCCAAGAATTTCCGGTGAATACAGCAATTTCTTGTTCAAATTCTATTAATAATAACTCTTAATTAACTAGCATTTATGTTACTCTGCCATATGACAAAAATTAACATTAATACAAGAGAGTTTTTAAAATCTTAAAAATTAATTCTGAGTTACTAAAAGCATTCATTTATATATAGCATATATTATTCTAATACTTAGGAATGGATAATCCATGTATGAGATATACTGATTTTAGTATCCCTAAATTTGAAGCACAGAATCTGACACAGAAGATGATTGTGACTTGAAAATTCACATGTGGGGTCATTCTACTTATTACAACATTGATTAACCAGAATATTCATTACTCTGAACCGGATCAAATAATAAAAGCTTACTACATAAAAGATATGAGCAAATGCCTCAACAAATATTGTGACAACAGACTGCCCATAAAAAATAGAAGTGTGTAATGACAACTGTCAAATATGCATATGTACCAGTAAAGTAACACCTATAAAACTTAAACGGATTTTCAAGTCATTATTACAACTCTGCAGGACCGTTAACATCTTTTACCACCTTCCTATTTTCAGAAATATTATGGTCTATAACTTACTTATCAAAACCAGAATAATCTATGAGGGAAAGAGTTTCCTTTGTTTCAGGACTGTAGTCTGTGTATTAGGTCCCTCCCAGCCCTGTCACCAATGCGAGCCTTAGATACCGGGACAGTAGCATCATCCCTGCAACCCTGCTCGTGTGTGTGTGTGTGTGTGTGTGTGTGTGTGTGTGTGTGTGTGTGTGTGTGCACGCACGCGCGTGCATGAACATACCGTTCTGTGAACTTTATCAGTCGGAAATGGTCATGAAACATCCATACTCAACTTTGCCTAATTCCCTCAGAAATAAGTGCACCTCCTTTCTACAGGACTAGACATGGTGGGGGCTGCAGTCTTGGAACAGTAGAAAGGTGGCTGGTTCTCACACAGATTTGCCAGTAGCTGTGACAGAATCTAAGGACATGAGCTAAGGACTAAGTAACCTCAAATTTCTAAAGAGAATCCTATTCCCATCATAGACGGAACCATGTTTGAAAAAATCAGTATTTTATGATGTTAAAACTGGTTCTTGTTTTTCTTTTTTTTCTTAAAGACTTCTTTAGAGCTGTTTTACATAAACAGCAACATTAAGAGAAAGGTGCAGAGATTTCTCGTTACCTTCTCCCCACAAATGCGTATTGTCCCTCATTATCAACATCACTCACCAGAACGGTGCATTTGTTGCAGTTGATGAGCCTGCACTGACACACAGTAATCACCCAAAGTCCTTGGGGTTTACTCTTGATGTTGTACATTCTATGGGTTTTGAACAAATGCATAATGATATGTACTCATCATTATAGTATCATAAAGCCCCAAATTTTCACTGCCCTAAAATTGAGTTTTTTCACTTAATAATATACATTTAGGGTTCCTCCTTGTCTTTTCATGACTTGATAGCTCGTTTTTTGTTTTTTGTTTTTTTTAGCACTGAATAATACTCCATTGAGTGCATATACCACAATTTATGTATCTGTTCACCTACTGAAGGACATCTTGGTTGTTTCCAAGTTTTGACAGTTAAAAATAAAGCTGCTATAAATATTTATGTGCAGGTTTTTGTGGGACATGAGTTTTTAAGTCCTTTGAGTAAATACCAAGGAGCACAATTGCTAGACTGTATGGTAAGAGTATGTTTAGATTTAAAAGAAACCAACAAATTGTCTTCCAAAGTGGCTGTACTATTTTGCATTCCCACCAGTAACGAATGAGAGTTCTGTTGCTTCACATCCTTGTCAGCATTTTATATTGTCAGTATGCTGGATTTTGGCCATTGGAATACGTGTAGCAGAATTTCATTATTGTTTCTGTTTGCATTTCTCTGATCTCATTTGATGCAGAGCATGTTTTCATGTGCTTATTGGCCAATTCTATATCTTCCTTGGTGAGATAGCTGCCTCTGGCCCATTTTTACATCAGGGTGTTTTTTTCTTATTATTGAGTTTTAAGAATTCTCTGTTTATTTTGATAGCAGTTCTTATCAGATATGTCTTTTGCAGATATTTTCTTCCAGGCTTATCTTCTCATTCTCTTAAACTGTGTTTGGTTTTAAGATCAGAAAAAAAGTGAATATATTTAAGGCCATAAGAAAGAGCACCGATTCAGATACTCAGAGCACACCGTAATTTCAATTTTACAGGACAGCCCTTGATCTAGTATAATTTTAGGCTCTGAGTGGATGGTTAATTTTAAATAGTCAAATAAGTTTTTATCCTTTATGATCAAATATTTAAGACAATAAATCTTGAAGAGTTCAGTTTCCCAAAATTACAGCTTGTATTCTGGTCACATTCTCACATTTATCTCTGTGAATGATTTAGAAAATGCAGTTGAGGCTCTGCAAAGCAATGTCATTATCGTATCATATTTTCCCATTTGTTACAAGTTCTTAAACATTTACTTCCAAATGTGCTTTCTGCCTGCAGCAGTACTGCTGGATGCTTTATGAACTCTGGAGTAAACTTTTGATGCCTTGTATAAGAGTCAGGTTATTACTGTTGACAGATCTTGAGATGAAAATGCAGGAGGAAAACCTGTCTCTGAGTGCCAACGTGGAGAAATTCTGAGACCCTTACATAACACGAGGGAGATTTGGGGAGAGCAAGGGAGGAGTTTTTGCTCTCTCTTGTTCCCAGAAAAGAGTAATAATATTGGAAGGCTGAAGATAACAGTCCTCTCAGATGCTTCCTTCCTCACCTACCCACCAGTCTCCCAGGATGTTCAAGTTCTCAGTGATTCTTAGTCTAAAAACTCAGAAAGGGGAAGAGGTCAAGGTGAAGGTGGCTCATCAGGCAGCTATTTGAGTACCAGGGCCTAAAGAATTCTCATGATTCGACAGCAACTTAAAAAAAAAAGAAAAATAAAAAGCTCTTTCTAAAAATATCCTATGATGCCAGCCTGCTCTATCAGAATGTCTAATGTTGCAGCACGACAGAGTCAGTGTTTTGGCTTATACAAGAGTTATTTTGTTTGGGGTCAGGTGGAGGGGATATTTTCTTTTGTTTCAATTCAAAAGCTGAATGCAAACACTACCTCCTGGGGTGGGTGATATTCTGATTACCATCAGCCTCATCAGAGATTTGTTTATTAAATAGATTTCCAGCTGTAACTGTTTTGATCAAGACCTTTGGGGTACAAAGAGAATTAAGGGTTGATGAGTAGTTTAGTGTGTGTGAGAGAGTGTCCATGTGTATTTTGGTATGTGGAGAAAGGATTAAAAAGGGAGAGTTCGAGTGGGATGAGAGGACCACTGAATCTTAAGGTGAGATATGCCAGACAAATACTTCTGGTTTCATGATCTCCTTCATATCCATAACTGACCCCAGGAATACAGAGAGTGTCAATAAAGGACTTTCCTATACATATAGATTGCCCGAAGACCTTGTTAAAAAGCAGATTGTGATTCATTTAGTTGAGGGGTTGGGAGAGGCAGGGCCTGATATTCTGCATTTCTAAAAAGATCCTAAGAGATGCTATGGGCCACATTTTGAGAAGTAAGGACCTAGCAAACCCTGAGGTTTGGTTCATTTCTGGGTGGACCAGCTGATGGCTGATTCAAGCTCTGAGGAGGCTCCAGAACTGACCCGATTGCCCTTGTGGAACAGACACATGGCCACTGCTGCCCATGAGGGTGGCCCTGAGAGCCCTGCCCAGCCTGTGCAGAACAGACACTCTCAGGAATAGATGATGTGGCTTTAGGCCAGCAACTCAGCCCCTTAAAACGTTATGGTAAATATAATGTTCTGAAAACTGGCTGACATGTTTCTGCTGAATTCTGCATTTGAGTTTTGGGGAATAATTTTTCCCTATTTGGTTTAACCACTCCTTTTTATACCCCCTGAGTTTTGTTTTGACCAAGACAGAGTTTCTACTTTCCTTTCCACTGGGGAGCTGTACCATTGTTTCTACTCTTACTGATTAAAACCTTTGTGGGTTTATGGATTTGCAAACTGTATGGTTACTTTTCAAATACCTCAAAACATTAGCTGCTATAATTGTTTTACCAGGTCTTGGTTAAATGTTGCTTTCTCTGAGAGGTCAGCCTTCCCTGACCTCTCACTGTTGGTGGGTGCCTCTCCTGTGCATTCCCATGGTGCCCTGCACTTCGCTGTCAGCACTCAACACGGTGCCTGGCTACCTATCTGTTTTCCAGGCTGTGTGCTCCCTGAAGACTGCTCCATGTCTTTGTCATCCACCATTATGCTCCACTGCCTTAGCCATAGCAGGGCAATAATGATGATTTTTAATCAATAATACTCTGTTAGATGAATAAATAAAAGTTTGGGGGGGAACTAAGTTAATACTGTATTTTTTTGGAACCATATTTTGTTCATTATCAATGTCTGCTTCATCCTTTCAGGCCCAGAGAACCCTCCCACAGAGCCTCTGCTCCGTGTTGTGGAATCCACCGTGGGCACCCAGCCTTCTCTAGCCAACAGCATATCTCCTACAAGTAAGGATGTTTCCACACTGCTTTACTTTTCCCGAGGTATTAACCCTTTAACCAAGTAGACTGATGAAGAAAAAGATTTCAGAAGATTTATAACTCATGCCCTTTTCTTATCTATGGCATTTTAGATAAACATACTGAGTACAGTTCTCGTGGCGTAAAAGAGTTAGCACAACTTCCAAAGTCCTTCATTTGAAGGCTTGGCAAAATCAGGGTCAGTAAATATTCAGTGAGAAGTGTACATTCTGTATTTATTGTTAGATAAGTTAATAAATTGACAGTCCTCCTCCACAATTGTGTTCTCCATGGGGTGTTAAAGAAATTGGTTGTCAATGGGGATCCTGTGGACCCGAGGTAGATAGATAGTTTTAAATTTAAATTTGTTCTCGTGCAAATTAATTCTGACAAAGTTGACTATGAGAACTATGAATCCAGCCTCCCAGTGGCATTATTAATAATGGAGGTCAGGCTGGGTCAGTGTTACTATGGCAGAGGGCTAGCAGTGACTTTCAGAAGTTGGCATTGATGCAAACAAATCATAAATCCCCATGTCCATGGCCTTTGTGTCTAACAAAGAACCAAAGTGACTTTCACTAACACACAGAAAAAGTATGTTCTAGAGTAGAAGTGTGGCTTTCATTTCTTATTTAATTAAAACTATCCATTTTAGCTCAAAATGAGAACTGAAAATGGAATAAAACAAAGCAGTCAGGAGGAATGAACAATTCCTTTAGCCTGTAGCCTTTGGCACGTAGCCTGCAGCCACTGTCACAGGTTGATACCTCTCAGAAAATGAGGCATGTGGCAGGGTGAGAAATGCCTGCAAATCACCCAGCAGAAGTTTTACATCCATCTGGTTTCTCCTGATTCTTAAGGCTTTGTCATTTTCTTCTTTATAAGCTGCTTTTTCTTCTACTTCTAACTCATCATTCAGCAATAAACCATAGTAGATTATGGTATCGTTCATTCAACAAATATTGGTATATTCAACAATGGTACCTTAAATCTCTTTAGTGTTCTATGTATTTGTTATCCATTGCTGTATAGCAAATTTACCCCAGAACTTAACAACTTATGAAATACATATTGGCTCACGTGGTTTCCAGGGGTTACAAATCCAGGAGCAGCTTAGCTGAGTGGTGTGAATCAGGTTCTTCCATGTGGTTGTAGTGAAGCTGTTGGTTGGGACACTAGTCATCTGAAGGCTTGACTGGAAATGACGGCTCTGCTTCCAAGCTGAGCATGTTGTTGGCAGGAGACTCAGTTCCTCACCACTTGGGATCTCTCCTCAGGGCTGCTCACAATATGGCAACCTTTTGCTAAACCAAGTAATTCAAGAAATAGAGTCACCAAGACAAAAGCCACAGTGCCTTTTTATGACACAGCTTCCAGACTTGCACACCATTACTTCTGCTATATTCTATCTGTTAGAAGTAAGGCACCAAGTCCAACTCATACTCAAGAGGGAGAAAATTGGGCTCCAGTTCTTGAAAGAAAGGGTGTCAAAGCATTTGTGGACAAATTAAAACAACCACATCCTGTAACTTTTAGAAAATGTTTGCACATAAAATTCAATGTGGTTTTATCTTTTTTATTCTGAGAGGTAGACAGAACAAACATTATTATTTCCATTTTCCAGATGGGGACACTGAGTTGCTGAGAGCTTAAATGATCACATGACTAGTAAGTGGCAAAGTTAGTATTCACACCAAAGTCTTCTGACTCTAAATCTAGTTCTCAGTGCATTAGGTAGCATGTTTTCTCCAGCTGGGCTAAATACTTCATGAGGACAGGGATGGTATTTGTTTTGCTTCCTTACACGTGCCTAGCAGAGAGTAGGCATGCAAAAAATATTAGTTGAATAAATGAATAAAAAATAATGAATGAGAATAATGTTTCTTCACTATGTAAATATCAGTTAATAGACTCAAAAACATTGTCAAAAAAAGATAATTTGTTTTGCTGCTTTCAAAAAGGTTGCAGTGCACTTGGAGAGAGATGATACGCACATAGGAAAAGTATCAGTCTAAACAGTAGCATACAAGGTGCCATGTTTTATAGAATTAAAATGCTCAGGGAGAGGAACAGACCAAGAAGTCTTAGGCTTTGAGTATGGAAAGGTCCCTATGAGTTTTTGGAGTCAGGAAGTGTTACTTAAGACAGATGAAATAAGCTGACCCTTGAATTACATATTGTGTTTATTTGACTAAGTTGAGAGCTGGAAAAAACATTTTAAACAAAGAAAACAAAGTGAGCCTTTGTGCACTGGTAAAAATATTCATGGGAATTTGACAATATTAGTAGATAAGTTTGGGTCAGAGAAGTGGGATTGTGCAGCAGAGAAGCAAGGATGAAGATTGGAAAATGCAGACTAAAGAGAGCCTTAAGCCCCAGTCTAAGGATTCTAAATGTTATCCCTTAGGAAATGGGAGGGACCCCATTAAACCTTTTTTTAGAAGGGAAGTGACATAATTCATTCACCAAATACTTATTGAGCACTTACTATGCACCAGGTACTCTTCTAGGTGTTGGAAATATAACAGTAAACAAAAGAGAAAAAAACACTCACACTGTCATGGCATGTACATTCTGCCAATTGAACACAGAAATGAATTACTTCTAGCTGAGTTTTCTGTGGGGTTAGTTGACATACACTAAATTCTTTCATCAGATCAAATACCATTCTTATTTCTGTGAAGAAATTCAAGGAAAAGAAAAGGATACTTGTTACCCTAAAAAATCTACAATCTAATATAGCTCTAGTATTAGAGAGGTTGAAAGGGCACAGTCAAATAAACATATTTGTTAAAAAGCAGAAAGCATGCTACCTGATCTACTATCATACTAAGCTGATACAGTTGGGAAATTTCTGAAGAATCAAAAGACCTCCTTATTATAAACACCCACCACATTGGACCTCAGAACTATTAAAGATCAATGATTCTCACCAGAGTAATTTTGCCTCCACCCCCCCCCCCTCAGGGACATGTACAGTATCTTGGGACATTTTTGGCTGCCACAGTTAGGGGGTTGATGGTGCTACTAGCATCTCTCGGGCAGAGGCCAAAGATGCTACAACACGAACAGGACAACCTCCACAGCAAAGAATTATCCCGTCTGCAAAGTCAGTAGGGCTGAGATTGAGAAGCCCTGTTTTAAATTCAGGCTCCAATATAATAAAAGTAGCTATTTCTCACTTTACAAAATCTGCACCTCTGTCAAGGTAGTAACAAGATTGTATTTGGAACAATTTTCAGTCCGATTTTTATATGTCAAAAAACATGTTAAATCAATGGCTGGTTATATCTAAATAAAACTTATCTACTTAGAATAAACATTGAATTACAACTGAAAAATCTAAATTTTTTTGGCAACCTGGAGGGTAACTTGTGAAGTCACATGATGACCGACTGCCTCGGAAGCTGGTAGGATTCGCCCTTGTGTGTTCTTTCAAGAAAGGAAGCGAGATGAAACATGTCATGGAAACCAACTTCAAAAGGCTTTGGTTTCATTCCAGACTCTAAGATATAGTGAACTGTATAATTCAGTCTGAATTTTTAAGCCACAGATCTTGCTGCAAACATATAATTCATATTTTTTCCTCAATGAAAGGATATTTTTTAAACAACTGTAGAAAATAATGGACACAATGGAACCTTATAACTCATAATCCACTGCAAGGGCTACCCAGGGAAGCCTAGCTCAATTCAGCCTGAACTAACTGGCGTTCTCAGCACTGTCCTAGGGAAGGACAGGAGGCTGACAGGTGACGTGATGAGATGAGACAAGCCCACATGGAACCATCAGAGACCCCTGACAAATCTAGGGAGGAGCAGTACTGGTAACTCCGGGCCTTGCAGGACTCCAAGCAGAGCCCTGTGCTTCCCAGCTCACTGGCTATGAATTGCTCCTCAGAGAGCAGGCCTCAGAAACACCAGCCCCAACTATGATCATCATCCAAGACATTTGTTCATTCAACAAGTAAGCCAACTATGAGCCAGGAATTTTTGAGGTCTTGGGAGACAGTGACGAATGAAACAGGCAGGCCCCCAGCTGCTCAGAGCTTATGACTGAGCCAGACCCACTTCCTGGCCTCCCATTTCACTGGCCACTAGGCCAGAGGCCTTTTGGCTCAGCCTTCTATTGATATGTCTGTGCACAACTCTTTGACCTGAGGGCATTGATTTTGATATTAAACCCTCTCTAAAAACTTAGCAAGTCCTCACAGTCTGGATCCTCCTACTCCTGGAAGCTCTGAGTGCAATACCAGGTCCACTCGGGTTCTAACCATTGGCCAGCTCTCCAGGTGAGCACACCTGATCCTTGGAGAGCAGGGGGTCAGACCTGAGGCGTACAGACGGAAGGAAGCAGTTACCCAGGGTATGCAGTGAAGGAGTCAGGACACCTCTGCTGCTGTCCCATAGTTTCTGCCTCTATCATATGTATCCAAACACCAAAAATTAAGAAAAATAAATGCGTTCTGAGGCAGAGAGTGGAATCAAGGAAGTTACACAGCGGGTCTGGAAAGAAATATAGACTCAAATGGAAGATAGATGAGAGACAGATCCTCAGACAAAGACATAAAATGAAATGAGCGTAGGACATGGAAAGACAAGCAGGGTGAGTTCTACAGTGCTTGTTAGGGAGGGGCTGCAAGTTGCTCAGGTGAGGTAGAACCAGGTGAAGGTTAAGATAATGGGCTGTGGATTTGGGCTGTGATCTGGACAACAAAAAGCAGCCACTGTGGCTTTCTGAGTATATGAAAAATGTAAGTAAAATAGAAGACCAAATGATGTAGATGTAAAGTGATAATGTTCTGAACTAGAATGGGCAGATATAAAAGTGGAGAGTACTGTGTGTGACAGAAGACTCAGCAGAGTTGTCTGCCTCAATATGGGGGATAAATAAAAGCTGCTTAGAAAACTATCATCAAAGGCCTTCCAGGTTTTTTTTTTTTTTTTCACTAGTAATTACCTAAAATTTTTCACCAACTGGCATGGTTGTATTGTAGGACTAAGCAATAATTGTAACAATCCTTGTTAGTGTTTGAGTGCCTCTGTGTGTGTGGCACCATTCTCAACTAGTAAATGTATTCTCTTATTTAAGCTTCCTCAAAACACAGTAATATATGTACTATTATTATCCGTCCCCATTTTATAGATGAAGATACAAAGGCATAAAAAGGTTACAAAACTCACCCAAAGTCATGCAGAAAGTGAAACAGACAGAAAGGAGTCCAGACAGCGACTTCAAACTGCCTCTGAGAGTGCATGTTGGGTGCTCAGTATAAGTCTTTAGACGTTGAATACCCCTTCCAGTGTGAAGCTGGCATGGCTGCCCTGAAAAGGTCAATATGGCGGCTATGCTTTCATTAATCTTTCCCTTCTCTGGGCCAGTGCTTTCCGAGAAATGCAGCCTCTGGAAGTGGGCTAACAGGTCCTCAGTTGGAAATAAATTGGAGGAAAAGGCCCTCCTCCATCCATTACCCTTTCTCTTCTCGGCATAATTATACTATAATCCTTACTTCGCAGAGATGCGTACAGAATCCGTACAAACTCCAGTGCTCTCCCTTGAATCCTGGGAATTCTAGATTTTGCATCTCTCACAACCTTTTATCTGGGGCACACATTACAGATTGTTAAAGAATTTCCCAATTTTTTCTATACCTGTCACCTGTAAGTCAAGGGTAGTTTCCTCAATGACTGATTTACTCTGGGTATTTGTTTACTCAGTTCCCCCCTTTGAAGTGAGGTACCTCCAGGGAAAATCTATTAGACATCCCATTCTTCCATTCGTTTCATAGTTATTGAGTGTTGATGAATGTACCACATGGTGTATGATGAGCTCTGTCCTGCTTATTGTCATCTTCCCCCCAAGGGAGCTCTAAAAATCCTTCCTAGATGGTTAATCCAGCAGTACACATTGCCTTTAGCCATTCAGTGAGCACATGTTCACCAAACAATCTGCATCCCACAGGAAAACAGTTGTATGCAGAAATTAAGGTTTCACAACACACGCCTCCTTTATGCTGACTGAGGGTCGTTATCCACTTTATCCTGACAGCGGGAGTTGACGGGGCTGACTCATGTGTGTTTAGATGTAGGTGATGACTTATGTTCTTTTCAGTGCAGTTGTCTAGTTGATGCCATTATGGGTTTAAAGGCTCTTTGTGCTGCAGGTGAATTGATGGAATACAATTACACATTTGTCAAGGAGACTCTGGGTAGCTGTGTCAATAAATGTGATGTCAACAGAGTGGAAGGTCAAGTGAAAAATATTACTATTTGAGAAAATAAGTTAAACTTTTAGGTTTAATTTTACATGAGCATAGGTAAAGTCTTGGACGTTGAGCTTGATGAACCAGATCCCTATGACAACAGCAACCTGACCTTACAAATAACTTTTACCTTTGTGTTTAGTTGAACAAATAAGTTGAACTCTGTAGGTTAGCAAAAAATAATTTTCTTTTTGTGCATCATTTCCTGTCCAAGCAAGCTCTATTGAGTTTCTTCCTAGCCTTTGAAAGAAATTTTAGGTGATTTTTTCTTTGACTTTATTGGTGATTTTCACATAATAAATATTGTCTGATCCCTTTTAGCCACAAGAACAGATTTGTGTCAGTAATTTTAAAAAGCTTGTGAGTGTCATGTCAAAATTTGCAAAACTTAATTCACTCCGGGACTTCCCCACCTCCTCACCAAGTGTGGTCTCACTCAGCTCTGAAAGTCTGGGACGTGAGGCTGTCTTTTCCGTCTGTGGGGGTCAAGGAGAGACAAGGGAGATATCTTTGAGATTTCCTGGCCCCATCTTCTCCTCCATTACTAGTTGTTGGCTTGGAACTCTCTTTGGCAGCCACAGCGTGGGGAAAACAGGGGCGAAGTAAGTAAGGAAAGACCTTCCTTGCCAGGCTGACTATTATCTGACCTAGGTGCCCTAAGGATGGAAAGAATAAAAATTGATACTTTAATGTCATGGGGCACTTTGGCAGATTTCTCAGAAATCTGTGACTGGCCTGTAGATTCTGTCCCCCTGCTGTGGGCCATGCCTCTCTTTCGGTCTCCTCCTTACCCCATCCCTGCAGCCTGTAAGCATCTGGAGGCTTGTCTGCTTGGGAGCTTTTTGTTCCTCTCAGTATTTTGGGGAGTAAAGATTTCTTTTCGTAGCATCCTGTTTTGTCTGGGAAAACGTGTTCCTTGGCCGCCTGTTTGGGGGAGGTGCTCCTCTTCCCAGGGGGGCTGTACCTCTCCTCTCTATGCCCATTTAACACAGCTGCCCAAGCAGGGCTCCCAGTGTAGTCTCTTTAGCCTGAGTCAGTCACCAGCCTCCTTTGTTCCAGACTCCAGCACACAGAGGCCAAGAGCTCTGAGGGGTCTCTTGAAATGACACTTCACTTGGACTAAGGTGAGGCGGCATCCCTTTCTTTCCCTACTCCATGAAAAGGGACTTAACTCACAGCACCCTGACAGCTCTCTCTAAAGAAATCCTCACCAGGGCTGCTTCTCTCCCTGTTCATAGCCTTGAGGTTGTTGATGGACCTGAACTGACAGAACCCATTCTACTCTATCTTCACATGTCCTTCATAGGTGGTCTAGAACTCTGCTCCAGAAGTGAGAATGACTTGCCTATAATTTCATTCTTAGCCTCTGGGACCTCACCTAAAAGGGATGTACGAAGAGTTCCATTTGAAAATTCTGTTCTGCATTAACCATTGCAATTAAAAGAAATTCAGTGACACCAACAACAACAACAAAAAAAGAAACCAAGAAAACAATCCATTTACAATAGCATCAAAAAAGGATAAAACACTAGGAAATTTAAGCAAGAAAATGAAAGATCCGTACACTGAAAACTATAAAACATTGATGAAAGACATTGGAGACATGCAAACAAGTGGAAAGACATCCAGTGTTCATGGATTGGAATAATTAATATTGTTAAATTGTCTACACTACTCAAAGCAATATACAGATTCAGTGCAGTTCCCTATCAAAATTCCAATGAATTTTTCACAGAAATAGAAAAACAATCTTAAAATGCATATCTACAAAAGACACCAAATAACCAGTGCAATCTTGAGAAAGGACAGAGTTGGAGGCACCACACTTCCTAATTTCTCACTATACTACAAAGGGGTAGTAATCAAAACAGTATGATACTTGCATAAGACAGGCACGTAGGCCAAGGAAACAGAATAGAGAGCCCAGAAATAAACCCAAGCAAATACGGTCAACTAATTTTTAACAAAATTACCAAGAATACACACTGGGAAAGGAAAGGCTCTTCAATAAATGGTGCTCGGGAAACTGGATATGTTTCCACATGCAAAAGAATGAAATTGGACCCTTTTCTTACACAATACACAAAAATCACCTCAAAATATATTAAAGACAAACATAAGATCTGAAACTATAAAACTTCTAGAAGAAAACATAGGGAAAAACTTGACATCAGTTGGCCTTGGCAATGATTTTTTTGATGTGACACCAAAAGTTCAGGCAGCAAAAGCAAAAATAAACAAGTGTACTACATCAAACCAAAAAAACCCTGCACAACAAAGAAAACAACCAACAAAATTCAAAAGCAACCTATGGACTGGAAGAAAGTATTTGCAAATTATAAATCTGATAAAGGGTTAATATCCAAAATATATAAGGAACTTAGTTCAATAGCAAAGCAAGAAACAAACTGTTAAAAAAAGAGACAATAGATCTGAATAGATATTTTTTTAAAGAAGACATACAAATGGCCAAAAGGTATATGAAAAGGTGCTCAACATTGCTAATCATTAAAGAAATTCAAATCAAACCACAGTGAAATATCACCTCACACTTGTGACAATGTGTCACAATGCAACAAAAGTAAAGATAAACAAGTGTTGGTGAGGATATGGAGTAAAGAGAACCCTTGTACACTGTTGGTGAGAATGTAAATTGATGCAGCCATTAATGGAAACCAGTCTTTGAAGTTCCTAAAAAATTTAAAAATAGAACTACTATTTGATCCAGCAATCTCTCTTTTTGGTATATACAGAAAGGAAATGAAATCAGCCACCTCTATGAGATAATCTGTGCGCCCATGTTCAAATAGATATGGAAATAGCCTAAGTTCCAATTGATGGGGCCAAAAAAATTTATATATATATATATATATAATTTGACCTTAAAAAAGGAAATCCTGCCATATGCAGTGGATGAACATAGAGGACATAATGCTTCAGTGAAATAAGCCAGACACAAAAAGAAAAAAAACTGCATATATGTGGAATCTAAAAAGAGTCAATTACATGGAAGCAAAGAGTAGAACAGTAGTTACCAGGGCCAGGGAGCTAGGAGAGACGGGATGACGTTCGTCAAAGTGTACAAAGTTGGAGTTAAGTAGGACTAGTAAGTCTAGAGAGCTAATGTATAGCATAATGACTATAGTTAATACTACTGGATTGTATATTGGAAATTTGCTAAGAGTAGATTTCACGTGTTCTTGGCACACTAGAAAGTATGCGAAAGGAGATGGTGTGTTAACTGACTATAGTAATCATTCTACTATGTATATGTATATCAAATCATCATGTGTACACAGTAATATATTCAATTTTATTTAAAAATTTTTAAAATGAGTAAGTAAAATAAATGTAGTGAAAATGAAGCAAACATGATGAGGTGATTGATGGTTTACCTACTGAGACGGTCCACTGAAAGCTATAGGTTTGGGCACAGTGTGATGGATTGAAAAGTAATAGACAGAGTTCTAAAAGTGAGGCCAAGGTGAGGATGCTTGAAGAAAATGGGGAAAGACAAGAGAAAGAAGGAAAGGAAGAGTATTAGTATGGATAGTGCCTTCCTCATGGGTTATTAAAAGCAGCAGAAGAGGCAGACCTGCAAAACACCTAATATAGTACCTGGTTCATAGTAAGTGTCAGAAAGCTGCATTTTATTATTAGTTCCCTTAAATCCCTTTGGGAACATAGTAGGAACCCAAGTTAGGAAATAGAGTGGTTGATTAATTAACCAGTCTGTCTTTGTCTAAATTGTGTGTTTTAATAAAAACAAAAAGTCTAGAATTATGTGTCCTACTTCTACTTGAAATAGATTCAGATGTAAATAAAACCCGCCAGGATCTAGGTCACATGAGTGGAGGAGAGGCGGGGGCAGTGAGCTAGGGCAGATATCTGTCAATGGCCTGAAAGGCCACAGGTTACATCCAGTTTACTACATTCCCACTACTCTAGCCACCGCTCACTCACTGTGCTTCACCTGAAGTGGTCTCCTTGCTGATCTTCCAACGTGCCTCAGCTGCCCCCACCTCAGGGCCGTTTTACTTGTTTCCTCTGCCTGGAAATTCTTCCCTCTAAATCCACATGGCTCACGCCCTCGTCTTCTCCCACTCTTTGTTCACACGTCACCTTCTCAGTGTGGCTTTCCATGACCAACTCATTTAAAACTACAACACCCCCATCCTACCCCCGTCCCCTTTTCCTGTTTTATTTTTCTCCGTAGCATCTTTTAGCATCTTGTGTAATTTATTTTTCTGGCTCCTCCCTACAAGAAACTAAATCCCATGAGGCAGGGTTTTTTGTCTGATTTGTCTACCGATGTATCTCGATCACCTAGAAGAGTGATAACACATGGTTATCAATAAGTATTGATAACTCAGTAAATATTTGAGGGGTTAAGAATATTTTCTAAAGTATGAAGGGGAATGTGACTAACAATGGAAGAGTTTTGGAAAGAGCAGAAGAAAGCTCCCTAAAGAAAAAGGCACCTGGTCAGGGCCCGCAGTTGGCGTAGTCTCATCACAGGAAACTGAGAGGTGATGATGGGCGAGAGGAGACAGGCAGAGGCTGTAAATGCCTTCAACTCTGGGCGGATGCATGTTAGGGACCAGGACTGAGCCCTTCCGTGGCTAAGCCCTGGTTCTGATGACACGTCCTGTAACAAGGCTGCCTGTACTTTAAGGCTACCAGACTGGAAAGAATATAATCTTTGGTGTTAGACAGGCTTGAGTTCAATTCTTACCTCTGCCACCTACTAGCTCTGTAACCCAGGGCAAGTTTTTTCACCTTTCTAATACTGTTTCTTTATCTTAAAAAACAGAAGTAATATCATCTAGCTCATATAGTTATTATGACTAGGAAATGTGAAAATGCATAAAGAGCAATGATAAAGCAAAGGCTCACACAGTCCAGTCCGAGAAGGATGTCGTGATCAAAAGAAGGGTCCAGCGAGCAAAATTCATCTTAAAATAAATCAGTACCTTTACTTATATTTTTCAATTCTTTGAGGGAGTAAGCAATGATCAAATCAATATTTCTTTTTTGTTGTTGTTGTTACCATTTTATTCCTTACCCTTCTCTTTAGTCCTTACCCTATCACCACTTCTCATCTGTCTCTTTTATTTGGTACATAGTAATCCTTATTATATAATTAACTTAAATTGTTTGGAAACTATTTCAATATTTCCCCCCAATTAATCTGCTGTGGGGCCTCTAGCGTTTCCCTGCCTTTCCCTTCTCCGGCCGTGAGAGGGACAGTCACTGGGCAGATGGCAGGAGTCCAGGTTAAGAGATTTGGCTCTGCTTCACAATGTCACAAGGAGGCGACCAGAATTAGCTCTTAGAGAACAAGTTTCTGTCTCCTCCATTCGACTCAGAACTGCCTAGAGCTGTCTTCTGACTTAATGGAACTTCCAGGGATAACATAGAGGGAAATTTTTCATCTTAGTGAAAAAAATTTTAAGTTGAAATAGACATGGGCTAGGAAGGTTTCAGATCTCATCTAACCTCTTGGTAGTTTGTGAATTAATACAGCAAGACATCTTGTACAAAGTGGTGTTTTCTTCTAAAACCCTTCTTCTTTCCTGGAAACAAAGGATCATTATTATGTATCTCTGGACACGTACAAGGTTTAGTAACAATAAACACCCAAACTGAAGAAGAAATAAACAACCATCAAACAACTGTCTGTTGCTGGGTTTGGCATTCTACTTGCCAACATGATATGTCATAATGTAGAACCAACTCTGGAATGTTGAAGAGATTTTGCTCTCGTAAGTGTAAACATAACCTTGAAACAGAAAAGACGAGAGCTAACATGGCTTATTCACATGCTGAAGTATCTAACATGAATCTATTAAAGACGTGACTGAAAATAATATGAATACAATTATTTTAACATGCTGTACTTGATGTGCAGAGATTGTCAGATGCATATGTCCTCTTATAGTTACAGAATCTCCAGGTCAGGCTCTAGGAAGGGATAGCTTTTAAAACAGAAGCAAAACAAAACCAAACAACCCTGAGAAACCAGCAGCGCTGGCTGCTGCTGGCATGCCACAGTTCGATCACTGTCCTGCCACTGCTGAGGCCATGGCGTGCACTGTGACAGCTCTCAGTTCAGTTCAACATGCAGAACAAATGCTCCCTGGATGCTTGTAATGGCCCAGCCCTGGAATAGACAGGTACCACATTGCTACTACTAAACCACAGTGTGTGAGACCACGTGCAGGGCCTTTGAACTTGCTGTGGGCTCTGCCTGAAAGCTCCCACGGCCCCCTTTCTGCCTCCATTCTCCTTCTATATTTCTCAGGGCAGCATTCCTGGGACTCTGACTTGGTCTTCCCTCCTTCATGTGTTCTCATACTTGGATTGGTTTGTGTGGTTCTCCGGTTAATGTCCATGTCCTCCATGAACTTAAACTCCAGGGGAGCTCGTCATTGTGTCCCCAGTGGCAGACATGATGCCTGGAAGATAGAGGCTCCCAAATGCTGGGTGAATAAATGAAAGAATATAGGCAGGGAGTAGCAAGAGATAACAGTGTGGAGATTGTTAACAATTAGGTCATGTAATACCCAGGGGCCTTTACCTTGAACCATGGTGTAAAGCCAAGGGGAATGGGAGGATTTAATCTGTCTAGGGAAATAGTTCTCTAGCAGGCTTCAGCTCTGACTTCTGCATGATGGCAAGGTCTCATAGTAAAGGGATCATTCTTCCACTAACCTATGCAGCCTGGAACAAACCCTCAGACCAAGACCGAAACAAAATTCAGCTAGAGTCCAATAAGACTGAAATGACCTTGGGCTCCCTCGAGATAGTGATGGGTCTCACTGATCCTTTTGTGCCCAGAAGCTTATTGGCACATATTCAGCCCTCAGCAAATTCCATAAGCCTACCTGTGAGGGGAGGCTTAGAGCAGCCCTGATATCTACGCCAGGCAGGAGACCCAGTGACTCAAGGATCGAGGCAGGATGCATGCCCGGGGCAGTATTCCTCTTCCCATGAACAACACTCTTAGATGGAATCAAATGAATGAGTTCTCCTTACCCTGCAGTAATTCAGCAGTAAGCAAGGATTTATGTCACATTACTTTCTGACCTCCAGAAAAGAACATTTAATCAGTCATTTCAATACAAATGAAATTCTCAGTTATCACACTTCATCAGGATTCCAGTGAATCCTGCCAGAATTAAATCATGAATTACTAATCAGTGCCATCACCCAGTGTGGGCAATCAGAACCTGTCTGATGCTTGTAAGTAAGAAGTATTTTAAAAGGTGTCTGGCAGTTGCTTATTAGATTTCTCTGTAATGGTGGTACAGCTCATAAGTAAATACTAATTCTCTGATTATTGCCTCGGTCTTTTTCTTCACAATCATCACCATTGTTATGATCGTATCACCACTGTTGAAACCATCCCCTTCTGCTTTCACTTACTAAGTCATTTGGTGACTACTGTGAAGGTCAGTTCTAGGCATGAGAGGGAGGGGGTGGGGGAGAGGAAGGATGAATGAATGAATGAACGAAGACTTGTTGCTGGCCCGCGGGAGGGGAGATAAGAGACTGCTGACTGGCAATGAAAGCCGCACGTTCTCCCGCACAAGGAATGGACTCCCAGAGAAAAGGGATCTTTCTTTTCTAATCCTTCTGAGAATTGTTCAAAATGTGGATAGTCTTTCTTCTTTTTACCTCCCCACTCCACTTCCTCTTTCACCTGTTTTCTCTAGTAATTAGGAGGAGCACATCACCTCTCTCAGGATCTCACAGTATCCAGTGATTACTTATGGCTAGTTGTGTTCTGTGCATTTTTCTTGTATAGATATGAGATAACTTTAAAAATACGTAACAATACAAAATTTTAAAAATAGGTAACTGAAGGAATTACTGCCAAGAGGGACAAAGATAAAGCCATCTCGATGAAAGCGATAAATTCAGATTCACTCGGTGATCTATAGGTTCACAAAATCATAGTGAGCCAGTTGCAGAGAAGCATAGCTGCTCCTGATGCAGAGACTGCCCGGACCCTCCTCTGGAGGGCGCGGTGGAGCACAGCCCGCAACAGACTCACAGAGTGACGATGGCTGACCTCTGCCAGCAGCCCTGCTCTTAGACAGCCTGCCAGCGTCTAATGCCAGTGCTCACTTCCCAAGTGCAGTTCTGCAGTGACTACGAACGTGATCCCAGTCAGTTTGAGGCAATCTGAGCTTTCTCTGCAAATACTTCATATATCCTGAAGGCAGTCTTTTTGTGCATTATTTCGTATTACCTACCTTTTTTTTTTTTAATTGTCTCATGGATATTATTTTTTTAATTATTTTTATTGAAGTATAGTTGATTTATAGTACTGTGATAGTTTCTGGTGTGCAGCAAAGTGATTTGGTTATACATATGTCTATATCTATATATATTCTTTTTCATGTTCTTTTCCATTATGGTTTGTTTCAGGATATCAAATATAGTTCCCTGTGCAACACAGTAGGACTTTGTTGTTTATCTATTCTGTATATAGAAGTTTGTATCTACCAATCCCAAACACCTAATTTATCCCTCCTCCCATGCCCTTTCTCCTTTGGTAACCATAAGTTTGTTTTCTATGTCTGTGGAGTTGTTTTCTGTTTTGTAAATAAGTTCATTTGTCTTTTTTTTTAGATTCCACATGTAAGTGATATCATGTGATATTCGTCTTTCTCTGATTTACTTACTATGATAATCTCCAAGTCCATCCATGTTGCTGCAAATGATATTATTTCATTCTTTTTTATGGCTGAGTAATACTCCATTGTGTATACATACCACATCCTTTTTATCCACTTATCTGTCGATGGACATTTAGGTTGCTTCCATGTCTTGGCTGTTGTGAAATAGTGTTGCTATGAACATTAAGGTGCATGTATCTTTTCAAGTTAGAGTTCCCTCCAGTTATATGCCCAGGAGTGGGATTGCTGGATCATATGTCTATTTTTAGTTTTTTAAGGCACCTCCATACTGTTTTCCATAGTGGCTGCACCAATTTACATTCCCACCAACAGTGTAGGAGGAGTCCCTTTTCTCCACACCCTCTTTAGCATTTATCGTTTGTGAACTTTTTAATGATGGTCATTCTTACCAATGTGAGGTGACACCTTATTGTAGTTTTGATTTGCATTTCTCCAATAATTAGCGATGTTGAGCATCTTTTCATATGCTTGCTGGTCATCTGTATGTCTTCTTTGGAGAAATGTCTGTTTAGGTCTTCTGCCCATTTTGTAATTGAATTATTTGTTTTTGTTGTTGTTGTTATTGAGTTGTATGAGCTGTTTGTTTATTTTGGAAATTAAGCCCTTGTCGGTTGCATCATTTGCAAATTTCTTTTCTAGTCTGTAGTTTGTCTTTTCATTTTTTATGGTTTCCTTTGCTGTGCAAAAGCTTATAAGTTTGACTAGGTTCCATTTATTTTTGCTTTTATTTCCATTGCCTTGGGAGACTGACCTAAGAACATTGCTGTGATTTATGTCAAAGAATGTTTTGCCTATGTTCTCTTCTAGGAGTTTTATGGTGTCATGTCTTATATTTAAGTCTTTAAGCCAGTTTCAGTTTATTTTTGTGTATGGTATGAGGGAGTGTTCCTACTTCATTGATTTACATGCAGCTGTCCAGCTTTCCCAACACTGCTTGCTAAAGAGATGATCTTATCTCTACTGTATATTCTTGCCTCCTTTGCCAAAGATAATTGACCATAAGTTTGTGGGTATATTCATGGGCTCTCTACTCTGTTCCACTGAACCTTTCTTAATGAGTGGTGGGAGGCAGTGAGCCAGAAGTTACAGTGACCACACAAGAATGTGAACCACTGGTGGCTCAGTAAGGTGAAAGAGGATGGTTGTAGGTGACTCTGCCAATAGAAATTACAATCTCTTCACAGAGCTGATGCCTGTCAAGCAGCTGCTCTCTTGCTCTCTTCACCCCAGACAGGTAGCCCTTTCTGATGCAGGCTTTGGAATGTAGTTCTTGACTTGGGCTAGCCTGAGGAAGGAGGGGTTGGTTACCTCAAATCAGCCTCCTTCTAGAAAGACCAAGGGAAATGGGGCAATGGTAGAACTCAAGAGGTTCAAGTCAACTATTGCTATAATATCCTTGTATTTTCAACACCTGAACTAAACTGCAGATGACATATTATATAGCTTTCAGCACTCACCTCATGCCAGGCACTCTTCTAAGTACTTTATATGTGTGACAATTTCTCAGTTGTCACAATCATCCTACTAGAAAAGTACTGTTATTTTACAAGTGGGGAATGTGAGAAAGAGAGAAAGGTCAATAGACTTTACCAAGATCATACATCTAACCTAGAACAAAGCCAGGATTCAACCCCAAGAGTCTTGCTCTGGCACTCATGCTTTTAATAGCTAAGGTATACCACTTTTGCAAATCTTCAAATGGTTTGCAAATGTTTCCTAGCATGTATGCAAGTTGATAGGTCTAACGCGGTGGCTTCCTAGTAGTTGACAGCTACATGGAAATCTGTCTTCTTAGGAGCATTTGACTCCACTGACCCAGCATTTGGTACACAGTGTTCACCAACCAACATTTGCTGAATTGGACTGACTGGTCCTGCGTCTGAAAACCCTCAGTCACCTTGGTTTCTCTAACATCATACCCCCTGGCTTTCTTTCTGTCCCTGTCTCCCCCTTTTCAATCTCCTTTTCTTCTGCTGGTACCTTACATGGAAGTGTTCCCCATTGATCCATCCTAGGCCCACATCTCTTCTCCCTGGACCCATCCTCCTTGGAGCTCTCAGTTACTCCAATTATTGTCTACATGCTGATGTCACAAATAATTCATTTGCAGCCTGGTTTCACTCTAAGATTCAGACTCACATGATCAACCCTTTGCTGCAACTGAATGTCTCATATGCCCTCAAAATCAATCTGTCTAAAATTTACTTCATCTTCATGCCTCTGGCCCTTCTTAAATTTATTTTCCTCTGTTTATTTTCTCAGCTAATGACACCTTGATCCAAAAAGCTGCCCAAGCTGGAAAACTGGGATTATTTTGACCTCTCTCTTCCTTATTGCCTACATTCAGCCATTCACTAAGCCCTGCTGAGTCCACATTTGAAACCTGTCCACGTCCCTTCTCCCCCACAGCCTTAAACGTATAGTCCAAGCCACCCTTCATTTACCTGGAGATCGGAGCATCTTGTAAGGACTAGTTGGATATTACTTCCTCCATGGGATCTTGGGATATAGCTTCTTCTTCCTTCTCTTTCATCATCCCTTTACTTCATGCTGAGTGCCTCCAACATTCTGATCAGACTTCAGTCCTCTCCCACCTCGTCTGCCCACACTGCTTGGAACACTCTTCTCCTTACCACTTCTCCTTCTCCAACTTGTCTTGCTAATTCCTGTCATCCTTCAAGCCTAGCTGATAAGTCACTTGCTTCAAAAAGCCTCCCCTGAGCTCCTATGTCCTGGTTGTGTGTTCCTCCTCTGGAATCCCACAGCACAGTGTATTTTCTCTGCCATAATATGTAACATCTCATACTGCAATTCTGTTTTGACTGTTTGTAAGTGAAAGGAGACTGCAGTAACAACAAATTCCAAAATTTCATTTTGTTCATTTATACTTGATATGATATAAATTTGTTTATCCTAACAAAGAGCCAACAAAGGGCCAAGCTAGTAGCTGGGTTCTCTGCTCCATAGTCATTCAAGAACCCAGGCTGTGGCAGCTCTGTCACCCTGCATCATAATATCTGGATAGTACATAGAGACAGATCATGGAAGATCACACAGGGGACGTTTTGTAGTCAGGCCTTGATGACAACCATCACTCTTACTCACAGTCCAATGCTTGGGATTTGGTTCCCGGCCACCACACCTAACTGCTCAGGAGGCTCAGAAGTGCAGTCTCTCTGTGGTGAGGAGAAGAGGACTAGGTTTGGTGATCACCCCATAATCCACCACCCTGAACTTTAGTCTCATTAAACTGTCTACTCCATGGGATAGGGGCGAAATTCCTCTTTCTCTTCACTTCATCCCCCATTCTGGTACATGCTGGGAACTGGCTGTTTGTTGGACAAATGAAGCTGTGCATATCCCATCTTGAGAACATTTTTCTGCCCACCCCAATGCTGGCTGCCCATTTTTGTTCCTCATACAGCATCATGTGGGGCAGCCTCTAACACATCTCCCCATATCTGACTGGGTTCATGGAGCTAGGGTGTAGTGTGTCTTTGGTGTTGATTGCATTCATGGGTGTATTGCAAAATGATTGTTGTTGATTAGCTCTTGTGTAGACTACTTATAAAGCATGTTACCAGTTTACCTATTTATCTTACATATACTTCTTTTAGAAATGTGATTACCCATGGTTTCTACTGAAGGCATGCCCTTTCCCAGAATTGAGGTACCCGGCAAGTTGCCATGCTCTTCACTAACTAAAGTGTGAGGGTGAGTGAGCATCATGGCTGACACACTGTAAGGATATTGTTGAGAGTGTTGTACACATTATACAGTATCCTGTTTATAAAGACTGGGGGGAGGGGAATTCTTTTTAATCACAATAGAACAAATAATTGTGCTTCTTTTAAAAATTGACTGTTTTTCTCTAATAGTGTTCATCAATGGCATAACATATGTTTTATTTCTTAGCATTGTCACTAGAAAGTTCTGGCCAAATGTGCAGCCCGTATCTACTAGGAGAAAACCACATCAAGAAACGCATTTAATGTAATATCACCACTCAGGTTTCAACGAAACTCAGCTTGCTTTTTCTAATAATTTTTTCTTTGACCTATTTTCCCTTTCTATCCACTTCTTTTATCTTCCGGCACTGCATATTTATGGAAACCACCATAAATGTGTTTGGGAACAAGGGAAAAACACATATAAATAAAATCTATTAAAGATTTGTCTTCCCAAGAGACATAAACATGTTTCAGTGGGCTGTGGCTGGGTATTTTTCTTCTTCAGTCTACTTTGCTTTATCTCTAGAGATATTTTCAAATGAATATGAATTAGTCTTTCATTTTGAGGGGAAGAGAGGGAAGTGGAAAATGGGAAGTGATGGCTTGTGAAGATGGAGATGATTCTGAAAGCTAAAAATTGAAGTACTTATTAAACCATATTTAGCATGTGAAAATGTTACGGGTAATTGGGAAAATCCACTGCAATGTAAGTTCCACGAGGTTGAGGGCTTAGTCTTCCTTACGCACTGCAGGCGGAGTAGAGCCTGGCACATAGCAGATACTAGAACAGTGTATTTTTAAAGTGTGAATGTAGTATACTCGGAGTTAGGGGAACTGGGTTAATATCAAAGAAATGATATTGAATAACGGGTATCTGTGGGTCCGTCACCAGTTGTGGGTTCTGGCCAGCAGAAGTCCCACCGAGACGGAACGAATTACTCAAGACTCTGTGGAAAAGTCAAGAGAGTGAGAGGGAGTCCAGAGCCAACTCCACGAGCCTCTGAAATCTCCCGTATTTATTGAGTACAGTCAAAGGAGGAATGCAGGAATTTAGGGAAGGACAGGGTGGGATCACGATGAGTACAATGGCTTTGTTTATTGTTGGTGTTTGGCTCAAGGTCAGAAGACCCTTTTTGGTGAATCATGTTCATGTTGAGCCTTTCAGCTTATCAGGGCAGAACTATGAGAATCAGCTGCTTAACAACTTGGACTCAGGCTGTGCCTGTCTTAAGTTGCCCCTCTCAGAGGATCTTACCGGTCATTGGCTAACCAGCCTTCTCACCTCTGAGTCTGCAGCTTTTTATAAGTTGTATACCATTCCAGCCGAAGGCTGTTTTGGGGATAGAAGACTATCTAACAGCAGGCACGCCCAGCGTTTATAGCCGGGGGCCTGGGTTGTTGCTAAAACCTCAAGGCAGTTACTAAGCACATCTTCTTTAAGGAGATAAGCAGCTGGGATCTGTTACAATTTGTTAACCCAATCATGGGCTCCCACAGGTATCTAACCACAAGCATAGACCTTTTGAACTCAGTTTCATAATTCGTAACATGAAGCCATTGCATTATGTATTCACCAAGATCCTTTCCAACTCTAATATTCCATGTTCTACATGCCACTCCTGTTAAGTATAGTGGCATATTTAAACATGTGCATGTAAATACCTATGACAGTTTGGGAATTTTGTTTTCAGAATAGGATATCCAGCTCCATCTTCAACAGCCCTTGTGGATGTGAGTGCATCGACTCCAACTGTCACCCCTCAAAGTGCTCAAAGAGCAGGGCTTTCCTCATGTGGCTGAAAAGAGACAACATACGCACAAATTTCACCACAGCTGTGATAATACTGAGATTTGGGCAAAAGGCTTAGTGTTTTCATTTGATGTTGTTATTTTGGTTTTGAGTTACTCTGTGGCAAATTGTAATCTGATGACTATATATTGATATGACAGTCACTATAATCTTAAAAATATAGGTTGATGATTTGTTATTATTTTGTACCTTTCATTTGTTGTGGGATTTTAAGGTACTATTAAAGTAATCTTGACAATACTCCCAGTATCTGACTTGGTGACAGGAACAGAAAAAGAAAGAAAATCAGAGACAAGTTGGCATTAAACATAAACTACAGACTTTGGCTTAATATGCTAGCCAGTGTTCATGCATAAAGAAGCATATTTTCAATTTCAGATTTCCCCCAAAATCATATAGATTAAAAATTCAGCACATCAAAGTAAAGTTAAATAATAGCTTTATAAGAAGGTTGGGTTCTAAAATTTTTGTCTTTCAGCCAGCAATTCCGATGTGACTACCCGAGGCTTCAGCTACTCTGAGACCTCCAGTGGGAAAGATGTCAAGTACTGTAAGTATAACTATGAGCCCCTTGGCGTCCTCTGGGTCTCATTCATTCATCCAACATATATATTGAACAACTACTCTGTGCCTTGTTTACGATCATATTAACAAATATTTACAAGGCATCTGTCATGTTTAAAGGATTGTTGTAGTTGCTGGGGGATACACCTGCAAACAAAACGGGTCTAAGTACCAAATTCTGGTGGGGGAGAGACTGACAAATAGTGATAAGTGATATGGAAAAAATAAAGCAGAGAAGGGAGACAGTGAGGGTCAGGGGTGAGGGGGCCCTGCCATTTTAAACAGGGTTACTTACCGAGGAAGGGGACATCTGTGTTAGGAGTTACAACTAGTGGAAATTTTTAAAAGCAAACTGAGTAGATCTGGGGAAAGAGGAAATTAGCTAGACTATGCCTATTACTAACAAAACTGAAAAGAGGGAGGTCAGTAGGAGGGACAGAAATGGTTTGTTACTTGTAATCTGACCACGTATCAGCAGCGTCTGCGGATGCTGCTTTAGCAGGTATTAGCAGGGTCTGGAAAGGAAGTACACTGTGTCTCAGTGGTGTTAGACAAAGATCAGTGTGGTAAGAAGTGACAAAGATCAGTGTGGTAAGAAGTGACAAAGGATGTGGCTGAAGCCAAGAGAACGAAGATCCTGGACCTCATGGGTGCAGAACTCTGAATTTAACTCCCAGGCTCTTTGCTACAGAATACATGTGTGTGCCCCTTTTGAAAAGCATTTAAGTTGTACATTGAAAACCTCTGAAAGTCTTCTATACCCGCTGGCTCAGTCATCTCACTGCTGGGAACTTGTCCTTAGGAAATAAATCAAAGAGAGAAAAGGAACCTGTGTAAAATCGCTCTTTGAGCATAATTTATTTATTGCATCTCTTTTATGGGCCTCAGTTTCACAGATTTACATTCATCGTAACCTTTAATTCATGACACACCTTCATCATTAGTCTGGGTACCACCGTCTATAATTTAATGCAACATATTTCTCTCAACAAATATGTTGCTATTATAATAGACACCTATGAACTCAGTACCCAAATACAAGACCTGAGAAGGCATTGTCTGGAGAGTCAGGAGAGCGAGGACATGAGGAGGATCCATCAGGCAGCAGAATCTAGATCTATGCCAGAGGTGGCTGTGAAAAGGGGAGACTAAACGGTAAATGGACATGGGAACACTGATTATTTATAAGAAAAAAGCATTAAAAAGCACTTCCACCATGCACATTACACAAAAATAAACTCCATATAGTTTAAGATATTTATGTCAAAAGCTAAATATTAAAACATGTCATAAAATAAGGGTGAATTTCTTCCTGGCTTTGGCATAGGGAAAGGCTTAAAGAAGAGACATAAAGCACTAGCCATAAAAACGATTTAAAAATTAGAATACAATAAAATTAAGAAAATTCAAAAGAAAGTTGTTGGTTTTTTTTTTTTTTTAAAAAAAGCAAGCCATAATCTGGGGGAAGATATTTGCCACACAAGTTTAGAAAATGATCAAGAATATATAGCTGACAAAGGATCAAAACGTTACATCAAGAATGCTTACAAATCAATTTTTAAAAAGACAGAGCAATAGGAAATGAGCAAACAGGCACATCACAGAAGATGAAACGCAAGTAGCTAGAAAACATCTGGAGATGCTCAGCCTCACTAATAATCAGGACATGCCAGGGAAGACTGTCACTGTGCTTGTCATCCATTTGCAAAAATTAACAAGTCTGGAATTGCTGCGTGGTATATAGGATGTTGATCAATACAATTTCTTATGTGTTGTTGATGAGAGTATCAATTGGTACCGTCTCTTTCCATCACTTAAGTATTATGTTTTATAGCTGAACATCGTCATACCATACAATCCAGCAATTCTACTCCTAGGTACACACCGCCTGAAGACAAAGTATTACATGTATCCAGGAGATATGTACGCAGATGTTGGGGGGAAGACACTACTCATGATAACAAAAAACTGTAAATAATCTAAATGGCCATAGTTAGAAGAGTAGAAAAATAAATAGTATTGTAGTCATATAATAAAATATTATGGTTCAATGAAAAATGAGTGAAGGTCAGCCCCATACAACAGCATGAGTGCATCTTGATAACACTGTCTTGAGGCAAAAAAGTAAACGCCAGGTGACAGTACATGGAATGATATTTTTAAATACAATTTAAAAGCAAGTGCAACCAAACAGTATATGGCTTAGATGTAATATGTGATAAAAATTTTAAAACTATATAAGTGACTAATACAAAACATTCAGAACAGCATTTGCTTCTGAATGGGCACACAAGGGATGGGACAGGGAGTAAACATTTATAAAGTTATTTATAATAATTCCAAAATCCGTACGAGTTGGGGGAGGGGTTCAGAAAAATAGGTCTAATAATAAAAGAATGTGGAATAGGCTAAGATCATAACTCAATGGATATTATGAAACCAATCAGAACAATAGCTGTAACATACTAAGCTATACAGAAAAGGGTATGAGCTGGAATTTTTTTTACCAATCAGATATTAATTGAGGATAAAAACATTAGACTGGGGATAAAAGTTCATACTTCCTAGATCAACGTTTATCCTATATGGTGTTAACATAAAATTGAGTTGTTTATAATAAACTGTGCTGAAACTCTACTTTACCTACACTGGTTTGTCACCCTTTATTTTTAATACTGTAATACAAGTAAGTTCCCTAAGATCTTTTTTTTTGTTTGTTGCCTGAGATAATGGCTGACATAGAGTTAGGGCTCGATGAATATTATTGAATAAATAAGTGAATTAGTACTTCTTGGTTACAGGGAGCAAATCATGTGACACTGAGGATAAAAGTTGATTGGACAGGGTTATAGGAAATGCTGAACTCCAGCTTAAATTTATGCTATGATGATGTATAGATTATCCTACATTTTAAGTCTCAGCATAACACTTAGCATTTGATGTTTTCCTTTGTTTATTCGAATTATTTGATTGTTTGTCGAAAATATATTAAAATCTAGGATACACAAGAACAGAGACCTCACCCTTTTTCTGTCTTTTCACTGTAGTGTTCCAGTGTCTGTAACAGTGGCAGGAATGCCGTAGATGCTTAGCAAGTATTTGCTGAATGATTGAAAAGATACCGGTACATATGGGCAAGGAAGAAAACACGCACAGTGAAAAGAAATTATCTGCTTAATTGAAAGTTTTGAACTTTTTACTTGTTTTCTTTATTTAAATTGTTATTATACTGGCATGTGCGCCCAGAATAAATTCCTTTTCATCCCATGCATCACATCAATACGAAGCACAGAGGCCACCCAAGGTGCTTTTTGCCCCAGAAACTAGAAAACTGAAAGGGTCTTGCTTGAAAGTTCTTCATAATTTACACAAGTATATTCTTGGTCTTTTAAATAGATTTCATAATGAACTGTTATAATCCTTCACTTTTTCTGTCCTTCCCCACTTGACAACTTCAGTTATCCTCAGACATCTCTTTATTATTCTTACCATAAAAATAGAAATTGTGAAATCTAGGAAGCGCCTCTAAAACCCAAGAAGCAATTTTTTCTGGCAGTGAAAACCCACATTCTTATTTATACAGGAATAAAAAGATCTTGTTAACCACTTGCCATTTTTTATCTATAAGCTGAGAGAGAAAATTCCCTACAGTGAGTTGCTCTATTTATAATCATTCACAAGAACACGTTAAGATCCAACAAGTTAATATTGATTGCTCACTCCCAAACTGTTTTTGAAACATGTTTCTGCTCGTTGGATTGGACTGTAATGTGACATCCAATATGAGATGATACATTTGGCAAGATTCGCAAATAGGCATTGGTAATGGGATTTTTTTTCCCAGTATGTTTAGTTCAGTAGATTTATGAAATATTCAGAGGCAGAAAAAGAATGATAATGGATGGATTTCTGGTGAAATAAACCTACTTGCAGTGTTTCTAGGGCCCTTGCTATTTGTGAACACATTCTATGGGATATTTGCTTATACGTGCATTTTGTGTAGCTCGTATATATTTGGATGTCACTAGAAGGTTCTGAGTACATTGCCTTTACACTAAATTTATAAGTGTATATTTTAATATATTCTTTTGTCATTTTTTTTTATTTATTGACTTGACGAGGTCTAGGCTGGGATTGAAGAATATTGGAATCTTATCCTAGTTCAGCTTCCAAATTTCCTTCAGTCTAGAACAGGAATGCATATTTTACTTTAACCACCTATGAAATGAGGGTACCAAATCTGGTCATCTAAATACTCAGAATGTATAAGGTTAATAATCCTGGGGCACATTTTCATCCTGACCCTCAAATGATCAGGCTATGGAGCAGAAAATTGAAGCTTAATTACTTTTTTCTTTCTGGTTTTTCCTGTCATCCACCTGACCCAGTGGAGCCTAAAGCCACATTGAAATCAGTCAGTCTGTCTAAGTTAGACAAGCAGAAGAATGGTACAAGTCCCCATGGGTCCCTAAGCCTCCAATTTATCCCATTACCAAAATCAAGTTCACTGTCACCACACATGCACGTGCGTGCTCACACAAACACACACACACACACACACAGGCCTCAGAGTACGTCTTCTTGATCTCACATGACGTCTTTATTCTGTTCTTTGACCTTGCATCCCATATTCCTCAAAATCTACGTACTCTTCTTAAATCTTACAAATGCATTGCTTATCCTGCCCCTGGTCCTGGCTGGTTCTTCTTAGGCTCCAGGTAGTAGTGCCTAATAATTTCATAGCAGCGCCTTCTACTTTCCGTGGGCAGAAGGTGAGGGAGAGGCTACAGTTGAGGAGCTGAGGGTCAGTGGGAGGGACATAGCAATGCCAGGACCTACAACGAGGCTGGGCGCTATTTCAGGCTGCACCATAATCCCTGCGGCCCCTCTGTTCCTTGTTGGCCGGGATGCTGATTCTTTGAACTCACCCCTCTTGTCTTCACATTCTAAAATCTTCTGTGTCCCAGGTTACATTTCATTCCATTTTCCTCTTCTCTAAAACACTATTCTGCTCCCATTTTGTCACCTAGTTCCTGTCTAGATCAAATTAAAGATTTATTCCTCTGACTTAAAATTCAGTCTTCTGTTAAAGTACCAATTTCTGGGGGCTTCTCCACAGCTAGCACACATGCCCCATCCTTTCAAAGTTCCTGGGTGTCATCTCCTTTTTGTGGTCAGGAAGAGCATGTGGGTCCCATTTATGGATTAGATGGTCATGGCAAGAGGGGACACCATAGCTAGTGCAGCATTTGCATCTTGGTGGAAGGAGTGGTGCTGACCCAGTACATATCCACCTTGAAGAGAAAGAAAGATGGGGCAGAAGACCGAGATCATTGAGATCTCTGTCCCCAAGCCCTGCATCTGTGGTTATTGCTTGCTGCCTATGCCTTTGTTCCAGGACAAAATTCAGGACAGAAGAACTTGGAGTGCCTTAAGAAAGATTCGTTACCCAAAATAAAGTCTCTACACATAAAGTAATGCCAGAATTTTCAAAAAATTCAGTTTGCCTCAAGAACCCTATGAGTCAAAAATTATCTGTGATTTTGTCGAAAGAGAAGCTGCCAAACCAGATAATCTTGGACTTTGATATGACATTAAATAGATTTTCCTACAAAGGGAAGGATGCTTAACATGTCATAATATTATTGAGAACCATGAGCTGATTACAGATGAGTGTCAAAAAATGTTATTGCAACTCAAGGAAAAATACAGTGTTATTGAAGTTGATCTTGTGTTTACCATAGAAGAGAAATGCCCTTTTATGGTAGTGTGCTAAGTCACATAGTCTCCTTGTTGAACAATCTTTATCAAAAGCTAACTTTAAAGGAATTGTGGGAGAAACTGATGTTATGCTAAAGGAGGGATATAAGAATTTATTTGAGAAATTCCAACCACACAGTATCATCCTATGTTCATATTTTCTGCTGATAATGGTACCATAGAGGAAGTTATCCGTCACTCTGGTGTTTATCATCCACGTGTCAAAGTAGTGTTCATTCATGGATTTTAATGAAACTGTGTTCTCAAAAGATTTAAAGGAGAACTAACTCATGTATTTAACCAACATGATGATACTTTGAAGATCACAGAATATTTCAGTCAATTAAAGGCCAATAGCAATGTAACTCTGCTGAGAGACTCACAGGGAGACTTAAGAAGAGCAGATGGAGTAGCCAGTGTGTAACAAATTCTAAAAACTGGATCTCTGAATGATGGAGTGGATGAGCTTTTAGAAAAGTATTGTTTTATGGAAAGATAAATCATTGGAGATAGCTAATCCTACCTTACTGAAGATTTGTAAACTAGCATTCCTCAAGAAGCCCCGTCTCCTATGGGAGAAGTGGTACAAGAACTCCTCATCTCTTCATCTTGCTGAAAGACTCATAATATAATATATGCTTGCTTTTGAAGTTGTTCCTTTACATTACTGAACTATTTTCACACACATTGATTCCATCAACTGTAAGCTCCTTTTTCTTTCCCTCTCTCAACACATTCTCCACTGTATTTTTTTAACAGATGGATCATGCTGAGGGTATTACCATCTTCTGACATTGTGTTATGTATGTAGGGTTATTTTTTTTGGAGAAAATCAATATTAAACAGAATAGACTACTCTGTATTTGGTGAAAAAACTATTGGTGTCCATATGTAACTTATCATTATAAATGTTTTATATCGACTTGGTGATAATGAACATAAAGTAGAAAATCTTTTTTTAATACCCATTTTGCTCAAAGTGATAGCACTTGTTGAAACATTTATATCTTAGCATAAATTAATTTATCACATCCTTTCTTGCAAGCCTTTGAAGAGGTAAGAAATAAAGGCATCAAGCCTTAAAAGTAGGAAGTAAACGAGACACCATATTGGGCCAAAAAAACTGTAGGATTCTCCAGAACAAACTGCCTTCTTCATAATTTCACCTAAATCCAGGCCTGGTTCCAGTTTCTTTTTAGTTGCTTCTTGCTCTATGTCAATCAAACTCCTGGCCTAATGGCCTAAACATTAAAAATTAGCATTAAAAAGTGCTTAGTCCATCATCACCTGCAGAGCTTGACATTCTGTCTAGAATGAGAAGTAGTCAAGGTCACATGAGCAGGATCATAGAATTATGTTGAAAATAAGAGCATCTCCCTGACCTAGACAAACTCAAAATAGCTATATGCAAAATCAGCCTACCCTTGAGGGGGACCCCAAGTGGAAGCAGCTGTGACAGACTTGCGGGCGAGCAGTCCTGTAAAGCACTGACTCGCACCTCTTCTAAAGGCCTGATTACATGCCTTTGTCTGCAGCTGTATTGCCATTGGCATCTCGAGAGAAACCAAAAAAGGGTCAGGCTAAGGAAGTTTTTGATGTTTGTTTTGTTTTATTTTGGTTTTGCTTTCTTGTGGTCTTGACACAAAAGAAAGAATTTAACTGGGAAAATTGTGTATACCAGTGTTTTAATTAAATGAAGGTAATATCCTTCTACTGATTGTAACCATGTACTACTGTAATTATCTTACTTTACATCACATTATAGGCTTGTTATCAAACACAGATATGTGGAGCCTGCCAGGAAGTGGAACTTTCTTGCCAGCGATGGAGAACTAAACAAAATGAGTTGATAAATCTATTTCAAAAGCCATATGTGCTGCTGGAATTTTCTGCCGTCCACTCGAGGGGAGTTTGCCTCTGAATGTTTCAAAAGGATTCACCTAGCAGCTCACAAAGCCTGTGACCACAGGGTCTGATAATTCGCAATCAACACAGTTCAGTTTTCATAGTCAAACAAGAATGTCAGCTTACCCACAAGGACAAACTGCTCTGTTCCCTTGTGTGTGTTCTAGGTCGTCAAAGTGCTGATGGCATCTTTTCTTGACCAAAGGCCACTGTGACACACCTGGGCTTTCCTTCTCTCCCATTCTTTCAGCTCATCTATGAGATGGACAGGAGAACAGTCACAACACACTCTCTGTAGATGGAGAAGCCCCTCCTGGTGTTTTCCTTCCATTTCTTCTTCCTGCTTTTAAATGGCTGTGATCAAAACCTTCCTTATTGGTAACATCTGGACACCCAATTTACATTGGGACATTCTAATGTGTGTTGCAGAATAGTTTGGTGATCTTGCTTTAAATGTTCACTAATATCCCTTTTTCATAATTATTAAATTCAATTGAAGATCAAGAAGAGACAATACAATCATCAGTCTTATACAGATTAACTTTTCCAATATCTTCTTCCTTTAATAGCTTCATGGATGCCCAGTGAAACGTACAGTTCATCCGCCTCAAGTGCAGGTTCGACACTTCATGGTGAGTACTTAGGGGAGATTTAGGGTTGGGGAAGGTCATGGTCTGCTTTATTTGGGCAGAGGTGGGAAAACAAGAACTGATATCACCAATGCCAGATAGGTGTTTAAAAGTTCATCTTGATGAAAATGACAATGATGATGAAAGTGATAATGAATGGAACCAAAATTCTTCCCAGTCACTCAAAAAAGATAGTCAGAGACCAAGACTTAAATTTTTCTCTATTTTATTTCAAAGTGAAATCTACATAATAGCATTTTTGCAATTAAATCCATTAAGATAAATTTTAAGTTTTAATGTTCCATTGGAAAATGGAATGATTTGTCAGCATGGATTCATCTACTTGAATGTTACCAATTTTTATTGACCTTATCAAACACATTAGAGTGGGGAGAATCAGTATTTTGACTGGCTGGACCTCTGATACCCTGGGACACTGTGGATAAGCCTCATCTTTCCATGACCCCAACGTCAGGCATTTTCCCATGACCACTTTTTCATGGACATGCTTTAGCAGATGTTATTTTGTTGTATATACTGTATTGTTTCTCTTTTTTTCTTTAAGCCAATAAGAATTTCACTCTTTTGGTAGACAGATCCTTGGATACTAGCCTTGTGTAAACTGGTCCTTAGTGAACTTTACACATAGTATTTTAAGAGCTTTAGGCCATTCAAACTGAGCTCTTCTAATGGCAAGTGAAATCCAGTCATGATTTTATACCTCTTGAAGTTGAGATGGCCATTACGATCAGTTCAGATATCCCTTTATATCCCTAGGTGATGTCTTCAACAGTACAACCAGAGCATTTTCAGAAGTTCCCACAACTGCCAATGGGTCTACTAAAAATAATGACATCCATATCACTGGTGAGTCATTTATCATTTTTTTTATTTTATGTTTTATTCATTCAATAAATATTTATTGAATACTTACCATTTGTCAGGCACTGTGCCAGGTGTTAGGTGTACATTGAAAATACCGGCCTCCTGAAGATTTTAATTTATTATAAATGACACAGAGTAAATAAATCATCATGCAATTAAATTTATTTGTGACAGATCTTATAATATGGCACAAGGTGTCAGAGTCTAACAGAAAGATCTGATTTTAACTGGGGAACAGGAAATGACTCTCTCAGAATATAATCAAATTAAAATCTGAAAAGTGAATAAGAATTAGCCAGATGAAAAGTAATGAGAAACATTTTAGTCCTATGAAATAAAATCTGAAGCAAGAAAGCAATTAATTGTTGGAACAAAGGATTCCTATAATTCAACTAGTAAAATTTTATCCATGCTAAATGAAATCTCTTGTTGTGTATCATAAGAGATCAAGGTATTCAGTAAAGTTAGGACCCTCCCAAAGCAGATCTTGATTGTAAATTCAGAGGCATAGTCGACTATTTCACTTTAGGAAGTATTTCCTTAATTGTGAACTCTCCACCTAGGTACTTAGTCTATTTCATATCAAAAGTCATACAGTCCCCAGATCACTGTATCACCCTGCACACAACATGGCAATAGAATGGCAAACTGAGGTCCTACCAATGTCTTTAAGATATTGGTGCTTTAAAGAACTACCTAGGTTAGAGATGGGGCAAGACCACTTCTCCACTGAGACATTCCTGAAGTCAGTGGTCTAATTTTCTATATTTGATTGGGAGAAAATTTGTAAGCATTGATGTAAGACCTATTTAAAATCTTTTGTTCTTTCATTTCTCTAAAACTTTGGAGGTAAAATGTTACATCCTGCCATATTACTAGCATAGGGCCCGGTCAGTTTTTACTAAGCTGACCATCTGCATCATTGCTTCTTTTGTGATCACAATAATCCAGCGCTTCGAACCACTGCGAGGGCTCTAGCCAGCTTTACATACAGTGATACATGGTTATGTATTATAGGACTATGTGGGCTTCCAGGGGACCCTCCGTGTCTGCTTTGACAGGGCTGAAGCCGGGAGAGCATGAGGAAGACCTGGAATCCCTGGATATGTGTTGTAAAAGGGAAAATCTTCAGCACTGATAACCAGTGTTAACGTAACAACATCATGTGGCGGCCGTCCAAACTATGTAAAAAGATAGAAAAGATTTGCTAAACTAATACTTTAAATCCAGTTTTTTGGCCTGTATTTTTTGAGACTTTCCTTTAGGAAAAGCAGTGTAATAAATCTGAGGCAAACAAAGAAATTAAAAAACTAGTCTCCACCTATGGACAGTTTATAATCTAGCTGAAACAATGAAAGAAAAGCAATCCAGATAATTCTAATACAAAAGTGCACTTTTTGCCCAAATGATCTATGTAATCTAAAGAGCTAAAGATCTATCTATAATGTATAAGGAATTTCACTGGAGTGTTGTTAGAAAAAACAAAAGCCTTGAAACAATTTAACTATATAACATTGAGAAATCAATTAAATAAACTATGACAGATCCATACATTGGGCAACAACCCAGTCATTTAATCGAATGAGGTAAACCTCTGTGCACATCTGTGAAAAATATTCCAAGAATGTTTCTTAAGAGAAAGAAGCTAGGAACAGAACAGTATGTATAGTATGCCCCCATTTGTAATAAAAGGGATATATGTTCACAATACATACATTTGCTTACATATGCATTAAAAATTTCTGATAGGATACATAATTAACTATTCAAAGTTATTGCCTCCAGTGCAGGTAGCTGGCCCCTGAAGTCGTAAGGACACTTCTTTTTCGTTGTATTTTATATTTCTGTACTGTTTGAATTTTTAACATGACCATAAAATACTTTTTAAAAAGGGAAAAATTAAGTAACCATATAATTATGAACATTCCCTTTTATTCTCTGCCAGGCAGAACCCAACAATCTTATTTCCAAAAAGAATTCTCCCTTTATGGTAGAGAAAACATGAAACAGTCTAGAATATTGTATTTATATTGCCTCTGGTCTAGAATCCACAGTATTTGGAAGTCTTTGATTCATACCATTTGACTTGGTGTTCAAACGCCAGAAAGGGAATGAATGAGTTGAATATGTGTACAGTCAGCATGGATGAGAAAGATCAGTCTGTTAATCACCCGCCAGTGGAATTTTCGCCAGCCCTCTACTTTCAACTTCCTCTCTTTTCAGACCATAGAAGGAGGAAGAGCAGCTGGTTTCAGTTTTACCCCTTTTGTCAATTCTCCCCTTTCTACTGCTGAAACAGATAGGAGAGAAAAAAAGAAAAAGAAGGAAGGCTATAGAAAAGGATTAGAAAATTGCTACCCTGGAGATCATTCCTTGAGTGTCATCCAAATGGAAAGTCTTGGATGATAGGCTTTTGAGCACAACAGCTCCACAGGTATTAGCCAGGCCTTCTTGACTTTGGACTCTCAGCATTTTCAATGTCATAATGCTTCTTCCTCTTCCTTAACACACTAATATTCCATAAAGCATTTAATGACTCCTTAAAGAATAAGAAAATCCAAAGCTAGACCAGTATTTCACATATAAGGTTTTCTTTGCTGAAGTAAACTTGGAAAACAAATTTGCAGATTGTCAGTTTTCTTTGTTCATTCTTACAAATAACATTGCATTGGACACCATGTGCCAGGAATTGTCCAGATCCTTGGGAAAAGAAAATCAGTTCTGGAACATTTTAACAAGACAGACATTCATGTTAAAAAAAAAAAAAAGCAACTGTATAAATGCAAAAACAGAAATGAGAACAAGGCATAGATGTGATCCCAGAGCATGATTGTGACCAATGAGTACTCCATGGCCTTTCGATACAGCCTATTTCAGGTGAGCAAGATAATTCATCCTACTTTCCAGTTGCCCAAGTTTGGTCTTAAGGTTCGTCTCTCTTTATGCCCTGTCAGGTATTGTGGTTAATAAGCCCAAAGATGGAATGTCTTGGCCGGTGATCGTAGCAGCTTTGCTCTTTTCCTGCCTGGTGTTGTTTGGTCTTGGAGTGAGGAAATGGTGTCAGTACCAAAAAGAAATGTGAGTACAATACTAAGATATGCAGGAATAGATACATTTTCCGTACAGAATATTCACCCAGCACGTAAGTATCATCTCTATATGGAGTTTCTCTCAGATTTAACTGAGGAAGTAAGGCTCAGGGAAGCTCAGAAAGGCTGCCTAGCCTCCCCAGCACCACACAGTTGGAATTAGATGTGCAGCTTCTGACTTGGTCCCCCTCTACCTGTTCAGGCTAGAACACTCATTGGATGGAATAGGTCAGTGGGCATGAAATGAGAACTGAGCCTCACCTCACCTCAAAACTGAAACTGATCTTTTTTTTTTTTTAATCTTCATTATTTTTTTCATTTTCATGCACCTCTGAACTGCCAGGGCCCAGCTGGGCCTAGATACTCAAGTGTGAAATTGAGTGACAAAGGTAATTTTAAGAAATTTCCAGCTGCTTTTCAGCAGAATGGGCTTTTACTGCCCTTTTCCTTTTTTCCCCAGGGGAAAAGAAAGTAAGCAGTAGGTTACCCCATTTTTGTCTTACTGAAATATTTTCCAAAGCCCTTCTCCCTCCACTCAGCAGTCTGAAATAACATGTAAGGCTAAGCCTCACTTTTCTGACTTGGCTATTTTGGATCAGCCTAGATTAGGCCGTGCTTAGAAAAGAGCCTCATAATACAGAGAGCTGGTCTTCTGTGCATTTTCCTACTGCTGTCTAAGAGAACACTGACTGTGTGCAATACCTTCTTCTACTTTCTCAGTGTATCCTCCAAGACCCTACAGCCACACGCAGGAAGGTGTTTTGTGGTGAATAAAGCACCAAATCAGCGGTCATAAATTCTGGATTCCTGTCCAAGTACAAGTCTCTGACCACCTGTGACCTTGAGAAGTTCTTAATTTTCCTGAAAAAATGGAAGTGCAAATTTCTTAAGTTTTATCCACCTTTTGAGATAGATAGATAGATAGATAGATAGATAGATGGATAGATGGATAGATGGATAGATAGATATAGTCCCCATTACAGCATTAGAAAATCAGGGAATAGGCATTGTGGATTTTTATACTAAAATAAGAAAATGGGAATCTGAAAATCTGAATTGATTTTTTGTATTTTTCTCTATTCAAATGTCTGTGGTATATAGAGATGAGAAACAATCTGTATCTCTCTGGAGAAATTATGGTGATATGGGTTGATAGACAAGGTGTAGAGGTGTTTGAGTCATGGACATAAATCTGTTCACAGACTTCTATTTCCTGATATCAGCACAGCTGGAGCATTTATACAGCTAAGCTCACGCTCGTATGCTTGAATCATTTTAGACAAAGAGATGAGTTGTGCTAACACAGAACAGCACTTTAAACAATACAAAGGTGACTTCAAGAATGTTCACTGATACAAACAGAAGGGATTGGGCATGATCCATCCAGTGCTAATCAACTCGGGGATTCAGGAGAGCTTTATCCCCTACTCCATCCTTCCCCCCAGTACACAGTGTGTGTGTGGGTGAGGGCCGGGGGTAGGGTTGGTGAAGGGGCTATTTGAAAAACTTCAGTCTTTGGTCTGAGAATTATAAAATTTTGTCTCTGGAGGAATGTTTTAACCTACATAACAGAAACACTTCTATTAGGAGGCAGTTGCCATAGAGAGTGTAGGTTCTGGTTAAAAGCTGAAAGTTAAAAGAATTGCTGGTCTGGTTCTCTTGAGCAAGTTGCTTGAAACTTCTGAGCCTCAGTTTTATCTGTGGGATGGTGACAATAATATTCAGTTCCTAAACATAAAATAAATAATGCTATGGTAAAAATGCCTTGCAAACTGTAAAATACCGCACAAATATTAATTAATGGTGTTATCATAACACAACTAACAAGGAGGCTATGCCAGGAGAATTTTTGAGGGAACCAAGAAAGCATGCTGTTTTCCCTTTCTCTTCAGTGGAGCATGTTTTCCCTTTCGATGTTTCCTATTTTTAAAACGTATACATACATATATCACCTTGAATGAGTGATGTTTTGTTCCTAGCATGGAAAGACCCCCGCCTTTCAAGCCCCCTCCACCTCCCATCAAGTATACTTGCATTCAGGAGTCCATCGGAAGTGATCTGCCTTGTCATGAAATGGAGACACTCTAGTCCTCTGAGACTTCGCCACACAGGCCGCACTCTGCTGGAATCCTATGGGAAAGGTAGATACCGTGCTTTGTTAGTATAATCGCCCTCCAGCCAAGCCTCTGCTGCAGCTGAAACAGATGTCAGAAGTGAATGACTTGTCTTCCCAGCAACTCACCCTCTTTCATCAGCCTGTGCCCGAAATTTAAACAAGAGTGAGCAGTTATGTCCTGCCGACACCCGGTGCCACCTGCAGGGATTTTCTTGCTTATGTAAGAAGTGTCAATTAGGTTATTGTCGTCAAAAAAATACTTGCAGTGTTTTTTTATTTTTCACTTTCAGTTCTCTGATTGAGGTGATGACAATGGTTTCCAGCATATGTCCTTACCAGATCCTCCTCTCTTTGGGCATCTGCTAACATTCTGAACAATTTGCCAATACTATGATAATCTCTGTTTGTCATGTTCCCTAGGAAAATGACAAGAGGAAAATGTGAAAGTTGTAACAAGAGTTCTGAAAAATGGGAATGTGCAATTAGTCTTTGAACTGAAATTCAGTTCTTTATCTTCCCTGGAGGAGAAGAGAATACTGTGCACAAGGACCCCGGTTCCAATCCTCCTTCACCCCGCCTCCCGTCGTGCTCATGGAAGGGGGAGGGAGCAGCAGGACGACTAGCTGACAACCACAGCCACGTAGCCTAGTAGATCTAACACTTTGCTGGCCTCTAAAATTATATGAGCTGAGTGGTCTCATCCTCAGCTTTACCTCTGAGTGTGTGTGTGTGTGTGTGCGTGCATCAGACTATTGGCAAACGTGTTATGTAAGTAAACAGGCAGTCTAAACCCAGTCCAACTCATCAAATTCCCATCATTCTCCTTTTCCTTTGGGACTTTGCTGTTCATCCAATCTGCCTGTTTTGGTCTGTCCTGAAACAGATCCTGAAATAAAGCACCTCAAATCAGACTAGCATTGATGAATTAACCCTACTCCCACCCATTTTTTATAGAACAGTTCAAACAGAACATATAGGTGATGGAGAAGAAATCTCGTCAACCTGACCTGCTCTGTTTCTGGCAACAATAATGAGTGAATAAATTACTGATACCCCTTGTTGCTCTAAACCTCCCCACATCCCACTGCCCTAGGAGAGAAGAACAGGTCTTGCTGTTAGATATGACAGGCACATTCTGTGTGGATTTCAGTCTCAATAGGAGCCTTTAGCTCATTTGCAGTGTACTTACTCCTGGCTGCACATGAGAATGACTTGCAGAGTTGTTATTTTTTTGAAACATCATGGCCATCCCAACCCCTATCAATTAGATCGGAATCTCTGTGGAGTGAAGCCCACGAATACCAGCATCCAAATGATTCACGTTTTCAACCAAGGTTGAGAACTGCCAAACCAGTGGCAGTCCCTTCTCACTAGTCAGAATCTTGGCTGAGTGCTTAACTCTTGTGATCCAAGATGTCGCCCAGGACTCTTGCCTCTTATGTGGTCCTCTCTGACACTTGATACAGCTGGCTTCTATGGCTGGACAGTACTAAGATAAGGCAAGCAAAGGACCTAGGCTATAAAATTTAAGGAGAAATTCACACTCAGAGTCATGCACTTGCACAATCTTGTGAGTGAGTACCAACCCCAGGCCTGGTATAACCAAGAAGGTACTGCAGAAATGACCAGAGTGTGACTTCCAAGGCTTTGTCACAAAATACTTTGTAGCTTCTTCCTTGATCTCTCTTTGATCACCTGCTCTGGAGGGAGCCAGTCACCATGCTGTGAGGGCACACAAGCAGCCCTACCAAGAGGTCCACCTGCCAAGGAACGAAGCCAGGCTTTTGAGTGAGCCATCTTGGAAATATATCCTCCTGCCCCAACTCAAGTCTTCAGATAACTGCATCCTCAGTTGATCTTTTGGCGGGGACCCTCAGTTTCTCATTCGTTCTCAAGAAAGAAATAAGACTAACTTCTATATGTATGACTATTGCTTCATGTATAGTTATTTTTATTTAATAAACCTTAATCATCAGTAATTTATGGAAAGGTCATTGTGGTTTTATTTTGCTGTTTCCTTAGGTGACATGAATACAGGTAGAAGTATTGGGGTAGAAAGTGGCAGAATTGGATTATTTTAGTAAAGGGATAGACGGTGTACAGTACAAGTCATATAATCTTTCAGTCTATCACATGACGAGTGTCTTACAATGTTTTTGTCTTAACCTCCTCTTTGAAGTACCCTCCTTGGGTTTTATAAGTAAGATCTGGTTCACATTTGCAAATCCATCTCCAACTTGAGTAGAGTGAACAGTTGCTCCTTCATGGAGGGATACTCATTCAGTGGTTCAGAGGAATTTTCTGCAACATAGAAGGACTCTAGATATTTTTTAGGCAGTGCTATGATCTTAACCTCCTTCATTTGACTAATATGATGCTTTCACCTGCACCTTAAAATTGTGTGCAAGTAAGTTCTTAGAGCCTGTTTCAAACCAGCCGCTCCTCTCACTAGAAATGGGTTTAGTTCTTTCCCGCAGGAGTAGCAACACTGGACTCTAATCCCTAAGGTTTCTACATGTCTTCATCATTGGCTTCATTTTCACTGAAAGAAATAGTACATAAGCATTTTCATCAATCATTTCCAAAGCACAGTGTGTTAGATAACATTGTTGTTCAGAAGTATTCACTTCTTTACCTACCTGTATCATAAGTACTCCTTGACTTTGAAATTGGCCATATGATTTCCTTTGGACAGTGGAATATCATGAACATGACTAACCCAAGACTTGGAAGGCACTTGTATGGTTGGACTCACTCTCTTGTTCACTGTCATTACCATAAGAAGAACATTTTCAGGCTAGCCTGTTAGCTCCAAGAAGAAGATGAGAGAATCATGGATCAGAGCAGAACCACTCAAGCCAGGCCCAGTTTAGACCAACCAACTTCCAATGCAACCAACCAATGCAACTCAAATGTGCATTATTAAATATTGTTATATGCTACTGAAATTGTGTGATTGTTACATAGCATTATTGTAGCAAAAGTAATCTATACACATAAGTCCCAAGGCAGGCATATTTTAGGCCTAGGGTGAGAGATAAAATCAAACTTAACCTAATCAAAATAGTCTTTCCCTTGATTCAGCCTAAGTTTTGTTTTGACTGATGAACATATGGTTGGCTTGACCAAATTAACTTTACGGTGTAGGTCTTTAAATCATAAAATATTTGATCATGATGGGCATTAGAATTCATATTACAAATAAAGAGTTAGAAACTCTGTAACGTTGACTTACCCAAGGTTACGTAATTAGCAGTGATAGAGCCAAAATGATGACCCAGCTCTCTGATTTCCAGTCCAGAGTGTGATCAGTCTCCATTATATCATGATGTCTAATTGCTTTGGTATCTCCTTTTACTATAGACAAGAGCTGTTTTATGTGCACTTAAGTAAATACTGATTTTTTTTTAATGCCCAGGTAGTATATTCCAAATGTTGTTGTCAGATAACAAAGAAAAGTAGAGATAATGAGCCCTTGGAGTGGGATGGCCAAGAGAGTGTGCAGAAAAAATGACTAGGAAATGAAAAGAGGAAAGAAAGTGATCACGATCAGAAGCTGGAAAGAAAATTTAAAAACTAATCATGGCCAGTGACAGTGAAAAGAGCCTTGTCTTAGGGGCTCTGAGCAGAGGAGAAACTTCTCTGAGGGTGGACATACATAGCCCGAGTTTGTGGCAACAGCAGTCACAGCCGTGCCAACCAGCTAAAGCTCAAGTGTCCAGCAGAGACAGCTGAAATGCCGAGTGAAAGTTACCACCATGGGAGGAAAAGACATTAACTGGCAGAAATGGGCTGAGGTTCCAGCCAGAAACACATGGTGAAATGGTGGAAACAGAGCATTTTATTTCTCAGCTCTTGCAAAGAGGCTTTTTTCTGGATTCTGTGATAACTACCAAGCTGCATGCTACAGCCAGGAAGATGTAACAAAGTCCAACAGAGCAAATATACTTGAGTAGAGACCTTGATATCTGAGACATAGTGATGGGACTTGAAACCTTACCGAAGGATTATGCCAGGAGGGCTCAATGATAGAACATCTCTCAATGTAATTTACCATATAAATAGGGTTTAGGAAGAAAAGTGTAGGATTAATCTCCGTAGATGCTTTAAAAGCCTTTGATAAAATTCAACACTCATTCCTAATAAAAGCTCTTGAGAAAATGGGATATTCCTTAACTCTAGATGTACATAAGGTGTGTGTGCATATCTATACCTATTAATATATAACTATATATACACACACACAAACATATACTATAGTGTGTATATATACACATGGCCATATTATATACTGTACTAGAATTATAGAATATAAAATTACTGCAACTGTAACTATGCAAATATATGTATATAACCAGATCCAATGAAAGGAAAGATGGATAAATTTGACTACTTAAACATAATTCACATGGAAAAAAAGCAAAGTCAAAAGGCAAATGATAAACTAGGTGAAAATATTCACAACATATCTCATGAATAAAAAGTAATAAAGAACTTACAAATATTGAGGATAAAAAAAGCTGGAAAATTCTGTGGAAAAATGGGCTAAGGATATGATACCAATGAGTCACCAAAAAAAGGTACAAAAGTAACTCTTAAACACTTGAAAAAATTTCAAGTCCATTCACATTGAAAGAAATGCAAATCAAAACTTCACTGAGACATTGTTTCTTCCTCATTCACTTGTCAAGAATTTGAAAAGTTTGACAACATGCTCTGTTGTCAAGGCTGTGGGGGAACAGGCACTCTCATATATTGCTGAAGGGAATGCAAGATGGTACCACCACTACAGAGAGGAATTGACAATATCGAACAAAACTCCATATTAATTTATCCTTTGACTTAGCAACTTCTCTTCAGGAATTTACCCTGAAGCTCAGCTTCCAATGACATCAAACTATATATGCACAAAGTTATTCCTGGGAGCATTATTTGTCATTGCCAACTACTAAAAACGATCCAAATGTACAAACATAGGAGACTGATTGAATCAACTATAGTAAATACACAAAATGGCAAACTGCACAGCTGTGAAAACAAGAAAGAAGAAAATCTCTATTGACTAATATGGAGTGATTTCCGGGAGTTAGTATGAAGAGAAAAAAAGCAAAGTGCAAAGAGTATGTAATATGCTACTTCTGTGTAAGAAAGAAGGAAAAATTAAAAAGTATATTTATGTAAATACGTATAATTTATATTATATGATGTCCATCTATCCCTATGATGGTGGTAAGCTTGACAGTGCAGTGGACACGTGTGTTGTATTGCAAGTATATGTGCATGCCTAGTTTCCCCAGATCTGTCTTTTGAATGGACCAAGAGGCAAAGATATTCTGGTAGCAGTAAACACGCCTGACACTCAGATTTTGGCCACTAATATAATTTCATGCTGAAAGGAATAAAAACTTTTCAGAGAAATATCTGATGAGGGACAAAGTAGATACAATATGAGATCGGACTATCTTCTTACGCCAGAAAATAAGAACATATTCCAAAAAATGCTAGGGGTATGTCAGAAAGACACAGGGGTCAGCTTGACATCTCCTGCTGGTCAAACCTAGGACAATTTAAGCACCAATATAATTACCTATACAATGAGTTAGAACCCATTGAGAAAAGTAGGAATTCATGAATCCTTACCAGTAATAGATGACAGACATAAGGTGAGGGGGAGAGAGAAAAGGGAGGAAGGAAGGGATGAATGAAGGAAAAGAAAAGCAAAGGAAAGAAAGGAAGGAAGGAAGAAAAGGAAAGAAAGAAAAGGAAGGGAGAGAGAAGGGAAAGAAGGGAATAGAGGGCTGTTGCCTACAGTAGAATGCTGAGAGCTGACTAGTAAGTACCGAAGTGCTGAAGTTGGAAACTTAACATTTCATAATCATTATAGTAAAGATTGAATCAGTCTAGATTCATCATCAAATACTAAATTAACGAAATTTTAATGACAATCAGGCTATTCTCATGGTCTCTAATGGTCCACCTGAAGTAAGCTTATTAGCTGCAAGGGAGGAAAAAAGAAACAGTAATTATGTAGTGGAGAAATTAGACAACCATTTGATCAAGTGATCAAAATTAACATCAGTGACAGACAGATGGACACCCTGCTCCTTTAGATGTCATACCCTGAGAAGGACACACTATCTCCTGTGTAATATTAAGGCAGAGAATGAATAACCTGAATCCAGTCACAAAGTAGCATCAAATAAGACACAAAATAGGAAATGCCTAAAGGCAAAAAAGGAGGGGAGCTCTGAAAATATTCCAGATTAAAGAAGGCTAAAAAGACATGACAATTAATTGCACTATGTAACTCTAGACTAGATCCTTTACTGTAGGAGAATAAAAGCTATAAAAGAAATCTGGCAAATCAGATCTGACATTTGTCAGAGCAGCTGAGAAAACTGAAATATAAGCATGAAACTAGATTAAAGTATTGATAACTCTGCTGTGGTTATCTAAGAGAATTTTCCTACTCTTAGAAAATGCACACTGTAGTATTTAGGGTAAATGGCCATGATGTATATAACTTACTCTCAGGTGGGTATGTGCGCATGGGTATGTAATACACACACATGCATGCATGCGTATGTACATTTACATGCAGGGAGAGAGAACAGCAGGTGATAAAATATTAACAATAGATAAATCTAGGTAAAGGGAATATGCAGGGTTTTTTATTCTACTGTTTTTATTTTTGCAAACTTTTTAAAAAGTTTTTTCCAAAAAGAAAGCTTAAGGAAGAAAGTTCTTAAGACCCTAATAAATAATACTTAATTTGATTCAAAACCAGCCTATTTTTCCAAACATTACAGCCCTTAGTCATTATGACAAGATACCAAGATCCATTTCTTTGGAGGAGTTTCCTCTCTATTTCTGGGTGTTATTTAATCTCAAAGTTCAGAATAAAATAAATGAGGATTCATCCTGCAAGTTGACTGTTTTTGTTTCATTTCTGGGTCCTATTCTGCCATAGGTACTGGCTGGGACCCACCAAAACTTCAATCAGTTTTTCTTTCTTAAGGAAATGAATGGAGCCCTTTGATTTCCCCAGAACTCCAGGGCAGACTTTTCCTCTCACCATTAAACCACTTTATATCAAAGGAGACTAAGCTGTCTCTCCGGAATTCACCCAAGAGAGAAACTCCAGTTCCTGCTCAAGCCCTTGGGCAGTGTTTTCTGCTAAGTGACACCTTAGCAGAAATTATGGAAACAGTTCACAGTTACAGCAGTGCCCGCAGCGGGACCCCGCCCACGGGCATAGTGGGGGCGGGCTCTGGCTCAGGGTGCAGCTTCCCACCTGGGGCTCCCCAAGCAGAAGTGGGGGCAGAAGACCCAGCAACCACCTCCCTTTCTTCTCCTAGAGAACTTTATTCCTCTCTCCAAGTTTTTACCAAACAGCTTGACCAATTTGTATGTGTTCAGTAAATACTTACTTTGAAGATGCACTGAGACTTAAGTTTGGTTTACTGAGACCAAACTTTTTAGTCTGTTGTGTTGCTTGGGTAGCATGTTCAAATCAGAACTCAGAGTTAAGGAAATGCATGCAGTGAACTCCTCTGTGGGACTGGAATGCCGTGGAGACAGCTCAGCACCCCCAGAGTGAGCAGAAGCCCTGGGCCAGGTTAGCACTCAGTTCAGTACTGTGTGCACGAATGGTCTGGGTGATGACAAATGAGTGAAGGAGAGATAGAAAAGTCCCTTGTGGAACAGAGAACTGAGGTGACAGTCTCTAACTAAATCTGGTGAGCTGAGATTTTGTTTGACTCATTCCATGTCATGGATCAGTACATCCACTTACATCTATATTCTTCAAAATGTTCTTATTGTGCAAGGCCAGTCAGGCTAGAGGAGATCAGGGTCTAAATCTGGGTGGGTTGACAGATGCCTTAGATTGAACAGGTTTCTAGGTCAGTTTCAAAGTTTCACTCCTGTGGGTGGAATCAGTCAGATATCCACAGGTGCCGAGAGAAAGCCAGACCCAGGGAATCGGTGAAGACTAAACTAAGGACACACAAACACCATCAGGGGTGAGGGGAATGAGATGTTGGTCAAAGGGCACAAACTTCCAGTTGTAAGAGGAACAAATTCTGAGGAATCTAAAGTACAGCAGGGTGACTGTAGTTAACAATACTGTATTGTATACTTGAAAGTTGCTAAACGAATTGATCTTAAATGTCCTCACCATAACAACAAAAAAAGGTAATTATGTGATGCGAAGAATGTGTTAACTAACTTTATTGTGGTTAACATTTCCCAACATATGCATGTATCACCTCATCACCTTGTACACACTTACACAATGTTATGTGTCAGTTACTCTCAGTAAGACCCCGGGGGAAGAACGCCAGTTAGCCAGGTGAGGAGCTGTGGTCTGAAACTCTGAGAGCAAGAACAGATCTCAACATGTCAGAGAATAGCCATGGGAGTTCGTTCTATAGGTGAAGCTTTTACCTGATGGAGAGTAGAAGTCTTAGGTAGGAATTTTTTGGTCCCCTGCTCTTTGAAGGAGATAGTCACGTCTCCAGTGGCAAGAGAAATCTGGCCTGTGTCACTGACTGTTAACCTGCTGTTGCTCCAAGTTGCCTAAGGTTTGGGCAAATGGATACTAGTTCAAGCTGTGGCCTCACATCCACGTGTGGTCTTCCACCTCACCGAGTGGGTTGGAGCTTGAGTGAACCAAGAATCTTTGCTGTGTCTAATAAGCTTTTTGGTACCTTTCCCTCAGACCTGAGACTTTCATCTTGGGGGACATGAATGCCCAGGGATATGGGTGTGTGCCAGAAGGGACTCGAAGCCACAAGATAAACATAGCACATCTAGAACATCAATTTTATTCAAGTGTAGTCTACACATAACAAAGTTTGAATGAATTTGTTAAACAAACAAACAAAACATGCAACTTGAAAGAAATGCCATGATAAGTGCTTGCCTTACAGGGCTCCAGAGAGTACACGTTTACCGTTCCCCAGGGTTAGGGCATCTCAGGTGGAAGAGCTGGGGAATTCTGCTCTCGGGCCACACACATACCAGTCCTGCCACCGTGAAGGTGCTGGAAGCGCCAAAGGTGACTCCTATCCTGGCCTTTCATTCTCCTCACTCTGAGAACATCACTAAGTGTCTTCTGAGACTGGCTTGCTGAGGTCAGAGCATCTCATCCTGGGTGCTGAATGTGGGGAGGGGGTAGAGAAAATGTTGAGCTGTCCAAGAGGCTAGAGTATGTAACCAATGTAAACACTTTATTAGAAAACTACTCCCAAAACCACAATTCAAATTTTTGCCGGCTGCAGCATGACCTTAGAATATCAGTTCCATATTTATGTAAAAATGTTCCAGTCATCCCAGGCCTAGCAAAAGAAGTCAAAGATTTGAGTAAAGCAAAGTAATAAAGAGGAGAGGAAGGAATGGCTTCAGTGTGTAAAGATGCAGTTTTACAGCTGCAGGAGGGAAAATACAGAATATGATTGGAAAAAAGGTCAATCTTCCATCGGACCCTGCTACCTTCAGAGAGAGTTGATAAGGGAAAAACACCAAAGATTTATTATTTTTATTTACTTAGAAATTATTTACTTTGTCTTTTTAAAAAAAGAATTATTTACGTTGGTTGAAGTTGTTTTTTCAAACTTGTAACTTTAATAATGAAGTTAGGAGAGAAGGACAATATCTCCTCCCAGCTACCCTGATATTTACTCCTTGGGTGATGCGGCATCATCGTATTTCCAACTGATGCCAGCAACCCAATATGCAGAATCAGGTCATTAAAAAAGAATGTACTCCTTTTAAAAATTAACTCTGCTAAATGAATAACAAATGTACAGAGGTCATTCTAATTTCGACTGCAGGTCAAATGATTAAGAATATACACACTAGTACGCACGCGTTCTCCTAAGAGCTTATGTCACTCATAATTCCAGGAACCTTGGGGCAGGGTAATTAGGGAGAGCACTTGGTTTTCCTGCCAGTTAAACCAAAATGGTTTTCTCTGATTGCTTAAATTTACATACAACATGGACAAGAACTGCAAAAATTGATTGACATTTCAAAGTCTTGATTTAAAGCTTTTGGGACGTAAAAGTCCCCCCAGGAAATTTTTTTAAAAGGCAGAAAAAAAGGCACCCCAGGGGATCTGATTCAGTAGGGTTGCAGTGTGACCCAGGAATCTGTATTTTATATAACCTCCCAGCTGTTCTTACCGGTGCCGGTGACATGGAGATATTTTTTCAGGGTAATTGAAACAGAGCAAACTCACTGTGCGCATGAAGTGTGCCTTTACTGCCAGAAGGTGGCTCCATAACATATTAAATCAGGCACTTTGCAGCTTGACCAGCTAACTAACTGGAAAATAAAGGTCTTCAGCCTCTCAGTTACCTTTTTGGTGATGGGGTGGGTGGGAAGGGGGAGTGCAAGAGGGTACAGGAGTATGGCGCACTAGAAGGAATAAATGGACATTAAACTAATTTTACCATCATCTCTTGTTTTTAGCTTCTCTCAAAAGTATTATAACAACATTTGTTAATAGCAGGGTGTATGTATCTTTTTGAATTAACTCTTATTTTGTGGTTGGCTTTATTCCTTTGATAACTAAGTTTAAAAAGCTAAAGCTCTAAACATCCTTAGAAATAATGAGCAGTACATATATGTAATTTTTTTTAATGTGTAGTAAAAGTAAATAAGTAAAGAAATAAATAAATGATTAAGAAGTATGATAGCAACATTGTGTTGTTAAAGGAAATTTTCTTTAAATATACCAGAAACACTTGATGTCTAATAATATAAAAGGCAGAGAGGCTCCCAGAACCTGCCTGACCACCAAGCTTTCACGTTCAGGAGGAACAATGTTTTGGCCGGCTACTGTGGCATTCACTTCTGTCTCCTACAGAATCCCTGTGTGGGCTTAAATGCTGGGTGGGCATGAGGTGATACCACACTAGTGACCAGCCGCTGCTCTCTTACTCACATTCTTAAAGGCATTCACCTGGGTATGATCTGGAACTGGGTCACAATAATGTGGTCCCTGGCTCTAGTCCTGATCAACAAAGTAACTGATCCCCAGCTCCTGACTCATTCCTGAATGTCTGAGTTGTATCATCTGTGCTCCCAAGGCAGTGTGCTTGGCTACCTGCCCTTACATGAACACTCCTGAGTGTCTCGAGCTGCTGCAGTGATGTCACTGTTCCTGAAGGTAATTGTTGCTACTGTCATCATGTCCTTAGCACCACCCACATGGGTGACATTTCTTCATTCTACTCTGATCCTTATCACATAGTTTTCTGGTCTTGAATTGGGGAAAGGAGGTTGGGAATGACTAGGGATAAACTTTGCGAGTATGAGGCACAAAGCAGAGCAGGCTTACACTCCACCCCATCTTTCATTTACTGGGCGCCTCGTGTCAGTCCCTCACCCTCCCCACACCCTCCAGCCAGGAAAAAAAAATTGTGAATGAGACATTACTATGGAATTCAAGGATCACACCACTTCTCTCACCTCCAGGCAATGTCCCTGGGCCAAACACATGCCTGGATGCTAATGCTCTTTGAGGTCTCTTCCTTTCCCATCTAGCACACAGACTCGGAGGTAAGACAGCACAGGGTCTTAGATGTGGGGCCAGAGACAGCCCCAGCCCCAGTATCATTAAGAGTTTCTTCCAAGGCTCTTAGGGTGCCTTCAGTCAAGGAAAATCCAGGCCATCTTGCCCTGCCAACCAGATCTGCCCAAATGGCAAGCTGCCCTAGGACCATCGGTGTTCTTTTATGCAATCATTCAAAAGAAACTGAACCATCTTAAACATTTCCAAAATATAATGTAGCTTCTAAGAAAAGGCAAAGCCTACTGTCACCTCTTTAGGAATTCAGTAGGGTCCTGGATCAAATAATGGAGAAAAACATTTCCAAAAAAGAAAACAAAATTTGTAGACGTATTCACAGAAACACGTTTGGTCACATATGATAAAAATGAATGGACAGTTTGATGAGACTTTTCATGTGATGAAAGTAATTCCAAGTGGTCCACTCAGGCCCTTGAGTTATAGGTCCTTGGAGATGAGAAGTGGGGTTGGGGTGGCAAGCGCCGTAGTTTAAAAGGCCCAGCACGCGGTCTCCGTGCGCCAGCACTGCAGTGTGCTTTCTCACTTTGTTCTTGCTTAGATAGCCGATTTCAGTGATTTACCTGAAAGACTGTCTTTCTCCAATAGTTCACTGTGCCGGAGTTATCTTCCTAAAATACAACGTGGATCATTCTACTCCCCTTCTCAAAAACCTGCAATGGCCCCTTTTATCTATAGGGAAAAATGGTCGAAACTCCTTAATGTACTTTGGTCATAAACATCCTTTACCGGGTTTACAATAATAATAGGTAACATATAATGAGAAGCCAGTGACATAATGATCAAGAGACTTGGAGTCACAGCTCTGCCACTAACCAGCTAGGAGCTCGTGGGCAGAGTTACGGGGCCTCTAAGCAGCAGTGGCCTTTGTCTGTTGTCGGTAGGAATAGAACTAACTCTTTGGGCTCTTGTGAGGTTCGTGAGAGTAAGTGAGCTGTATTCCCCATATACTCCACGTGCTGCCACTCTTGTGTGGTTTTTGTTTCTCACATCTCCCATTCATTGTCACAGCTTTGGTTATGTTTTCTCAGCTACACAATCCCTTTCCTGCACCAAAACCCTCCACCCATTTTCCACTTGCAAAAACTTTTCTCAGAATTCCAGACCTGGCTTGAATGCTACCTCTTCTAATAATGCATCCTTTGTTCCTTCCCTCATAAAAATGCGTACCTCTTTATTGTCCTCCACATGTATCTCTATTATCCCTGCATTCAGCCTCACGTTACATTTTGGAATTCACATATTTTACTCTGTTTTCTCCTGAATTATTATCTGAGGCTCGTCAGATTCCAACTTTTATTTAACTTTTCTTCCATTCCTAGCACCAGTCAGCATGATTTGTACATGATAAACACTCCCTTGGTTGTAATTACTGATTAAAACTGACTTTCTCTAATTATTTACAATAGCCAAGACATGTAAACAACCTAAATGTCCATCGACAGATAACTGGATAAAGAAGTTGTGGTATATTTATACAGTGGAATACTATTCAGCCATAAAAAAAGAATAAAAGAATGCCATTTGCAGCAACATGGATGGACCTGGTGATTGTCATTCTAAGTGAAGTAAGCCAGAAAGAGGAAGAAAAATACCATATGATATCACTTACATGTGGAATCTTAAAAAAAAAAAGACAAACGAACTTACTTACAAAACAGAAACAGACTATAGACATAGAAAACAAACATGGTTATGGGGGTAGGGAGGGAAGAGCGTGGGACGGGATAACTGGGGAGTTCAAGATTTGATGATAATATACATAAAATAGATAAACAAAAAGTTCATACTGTATAGCACAGAGAACTATATTCAATATCTTGTAGTAACTTATGGTGAAAAAGAATATGAAAATGAATATATGTATGTTCATGTATGACTGAAGCATTATATTGTACACCAGGAATTGACACAACATTGTAAACTGATTATACTTCAATAATATATATATATAGAGAGAGAGAGAGAGAGAGACTGACTTGCTTTAAAATTTCAGTCCTCCTGTTTACTTGGTCTCCTCTCCCTTTGATAAATTTCATAATACAGTAGAAGAAAAGATTAACTATCCAAATTATAAAAGTTTTTCTTATTTTAAAATTAGTTTATCGAAAGCAACTGTCATAATATAAAAATCCCACTGATAATTTGGTTTCCATTACAATGTACGACAGAAAAACTATTCTCTAATAGTTAAAAATTCTTAGCTGGGATTTTTAATGCAAATTTATTTTTTTCATTATAAAAGTGACAAAATATTATAAAATCTTAGAAAAGAGAAGGAAAACGCAATACATGTTCCCACCTATCAAACATGAGTCTGTTTCCTAAAGCCTTGCTAGTTATTCAAGATGGGTTTGAACCAGCAGTATCAGCACCAGCTAGAATCTTGTTAGAAATGCAGAACCTCGGGCCTGTCTCAGACCAGCTCAATCAGAATACAGCTGATTTGCACATTAAAGTTTGAAAAGCGCTGCTCTGAGGTGCTACCCAGAACCCAGTAGAGTGTGTTCTCCTGAGCATCTCCCTCCTTCTGGCAAATATTTATAGAGCCCCTGCTGTGTGCCGAGTACCATACTGGAGACTGTGTTTTCACCCGCAAAATTTCCTCCATGACTGATTCAAGAACATATGGAGAGTGTTGCCTTCTTTTGAACTGTTTCCTTGGACAAAGCAAATAGTTTTAATTGCAAACACTGCCAGAGGTGTAAAACATCTCATTCTGAAGTGGTCCTACTTCTCCTATTTTCAAGTTCTCACACAGTGATGTCTCTAAGTCTAGGGCTTAATGCTTTTTTATTATGCTCCTTCCTCCCATTAAGAGCTGAAAAATAAGGGGAAAAAAGACATTGAAACTGACACTCCACAGTAGAGCTTAAAGAACACATTTTGTTTGCCGTAGGCTGCTTTCATAAAGTTTTGTGTTTGGGAATTAAAACAAATTTTTTTTTCAGTTCAAAGGAAGTCCAGAAAGGTGACATTTGCAAAATAAATCTTGGGCTATTCCTTCATAGTGTTATTTTTTGAGGGGTGGTGGTGGAGATGGGGGAATTCCATCGACTAAAATAGCTAGGTGACTTAATCCCAATATGTAGAGAACTACCTTGAAGTGTTCTTTAAGAATTAGAAGCTATATGATAAATAGTGTAGACTTTCTTTTTATTAACCAAGGCATACTCCTCCAGTAAAAAACAAACGAACAGACTTTTGGTAATGTTACACAGCTCAAAAGGCTGAGAAGCAGGCTTAAGTGAATGTTAATAATAGCCCGGAAGAGGAAATTTAGTAAGATGTCAAAAGGGGGCAACATGCAGCAGAAGTTACGTGTATAGAAAAGTAGCTGCATTGCTGCTGTGTGGTTACCTCGGAGAGGAGGTGAGGACTTTTGGTGATTAAATGTCAGCTGACCTGCAGATCTGTCTGTATCTGAGCCTTCAGTCTTGGCACTGACTGCAGTTTCCTTTTCCCATAAGCCCATCCTGAGTCACTGAAGAGCTGCCTGGCCTGAAGCCCTGCCGGGCCCCAACATCAAGGTCAGGGTGTTTTTCTTGACTGGCGTGGCTGCCAAGGTGTTTCAGTGATTACTGATGTGCAAGATTCTCTTATCATTAGAGACCATAACGTTTGCACCATGGAAAAGGATCATTTGAAAGAGAAGGGAATGTTGCAGAAAGCAGAGAAATGGGTTGGTATGCCTACAGACCTCAGGGCTCCAGGGTCTCATTCCAAAATAGGGTTTCCAAATGGTGCCACCACAGAAACTGCTCCCAGAAGGCGCCTGGACTTTCATCTATGAAAGGGGGATCATATTGGCAAACCTCCTTGCCTTATGGGACACAGTGAAGAGCAAATGGGACGAAGAATTTAGAAGGTTCGAAACAACGGGCAACACAAGTGTGAAGCATCTATTTCCTTCCCTGTAAAATGGGAAGAAGTGGTGTGTAGATGAATCTTAATTGAGTAATGGTTGAAACACAAATCATCCTTGACGTTGTCATCCAAATACGATATTCTTCACCTTCCTTGGCCTTTTTACCTCATATTTCTGCTGCTTCTGTGGTTTATTAAAAATGTATTACTCTGTGTAACTGCCGTGTGTGTGTGTGTGTGTGTCTGTGTGTGTGTCTGTGTGTGTGTCTGTGTGTGTGTCTGTGTGTCTGTGTGTCGGAGAAAAAAAGAAGGAAACGTACGGTTGCGTTTGACATCTGAGTCCTGACTGCGTGAAAAGCCAGAGGAATGAAGACTTCTCTGACCCAAGACCCGACGAGCCCGAGCGCGCAGGTTGCCCGGCCCGCAGCCCCTGCGGCGGCGTCCGTCTACGCGCAGGAAGGCGGGAGTATCGGCGGGCAGTGGAGGGGTGGGCGCCGCTCGGAGGGGCAGCCCGGGAGGACGCGGGCCAATCGGAGCGCGCTCCGCCAGCGGCCAATCACCGGCCGCCTAGCCCGGCAAATCTGCCCGGCAGTGCGGGGCGGGGCTGCCGGAGTCCGGGTACCGCCGGTTACACTTCTGGGCGCCTTCAGGAAGCCACAGGGCCGGGGGAACCTGGGCTGAGGAGCCGGGGGAGGGGTAGCAGGCAGGCCCGGCGTATGTGCCAGCCCAGAGACACACACAGAAGTGTGAATCGGGCTGAGGATGCTGCGTCCGGGCGCTCACATGTGTATAGACCCACCGGCGTGTCCATATGCCGTGTGGGCACCTGTCGTGTGAGTGGCTCCGGGCATGGCTGCTTGTAGGACGTTCAGTTTCTGTAAGATTTAACTCGAGGAGCCCACCTTCCCCCGGCCCCAGAGGGGGAACCTAAGAAGTTTAACGGAGCCGGGGCTGAGCAGATTAAGGGAGTGGAAGAGCAGCTGGGCCGGAGAGGGTAGGGACTGCGGGTGCCGGGGGCCAGGGAACCTATTTGCCCCGTCTACCCAGCGGAACGGCCTTTTGGCAAGACTGGCGTGACAAAGGTGGCTCTGAAATGCTTGAGAGCCCGGGGCAATGATGATCGCTGAGTGAGTGGCGCTGGGCTGAGCCTGGGCAGTTGACTGACAGAGAGGGATGCTAGCTATTAGGAAGGTAAGGAGGAAACTCAGGATGGGGACCATCTGCTCCCCCAACCCCAGCGGGACAAAGACATCATTGGAGGTCTGCAATGCCGACTGGATGGCCTCGCTCCCTACTCACCTCCACAACGTCCCCCTTTCCCATCTGGCAATCCCAGGTATTCTATTCCTACTTGTTCCCACTGTGTTTGCTTCTGCCATTTTAGTGTTGTTAATGGGTTGGGCTGCTTTTCTATTGTGCTGAGAAAATAATTGTCAGTGACCTTAACTAAAACCTCTTTATTTCCAACCAAAAACTTAACACTGATGCGACCGCTGTAAAGAGATTTAAGTACACTGCATCATTTGCAAAAGGGACTCAAGAGAATGAAAGCACTATTGTTTGCTGTTTGGGTCTTTTTGTTTTATTTTTACTCTACAGACTCATTCTAAGAACATTACTTTCTTAATGTGGGGACCAGGGTGTGTGAGTGGTGCATTTACTTGAATCACTTAGAGAAAAAAAGGAGAGATCAAGGATGATGAATAAGAAGTCATGAACAATTTAGATCTGGATCAAAATTGATGCTGATAAGTATTTCCCTTCTAATTTATCTGACCTTGGATAGTGGAGAAAGAAACAAAAAACAGATTAGCATTAAGAATAGGTCCAGAACTAGGACTGAGTATAAAGACGCTTATTTTTGTTGTTGGAAAAGCCAGAAATAGAGAATGCAGGCTCTCATCACAGGTAGTCATTAGGTGTGGTGAGGTGGTGGTGTTTGAAGCTTCGCCTATATTTAGACAGGTGTCTGCCAGCTGATCTAGAACCGAAGCCTTGAAAGGCACTTCTGCATCAGCCACTCTCTCTCTCCTGGGGGTTTTGTACTGTAATACCACTCGCATTAGATTTGTTAAATGTATCCTCTTCCATCCACTCAAAAGCTGGTTAACACAAGGTTTCTAGGGAAGGAGGTTTGGACTACAGTAATCTTGGTCTCATGTGCTGGGCAAAGTCCTAGATTCTGTTACTTGGAAAGCAGTCCCAGGAGCAGGAGATGGACCACTGCCAATCCTTTCTCTCACCTGGAGACATAACAATTGACTTCATCCCTGGACGACCAGACAAACTCCCAAGCAGCCCCAGGAGCAGTCTGCTTTTTGGTGGCAGACAAGATGACCTCATGCAACCCCAGATCTTTGCTTTCTATGCAGGAGGAAGAGCCGTGCTGGCAGCCTTCCCTTACTCGCCTCTTCTTTGGGGGCTTTTCCATGTTCATTGTCCTCTTGGGCTCTTGTTGCTTTTGAGCAAGGAGAGGGTTGCTGAATCTCTTTCTAGTTATGGTCACTTGTGTTTTTATCAGCCATTGACTACAGCTCCTTGGGAAATGCCAGATGGTCGTGCTTCAGAACAAGTCTTTTCCATGCTTAATTGACGCCTGTGGAGTCATCACTGACATGATGCACAGGCCTCTTGTAACATGAGTCATTTGTCTTCAGGCTTTCTGATGGAATTGTTTTGTCAGGTAGTACAGCAAGTACTATGTGTTTGCAAACAGAATGGCATCTTAGGCAGGCGCTAAATGGCTCTATCATTCAGGGCACATCCGGGTAGGCTGGGGCTTCCTCCTTCCTGTGGTACTTTGGACAGTCCAGACCATAGCAGCAGCTCAGCTCACCGCCTGGCTGTGCACTCTGACTCCTTGACTCCAGAAAGGGTATTTGTTCTGCCACCTACAGTGTATCTCCCAGTTAGTAGGATTGCCAGAGTTTGCAAATAGCAGGGCCTGCTGCTGTAACTGGAAATTCTCTGATTAGCCACCATGGGGAGACAGAGGAATTTGTTCACCCTGATTTGTAAAGTCCAGTTCTTCTAAGCAAAAAGAAAAAAGAAAAATGTCTTTGACTCCTCAAAAGATGCTGCACTCACGATGTGAATGCCCTCTTCCCGGCAGCGGGAAGGGACATGTGTACAGGTATATATAAGCTCAAGACAGGAAAATCACACTTTAAGTGCTAGCCATTTATGGACGCCCACTCCGACACGGCTTTGTCGCTAGTTCTCTTTTCTCTACCTCCAGCTTAACATTCCCCAACTAGCAGCCAAGTTCTTCCAAGACATACTGAGAGATTCTGAAACTCAGACAGCACTCACTAAGTGGAGGCCACCGTCATCCTCCCTCTTCCCCTTCCTCCTCCTCATCACCTTCAGCACAATAGCTGTTATTTACTGAGCACTCCCATGCAGCTCCGAGGCCTGTGTCACCTCGACCCTTAACATCCTCATTTTAGAAAGAAGGAAAGTATCTGCCAGAAAGGTTAAGTCATTTTCTGCAGATCACACAAATGGTAAATAGCAGGACTAATAGTTAAGCCCCTATGTAGCTGGCCCCAAACCCCATGCCCTGTCTCTGTCCTTGGGAGGCCTGGGGAAGTGCACAGCGGCAGGGAGGGTGGGGGAGAATTCTCTAACTGAAAACCGGTTTTCACAGTCTATCTCTGCAGCAATTGAAAGAATTTTTAAAACTAGGTGGTCTTTATCTGAGTGACATATATGTCACTGGCCAGCTAGATAGACACATAATACGTGTATATATTATATATCTGAGTAACATAAATATATAATATTTCCCTGTTATGTATATATATATATATATATATATATATATATATATATATATATATATATATATATTGCTGTTCAGCATTGGAACCCAGTAAGTTATCCTTATTTGGAGTTGGAACCCAGTAAGTTTTAAATTCAAATGTAGTGCTTACACCTACTATTCTGTGTGTGCATCTGTGCTTGTGCGTGCCAACCCAGGGCATCTGTGATATTGGGTCAGCTCTGTCAGGGTCGGGGTGGGGCGGCAGTGACCTGGGAAAGGGCAGAGAAAAGGCAGGGTTCCCGGCATTAAGAGCAGAACTGGGATGGAGTGAGCGCTCGGGTTCGAGTGCCTCTGCTGCATTTGCCTCAGTCGTGATGGGAGAGAGCAGGTGTGAACGCGCATCTCTCAACATAGCCTTGATGTATTATTTTACTTCCGCAACTGTTAAGAACACCTGTTAATGACTAGTGTCACCCAAATACACTGGCATATCTTGGAGAAGAACCTCAGGACAGTTCTCCCTGCTGACTGCATAGAATGTTTGGAGACCTTAAGGGTGAAAAATCTGGAAACTACAAAAGTCTGGTTTTTAAATTAAAACTTTAACCTCTACAAACAATTTTGCTGATGTTAGTGAAAGCATGGTTTTCTTCATGAACAAATGGACCGATAGGAAAAAATTTTTCTATAGTGTATACTGCTTTTCAATGAATTTTTTTCTCTGTATATTTTAATGCTATTTCTTTCTTCTTCTTTTTTTTTTTAACCGTGCATTTCCCCTTCTTTTTGTGAAGGGTAAACTATGCGGCCTATTGGAAAGAGCCTTGAACTTAAGGATCTGGAAATTTGATATCGGTGACTCTGGCTATGTGATGCTGAAACATTATCTGAATTTCTCGGGATTTAGTTTCCTCATTTGTAATTAAAACATTGGATTAAATAGGGAAATGTAGAGTCATTTCCAAGTGAAAAATTCTTTGATTAGTTTGAAGGGGTTTGTTTGGTTTTTGTTTTCTTGCCTGTCTCCAAACATAGAAGAATGATGGGGTCATTTTAGGTCTGAAGGCCATTTTTTTATGCCTCTTCAGAACAAGAAATTAATTTTGGCTTGTGCAAACAAAGACTCACTATTGCCAGAATGAAGCAGGGCTTTCTCACTTTAGCATCCTAAAAGGGACTAGAGTAGTTTAAACTGAACAGACTGAGTACATTTTAAGAAACCTCCATGCTCAGGCCTGTGGGAGACGCAAAGGTGAATCAGGCATCAGCCCCGCTGTCAGAGGCTCTTATAACCTAGTGCTGGAGACACACACACACACACACACGTATATACCTTCACCATACACAACTTAAAAATCTAATTGGGGTAAGTATTAAAACAGAGATATAAATAAAGTACCATAGAAGCACACAGAATGGAAAGATTAATTCCATTTTTTAGGAGTAGGAACTACTTTGTTGAAGAAATGGCATTTGACCTAGGATTTGAAGAACAGTCACAATTTCAAGGAATATGGCTCTGGGATCAGGGTTGGGAAGGGGGCTTTCCAAGTGAAAGAAACCACGTAAGCTAAGGGGTGTACACGGGGAGTGACCCCCCTCTTCTGCCCCTCAGTGACGCGTTGTTAACATCTTCATCATAGCACTTCCCCACACGTTGTTATCTCTAGGTCTCTGACTTCCACATCATCTGTGCACAGCCTGACGTGGAGAAAGTGGCCTATTCCCTTTGTAATCCCACGTCCTAGTACAGGGGAGCAGCTTGGGCATTGGTGACTGTTGAGTGAATGGTTTAGTGCGTGAAACCGGAGAGTAAGAAAACTGGAAAGGGGGCTTAGAGCCACCATCCTTTTCAATGGTGACCGGAGCTAAACCGAATAGATTGGTTAGGTTCCCCTTTTGTGAATACCATATGAAGTGCTCTGAACAGTTTTCAGTCCATTTTGTGTTATCTTTGCATACTCTTCCTATAGCTCTAGATAAGGCTTGTTACTGAGCCCTATTAGAAATGGAATTCTGAGGCAGAGTAAGACGGTCAGAAGGGTCAGAAGCAGAGCTCTGGTGTCACTTGTGCCCTGGCAACAGTTCTTTTCCCCTGTATCCTTTCTGCCTCCCTTCTTTCCTTGTCAGATGTGAGCGTGTCATGTTTCCCGTCTGGCTGCAGCCTAGCCTGCTCTCGTTTCTTGTTCCCCTCTTCCCCCTTCCTTCCACTGACCTGGCCTCGGCCCCAGCCTCTCCCTTTCCAGGGCCAGCCTTGCTCAGACGCTTCTCACTGTTCTCTGGTTCCCAGGCCGGTTCTCTGCCCTCGTTGGCTGATGATACTCTACTCCCTTCTCTCCTGTTCCACTTTCTGGAATCCTGTCCTTTTTCTGGGCAGTCCTGCCTTTGACCACTTGGTGATTTCTACAGCTCGTCTCCTGTGCACAGGTGTGACAGGAAACAAAACCACCATGGGGGCAGGACGTAGGGAATCACCACTCAAATCTTGCTATTGGAGGTTGGGTCAGCTCTGGTGCATGCCACAGAGATGGGGACCCAGAAGGGTGCAAGATGCATTGTGGAACAAGAAGTTTAGGTTAGCCCCACTTTGGGGATCTCATGAGCCATGAGTTGGCCCTAGAGGAGACTCATTCCCCTACAGAATCTGAGGCTGTGGAGAACCAAGGACTGCTGACTCTACCAGGGCTGACCCAATCAAGAAAAAGAGTCCTATGGGACCAAAATGGTCTCTTAAGTGGAAATAGTTGTTTCTTGTTATTATTTTTCATTTTTTTCTCTGGGTAGTCACGGTGAGGAATAAAAAGAGGCTTTGATTTGGTATTTGCGTTAGTAGGTTTCTAAGAAGGTCTATCTCTTCCCGAGATCCTTTCCCTGCCCCATTCACATAAAAGCCACAAGGAATTCAGGAATCACCCGTGTCTATAAGATGCAGAATCCTGGATTGGTTTAGATTATTCATGCTAGAGCCATACTGTCTGGATTTGAATCCCAACCCTGCCCCTCTTGACTCTGTGACTCTGGGCAAGGTACTTAACCACTCTGCGCCTCAGTGTGCTCTGTAAAACAGAGAGAGTAATGGCATTACCTCATGCAGGTAGTGTGAGAATTGAATGAATTCATATAGCAGAATAACAGCAGTCTCTGTCACAAAATAACCTGTCTTTTTTAAAAAAATTAATCATGATGGTCATTTATTGAAAGCCTGTGTCTGGAACAGACAACAGCAACAGCAAGGTGCAAAGTGCAGTCTGTACCTTCAGGTAATTCGCAGTCTAGTTAAGGAGCTGACCTTCCCATTAAGCTGTGTGGCTCCGAGTTCTCCGTCTGATCAGACCAGGATGCGCATCCCCTCAAGGGGACTTAGAGTTGGGGAAGGATACCTGGAGGGTTGCCCAGAGGACCAGGGGAGTCTTGTATGCAATCTGAGGGCAGCTGATTACGAGAGCCAGAAAATCCTCTTTAGCTGCTTTGTCCTCCCATCCCAAGTTCAGCTGTCACACTTTGCCATCTCCAGACATCCAAGGCCTTTGGGGAAAATTTAACTCTCTGTGACAAGACCATATTGCTGACTCTGCTTCTGCTCTCCCCATGGCCCCATCAGTTACCCTCCTAACCCTGCCATGTTATTCCTAGATCAAGAGTAGGAATATTACAAAATGCTTTCCTTTAAATGAATCTTTTTGCATATTTGATCATGCCCTCCCCAGCCATGGAATAGTGATACATATGTATCACTCACCACCCCCCGCCAAACACACACATACTACCCATCACCCAACGCACACTGAGCCATGACCTTAGCCTCACCCTCAAGAGAGCCCAGATTCTACTGCCTGCTTTTGTTTACCCTTTATAAGGATCCTGCCAGACAGGCCCCCTAACATCTCAGATCCTAGGAGCCTGCTGCTGTCACCTGCACGCTGCTGTTTCAGCACACTTCTGACTCTAAGGATTTGGTGTCTGACATGTGCTCTGAGCTGACCTCTCCTCCACGTGTCAGCTCAGCCCCCCGTCTCTCCCTGGCCCCTAAGAGCTTATAAGTACAGACGCACTAGAGGGAATGGTGGTGAAATGCTTTAGCTCCTGTAACTTTGCTTTTGGGAAAAGCGCAAACCACTTTATAAATGCTGACTAACCCTAATTAGAGATCCAAACCAGGCCTGCAGAGGAGGGAGTATTTATAGACATTGTCATAGGTGGGTGTGTTTGTGTGTGTGAAAAGAATTTGAACACACGTCAAGAACCAAATTTAGGTGGAGGAGAACTGTGACTAAATCTGTTTGAGTATTTCCACATGTGGATAAGGAGGAGTCCTGACACATTCTCGCATCTATAGGAATGTTATATTGCTGAACACCCATGAGGCTCAAATAGGGGGATGGCATTACTAGGCCGCTAGGTATGACCTGGATCTGGCCACAGAGGCCTGCACTGCTCTCGGGGATGTCTAGGTTCTGTTCTCCATGAAACATCGGCAGTCTTTCTTGGATTCATTGTCTGCTAAGCAGCTGACATATTCTAAGAGACTACCAGGGTTTTGAAAAAAGTTTCTAGTTATTCTAGAACTATCATCTAGAAGGTATTATGTCTTCTCGGAGAAAATTCTATCAGTATGTTTTTCTCTGTACAGACCTGACAAAATCTAAATAAAAGAAAAAGTAGGAAGTCAGTTGCACCCCATAACATGAGGCGACAGTCTGCAGTAACTGTGGCAATGAGAAATCCTGGACTCTGGGAGACTGTTTTACAAACATGTATGATCTGAAGGCTTATCTACTGAAAGCAGTATTCTTAAAGTACAGTTGAAACCAGATTTTAAAAAATGAACAGATAAAGGTGAAGACAGCCTCCCTCCCTCCCTCTCTCCCTGGGTTTACGTCTAAGTGATTGTCCTGGCAGGAGGTGTCCCTACAGAGCCTCATAAGAACTAAATGAACACGTTGTGTCAGTTTAACTAAAAAAAATTATTGGTGCTTGTTTACTCTTTTTGCTTCTTTGGGTTTCTCATCGCCTGTATTTTCAAAACGTATTTATTTGAAGGAAAAGTATTTATTCAAAGGGTATTTATCAAGTGCCCTTTTATGTCAGGTACTGTGCTAAATTAAGTGAATATGGAATAAGATTCTTTTCCCTGGTCTTCATGAAGTTATGATCTTAGAAGAAAGCCAAAATTCAAACACTATGGAGAAAAATGCATAGGGTTCAGTAACACTCAGGGAACAAGTGCCTACTCCACTTCTGGTAGGAGGCGGAAAGCCCGGTAGGTTGGGCTTCCGAGAGGGGCTGACCCTTGGGTTGAGTCATAAAGAGCAGTTAGTAAATATCCTGGTGTTACAGGTAGAGAGAAGGGTGGTACAGTGCGGAGGTACCAAGGACTGAGAGAGAGGGTGACCTTGAGGAAACCCAAGCATAGATTTCACCTAAAGAAGGTAATGAAGATGACTCTGGGAAAGTAGGCTAATGAGCCACGTGTCATGCCAAGACTTAACATTAAATGTTATCCCAAGGCAAAAAAGCAGCCATGGAAGGGCTTGGTCAGCAATGGATTAAAAGCCCTAAAATAACTGCATAAGGGTGAAGAGAAAAAAAATGACCCATCAGTTCTTAGGGATGCAGAGTGGTAATATGAGAAATTCATTATTTCTTTTATTCTATTTAATACATCTATGTTGATTATCTTCCATATGCCAGTCCCTCTCCTAGGCACTGGTGATCCAGTGATGATCAGTACGGACATGGTTCCTGCCTTCTCCAGTCTAGTTGGAGAAATGGACATTCAATCAACAGTTGTAACACAATATGTAAGATGATAGGGGAGGGAGAGATTACTGTTGGAAGAAGCATATAGCAGAGATATCTTAACAAGACTTGGGAGTCCAGGGAGGCCTCCTGGAAGAAGTGATAAATACACTGCAATCTGAAGAATGCAGAGGAACCAGCCCCCAGGATAAGAGGAGGGAGGCTGGGCTTCCGAGAGAAACAATATGGGTGGAGACCTCAAAGAGAGAAGATGGCCCATTCAACCAACCAAAATGGTCACACTTAGTGTAAGCAAGGAGGAGAGGGGCAAGGGGTGAAGTGGCAGAGACTGAGAGGTCTCATAAGCCAAGTTAAAGTGATGTAGCTTTACCTGCCCAGGTGTGGGGAGGGTGCCAGGCAGGTGAATGACACGGCAGCTTTGTGTTTTGGAAAGATCACTCTGGCTGCAGTCCACAAAAGGGGTTGGAAGTGGGAAGAACTGTAACCAAGGAGACCACTTAGGTTGCTGATGAGGTCATCCGAGTGGGAGATGATGCTGACCTGAGAAGGAGAGTGACTGTGGATGAAGGGAAAGGGACAGAAGCAGGAGATATATAGGAGTAAGTATCAGCAGGACTTGGCGATTTGTTGGAGGGTAAAAGAGAAGGTACAACTGTCTTGGGTGACTGGGAGAAGGACGACGGCTTTCCCAGAAAGAGGGATACAGGAGAAGGAGTAGGTTTAGGGGTGATGGAGGGAAGCAAATACACTTAGTTTGGAACATGCTGAGTTTGAAGTACCTGTAGGACATATCAGAATTGGGAGAAGGGATGGAGAACTCCCAGTGGAAATGATTTCAGAGATAAATCTTACATTTCACAATTTGCCCAAACCCCTACCCTCATTCACAGCTACTATTAAGTTCTATTTAAGATGATTTGAGTTTGAAATTTGTGCTTCATTTTTTTCTGAGTTTGAAATCTGTGTCTATATATATATATATATATAGACATAAATATATATAAATATATATATATTTAGATTTAAACTAAATTTTTACTTCTTTCAGGAAATCCATCCTGAATTTCTAGTCCCAAATAAGCGACCTTCCCAAGCTCATCTAGTGTTCTGTGCATTCTGCATGAATTCTGTCATTTCTTGTTTCACTGTTTCCCCTACCATACTGGCAACTTGGGGGTGGGGTTGGGTCTAGCTGTGTGCACTACACCACAAACCAGCTGCGAAATGGAAGCTGTTATTCCTTTACCACATCATCAAATACCATTTATTTCACACACTGACATCCAGGGTTACACGAAGGGGCTTAATAAAAGCAGGAGAATTTTGTAGTAAAATGTTTAATGTCACTTTTTCCCCTACCCTAAACATCTCCCTGTTTTCCTCCTAAACCTTCAAAGTAGTCCTTTTTTGTGTGTTAAACCTGAAAGGCTGTTAAAACTTGGTTATCACAAAACTGAGAAGGCTCATCAGGGGATGACCAAGTGCCCCTTGTGAGGTATTACTTTACCAAAGATGATGCCATCTGTTCAGAGACAGAGCAGGGGGATAATTAGAAAAACAGAGGAAGAATCTCTTATTAATGAATTACCTATAACAGTATCTTATTTGGGGATTAGAGTCTATTGAACATTTAAGGAAGAGAAAGTCTTTCAAAGAAAAATAGATACCTAGCTATACCTAGAGGGCTTTAAAATGCCTCCCACGGAATTAAAAACCCTTTGACTCACATAAATCAGAGGCCTTAGGGGCTGATAGACTATCCACGGCAGTAAATTCCCCTGGCGGCCTGCAGAGTTCTTGGGAGGCTTGCCTCCCCCTTGAAGCCCTCCAGGACATCTTAAGGCCAGGAGTGGGACTGTCTGGACAAGCCTTTAACCAAAGACACTCACTTGCATTTGTTTTTATATATACGTATTTCATCTGGCAGCACTCCAGGCTGAAAGTACCCTGGAAAGCTCTGATTTACCTCAACTTTTTCTAGCTCATTTAGCCAGTTGGGCTAGACCAGGACCAGCCCTCTGGATTCCCAGGCTGATGTCTGACCTCAGCCAGTGGGATGCCCCTTGGCTTCTCAGCCCAGGAAAAATATGTTGATCAACATCCTCTGCTTCCACATGTTCTGCCTTGCTTCAGAACACAGTTGCTTTGTTGCACTGTGAATAATTATGAATTAAATAGGCAAGTGATTAAAAATTAAATTGTCCACATGGCCCTGTCAGATTTTGCTGGCAGTTTAATGGTTATTAATACTCCCCCATATACCCCATGGAAAATAATCAAGTCTGATGGATGAAGTTTATCCCATTGGGTTAGCAAGCTTTAAAGATATTATTCTTTGGTTTGGGAACCTGCTAACCAGTCCCCTGATCTTGAACCTTGGGCCCATATTGGCTCTGTTTTGTATATCCTAGAGATGCCTCAGCCTTTCTGCAATGGTCAACATGGAGTCAAGTTCTCTACAAATGCTGACTTTTCCCAAGGACTTAACTTCAGTGCATGAGACAGGAAGCCCCAAGGAGATGCTATTATGAGATAATTTATACACACATAAGTTGCAGGAAATCTATTCTCCGGGACTTTTCCTTTTAAATTGTTTAATGCAATATTTTATTCTAGCTGCTCCTTTCGTCATCCTTTCTGGTTTATTTTTGTCCTCTGTGTTTTCTAACACATTCCTCTTCATTGACCCAGATAACTCAAGATAGAAGGACAAATGGGGATAAACGGAACTGGGGGCATACAGGTGCTGGGGGAGAGAAGGTGCGGAGAGCGAACTCTGCCTACTTAAAGAAGATGAATGGACCAAAGAGAAGTTGGGGAAAGGATCAGGAGAGCTGGGCTCATCTGCCCCAAGCAACTCTCTAAACAGCTGTTCGTTCAAGTAAGCAAGAGTGCTTGCCCTTATTCTATATACGTGTGTTCAGCACCTACTATCTGCCAGAAACTTACCAAGTATGGGGATATGGGCGTGAATTTGACATGATCCCACCCTCAAAATCTAAGAGTCAGCTGTCAGTGACAGACATGTAGATAATCCAAGCCAGTGTCCCAAGTTCATCAGGTATGAATAAGATGCGGTAGAAACACAGGGCAAAGAGCAGTTAAATCTGCTTGATTGAGTCACAGACAAATGACCATGACCTGAGTTACATACAAGTAATTAACATGGAAAGACAAGAGACAATGAGGTTGTTCCCATGTTCCCGGGGACTCTAAGGGTTTCTTTCTTTTTTTTTTTTTTAAATAAATCTTTGTCTATGTTCAATAACCATAAGGCCCAATTCTCGTACATATTTTTACAAATAAGTGTGTTCTTAGGTCAGGCCACAGAAATATTGTAATATGCACAATTACAATCTGTTCAGATCAAATTTATTGCAATATTCATAGAGATTAAATACCTGAGTCATAATATGAGGTGCTTTTGTGCAAAAGCTGCCCTAAACATCTTCAGATTTAAGGACATGTTCATTTTTATGTCTTTTCTTACTGTTTTTTAGCTTATATCTATCTTTAATTTTTATTCACATCGGAGGCAGTAGAAAAAATAGTTCAGGGTATGGGTTCTGTGTTGGTGGACTTAGGATCACATCCTAGTTACTAGTCATGTGACTTCAAATAAAACGTTTAACCTCTCTGTCACTTAGTTTTCACATCTGTAAAATAGAAATAATTATAGTACCTATTTCACAAGTGCAAAGAGGAAGCACAATCCACAAGAGCACCCTCACTCTGACACCAGTTGCAAGTTTGGGGGTCCTCAAGATCATCCTTAGGTTCGATAATTTGCTAGAAGGACTGACAGAACTCACCAGAAGCTGCTATACTCCATTACCATCTTTTACAGCTAGAGGCATAGACTACAGCCAGCTAAGTGAAGAGTCCTAGAAAGTCTCAAACGTGCAAATTCCAGTTGCCCTCTCCGCTGGAGTCATGGACAGTGCTGCTTTTCTGGTATTGATATGTGACAGTATGCACAAAGCACTGCTAACCTGGAAAGCTCGCCCTACCCTTGGTGTCTGGAGTCTTTGTTGAGGATCCACATGGCTGATCTCAGCATTCAGCCCCCCAGGCCAAACCTGTTCCTGAGTGACTCAATCCTCCCCACCATAAATCTCATCCTTAGACTTTTTGATGTGGCCCCAAGGCTCCCAGGTAAACAAAGATACTCTTATCAGGCAGGATATTCCAAGGGCTTAAGAGATTACCTCCCAGGGGCCAAGGACAAAAGCCAGACCTCTGCCTGGGCAAGCTTAAAGTCTTTACTACACAACAAATGTGCTTAGGAATTAAATAAAGTAATACATGCAATGTGTTTAGAATATTGCCTACTACAAGCCAAGCATAAATTTTGGATATATAGCTATTATTATTAGCAATCCTTTTTGACTGCCTAGTATGTGCCAAGCATCACACTAGATACTATAGGAAATCTTTAAAAAATTAACAAGGTGTAGTTTATAATTTTGTAGGGGAGATAGTAAGGATCAAGTAAAACCAATAAAAGTAGAAAGAGGTGAGTACCACAGTAAAGAAACAAGCAAACTGTGCCAGAGACCTGGGGAAAAAAAGAGGTTCCTTCCAAGTAGGGGTTAAGGGACAGCTGCGGCAGGAGGGCACCTGGGAGCTGCACTGAGGGAGGCAGGATTTCCATATGGGGAGGAGGGCATTCCAGACAGAGGGAACCACACGAGTAAAATTAGAGATGGGAGAGCAAGGGCACCTTCAGGGAACAGAGCAGGACTGTCACTTACTGTGACACGAGAAAGAAATGGAAAAGGACTAGACATACAGACTGAGAGAGGTTTTCAACGTGGTGCTGAGTGCTCTAAGCTTTATCTCGTAGACTCTAGGGAGCCAGTGACAATTTAGGGCCGAAAGAAAATGTGCTGTCTCTTTTCAAGTCTCCAGTCTTTCAGCATGATCCTTCCACAACCATATCATCCTCCCTCCCAATACCCACTATTTCACTTGGCCAATTATAATTCATCCTGCGAGAAACAGCTCAAGAACTGCTTCTGTGCAAACCTCCACTATGGGACATGTATACGCCTTTGGGACCTGTTTTCTGCCATACACAACTGTGTTTTGTCATCTCTGTATGCTTGTCTCAGAATAAGTACCTATAGAAAAAAGAGACAGAACAAAAGAGGAGAGAGACATGCAATCTTGAAATAGCTACAATGAATTTAAGCACAAAGAGCAGATATTTCTAGTTAATTTAAGGAGAAACTAGGACATGCAGTAACAGTGCCTAAGGGGAGACAAAATCTTGTAACTGCATTGCAAAGTCTTCTCACGGGGTCCCAGGGCTTTAATAATAATAATAATATGCAGAAGAGCTTGCTTACATAACACTTACAAAGCACTTACTAGGCACCTGAGAAATTCTCCACTTGATTTCTGTAAACCCAGTTAATCTTTACAACTCAGTGATGTAAGTACTATTATCTCCATTTTACAGATGGAGAAGTTGAGGTACAGAGAAGTTAAGCAAATTGCAACAAAAATCCCAATAACAATACTAGAATTGTAAAAACTTGGTCTTGCTAAATTCATTTAATTGCATCTGAATAAAAGGTATTTGTAGAGTTGGAGATTGACCTAGCGCTGGGCTGTAATTTTGGTTCCTTTTGCTGGTTGGAATACAGAGCAGTTTTCTTTTCATCCGAGGCATCTGCTTCCATGCCAGGACTCTAATGCCTGAGCGCCCACGAGGGTGGTTGTGTTTGAAGGACTGCCTGCTAACCTGTTCCAGTTGAACAAGTCACTTTTTTTCCCCCAAGAACAGACATCTAGGAGGCTTTTTATTGACTCAGAACAAAAGCAACCCAGTGGTTTAAGTGGACGGTGTAGTAATCACTCAGCAAGGCTCCAGCAGAGAAAACGTCCTTCTGCCTCTCGGCGGAAAGACCGGCAGAGGCTTTTTGCAGGTGTGTGCTTGTCAGAAGCCTCGTCCTCCAGGGGAAATGTGTTTTCCTTCACTTTGCCCGCTGTGTGTAATGTACAAATTTCCTGTAAACCCATCATTTCGTGTAATTTAGATTCCTCCTTGTTGGATTTTCCCTCCTCCTTTTTCCCCTGTCCTCTGTCAGAGCTCCTGGCTTAGCCCTTCATTTACAGGAGAGGGAAAAACCCTTCTTGTTCTGAGGGGATCTAGCTGAGGAGCTTCCCTGGATCTCAGCCATTCGGCTGTTTGTCAAATGAATCTTAAAATAACCCTGCCCTGTGGAAACTTTCAGCCGAGCTAAGTGATTAGGAAGGTGTTTTTCTTTTTTCAAAGTCTTCACAATATATTTCATAGAAATGTCCCAAAAAGCAATGAAATGCCAGTCATTTTGGAGTGAAGGGAACTGTCACCTAAATGCTAAACAAGAAATGAGCTACTGGCCGATGTGTTCAATCAGCGTGGTGCAGATCCAAGAAGTTGGTCCTCTTGAAAGTGAGAATCCAAGTCGGTGTGAGGGGAGAGAATTTCTCCAGCAGTTTGATGGAATTCTCGGATGAGCCAAAAATAAATAAATGCCACTGTCAGGCCTGGGAATAATTTGATTTTTTGCAAATATGATGAGTTAAATCTACAAGCACATTTTCTCCTGAAGTGTAGCAAGTATAAAAGAAATGTCTTATTTCTTTCCAGTGATTAATGATCCTTGTTAAAATAGGGTCATAAATTCCTTTAATTAGCTGTTCATAAGTTAGAATCCTTCGACTCTTAAGATAGAAGAGACCCTGAAGTTCATTTCACCCACCTTCCTAAATCTGCAAAAGGAGAAACTGAGCTCCAGTCTGAACTTAAAAGCTGAAGTTCATACAAGTAATCAGAGCAGACCCAGCACTGGGATTCAAGGCTCTGAGCTGTGGTAACTGCAAAAAAACCAAAAAACCAAAAAACAAAAAACAGTTGTGTCCTCAACTGAGAGAAGGTTAGAGTGCCCTCGTGTGTCCCTACATGGAAATTCTTCATGTCTTTATAAAATTTAAAATCACTTTAATCTCTCCGTCAATTTTCCTGCCTTGGGGTAAGGGTCAGACATTTAGCTCTGAAAACAAACCCCGTGATCAGCGTGTTACCGGAAGTAAATGCACAGTGCATTTGACCTGCTTCATCTGTGAGGATCTGGAGGCAATAACGTCATCCCTGGAGTAGATTTGTGTGGATCCGGCTCTGACAGACCTGGGTTTGTGTCTCAGGCAGCCACCCTGAACTAGTTGCAAAAATCAGTCTGAACCTCAGTCCCCTCATCTGTAAAATGCAGATAATTCCTGCCCTGAAGGGCTGTGGCAGAGATCAAATGAGATCACGTAAGTAAAGCCTGACATTTGGTATACAATAAACACAACTGAAGTTGTTATTCATTATCAGACGTGAGCCTCCACCAAGGATCACTCGCAAGTTCACAATGAAGGAACTGAAGTGAAGACGCTAGGGAGTAAACAGAACGTCCTTGGGATGCTTTTAGCTCTTGGACTAAGAGGTTTCCATGAGCGCTGAGGGCAGAGAGAGTACATTTTGAAAGAAATACATACTGAATAAATGATTCCTCCTAAATAAATTCTTCCTTCAGATGGGCAAGTCTGAATGGAACTAAGCCCAATGGCTTTCCCTCAGATGAAATCTCTTTCAGAGGTGACACCTGATCTTTGGCACTAAGGGCCCAGCAGTCAAAGAAGAAGACTCTGCTCTGAAAGAAAAGGTTTGAAAACTGGAATTTTCTTAGGGCATTGGTCCAGTTTTTTTAGAAGTCGTTATTGAGAGGGTAACCATATTAAAATCAGTAAAGAACAGAAGTGAAAAACAACAGCTGGATGAATTCATCCTTTGATTTTCGTTTTCCTTAACTCTTTGTTTTAGGAAATAAGCTATCTCAGCCTAAGCGTTGGGCAGAGTGGCACTAAATCCAGTCCTTTTGCCCCAGAGAACTTTCAAAGGTTCCCCCTCCCTCCAGTAATTCTGACAGCCATCTTTTTCACACATGCGGGAGGGAGATATCATTATGTACAGTAATACAAGGAGACCTGACCTTTAAATGTCAGCGGAAGTGTGGAGTCTGGCTATTCTGTCTGCATCTTTCTTCACTAGCTTATTGGAGAGTTGAGGGAAATAGTCCGATAATAGTGTGTAAGGGGGGAGGGGAGGGGAGGGGACGGGCGAAGGGACCCCCACCTCCACCTGTGCCTCCCTCTTTGTTTTCACCTAACCAGGGGAAAGGAAATTGGACTGGACTCCGTCATCCAAATACTTATCCTGGACACCACCATCGCTGGAAGGTTAATGTAGATGATCACATTGCAAGAGCAGATGAAAGGCTGCTTAGTTTGCTCGCCTCGCTCCTGAGGCCCTGCATCCTTTGGGGGAATCTGTTACCTTCACATGAGACAAAGACAGCACGTGAGGCCGAGGCATTTATTACTGATTGGAAGTTCATTCTCCGCCCGGCGCGTGGATGTGAAGGATGGGAGTTGCAGCCCCTGGGCGTCCGCGGCCCTCCGGGTGCTGGGCGGCGCGTGCGCACGCGGCGGTGACAGCGGTGGACCGTGCGGGACTCGTCCCCGCAGTGTGCGGCGTGAGCTGGGCTCCCTTTGTGGGCATAAATCTGTAGTCAGCGAAGGAAAAGATACTCTGTGCCTCATACTTGGAAGTCCATATTTGTGTGGATTAAACTGAACAATACGTTTTCTAGCTGCTGTAGTTACAACACCCCATTCCTGATTTTCATCTCATTTTCTACTTTATGCTTTTGTCCTTTTAGACATCGTTTTTCTCCTTAGACTGCCCCCCCCAACCTATGCATCTTGCTTATCGATGCTTATATAATTAGCCTTTGTGGTCCAGTTTTAACTCCAGCATACCTTGGGAAAGGTCTTTCATGAAGGAAGTCCATCTCAACCAGAGGAGCCTCCTCTTGTACGTTTCCACCTTCCTGTCCCTTTTATGTGACATTGCCCACTCCCCCACGAGGTCTGCCCCTGCCTGCAGGATCTGGGCCGGGCACTGGGTAAGATGAAGCAAGGAGTGACGGTCCTGCAGAAGAGAGCTCATGGTAGGATGGAGCCTGAAAACAGGGATGGACCAAGACATGTGTTTGCTTCCAACAGGTTAATATTATGGCTTCACACTGTCACTTAAAATATATGAATTCTTGGGGGGAGGGTATAGCTCAGTGCAGGAGTGCCTGCTTAGCATGCACGAGGGCCTGGGTTCCATCCTCAGTCCCTCCATTAATAAATAAATAAATAAACCTCATTACCGCCCCTCCCCACAAAAAAAAAAAAAAAAAAACCCTAAAAATATATGTCATGGCTTATAGAGAAATGTACAGGTGAAATTGTACCATATCTTTGAAAACGCCCCAGGTCTCTCCTCAGCCCTGCTGCCCCTAGGATTCCCTCTCTCTTTCCCCTTCCCAGTCTCTCTCAGCCTTCCCTCCTGGCTCCCAACCTCCCTCCCCTTCCTCCGCAGAACAGTTTAGGTTTTTCTAAGCTTCTGTCTCCAAATGTGCACACCCCCACCCACTGCTTAATCCTGCTGCAAGTATGCAAAAGCCATTAATGCCAAAGATGAATATTTCAGTTGTGCTTGGCAAACAAAAGATACCACAGTTACCAGGACCTCTGCTTAGAGGGTAGCATGGACTGAAAATGACTTTTTTTTTTTCCTTATCACGTGTTCATATTCAAGATAAAGAGTTTACTATGTGAGTTAAAGAGAGCGCTCTCTCTCTTTTTAAACATCCTGCTCATTTTGCAAAGTGTCACTGGTGAAAACCTGCATCAGCTGGCACCAAATTGGCAGATGTCCCAGCGACTTTGACATCCCATGTTCATGGGTCCCTTCAGCCACTGCTCCGCTGCTGTGCCCCTCAGCGTAGCTCTCCCTGGAAGCCCATGGTGCTGCCAGAGCTGCTGTCAAGAGGCAGAGAGATGCGGGGAGGGAGGTGAGCTGGTGACAGCTTCCTCTGGAAGTCAGAGCCGAGCAGTAAGGGACCTGGAGTCCAGCTGGACCAATGCTCTTGGAAGGGCCATAGAGGGGTCCCTGCATGTTCCTTGTCACTGGTTGAGTCTGAGAGTGGACCCTGACGCTGAGGGAGTGAGCAGTTCCTAAATGGCTCTTCTTTGGAAACTCGACCTTGCTGAGAAGCTCCATGTGCAACTTAAGACATATGTTCTTAGTCATTTATAAAATTAAATAGTGGTCTCTCCAAACCTTAGGAGAATATCCAGAGTTCTTGATCGAATGACCTTGAGTGGGAATGTTTTGATTGCCTTATTTTTAGTACTTTTGAAAAAAATTTTTCTTAAAAATCACAGGTTCATTAAAACACAAACACTTTTAGTAAGACCGTGTGTTTGAGGGCCCAAACCTCATTTTTTTAGCTCATTTTCTAAGAAATATTGTTGAAAGATTTCTTAGAAGTTCTATGAAGATAGAGTCTTCTGGGCTGTATGTAAATCAAAGCATAAAATCCTCTTATTTTCTCAAAACAATTCAGCCCTTTAAAATGGATTAATACATCCCCACGCTGTCCCCAAAACTCTCCAAGAGGTGGGGACAGAATCAGGAAGAGCTGTGGTTCAGCTGGGCCTCTCATTTCTGATCCCAACTCCATTTGAGGTTTGTTCTCTCTTCCTCCTTAGGAGATGGGAGAACATTACTCTCTTTCTTTGACTTGGACCCTTAGCTTTTCTCTCTGTTTATAAAGCCCGATACTGTTCTGTCTTCTGCTGTTTGCACTGACTGTCGTTGGATCTAGTTGAGCCTTTGTTCCCTCCCAGACACATTCTTGTCATCGGAGTGGCCTAGCTTCATTAAAATAGAGTGTAAGCAAGATTTTTAGCACTTTTAGTATCCTCTTGTTGTAGTTTTTGGACAGGCAACAGTCTTTGCAGCTAAGGTCTTATTAATTTTCCCAGCATATTCTTGGTATGTATATTTTACATTAATTTAGAAAAATTGATTTGACATTCAATACCATATTTTATGCACTCGTTTCCTTGCAAGCTGCCTGCATTACTCTGGCCTCTCTTGACAGGGTATGGACTATTAATCAGAGACAGAATATGAGATTATAAATCATATGACCTAAAGTTCAAACTGAGCTAAAACAGGCAAGTCCTAAATGAACACTCTATTCCTAAACAGAAAAAGCATGCACATTCAGTGTATGTTGAGGACCAAGCTTGCAGTGGGCCAGCCCATCTTAATTTTGATAGAAGTATTTTGATGAAGTCCTAATAAAAAGCTGGAGTTTAGATGGCTCTTTTAAAAAATAAGCTCAAAACAATAATTGTCTTTAAAAGAAATTTTGCAGAATGATTATGTCTATCAGAATCTCTTTATTGATATTAGTAAAAATTCTTCTCTGAAACTGGATTTTTTCAATTCTTTTAAGCACACTTTTCTAAGTAAATGAAGCATGTTTTGTTTTGTTTTATTTTGTTTTGTTTTCCCTCCTGAATGAGAGTTTTATCTGGGTTTCATTTCGGTTGGGGCAGTTTTAGTGTCAACATATACTCGTCGACATGCACATAAATGCTTTAGCAACTGAGACACCGGTTCCAAACACCTCTGTAGGCATCCCCACTAGGAAGCTTTGCTATCTAAACATTTGCTGTAACAGCTTGTAAGATTTGTTTTACCTGGAATTCACGACTTAAATCAAAGATCTCATTATGGTGAATTCACACGTGTGGGCTAGCAGAAACATTCAAGTTACAGGTGGAGCCAGGCCAGAAGCTGGATAATGTGTTCCACCCCTGGCCCCACTGCTCTCCTGGTAGGCGCATTAGTGCTCTCAACTTACCACGTTACTGAGTGGAAGTGTCTTCTAAGAAAGTGAAGAGCCTGTGAATAAAATCAGTGAACCCAAGAGGACTGAACAGTCCATACATGCAAAGAAAAAAACCGAAGTGATAAAGCTCGTTGAGAGAGGTGGGCTGACATAAAGTGGTCATGCTCAGCTTCTAAGAATTGTGCACTAATATTTTCAATGTGTAGGAAAATACAGAAAAACTTCTGGAAGTATTACTTCAGATTACTGAAGAAAACTTCAGAAATACTGGCATTCAGTGTTTAAAATACTTTATATTTGGAAAGATTCTTTATGAATGGTTATATGAGTGTTTGAGTGTTTTAATGATATTTATTAAAACTGTAGGGTTTTTTTTTGATGGGTTAGGAAAGCATGACTGTTTTTCCATTTCAAATAATGGATTATAGGTTTTCATGCTCCAAAAATCTGCTCTCCAGCCTGCCTTTTGCAACAGATTGGATCTGGGTGGTGGAGGGGGCGGGGGATTGTGTGTTTATTTTTCTTTAGAAATCCCTTGAAGATATGTCATTCTATGATGTTAAAAATTAAAAGTTCAAGAATACCCTAGATTCTTTCTCCTATATTTTCAAATTGTATAAACACTGACTTGATTTATTCCTCAGTTCTTGACATAGGAGCAGACTAGAGATCACTTATAATTTTACTTTTAGTGCCCGTTTATATTTAACCTGTATAGTACTGTGATTTGAATTTATTCCTTTTGATGTTGATCCTGGATGTAACCTAAAATAAATCCCTTTAAACTGCAAACTTCATTTTTCTCAGGTAACTGCCACACGAGATCCCTGAAGATAAATATTTAATGAGGTTTCACAACATTATTTAAAAATCAGAATTATTTTTTTCTCAGGTAGTATCATTCAAGTAGAAGATGACACAGATTCCTTAATAATGAAAAGTACTACTATTACTAATAATAACATGTTTGAGCTCATTCTGCTGGCCAGGGACTCTTCTGAATGCTTACTCGAGTTGATCATTTAACCTTTACTATAAACCATTGATTTCTGTACTGTTGTCCCCATTTCACAAATGAGGAGACCGAGGCACAGCATTTCAGTCACATAGCCAGTAAGCAGTAGAGCCAAGATTATGAATTTAGGCAGCCAGGCACCAGAACCCATGCTCGTAACCACTGTGGGAACCTCCCTTTAGTTTTTCCGGGGTTGTGGTGATTCATTAAGTTAGGGCTCAGGGCTCACCATTTGTAAATCTCTTCTTGCTGAACTGGTATCTTGTAAACTACAACCCTGGGTTTTTCAGGGCTGGTAGGTTTGATGAGTCTGGAGATGCCAAGTGGGAATATTTAAAGGATCACTGGAAAAGAGAGAACTGAGTTGGTTGGGAACCATTAGTGTCTAGAGGCAGGGGGCGTGAACAAAACCTTATGATGCCGGGTCAACTTATGGATGGTGTCCAGTGGGAAACAGTTATTGGAGGCATTGAGAGACATGCCAATTAAGGATAAAAGAGGTGCAGGGGCTGAGATCCAGCCCAGACAAATCAGATGTCCATTTGGCTGCCAGGGAGCTCAGTCTAGAGTGATATTTCTCAACCTTTGTTTCTTTATTGCCATACTAAGTCTTTCTAGCCATTTCTACCCTGCTCACCTCCCCCACAAAAATGAAATTTTATCACAGATATACTATACAGTATCTGTTTAGATACTCTCTATATACTTTATACATTAAAAGAGTAAGATTTTTTCATCCCCCAAGAACCAATTTTTGTTCCCTTGGGGCAGTGTCACCCCACTGAGAGTGCATAGCCTAGAGGCACCAACAGCCTGAATGGTGTGAGTAAACACAGGGTGGGAGGGTGGCCGTCAGGAAATGGACTTGGAGGGGGCTGACGGGCTTCAACGTTAAAGGGCCCATCAAAAGGCAGACTAGTACCTAAGGGAGGCGAGGAAAAGAGATTTTCTTAATTAGACGTTGTTTGTCCTGGGGTCACCATCCCCACCTCCTCGGATGCCACCCAGAGATGAGACAAAGATTTTCGCTCTTTCTCATATTCTTCGTTGAACTCTTGTCTCATTCTTCCTCCATGGCTCTAAGTATAGTTGTTGCAGAATCTGAAATGCCATTGTGTTGTGATGATATATATCATTTCAGGGTATGTGATTTGAATTCCTTTTGTTTTATTTAGAGACCAGGTTCCTAAGAAGCTTGCTTTAAATTCTTTTTGATTGAGTCCAGCAAAATGGCTCCAATTCCAATTTGCAAGAAGTGGGTAATGAAAGTACTTTAACTAAAAACTCTTGTGTGCTCACTTGAGATCACCTAATTCCCAAATTGCAAACCTTAGAAAGAGTCAAGCAGCAACTGGTGTTTCAGATAACGAGCAAACTGGCTGTCCCTGGTCCTTACAAGGCCAGCTCATTTCTCCTACCTGGTCCCTTAGAAATAACCCTAACACTGGGTAAACATCTTGCTAACCTTTTCTCATTCAAATGTCTCTTTCCTTGTGATTTTGCTGCCTCAGTGACTTTATTCTGAACTTTGTAACCCAGCACACCTCTTAAGAGCCCTAATTTACCTTAAATATCCTCATCTAATTATGTACTAGAAGGCATGATAAAGAAAGCAAGGCACCCCATTATTTTTCTTCTCCACAAACAAGCTATGGTTATTCATCTGGTTAAAGGGTAAGAGGGATTCCTAGAACAGGAAGGACGGTGAAGAGAGTTTCTATCCAGATATGGGAAAGGCAGGCCACCAGAGGTTATTATTTAAAGATTTTAAAGTACTAGAAGACCAACCAGAGAAGCTGATCGTTAGAAGTCAGAGAGCTTGTTGGCAAAGAAAAATCTTACAGCTACGGCAGCGGGTGTCAAAACTGGGTGCCTCATGGAAACACCTGAGGAGCTTTTCAAGTTTTCCATTCTCAACTCCCACCCCAGGCAGATTCTGACTCCATGGGTCTCGGGTAGGATCTTGGACACTGATATTTTTTAAAAGCTCCCCCAGGGGATTCTGATGTGCATCCAAGGTTGAGAATCACTGCTTTAGATTACAAAGTGCTTTCACATATATTGTCCAGGGTTTTGTGTCCATAAAGAGAGGAAACAACATTTTTTAGTGCCTTTTGTGGTAATTGTGAAAATGAAAGGATTCCCGAAAAATGTTTCCAAAAATTGGAGGAAAAAGCCTCAACTTTGTAAGGCTAAAATTAGGGATGGTATCAATCCATGGAGTGTAAAACATTAATGAAGGGCCTGAATATTTCCGTATTTCCGGCTCTGTGTGGAATATTCTTGAGATGACAACAAAATTCCCTACCCAGTAAAGTCTGAGAGTAGCTACCCAATATTTGATGCCTATTATTTTCTAAAACCTTATTTAGTCCATTCTATAAATGAGAAATAATAGAGAAGAGAAGCAGAACATTTGTTGTTAGTCAAAAAGTTTGTTAAAAATATCGTGTTAATATTTCCATGTGCATTTTGGGGCTGTGCACATGACCTGCATGTACAGACAGACGATATGCCTGGACAGTGATCTTACAGCTTTCAGAGGGTTGTAATTAACAATTCTGCAGGTAAAAGTGGCAGCTGACAACCTTGGTTGCAGCTGAAGGATGAAGTAGAGCCCACTCTGGGCGCTCAGACTGGGGGAAAAGAGAAGTCGAGTCACAGTGAGGCAGAAGACAAGTAAGCTGTGATCAGAAAGTAGGATACTGCATTTTGAGATTTTAGAAGTGGGTGATGACAAAGCTTGGGCTGTGACCAAGAGAGTGAGTGGCAGCTACTGTCAATAAGGTAGAGGCTAAGCTATCATTCTGTGTCAACCAATAAGATGGTGTGGAGCAGCAGTACCTCAGATAGAGGAAAGAAAATCTTCCAGAGCCTAAGTATTTAAGATAAGGAATTTCAATTAATCACCCCTCCTCCTTCTAGTTTCTAGCTAACAGAGAAAAACTAATAATAACAATAGTTAGCATATACTGTGTATCAGCATTGTTCCAACCACTTTTCATACATTCCAATATTCACAATTTGTGCGACAATTGATACTATCATGCCCATTTTACAGATGAAGAAACTGACACATAGCGTAAGCAGCTTGCCTGATGAGTTATAAATGTTGGTAGACAGAGTTGGGGTGAGAGAATAGTTTACGGAAGCTGTCAGCAAAAGAAAGTGCATAGAGTCCAGGAGGGGGAACGCCTGCAATGCACGTGTATTGCACACCAGCAGACACCAGGTGCATGTAAAGGCCTGGTGAGAGATGAGGCTGAAATAAAGCATTGGAGTCATACTGAAGAGAGTCCTAAACACCAGTGTCCAGAGTTTGAACCTGATTGGGAAGGAGGAGGGAAATGACATGATCAGCACTGTATCTTGAGGTGGTTGATTTTTGAATGTCAGCAAATTGAAGACAGACTGGACTGAAAGGACAAGTTAGGGTTCTTTTGGTCCGGATTACAGAACAGGTAAAAAGAGGGTGGCAGTTGAAGGTTAAAGGAAGAGTCATGTTTCACGGCTGTTGTAAAACTCAAATGCAAAGTTTTGGTAGCTGGTTGGATGAAGGGGGCAAGGGGCAGGGAAGGATTTAAATAGAATCCAAGGTTTTAAGTCTGAGTAACTGAGTGAACTGTTGGTAGAAATCCAGAAGAGGCACTTTGCGAGGGTGATAGGGACAGCGTAAGTTGCTGGACTTCGAAAATCTGTGTTTTGTCTTGTGAGCAGGCAGGCAGGGTGGAAACACAGCAGGAAGTCAGAAACTTTAAATTTGGAACTCCGGAGAGTCTGGGCTAGAAATGAAACTTTTGTTTTGCTTTGGTTTTTTGGGGGGGGAGAGGTAATTAGGTATTATTATTATTATTATTATTATTATTATTATTATTATTATTATTGTTAATTTAATGAAGGTACTGGGGATCAAACCCATGACCTTGTGCATGCTAAGCATGCGCTTTACCACTGAGCTATATACCCTCCCCTCTTAGAAATGAAACTTTTGGTGTCTGCATAATGGTGCTGTGGTCAAAAAAAAAAAAAAATGGGAAGTGGATGAAATCTCTGAGGGTGTTTAATAAAGACCGTTGGAAAACATTTAAACTGGGGGACAAGAAGGAGGAAGAGGAGCCAGCAAAGGAGGCCAAAGGAGAGTGGTAACAGACCGATAGGAACACCTAGAAGTATGCGTCATGGATCACAAGGGAATGGAAGTTTCCAGAAAAGAGCTGACTTAGCAAACCCTCAGAGAAACCAAGAATAATAAAGCCATTTGGAGTCGTTGATTCCAAGGTTATACGGATCAAGAATAGCAATAGAGGGAAAGAAGATGGCCTCAAGCGGGAAGGAGGGAGATCAGGGGAGACAGAGGCCGCAGGACTGGCCTCTGTTGCAAGAGGGAGGAAGAAAGAGAAGACAGTGGCTTCAAGGGGTAAGACGTGATGGAAAGCGCTTGCTTTGTTCTTATGATAAGGAGGACCACTTAAACCTAGTTTAGACAGAGAGAAAGGAGCACAGAAAGGGATGAGTGGAGATGCCTAGGCACTGCCAGGGAGTGGCGTCAAAAACACTTCCCATGGCAGAAGTCACAGTGGGATGAGGTCCTGCACTGGTTTCTGACCTTATCATAAAACAAGCCAGAACTCATGGGAGCTGCTATCCCTCCCAACCCTGCACAGCACTCCTCTTAGACAACAAGGTGAAGACCGAACAAGGTGAAGACCAGTAGAGCAGGGGCTTCCACCTCTTCCGGGGGAAATTCCTGGCATGAATTTAGTCCATACATCCCAGGGCAGAGGAGGAGGAGAAGCCTTGAAGACTTTGAAGAGTAAAATACCTTCTTTCAGGTATAGGAAGAAGAGGAAACTGATTATAAATCTAGGGGGTAAAATACTAAGATTTTCTTTTTATAAGTACTATTTGCACATTGTATAACTTGTAAATACTCTGTGTGTGGGGATGGGAGACATTTTTGTCTCGTTTTTGGAGAAATAAGTAGTCAAATGCACTTAAGAAATTTAATGTTATTTTTCTCACTCTATGTGAATGAGGCCAAAAACTTCCTGGGGAAAAAAAAAGTACAAAGGCAAAAATATTGATAGCGGTTAATGAATGATTGCTGGCTTTGATGGCTGTAGTTTTAGGTAGGGCAACTGCTATAAAACAGTCAGCAAGCGATCTGCTCCAGTGTCCTGTCCTTTCCTGTCAAGGGGAGGAAAGTGGGCAGTTCTGGGCATTGGAGGTCAGAATGGAAACGGGAGCAAAGAGATGAAGAGAGACTCTGTGTTCCCAGGGGATGTGCACACCTTCCCTCATCCATGGAATGGGCTGGGTACCACGTGTGTCCCTGTGTATTCAGAAATGGTCCCTTGGGCCCCAGCACTGTCTCACTGCTGCACAATCCTCAGATGCAGAGAAAAGCCTTAGAGGTTGTTAGCACATCTCCCTCTGGACATGAAACTGGGCTCAGCACCAACAAGAGAATCCCAGAGGGGATTTGCCTCTCCTCCATGCTTGGGTAATGGCTATGCCCTGATTCCCAGGGAAGAATCAAGTTCAACGTACGCCTCGCCCAATATTACACACTCAAGCCCAAACAGCTGGGCTGCTGATAAAATCTAAAAAGAAGAGAGAACTGGCTGTTCTCCATCTATACATAATGTATTCATAATAAATCTCTCAATGAGGAGGTATAAAGATCTCCTGTTTCTGTGCAGTCCAGGGAAGCAGAGCGTTCAGCGTGTATCCAGTGAGTCTCGTTAACAGAGACAACCAGTATGGGAAATCCAAGGGGACTTGCTCCACGTTTCTATTAGTAACAGCAATTTTTTTTTAACCTGAAATGTGCTAGTAATTTTCTTGCTTGAAAAATTCACTTTGCCTAAGGATTAATAAATACGCTTTTTCTTAATAGTTATGGAATACCCTCCATGTTCTAAAGACTACATAAAAATAAAGCATCGCTTGTCACCATTTTTTCTTTTTTTTGCTTTATTTCTGAGAAGATAACACAGTAGAGCCATCCCAGAATGATTTATTTCCAAGTAAATGGAAATAATAAAACCTAAAGTAGTAGAGTTGTATAAAATCCTGTATTGTGTATGAAACACCTACTCTAAAATTTAGTAAAAATGATAACTGGTGACAGTCAAGAATATTCTATATGAACATGAGAATTTTGGCTCTAGTGTGGGCAGCAGTAGTTAAGAACAAGGTTGGCAGTGTCAGAACAAAGGCAGTTTCCTCCTAGATTTTGCTGGCAAAGTGCAGCCACCTGTATGGAGCCCCCGGGGTCAGGGCCAGTCACCAAGCCAACCAAATAATAATGGCTGACATTCGATAGAAACCAATGACACAATGAAAGGCATTTGTTCGAGTTAATTTTTACCTTCTTACTACTGAAGTATTTTCTCTCTATAGTTAGAAATGTGCCTCTCGTGGTCACTTAGACTTTACATCAGTAAGATCATCTCAGTCTCTGGGAGGATTCTTACCCTCTTTAAGGCAGAGAAATAGAACGTGCATTTGATTATTGAATAGCAGATATGGGCTATTAAGAGATGAGTTCAGAAAGAGGGACATCTAACTTACCCATGTTGAGCTCTTCAAAATGTTTCTCTTATCTGCCAAGAAACCATTCCTACTGACTTATTTTTACAATAGGAAAATAGTATATACAAAAGCATAAAAGGAAAATGTTGTGTACAGAAGCATAAAATTCTTTCCTGGAATTTAAATGCCTGCCCCAGCACTGCTGAGGTGGGCTCAGCAGTTCCCCACCTTCTGTGTCAGCACCTGCGTGAAGACAGCCCCTGCACCACCGGTGAGCATTTTTCTGTGAGCATCACCTCAGCAGCCTCTGGTTTGTCTCTATTACAAATAGTCTTCAGCACACATCTTTGTTCTTCCAAACATTAGTGTAGCTCTTTAGAATAGCTTTCCTGAAACAAAATTACTCGATCAAATGACATGAATATTTTAAAGCTCCTCTTTCCAAACACATTTTTAAATAGCTTTCCCAAAAGGGCATTTATTAATTTACCTTACACTAGCAATGTATGAAATTATGGTTTTACCCCGGGCTAAACAAGCTGCTAATGAGACTGCGTTCCTTTTATTTGTGTGTATTTCATTCCCAGCAAGCTTGAAGAGTCTTACAAGTATTCGTTTACGACATTCTGTGCGTGTGTTTGGCTCTTAATTCTTGTGGTTTTCTGATCAACCGGCTTACCCTTCCCAGCTCCAGGCTCAGCTGCTTTTTTCCCGTGTATTGCTTTGTGCAGGCTCCCATGATTCCTTCAGCTACTGGGTAGATGAAAAGTCCCCCGTGGGGCCCGACCAAACCCCTGCCGTCAAACGCCTCGCCAGGATCTCCTTGGTGAAGAAGCTCATGAAGAAGTGGTCTGTGACTCAGAACCTGAGCTTCCGAGAACAGCTGGAAGCTGGGATCCGCTACTTCGACCTGCGTGTGTCTTCCAAGCCGGGGGATGCCGACCAGGAAATCTACTTCATTCATGGGCTTTTTGGCATCAGGGTCTGGGATGGGCTGATGGAGATTGACTCGTTCCTCACGCAGCACCCCCGAGAGATTGTCTTCCTGGATTTCAACCACTTCTACGCCATGGATGAGGCCCATCACAAACGCCTGATTCTCCGGATCCAGGAGGCCTTTGGGAACAAGCTGTGCTCAGCCTGCAGTGTGGAGAGTATGAAGCTGCAGACGCTGTGGGAGAAGAAGTGCCAGGTAGGCGGGGACAGAGAAGAGCTTCCAAGGGCAAGAACGTAACTCTCTCTTTCTTGTCACTGGCTCTAAGACAGCTCCCTCCAGGGCTCTTGGGCTAGAAGGCATAGATTGTTTGGTATAACGAAGATCTGTGCATTGGTTCTTGGGCTCTAGGACAGCATCAAGGGCTCCCCTGGGCACCGTTGAACTGGGATTAACACCTGCCAAATATTCATAACTCGTTGGGCAACCTGTTGAGCATCTCAGTTGACGCTGGATGGCCTGGCCAGAACCAGCCCAAGGCACAGTTGTGAAATAGGACCAGTTGGCCATTACCATTACCACCCATCTCCAAGTGAGTCCATTTTCACCCTCATAGTTCCCCTTAGGGATAGTCTATTCCATCCTGCCTTCAGCTCAGTGTCAGATCATCCCTGCCAAATAGCAGTTGGTAGGTAAGTGCATTGGCTGACAAAGGCGTGTGAAGTAGTTCCTCTTGGGTGTTAACAGTTAACACTGAAAAGGCTGTCTTCACGGGGTTTGGGTCAGAGGGGGAGACGGAGTTAAGGAAGGAAGAGGCCACAAAGGGATGAAGGCTGGCAGAGCACCCCCAGGTCGAGAAGGGCCCTAACTTTGACCCGTGAAGGACAGACTCTGGAAAAAAGAGTGTGGGCCTCGGATATATTCTGCTGTGGTCCCAGAGGATGATGGATAGTGCGAGAGGAGAGCTTCAGGAATGGTCAGGCTCTGATATATACTCTCTTTAAAAAAGGAAAATAAAAAAAAAAGGTGGGGTCTGGTACAGCTCAGTGGTAAAGCTCATGCTTAGCCTGCACAAAGTCCTGGGTTCAATCCCCAGTACTTCCATTTAAAAAAACATTTTTTTTAAAGCAAGTACCTTTCATTCACAGTTGCTCCCTTACACATAAGTGCATTAGCCAAAACATCTTAAAGAGGCAGTTATTTTGAACTAAGGAAATAACTTTTCATTAGAAATCAATTAAAGATGATTCATCTGCAAATACATGTTGAATACCAAGTAGGTGCCAAGCACCATTCTAAGCCTTTGGGATAAATCAGTAAATGAAACAAAGATCCTTGCCTTATGGAGATTTCATTGCGGTGAAGGGAGGTAGGTCATAGATAATAAACATGATAAATATACTTTATATAATGTTAGGAAGTAATAAGAGTGATGGGAAAAGAGAGCCAAGCATGGTCAGGGTTCTGTGGGCTGGAGGATTGGTCACAGTTTTAAATAGGTTGATCAGGGTAGCCCTCATTGGAGGGAGTTAACCTGTTGAGGGAAGAGCTTTCCCAGCAGAGGAAGCAGCCAGTGCAGAGCCCCGACGCAGGAGGGTACGTGCCATCTTTGAGGGAAAGCGGGGCCGGCCGTGGGTCTGGAGCGCAGACCAGCGGAGGAGGCTGGGCAGGGATGATGGGTGATCGTGGGGCCTTGAGGGCACGCTGAGGACTCGGCTTTTACTCGAGTGAGGAGGGCTCTGAGCACAGGGTGCTGTGAGCTGACTTGGGCTTTGATGGTATCCCTTTGACTGCTGGGAAGAAATCTGGAGCAGAGACAGCTGGGGAAGGAGGGAAGCCAGGGAGGAGACCCTCAGTGGGAAGTGGCCGGATTTTGAATCTGTCAGAAGGAGGAGCTAACAGGGTTTCCTAACTGTTGCGACTGGGAGGATTTAAGGGTGTTTCCCGGCCTTGGCCTGAGTGCCGGGAAGCCAGGTGGCTTCCCACGCCCGGAAACGTGCTAAAGGTCTGACTGCACTGAGACTAATGAGTTAACGCTTAGCATCTGGTAAGGTTGATCTAAGCTGTATTCCGTCACTACTATTTTGCCAGATATTTATCACACCTCTCCCCTAAACCTAAATTTATATCTGTGCAGACTCCTGGGTCTAATTTGGAGAGATTTTTTTTCCCCAGTGAAATCTCTTACGATATTAAATACTGGTAATAACAAGAATAATAACATTTACTGAGCCTTTGCAATGTACAAAGTACTGGAATTCATTTAATCTTCTCAGCAACATTACGACGTAGGTATTTCATTATCATCCTCATTTTACAAGTGAGAAAACTGAGGCAGGGAGCAATTACGCAACTTGCAAGGGAACATTGTCAGTGAGCCTCCAGGGCCAGGACTGAATCACAGGAGTGGGGCTCTCCAGCGTTCCCACAGCATGCAGGGCTCGCCCAGGGCTGTTCACATGTTTTGGTGATTTTCACAAATAGTGTCATTGATTATGCTAATAAAAACACTTCCTCTTTATTCATGAACCTCTGTTATCAGAGGGTCTCAGAGGGTTAGCAGAATGGGAGAAAGGGAAGATCTGTAAGAGAGCTTTTGAATACTAGGATTCAGGTGAGGTTAAATTGGAGTACGGCTAAATTTATAAACAGATATCTATTATAAATATAGTTTTATAATTTTATACACAGTAGTCTGCATGGGCTGCCACATTGCATATAAAATCATTTTGAAGTTTGTAAGAATAACAGGTAATTGCAGGAATAATGGATCATGTGGACAGTGAATTTCTGGCAGAAGAGTGAAGATCTATTATAGTTTTTAAGTATGGCTAATCTGTGTCATCCAACTACAGACACTCCTAAAATTATGAAGGAAAGAGACTGTGATGACATGTCATCAACTTGATTCTAGGATTTCTCTGTTCTCCTTTTCTCAAATTTTCCCTGCCATGTCTCTTCTTAAAAGCTAATCAAAGAGATCTCAGAGTCCTCAGTCATCCCCCTCCTGCTGGGGCCGTGCCATGCTGATGGTTAAACCTTAAGTATTCATCATGTAATGAGCTGCCTTGCATGTAATCCCCAGAGTATTTTATTACTACAATTTGACAGCAAGAAGTGTACCACCATTCAGTCACATTTCATTTACTCAGTATGCAATTACATCCCAGCTCACGGGTATGCGTCTGTACGTTAGTGACATGGTTTCTGAGGATTTAATTTATAGCTTGGCAGTGTTTAGACTCTTAACGAGAAGGTAAGAGTATATGACACTAGTAAAATATAAAACAGCTGATTTATACAATCACAAGACAAAACTGCCTCAAATGTATATTATATGAAGAAAAGGGTTTTGTGGTCCACCAACTGAAAAACAGTACATAATATAAATCTACATCCCAGGGGCCCATGTATAAGCACCATCAAAATAAGAAGAGGTCAGTTTAAGAATAATTCTTAAAGGAAATGAGATTTAAAATCTGAGCCTCAAGAGACAATCTGCACATGAATTGATGAGCTGGAGGGAAGAATATCTCAAGAAAAATCCAGCAGGGCAAGGTCGGGAGCTCGATGCAAAATGCAGGCCCTGAGCCAGTGTTAGTGCCCCCAGAATTCTGTAGGATGAGTTGGTCTGCTAGGACGACCTCCTACTGTAAACAGAAATTCTCCCTCTAACCTTCGGGATCAGATTGCTCGAGAAGGGATCTTGGGGAAAGGCAGAAAGCCGCTTTTGTATAATTTGTACTTTTTACTCGTTTTCCAGGGCAGAGTAAAGATCAGCACTGTCCTTTCCTCCCCTGACCCTAAGCTCGGCCCAGGAGGCACAGAAAATGGTCTGACGGGCCCTGACTGAGGATCACACAGCCTCCCGCCTCCCCAGCAGTCCCTTTCACAGCCCGGCTTTTCACACTTTCGGATGATGGAGACCCCAGCCTTCCAAACTAGCCAGTGACGAATGCTAGCCAGCAGGAAATCCTCCCCAATCTCCCAGGCAATCTGCTTATGATGAGCCTGTGATTAACCTCATTAACACACGTGTTTACCACCGACATCATGAGCAGTCCGTCAGACATTACGCAGAACCATTAAAAAACAAGAACAGCTATTAGCCTGTTCAGTGCACGGAGCCTGGTGCTCCGAGCTCGGCCTTCAGGAGCAGTCAGTCAGGCACCTTAGTCACGAGCTGCATGCGCCTGGAAATGAGACACACATTCAGAGCCCTCATCCTTGGGTGCCTGGAGGATTATGCTCTTGAGCCAGCTATCCGAGGACTGCAGTCCAGGGAGTATAAACGCACGCTGGACATTCCTCCAGGAAGGGATTCCTGGTGCCAGGAGGAGAAAAAATACAGTATTTCTGGAAACCCAAGCAGCAGAGCTCTGAATTGGGACAATTAAAATAGCAATTCCCTGTCCTTCAGCTGCGTCTCAGAAACTAATTAATGCTGTGGACGTGGCTCGCTAATTATTTTCAAAATCACCACCATCCTCAGAGGCCCTGCTGGAGGCCCATCCACTGACTCCAAGTGTTCCCCGACTCCCTCCCTCTCCTGGGAAGGGCAGTTTCAGAGTCAGCAGGCATGATTGAAGTCCTCCCAGATTAGTCCAGTGGGCTGATCTCAACCCCAAGAGCTGAGGGTCAATTTTGAGAGCATAGGAGGCACAACTTGTAGACAGGACTAACCACAGGGCTTCTCCAGCTGTGGTCCAAAGAGTCCCAAGGGAGGGTATGGGTGGAATTTAAGAAGTTTGTGAGTTTGGATGGGAGAAGCACTACATACTTCCTCTTAGCCTCTGGCTGGCCACTGATCATGAGTGTGGGCAGGCACCCATGGCAGAGCTGGCACCACCTGTGGCTTTGTCCCCATAGAAACCACAGATTTCCCGTATCACATTTCATTTAGTGCAGATATCTTGAAATATCACAGATCTTCATCATTCACTCAAAATTAGGGAAACTATTAGACTTACAGCAAAATGTTTTTGTTGACTGTGTTTATGATGAAGCACATACATTATTAATTTATTACAAATTTCACTAGTCTGTTGGTGGCCATATATCCATCTCATTGATTCTCCTTGTTATCCTGTTTGCTTTATTTTAAGCATTCATTTCAAGCAATCTGAGAAGGGGTCAGGATTTTACCATACTTCCAAAGGTGTTCATGACCCGAAAAAAGTTAAAAACCTTAGTGTTTGACATATAGCAAGTTCTTAAATCTTTGCTTATTGATTCTTCTAAAAAAAATTAACAATTCTTGAATTTCCACATGGGTTTGTATCTGTGTGCCTTTCCTCCTAGCAATCAGTGTAAAGCCAAGGAGTTAACGTTCAGCTTGTTCATAAATTGCCCTCCTTTATTTTTTTCTGAATATTTCAGGTTCTCATTTTCTATCACTGTCCCTTCTACAAGCAATACCCCTTCCTGTGGCCTGGAAAGAAGATCCCAGCGCCCTGGGCCAACACCACCAGCGTAAGCAAACTCATCCTCTTCTTGGAGACCACGCTGAGCGAGCGCGCCCCCCGCGGCTCCTTCCACGTCTCGCAAGCAATCCTCACGCCCAGGGTGAAGACCATCGCGCGAGGCCTGGTTGGTGGCCTCAAGAACACTCTGGTCCATAGGTGAGAATTTGCTTCCATCCCATGAGCAAGGGTTAAAAATTTTTTTATCTTGAGTCTCTTCTGAATAAATAGCAGTAAAACCATATATTGTTTTTTCATTGAAGTATAGTCAGTTTACAATTTCTGGTGTACAGCACAATGCTTCAGTCATACATGAATATGAATATATTCGTTTCCATATTCTTTTCACCATAAGCTACTACAAGGTATCGAATACAATTCCTTGTGCTATACAGTATAAACTTGTTTATCTGTTTTATATATACCAGTCAGTATCTGCAAATCTCGAACTCCCAATTTGTCCCTTCCCACCCCCTTCCCCCGCAACCATAGTTTGTTTTCTATGTCTGCGAGTCTGTTTCTGTTTTGTAAATAAGTTTGTTTGCTTTTTAAAAGGATTAAAATAACAAAACAAAAAACCTTATAGTTGAAAAAGTTGTGTACTTGAGGTGGCTTGCTTTAACCGTACCCAAAGGATCTCTGAATATGCTGTTAAAATGTACATATTACTCCATAAATACTCTCTAAATTTCAATACAAAGGCAAAGCAATTTCAGCCACCACCAGTCTGTTCGCGTCTGGCTCGCGGTCACGTTTTGTTCTTGCCCCTGCCTTTGAAGCTGGCCCAAGCACTCACTCTTTTAAGAAGCATTAAATGAGACTTCTGTGCTAGGTGCAAGGGGCTCAGAGATGGCCCTCCAAGGACTTAGGGTGTCCTTCTCCCTTCCTCAGTGACAGTGAGTCCCTGTCAGCTTAGGACGCCACCCACCATGCCATAGCTTCAGAATCTTCCTCAGAGCAGCCGATCCTGACTGTAAAATTAGGCAGGAGAGGCTCCAGAAATTTTGTATTAGATGATGTTCTTTATCCTGGGCACTGATAAATGACAGGTGTTGTCGAGGAAAAGGATGGCTTGTACATATGTACATGTGTGTGTGAGTGCGCCTATGTCTGCGCCTATGTCTATTCCTATGACTAAAGGGAATGTTATAAATATATTTGGATAATAGGGCGGCCCTTGCAGTCCGAGGATATTTACAAGAATCACTTTGGTTCCCCAGTTCCAGGTGCTGAGCACCAGAGTTCCGATAATGAAAGAGTCATCCAAAAAAAAGTGTCCCTGTCCATTTGGTTCTGAGTTTGGGTAGCATGATTTCAGATAATAGGAGTTCACCTGGCAGGAGTTTGGATAACAGACTGAGAGCTCCTGATTGTGTTGCCCACTAACAGAACCAGAAACCTCCTTCTGTGTGACTCTGCTAAGTCTTAGCTGAATTACCTGTACTTAACTTGGAAAAAAGGGTTTCCTAAACCAAGATCAGAATTATGAACTTTCTTTTCTATAATAATAGGTTCATATAGTTATACCATTTTCCTCATGTGTATAGATTGAGATTATTTATTTATTTATTCATTCAACAGTGAATAGGAGCTAGGTCCACAGACACAAGAGGAATCATATAGTTATAGTCTCTGCCCCATGGAACTTACAGTCTATCAGGAAAAATAAACGTGTAAATTCCTATCGCTGTAATGAAGTCTGTGCAGAGAGCTGTGCTAATAAGGGGGAGTAAGTCTTTAAAAATAAGTAGCAGTTATTTCTGTAAACTGTATTCTGAACATAAGAGTACCCCCTTGCAGATGATTTCATTTGATTTTTAAATTAAGCCAGTCTCTAGAAGGCACCTTGTCTGAAGCACGTTATTGCCACCATTTCAAACGGGCTCAGTGAGGTCGAGCAAACCAGACCCGCATAGCTGGTAGGAGTCAGTATTGTCTCAGCTGCGGACTGCTGCTTGTTGGACGGTTGGCCTTTTCAGCCTTCAGCACTGGCTTAGACGTAGCACATTTCAGTGCCCTGTTGTTCCTTTCTGCTCCACTGGCCTGTATTTGTCTGGTCAGCTCTTGGAGGCTACAACTCTGAACCCACAAAGTCGCGATGCTTTTCCTACTTGTGAATTCCTAGAACTTTAATCTACCTGCTCTTGCACTCGGTGGTAATGATGGCGCACGCCCCCAGAGCCCCCGCGTCCTAGCACGCCTGAGCCCTGGCCCGCGGGCAGCAAGCCCGTCAGCAGGTCTCCGAGATCGGAAGGATACTGGAGCATTTCGCCCCCTGCTGGTCATAAGAATATTGCAGAGATGCATCAGCATTCCTAGGCCTCCACATCAACTGCTTTGGACAAGTTTGTTCGCAGACGCCAGCATAATGTGTGGCAGTCATTTCCTCCAGGCTACTGAACAGGCATAAGGAAGAAGCCGTGTCACAGTGCCTTCCCTGTCCTGAGGCACACGGGATGCTGTCAAACTGGTGCTGGGAACCGGTTATCAGCCCAACTGAGAGCAAAGGACAAGGTCAATTCTCATACAAATGTAGAGGTGGGTTTCTCAGCAGAGTTAACCTCTCTTCCCTCTAACTCTTAGGTCAACTTAGGGCTTGAGATTTTGTTCTTTTTGGTTCATCACCCTAAAAGGAAGCCATGAAAAATATAGACTTATCTCCATTTTACTAAGATCGTCCTCTGAGGTTTTGTCTTGTTCTTCCGTTGGGAATGTTTGCCTCTGTCTCCTCGTTCTGCCTGGCGCTGTGTCAGTGACCTCCCCATCTAGGAGTGGCCTTGTGTAGCCAGACTCTCAGTTCCCCCTTGGCCGCTGGAGCTCGGGACTCAAGGGGTGTCACCTGATGGCTTCTCCCGCCTGCCTGCTGTGACGCAGGGGTGACACACAGCCATTCTGACTGAATCTCTCTGCTAGTTCTCCTGAGAGTCTTAGAAACCTTGCACTCCCACTGCAATCAAACGAAAGGAAGTTTTGCCTAAGCCTGAGGGCCCAGCAGCATGGGGCCAGAGAAGGGGACGTGGACTGAAACTAGAGGCCCAAGATTGAAGCCTGACTTGGTCCCTTGTGTTCCCTGAAAATTCCTATGTTGAAGCCCTAACCCCCCAGTACCTCAGAATGTGACTGTATTTGGAGATGGGGCCGGTAAAGAGGTGGTCGAGTTAAAGCGAGGCCATCAGGGTGGGCCCTAATCCAATCTGACCGGTGTCCTTATGAGAAGAGATTAGGACACACAGAGACACTAGGGATGGGTGTGCACGGACAGAAGACCCTGTGAGGACACAGGGAGGAGGTGGCCATCTGCAGGCCAAGGAGAGGAGAACCCAGACCTGCCCACACCTTGATCTGGACTTCTCAGCCTCCAGAGCCCTGAGGAGTAAATTTCTGTTGTTTGAGCCACCCCGTCTGTGGTGTTTCTTACAGCAGCCCTGGAAAACGAACTCTGTTAACAACAAGCTGCCTTTGACAAGTTTCCCGAGGTCTCTGAGCTTTGGTTTTCTCACCAGTCAAAGGGGGTTAATAATGTCGCACCAGGTCGTGGTGTCTTAACATGAAGTTAAGTGCTGACCACAGTGCCCTCCACAAAACAGGCCTGCCATCCCTGTTGTCCCCACAGTGACAGCCCTGCTCTCCGGGGGCCTCAGAGCCGGAGGGGAGGGAGGTCAGGGACTGGGGCCTCACGGCCCATCAGCAGGACCTGGTTCAGCCCTCCGCACTGATCTCTTGGTAAATGCCAGGAGTTAAGAAAACAAAGTGGCTCCTCCTCGCCTTGAGTTCTGCATTTCCCCTTCTTTGTTCCCAATCCTGGTTATTTGATCCTTACCTAAGGGAAGACTGACACCTGGCCTGGAAGCTGACCCAGAGCCTTTGTGACGGAGGGGAGACAGCCAGTGCTCACCCTCCCACATCCCTGTGCTCAGCCTCCAGTCTCCATCCAGGAGGTTTGGCTGGAGTCGCCGCAGGGGCCTTGACCAAACCTTCCCTTCGCATTTCCCTGTGATGACCAGAAGGTGGCGCCTGCACCCCATACTTAAACACGACCTAGCGAGGTTTTTAAAAGAAGGCTTCAAAGCATGAACTATTATGCTGAACACCAGAAACTGACATAACATTGTAAACTGATTTAAAAAGGAGGAGGAGAAGGAGAAAAAGAAGAAGGCTTGAATGCATCAGGCTCAGTGCTGCCGTGGCCTTCGTCTGGGCCACTCTGTTCCAGGTCTCTATCCCCAAGGCATGTCTGTATTTGTGACCCTTCCCTCTCAGGCTACAACATTTTGTCACCGAAGCAGCAGGGTGTGGCCCCTTTAGGAAAGTTTCTTACTCCCAGCCCCCGAATCTCTCTACCAATCACGAGTCCTTCCCTCCTGCCAAACACTCACATAGTACTTCCTCCGTCCTGGGCACTACTCTAAGCGCTCTACACCTAGTACTGTATTTAATTACCCCAAAAAGCTGTGTGAAGTAAGTATTATTATCCCCATTTTACAAGGGAGAGACTGAGGCACAGGGAAATTAAGTTACGGACAAATCAAGTTTATTATTGTCTTCAGTAGTCCCAGTTAAAAGTGGAAGTACCCCGGTGCTGGTGGCCCATGAAGTCATAGTCAGCTATGAATACAAACATGCAGACAGATACATGAGATGTGTTTTAGTGCATGGCTGACTGGAGAGTCTGCTGAGTGAGGGAAGAGGCCCAGGGCTGATTATTGTTGTCACTGTAAGAGGAAAAGAAAGAGGAGAAGGACAAAATGCTACCAAGGCCTTGGCAGGGTTTCCTAGAAGACTGAGAAGTCGGTATGTATGCTCAACGGAGGGAGGGCAGCTTCAGAGGAGACAGGAAACAAGGAGATGGCAACCAAGGAGAGCGTTACCAAAAGAAGAGAAAGGGGGCAGTAAGCAATAAACTTAGCTTATTTTCAGTTTTGGTCTAGAGCAAATTCTTCCTCAAAACACTCCAGTCTCTTTACCAAAACATAAGCTCCAGTTTGTCTTCCCCGTAGCATCTTCAACGTAGCCAGAACTTGGTGAGCTGTCTTTACCATGATGCAATACCGTGACGACTTCATTGCTCCCTCCTCCATGTCAGCGGTGGTGTTTTATGCTCACTGCTAATATAGGAACTATCACATTAACTGTCGTCATTTGTCTATGTCACTGAATTGTGAGCTTCTTTGGGGATAACATTCTGGCTGTCACATGGAAAGCCCTTAATTATAACATGAAAGAAGATAGAATACTATCCAGTGACTAAAAAAAATAAAGAGGTGGAACAAATTGCTGATGCATGCAGCAACGCGGTTGAATTTCAAAACCTTAATGCTGAGTGGAAGAACCTCACATGCAAGCACACATATTGCATGGCTCATGCTTGGTTCTAGAACAGGCAAATTTAACCTGTGGTAGAAAAAAAAATCAGTATAATTATTTCCTCTGGAAGAATGGGGGCAGAGATTGATGGAGAAAGTGAATGATGGAGCTTTCTGGGGGCGCTGGTAACGTTCTGTACCTTGAGATGGGCATGGGTAATATATATATGTTTGTCAAAACTCAGCTAGTATACACTTAAGATTTGTGCATTTTACTGGGTATAAACTTTATGTCAAAAAAACAAATTGAAAACAGATATTGAACGTTAGTTAATGATTTGCATACTGAGGTTTTGAGGGGATATTATGTATGGATAGATAGATAGATGTATAGGTGTATAGTGTATAGATGTTTGCAGTTGGAATATGTCAAAAATGTAAGATGGATTGATGGAAGGATAGAGTGATGGACTGCTGGACAGATATATGGTAGGCAAGTTTAGTAAAATGTTAGTGGTAGAATCCAGACGGTGGATATACTTACTGTAAATTTCTTTCAATGTTGCAATATGTTTGAAAATTTTCATGATACAATTCATGGTAAAAAAAAATTAACCTACTAATAATTAGACTGTTGATCTTAGTTTTTTGAGGTCCCATTGATGTGGTATCTCTTTGGTGACTGAGATAAACAATTTCCTTTTCCAGCACAGAAACCCTGGAAGTCCTGTTCTCTAGTGGAATAGACATCACTCTGTCCCTGAAAGAGATTTAAGTTTAAATGGACAAATTAGGGGCAGGGGGGCTTGTGCTTCTGTTGGCATACTTTTGTTACATTAACAGAAATGTTTGGTTTGCTCCTCTTTCTGGAGGAGTCCTTCTAAAGGCTGCTCTCTCTTATCTCTTCCCCCAACTCTCTCCTGTGTAGGAATCTTCCTGCCATCCTTGACTGGGTGAAAACTCAGAAGCCTGGAGCCACGGGCGTCAACATCATCACGTCTGACTTTGTGGACCTGGTGGACTTTGCCACGACTGTCATTGAGTTGAATGACCTCCTCCAGGAGGACAGAGCTTTGGCTAAATGCTGACTTAATTTTTTAATTTAACTTAATATTGAGTTTGTTGATCTTGGCTAGAGGTCTGAAGGGTTTCCTGTTAGGATGGCCCCTGGGCAGTGAAGTAAGTGAGAGGAGGGCACATTTATTTGTCCCTCCTCAGAGGGCCATTTGGATAAAATTACAGAGCTTTTCATTGCATTTTTCCCAAATGAGACTTTTTCAAAACTTAAGTCCAAGGGAAGAAAGCCTGTTTCATGTGCTGAAGGTCAGGATCTCCCCAACGTCATATGATGTTGAATGTAATATGGGAACGGGGTCTCCGAGTTCCGTTGGGGCATCGAGTGACCCCTCGTTGGCCCAGTTCCCCATTGTCTTCCAGGATGTTGTGTTTGAGCCAGAGAGAAGGTTGAAGCAGAAGGGGATTCCTGGTCAAAAGAATGGCTCGTGGCAGGGGTGGACTGCCCTGGGGGGGTGGCTCTACCTCCAACCTGGGGCTCTGAGCAGGGAAGGGACCAAGCACTAGTTCTCTCTAGGCGTGCGGGTTGTCACCACTTCTCGGAGAGAGTAAGACATATTTATCACCAAGGTATTTCAGCCACAAGCTTGTTCTTGCAGGGCTTGTGCTTGGGAGCTGGTCGCCTTCTTTCTTTAGATGAACAGTGTATACTGTCCTCGGTATCAGGAATGCGTTTCCTAGTTTTAAAACATTGATTCCTCTCTATTTCTTTTGGCCCCTTCTTTAAAGTGAAAGAAACAATGATAGCACATCGTTTCAAGGAGGGGCCCAACAAGAGATAGACGTGCATGGCTGTTGCATGCCAGCTTTCTTTGATTTAATTCTGTAGCTTTTCCCCAGATGGCTGCCAGGCCAGCGCCTGCTTCATTTTGGCAAAGTCCTCTTTGGAGTGGGAACTTCAAGCCGGATCTTGGAACTGCATCTCGTTGTTGTCTGCCTGGGACTCGGGTCTGCCCTGTGGGACACAACCCTAATGGAAGGCACCTTGTCCCTGACAGCGGGGAGGCAGACACAGGATGCAGGGGAAAGTGCAATGGGTTTAAGGAGGAAGCTCCAAGTGGGCTGGGAGCCATGCTGTAACTCCTTGAAAACAAGACTACCTCGGGGATCTTTAGGCTGACTGTGTGTCATCAAGTGAGAAATACGCAGTGTGGGAGTATTTCCAGTTCATGTCTTGACTGTTCTACTTTCTGCAGGTTGTTTTGAGCCTACTAATCACTGCAGAAGGGCTTTGAAACTCAAGAGGGGATTTTTTTTATCTATTATTGATAAGAGGTGCTTATCTATAAAAAGCCCTCTTGTGTTTTGTCTTATTTATTTATTTATTCATTCATTTATTTATAGATTAAGTATCTTCCATGCTTCTTACTTCAAGAGCACTCACAAGGGAGCTCCCTCACCCAGGCCAGATGCCGCCCCGGTCCTCCCCCCTCAACAGGACCACGCGTCTCAGGACCGGGAGAGACCTCTGCCTCGCTGTGGGTGCTGCAGACTTCCTCGCTCCCCCGGCCATGCCGGGGACAGTGTGCACGTGGGGGGGGGGGGTCCAGATCTGAGAGGCCGCGGCCAAGCCATGCACTGTAACAGAAGACCGAATGGGTCATGAAGGGCTCTCAGGTCCCAAGGTAAACCCTCTGGAAGAGGGTTGAAAGGAAAGGCGCTAGAAAGAAAACTGGGCATTGTGAGTGTGTGCACTTTGATGTGCCTCAGAACTCTCTGAGAACCCCGAAGCCGGTGTCAGCTTCTGGATTCTTAAGGAGGAAAGAGAACATGGGACCCAAATGGATGTGTGCATTCGTACAGACGGTTGGACCATCCCCCCAGTCGCTTCCCACTCCTGTTCTCTGCCGCTCCGTAGCTGGATTTTGCACGTTGCCTGCAGTGGGGGATGTCTTAGCCGAGCTGCTAGGAGCACAGGCACACCCCCCTGCTGGGTCTGCCAGCCTTTGCTTTGCTTAAAGTAATTTAAGCCCCGACCTTTAGCTGCCGCACCTTGAGGTCACAGCAAAAACGACTCTGGGGAGATCTGGTTTGACTCTTCCTTTCCTTATATTTGAATCCCTCTCCAGAGAAGTTTCTGGGATTCCACTGTCAAATTTGTAGGGTCTTCTCTGCAAAGGAGTGAGAACGTGAGTGCCCTCACTTTCTTAATTTTCCTTCAATTCTGATATTAAACTCCAGTGACGAGCTCTGAACTTCCCTGGCTGACCCTCAGGGTTTTCTTTGTCATTTCCTTTTGGTCTTGATTTTGGTCAATTGCTAAGGACTAGACCATTTCCCCTCTTTTAACCCTTTGTTACTTGGCAAAGAGATAAGGAGGCAAGAGGAGAATTCTTCTGCTCTGTTTTATTGGAGCCTCAGCTTTGTCCAGGTGCTTGCTTGGTGCTATGGCCAGGTGTATTGACAGGTATCCTCAAAGGATGCCAGTGACACCCAAGGGCTGCTGACTGTTCAGTGAAATGTTTACTTGATTTTCTCCTTTAGTTTTAATATATGTAGTTGCCCTTCACTTGGGTTGTAACATTTAAGCGTGCACGGTAAGAGGAAAGTCGCCAAGCACAGGCAACGGTACCAAGGTCACACGCGTGGAGCCCTGCTCTGCGTGGAAGATGCCAGCACTCACTCCTTCGTGCTGCGTTAGGATGCCAGCCTGGTTTGCCTCTGGAAGTTCTGCGCAGGAGTTCTGGGAGATAGGAGGATTCTTTGCAGTTCACCCTTGAGAAACACCCTTGAATTGGCGGACTCTCTGCCCCAAGACCGAGTTGCTTCACATATTGTAAAGGATGTGTGTGTGTTCTGCTCCTTGACCTCAGGCCAAGCAGGAGACTCGGTGATGGGACAGAAGGAAAATAAACTTTAGGTCTATGACTCATTCTGCAACTGCCAACAATAAAAATCGTGACCTAACTACATCACTTACTCTCACAAGTTCTGGAACCTTTCAGATGAAACAGGGCTATCATATTTGCTCAGAATTAACTTCAAGATCAGCTAAAAAGCAACTTATTGAGCCAAAGAGGACTTCAGTTTCACAGGATTTGGGGCTGCGTTTATTCTGAAACGTAGACTGAATTTTGCATGGGCTCCCTGGACCGCTTCCCACGTGGCCACACTCCCATGGCTTTGTGGCCAAGGGGACAATCACAGGTTGCAGTTGGAGTAGAGCAGTGTTTAAAGCCTTGAACTCTGAGCCTATTAGAAGTACCACTGTGGTTTTGTGGGTACAGAAAATATTCTTAGCTTTAGAGAGAGAGGTCAAGATGGAATTGATGGAAGGGAATGACACATTATTGGCGATTAAATTTTAAATTAATGGTGGATCTAAGAGGGTTATGCCAAAAAATATTACATATTTGCTGTATTAGACGCTTTAGTAATTAAGTTTAATTATTTTCCTTAGCAGGGAGTCCAGACTCCTGAGTTCTTGAGAATAGTTAAGCCACAGTCCAAACCCAGTATTTTATATAAACTTAAAGAAAAGCACAAGATCTGAGCCCAGTTAATGATCACTCTTAAGAAGCCTGCTTATTCTAGCATGACCTTATATACACATCAGAAAGTTGATCTTTCTGAGGGGAGGGTCATAGCTGAGGGGTAGGGCGCAAGCTTAGCATGCATGAGGTCCTAGGTTCAAACCCTGGCACCTCCAACTGAAAAAAGAGTTGATCTTTCTGCTCAAGAAAATGCAGTGCAACAGTCTAGAGTTAAATGCAGTTCTGAGGTGTGTCAGGACCTCCTACTTCTGTCTTTCTGAATCTTACCGTAAGAAAATGCTTCCCACAGAGACATTATTACAGCCCAGCTAGGAAGGTTAGCACAAAACTGAAGGTGGGGAAACAGAGGAGGTTAAGACTGAGATTAAACTGCTGCTTTTCCTGGGAAGCAAAAGCACTACACAAATCCAGGCCATCTTACAGAGATAGTTCATGCCACAGCTCAAGTGTTTGTAACGTTCTTTATTGGGTGGTTACAGGTGTTTAGTGTTAGGTTCTGGGAAACAGAACGGGCTAATGATCCGGGCACAACCACGAGCCTCCCCTCCCTTGGCTGAGCAAAGAGCCAACCTGTGTGAATCTGCCTTGGTTCTTCCATCCGGACTGTGTTTGACAAACCACAGTTGACTAGCTCCCCAAAATATCAGGTTCCTAATAATTCGGTTAAATGCCTGTGCTCAGGGAGTGTACGGTCGTGGCCTCTTCCTTGTGTGGCATGTGGGGAGAGACGCTACCTGGGCTCATTTCTCATGTGTGACTTAGGGTGACAGGCCTTGTCCATCTGTGGCACCTTTAGTGATCGGTCAGATGAGATGAGTAGGGCTGAGAGAAATATCTGACCTAGCGAGGCGGCCCTTCCCAAATAATCACATGATATCAAAAGGAAATGAGTAGAAATTGATAAAATGTCCAAACTGACGGGAAGTTTATTTTGTACAGAACCTGGCTGTCCACTAAATTCCACTACCGTCCCTGCACATCTTGGTCCTCTGCCTCAGTTTGCTTCCTAGTGTCTGCCACCAGGGCTCCGTCACTCACGCATGTTGCCTTGGGACACACAGGAGTGAACTGATTGGGTGATAAGTGGTTTAGCTGGAAACTTTACCCTTAATTCCAAATGATACTGAACAGCTCTTTACTGCTCTGAGAGATCCACTATCTCTTATCCTCCAGCTTCCCCAGCTTCCTACTAGAAATAGTGCCACTGACGGCATCATATCCCTGAATCGGCCCTAAACCTGAACAGTATAGTACAAATGCTGTCAATGATAAATTAGCACAATGTCAGACACTGTAAAAATACTCTGACTCTTCTATCCTGCAGTGGATATAGTGTTCCAGTCTTTGCTCCAGCAAAACTTATTCTTAGGGCTTTTCAAACTTGTTTCTAAGCTGCATAGTTTTGATAAAATATCTCCCTTCTCATCACTGGGAACTGAGTCCCACATTCTACTGAGGCCCCATCAGTGTCTAGAGGCATTTTCTGTCTATTTCCCTCTCTTCTTCTTCCTAGGATACCCCTTCCTCCTCGTGTCTCCTGGCCATCCTCTGACATCTGCTGATTACTGTTAACCACAGGATGCTGACAAAACTTAACAGTAAAAAAGCACATACAGTCAATGATGTGCGGGTACACTCTTATCACAGTGGTTTTTATATCTCATTCCCCTCGAATGCATCATCCTGCACCCCCACTCCCACCCCCACCCCCGTCACTAGAACTATACTTGATTGGAGCCCAGAACTGGGGGGCCAGTACTTCATTCACAAGCTCTGAGCCCAATGAGAAGCACAGCACTTTGAAAAGTCAAGTAGGCCTTCAGTAGCTTTGTACATTTGCAGTGTTACATCTGTTACTAGTTTGTAGCACTAATAACACTTCAGTCATAAATCTATATTATCAATAAGATAAATCTTAGAACGTGTTCTACAAACAGTGGTACCTTGCTGCTATTATACTTACTATAATATTGGTAAGTATTACATACAGATTGTGTATGCATTGCTTGTTTGTGTGTATGCCAACCGTAATACTTAAGCTCACTGATCAGCAACTAGAAAATACAGAGATCGTCATAGTGAAAACAGGTCTTGGTCAATTCAGATGATAATGTGAATCTGGTAAATGCTCCATTAGATATTATATTTTGTCCTCTATGCTTGTTTTATATGAAAATGCATGCTGTTTGCTAAGTAAAAAACAATAATTATACCAGTTTTAAGATTAGAATGAAATTTTTGCATGTGGTATTTGACACTCGGAACTGTATTTTGTGGTGTAATTATCTTATTCATATGCATTTCACATGGCTTTTTTTTTTTCTCGTAGGAAATAATTGTTCAAATATCTCTTCTTCTTTCTTGTAACCTGGATGTAACTGCTTAATTAAAGCTACAACATTGTAAAGCCAGATTACCTCATTTTAACTGTGAAAAAAGCTCAGTAGATATGATGACATGATGTCTTTTCTTGTATTGGATTTGAACTACCTAAATAGGCTTAAACCTAATAATAAATATAAGACCTTGGCAGGTGCTTTTCCTTTGTATGCACATTTTATTATTGGCCCACTTCTAATGTGATTTTTAAAACTTACAGACTCTTCATCAGTCAGATACCTAATAGGATACTGGGCGAAGGCCCCTCAGCCATGGCTGGCACACACCGGAGCTGGCCACACACGCCTGCAGTTCCCAGCATGGGCCGTGCATGAAATAAATGTGCACGCAGTCTTGTCCGCCATGCTTTTCCAAGCTTCATCCTCAGCACTTGGGCTGTTTCCGCTGAACTTAGGCTCAGTCCTGCTGACACATGTGTTCTTATCTGACCACCACCCCGGCCCGCGTCACTCTGAGAGGTTGCCAATACCCAGAAATAGAACAATTGCAGAGATTATGTGTTTGTGCGTACCAAGAATAGATAAAAGCAGGCCTACGACAGTTTCTGTTGGCAACTGCAATGAAGATTCCAATATTTTCCTCATTCTTAATTCTTTTTAATAGTGTATCTGAGGCCACCTAGTTTTGGTGAATTTCTCTTTTTGCCCTACCGCCCACAAGAAAAATGAGTTGAGATGAAAGCCTATTTATGAATTTAAGAGAGATCAAATTAAATCGAAGTAATTATTCATTTCATATAGTCGAATATTAGAACAGGTAATTAGGGATAATTGTATTTCTATTCAAGTTATCATAGCAATTGAACATAGTCATAGTCAGAACTTTCTGCCTGTCTTTAGTTACTGTTTAGTAAGTCTACCATACTGTCCTCTGGTTGGCTTTGATAAGCACCATTTCCAGTCAATCCTATTTGGTTTTAATTTTTTAAAAAATGACATGATGTGGACAGGGCTGGGTCCAAACATTAAGCGAAACAGACATGACCTGCACAGTGAAACTGCAATGATTCTGCTGCCCTGAATCACTTTCTGAACATCCGCTTGGGTTGAGACACTGCCCTTACGACCATGGAGCTGTTACATTATATATGAAATCTTTACTATCTAACCGCAATTTGTCATATTACATCTGTGTTATAAACATTCTATTTAGCATAGAAAGTTAGAACAGGTGTCACAGAGAGGCACAGACCTGGGTTTCTAACCCGACTCAATCACGCCCTGGCTATGTGATCTTAGGCAAACTAACATCTCTAAATATATAGGGTATAGGACTAAAAATACCTACTGTGGGGTTACTGAGAAGTCTAACTAAGAAAATGTATGGAGAGCATCTCAGCACAGAGTCCGGCACATAGTAAATAATACTCAAGAATTACTATCAGTCTTAATACTAGGGTGGGGACTTTGCACCCACTCCCTCCAAAGAGCACCCAGCACAGTCTCTTCTACATGGTTGACTGCTAACCATTGTGTCCACTGGTAAATGATTTAACAGGAACTAATTAATGAGAGATAAAGCAGGTACATTCAGACAGTGAAAGAGAAAGTCACACAATCACAGAGAAATACACATTGCTCAGGGGTTGGGATTCCCACCACTGGTGGCCTGCAGGATGGCGTGAGGTGGAAGGTGGCCATCCTCATAGCGTTTATATCATTCATCACTTAACCGTTCCGATCAGTTGAGGGGGGAGTCTCAGCTTAGTGATGAAATCTCTTTTACCCTTCTTTCTTCAGGAAAAACAAAAATGGCAACAATATCTAACATTAAATATCATTTTGTTGTATTGTATTTAGTTTGTGGCTACCTTCTCTCTGTAACAACTAATAAGAGTTTTTCAATAACCATATACAGTTTCCTTTCGAAATAAATTTCAGTTTTTTTTTTAAAGAGTCTGCTGTGAAGAAGCTGTGGGAACGACCTAAGTTTATGATCCTCTCCAGACTGAAAAAAGACCTTGCAGTTGATGCTGGCGCACTTCTGCCGAGAACTGAGTTTGACCGGGCTCTTTCTGAACATCTTGACTAAACAAATAAATCTATAAGCTGCTATTCGAGATAGGAAATCACTTCTTTTTTTCATAAAGGAAAATGTTTTCCTGTTTCCTGCGGAAGTCCGCGCTCAGACCATCCTCTGCCCATGTTGTCTTGGGCAGCAGTTTAAACTAGGGGGAGAGGAGTGCGGGAGTCCCACCCCCACCGACGGGCAATGCGGATAGCTTGGAAGGGGATTCCTCTTCTGTGACTCCCTGAGGTTGGGATGGGCCTGGATGGTCTGGATTTTTGTTGCGGCTTGTTTTTTTTGTTTTTTGGTTTTTTTTTCCTCTCAAAGGAATTCTTCTTGATCAGCAGTATGTTCTTTGTTTACCTCTCTGCAAATCTGCTCACTCTGACTAAAGGAGTGTTATTATTTTTAAGACTTGAAAACCTTTCATTCACAGAGACAGTGGAGGATTGCAGAGGAGGAATGGTGGCCAGAGCCCATGTGCCTCAAACCTCACCCAGGATGGCCTGGACAAGCGCCAGTAAAACAGAAGTGCTGGTCAGACCAGCGTGTTTGCACAGCTGGGCAGTGTTTGGGGATAGCACGGGTGGGGAAGGGGACGCAGAGGTGTCAGCCTCTGTCCGGTAGCATCAGGTGATTGAGAGAAGTCTTTGGCAAGCAGACAGCTTTCATCTAAGGGGACTGGTGTCTAAAGAACAGGATTTGTCCTGTGGAGAAGGGCCCTGAGAAGCAGAGCTCTTGCTGCAAAAGGAGGCCACCGAAAACTGTCCTTTGCTTAACCTGAGAACTTCTCTGCTTTTTGGCCTAAAGACTTTCCTGTCTTGATCTCCAGTAGGTGGTTTCTCAATCAGGGCCCAAAGAGTCTTATTTCTAGGCTTCTGTGAAGTATAAGACTAGATTGTCTTTTACAAAAGCATCCCCTACTAGCAACTTCGCGGGTGCAGGACTAACTTGCCGCACGTCAGTGGGGGCAGAGGACCACTTTTGCGGAGCCAGAGCTCCCTGTAACAACACACAAAATTTTAGATGTATGTGCACTTTCTCCTGGTAGAGGACCCACACCTTTCATCAAGGAATCTATGATCCAAAACATATACCATCACCTTTGGAGTGCCTGTGAGAACGAATTATCATTTAAATATGGTTAAGTGAGCAAAGATGGCCAATTGAGGCTAGCACTAGAAAGCCTTGGTCCTTCCTTTTACCAAAGACAAACTAAATTAAGACTCAGGCATTTGTTCACTATAGGTCCTCTCTCCTCTCTTTCAAGATGTAAGATTAGATAAACCAAGATAAAAAGGAACAGACTAAGCCAAGTTCAAAGGATCCTAAAGGATAGTTAGATGAGCTCTAGCAAGAGAGGGTGGTAGGAAAGCCACAAAATACATGCACACCAACAGACACGGAGGGGTGGCTCGGCACCACACACAGATCTGAGCAACATTTCAGAGGCAGATGACTATGTTGGCGCTTCTCAGAGAAAGGCAACCGAGGGAGTGAAGGTCCAGAAGAGGTGTCAGATGAGAGAGTGGGAATGTTTGATTTAGAACAGATGGAGAAAAAGGTGACAAGGATATTTATGGCTGAGGTTTTAGTCTTATGACTTTAGATGTGGCAGGAACCAAAGAACATTTGTCCCAGTGCTTTGTTACAGGAGAGAAAGCTGAAAACCAGAGAGAACACAGAAGCGCTGTGTTCCTTCTGGAGGCCCTAGAGGAGAATCCATTTCTTTGCCTTTGAAGCTTCTAGAACCAACTTCCTTCATCCTCAAAGCCATCAGTGTAGCATCTTCAACCTCCCTCTGTCTCTGGTTCTATTTTCACATCTTTGATTCTAACCTCTTGTGAGGACCCTCGTGATACATTGGTCCCATCTGGATAATCCAGGATAATTTCTCATCTCAGAATCATTGACTTGATCATATCTGCTAAGTTCCATTTACCATGTAAGGTGGCATATTCACAGGCTCTGAGGATTAGGACATGGGGATCTCTGGAGGCTCTTTTTCAGCCTACTTAGAGTGTGTATCCTGAAAGGAGCACTGACACTGGTACTGGTTTTAGAGCATGTCTGAGTTCAAATCCTGGCTTCAGTGCCCTCTCATTGCCTGAGCATTACACCTTTGAGCCTCTATCCCCTCATCCATAAAAAAGAATAAAATCTCAAGGTTACTATTATGAGGATTTGTGGTAATATATATAAAATGCTCAACAGATAGTACATACTCAGTAAACGGCAGCCATATTTGTTCCAGGAACTTCCAAATGATTCTCACCAGACAGGAATTCAGTAGGAGACCTTCCACTATTAAATTCCATGAGATTTGATAAAGTCACCTCCAAATTCCCTTCTGAGGTCACTGAAATAAAAAGAAATTAAATAAAAGGGATTTCCTCCGAGATGTAATTGTCTTATCTATTTCACAGATTTGTTTGCAAGGTAATTGCTTTTCTGGATAGTCAATAGCTAGCAGACCCCGCTTTTTGCTCCCTGTGGTAGTTACTGCTATCTGATTTTGTCACTTAGCTCTCTGCTTGCATTTGAGCAGGACTAAGAGCCCGACCTGGTGTGTAATGATTGGCCAGATCAGGCAGCCGAGACCAGCCTGGGCTCCCGCCTTCACATCTGTCAACATACCTGGCTGCAAGCAAACTGCTGCCTGTGACCACTGTCTGCAGGGGCCAGGGAGACCGAGAAAGGACACGGAAAGGAACGTGTCGATTTCATGCTTGGGGAAAAGGTAGAAGCCTGTGCTGATGCTTCTTCCGAACAGCCCAAAAATCTTCAGCAAGGATTGGAACAGTCGTGAGCCAACCCTATTGAATCCAGAAGAAAGCTGAGAGAAGAGTCCAGATTGAAAAATAACGTTCAAGGTAGGTGATGGGTCTGGTCATGGACCCTCCTCTCAAACTCACAAAACAAGCACTCAGCCCATCACCTTTAGCCAGATGATGGTCTGCTGAAGGAGGTGTGGTGGATGTGGGCATGTGTTGGGCAAATCCAATCATTCGTTCTCCAGTGTTCTGGAAAGCCTGCTGTATTTCGTTTCCATCTCCTCTTTCCTTTGAAAATTGTTGTTCGTCTACGTATTTCAAGAGGTTTTTTTAATCTTTTATTATAAAAAAATCGTATTTATGATTTATTGAAATTCTTCATGGCTCTGTAAACTTGGCTTTGTTCCTGAATTTTGCTTGCATGAATTCTTTTCACTTTCAAGATATACCAGCAAGGACAGTATGCATCTAATTCTGAGGAACACACTCTCCATGCAGAAAGCTGTCAACCTCAAATGACAGGATGTCCCAGGGAGCCACATGCATTTTTCTTTAGAACTTAGGGAGTTAAAAGTCTTGAAATTGCTGGAGCAGAATCAAGCCTATTTACCTAAGCTTATCACCCCAGGCAGCCGGTCAATCATTTACTGATGCAAGTCTGTTTCCTACCTTTGATGGACGACCACTAAAGCCCTTGCCTGACTGAGTCTCTTCAAAGAATAGATACAAGACAATGCAAAAGATACCCTTCTGTGAAGGTATAGCCCACGTTCTCTCCAGACCAGAGTGCATTTTTATCCTGCCCAGAGGAGCCGAGGTTCTTCCCAGCTTGATAATAAACAAATGTGAACAAGACTTACACACACTGGGCACCTGGTACCACCTCAGGCATAAGAGATTGTGGCTTTGGAGAAGCTGCCCCAACTGCTGGAGATCTATAGGGAAGGAACAGACTAACTCTAGAACAAGGTATCAAGTGATCACTGAGGGGGAATGAGGTTATTACACAGTTATCAGAAAACGTGGAATTTCCCCCTCTATGCACTTGGAAATTTTATTTTTAGTGAACATGACCCATTCTCCTTTAGGTCTGAATATAACTCCTCTAGAAACATTGTCATATTGTCACCACATAGGCTTGTCAGGTCTTTGCAATGATTCCTGGTTCTTACAATTATTGAAAAACCTGTTGTTAGGAAGGCCCTATTTTTCTGAACTCCCTTTCAGGATGGGGCTGGGCCATGTGTTAGACACGGTAATGTTCCACACTATTTTTGTCAATCATCTATGGAACTGAAGTGACACCCCTCTGGTGAGGTTTGTGGCCAGAAGTTTTGTTTTGTTTTGTTTTATTTTAAGTGGCTCCGTCAGTTAACAAGATACAGGAGTTGAGGCCATTGAGAGTGCGGCCCAGGAACATACCCCATGGGTGATTTTGGATGAATCTGGGGCTAGCTCCCAGGAATGTGGTGAAGAATTATGAGAAATGATAGGTTTCTATGGCGGAATTAAGCTCTGTAAAATGTGAAGTGTGCATCTGGCCAATTTCCAGAGAATCTTTGGAGATAATGCAAGTGATGGAGGTGGTTTTGAGGAGGGGGAAAGGTGTCAGAGCATTCAAATGCGTCGGCCAGATTTACCCACAGCACTGCAGGCTGGCCTCGGGGCGTTCATTCAGGACTTACCTATCCTTTCCCTGTGGCATCTGGTGGTCCCCAAAAGTGTACCCAGCTTCTCTTCCCATTTCATGCCTTTTGGATATTAGGTGGGGGATGATGAGTCTTGAGGTTGACTAGACTTGACAGACATTATTATTCCTTTTACATGCCAGGAAGTTAGAACTCAAGTTAATTAATTTGCCCAAGTTCATTCAGTCAGAGGCTGAGCCAGGATTCTATCCACCTCTGCCTTATCTCCCACCCGCGGCTTTTCCCCAGTGGTCATGGAATGAGGCACATACAGGAGCTTAACTTGGGAGTCGGGGGGTCACTGAGAAAAGCAAAGCTGACTAACAAATCAGAGGTTCTTCACTGGCCCTTGGATGTGCCATGCCCTAGGCCAGTTGGGTTCCATATAACCAAAAGGCCAATGTTGACTAGACTGGACATTCTTTGAGGGGAGGTAAGGGAAGGAACGGGTGAGGAACAAAGTGTTCCCAATCCTAGGGGTGGCAGTCACTGGAGTCTTCCCAGTCCTGAATATTTCCTAAGGAAACCCAGGCAATTCTCAGGCTAGATCTCTGCCCCTTTCTATTCCAGAGGCTCAAATTCATGAGTCCCACTCAAGCACAACATCTAGGTACTTCCAAGGGAATAAATGACACCATCTTAATCTTTCTCTGGGAACTCAAGAATTTAATTACTAGCTTATCTCACTTCAGCTAATATCCACTCATCTAAATCCAAGGGATATGGACAGAAAGAGGCTATCACTATTTTTTAGATACATCCTAAAAATTCCATTAGCTGTCTGGCAGGCATTCCAAAGCAGCCACCATCCTGAACATTTACAAGATCAAGATAAAGACATGCCACCACGAAATGCGTTTGGCTAAACATCTTTGAACAAAGAGTTTCTTCTTGTCACTGACCCGCCCCATACATACCTCAGAGTGTGATAGCAAAGGCATTACAGACAGGGGTTGCGTCACCGCGTGCACTGACTACCCTTTCCTAATACAGCTGGCCTCGCATGAACTCTGCTCACATGCCATCATTTTTGTTCACTAAAACATTAGGATAAAGAGAAAAGTAGAAGCTGAAATATAAGGATGAAAAACAACATTTCACCTCTATCCAGTGCTTCTTAGGACCAGGAATTAAACTATTGCCTTTTTATCTGCATTTTTTTTTCACTTAATACCTAAAACAAATGTATACTGCTACTTTCTCAGGCCACAGAGCTAGTGAGATGGGGTGAAATTTGAGGTGGAGTCTGTCTGACTCCAAAGCCCATGTTCTCTGCTCCTCAGTTCTAGGAAAAATACTTGCCCAGCAGTATCTACACTATTTGTATTTTAATTGTAAAAGACTAAGGAATCCTTTGTAAATTATTTAAAGTAACTACAAACATACACACACACACACACACACACACACACACATACATACACACACACACACAATTGCCACAGGTTAGCATATTTATCCCATTCTGAAACTGTGAGAGAAAATTGTTTTCTTCTGATTCACAAACATTGTCTAGTTTGTTTGTTTGATTTGAATGTAATATAGAAACAAATTTTTCATTTATTATACCAGGATTTTTTTTTGGAAGTTTATTTCTATAGTCAAACTTTCTGTCTTTGAGAAAGCTAAGTATGTTAAAACTTTCCAGTCTGGTTTTATTTAATCTACATTAAGAGCCTTGTAGGAGGAGTGTCATTTTCCGATGGTATCTTTTGAGATAAGGAACCTGACCCTCTTTCACGGTGAGCACCCTTCTCAGTATCACTCAGCCAGCAAGCCCCACAGGGCTTTGGACTCCAGAGTCTTTGCGGTTTTTTTTTCCTAATACACCAACAGTTCCCTGGATTCCTAAGGCTTACAAATGGTAGGGATGGGACACACAAGCTATTTTCAGAAATTAAAAATGCCGAATGACTACACAGCCTGATCTCGGGCCACAGAGACCCACTCAGATATTGACTGCTTTGGGCTGGGATTTCTATCAGGTCCGTGCGGTAATGTTGCTATTCTAATTAGATGTTCATTAAGGAATGGAAGTGAAGGCACTAATTGTTACTTAATAAAATCTGCCTTAAAGGTAAAAAGCCTTTCAAACTCATGTGCCCATGAGCAAAGTAAAAATCTCCAAGAAACCAGTGGTAAGAAACTGTTACTGGGAAAAGGGAAATAGGAATTACCTCAGTTCTTAGTCACTCGAAAAAGAAAAATTTTTTTGATGAGAGACGAAAAGCGTGAGATAAGCAAGATTTTTATTAGTGAAGGAAAAACTAGTGACAGAGAGTCCACTCCCGAGAACTGGGAGCGGGCCAGGCCAAAGGGGGAAATGGCGCCATTCCTCTGTTTTTCCTGTTTTTATACCCTGGTTTCATGATTGATTGATTGATTGACAACCCAGGTTCCCTGTGCTCTGGTTGATTGACAGCTCAGGTTCCTTGTGTTCTGGGTTGTTCCTTTCCCCTTCCTCTCCCCCTGCCCAGTGCTCATTTCTACCTAAACTGCCTAACAAATCCACTGTTCTCTAATCTGTTGCATGTAAGGGACAGTATCCTTGAGCAGGGCTTACACAGCCCCCGCGGGGTCTCCTGATGTACACAACTCCTCTCTTGGCTGATTCTATTACCAGATGGATGTTGCAATGGGTCAAGCAGTCGCCAAATGTTAGGAAACCTAACGAAGTCCTCCTACAGATTGAAAATTCATCATACAGTGCCAATACCTATAGAAGCCAACTGAAGTTACAGGAGGAATTCTTGCACCCTATGAATTCCATTTTGGTACTAAAATGCTCTGTGGAATCTGAATCTGGGTGAAGACATTTTTTATTCCTAATGCTTCACTGGGAACTGCTCCTGGCTGGCCACCTAAGTCTCCTTCCCATGCAACAGTCTTCTCATCTGCATCCTTGCTTTCGGGTCAATATGCATCTTTATTGCACCTTTTGCCCTCATTTCTGTGACCTCAGATGCTCTAAGGATCTTGGTGCAGGAGAACCCATAAGCTTTGGGCAATGAGAAAACAGAGAGAATGAAATTTCTGTCCCTGTCCCACACCAGATTGAAAATCGTTTCCCTCTTTTCTACAGTTCCAAGGTCAAGTTTCTCTTGGGAGCAGCTGAGGAACTAAAGGTCACAAAAAGTTGGCAATTCACCTTGCTTTGGAGGGTTTCCCAGAAAGCAAAATGAAAATGAGATTGTTTTCACATAAGACCTCTGTATTTGGAGGACAGGATTCAAAAAGTTTGAATATGCAGTTTCACTGTGCACTTAGGTAACTCCCCAAAGTCCAGTTTATTTTTTCCTAAGCCAAAACAATATCAAAAACACTTCTTGTAGAGCACTCTAACTAGGCAGAATTCTTTTTGTCATCACTGGGCTGATGTTTTCAAGGACTCATTTCGTAAGATAAGCCGTATGTGGTACATTTAGCTGGAGCACTTGTGTATTTCTGGGTGATGATGGATGTCATCCACGGGGCCTGCTTTGTGGTGATCCCATTAGATTTCACAAGGTAAGCAGCTGAAAGCTTGTAGTTGGTATGTGAGCAGGTTGCAAGAGAAGACAAAACCCAGAGACTGACCAGACATGTTGCACTGAATGAGCAGACAGCATGCTTCTCTGTGACCAAAGGAAAACCCGCACCTCAATTCTACAGAGATGCACCCTCAAGTTCAAACACACATACTGCACAAAACCTAGCTCCACTTCCCAGGAATCCCAATTACAGGTGAGAACCAATGGCTAGACTTCCCCAAACCTGGCTGTTGTCTACCAAAAGTTCTCTCTTTTTGTTCCTCTGTGCAAAATGGCAGTGCCCCCTGAGAAGAGATATTATTACAGAAGGTAGTTGTGTTGGTAACTTGCAATCCAAAATAGAATGTAAAACATAGTCCAACACAGGCATTCCAGCCCTGACTCCATCATTGTCCTGCTCTGTGTATTGGTGCCAATTTTTAAACTTCTTGGTGGTGACTCAGTTTCAATTCTGTACCATCTGCATCCCTCCAGTGAAGAACTTTAAACATTTATCAATCGGCCATCCACACTTCTGTAACAGCCACCCACTCTTTCCTGGAAACATGTTAGACAATCTTTTTGAAACAGGATTAAATAATCTTGGCGATTTTAAATTCATCAAGTGAGCCAAACCACAGCCTCCTTAGAGTCCCCTGTTTGGGTGTGTACATGTATACATATACACTTTTAATTATATGTACTGTATTCTGGAGATTATAAGTTCTCAATAAATATTCATTGGTGATAATAAATTAGTAGTTGACTGTACATTCAGTAGAAAAGATAATTTATTAAAAAAAAAAAAGACTTTGGAATGTCAAGGGATGACTAAGAGCAGACTAGACGTATGACCTGTGGTGTGAAGGGAAGGGGGCAACGGGAGGGAGTTACTGCCCTCCTGCCATCCGGTAGCAGAACAGCACCATGGATTAGAGGTTGTGGTTGTCTTCCGTTCTGCTGCTGTTACATCCTATTCATAGGACACTGAGCAAGTCCCTTCAGCTCTCGTGGCTTCAATTTCTCTTTCAAAAATGGTTTTACATTTTGGAGGTCTCCTCTAGTTTTAATGTTTTCTATGAAAAGCTGAAAAAGTTAAGATCATAAAGTTGTTTTCAAAGGTAAACACACAAATGATTTCTGTCTCTGAAACCATTATCTCTGTCTCTCAGGTAAATGAACCAGGGAGGGGATGAAGAACTGCCAAAGAGATCTCAGGGATGTAACTTTGAGGTTGTTACAAACTGGAGAGGCTGAGCATTGACCTTCGTTAGGGAAGGAGCCCACTCAGCTAGGAAAATGCCGGGAACCACATCAGAGTACTCTGTCCAGCTGCACCCCTGGCACTGAGACTCAGCTTTTCCTCACCCATGTGTCTCTAATGTGAGCTCGGGCGAGCAGGCAGTCATGACTGTTATCCTCCCACTGTAAATAATCAGAGGTCCTTAAGGGTGATGTGACTTGCCCAAGGTTACAGAAACATGACGGTGAGTTAGATGGAACTGTGCATGCTTGGGGGAAGGGGCTGACATTATAAGCAAAAGGCGGAAGGATCAGGGACAGACCTACACCTTCTCTGAGGTTCACAAACAATGGTCAAGGGCTGCGGAAGAGCTGTAAGTTTGCTTTGGATGCTGAGAGCTTCTCTGTCCTCCTGCCCCTCCCTGAGCCAGCTCAGCCGCCCTGCCCAGGGTTACTCACCCAGGTTGTTGCCAGCTGGGTGCCTCTGCTCACGTCCCTTCTTGTAAGCTTCGTGAAAGGCTATTTGTAATGAAGGGGAGGCATGACGAGGAAGAAGAATGCATCAAAGATCTTCCCCGAGGCCCGAACTGAAAGGGCACTTTTCTTTGGCGAGAGACTGACTTCCCTCTCATATTCTGTAGAAATGAATGGTCATCAAAATGACTGACAGAATTATGACATTCCATTCCAAGCACGGGTATTTTTTATTTTTAACCTCAGGTTATTTTACCCTTCTCTGCTCTATTTTTCCCATAAAAAGGAACGAGAAATGCTTGCTCACTATGACATTGTATGAGAGAAAGCCGCCCAGGGCAGTACTGTACAAAGGAAACTGCTAATTGCACCAAGGTACAGCTGGAACTTCTAATAAAGACAGCGTGTAGCATCCTGGCCTACACTGGTTCACGTCCTCGCCGCGGTCCATGCCCGGAGCTCTAAGGCCCGGAAGATCTGCTCTCATAAGTAACGACAAAGAACCTCTGGTCCAACAAGAAAAGCACTCAGAGGAATTGAGCGTGAATGTTCTGTAGTCTCAGTGACAGTTAGAGACTACATCACCTTGCTGCCCATCTTTGTCCCTGTTTAAAGATGGGAGAGGAAAAGACAGTATCAATTATTATCATCAAAAGATAGCTAGCAGTTTTCCAGGTGATGAGGCAATGCCTTGAATTTGATCAAAATGAACAGGTTTCCTGGCAGCATACTCAAGTGACTTTCTATTAGATTCAACAAAAATCTTACTGAGTTTTCACATTTCTCATTTTTGACTCTATTCCTAATATCTAATTGACTTCTTAGGTAGCCTCTTGGCGAGAGGGATGGGTAATAATAAACAATGCTTACATACCGGCTACATATTGGCTACACTTACTTTTTAGAAGCCACAAAACAAACCAAAAAGCCACCAAAAGTCACCCTTGGGTTGCCCACTGCATCCATTCAGCCAAGGCAGGATAGGAAGAGGGTAGGCTTATGACTCATCCATGAACTATCTCTTCATGTGGCCAGAGAACCAACATGGCCCATGATTCCAACAATCATTATCAATGCCAAACTTAGCTCAGATGCAGACCACAATGGATTCCCATCAAATTGAAAACAAAAAACAAAAAACAAAAAAAACAAAAACAAAAACAAAAAACAGTCAAGGTCCTGAAATATGGGACAGTTTCATATATTCTCTAATGCTAGTGACCAGTGACCAAGCACCAGTTGGCACCTTCACAGCTTTTTCTACAGGGCCAGTGAGCACACCATTGCTTCTTGACTTGAACTGAATTCCTAATATTGGACTGAATTCTCCAGCCCTGCCAGTTTTCCAGCGGGAAGAAAAGTGTTTCAGAGCATGAGGCAGTGTGGATCTCTGTTTTCCTAATTTCAGAAAGTCATCTGGTCACATATACATGTGCCTCTAGTCTCTGGGGGTCCCATCTGTGCCCGGGACTCTGCTAGACAGTGCAGGTAAGGTGGGGCACAGCCAGCAGAGGCCCTTCCAGGAGATGTAGGACTGTTCCTGATAATCCTGTTTTTCACTGCCCACCAGCCAAGAGGGAGGAGGCAGCATTTTGAACAGAGGAGTCTTTCATGCATAAATCTTCAGGCATTTGGGGGCACAAGTGTTTTACTGTAATTTCAGTGGAACAAAAATAATTTACAAGTCATATGTGTGTCTGTGTGTGTACAATGCATGGAAAGAATTTTAATATGAGAAAAGCATTGGATCAATTTTGTGAAAAGAAAAATCTTCTGTCTGGACTGTTTATGGGTGTGGGTTACACAAAATCTAGATACTTGCTTAATTTCTGGAACTAATTAGCCAACGTCTGTCCAAATCATGGGCCTTAAAGACTTCTATTGATAGCATACTTCTTTCTCTAAAATTACTGCAACACATTTTGCTCATTTTTAGAAAAGGCAAACTACAAGAACCTTTGGCATGAAAAAAATTCTTCTGAGATGTCTAAATGAATCTCAGGGTTGGTTAATTATACTGAACTTCAAATGTCTTCAAGTAAGTCTTGGCATGCTAAATTTTATATCCCATTACCATCTTATTTTACATGATCTTATAAGTAAGATTAACCAATGAAATTTGAGTAAACTGATCGATGGATACAGTGGCCTGAGCATTATTTGGTTACACAGGTGCTTAACCCAATCTCCAGGCGTATTTTTTTTTTCTTCTGTTCTACAGACATGCACTCTGACTGTGTCTTAATCTCTGGCTGTTCTCCTAAGAGGATTATCTGCGGGTCACCATTTTTCCTCTTTAAACCACTATCTGATATACCTCCAACTGGGATGCTACTACTTTCACATGCATTTATTTCAGACGCTGTGACTTCCCACTTGCTCCAAGCCAAGGCCATAACAGCATGTTGGAATCAGATGTTTTCCAATGTTCTAACATAGATCCAATAAAAAGACACTTTTGGAGCATCTAATGTACACATGACCCTGTGCTAGGTGCTTTAGATACAAAGATGAGCAGCTCACAGATTTGCCCAGAGGAAGACCGACATCTTGTAGAGCAGATGAGCTAGGGGAGGAGCCGGGGCAGCACGATGTGAGGCTGTGCGGACAGTGATGACTGAACACAACACAGAGAATGTTTAGATGGTTTGCTCAGGAAGACCTTCAGAGGAGTTGAGGTCCAAGAGGTGTTTCAAAGAAAAGGAAACTAGAATTTGCATCGTTCCTTTTTAAGAATTCTGACTTTGAAGAGAAAGCTGCTTCCTTTCAGGAATTTGTCTGAATATCCTACAGAGGAGAAAGTATAAGAGTGGAGACACTTGTGACAGGCAGGCTGAGGAAGTTTTTCTTCCTGGAGAGGGAAGGTAAGAGGTTCCAGAGAGAGCCTTCTAATTAAGAGGTAAGAACCAGAACTCTACCTTGAATCAGAGCCTGTACCTAATTCACAGCCCTTGAACCTGGAGACTTACTTTAGAAACATTCTGTGTAATCCAGACCCCACGTGCCCTCTCAAACCCTGGGGTCTTTTGCCTGGTGAACAGTCATGTTATAAATCTGACCTCTGCTCAGTTATAATTTGAATTTCATTTATCCGGGGATCAACTTTAAATAAAAACGAAGAACAAAGGGCCAAACCCTGTAGAAACAGCAGTGAGGTCTTCTGATGTCGGCACTGGCACCGTGTAGGAAGCTCAGCATTAAAGAATGGGGATGAGCCACCCAGCACCCAGCACCCAGCGCAATGGCCTCTGGGAACATCCAAGTCCAACTCCGACTTTAATATCACACATTTTAAGCAGGGTACAAACCGGAAGGGCAAGCTTAGTAGCTTTCACCCTAGCCTGGTTGGAAATCCTTCTTAAGTTAGCTTAGATAAATATTTAGTGTGTAAGTGAAAACTTTTACCATCTTAGACAATTTGTCTGCTTCCTGAAGCTGGGCCAAGAGATTGCTGAGTGGTCAGATTCTTTTAGAAACTCAAGTCATAAATCAAACATCTAATGGACCAGCTTTCATGTTGGTTTCAGTCTTTCATCCACAGAAACAAAGAATATAAGTAAAAGTGAATTAAAATAGGTTTGACTACATAAATACTTAAAACTGCTTTTACAAATATTATCTGCAAAGGTAAAAAAGGACCAGTCACCTGGGAAAGTATATTTGCAACATAAATAACAGACAAAAATGTGACAATCTTTAAAGAGTGTTTACAAATCTGTACCAGCTAGAGGCAATACCCCAGTAGAAAGTTGGGCAGAAAATGAACTGGCAATTCACAAAGAAAGAAAGGCAAATAAATGACCCATAATGATTAGAAGAGCCTTTTAGCCACACTAAAAATGAAATAACCATAAATTCAAACAGTGAGATAACATTTCATTTTTATAAGGTTGGCAAAAATTTGGTCTCACCAGGTGTCAGAGAGCATGGGGAATAGGGACATTCACACACTGGGATGGTGGAAGTGTGAATTGCTGCAACCTCTTTCTTAAGTGCAGCTTGTTAAACTTTTTAACCTAATGTTTCATCTAAACATTTTTAGTGTGGGTAGCTTTTGACTAAGCAAATCCACTTCTCAGGCTTATTTTTAGACAATAATAGAGGAGTGCATTAAAATTTTTCCATAGTGCACAGATATTTGTGTAAGATTTGTTTATAGCAGCAAATTATAAAAACAGCAAAGTGTTTATCAGAGGGTTGGATACACACACACACACACACACACACACACACAAACGAGGATACTGTGCAGCCACTTAAAGATGACATCTATCCAGCAGCAGCAGTTTAGAGCCTGAACTCCGACAGGATGTGTGTTTACCTTTTAGCCCTATTGGATACAGATACGTGACCTTCGGTAAGTCATTTGACCTCTGTAAGCCTTGGTTATCATCTTTAAAACTGGGGATAATGTTAGTACTCATGTCTCTACGTGTTAAGATGAGGTGAATTAGATGAGACTATGAAAGAAAAGCTCTTAACTCTATACCTGACATACAAGAAGGACAGAATTGTGGTTAGTGACTAAGTCTCTTGATTTGATACTGTTGGCTTCTGCACAAAATGGCAAAATAGACCCGTGACTTTGCCTCTTATCTTCCCAATACCTTATTGAAATAAAACTATTTTTTTAAAAAAAGAATAAACTTATAACAGTAAAGAAGACATTATAAAATAGAATGGACTGAATAAGAAAGTTTCCTTAAAAAACAAAAACAAAAATAAGGAAAAAGAAGTTCCCTTAATGATTAAAAGTATTATTGTTATTAAAAAATCAGTAGACATACTAGAAAATGTTAAAGAAGCTTTTCAAAATGTAGAGCAAAATGACATGAGTGGAGATGTAATAAAAAGATAATTAAACACAAAAATAAAAATTATATTTATATAAAATATATACTATATAAATTCTAAAATAAATAGAATAGCAAACATATACTAAAAGCACTTGAATATGTGCCAGCCACTGATTTATATCCATTATGTGCATTATTTCAATAAGTTTTCCCAGCAAACCTATGAAGTAGCTAGGGATATTATTCCCTTTTGATAGTTGGAGATATTAAAGCACTAAGATATCAAGAAATTAGCCCCCGGCCACATGGCCAGTATATGGTGAATTTAGAGTATGCGCAAGGCAGACACAGGGGCAGAAGGTCCCCATGAGATTTGAAGCAGCTCCAGGGTGAGCATCTAGAAAATCACACACGTTGGCATGGCAGACTGAGCTAGTCAGTGACAGTCCAAAAACTTCCACTCTTCTGGCCCTTCCAATACTTATTCCTTGTATTAAAACATCCTTCTGGAAACACACAGACAGGCTTTTATTTTGCTGACCAAACGCTGATGGAGGGAGGCTCCAAACACTGAGCCCCAGTCCAGGAAATCCTATATCTAACCGACAGGTGCCTCAGAAACAACACAGAAAATTGAAGGGAAGAAATTATTAAAAAGAATCTTAGCACTCAGAAGTCATAGTGCTTAGATTAAAAGGGCTCGTGTCCAGCTAAATGAATTAAAAAGAAAAGCAAACAATGAGGCGGTCTTATGGTAGTTCAGAATGCTGAAGGTTAAGAGAACATAACTTTCAGAGAGGAAAAAAGTAACCTACAAGGAATGTAAGTTAAATTGGCTTCTGACTTCTCACCAACATGACTGTATGATATTAGAAGGCATTGGGGAAACACCTTCAAAGGTCTGAGGAGACATGATTTCAATCTAGAATTCTATACCTAGCCAAACTCTAAAGCAAGGATTAAAGCAAAATCTGGACATTTTCTGGTAGATAAGGACTCCAAAATGTTAACATCTATGTACAAGGGGAAAATCCTAGTTAACCTGGTAAACTTTCTGCATCAGGCAAGATGATGATGGACAATCATTTTAATACTACAAGTTTATTTCCATGAGTATTAAAGAGATGTAGCATAGCACACTTTCACATTCATGTATGTTATTTAGAACAATGGTATGTAGGCACTTAGGTGTAAAAAAGGAAATATAGTACAGATATGTAATAGAATAAAAATAGAAACACAGTTAAAAAAAGATAGTATGTGAACATGGCAGGGTTGTGAAGACACCACATGAATGAGTGAAGTTTGGGAAATATCTTGCTAAAGTAAATGACTTAATGTATTATCTTTTCCAAATATATTTACATTTTAAAAGAAAAGACTTAAAGAACACTGCAGAGCCAAAAGCAAGAACTCATCACCCGCAGCAATGCCAGGGCAGAGGAGCCTGGGGACCGTTATTTGGTGACACTCCTAAAGATAGCTGAGTTTTCGTTGCTTAGAGTCCATATCCATCATCCTCCCCACAGAAACTTCTGACTGCTTTGGCTTCCCAGGAAGCCTCTCCTGCAGGGAAGGGAATGTGAGGACCGGTTGAACTGAGTGTTCTCATTTGCCCACGAGTTCCATATCTCCTTATAAAGTAATACATTTAGCAATCTGATTCGTGTGCCAAGATCTTTATTTTTACTTCCTCCTATTTCTTTCTACTATTTATTTTAATCTTTTTAGATTGCATCTTTCTTTGTAATCTCAAATCTTATTTGGAGTGAGGAAAAGTTTATCTAAATAAAATTAGTCACACTAATCTCAGTTTCTTGTGAGAGTCACAGCCTCCCAGGTCCTGATCACCTGAGGACATGTGGATACACTCGAGTTTCTGGTCCCAAATTTCTGGAATTAAACCTCAGTCTTATAGTCAGGGTTCTCAGTTCCACAAACAAACACTAATTCTGAAGCCTTAAGCAGAAAAGGAACTTATTGGGAATGTGTCAGATAGTTCACCCAATGGCTAGGAAGCGTGGAGAGAAGTGTAGGAAGGAAACAGAGGAGGCAAAGCAGGGCCAAGATGGCACCCCAGGACAGATGGTCTGTTCAAGATGCTGACGCTGGCATTGTCACCACGTACACCAGCTATGGTCCCACCAGCCACACCTGGACTCTACCCTCCGTCAGAGGCACTGACCATAAATTCTAAGGGCCCTTTGGACATTTGCATTCCTCAATGAAGACACAGAGACTCAGGCAGATGTAGCTGGTAGCCTGAGCTGCCCATAAACTAAAGAAGGAAACATCTGGCCCTTTGGGCCCGGGTCTCCTTACTGGGATTCCCTGACACAGGAGGCAGGGTGGGCAAACACAAGGAAAGTCTGCTTCATGTGGTGATCTGAGGTTCTGCCAGGGCAGCCTACCTTTACTGTCACCTCCTCTCTCATTAAATTGAGCAGTTTGCAAATAAGGATATTTATGTCTGATTGATTACATTTACATGATATATATTTTCTATTTCTTTCAAAGTCAGACTTTAAACACAAGTTTCTCATCTAAAATTTTAGAGTCTTCTTATTTGTACTCCTAAATAAACCTGGACAAATCTAAGGAGTCTTTACTGTTAAATTCTACTGGGACATAAGTTTCAGATTCCCTGTGAGTTTCTTTCATTTTAAAAACTCCATTGTAGGGATAAATTCAGAGAGACGGAATGTTCTAATCCAATTAACTACAAGCAATGTAAGATGCTAATTTTATGAATTCTTGAAGGTGACTTTAAACTGGGATAGCAGGAACCCACTGAACTGCTTAACTCCAAAACTCAGTAGATGTCTCTGGTAAATTCTGGTAAAAAAAATTTTGTGATGGGGGAGTGGGTACAGCTCAGTGGTAGAGTTCATGCTTAGCACGCACGAGGTCGTAGGTTCAATCCCCAGAACCTCCTTTAAAAAAAAAATCTGTGGGGAAGCAAACACATCTGGTTTGGTGATGTATGAAAGATGATGTAGGTACATATTTGTTAAAAACAATTAATACCAACTGTTGGTTGATATTCTTTGTACTAAATTATATTCATAAGCAAGATTTGTATGTTTCAGTGGGTCTGACCTCACCCTGCTCTATTACAATAACATTCCCAATATTTGTTTTAGTCTCTCCTTTACATTCACAACATCCTGGAGGGTGGTGGCGTTCAATTTAATTTGTCAACCTATGTTAATTTTACAAGGATCCAGATCAAACTGCTATATAAACAGGCACTGCCTTGGAGAGGCTTCTTGGTGATTAGGCTGAAAAAGTTGCAGCTGAACTGAAAAATATGCTGCCGGGGTATTTTTCATTTCTCCCTCTGCAATGTTAATGGCTCAAATGAAAGAGCTGTTTTGCTTTAACAATAGAGTCCTTGTTGAAAGTACTTAACAGAGCTGTTCCACGAGGGTGAAGCAGTGTAATTAAACCATTAATATAACAAAGATACCGATAGTTGCTAAATCCAAAGAATACACTTCCATCTCACAGTAGAAATTAAAGGTGACTTTCTTTTCAGCTTGTAGCTTGAATCTCTGCTTAGGGAAAGCCTGTCCATTAGACTTTTTTTTTTTTTTTGCAAGGAAACATCATCAATCTGTGAGACTTACTACAATGGGATATTATTTTCCTCAACAGAGGCTGTTATTGAAACTGCATATTATCAAGACAGCTGTCCGATTAAGTTTTTATAAAGGATTAGGGGGTTATATGAGTACCTAACAGCTGCAGCAGCTAGATTAAAACTAGGGTTCCCAAATCGTATGTATGCCTCTTGATATATGAAACGAAAAGATATACTCTTTACCAGTGCAGCAAGATATTCGTATTTAAAGGGAAAATTAAAGTAAAAACAAAACCTCATTCATTTGAGCCCAAAGCATTGTGTGAATACAAATGAAGAGTAAACAGAAATATATAAAATGTGGCCCCTCCTCTTAAGGAGTCTACCATAGTCTCAGAGGGCAAGATGAAAAAGTGTGGAACAGTAAAATGTAATTAAAGATTTAAATAAAGTTTTGAGGCATTGAAGAAGTTAGTGCGTGAGTACCTGCTGAATTATACACACAGCTGTTAGGGAAGTTCAGGAGGTAAGAATGCTTCAGGGCCAGAGGTTAGAGACAGAGTTGATGGAATTTGTCAACTGAGACCCCTGAGAAAAGTCACCAGGACTGTCTGAGGAGCAATCTGCTAAGCTGGAAGTGACCAAGGGGATCACCTCCTACCCCAGGGCTTCCCAGACTTACCTGTTAAAAAGAATCATAGGAGAAGCCTCCTAAAAATAAATTTCCAGCTCTTTTCCTCAGTCCTATTGAATCATAGGTGCCAGGGAATGTATGAGCCCTCTTTAACTTATATTTAAAAAATAATTTTAAACTGGCTCAGAGGGCCCAAGAAACTTTGTTTTTTTGTTTACTTGTTTTTCAGGCCTAAGGTGATTATTTTCAACTGGGAAATTTAGGAAAAACTGTTCTAAGCCTTCCTTGTGATCTCAGAAAGTAAAACATTAAACAAATAGCCAAATGTAAAAAGAAGAAGGAGGAGGAGAAAGCAGATGGAGACAAAGATGTATATGTGAGCGTGTGTGTGCGCGCGCACGCGCATGTGTATAAGACAAGTAGTAGTGCCCTTGGGGTGGAGCGGGGGAGAAAACTCGTGTAAGGTCCAGGACCAAAGAGTTGTGGGCCACTGTCTTTTACATAATAGACCCTCAAGAAAGACCTTGCAACTGAATTAAAAATGAAGCAAAGAACAAAGTAAGCTATAACCCTCAAACTTTCATGTCCCATCTATTACCACCTTATGTCCAATCCACTTTGTGAAACCTCAGTCTGAAGACACAGACCATGAATCTTAATCTTTTGTGGATTGTGTAGCAAGACTGGCTCGGTCGAAACACTCAGTGCCTGGGAAACATTTAAACATCAAGGAGGTAAAGAGATTTTGCAGCAGTGAGGTAGAAAGTTGAAATTTAAGAAAAGGAGACTCAAAGCTGCAGCTCGGAGAACATAGCCAGATGCTTATTAGATTGTGGTAGATTTTGCTAAAGCATGTGATAGAATGACTAGTTCACAAAATAATTTTAAACTGGCTTAGAGAAACTTGAAGAAAATTATTTAAAACTAGCCCAAGCCCTCAGCAAACCACAGAAACATAAACTACCATATGGGGGATAATCTCCCTGTGGCAGGACGGAGAAGATGACCTAATCATTCTCCGCCAGCCCCCCTCATTCATGCCCTGGTTCTCGCCGCATTCCTCTGGTCAGTGGGAATTTCTAAAGTTTAATGTGTTTGCATGTATATACATTTTTTTTTAACCAAAGAAATGCCTGTACTCAAATCCTAATACATTCTAAAATTCTACCATTCTCTTTCCCTACAGACTCCTCACTTTTTTAGTACTGAATTTGTGAAGTGCCTTCATAAGTTGATTGACAAGAAAAATAGAAATAATAGTGTTATGACATGAAGAGTTTATTTCTTGAAATTTGAAAGCTATATTTTAAATACCAGAATCAGGGTTTATTAGACACATCAACTTGTCATGAAATTCTTTTCTAACAATATTCTCCAAATGCATTTCTGCTGAGTATAGCTTGAATAATCCATGACATGACATTTTGCATAAGATCGAATCCATAGGAGGGGTGAGTAAACAACCATGATGAAACCACGTACTTGGTTTTATAATCTACTCGATGCCAGAGAGACAGACACAGCAGCCTGCACTTTGCTGTTGGGTCTTATCAATGTGGGGCCTGGGGGCCATATTTAGCCTGTAAGCATCACTCAGGAAGCCAGGAGTAAGTCTGTAGAGCTCACTGTGAACTTCAAGGAAAGAAAGAAAAGAGGAAACTCACTGCTTTTCAAAGATGATGGAGTAAAAAAGTAATTTTACATATCTGTTTCTCTATTATATGTCTCACGTGTGTGTGTGTGTGTGTGTGTGTGTGTGTGTGTGTGTGTGTGTGTGTGTGTGTGTGTGTTTAGGCAGGGACTATTTGTTTTAGCATGTAAATTTACTGTTTGAACCAACTGAGTTTAAGACGGCAAAAAAATAACGGCTACTAAATGCCAACATTGGACGTTATCCGAATCATACTTCATAGCAAGGATATTTTTATCCTTAATTTATAGCTAAGGAAACTTATTTTCAAAGACGTTAAGTTACTTGTCCTAAGGCACACATATTGGACTTGGATTTATCTCTCTCCAAAATTTGTATTCAAAATCTTATATTGAGATGAAATATTTATTATTGGCTCATACAGCAACAACATGCAATTTGTAACACAATGGTCTTTGGGGGCAGAGAACTTGGGGTCTCTGTCAACCAGGGAAGGGCAGAGGAAGTCCCAGTTTTGTCACTCTCCCTTGTTGGATTTAGGCTGTAGCCACAACACGTCAGCAAAAGCATCTCAGGACAGACATTGCTAGGCAGTCTCCATTTCCACTAGGTCAGGGTTAATAATCATAACACATCTTGCCTTCATTTGCACATTGCTAACCCACACTCATGACTGAATTCTTCAGTATGTCTGCAGTGAATTAAAATAAGACCAGATAACAACAGAAAGTGCTGAGGGAAGCTCTTTTGAAATTTAAAAGCAGTTTCCAGAAACAGAAACCATGCTCACATTTTAAAAATTCTTATTTGATTTTATTTGGAGGTGTAAGATGGACTCCAGAGACCCTTCAAACCAGACCTAAGTGTCAGTGAATTTTGGTTGAGACAAGGAAAATGTCCTTCAACCTCAGATGCTAATACAGGTCACATCAACCATCATTTCCATTTTCTGGCAAAGCTCAATAAAATTGCCCACTATTTTTCAATTAGGAAAAGCAGTATCTCAGGTAACAAGGCTTTTGTAGCCAACGAGCAGTCTTGGAGTCATTTTTACTAAAAGTTATATTTACACAGGTATTAAACGGCAGATTTGTGTTGGACTGGGGACCCATTTTATACTGCTCTCTGGAGAAGGAACTAGAGAGAAAACCTTTCACATTTTCTTGTTTCTGCGATGTGCGTTCAGTTTAGTTTTCCCATTGAGAAAACTGGTGGGACCGGTGAGCCTGGGAGGCAAAGTCTGAGTCAGAACTTACATTACAAACCTGAAGCAGTGATTTTCCCCATGTTCAGCTTTAGTTGCTTCACCCTCTGTTACGAATCTCAGGCAGGGTGGGGAGGAGAGAGGGGGAGAGGGCACACTTGGCTGGTAACACTATTGGGAACCTTTAAAACTAAGCACATTTGGAGACTCCAACCCCAAATATGCAATTGTTCAATTCAACCTAGAACCACAGTTCTGTTAAACCTTATTTTTCTCTTCTGCATAACAGTAACTTGAAGCTAATTATCTGGAGTGGAAAATGAGCAAGTGGTTCCAAAAACAGACAGGCTATGCCTACACATGGGGGTGGGTAAAGCTCAGCGTCTCCTCAAGCACATCGATTCAGAAAGGAATGGACGTTGTTGATGAAATTTATCACACACGATGGGATGCGAGCAAATCCTTCATCCTAAAAAGGACAGAAATCCAGAAGGGAGTGACTCGGAAGAATGAGTCACTAGCAGCTGTTAAAAATCATAGACCTCTATTCTTGATTTAACTCTCTCCTTTATCTACCCCAGGGCCAGTGTTTCTCAAACTTTAGCCGCATCAAAATCAGCTTGTGGGTTTGTTAAAACACGATTACTGAGCCCCACCCTCAGAGTTTCTGATTCAGCAGATCTGGCCAGGGGCAGAAAGTTCACATTTCTTGTGTTTCCGGTGATACTGATGAGGCTGGTTGGGGATACTGAACTATAAGAACCCCTGCTCTAGGTAATACCTGTTTCAGAATTGGTACCTGAGGGGCCAAGACTAGTTTATTTACCTGGAAAACCAGCCTAACATTTCTGAAAAACAGGTGCTTCCATGTTAACCTGAAAGGGGCACTGCTGAAAAAAAGAAATAATAATAGGATGAGAGGTCAAAGGAACACACTGTCAATGAACTGATGTCTCTATCCTGCCTGCCAGGTTCAGCTCAGGACTGGAGCAGGTGGGTCAGGGCCAGCCTGTCCTTGGGGAGGCAGGATAAGGTATGAGTTCATCACTCCCAGACTAGACTTAAATTTGAGACCCAAGTTCACCACTTCAGGTGATAAGCTTGTTCAAGTCAGTTACTTAGCTTTTCTAAACTGCAGTTTCCTCAAATATAAAACCAGAAAACTAATACCAGTGATCTCACAGAGTTGGAAGGATTAAATGAGATGTTTAGAGAGCTTTAACACAGTGGCTCAGGAACAAGGCCTCACTAAATGCTAGCAATGCTGGCAATAAGCATTGTTTAACAATACTGTAAGTAGCATTATTAAACCATTATCACACCATTTTTACTATTCTCAACAAGCTTTGAAGTGTTTGTCTCATCTTCAGACATTGGAAACTGCATCACCGAGAAACTGTTTTGCCCCAGGGCATTTTCAGGAGCTCCCTGAAGTCATGCCCCATGATGTCGCTGCCATGAGCATCCTTCTAATCGCAGACGTCTAAGTGTGATCTGGTCCAGACCTTCTGGACAGCCCTCCCCGAGAACCTAGCCACACTCCTCAGGATTAAAGGAGGAGGTGTATTATTTCTTCAGGCCCTCCTGGAGACTCTGCCTGCCTTTTCTGGCCCACGTACTGCTATGTGTAGTTTGTGTCTGAAATGGAAAATTTCTGTAACACAATAACCAGCTCTGATCCCTGCAGACTCTCAAGTATTTTTTTTTTTTTTTTGGTTTAAGTTAAACTATGACTTCATGTGCAAAAAAAAAGCCTCACTTCCCAGTGCCCACTTTTCTGAAAAAGTTAAATTGCCCGCTCTTTTGATGCAGGAACATCCCTGTGCTAGCCCATCTTCTTCTCCTGTGCCCCTCACCCAGCACTCCCCCAGGCACCCCCGAGGAAAGACAGGAGAGCATGGCTGCCTTTAGATTTATGATCTTGCTTGAAACTGGGTATGCTGGCCAAGCAAGCAACGGAAACCACGGACTTAGAGGTTTCACTCATCGACTCACTTGCATTCGTCTCTCCTAGAGCACCAACCCTTCACAAACACTGTCTGATGCGAGCCTGGAGCAGGCAGAAAGTACAACAGGTTTTCTGATAAGTCACTGAGTGACTTACCTCTTTGACAGCCTGCTCAGCTCTCCGTGTACTGCACGGGCTCTGGACCCAACCTTCTGGCTTTGGTTCCCAGCTCCTCCCCTTACCAGCTAGCCGGGTAGCTCTGGGCCGGTTTCTCAACCTCTCCGTGTCGTCATTTCTTCATCCATAAGTGGGGCTTGACCCTCCACTGTAAGATTTGACAAGGGATGAGTTATGTCATAAATTATTAAGTGTTTAGGAGAGTTCTGGGCACATAATAAGCTCCACATATGTTGCTATGATTACTGTTACTACTTCTACTGCAAGGAAAGGAACAGTTATGGCTATATTTGCTAAAAAAAAATAATGCCTAAATAGGAAGCAGTTTGGGGTTCTGGTAACGGCACAACTTTGGAATCAGATAGACTTGATATGATCCCTGACTTTGCTGCTTAAGTTGTATGACCTTGGACAAGTTATAAGCCTCTTTGAAATCCAATTTTGTTTATAAAATAAAGATAATAACATCTACCTGATAGAGTCACTGGGAAGATTCAGTGAAGTCATGTTTGGGAAGCAGTTGGCCAATGGTCGGCAGCCAGGGAATAGTGGTTATTATATGGTAAACTGGTCGCATAAACAAAGAAACCCACTAACTGCTGAAACCACTTACAACCACCCTGCTTAATACAACTGACTAAAATCATTCCAACATCTAAGATTCTTACAACACATATATGTAGTCAAAGAAGGCAGGGTAAATAGTCTTTTGTAAATTTTTCTGTCTCTGGTGGTAAACTTGGTTAGCTGTCTGGATTTATAAATTACTCATCACCCCTAACCCCAAACCAGCCTCCCTTCTTTATCAACCCCATTTTTGTCCCAGACTAGGCATATTGATATGGGATCTTGCCAGATTTCATAAGGAAACTATGATGACAGTGCTCCCCTGACCTCCAGCAGATGTGACCTTTTGTGTTATGAAATGAAGATACTTGAGGCAACACAAGCAGGACAGCTGCCTTGCGCAATTCCAGCGGGCACTACTCCTACCACATCGGATTAAAACTGTGCTCCAAGGGGTGCCTTAGCGGAGCATACAAGAGAATGGGCGCCTCCTGGAGTTGTGCGCCAGGGTAGCTCCAATACCAAAGCACAGGAAATCAAGCTCACTTGCTCGGACTTGGGCTCTACTCAACTCCCCTTCCCCTTACTTTTCATCAGTCCAACTTTGTCTTCCAAGCCTTCATTTATCCTCGCTTAGTGAGAACGTACTAATCCCCAGGTGATATAATCCAGGGGAGTTGTAGAATCACCGATGCGGAGAGTTTTCCGAGAGTTGAGAGGCCTACACAGGTCATCAGGCCGACACCGCCCAGTGCCCCAGGGGAACAAGCCAGCGCAGTTCCCATTTACCCTTTATCAAGAGGAAAAAACAATTTCCGGCAATGGCTTCCAAGGAGAGTTAGCTTTTTATAAACTCGGTTCTCACGGAAGGAGAGTGAGGGGAAGCGCAGGCGCGAAGCCTCTTCGCCCTGGGCTCCCTCCTCCAGCACCTTTGTTTGGAGCGCCTTAATGTGACTAACGGGTTTCCTGAAGATGCGGGAGAAAGGCGTGATGTTGGCGCGCAAGGTGCGCCGAGGAAAAAATGGATGAACCCAACACCGGTGCAGGGAGATAATGCGAAGTTATAATTCCAGGAACCCTAACCAAGCGGCTGGTTTTGTGCTTTTATACTTCCCTTCCCCCACCTTACTCACTTCTTCCACAATAAGATTATAGAAAGAGCTCTTTAGAGCTAGAAACTGTCCACAAAGCTATCTGGTCCTAAGGCCCTCGGTTTTCCGATGCGGAAATGAGTGCCAGATGTCAGGCAGAACAAAGCATCCAGGAAAGGCCATCGAGAAATCACTTATGCTTTCAGCTGCCTTTTAAAGGAGAGAGAAATGTATTCAGGTCAGAGTAGGTGGTATTGTAAAGTCTGTTCTATATATAAAGAAGATAAGGCTCAAAAGTAAATGGTGATGTATCTTCTTTCCTGGTTCTTAAACTACTCTGCTGGGTTTGGCAATCTATGGAGACATAAGAGTTGTGCTGACCAGAGCCAGCTCCCTGAGAATTAAAGCTGATAGGTGGGCGGGAATGCATGGATCCACTCTGAATCTTGAGAGGGAAAAAAGCCCACCTCCAATCAGTTAAGTGGAATCCACTTTAACATTGCGTCGTTGCTGTTTTTTCCCCGTGCGCGTGCGCATGCACACACAAACACTGCAAATGGAAAAAAACAGAAGTCTGGAATCAGAACACCAGGCTTTTAAATTTAACACCAGTGTCATCTTTCTCAATTTCACATTTTTTTCTTCTGTAAATTAAGGATCATTATGTTTTTCTCATCGCACTGCTGTACAGATCAAATAATAATAGTAATAATGAAGCGTAACTGCTTTGTAAACCAGGAAGCAGTGATTCTTAAATAATTTGGTTCAAGGACCTTCTTTAAAATGTGATAAATGCTAAAGAGCTTCATGGAAATTCCCACATGTAGATACAACATCTTTCATGTAATTTCAGGGTTCACAGAGTGTCTGAAGACTCCCCACTTAATACCTGCTCTAAAAAGTGCTCACCAAATGTAAACTATTCCAGCCTGTATTGCAGTATTTTCCTGACTTGGCATAAACTAGGACGAGGCATTCATTTATTTGATAAACCCATACTGGGCTCTTACTAGGCACTGGGGGCTGCAAGGGCACAGATATCCTTGGAGAACTGAAGCAGAAGTGTCCCTTCACATGCATTGTATCAACTGAGAAGGTCACCTCACTAAGGCATCTGGCCTCAAAGTCCCTGTCTCGTTGCTCCGGTCAGATTGAGAGTAGCAGTCACCTCCGATTTGAGATAGGGGATCCGTGTACAAAAAGGTCAAGGGATTTTCCCGGGTCTATGAAGGTGTTCTTTGCCCCAGAACTTGATGCATCAAAAGACAAGCAGAGGGGAGCTGTGTTCAACTCTGGGTGAACACAACTCCTTGTAATTCTGGGATCTCCTGCTCTGAACCTCTCATGCCAGCGAAAAGGTACCTGTAAACATTTTCATTCTGCTACATTCCACTAAGTATACCTCTTGTAGATTGTTGCTGCCAAACTAGCAAATCAAATATTTCTGGTGACATAACTCAGAATCAGAAACAGCCATATTCACTATAAGCAGAGAGATTTTTGGTTTTGATTTGTTTGTTGGTTGATTTGGTTGGTTGATTGGTTTTAAATTCCTGCAATCCAGGGTTTAAATCACTCTACGACTTTCTAGTTTGGGGAAGCATAAGAAATGTATTTTCCTTATCTGAAAATGAGGAGAATAATTGTGACTACATTTAATTGTTGTGAGATTAAATGAGATATTTTACATAAAGTGCTCAATCTGTGCCTGGCACTTAGTGAAATCTCAACAAATCATTGATTCCATTCTTACCAGCTCTATCCTTAGCTATTGTCACAGACCCATGGGTTTCACCAGCAATGGGAAATAAGTTTTGTTGTAGCTGCTGTTTTCCAAAATATCATTTTTAAAAAATACGGCCACTGACTTGCCTGTAGACATGGTAATTTTGGAATGACTTAGGCTTGATTTTCTAAGCTCCAGACTGAAAGATCTATGAGTTGGGTTGTATGGGGAAGCAGTGGGATTTGGGAAGAGCTGGTGGGATATGCTAAAGGATGAGGACAGGAAGGTAAATTTGAAAAGAAGAATCAGAAGGAGAGATGATTGACCTGACGGGGAGTGCCTGAAAGACAATTAGGAAAAAGCAAGAGTAGAGAGCTGCAGGTGGGCCCATTTTCCCCTGTTAGCAAGGGCTTAGGGAAAGAAGTTGTGTTAGTAATTTGCGTAGTGTCTAGGCAGATAATCTCATTTAGATTTTGACTGGAACCGAGTTGCAGGAATACAACAGAATTTCTGCATGGAGCAGAATCAGGAAATGATGCCACATGTTGAGGAGAACGAAGAGATTTTAACGTAAAATCCCTTTGAGTCAACCTGGATTCAGTGGCTGAGTTACCTGCATATACATAGCTCGTAACAAATGTTTTTCTCACTGAAGTCAGGTTATTATCTTCTGTAAACCAAAGACTAAGGTTATGATGCATCTTCAGAGGAAAACAATGAAAGAGGCAGTTGGTGAGAGCTCTGGTGTTAAAAAGGTGACCTTGCAGGGGGTGGGGGAGGCAGGTATAGCTCAGTGGTAGAGTGCATGCTTAGCATGCACAAGTTCCTGGGTTCAATCCCCAGTACCTCCATATACAGACATACATACATACGTACCTAATTACCTCCCCCACCCCCCAAAAATAAAAAATAAAGTTAAAAAAAATTAAAGATGGCCTAAACAGGACCCTTCCTTCTTTTAGACCAAGCCCTAACCCATGAATGAAAACTATGGAACTCATCAGCCACAAGGATTCAGGGGCAGTTGGGGAACTCTGGAGAGCTGCCTGTCCACCCATCAGCTGGCCAGTCAGCCCCCCGCCCGCACCCTCTGCTCTAGCCACAAATACATGAATCACCACCACAGCAATGTTAAGGGACCTATGCCGAATAAAGGTCCATACAACTGCCGGGGATTTAAATGTCTTCCTGCAAACCCTCATCGCCCCAAACCACCTACATTCCTAGAGTTTGCTCTGCCTTGCCAGCTTCTCTTTTGCATTGTCCAGCTGGGCCTACGTGCAGAGCTCCTCTGAGACAATACGTCGGTTCATGTCTGGAATGCTTCAACATACCATGGAACCAACTCCCACTCACATTTTCGCCAGAGGAAGAGATTCACAAACACCCAAGGAGCCCTCTGGCAGCCAAGGAGCGATTTCTTGAGTCTTTAATTCCAAACCAATGAAAACAATGCCTTCAGTGAACGGCTGCCTCCCTTTCACCTCTGACCCGTGAGTGTTGCCAGATGGAAATTGTTAGTGAAGATCCACATGTAACAAGACTTTTATTTATGACCTAAGAGCACACTCATCAGTAACCCCATGGGCGGGACTTGTTTGGTGCAGAAATGATCTCAATCCTGTGTGTGAAGCCCTACGTGTTTGGATATGGCTCAGCCTATGGAAGAGAGAAAAACGTGTTCCCTTGAAGTTCCTCAACCAAGCACCTAGGCTGAAAGGAGGATGGGGAAGCCAGTCCAAATTCTTAGGGCCAGCAGCCTAGGAGGGAGCCCAATGCCCAAATAAATATTTTCACTTCAGTCCAAATCCTTGCTCAGCTAAGCTGTCCTCCCCATATTCCGACATCCCCGAGATGATAAAGACAAGCTCTTTTATCTCACGAGCCACTGCCAATCAACTATTCATCATCTGCCTTTCCCCAATTTGAACATTTTGTAGCTCTCAATTAAGATTTTGTTGGAGTCCTATCAATATATTCCCCATAACAGCCAAAGTGCCAATGGCACTGAGGCATGTTCAACATCAGGGGCAAGGATGTTAAAGAATGGGATTCCTCGTCTCCGGGATGTCCCAGGCTGAAAAATGCACTTGTGGAAACTGATGGTAGACTCTTAGGATTCTGGATGAGCAATGCTGTCCACAGCCTGCTGCTTTAGTATGTTTCCCATCAACCCCCTGTGTTTCATTCCATCTCGAAGCTGTATGATCCTTAGCTGCTCTGTTCCAGTAAGTGTTTGGGCAGATGGATGTAAACTGATGAAACACAGATGTTTACAGAGACAGAGATTAAGAACACTGCCGGGTTGGGTCTGTTTGACTAGTGATTGCCACAGTATCTCAGCAGTTTAGAAGATAAAGATAAATTAACCCATGAAATCTATGACTGAATTCTAGTTATTTTATTTTTTTTTAGCCTCTTATAGAATTTTACAGAACTTACCTCACTTTTCAGTATTCCTATATAGTATTTTAGAGAAAGAAGAAGAATCATCAATTCATAAGCGGAAAACTGAGGTAATGAGAAAGACAGACCAGAGCCACACAGTTGAAAATCACTGGTTGCAACCAGAGGCTTATGTTTTCCTCAGTAGAAGGTGCTTCCTCTGGGAAAGGTTCTCATTACATCATCAATGTTTTTTTCCAGATACCAGTCTCCTTTGGGATGTAGAAACTCTGTCTGAGGAAACATTTGTCATCCCTCAGAAGTATTTAGATCTTTGTTTTTTCTCCTGTTTTCCCAGTGTGTGTATATATTTGGGAATCCTTTTCCTTAGTGATTACCAATTAGTAAGACTATGAATTTAGTTCGACATTTATCTGTTACTATTTTAATGCAAATTAAGTGGCTGTCCTCTGAGATTCTATGACTTTAATACTATTTTTTCCCCAGAAATAACAATTCTTTTCGCTCAGCACACTTGCGCTTGCGCGCGTGTGCGCGCACTCACACACACACACAACAGGTTATAAGACTAAAAAAACCCAGGGTACAATGTACAAAATACTTTAGCTTATGCTATTATAGGACTACTATGACAGAACTTATGTTACTGTACCCATTTCACAAATGGAAAAACTTATTCAGAGATACAAAGTGACTTGCCAATATTACATGGTTCTTACATCACAAAGATAGAATTGGAAACCTAGTAAAAATCTGACATCTCAATCCAGGAACTTGCCAGTATATGCTGTGAGGCGCCTCCTGGAAGAAAAGCAAAGGGAGGCAATAATAAAACTCCTGGTCCCAGTGGGCCGGTCAAGGATCTGAGCACCTAGAGCCAAGAGATCAAACAGTTATTGACACAAATCCAGTAAGCCAGGGCAAAGGTTGGCAAGGGGGCTTGGTGTGGGTGAGCAAAGAAATGGAGCCCAACAGCCTCAAGGCACCCAGAACCTTCCTGCAGGGCCCATCACACACCTGTGTGCGGAGATCTCTTTTTTTGATGGCAGTTCTGGAACAGCTCAACCCATTCAGACCAGGGTCTTGGCAATCCAGGGCCTTGAGGAAGAAGATGCTGTGTGAGGTAAATGTATCCGTTTGTTATGGCTACTGTAACCAAGGATCACAGACTGGGTGGCTTAAACAACAGAAATTTTGTCTCACATTTCTGGAGGCTAGATTTTCAAGATCAAGGTTTAGGCAGATTGGTTCCTTCTGAGGGTTGAGGGAGAATCTTTTCCATGCCTATCTCCTTGGCTTCCAGGGGTTTGCTGCTAATCTTTCGTGTTCCTTGGCCTACGGTGCATCACCCTGATTTCTTCCTCGTCTTCCCATGGCATTCTCCCCAGGTGCATGTCTGTCTCTGTCCACAGGCCCCCTTTTATAGTGACATCAGTCACACTGGATTAGGGTACACCTTAATAACCTCATCTTAACTTGACCATCTGCAAAGAACTATTTCCAAATAATCACCTACACCACAGGTGCTGGGAATTCAACACCTTTGGGGGAATATAATTCAGTTCATAACAGAAAGGAAACGTTTCTCCTCAGAAAACATCTCCTAATCCCAAAAGTCATCCTTGAATTTGGTTTTACCTGCCTCAAACATAATGATTAGCCATCTTTTTTATAAAGATAATTTTTCTTTCATGTTAAGTGTTTTTTTTTAACTTTGTGCATTTTAACAAATGACCCTTTGAATTTGGTATCAGATACCCTCATCCCTGAAAAAAGATAAATGCTCTACTAACAAAGAAGGCCACCATCATCATGAGAATTCAGTACTTCTCTCTTATTTGAACTATTCACATTGCCAAGGACAATAAATATACTTTAAAAGGCTCAAAATCTACATTATTATTACTTATTAATTGTTTATTATTATTATTATTAAAAGGAGACCCTGGTCAGAAGAAAGTCTTTTCCAATATGATACTGGAAATTTCTACAAGTTGTATTTTCAAAAGGATTTAATTCAATACTTCTGATAGATTTTTTTAAAAATAAATTATCTTTATAGTAAAAGAAAGTTTTTTTTTTAAGGGAGGGAGGGGAAAAGAGAAGGATTAGAAGGAAGAAAAGAGGTAGAAGAGTAAACCCATGAAAGGGTGTAGCATATAAGTGATGAAGAATGCAGGTGTCTGTGTCGGTGGGTTAACCTCAAAGCTGGAAAGCTTTTTAGAGCTCCGTCTGCTGTCTGTTCTGTGGGCTGATGGGCGATTAGATCAGCCTGGTCCTAGCTCGACACTGGGAATGACATGCTTCTTATAAAGTTTGTGCCAGGAACCCAGCCAAGTCTAACATCTCTTTTTCATTTAAGTTAGCATTTTTCTTGGTTCAAATTCACAGGTAAAAGTTCCCTCCAGAGAACATCCAGGGTAGCTTTCTTCATCAAAGGGCTTACCTCTACCCTGAGAACTTTTGCCTTATATATACACATACTTCAGGGAAAGACAGGATTTCATAAATGAAACACCTCCCAGAGCCCCTCCCCACACACTCCCTCCACAGCCCCACAGGTCTGCTCCCCTGGAGGGGGGTGGGGTGTATGAGGAATGCAGAGAGATGAGAGCTCTTGGATGAGGCCAAGGAGCCCTCCTCTCTTCATCCCACTCATGCAAACCAAACGCTTCTGATTCCCAGCATATTTTTCCTGGGCTTAAGCATAGAAGCAAACAATGCAGTAAACAGGTAAGAAGCTATTTTTTTTTCACTACAAGACTTAAATTTGTAAAGGTCCGAGATGAGTCCTTGATACAAGAAGACAGCAGGAAGTTCAATGCTCTGACAGTGTTATTCTCAGTATAGTCCGAGAACTACTTTTAGCCCAAACACCAGCAAAGCTTGTTAAATAAAATTAACGGTGCCCCAGGCTCTGCTCCAAACCAACATAATCAGAAATTCTTGGCGTGGGAACTCAGGAATCTCATTTTTATCAAGTTTCCCAGGTGCCTTCCATGCACATTAAAGTATGAGCTCCACAGTGTGACCCAAATGCACACGAGGACAGCCCAGGGTTCTGTGCATACGGGTCCCAGTATGTACTTGAGGGTCCCTCGAGGACTGATAAAATCAGCCTTTCTAGAAAGCTGGATTTTAGATAGGGTTTTTCTTGACTCCTGGTATCTTTGCAAAATGTGTTTCTGCACCCTGATGTTTTCTGCTGCACTTCGAAGATCGTATGTACCATTGGATTATCATGAACTGTTTACCTGAATTTCTCCTTCAGTCAGAGACAAGAGCTTATTATTTTTATGCCTTTATATATCTCTTGCCTGGCAGAGTGCCTGCTTAATAAACCTTTGTTGCGTAAATAAATAAACCTAGCTGCTTTCCTTATCAGAAAATTAGCAAAGCAAAGGGTTTCTGCTTGTTGTTAGTAAGTTACTGAGATTTATTGCAGAACGGGTTTAATATCAGGCCAGGTCTTGTTGGATCTTTAGCTTTATCCCTAATATCCTACAACAGTAGCGTTTCATGGAAAAGAATCTAAAAAGAAAATGCATATATGTGTGTGTATATGTATAACTGAATCACATTGCTGTACACCTGAAACTAACATTGTAAATCAACTACACTTCAATACAAAATTAAAAAATGAAAACCAAACAAAAACAAAAACCAGTAGGGTTTCATTACAAATGCTGCCACCACCATCTCTTGAGTCAGAAATTTGATTATCCACCCTCCATTCACTCCTCAGTGGAAAAGCTATGCTTAACAGTGGATAGGGTAGCCAGAAGGAGCCAAACGGGCCTAAGTAGAGAAAAAAAGTGAAAATAGTGTTTAGTGTAGTTTATATATCCAGTCATCCCTAGGTATCCGTGGAAAGATTGGTTCCAGGAATATTTTCATCCATTGTGTCCTTCGGGCTGCTCAAGTTCCTTTGATACAGTGGTGTGGTATTTGCACATAACCTTTTTTTTTTTCTTTTCCAAATTTATTTAGAAAAACACATTCAGGTCCCAGTAACCCTGTGCCCTTCCCCACCCCAGTCACAATTTAAATAATTTAGAGACAGAGTTGGGGTCAGGTGGGGGGAGTGTGGGAGAGGGAGGGAGGGATGGATGAGAGCCCACTACACTCCCTCAACGCCCGCTTCTTGTCCTTATTTCCCTTTGCTGCCAGCTTCTTACCTCACTTGCCTGCGTGCTTCTTGGCCATGGGACCCCTGGCCCCTCACTGGCCCCCAAGGGCCATGGGGTGGGTGCAGGAGGCTGCAGCCACGCTGGCCCTCAGCCCTCCAGCTTCTGAGCCCACCTGCAAGCCCATGGATCTCTGCGTGCAGGCGCAGCTGGAGGGGTACCCCTCAACGCCCTCCAAGAGCAGGCAGCGACTTGGGGTTAGGGTGGATCAGCAGGCACTTGATGGTCATCAACACATGCCACATTCCCAGCTCAGCTGTCCAGTCCCTCTTGAGCACGTTGACACAGATCTCACCATTGGCGTCCACACTTGGGTGAAAGATCTTGGTCAGGATTCTTGAGTGGGGAGGTAGAAAAGGCCTTCCCCAGCAGAAATTTCATGCGGAACAGGCCTCTGGCATATGCGGTCCCCTCGGGTGGCTCAAGCTCCTTTTATAAAATAGTGTGGTATTTGCACATAAGGTACGCACACCTTCTTGTAGACTTTAAATCATCTCTAGATTACTTACAATACCTACTGCAATGTAAATACTATGTAAATACTTACTGGTGCCTGGCAAATTCAAGTTTGCTTTTTGAAACTTTCTGGAATTTTTTCCGAATGCTTCTGACCCAGGGTTGTTTGAATCCTCCAATGAGGAACCCGCAGATACGGAGGGCTGACTGTATTCAGTAGGAAAGTGACCCCTCAGTTTAGCCAAGGTCTAGGAACAACTGTTGATGGCACCTTGATGGTGAGGCCCTTTGCACTGTTGCTTCTCCGAGTGCACAGGGACTGCAGACTCAGGAGAGAAGAGAAAGCCAGTGCCTGGGGGAGTGCCTTCCTGGCTGTCTCCCCTCCCTCCCTTCTGAGTGCTCTCAGAGCTCTCAGGGGGGCTCTGGGAGACACTGAGAGGCATCTGGCTGCTGAGCTCTAGAAATGCATTTCCCACCGGGTGCTTCTCCAAACATGCTGTGAGGCTGCAGAGTTACCCTCTGACGAGTGACACTTCAGGGATGGTTTAGTGGTTTAGGAAATTGATAAAGTCAGAAGGAAGCAAATGAGTTTGATCACAAGTTCTGGGGCCAATCAACATTCTAGGTCCAGGAAACTGATGGAGATCAGACAGGAAAATGCTGGAGATGAAAGCACCCAGTGTCTTGGCACATCTGGTTCGAGATGTGCTGACTGAAGAAGTGCCAGGACTAGAAATGTGAGAAGAAACACAGGGTCCTGGGAAAGGGCACTGCTGCGGGGCTTGGGCTGGTTTTCATGGTTTTTTTTTTTTTTTCCTGTTTTCTTCCCCCCAAAAAGCTGAAATAAAGTTGACCTGAAATAATTCTAGTCATGTGTATATCCTAACTCTGGCACATTCTTTATCATGTTAACTTCTCTTTATTGCAAAGAACATTCAGTTTACTGGACCCAAACATCATGGTGTTTTTAATTTAAACAGAGGGTCTTGCCAAACCCAGCCCTAAGAGAAATATTTTCATTATCCAGCTCTTTTATCAACTCCACAGCTCGGGTGTGGCTTCAGTCCCCTGCTTGTCAAGCCTCTGTGCTGCTGAGAAACCAAACACGATGGCCCTGAAACAAGAAAATACTTTCAATGCATTGGTTTCCACCTGTGTCTGATGTGAGAGACACGCCACAAGGAATGAGTTGCAGAAACAGGGGAGCCAAATTCAGATATTTATATTTAATAGTATTATGTGTGATTTAAAGACAGTATAAGAGCTTTATCATAAGAATTGCTAATAATGTTGACAACCATAGGTATCAGTTATCGAAAAATGACTATTGCAGGGCGCTGCTCTGGTGACTTTACAGACGTGTCAACTTCCCTATAACCTTATTAGTAGATATCATCATCATCGTCGTCGTCGTCGTCGTCATCATCATCTTCATCATATATAAATGAAAGCAAAGAGCAGACAGATCAAAGGGAGATGACTTGACCTATCATTTTGCCAGGTGCCTGGCTGGTCCACACCCTTAGAAAAAAAACCTCAAGAAGCCTGGTCTAATGTAGTTAGTCGAGACAGTTTCTCTCCATGGATTAAAAAGGTGAGTAACCATGGAAGAGAATCATAGAAGGGCATGTACTGAGTGAGTCATGAAGAGTGGGAAGATGCAGAGTATGGGTGCTGAGGTGTGATCTGAATTGGATGCAGCCCCAAGCACTCTGATAGCAGAAACGATGTTAGAAGAGGACTTTGGAAACTCCCCACGATAGCTAATCCAGGTTTTTGGCAGCCTCTCCCAGATAGTCCTCTAATTGTACATTTTTTAAATGTCATGCAATTCACGTGCATGGAATCTGGTTTATTTGGAAGGTTAAATAAAAAGGAAAGTTGAGTAGAATGACCCAGAAATGTAATTATAGAACGGGATATAATGAAATTTTGGCTTGAGGTTCGATCCAGAGAATAATTATTTTAAATATGTTTTTCTTTAGTGTATAAATCAGCAGCATTCTTATATTTTTCTACAACTGCATTTATGTTTACACTTTGTTGCCCAGAATCTGTGTTGAGTTTATGAAAATGGGCACTCATTTCTCAATTAAGATGTTTAAATACACCTCACTGCTTTGCTGTAAAATTAGCCCAGAATTCTCAAAGCCGCTGGTGCAAGTTTTGGAATGCATTTAGCTCTTTTTCAGAGAGAGTGAGCTCCCCCAAAGCAATGCCAAAGGCAGGAGATCTTTAAGCATAGTGTCCAGCACAGAGCAAGCTCCCGGGCTGACGCTTGTGAGTAACTAGAATGAGGAATCCTGAGAACTGCTATTTGAGACGGTGTTCTTGAAGATCTGGTGTTATTTAGTTGTGGACTGGGGAATTACCTATACAGTTGGAGTCCAAATGGATCTGGGCAAGAATCCCCTTTATTATGTAAACTTTGCGGAGTCCTAGTCTAAGTCTCTGTTAGTCAATTAAGTGGGACTAGGGGGGGAGGAGAGGAAACAGGAAAAGGAAGATAGAAAAGCAAAGTCTTTCTTTAGTACGGCCCATAGGACAACATTTCAATGTATGGGAAGTCCCTTTCTACTCTTGTAACATATTTCCAAAGTATCTCTGATTTATAGGCTCTGATATCTATTTTATATGCCAAATATTAAATTCCTATCTGAGTGCACATTCCTACAGTTATGTCTCACCCTCCAGGTTGATCCAGTGGGGATCTCCCATCAGCATCCCCCAAAAGTCCACCTTCCTGAGGGTGACTCTTTCTTTACCAAAATACTGAATCAACTGCAACTTAACTTAGAAACTGAAAGATGTGAAGGAAGGGATTTGTAATGATTCATCTACCTGGATGTGGAACTTGAAGAATCCAGGTCAGTGTTAAGAGTGTAAAGTAATCACGGTTCACCCTGGATGTTGCACACGAACTTCACCTGGCCTCGGCCGTGGGGAAATTTAACAGTATGCGTTTCCTTTAGGTTTGGCAACTGGCCCTGGAGCCAGCGGTAATTATTGTGCTTGCTCCTTCCTGGTCTTTCTCAGGAAAAGAAGAGAGAAATACATTCTGTCCGAAGAGGCTGAAGACATTTAAGTCTTGGAGATATTACGGGTTTGGTTCCAGATCACCAAAATAAAGTGAATATTACAATGAAACAAGTCACATGACTTTTTTTCTGTTTTTTTGGTTTCCCAGTGCATGTAAAGGTTACATTTACACTATATTGTAGCCTAGAGTATGCGTTATGTCTCCAAAAAATGTACGTACATTAATTTAAAAATACTGTATTACTAAAAAATGCTAACCATCATCTGAGCCTTCAGCAAGTTATAATCTTTTTATTGGTGGAGGGTTTGAATACCCCAGACATGACACAGATATCCAAAGTGAGCAAATGTTGGAAAAATGGCACTGAGAGACTTGCTTAACACAGGGTTGCCACAAACCTTCATTTTATTAAAAAAACAAAACAAAACAAAAACAAAAAAACCCACATTGTATCTGTGAAGCATAAGTAAACAAGATATGCTTGTATGTTGCTAAGGAAATAAGACAGATTCTTAGCCTAAAAAAGCTTATAGTCAAGCTAAGAAAATTTGGAAAAGTGTGCACAGTTTAAGAGCCAAAAGAGGAAGAGCCACCACACAGCATAAAAAAGAGACGACAGAAAGGCAAGCCGAGAGTCAGTCCCACGCGGACATACGGGAAGCCCAGACAGAAGGGCTTTGGGAGAAGACAGCAGCATTCGTCACAGAAGTTCTGAGAAAATGAGTCCTCTATGAAGACAGGGCTGCTTGCGAGTGAAAGCTGTATCTGCTAGTGAAGGAGATCTCCACTACGTCGCACAAATAAGGAGTCAATTACTGAAACGGAACCAACATGATTTCTTAAATAAGGATTTATGTTCTTTTTGTCTTATAAAACAATGCAAATCATGCAGAATATCACTTGAAATTAATCTTCAGCTCTAAACTTTAGACTCAGTTTATGGTATTTCTTTTCTCTTGTTTTCTCACAAAGCGACAGTTAGTACTGTATCATAAATCAGACCAGTCTTCTCTCAAATGTGAATATTTAGAAGAACAAAGTGGCCAAAGGCACTTTGGTTGCAGATCTCTAGAAACAGTTCTTTCATTCTCTGTTCATCTCTATGAGATTTCCTTCAATTATGTGCTGTATTTCTTTTTCCTTCTAAAGGATGCTGGCTTGTGATAATTCCATATGCGTCATACTCTCCACTTTTTGTTTGATGCCATCTGTTTAACACAATAGAAAAGAATTAGGAGCCCTATCACGTCAGCTGAATTCATCTGATCCCCCTCCAAAGAAATATATGGCACTATTCGACTGGGGAAAAATCATGGGTGCTAAATCCTTTAACTAGTTTCAGATGTGAAACACGTGTTTTTCCCATAATGTAGATGTTACATGTTCTTTTACATCACTGCCCTCCCTTTTTCCTGGTAAACAGACTAGCTTTTGGCAAATCAAGACCATTTGACAAGCCCTACAAAGTGTGTTTTATAAGCGCCGGAGTCAGCACAATCTTGGGGAGAGCGCTCAGTTCGCCTGCCTTCACAACCAACCTGCTTCCTTGAAGGAGTCCCATAGCCTCTCATTTTGAAAACAGATATACTGTCATGGGCTGAATTAGGTCCCCCCACCCACCGCCAATTCATATGTTGAAGTTCAAACTCACAGTAGCCCTGAATGGGACCTTATTTGGAGACAGGGACTTAACAAAAGTAATGAAGTTAAAATCAGGCTACCAGGGTGGGCCTAAGCTGATGTGACTAGTGTCCTTACAGAATGGGGAAATTTAGACACAGACCCCCAGACCGAGAAAACACCACGTGAACATGAAAGCGGTCACCTACAAGCCAAGGAGAGAAGGATGGGACAGCCCTCAGAAGGAGCCAACTTTGCTAGCTCCTTAACTTCAGAAGTCGACCCCCAAAACTGTAAGACAGTAAATTTCTGTTGTTTAAGCCACCCAGTTTGTGGTACTTTATTACGGGAACCCTAGTCAGCTAACACAGATAACTATTACACATCCACCTCACTGGGCCATACTGAGGGTTCCGGGAAATATTCCAGGGTCCAACCCAGCTTCAGGGCTGAAGTTGTCCTTCCTAGAACACTGCAATTGACCGATTTCAGTGAAATTGAGACAATTCAAGCTCTCGTGTGAAATGCACTTCCACCCTCACCATGGTGTCCATGGCCTTAGGATATCCTGTACAGAGCATCTCTGCTTACTACCCAGGACTCAAGACAGGCCAGTTTGGGCCTAAGAAACCCAAGATCCATTCTGAATCCCTAAAGAAAACATGACAGTTTTGTAGACAGACCTGGGCAAAACCTATAACTGAGAAGTTTATGGAGATCATGCTTTCTCCTTGATTCTCTTCCATCATCAGATCCACTTTTATCCCTCTGCAGTTCTCTTTTGCTCACACGGAGTTCCTTAGTGACTCACCTTTGCATTCACTGTGTCCATCAGGCCACTCATGCAACCTCTCTTTGGCTACTCCTCCAATAGTGGTTCTCAAACTTTAATGGCATCAGAATCACTTGAAAGAGCTTTTAAAACTCAGATTATGAAGCCCTAGTCCCAGAGTTTATGATTCAGTAAGTCTTAGGAAGCACTACCAAGTTTCTGGGTGATACTGATGCTGTTGGTCTGGGGACCACACTCTGAGAACCACTGCTATGCAATATGACATTTCTGTTTCAGTTTTCCCTGATTACGTCCCTGCAAGTTCTCAGGCTCCCAAGGTCTCTATGCTTAAAAAAGCTCTGGCTCAGATCATCTTTTGCCTCAGCTACATAGGTCCGCAGCCATCCCCGATGTTGGAATACTTAGGGCAAGGAGCGCAATCAGCTGTGGCCAGTGACGGACAGGGTTGTGTGGCCCCACGTTTAGGGGCTAGTGCCCCGTCCATTCTGTAGGTTTTATAGGTGGAGCCATGAGCCAAGGGCTCTGACGTGTGTCTAGTTTATGAGATGTGGGCCGAAAGTTTATTTGTAAGTCAGATATTTGTCACAGTTAGTTCTTACACGTTGGCTTCATAGTACACATTACTAAAAGCCACAGTGTCTCAGAATCAGATTGAAGAGCATCATACTGAAGGAAAAGCACATTCATAGTCCTGACTCAGGTTGCTCCAAACTCTCATGTCACCGAGATTCTTCAGGTAAATCACAGTGGGCCGGGGCAGACTTGTAGCTTTGACGGCAAGAGGGTGGGGTCCAACTCAGCAATAGCATCAGAGGTAGAGACCAAATCTACAAGGGATGCTAGTATGTGTTCTTACACGTGGGTAAATTAATTGAGTGTGAGTCAAGTTCTGTCCCCTACGGCATACTGAATCTTGGTCCCCGCTCTGGGCCAAGCATAGCGCTATAACATACAGTAGAATGAATGATTTCACTTGATCAATGAATAAATGATTATCATCCTTTACATTTGTGTAGTTACTTGGAGTCCTTCCACTGGCATTATCTCTGTCATCATCTTAATGTATGGAATTTGCTCTGAAGTCATTTTTCAGCTTTTATGATTCAAGCTGATATCCTGTGGCCTGGTGACAGTGATACCACAAGTAAATAAAAGTCTAGTTGCTAAAACAATTTCAAAATAGAACTTCTTTACTTATTTCTGAAGAATGATCAAGGGAATCCATTGATCATGGTGATCACTTCTTTTTCATTTCCTTACTTCTCTCCATCTGCTTTTCTCACACCCAAGCCTCTTTGGACACTCCCAGGAAAGCTTCCTGCCCACAGCTCCAGCCCACATGCCTCTCATCCTTTTGTATCTTTTCCCTTTTCTTCCTAGTTTTGTAACAAATTGCATATCAAGTGCCCTCCTAAGGCAGGAAGAGTTTGGAATACCCATGTTTTGCCCCAATACTGAACTTAATTTGGGAGTTTTATCAGGACTCCCCAATAACAATGCTCTCTTCCCAAGAGCCCATTCTTCTAAGCAGCTTTGCTTTAGCTTTTGAAGTATTTTTGTCAAATCACAATTGAATCTTTCAAAGGTGGACACTCACAAAAGGGCTGGGCTCATGTGATGATGAAAATGATCAGTAACTTACCCAAAATGATTCAGTTGAAAGCAATTCTCTTCAGCTTCTGCTCTGCAGGTGCATTTCTTTCTCCCCACACTCTCAACTCTCAAATTCTTAGGCATGGAAGTTCTGAGGGTTTTTATATTTAATCTAGAAAAGAATCAAGAGAGCTTTGCAAGGTTTTCTCAAATGGCGCAAACACCCCCCTTAGTGCAGAAGAAATGCAGTCCCTTGTGTTTGAAGTCTGCGGTGGTGGATGCAGACAGTGGCAGTACCCCTTATAGCACCAAGCTACTCCGGACAAAGGGCTGTGTCGCAATCTCCTATTTTGAATTTATCAAACAAAGAGAAAATGGCTTAGTTCTAGCTCCCTCAGGCAAAATCTCTGTTTACTGATTTAGTATCTCAGGAATGGGACAGGATCCGAGGCCAGGACCAAGGGGTGGTGAGAGGATTTGAAGGAGAGAGACAAACTATAAAGCTAAAAGTCGCTCCTAGCATCCAAATGACGATAATAATAGAATGTGGAGATAGGCAAGGACTGACTTTGCACTTGATAGCAAGTGTTCAGATTTCTACTGAAAATGGCCTTAGATAAACATGAAACCTATTACTCCCAGTTAAATAACCGGTCTTGGAAAGGATGCTAGTTTCCTGGCAACTGCGTCAAACCTTGATCTAGTCTCACAGCTCGTGGTCCCCAGTTGCAAAATGGAAAGTGAGAGGGAGGAAAAGGAGAGATGCTCTATACCTGCATGTGTCCGCAGAAATGCTGACTGCTCTTTGAGTTCAAGAGCTCAAGTTCAAGCTTTTAGAATTAATTGAATTTAAGTTTTTATTTTCATTATTCCTCAATCTGGATTGCTCTCCACCCTCCTCTTCACTGCAGCAAATTCTTGCTTATCTTTTTGGTTTCAATGTAAACATCATTTATGCCAAACAGCCTTCCCCTGGGTCTCCCCACCCGCCTTTAAACTAGGTGAATTCCTGCTACAGCTTCCGTAGCTCCAAGTGCTGATCCTGGCAGACGACGTATGACATGTCTGCTCCTGCTCAGTGATTTGTCTGTCTTTCTGATCGATGGTGAGGGCAATGACGCTCTCTGCTTTCCGCACCATTTAGAACAAGTGCTTAGCACACGTGAGGTGATATCTAGAGCTTTGGTTTTGTTCTCCGCCTATTCAGAGAGAAGAGAAATTTTGAAATATTTCTATGCATGGTCTCCTCTTTTTTAGGGATCTATATCAATATCTATTTGCTATTATTGTTTAGTTTGAATTAGTCTTTACACATTAACCTCATGTTACATATGAGCTTGTCTTACTTCCAGTTTTATTTTTTGTTTTTCTTCTTAGATCCTATCTGCTTTTCCTTCCTCTGTCCCCAGGGGCCATTCCAGGACAGAACTTTCTAAAATTCCAAAGCCCTCTGTACTTCAGAATTTTGAGAATTCTCGTTTTACGTGTTTATTTCTAGAAACTGTGCTTGCGGGAGTTCTGAGGTCTGTGGCTTCAACTTCAAGGTCATGGGAAAATCCTTACTGTTCAGAAGGCGCTTCCTGGAGCCTGGCAATGAGTATGTGCAGATGCTCTACTGGGTGTTAGTAGGAGAGACACCCTTGATTACCTGTGCTTAGAGTACTTCTCCCTGAAATGGGTCACCTCAGTGGGCAATTTCATCTAAAATGTCCACTTTGCTTTTGAGTTTACTTCTATTTTTCTTAGTAGTGACCGGTTTTTAAAAAGGAAAGAATAGAACAAGCATTGCTAGGAGGAAACTGAAGCAGGAGCAAGGTTAAGAGATAAGACAAAACATCTCCTTCAAGTGTGTTCAGGTCTTCAGGTCCAGATTATTCAGAAAAAACTTGCAGATCAATCAGGAAGCTCCCAGGGAGAGAAATCTGTTTGAGGGAAGCATGCATGACTTTGAACACACCTGCACTCCAGGGACAGAAAAGTGACCCTGATAGAGAGACGAACAAGCTTGCTGTTGATCCTGAGCAAGAGTCTAGAGCATTAAATCGCCGATTCGCAGGCTGTTGGGTCAGAATTTCTTGACTTTGTCCCAAAGAAGTTGGTTAAAATCAAGTTTTGTCAAACTGAAAACACTACATCAGTTGAATACCAAAAAGGAACTTTTATCTCAGTAAGACATTTGACAAAGTTTGTTATCATATCACTAAGAACCAGATGGTAAACTGAGGACTATATGAAAGCACAATGGGGTAGATTCAGAGTTGATTGAACAAACCTATTAAAGGAAATGATTTAGTAGATCCATGTCCTTTGGAAGGAGCTCTCTCACGTGTCATAATGCTCACTCTGCCTGGTATTATGATGATGATAATTTAGATGATACTTCTCAAAACTGCCAAAAGCACCAAACTGGGAGGGAAAATGTGTTGGTTAATAAAATCAAGATCAAGATTGAAAGATATTTTAACTGGCAATAAATTTCATTGCCAACATCCCATGAACTTACAATTAAGGACACATGTGTAGGAAGTAATTTTTATTCATCCAATATTCTATATGTTGATTTAGAAAAATCAGAAAATACAAACAAGCAAATGGAAGGAAAAATTGTCAGTGTGAGAGTCATCAGAACTGTCCACAAAAACTGTAGCTCTCTTTCCGAGCTCACTGTAAGCTTACAGTTCCTGACTCCCTTTGAAGTAAGACATGGCTTTGTGATTTCCTTCTAACAACAAAATAGCAAAAGTGTCATGCAGTGTGTGCAAGTTGTCCCATCTTTAATTTCTGCCTCCGTGACAATGGAAGCTTCTGGAGCCTCCATCTGCCTATGTCTCTGAGTGGATCTGATGAGCAGACCCCCTCTCTTGTGACCTTTGTCGGTTTGCAGCACAAGCCAGAACCCATCGCTTGTTGTTAAGATTTGGCTGTTGCATTAAGTCACTGTGATTTGGAGACTATTTTTTACTGCAACAAAACCTAACCTATTTTGATTGATAAAACTGATATTTCTGAGTACAAAGATGAGATGTGTTTGTGGTAAGTTAACTCCCAGATCTTTAGTACACATGTATCATATACACAAAAATTGTAAAAATGCCACCACTCTATTTTGTAACATATTGGCTCACTTCATTATATTTTGAAGTAAATGTGTTTCTACAACATCAATTTTATAATTTCAGACATTGAACTCATTACTCAACCAATCCCCTACTGTTAGAACTTTATTATTCCCATTATGTGATAATTAATGCTATAATGACATTCTTTGTCACATCTTTAATATTTTACTTAGAATGAATTTAGGACAATAATATCATAGGAAGAAAGGCTATTGCTTTATTGGGCTTTTATTATCATTTCCAAGTTATCCTAAAATAAGTGACACAAAGATACAGTCCCACCAGCTGTGTATGAGAAGCCCAGCTCTGCCAGATACTTTTCTACACAGGATATTGGCTATTTTCATTATTACCAGTCTAAGTTTGCCAGCACATTTGGAAGCTAGTTTGTTGGAACATTTCATCATGTTTGTGGGCCATTTTATTTCTTTCTTTGTTACTCTATGATTCATGGCCTTTTTTCTTTTGTCTATTTCAGTTGATTCACAAGATGTTATTTGATATTAAGTCTATTGGGAGGCGAGTACAGGTCAGAGGTAGAGTGTATGCTTAGCAAGCGTGTGATCCTGGGTTCAATCCCCAGCATCTCCGCTGAAAAAACAATAATTAAAAAATAGTAATAAATACAACTTGTTACCTCCTCCCCTCTAATATTTTTTAAGTTAAAAAACTGATATTAGGTCTATTAAATCCCTGTTATATATTTTATAAACGTATTTCTTGGTTTCCAACTTTTTAATATTATTTATGATTCTTCCATATTGAAGTTATAAATTATAGTTAACAAAATATAGCAATATTTTGTACATGACTTATGTCTTTGAAAGTCATGCTTAAAATATCTTCTCAAATCTCCAAATAAAATATAATATTTTCTTCTAGTACTCTTCTTATTTTTTACATGTACACTTTTAATCCCTCTGGAATGTATTTATGAATACTGAATGTAATAAGAATCTTTTCTTCCCCACTCAAAAAAAGACCTGGAGTTTTTAACTGACCTAAAACACAACAAGAAGCAAGTAGTGAAGCAAAGAAATTAATACAATTCTAAACTTCCTTAACAAAAATGTAGGACACACAAAAAAAGGAAGCAAATTCTATTGCATTCTCTACCCATGAGACCACATCTAAAATATTTAGTTTTGGGTTTTACATCTAAATTGGGATATTGGCAAATTGGAGGATAGTCAGAGAAGGGCAACCAGAATGATAGTGGTTCTGGAAACCCTGTCTTTTGAAGAACAACTCAAGGAATGTTTTGCTTGGACAAGAGATGGATGTTGATGATGAAAATTACATTTGGATTCAGGAACAACTGCCATGAAGAAGTACTAGATTCATGCTGTGCAGTTCTAGATGTCAGCATGCGGTGCATCAAAATGTTCGGCAACGCTTCTTTCTTTTAAATAAAAGGACGAATTTTGTGTCAGTTAGATTTGTTCAAAAATAGGCTACTGACATTCCCACTAGTGAAGAATTTTAAACAGTGACTAAATGTCATTCTATCAGGGAGTTTATAGAGGAGATCCTTGTCTGGGTTAGGATGTTGGACCAATAATCTCTAAGGCCCTCTCTAAAATCCTAGATTTTACAATTCTGGACTATGTTTGACCTGTCTGAAAAAAAAGTGGCTTACTAAAAATACCCTTGTTCCTTTCAAAAATTTAGGTCTGAGTTGTGAAAATGGCTTAAACTGAGAGGTTATGATAGAGCATCAGTTGAGGGGCAGCTGCACTGACTTTGGGCATTTGTGTACTGGCCCAGGCCCCACCACCCAGTAAGAAGTCTTGCCTGGGCTACAATTTGTCATTCTAAAAAAATGTGCAAAGTGAGCAAAGATATCATTACCAGACAATCTAAGGGTCCCTTCAAAATCTAAGATATTATAATTCTATGTTTAATAAATAGGTGGAATAAACTACCTAATCAGGTTTCCAGATAGAAACCCAGATGCCTATTCTAATAAATGCTGATCATTTCAGTGCCTTATCTTAGAGAACCTACAAGCAAGTCCAGAGGTTAAATTCAAGGTTCATATATTCATTAGAAATGAAAATTTTTAAGAATCTATGGCACACCAGACACTATGCTAGTTATCAGAGATTCAAAGATGATTAAAATGAAGTCTGTGCTCTCAAAGATCTCACAGTTTAGTAGTGATGACAGCCTAGTAGACTATAATACAATGTGAAAATGGTGTTGAGTGTTTAACTGCTGTAGGTCCAGGGACATGCATCTTCTGTGTAGGTCTCTAAATAGTAGGTCTAGGCAATATCTAAATACTCCTCCAGCTCTACGTCTTGCACATGCTTCTACATCAGAAAGACTAGCCTGCTATACCCAGTGCACCAGGGATAACCAGTGGTTGTGTAAAGACAGACGCTGAGCAGTGCCCCCCAGGCTCAAGTCAGAGACTGAATCACAACAGCCTATTTAAGATTAAGGAGACCTGTGGAGTCTCAATCAAGCAAACCACAGTCTCCACAAATCTCTCCCGATAATTACCTTCTATGGACATTTTCCACGGTACTGGCTCATCTAAGATTTCATAGTATGGTATAAATAAAACCCAAGGAGACACCCTCTCTGTGCTTTAGTAATGTGCTCAATAAAGACACATTTTGTTTGAGGGAATGGTCCGATGACACCTTTGTGATATTATTAGCAGAATGTGCTGATTCAAATGATGAATGGGAAGTGGCTCGTCTAAGTGTCTGAAGTTGGCCTTTGCAGAGATAATTGCATGACTTGCCTCCTGGAGCCTGTAAACTACTGGGGCAGGATTCTCACGTACTATTTTAAATAGCACTAAGCCCTCACATTCCCATGTTATGAAACTTCAGGTTTTGTTTCATTAGGAATAACCTGGCAGTACCTGATCAAGAACAGAGGGGAAAAAGCACATTACCTGGCAGAACAGAACGTTTCAACAAGGCCGTGTCACATGTGATTGTTTCTCCCATTACTAGCTTTCATATAAGAGCATTCACAGGTATGCAGCAGTGGTCTCAGAATCACTTGGAGGGCTTCTTAAAGCATGCAGTGCTGACCCACAACCTAGAGTTTCTGATTCACCTGGGTCTGAGGTGATACCTAAGAATTTGTATTTCCAGCAAGTTCTCAGGTGATGTTGATACTGCTGGTGTAGAGACCAAACTCTGAGAACCACTGCCCTACAAGATGGTTAGCTGATATTTGACACATTCTTTCCCATCTCAAAGAACTTCCCAAACCAAGCCAGAGTTCCATACCCAGTCAGAGTCTCCCTAGAGAGATGCTCAGAAATAGAATAAAGAAAAGAGTGGAAGTAAACATCATTAAGAGTTTTCCTGGGACCAGAAGAAAAGATATGAATAGATCAGTGACCTTTGATGTCTGGTGTCAGTGGATCGCATCCACACTGGGTGGAACCAATGACCTCATGTGAATCAGCACAGAGAAGACAAGGACAAAACCTATCAGGGTATCACGCTTCAAGAATTGGCTGCTTCCCTCATTCCTTAGGAATATCATAGTCCTCCTGTTTTCTTGGTATTTATGTTGTCTACCTGAGATGAGCTACTTGGCCTTTAGGAACTCCACATGTAACCTGAGAAACTCCAAGAAAGTCTTATCCTCATGGCTTTGAGTTACTCAAGATGGATATGTTCTCTAAACAGCTCAATAACTCACCACTGTGGGTATTTATCGTGTTCTCTATAGCAGGCTATGCTAACAGAATTTCTTTAGAGTGCAGATATTTTAAAATCAAATGATCCTTATATGTTGAAGATTCTTCTTTCTCTTTGGATACTTTTCTGCACTTGAGTTTCAAAGGCTGCAAGTAAGGGCTTTCCACACTGAGTCATCCACAGACTCTTCTCCTGACTTTTGATGGTGTGTGACCGTGGCTGAGTACATGCCACTGAATAAAGCACTTCCAAGCTGGAACCACAGTGCTCAATTTGCTTCCATCCATTTCCAAAGACATGGCTGGTGGCCCGAGCTTCTGAACTTTCCATTTCCCTTCTGGCCCACCTCGTCTCCAAGAAGATATAGGCCCCCAGGGGAGAAAGGAAAGTCATTCCGCAGACACAGCCCAGAAGAAAGTACCATCCCAGGGCAGAGCCACTGGCAGCCCACCCAGGCTATTCTGGGGTGGATCCAGCCCTACTGCATATTTCTCTAAGATAAAACATCAAGTTGAAGATACATGAAATACTTCTTTTTCTACAATTTTAAAATAAATGTAGACTTTGTAGGCTCCCAAAATAAACCTTTGAGAATAAAACAGTAAATTTTTCAGTAAGTATACTAGAAATAGATGGTTAGGAATCCTCTAATCTGGCGAAGACTGGAATGGAAGCAAGAACAGAAAATGAGCCAAAACTCCTGGTCACTAATAGGCTCCTCACTTAAACCAATATGATCACTTCATGCATTTTGATCTGAGCAGGCCACTGATCCCCCGGAAGAGAGTGGATTAGATATTTTAACTTTAAATGTGGTTAAAGAATAAGAGAAAGAAACTCAGGCAGAGAAATTGCCAGGCGTAGAGAATCATTATGCCTTTTCTGTTTTAATATCATTCCAAAGTAATGCTTTGAAAAGGCGTTATTTTGTGTCCTATGAGTGCCATGGGGTTAGATCTGTGTGGTTTGCCTCCTCTGACAGAAAACTAAAAGACTGACATTGTGATAGACTTGGTCCAGATCGGAAGTCGACCTGGAATTTGTGGACATCAGTCCTGCTATTTAATGTCAAGGCCTTCATCCTCTAAAGGTTAAAAAAAAAAAAAAAAGTCCAGGAAGAGAAAAGATATGTAAACATTATTTTAAATGACATTAATGCGACACTCTCTAAGTGAAAAGGCCCCTCTAAGACACTTAACTGTTTCTTCTCTTGTTTCCTTCTGCAATCTATCTACCTATTATTCTTTCTCTCTGAAAAAAAGACTGAGGTAAGGTGGTAAAATGGAATGAATAAACATATCCCATAGGGATGCTTTAAAGATTAAAAGGATAACTTATGGGAAAGCATTCAGCAGACACATAGTAGATGCTCAGTAAAAAAAAAAAAAAAAAAAAAAATCTTCTTCCCTTGTTGGCAGAGGGAAAGCATTGCAAGATTGTGGGCAGAAAAGTGTCGTTATGAGAGCTACGTTAGGTTCTTCCCCTCGCTGGAGTCAAATTGTTGAGAAAGGAACACCAAAATTTACACATCGAATCCCTCTTTGACTCTTTTGCAAACTGAGCTTTATTCTTCCCAGTCATTGCTGCAGGTTTTAGAACAAAGCCTTGAACAAAGCAATGCTCCTCGCAACCAAAGAGGGTTCTGCTAAACAACAAATTATGCCTGTAGTTCAAGGTTCTATGAGATTCCTGGCATCAGATTAGGAGTTCCTTTGAAGAAAAGATTGTTGTCTTCAGTAGAACTCCTGATTAGTTCTCTTTCTTAGAAGCTGTAATAATATACTTTCTATGGGAATTAGGTAGTCATCTGGTCAACCAACAATTAAGGACACACCATTCATATTTGGTTACACATTTAGCATATATTTTCCTGTCTGGATGATTTTAAAGGCTATTAAGAACAAAACAGTTTTGCTCTAAGTGCGTATAAGTATGTTCTCTATTTAAAAAAGAGAAAGAAATTCTCTGCCATATCCACATAGGAAGCCATGAACTATAGTGAATGAGAGTAAGCTTTGGGTTCAGATGGTCCTGAGCTCAAATTTCTTTACTAGGGTTGTGGACTTGGGAAAGTTATTTAACCTTTCGGAGATGCAGTTTTCTCATGTGTAAAATGGTAGTGATAGTAGCTTACCTTGTAAGTAATTCTTGTTAAGAATTGCATGAGAGAGGGGAGGGTAATACTTAGTGGTAGACTGCGTGCTTAGCATGCACAAGGTTTTGTGTTATATCCCCAGGACCTCCAAAAGAAAAAAAAAAAAAAGAATTACATGAGACAATGTGTATTATATACTTATAATGCATACAGTGTCTGCCTCACATAGGGAATGCATCAATAAACAGTGTTTAGTATGGTAGTGATGACCGCTAGTTGTGCCAAAGTTGGCCAAGCTACTGTCCCTGGGGCCATGTGCCTTGAGCATTTTTGTTTGACCCTTACTTTTGCCACCTGAACAATGCAAGACTGAGTCCCTGAAAGATCTCGGAAACATGACCTCTTTGATGATCACCATTTCCATATGGTGAAGTCCATGATCTGGCCAGAGTTTATTGGCCAAAGCCACGTCAGAACTTTGGAATGCAGTTCCATCACTGGGATAGCTGCTGTAGTGTCCCCATGAGCTTGAGGTGCTTAGTGGGGTGGGGTGAGGAGGCTGGCTGGAGGCTTCAAACCACTCTGGATCTTACCATCACCTCAGAGGTCTTTCAGCTCAGTCAGCTACCAGGAGGTAGAAGTTTAGCTTCCTAATGTTTGTTCCTGCTTAGAAATAGGCTGGACCCTCAGTTTTCCTAATTCTGAAGGCCTTGCAGCACAGCCCTGAATATTCAGCTTCCCCTGTCAGGAATAGACACAACTGTCCATTTGGAGACTGGCCAGCGAGAGGCTCCTGCTGCAGAGCATGACGGCTCGGTCTGCTGCCCTTTGACTCCAGGCAGGCTCCAGCTGCCTCCTTCCTGACCACGAAAGCAAACTGACTCCAGCTCCTCAGGTAAATATCTCTTCTCTGATAAGGAACCAAGCCCCAAAGTCCTTGAAAAGTTAAGTTTTTCCCTTCCAGAAGTTTCTAATCCGCATAATCAGTAGCCTCTTCACACTCTCTTCACAGCACTTACGGCATTAGGACACTCTCAGTGGGTCGCTGAGTGATTGCAGTTAAGGAGCCAGACCATGACAGTGAACTCACTCATGTCCGTGGCCACCTAAGCAGTGGTGTGTTGACCAAGAGAGATAACCTTTCAGGGATGCAGAAGAAACTTTTGTTTAGTGAGGTGAGCAAAGTGTAAGGAAAGCTGCCTGTCCGGGGCACACTGGATAAAATGACATATAACAGAGCATCAATAACAGAACAGCTTCTAGCACAAACAGCACTCTGCTGTGGCAGGATTTGTTTTTCATTTGGTTTGCTTCTCTTTTTCACTTGTAAATAAATAAGGACATAAATGATTTTGTAGGGAAGCATAATAATATGGAGAAGCAAACTAAAAAATTAAATGTTTCCTAGGAAGCCACTTACATCTACTATGAATTTTGTAAAATGCATCCTCCTGGTCTCTTTATATATACAGTTAATCTCAACTGACTGCTTAATAACCCATTTTATGAAGGTACCACAATCATTTCTCCAAGCCTGAACTGTCAATATTTGGGTAGTTTCCAGGTTTTCAGTATTATAGGAGTATTTGATGAATGACCTAGCAGATAAATATTTGTTCTTAGCCAGTATCCTTTCCAAACAATAAGTTCCTAGATATTGCATTTGCTGAGTGAAAGGCTGTGCACAGGATTTTGTTCCCATGAATAAGGCTGCTGTGAACGCCTCTGGACAGATGCAACGTTTGTCTCCGGGGAGTGGACTTTCCAGGTCTCGCACAAAGAGCCATGTCTCTGGTTTCCCAAGTCAGTCCCAATTAATTCCTGCTGACCCAGGAATTAGCTGTCACTGCCTCTTTTTACTCTCACAGGTGTCTTGGTTTAGGCAATGTACATAGATAGTCACCCTAGGCATGGGGTAGATGAGTGCTCTCCTTTAAGAGAGAATGAAAACTGTTTCTGAAATTGTTGCATCAACTCGAACTACCCCAATAATGTGTAAGTGATACTGTGGATTTGCAGCCTCTCTGATGCCTATTTTTTCCCAGACCTTTTCATGTTTATCATCAAATGATCATAAAATGCTATTTTATTAAAATCATGATTTACATTTCCTGATCTCTGTTGACGTTCAACATCGTTTATATTTTTGTTAGCCACATACGTATTTTCTCTCGTTTGAAGTGCTTGGTCAGACCTTTTGACTACTTCCTATTGGGATGTTTGGGTTAAGCCAGTAAAAACTGAACACAGCCCAGATGCCTATCAAAAGGAGAAGGCATGGATGAGGTTCACTGTATAAAATGTGACATTAGTCAGATGCCACAATGAGCTCATCAGAGTATCATGAGACACTATGGATAGCTCAACAATATATTAGTAAATAAAAAATAAATTCATAAAGATTAAATACACATATATATGTATGTACACAAATATACATAGAGAACAAAAATTAAATTTTAGAAATACAAATGCTACACAGAAATCTATATAAAAGAGAAAGCATTTAGATGATGATGAATATGAGATTCAGGCTACCTCAGAGCGGAGAGACCCAGAAGGACAAAATCCACAGGCCTTACGGTTGAACATCAGTTATCATTAATGTCTGAGCATTTGTTCTGGGTGGCGCATTCTAAGGATTTATCACAAACAAGTAAACAAGGAGGCAAAAGAAGACCTTGTGTAGGTCATGAGTGAAGATTGTGATTGATTCATTTCCAGTGAGGAGAGGGGAGGAGATGTACATTTTAAGGTTATTTAGAGATACCCCCGGCTCTGCCCTCAAGAAAGGTTAAACAACGCATATTCCCACCAACATGTGTTCTGAATTATTTGAGAAAGCCAAAGGGATGGGGCTGGACCCCCTGGGCCATGACGTACGGAGTGAACCGGGACCTCTGCCCTGATCCACTAATGGCGAGGCCTTTGGTCTGCCTTTCCCGTTCTCGTCTGTGCTGAAGGCCTGTCTGTTTTGGTCTCGTGTTGGAAGATGGGACGAGAAGCAGGGCCTATATAGCATTTGGCTGAGGGCTGGAACCAGATGGAATGCCTCTTTTACCATTGTTTTCCGTGGCTCCCAGATGTGAAGAGAGCCACCTGCTCTCCAGCTGTCTCCATGTTTACTCCAGCACAGTCCCTTTTCAGTAACATTTTCTCAAATTTTACTTGCCAATCCTGTTCTAAAAACTGCCTGCTGTCCACCACTAACATCATTAACATGAACAATGAATGTCTGGTTTTTGCTGAAGATGCCAGAAGTGTTAGGTATGTGAATGAGAATAGATATACTTGTATGCATTTCTTTATTTTTAATCTGATAAATAGGCCTCCACCCTCCAGTCATGAGAAGTTGCATCTCAGCAATGTGTAAGAGACCCTCTCCCTCCCAGAGATGGCAGGAGAATAGAAACGGCTGAGAAGAGATGGCACCCTGACTAGAAATTTCAGTCTGTCGGCGAAGTGCCGGCTGTCCAAGCTTGTGTCCACTGGCATGCAGCTGCCTCTGCTCTATGTGGAAAGCTGGAGTCAGGGGCCCTGCGTCAGGGCTCATCACACTGGCTTCACAGTGGCCTCCATCAAAGGTCTGTCGGTCTCCAGGCAGCCCTGTGACAGCAGAACTTGGCCCCTACCATATCTATTTGAAATAAAATACACATTGAATAAAACCACTCACCTCCGCCATCTTCAAGTCATGAGAGATCCCAGTCCTCCCCCACCTCCCCTGCCTCCCCCAATAGTCCTCCGAAGTGCCTCAGCTGGCCTGCTGCCACGCGGAAAGGCCTGTTCTCTGAGTGGAAATGGAAGAATGCCCTTCTGTCTTTCCAGAGTCTTCCAGCATAGCGAAGACAAAGTTTACTTTGTCATTGTGTCATTGTTCTGGTTATTCTTACCCTCAAAATGCATCAGAAATCTGCCCACTTGTCCCCAGCTCCTTTACGACAATTCAAGCCACCCTCAGTCGTCCGTGCACTGTTACAGCAAATACAAACAAACCTCCCGTATTTCCTCCAGACAAATTCTCAGAGCAGCCAGGGGAAGACTTTAAAAACACAAGCCAGATGTGTTAGAGCCCTAATTAGTAAGATATAAAACAGTAAGAATAATAATGTGTTCAAATTAAAAGTCCCAATCAAGGTCTGTGAGGCCTGCGAGCCTTCCAGCCCTGTTCCCTGCTGTTTTTCTCTCGGGGCTGGATGTGGTTCTGTTTGTTTGTTTGTTTGTCTGTTTGTAACTCCCCCTAGCTGTTCGTTACCTCAGGCTCAGTCTGTCCCTCTGTCTGAAATTTCTTCCTGTCTACCCCCTGCTCCTGCCTCATGCTGCTTCCTCAGAGGGGCCTTTCATTGATTCCATAATCTAAATGAGGGACCCTGTTTTAGTTTCTCCTTATAGCCTTCATTGTCCTTCTTAGCATTTTCATGATTCATCATCATCTATGTGTTGGTGTGATTATTTTCTTAGTAACTGCTTCCTCCCTGAGCACATAGCACCAGTGCCCAACAGATAGTGGACACTCAAGAAGGTAACAAATGAAAGAGAAAGATACAGAAACTTGAATGGCTTAAGTTCGATTTAGCTACACACACACGCGCACACACGGTACTTGTGGATTATTGAGCAGCCCCACCCTCTCCTAGCTCTCAGCTCAGAAACTGGGAAACGAGAGGCCTAACCCAGCCATTGTCACAGCATTTCTGTTTCATGTTACTGTTTACTGCCTACTTAAAAGCAATTCAATCCATGTGCAAGGATTCCACGACAGTCATGAGACAAAGGCAAAAATGCCTTGGTTCTATATTTGCTACAATCTGTCACTTTTAAAATCCTTCCTATATGTGACTTTTTTTGATACTTGGGAGACCTCTATAAATCTGGCAAATATGTTTACAGGCTGGAATAATAGGAAGATATTTTGGGAATAAATATGTATTTACTTCCAAGCACAGACTGAGAAAAAGTTGTCCTAGGATTTAATCAGTTTTAAGAAGAATCAGCTTCTTGGGTCGTATCCTGCAATCCTTCCCCTTTCACTGTACCTCTTCCATAATAACCCCTCTCCATTCCCACCTTGGAGTCAGTCACACAACTTTAGGACTAGAATGGACATTCGAGACCCCCTGAGCTTTACATATGACCAAGGCTCAGTGAGATGAAGAGATGTGCCAAAGGCCACCCAACTCTGATCAGACAACTGTCAAGGACTAGAAAACAAGGTGACAGGGTGAGCTTTTATAAAAGCATAGTTTTGATAACTGGCTCCCAGATTTTCTATTTAAAAAAAAAGAAGCAAGGAACATTCTAAATCTGAGAGTGTTCTAATTCTTCAAAGGATTTTTTTTTAAAAAGTTAATTGTTCCTATCAAGCTAAAGAAACCAAGATACTAAGACCTCAAAATATTTTAAAATCAAATCATTCCATGCAGAAAAATCTTCACACTCCAGGCTTGTTTACATTTACCTTTTGTATTTCTTTCTATAATCAAGTAAGATTAAGTGAAAATTATCTGGACCACAATTCTGCAATGCAGTTATTAAGTCATTTATTTAAAATGTTTCCTTCTCTTTAATCTGAACAGTTCTAGGATCTGGCATTTTGATGTTTACAATGTAAACGATCAATTGTAAAAACATTTACTGAATTCCTATTGTGCAAAAGAGAGTTTACTGGGCCCCAGGAGAGCTGGGAAAGTGAGTTAGAGTGGGGTCACCTGGAAGAACTTATACTCTGTTATGATGGAAGATGACCCATATAGCCAGAAACTCACCCCAAAATCTACTGACAGCACAAGTGGAAAAAGGACTTGTATAGCTGTGAGTAATAGCAGCCTCTGAATTTATCTTTGGAAACAAGAAGTATTAGAAAAGAAAATTAATCTTCAATTCTTCACATTGGTGAAGCAAAAAGTTTCATCTGTTTTTTAAAAGTATACAGACTGATTGCTTGGAAATTATTTTTTTAAAGCTAAGTATTACTCTGAAACAAAGGTCATATCAATTGGAAAATATTTCTAAAAACAGTTCAAGGACAAGGATAAACAAGTATATTTGTAGTTGTCCCTAAGTCATTAAGTTGGTAACTGAATTAATTTTTCCTTCATATCAAATCATAGAGACTTAAAGCAGTCTCGCTGTTGGGAATTTATTCTGGATGTATTCCTATGTGAAGATACCCACTGTGCTTTTATGAAATTTCTCAAAATTGAAAACAACATAAATGTTCATCAGAAAGGGTTGATTTAATCAACCGTGTTCAACCTATGAAGCAGAATACCATACCCTCCTGATAAAGAACAAGGGGGGTCTACAAGTACCAATATGGGAGAAGGAGTAAGAAATATTATTAAATGAATTGGCAAAGAAAAAAATATGATAGAATCCTATTTGACAAAAATAAGATTGTATAATATACAATTCAAAAAGCACTTCTGGGTATCTTTGGGAAATGAGAGAATGGCTAGGGGTGAAGAGAACTTTTCTTTTTAATTTTATACCCTTATGTACCTTTTGATTATCTTTTAATCATGAATAGGTATTACTTTTTGTTTATTAGATTCTTATACTATTATACATGTATCAATTTAAAGCTATAGTGCTTTTAAATGGAAGTTACTTGGAAAAATGTCCTAACTTCTTTTCTCTCAGGGACTGTTGTGGGCTATGCACTTGCCTTAGCTTGCCCCATCTCTAATGATAGTGTGTATGGGCAGATCTGAATTTTCATTGCTGTTACTAAATTCTTTAATCCTGCTTATTTTAAGAAGCTCTATCTAGTTTCTTAACAGAAACCTGTTAAAATAGTAAATTTTAAGGTTCCTGCTAAATTTAAGTTTAATATTAAAAATTGTATGAGACCCTTGGTCTTTTAACTAACCATTCATTTAACCGTCCTTTATGAACATAGCATTACTTGTGTAGCATTTTTTATGTTACAAGTTACAAGTTGATTGAGACAAAGTATCTGATTTTAAGGGACATGAAATGCAGTGGGAGAGTTAGAAACTGGTTTTACTCTATACAACCTGTTCCCCAAAAAAGCTTTTATCACACAAAAGGGTGTGAGGTACAGAAGAAAAGTTACAAAATTACACTGGATCAAGGAAGATTTCCAGGAAAACATAACAATTACCATGAATCTCAAAAAAAAAAAAAAAAAAAAAAAAAGTTGGTACAATGCCACTACCTTCATTAGAATACTTTATATGATCCAGAATTAGAGAATTTTAGACATAGAAGTGACCTTAAAAGAATATGAAGTCTATAAACAAGGTGCTACTGTATAGCACAGGGAACCATATTCAATATCTTGCAATAGCCTATAATGAAAAAAAATATGAAAAGGAATGTCTATATATGTGTAACTGAGTCACTATGCCGTGCACCAGAAATTAACACATTGTAAACCAACTGTACTTCAAAAACATAAAATAAAATAAAATACATTGATCGAAATGTTAAAAAAAAAAGAATATGAAATCAAATCTTCCTATTTAAAAAAATATATTTTAATATTACTTTTTAAAACATAACTTTTTAAAACCACAAGGGCTGGTGGTTCAGATTAAGTAGTCAGTACAGAGTAGACATTTAACAAATGTTCCTTTCTTCCAAGACCAGGTGCACAATTTATAGGGCATTTTGTTCAAAAATGATGAAGAATTTCGAGCTAGCTACAACAAAGCATTCAACCAAACCTGCGCCTTTCAGAGCATGGGGCCCGTGCGACTATCACACAGTTCTCAGGCTCATGATGCAGGGTCCCTCCCTCCTTTTACCTAAGTTCCTAGAAGACCCTAGAGGCAGAATCCAAACAAGAACCCAGATCTCCTCAGACCCTGCTTCATGCCTTGTGCTATTCAGATTTAGAACAAAACCCAACTAAAGTGGTAATTTATGTAATGCTTTTTAAAATTTTCCTGCACACAACTGCACAGTCATTTTAAGAAATGTACAAAATCACATTATGTCAGTTGCTCAAGTAGTTAAATAATCCAGGCCTTTAGGCAATGCAGTGGGTCATGGATTCTGCCTTTCACATTTTCATTTTTTGCATATTATAAAAAACAATTGAATTTATAGTGCTATTTTTTTAAAAAATGATTACAATAAGAAAGCTCATACTGTATTTGATTACAATACAAAAGCCCTACAGATGGCAGAAAAGCATGCTTCTAACGAGGTGCTGGTACACTCAGCTCTTACCTGTGTAGAGAAACAATGGTCAAAATTTAAAAACTCATAAATAATCCATTAACCTAAATTTGTTTTTTTAACTGAGGGGATAAGACAGTATAATATTTATTTGTCTATATAAATGAATAAATGTATGCCTTTATTTGTTCATGGAATAAATGTGAGTCAATACATGCCAAGAGCTTAGGACAAGGCTGGTTCTCCATAGGTGTTCCGTGACAAGTCGTGCTGTTGGAAAAGTGGGTGATGATGGAAAAGTGAATGACTAAATAAAGAACCACAATGGAATGTTATTCTGCTATAAAAAGGAACAAAATACTGATACATGTTACAACATGGATGAAACTGGAAAACATGCTGAGTAAGAGAAGCCAGACACAAAAGGCCACATATTGTGTGATTCCATTTATATAAAAAGTTCAGAATAGGCAAGTCCTTAGAGGCATAAAGTGGATTAGTGGTTGCCAGGGGCAGGGAAGAGGGAGGAGTGGAGAATATGGATTCTCATGGGTATGGATGTTTGGGGTTTCTTCATGTGATCAAGGTGTCCTGGAATTAGAAAGTGTTGATGATTGTGCAACCCTGTGTGTGTACTAAAAACTATTGAATGGTACTGTTTAAAAAGGGTGGATTCTATAGTATATAAATTATACCTCAATTTTTTAAGTTTTTAAAATAACTAAACCAAGATGGAGACTAACTTACTAAAGATCAAATATTTAGTAAGTGGAATTCTGAGTCAAACACCAGGACTTCCGGCTCCTACCTAGGGCTTTCCCAGTCTATCAGGCTGCTGCCCAGAAATTTGCAGAGCACCACCAGCCCTCTCTAAGGTGCCATGGACCTAGTGAGGCGGGAAGCCCCATAAAAAGACTGGCAGGACCCCTAGGCAGGGCCGCTGCTCTCCTCCCACTAGCGTCCGGTTTGCTGGCCCAGAGGCTTTATCTCACTTTTTGCCTCTAAAGCGGCTAACTTACACCTAGAATTCTATTGGTTTCCTGAGCTCACTTCTGATTGGTTATTTCCCTCACTCCTGATTGGATATTACTCTCACTTCTGATTAGTCCACTTCCCTAACTTCTGATTGGCCCATTTGTAGTACTTTATTTGCATATGATGTTGCAAAGTGTAAAACTGGCAGCCTATAAAAGGCCTGTGTAAACCTACAGATGCAATTTCTGCAAGGATAGTACTTACGTGTAGGAAACCAGGTGGACCATGGTGTTCACCCAGAGGAGGCTGCTCTTTGACTCCCGAGGCTCTGATCTGTGAGGGGTGCAGTACAAAGCAGGGTAGAGAAAAAGCAAGGGGAGAGCACCTTCCAAGAGGTTCCTCATTTTCCCTCCATCATCCTAGACATCTCCCTAGTAGCCCTTGTATCTCAGGTCTTTCTTGAGAATCCAGGATAGCTAGCAATATCCCTGTTGTGCCTCTGCTATATTCCGTGGTACCTTAGAATATTTATTTCCTATTTTTTCAAGTCTAATTTATTTCTAGGCTAGCATAGAGCAAGACGACCTATAAACTCTTGTGAAATGCTTGGTATTTGTCCTTCAGGACAAATAAGCCTATTTTGGCTATAACAAAATAACAACAATCACAGTTTGTCCTTGCTTATGAGTGATATGTGAAAGTTTCCTAAGGTTTCTTCTATTTTGTACACACATTCATTTGTCACAGCAGAGTGAGGCAAGCATCATCCGTTACCTCTCTTCTAAAGCAAAAAAAGATAAAAAATAAAAAATAAACGTAGCACTAAAACCTCTATTTTCTAACTCATTTTATTTTCCTTTCTTCTCCCCTACCAAGGGGCTCAAGCAGTCTTTCTTATGCTTAACTTTTTGCACAAAGGTTGGAGTAAAGTATAAGGGAGGTGAGTGATGGGGACATGTGGTTTTTGTCCTCCCAGGAAAAGCTAAAGGTTATGGTCCTGCTCTCAAAGATAGACAATCAATCATAGTTAAAATGGCAACATGTCACTGGAAAAGGAAAGGAAAAGCAAAACTATCAAATAAAGCAGATATGTAATATCAGGTGACACCAAGGAGAGGAAACATTTAACTCGACACGTGTGTAGGAGATTTTTATACAAAAAGTTTTATACTCATCTCCAGGCACACACACACAAAAAAAGCAGAAGTGTCTACGTGCTCGTTGTTGTTGCATACTCATCACTCTTACTTTGAAATCAGCAGCCATTCCTTGATGTATATATTAACTGGGAGTGGAATTTGGGAGAACGCTGAAGAACAAAAGGTCCACCTTTAAGCTGTGAAGCAGAAATCATAGGCAACCAGCCAAAATTTATGTGGTTCTTCAACTTTTGGTCAGGATCAGAATGCCTCTCCCTCACTGACTGACAAGGAATGGAATGTAAGGTTGTGACTCATGGGTTCTCTGCAATCCTGAGATTGGCTCCGTTCTAACCAAACCTCTTGGATTCCTCTTAGCCCCAGTCTGTTGAGCCTCCCTGAGGACCATTCCCCATGCACTCACAGAACTCCTGTGATAGCTCAGTGACAGTCCCACCCTCATCTGCCCGTCAGCCCTGGAATTTGAACTGTGAGAACACGTTGATTCCCGACTCAGGCACTTGAACCAGTTATCAGTGAACTCAGGATAATGAAGTGGGACAACCTCCCACCACCCAGCAAACAGTGGCTGATATATGGGGTATAGGAAATGATGGGCTTTGAAATCAAACAAACTCAGAAGTTTATCTCAACTTTGCCTTGTATTCTATATAGAACTTGAACGAAAACTAGGATTCGTCTCATTGAACCCTAGTTTTCTCATCTACAATAATGGAGATGTTAGTGTCTTTCTTTACAAGTGTTATTTTGAAAGAAAGGGAGATAAAGAATAAAAGTTTTCAATTTACAAGTATTTCCTAATGAATCTTAGATTCTCCCTTCCTTTTCTAATAATGAGTTCAGGGCAAGCAGTCTCTTGAGAGTGGGGAGGTCCTGAGGGATCAATCACAGACCAAATGCACACATTCACAGAAGACATTTGACTTAATTAATCCCCTGAAATGCTTTACAAGGACTTTCTTATATTCTGTCTATTCCAGTGTTTCTAAACCTTTTTTTCATTACCACGCCCCAAGAGCCTTTATAGACATGTTTTTCCTAATCATCCTCTCTCGCATGAAGTTTAATACCAAATATACTATTATATCTGATAATGTACTATATGTATATCTGTGCTTCTTACATTAAAAAAAAAAAGCAAATTTTTTCACCTTCCTCCCAAGAATCAATTTTCATCCCCTTCGGGGTGATATTACCTCCACTGAAAATAAATGGTCTATTCTGTAAAAGTGTTAGAGGATTTATGAGGACATATTTCTTAATGACTGTGGAGGAAGACAGTGTTGGGATTCTATTTCAGAGCACTCTCCCATAATCTCATAGCTATTAGAATTACAAGAGAGTTGGCCAAGTTTTAACAAAATTTTTATTTCCTATAATTTGCCACCAAGGTCCAGATCAACATGTCAGAAATAAAGAAAGAAGCCTGGGATGCAAGAAATTAAATGACACTAGGCCCTAACCCTCCGATGTGTGCTTCCCTGCCTGGGGGACATTGTGACACACCATCTGCAGCTCGAGTACACAGATAATAGGGCTAAACCTCCAGAAATTAGTCTTATGTCAACTGGCACAATGGTTTCTCCTCTCCTCTATGAAGATGTCCAGACTCTGCCCAACTACACTTTTATTCCCCACTTAAAATTACAGCTGGGATCGCTTTCGTCTTACTGAAGTTTTTATTGGAGAACTTTACTAGACTGCAGCATTTATTTGAATTTTTTAAATAACTCTGATGACAATTAGTAAGACTTCATTTGTACACAGAGCTTCTAAAAAGTAGGCCAATTTTTTTTTGAGAAAACCTCAAAATTTCATACTAAAAATTTCATTGAAAAATGGAATTTTGTTACTATAAACAACAGAACAACACCAAAGTTGGTAAAATTAAAGATAATAATATAAAAAATGACAAAATAGAACAATACTAAGTCTTGAGGAGGATGTGAAGCAACTAAAACTCTTGTACACTGCTGGTGGAAACCGAAATGATACAACCACTTTGGAAAACAGCTTGGCATTTTTCTTAACAAGTTAAATATACACTTACCATTTTATCCAGCAAATCTTAGATACAGGTATTTGCCCAAAAGAAATGAAAACATAAGTCCACACAAGATTTGAGTACAAACGTTTATAGCAGCTTTCTTCATAATAGTGAAGTACAAATTGTGATATACACTACTATAAATAAAATAGATAAACAACAAAAACCTACTGTGTAGCACAGGGAACTATATTCAGTATCTTGTAATAACCTATAATGGAAAAGAACCCGAAAAAGAATATATATATACACACACACACACACACACACACACACACATATATATATATATAGCTGAGTCACTTTGCTGTACACCTGAAACTAACACATTGTAAATTAACTCTACTTCAATTCTAAAAAAAAGTTTAAAAGAGAGGCTAAAAAAACAAATTGTGATATATTCAATGTAATACAATGTAATACTACTCAGCAATAAAAAGAACAAATTACTGATAAATGCAACAACATACGTGAGACTCAGAAACAATAGGCTTAGTGAAAGAAGCCAGACACAAAAGAATACACATTGTTTGATTCCTTTTTTATGGAACTCTGGTAAAGGCGAATCTAATCTATAGTGACAGAAAGGCGGTCCGTGGTGCCTGGGGCAGGGCTGGTGGAAAGAGGGTTGATCGGGAAGGACGCAAGGGAACCTGGGGGTGATGGAAATGTCTGTATCTTGATTGTACTAGTGGCATATAGACGTATACTTCTGTCAAGAGTTATCAGCTTAACATGGGTGCGTAAAAAAAGTAGGCCAAAATGATAAAGATACAGCAGTGGAAGTTGCCAATTGTGAAAATGCTGCAAGTAGTGTCTATGGAATTATTACAGCACAAGTCTCAGTATCACTTTTTATAGCTTTATGAAGCTGCGATTTACATACCATAAAATTCTCCCTTGGGAAGTGCATAGATAGGTGACATTTAGTAAATGTACACAGTTATGCAACCATCACCACCACCCAGTTTAGAACACACCCATCACGCCAGAGAGCCCCCTCAGGCCTCCTTCCCACTCCCACCCCTGCCCCAGGCGACCTCCCAGGTGCTCTCCGGATGCTCTTGCCTTTTGTAAAAATTTCATATAAATGGAATTTTACAGAATGTAAAATGTAGTCTTCTGTGACTGGCTTCTTTTTTGTGTTCTTTTCTTGTTTCTTTTTTCACCTTTTTGTTTTCTTAAGATGAAGAAATTCAAGTCCAGAGTGGACGTGGGACTTGCCTGAGGTCATGCGTTAGTAGCAGACTTAGGACAAGAGCCCACATTAGCTGACTCTCAGTCCAGGACCTTTCCCCGGTGCCACGCTATTGCCAGTTTATAGAAGAAAACCGTGGCTCAGGAGGTAGATCCGCTGTTCTCTCTCGCTGTGTAGTCTAGGCAACTAACCCAGCTTCTCTGAAGCTAAATTCTCCCGCTTTTAAAATGAGGATAACAAAACCCAGTGTGTAACTCTGTTGTGAGGAATAAATTAAGTGTACAAAGTGCATAAGACAGGGCCAGGCAAATATTAAAAAGTTAACAAATGATAGTTATGGTTGACTGGAAAATCATTTAAACCACATCCCATCTTGAGAACAAGGACATAGGGAGGGAAAGTAATGCAAGGTAGTAACTGAAAATTAGGGTCGAACCATTGACTTATTTAAAAGAAAAATGAATCCCACAGCTCAAAGACAGTGCCAGTAAAATGGTGAATGCTTCGCTGAAGGTAGCTGACTGAAACATTGCTTTATTTTCTTGGTAGGAGGAACAATTTATGAATAATCATTTTTTTTTTCTTGGCCTGATTTTATGCCTAACTCAATAGTTCTCAGTCCTGGCTGCACATTAGAGTCACCTGGGGAGTGTTAAAAATTACCAATGCTTGGGCCCCAGCCCAGAAATTCTGATTTCATTGGTCTGAGGAGCTGCCTGGGCGCTGAGGATTTAAAGCCCCCCACCCCAACCCCAGCAATGTTAATGAACAGCTATTGTGAAAAAGCCGTGGCCAGACTGAGAATCTGATTTGTTTCCTGGGATTTAGGGAACAGATTCAAAATTGAGGATTAAACTGTCTTTAGAGCACACCACTTTAACACCTTAGGAAGAGGCAAACCGCAGAGCCTGCCCATCCTCCCTGCCCGAGATGTTCCGTCCGCAAATGGGCTTTCTCAGTTTCCTAAACAGAGCTGGATGTCTGCGCAATCAAGCCTGAGGGCTTTGTATGAATGATACTCGCTGTTTCTGCTCAGAAAGAGGAGGTTGTCCTCTACCTCCACCTCCACTGACACTGTTCTTTTCACTCCTCAGTCAGAACTGGGTTTTAACATGCATTCCTAAGCATTAAGTGCATCTCTCATGAGTAACAGTTATAAGGAGATAAATAAAATCTGCATGAACTGCTGCTCTAATGAAAAAGCTCTCAGTACCCAGAAAGCCTGGACAAGCCTTCCGCCCTCTCTAGTCTCCCAGTATTTCACTTGTCATTATCACATACATATAAACGATATATCTAATCTTCGAGCAGTATATTTAAATTATATTTCCCAAGAAAGGTGATGGCGCCGTACATAATTTCCAGAAGGAACTGACAGATGTAATCGAGGAAATGCTATATTAATAAATTATTATCCCCTTCAGAGAAAGTAATGACAGACTTACTGACTTACTAATTGGTCAACCGTGGTATTGCCAGGTTGTGACATGACATTGATCATTACCTGGTGAAAAGAGTCGGTGCCTTTGTGTGATGCTGTGTCTTCCTGGGAAAATCACTAATAAATCCACACAAACCAGAAGTGTCGAGGAGAGTTTTTGCTATGGAATTGAGGGAGAGTTTGTTTAAAGAAAGGAAAACTACTCTAAATAGTAAAGTAAATATTTTCCTCTGCCTTTGGGTGACCTTATGCTCAACCTCTTCCCTTATGAGAATGCTGTCTCCAAGCCTGTGGTTTTGTGGCATGTTAGTAATTCTGGAGAGCCTCTCTGTAGTTATGCAATGAACCACTTCCCAGCCACACAAACTCGATTTCCCCTTCTTTTTTCCACAAAAACCTATATACGTACTAGCTTCCTCTTTTCTTAAGATGGACTCTCTTTCTTCAATGCCAATATCAGGTCATTGCCCCTGAAATTTCTTTAGTAAGAGTCCTCATCCTCATTTCTAAGGCACAGCCTGGCAGGTCTATCAGTTGTATAGAGGCTCTGGTTTCTGGTGGTACTAGGTTAAAAGAGTCACCTTAAGTTCATTGGTCCAGTCACTTGTAGAGGTTTGAGGACATTAGTCATGATGTAATCAAAGAGATTATACAAATCCAAGACTTTATACTAACCTAAGGCTATTGTATGGTAAAATTTCACTTACATAAGATAAATAAGTTCTAGAGGTCTTCTGTACAATCCTATGCCTACGGTAAACAATACTGTATTGTTCACTTAAAATTTTTGAAGAGGTTTAAAAAAAGAATATAATGTGACATGAAGAGGGAGAGAGTATAGCTCAGTGGTAGAGTTCATGCTTAGCATGCACGAGGTACCGGGTTCAAATCCCCAGTACTTCCATTAAAATAAATAAGTAGATAAAACTAATTGCCTCTCCCCAAAATAAAAAACAAACAAACAATAAATAAAATATTGTAAAAGTAAAAAATATATGTGTATATAATATGACATGACTCTGTGCCTCATCTCATGGCTGGCAATCCCAAGGAACCCCCAGTGGGGTTTTACTGTCCCACCAGTGGGACTCCTCAAACAGGGGCTGCACACACCAACCAAAGAGGGTATCTGAGGTGGAAAATGCATGTTCCAGGAAGGGGCCTATCTGGGGCCAGACTACTGTGTTTTCCTGTACATTCCTGAATGCACCAGACCTCCTCTTCATGACGGCCTTCGTCTGCTCAGGCTGCCATAACAAAATACCATAGACTGGGTGGTTGGCACATCATTCTGAAGGCTGGCAAATCTGAGATCAGGAGGCCAGCATAGTGCGTTTCTGATGAGAGCCCTCTTCCTACCTGGCAGACAGCTGCCCTCCTGCTGCGTGCTCACATTGTAGGGAGGGGAAGCCGGGAGGAGGGACCTCTTCCTCTTCTTGTAAGGCCAGCAATCCTCTTAGGACTTTACCCACATGACCTCTTTAACCTTAATTACCTCTAAAAGCCCTACCTCCAAATACAGCCACACTGAGGGTTAAGGCATCACCATATGAGTTTAGGGGAACATGATCCAGTCTGTAGCACGACCCAGCAACCCACACAGAATGTCCCCAAATGCAGAAATCAACATTTTACAAATGCCTCATTTTTGACAACAGAAACTTTTGTCCAAAATAAATTTTGCAAAGATGTCCAGTATTAAATAAATAAATAAATGGAGAGCCCCCACCTCCTCTTAGGGGATAGGTTCCAAAAACCCAGTGGATGCCTGAAACCATGGCTAGGACTGAACCCCATATATACTATGTTTTTTCCTATAAAAACATACCTATGATATGTTTAATTTATACATCAGGCACAGTAAGAGAGTAACAAGAATAAAATAATAAACTAGAACAATTATAAAATATACTGCAATAAAAGTTATATGAATGTGGTCTCTCTCTGTCAAAAAATCTTACTGTGTAGATTTGATGCCATTTTCATCATAGCTAAGCACTTACTAGGCACTGTGGCTGTAGCTTTTGCAATTTGAGGTGTGACAGCAGAACCGGCACAAATTTCTTTTTCCTTCTTCACAATTTCACAGATAGAAGATCCATTCTTACCATAGATCTTAGCAACCTCAGTATATGACTATTTTTTAAAATTAAGTCAAGAACTTCCACGTTTTCATTTAAAGGGAGAACTTCACGGTTTTTCTTTGGCAAAATTACCAGATCACTGTGGCTTTTGAGCTTTGGGGCCATTGTTAAGTACAATAAGGGTTACTTGAACACAAGCACTGCGATACCTCGACAGCCAATCTGATAACCTGGTGGCTACTAAGTGACTAGCAGGCGGGGTATGCTGGACAAAGGGCTGATTCATATTCCAGGCGGGGCAGATAGGAAGGCACAAGATCTCATCACACTACTCAAAACAGCGCGCAGTTTCAACCTTGTGAATTGTTTATTTCTAGAATCACCAGGTGACCAGAGGTAACTGAAACGGCGAGTAACTGAAACAATGGATTGGGGGGGGGGGGTCGCTGTAAATAAATAATGTACTGGGAGATAAGGTTTGAAAATGCGTTCAGCCTGTACAGGTGTGGACAGTTGTTTCTGCACCAACATAGCTCTGTGAGAAAACACATAGGAGATTTCAAGGAGCTGCCTTCCTGGGCAAATGGCTCAAGGGCACATCCCTTGAAGCCCCCAGGGCAGACTTCTCCTTGCTGTAAAAGCAGCTGTACCTCTGTGGTTACCATGCAGCAGAGTGGAGCCAACAGGAATCTGGCTGCATGAAGAGACTCAGCCAGAGGCTGTCTCATCCTGAGTCATCTGGGTATTTTGCAGGGGGATTTAAGCAACTGGTCTAGCAAGTTAAAGCCTCTTGCAAGAATGTACACCTTTTAGCAGCCTACTGATAAAATCAAAGTACCTGCAAAACGGGAAACTTTGCAAACAAGATGTGCTCTGTGATAGGAGAGTCTGAATCTATCCATCAAATCATAAAGCAAATGTCTTGGACTGGGGTCAGAACTCTAATCTCATCCACATTTTGCCACCAGTTAGCTTGGCTGGAGAAGTGGCCCAGTTTCCTTATTAGTAAAATAAGGGGGTGGATTAAGCCAGTGAGTCTCACACGTTAATGTATATAATAATTAGCTGGACAGTTTATTTAATGTGTAGGTTTTCTGATCTGTAACTACCCGTCACCCATGCCCCCCCCCCAAATCTGATTCTGTAGCTTTGTGGCAGGACCCAGGAATCTGCTTTATTTACTGGCAGCCTGTTGATTGCGATAAAGACAGTGAAGATTCCTCCCCACCCCCACACATGTTGAGAAACACCGATGATCTTTAAAATCCTTCCGCCTGGCAGATCCTATGAGTTTATGCTTCTCAGACTCAAGCTAGTAAAGTGTGATATTAGGCCTGCATTCCTCACCCTTTAGCTCCAACAGAATTATTAAAAACAAACATCTTTTGCTCACTCTAAGCACACTGGACCACACCACTGTGACAAAGTCCAGGAGAGAGAGGAAGTAATGATGCCTGAGCAGTATTCATTTTTGCAGCCTTCATCCAGTGAAGGCTAGTGATTTTCCACTTTCATTTTTATGTTCAAAACAATGCCCTAAGGCGATAGACTGGGCATACTCCTTCGGCTCTCTCTGCTCTCTTCCTTTTCACCCTACCACCAACCATGTCCCTCTGAGTTCTCAGAACCTGGATTCCAGTCCTCGGGTAAGAAACAAGGGTCTCTGACTGTCCATTATGTCCAATTCCATTTCCAAGGTCACTAATGTGTTTTGGGTCAGATAGGTTTTTTTCTTTTTTTAACGCTATATCCTCTTCTAGGATGTTCCCGATCATTTAGAACGTCATTTGGGTGTCCAGGGCATCTTTCTGTGATCAGCATTTATTTTCAGGTGATATGAACAGAACTTAAGACTGTTTTCTTGAAGGGAGGTATGCTGTACATGGACTGTGTCTCTATGAAAGCTACAGTGAGCACAAAAGCTAGTCCTTTATAAGAGCAGCACTCTGGAAGAGGAAGGGGGAAGGACTGCACAAACACATGATGTCTGAGTTGTGTAATGAAACCCAGATTCATTCAATGATCCAGTGGAAGGACCAGGGAACCGATTTTTTCCAATTCCAAAGTTTATGGATTATGGAGCTGCTCAACTTTAGAAGGAACGAATGCAGGAGGGAGGAATAATGAACTCATTAGGACATCCTCATTTGGTCTCTTCTGCTCTATGAGTCCATCTCTAGGCTTAGAATAAGAGTTCACTCACTTGGAGTCATCCTAGGATGGTCACTTGCTGCCTGGTTTTGCCCCTCACTGTTCTAAGCAAGTTCATGGAGACAGGTCCCAGAGGGAAAGATTCAGATTGGTGATCCATCAGATACCACTTGCCTTTGACCATCCGGAGAGGAAGTTAATGAATACAGGGTCAGACAAGTTAATTTTTTACAGTTTCTGTTTATTTTTAAATTGTGTTCCAAACACTTAGAGAGACTGGTGAGAGGGAAAAAGTGGGGCAGCCTTCATAGCCATAATCCAGAAATGAGGTAAATGGCCCTAGAGCTGTGAGAAAGAGTACAAAGCCTGGCCGGAAGCTTCTCTAATGATATTATTGCGTGGCTTTGTGATGCTTATTTACATAATGATCACTCATTAGACTTGGAGCGACTCTGAAGAAGAGACCTAGTCTTCAATGATCCAAGTCTAGCCCAGTGCTTTAGCACATCATGGTATTTTGTAGCAGATTTCAGTGAAAGGATTTCTGCTATGTTGAAACTTTCTGCTCAAGTATTAAAAAGTGTACAAGACTTTTTTTCATGTTTTGGTGGCTCAGAAATTTTTGGAAAGGGAGTAAGGAAGTGGTATTTTCAGAATATTTCAGTTTCCTCTCCTTTTGGTCTTTAGTTAATCTTTTACAAATATAAAATAAGTGAGAGGGAAAAAAATATGGTTTAAGGCTCAAGCTAACCTATCAGGCTTTATGTTTTTATGACAAGTTTCTTCTTCTACCAGCATGTAAATGTTTTGATTGAAAGTCCAAAACATAGCATGGTATATAAAATTGGAAATTACATAAAGAGGTGGAAAGAACAGCTAAAGGGGAAAAAAGTGGAAGAATGCCAGAAATTGCTAATAACTATAAACCTATTGGAAAAGCTATAAAGCACATGTGAGGCCCCCAACCTGGTTTGGACTTTCTCTGCTTTGCCATTAGTTTTTGAACTGAATAAAGAAGTAATGTATTCTGCAACCCATGATTCATTATGTGAGTGTGATATTTAAGTCACTTAATTAGGGTGAATATATAATTTATCATCTAATCTGGGACGCTTTTGCAAATGAAAGGGTGCACTAAACCAGGTCTGTCTCAGACAACTCAACGCATATGGTTGCTCTACTCACCATCCACTTAAGGGGCTGCCTCTTATTCTGTATATTTTGTTCAAGATGTTCTGTATTTTGCTCAAAGGGAGATCTTAATTGGCCTCCCACATTAGGCCAGCCTGAAATGAACAGAAGTCTGCTTCAAACACATCTATTCACAGCCCAGCTGTGAGGACATGGCCCAGACCAGTGTTTCTCAAAAGGTAGAATACATGACCAAGTGACAGGCTGCTTTGGGGTCATAAAGGACAAAGGACAGTGCACAAAATAACATCACAAAGCAGAAAGTTGGGTTTAGGTGCCAATTTGTTTTTCTCCCCTCTCTAATGGTTATTAATCTTTCATTGCATGACATTACTGACTTCTAGCCCACAGTTTCTAAGTGTCACTTAAATTAAATAGTGACCTTGTTTTCCTTGTGTTTATTTTTAGATAATCTATTTATTGCAAGTGATACTGGTTTTTCATTTATTATAATGCTATTTTCTTTCAAAATGAGTTTAACAAAGAACCGCTTAAATAATATTATAGGTACTAGGTCAGTAGGAACAAAGGAAATCTTTTAAAAAACAAGAGAGAACATTCAAGACAGAACCACTAGCCAAAATGATACAAGAATTAGAAGTTCTGACCCAACAAACACACATTCATTCGTGATCCAAGGAGTCGTGGGAGGCAAGGATGGTATAAGACTTCACGCATATCTAGGTCCTTCCCTGAAAGCTAAAAGCATGAGTTAGGAAGAAATAGCCTCACCATCTTCACACAAAAAGGGAAGAGCTTGAGAACTTGCTAAAGTTAAGGAAAGCTGTCTGAACGTCAGACAAGGACACCAGATGAAAACTTAGCCAAGGGGAAATAGAGGTTGAAAACCAAGGGAGACCAATCCCCTTGGTTTAACCCTTAAAGAAGGGGAAGGAAAGAACACAAACATTAGCAGAAATACTTCAAAATCTATGGTCATAAATGAATAATATGACAAAAGGAGGTGGTTGAGGGGTGAGAATGGACAGCTCAAGAAATGCAGTTTGTCATGGTATATCCGCTGTGAAATCCATTCCTCAGGGTTGACTGAAATAGTGGGATAAAAGCCTACCTTTCCACCTGGATGTTCCCCACTCAATTCATGACTCAAAATCATCTACTCCTATTTTAGAGAAAGATTTTAATGTACAGGCAAAGCTTCCTAGGGAATCATTCAACATTTAAATGTGATGAGAGACATATGAGCTGGAAATGGGTTTTTGGAACTTGTTAGCCTATTAGTGGTGATTGAAATCATGACAGTTGATAAAACTGCACTCTATGCCTCCCTCACAGACACTTTGCCCATGCTACTGTTGTCTGCAAAGAGGGTTCTCCTCCTACAAATCTTCCCCGGTCTGGTTAACTTTTACTATTCGTTGTTCAGGTGTTCAGGTCTTGGCTTAAATGCCCCTCCATCTCCACCTGTGCCTTTGGTGTATGACCTCATAGCCTCCTCTTTCACAGCCCCTGTAACTCTGTTGTTACTACTTATTTAACATTCTCTAGTAGACTCTAAACTCCCTGAGGGCAGAAATGGGGACACCGTGACATCCCCACCACATGACCTAGTCTGGCACCAGTAGCAGTCAATAAATGAACGGATAAGTGAATGAGTGACTGATGCACAGCACGTTGTCATCACTCATGAATGTTCATGACAAGCACATGGACGTGGTCTTTCTGGGCCAGCCATGAGGAGAGGTGTGAACCGCTGAGAAGAGGGGGCACATCAAACCAGCTGCCGCTCAGATCAGAATAACGTAATGGAAGTGAGAACCTCAGAAAACATGTGGGAAAGAGGTGAAGTTCATCTGTCCCAAGGGGCCCTCTCATGGGTAGGGCTTGGTCATGACTGGCTTAGGAAGTGGGTGAGACCAGCCTAAAGTTTGGAGACACTGTTGCGGAACAGGACATGACAGCACTCAGATGTCTGCTCATTGTGTTTTTAAGAGTGATCTCATCAACACGTGTGATTTTTTATCTCCTCCTGTTGGAACAAGCCTCTGCCCCACGGAGGGAATTGCTGAGCCACATCCCCTTGGTCTGAAAGGGGTGCAGCTCATATAACTGAGATGAGAAGAAGCCAAGCTAAGCCTGCTTTCCCGGCCCAATTATGCTGCTTCTATTAAAAATAGAACTAAATCCTCCAACAGCTACCTAAATACAAATTAATCACTAGGAAAACATTTTCTAAAATAATCATAAAGAGAAACAGTTATGTAACTTAGGACAGGTTTACCTTTCAGAATCTCAGTTTCTTTATCTGTAAAACTGGAATTGCAATCCCTACATTTCAGGGTTGATCTTATGCTCAAATAGATAAAGCACCAAACACCAAGGTTGTTGTTATTTGTAGAAATTTACGGTAAACTGTAAGGAAATACAAACACCTCAGCATAATGTGATGACCCTCTCACTAAATATTCACTCTTCTATTCCAAACATTAATCTAAACTGTGTTTTCCTTTCGACTGCAGCAGAAGATAACCTATTACTTTATCCTGAACATTTTTTAGGTCAAGAAGCCTTCTAGATCAGTATACATTAGTGCATGAATACCTTGAGTCCCTTGAGACCCTTCTCTTTAGCCTGATTTTTTTCTCACTGTAGTAAAAGACAGCTTTTCAAGCCCGTTTAAAGGCAAGACCGTATTTGTCTAGGATTCCACCTCTCAGTTCCTGTTTCTCCTTACCCCTGAGCCATCCCTTTGACCTATGCTCAGAGCACCAGTTCCATCCCCACCAATTGACTACCAACTCCCAACTTGGAACCTTTCAGGGTATCATTCTGCTACCTCTCACATCGGAATCATCAGATGCCTCACTCCAGACCTTCCAAGTCAAACTCTGTAAGAGTGAGGTTGGGAATTCACATTTTAACAAGCTCCTTACACTATTCTTAGGCACATAAAGCTTGAGAATCCTGGCCAAAGGCAGCATATACCTGGGCTGAGAAAAGTGCCTGGGGCTCTTAGGGCAGAACTCTGCTGTCACCACCTTTCAAGTCCCATTAAATGCATGTGCCTCTTTTCACAGCACCTGAAAAATACCTCAACGGTATTTTTCAACTTTAAACCTGTTTTGCTCTTTGGAAAATCTAGTGCAGAAATTGGTACCTAACCAAGTGTAACTGGAGTAATTTGTGACGAGCCTTTGGCTTAAATAACCAACACTTCAAGTTAATGAATAATAGGTTCACGTCAATGATTCCCAGAATGTAAGGCACTTGCTGTTGACCTTGAGAGAGGATTTTAAATGGCATCCTCACGTGGCATGAAATAACAATGAGTCACAAAGTGACATTCTTTCCATTCCTCTTTCAAGCTTTCTGACTACATCAAGGAGTAAGTCTCAGAACGGTGCTGGGTGTCTTCCACCACCATCCAAGCACTCTGCTTAGCACTTCCCAACCTGTCTTTTTTTTTTTTAATAAAGAGAGAGTAGGTTTCAGGCTACAGCTTTCTCAAGCAACAGTATTTAACTGGAGTGGAATGAATTCTGTAACTTCTTGTTTATTTACCTTTATTATTTTCTTTGATTTAGTATATATACTGATATAACATTTCCTTTTATTAAATATCTAAATGTTAAACAGTAAGTTGATTTAAAGCAAAATAATGGTCCAGGTAATATATGGTATGGCAAAGATCATGAAGGATGCAAATGAGTAACTAAAGTTTCAGAAAAACTGTCTAGTATCTAGTTCTAGATGAAGAGCTATGAGCAGGTTAGAGCCTGCTCATAGAGAAAACAGATTTTCCCGTTGTACCCCATGATGCTGAGTTTGCTACATTGATATTTTATGCACAAGAAGAACAATTCATTTAGCATTTCTTCGATGCAAGATACGAGTAAGGTTCCACACCAGCTGTCTCATAGTCATAAAGGAGAAGGAAAAGCCAATTTCTCTTTTTACGAACCATATGTAAAATGGCAAAGCTCAAGAGTTGTTTATAGGTTAAGGGCATGGGCTGGTTTTACTGCTTATTAGTTTGAAACAATTACATATCCACAATACACAATATATACATACATATGTACATATATATTTAAGTAAATATATTTATATTTGTAAGCTATACGTATAAACATATATAATATACTATGTATAGATATATAGTTATATGTAATATACTATATATAAATATATTACATATATTTTGTATATGTTTATAAACTAAGCACAGTGCCCAACACATAGAAAGTGCTTGATATGGGCTTGTTATTTTGTCGTTATTTAAAATTAGCATAGCTGCTGCTCTTTATCATTTTTTGGTGCTTAAAGTGAATCATTGGGATGGTCATTTTCTAAGGATATGTAAACCCTTTACGACTTCCAGCTTTTAATTCTTTACTCTTGAAGTTAGTCTGAAGAACAATTTGGATCCCTTGACTGAAATTATTTTCCCATATTTTCTCACACTTATATTGTACCTTTCCAAAAATCTTATCTCATAGCCAACTATGTTTAGGACCACGTTCCCCTGGTAGAGGGACCCCAGCATACGAGAATAGGCTCAGAATATCTGAACTGCTAGGGACCCTAGCTTTTCAAATCTTACAGACACACTACTAACAACACTGCTTAGCTGACTGAGTTATGAGAACTGATTCAGAATGAGTAGAAAAGACAGTAAATTTTGCCCACTTTATTAGTAATGTCTCTTGAAGGAGAAGATAGGCTGATCATAAATTATTCTAGTTAGTAAGGACAAGACAAATTAAGTTTTGTAGACCATTACACCTTTATTTTTTTCTCTGATAAGTTATGGTGTCTTCTTTTTATTTGGTGATGGTTTTCTCAATTTATACAGTAATGCTCATCTCTGAGGTTGATCTCTTGCATGAAAACTTTCGGTAGAAAGTTGTGGCTTCTGTTAATACAAGCTGACTCATGAAAATGGGCTTTGGGAAGCCAGCCTTGCTTGAAAAGAAATAAAACATTAACTATGTGGGTGTTTATGTTTCTATTCAGTAAAGTATCAGAGAGAAATGTAGTGGCCTTGCAAATGGACATGTGGTAGCCTTTGTGAGACCAGGGAAATGAGATCTTTGGAGGCTATATATTAAACAAATGATGTAGTCTACTTTCTAAACTCAGTACAAGTACATTCACAAGATATGCTCACATAATTTCTTTGTCCATTTTCTTTTGTTTCTTACTTTACCTTCTCCCCCAACCTGGGCTATTAGTACTGAGTCCAGTTTCTCCCAATAGCATCAACTCTCAAGTCTCCTACTTAACCCCATTATCCAAGAAATCTAGGGGCTGACTTTATCCCAAGTGGGCCAGTCTTGCTTCTACTCTCTAAGGTACGAGTCTCACTGGATCACTGTGGCCAGGTTTTCTCAGTATCACACACTGTCACTACTGAAGTTGTGTCCCACAAAGTCTAACATTTTTTGGTAGTAATGTCCTTGCCAGCCAAGGCCTGGCTAGTGCTGCAGTGGTACCAAGCAGTAAGGCTCTACAGTTGCATCTCTTTTATGTCATATTCTACCAGACTGACAGCAGTGCAGACTGGTAAAATCTTGAGGAAGTTCTGGCATCAGCTCCATGCTGTGCCACAATCCTCCCTTTATATCTTGAACTTTGGTCACTAGACTGCATGCTTTCTTTCCTCAAAGTTAGTTTTATTTTACAAATCTTGTTGCTCTTCCCTTCCAATATAATTTCCAATGTTCATGAACCCTAGTTCACAGTAATTCATCTTCTTAACTTCGGGAAGGTAGAATTTCAACTCACTGTTCTGCAAGAAAATCTGTAAAAAACCGGGTTAGATAACCCATCTGAATTCAAGGCCACTTAGTCTCTTTCACGTGGAATCACCCAAAGTGAAAGGCCTATCTCCACTTTAATGTATGGCATAGCCAGAGGTATACCCTTCAATGACTGCTTCCCATCTGGGTGACACTGGGTACAGGAGAGCTTTATTCAAAATTCTAGTTTGTTTGTTCTTCTTTGGAGAATTTATATAATAGGGAATTTTGAGAAACTGCCTAAAATGTCCATAAAACCAAAGTTTTAATTAGGACATTCTTTATGGACATAATATACTTCCTTTCAGGAAACAAACCCACTATTTTCTCAACCCTTATGTTGTTTATCCTTTAGAAGATACCCCACTATCCTACCATGGCTCACTTTGATTTTTTTCATCTGTGTACCCCAAAGATAAATGAACCTCAATAGGGTCTGTGAATTTAACTTTCAAGATGCATCTATATTTATCAAATAAATTATTGAGCTGGAAACGAAGCAAGGTTGGTGAGGGCTTAGACATAATTTAGCAACCACATCTGTCATGGTATGAAATATCTCTCAGGCATTAGTGATTATGAAGCTTTGCAGAAAAGCAGTGGCCAAGGGTCTAACCAAAGGAAACTTGGACTAAGATCAAACCATCCTTGCCCCAGTGGCTTGAGGTTGCTCCTTTTTGTTTTTCTTGAGCTCTCTAGAGAAAGTCTGATCATATTCTTCTGCCTCTAACAACTACATGTAGAATAGGAATTGGCAGGGGACCGAGTGATCAGCTAGTCTAAACCTTTGAGTCATAAATTCCTTCACTCTTGCAATGATTGATACAGATGGTCAAGAGTACAAATGAATACCCTATGTCTAAATATCTTAAATTTAAACACAAAGCTAAAAAATTGTTAAATAGATATGTTCTGTCTTCCTTGATAAAAATACCTTCATAACTACCTGGAAAATAAGGTCCAAATTTAGAATTCTCAGACCCCTTAGACTTCTACTTAAGATTCTGCCTTCAGATCTCAGTAGCCAAAATATGTTAGCTTAGCGAGTACAGTTTCAGAACCAGAGTTATTTCAAGGATAGTCTCTGAAGTTCTCCTTTCCTGGAGACCTCAAAGAAAGTCTCCTTGTGGATCTTTTCTTAGGACCCCCAATGATTCTGAGCGTCTAGTGGAATTCTAAGCCAAATCAGGTCTGCTTTCAGCAACACTTCCAAGATAGGACACAAAGAAACCGATGTCCTACCATCTTAATGAATTTCATATGCCTTTTCCAGGCCAGGCCAGACTCAGTTCTTCTAAGACCCAAGGCACTAGGCTAGGGTATCCTAGAGATTGGCTCTTCTATGTTTTCAAAGGGAGAATGTATAAAGACTCTGTATTAGGGTTCTCCAGAGAAATAGAATATTTGAGATTTTATACATAAGATATGTATACACACACACACACAAACACACACACACACACACACACACACACACTTGTGGGCCACAGTCTTGCCCCCACCTTGCCCCCCAGAACAGCAGGCATAAGCCTGCTCTGGGGAACACCTACCACAAGGCTGTCTCAGGAACCAGAACAAGGGGTGTCACAGGTTCAGGAAGGAGGCCTAAGGGCAGGAAGTGGAGATAAGTACCGTTGAGACAGATGGCCATATCACCAGCCAGGTGGGCAGAGTACCACCAAGAAACAGCCACTGGTTTCAAGGGCTCCAGGTCTGGCCAGATGGGTCCTTGAGGAAGGACTCAGCATATATATATATGATTTATTTTATTATAAAACAAATAAATATTTATGATTTATTTTAAGAATTTGGCTCACATGAGTATAGAGGCTGGCAAATTCAAATTCTGCAGGGCAGGCCTGCAGCCTGGAGAGCCAGGGCAGAACTGAAGCTGCTGCTCAAGTCCAAAGGCAGTCTGCTGGCAGAATCGCCTCTTCTTCAGGGGATGTCTGTCTTTTTTCTCTTAAGACTTCCAACTGATTAGCTGAAGCCCACTGACATTATGAAGGGGAAGCTGCTTTACTCAAAGTCTACTCATTGAAATGTTAATCTCCTCTTAAAAAAATCTTCATATCAGCATCCAGACCAGTGTTTGATCAAATATCTGGATCTCATAGTCTAGCCAAGTTGACACAAAATTAACCCTCGTAGGCTCCGTGACAGTGCATATCTTCTTAGGTGCAACAGCAGTGATGATGCTAAAAACAAGACCTTGTTTGCCAAGTGCTGTCACATTTTTTTAAAGTTAAATTTGAATACATCCATCTTGATTTACCTAGGGAAATACCAGTAACCTCGAGGAGGCCCAGGGGGCTGTCTAATGGTCACACACTATAGGTTTTATTTCCATTCAACTGCTGGCAGGCAAAAATGTCAGTCCTGAAAAGACATACCACTTCCAGGGCTAACTGCTTTACTAGGTGGGACCACGTTTCCACAGGAAGAGTTTGAATTTCAGTTGTTAGGAAATCCTATATTCGGCAAATTGGGGAGCTATGTCAAACCCCATAAATAAAAGCAGGCCAGGTTACTTATAACTGCACTGATTACCTTTCCAGTCCATTTTTGAAGCCAGAACCTTAGGTAGTAAATTTAGGTATTAGTTTCTCACATGGTGCTGTTCTCTGTTTCTTTTGTACTTTGCAACTGAAGGGGGAATATATATAGTGAGGGAGATAATACGAAATGGGGGAAATAATATTTTTCTATCTATATAAACAATCTGGATTCACTAAGGATTCTAAGATTCCAAATAAAATTTACCATACTTTATAGACACTCAAATCAGAAGTCACAGGGGCTATATGCCATCTGTTCAATATAAACTAACCAGAGAAGAAAAGAGAAAGAAATTTATAAGATGCAAAGTAAAAATATTAAGTACAATAATAATAGCTTGGATTTCACACCAACTATATTTCTGCCAGACACACTATGTATACATTACTGCTAATTCTAAATACAAGGCAGGAAGTGTCATTTTCCCCTATTTAAAGGTAAGATTAAGATTCAGAAAGTTGAAACGTCCTGCATAAGGTCCACTGGAAACTACTCGTTTTGCCAGGATTTAAGCAGCAGTTTTCTTTGTGGAAAAGTAAAAGGCAGGTGTAAAAGCGATACAGCTCAGACTCCCCTCAGTCCCAGGAGTGTCAGGAAACTCAGGAGCTTTCAGTGGATGGACAAAGTCGTCTTGACTCTCAGGACTGAAAATCCCTTTGATGGTTTCCAAGACACCTCCAGTTTCTGGAATTTTCTCACTTTATTCTAAAGAGTGGAAATTTATCCCTTTATAGTGACAATCCAACTAGAAAGATCAAAGTTAAGGGACAGTATCTTTTCCAATGAGCTCTAGGAAAGATTGGTGAGTTGCAGAAGAGGAAGTCTGAGGGATCAAGTTAATGACTTGAGCTCTTTCCTCACTCTTATCTCTCTTCCTTGGTCCAAATCAGTGACAGGCACCAACACCAAAAGTAGCCAAAATTCTTCCTCTTTCATTTATCCTTTTCTTCATTAATTGATCACATACTACATATCAGACACGGTACTGCAACTAGGAAGTGAAAGACATCGTCCCTGTGTCTTGAAGAACTTGCTGTCTACCCCTGGAGGAAAAAAAATTCACATAATTATACTATACACCTGGTTAAGTAAAATAACAGATTTCTGTAATGGATACTATGAGAGTAAAGGAAGGGCTTTCAAGGTGGCAAGCAATTTGCATTCCTGGGAGGAGCCTCCAAGATGATGGCTGTGTCAGATGGCCCAAGGAGCAGCAGTAGTAATAGTAATGGCACATGGGATCACCAGGTGATGCTGGAGTGCTCAGCCGGGGCAAGTTCCAAAATAGCCTATGAGCTGGGTGACCTCAGGGACCAGGAGGAACATGGGAGTTGTGAAAGATCCTAATTATCCCCTCCACTTCAGGCCAGAATTCATGATTCAAAGAGCTGCAATTCCAACAGTTCCCATGAAGGAGGGCTGAGATATGGAATGAATGTTCTGTAATCTGTACCTCACTTGCACCCCAGGCCGGTATCCCTGAGAGAATGCTTGTTATGTTTTTAGAGATTTCCGGATAGTATTTCATCTGAATTAACTCAACTCAGAAATTTGAAATACAGCAGCATCATATCACAATGCTTATAGAAAAGGTATCTATTGTGGGATGAGTTGTGGAAGTGTATGTCTGTTGATAGAGTTTAAGGCAGATCATTACCTATCTTAAGTCTTCTTTAGAGTTGTTAGTGGACAGAGGGGCTCATAAATTAGGAAGCCCACCAAAGTGTGGGTCCTTGTCATGGACGGTGAAAGAATTTGAGCCACAGAGGCAGAGGGACAAAGCCACTTGATTGCTCAAAAGAGGAAAAGGAAAGAAAGTGCTCTAACGAGGATAAAGTGCTCTAGCAGGGAGCCATCAGCAGGATGACTGGTAGAGACAGCTCCAGCTGTGGCTCGGGCCACGTGGACTTTTATGGGAGGCTTCCATCATCATGTCCTTGTTCCAGGTATGCTGGAGCTGATTGCCTTTGTTTTCCATCTTTGTACGTGGGCTTTTCTGGTTGTTGTCATGGCAATCATCAACTGTCATGGCGCTGGTGGGTGTGTCACTTAACATGCTAATACATTACAGTGACAATATAATGAGACTAAAGGTCCTCTGGAAGTCAGATCCTCCACCGTCTTGGGCTTTGCAGGTTATAACCAGTTCTTGTTTCTTTTTTTTTCCTCCTGAGACTTAAATAAGAGTAATTGGTTTCTATTTGAGGGCAGAGCAGGGGTATGATCCTGGGGGCAAGCCTTGGTAAACAGGACCCTGCCCCAAGGCTGCACTACTGTTTCTTGACTGTTCTTTGTTTCTGCATTCTCCCCCTTCCCTGATTAGCAACTGCTTGAATCTGCCCTTTGGAGCTCAGTGAAGGTCAAGGAGGCTGAATGAAACCTATGTTCTACAAACAAGAAACAGGGAACAGGAAAGATGTGCACCAGGGAGGACCCCACAGAGTCCTGCTCAGTATCAGAGTAGCCAGTCTGGAACTGTGGAGTAGAGTCTGCACGAAGCTTTCTCACCAGCCCTTAGCTCCACACTGACCAGAGCCCACCAGCCTTTCATAAACCTAGCAAAGGCCTGTCTATTTACAGCTGCAGGGACAAATACATTCACAGCAAACCTAGTTGGAGACAAATGTGAAATCACAATCAGTATGCACGAACATTTCAGATCCTTAGAACGACCTGTCATTACATAAGGGAGAACGTATGCCGATGTAAAGAAAATGTCTTTTAGATTGAGAAATGTGACTGGTCTGTTGTTCCTCACCAGCCCCCTTTCCTCTGGGTAGCAGCGTGTGTGTGTGTGTGTGTGTGTGTGTGTGTCTGTGTCTGTGTGTGTGTGTGGTGAGACGGCGGGCGGGTGCAGTGGGAGAGGGGGTGGAGATATAGTTCAATCCAGTAGTTTCATCTGCCTCTTTAGCTTGGTCTCAGCTTGGATTACTCACAAAAATACTCAGTCTTTCAGAGCCCAACTTCCTTCCCCTATTAATCTCCAAGATGACACGTGAGTGTAGACATGTGGCTCCCATAGCTCGAGGTGGTTGAGAGGAGGCACAGTTCAAGGAGCTATGCTGTGCTGCCTGAGTCTTCGTGGGGTCCCTTCGGGGGGGGGGGGGTTGCTGATCTCAGCTGCTCCCGGGACTGACAGTTCTGTTGGCATCTGCGACTGAAGATCACAGCTGGTGTAATTCATAATTTGCAGTCTGTTCTGTCAGCTAGTCTGGGCCCAGGAATTTCTCCTGATGACTTAATCCTTCCTCAGTCCTCAGTGATGCTGTGCATCCCCCCAGAGGTCTGACTGTTCTTCCCTAATGGTTCCAAGTTTAGGTGTTGGCTCTGTAGCCCAGAGCCACTTTGCCCCTACTTGCTGATTTTCAGCACAATTCACCACCACTACCCACGCCCCCCAGGGGCAAGTGGGAGTTTTTGAGTCTGTCTATGCTATTTGGGAAAAAAGCTAAATTCCAGGCCTGTCCCTGTCTAGTCTGCACCACTTTTACTTTTATGGGGCCACCTGTTAAGGGTTGAATTGTGATCCCCCCAAAAAGATATTTGAAGTCCTAACCCCCAGTACCTTAGAATGTGACCTTGTTTGGAAATAGGGTCGTTACAGATGTAATTATTTAAGATGAAGTCATACAGGAATAGGGTGGACCTTTAATCCAACATGACTGGTGCCCTTATAAGAAGAGCCACAGAGACACAGAGACAGGCACGTGAGGGGAGAGGGCCATGTGAGAACAGAAGTGGAGATTGAAATGCTGCAGCTGGAAGCCAAAGAAAGCCAAGGGCTGCCAGCAGCTGCCAGAAGAAAGGATGCAGCTCATGCACAACTTTCAGACGGAGCGTGGCCCTGCCAACACCTTGATTTTGGACTTCTGGCCCCCAGAACTCCGTGACAATAAATGTCTGCCGTGGTTTAAGTGCTACAGCCACCCAGTCTGCAGGGCTTTGCTGCAGCAGCCCCGGGAAACTAACACACCACCCCAGGATAGAGCTGAGATGTCTTGGGTCCTGTGAGGGAGCCTTCTTCCAGCATCCCAAACAGGAAGCAGGACAGACCCTGCGGGTTCTCCTCGCTCTGACATTGCCCCACACACCCCCAACATCACCTTGCACTCCCCGGAGTTCAGGGCACACAGCTGACTGCCTGCTTTCTTTCTTCTCCTGACAATCAAGCAGGACCCAAAGGGTCAAGTTTTCCTCACTTCCTTTTCCTACCTGACTCAGATACCCCTCTTCTAAAGTCTGTGATCAAATCCATCAAGCCTTACCTCTTGATATATTAAAGAAAACCAAAAGAAGGAAAGAACAAAACTTAGAAAATACTTTTCTCTCCAAAAAACCGATCTGGGCTATGAGTCTTGCTTTCCCTCAGACTCAAATATCACATTTGAGACGCGAGAAGCTGGCTACTGACTGTCTCATCATCTTCACGACTCTAAGTCCCGCACACATCGCAGGGTCAGCACATGTATCTGATGCAAAAAGCCCGAACATAAATAACACTTGAGAGCAGAGCTTTCACAGAATCATTGCCCAATTACTTCCCTTTTTGCAGACAACTTATAACCATGCTCTATTCTCTCCTTGAGAAGTGAAGAAAAAAGAAATCCTTAGCAGTATCCTCTCATGCTCCAACCCATTTGCTGAGCTGCACATTTCCGCCTGGCAGTCTGGACCAAAAACAGCATGACAGGCACACTGTAAGCCACGGGGGCCTTGGGGAATCAGGGTCAGTACATCTTCTTATAACTAGATCTTCTGTATGTCTCATTTGGTAGCTTCAATGTCCAATCTTACTGTGTGTTCATGTCATAGTACTTACTGTCTAGCCGTGTTCCTCCTGGGAACTCCAGACATTTCTGGGGGCCTACAGCATTCACTCTCTTTTCTTCCTTTCTGCCAGACTGTGATACTTCTTTAGATACCCACCCTTTTCTAACACAGTCCATGTCCTTCAGTGGCCTGATAGACTAAACGGTTATTGCATTAATTTTTTCTTGTGATTGGCTCTGAAATGAGCATGTGACCCAAATCAGACTGATGGGGCTCAAAGAGCTTCTGCTAGATATTTCTGGGGAAAAGCTTCCTTGCTCTTAGGGGACTCGACAGGAAGCAAGTCTCCCTTACAGCGGAAGTGGAAGAAAAATGCATGGAGCCCTGTCTGCAGCAGGCAGATATCTAACAATTATGAGGACAACTCTCCTTAAAAGGAAGCTTGTGTTCAGCAGAGCTCAGGGATGAATGCGTCTGAGTCCAAGTGCTGAAGCCCACTCAGTCTAGGATGTCCAGTTATATGAGGCGGTGACTTTCTATATGATTTAAACTAATTTGATAGACTTGTGGTTGACAGTATTCTAACAGATACAAACTTCAGTGGCCGATGTAGAGTACATACAACGTGGGGAAAAAGCCACAGAGCAGTTTAGCCTGTTTAGTCATAGTTGCGTAAATCATTCATTCTGCCTACATGTTCTGGAAACCAAGGGAGATTTTTTCCTTATGTTTCTATTTCTAGACTCCTTACCTTTCTGAACCATATTTTGATGGAGTCGCCTGTTCACACTAAAAACTTAACATTTAATCCATAAATTCAAAGAATGGCTATTCTGTGGTGTACTTCCAAGAAGTATTTTTAGCTTTAGTGTCAATAATGCCTAGGTGAGAAAACAGAAAAGGAAAAGACTTGCTTATGCCCATGAATTTCCATAATCTAGGTTTTTGTCACAAATCAGTGTCAAACAATACAACAAACATACAAATGGCTGAGATTTTCTCTGATAAGCTGAATCCAGATTCTTTACTCTGTCAATATATTTCTATTTTGGTAATATGTGGAGATTCTTACCCCATCAAAAGGAGAGACACTAAAATGTTAGTTTCAAAAGATTCTCATTTTTTGGAACTCTTTTTTTAAAATTTAACTTAATTTTTTTATTGAGTTATAGTCAGTTTACAATGTTGTGTCAATTTTTGGTGTACAGCAGAATTCTTAATCATACATGAATATACATATATTCATTTTCACATTCTTTTTCACCATGAGCTACTACAAGATATTGAATATATTTCCCTGTGCTATACAGTATAAACTTGTTTATCTATTTTATATATACCAGTCAGTATCTGCAAATCTCAAACCCCCAGTTTATTCCTTCCCAACTGCCTCCCCCCTGGCAATTACAAGTCCGTATTTATCTGTGAGTCTGTTTCTGTTTTATATATAAGTTCATTTTTCTTTTTTTTTTAAGATTCCACATATAAGGGATATCATATGGTATTTTTCTTTCTCTTTCTGGCTTATGTCACTTAGAATGACATTCTCCAGGGACATCCATGTTGCTGCAAATGGCATTATGTTGTCATTTTTATGGCTAAGTAGTATTCCATTGTATAAATATACCTCAACTTCTTTATCCAGTCATCTGTCAATGGACATTTAGGTTCATCTTTTTGAACTCTTAATGAAACCAATTGTACCAGAAAATGCTTAGAGTAACATTAGGTAGTTGTATTAGATAAACAAGCATTTTTCATTGGAGGAAAATACAAACCACACCTTCTTTTAAATAATCCCTTAAGTGCTACATTATTTTGAAGGTTTTTTTACTTGAATGTTCTCAATTTTTGGCTCATTTAAATCAGCCCATAGATGAGCCTATAAGAAGCTGGAAAAGGAAAGGAAAGTTTAACTGTAACCAATTAGCTTCTCTTTAGTTGTTTTAAGAAGCTTACTTTAGGAAAGAGTTTTCTGGAATAAAATCTTGGTTTTCTTTAAGTTCATCTTTGTCATCTCTTCTTAATGTGTTTATTATTGTTAATATTAATACTATATAAAACTTTATATTTGATTGTCTTATTAACATCTTTTTTAAAAAACCTTAGAAATAAGCCAGGCAGGTAAAATTCTTTCAATATGGTATTTGCTGGAATTATCCAATTATTCCAAAGGATAAACCTGGCACATTAGGGATAAGTTTAGTCACATCCTCTTTAAAGTGTAGTTTTCAGAGTCACTTGAGTAATTTTAAACGCCTGTGCTATTTCCCTTCCTTTGCCTAGGCGCTGAGGAATTGTGGCTGCTACAACAAGAGTTGGACCCTACCTTTTCTCTCAGATAGGTAGTCAGGACGTGAGATAGCATGACAACAGTGGAACAAAGGGAACTTCTTAAAGCCCAAGAGTAATGCCGTCATTTTTCTCCATCGCCAGGGAAGGAAATCAGAAACTCTGCCATCCCACATTCCTTTGGCAATTCTGCCCAGGGAGGTGTGGTCCTGTAGGGAGGAGGGAAGAGTAGGGGAAGGGAGTGAAGATCAGATGAGCCAGAGCCCTCTGGGAGAGACAGCCTAAGTCCAGGACAAAGCAGGCTACGTATCTGCAATTTCTAACTGTAGGGTGATTCCAGCCAGGACTTGCTGGGTGGTTTGGAATCACCCCTCACTTGTAATGATCACAAATCCACTCATTGTCATTCAAGTTGTTCATTAAACCTTTGGGGTTTCTATTTAAAACGAGGAGGTTTGGAATGAGTAATGCTAACAGTTGTTGAAGCACTCAGAATCCCGGATAAACAGGTATCTGATTTATTTATCTAAGCTAATGCTAAGTAAATGTAAAGCAACACGATCACCTTTAGCTTCAACATGGATGGGGTAAAAATAAATCTAATTTGAAGATTTCCAAGGAATAAAACTGGTAAATTTAAAGTGACGCAGTGATTTAAAGAAATTAAGTTGATTTGATGCTTGGGCCCCTACAGTGTACTTCCTTCACTTTCTTTCACTGGATTTGTGGGTACTGAGAGCAGATCTTGAGGATCTCTGTGTAATGGCATGGAGCTGGGCTCTGCGTGACACAGCAAGCTGAAACAAGTTATCATCTTCTATACCTTTAAAGGGAATAGTGCACAGTAGTGTTAAGTACGTAGTATTTTTGAATGTTGAATAAATTAACCCACAGCAAAGGATAAACTAGAACACACTTCATCTGCAATATTTTAATTATATTTTACAGAATAATTTCTTATATATTTAAAGTTAACATTGAATCTCATTGTATATGTATCTGTTTGATAATAAAGTGAAGACATTTTGACTATCAAAATTTGGCCAAGAAGGCACTAAATTGGTCATTTATGTCCAAATAAGGAGCAATATATTTTGTGATTTCAATATACATTCAAAATATATTACAAACTATTTTCATGAGCATGATTCTGTTAAATGAGAATAAGCAAGGTTTAGAGTGAATTTAAGGTTGACCTAAGGATCCTGGCAGAGCTGTAGTGAGACACTGTGTAAGAAAGTGCTCTGTAAAGTGCCATGAAGCTGTTCCTAAAGCACAGGGGTATCACAATGGAAGCTGAAGTCAGACGGGCTGGAACAGTCAGACCCTCCCAGGTCGGCTGCTGGCTGGCGGTCCGCCCTGGGGCAAGTTATTTCATCCCTGAAGCCTTGGTTTTCCCATACATAAAATGGAAAAGAACACTATATTCCTCACAGGGATTTAGTAAATATGAGATGAACTAATGCACAAAAGCATTTTCGCCCAGTGGCAATTCAAAGCAAGAACTTAATTCACATTATCATCTTCCATTTCTTCATCATCTTCATCACCACCCACCACCAGAAGTGGTCTCTTCTCCCTTACTGCTAATCCTACAAAATGTCAAGACTGCCAAGAGAAAAAAGGAAAGGAAATACAAAAATAGGCAGATGATTGCTAAAATGTGTTTTTAGAGTCTCTCACTTAGAACAATCTGTAAACTGGTCTTTTCAGGCTTGTCTTCCTCAGATGGATGGTCCCCGAAATCTAAGTGACCTATGGACAGAAACCTGACCATATCATTCCTCTAATCTCTTACACAGTTGTCTGTTACCTACTAGGCAAAGTCCATAGCCTTTGCTCTGGTTTTCAGGGAGGGTCTTTCAGAATTGAGCCCCTGCCTGCACCTTCATCCTCACGTCTGACCAGGTAGACCAGATCAGATCAGGTAAATCAGGTGGACCTACCTGGCTACCTCCTGGACAAATCCTGCTTTGTTATGACTCACTTGAGAAAACACCAAAAAAATGAGCAAGTCAGCCCAGATTCTATCACTTCTTGGGAAGCTACATGCATACCCACTTGTCAAATTGCTTTATAAACACACTACACTGTGAGCTCCTTATGGGTAGGGTCCCAGGGCTTACCATGGTGCCTGACATATTTTAGGGGCTCAATAACTATTTCTGAATGAATGGCTCAATGAATAAATGAATGAATACACATCGGATAACCAGATGCAAAATATATAGATTTGCAGAGTTGCTGGAGCCAGTAAAGTACCTTACAAGTCTTGAAGGGGACTGAAAAAGAACATTCTTTTCCCAATCTAGTTTGAAAACAACGAAAAGATAGACATGGAAATCTGGCAGAAGGAGATAAAAATGTCACCCTTATTACTGATAAAGATAATGAAGAAGGACATGGCTTAGGTGCAGGACAACAACAGACTTCCTGAAACTGCACTCTAGAATTAGACTCAGTCTCCAGACCCCACACCCCTCCTGCTGGAGGACTTGCCTCTGTATAACTTAGAGCGCGAAGGAGAAGACCAGAATGTGTAGTTCCTGAGGTCAGCTGGCTGCCAACCACCCAGAGCCAGTTTACTTTCCAAATGCACCAATGAAATACTTACCTCTTCTCCTCTGGGACAGAGTGAGTCAAGTGGGGAAGAGAGGCCAAAAGGCTTACAGCAACTGATGTCACTTAGACTTGTAAGTCGAGCCAGGGGAAGTTGCTCCGCTCCCATCCCCAGTATCCTCATGTCCCACAAGAGACCGGAGAAGTGGATCACAAAGATATTCCCAAATTATATATCAGTCAATGGAGTATCTTTCGACTTTCTCTCCTTAACTCCCCCTTTCCAATTGATCTGTAAACACAGATTGAATGATGTACTTAAGCATACTTCTTATCAAGGTTTTATAACTGTTATGGTTTCTAAAAAATTAGACCTCTTTTTTTACTCAACTCATTCAATGAAGCTTAGCAAATATTTACTGAGACCCTGCCAAATGTCAAGCACAGTAAAATATAAAGATAAGTATATGATAGTGATCCTCTAGAGTTTACAATCCAGACAGCATCTACTGATCTTTTTTCTGAACTAGAGAAAAGGGAACTTGGTCACTTATGAGATCAAAATGCAAGAGAAAAATATTCCTTTTTTTTTTTTTTTCTAATTTCCATGTTTTTCTCAGTAGTTAAGTGACTGTTCACCCAGAATTTAGGATATTTCTCTTCCCCGTTGAGCAGCATGAGAGCCAAGAGACGGATGACAAAGGTCATGGAAACCACTGGAGATCCATTTAACTTCCCTCATCTCGCTCATGTTGCTCCATCTCACAGAGGCCTGCAACTGGTAAAGAGAGGAATTGGGCAAAAAGGCTTGGACAGATTGTTCAAATCCATCACCACAACTGTAAAACAGCTCAGACTAGCGGATGGATGATTTCCCCTTCCACATGAAGGCATCATACCTACTCCTCTCCTAGCCTGGCTTCCTGGATCTTCCATTGTTCTTTGTTTGTTTAAAAAAAAAAAATCTTGAGATCTTACATTTCTAAGAATTTTAGTAGCTTTTTTATTTAACTAGATTCTAGAAGGCTGCACACATTATTTTACTAGATCTCAAGCTCACACTAGTTTTTCTGTTCTGTTTTGTTTTTACCTCATTTTGTCTTACATCTTCTCATCACCAATTGGCTGAAACAAGTCAAAAAAAAAAAAAAAAAAAAACCACCAGGAATTAGATACGGTTCTAATTCCTAAGAGATCCAGATTCATGGTTTACCTTCAACTTCAACTTCAACTTTTTAGCCAAATCATTACAGAGAAATTTGTAATATTGTTCCCTTTGGCTATACTAAATGATGTATATAAAGCTACTAAATTTTGGAGCAAGCTTCCATGCTCTCAGAATTGTTCTTTATCACCAAAAAAGCAACTTTGTTCTTTCTCCCACTTCTGAACTTCTATTAGATTAACAGCAGGAACACAAAGTAGTTTCTAAAGAAAATTTTCATTTTCACTTTGGAACAGCTTAGCAGCATATACAGCATGAGGAATAGCAGAGAAGCCAGCATGGGTATTTCTGCTAGGGGAAAAAAAAAGAGACCAACAAAGTTAATGCAACCAAAAATTCTTTTCCTGAAATGCAGTCTTTATTCTATTGACTTATGAGATAGCATATGGATTCAGAGCAATGATTTTAAAATAAATATATATATATGTGTGTGTGTGTGTGTGTGTGTGTGTGTATGTATGTGTGTGTGCTTATATATATATATATGTATATGTAACTTTGAGGGCATGTATAAATCTTTTGTTTCTTAAAGTGATGGGTAAGGAAAATGTCAAAAAAAAGGCAACAAATCCCAGAGTCTAAGACTACTTTGCCTCCACAAAGGGCTGTATGATCTTAGGTAACTAACTATACTTCCATGCCTTTTTCTAGACTTGTAAAGGAAAAAGGAGAAGAAAAGAAAGACACAATGAGATGGTTGTTTGTTATTCCTATGTCTGTTCAGAATCTACAGGAGATGACAGGATAAATAAAAAGAAACTGTAGACAGTAGAGGCACAAATATTATAGGGGCTTCTCTAAATCACTTTGCAAATACATGTTTAAAAATTTCAAATGTATTATGTAATAATTACCCAATAGAATGTATATTCAGTATTGAACAGATTTTAAAAGAAGATTTCATGTGCTAAAAAAAAAGTCATTCCTGGGCTTTGGCGATAATATTCACTTAATAAAATACCCAGTATTTCTTTTGTCCAAAGCATTTTGAAGCCATGACAAAAAAGTGGAATATTCCCAGAAGCAGTGGAAAGCACATTTCTAGGGTTAATAAGCTAGAAGAGGATGTTTTGCAAAAATTTTCTTAGAGCCATCAATTTAAATCCATCTGGAGAAGCAATCAGCAATCTCATAATAAAACCCTGGCTGTATAACATACAACTGTAATACCCCATTTTTACAGTATATTTACCCTGTATTTAATATGACCCAATACCTCCTATTTTTCAAGGGTAAATTTCAATAAATGGTGATGACTTTAAATGATATATGAAAATATGCAGATAAAGATATCCATTTATAGCTACTCATCCATCTATCTATACAGATACACAGATAATAGAGATGATATAAATAGAGACAAAAATACAAGCATGGTTTAGATATAGGTGTATCACAGGTTAACAATATGATTAAGTCTAAGGTGAGGAATAGAAAAATTCACAGAGACTAGGCTCACCAGTGGGATGTTGCATTACCTACCAACATTCTTATGAGGTTGGAAGGCCCTGAGTGGATTATAGGGCATCTCATAGATAGCATGAGCAAGCCGGGTCAGAGAGGGTCATTCCCTCCCAGCCTGGGAGCAGGTAGAAACAGGAGAGATCTGCGGTGCTGTTTCCCATGACGCTAGCTCAGGAGTCTTGCCTTTGACTCTGTGGTCTTAGCTACCAGCTGCCCAGATGGACCACATCTCTTGTTTGAGCCCTACCAGGTCCAGAACCTAGAAGTCCTGCCCACACACACCTGTGACTGCTGCCAACAGCTACAGCTCCAACCACACTTTAGTTCTTTGTACCAAATATACTAACCTACATCAAATCATCCTCTTTTCCCAGAATCCTCGACTCTCTGTCAGTGATACTGCTTGTATTGGTATGAAGTTTGCAAACTTAAAATTTTTTAATGTTTTTTATTAAAGAAAAAAACAAAGAATGCCAAAAGGTAAAATTATACAAAATATTCAATTATTTTCAGACCACTCTACCCTAAACCCCTCCATTCATTCTTAATCCCCAGATGAAAACAGCACGAGTTTAGTTTTTACTTTCTGACACTTAGGCTTTTCTTCTGCTTTTAACAAAAGATGAAATTATGCATTCTGGTTTATAGTTACTCTTTTTACTTAAAACGTATTCAGGTCAGTTTATTTAGATTTACTCATTCTCAGACAATTCCATAGCATAGATATACCATAGTTTACTTAACTGTTACCTGACTGATGGTGGTTTCAGTTTTTTAATGTTGGGCTCCCACACACAAGACTGCAGTAAATATCTTGGCACATATGACTTTAAGTACTCCTGTTATCATTTCTTTATAAGACTGGTTTTTAGAAGTGACATTGCTGGATCATAGGGAATCCTATGTGAACAATTTTTAATAAGTGCTGTCACATTACTGGGGCCAATTTTGGACTTAATGTCTTTATTCTTCTCCTTTGTAGACCCCAACTCAAGTCTCTGGAAACCTCCTTTGTAGTATCATTCTGCCATTTAACCCAGACCTGATATCACCTTGACTACATGTTTTAGACACTATTTAGTGTTCAACATGCTTAGACACTGACTTTAGCTTCCTCACTGGTTTTTTCATATCTGGTCTCTCATTCTAACATTATGGTCATATTAACCTCAAAAATTATCTTATGCACACATATTACTATATACAAAATAGATAAGCAACAGGGACTTAATATATAGCACAGAAAACTATATTCAATTTCTTATAATAACATATAATGTAAAAGAATCTGAAAAGAAAATATATATACATATGTATATTTATAAAACTGAATCGCATTGCTGTATACCTGAAACTAACATCATAAATCAACTACATGTCAGTAAAAACTTTTTTAATTGTCTTATGCGTATCACATCTCTATAATCTTCCAGGAGTTCCCATTGCCTGAAAAATGGACCTTAGCCATACATTCGGGATCCTTCACAATCAAGTTTCAGTTTTTCTCATTTTATCCCTATTTCTCCTATTTAAAAATTTGGGAGTGAGAAAGCAGCTGGGGAAGAGATTTGCCATGAACCACACACTCTTAGGCACTCCACATGCCTGAAGTATTTTAATCGTCACATCAGTTTCAGAAGACGGGAAACTAATGACTTAGGAAGGCAATTTACTCTCTACCCCAGAGGTATAGCAGCTGGAGTTGTGGACCGAAATTTAGTATATCTGACAGCAAAATGCATGTTCTTACTATCACACCACATTTCAATTCAGTAAATACTTATTTGACAGATAGTCTGTATAAAATACTTTATTATGTGCTATAGACGACTAAAAATTTTAAAGAATGGGACATAATTGACATTTAGTCATGGTGCCTGCCTCCCTGGCAACAATTCCTTCCGGCAGAGAACCTTGTGTCATGGTACCTGTCCCCTGGCAATAGCTGGTTGAAAGAACAGCAGGCGCCTGTTCTGGTTGTCTATTGCTACCTAACAAGCCACCACAAAACTCAGTAGCTTAAAACAATGGCAACATTTATGTTGTTCACAAATCTGCCCAGGGGGACATCTTTTCTACACTCAGCATCAGCTAGAGTGAATTGAAGGCTAGAAATGAGAATTGTCAGAATTCTGCTTTTTCACAAGTCTAGAGGCTGGCACTGGCTGTCACCTGGGCTCTCAGGGGGGACTGGCACCTGAAATACCTTCCTTGCAGTCTTTCTGGCTTGGGGCTTGGGTTCCAAGCATAAGCATCCCCAAGGGCCAGGCCGAAGCTGTTTGGCCTGCTGGGACTTAACCTTGGAAAGTATCACTTGGTATCACTCCCTCTGCAGATACAAGCCCACCCAGATCCTGGAGAGGAAGCGTAGACCCCACTTCATGATGAAGGAATATTGACGTCACATTGTAAGAAGAGTGTGTGGATGGTGCCCCCTTCTTAGAATACAAGTGCCGGTGACCTGTCACAGGAAGGTAACCCAGGACAATCAAGTGTCTTTTCAAGTGAATGTAATTCATTAATAATTTAGGGAATAAAACAGCTGCTGGGGTTTAATCTGGAAGGACATAACGGAGGAGGAGGAGGGCTTGACGGAGCACGTAACACTAACGTTATGGAGCAGCAGACACTAGGGCTGAGAACCCAAGTCCTGTTCACGTTGATGTGTACCCTCAAGACAGCACAGTACCAAACACATGGCAGATGCCCATATGTGCCCCGTGAAGACATATATGAATGACTGAAAAGAGGGGACACAAAAGGAGGGGTAAGTTTGGAGAGGAAAAATGAGATTCTGTTAGAAATAGGTTGAGTTTCCCGTTATGTAACTCCTCACTGAGACGTCTAAAAAACAGTTAGGGAGGTGGGTCTGTGGCTCAGAAGAGAGAGAGCAAGAGTTAGGGAGAGGACTTAGGAAGCCATGGGCAAGGTGACACTTTGGCTGAATGTGACTGTCAAGGAGGAGCACACAGAGGAAGACCAATGGCTAAAGCTCAAGCAAAATAATGAGCAGTTAATGTGATAGGCTCTGAGTCTGAACACCTGGATTTAACGTCTGTGATACCTGCTTCACCACTTTCTGTGTATGTTCTTAGGTTTAGCTATTTAATCGCTCTGTTCCTCTGCATCCTGTTGTAATATTGTTATAACAATAATAAAAGCTGCTTGCAGGGCTGTGGATTAAGTAGTATAATGCCTGCAAAGTGCTTAGAACGGAGTCTGGCACATAGTCAGCAATCAATGTGTATTAACTTTCATAACTGTTGTTGGTTTTTTTAGAAAAACATCTAAAGGTTAGGAATAAGCAGAGGGAGAGTCAGAGAGTAACACTGGGCATGAAGGCCTTATGAAACCTTGTGTAATAGCCCTGAGGAATAGCTGCAGTTACATTCATTGCTGAGTGGCCAAACATCAAAGAGCTGCTGACTGTTAATAAAGATGGGGTGACACGGTGAGTCATATTTTCTAGGCCATTATTTCACATAGCCTGTTTTTTGGGGTGTGCTAGAGTAATATGTGTTGCGTCCAAAAATATATATATATATGTTCTATACTCAAAGAAATTTGGGAAATGCTGAGTTCAACAAAATTAAATAGACTTTCCTTAAATGCATATATCAGTGTGAGTTATGGCTTACTGAGAAGGAGGTATAGAGAGCATCATTTCCCAAACTCTGATTTTTTTTAGGCATCATTATGATAAACCAATGTGTAGAATACAACTTCTCAATGCTAGTCAAGGAAAAAATCTTTTGGGCACTCCTTAAAAGTACATATTAATGGACACACCCACACAGATTCTGTTTAGAAAGTCTGGAGTGAGGTTAAGGAATCTGTATTTTTAAAAACTCCCTGGTGTCGCCTTACCTGCAGACAGCCTGGAAGAGGAACTGACCTCTCCCACAATCCTTCTCTCTCTCTTTCTTTCCAACCTATTCTGAGAAAAATGGCTCCCACAAAGAAATGTAGCCAAAAAAAAGTGGGGGGGGGGGTGGTACTCTGTCATCAAGGAGGTGACTAGAAAATAGAACCCTGTATTCATAAACACTCCCACTGAGTCAACTTAAAGAAGCATAGACCCCAGGCACTCCAGGATATCTAGAATTTGCTGTTAAAAAAACAAACAAAAAACCTCTTATGAACTCTCAATGTGATTAACTACACTAGCTCAAGAAAGCTATCTGGGCTAAAGAAAAAAGAAATAAGAAATATCCAATAATGTATCTGAGTAAGTCATCCAGAAAGCATAATGAGGACAAAGATTCATCAAGCAAGCAAAGCATGACAGTTACCTACAGACCTGGTGTATTTTCAAAACCCTTCAGAGAGTCGACAGTCAGCTAGGACGAAATCTAATGATTTGACTATCATAAAAATAGAATTAGGCAAAAGTAGTTGTAAGTTTTACATATAAAGAAATTCAAACTACCACTCCTTGGAATTAGTAGTAATCTGACAGATTTCCAAGAATTCCCAACAGAACTTTGAGGCAGTCAGATTAGATTTTTTTTTTAACTGACTTAGAATTCATGTCTAACTCAAAGGAGATAGTTGTATTCTCTGTGTGCTCACTTAAAATTTAATCTAAAAACAGGCTCCTTAACTGAGATTTACTTGAAGAGCAAAACAGGTCTGAGAATATTCTGATCTAGGAGATATACTGTTAAATCGAACTTAAGAGAGATTGTCTTAGACCATTTGGAAACAAGACATTTTTTGCTTGTGAGCATCCTAACTAGAAAGAATTCAACAACGAGTGAATGGTTTAATATATTTCTATTTTTACAGTCTCTTTTAAAACCTTTATGGTAAAAATAAAAGAAGATAAAAGCATAATATAACTTCTAGGCTTCTTGTTACACACTCAAGCAATTACTCATTTTATATGTCTGGCAGGATGGCATTTGGTTGCGATCATTCTCTGCCGTTTCCATCACCCCTGGTGCAGGGGGGGTCGAAGTAAGGATAAATTAGTCTGTGAGAGGCCACCCAGGTTGCACTTTTGCAGAGTGAACAAGACTAAAGAGATGTGATCATTAAATGCAACACATGATCCCAGATTAGATCTGAGAAAGAATATTACCAGGACAACTGATTAAACTTAAATGGAGTTTGTGAATTCAGTGTTAGTAAGTGTCAATGATAATTTCTTGATTTTGATCCTTATGTTGTAGTTACCTGAGAATGTCCTTGTTTGATGAGTTACACCCTAAACTATTCAGGAATGATGGGCACCATGTTCAAAACTTATCCCCAAGTGATTCCAGAAAGAATTGTTTTTTGTGCTATTCTTGTAGCTTTTCTGAAGCTATTCTGAAATTATTTCTGAAAGTATCTCTGAAATTATTGTAAAATTAACATTATCTTTAACATTTTAAAAAGAGTACATTAATTTTACTGTCTGTGTTAGTTTATTGTTGATTTTCTCTGGTTCTCTAGGTAAACTACCAGATCGCCCCAAAATAGTTTTTACTTCTTTTCCAACTCATGGGCCTCTTATTGCTTTCTCTTTTTAAATTGTGCAGACTAATATGTCTAGAACAATGGCCGATAGTAACAGAGATAGTGAGCATTCCTGACTCTTTCCTAATCTTATTAGAATTGCCTCTAATATTACCCCCAATAAGCACAATTCTGGCTTTTTAGAGAATACGCATCAATTTCTATTTTCTTCAGTGATTTTTTCAGGAAATTTCTTTCAAAAAGCTTTTTTTTTTTCATCCACAGAATAATCATATGATTATTACTCTTACATCTACTAATGTCATGTTCATATTAATAGATTTCCTAACACCAAATCATCCTTACATTCCAGAAATGAATCCCGCTGGATCATGGTACATTTTCTTAATGTGATATTGTGTTCTGTTTTTAAATATTTAATCTAGTATTTTGCAGTGATGTAGGATGACTGCTTGTGAATATATTTACGTGTTACAATCATGTTCCTTCACACTGTTTTTAGGAAAACAATGTCCATGAAACGGGGCTTGGTGATAGCAGAAAGGATGTGGGGGGCGGTGTCACAGAGAGACAGAGAGACCTGGCTTTAGAGTCACACAGACCTTTGCGAGGTTCCTGCCTCCCTCCCCTTCCTGACTGAATAACCTTGGAGAAATTATTCCTGCTCTTCTACCTTGTATTTTCTCATCTGTCCGACAGGAGAACCTACCCCAGTGGGCTGTGTGAGGACTAAATGATGTCTGTAAAGACTCCAGCACGAACACACAGATGCAGAGAACAGGGTAGTGGTTAACAGGGGGCAAAGGCACAATGAGTGAAGGGGGTCAACTGTATGCTGATCGATGGAAACTAAGCTTTCAGTGGTGAGCACACTGTGGTGTACACAGAAGTCTAAATATAATGTACTCATGGAAAGTGTATAATGCTTCCAACCAATGTTACCTCAATTAAAAAAAAAAAGACCAGTACGATGTCTGGCACAATCTAACCCACATAAACACTGGGACATTTTACTATAAAGGACTATTTTTCTTCTGCTGCTTCTTATATTATTTTTCACATGGCATTAAGAAATATGTAAACAGATGTCATAGTTGCCTCAGGAAACTCTTAGCGTTTCAGCTTAACTGGGTCCCAGCGTTCTGCTGTGATTACCGAGCACAGAGGAGATTAGGTAGACCAGTTCGGCGAGCCAGCTTTGTCTTTTGCCTCTTCTTTTAGTCCCCCACCCCAGACTAGATGCTTGGATATAAACAGTAAGTTCTAGCCCCATGGGGATGGGATGAGGGACTGCGAAAAGAATGGAAAAGGAAGATAAAATTTCTTGAATGCCTGCTACATGGTGAGGACTAATTTAGGTCTATCTGCAGTTAATAGGTGAGGAAAGCTGGCGGAGAGCAGCAAGATCTCAAAACCTGAGAGAACCAGCTCCAGAGGGGCGTGGGTGTGTGCTCTGTCTCCATTATCTACGAGATGAGATTGGCTTTTGTTCCTTTCTGCTCACCCATAACCTCTCCAAACAGAGGAGTAGGGAGAGAAGCATTATCTCTGGGTAGAGCTCTTGGCTACTTTATCTCTTAGTGTTCTGAAGCTTGGGAAGTCGCTCAGTACAGAGCAGTGGTCATGCTTCTAGGACTCCTGAGTGTGGAGGAGGTAAAGAGAGTGCTAATTTATTGATGCACTTATTTTGCGACTCTTTATTAGCATTGCAGAGATGAAAGGCTGCTACACTCAAAGAATGGTAGACACAGACTTATGGGGATGCTGGCATAAAGACACTGGCATTTGTGCTGAACCTAGAAAGATGAAGTCAAATAGAAAGGCAAAATTTGTGAGAGACAACAGAGTACGGGTATTAAGAAACAGGCTCCAGACTGACAAAGATGAGGGGCTACATTTTGTGTCTGTCTCTTTCTCACTGTTGACCCTGAACAAGTTCTTTACGTTTTCCGAGCTTTAATTGTGTTGTCTGTAAAATGAGGGAAGTATACCTAATATGTGTGGATTTGTGGTGAAGATGAAAGGAGATAATGCAGGTGAATCACTTAGCACAGTGCCTGGCGTGTGAATCCTCAGAGATAATGACAGTTATTATTAATATCTGGTCTTCAGCAGTGTTCTTCAGTTTTTGCCTCTGTCAGTAATCCTTTCCTCAGACCTCAAATTTCTGTTTTTTTAAAATGGCTTACTGAAGTAAAATTCCCATAGCATACAAGTCATCCATTTAAAGTGTAAAATTCATTTTTTAAAAATATATTCACAGAGTTGCCCACAATCGACTTTTAGGACATTTTCATCAACTCCCAAAAGAAGCCCCATAACCATCAGTGGTCCCTCCCTGTCCCTCCTCCACCATGTCCCCCACAAACAGCTCCAGACAACCACCAAGCTACTCTGTCTCTACCGACTTGCCTATTCTGGACATTTCCTATAAATAGAATCATATAATATGTGCTCCTTTGTGACTGGCTTCTCTCACTGAACATAACGTTTTCAAGGTTCATCTATGTCAGAGTGTATATCGGTTCTTCATTCCTTTTTATAGCCAAATAATATTCCATGGTATAGATATACCACATTTTATTTATCCATTGACCAGTTAAAGGACAGACATCTGAGTTATTTCCACTTTTTGGCTGTTATGAATAATGATGTTATGAACATTGTATTCAAGTTATATGTGAACATATGTTTTCCTTTCTTTGGGGTAAATAGCTGTATGTGGAATTGCTGAGTCTTATCGCTGCTCTGTGTTTAACCTTTTGACGAACTGAGAGATTGTTTTCCAAAGTGGCATTTTACATGCCGATATGCTCCGTTATCTGTCTTTTTCATAGTCATCCCAGTGGGTCTGAACTGGTGTCAGATTGTGGCATTTACGTGCTTTTCCTTAATGATTAATGATGTCAGCATCTTTTCGTGTGCTTATTGGCCATGTGTGTATTTTCTTTGGAAAAAAATTCTACTCAGATCTGTGACCATTTTGAATTTTAAGAGTTCTTTTATATTTTAGATACAAGTCCCTTATCAGATATATGATTTGCAAATATTTTCTCCCATTCTGTGGATTGTCTTTTCTCTTTCTGGGTATTATTTGCAGCATGAAAGTTTTTCAAGTTTTGAAGTCTATATTTCAGCATTTATCTCCTACAAAAATATTCAGAGTGGTAGACTTCCCATGGAGAGTTGGCCTTCTACTTCATTGGCAGAAGTGAGACCGTCAGTATGTAAAATGAGGAATGCTTAAACTCTTCCTGCCACACAGCTCTTGATCTACGTGGGCGTCCATCCTCTTCTCCTTTCCTCCACCCGGCTTCTTAAGACGAGGAGGACGTCTTCTGGTCAAGGCCAGGCCTCAGCTGGGTTCTTGACCTCATCCTCTCTCTCTTCTCCCAGAAACTTGCTCCATCACTTAATCCCCTCTCTCCTAGATCTTTACTGTCTCCCTCTCTATCTTCCCTCAGCCTATAAACCAGCTTGGCTCATGATCTCTACCCTGCACTTCACTTGAATGATCTGCAGATATCCTCCAACTCAATATGTTCAAAATCAAATTCCCCTCCTCACTCCAAATCTGCTCCACTTCCAGTATTTCCATTCTTATCTAATGGTGCCATCATCCACCACTTATCCAGATTCATACCATACTCTCCCCTGCACCCACCTCCCAGTACCAGTAAATCATCCTGACCTGATGACCTTTACCTCCCATATATATCACAGCCTGAATCTTGCTATCTTAAACAAATGTGCTAGTTTAGTTTCTTAACATCTTTCCCTTGAAGTACTGTGTAGACCTCTAATTGGTCTTTCTGCCTCCAATTCTGCCACCATTAAAATCCATCCTCCCTAATACACTAAGAACCATGTAAACAAACTCTGATTTTTTTTAGCATTTGACTAGGAGATGGGGGTTGTTATCTTATGAGGTAATGTACATTACTGGTTATGTGATTTTGATAACTCTCTTATTCTTCCTGAGCCTCAGGCTTCTCATCTGTAAAGTGGGAATGATAATACTTAGTCTAAGAGTCACTGTGAAAATCAAATGAGAAATATTTGGTAAAATAGGTACACAACAAATGGGAGCCCTAATATGATGGTGGGACCATACCATCCCCTGAGGCACCATGAAGTCTGCAGAGAAAACTGAACAGATGAGAGCTGTGGGAGGCCTGACTTAAAGTCAGGAGCTCCTTGGGGAGCTCTTAAAAACAAGGACACTGGTTTCTGTTCCTATAATGTGAGATTTTATAAAATGAAAAGAGGTAACAAAGGCATAATGTCTAACAAGGTGACTAGTAAACAATTAACATGGGATGAAAATAGAAAACAAGCAATAATAAACCTCAAGCAGAAACAACTATGCTGAAAAACTGATTCTTCTCTTGGTCTGAATATTGCCCATTGCTTGTTTGCCATCATCATTTTTTTAAAAACCTTAATTATTCTAGCCAAAAGTATGCTTTTGGTGGTGGTGGTTGGTGGTGATGGTGTTTAAGTTTTGTCATTCTAAAGGATATTCAGCGGTGGGAATTCAACAAATTCAATAGCAGTTAGTATTCTCCAGACGTCAGCTCTGTTGACCTTCAGTTTTCAGAGGTCACCTCAGCTTCCAGCTTCCCACTCATGGTACCTCTCTTTTCTTGCTGAGCACAGGCTGACATCAATCCAAGTTTCTCCTTTGAGACTCATCAGAAGACCCTGATGGAGGAGGATAATGCCCATAAAGAGGAGACTCAGGAGGATGGAGTCGGTGATGGACAACATGTTGGTGAGAACCCTCCTGGTGTGCACTTCATTCTCAGGGGTATTCAGTAAATATTTATGAGTACCTACTCTCTGCCGTGCATATTGGGAATGACTTGGCAGTTCCCAGCACAAACCCAGGAATCCAGCAAACACCAGGAAGATACCCCAAGGCTGTCAATCCTAGCCTGGAGCTTTGGTCACATGCTTATTTACCCCACTGAAGACATGCTGAGGTTTTGTTTGGACCAGATACTGAATGACAGGCAGGCCAAAGCAGCTGGTGTGGAGAGGTCTTTTCCAGTGACTTATCAGTCACACAAAAGTCAAAGCCCATATAAAAAGGAGTGGAATGGGATGCAGAGAGAAAGGTACAAAGTTTTAGGTGCTCTAGAAGAGCAGCTGACCCTGCTGTCTCCCTTCTCAGAAGGACGAGACACGAACCCAACTGCTTTTTATTCACAGGGCTCGTGGTACTGGATGGAATCTTTGTAATGTGGTCTCCAGAATTCCAAACAAAATAAATGGATTCATAAAATGTATATTCTCCTTATTAATTTTTATTATGTGTCAGATGATCTAGTTATCAGGGGGCAGGGGCGGTGCTCGGGGATTTGCTGGGGACCTGGTTCAGTCAACCTCATTTATATTAGCTGCACTGTGAAGTCCTCTTCTATTAAGGGATTTCAAGCTAGATTTAATTTTCCACTTACTTATTGTGCTAAGTTTTATGCACAGGAGTTAAAATAGAAAGCTCCTGTGTTAGTGAAGTTTCTCCAGAGAAGCAGAACCAATAGGAGATGTAAATGTAAATATATACATAAAAGAGTGAGAAAAGGGGGGAGAGAGAGAGAGATTTTAAAGAATTGTCTCACATGGTGGGTGCTGGCAGGTCTGAAATCTGTAGAGCAGGCCCACAGGCTGGAAATTCAGGTAAGAGTTAATTCTGCAGGCTTGAATCCTGATTCCAGGGGAGAGCAGGCTGGAAACTGAGACAGTGTTTCCACGTTGCGGTCTTGAGGAGAATTCCTTCTTTGGGAAACCTCAATCTTCTGCTCTTAAAGTCTCAACTGTTGGATGATACCCGTCACGTCATGAAGGGTAGTTTGTTTTACTCAAGGTCTACTGATTTGAATGTAAATCATATCTAAAAACATACCTTTACAGCAGCATCTAGCCTAGTGTTTGACTGAACAGCTGACCATCATAGCTTAGCCAAGTTGACACAAAATTAACCATCACAGGCTTCTTTCCTGAAGGAGTTTAAATTTTGAGCAGAGGTAGAAGATAAAACAGAAGAGTTGCAATGCAATAACATGAAGTACCTTAGCATCTAGGTACTTCCAAGATCAGGGAGGGAGTTGGGAAAAGCTTTCTGGGATGAATGACCCCTTGAACTGACTATTGCTGGTTATGTGGAAAGAAGTGAATGAATATGACATGGGAATAACTGCAGGTTGTTTATTGTGTTTGAAACTTCCCCTCCTTGCAGGGAGAAGGTGGAGGGAACCATAGGCTACTAGCTGGGGAAATAATCTGGAATAACCAGATGACTTACTTTTCATTCATTTATTTAATGCTAAACCAAAGATTTTGGATTTATTTTATCCTAATGCCTTGGAAGAGTCACTGAAGAATTCTTAAGCATTGAAGTGATGAAATTAGATTTTCAGTTCTCAAGACCAATTTATGTAATTATTCAACAAATATTTATGGTGTCTGTCATTTATGAAGTACTGTGGGAGGCATAGGGCGTACAGTGATGAACAGCATAAAAGGGTCCCTGATCTCACAAAGCTTAGAATTATAGCAGTGGGGGAGTTGAGGGATTGAGAAATAAAAAAATAAACAAAATAAAATAATTACAAATTTTAATTAGTGCTATTGAGAACAGAGGCTTGATTTAGAAGCTTATAATTCCAATGTCTGCCTACTCCTGTCCCACCCGCCATCACATCCATGCCCTAAGTGCAGGCTTCAAATACTGAGTAATCCCTCAGCAATTGCCCCATACCGCTCCCCTCCTTCCTTGTACTGAAGGTGGGGGCAGTTGTAATGGAAAACAAGGGATTGATATTTCCAATAGGATCAAAGCATTTAGCTATTTACGAGGTCATAGGGAATTTAACATGAATGCTAATAGCCCATGAGAGAGAAAATTTTCTTTTGAAGACTAATTACCAGTGAATTATTCATTGGAAGTAACATTGCCCTCCACCCATATGGATCCTTAAAAATTGCCTGGAATTTTCCACCTAGTCACTTTGATTACCTTTGGGAGCCATATAGGATGCAGGACAGAACTAGGCTGTGTGACAGGAAAGCAATAAACCACATCAGGGCTTGTCTCGATAACATTACCTATCAGTGCCCAACAGACTAGAGGAATGAAAAGCTATTAGGCGATTTCCCTCTACCAGCACTCAGTTGTTGGGGTCCTCAGACCTTGTCTGGGGTTTTGGGAGAGGAACCAAAGGGAGAGCCACAGAAAGGCCTACCAGCAGGCGTGGGATAGGAGGAAGGAAATGCACCCTTTAATCATATCCATATTTGCCTTCTGGACTAGCAAATTCATTTCAATACCTGTAACTTTCTTCACTACCTGTAACTTTCTTCTTGGGAATTGTTGGGTTGAAAAGCTTTTTATAAAGCTAACTTTTAATATTAACATTAAAGGTATAGTGTATCCATCTACCCATGTTAAAGTTTTGGAGAGTCTATGACAGTCTGATAAATACAATACTTATCCCTTGGGAATCATCATTTTGAGATGAACAATAAGAGAAAGACCTTATGAACAGAGCTTCTTTTTGTTCCCATTTGAGAAACACAGTAAATGTCCTTTGCTTGTCTTCTTTAGACGTGTCTGTAACTCACAGAAACGCCTAGTTCTTGTGAATAGCCAGACATTCAAATGAGTCTAAAAGAACTGTCCTGGTCATAGCATCACTATCTGCACCTTAGAAACAAATGCTCAAACAACAGTTTAGAACTTTTTGAGCACCGACGTTAAATCTCTAGTCAGAGCTGGGTGCTGTATGGTAATGTTTTATTAGCTCTCTTAACAACAACCCTGAGAAAAATTATCCCCATAATGTGAAACATTAAAAAAGGTCAAGCAAGTAGCCTTAAGTCCCTGGTGACACAGCCGGTTCATTGGAATATTAAGTCACTGAATTTCCAGTTCAACACTTGACCTAATAGCCAAAACCTATCTGTTTCATACTTACTTCTGTGAAAATCAGGATCTGTAACTATGGGGTCATCCTGAGATGGAAAAACAGATGGCAGGCAGCAGTGGGCAGAGAGATTCAGTATCTCAACTGCGTCCTTAGTGAAAATTCAATTGAGCAGACTTGTCTTGGATTGATAGCTTTGTTTAACATGTTAGGAAACAGAATTGGACCCCTTTATTGGAATCTTTAAATTTTGTGGCTGGAGCTCATCTTTCTCTTTCATCCTAGCTGTATATAATCAGTTTCCACTTCCCATAAAGCTGCTGGCTTTTCCTGTATTTCTCAGGCAAGGAGGAGCCAGTGCAAGTTTAGAGCAAGGAAATGACATAATTAAAATGGTATTAGACATGAAATCTAAAATTCGAGGCCCCATCTCTCCCTTCCTCATCTGGCCCCAGCTCCCTCGATCGTATCTCCGGAGCCTCCCTCCACGTACTGTGGGTTCAGGCAGGCCACATTACTCACTGCTTCCCAACCTGCCCCTGGCTTTTTTCATGCTGTCTCCTCTGCTTCAAGGCCTTCCTTTCAATATGAAGGCCACACACGATGTCTTCCCTGGTGGACCCATCAGGCGGAGATACTCTCTCTCTGAACTCATTTCTATCATTCCCTTTATTTTTTAATTACATTATCATGTTACAGTTATGTGCTTGGCAGTAAATTCCTTATACATGGACACACAAATGTCTTATTTTTAATCTCCACTTCCCACCCATCTGGGCATACAGTGAAGTCTGTATATATCTGACACATCAATTCAAACATCCCTGAGAACCATGGCTCCAAAATAAATACACAAATACATAAATAAACTAGTAATATATTATACTAAGGGTGAATTTGAATTCAAGGTATGGGATAACGAAAGTCAGATGAAAGGAAAATTAAAGAGGAGCAGCAGAGAAGAGAAACTGAGTTCCCTGCAGTATCAAGGATTACCACGGATAGAGCACTGTTTTTTTCTCTGGTGAGCAGATAAGCCACAAAGAAAACTCTTTGTTTTAGGTCTGCCATGCAGGAAAAGTAGACCAATTCAGGTTCCTCGAGTGATTAGAAAAGTAAACCAGATAAACACAGCAGGGTAAGTTAATCTAAGGGGACGCGCACACACACACACACCCAGTATCCTTTTCCTGCTTGATTCCAATATAAACTCACAGAAAAAAACATGGGGGCACAACAGAAAGAAACTCTTTGATGCAGAAATTAATCAGACGTTCCAAATGTATTGAAATTTTTCTCATAATTAGACAACCAATCTCACAAAAGTTTGAACATAAAGCAGCATATGGGAATAAATTTCCACTTTAATTTTAGTTAATTTTCTAGTGTTAATTTGAAGAGCTAGTGTGTTACTTATACTTAATGTATATGAGAACATAGAGTAAAATCCAAGTATCCAATAAGGTTATTGGAATAAGAACACATTGAAGACATTAAAAAAAAGAGTAAGGAGCAAAATCTTTTTAGTACGATAAATCTAATAACATAATTTATAATAGTACAATCAAGTTGTACTACTATACATTAATTGCACTACTGTATATTTTAAATTGTAATTTATAATAGCACAATAATTTAATAAAAAAATTGACACTGTGTTTCCTTAAACCCAGGATGCAAAGGGAAACTTTGGTTTATACAGTTCTCCTTAACAATGATTGCAAATCTAATGTGAAAATAAATGAAGGTATCTTTTCTAAGAAATGAAAGTACATTGATATTTTTGAGACAGAAATTTCATCTTAGTATTAAATTCTAAAAGGAAGGAGTTTATGAAGTGGAACTCAACTTCTAGAAGGCAGTACAACTCAATGGTTGATGTCATTGACAACAGTTCCACAGAAGGGCAAGTGTGGTTGGAAACAGCTCTTTTGATGAAGACATTATACAAAGTGAAATAAGCCAGATGCAGAAAGAAAGGAAAAAAAAAAAAAAAAAAAAAAAAAACCCTGCATGATCTCACTAACATGTGGAACTTAAAAAAAGTGGATTACATAGATGCTGACGCTGAGTGTGAAAAAGTGGTTTTCAGGGGCAGGGAGATAGGGGAAATGGGGAGATGCAGTTAAAGGATAAATAAATGTGACCGCAGGATGACTAATGTTAATACTGTGTTGAATACTGGAAATTTGATAAGAGATCAGATTTCAGGTGTTCTCATTATATACACAAAAAAGATCACTATGTGAGAAGATATGTTAATTAGCTTACCTGTGGCAATCATTTCACTATGTTTACGTTCATCAAATATTCATGTTGTACACCTTAAATATATACCACTTGCACTGAAAAAGAAAAGAATTTTTTAAAAAAGAAACTACACTTTTGAGTAATCCTTGGGTGCTATCTATCTTCTGTGAAAAGAATGCCTACATTATCACATTAATTAATACAAATATGAGTTGGGTGTTATCAGTCCCATTTCTCAGAATAGAAATTTGTCAATGAAGGTAAACAGCACACTCAAATTACTTGACTGGTAAAGGGGCTGAGTCAGTGTTTAAACCCAGGTCTCCATGACTCTAAAATCAATGATCTTTTTCATTGCACTCCACAAATAAACATTTCTTGATTCTTTATCTAGGCATAATATTAAAGATAACTATAGTACAAACAGTTGTTTCACAAATTGGAGGGGGGTTGATTTGCATTTCTCTGATAATTCACAATATTGAGCATTTTTTCATGTGCCTATTGGCTATTTGCATGTCTTCATTAGAGAATTGCTTGTTTAGGTCCTCTGACCATTTTTGGATTACGTTGTTGTTGTTTTGTTGTTGTTGCTGTTGTTGTTGCTGTTGTAAAGCTGTATGAGTGAAAAACATTCATTCTTGAGCACCAACTACAAGCCAGGCATCTTTCTAGGAGTACTGGGGATAAATCACTGTAGAGAGCTGACAAAAGTCCCTGCCTGCATAGAACTTACATTATAGTGAGGAGAGTCTATCACATAATAAACATAATAAAAATACATTTTTAATATGATAGGTGGTGATAATTCTGTCAAAAAAAAAAGAAGAAGAAGAAGAAGAAGAAAGCTCACTGGTGTGGGGAATGCATTTTTAATTTTAAATCGTGTGATCAGGGCAGGCCTGAGGAACATGGTGACATTTGAGCAGCATCTTGAAGGAAGTGAGGGAGCCAACCTTGCAGATAACTAAGGGTGGGGGAGGAATTCCTGGCAGAAAGGACACCGAGCTTAAAGGGCCTGAGATGGGAGCACATTCATCTAGGAATCTGGTCCAGGAATACTGAGGAAGCCATTGTGGAAGTGAGGCTAAGTGAGGGAAGTTGGGGAAGCAGGAGCTGAGGTCAAAGAATGATAGATCACATATTGTCCTTCTGGGCCATTCCACAGCTTTTAGCTTGAGCTCTGATTGAAATGAAGATCATTACAGGGTTTTGAGCAGAGGAGGGATATGAGTTGTCTCCATATTTAAAAAGGATCCCTTTGGCTGTGTGTTGAGAACTGCCTGCATGGGGGCAAAAGTAGAAATAGGGTGAGGATAAAGTCAAGACATGAGGGTAAATTAGGTGGTAATAACAGTGGAGGTGGTAAGCAGTTGAATTTTGGATTTATTTTGAAAGTAGAGCTGAAAATTATTTTTTCTGATGGATTGGATTTGAAAGGTGAGAGAAACAGAAAAGTCAAGGATGACACCAAGGTTTTTGGCCTGATGTGAGGAAGACTTCAGTTGGCAAAGGGAGATGGAGGGAGGAATTTCAGGATTTCAGTGTCAGAAATGTTACCTAGGAGAAGTCCCTAAGTGGGCAGTAGACTGGAGCAAGCAGTTAAAGGGAAGATGGTCAGGCTGGAGGCAAAATTTGGGAGTCATTACTGCATAGGTAGTCTTTAGCGCCATGAGACAGGATGAGGTCACCAAGGGAGTGTGTGTAGATAGAGAAGAGGTCCAAAGTCTGAACTCTGGGGACTCCACTGCTCAGATGCTGGGAGAAGGGAAGGGAGCAGCAAAGGGGACTGAAAAGGAGCAAGCAATGGAGTAGGAAAAACAACAACAATAAAAAAAAACAAAACCATGAAAACGCTGTGGAAGTCCAGCTAAAATCGTTTCCAGGAGGAGAAAGAGTTCATTTCTGCTGATGGTTCAAGTGAGATGAGCTCTGAGAAAACTTCTAATCTAGTAGTTTGATCTTGACAGAAGTTCTAGGGGACAGAGCAGAAGCAAAAGCCTGTTTGGAATAAATGGGAAGAGAACACTTGGAGACAGCTTTTCTTAACAACTCTTTAAAGGAGTTTTGCTGTGGCTGAGCAGGAAAACAGGGCAAGTGGCTGGAGAGGGAAGTGGCTTCAAGAGAGAGTTTTTTGTTTTTAAGGTGGGAGAAAGGACATGATTTTATGGTGATGGGATGATTCAATAATTAGGGGGAAACTGATGAAGTGGGAGGTAAGAGAGAACTGCTGGAGTATTTAAGTGGTGTACTGATTCCTGTATGTTCCTGCGGAGAAGAGCCAGGACAGGAAAAAAAAAAACTTCTGTAAAACACCAAGCAGTTCATAGGTGAATCACTCCCTTAAATTAGAAGTCAGATTTTTACTTGTACAAAAGAAAAGTGCATTAAATAAGTGCAATTAATAAACAAATCACTATTTGTTGAGTGCCTACTGAGTGTCACTCATGGTATCAGGCACTTGGCATACATTATCTGGAAGCTTATTAACAATCCTGCAACATCAGTATCATTGTTACTACACAGTAGATGAAATTGTTCTTGGGAACTAAAACCACCTGCCCAAAGCCATACTTTGTCATTGCTGATCACAAGTTAGTTTGCATTTCATTGTGCTCTTTCTTGCAGTTTTGAGTTCCTCGAGGGCCATGACCTTCACCTTTGTAAGCCTAGAGTGTCGCTCAGGATTTGGCAGAGGGTCACACGCCCGCGTGCGGAGGGGCACTGAGGTCGCCCTGGGTCCAGTTGGTCGCCTTCCGCGAAAGCGGCCACCGTTCCATCTGCATGGTTTTCATTGGCTGCAGCAACTGATCAAAACACGTTGGAAATAAAAAAAAAAACTTTCAAGAGAAATAACTGAAAGGAAATCAGTAGAAGTTGGTTTAAAATCCTCAGCCGAGGCTGTTCTCCAACGATTTTGCATAACTGCTTTTCTGACGCATCAGGTACCTGCCCGCGGGCGAACTGTTGGGAGGCGGTGCGGTCACCTGGAGTTTCCCAGTAGAAACATCACCGTCGGGTGAGGAAATCGTCGCCTGAGGACGTGGACCCTCCCGCCCTCCTTCCAGCTCATTAAGAAAGCCTGCCACAAAAGTCTACTGCGCGGCTGGAAACGCGGCTGGGAGAAACTGGGTCCCGTAATGGGCCGACTGGCCAGGACCCCCCGGCAGCAGTAACAGCCCCAACTGCAAACTGCCCGGGAGCTTCACCGACTTCACGGCTCCGAGTCCCTCGGAGCCCGCCGCGGTGGTTACGAAGGGGGCCGGGGCACGGGACCGAGCCGCGCGGAGCCCACCACCGCGGCCCGAGGGGGACCGCACGCGGCGACTCGGCGCCCGGAGCGCGCCTCCCCTCCCCGGCCGCTGGGACCTGGCCGCGCGGACGCGCCAGGTGAGGAGGGGGCGGTGGGCGGCGCGGCAGAGGGGGCCGCGCCGGATCCGCACAGCCCAGCCGCTCCCCCGGGGCGCTGCCTCCCCCGCCGCCGAGTTGGTCGCCGCCCGTTTGCGCCGCGGAGGGTTGGGGGCGGAGAGGAGGCAGTGGCCGCCCGGGCCGGGAGGGGCGCGCTGACTGCACACCGCGAGTCCGGAGTCGCGGACGGCTGCGGCTGGAGCTGCGGCGGGGCAGGGGGCCGGGGGCCGGGGGCCGGAGGCCGGAGGGAGGGAGGGAGGGAGGGAGGCGGGGGCAAGGGCCAGGCGACGGGCGGCGGGGCGCGTGGAGAGCGGCGGCTCCGAGGAAAGATGAGGCGGTGAGTGGGTGCCGGGGCGCAGTTTCTTTGCTTCTCATGCAAGCTTGCAGGGACAAAAGCCAGGACTGGGATAGCAGAGCCTGGGCTGCGCTGCTTTGGGGGGCCCCGAACCCCCGGAATGGGTGGACCTCTGTTGAAAGATCCTGGGGAGGGCGTGTCGGGGTAGAAGAGAAGCTCACAGAACGATTCTAGGGAACAGGAGGGATTTGGGGGGACCGGAGGCAACTTTTGCCTGGAAGTCTGGAATTCCCAAGGAGAGAGAGATCGGGGTCTTCGGGATAGAGCTGCTTTGTCGCCGTGGGCGGAGGAAGAAGTTCGGTTGCTGGAGGGTGTGGGCGCGGAATTCAAGGACGACCCCCCCCCGCCCCAAATATCTAGCTAGCTGCGCTTCTGGTCCACTTTGTTTCAAGAGTGGGGCTCTCGAGTTTTGAACCGCCCAGAACCTGCATTCCAGTTTGGCTTGGATCCCCCTCAAATTTACGGCATGGCGGTCTCGGAACCCCAAGAGATAGCGGCTGGAAGTGGGGAATGTTCTGAACCCCCGTTTCACCCGCGCCCGGCACGGCTGAGGCGTAACTGAAACGTTTGCTGGTGCACTGAACAACTTAGTTCTAGCAGTCATCACTTATTAAAGCGCCGAGGACCTGGCTAACTCCCGCCACTGCCAGGAAATTAAAAAGCTGACCGGCTGTCCCTTCCAGGGTTGGGGTTTCCTGTTTGAAAGAGCTTCGAAAGTCGAACCTGCGCCCCATCTACTTTTCTTATGTAAAAGAGGGAACTGCGCCCGCAGCCTTTTATGTTGGTAGACATGCCCTGGGCTGGAAATCCTCTCGCCTGGCCCTGCCCTCATCCCTAGAAGTCTTCCTTCTGCTGCTCTGAAGTAGCTCTCAGGAGTTCTAGAATGCGCAGCTAGTCACAGCCAGACGCTGCTGGGAGTGGAACTCGGAGATGAGGCATAAAAATGTGCTTTTAGTGTAAATATGTGTCAGCCGCATTTCCCTTCATCGTTATGAACGTATTAATTACAGATATTTATTTTCTAGTATTGGACGTGTAACTTTAAGCTTCCTAGTTTGGTTTAATTTAGGCGTTTGAGATGTGTCTGAGATTCTAACTTACCTGAATTCAGCTGGGAGAGGTCTAAATGAGGTTCACAGTTTCAGAGGGTTAAACTTTTGCCCCGAGAGCACTTGAATTCTTGGTTCTCGGTAGGATAGCAACAGAGTAGTTGGATTTGGGATAAATAAACCTTTAGAGTTGCCCGCGGTTTTAACAGAATGGCTACATCCCTGGTACCATTGCCCTCAATTGTGTAAATATTTGTTTGAATAAAGAGCTAAGGTTCTTTGAAAGGTAACAGTTGTGTCTATTCATGATTCCCCTTTCACATCCTGGACTTAAGTTATTTAAAAAAATTTTTTTAAAGCTGTTTTTGTGTTACATATTTAATGTGGAATTTTAAACATATGTGCTTAAGAAACTCTGTAAAGTCCCCAACGCATTTATAACTGGCGTTTCCTTTAAAATTGAGGCGGAGTTGAGTTTTTGCTTAGTTGACTAGTGTAGCCTTCACCTCCCGAGACCCAGAGGTTTGCAAATCCCAGCCTTTCTCACAAATGGAAAAATGAGATGTTTGGTTAGGAGCAGTCATCATTTCAGTCAGTTTGCAAGCTTCTGTCTGTTTCATGCAGCTGGCAGCTGCTGTTCTTTTGGGCTGAGGACTGACTTTAGGGTTTGTCTCTTGGATTCCTGTTTGAAGTGGGGGAGGAAAAGATACTTGGGAAATTAGGCTCAGAGCTTGCTAACTCCTATCTTAAAGAACCCTGGGTCAAAGCTGGAACGCTTTAGCAACCTTTTCATAATCATTTTATATACTGGCTTTTGCACAAGAGAGGGAAAAAAGAGCTGAAGTGATTAAACCCACCACTGGGTTTCATTATTTTCTTCAAAGCCCCATTTTGAGGTCTGTATGCAGTGGTTGATTCTGGAGTGCACTAGAGGAGTTCCTGTGAAAAACGGGATTCCTTTTAAATACTTTAAAAGAGCAGTTGAGGTTATAACTTTGCATGCTAATTCTCAACCCTTAGCAGGAAGGTGGTTCTATGAATAACTTGGAAAGACAGTGGTTTTGTACATCTTCCAAGTGGAATACGTGTTTTATAAATCTGACTGTCTGTTAGGCCTTGGTGTACTTTACTTATTAACTGTGTAAATGTCATCTCTTTGAAACAAAACAACTTTCAAGTGATGTGCTTTATTTTGAAGCCCTGGTACACATTAACAGCAGTGGTTCTAAATGGAGGCAGGTGGGGTCAGGGAGAATTTGCTCCCCAGGGGTTACTGACCAAAGTCTAGAGACATTTTTGGTTGTCCAAACTGGGAGTTAGGGGCAACCCCAATTGCCAGCTGGGCTGGCATCTAGTGAGTAGAGGCCTCAGATACTATGTAATATCCTACGATGCGCAGGCCACTCAAACTGAATTATCCAGCCCCAAACTCTTCACTTGAGTAGCACCTTGAGGGCATATGTTAACAAGATTAGCGATCTTAATTTAATTTGGATCCTCAAGAAACTGACTGTTCTTCCTCAACACAAAGAGACCTTTTTGTCTGCAGCAGATTCTTTTGCCCTTGGCAGTAAAAGTCTTAATATAACCATAGATGTGAAGGAACTTGTGTTCACTGACTTTGAGTTGGCTTAAAATTTTGGAATTTTGGAATGTTACAGTGCAAGGGAGCCTCAGAAATCACTGAGTTCAATCTTTTCATTTTATAAATACAAAAACTGAGATGCCCAGAGGTTAGTGACTAGTAAGGTCTCAAGTGAGTGATAGACGTTAGTTATAGGAACAACCCAAGATTAGAGAATTTAGAAACTGATTTTTGGGCAAATGTAATTTTTTTAAAAAAAGGACCTGACCTTTTGTGAGAATTTAGAGGTAGCATTCTCCATGAAGAATTAAATAGACTCTGATGGGGGAAGGGTAGCATTAACTATGGTGACTGTGGAACATATGCCTGGGTGTGTCAGCTCCAAGAAAGGCACAATTCTATTGTGTGACCTGAGACACTCCACGTCTGATGCCTGCACCATCCTTCCCGTGGCAAAGTGGGCAACAGATGGTTCCACAGACATAGCAGATGCTGCTTTTGAATCCAGGTACAAAACAGAACATTTGAGATTTTTTTTGTCCCTCCTTGCCTCGTGGGTTAAGAGTAGAGGGCATGAATGGATAGGACAGAAGGGAGGATGAGAGAGGCCTCCTGAGTACAGAGTTAAAAAAGACACCTGTCATATAAGAAAATGAGCATGCTTTAGGACAGTTGTGGGGGAAATTCATAAGCTGATGAGTGGCTATCTAAGGTGAATGCGATATTTGCACAGAACTTTGGTTAAGAATCGGCTCTTTGAGGGACTAGAGCAAAATAATAAAGGGGGTAAAAAGAATCTCAAAAGTCCTCTTACCTGCATCCACTCACTTGGCTGGTGAGAACCTGCAAACCAGACCTCCAAAGTCCTGTTTCATTGCACTTTCTCTGCTCTCTCCACCCCCAGTCTCTACCATTCTATCTGTTTACTCAATAGGGAAGAGAATGATAGTAATATAAAGTTTTTGTTCATTTCCTAGGAGAGTTTTTAAAGCATGGTATTTGTGAATGGCTCTGGTTATGGAAAGGAGTGATCTCAGTGAATTTTTGTTGATCAGAAAAGTTGTGCACATTTAACCACTCTCACATTTACATTACTACGATTATACGATTAGCCAATAGGCCAGTGATTAGGGATTCTAGTCTTGTGTGCTAAGTGGTCCTGCCATGGTAGTTATAACCCTCAAATCTGGGAGGTTCTGGCAATATAGAAGAATTTTTTTAGTGTGCCTTTCTTGGAAGAGCTCTGAACCTCAATGTTGTAGGTTCTTATCATTTTGACAACTGGCCAATGGTTGCACCTCAAAGCCAAGTACATAGCAGTATATTTAGAAATGATTCAGAAGTGATGACTTTTTTAAGGGGTCTGCTCTCTGCAGGTGCTACAATAAAGGGGTATAAATACCCTTTTCATTTTCACCTTTCATCTAGTCATTCTTATTTATCATAGGATGGGAGAGATAAAGAGTTTATTTATTTATTTTTTTTAATATAACTGTTGGCTAGAAATACTTATTGGCATTTGGTGAATGTGACTCTACTTTTGAAAGTGAGTGAAACCAAAACGGACAGTTCAGGTTTCCAATCCTTTCAAAATAAACATTTACTAAGGCAGAGCTTTTCTCTGCCACCCAGGAACTCAAATCTTCTAGAAGGTTAATTTGCACAGTTTTTATGATCTTTAGGAATGTTTCTTAGACATTGAAAAGAAGCTTTGTGCTGAATCTGCTTTAAAGGCAAAATTGTTACCTATAGCAGCGAGTGGTCAATAGAAGAAACCCAAGTATAAAAATCATTTTATTGAGATTCAGTGGGAAGGCTAGGGGCTGGAGAAGCTGGCCATACAAATAAGCAGATAAAAAAGATATAGAGTAATAGGCAAAGTTATATGGAGACATTTTAGAGTTTTTTTTAACAAGAGATACTTGTTTTGCTTCGTGTGGGTAGGTTGATTTATTAGATGAACTTCTTTTCCTTACTTAACAAATTAAGGGGGAAGAAAAAGTTTGTTCACGCCAATATTTAATATTGTGACCTCAAGCAAGGTCAGTCTTTTCTAAAATTTGCTGCTAAATCTAGAGTTCAGTGGAAATCGGTGTTGATCATCTTAGAATATTTTGTTTGCATGCAGCATGTGACCTCTCCAGATGGCAATAAGCTTATGGAATTAGCATATGGAAGAGCAAAAATGCTAAAGGTGATAAGATTTCTCCTAGATTTGCTTCTTGACCACTGTATTGCTAAAACAAGGGCAGGTAAAAGCACTGGAAGGCCAGCTTCTACAAGCTTTTGACCAGGTCAGACGCAGCCTGAGTAGTGCTTCTTGGGCAAGAGATATTCAGAGGGGACTGGGAAGTGAGGTCTGGCTGCCACACTGCTTACATCATTGCAGAAGTAGCTTTTCAAAAACAGCCTAAGATTTATTAAGGAAATTGCAAGCCATGGGAATGTAGGCAAAATATTTCTTATACATCATGCTGAATGAAATACCCATATTATATTACATTAACATAGCCCTGAGCAGGCCTTTTTCTCACTGTGTTGTGCTGAAATAATTTACCATGCCCTTGGAATGTCATGAGCAACAGCGCCTGTGCAATCTTTTCCCAATTAGGTAGCTGCTACCTTATCACTAAAACATGTTTCTGTTCTGTGGTCATTTCCATTTCCTGCTTTGGATAGCTGGCACTCCTATGTTATTTAACTTGCATCTCTGGGAGTCTAGAAAGTTGGAGCCGAAAGAACATCTAGTTCACCTTCACCATTTTAAACATGAGGAAACCTCTGCTAAAACAGGGTGAACACAGGCCAAGTGTCTTGCTCCGGCTCTTGCTTCTGTTGGTTATTTTGGCAGAACCGGGACTAGGGACGGGTCTCCTGACTCATGTTCCTGGCAGCCTGTCCAGTATTCTTTGCACTAGATTAGCCATTACAATAAAAATAACATCCTAATGTAACCATTTCCTTTATTGGGTCTTTTGGCTAGATACAGAAAACAGCATTGATTAAAGTTAATTTAGTCAGTTGCTTATTGATCTCTGCTGGTTCACGTCCTTCTGCCTTTTCCTTCCAAGCAAAAGAAATGGTTAAAAGGTAGGTAGCAGGAAAGGGAAAACTTAAATGTCTTCTAACACCCACTTTGCACAGTCAACAGTTAAGTAATGGAGAGATGGTGTCATTATTTTGTTTATTTTATAGTATTTTAAAAACCCATTCTCTCTGCTTTTGAATTAAAGGGGAAAAGCACTGTGACCGTGGGTGATGGGGTCAACTTCTGTTTGTTCGATCTCTCCTGAGGCTACTTATGCCCTGACTCTTCCCAGTTTATAGAAATTAGGGAAGGGAGTAGGGAACACAGCGTGTTTGGATTTGGTAAATATTACTGTGGAAAAATAGAAGATGACTCTTAAGAGAGTGTATTTTGATCAGTAGCGTGGAGTGGGGACAGGATGGTGTGAAGATCAGAGTTTGCTCCCAGAGGCTCTCAGCTTCCAATTTCAGCCCATCGTGATGGTTTCAGGGTCAAGAGAGAGCATCTTTATCCCCATGTGATCCCAGAGTCAATATTTTCCTTGCATAAAATTGACTATTTTTAAAGGATGATTTTTCCTGCTTCAGGAAGTGGATCTGAAGTACAGGCGCACACAGACACTCAGGACCTCCACGTAGTTATTCCGTGCCTCTCTGCTTCTCGGCTTTGTCTTCACTGTGGTGATCACATAACAGAGGAGGATTCTTCAAGGTCTACAGTCAGAATCACCTAAACCCGGGGATGAATTATGCCAAAGGCCAGGAAACATCTATAAACATTTGCTTTATTTGGGAAAGTTTTAATAACCTTTATTTTGGACTAAGACTCTCAGGATTCATTAAGGAACACTGAAAATACAGGTTTGATTTCCTTCCTAAAGAACTCTGCCACTTTCAGAGAAGCCATCACATAATTTAAGAATATATGAGGTATGTCAGTCTCTCTCTTAGCATAAATATGTTAAGGTATGTGTGTGTGTTAATGTTTTCTGAGGCTGCAGTTCTTCAAGATATGGCAGGTTTGGCTGGTTTTGTGTTTATTTTTCAACTTTCTGAAGAGGTGGTTTTTATTTGGGCACATGTAGTGGTGAAACTTAGTAACCCCACCTACCATTATCTTGTAAATATCCTAAATATAATGGTCTGATACTTGTAATCTGGACAGTGCATTTTCTTTCAAACTGCTCCAAGGTACTTAAAAAAATTGGCTTTTAGGAGCTTAATTCAACATGATAGAGAGTTAGTATTTTATACTTTAAAAAAATCACGTAGAAGTATGAACACATCTTCCTTTGTAAAGCGTTCTTTGTAAAGAACACATCCTTCACTGTAATTTTTGCCAATACTTACTAATATATTTTTATTCATATTGATTTTCAGGATGCACACACATCTTTTATTTTTCAAATATTTTATTATGGAAAATTTTAAACACAAAAATTTAAAGAATAATACAGTGAAAGCTCATGTACCCAACATTCAGTTTCAATACACGCTAATCTTGTTTCATCTGTAGACTTTACCCCCCTCCCCCCAACATAGATGGTTACAAAGCAAATTCCACATCCTGTAGTATTTTATTCAAAAATAATTAAAAATGTAAACCTAAGAGCTTAGGACTTTTAAAAAGTATAGCAGTATCATTATCACACCTAAAAATGGTAGTAATTAAAAGATCTTTTTTCCAGTCAGTGTTCAGATTCTCTGTCACATAGAATTTTTGTTTAATAGTTGGGTTGTTTAAAACAGGATTCATACAAGGTCTACACATGGCATTTAACTTGTGTGTCTCCCGAGTTTCTTTTAATCTAGAACGGTTCCCTCTCTTGTTTTGTTTTGTTTTTTCCTTACCATTTCCTGGTTAAAGACATTGGTTTTTTTTATTTTTCTGTAGACTTTCTCATATTTTAGATTTTAGTGATAGCATCTCCATCATGCTGTTTAATATATTCCCCTGTTCCTTCTGTTTTCTGTCATCGGAGACAGCGTGCTTTAAATCTGTGAACTTTCCTACCACATCATTGTGCTTATTAAATTAATATTGTGTCTTCTTTAAATATTGGTAAAGCTTCTTTAATAATGATATAAACACAACTGTGAGTCCAGTTGGTAAAAGTCACATCTTAAATATTTAGGTAAAAGCCTGGAGTTCTGCACATGGGAAAAGAATTGGAATAACACAAATGTGTTTTGAGGTTGCTCCTACTTTCTGTCTTTCCTCCCCTGCCTTCCTCACTGGCTGAAGAGAGTTATCACAGGAAACACGCAGCCAAATTCCTTGGATAGTCTAAAGAATATTTTAAAGTTCATGCGGACAAGTCTTATTTGAGGGGCTCTCACTAAAGTGTTTAAAATCCCTGTACGTGATACTTTACCCTCCTCACTAAGAGTCCTCTAAGATTCTTAAGAATTCCTAAGATAAAACAATCTAGACTTATTTAAAAAGAGCCTCTGATCACAGGAGATAAAGATCCTCATTTGAAGTATGGGTATTGCTATTGACTGCGATTACCTTTAGGAACCACTGGGTACCATGTGGAATTCTTTTTTTTTGATGGAGCTTAGACTTCAGGGGGCTAGAGGTGACAGGGAATGGTAGCATGGGGTTATACTCCTTTATTGTGATAGGAAGGAGCTGAACCTTTTTTTTTTTTTAACTTATTTTCCTTTCTTCCACTGTCTGCATTAAATGTTCTCATAACCACATCCCCCTCCCATCACTGCCCACTCCCTTCTGTCCTCCTGCCTCCCTGTGCCATTGTCTGATACTTTTGTTCTTTCTTTCATGGTCTCCCTTACCTCTTCTTTTAGATGTTTTCAGAACACAATCAAGTAAAAATTAAAGAGTTAAAAAAAAAGAAAACCAAGAAAGAAACTGCAATCAGCGTTCTGAGACACATATCAGCATTCCAGTGGCCCTTCCTTTTTCCCCAGCCCTGCCGAGCATCACCCTGACACCTGGCAAATTCTGAGGATGCCTCAGCTTGCCCAGGTTGTGAAAAGTCTCTTCTGGCAGTCACAAAGCCTTTATGCTTTTTAGTCTGCTGTGGGCAGGTGGACTGTGTGTGTCTGTGGCTGTGTGTGTGTGTGTCTACACAGTAAGATTTACTGATATAATAGGCTCAGTCTGCAAAATAAAACATCCTAATTCTGCCATTAAAATGCACTTATTCCTGCAGAACTGCTTTTTTGGATCTTTTTGAATGATAAAAATGCCCTCCTTGGAGATCATCAACCCATCTACATGTATCTAATGGATAATAATTATTTTGTTCAAACATGTAGATCTTTAAATGACAAAGAACATGATACAATGAGCAAAGGATGGCAATCTATTTGCCACTATGTTTATTTGCAAAAAAGAAAAAGAAAACAGTAAGGGTACTGTGTCTACTAACAGAATTTTGGTTTTATTTGTTTTTTCTTCTCTGCGCTGATATAAAATCTTGAATGTGGAGGAAGAGTTTAAAGGAGCAGAGTTTAGGAAGCCAGGTTGCATGAGTGGGAGACGAGAAAGTTCTATGGGAATGGACATTGAGACAGTGGGAAGGTCCAGGCGTACGGGTGCTTGCAGAAACTGCATGGGAGGTGACATTTGAAGAAGAGAGGATCTGGGAATATTTGCTGGGAGGAGGTGTTTACCAGTGGGCATGAGGTTGTGTGGAGAGGTGTGGCTTCTTTGCAGAGATTCAGGAGGCTGAAGAGGGTTTAGTGATGAAAGGAAGTATTTCTGGAAAAGGAGGGTGTGTTTGCAAAGGCAGATTGACAGGATGGGGGGTTTAACTAAGGATGGTGTTTGGATAACGGAGGGTGGGGAGAACAGGCTGCTTTTGGATTTCTGAAATCAGAATATTGCTGGAGAAGGGAGTGGTTGTTCCTGAAGCTTCTCATTAGCGCCCTTCCCACCTCGTCATGTTTTCATGTTGGGATTAATGGAAAAAGAGGGAGGTTCTTCTGTCCGTTTGGACATCTGAAACAGATTTCTTATTCAGTCCTCTAAAAGCTTCTTCTCTCAGACCCCAGTGGTCACCACAGTAGGTGCCTTCCCCATCCCGCAAATGGCACTGCTCCTGACACACTGCTCTAAGCTGGTGTCTGAATTCAATTACATGTCATCAGTACATGCTTGAAAACATTGCCATATCATAAACATCAGTGCTGAGAGAGACCAGCCTGTGGACCACCAGTGTGCTGCGAGAGCTTGAAACCCCAGGCATCGAACACTGTCCGTGACAAGTTGTGCTCCCAGAGCCAGCACCTCCACTCTGAGTCACCCTTGTGGGGCATGGTAGAGACTCAAACTTTTTTATAAAGGGGAAATTTTAACCTAAACCCTCCTGACTTCATTTTGAGATTATTTTTCCTGAATTTGCTCCTTTAATCTACATTCATCTCCTTTTCCTAGCAGTATGAAAAGATTTCCACTTTTCTTTCACTTGCTTTGGCAGTCTCCCTTTGATCAATTCCTGCTATATTGGATTATCCTAAGAACCATTTGTGCATGGCTGCATGGCAAGGAAAAGTGACAAGTAATGTGTTATGTAATTGGCATAAATTACGTGGAAAACTGGATTTATATAAACAGGCTAGACTGTAAGTCCCTTTCCTCTAACAAAACACACGCAGCACAGCACAGCAAATAGTTCTTTAATTTCTTTGTTTTTTAAAACCTTTGCTCCCTGGGTGTGTTTTCATTATCTGGAAACCAAGATCAGTACAGCTCTGGCCATCACAGTGCCCTGAATTCACTGTTGGTGGCTTACAGTGTGGATGGGGTTAGTGTCACTGTGGTGTTATTTGGTACAAACGGAGCCAGAGAATTATATTTTAAAACAGATGCCAGCATTGTGCCAAAGAGAAAAGAATCTGCCAAGAAACTTTTCAGCGTGATCCTTGAGATAGTTTTTCAAGTAATTTTTTTCTCAAGGGGAAACATGCTGCCTGTCCATGGTACCTCCCAGAGAGCTCTGAATGACGCCTGGTGTTTTCTAATTGACAGTGAGATGATGTACATTTCAGGTGATAAAACAACCAGCGCTCTGGAGGGATTAAATTTATGGATTGGAAAGTCAGCCCAAACGTTTCAACACACATTAGCTTCTTCCCTGTTTAGACTTCCCGGCGTGTCCCTTCTCTCAGATGGGCACCAGACGCCTCCTGCCGGCTCCACGCCCGGTTCTGTTTCTGTGCAGATGCTCCGCAGGGTATGGGGCCACGAAGGCCCTTGGGGCTGTTTTCCTTCCACAATAACAAAGTGCAGTGATTTTATAATTTCCCGGAGACTTCTTTTTGTTTACATGAAATGTACAGGAAACCAAAAGTAAACACACCAGTGGAGATCAAGAGGCCGGGCTGGAAACGCTGGAGTCTTCCTCACCTCCTCTCTTACACGTGTTAACACAGACCCCTCTCCCTGCCGCCCTCCCTCATGTCTGTCACTTTGACCTCCCACCATCACCTTCCTCTTCTTTCTTTTCCTGAACTCCACTGCAGTGTCTGCTGCATTCTGTCTGCAGTGCTCCATCACCGCCCCTCTCCCTCACTGCTGGGGAGTGGAACCCAGTCTCCCCCGTCGCCTTCTCTCCCCTCCTGCCTCTGCTATCCTTGCCTTTCCGCTCATCCTCATTCCGAGCGTGTCCCTGGTTACTGCTCTACATTTCCCTATGCTTGTCCCGTCTCTCCGCCTCCCCTCACATGATCTCACCAGCAGTGAAAAGAACACCCAGGAAGTCGGGAAGGAGAAGAGGTATCACCAGCCATTATCGTCACTCCTAGGGTCAGAAAGGCCACCTGTGTGATTCTCCACCTTTTGAGTTGAATTGATTTGTGGGATTAAGAGATCTCAAATTGAGACAAGTGTACATACATATGCACTCAACTATGGCTGGTAAACTAAGCTTCTGGAAAGTGAGTGAATTCCATATTTGTACTTGATGATACACCTTTAAATGTGCAACCTTTTACACGTCCTTAACAAACTCCACAAGGTTGAACTGAAAAACTGGGGTATCAGACATGACTGTCTTGTAAACCATTCTCTGGAATGTACTTCCATTCCGAATCATCTGTAGCTTTCTTTTGCATCTCTGTAGTAGAGAAACGTTGCATGGCTGTTTCTTAGATGTGGCTTATTATTTACAAATGTCCTGCCCGTCTCTTCCCTGGAGATTGTAGAACTGCTCTTCTTTCAGCCAGTGCTCTGGTGGAATATTTTTGTGTTGTATTTTGTTTGGCCAACAAAACTGCATTAGCAGTTATACTTTTTGATTAAAAAAAGTGTGAGGAAGAGGGGGGAACCAAGTGTTGCCACCCTGTAGGGTTGTAGTTTGACCCTCTGTAGTTTTATTGGCCCAAATGAAGAGGGAACAGAGTTTGGTAATGTTTCATTTGGGTGCTTAAGTAGCATTTGCAACTGCAAACAGATTGAAATATATTAATCCACTTTATCATCTAAATTGACATTGGTGTCTCATATTGCTGGGTCAAAAATTGAACTTTTAAGTATCCATTTCAACATGAGGTACCATTAGAGTAAATTCTGTACCATTTGAGTAAATCTTGAAAATCCAGAGTTGGGCTCAGTGCTCAGCTTTTGACTTTTGTTTGGCAACATCTGCTCTGGCTTCCTTCCTGGATTGCTGTCTCTGCACCTGGTGGGAAAACCTCTTCTGTCTAACTTTGTTCTGTTTCCCATTTTGTACGCATTAGCTTATAACTGAAATCTTCCACACTACTTGACTTTAATTCTTTTCTTGTCTATTCTGACATCTTACTTGTGGATTTCCCTTTGTATCCTTGTCTGAAATGTCCCAAATGGTTGGAAGATTGCTGTCCAATTTAAATTGCACTTAAGATAGGCATAGGCTTGGACCCCAGAGAGCATGTTTACATGGTTATTAAACATAGAAAATAACTGTTCCCTTTTCCTACACAATTTTTGTTATTAATTCTGTCAGAGACAGGGTGCTTGCCGAATAGACCACAGTCTGACCTCAGATGGGCTTGGGATTTTGTTTATGTCCTTAACACCACAAAATTTTAGGTATGAAGATAGCTTTATGCTATCATTGGATAATACCCATCAGATTCTTTTTCCTTCAGTGGGACTTAACATCATTGTCATTTCTTTCTATCATAACTTCCCCAGGCTACCACTCTCACCGGATTAGCCCCGCTCTGTGCTCCTTTACCAATCTGTCAATAAATCCTGTTACAGCAGGTGTCACACTGTACAGCATTGATTCACATGTGTGTTTTCCCTTTGGACTGTAAGCTGTGTAAAGGCAGGAAATGATGTCTTTGACCACAAACTTTCCAGGGCCTAGCTCAAAGCCTGGTTTATAGTAGGCACTTAGTGAAGATTAGCACCTTCATAGTAACAAACAACCCCCAAATCTCGGTGGCTTAAGACAATCTTGGGTTGGCAAAGGCCCCGTTCCACGCTGTCCTCGCTGCGGGAGGTAGGAAAAGGAAGGCCCTAAAGACTCGGATGCAGGCTAGTCATTGCAGCAGGGGATGAGATGGTGACTCATGCTCCAGCCCGTGCTGTTTCAGCTTGCAACCGACATGCCACTTTCTCTCCTGTTTCCTTGATCAAAGCAAGGGACATAGCCACACCTAATGTCATGGGGACGAGGAAGGACAGCACTGCTAACGTTTCTGAAAGGAGAGAACAGGAATGACAGTGAGCAGCGCTAACGTCTGGTAAACCAGTGTCTGACACACGGCAGGCACTTAGTACCCAGCTAGTGAATGAAGTGCCTCCAACTACCTGTTAGGGTTTTAATTTTTTTTTTCTATACAATAAACAATCACCTCAAATAATGAACTAATCTAATAACTACATTTAAAAATGAACATACTAATATTACCTGACTATATTCAGCTGTCATCTGGAGACTTTGGGTAACCATTGTTCACCTTGCTCATATTAGGGAAGGTGTTATGTTTGATTGGTGTTATGTTTGATTGTGTAGTTTTTCAGAGGCAAAAAGTATGGAATGGCAAACTCACATAATTATAATTCTTGCCTCAGTCATTTAGAAGATCTGGAAAAACTGTTAAAGTCTTCAGATATTTACATATTAAGCTGGTCTGATCAAGAAGTTCTTTAAAGTAACCTTTTTTGGAAGAGTTCATATCTGGCTCAAAAACTGGACAAGAGTTAGGGAAAATGAGAGTGTAATCCACCTAAAAATAAAGTATCAGTACAGATTGTCTGCTAGTATTTTACACTAATCTTTTTTTCTTAATTGTCAAGGTAAAAACAATTTTTTAAAAATGATCCCTTTTTTTGTAAGTAATGCATGACACTGGCCTGGCTTTGCACTGCAAGCTGTTGGTCAAGATATAGTCACATATCTGTGGCTGCAGGTTCTTCTGCAAGATCCACAGTTCAGACACAGACCCAGAGCCGCGGAGGGCGGGAGGGGCAGGAGGGCGGTGGAGTGTGGACTGTCCCCAACCTTGGCCTCTCCGTGTTGGGGTGGCGAAGGCCGACATCCCCCACGGAATGACAAGCAGTTGGTGACATGGCCCTCCCCACAGCCAGCCTGGGGCTGCTAGGAGACGGCCCTTCAGAGCCTTTGGGCCAGGCCAGCCTACCTAGGCCCACACCTTTTCATCTGGATTTTTTAATAAAAAAACAATGAATTAAAAGTAAGCAACAGCTTGGTCCTGAGGCTGCTGAGCCAGCACATCCACAGTTTTTGGCACAAATACACTGTATAAAATGTGGAAAATACAAACTAGTTTGAGAAAGGTGAATTAAAAATCACTGGCAATACTACCACCTGGTAAAACCACTGCCAACTTTGTGGTGTGATCTCTTTCATCCCGTTGTTGCTGTTCTTGGAGAACAGGCAGATGGACAAGGGAGGAGAGGATATTGGCTTGAATGGGGGCTAACAGTGGAAATGGCAAGAAATGATCAGATTGAGAATATATTTTAAGGACAATGTTAATAGGATTTGTTGATGGATAAAATGGAGGAGGAGGTAATAGAGGAGTGAAGGAGATGGTGGAGGGAGAGGAGATCAGTGATGACTCGCAGGACTTTGGCTTGAACATCTGTGTAAACCACGTGTATAGGTGGGCGTGTGTATGAGAAGGCTGCACTCACTGCATATATGGTTTTTTAAATTTACTAAACATTATATGAATGTACTTTTTAATGCTATAAAATATACCTCAAAATAAGATTTCAAAGGGTTTACTATTCACTCATATAATGTACTGTAGCTTAACTTTCTCCCTATTGTTGGACAATTAGGGTGTTCCCCCCCATAATAAATAACAGAGTAATGTTCTCAGGATCCACGAATATCCTTGTTTCCTCAATTCAAAAATATTTAACTTGAGGGAATTGGTCAAGATTTGCTGGAATTTCATCACGGCAAACCAACGTGTGATAAAGTTAGCTGGGAATAGAAGGAACCAAGACTGAAGGTCATCTTGGTTTCAGTCCTCCAAGAGGGCATGGTGAGATAAATCTCAAGTCAGGCTGGTGCTGCTCTCAAGGTCAGACTTGGTAGTGCTCAGAGGGACACTTGTCTCGGTGGCAGAGATGGTCCTGTCTCTAAATAATGAAAGACCTCGCAAGAGCCAGAGGGCAGGGCCAGATCCCAGCAGGGAGGCAATTCTAAAGGAGAATCTCAGTTTTTTTGAGGTTCACTTCAAAAGATAACCACGCTTTTATCCATCAGGGCAGGGCTTTGGGTGGATGGGGAGGACCCCGAGGCAGAGCTTGTCGGGGAAAGCTGCAGCCTTGTGGGGTGTGAGGACTCGGCCCATCTCTAGAATTAAGCAGCCAAACTGTTTTTTGGTCCCATTCTGTGGATAAGAAGCAGTTCTTTCTTAGGCTGTTTTCATTTGCCCAGGAACCTGTGAGACTGAACAAGCAAGGTGAAGGTCCTCTCTCTGTGTCTGGGAGGGAGTGGGGAAGGTGTGGCTGACATTGAAGACTCCATGTTCATTGAGTGTCTCACCTGTGGGACGGTGGGAGTCAGGAGGCGTTGGAGATAAGAGGAGAAGCACTAGACGTAACCCTCCTCTTTAAACGTGTGTCTTAGTTACAGAAACAAGCTCATTCTGATGCTGATTACTAACCATAAGTGCTACTGTTTATATATGGTCCAGAGATGTGGTAACTAGTGTCTCAGGTGCCTAAGGAGATGGAGGATGTTCTTAGCGGTACCTGAGTTCAATGAGAATGTGTAAATTGTGTTTGCACTTTGATGATAATCTAAAGAAGATATTTTTATCAGTTTGAAATATAAGCATTCACATTTGCAGTGATAATTTATAATTAAAGGACATTTTCATAGACTAAAACTTTAGTTCTTAAGTTAAATTGTTCAAACTAGGGTCTAAAGCATATTCTTATGGGTGCGTCCATTTAAAAAATTTTTTTTCATCATGGATTATATAATCCTAATCTCAACCTCAAAGAATGGGTGGGTTCAGATGGGTGCAAAAGAGGGAGAAAGTTGTTTCTGTGAGAGGACTTAAGTCAAGGATGAGCATGGTGCCTTTGGGGTGCCTGGGAACTTGAAGGGGACATCAGTTTCAGGTTTTTAAATATTCCACCCTAACCCTGATCTGGCAGTAACCTGGGGAACACTCTTTCCTCTACTAATACCTGCCTTTCTCTAATGGGTGCAGGAGCTTTAAGTCTTTGTTGAGAAGGGAAGGTACTCTCATAGCCCTTTCTAAAGAACCATCTTCTAACCCTCATGTTATTGATTAGTGACTAACATGAAATTTTTTTATCTGCTAGAATGTGAATTTAGTTTCCTCAGGACTTTACTTCTAAGCAGTTAATGACTCTAACAGAGACATCTAAGGAAGGGCCACTGCATCATCCCTTTGGGTATTTGCTAGGTTCTCAGGAAGCAGGGGGTCCTCCAAGGACTAGAACAGAGGGACATGGTCTGTTTTAGGTACCAGACTCATCTTGCACCGGTAACTGGTTGGGGATTTGTTCCTCTCAAATATCATTAATGTCCCCTTGAGTTATTTTTCTTTTGTATAAAAAAAATCCCAGATTAGTGATCTTTATTTGTCTTCATTTTGCAGTACAGCTTTACTAGGTTTCTTACTAAAACAGCATTTGTGTTTTTTAATCACATCAGGTCAGACTGCAAGGCTATTTGTCCTGATGAACAAATAGATCTTCATTGTTAAGTGAAGTTCTCTCTCTCTCTCTTTTCTTTTTCTTTACAGATTCCAACAAGATTATGGCAGAGCAGAGCCACATGCAAAAGCAGCTGGATTTACAGAATGGTAGCTTAGAGGCAGACTTTGCAGCGAATTTCCTAGAGAACGATTCGCAAAACATGATGGAGAGCCTGAGCCCAAAGAAATATTCTTCCAGTCTGAGATTTAAAGCCAATGGAGACTATTCTGGTTCCTATTTAACCCTCTCACAACCTGTGCCCACTAAAAGAAGTCCTTCTCCTTTGGGAACCAGTGTCAGAAGTAGCCCCTCTGTGGCCAAAATCCAGGGAGCCAAGCAGTTCTCTTGCGATGGAACTGACAAAAGTATTTCTATGAAACCTCCCACTCCTTTACTTAGCACTTCGCCCTCTCTCAGTGGATATCCACTTGGGAGAGCGGACTTCGATCATTTTACTGGCCGGGACCCTGAAAGGTCCTTGAGGCTCACAGAGAAGCCTCCCTATTCCAAATATAGCTCAAGGAATAAATCCCACGACAATGTCTACTTTCTGGGAGGGCTGGAAGGCCGAAAAACGTCTGGCTCGCTCCTGACCATGTGGAACGGAAGTTCCCTGAGTGATGCTGGCTCCTCGCCCATCAGCAGGTCAGGGGCGGCAAGCATGCCTTCGAGCCCAAAGCAAGCCAGGAAAATAAGCATCCAGGACAACCTGACACTTCAGCCCAAGTTGACCAGACACAAGGAGCCGGCTTCTGAAAACATCAGTTTAAGAACCAGGAAGTATTCGAGCAGCAGCCTGAGTCACATGGGTGCCTACAGCCGATCTCTCCCCAGGTTGCACAGGGCCACAGAGAACCAACTGACGCCTCTCAGTTTGCCTCCAAGAAGCTCTCTGGGCAACTCCAAACGAACGAAACTGGGGGAAAAGGATCTACCTCATAGCATCATAGACAATGACAATTACCTGAATTTTTCTTCTTTGAGCTCAGGAGCTTTACCCTATAAAACCCCCGCACCTGAGGGCAGTCCTTATGTGAGTTCCACCCTCAGCATCCCTGCCAGTCCTCGAGTGGCTCGGAAGATGCTTCTGGCCTCCACCTCCTCCTGTACCTCTGATGACCTTGACAGGGCTTCCTACTCAGGGACCAGCCCGGGTCAATCATTTCCTCCCGGAGAGCTGGACAGAGTGTGTGCGGCCAGGAGGAATTTCTCGTGTGGATCTGTTGAGTTTGATGATGCAGACCTGGACAGCCTCAGACAGGCCTCAGGAACCCCCCAGCCAGTCCTTCGGGAACGGAAAAGCAGCATTAGCTCCATTTCGGGACGAGACGACCTGATGGATTATCACCGGCGGCAGAGGGAGGAGAGACTCAGGGAGCAGGAGATGGAGCGATTGGTAATCTTCTTCATCTCACTTAACCTCACTGTTTCATTGAACAGCTTCTTGGAGACAAACTCCAAGGATATATATGGGCGTGTAGAATTTCCATATGCACTAGCCAGGTGTCCCTTCCCAGATTTCCTCCTGCTAACCTTCCTCTTCCCAGATCACTATTATTGGTCACGTGGATATTTTGAAGGCCTGCATGTACCTCATGTTACATTAATCGCTATAAAGATGTCTCACAAGTACAAATTCTTGATAAATCTAACTAAGGCAGTTGTGAATTTTACTGAATTTCTTTGAAAGTCTTATGAACTTTTCTTTTAAAACTATGAGAAAACACTGATTTGTATTATTTATATCATCAAATTGGCATGTATACGATAAAATACAATCAGTAAAATCACAACTCACTAGAAATTAGGCAGTAAATTTTTCTGTGTAGCAAGTTATTTGGAAAGTTGAAAGGTTGCCCCAATGGTGCATAAGCTTTCTTCTGCACAGCACATACACGCACCATATTCCTTTCAGACATGTCTTAATAGGTACAGTGACTCCAAACCACACAGATGCAAAAAAAAAAATTATTGAGTTGCCTGTGGATTTATGCTTACTGTAAAAAAATTTTTGAAAATAGTAAGAAAAGAGGAAACAGAAGAGTCCTACTAACAAATGAGAACAAACTGCTGCATTTTTCTGTGCCCTTTGCTTTTAAGCATATGTTTTTTAGGAAGAATACCTGTTAGATTATTTTGACTCATTAGTGATTAATGATTTCCTTAATGAGGGAAGTGGCAGAATGGTAAACCTGATTTACAGAAGTATAGGGGTGTCAAAGGTATTTTAGAAGGTATGCTGGAATAAGATTTCTGAATCACATGCAAAACTAGTTAATGCCCTACAGGACAATAAAATTGTAGCCTTTGGCTTATAATGAACGGAAGTTTTTTCCATCTATACAAGACAGTATTTGCTTGAATTTTTAGAAAAAGATTTATTTGCATCACTCACATTTTGATAGGTTAATGTCCATCCTTACAAAGTTTCCAAATATCCTAATCGATAATAGTGAATGAAAACAGATGTGTGTACCGCTAGAGGATTGGGTGGGTATGTTAGATGGTGTTCCAGTATGAGAATTCCTTTGTTATCATAAATAGTCTCCAAAGATTTTCATGGTCACAAAAAGGCATTATATTTGGGCTTGATTCATTGGCGTAGGTTAGAAATAGTTTTAATTAGTATATAAAAGCCTTCTTTTAGATGGATAGCAGATCTAGTGCTATACTGTGCTGAACAGTTACCATTAATAAAGCCAGAGAACTGACTTCTAGATGATGATTGATTAAGGAATCTAGGAGGGCATTTGAGTGACTTTCATCACTCCAGAGGTCTTCCTTAAATGCTTTTATTTACTTTTCAAAGGATAGGAAACCATACTTTAAGTTCATATCCATTGGGTTTCATCTTTAACACTTAAAAGTATTGGTGAATTTTTCTTTCCTCTAGTTTTCTCAAATCTTCTAAGGTTCCTGGTAATCCAGGAAGTGACCTTCCTTACTGCCTGTAAGGTTGGTGCCCTGTTAGCTACAAACAGATCCTAGTTCAACCTCTTGAGAGAGCTTTGTGGGTATTAGCTCCAGATATGAGGTTATAGCTCTTTTTCCTTAATAAGGGGCTTGTCATATTTGATGAAATGGGGCTTATTTTTAAATAAGGCGCTCTAGCTTTGGCTTCTGTTGTGTAGTCTGTTTGTCTGATTACATCCCAGTAAAAGGGAGGACAGATTCTTACTGAGCCCATGCAAATAATGTTCTTGCCATGAAAAAGTAAAGTGACTCAGAAAAAATATTTCTTCCTGAATTGTGAGGGACCAAGGAGAACAAGCTACCATTAGAAGAATGTTTCATTTAGTTTTGCGAAATTGGAGTCAACTAAGTTTAGGGTTAGAGATAGATCAAGATGAACGCTGAAAGGGTATTTCCCCACCAGAAAATACAACATTAAAAATGATGCCAATAATTTTCCAAAACACATATTCACATAGAGAAATTAGATTTCTGGTATCAGTTCAAACATTTCTATGTAATTAATTGTTCTTCTAATCTTGGGTCATTAATTTGATTTCATGAAGTCATCTATTTCTGGACTGAAAGAAGTCCTGAAAATTTGATTTAGCTTAAGCGTAGGACTGTCTCATACTTGTCTATGTAATGTCAGCTCTTCTTTCAGCCTCTCTCCATGAGTCTGTTCTCCAAAATAGCGAGTGAAGAGGGCCTGGTAAAGTTCTATCCACAGGCTCTGAGACTGTCTTTCTGTGTTAAAGACATTCTGCTCTGTAACGTAAGCAGGGTCTTTAGGCAAGCATGAGAGGAAAGCTGAGACTACTTGGTGAGGATAAGAGTAAGTGGCTCTGCTTAATCTGTGGTTAATTGAACCAACAGTATAAGCCAGAAGGAGAATTAAACAGAGTCTGCTGTGAGTATTGCTACCCCAGCTTTCTTATCCTTTCCATTTCCATGAAATATCTTTTTCCATCCTCTCACTTTCAGTCTGTGTGTGACTTCAGCTCTGAAGTGAGTCTCTTGTAGGCAGCATAATGCTGAGTGAAGCGTTTAGTCCACTGACATTTAAAGTGACTCTGAATAGGTATGTACTCATTGCCATTTTGTTACTTGTTTTCTGGTTGTTTTGTAGTTATTTTCTGTTCTTTTCTTCTTTTAGTTTCTTCCTTTGTAGTTTGATAATTTTCTTTAATGGTATGGTTGTGTTCCTTTCTTTTCAGTTTTGTGTATCTACTGTAGGTTTTTGATTTGTGGTTACCATGGGGTTCATATATGTTTGACCTATAGCTTTATCTACTTGTCTTATTTTATTTATTTGCTTTTTGTGGGGGTGGGGAGGTGATTAGATTCATTCATTCATTTATGTATGTATGTATGTATGTATGTATGTATGTATGTATGTATGTATGTTTAATAGAGGTACTGGGGATTGAACCTGAGACCTTGTGCATGCTAGGCATGCACTCTACTGCTGAGCTACGCCCTCCCCCCATCTACTTGTTTTAAATTGGTAGTCACCTCACCCACATTTTGTGTTTTTGATGTCATGTTTTGCATCTTCATTTCTATCCTTTACCTTTTTGTTGTAGTTATAGTTGATTTTACATTTTTGTCTTTTAACTTCCATGTTCACTTACTTAAGTGGTTGAGCCACAATCTTTACTATGTATTTTCTTTCCTATAAATTCTCACTTCTTGTTGTAGCTGTTTCATTTCCACTTAGAGAAGATCCTTTAACACTTCTTGGAGGGTTGCTTTAGTATTAATGAACTCTTAGTTTTTACTTGTCTTAGAAGTTCTTTATCTCTTCTTCACTTCTGAATGATAACTTTGCGGGTAGAGTATTCTGAGTTGTAGGTTTTTTTCAGCACTGTGTATAAATCATGCCACTCTTTTCTCACCTGCAAATTCTCTGCAGAAAAATCAGATGATAACCTCATGGGGATTCCCTTGCATGTAACTTCTTGTCTTTCTCTTGCTGCCTTTAAAATTCCATCTTTATCTTCAACTTTTGCCATTTTAATTGCAGTAATTTCTTGACGTGAGTCTCTTCGGATTTATCTTGTTTGGAACTGTCTGTGCTTCCTGTACTTGGAAATCTGTTTCCTTCTTCAGCTTCGGGAAGTTTCCAGACATAATTTTATCAAATACATTTTCTTCCCCTCTCTCTCTCTCTTCTCCTTCTGAGATCCCTATAGTGCGAATGTTATAACACATGATGTTGTCTCAGAGGTCTCTTCAACTTCTCATTTTAAACATTTTGTTTTTCTTTTTGCTGTTCTGATTGGGGGATTTCCCTTATTCTGTCTTCCAGATGGCTTATGTATTGTTCTGTATCACAACCTAGTCTGTTGTTAATTCCTTCTAGTATATTTTTCATTTCAGTTATTGTATCCTTCAGCTTTGACTGGTTCTCTTTTATATTTTCTAACTTGTTAAAACTGTCACTGTGTTCATCTATTCTTCTCCCAAATTCAGTTGGCATTTTTATAACTAATGCTTATAACATCTTTATCTGGTAAATTATTTGTTTCATTGGGGTTTTTTTTTTTTTTCAGGACTTTTTTCACTTTCTCCCACTTGAAACAAATTCCTCTGTCTTGTCACTTTGTTTAAATGTCTCTGTTTCTGTGGAATTAGGTGAAAAGTTACTATTTGCAGTCATCTTGAAGGAGTGTCTTTGTGGGGGAGCATCCCTATGCATTCTGCATGTGTCCACTGGCCTTGTTGAGAGAGAGAGATCTGAAGTGAGCATGAATCACATCTTCCTCTAGGGTGTGCTGTCAGCTGCCACCTTGGTGGGAAGTAGGGCTGGAGATGGAGGGGCTAGAGCCAGAGCCAGTTGTGAACAGGGACTTCTCCTTTGCTCAGTGGCTGACACCACCCAGTCAGGTCCCAAGGTACTGCAGCAGAAACCCTTTGGGTTGGTCCAAACTGGTTCCATTCCCTCTGATTGTGTACTTTTCCCAGCAGTGGCACCTCCGCCCTAGTGAAAAGCAGGTCTGAGCAAGAAGGACTGAAGTGGAGCTTGGTTGAGGCTGGGTTGCATGCTGGGACAGTCCCAGCAAGCCTGTCAGAGCCCCGGGCTGTCTCCTATTTGTTGCTTTCGTGAGCACTCACGGGCAAGCCTGCCCTCACCCTGTTCAGCGACAGGGCCTGGTAGATCTGGCTCCGCTTCCACCACGTGTGCACCACTCCCCCCACAAGGGCGCCTTTGCCCCAGTGTCAAGCAGCAACAGAGCAAGAGGGGCTGGAGCAGGCACCTGGTGCAGACTAGGGGACGGGGTGGGGTGGTTGCAGGAAACAGATTCCTGGGCAGTTTTCAGTCTGCTTCCTCCCCCTTGTTCCTGAAGGTAAGGGAGCGTGTGTACCCACTCTTCATGAGTGGAGCCTCAGTTTCTTACAGCACCCCCATAAGTCCTACCGGTTTTCAAACCAGCTAAGGGGACTCATCTTCTCTGTGTTGGACCCCAGGGTTGGGGTGCCCAATGTTTGGCTCAAACACCTCACTCTCAAGAGAGGATCCCTGATCCCATGGTATCCCCCTTCGCTTCTGTGTTCCCAGATGCAGGCCCTGACCTAATTCTTTCTGGCTCCCTACCTGACTCCACGTGGATCTTTCTTCACAGCCTTGGTTATAGATAAGCCTTTCTTCCAGCCTCCAATGTGTGTGCAGTGAGAGTCACTCCACTTGTGGATACAGTTGTGCTGTGTTCACTTGGGCGGTCACTCAGCATCCTCCTTCTCTGACTTCTTGATCTCTCTGACATCCAAATCTACAATTTTTTAATTTCCTTCAACTTTTGTTCTTCACAGTCTTCTTTCACTTTCTGGAACAACCAGATACTTAAGACAAAAGCACTTAAAGATATTGGAAATTTAGTTTAAGCTGACACATCACAGAACAGCATTACTATTGCTATGAAAATATTTGTCACAATTACAATTCAGTTTAGTTGAGCACAGATTTTACATTTTTTAAAATCTTGAACTGTATATGGAAGTAATCTTAGCTTATCTTTTCAGTAAGCTAATATAAAACATTTAAGAAGTTCAGATAAACTAATTTCTTTATGATAAAACAAATCCAAACTTATTTTAAAAATGAAATTACACTTGTATTATACTGTACACCGATAAAATAAGGCAAAGATATATAGCTGTTTTTTAAGCCAAATACAGTCAAGTTTGATTTTAAACCAAAATCAGGTCAGTCTTTGATAATTTGTGCAAGGATTCACTTTAATCATGTGCACTTGTATTCCAAAGGAGAAAAAAACTGCATCTGAAGTCGGCAGTTTTGATGAGGAAAGTCTTTCTTGAAAGGAGAACACATTTAAATTATTAGAATTTTGTTTTTTTTTTTTTTCCCTTGGAATCTTGGGAATGTTAGATTTATTTAAATGCTTACTAGTCTCTATAAACCGATCATAATAGAGCTCCATTATATTAGTTTATTATTATCCTCAGGAGGTAGGAAAATATTTCACTCACACAGTGATTTTTTTCTCAGGTATAGAGACTGGGTGAAAAATATTGTCCTGATTTGAGTTAACAGAAAGAAAAACAACAAACAAATGAGAAACGATGACAGACAAATGCTCAGCCTTCTCTCACCTGAGCAAGGCTAGATTCCAGTTCTGCCTGACAGATCGCCAAGTGGTCAGACTGCAAAACCAGATTCCCAGTCACTGCACCACTGATGGGGTTAATTGTTGGCTGTGTGCAGACTGAAACTTCAATCAGACGTGGCCAAGAATCAGAAGTGCAGAGCAGGAAAACAAAAACTTCAGAGAGTAGTGAGTCAGTGAAGGTAGAGTTCTCCTGCCTTTTTGGATTTACTCCAAGAGCCAAGAAAAGACGTGCCTGGGCTTCCAGCCTATGAGGTATTCTTGGTGAGCAGTGCAGTTTAACTGACCCTATAGGTGTCCACTGGCACAATTCACTGGGACCTCCAAATTGTCAAAGCGTAATTTTCAAAAAAATAAGTCCAACTCTTAGACAAATGTTGAATTAATAGATGCCAAAGATGTAATGAATGTATTGACGTGGAAATTAAGCAGGATAAAGTTAGTTCACTAAACATAATTTCTGCAGTATTTTTTTAGGTTAGTTGTGATTATACTATTGTTTCATTTGAGGTTTTTTTTTTTAACTTGTGTAATCTTTATTTGAAAACTCAAGGTTGAGTATGAAAGATTGCACTCTAATCATGAACCTCCAGGACCTACTAATGAGAAATAACTATCCAGTGAGTCAACTTTAAATAGCTTCCAACTGCTGGGCTATTTGAGATGTTTAGTTTTTTATAATTTTTCTTCCTTCTTTTTTGCTCTCAACTTTCAATTTTTCTTTTGTCATTATGCCAGCCCTTTTTTAAGTTATGATTTTTAGAAACCGGCTATCAAGATTTGTTTAAAAATATTCTAAACTGAGAGTAACGAGGTGCAAGCGAGGCATTGAAAGGGTCTGTGTGCATGAAGTGTGTGCCCTTTAGCTCGCAGACCTTGGGACGTCCTTTTGCGGTGGTCAGTGGTTGTTTACACTTCCTAGCTCTGAGCTGGTTTCCAAGCAGGGGTAATGGGTAAGGCACGTCTAGTGGGCTGGGGTGCTGATCTTTTAACAAAGTAGATGTTCAAAAGGTGAAATAAATCACTATAAAGTAGATAGGAGTGGGATGTTCTTTTCTTTATCTCATTTGATACCTGCATCCCTTCCAGTAACGCAGAGGTAGTGACGGCCTTCTAGTTCATTTAGAGCAGTTAAAGTCATTTTAAAAAGAGAAAGGGAAAATAAAAAACTTAAAGCAAACCCTACTGCTATTAAGAGTATTCATCTGGCTACATTACCAAAAGCATCTGTGTGCTATTGTGGAGAGCCAGTGGATTCCCACAAATTGCTTTGTAGCAACCTAATATTTTCTTTCTGGCTGATGATGGTCATCAGCGGTGCCTTGATAAACAGCATTGTCGCCATTTAGAACTATGTGGGGCCACACTTGGCATTTATTTCTCAAACATATTGTAATATGATGCCAGTTCTCATGAGGCACCATGGAGTAAGGCTTTCTGGCTTTTTACGTACTCTACAACCCTGAAGATAAGGTTGACTTTCTTTCAAGACACGTATTAACACTTTCATGGCATTTATTATTTGAGTAGGTGAAATGTCTAGGTCAGTGATTCTCTACAACTTGGAAGGTGTTTTGTTCTCATGGTGTCTCCAAAAGCACTTTACAACCGAAGAATTTTAAGTTGCAAAGGGCTGGGACCATCCATGCCTGTCTTGCTGACTGCTGTGCATTCACTTAGTAGCCAGATGACTAGAGTATGGGAAGCATTCTACACATGTCTTTGGAAAGAGTAAATGACATTCGTCCTGGCTTTCCTTATTCTGTGGTTGTAGACTGCACCCCTAGTTCCCAGACATCTTATGTTTATACACTTAGTTCTAGGTAACAATGAAGCCCTATACAGAAGAATGCAAATATCTCAGCACAAATGCATCCTTCTCTTCCAGAAATGGCAAAATTCCCTTCCACTTTTCAATTAAAAATAAAAAGGTGAGGATGAGATATTTTTCTTTCTGTTGAAACTTTTGTGACATTCTTTGTAAGAATTGGTGCTGTTCAGGATCATACAAAGCCAAGGCTTGTGTACTTTTGAGAAGACAATAGATCTAATGATTCTAGAATTAAATAGAAGTATAATTGAGCATATTTAAGGAGTTGTATAAAATGTAAAATGAAATTTTATCAAAATGTGTATTTCTTTAATCTCCCTAAGGTGGTAAGACAGATACTATTTTTAAAAAAATTTTATCTATGTTGTTGCAAATGACATTATTTTATTCTTTTTTATGGCTGAATCGTATTCCATTGTGTATATACAAACCACGTCTTCTTTATCTAGTCATCTGTTGATGGACATTTGGGTTTTTCCATGTCTTGGCTATTGTAAATAGTGCTGCTATGAACATTGGGGTGCAAGTGTCTTTTTGAATTACACTTTTCTCTGGGTATATGCCCAGGAGTGGGATTGCTGGATCATATGGTAAGCCTGTTTTTAGTTTTTTAAGGAACCTTCATGCTGTCCTCCATAGTGGCTGCACCAATTTACATTCCCCCAAGAGTGTAGGAGGGTTCCTTTTAATCCACACCTTCTCCAGCATTTATCGTTTGTAGACTTTTTAGTGATGGCCATTCTGGCTGGTGTGAGATATCTCATTGTAGTTTTGATATGCATTTCTCTAACAATTAGTGATGTTTAGCATCTTTTCATGTGTTTTTGGACATCTGTCTGTCTTCTTCAGAGAGATGTCTATTTAGGTCTTCTGCTCCAATAGACACATACTATTTTAAAGATCAGAGAGTAAACAGATTTTAAAATTCAGTTTTCTGATTAGGGAAAATTGTTTGAGAACCCAAGATGAGTGAGCACTGTTAGGTGAAAGTTACTCTCCCTGTAGGTGTGTTTTACTTCTGTACCTGCTTCTTGCTGCCTCCACTTCCTAGTGACTCCTGACCCTGAAAGACAGTTTGGGCATTCAGACCTTTCTGTACTATACACTGGACAGCATTACTTAGTTGGAGGCAGAATGGACAGTGTTATTAGAATGTCTGTTGCTGCCTAGCCATCTTTTTTTTATTTTCCCCTAAGAAGAATGTGTTTGAAATGTGAAGGCAAGCTTAAGTACTGAACACTGTTTTGTACCCCAATCTGACTTGAAAGGCATCTCCTTCCTGATGTGGCCCTTCCTCTTGCTACATCCTGACTACAGTTTTAGTTTAAAAAAAAAAAAAAAGGTTACCCTAGTGGGAAGTGACCCACTTAAACTGCAAATGGGGTGAGAGGCTGGTTTACAAACCAAATAAACTTGGTGACTCAGACTTTTTAAAGGGATATTTAGATATTATGACTTACTTCCTGTATTCTGAATTGGAATGCCCATTATTACATTAATTGATTTGATCTTCAGAATTAACATAAGCCTCAGACTGATTTGTTTCTGTGGAGCCTTGCTTTTCTTAGCTCTTACGTTTAAAACAGCCAGTCAACTCTCTGCCATTGTCTGCCTTGTTTGGATGGTTTATGGAGTCTAGCTCAGAGATACAGTGTGAGCTGTAAATGAGAACCATGTAACTTCAGATTTTCTTACACTGAAAAAAAACTTTAAAAAAAAGTGAAATCAATTGTAACATATTGGACAGCACAGGATTAGATTAGTGATACTGTCTACACCTAAATAAACTATCCATTCTCTAAGCCCAACTTCTATCATTTCTAATAAAATAAGAGTAAATCTATAACCAGTGGACAATATAAAGTAGACTTATCTATGGTCAGATCGCCTTGGGTCATTAGAGAATAACATCTTTATCTTTTAAATAGCAAATTGTTGGCATAAATGTAGATGTTCAGTAAATATTGAATTAATCATTAGCAAATTGAGATTGTCAACTGTCCTCAGTTAACTGAGAATAAAAACAGCTGCCAGTCTGTTTTCTTCTTCAGTTGGAGGGCTAAATGGGTAGAAGAGGAATGGGAAGGGAAAAAAATACCATTTAGCAATAATCTAGTGACTCCACATTGGGGAAACACAGAGCCAAAGTCTCAGTGTAATTCTGTGTTACAGTAGCCTGTGACAGTTGCTGTTAAAAGCAGGCTCCTGACTACTTGAGAGCAAAACCCTGGGTTCTTGTTATAGTGGCAGTACAAGCTCTTGCCTCTTGATGGTGCCACACATTTAAAAATCCCTGCTTAGAACCGAGGGATGTGTACAGCGCTTCTTATGTAGCATAATTTAGCATTCTTGGGCTAAATGCTGAAATACAGAATGTAACTTAAACTAAAAGGAGGCCCTGTATGCCACTATGTCACTTATAGGAAAAGTCACATTCTTTTTCTAAAATGGTAAATCAACATAGAAAAACATATAAACTAGATGAAAATGGAAAACGCAGCATATCAATACCAACAGGTACATGGGAGAGGGCTGATGAGGGAGGACTATTGATTCTTCCCAGGAAAAACAACCTGCATATTTGTTGTCAAATTATTTAGTATTTCTAAATTAAAAGCCATTTATTGACCTGCCTTTTAAAAATCTCTCATCAAATAATAGATTTAGTGACTATGCTGGCTAATTCTTGTAATGAGAGATTTTCTTCCTTAATTCTAGAAAAGTTTATGGGAATAATTTGCTATGAAGAATATTTTTAAATTTTAAGATTGACTCTTCGAAAAAAAAAAAAGTCCAAAACAAGTATTAGAAGTCAGACACATTCATTGCTTTTTAATGGAAGAATTTTGATTCAGCCTTCTCAGTGCATAAGGTAAGACCTATTAGAAGGCATTTTTAAAAGTTAAACTCTTTATTTTGAGGTAGTTGTAGATTCCCGTGTATTTAATTATAAGAAATAATTCAGGGAGATCCTATGTACCCGTTACCAGTTTCCTCCAGAGGTAGCATCTTGTATGGTGCACACTCTAGTGTAATGTCACAACCAATGTTAATGAGTCCAAGCTTGTACTGCTTGCCCCGTGACAGGCCAATAAATTGAGAGACAAACTGTTGGGGCAAGGAATAGCGACTTTATTCAGAAAGCCAGCAGACTGAGTAGATGGTGGACTAGTGTCCCAAAGAACCATCTTACCAGAGTTAGAATTTAGGCTTCTTCTATACTAAAAGGGGAGGAGATGGGGTTGGTTTTTGCGAACTTCTTGGTGGACTTTGTTCTTGCAGCTGTCTGCATGGGTCAGATCAGGATGCTTCTGTAAACCTCCAGTGAGAGAAATGTTATTCTCTGTTCTGCAACTTTTTGTGTCTACGTGAATGGAAAAGCGTTATATCTTTAAAGGTCAGAGCCTTGAGAACTGGTTATCTTGTATATTTCAGGCTATAGGCTGCATTCTTAACTTATAGCAAAAGCAATAAAATACAAAGGTTAAAGTAAAAGAAACAAATCTATTATGGAGTCAGGGTATCGACAGTGATCCAGTTAAAGTACAGAACAGCTCTAACACCACAAGACTTTCTCCTGTTTTCCCTTTTTAGCCACTCCTGCTTTCCTCCTACCCTCATCTCCTCCTCAATCCCTGGCAACCACTGGTCTGGTCTCTATTTCTATAATCTTGTCATTTCCAGAATGTTACATAAGCATAATCATATACTATGCAGCCTTTTGAGTTTGGGTTTTTTTCATTTCTGCACCTCTGTCTAGAGATTGAGCCAGGTTGTTGCATGTTGTTGCCTCTTCTCCAGCTTCAAGTTTGGGATTTATGAGGCCAAAGAAAATCAAGGGTACCCATCTCTGCTTTTCCTTGAGTCCCTAGATTCCTAGCTGACCTACTGCCTTCTCTCCATCATTCAGGGTCTTATACTTGTCTTATATACAAAATGTCTAGGGTTCTTAGTTGTGCTTAGAAGAATAGGGAAAAGGACCTCTACACCAACTTCCCAGAAGGAGAAATCAGTAAGATTGGTTTTTTAAAATTCAAAATAGCCAAAAACTTTGCTCTGGTGAAGTCTAATTGACTATGAGGGGGAAATATTTCTGTGGGAGCATGTTCTATTGAGGAATTTTGGCTTGGAAAAATGGATATTTTTTCTCATTCAAAATTGCTAAGACCCTACCCTAGCTTTGGGATTGCAGTTTAGATTAGATTAGATGTAGGTTAGATTGCAGTTTAGAGAAAAGACAATTTTAAGAAAATGCTAAGTAAAATTAAAAAGAACAAGTTTCTCCTTTATTATTCTTTCACTTTGATTATAGAATAACAGGGACTTTGTTATTATAGAATAATAGCTGTTATAGAATAACAATAACTTTGAAAGTCTGCCTTTTCCATCAGATCACGAAGAACAAGGCCTAAGTCATGTTAGGCGGAGATTAGAATTTTTGAAAGTTATCCCAGCAACTCCAGTATAGAAAGAAGACATGTCATTGTTTATTTTGACTTTCTATATATGAAACTCTATAGCATGCTTTTAAAATTTAACACACAGCATTTTCCATGAGCTGTATCTCCCATAAATAGTTGCATGGCAATGCTTTCAGTTGATATGTGATAGCTCACCCCCCTTTTTTCACACCTTAGACTTCCTACTTTTTTACTTCACCGACTTCTTTATGCGTTAAAAAAAAAAGAGTTCTTTTATTTTTTTTAGGATAGATTTTCAAATGTGAAGATTGAGTTGTGGTACCTCTCATGCACTGGTTTTGATTGAACAAAATAAAACACTACATAAAATTCTAAAAGCATGTCAATGGGTTGTATTTTGTAAACTGTGGTCTTTCAGGGAAAACAAAAAACAAAAAGATCCTCTGAAACTTAGTTAAGCCAAGGTGAAAATGTAAACAAATGACAGCCCTATCGGACTTTATTTTGTCATGTTTTCTTTAATGGTGTGGGTAATAGCATAATCTCTTAAACAGAAGGGGCTCAGGCACCATGTAGATTTTCTTCCAAAACACTGTCCATGTAAGAGATATTATGTTCATGTAGTATCTGGCGTATTTTTCTTAGACATTGTGGAAATTATGGTCATTTTAATCACATGAATTTCCTTTCTTTACAGCCAGTGTTTTTTAGTGTATAGGGAGAAGTGTATTATTTTCCACCTTAAAATGTCTGAGTAGAAGCAATAATGTTGTGGGGTAATTCATAATGGGCCTTTTCTTTCAAATGATGACTTGTAAATTTTAAGTAGTTCACCTCAACCCCGATATTTTATAAAAGTAAAATTTTTCATAGCTCTCATGTCTGTCAGTTGAGTTTAAACGGCAACGTGATGCAAAAAGGCATCAGAAAAGGACTAAAATGCAGAAGATCCTAGTTAGATAGTCATTGTGGTCAGAGATTAACTTAAGTCTACCTAACAGATGCAAAGAATAACTAGAGGCAGAAAAAGCAAGTTGAGAAAACATTCTCGAGGGTAAAAAAGTAACAGCATTAGTTTACTCAAGTGATAACATTTTAGGACACGTCTGATGTAAATGAAAATCAAAATAAATGTTACCTCAGCATATATATGTATTATATATTATCTATATAATTGTATAACATTATATATTATTAAATTATTAAATATATTAATTGAATATATTTAGTAAATTTATTAATAGATAGATAAGTAGGTAGACAGATTTTTTTTTTCAAGTATAAGCTCCTTCCAGAATAGGAGGACAGCTAGAAAGTATAGGCAAGTGGGTTTAAGGGAGCTATTTACACACCAGTGAGTAATAGTAATTAAAAATAACAATCAGGAGTGTGAGGATTTGATTTATGAAGTGAGATTAAAAACTGAATTTCTTTGGGTATGAGGAAAGGCAGGATGTGATAAGTCCCTCAGGTATTTGAGCGAGGCATGCACTCATAGGGCAGGGACACTGATTATCTCTGGTGTTTGAGCTGGAGCCAAGGGAGCTGGAGTGTGAACTAGACACTTGAGTTTTATGTCAAGGGTGAAGTGTATGTGCTGGATAGAAGAATGGATTTCATGGAAGGTAGTTCTGTCTAGAAGTTACTCCACTGGACTTGCTCTGCTGTAGGGAATACATGATGCTCTGTCTTGTTGGGGATAGAGGGACCAAATGGCAGTGAGAGACAGAAAAGACTCCTTCCCCAGGTTATTATGGTGACTGGGCTCAGGCACATGATCCACCCCAGGGAGAAATTTTGGGGCAGTGAGGGAATTCTCTCTCTTTCCAGACTGGCAAAGAATCCCACAGATGTGTGAATTTTCAGAGAGACATTTGGCTGCATAACATATTTTTCCTGTATTTCCTTTGCATGAAAACAATCGGGTTCGGTTTTTAGGTTTGCTTGTTAAACCAGTATTAGAGATGGTTCCCCAGGACCGACAGGGCAATTATCTACTTCACATCAAATTTTTGATGGAAACCATCCCTAATCATGGTTAACAAACACTGAGCACTTGCTATATAGCACCAATTTTAAACTTTATGGTATAAAGTGTATAAAGTGTTCTCATACACACTCCCTTATTGATTTCTCCAAGAACCTAAAGTGGGCGCTAATTTTACCATCTCTGCTTTATAGGCCAGGTAGTAGACTTGAAAGGTTGAACTTGATAAAAAAACTTCTGTGTTATGGATCTGGTAAGTGCCAGAGCTTCAAATCCAAATAAATGTTCTTTCCACTTAATCAAACTTAACACAGATTCCGCTCTAAAAGTCCAGCTGTTCTGTGGGAAAGAGAAGCCAATTTGCCCCACAAATCATAAAATATAAGATGACAGAGTTACTGAGCTCCCCTCCTATCTTTATTTCAAAGTGGTTCTCCTGTTTCTGGTCACTCTGCCCCTAATTTTCCTGGAGAAGTGAGAGGTGTGTCTTCACTTACAGGACGTACAGTCTGCACAAAGGCAGGGCACACTGCCCCAGACTGCAAAGGGCTGGGAATGATGGAAGTGAAGTGTTGCGCATTGGCAGCTTCTTTGAGATGGGGGTGTAGGGTGTTGGGGCGTGAAGGAAAGAGGGGATGTAGGAGGAGAGAGCTACTGCGTGACCTGATAAGAATAATTTATTGTTTAGACTTTGAGTGGGGAGATAAGGAATTTGAGTACATTTTCAGACAGGGGAAGAAGTCAGTAGAAAGGAAATAAAGAGTTTAGGAGACGGGATAATTGATTGATCAAAGCCACAAGGATGGTGGGAGGGAATACGGGTACAGTAGTGCAGACAGAAGGCTTTGCCTTGGAAAGACTGAGAGACTGTCCTTAGAAAACTGAGCTAATTCTTTTATTGTGTTTACTGTGTCTTGGACACCATTCTAAATGCCAGCCATATTTTTTTTTTTTAATTTTCACAACCACGCTGTAAGATAGATACTCCAGTAATCCCCTGTTTTATACTAAGACTCAGAGAAGCTAAATGACTCGAGTCATTTAGGGCCACACCAGTAGCTATGGAGTCAGCATTCAAGTCCAAGCAGTCTGGCCCCAGAGTTCCTGCTTTCAGCCACTATGGTACAGTGAGGAAAGGAGGACCAGCTCGATAAAGATGACAGAGGAGGGATATTTACGGAGTTTAAGCAAGATGGCCTGGATCTCCTTCGGCAGTGTCTGTGCATTGGAGTGTATTGAGTATATTTGAGAAGCAGGTACTGAAAACTCACTGAGTGGTAAGTGGTCCTAGTTATTTGCACATGTCTTACTCTCCCTTGGTCCTTGGTTATCCATTACTGTGGGGGAGGGTAGGTGTATGTGATACAACGTCCTACTAGTTATAGGTGTATAACAAATGTTTGTTTATCAATTAGTAGCTGTCACATTATTAGTAACTCTTCGAATATCTTGCAGTTGCCTCCGGAACAGACACAGTCCCACAAAATCATCTTTTATTTGTCGGATGTGCGTCTTTCCAGCTCAGCCCTTCTGGTGGGGCACACACACACACCTGCTTAAACTCCGGCTGGCAGAGTAAAGCACATTCCTCACCACAAGCCTGAATGCAGACTTCCCAGCCAGCTTATAAAATAAAATATTTTTAGCTAGATATTGAACTAACTTCCATGAAGATAATTTGTAAAACCAAACAATAAGAACTCCTTACTTATATGTACTGTTTCTTAATCAGGTCGTTTTTCTCAACTGATAAAAACGATACTGAGGCCATGTTTGGGTCATTATAAGGCCAATGACAAGGTTAAAGGGCACTGTCTCCAAGATACTAACTGCAAGTTCAGGGTGTTCCCCAGACCACCCTCAGGTTCAGTAATTGCACAGAAAGACTTACAGATCCCGCTGAAACTATTATAGTCACAATATTGTTTATTACAGGGAAAGGCTATGGATAAGTATCAACCAAAGGAAGAGACACAGAAGGCAGAGTCAGAAGTTTCCAAGCATGAAGCTTCCACTGTCCCCTCCCTTTGGAGTCAGAATTTGTTACTGTACTCCCACTGGTGTGTGACAACACACATGGAGTGTGCCACCAGGGAATGTTACCTGAGTGTGTCCAGAGTTTTTATAGGACTTCATCACATAGGCATGATTGATTGATTGCCCACATTGTTAATCTCTGTCTCCAGGTTGATTGATACCCCATGACCTAAAGCTTCCACACTAAATCACTTGGTTGGTCTTTCTAGAGTGGCCAGTCCCCACCCTTAGGTTATCTGGTGTGGCCAACCTTGCCCTAATGAACAAAAACACTCCTATCGGGTAGGACAGAGATGACCTTCCTACCTAATTGAGATGTCAGGACTAGATCGTGGAATCTTGGAAGTTCTGGTTACTTGCTGTCAACTCCAGCTCTTTTCAGTCTGCTGTCCACTTTCAGACCAAGGTCTGTGACTCTTGCTGGTGAACTCTATGAATTTATTCCCAGAGTTAATTTAGAATATTGGGATCATTGAGTCCTGATATAAAGAGGAAGAAATCTGGCCCATGTCTTGCAGGTACCTCATCCCTCTTCTTCCAAAGAACCCCATCTCTCTTGTCACATAGTAGTTGCTGATCTCTGAGCATGCTATGATAATCCACAACTCTATGCCCTTTGTTTATATGGTTCCTTTACAGAAATGCCTGTCCACTTGCCCAGCAGACCAGGCAGACTTATTTATCCTGAGGACTCAACTCAAATTTCTTTTTCTGTAATTTTTGTGCATTGCTTTCCCATAAAAGAATCCATAGGGGTTTTTTTTTTTGTAAACCTCTGTTATCGCTGTGTCTTTGATTGACTATTTGTGCCTCTTGTTAAAGATCTGAGGGTAGAAATGCTGTCTTTTTTCCTCTTTGTATCCTTAGCACATTACTGGGCAGAGAGTAACTCAATAGATTATCACTGAACTGAAGATATGGAGACATTGAATCCTTAGAGTTAACAGAAGAGAGAGGTCACATTTATCAGTTGTAATAGGTCATCTTAAATAGAGAAAAAAAACTCTTTTCAACTAAAGTATTTAAATCATTAAAAGTTGACCCTTCGTTTTAGGTAATAAATGACCCAACACATTTAATTATAAAAGAGGGATTTTGACAAAAACTTTACCTATGCTTAAGTATCAGCACCTGACTTTCTGCATAATTTATTTCTGTGTTATGTTTGTGGTCCCACGGCCTGGGCTGGCTGCTGTTGGTTACGAGAGGACTGGATGGGTAGAGGAGATGGATGAGGTCCCCGACTGAGGGTTGTGAACTCCAGTGGGACAACACCAGACGCTTTCCTCTGAAAAAGAAAGCAAGCTCTGAGGTCAAAAAGACAGCTTTTTTATTTTTGACCACTCAGGGAAAGAACTGTGCACCCTGTTCTTCAGGTATATTTGTTAAGCTCTTGTGTCCCCTTCACAGCTTTCTTTGATGCATGTGGTATATGGAGATGGAGGAAAGGGAAAATAGAGAGGGAGAAAAAAATTAAAATGTGTTTTAAATAATGTGATTCAAAGTGACCTACATTCTACACCCTGAAAACCAGTGTTTTGGGCCATTTAGGCTCTCTGCTGGTGCCTTTTCAGGACAGTGTGCAGTGGATTGCTGGTTTGGAAAGATGGGTGGGAACTGGAGATCTTAAAGAGGGTGGCCGCCTAACTCAGCAGATTGTCAGGTGAAGCGTCAAAGAAAACTGAATTTTAGGAAGAGAGCCGTACGTCTCAGGTTGCCAGTCCCAGTTTGTGCTTGCTGTCCCAGCATAATTATTAATAGTGCCCCCATTTGATTCTCAAAAGTGTCCTGGGTGGAATGGCCACCCTCGTTTTAGGTCATGCAGAGTGGAGAATATTGGTGTGATGAATGGGCAGGACAAAGTGGGCTAGAGGGAGGATTATGAGGGCAAATTCTGTTCAGGCTTTTCCTTAAAAGGCTTCTCATGCTTTCTGAAGTGCCTTGCAGACTTGTGACGCAGGTCTCATCAGCAGCTTATTTTTCTTCAGTGCAGCTTTTACGGGGCCAGTGTGTCTCGGCACAGCCTGGATTTCTGTTAGACCCGTGGGCAGCGGTGCTGCGTGCGTGTGTGCTCCAAGCCTGAACAGATTGGCTGGGAGTGGGGTGATAAGAATAGAGAGGAGCACATACCAGTAGACCAAACTTCCTGTGCACCAGCCTTTGAATACTGTTTCACTGTCTGAAATAGCATCCATCTTAAGTCTGGGATCGTTTATTCCCTCTGGAATTAAGCAATAGCACTGGCAGCAGAAGAAACTATTTTGGGAAGGAGATGTGGGAGGAATTTTGCTATGTATTATAGAAATACTTGTCATGCTTTTGAAGACCACACTTGTTCATTAGTGCCCTGGTGAATAGAAACTGCTAACTTTCCAATAATCCCAAATGTCATGAACGTCAAGGCTGATGCATGAAGATTAGCAAAGACTGAGTTTAGATGCTTCAACTTAAATCACCTTACATGGCAGAAAGAGAACTTTTCTTTGGAGATTAGCCTCTAATGCAGATACTCTTGAGAAGGGGTAAATTGCAACATCTTGTTCCTGTCCCTTCCTCATATGTGCCCTTGCACTTGTTTCTGCATATGCCCATGCAGACCTTTCTAGATTGTTGGAGAAGTTTAAATAACGCGATGAATGCTGTGTCTCCCCTACCCCCAGCTCCCTCCCCACAACGTTGAGGTGGGTAGGGCTTGGCAGCTGGTGGCAGCTGCGGAGATAAATAAGCACCAGGGCTCCTGGATGGACCTGTGCAGACATGCCTGGGATGAGGTGGAACAGCTCTGAGTGCCTTCCCTGCGGCGAGGCCATGAGGACGGAGCTGCAGCTGGAGTCCAGAAGTTCAGGCAGTGAATGGGAGGTGGGGGCTTCGAAGAACCAGCTTAATAGTCCGTTTGATCCAGCTATTGTATTTTTTGGTTGGGGAGAGAACTTTAGAGGACGGATAAAAGTCATTTTATTCTGTTTTGTCATTATAACGAATGTATTTAATGGAAACCAGGGAATTGTGGTAGTCTGTTTCTATTTGACATTTCTATTTGATCCCCTTCAACTAATAAAGAGTGAACTGCCTTCAGAATTTTCTCTTTACAAATTTGCTGCGATTAGACATGAAAAACAGCAGCCCAGTCTGCTTAGCATTTTTCTGTTTTGTAACTGATGACTAGTTTGGAAAAATGTTTTTCTGTGGAAGGCTTTTGAATTCTCTTTTCAGTGTGGTAGATGTAATCACAACAGTTTTTTTTTTTTTGGCTATTTTTTTTTCTTTTCATTTTGGCATTGGAATTAATGTGAGAGGCAAAAGTGCTGATGATGAGTATTTGTAAATTATATCCCCTTGTTCACAAATGTATAGTTAATGTACTTAAAGTCCAAAATCATAAATAACTACCTGTTTTGCATGGGACCTTGGTGAAATGTCAGTTAGTGGTACCATTATCTACATCAATGGCATATGTATTGATTTTTTAAAAAATAAATAAACTATCATTCTATTTTCCAGCTAAATGAATAAAAAATTTAATGATCTCACAATCTGAAATATGTTGATGTCCTTTATCTGGACATGATGTTAAATGTTCTTTTTTTTCTTACAACACTTTAAAAATTAATTTAATTATTCATATGAGAAATTGGTGGAAAAGACCTTTACATGGTGATAAGACAAAAAAAATTGAAAAATGTGAAGTATTTCAAGAAAAAAGTTGAAGATCCCATATGCCTTTTAAACTAAAACTTTTTTTTAAATTAAAACATCTTTAAAGTAGTGTTTTCCTTTTGTGTGTCTAACAGTAGAATATCTCTTTAGGAAACAGACAATTGTAAGCGCAAACATTAAGTCTACAGTGATGAAAGAGCTAGGTATTGTTGAAGCTAGGTAATAAAGGGAAGGAAGAGGGCGAAGATTTTTAAAGGGAAATCTTAAAAAACTTTTGAAATATTTGGAGCATTGATAAATCAAAAAAAGGCTCAGTGGGTGCTTGTATGTGCTAGGACCAGCACTGGGGTATACAGATATAAGGGGCAACCAGAATTGAGTTTGGAAGGAAAGTCAGGCATTGTAAACTCAGGCTTCATCTGCAGCTATAAATGGGTTTATCAAAGATGATGGAAAATCATCACCAGCTGAGTATCTGTGTGGTTGTCTGTGTGGGTTGAAATCACCCGTAATCCCAGCCTTTCTTTAGTCTTCTTGTTTGGAGCTGTCTCCTTCTCAAAAACTCACTGACCTTCCCTCCTCTGTGTTCTAGGAGAGACAGCGTCTGGAGACCATCCTCAGTCTCTGTGCTGAATACACAAAGCCTGACAGTCGCTTGTCCACTGGCACCACCGTGGCAGATGTGCAGAAGATCAATAAGGAGCTGGAGAAGCTGCAGCTCTCTGACGAGGAGTCTGTGTTTGAAGAAGCCCTGGTGAGCCCTGACACCAGATACAGGTGCCACCAGAAAAGCTCTCTCCACGATGCGGACCTGGCTGTCTTTGGGAGCCTCAGTCAGAGCAGTGCCAGCTTCCTTTCCCCCAGGAGCACCAGGAATGATGAACTGCTCAGGGACCTCACCAGGACTCCCCCACCACCCTCCTCTGCCTTTCTGAAAACTTCCAGCGAGTCCACGTACCTAAGTATCCTACCAAAGGTAAAGCTGGCAGGGCCCAGAGACTGGGACTTAGGACCTAGGGCCGTGCATCTGCGCTGGCCTAGACATCACAGGTTTATCACGCTTGTTTTCCAAAATGTTTTCAGTGAACCTTCAATCTAAGAGGTAATTAGCTAAACATGGCACAGCAAATGAGAATGTTTACTATAAAGTAACAAATTTGCATTCCGGAAAATGTAGCAGTGCAGAAAAGTAGAAAGAGAAAAAATTTTCTTCTCCCTGCCCCCTTCCAGTTGTACACCTGCGAGAGAAGCACAAAGTGTCTGACATGCCTTCCCAATATTTCTGTGCACAGCCATATATTACAGACATAGACACACATATACATATGCACAGTGTTCTGCATGACTTTTTCCCTCCCTGAATGTCTTGAGCATCTTTGCATATCACTATACACAGCTCTGCCTCATTCTTGTTAATGGTTGACTAGTATTCTGTTGTTTGGAAATACTATTTAAACTGTTTCTAGCTTTTTACTAATAAAATCTATAGGCAGCAAACATTCTAGAATATATATATTATATTAGTACAATTGTGCAAGTGTGTCTGTAGGATCACTTACTAAAAGTGAAATTGGTAGGTCAGAGAGTTTGCATGCTATTTGTTTTAATCAAATTTCCAAATTATACTCTCAAAAAATTGTATTTCCTGGTGACACTTTGAGTAACAGTTTATACGTGCAGCTTGTTCTTCATACACTTGGCAAGGTTGTGTATTATCAAAAATTTTCAATTTGCTAAGTTAATGGTGTTTTAATTTGCTTGCTTTTATTTGTGCATAAAGTTGGACATCTTTTCATATTTTTAGTTGTTAATTTTTATTTTGACACACTCATATTCTTCACTCATTTTGGGGGACACCTTTTTTTACTTATTATTTATTTAACTTTTTAAAGTATTGTTGATTTACAATATTAGTTTTAGATGTGCAATATGATGATTTAACATTTTTATAGATTATTCTACATTTAAAGTTATAAAATATTGGCTATATTCCCTGTGTTGTACAATATATCCTTATATCTTACTTATTTTATACATAGTTTTTGTAACTCTATTAATCCCCTACCCATATCTTGCCCCTCTTCCATGCCTCCCCCTACTGGTAACCACTAGTTTGTCCTCTATATCTGTCAGTCGGTTTCTGTTTTGTTATGTTTGTTTTTTTTTTTTTTAAGATTCCACATATAAGTACCAACATATAGTATTTGTCTTTTTCTAGCTGACTTATTTCACTAAGCATATCCTCCAGGTTCATCTATGTTGTTGCAAATGGGAAATTTTTGTTCTTTTGTATGGCTAAGTAATATTCCATTATGTATATATACCACATCCTCTTTATCCATTCATCTGTTGATGGATACTTAGGTTGCTTCCATATCTTGGCTATTGTAAATAATGCTGCTATGAACACTGAGGTGCATATATTTTCCCAAATTACTTTTCTTTTGCTTTGGGTCTATTCCCAGGAGTGGAATTACTGGATCATATGGTAATTCTCTTTTCTTTTTTTTGAGGACCACTATGCTGTTTTCCACAGTGGTTGCACCAGCTTAAATTCCCACAAACAGTGTAGTAGGGTCCCTTTTTCTTCATATCCTTGCCAACATTTGTTATTTGTGGTCTTTTTGGAGATAGCTATTCTGACAGGTGTGAGGTGATATCTCAGTGTGGTTTTGATTTATGTTTCTCTGTTGATCATTAATGTTGAACATCTTTTCATGTGCCTGTTGGCCATCTGTATGTCTTTGGGAAAATGTCTGTTCAGATCTTCTGCACGTGTTTTAATCGAGTTGGTTGTTTTTCTGATATTGGGTTGTATGAGCTGTTTATATAGTTTGAATATTAACCCCTTATTGGTCATGTCATTTACAAATATTTTCTTCCATTCAATAGGTTGTCTTTTCATTTTGTCGGTGGTTTCCTTTGATATGCAAAAGCTTTTAAGTTTAATTAGTTCCCATTTTTTGGGAGGGACCTAATTAAATTTTGGTGGAAACTTTAGAGTTTTGTATATGTGGTCATGTCATCTGCAAACAGTGACAGTTTTTCTTCTCTCCTTCCAATTTGGATGCCTTTTATTTCTTGTCTGCTTGCCATGGCCACAGCTTCCAATACTATGTTAAACAGGAGTAGTGAGAGTGGGCATATTTGTCTTCTTCCTGATTCTAGAGGAAAAGCTTTCAGCTTTTTACCATCGAGTATGTTGTTAGCTGTGGGTATGTTGAGATATAACTTTATAGGAGTTCTGTTGTCTTTGTCTTGTAGGTGTACTCTTGTTGTCTTGTAGATGTATTCTTGATGTGTTTGTGGGGGAGGTGAGCTCAGCATCCTCCTGTTCCATCATCTTGATATCCCTTGTCTTCCTCTTCACCCATTTAAAAAAAAATGTTTTGTCTTGTTTTTACTCAGTAGTTGGAACTATTGATGGTAAGGAAATCAAGGAAATTAGTCCTTTATCATGAGTGGTCTTCCCTTTGACTTTATTATTGATTTTTTGGGGGTGTCTAGGAGTTTAACATTTATATGTAGTCATAATCATTACTTAGTTTTCTGGTTGTTGTTTGCTGATCTAAACATGTCTTCCAAATTTGACAATCTCTTAAAAAAAGTTCAAGGAAACTCTTTTGGTATTACTTTTTTCAACAAGTTAAGAATATTTTTTTCTATGAAATTAAAAAAAAATCTATTTCCCTACCCATTTTCTAGAAAGTATTTGAGACTGTATAATAAAAGATATAAAATTTATTAGAATAAAATTAGAACACCAAAAATATTATATAAGAGAGAAGTTACCATAATCATAAATATCTATTTATTCAAGGATAAATGGGATTGGTTAATTTATTTAAGTAACTCTGACCATTAAGTTCAACTCTGAGATTCTTGGCAATCATGCCCAAAGAACAAATAATTTTTTAAAAGTACATTAATTAGATTTTTATTATAAGAGAAGAATACATACTGACTCTTTTAAGAGAAAGATGCTATCATTGTACTAAATTCTCCAGGTAGTTTATCACATGGAGTATTATTTAGGGGAGTTTGTGTCTTTGTTTTTACTTTTGTTTGTTTGGCTGTAGCAAGACTTGTGCACTGAATGTTCCTAGTCGGAAGTCCTTACCTACCTCTTGAGTTCTCCCATCATATGTATCAGGACTCTGGACCGTTCAATCCTGCTTTCTTTTAATGACCATGTTTGCCTTCCTGATTCTCAGTGGAGAGTAATTATGAATAGGACATCTGTCCCTATTGCCAGAAAGTTGCAACTGTTAGATGCTAGGATCTGGGGTAAAAATCTAAAGTTACTGGTGTTGGGCAAAGTAAATGACCCCTCATTTAAACATTTGATCTGTTGTTATCAGCCATTGGGCTTCCTTCACTGTCTTTTCATTGTAAATCCTTTCATATTTCTTCCTTCATGGAGATCTGGAGACTTTTGTTAAAATGGTGACCCGCATGCTCTAAGGACTGACTTTTGGGAGACAAGTTCCCTCCTGAAGAGGGCTGTGACAAGAGAGCTGTCGAAGTGTCAATGAGCAGATCATGACAGATGCTCTCCATCGCTCAAATCTGCCTTTGTGGAATAGGAGGCCTCTGCAGCTTGGAGGAGCCTCCCTGCAGCTAGTGATAGAAGACTGTGCCTCTGTTAGAGACAGGAGATGTCAAGGGCACTGCTGGGTACCGCACAGCGGCTTACACAGCATGCAGCTGAGAGCGCGATAGGTTCCAGGGAATAGGTTTTTCATGTATTGCATTTTGAAGACCTTAAGACAGGAGATAGAGGAGTTCATTTGTAAAGTCCTGATTATTTGTTTTAGATGCTCTTCCTCTGAGTAATCTGCTCACTGGATTATTTAGAGTATAGTGTTTGTTGTTAACTGATCTGAGGATTAATGGAGAAGAGAGGAATGTGAAAAACACTCTAAACTGATTTAATGAAACAAAAATTTTAATGATATTTAGGAAACTTAAGATATACCATTCTAGACTTTGCTTTACCTAACACAAAGATGCAGGTGACCAAAAAAATGCAGATGACCTTGGAAATATGTTCATTTTAATTGCCTTTTGTGAACCTGTCTACCACCATCTGAGGTGAAAGGCAGATATAGCTCACTCTTTTTTGTTTTCATGCAATTTAAAAAAAAATTTATTGAAGTATAGTTCAGTTTATAGCATTGTGTCAATTTCTTGTGTACGGTCCATGCAGATTTGGGATATAACTGACACACAGCACTGTATAAATGTAAGGAGTACAGTGTAATGACTTGACTTACATAGTTTGCAGAATGATTACCACAATAAATTGTTAATGTCCATCACCTCATGTTTTTGCCAAAAAATGTTTTTTCCCTTGTGATAAAAACTGTTTCACTCTTTTCTTCTTGAGTAATCATTCTAGCTGCAGTGGAAAGTCCTCACACCTGCAACCTTCTCTGGTCATAGGAAGTTTTTAAGAAGAAATATGCCCCCCCCCCAAAAAAAGGTGGCTGCAGAGTGTGTTGTCCCAGCCCTCTCCTATTTCTGTGTGTGTTTGTGTCAAGTTACCCTGAATACAGCATATTTGGGGATGCACATACATGTGCTTTTATCCAAACACGTCACTCTCAGTGAAATCCTATCCATTGCTATAAAAAAAAGTCCCAGATAGATTAAAATTTCACCTTTTTCTGTCACCATAAAACTAAAGCTACCACACCCTTGGCTCTCTATTGGTTTTTTTTTTTTTTAATTTGTATATAAATGAAATTACAGTATCCTCATCCCATTCTATTACAAACCAAAATTTTAGAGTGCCTTTTGAAGATTTTTGCTTTTTATAAGTAACTTAACAGTAAAAAAAAAAAACACAGTCATTTCCTAGATAGCATTTATTGCTACAAACTCTCAAGTTGTCTATTATTAAATATACCTATCATGATAAATTTTCTAGAAACTGAGTTATACAGATATTAATAATTGCCACTTTTACCTATCTTTATAGTTTTGCAGATTGTTCAGTTTTTGTTTTCTCTTAATGTTCTGCTTCCACCAATGAGAGAGATATTTTTAAACCATGTTGGAAGCTGAAACCTAATATGAACTGTTGACCCGACAGGATACTGGCCTTCTTGAGGCTTTCCTGCTAGGATTACTCATCAGTGATTTAGGAATGCCATTCACTGTTGCAGGCACCCCTCATGCCCTAAAACAGGCAGCCAAGTATTAGGTCGATGAGATTCATTGTCTGTGAAAAAAGGTCAGCTATTGTTTCATTAGTTGATAAGATTTAAGAGGACAATTAAAAAGTGGAATGTCAAAGATTGGAAGGCCTGCATACCTTTGCTCTAAATCAACCTGACATATGTGACTTCTCAATGGTTTCATCTCCTTGAGCAGCAAAGTAGGGTAAAAAGAATAAAGAATATGAATAAAGAATCTGACAAGATGCCTATCTTCTTAAAGTAATTTTTAGGATTGTTAAGCATAGTAAATGAACTTAATGAGGTACACAGAATTTAAATGGTTTCTTTGGTTAATTTGAATATTCTTTTCAGTGGTTAGTGAGTATTCTTCAATAATTTACTTAACGGGGCTGCTGTTTTCAACTTCCAATTGTGGAATGATATAATTATTGACTTACTGATGCAAAGAAATTACCTCTTTTTTCAAAGAGAGATAAAGTTAAATAAATAATATCCCACTCCTGGTACTTTTTGATTTCTAGAAAGACTGGTCTCCACCAAGTGATACCCAAGGTAACTAACCTGAAATTCTTGAAAGAAGAAGCTGTTTTCAATTCACTTTATTCTCATCTTAAAATAATCGGCAGTCACATTTTGACCGTGTGTATGATCTAAATACTCTTTTCTTTGCTGGGCATTTGTTACAACTCTGTTCAAGGGTGTAAGTATGCCTTCTCTCACTTAATTTCTTTCATGACGTTCTCATTTCTTGTTAAAGAACTCAGTTTTTCCGTGAAATAGTTTTATGAACAATGGCCAGTATTCTATTTTATTTTACAAAAGCCCATTGGCCCAGTTAGTCTTAATCACTACATAGGAAGAAGGCCCTTAGTATAAAGACTAGGAAACAGTGTGCTGGTGCAAAAAGTGAAACATGAATTAACATAATATTAATGATGTAGTTTTAAATCATTTTGGAGGTCACCAAAGTAATAAAGCCTGTATTGTCCTGGTTACTAACTCTGGGGAACATTTCAGTGAGATGGGGACAAGTGCCATGTGTCCTTCTTTTCCACCTTGTGTTGGAAAGGAAATAAATATGATTGCTCATTTGCAGATAATCCTAGCAGTGGGAACCAATGGAGATTCTAGAGTCTGTGTAGGAGATGTACTTACCTGGAGATGGGAGAGAAAATGGAGCTTGTGATGAAGGTAGCAGCGTGCCCAAGAGTCATCCCTAAGGAAAATGCCAAAAATCTCATCTAGATTCTAGTTCTCTGTTCTGCCAAACATTGTCCTTAACCTAAGGGAAGGTGCTACAATCTCTGTGGGCCACAGCTTCCTCTGAGTCATTTGGCTCTTAGTTATTTTGCCTTTAGAAGGATATGACTTTGTACACTGAAGCTGGTTTGTAGGAGCTAACCTAAGAGCCTACCTGCTGAGGCTCCATGGGAAAATGCAGAGTTCTGAATAAACAATCATGTGGATGCTTTTGAATCCAAACAGACACAGACTGTGAAGCGCTAGACTTATGACTGTTTTTTTAACTAGGAAATTCTGGAATTGAAGTGTGAATTTTCTGTGTTTGTTCATTAATCACAGACACCAGAGGGTCTAAGTGAAGAACAGAGGATTCAGGAGTTGACTGCGATGGAAGAGTCCCGGATAGCAATTCTGAACAACCTAGAGGAGCTTGAACAAAAGATCAAAGATATAAATGACCAGATGGAGGAATCTTCCAGAGAGGTATAAACCACGAGTTCACGTGTTCCCTCTCCCTTTTTTCTTTCTTTCCTTTAGCTTAAATATATCAATGCCTATTAGGGCACAGGCCTTGGGAGGCAGAATGCATAGAAGTCAGCATGAGCAAATATATGTTCAGTGGGTACATGTATGGGTAAAATTGCCTTGTTTTAAACTTTTTTTTGAAGTATAGTAGATTTACAATGCTAGGTTAGTTTCAGGTGTGCAGCCAAGTGATTCAGTAATACATATACATATATATTCTTTTTCACATTCTTTTCCATTATAGGTTATTACAAGATATTATGTATAGTTCCCTATGCTATACAGTAGGTCCTTGTTGTTTATCTGTTTTATGAACAGTAATGTGTATATGTTAATCCCAGACTCCCAATTTATCCCTCCCCTCCTTTCTCCTTTGGTAACCATAAGTTTGTTTTCTATATTTGTGAGTCTATTTCTGGTTTGTAAATAAGTTCATTTGTATCTTTTGGTTTTTTTTAGATTTCACATATAAGTGATATCATATGATATTTATCTTTGTCTGGGTTAATTCACTTAGTGTGATAATTTCTAGGTCTATCCATGTTGCTGGAAATGGTATTATTTCATTCTTTTTTATGACTGATATTCTATTACATGTGTGTGTGTATATATATATATCACATCTTCTTTATCCAGTCCTCTGTTGATGGACATTTAAGTTGCTTCCATGTCCCGGCTATTCTGAATAGTGCTGCTATGAACATTGGGGTGCAGGTGTCTTTTCGAATTAGAGTTTTCTCTGGGTATATGCCCAGGAGTGGGATTGTACGATCATATGGTAACTCTGGTTTTTTAAAGAACCTCCATACTGGAAAGTGCCCTTTTTTTACGTTTCCCTCTTCCTTCTGTTTCTTTTTTTTAAATCCAATTAGATGCACATATGAAGCCATTTTTAATTTACGTGTTGGATAACCAACTTTGTCTTAACTAGTATATACTTTCTGACCTGCTTCAAGATCTGTCAGGTGATGTGCCATGTATTTAGATGTTTAAGTTCAAATCCAAGAGACATTTTCTGAGCATGTTAAATATGAGTTGGGTATCATCTTGACACTGTGGGGAAATTTACATGTGAACCAAACATAGACCTCACTTTCTAGAGGTTTACAAACCAGGGAGGAGACAGACATATTCTATAATTGTAATTAAAGAAAGAGGCAATTTTTTTAACACCTCCATGAACTGAGGCGGAGCGGCTGACTCTGCCTAAGAAGGATCTGTGTGTGTCTGTACTCACAGTTGATGCAGGTAGCCCATGAGTGGGAGGGGACTGCTCAGCTGTCATCTTCTGCACAGACCCTGGAAGCCCCTCCTGCTGGCGTCGCTAGGAATGCAATGCTCGCATGCTGGGCTGAGTGTAATTTTCGCTTCCCGTGCTCTGGGGACAAACAAAGACGTGGCCGCTCCCAAGATGGTTCACACTTGAGCCTGAATCTAAGCGAATAGGCAAAGTACCCTTGAGAAGTAAGCAGAAAAGGGGTTAGCACAGAAAAATTAAATTAGAAGATAAGCAGTGTTCTTAGCAAGTATATTCTGGCCTCTCCTTTCCGATACAGGAATCCTGAGTCTCACATGGGCTCTGTGGAGTGTTCCCTAAGTTCCACAGTCTGGCTAATAACGGTAGTACTTCCTGAAACTTATCGCTGTTAAAAATACACCTCTAAAGTGGGCAGCTGAGGAATTTCCCTGAAGATGAAACACCTCTGAGTTTTGTTTTGTGTCCTCAGTTGGATATGGAATGTGCTCTCTTGGATGGAGAACAGAAATCGGAAACAACCGAACTCATGAAAGAGAAGGAGATTTTGGATCATCTAAACCGGAAAATAGCAGAACTGGAAAAGAACATTGTTGGTGAAAAGACCAAGGTAAAAGAAAACTATATTTGAATGCTAATTTTATGGGCAAGATGGTGGTCCCCTTTGATTGAATTTAAATGTTGTATGAGTTACCATGGTTTGGGATTTGTGTGTCACATTCCTGGAGACAGTGGCACCAGAAACAAGGCCTAAGATGAGGTAAGTTGTCGCAGACTAAGAGCCATCAGGTACAGAGCAGCTGAGGCTGAGAGAGTGGTGCCTGATCTTTGAGCTGATAGTCATGGTGGCTTATCTGCTGGAGATGAGTGAGTAGCTTTTTTCCATCAGCCTTTCTGCTCCTCTGCTTCCACTTTGTTTTTAAAGAATCATTTTAGTACTTTGGAACTTATTTACCATTGATGTCCTGTAGGGATGGCTTAAGCATATTCAGATATGGTTGCCTCATCTCTTTTCATTTTTCTGTTTATTAAAAAGATGAATGAGAACCATGCATCTCATCTGTCTCGCCTTGCCATTGGCTTCAATGCAAGTGCACTGCTCTTGGGAAGATGCGTTGCAGTCTTCAGGGGATCCTCACACACTGCCAAGTGAAAACTGTCTGTGACACAGTTGACACTTATTTTAGAAAAAACCTTACACATTTCAGGCCACAACCTGAATGTTGGCCAATACCTCCTAGAGAAAGTATAAAAAACCTCTTGCAGTTTTTAGAATTCAGGATGGCAGTTGAGTTTTTTATTGTTGTTGTTTTGTTTTTCTGTTTGTTTATTTTCTCTGGGAAATATTTCACTTACTCTCCTCTCATATTCTGAGTTAGTTACAGCTAAACTAAGCCTAAATTAAAAATTAAAATTCTAATTTGGGAAAGAAAAAAGCAAGTGAGCTGTAACACATTCTTTCTTGCTCATCATGTTCTCCATTAAGCTAAGAAAAAGAAAAAAAATTCAGTTTGAATAAATTTGAGTGATAATATGTGGAAAAGATTTCTGCTGAATGTGGCTTCCTTTGGGGGCTTCTCTTTGTTTGAGGCCTATAAATAAGGGCATTTGATCTTGGTGCCAGAGAGTGAGCTCAAAAATGTACTGTTAGAAATTGAAATCAACTTAAAAGCTCTGTATCAATTTCTTGGTTGCCTGCTTGTCAAGATTAAACCGCACATCTTTTTCATATTAAATTTTATGTATGTTCCTTCTGGCTCCAGACTTTAAAGTAGTAAAGAATCCATTTGGGTAGTGGGTATATTTTCCTGTAAAAGCTCAAAAGCTGTACCAAAGGATTGATTGTCTAGTTCTGCCGCCCAGGAGGATTATGGCTTTCAAAGATTCTGCACTGATACAGCATGAAACTTTCACTGGAAGAATCAAATGTCTTTGTTTTGGTGCTTATTAGTATTTTACTATTTATGTCATACTGGGAAACTTGTGGGACAGAGGAATCGGTTGTCAGTTTCCCTCTGAACCTGTCTGCCTTCTCCATCCAGGTAGCTGTTCATCTTTGTGTAACCCACATATGACGTGGCCTGTACATTCTGTTTGTCTGTCATTAGCATCAGATTCTAACAAAAGTGAAGCAAATTGAGTCAATGCTAAATCTCACTTCCCAGGGACAGTTGTGTAGTATTTTCCAGACCTAAAGTAAAGGCGGACCTCCAGGAACATGGGTGGAAACAAGCAAGGAGGCCACCCACATCTTTCCTATTACTGTGTCGGTGGTTTGGGAGAGGCTGTGCATGGGAGAGGGGACGGTGGGGGCTTGAAGTATGGAACCAACTCATGCAGCTGTCAGGGGATTAGTTGGTCTCGGAAGATGGGATTATTATCTGTCATCACGTGGTGTGAAAAATGGCAGAAACTGGCTTTGGGTGAGGGATTCCAGGGGAGAATGAGGGAAGTGGGAACAGACCGGGCTAGATGATATTACTGCAGATTCTTGACAACCAGACTCAAATAGAGACTCCATGCGGCTTGGCAGCATTACTGTTTCTCACATAAAGTTATTCCACCATTTCATGGCACGGCTATTTCATACCTTTGCTCTGTTCAAACTTCTGGTCCACTTTCCCCCTCTGGCTCTGAGATGATCTCACCACCTACTTCAGTGAGAGATTAGAGCATCCTCTCTTCCCAGCTAAGGAAGGCTCTCTCTTCCCTTCAAAGATCTGTCACTTAAGGTGTGCTCAGAGTGCCATCTCTCCGTCTTGAGGTCTTCAGTCCTTCTGTGCCCCACTCCCCCCAGCTTCTCCCTCTTTACTGATATTTATTGTCAGTATGTCAACATTATTTCTTTAATTATTATTATTTTAAAATAAAATTCCTTCTAGCAACTACCTTAGCTAGTTTCTCTTCAGCATAGCCAAGCTTTTCAGTGCAAGTTTCTCAGTGCACCGTGTGTCCTCTTCCTCAGTTCCCAGTTAACCATTCCTTCCATCCTTGTTCTGCTGCTCCATAGGATTTGCTCCTGTTAAGACCTCACTGCTGCCTAGTCCACCCACTGGGCACTTTTCAGTCCTCTTGTGATCTGACCCCTGAGCTGCAATCGAGACAGGGGGCAGCTCTTTTCCTTGTCACTTCCCCTCCCCTCCGCCTCCATGTACCACACTCTTCTGGTTTTTCTTCTCTTTCTCCTACTTACCTCTCTGACTTCTCCATCTGAGTTCCCTTCTCTTCTTCCTCTGCCCTAATCCAACCAGTCGTTAGAGTATTTGTCTCTAATCTGAACCCTTGTCTTCTTTTTTCTCTCTTTTTAAAGCAAGCTCAGTCTTTCCCAGAAGTCCACCGAAAAATTCTGCTCGCTCTCATTGGTCTGAACTAAGATACATGCCTTGAATCATTCACTCTTTTAAAAAAATTGACATATAATTGACATATAACATGATTTTAGTTTCAGGTACACAACATAATGATTTGATATTTGCATGCACTGTGAAATGATCACCACGGTATGTCTGGTTAACATCCGCCAGCTCTCGTTGAGAACTCTCTTCTCTTATACTCTCACATTCTTTTATAGTCATGGCTTTAAATAACCTGCATGTGCTGGTGACTGTGTGAATGTACGTCTTTAGCCCACAACCCTTTTCTGGACGTCTGACTCAGATCCTGTTGCCTACCTGACATCTCCACTGAGATATTTCACTGGTGTGTCCAACTCCACTCTCCGAAACTATGTCTTAGTCTCACCTTCCCCCTTGCCTTCCACACACCCACCTGCCTCCCGTCCTGTTCTTCCTCTGTTTTTCCACCAGGAAATGGCATCTCTATCCACCTCTATGTCCAAAGAGAAACCTGGAAGTAGATCTTGACACTTCTTTCTCCATCATTCCCACTTCTAATTGATTACAAAAATATTTCTCAATAATTTCATCTTCTCTGTGTCCCCCCTCACAGCATTCTCTTCGAAATCATCAAAATCTCCCTTGAGTTCCATTTTCATTTGCTTCCCTTCAGTCTGTTCTTTTCACAGCAGCCAAAGTGATTTTTTTAAAATATAAATTAGGTCATATCACCCTGGTTTGTGTTCCCCTGTATTTTATATAAATCTAAATTCCTTACCTGCCATGAGCCTTTCTGTCACCACTCTCCCCTCTCACTCCCCTGGTGGCCTTCTCTTTGCTTGTTTAAATGTTCATCGTACTGTCCTGCATGCCAAGACCGCTTGCAGACCAGCATCCCCTGCCTGGAATTCTATGCCTTGTTGGTTCTGTTTTTCAGGGCTTGCGTTCAGTGTTAGTTTTCAGAAATACCCTACCAGCCCCTTCCAGCTCAGATTATATTTTCCCTGTTGTTTTTTGAGTCCTTTTGAAAACCACATTTTACTCTTTATATTTGTTTTGGGCTTGTTCGGTATCTGTTTCCCTCTCTATCTTGTGCAGTAGGGGCAGGAACTGTTGTCCACTGTATCCACTGTTTATCCAGCTCATGGTAGGTGCCAGAACACTGCCCAGTATTCAGTGGGAATATTGTCCTTGGATCTCTCGCTAACGGCGAGTCCAGTCTGGGCCCGAACAGAAACACTGAGCCAAACACCTGCCCAAGAGCTACGTGCAGCCAAAGTTCAGGACAGCTGGGATGGTCCACACAAGCAGTCATGCCCGGGCACTTGAATCACGCTGCCCAACGTGCAGAGTGTAAGACAGAGAAGGAAGTGGCCTTTGCCCTTTTGGATCTCTTTCCTCTTCCATGCACCTGTTGCTGCTGTCAGATATAAACTATGGAATGAGAAAACCAACACCTGAAAAGATATCCCTGTTGGGCAAGCTCCAGTTCAGATGTCGATAGCACATCCTGTAAGCTGGACCCTGGTTTTTGGGGGACAAGGCCTGGAGCCATAGGAAGAAAGTTTAGTAGCATCTCAGAGGTCAGATCCTGCTGTGAAACTATTGACCTCAATTTTTTGGCTCTTGAGACCAGTCTTCAACATTATTTCTTTCAGCTGATTTGGGAACTATCATCCCATGTTACATATTTAGTGTAGATTAATGTATGTCGTAGATGACTACTATTTATTACATGTTATCATATAAAACATAAACTATAGACATAGTTATGTATACAACATATAGATGATGTATTCGACATAACGTATAGGTAATGTATTCAATTATAAATATTGAACAATTTTGCAGCGGTTCCCTGGGCTGACCTTCACTGCCCTTACGGGCACCACTGTTAAGAGCATCAGTGTACCTGTTTCCATGTGCCTCTGAGACACCTGCCTGCTGTGTTCTCAGACAGTGGCCACATCACAAATAGAGTCTCTACGAACTTGGATGAACCCTGAACAAATACAAGTAACTGAATTAAACATAAACCCAGAGAGAGATGTTTATTTGATGAAGCAGTAAGCAAAAAGCCACAATGTTTTCTTAGGGCAAGGGAAGGGAGAGAGACTTGTTAATCTCTGCACTGGTAAACTGTTTTGGTTTGATGGGCTTGGTGACTGGGAGTGGGGAAGCCACCAGAAGCTCAGTTTGGACAAAAGTGGCTTCTCTTCCCCTTCACTTCCCCCTCAAGGCAAAGCCCGATTTGGGGCAACTGCTGAGAAGTATGGATATATTTCTATATTTGTTTATGCAAGTTTAACTTCTGTCTTTGTCTATTTCTGACTGTATTAAAAATTCAAAACTAAGGGTAGTTTTTCAGTTTCTCTTGTGTTTTTAGATTATCTGTCTCATCTCTGCTCCTTAACATCCAACAATCAAAAGTTAGTCGTACTGAAATTAAATAAAATGGCTAAGGAAAGTCTCTGCTTCTGGAGTCTTGTTGAAGAGTCTTTCCATTACCCAGATGGCAATCATACAGCTCAAACTATCCTTTTGTTTAAGAATCTGCCCTCATCCAGACAGACTGTGATATTTTGTAGTTATCCTGGCCTGCACATTTTTATAGCTAAACACACTTAAATATGTGAACTGAAGCTTAAGTCACTCTGTGCCATGAAGCAAGTTCCTGAGTGAAATCTTGAATTATTTGACTTATTTTTCTATATAAGCGTATATACTTGTATCTTAAATGGTTCAATTGTATTCTCCATTATTATCTTGCCAAAATACCTGTTACTTCCTCCCCATCCTTCCTTCAGAGCCAGGGGAAGACAGAGAGTCTGCCCAGAATTCCTCAGCAAAGTGTTAATGCCTCTTGAGTGCAGAACGTTTGCCAAGTCACAGGCAGTGTTTAGAAGGGACCCATTCCTTCCCGTGCCTCTTTCTTACATTTCAAAGTTAGCTCCCTGGTTAGAGGAAGTGGAAATATATCCTGGGATTTAGGGATTAAATCAACAGAATTCCAGATTACGGTTATTTTTTCTGGTGGTTGGTTGTTTGATTGCATAAAGCCTTAGTGTTCTGATTTTCCAATGTTTTCTACACTAGATGTCCATCAATTATGTAGTTAAAATGTCAAAGCCAAAGGAAAAAATATCCCAGGAAAGAAATATAAGAATGTGCTTCTTTAGAGGCAGGCAGAGAATGAGTTCTCAACAATCTCCATCTGTGGACACAGGTCCATAATCTTCCCTCTGCAATTCTGAAAAGTTTCATGGGGAAAAAATTTTTTTGTAAGAGTGGCACCAAAACTTAATTGTTTGCAAAACTTGACTTGGAGTGATATTCACACTTGGCGTGAATATTCATAAATAGCTGCAGAAATAGAAGCATGTTTGGTCACAGGGAACTGCCCCAGACCTTGAAATGCCTTACAGTGTATGCAGCATGAACTGTGTTACCTCTATCAAATGCAGACTGTTCTGAAACAGGACATATCTGGTCTTAAGAATTTCAAGTAAGTGATTTTGGCTTTAAAACAATTGCCCAATCTTGAACCTCTGAGGATGCCTGCCTCCCAAACTATCCTACGGGGCTTAGGAACTGAAAGGAAAGGGATTCTCAGGTTGTATGGAGAGGACTGTGGATGGGCTGACCTTAAAAATGATGGCTTAGGTGCTATGAATTGTAGCACATGACTGCATCAATTCCAGTCTTGATCCAGTGTTTCATTAAACATGGCCTGAGCTGTGTGTTCTGGTTTCTGTGCTAAACAGTTTGGAAATTACAATGATGGATCTTAATTTTTAAGAAACTCTTTGTCAAGCTAATAGAGCTGCCAGATTTAGGGAAAAATACATAGGATGCTGATAGAAATTAAATTTCAAATAAAGAGAAAAATTTTTGGTGTAATTGTGCCCCATCTATTATTTGGGACATACTTACATTTAAAAAATCATTTGTTATTCATCTTAAATTCAAATTTAACTGGGTGTTTAATTTATCTGGCAACTTTACAAGTCACAAAGGCATCTTTTCAGGGCAACATTGAACCATCTGCTTATTAAGTATTAGTTAGATATGGTCAAAGTATTTTTATTGGTATTCAAAAATTTCCTGTCTAGTAGTGGAATTCAAATAGATCCAGCAAGTTAAATTTCAATTCCTTTATTCAAGAATACAACTTAGAGAATATTTGTTATTGTCTTATAACCTTAGATCTAGCAAAGTAAGTTGTCCTATCTATGACAAGCCTTAGGTTATTAAATTCATTCAAGATTACTGGGAATTCTTGTGTACACATTCAGATCATTTAGGGTAAGTTTATAACCACCCTTGATGACTTATATGATTAGAAAAGAGTCATTTTACATCTGAACTTGAGATGCATCGTTCCTCTCTGAATGCATATTGGATATTGGAATCTCATAGTTCTTTTTTTGTTTGTTTACTTGAGGCATTTATTCTGAATGTAAAACTTTTACAACTGCGGTGCTACTTCTAAGAGAGGACTTTTATACTACGAAGGAAAGGTGCTAAGGCCACATGTTTTCGGAACAAGGTTTGATAGATCCTAAGTTAATGGTCCTGTGTCTTCATTAGCAAAGTCAAATTATAGTTAATTTTTCTTTGCCTTGCACATCATCCTAGGTGGCTAAATCACTGATTTTTTTTTTTTAACCTGGTTACATATGAGAAAACCTGGAAGGATTTTTAAAGTGCTTATTCCCTAGCCTTACACCCCTGGATTTCTAAGTGGAAGCCTGGGAAATGGTACATTTAAAAGCTCAGCCAGCTCATTCTAAGGTGCGGTCAGGGCTGAGCAGCAGAGAGCTAAACAGCCTGTACCCCATGAGGACAGGGATCAAGTTACCTCTTTTCTCTGTCTCTAGTCCTCTTTTAAAGATTGATTGACTGAGTGAATGAAAAGCATACTGCGGAAGCAGACGTAGGCCAGATTTTATATACTGCTTTCCACTTCCGTTTGCTAGTGAATAATTTAGCTTTGGTCCTTTACACACTTAGGAATATCAGTCTTATATATGCAGAATAGGCAGAATCTGGCAATGAATTTGGGAACCAGCTGGATCTTCCCAGTATGTCAAGAGAGGACAAATCAATTTGAGGAGGCTGGAGGCAGCCACGTCTGAGGGAAGTCAGGTTCTGGTCTTTTGTTTTATAAACGCCCCCCTGTACATCTGGATCTTCCTGGAGTGGTCCAGTTCCTTATAATATTATTTTTTCCAACAAAATTCAATTTGTTAAATATATTAAAAATGTCTTTTAATTCATTTGTTTCCTGAAAATAGATTTATGAATCCTAAGGAAAAAAATGTCCCAATCTGATGTTTGGAAAATATCACTGTGCCTATTGTAGTTAGAATAGGTGACTTTCCCAATTTAATTCTAGGGGAAGAGAATAACACCTGGCGTTAATATTTTACTTGTAAGGAACTAGAATCCCTGAACCCTGGAAAGCCATCTAACTTGTCCAACTCTCTGTAGAAGGTGATACTTTCAGCTCTAATTGCCTGCCTGCCTAAAGCTAATTTTCCTTTGAAAACTTCCTGGGCAGTAAATAGAAGAAAGGTATATTGATTTCATTCTGGCTCAGAGTTGGTCTGCTTTTGGCTCTTCTGGGAGTGATATCACCCCTGTGGTCCCCTGTGATTTATGGCCGGGCCCATCTGCCACCAGTGTTTCTTTCATCCCTCCCTTTACTTCCTTTGCCCTAGCCTTGGCCCCACTAAGCTTTTGCCCTGAGACCCAGATAGTGGTCACAGCATTACAGATAAACCACAGGGAAGCTGCAGAAGGTTCTGATGGTGCCTGCTTGCGTAATTCTTCTAACCGCCCCCTTGTCTGGAATTGTGAAACATCTTGAGCACCTCAGAAGGAAGGCAATATGTAAACATAAGGTATATTTTATCAGCTGTTTATTTGTGCTTGTTATTAGCGATTAAAAAATTGGCAACATCAGAGGAACAGTTTGGTTATTTCTTCGGATTGGAGACCCGTGTTTTAGGCCAGTGCCTTTCTACCTTATTAAATACCGTTTCAGTATTTTCTGTCAAAGATAACTTTACATTTTAGGGCTTTGCACATTTGCTGTGTAATTGGAATGAATAGTCTTCTTCTTTGTTTAAATTTCTGTTTGGAATGAGAATGGCTACAAAATCCGATGATATAGAAATAGAACTCTTTGGGGATAAAATTCTTCTGCTCTGTAGTAGGGCAGTCTTTGATCTGCACACAACGGCACTAACATGCTTCTTAGCCAACAGAAAACAGGTATTCTGTACTGCTGGCTTTATTAAAGGGAAAAAAAAGTATTAATTCTGAAGCTAAAGGCAATCTAGCCGTCCCCAGTAGCTTCAGTCTTCCTGTGCGGTAACACAGAGAATCCTTCATTGTGTGAGTGACGCGTCACTTCTCTCCCTCCTACGCCGCAGCTGAGCACAGGGAGCACCCTGCCCACTGAAGACTGAGGCGGCTTTCTCTGCGGCCTGCTAGCGTTTAGGTTGTAGAATCACTTTTCGATGGATAGGTGAAGTAGGATTCTCAGTTTCATGACTTTTGGGTTTAATCATTTTGAGAGTAAAAAGGCATGTCTGCAGCAAAATAGACATTTCTAAAATGCCCTTGAAATTTTAAAATGTAAGCCACCAATGGAGACTCAAGTGAACTGGTGTAGGTATTGATGTCATGTAGTTTCAAACTTAAACCGTAACATCATTTATAAAGACTCTAAAGATATGTTTACACAGGAAATCATGGCCATTTGGATGAGGAAATAATAGTAAGTATAAATTTATGGGATTACTTCAAAGCTTCATCCTTTAAAAAATATCCTCTGTGATATGCTTAGAAGCCAGTTTTATTCCTACCAAATCAATAGTGAACATAAGGAAAATCATGAGGTGGTGTTTTGCTTGCTGAGGGTCAGACGATGGTGGTGCTTCACACAGTGCTTTGGTTTAGGCTGAGAATGTCACACAGGGAGACAGTTGGGTCTAAGATTGACTTCAGGGGTTCAGAGTATCATAGAGGGGACATAAGGTGGGAAAACTGGCACTAAACAGACTGAAGTTTGTTTCTCAGTGTACAAGGTGGCCTTGTAAGACCGTGTAATGCTGGATTACAGGATTTGGAGAACGTCCAGGGTCACTTTGGAGTGTGTGACTTGAGAGGAATTTAGTGTTATCATCTCCTTTCTCTTCTATCTCTGACTCCTGGGTGTTCACCTTTCCTTCTTCTAGACCCCATGTTTCAATCACTGTAGGGGGCGTCCTCGTCTCTACAGGAAACATCACGCTCTTGGTGTATCTGCGTCTCGCTCATCTTCCTCGTGCTGCTTTGTCAGTCTTTCATTTTTACTAGACCTCTGCCTCTGAATTAGATGCTCTCCTTACGCTCTGATTCTCCAATTGCTTAAGCTCTGAAGTTTGCCAGATAGCTAAAATTGTTCCAGATGACCTGTATATCAGTTGGGCACCTAATGTGCCTCTGACCTGAGAACAAAATTTCAATGATTTCCAAAGCTTGCTTAACACTTGCCTTCAGCAAACTGGACTCTGACAGTCCTCAAGGTAAATGCCTGCTTCCCTTTGTCTGGTTCTCTGCCAAGTGACTCTTTGCAGGGCTATCTCAGGAATTCAGTTGGCATTTCTTTTGTTCTTTGTTGACCATGGACCAACATTCCCATTGCTCCCCCTGCTATTGTAATGTGCTGGCAGGAAGGAAGGGAGGAAGGAAAGACGAGGGTCGTCACCAATACCTGATGAGTGGACCGGGTTTGGAGAACGCAAAACTGGGGCCCCTCGTCTTTACGGCCACTGATACCCCCTAATCCGAGTCACTAACAAGATATGTTTCTACAGTCATAGGATGTCTGGAGTTTGCTTGTGTTTGCTTATTTGTGTTATCCTTGGGAAATGTTCGCTAACGCCTGCTTGGGGTGTGAAGGTAATTTCTATTCTTCTATTTTCTGATTTCTGAAATTCAGGAGAAGGTAAAGCTTGATGCTGAAAGGGAAAAACTAGAGAGGCTTCAGGAGCTTTACTCCGAGCAGAAGACCCAGCTGGACAATTGTCCTGAGTCCATGAGGGAACAGTTACAACAACAACTGAAGAGGGTCAGTAGCAAACAGGAATGTGCTAGTTGTTCGTTATTTTTATTTTTTTCAATTAAGTTCCGCTTACCTATGACTTTCTACTTCACATAGCATAAATTTGCATAAATTCGCATAAATTCTGGTCATTAGATGCGTTTTAAATAGAAATCTGCATGCTGACAGTATATATTATTCTGTGCCAATCAGTTTAAAAATTCCTTGTTGGAATCCTTCTCCTCATTAACAATGAAAAACATTTCTGGGGTCCTTCTTTGTAACAAAAGAGAGCTATTATGGACATGTAACCGTCAAGATTGTAGCTGTTTTAAAAACAGCTGACATCTTTCCCTGCCTTCTCTGCTGCATCGTGAGTACTGTTTGACCTCAAATGTATTTTTCTTAGCTTGATTTTATACTCCCATCCACAGATTTTTCTGTTCTCTGATTTGCTCCCCACCACTGCTCATCATTTTGTTTTTCTTTTTCTTTCTTAGTAACATTAAACTCATTAGCTTGATCACAGTAGTCAAACAAGACCCAAGATGCAGGGCATTTCAACATGTTCTCATACAAGCTTTGTAATTTTTTAAACTTTAGTGCCACATAGACCTTCTAGGTGAACTTCATCAGGTTATTCTTCAATCTTTTACGCTGGCCGTGTTGAACACAACCTCGCTACTTATCTTTGGAAACAAGACTTCCTAGGTGGAGAGTTTCGCAAACACCCGTAAGGCCACTTAATATTTCATAGCCTCTTGACAGCTGAGTTCTTTGCTCTAAACAGCGGCCCAAATAGACGTGACTCTGGGGAGACAGTCATTAACAGTCTGGGACCTCTAGAGGAGTCACGTGATTAGTACTAAGTGACTAACAGTTTACGATTCCATGTGAGTAGCAAAGAAGACTAGTTCATTCATGTTACTACGTCTGTACCTTCTTGGAAATGGGCAGCTTGGACAAGATCAGTTAAAAGAGCACAGCCTTGAAAATGTGTATGATGTCCTTGCATACAAAAATGTTTGATACCTCTGAGTGTCACTAGGTTATGAAAAATTACAGGTGAAACTTTTCAGTGTATTGCACAGGTTGAAAGCACCTTCATAAAAAGTACCCAGTACAGACAGGTTAAACTACAGCATAACAGTTTGAATATCTGTAGTTTTTACAGTATTGAATCAAAGCTTCAAAAATGTTTCTTCCCCTTTACTCATTATATTGTGTACAACTTAATTTGCTGTAAGATCATCAAATTTCCTGACCCTCAGTGTCACAGTTCTCTGGAAATCTTGCGATAAAAATGATTGGGAAAAGAATAGTATTTGTAAAATTATTTTAGTTTGTAATTTTTTGTGCATTTATGCCAGTTCGCAAAAGAGATTGGGAAACATTTTTATATTTGTTTACTCTATTCCAGCTTTCTTTATTACTGAAGATTTTACGCAGTCACCATAATACTTTATTTGGAGTCAGAAGCGTGATTATGTACTTTGTTCTGCCTTCCTTTAGTTACCCAGTTATTGCTACTATTCTTTACAAATATTGCTTCAAAAAAAATTTGGTAGATTCTATTAATAACCTGAAGTCAGGCTGATATAAATAATTACTGTTTGCTTAATCTAGATTCTGTAGAAAAACTTATAAATTTGTATACATTCCAAGGACTTTGACTACAAATGAGGAAAGGAAATGATGCAGACAGCCTATTCCACTAATTGAAGGCAAAGACTCTTTCCTCTTCCTTTCCAAGCAGAGTGCAAAATTCTTATCATAAAACCCTTTTCTTAGAAGAGAAAAATGGCTTGTGGCAGCTTCTGTTCATCTTATATTAAGAGAGCTACTAATTCTTGTTTTCCAGAGATGGATGATGACCAAAATAACTCTTCACCAGTCCCTTGTCTTAATCAGTAAAAAGTTCATTTATTTCATGAGAAGTCCATTCATACTCGGAACTTCCTGTGTTATTACAGCCCATTTCCCTTCGGACTTCAAACTCTCCAGAATAGCACTCCATTACAAAGCTTTTCCCAAGGCATGTAAGCTAGATTCAATAAAGTTGATTTTATTACAGCTAACTTCATTAGGTGGCAAGTTAGACAAAATAGAAAATAAATGAATAGGAAGGAAATAATTTTCTTTCACTGTACGTTGTCCCAAATACTTAAGCAGAAATTGTAGAATGATTTTGTGCATATTACACTATGGATTTATGACTGGGCTTCTTACCCTTGAATCATTGTTCTGTAGGCAGAATACAGTTTTCATCTGATGTTGATTTCATGGCCTGTGGCTTAATGTAGTTGATAGTGAGCTCACCAACCGAATCATTCTCTGGAATACAAGAAGTGTGGGGGACGAAAAAAAAAACAAAACTAGAGATAAATGAGCCTTTCATTTGCTAGGAGGCTCCTGGCTAGGATAGTTTTTTTGTGTTTTGATATTTATTCAGCTGAATGGTTGATTTTGGTTTCCTGATTTTTTAAAAATTCTATTCAATATAAATAAAAGCAAAAATAAACAAATGGGATCTAATTAAACTTATAAGCTTTTGCACAGCAGAGGAAACCATAAGCAAAACAAAAAGACAACCTACAGAATGGGAGAAATATTAGCAAAATATGAGAATGACAAGGGCTTAATTTCCAGAATATATAAACAGCTCATACAACTTAATAAGAAAAAAACAAATAACCCAATCCAAAAATGGGCAGAAGACCTAAACAAGCAATTCTCCAATGAAGACATACAAATGGCCAATAGGCACAGGAGACCTTTTTTTTTCTTACTGGCTCTACAATTAGTTTGTTTTTAATCGACAAGTCATTCAACCTCTATGGCCCTCAGCATCCTCATGTATACAATGAGAAGGTTGTACTTGATGATTTCCATTGTATTTTTCCAAATTCCAAAAGTATGCAAGTGAAGTGTTTGACGTAGTGCATCAGATGGAGAAACAGTAACAAGCCCTGAGCCCCGTTTAAATTTGCTTTCAAAGTTGGCCTTGAGCTGTCGTGAGATTATTACTGGTAATCAGGTTTCCTGGCCATACCACATCGCTTCTTCTATCCCTCTACCAGGCAAAGAAAACATAAAATTGGGCATTGAACTCCTGCCATATACATTATCAAAAAAGTTATTGGAAAAAGAAAAGGACTTCTGTTGAATTTCCTTTAGTGCAGCTGTTTTATTTCTTTTCACGCCTGGCCTTTGAACTTGCCAGCCACTAGAGATTTGTAATGTTCTTTTAGTGGAGAAGTTTAATTAAAATTTTTATTCAACTAGTCATATACTTGACTTTGAGCTTCCTGTATATATTATTCCATGCTCAATTAAACTACTCCTGTCCCCAAATTCCATCTCTTGAATTCTTGTTCTTATCTAAAGTCTTGTAAAAGTCTTTTCCCTTCCTAAGTTGTTTTTCTTTCACAGTGTAAGTTTATATGCACATGTTTTAATGGTTTAGATAACTTGATCAGATGATTACACCAGAAGAATCTGAGTGCTGAGTTTAGCTTTAATTTTCAACTTTCCTGCCTAGTGTGCTATTATTTTCATGCAGTGGTTTAAATATTTACTACAAATAATTTAGTGACTCTTGTGACCTTCATGTGGTTAAAATAACACATGGTGCATATTACCCAGATGTAGAGTAAGTGACTGACTAGCGTGGTGTATCTATTGTGAGCCACATGCCCACTTTGGATGAAGATTCTTTATAAACTAAAAAAAAAAAAAAAAAAAAAAATGCTTATTAAAATTTCTATCTTAATAACATTTAGCCACAAACCAAGCTAAATTGAAAGACCTGAAAAACTTGTGTACGGAGGCCATTGTGAATATATCTGCTGATGTTTTAAGACTACAGGTATTTTGTTTCAAGACATAACACTGGAGTTATAAGCATGAAATATCTGATAAACTTGAAATGTCACCCAGTGACTTCAAACCAAGACCACTTTCCGTTTGGCTAATTAAAATGTAAAGAAGTGTTAAGAAATGCTAAATATGTTTTTCAGATTTTCTTCAGCTTGAGAATCCACTGTGTTGACATAATAATCGTGTTGCTATAGTGTTGGTTGTAATTTCATGGTAGCCAATAGTCCTGTGAATCATCCCCAGAATAAAATTCATTCCAGAAGACAGAACTGTATTCCATTTGATTAAAAGACTTACTGTATCACTTACATGAAAAACTAGGGGAGGGAGTGATGTGTTTAAAGATAGAGCTCTAATTTATCATTTATTTCTTTACCCACTTATTTAGATCCAATTTATCATATATTTCTTTATCCATTTATTTAATGTGTTGATTGAAAAAAAAATTCCCTGACACTTTTACCTTCGTAGAGCTGAGAGCCATATAGCCCAGCTGCCTTTTTCTTTTTGGTCATCAATTATTTACAAATTAGATTTTTTTAAAAATCTTCTATACATACCTCATTTATAGCTCTGAAAAAGGCTCCCAAAATAAGGAGGTGTTTTTTATTTTTTAAGTAGATTGGAGAATAATTTACACAACATGCACCACTCTGCACAGATACAGATTCATTCCTGCCTTCAGACATCTCATGGGCTGAAGAAGGCCTATTGTCGACCATCTGACTTTCATGATTTGTTTGTTCTTAAGTGTCCTGAAGATTGTTCCTCAAATAGCAGGGCTTAACCTTTTGAGTCACTCTTTGTGCCTGATGAACGCTGTGGTTCTACTCTTTCTAGTAAATAGACGGGTCAACAATTTTAAGGGATTCATGGAAGCCCAGTTTAAGAATTCCAATCTTCAAATGTTTTTGATGACTTTTCCCTTCAAAAGCATTATTTGAGCATGCATGCCTATATATATACACATAGGTCATATTATATTATAAATATATAATACATATTGCATACCTACTCAAAAAATATATATTCATTTTTAAGTAATGTACATATACTACTCTACTTGTATGTACACTCTACTTGTATGTACATTAGAGAACATTTATTGAGAAATTGTAAAAGAAGAGAATAACTAAAAATAAATATAAAGAAGGTCTAATATTTCTCCCTCACATCCCAGTGGATTGTGTTGTATGCCATTTGGGGCACATGTCTCCCTCTCAGAGACCTCTGAGCTGTTACGTATGCCACCTTTTGAACCTTTTTTTTTTAAATAGTCAACAACTTTGGAATCTTGAATTTAATCTCTATACTAAAGTCTCATTTCATTTGAAAAATTGTGGAAAGTAGAAATTTATTCAAGAGACTATGTCACACCCTTGGTCTTATAATATTTTATACTTCTTAATCCATTTTAAAGCCACCTGGTAGATTTAAAGCAGGAATTCCAACATCCAAAGAACAAACTAAAACCAACAGTGAAATGAACGTTGTTCCCCCCTGCCCCCACCACCCCAGTCCCTTATTTCATTCTAAGTCACTGTTTTGGGTTTAACTACAAAGGGAGGATTATCATGTTCTAACCCTGGTCAGTGTTGTAACTGGAAAGATACTTTGGGACTTTTTGCTTTTAATAATTTTTTCTTCACATTAAGAAGTCTGCAGCCATTCTGGAGTGTCTTGTTTTCATTCCCTTTTCTCCAAAGGATGCCGATCTGTTGGATGTCGAAAGCAAACACTTTGAAGACCTGGAATTCCAGCAGCTTGAGCGCGAGAGCCGTCTAGATGAGGAAAAGGAGAACCTGACCCAACAGCTCCTGCGTGAAGTGGCTGAGTATCAGCGGAACATTGTTACTAGAAAGGTACTTTTGCCAGGTGTCTTTCAGCGACAAAGTCAAACTACACCCCTCACTACGTGACAATACGATTGTTTATATAGCGATAGTGTGTGTCCTTCTGTCTGTTATCTGTTTTACCTGAATACCTTTGTGTGTTCAATCACATGCCACATTTGGCAGCTTACGGAGCCTGCCATCTGTGTGAGTGGTGCTGCGAACTAGGTAAACTGAGACGTGTTACGGTCACTGTTACTTAATGCTGTAGATGCACTTATGAATAATACCTAATTTTTTCTTTTATGTGAAAACCAAGGTAGAGAAAATTGGAAATCTAGATATATGTTTTAAATTACTTGCCTTTGCAGTCATGGTAACTAAACTTGGAATAATTCTATGCGCAGTCTTTTTGGAATGTCTCTGTTTCTGTTGCTCAGTAGTTCTCAAAGCCTGCCGATAGTTGGTTACTACTAGAAATAGCCTCGTGTAATGCCGTGCAGATTACTGCTTCCACCCAACCCTTAGCACCTAAATATCCAGCCCAAAATTCAGCTCTTGTTCCAGAATTTAGAATCACACCCCAGTGCTCTGTACTCAACTGATAAAACTAGGGAAACAAAGATGGAGAAAGTGACTTAAACTTTCGGTTTAAATAAGAAATTCCATTGTTTTTTTTCCCATGAGGCATCTCCCAAGATGATGTCAAAAATTCATTTATATTCTAAAACTAGACTTCCTGTTGACTTCTGGGTTCTTGAAATAGATTTTAAATCACTTAACCTTAGGTAGAGAAAAGCCTTGAACTTGGCAGTTCAAAGAAACTGCCTCACTGTCTCTGGGTAGTAATCACTGCCTAGCCACCATCAGGGAAATGTGATCACTGCTCTTCTAGTTGTAAACACTTTTCCTCCCTTTTCTAGGGCAGTCTGACAAAACTTTTCATGTCTAATGTACATCTTTCTATGGCCATCTTTTTTCCTCCAGGAAAAAATTTCTGCATTGAAAAAGCAAGCCAATCACATTGTCCAGCAGGCTCAGAGAGAACAAGATCATTTTGTGAAAGAAAAGAATAATCTGCTAATGATGCTGCAAAGGGTAAGTATTCCCTTTTCGGTGCTGGTTGCAGTGACACATGGGCTCCAACTCAGGGAAAGTTGCCTCCATCAAGGCAAGTGCCATTTAATAAAGAATAGTGAGCTCTAATTTAAGGAAGGATTGTCTATATACATTTTTATTTAATCCTCCAAATAATAATGAGTAAGAGCATTAATAAGCTGATGCTCTGTGAATGGTTAACTATAATTCAGAAAATAAGCAAAGATGTTTTCTTCATTTTTCTTCCATAATGTGAAAATCTAAACTATGGAAAATCTGTTTGTCTTCTGATTTTCTTCTTTAAAAAAAGCTCATTTTTTTTTTTGTTGAATAGGCAAAATGCATTCTGCTCTTTTTACTGCTGTCAAACATTTTGGCTCAGTTGCTCTGGAGTTTTGAACTCCAATTATCGGCATGTGGGTCTTCTCGGAGAATGCCACATTGGATTTAGCTTGGCTTAATTGGCAAAGTAGAAACCCCATGTGTGGCAAGATCATTCTCATTAAACAGACTATGCCCCCTTCTGTCCAGCACCTAAAGTGACTTTGCCTAACCTGCAGCCCAATTTTCTGATGTAGTCCCTGGTCTAATTTCAGGAGTAAGACAACAAAAATTAAAATTGATGGGGCTAGTCTCAGGACTGAGCCTTACCCGCAATCAATACCTGGAATTTGACACTTGGGATCATGAAAATACGCGATCGGTCCAGAGTGGAGTGCAGGAGAAAGATCAAATCTAGAATGATGGATGAAGGATGAGGCTGTCCCATGGTCCCACCTAGAAGTGTAGTTGGAGCATTCCCAGTGTAGCTACTTAGCCATTTTTGGGTTGAGAACAGAGAAGAGATTGGTCCTTCATATAAAATGATGAGTTCACTTGGGGTGCCTCTGTAGCCCACATGGGACCCCTGACAGCTCCCCTCCTCCTGCTTCTTCAGCACCTAGAAATCTCCCATTGGAGCTGTATTTTCCAGCCCTGTGCTCAGCTCTGGGGGTGAACTCTGGTGCCATTAGCCTCCCCATCACCTTTTGCTCACAAGATTCAAAGGCACAACTCAAATTAGATAGTGTAACACACAGTATTTCAGAAGGTTTTGAAATTTTAGTAAAAAGGGAAAAAGTCTCCAATGATGAATTTTTTAAAATAGGTGAACACAATAGGAATACTCTGTCCTCATTAAAATATATAAAATATGATTCTACTGTAAAAATTGTGGTTCGTAAGTCTTAAGATTTTTATTACCCCAAGTTGACCTATAGATGATCTCTATTCCAGTAAAAATCCTAATAGATGTTTTTGAAGAAATTGACAAGTTGACGCTGAAATTTACAGTCATTCTTCATTATTCGTGGAGTCCATATTTGTGAGTCCACCTGTTCACTAAAGTTTATTTGTAACCTTAAAATAAGATTAATACTTGTCATGCAGTCACTGATGGACATGCACAGAGCAGTGAATGTTTTGAGTCACTTGATGGACATGCATGTTACCAGCTTAGGCTGAACAGGGCAATGCTCTGTAAACAAGTGTTCTGTTTGTGGATGGTTTAGTGCCATGTTTTCACATTTTTTGTGTTTTTTGTTAGTGATTTTGCTATTTAAAATGGCTCACAAGCCTACTGCAAAAGTACTGTCTGGTGTTCCTAAGAGCAGGAGGGCTTGATGTGCCTTATGGAGAAAATACAGGTGTTAGATAAGCTTCATTCAGGCTTGAATTATAGTGCTGTTGGCTATGAGTTGAATGTTAATGAGCCAACTTTATGTTAATAAGATGTCTTTAAACAGAAACACACATAAAACAAAGTTATGTGTTGATCAATTGATGAAAATACTGTGACTATAAGCCCACAGGAACCCAGCCCTGTATTTCCCCTTGAAACAGTGGTTCAGGATTCACTAGTTCAGTGTTCGTGGCAACATGGCTACTGCAAATAATGAGAATAGACTGTACATGAAAATGTAAAAGGCATCAAACAGCCAAAACAAATTTGAGCAAGAAGAATAAAGTTGCAGGATTTATACTATTTGACTTCAAGTTTTACTCTAAAGCTGTAGTGTTTAAGATGGTGTGGTGCTGGTATACAAATAAACATATAGATAAGAGGAAACGAACAGAGTCCAGAAAGAGACCCCCACATGTACTGTTTATTGATTTTTGACAGGCTCCAAGACAATCCACTAGGGAAAGGAAAGTGCTGGATCAAGTGGGTAAACATGGGAAAAAGTGAACCTCAACACCGTTCATCCTCACACCACACATATAAATTAATTCAAGACAGATTTTAGATCTAAACATAAAAATTAAAATGATAAATTTTCTAAAAGATATAGTGTGCAAGTGCTTCTTCTTGGCCTTGGGGTAAGCAAGGATTTCTTAAAGAGGAAATGACAAAGGACTTGTATCCAGAATATATGAGAAACGACTACAACTCAATAATAATAGATAAACAACCAATAAATAAATTTTTTAAAAATCAGACAAAAGACTTGAATACAAACACTTCACAAAAGAAGATATGAGAAGGGTCAATAAGTCACGTGGTAAAATATTCAGTCAGTAGTCGTCAGGGAAATGCAAGGTTGAGTCAGCTTAATAGGTTTTGTGTTCCTTCAGGAAAAGGAAAATCTTTGTAATTTGGAAAAGAAGTACTCCAGCCTTTCAGGGGGGAAAGGGTTTCCTGTCAACCCCAGTACTCTGAAAGAGGTAAGCTATGATTTTATATGTCCACTGGTACCACCTTAGAAGTCAGGAGATGCACCTCAGTTCTATGTGATTCACTGACTAGGAAAAACACTAACAGAAATGACTTATGAAAGCACTCAATGCTTTGATGGTCTTCCTGCCTTTCATTATTTATGCTTTGAGGATTTCAGGGATTATCTTTGTGTCTAATGCAGATACACTGTGTGTGTGTGTGTGTGTGTGTGTGTGTGTGTGTGTGTGTGTGTGTGTGTGTGTTTAGGTAAGTGAAGTAAATGCTCATCACATAATAGTTGTAACTAATGTGTGCCTCAGAAGTACTTCGTGAAATATTTCTGCAAAAGCTTTATTAGACTGTTCGGTTTCATAGGTTTCATAGTTTCTCTCCATTATTTAGAACACAGATCCGGCAGATTCAGTAAATAAAGAGTGGTTGTGAATGGACTGTGGTGGAATAAGGTTATGTTAGCGAGGTGGGCAGGGGCTGGGTCTTGCGAGTCATGTTAAAGAAATATGGTTTATTTTATGTAGATGGGAAGCTACTGAGTGGTTTTAAGTAGGAAGGTGACATTATCTGAGGTCCATTTGTTAAATATCACTCTGGGCTGCTCTGTGGATTTTAAGAAGGAGATGCCGGGAAACCAGTATGGCGGTGATGGAGATAGTATAGGCCAGAGATGCTGGTGGCCTGGATTCAAACAAATGAAGAGAGATGGAGAGAATTAGCTGGATGTAGAAATACTCACAAGAGGACAGTGGCCTTTTAATTTTCATTTTGTTGAGATGCCTAAAAGCTAGATTCCATGGCAAATAAATTCATGCTTTATAAATATCTTAGTGCAAAACCCAAGAACCAGTAGTCTACATTTCTTCACTGTCTGATTTGTCAGGGAGCAGTAGAGGGGAGAATCTAGGAATAAAGATTTGTGGAAAAGCCTCTTGAATTAGAGAGTGATTGCGTTGTCGATTTTATATCTTGGATTTATTTTGCCTGCGATTGTTTTAAATGCTGTGTAGTAACAACCTTATTCAGTCAACGGAATGGATGCTGATACTGATGGATACTTTTAAATCAAAGCTATTTACAATAGAGTCATTTTGATTTCACCTGAAATTTTACTTTTAGTGTTTGAAATCTCATTTTCAAGATTAAGCACCATAAATCCATTTTAATTGCTCATGATTGCCTTAATGAAACATTTGATAATACCACAGAGACCAGGCTGTGCCGCTCTGAGCTAACTCCATTGTACTGGGACCATTAATACTCTTGCATGCCTCAGCTCTTGCTTTCCTTGTGTTTAACTTCTGAATTCCTCCTTTTAGGGCTATATCATTGTAAATGAAATTAATGAGCCATGTGGCAATTCCACGAATCTCTCCCCTTCCACTCAGTTCCCTGCTGACGCTGACGCTGTTGCCACTGGGCCTACCACAGCTGTGCTGGTCAGCCAGCCACAAAATAAAGAGGTGTGTTGGCATGCCATTTCATTTGTTCACTGCTTTTCTCATGTCAGAAATTAACCCACGGTTACCTGAAAACGAGGGTATGGGAGACAAGGACATGTCTGGTTGACCAGAGGGCCAGGGTGATGCTGAGTTTGAGAAACAGACCGATTCGGGGGTAGTGCTCTACCAATGATCCTGGAAACCAGGAAACTTGGTACAGAGTATGCAGCACCAGGAGAAGTAAGCTCAGAAAAGAAACTACGTATCAGCACTCTAGCCCAACCTAGTTTTCTTAGAAACCACAAAGCCTTTCTAAAATTGTTGGTTTGAATCATCTTTCCAGTTTGATTTTGTCTTCTGTTTTGTTTTGCAGTATGGATTTTTTGTTTGTTTGTTTAATGCTATGCTGCCTTAAAACATGTGGGCAGGGGCAGTTAATAGTAAATTAAAACACCTCTTACTGATTCAAGTTGCTCACAGTGTAGGATTTTAACAAGAGGCTAAATTGAAAAATACTGCCCATCATTTATGACTTCTTGGGTAACATTTAAGAAAACAGAACAATCATATTATCAATTTCATTTCTTTGTCTTAATCTTTCATTTCATATGGACACATATATACTTTTTCTTTCTCCTATAAAGCAAAGATCACCTGTCTGTTCTGGATTTATGTTTCCTTCCACCCTTTCTCCTCATCCTATCACTCAACCTCCATCAGCCTCTTGGCCTGAAGTCGTGGCTACATCTGTCGATCCTTCCCCTTTAAATGACACACCTCCTCCTCTACCAGCTAAGAAACACAGGAGGCAGCAGCAGCAGGAGCAGCAGGTAATTAGGAGCTGGTGGTCAGAGTGTGGGAATGTTATCTCCACAAAAGAGTTACTTATGGGAAATCTCTTCTTCAACTTTTCCAAAGGTATTTTTTAAAAAAACAAGGTGCATACTCCTTTTTTTTAAAGGACATTTTTTATTATGTCCTAAGAGTGTGGGGATTGTTAGAAAGTTTGAGACTTTGATTGTCCCCTCTTGGCGTTTGGCATGTTTGACCTAGCTTCACATCCTCATGCTTCAGATCCCATTCAACCAAAATACTGCAACTTGCCTCGGATATTCTTCAAAATAATAATTATTTCCATAATATCCACAGTGTAAAAAGTTGCTGTGTCAACACAAAATATTTTCCTTACACATTATTGAAGCCATAATAGACAGCATTCCTCTGCTACGAGTCAAAATTTGCAAAACATTTTACCAGTGTCTCATTTCTTCCTTCCAACAATCCCGTGATGTATAAAATATCTCCATATTGATGTTTAGGGAACTGAGTGAGGCTCAGCGTTGGTAAGTAGCTTGTCCAGGGTCAGACCACAAGCAGGGCATGTGGTCCAGAGAACAATAAGTTTTTAACTGTTTTAACATTTTAAAGTAAATAATTTATTATTCCAAACGCTGCCCTCCTTTTAGTGCATTCAGTGCATACTCACGTGTGGGTATTCAAAAAAAAAAATCTGTTTTAAGACTCCTTTCAACTATCATCAAATCCATATATGAATTTGGCCCCAGGGGTCAGTCATTAGCCCCCCAAAGTAGGCGCCCCCTGGTTTACTATGCCCGGCCCTTACCTTTCCTGCAGGAATCCTCACTATCTGTTACCTTCTGTTAAAAGACTGTATCTCCTCACAACTTTTAGGTTCATAAATATCACGTATAAATAGATAATTGTAAAGTTAAAATGCAGATATTCTTCATGATTGGCATGTTTGAAGATTGATAGTAAATTTGATAACTCAGATTTGAACTCATTGTGACATATTTCAAAAGCCTGAGTTTGGTATAAAAATGGTCAAACCGAAAGAATCTGTAGTTAAGAAGTAACTTTTCTATCAAAGACATTTTTGGGGGAGGCCAAGAAAACTTTGGAGAAGTTTCAAGTTGGCCAAAATTTTGCCTTAGGAATCTGAAGAAAAAAAAAATAATAAAATCATCAACAGGAGGATTTTTAAATGCGAGGGATTACAATAGGGGCTTCTTGGCCAGGATCTTTTTTAAATCGAGAAGGATGCCTTACATGGAAACATTATGTGGATTGGAGTGTGTTTATGTGATTGAGATAATGATTCCAACTTTAAAGCAACTTCCCTGTTTACTCTTTGTCTCCGTCTTCTTTCTTCTCCCTTTTCGTGTTCTCCTCAAACTGGGATCTGTGCCATCACACAGCACTGTCCAGACAGACAAGGGGAGAAACTGCTTACTTGCTTTGTCCACTGGCTGTTCCGCCATCCACATGGCAACCATCATAATAATTTGTAAGTTGTCCTGAGGCCCCAAGGCAGCAGGCACTACTGTGAAAGGGACAGGTGGATTTTTAAAAAAAATTTTTCTAGGTTCAGTAGTAGACTCCTCCAGTATCTATGTATCTTACCAAATGCTAGCCCAAGTCTCTTAGTGAACACGAGTACAAGCTGAATAATTTTTTTTAATTCTGTGTTAAAATTCCAAAGCTTCCTTGTAAATGCATACTTCCTAATTTCCTCAGTGACCTGTTTCAGTTAGTCAAGTTGTGCTATTCTGCTTTACATTTGCATTTAAAGCACTTTAGAAGTCTGGAAGAAAGGAAAAAACAGCATCAAGAAGGCCTCTATCTGAGTGACACTTTGCCTCGAAAGAAAAGCACCCCTTCCATATCCCCACATTTCAGCAGTGCTACTATGGGGAGGAGCACCGCCCCGAAGGTAGGACATGGGGAGAACCACGGGCTTCACCTTCACTGAGTCCATTTGTCCTCTTGTTGACTGATGTGCAAAGGCCCTTAAAGAAAATGCTCTATAATGAACCAGTAAGTTTGCTTGTTAGGCAGACATCGTAATTAAATTGCATTTCCTACCCATTCAGAGGACATTTGAAATTATACACTCTGGTACCAAAGCACCTACCCAGTCCAGTGGTGAGTAGCATTCACTTCTGTGACACACTCCCATAGCTGCATCCCAGATCTGGAAATTGGAGGATAGAAGCCCTGGATTCCAGGAATAATAGCAACAAATACTTACTGAGTTATTTCTTTGAGCCTGACACTGGGCCAAGCCTTTTATGTGGATTGTTTCATTTTAAAACCCAACAGCACTATGCAGTGAAAGTACTAATTATTATCATCCCCATTGTGCACGTGGGTAAACCCAGGTGGAGAGAAGCCACGTGGCTGGCCCCCGTGCCCTCAGCTGGTGGCACTGACGCAAGAATGTGAACCCTTGAGGTGTGATGCCTGAGTCGCCTTCACTTCTGTTCTGCTGACTTGCCCAGGGGTCATTGCAGGAAGAGGGGAAGGGAAACTGAGAAGGAGGTCCTGAGTGGTACATACTCTGGGATCCTTCCCTTGCCCTTAATCAGAGTAACTTTGTTTTCATCTATTTTATAAACTGGCATTCCAGGTATATTTTACACTAAGGATTTTGCTATTTTAAAAGACTGCTGAAACCACAGGGATAATTAATAAGTTTCTCCAGTTGTCAGCCCATTTGATAACTAGGAGTGGATGGAAATTGGTGCCCTTGTAATGAGTGTAGATCTTCTCTGTCCTTGTGCATGATGTGCATGCATTCTTGACCCCGCATCTGCCCTCTGCTCCTCATGCATGAAGGACTTTGAGTTGTTCTCTAAGGTGGTTTTGGACAGTGTTTTCCCCATCTGTCTTCAGTCTGGGAATTGCTGCCACTGGAGGAATGGCTGTGATGTTGAGACTGCTGTGGAGCTCCTGGGGAGGGACATCAACGCACGGGATGCAGAGCCTTAACTTCCCTGCCCTCTGTACCAAGATAGGAGCTGTGGAAACAGCGATGTGACCATGTCCGGAAGGACCACTGGGCCTGCTGTTTGCCTGAATTATTTCCCTGGTTTTCACAGGGCCACCTGCCCCTGGGACAAAGCAACAGCTGTGGCAGCGTGCTCCCCCACTCCCTGGCAACCATGACCAAAGACTCAGAATCTCGGAGGATGCTCAGAGGTATGTATGTACCTTTTAAACCGAGTGTCATGTCCTTTGTCAAGCACTAGAGTTCCTTAGGGAGAGTGAGTCGGAGCAGAGTTGGGGGTCATTAGAGAGGGAATCAACCACTGTCCTCAACTTTATTCTTCATGTATCCCCTTTAGGGAGGGGTGTGTGTATATATATACTCCTTATTGTCCTAAGATGATTTTTCCCACATACACACATGGCTGGTACATTTTAAACATACCCATTGTACTTTATAAATTCGATGGAATTCTCAGATAAGAAAGGCCCGTAGAGAGTTACTAACCTTTGTATTTGATTGGGAGAAACTAAAAAGAGACCACTGACGTCCTGAGAGATTCCCAGGGCACTTAACTGAGTCACTGCCCTGGTTTGTGGCTGAGCCACTCTGTTTCACCCCTGCTAAAGGCTCACTGAGCTGACACAGAGCACCAGTGGCCCAGGACAAACTTCCCAGAGGGCTTTTAATGTGGACTGAGCTTTCATTCTATGTGGATGTTTTGGACTCTCAGCATAGTCTATTTCTTTGTAATAGTACATTGCATTTTTCAAGTAGTCTTTGTGGGACTAGAAGAAAATGCTATAATGCAATTCCAGAGGTGAGGTTCTCATTGAGAAGATTCGATTTATTGTGTTAACATAGTAAAGTTTAGGTCAATTTATATTGGCCCTGACTTTTGAACAAGCGCAGTGCTAGATAGCAAGAGTGCACATAAATGACATGATCTTTGCCCTTGACATACTTACAGTCTCATGAGGAAGAGAGACACAAAACATACGATTTCAGTAAACTGTGTAAATGCAATGATGGAGGTTTGCCCAGGATGTGAATGGGGATGCCAGCAGTGGCCTCTCAGCGCATTCGTTAGTGGGATTCATACCCTTCCCTCTAAGCAGGCTGGGTTTCAGCTCAGACTGCTCGGCCTCTTTACTAATGTCACCAGGGAGTAATCACTGATACCATGAGAAATAATGTGTAATTATTAGTGTACGTATAATTAATGGTGTGTATATGTGTGTGGATAAGTGGAATATATATGTCACTTGAGTGAGGCTTTCATCATCACCAGAAGGGATTTAAGAGCTAACAGAGGCCATGGTATTCATACATGTGGTTTATAACGTGTGAGAGGTTCACAGTGTTAACATTTGAATAAAATACACTTGAGTGAACTTCTCCTTTATTTTTTCATAATTTCTTAATAAGCTAAAAATATCTCTTACAGTTTATAAATAATAAACAAATGATTATTTTTTGGCTCTCACTTATAACTGTTCACTTGTGGGTCAAGTCTGTTTTCTGTTAAGGCATTCTTCTGTGATATTTATAAACTTCTTTTTAAGTAAATTTTTTCCCTCTGGCTGAAGACAACAAAGTTTGGGTTAGCCACTATGCCATATTTATGTTGAAAGCATTTCCTTAGAGAGTAAGAAAAACTAGACTTTTATACCAAATGGATAGATTTGTAAAAATCGAGTTGTTAACAGTATCATGTAAAAAGATTCTTGTGAGATGTAGTGAAACAGAAGGGATGTTTGATCTCTATTTTTCTAATTTGTTTTTCCCTTAAATAATAGAAATCCTCATGTTAGGTTCATGAAGAAAAAACTGAGCCAATTCCTTAGGTCACATTAGGGACGGACATACCCTCTGGGAAATCTGTTGTCTTTGACTTAGCTTTCGTGCTCTGTTCTTCACTGGTAGGTCTTTTATCCATCTGAGAGGTCTGCAGCCTCAGTCTTTCCCTGCTGCAGCTCTAAGTGGTGTTCCTCTTAAAGAGTTCCATGTGGTGCTGATGAGACAGCTCCCCAGTAAACAGAGAACCATCATGTATGTGTTGATCCAAGAGGATGTGATGTAAATATCTTGTGAGGCCAGCCTGCCACCCTTGACTCCCCCACCCAGAGGAGGAGCAGTTGGGAACTGCAGTTTTTTGAGTTAAAACAGACCATCAAATTGGTGGGATTTTCTACCAGGCCCATACAGCTGGCCCACAAGGACCAAGAAAGATGAATGATAATTTCATTTGGAATTGTTTCACTAGCACGTGTTGGCTTCATTCAGCTAGCAAACGCCAAGTAAAATTTCATTTTTGAAACAAACTGGACCTTGCACATTTTCATTAACTCGAGTGAAATAAATCTTAACCATTTTTATGACTTGCACAATTAACTTAAATGAACTATTCTTTTGCTGCTTATTCGTAATGGACACATCAAGGACAATGGTGTAAGTATCAGCCTTCCTTCTGTCAGCACTGTTTTAGTAGAACTGACAACGTGATCCTGCCGACAAAGATCTCTGAGAGCAGGTTTCAAGCAGAGAGCCCAGGAACTCAGCTCTTAAAGTTGTAATGGTTATTGGCTTTTGTACAACTTGTGAACTATTCCTCTGTAAGCTTTAGAATGAATGAAATCTTTGTCCTTTTGTCTTCTGTTCAATGCAGGAAAGTCCAAGAAAGGTATGACAACCTCCCTGTGTGGTGTTTTTGTTTCCAGCAAATAGTGAAAGGTCATTGTCAAGTCACCTTTAAGAAGTGATCAGATTTAAAACTGTACAATGGTGTATTTTTCAGTCTAATGATTATTCCTTTTACACAATAGAGGAAAATTGTTGCACATTTGCTAGAAACACAATGCTGGGTGCAGCTGCCGTTCATTCATGGGCAGCTGCACGACCCTCTTTGTTTTGTTTTTTTGTTGCAAGGTCAGACCATGCAGGAAACACGAGTGCTTCAGAAGCATTGTTTTGTAAGACTCAGGATCTAGATGAAGAAAGAGCGGGCCTTGTGATGTATGTCGGCTAAGTGTCAAACAGGATGTTTCTCCTTTATAAAGGCCAGGTGTAAATAAGGAGGCTACATGGGAGGATGGAAGGATTTTGGAGGCTCCAACTTGTTCATTCCATTTAAGCCAGTTTTATAGGAAAGATTCAGCAGAGAGTGAAGAGCAGTCTAGATGTCTGGCTGGAATAAATAAGACGCTTCTTATGTGGCCGGGTGATAGAGACGGAGGATGTTACAGGACTGACTTGTAAAGTTTGATGGGTTGTGCTTCAAATAATTGAATGGCATGTTGCAAACCTCAGCTCTTAAAAACTATCTGTTAATGTCCTCTCAGCAAAAAGAACTGTTTCATAGATAGAATCTTGTCTTTAGTCTCCCTGTTTTCTAGTTGACCCATGTGTGCGAAAGGTTTTCTCATTTTTGACTGTGTGCATGTTTCATAAGCTTACTTTTGTTTTTTTAACTTCTTGAGTTCTTCTCTATAAACTCAGATTTAATCTAAAACTGTGAACATCTTACCTCATCAAGCTGGTATTGTGACTAACCCCGTCAACGACTGCATGCTGAAGTGTCTGTTTTCCTGTCCCTTTGCCATCCTTTTTGATCTTGTATCTTTTTCCCTTTCACTGTCATCCTCCTCATTCCTGACTTGTCCTGCGCCTTCGTCTTCCGGCTGTGGACTGTGGGTAGGAAGAATGAGTTTCTCAGCAGGTGAGAAATGGTCGGAAATACCCATTAATTTTATCCTCTCAAACCAGATTATAATTTGGTCATCTAATTTTCTGTATTAAGGCCCAGATAACCATTTGAAGGTCTATAACACACATTTGGAAAATACTGGCGAGATTATGTATCCCACAATGGTTAACTCACAAAGGACTTTTCAGATCCAATTAGCTAGAATTCATAAAGATGAGCATTTTGAAAAATAATGATAAATGGGCTTTGCACAGCCAATCTGTTGGCTCTTCCAGGGCAGTGAAGAGAGTTGAATTGGCTTGGGTTCCATGTTTGTGCTGTGCTTAGCGACCAGCCTCGGGTATTATCAGGTCTCACTTTATAAAGCCTATAAAATACCGCATTCAGACAGACATTTCTGCCTGGATAGGAAGGATTTAGAGCATTTACAAGGCCTTTTTTCCTTTTTAGTTGCTGTCCCACTGCTGAATGTTATTCTTGCTACATAATTTTGAAACAAAAACAAAAACCAAGCAGTCTCAAGGATTTGGGAAAGTCTCAGGTTTTTTTCCAACCCCCTTGCTTTGCCCCACCCCAAACAGTAGATGCATTCCACGTCCTTATTTAGCCACTAACATGGTTAGAATTTACAGATGAACAAGTGAATACATTCAGTGAGTCTTTATTTTGTGACATCTGAATACCAAGCAAATGGGGGTGAACAGTATACACATGTCCCCCTCCCTGATAACTTATCTTGAGTGGAGGCTTAATCAGCTCACAATGGTACTGATGCTACCTTACTGCACCAGCAGCTCTTCCTGGGCCCCTACCTGGGAACCCTCCCCCAGAATCCTGATCTCCTGCAGGGTTTTTCTGTTGAAAATATCTGTCTCTTTAAAGGGCCGGGACAGAGCCTGGATCCTAAAGCCAGCTCTTATGAGTCACACTGGTGCAATTCTGGGGTCCCAAGGAGGAGGTCCATGCCCTCGTTTGTAATTGCAGGAGTAACTTGGTTTTTTGGGGGGATTGTTCAGGAGGGAGGAGGCTCAGCCAGGTGACAGCTGAGTTCATCGTGATCAGTTGAGTGTTGCCGGTGGGGGGAAGGGAGCAGCTCATAAGATGGACGTTCAACACACTTGGGTCCACAGGAAACAAAAGTCCTGCTTTGGGAAAGCTGCTTGTTAGCAGCAGCACTTCCCATTCAGGCTGCCATGAAAACGCAAGGTGTTCATCCTACCACCGGAATGATGGAAGGTTCCCTCGGACTGAGAGCAGCGAAATACAGCGAAACACAGAGGAGGTGACCTAGGGGATTTAGGGTCACAGTCCTTAGCACGGTACACATTGTAACACGGCTGTCCCTTGTGCCTGCATCCAAAACATTGGCACCATTTTAGTTTACTGTCTACTTCTCATGAAGGTGGTAAGTTCATTTTCTTATTTTGTGATACTTTTGGGAAAAAAAAAATTCCTAGAAGATATGAGGAGCAGGGCATACAGTTGTTTTAAGAAGAAATATATTCACTCTCTTTTCTGCTTTTCCCGAAAGTGTTCGTTGCGTTGTAGGAACTGACTTTTCCTCATTGTGAAAAACTGAAGGGAAGGGAGGTTTGGCACATGTCATCGCACAGGAGATAATTCTTGCATGTTTTTAATTATAGGGCTGTCCTTTAGGGATTTGTTTTTCATACTAAAACCAGGACATGTCTCTCATGTCATTAGTGCCAGTGTGAGGTTTTCTTTGCCAACAAGCCTTTTTGGAAAACATAAGGAAAGATATGTGTATGACCTTTTCAAATAATTTCTGGTGTGTTTTTCTTGTCCCCCCTTTTTCCATGATGAATAATTGGAAACAATTTAAAAGGAGCAGTTAGTAATTCCAAAAGTTCAAGTATCAAAGGTAAATATTTGAATATTGAATTATTTTGCCATTCTTAAGGGGATAAAAGGCACATGCTCCACGCTTATGAATGCACTGGCTTCGTGTGATGCTTTATGCATTAATCATTGCAATTAATGACATGCTCTCTGAAGTCTCATGGTGTGCTTTCACGTTTTGCATGTTTCCTGAGCAGAGTGATATGTAGTTTTTGCGTATGGGTGTTTGTTTATCATTTATAATTACATTTTATATTTAAAGAAACTTATTTTCCCAGAATTGCCTTAATGTGTACTAACATTTTCACGTAGATAATCTAAAACTACTCCAGAATACGAACGGCATGCAAATTCCTCATGGAACTAAAATCATCTTACAGTTTTAGTTTTGGTTTATAGTGCTTTGTTAAAGCATCATGGATTTGGCTTCTGTTTTTAAATGGAAATATTAGTCAACAGTTGAGGAAGTTGTTTGGAATCACTTGTCTTCTTTTGCCCTTTGGCCTTCTTTTTGACCATTTCATTACTAATTAAAAGCCTCATTGAGAGGTAGATTGAGCACAAGAAAACGGAAAATTCAGATGGTCCAATTGTAAACTCTTAATAATAAGTCTAGTAGGAAATTTGATCAGATTTGATTTGATTGCAAACTATGGTACCGGCTAAAGAAAACATCTTTTTAATGAATCAAGGGATTTATTTATCAGTATGATCCCTAATTCCTGAGTACATGGTAAATAGAGAATCAAAAGGAAGAATAATTCAATGTGTGATGCCCAAAATCAGCTACCAGAGAGCAAGCCATAGCAATAACACAAATGACTGACATGCCAGCTGACCAGGTACAGGGTAAGGGAAACCCCTCTTACTTATGGTACTTTTGCTTCTATTAATGTGATCCCTACATTTTCATATGGTTGATACCACCAACTAGCCAAAGGCTGACGGTTAAGGTGGAAAAAAAAGAAAGCCATATATGTGGTAATTAGGAGGACCACAGCCATTGGAAGGGTTATGGACTCTGCATGTCTTACATAAGGTAATTGGCAGACAAGGCAAATTGGGGGGGGGGGAGAATGAGAAAAATGTGCAGTTTGCATCTTAACCAGACTACAAGTGTTCGTGATGATAGGAGTGACATGCAGGTTTCTCAAATCCTATACCTAGATGGTTCAGCTTCTGTTTTGTGACCAGATTGAGTAGCTCTTAAGTTGGAACACCACTGAAGAAATGACTGCCCTAAGACCCTGGTGTTGCTTGTCATGAGGAGTCATCTTGATTCACTTAAACTCAGCTATTTCTAGAGGATTCGGGGCCTTTAATCGTGTTCTGGGTGTGTGTGTGTGCTGATATATTATCCTCGGTTGTACTGAGAAGTGGAAATGACACAGCAGTGTCAAGTGACCCGCTGACAAAGACCATCATTCACAAGGCCGGTTCTGGGAAACGCTTGCTTGCACTGAGCGTGATGCTGTCTCTTTGATCTTTTTGGCTTCAAAACAAATTAGACCAAGGCCCCAGTTTCATAGGCAGATGTTTTGGGTTGCTGGTTTATGTCTTAGAAGATCTAAGACTGAAAAATGAGGCATAGTAACATATTTATGGCTCTTTCCTTAGGATATAATCACCAACAGATGAGTGAGGGACAAAGGCAGAAGTCTTCTGAATTTTACAACCGCACAGCATCCGAATCAAATGTCTACTTGAACAGTTTCCACTACCCAGATCACAGCTACAAGGACCAGGCCTTCGACACGCTGAGCCTAGACAGCTCTGACAGCATGGAGACCAGCATCTCTGCCTGCTCACCTGACAATATCTCTAGGTAAGATGTACTCCTGGGAAAGGTTTCTGGTTTGGAAAAGCACCTACTGGTTTCAAAAAGTAAAGCCATCAATTTGGGACAATGCATATGTACAAGCCCAAATTTCAGAGCATAAAGAGTCTACGATATAGAAGAAGGTTGACTGTCATGGTGGCCTTTGAAAGTAGTTTTTTCTCTGTATCCCATGTGACTAATCCATTTTCTCCTCTGCTCTGTTTCTCTACATTTGACTTCACTTGCATACTGTGCTGCAAAATCGATTTACCTCTGTTGGTTGACTCCAATCTTCTTTTGGACTGCTTTTGATTCAGTAAAGAAGTCATTTCCAGTGATACAGGAAGAATTTGAAGGCTGTCTTGCTCTTATGTTTGGTTGAAAAGAAGGCTTTAGCTGCTTTGCATATTAAAATTTTTGTAAGGATTTAAACATTCATATTTGTGTTCATACTTTGAGGAAAGCAAAGGTGGTCATGTGTGATGATGGCCAAAGGTGCATCCGAAATACAGAGCTAGTGAGAGTATTCTTCCTCTTCCAAAGCTTGCGATGGTGCCCAGCTACCTTTAAAGTCAGACCCCAGAGCCTGGCATTCTAGGACAGGCCCAGCTCACTAGTCATTCTCTCCTCCTGATACACCTCACAGAGCTTCTTATTCATTTAGAGGGCAATGAATTCTCAGACTTCCGTGCCTTTGACATTATTGGTTCTAGCCCTGGGATCACACCCTTTGTTCATTCTTTTATTTATATGCTCATTCATTCCACACATTCTTGTAGAGTACCCTACCATTAATGGCGAGCTGAAGTTGGCTCAGACTGGCTGGCAAGCACCGAATGTGCCCGCCTCCTCCTGACCCAGGGATCGGTGATGTCATGTCGGTAGCTGGAAGCTGGTCGTGCAGGCAGTATTCACTCCACATAAGTCGACATTTGCTACCTGTCAGGGGTTTTGTTCTCCTCCGGAGAGCTGGTTGACCAGCGCACCGCTGTCAAGAGTCAGCTCATCCTTTCTTGTGTTTATCCACTCAGCCTCTCCTCACTGAGCACTGGGAAAAATATCTTCTCATCTCCCATCCCCTCCCATTTTAGCCTGGAGAAATTCTCTGCATCCTTCAGGCTCAAACTCAAGTAGGAAACTCGTGAAAACGTCTCCCTTTCGGGCGTTGTTGTTCTTCCGTGTTTCCATGGCATTTGATGCGTTTTCCTATTATATCACAGATCGCATTGCAGTCTACAATTTTTTTTCAATAATTAATCAGAGCAGTCCTCAATGCCAAGGAGGATATCTAATTAATTATCTTTTGTTTTCTGCACTCAGCAGAGATCTTGGCATATAGTAGGCACTCAGTAAGTGCTGGCTGAATAAATACCTCAGGGTGTAGTAAAATGGACATATTTTCAATTTTGATTTTTCTTCTTTGATTTATTTCACTTGGCTGAGAGCGAGCCATTATGATTTCAACACAAGAAATGTCCAGTATTCAATAAGTGGTCATTGAGCACATGTCTCTCTCTCTCAAGTGACAATGTCTAGTTGGATAGTGGCCATCGAACGAACTTCCCTGCATTGTAGTGAAGCCACAGGCTGGGGCAGGAGCACTCATGCCCTTTGGGCTCCTCCTGACAACTGATTGTGCTAACTGAAGCAATCACAGAACTCTCTCGGTCCTGGTTTGCTAATCTGCTAAAGGGAGGGATGGTTTCTTAAATGCAAGGGGATGATGGATTTTAAAACATGGTGGTAGAAAATTACCATCCTGTATATAGAATTCCTTTACAAAAGTTTGAATGATTTGTCCCCCACCCCCCAAAAAAAGGAGTAACAGAGACAGAGGGAAAGTAGTATCAGCGAAGTCGACTCAGCTTCGGGTTAGTGTTTCATAAATAAAGAGTGTGAGAGACCCACATGTAACCAGATATTATAGCTAGGAAATCTGGGGAGTCGGGGAGAAGAAAAAAAAGATAGATGCTGTATTTTGTGGTGAATAGAATACGGTGTGTTGTAATTCTGACATCATAATGGGTGAAATAATGGTATTACTGGGTATATCCTCTCAGAGAAGGAAAGGAGTTCCTGGGGAAAAACACTCAAGCGACCATGAGAATTATATATATTGCTTCTTGTCGCATGAAATGACCTAAATTTAAGGAGGGAATTATGTAAAAATAAAGAATAATTTTTTTTTGCTGCCATTATTATTTAATGTTAGAAGGGTTAGTATTTCACTCTATTCAATGTGAGAAGATGGAATATCTCACTTTTTACACAATCTCGTGTGACCGTTTTAGGCAAGGCACTCGAGCGTGTGGCGCCGTTGGGCGTCACACCGCCTGCGGCACTGCGAGCGCTCCGGCCGCGCGCTGCTTCCGCGAGGGGCCTGAGAGCCGCCCGCGTGCCGGCGGCGGAGGCCTTGAGGGGTTACTCACAAATGGCAGTAAACCGACCGAATGGACCTGCTACTTTTGAATAACAGGATGCAGACGAAAGTCAGCAGCCCAGCAACTATTATAAAATGATGACGGGAGGAATAAAGTTGACGTTAGGGGAGCACAGCGCGCAGCCGTTCCGTTCCCAGGGTAGTAATCTCAGAGGGACTTCCGGGTTCTTAGGCACTCTGCACTTTGGAAAGTTGTTATTTTGAAAGCATCCGACTACTCTACCCTCTTCCCAAATGATTTTGAACATTTTATAATAGTATCCCTGTGGTGAACTCTTGATAGTTTGACCTTTTTTTCCTATTTTTGAGCCATCTTTAATAAGTAAATACATTCTATATGTTTTCCTATCATCGTGGTTTTCTCTCTCCATTATCTGCTCCCGCCTCTTCAACCCCTCCAGAAATTAAAAGTAAATATGTGTCCCTCTAAATGATCGTTCCCCAGACCCACCTGTCATATTTCATGGTGGTGAGAGCAGCAGTGCAGCAGTGAATACAGGAAATTACCTAGAAAGGGACCACTTCAATTAGATTTACCAAACGTTAGAAGTTTAGATCTAGAGACTAATTAAGCACAGTGGCCAGCAAAATCTTAACTTATATTTATCAACTTACCCACTTAACTTTTTCTTTAAATGTTTTCCAAAAATAGAAAATGAGAATGACCCCAGTGAATGTGCCTTGTTAAGAGGACAGCATTACTGCAGAGTGGTCTTTCCTGGCAGGTATCTACATGTGGTCATTTTCTTTCTTTCCCCCAGTTTATTTATTTTTTATTGAAGTATAATTGACTTACAATGTAGTATTAATTTCCAGCCATATCATTTTGCATAGTTCTTCACACGCGTGACCCAGTGCTGCTAGCAGTCATAGATAATCAATCACCGTGGTCAGAAATTACTAATAGTATTACTTGAAACATGCCATCAGATTCTCTGAATGTCCAAAAATTGAAGCCAAAGTGGAAGATGCCTGTAAAAGGTCTAGTTTAAATAAAAGGGAGAAAGAAGAAAAACAAGCATTTCTCTTCTGTGCCACCATTTACCTAAAAAACATTCATGCTGCCCTAAGATAAGCTTGTACCCATTTTTATGATGGGAATTAATGTGACAAACATCAGGGAAGTGGATAGTAAGAAGCTAATGTTTCGAATGTGTGTTAGGACAGCACATTCTTAATGGGAACTTTTTGAAGATAAGTAGAAAGAAATAAAACTAAAAAATTTCCTCTTTCTAAGATTTTTTAAAATTATGTATTAAAATATCCTGAAATAATACGTGTTTTAAAGAGGTAATTCCATGCTGAAATTCTAGCAACACAAACTTAGTCTTGTGGTTTATTAGGTCACAAAGAGCTACTGGTAGAATTACAGAATTACTCAGAGTTGTGGGTACCTTCACTTTTTGTTGAGACATCATTTTTGTGTCTACCAGAAAGTTACTTGAGTCACACAGTGTTTTTGCTTTTTCAGCATCATTACTTACACTGTACGCAATCATAAAGCTAAGAAATAGGGTCTTGGGTCTTAGAAAACAGCAACTGAAAGTCAATTCTGCTTAAAGTCTCCATTCTGCTAACATGACTGAATTAGCTCATAGAGTATTGTGTTCTGAATCCCACCTGCAACAATACGATATCATTAGCACTGCTGTTGAGCCCTGACCTTGTGGTCGTGCTCCGAGAAGATACTGAGGAAGTTGGTCTCTCTTGATAACTGTTACCTACCAGCAGCTTGTGTGTGGAATGGGGACAGGACTGGGTATGGGGTTGAGGGCATTCGGGGGTGAGCTTGGTTTTAAGAGATACTTCAACCAGGATTTCAGGTACTTCTAATCTTTTCCTTTTAGGCAAAGATTTGTATTCTTTCTAGGGAGTCAAAACCCAGTATTTGCGTTTTATTCTAGGGCATTCTTTCAGAAGAGATACAGAAAGCCAGAGGATTTCAGAGGAGGGCAGCTAACTGTTAAAGGGACCAGATAGTCTACTGACTAGAGAGAGATTAGATGTTTTATAAGGAGTAATAATTTGCTTAGCCTGAAAAAGTACTTGAGAAGATGAGTTGAAAATTGATGGTCTGGGACACTGGCTCTTCATTTAGTGGCAAACTGGTGCACTGAAGGCAGTCTGGGAGAAGTTTTATGACTGTATGGAGAATTTTGTTTTGCTGCATGCTTTACGTTTTGCTTATTTATTTATTTGTTGTATGACTGTTCTTTTTTGCTTTTTTCCTTCCTTTTCCTGTTTTTGCCTTTGCCTCTAAAGTGAGTATTCTAAAAGGCAATTCAGATTTTGCTGAAAGATATTACCCAGCACTGAAAACTAAATCCGCTATTTAGATTCCTTTTCCCTTGAGTGAAGTTTTGTTTTTCTTTATGGCTATGGTTTTTACCAAAGTTGGTCACATCAAAAAGTAATCGTCAGTTGATAAAATAGAATATTGGCTGAGTAGAGAAGGTAGGCAAAACTAATTATCTTTAGACCATTAATGGCCAAGTGATTCAGTATCAGCGCTCACATATGAGATCAGAAATGTGTGCCTGTCTTTTGAAGAAGGTCAGAAGTTGGAGCAATGGAAGGAAGCATTACCCCTCTTGTTATCTGGATGGGCTGGAGAAAGTAACTATGATGTCTTGTGCTACAGGTAATGAATGCATCACACAGTGTATCTTCAGCGACTTCCAGCTCTTGCTTTGCACGGGAGGTGCGAGCCAGATGGCATTTCCTTTGTTCACGGCCATGGTATTGACAAGCCTAGACTTCTCCCTAAGTTCCTGTGGCAGTCCCATTTACTTTTCGCTGCAGGTGCAACTCTGACTCCCCAAAAAGCATCAGATAGTGGCAACGTAGCATCATAGAGCAGCGAAAGTTTTGCTGAGTAAAAGTGGTTTACGTGTCAAGGAAATATTAAAATCAACAGTAGCAAAAGTGTAGCTGTAGAGAACAAATAGGTAAGTAGGTGTCCATAGGTAAAAACTAAGTTTTTTAACAAAATAACCAAAGTAGCTTTTAAAGTATAGAAGGTATAGTTTTTTAAGTGACTTCAGGTGCTTAAAAGGTATGAAGTTATGAAGAAATGTAGACATGTACTTTCTATCAACTGTTTTCAGAAAATTCAGACCATTTGGGAAAAAAATTAAGACATTTATGGAAGCATTGCCAAATAAGCAGATTGAGTATAATTGGCAGAGAATTAACTGGAAATATTATCAAATAAATAGAAAACACCCTGAAAAATTCTCAAAACATGAACAGAAATATTTAAAGATGGATAAATATTTGAAAACTTGCCCCAGATATGCCCCAATAACACATATATGAAAAAACATGTACTGAAATATTTATTTCTAACCAAGTTATTTCCAAGCAGTTCATCTGGATTGGCTTCCTATGGCCTCAACATCATACTTAGGCCAGTGAGTGGAAGCTGTTGGAAGACAGATTTTTGATTCCGCATGAGTATCAGTATTCTGATGATGCTGTCCATACAATGGAGGAACAGGCACAGTGAGTTTCTTGTAACTAACAACATTCAGGCACAAGCTAGATGAATAATGGGGGTGTCATAGAAAGAACCAAGGGACAGATGGGGGTTAGCGTATCAGTGAGTGTTTTGTTTTTTTAATTGTTTTTTAAGACCTGAGACTTAGTGAAACTCTAATTATTTATTTCTAAATTAATTGGAGTCATAAGCCATATATGTATATATGAAATGTCACAGACGACACTACAGAACATAAACGTGTCCTGTGCTGTTGAATGACCTGCATGTTGTCTTAGGCTTTCTCAGTTGAGCTGATGAAATTTGTCCCCTTTCCATCCATGAGGTCAGATAGTCTCAATAAAGGGAAATGCAAATTGCTGCACAGAAATTAAAGTTTTTTCCCCTTAATCCTTGCTGGTTGAAGAGAACAGAACTTATCCTTTTGTACGTCCCCCAACAGCTCATGGAAGTATGAGAAATAAATTGCCTTGTCCATGTCTTTCTCAGAAGAAAACACCTGTCTAAAAATTGGCCCAAGATAACCCTGCAGAGTGCAGCCTAGTTGTTAAGCCTCTATTGAGTCAATGTTACTAAGGCTGTCCCTCTCCTTGACGGATGCTTTTTGTAATGAGGCTGGCAGTACTGATTTTTTTTTAACTTAAATTTTTTAAACAGTTTTAGGTTCACAGCAAAATTGAAAGGAAGGTACAGAGATTTCCCATATACCCCCTGTGCCCACACATGCATAGCCTCTCCATTATCAACATCCCCCACCAGAGTGGTACATTTGTTACAATTAATGAACCTACACTGGCACATCACTATCACCTAAAGTCCATAGTTTATGTAGAGTTCACTCTTGGTGTTGTACCGTCTACGGATTTGGACAAATGTATAATGTGGTGTATCCATCATTATAGTATCATACAGAGTATTTCCATTGCCCTAAGAATCCTCTGTGCTCTGTCTGCTCGTACATCTCTCCCTTCCCACCCCTCACTTCAAACTATGGGCAACCACTTATCTTTTTACTGTCTCCGTAGTTTTTTCTTTTCCAGAATGTCATATAATTGGAGTCATAAAATATTTAGCCTTTTCAGATTGACTTATTTCACTTAATAATATACATTTAAGGTTCTTCCCTGTCTTTTCATGGCTTTATAGCTCATTTCTTTTTAGTGCTGAATAACATTCCATAGTCTGGATGTACTAGTTTATTTATCCATTTACCTACAAAAGGATATCTTGGTTGCTTCCAGGTTTGGCATTTATGAATAAAGCTGCTGTAAACATCTGCATGCACAATACTGATTTTAAGATAAACCATATGTCCTGTGTTACTGTGGTCATTTATCTCTTTAAAAGAACTCTTAGCCCTGTGTCTGAAATATCCTAGGGTTGAGATGATCAACAATATGATTTGGGGAGACTGACTATACAACAATTATCTTATTCATTTTATGTGAATTATTTTTTATATGAATGGGTATAGCAAACGTGTACCCTCCTGTGTGTGCCAGGCTCTGTGCTATGGAGGATACAGGGACAAAAGCCTCTCTGTACCCAAGAGAGTCTAGAAAAGAAGGCATATATTTAAGTGACTAGGCAAGTGTACATGTGTAAGAAACAACATTGGTTCTCTGTGGCTGCAACATCAGAATAAATAATTTTGACCCAGGCTATGGTCCTTTTTTTCCAAAATAGTCAAATAAAATGTAAACAAGTGAAATATAAAATATTTTGTTTAGTGCTCAGCATTTCCAAGTTCTCCTCTTTCTCTTTTAGTTGCCCTAACTGTTCTTGCAGCTCTCACTCCCCTTGGTTTTTTCCTTCACTTGTCTGTGTGACATCTTTCTCAAGGTGCATTTCTCTTAAAGCCTTTGGATCCCTGAATGCAGTTTCTTCACTGGCATGGTGAGTGGGCTTAACTGGCAAAACTGGCCACCACCCTCCTCATGCACCTGTAGGAGAAGTCATTTTTTAATTGGCCATTTTAAATCACCATTAAATAGACATTTATATTTATATTTAATGACATGAAAGTACTCAAATTATGTTTTTAATGTAAAAAGGGCAGATTAGAGGGTTATAGTCTGATCCCATTTTCTGAAGTAAATTTCATAGGTGTAAACAGACATACAGAAAAACTGCTGAGAAGTTAGCTCTGAAAGATAAGATTACTGGTACTTTGATTTTTGTGTGTTATGTTTTTATGCATTACTAAAAATGAGCATATTTTAGTTTTGCGATAAAACATACATTGCCATTTTGAAAAAAAAAAACATTCAGGAAATAAAATGTCCACATGCATAAAGATTCAGTGAAAAAGCAACTGGTGACTCCTGTTCCCAAACCAAATAAAGTGACTTCCAAATTTAGGGACCATCGACATAGAACTTTGGTGGTGATTTAGTTGGGTCTGGGCATCTCTGAATAATTAAACTAATGGGAAAGCCTCCCTTGGGCCAAAAACTTTCAGGCTTTGGAGGAAACATTTTGAGAACACACTTTATAAAGTTTGGCTTTTGTTTATTCATGAGTAAAGCACTTTACTTGGTGTTATTTCCCTCGCCTGTATTTTTGTTGCCTAAGCTGACTTAAGTTAGATTCACCTACAGTTTTCAGAGCTGAATTGACTCGCCTCCTCAGACCAGTGATTCTTGTAAGTAACATCCTTCAAATTGTGTTGGATTTTGTCATACACCTTTCTGGACCTGTGTGTGTGAAGAGACAACAGTCAGAAGCTATATCCTTAAAAGGCTTTTGTTTTCTTCAGTGCCAGCACTTCGAATATTGCCCGGATAGAAGAAATGGAGAGACTTCTGAAGCAGGCTCATGCGGAGAAGACCAGGCTGCTTGAATCCAGGGTAGGCCTGATGTCTGTGTGCCAGGGGCCGGTGATGTGGTGGTTCAGGATGCCCTGCACTTGACATTGGGGAACTGCCCTCAGGCCTCGATAAGCAGTGTGATCTTGGAGGAGTCACTCAACCTTTCTTGGCCTCATTTTCTCATCTGTAAAGTAAGGGGGTTGGAGGGATGATGTCTGAGGCTCTTTACCGCACTACCATTTCTCATAGTGTGAAAGACATGTAGTGTGGACAGAAACTGAAATGAGTGTTTTGTGTGGTATCTTCCCTCCAGTGGCCACTTTTTTGCCTGCCAAGGGGTAGGAGGAATGTTGTGTCTCTCTGCATCCTCCCTGCCTTGTCAGCTTGCAGTAACTACACTATTGCAATATTAAAATCCCATGTCATTGTGACTGTATTTCAGGCCAGCAACTGAACTTCCTTAGGAATCCCCCCAAATGCCTGTGCATCCTGCCTGAAAGGGCACCTCCTTTCCTCTTCTAACTTCCCTGTGTGCTTCCTCTGCAGCCTTCAGCCAGGAAGCCACAGAGCAACAACAGGAATTGGAAGGACCCATGGCCTTCAGTTAGAACATGGCCATCGTGGGGGCGGGTGTAGCTCAGTGGTAGCATGCCTGCTTAGTGTGCATGAGGTCCTGGGTTCCATCCCTAGTACCTCCATTGGAAAAAGAAAAAAAAGACAGCCATCAAAAGAAAGGCTAAATGTCATGACTAGTGTTGGGTCACAATTAGCGAGGCTTTTTAAAATTAAAAATGGGAGAGTTGTGGTCATTAGTATGAAATGACTGAATATAGTCACAAGCTGGGTTTTCACTTAATATTCAATTGTTAGTTAAGTGTAGTGTCTGCATTTCTACATTGGATGACTTTGGGAGCTATGGGAGAGGTGATTACGGGTGTTTTAATCTTGGTTCTATAATGTAAGAGCTTAGGCTCTAAAGCCAGGAATTGTCTAGTGAGAATTATTTTTCTGTATATATTAGTTGGAATCATTCAGGTATGTAACCAGTATGTCTGAAAATTCGTTCTGCAAAATGATATTTAGGAACGCGAAATGGAAGCCAAGAAGCGAGCTCTGGAAGAAGAAAAACGACGCCGAGAACTCCTGGAAAAACGATTGCAGGAAGAAACTAGCCAGAGGCAGAAGTTAATTGAAAAGGAAGTAAAAATTAGGGAGAAACAAAGGGCACAGGTAGGTCAATCTGGATGGATTGGAGTAGGTTGCCCCCTGGTGGTCGTTCTGTAGAAGACGGTCATGCTGTGTTTTGAGGATGCCTCTGGCTGTGCTGACTATTAGCCCTTGACTTGGAATGGGTGAGAGAAAGATGTGCATTAGTGGGCAAAAAAATGTATGTTTATTTCAAAACTCCTTGGGAACTACTAACAAAATGACATTTTTCTTTAGTTATGTGGAACCTTTTGATGGGAGGGGCATTTTTGCTTCTACCCATTTTGGGGTGTATGTTTAAAAGGAGAATGTGTTTTGACCAGCTTTGAAAATGCAGCTAGATTCATTACTGAAAGCAAACACAACACCCAGACCAAGTTGGGTGTTGTATTTGTTTTAGCTGAGAGAGAAAAGATTCTATTAAGCCATCTTTCAGGAACAAGCACTCCAGAATGGGATCCTTTTACCAGCCTGGTTTCTTGGAGGTCGCATTCATGCTTTGGGTTTTTTTTTCCTTCTAATCTCTGTGTTGTCACATGTGTCCCCTTTGCTGCACCAGTCCGCAGACATGTGCACAGGATTCCTGGACTCAAGCAAAAGTCAGGAAGACCAGCCACTTTGTTTAACTTCCCATCTCAATCATAGTCCAGTTTGAATCTCTGTTCTTATCACTAGAACTGCTAACATAATGTATGTTCTCTGAGAAACTGAGATAAAGCTTTGCTAAGAACCATGTAATTTCAAATTCAAATTCAAATCATATTACCAAGGTTTACTAGACTCAAAGGTAAAAGGTACCAATGCCCCTTTTCCTTACGGTTGCTGGCAGTTTGATCGGTACAGCAGAGAGAGACTCTCCTTAAGACTTTGTGTGCTTTGAGGTATCAGTAAATCCATGACATCTGTCTAGAGTCAAAGTGCCATAGAATCAAAGGCAAAATAAAGGAAAAATACAAAGTAAAACTTACTCGTTTTATCTCATTATGCCAAACCTCTGTCAGATTTTGATTTGCGGTAAAGGTCATCTGTGCCCATTTGGTATCTGAGGCCAAACCAAAAGGCACAAGTTCTATTTTAATTCTAATTCTAAGTTTTGTTTCCAAGATATGATTACGATATTTTTCCCCAGGGCAAAGGGGTGAGATAATGTAACAGAATAAAATAAAAAGGCCATTTTAGAAATATTACCCGTGGCGATAGGTACTCCCTAGGTTAGGTGAACCCCTGCTCCAGCCAGAGTAAAACAAAAGACATCTTTGTACCCCTCTTCCGTGTCTGGTCCTGGACAGCTCATTGGGTACAGCTTTGATTCCACTTCTTCCCTTATTTCAGCTTTGCTTTTCAAAACATACGTCTCTGCTTTCAGTTTCTATCAGTGTATGCAGGCTGCCACGTACATACATACTTGGGGATCTGATGGGGGTTGTACTTACTAAATAATGTTCAGTGAATTGTGTCATGTGTGAGGTTATTTAAGGAGAACTACTGTTAACTTGTGGCAGGGAGAGCTCCTGGAAACTGTACCCTCATCTGGAAGCAGCAGCCCAGATAACTTCATGCTTCATTTCCCAGTGCTTTTAAGTGATAAGTGCCTCTCTTAAAGCTAAAATAAATGGCATGTTTCCTTTTCTCATCTGGCCATTTTAAGGAATAGAATCTGTTGGCCTGAGTTTATCCACATTTTCTTCCCCTATCCTGTAGCATTCTTAAAATGCTGTCCACTTTTCAGATTCCAAATGACAATGTTAATCTTAAGTTATGATTATCATGTGGGCATTTTAACACCTTGGCTTTTAAGTCCATTTTCACTTCTAAACATCTGTGACCTGAAACAAAACAAGTGACGAGCTGTGGATGAGATGGGCTTGTGCTTTTCCAGGCTCGACCTTTGACCCGCTATCTGCCCATTCGGAAGGAAGACTTTGATTTGCGGAGCCACGTGGAGACTGCTGGCCACAATATTGATACCTGCTATCACGTGTCAATCACAGAGAAGACCTGCAGAGGATTCCTCATCAAAATGGGTGGAAAAATTAAAACTTGGAAGAAACGTTGGTTTGTGTTTGATCGGAACAAGCGCACCTTCTCTTACTATGCAGGTGGGTGATAAAAAGTCTGAGTGATATATCCAAAGGAGGAACTGAATCACTCTCTGCTTAGGGACGACAGCAGTCAAATTCAGCATCAATAAGTAGAGTGGTAAATAATAAGACTAATGGCAGTATTAGCTTGGTAGATGTGTATAATTTTATATCCAGATTATATGGCCCACATGATATGATTTTCCTCCCTAGAAATGACAAAACCTACTTTATTTAAACAGTGTGAGTTTGTTTATTCTAGTTCTGAAATAAGCTCAATTCCAAATAAATATTAAATTGAATTTAATTTTTTTAGCCCAAAATATTGTCTTTTAAACCACAAGACCAGGGAGGAAAAAAGGTTTCTATCTATTTTCTTACAGTCAATGCCCTGTTTAAGTCACACACAATTAGCAGCTTGGCTGACAGTCATTTAGCTGTAGTTTATAAACTAGAGTGGTCATTTAAGCCCAGAGAGTAAAGCCCATCAGTGAACTAGTGGGTAAGTAAGTGTGTATTAAGTGACTGGAATATTTTTAGATTCTTTAAATGAGGGAGTATGAGAACCATACCCTGATGAATCTTCTATAAATGCAGGAATATTTGTGTAACTAGTGTACTTATTAAGAAGCCCCTTATTAACTCTGAGCTCACATCTGAAATATGTCTGTGATCAGCACAAGTATAGCTCTGCTCCCTTTCCAACTGCTGCGTAAGCAGTATCGTGCCAGGCTTCAGAGAGCCCCTGCCTTGGGGTGACGGTGCCAGCATTGATGAGCATTGTATAGAATTGTCATAAAGTGTATTAGCACAATAAATTAAAAAGGATAGTCCAGTCATTTAATTGTAGTGTGAGGTCAGGGCATGTTTAGGAAGAGAAGAGTGAGAAACCAAGAAGCACGTGGAAGAAAGGAAACACTGGCGATGAGCCCCAGAATGGGGGTGAGGAGAGGGTAGGGGGTGCATGCCGTTCAGTTAGGGGCTCCTTGGGCAGGGTTCCAGTTGCTGCAAGGGCGAGTGGCCTGAGTTAAGTGGTCTAATAACCCTCACAGGTTGCCTCTCGGGCTTTCTGGCCTTGGGTTTTATAAGAATCCAGAGACAGTTTGTAGTAGCCTGTAATGAAAAAGAATATGTGTATGTACATATATGTATGTGTGTGTGTGTGTGTGTGTGTGTGTGTGTATAACTGAATCACTATGCTACACACCAGAAACTAATACAACGTTGTAAATCAACTATACGTCAATTAAAAATAAAGTACAAATGCATATACACTTTGATATTAAAAAAAGAATCCAGAGACAGTCTCTTCAGTTAGTACAACAGAAAAGATGCCTATGTAATAAGGAACACCAATTTAGTGTCTGCAAAATGTGTAAATAAAACTGCTGTGTGCTAGTCTCCACAGACAACCTCACCCAGAATTTTCCAAAAATAAAATTTTAGAATAACTCAGACAAAACAGCCTCACTCTTGTCTGCTCCTCTTCTCTGGGAACCTCATTTCATACTTTCATCTGTCAGCCAGCGAAAGGTTCAGTGCTCCTTCTGACCCAAGTAAATATGTTTTTCCAGATTTAAACTTCGTGGTGACTGGTTTTCAATATTTTTTTAATATAAAAATCTTTTTGATATATGAATGATTACTCAGAACCCTAATACACAAAACAGACAAAAATTATATTTAACTCAGCTTGTTAATATTAACATGTTATATAACAGACACTGCTCACGTGGCTCTGTTTACAGCCATCCTCAGCTTTGTCTGCTCCCGCCCTTCCCACCCCTGCTCTTTCCCAGACACCACCAAGCACAGGGCGAGACCAGCCCACAGGAGGGTTGTACAGACGGTGGTTCAGGCTGGACTTGACCCCACAGGCACCACGCCCCTTCAGCCTGTCAGCAAGGTGAATGGCCCTGGTAGGCGTGAAGGGCAGCAGACGTGAGTGTTGAGAGCTACAGTCATCGGTCTCCATGTGGATCGTGCCCCAGCCTCTGTGCTTGGCCTCCCGAATATTAACTGGGTAACTTTAGAAGAGCTGTAAACTAAGGCACAGAAAGTGTGTCGGTAAATTGGTAGGATAATACTACTGAGACGGAATGGTTAGCATTATCTCATCAATTTGCAATAGTATTATTGACTCTGAGTTCACAGTGTGCTGGGAGGCCTGTGTTTTTCAGATTCTTTCTCATATATGAAGTGCCCTACAGACAAAAGTTTTATTGCTCAATTTTCTGCCTGCTTTGAAACACTGACAAGGTTTACTTTTACCTCCAGATTTTATTTCACACTTGTTTTCAGAAAATAAAGTATTATCGTTTTCCCATGAACTATTGGAAGATCTTTTACAGCAAATGTTTGAGAGATACACAGACTTTCTCTTTCACAGAAACTGGTGGAAACCCACAGAGCATGGTATTAATTAAAACAGTGTTTCCCCAGGAAGAGCAAAGACAAACACAAAAATATGGTCCATGTTCAAATAAGTTAAGGAAATGCTGAGTTAAATGCAATTAAACAGATTTATTTTCTACTGAATCCTCAAGGCTGTTATTTTTCAATCTAGCTTTTTATTATTGTTATTGGGGGAAAAGGACATTCACTGTAGTAAAAACTTCAACATAAACTAAGTCTGTATAATGAAAGGAGTCTCTTTCCAATCACAGAAGTTCTGACCTTCTCTAATACTGATAGACCTGAAATATCCTTTCAGATTTTCTCTGCTCTTTTTCATATATTTTTCAGTATGAATAGGTATTCTTTCTTCTTCAGTACAGTTGGGACCAAATTATTCACTCTGTTTCTACTTTTCGTCACGTAACAGTATTTCAAGACTTTCTCTAATGAGTACATGTAGATTTACCTCAGTCTTTTCAGTGGTTGTGTGGAGTCCGTTGTAAGGCTGGTCTGTAATTGAATCAGTTCCCTATTAAAGCTGCAGCAGACCTTTTGCAGCCTTATGCCATCACAAACACAAATCCACGTGCACGTGCCTCAGTAGCTCTTACACAATACAGTTTTGGAAGCAGAATTACTGAGTAAGATTTGGGCATTTTTCATTGTGTATGTTTTACCAAATTGCCATCCAGAAGAGGCTTTCTTATTTGCATTTCCATCAACAGGATATGGCAGAGTCGCTTCCTCTGCATCCTCAACCATGATTTGGAGATTCTTTGATACACTTGCATGCGTTATGATCCCTGCAGAGTTTAAATGATAAAATATTTCAAGAAGTTATTATTCTTATTAGTCATCACAGAGTGATGCTGTTTGTTTGGTGGGTGGTTTGGTCGTTTGTTTTTGCTTTGTTTTACAGTTTCTTTGCCTTTATGGCAAGTCCGAAATCTTTGGAAACAGTTTGGAAAACACTGCACTGAAAGGACATTAAATTATTGATGTGAAGCTCTGTTGGGAACAAGATAAAAAATCAGGCATGCTAGACAAGAGATTTGATAGGAAATAAATATAAGCAGAACATAATTTTAAAGTCAAAAAATGCACTCATTACAAATTTCACTACAGCAGGTCTACATATTAATACTTGCATTACAACCACTGTCTTGGAGAATGTGGGGAAATCGTTTGTATTGATGTCAGTAGTGTTTACACTTTGTGTGCTAACCTGACACTCAGTAGTTCTGGGTAAATTCTGACTGCTAATTTGGTGAAGAGCCTTGGGCAAAGTCACTCAGTCATTTTCATTTGGGCCTGATAATTCTAACCTTGTTTCTTTCTTTCTTTCTTTCTTTTTTTTTTTTTTTTTTTGCAATATAGGATGGGGCTAATGCATAACCTCTATTATCTGAATTAATCTTAGATATTTTAAATACTAGATAAATATTTTAATGATGATAATTGTAATGAAATTATTTTTTCTGACCATTAGTGGTGATACAGTATTTGTTTTAACGTTCATTTACCATTGCAGACAAGCATGAAGCTAAATTAAAAGGAGTAATATACTTTCAAGCCATTGAAGAAGTATATTATGATCACCTCAAGAATGCTAACAAGGTAAATGTTGAATTTTAGATTTCTGCAATGTGAATGCATAACTAAGTTAGGGAGAAGATGTTTTTTGAATTCTAAGCAATTTAGATTTGTCTTTCTGACATAACAGATATGGTCAGAATAGTGTTGAAAAAGTAAACATACAAGTAATTAGTGCAGCTAATCTTTTTGTTAAAAAAAAAGTCACGACAAAATGAGGAAGTATTCTGGATATATTGATTTAGAAGACCCTGCCAAGTAACTCTTTACTAGGGTCCTAAGAAGGAGCTACTACCTAGCTATGAGAAGGATCATGAGGAAATGTCTTAGTAAAGCAAAGATGAACAATTTATTGAGCTATTTATGGAGCGCCCACAAGCAGCTAGGTACCCTGCTAGAGCTTTATAAAATAGCTGCTAAGAAAATTGGTGAGCTCTTTGTGAGAGTTCTTGTGCAGAAAGGCCAGAAAGATAGCCAATCTTGAGAAAGGTTGTATTAGAGCAAAAGTAATAGCTATGTAGATTTCTATAAATTGGAACTTTTAATGAGGAAGAAGCCCTCACGTATCTCTGTGTTGTATTTAATGGTATCATTTCAAGATGTTTTACATTATTTTCCTTTTTTTAATTTTTAGAGTCCTAATCCGTTACTCACCTTCAGCGTCAAGACGCATGACAGAATCTACTACATGGTGGCCCCATCGCCAGAAGCCATGCGCATCTGGATGGATGTCATAGTTACTGGGGCAGAAGGCTACACTCACTTCTTGTTGTAGTGAACTGGCCCAACAGTCCACTTCAGGGCAGACTGCAATAATCTCTTACAAGAATGAAGCCATACTCAGTCCCAGGTGGAATGACCCAACAGACCCATCCCTTTAACTGTGTATACTCAGAACTGCTTTCATATTCACAGGAAGTTTTCATTTATAAATGAGAAAGAAGGGGCTTTTAATTCAAAGCTTGACCATAAATAATTCAAAGCTTGATCATAAAAAGCAAAAGAATTGAAGCACCTACGAGAAAGAAAACTATTTTGGTAAATAGCATCACTTGTAGGAACATTTCTTACAAACTATTTTTTATCAGTTGTTGATTTTGGTGAAATAAACTAAACTGTTTACAAAATGTCTGTATGTACTTGGAAATATGAAATTGTCTTAGCACCCAAATCATTGGCATTGACATTATTGGTAATCTAATCAACTGGCTTTTTTTTTTAAGAAGCATTTTGCTGAAGGTTATTTTATAAATATAAGCAAAGGGCTTGATGGGGAATATGTTGTAAGAGGAGTTTTGTCCTAATTTCTAAGTACTACACCAAAACCAAAGACTTGGCATGACTTCTGTCTAACAGTAGTAGTTTCAAGTGATGAACTGCATTTCGTGTTACTCTACATTTTTTAATAGTACTTTGACGCCAACAAGTGCCCAAGAAGTTGACTTTGAAGAGTTGCCAACAGCATAAGTTGCTGTACATACGTAGCAAACCACTTTTTGTAAAAGAAGAAAGAATAAAAAGCCATGTGTTTTAGGAAAAGAAGTGGTCTTAGACATTCTGTCACATTGGGCAATTTAAAATAAAGAGAATATTTTGGAGCTTGTTTTGCTGAGACGTTCTCCATTCCCAGTGCTGAGAATAAAGGCAACCAGTAGCCTATTTCCTTTAGATTGTCTGATTTCTCTGTTGTGGAGTACACATTGTCAATTGCAGCCTCAGATGACATAACCATGAAATCAGAGCTCTGTTTTCACCAAAGAACAGACCAATTAAAATACTTATTTGCGGAAGTATTGTAGTTCCATTAAAAGGCAAATGAAGTTCAACTTAATGTTCTCTGTAATGTACTATTTTATTATGTTTTTCCTTATGATTAGCCTTTTTTTAGAGTTAAATTAATTTTTGTTGAATGAAATGACTTCAGGCAAGTCTCTTTTGTAATGGTTCTTAAATGCCATTTATCCTGGTTTGTCATGCTGTGTGTTTGTAAGTATGAATGTACTCTCTCCTAAAACTTAGCTAATAAATAGAAGTAGAGAATAATGATGTTACTTGCTAGTACAAGTGAAACGAGTAAATTAGAAGTGTCTGTAAAATCGTCAGGCCTGACGGAGTAGAGTTTTTTTTTCAATTTGCAGTGGTTTGTATACATGTTGCCAATAATAAGATTTTGCAACTGGATGACACATGATTTTACTTGAACAGTGAAAGACAAAATCACAGAAGACATCTTTATCATCTGTTTTTTTTTTTTCAGAGATCCCCCGAACCCTGTAATGATCTAAGAGAGTGAAATACATTTGCTAAAATTTTATTGGTTAATGTAAACATACAACTTTTCTGAACTGTACTTTACTTTCTTCATAGGATTGTAAAGATACTCTAATCAACTTTATATCTTGCATGATGTAGTAAACCTTTTAAATATGTGTGTTAAAATATGTTGAGTTTGGATTAAAATGTTGACCAGATTTCCCATTTGCAAATAAACGCATCTCTCATCAGGAAGTTACCTATTGGTAACATGACAGGGGATGGCGTAATCAGCAAAAGTCAATTACAGAATTTACATAAAGGTTGTTGTGTGCCAACGTTATGACTTTTACTTTATAAACAGAAGTAATCAGAAGCATCTCTGGTCACGTTCCTGTTGATAACAAAAGGAAGTAACCCCTGAAAAATCTGACATCTTATTGTCCCTTTGCACAGATGCAATTATTACTGGGGACTGAAGGACTGTGTCTACATGTCCTTCCTTCTGACGGGGGAAAAAATCACGCTGGTGTGAAGTTAAAGCTCTAGGGCTTTACTTGGTGGGGATATCATTTGTCTTTCTGAACTAAGGCAGCAGATTTCAGAAAAACTGCCTTCAACAACACGTCTTTCAAACCTGTTAATGAAGGCAATATTGACAGTAGGAAATAAATTTGTCTACTTCAAGCCCATGACTGTCAGTAAAAGCATCTTCACTTGACACTAGCCACAGTTTTTCCTGATTTCTTACACTGATGAAGGTGGATAGAGAAAATAATCCATGAGTTTCCCTGCTTTTTTGTGCCATGTTTTTCCCACTCTGAGGACAAGTCAGCTTTTTGTTTGTTTTGTTGCCTATAAAATGTAAGAATACCTGCAAAAATAAAGGGAGAGAATAGGAACAGGAATGACTGAGAATACTTGAAATTATCCAAAACCATAGGAAGAAGTGTTTATTATTAAGATATAAAGGATGGTTTAGTGATGTGTATTGGGCATCACCTTCGTGATTTAGTCCCTTTGGAGTCTTCAACAGGCTTTTAATGGTGAGCTGGCAAAATAGCTCAGTAAGTTTTGGAGAAAGCTGCTAAAATCAAGCAGCTGTCCTTGCTCTGTTTCTGGCATTACACCTCTTAAGAGATCCATGGAGTTTTTATTTATCCAACTTTCTCTGTGTTTTAATAGGACAGGTTCTCAAGACTCCAGAGTGGCTGGATTCACTGTACCCAGCCTTTGCCTTTAACTCTAGCACCAGTCATTGCTCCAAAACTTATGACCAAGATAGTAAAGTGGCTTTCACTCCAAGTATTAAACCAGCCACAGTAACTTTTAAATAGAAAGAAAGAAAAAAAACTAGGTAAGGCCTTCTTTGTTGATGCTTGAGGCCCCCAGAAATTGCCTTGAAGGATTTAAGAGCTAGAATCTAGAAATCCTTGTACTGAATTTATTCAATCATCTTTTTAATTGGCCATTCCTTTTTTTTTTCTGTTTGCCTCTTAAAAATGGTGCTATAGTAGATAACACGCATCCTTATGAACTAGTATTTTTTTCTGCAGGACAGGCACTAATTGGAGCCACTGGGTCAAACAGTATTGAAAATGCTGCATATTTTATATTGTCATAGGTGTGGTCAGATCACTTGTCCAAGGAGTTTAGCATTTTTTAATTCATTTTTCAATTAGTGAGGTTGATCACTATGTTTACATATATGAACTGCCTATTCACAGCTGCTGGCCAATTTTATTGGAATTACATTTTTTTTATTTCTAACTGAAGAGAAGTATTAATGTTCTGATATCTATGCGGTAAAAGCAATTTTTATAGACTCATTTGACTCAAGGTGCCTTTTTTTGCCAAAAATTAAATTCGTATACATTTTTATTCGTTATGATTTTGGGATTTCAAATCTTGCTTAAGAAAAGTCACTTCTATCCCTGAACTATAAATTTTTCTCCTAAAGTGTATTTAATCCTTTCAGTTTTATTCTTTCGTTGAGATCGTTTTATCTACTGGCATTTATTTTTGCATACAGTATGAAGCAGGAGTCAGAGTTCAATAGTTCAGCAGTCCGGCATACAAATAGCTAGAACAAAAACAAACTGAAATGGGGCGAAAGAGCGGCGAATGTTCGATTCAACTCCAAGTATTTACACAAGCAGGTTTCAGGTCAAATCTTGGAACCATTTCCGGTACCAGTCAAAACTGTCAGGGATGAGAACGACTTGTAACGCAGCGAGACTAGCATTTTATGTTTCCACTCCTTAGTGTCCTTGGGATGATGGGATGGTTTCCTGGAACAGTGGATAGGATTGCTCTCCGCGCTTCCAATCCTGGAGTGTTTACCCACCGAGAAAGCAGCCTACCGAGACGTTCAAAACGTTCCAAACTGTCATAGTCAAAACCTCCACAGCCGAACAGCCCAATAGCGAAAGGCTGGGAGGAGCGAGGACGCTCTGCGCATGTGCGCCCTCCGGGTGGTGAAAATCGTACAGGCGCTGTTTACCAAGTTCCGCCTTCCAGCCGGCGGCGCATGCGCAGCCTCGGTTCCTGAGCGCTGTGCGCGTTTCCGTAGGTCGGCGCGGGGCGAAAGGACCGCTGGGAAGATGGCGGGGCTGGGCAAGGCTGCTGTGGCGGCTTGGGAACCTTATCGCAGGTGGGGCTGGGCGGCCGTCTCCTTCGGTGTCCACCGTGGTCTCGGCGCGTTGCTTGCACGGAAGCCCGAGCGGGCGCCACGGTGGCTCCCAGGTCAGTGTCCGAATGTCTGGTGTAGGACGTGTTCTTTCGAGCATCCCTAGTTCTGTCAGTTCCTGTCCCATTCGCTTTTGGCGCCACATTCGGAAATGCTGTTCTCAGGTTCTCGGTACCCCAGTTCTAGGCGCTTTCGACAGTTCTGTGAAGGCTGTGAGGAGAGCTCTGCCGGGCCCTGGGGTATCCTGGACAAGCGGGGCGGTTGATGGAGTTACTCTGCAGTCGAAGGATCCTGCTCTCTCCCGGCCTCTCCTGCGTGAAGTGCCAACAGAAGGAAAATTAGATGCGTATTTAATGCGTTGGACTGTTAGTTGCTTTTTTTTTTTTTTTCTTTCTGCAGGTTTTAAGGGGCGTATAGATCTTGACTACTGCCCCCGCTTGAGGGATTTTACAGTATGAACATTTTCTTTGTAAAGGTGTAGACGCTGTCATCAATCCTAATTTCTAGGGTTTTGGGGTTTTTTTTCCCGATTATCCCAGCCCAGTAAAAAGCATAATCATTACACTACAAAGGAAATTAGAATTTGGACCAAAAATTAGAGCACCTGAATATTTCTTTTATCTTGTGTTTGATTCTTCTGCGTCTAACCCCACCTCTACTCCCAACCCCCGCATAAACAGTCCGTCTTTCTGAAATGTGTCTTTTTATTTTTTGGTTTTGTTGTGTTCACACCCTTGCCACACAGCTGTCATATGCATGGTACTTGGAATGGGAATTGTCATAGCAAATACCCTTTGTTTTGAGTTAAAAATTTTAAACATAATCCGTTTAACTTACATTTAATTGTACACAACCAAAAGGCTATTATATATCTGTTCCTCTAGCAAAGTGTACTATGTCAGTTCATTAATAAGAGTATGATACTCTTTCATCTATTTAGTAATCATTTATTGAGCACTTAAGCCCCAGGCTTTAAGCTAATCCTTACAGTACAAAGATCATTTATGAATATAGTGCTGAGAACCTGACCACTTATAATTCACCAAGATTAAATAAATTATAATTGGTTCATGGAGAAATTCTTGGGAAGTAATGTGAAGAGGATAGGTAGGAGTTTTTGAGTGCTGAGTTAAGGAAATGGAAAATGAACATGTTTGCTGCTACAGCCTGCCAACCAACATAACTGGCTTCTACTAGCATTGTTTTTCACTAAAAGGTTTAAATTTGGCATATTTCACTATACATTGAAACTCTCAAACAGGCTTACATGTAGAAGGGAGGTAGCTTTAAGGCCTTCAATTCAGTTTTTTTTTTTTTTAAATCAACTTCTTAAATCCAAAACAAGGAAAACTTCATCGGCTCACATGGAGGAGACTGAGAAGTTCTCATTTGCCACAATAAAGTGGAGAAAAGTTTCATGTAATACAAAGAAGAGGTTTCATTGGTCCAAAAAAAGACTTTAAGGGAATACACAAATCTAATTTCTTTGGAGGGAGGAGGGTGGGATTATAAATGACTTTGTTTTTTTAAATATCTTTCTACTTTTTTTAAGAGCAAGTATTGATTTTATGGTAGGGAAAGAGCTTTTAAAACAATGAAATGAAATATCCTTGTTAAGGTTTAGCATTTGTGCCTTTGTACTTAAATTGCACTAAGATTTGTGTGCACCATTCACAAAAACCAAAGCAATAAGTAGAACAGTTTTTCCAAAAATGAGACAATCATATATTTATACAAGGTTACTTGTGAAGAGGGGCGGGTATAGCTCAGTGATAGAGTCCGTACTTAGCATTGCATGAGGTTCTGGGTTCCCCAGTACCTCCGTTAAATAAACAAAAACAAACAAACCTAACTGCCCCCCCAAAACAAACAAAAACCCTTAGAATAAAGAGAACAAGTTTACTTGTAAAGAAATTGCTCACTGAACCCACTTCAGTGGATACAGAAGCATGATTAGCTACGACCATGGCCCATGATTTTATGGGTGGAGAGGGAGCAATAGAAGGGGCACAGCACATCCCTTGAAGCACTTTCCCAAGGGCAGACCCAACTTGTTTCTCCCCCCCCCCACCAAAAAGTAGAGGATGTGAAACTCCTCAAACATTAAAAAAAGTTAAAAGAAGACAAAAATCTCAAGAGAGGGCTAAAACTAGTGCAGGTAAATCTGAATGTTGATCGGTAATATTTAAGACACAATGTAATAGCAACAGGAAGACATTTTTGCCCTAATCTCTCTTTTGTTGCCTTGAAATTTCCTCCTCATTGTGTATTTTAGAAGCATCAAGACTGGACCTTGCTCTAAAAAGGTACTGATTTTGACATGATTTTTAAATGTATCATGTACAGACTTAAGATTTTAATACTTCAAGTCTGTATTTATTTTTTCTATTAGATGGAAATAGTATCTGACATCAGTTTGATGAGTTAAAGTTTGAAAATATGTATGGTTTTCCAAAAACTGTATTTGCAAACTATAGTTATGTTTTGTGTACTTTGTTTAGCTTGCAGACAAAAGTCATCAGTCTCTTTCCTTAGTCGACCAGACCTTCCAAACCTGGCTTATAAGAGGCTAAAAGGCAAAAGTCCAGGAATTATCTTCATCCCTGGCTATATTTCTAATATGAATGGTACAAAAGCATTGGCGATTGAGGAATTTTGCAAATCTCTAGGTCACGCCTATATAAGGTAGGAACAACACATTTTGGAGAAAATATTACTACTATTTAGCATGGCAGTAGAAAATTCTGCTCTAAGCAATTGAAACAAATGGCAGCATTTTTATAGATTAATTTATTTTAATGGTCTGTAAACTTTCATCTTTTGTAAAATGCAGTCTTTGAAAGATGATTTTTAAAAGTCTTTGTGCCACACTGACAATGCTGGCAGAAAAGGAAACTAGTGGTAATTAAGCTCCTTAAAAACAGTATTCCAGCATGACAACAAACCAGTGTACAGGTTGGCTTTCTTTCAATAATTATATTGTGGGTTTTCCTTTGAGGATTTAAGGACTTTTATTTGACCATTGTTTACTTCCTTACTTTTAAAATACGTAGTTTAGAATAATGTATGTGCTTTAAAAGCATTGTGAAATTAGTATTGTACAATTCATGTTTCCACTGAGTTTCCTCTTTCCTCTCACTTCTGTAGTCTGAGTATGTATAAGCATAAATAAGGATATGTATTGCTTAATTACAACTTGATTTCGTATTCCCTAATCTTTATTATTGATGATGATTTTAGTAAAATAACCTGTTTATGTTGTTATCATTTATTTAGTGCCTAATTTGCCAGAAGAGATAGTATGGTTTAGTAAAAAAGAGCACTGGCCTGGAATTCAAGAAACATGGGCTCTAGAATTAATTCTAGCAAAAAGTGTGACAAGATAAGTCAGTTAATAAATGTCGGACCTGTTTTCTTCATAAAAAAGGAGGAGGGCTAAAGATAATTTCTGAATTCTTTTCTAGCACTAACAGCCTAAAAATCTATTCAGCTAGTTTTTAGAAGGGTTTCAGTAACATTCATTCAATAGGTCTAGAAAATACAGCTTTTAGAAATAAAATAATAAGTAATTAGAAATAAAAATTAAAACTTTTAGACTTAAAAATAAGACTTTTATCTATTTAATGTGTTAACAGAAATTATGTCAATTATATGGATTTAGTCTTACTCCTTTTATCAAATTAACTGAATTATTTCATTTTCATGCTCAGAACTCATAAAAATTTGTTGTGACCCAAGTGTTACTCTGAAGACTGGAGTATCTTTTGCAAGTAGACTTTTTAGCACTATACTGGTGCTGTGAAATATGCAAAGAATTATAAAACACGGTCATTGCCCTTAAGGATCTTTTAATCAGGGTTGAGGAACACAAGATAAAATACATATGGGAAATCAGGCAAAAGTGTTCATCAGAATATGATTGTGTCAAGAGCAGGATACTTTATAAGGTGAGAGAAAACTGGGGATTGAAATGGGTAGACTGAACTTTATAAAGGAACACTGAAAACTAGGATTTGGGTCAGAAGGAAGAGCTCTTCAGGAAGGGGGACTACCCTGAGCAAAACAGGGTAGTATCAGAAAAATGGCCATCATTCTTATTGTGTGTCCCCAAAAGAATTTGAATCAAGAAATCACCATTTTATCAGTTCTTGAACTTAAATTGAAGCTGGAAGAGCAATAACCAGTTTCTGTCTCCCTACAAAACATGTAGGGGAGGTTTTCTGCATTTTGGATGCCTATGAAATATATTTTCTTTTAAAAGGTATTTTAAGTAGTCATGATGAAATCAAAAGGTATACAGACATATTAAGTGATACTACATTAAAATGTAGCTTAAGCGTAACTTTATTAACCTTTTTCAAGTATAGCCCTTCATTATAATTTTTTAATTTGTTCAAGTGCCTTTTTATTTGCTTTTATCAAACTTTAATGCAGTATAACCACTATTAACTATTGATTGCATTTTAGCTTGTTTTTAAGAGATTTTATCTTTTATTTATACTCCCAGTTTCTCAGTTTACTTTTGTTGTGATTTGAGGCATGAAATTTAGATCCTGGAGGAGGAAATATACAAGAAATAGTACGTATGACTATATGAAATGGTTTCTTAACGTCCTGTCACCATGCCTACAATAAGATTGAGTCAGAGCTCAGGAATATGACACATGGTTTTAGGACTGGTATTGTCTCATGATTATTTCTAACAGAATTTTAAATTCTAGATTTCTGAATAGGTCGCAGAGTATTGAGGCTGCTAGGACAGAATTGTGTTATTGTGTTTAAAGGTTTTAAACTGATAAATATTTTTGAGTTATCTTTGTCTGTTGGTTAGGGTTCAGCAAGAATGAACTGTATTTTTTACTGGTAACCTATTAGTGTCACTGAATGCTTATATTTTCCTTTTTGAGGGCTCTGTCCGTATGTTTTGCATCTTTACCATGTATTTGGAAGGCAGCTGTAGACAGTGCAGCAACTAGTGATGTCCGATTGCCCACTGCGGGGGTTAAAGGAGAATCAGAGTCTTTCTCCCCTCTTATCTCTGTATCTCCTGGATTGAGGATAAATAATAACTGTAATTTAGACTTTGGCAGTTGCTTTATTACACTATTTCCCAAGGATCCAAAACCTTTTCACTTCATACCTAAAGAAAATTTTAGTTTCTTTCTCTATTGCTTATGAATTCCTTATCTCTGAGAAAATATGTATACACTATATATCACATGTATTTTTACATATCCACTAAAAAACACTAAAATTTATTAGTTTTCACTAGGCTTTAAATATCAGAAAAAAAGGAAAGCTTTAGATTTGAATAAAATAATTCTTTTTACTTTTACGTTCTACTTCTATTCATTTAGTATGTATTAGAATACTTAGTGCGTAGGATTTGGCCAGTATGATGTCTAGCCACTATGAAGAGCGCAGAGACAAAAATTAAATAATGGTATTTCCCCTCCAGGACCTTTACAATCTCATGGAAACAATGGGGCACATATACACACATTAACTGTCTTACAGAGCAGGCATAATAAAATGATTGTGACTAATAAAAGTGAATTCTACAGAAGTTTCATTAGGTAGAGAGTTTTTTCCAACTTATCTGGGAAGCCTTTCCAACAAAAGCTCATTTGGACTAAGCTCAGAGAGAAGATGATGGGAGAAGGTATTCCAGGTGAAGGATGAAGCATGAAACAGAGACAGAAAACAGTCTATTGTAGGAACAGCAAATTGATGAGTTCGGCTAAAACACTATTTTATAAAAGGAAATGATAAAAGGTCGAGATCTGAAATGATCAAAATATAAAGTTCTAAAAAAAAGTCTAAAGCTCTGAATTTTTGTATGTCATAAGGAGCCATTGAGGTTAATGCCATATCAATATAATGTTTCAGAAGAAGCCTGACAGGTATGAAGTAGGTCCATTTGGAGAGAGAACAGAGTCATAGAGACACAGTAAGGAGGCCACTGTGATAGGCTGGGTTTAAGGTGACAAAGACCTGCACCAAGATGCTGGTCCTCCCAAATTGAAGAGAAAGGGATGAATGTGAGAAGAAATGAGAGAGTGAGTGAGGATGCTGCAGGACAGGTAGTGTTCTGTACCCTGGAAAAACAAATTTGATTAGGACAGTCTGCCCTTAAAGAACTGATACTCCAGTCAGAGAGAGACAAATATTTAAAACTTGATTACAACACACAATATGAAAAGTGTTAATTTAGTACATACAAAAGAAAGTGACTAGTACTAAACAGCCTATATGTCAACGAAAATTCCTCAAAGTCGGTAACATGACTCAAAGGATGACTAGGAGTTTGAATAGGAAGAGAGGCTTTTTTAGGCGGTGGAAGAGCATGCCAAGGCTCAGTTAGGAACGGGCTTACCCAGGAATTGGGACTGGGGTTTAGGGCAATCTGCAGGCGTGGTGTGATGCTTCATGGTTTATTGAATTGAGATCATGAAAGAGAGGTTAAGTTCACAGAGCAGACAGACTTTGAGCCCAGTGAACTAGGAAGTTGGAGGAGAAGAAAACCAAGTGGACGGGCTAGTGATGATAACTTGATTCTGGACTTCTGTTTTCCTTCCATTAACTCAGTAAATATATACCAAGTACTGTAATGTGCAGGGGACTGATCTAGGCACAGGGAAAGCAGTGGTGAGCAAAATCTGTGCCCATGTGGGTCTTCCATTCTAGTGTGGGAGACAAACCACGAACGAATAATCAAACATCATATATAATGTCAAGTAGCAGTATTTGCTAGGAAGAGAATAGAGCAGGGTAAGGAAATAGAAGATGACAAAAGAAGCACAACTTAGATTGAATGGCCAGAGGAGGCTTCTGGAGATGGAGCCAAAGTCCTGAATGAAGCGAGAGAGCAATGGGTGGATATCTGGAGGTAGTATATTCCATGTGGACGGAGAAGCTGTTGTAAAACTTCTGAGGCAAGAACATGGGTGATGTATTCCATTAACTTCAAGAAGGAAAGTGAGGATACAGTAGGGAAGGAGAGAACAGTAAGAAATGAGATCAGAGAGGTAGTTAGGGGCTAGAGGATGGTAAGGACTTGGGATTTTACTTAAAGATTTATACAAAGCCTTCAGAGGATTTGCACAGACATGATTTTTGTTTTAAAAGGATCACTGACAGCTATGTGGGTAGTAGACTATGAGGGTAAAAAATGGAAACAGATTTATTAGGAGACTGTTGCATTAGTCAAGAGAGAGAGAATAGTGACTTGGACCAGGCTGGCAGCAGTGCAGGAGGTGAGAAAGTGAGTGGATGTGGGAAATAATTTGAAGGTTAAGCTAATAGGATTTGCTGAAATACATACTGACTTCACCACTGTAATATTTTTTAGGCATAATGATTAAAGTACTATCTTCCATAAAAATGAGAGAAGCAAATACATAGATATCTAAATATAGATAATATTTTCCCTTTTTCAAGGTTTGATTACTCAGGAATTGGAAATTCAGATGGTAACTTAGAAGAATGCACAGTGGGAAAATGGAGAAAAGATGTTCTGTCTGTAATTGATGAGTTAGCTGTAGGACCACAGGTAACTTCTTAATTATGATACTTGTTGACTATAACTAATGATATTTGAGCTGTTTCTTTAGATATGAATATTTAATATTTTAAATGTTTAACAATCACTTTTTATATTTCAATATCAAATCAGTAAATCAGGTCTACCACTTTCACTTTCTCAAAAAATGTAAGTAGCATTTTACTTTTCATTTTACAAATTTTATTTGTCTAGTTTGCTTTCTATTATAGACCTAATACATTAACAAAAAGTAATCACGATTTTAATTTTACTTTGTGCCAAATATTAAAAGGCTGGGAGCCAGTGGATATAAGGGGAAAAACTATATACATTCTATGAAATGACTGACACCCCTACAGAAGAGAAGAATTCCTCTTTAGAACTGTGTGTATTTTTATTTTTAGATCCTGGTTGGATCCAGCCTCGGTGGATGGCTCATGCTTCATGCTGCAATCGCTCGGCCGCAGAAGGTTGTTGCTCTTATTGGCATAGCTGCAGCTGTTGATAGCCTAGTGACACAGTTTAATCAGCTTCCTATTGAGGTGAGTCCCAGGCAACCTCGGTGTATCCCTCCTGTCCCTCTTCTGCTCCCTCTTTCTTTAAATTTTGTTTGTGTGGCACCCGTCCTTTGACTTGTGTTGACCCATCTTTTGTGTTAGCTGCCTTTTAACGTATGGTCTCTTCACCGCCTTTAAGTATTTAATCTCTTGTTTAAGGTTTCTTTTTCTTCACAGTCCCTTCAAATCATTCTGCCAAATATTGGAGCCACATTAATGAAATTACACTTTAAATTCCTTGTTTTAACAGCATTTCTTTATTAATCACATTTATTTCTTTGGCTCATTTTTTGTACCTCTTATTTTGTGGCTCATTGGAAATAGTACCTTTTCTTTTGACCATGTTAGACTAGCTAATCAATTATGAAACTTTTTTTTTTAACCCTGAAAGCCTGAGATCCTCTCTCAGCAGAGTTCTGCATGCATACACTATCCAGTCACATATAGGAGATGAGATTTGTCATTTCTGGCTTAGACACTAAGTTGGCATTCTTTTTCTACCCTTAATTCTCACCTTTCAAAAAAAGTGCTTTTCATCATAAGCATGTTCTTAAGCAAATCATGATAGAAATGAGGTTTCTGAAATAACTGGAAAGGTGATTAGTTTATTATACTTTATTATTGGACATATGTTTAAGCACTAAAGTTGTCTGCAAGGATAAAGAAATAGTAAATAACAACTGTTTATTTCCGTGTCTGTTATTTTTTCATTTTGCAGTCAATTAAGTCCTCCTTGGGTATCTCTTTCCTAGGGATCTGAATTTCACCTGTGGGACTAAGATCCTAGCAGGCCTGAGGGACAGAAAGTAAAGAAAGAAAAACAGTCCAGAGCAGTGGTTCAAAAAGTGTAGTCCCCAGGCCAGTAGTGACAGCATCACCTGAGAACCTCTAGAAATCCATGTTCCTGAGCTTCGTTGAGACCTGGTGAGTCACAAACCAGGAGCATGACCCAGCAAGTGATCTGTTTTAAAAAGGCCCCCAAGTGAAGTTTGAGAACCACTGCTCTAGAGAGTGGAGGAGCAGGAGAAGGAGGAAAAGAAATAAAAAGAAGAAAGCATATGTGGTGTTGAATAGTAGCATGTCACTGACTTTTGCCTCAAGTTCTGCATTGAATCCAGGGCCATATACTATCTGTTCTAAGTTTATTATTAGTTCGCATTGTTCTTTCTAGCTCCTTAAGAAATGGCATTGTCTGCATAGTCAGGTTCTTCATATGATTTCATATCAGAGATAAAATTACAAATCTGGTCTTTCTTGCACTTATCTCTTATTTCTGAATTTCTTTTCACTTTCTTGATTGTTTCTCACTCATGCATAGTTATTCAGTCTCCTCATGATGCTAACATTGCATCTTTCTGCATCTAAACTTGTACCCCTTACTCTGTTCTTTAACTCAGTAATACAGTGCTTCTCATGGTAGTAAATTATTTCAAGAACATGGCAGATTGGAAAAGAACTGGGTAAACAATTTTTGGGGGGTTATTGATAAATGACAAGATCTGTGTAAATTTATTTTTATGTCTGTGTATCCATATCACTCAGAGGGAAGTTATGATAGATACCCCTAAGTGACTGAGAAGATCTGTAGCCTGTAAATCAGGATATATCTTTGCTAATCCTAAATCAGACCAACAAAAGGTTCTTAACAGGAACATGTTGAGCCCTTGTTAACTTGAAAGCACATGGAAGGAAAGAGCAGGGACTCTAGGATCACTCTCTCCTTCACACAGACAGCTAAAGCTTAACAAAGGCAAGGGAACAGAAGTGGAGATTTTTACCATCTTCTTTAGCCCTGAGAATGTTAAGACCCAGCACTACTCATTGTATAGGAGCTTGACTTACCTCTTAACTGACTCTGATCATTGTCTCCTTCTTTGGACACTAGAGGGCGTCAGACAGGAGGCACAGCTGTTGGAATCCAAGCTTTACAGCCATATTGCCTTGGTAGTTTCTCCTTGGTGTACAACTTATGTATATTGTACATTTTCTTTGATCAATACTGTTTTTGCTATTTCTGAACTTTCTGTTTTTACAGCTTTAGGATATATAAGATTTTGTAAAGTTAAGTTTGTTCTTCAAATGGACAGTATTCATTTGATGCAATAGCAGGTAACAGCTGGTTGGGGACAAGGACGCTTGAAATGCAACTATTATTGTGTCTTAGTAATTAACATAGTTCTCATTTCATCTAATAACTAATGAAACTAAGTTCTATTACTGAAATTACAAATTCAAGAACAATCTTGAGTAGTTTGAGGATAACTGAACATCATTTTTGCTTTAAATATTTGGTTCACATGTTGCTTTAATGCAGAGAACCCCATGATATTAATGTAGGTTCATACATTTTATAGTTTTTTAGGCTTTGAATTATTTTAAATCATTTGGAGATGGATATTTAGATGTATAGCTTTCAGATATACATCTTTTTCACTGAATCAGATCTTTCTGTAATTTTATAAAATATTTTAAAATGCCTAAATACATATAGATTATATCATATATTATTTTCCTATGTAAGTTCTTTTTTTCCTTTTATGTATTTCTAATAAATCAACAGTTTTAAACATGGAAAAATCATAATATTTTTATTAAAAATTTAAAATACAAAATTTTAAAAATACATTGTTTGTAGCTTTTCTTTCCTTATATTTTTCTTTCTTTTTGATAAGCTATCCACCTGTTTTTCTAGACAGAAATGCCTCTCATATTATATGGTTGCAAGAGGCTTAAAGCTGTTTACATTTTGAGTTGTTGGTTCAAGTTGTGATCATCTTTCCAAAGAATTTATTATATACAGATAAACCTTTATGTTCAAAGAATTTTGTGGAAGTATTCAGCAGTGTGGGAATGGTCAAATTAATTATCTTAGATGGATTATGGTGGACAATTATGCAGTCTTTAAAAACTTTTAATAGCATTCTTTAAAATCCAGAAATATATATGTATTAAATAAATAAAGCAGCATTGAAAACTACATATAAATTGTAACAGCTAAGAATTTTGCATATTTTATATATATAAAAACCAAACCAAACACATACAGAAAAATAATGGAAAGAAATAAACCAGAATATTAGTGGTTATTATATACATGAGATAGGATTATGATTTATTTTTATACTTTTTAGATTTTTCATGTTTTCTATAATGAGTATATGTTACTTAAACTAGAAAGATTATTTAAGACAAATTATAAAGAGTAGAAATTCTTCAAGAATAAAAGGATCCCCAGTGTTTCATTTTAAGAGCAGAAATGATATTATTGCTCCGTTTTCAGAAAGTATTTAGAAGACTTTTTTGTCATTCAAAACAGCAAATTTTTTCTCATTCCAAAAGACTCTGAAAGGCAAAAACTACCCTTTTTTTTTTTTTTACATTTAGCCTAAAATTGGGTGTGTATAATTGCCCCAGAATAACCACTGTCTTATTTTTCATTTTTAGTTTCGTGCTTGATTCTTCTCCCCCTCCCCCCACCACATCCTCTATTTTAGTAACTTCTCCTGTAGGCTAATTTTAGTTTTATGGTTTTGAAATCTGAACAATTTTTATTTCTAAGGTTTGATTTTATGTTAGATGAATGCTACCTGAACTTACTCCAGGGAATTATTGTACTTTGCTCCCTTCATTTTCCTTTTCAGTTGGGGTGAAGCATCACCTGATTGAAGATGTTACATGATAAAGTTAGTTAAATCTAAGTTTGAATCCTAGCCACAATAGTTATTGCCTTTTAACTTGGAACATTTAACTACTCTGTTTAATATCCTCTTTTGTAAAAATGAATAACAGAATTATTATCAGGATCTTATGAGATACTGCATGTAGAATACTTACCACAGTTCCTTGCACAGAGTATTTAATTTTTGATAAGGATCATTGTTACATGTTAGCTCTTTTCTTCTTCTTGAAGAACTGCTTTCCTTAGCTTAAGACTATTGCATGTGTTAATGTTGCATAAATACTTTTATCTTCCTCATTTTCCCCAATAGACAAAAAAGGAAATAGAGATGAAAGGCGTGTGGTCCATGCCATCAAAATACAGTGAGGAGGGAGTTTATCGCGTTCAGTACAGTGTCGTTAAAGAAGCTGAGCACCACTGCTTGTTGCACAGTCCTATTCCCGTGAGCTGCCCCGTCAGGCTGCTCCACGGCATGAAGGATGACATCATTCCGTGGCAAACGTCCGTGCAGGTTGCTGACCGGATAGTCAGCACAGATGTGGACGTCATCCTCCGAAAACACAGCAATCACCGAATGAAGGAAAAAGCGGACCTTCAACTTCTGGTTTACACTATTGATGACTTAATTGATAAGCTTTCAACTGTAGTTAACTAGGATCACATTTTTAGTTGCTTGGAAACTAAAGGACCCAGAAGATTGGCAGAAGGATGATAGATGAAGGACCCTGATGGGTAGAAGGTTTTTCCTCTTATCCCTACTTTGTAAATATCATGTGGATATTTATGGAATGATGTATTTGCACACGTAATACAAATTGTGAAGAAAGTACAGCTGCTACTTAGAAAATTTTCTCCTTCCTTCAATCTTTGATTTTTTTTTGTCATTAAAGTATGTCCTATTTTTGTATTCAAGAGATGTTTACCTTGTAATGCTTATGTTTACTGTGCCAGCTCTTGTGTTCTCTTCTAGTTAGAATTCCTAATAAAGCTTGATTTTTTTTGTTTATGTTTGGTATCATTGTATACAGAGATATGTAAAATTACTTCTGATTTTAAAATGCAGCTCACAAAATATAGGAAAAAATTTATTGAAATAAATCTGAAATGATGAGAGAAATGTCTGAAGCATAATAAATTTTTAAAAAACTATTATTTTATATAGTCTGCATGTTATATTTGAGCTTAAAATCAAGGTTATTCTATTTTAAGGGCTCAAAACTTTATAGTAATATAAAAGATATTTCATTTCTAAATTTTGGCTTATATGTTATGCAGTTAAATGAGGGAGCTTAATCTTAAGTGATGATATAATATTCCCATATTTGGATTTCACATTCCAAAAGAGGAAATTAATCTTTATATATTATTACCTACTTGCAGGACATTCCTTTTTTATTAATATGTGCTTTAAGTGCAAAGAGCCAAGTGACTGCCATCTAAATCAGAGGGCTTTCTAAAATGTAGAGATAGTAAGAAAATATGAAATGGAAATACAAAGGCTTTTTTTAATACCTAAAATAAGCTTGTGTAGTAATCAGTCTTGATATTATTGAGTTTGTGTCTCTAGGCTTTTAAGTTTGACTGGACTTTATTCAGCCTGCTTAGGTTACATCTGTCAGAGTAAAACTTTCAGTTGACAACACATCAAACACATTACATATGCATATATATATATATATTTATATATAATGGGCATGTGTTAAAGATTTCTTTAACTCATTAATAAGGGAGCAAGCAGATGGTAAACCTGGATCCAAGGACAATTCAAGAAGCATTCATAGGTATTGAAGAATGTTGGGATAAAATTCCTGTGCAGAAAAGAGTTAACATAGCAGAACTGACCACTTACCCTCAGAGAGACCTACTTACCAGGTTTCCCCTTGGCTGGCATCTGGGAACTCGGATTTTAGGAGTGCTCCACAATCCCAGAACTGGTCAAAGTGGTTCACGGCGCCTACACTGTCTGTACAAACAATATGGTTTGTGCTGGACAAATGTTTCCTTCTGTGAGTCTGGAGATTTGGCAGGTGCCAGGCGGAGACTACCTAAGTGACCAGCTCCCAGTAAACACCCTGGGCACCAAGTCTCCTAACAAGCTTCCTTGGTGGGCATTCCTCACATGCTGGCACAACTAACGCCTTGCTGAGGGAAATAAGCTCCACCTGTGTGACTACTGGGAGAAGATTCTTAGAAGCTTGCGCCTCGTTTCCCTGGACTTTGCTTCATGTGCGTTTTTCCTTTTCTGAGTTTGCTCTGTATCATTTCACTGTAAGAAATCATAGCTGTGGGTAGAACTATATGCTGAGTTCTGAGAGTCCTCCAAACAAATTGTCACACCTGGGGCTGGCCTTGGGGACACCTGACACACATCCAAAGCAGATTAATATCCTACAGGGCAATAAAATACAACCTAGGAGTTATCTTCTATATTGAACAAAAATCACTTACAAACCAAAAATACACAAACCGTCTTCGAGCGGGTTGTGGAAGGATGGCAGGGTGGTTCAAGGGCGGACGCCATCCAGACACTGACAGGCACGATTAGAAAGATGAAGCAGAAAGGGCCCCTGTCCGTGAGAGTTTTCTAGGGGTAAACATAATTATAATAAGGTGTGATAAGTATGATTAGCGACTTACAGTACATCTGTAGAGGCAGTACATACAGTGGTTAAAGACAAAGACCCTAGTGTTTGGGTTTCAGTCCTGGCTCACCATTTACTAGCCCTGTGACAGCCATTTACTTAACCTCCCTGAGGCTTCTTCATCTGTAAAAGGCCATAATATAAACCTATATCATAAAGTGTAAGGATTAAGCACAACACATTTAGCACAATGACACATGGGAGTCACTACCTTTTCACTTGTATTTTTTAATATGCACAAGCACAGTCCACTGAGAAACTGAAAGACACAGTTCATGGAGGTTTAGGAAGGAAAGTGGACGCAGGCAAGTGTGCAGCAGGGCTTCTAAAGCTGAACTGGATTGGACCTTCTTAACTTCAAGACCCCAAATTGGAATATTAACTGTATGATATCCTTTCAAATGCCCAACAGCTAGGAAAAGGGAGGGGGAGGATCTTTCATTGTCTAAAGATAAGAAAAGCTGTCTTAAATTTTAATTTTGCTTTGCAGAGGTTAACATCACAAATTCCAAATGAGTTTGAAGCAGTGAGATTTAGTGTATTCTAGGACATTGTTAATTACTTTACTGTTCCTTTCTACTTTCTCCCAAAGCTCTTTTTTGTCCTAAAACCACTCCATGCCATAGATTCAGTGACATGGAAAATGCTTGAAAAGCCAGCAGCCCAGAGTGCCTCTGGAACTCCAGCATTGACTTAAAAACGACATGAACCCTCTAAACAGTCTCAGCACATGCTGCGGAAGGTGATGAAGCCAATGCCCACGAAGGGGAAGACTAGTGAGGCCACAAAATACATTTGCTTTGGCAGCATCTGTTGAGCTTGGAGGCATTTCCAGACTCAAATCTACACAGTATGCTCTTCTCTGAGCAGCCAATAGAAAGTTCTGTGAGGAGGAGCGGAGGAAAAGAGCTTCAGGCAAGGCTGAGTTTTATAAAGCACAGAGATAGAGAGCAAGGAGAACATTGCTTGCAAGATAGCCGTTCTGGAGGCAGTGCCCAAAGGGGATGTGTCGAATTTTCATTACATTTGAAACTGTCAAAAAAAAAAAAAAAAAAAAAAAAAAAAAAAAAACACCCAAAACTAATTTCCTAAAGAAAGAAGGGCAGGATTTAGACATAGCTTTTTAAAATCCCCTTTAATTACAGATCTAAGGTAACTTTTTAGTTTAGAAGCATCATCATGTAGTAGGTATGATTTGATTTGATGAAAAGATGTTATGTGTTGGTGCATTTAGAGAATATACCTAGAAAAATGCAGGAAATTGTTTTTAACCAAATGTGTCTTTTGAGGAAATTATCCTTCCCAGATGGACTCTTTTCTTGGGCTTTCAGATTTTTACTGACAGATAAACTTTTACTAGAAAAGAAGCTCAAATCTTAGCTTTTCAGTAAAGCCTTTCCTGACTCATCCTCATCTCTCTGTCCAAGAATTTTGTCGCTAGGTCCTCTGTGCTCTCCCATGAACAGCACTCTGCTCACGCCTTTTTGATAGAACTTACTGCTTTGAAATTGTGTTTAGATGCCAACCTCCCTCTCTCAAAGGACCATTGAGATCAGGAGCTTTGTAGTGACATTGTTTATCCCCAGGCATCCCTGACATGCTCCCTCTTCTCCTTACCCACCTTGTAATGTTCATATTCCCTCCGCTCCAGCCTCGCCACGACTCTCACGCTGCTTCCTCACCTTGAGCAACTTCACCCACGCTCCTGGTTTTAATTGCTACCTGCATGCAGATGATTCAAGTATGTTCCTGTACTCCAGACTTTTCTCTTAAGCTCCAGATGCATAAAACCAACTGCCTAATGACTGAGATTGACAGTGGCAGCCCTCCCAAATGCAATAAGCCCTATTATCTTTCTGCCTTGATCTCCCCTCCACCTATCAGTCCCCTTACAATAAATGTATAACCCCTGTTATACAAGTCCAGGCTGTGAGTCATTCTAACCACTTAACCATCTCCTTTTCCTTCGCCCAAATCAGATCTGATTGTTCTCTTTCCCTGTGAAAACACTCAAACTCTTTTGCACAATACATTAAGTCTGGTGGCAAGGCTAGTAAATATTTAACAACTATCTTCCCAGGGGGAAAAAAAGCCCAGATTTATAACGTTTGCCAAAATCTATGGCATAAATATTCCCATCATAGCTGATTTCAAGCTGCCACAGTGACATCACTGAACACAAGGAAGCTGGAAATAAACAACCAGTAGCCCATTATATAGTATATACACAATATAGAGACAATAAACATAAATATGTTTAAAAACATGGGAGATAGTCAAATACAGCAAAATAAATTAGGCAGTGACTTTTTTGTGATATAATTTATTCAAATATAAATTTACATCATTTAATTGCTTATGGTGGCTGAGTTTAACAACTGGCTTTCAAAATTCCTGAAAATTTAACCATGGACACTTGCAAGCACACTATTTGAAGATCTGTAGCCTGCCTGACATTCCAGCTATAGTTTTCCTTCTGTGTGGCTCTTCCTTTTAACCCTTCCTTTGTTGACACTAGAATATTTTTACCTTTTTTTAAAAAATTGAAGTATAGTTGATTTACAAAGTTGTATTAGTCTCTGGTGTACAGCATAGTGATTCATTTATTGTTTACAAGTTTAATTTGCTACTAGACCATGCTGTCATGTCTCATTCATTCTATTTTTTAATCTCAGATACATAGACCCTTTAAAAAATTGTTGAAATAATTAACTATAATATTAAAAGGCATTCAGGAAATGGAAAATTGAGCCAATTTCCACTGTCAGTCCCCAGGGGATCAAGCGGTTTTTTTGTCTAAAGACTTCCTGTGGATTTTTGGACACTTCTAACCTATGCCTTGCATGGACACCCCTCTTTGCCACTGTATCCTCTCCAGAGCCGTGATTTTGATCATTCACTTACAGCACCCCACATATTTTGTTACAATGGGAAAAAAACCTCTGGGTACAAAAATCTGTAAAACAGTCTGGAAAAAAAAAGGGGGGGGGGAGGCAAAGGTACATCTTTTAGAATTGTTTTTGGCTTGAGATAACAAACTGACATCTCCCCCAGAGCAATTCCAAGCCAAGGAGGAAGTAACATGCTTTCTGTCTGGGTCTCTGTTTCCTTAGTCCCAGGCTAGAAGTGACCTTCTTGCGGCCACCCAAGATGCAGCTGAGTGACTTCTGAAATTCTGCTGACAATTTCCCTGCTCTAAACTCCTCCCTTCAGCTCCAAACCTCCAGAGCCAGCTCTGCTCTCTTCAGAGCTTCCTCACGATTCCAGGCAGCATCCAGGCCCACCCTTCGCCAGCCCTTCGCCAGCCCTTCTCATGCTTTTTCCTAAACCTTCTGCTCTCCTCAAATCTCTGATTCTCTCACGAGCATTTGTTTTTTACAGCATTCTCTCTCTTGTGCCTTCAGCTACTGACCGCTAAGTCTTTTCTCAGGCAAACCACCCACATATCTACTGAGTAATTAAATTTTCTCAAGTCCAGGTCCCAGCCGGCAGGAGATTTTTCTCAATACATGTATTATTTGGGGTCATTTCCTGCATAGCTTCTCATCAATTTCCCACAGGGAGAAAAATCACTATCCCATGTCCTAGAATTGTTTGTGCTAATGTTCCTGAATCAATTGATCATTCTTTTCTCAAGGAAAAAAATCATTTTATTTCTCTCCAGTATAATACTTGGCAGAGTTAAGTGCTCAAAAAAAAAAAGAGAAAATGTTGAATGGACCAAAGAACAAAATGTGTGGTGTTTTTCTCATGAAAATTACCCAGAGACTTAGACAACACCAACAAGACTCAATCTCTACCCCCAAGCATGTTACAGTCTGGGAAGACAAACTGCCAAGCCCTCCAGCAGTTATAAAAATTTCAGGCCAACTTAGGTCTCATGATTTCTCCTGCGGTCTTGTTTGTTCGCACCAAACACTCAGTTCCCACGGACAGTGTGTCAGTTGTGCCTTCCTGGTCCTTAACTAAGATAAACAGATGCAATCGTTATGCTCTAACCAAACCTTTCGCTTCAAGAGTTCTTAGTGCATTGAGCTCCATGTAATTTATAAAATGTGCTCTCAGTGTCTTTTCGGTTAAAAAATTGTGTTAAAACGCTACATTCCTTTACTAAGTCAAACTGAGGCACAACAGTTTCCCACCAGGATGGAAGTTTCTGGATCAAATCTGGTTGGCAGCTGAACAAGTTCATGGTTGCAGCTCTCAGCTCGGCCCCTCCCGCCCTGCCAGACAACTGTTCCCTCAAGGCAGGGGGAAAGTGGTTTGGCAAGTCCTGACAGATGGACAGCTGACACAATGGACCCTCCCCCAAACCCCATCCCCTGTGCAGCTGTGCTCTGGCCTGGTGTCCAATCGGCCGTCCCCCAGAGAAGGGGAAGGAATTGTGTGCCTGAGAAAGCAGCTCTCAGAGGGAGGGAGGCGGGCGGCCTTGACTGACATACCAGAGGGCTGGCTTTTTGGACGGCTCTTAGCAACGGCCCTGGTTTGACCCTCCTCAGCCATGAGAAAATCGAATCAGTGTACCATTCTTCCAGGCGCGATGCAGCATCAGCAGCTCAACGTCCAGGGGGCCTTCCTCTCTGCGTGTTAATTACCAGCTCTTTCTCATCTCAGGGTTCCTGCCTTTGCAAAGTGCTCCGGAGAGGAGGCAAGAAAGAACACCACCCCGCCCCCTCGCTGCCTGGGGCTTGATCGTGAGTCCTGGTATATCTGATAGGCGGGACTGAGAGGGGGGTTCCAGCCCCCCTGGTCCGGCAGGGGCTTTATTCTAAGAGTCACTGGCGCGTGGCTGCGCTTTTCTTTCCCGTTTGTAGGTGAAACCCCAGTGGCTTCATTGGCTCCTCGATTTAAACCACGCCCGGCTTTCTGCCCGCTTTGCTGCTGCTGGGCCAGGCCGACCAGCCACATCCCAGCCCCGTTTGCGGGGAGCCGGGCTGCTGCTGCTATTGTGTGGATGCCGTGCGTGTCCTCTCTTCTCTTGCAGAGATGGCTAACAGGGGTCCCAGCTACGGCTTAAGCCGAGAGGTGCAGGAGAAGATCGAGCAGAAGTATGACGCGGACCTGGAGAACAAGCTGGTGGACTGGATCATCCTGCAGTGCGCCGAGGACATAGAGCACCCGCCCCCCGGCAGGGCCCATTTTCAGAAATGGTTGATGGACGGGACGGTAAGGCTGGCAGCGATCTTGGTTGCTGGGGCGGTGGGCAAGGAAAACACTCCAGGGTCTTCTTGAACGTGAGGCTGTGGGAGCAGCTGCGGCTGCCAAGCTCTGTCTCACGGGGAGAGGACGGGGATGCCTTTATTTCTTCGCGATTGGAAGATCTGTGCTCCCTGCACAATTCCCTCGCCAGATTAGAGGATTCTCCACCCATCCCAGATATCGCAGCTTCCTTCTGAGTTGTTGGCCAGTTCAAAGCCCTTTTGCTCTTTCCAATGAGAATAGAGATAAGCATTTCTCTAAGATCTCTCCAGTCTTCTTGGTGTATCAGCTCCTCTGGGGCCATCCCTTCCCCCAGGGGAATAGGTTGGTTACATAGTAAAACAAAGGAAGGGGTGGAGGGGGAGGACTAACCACCTTCCATCCTTCCTGGAGCCATACTCCTTGGGAATGCTCAATGCCTGTCTGTTGAATGGATTTGTTCTCATGAAACTGAAGGGAATCCTTATTTGATAACTGCTTTTCTATGGAGATCCTCCTGTGTGTTTGGGGGGTTGGGTACCACAGGCTCTGCTGATTCCAACAAGCCTGTCTTTCCTCACAGGCTGTGCTTACTGTTACATAATGCTAGCCCACGCGTCTGTTGGATTGTGCCCAGCACTTGGGTTATAGGTTTCTGGGAGGAGGGTACCCCGTTCAGTTCTTTTACACATCACTAGCCCTTACCGGATGAGTTATTGAAGCCTGATTCTGACCTGCCTTTTGATAGAAGAAATAATGTTAGACTCTATCCTTCAGCCTCTCCTGGGAACCCCTAACTCATCCCTCCATTGAAAGTCTGAAATCATGGCCTCATCACTGCACATCATTCCCTCTCTGTAAACATTCTTTCCCTCACCCAGAAAAAGGAAGGGAGGAGCGAGGGGAGAAGAGGATTCCTAGGCTACTGAACGCACTGCAGTCAGGAGCAGCCCTGAGAGTGGGGTCGCCTGGGTCTTTAGGGCTGGGTATGGTAGCCTGGCCCCCCAGCCCAGAGCCCATGCCTTCCTGGGGTGCAAGATTTGCCCATGCCCTAACCTGTGGGCTGTGCCCCGCGGGGGCTAAGGCTCATTTTGCATTAGGGACAAGCACACACAAAGAGAAATGCTGATTCTGTCTCCCCCTTTCCCTCCTCAGGTCTTGTGCAAGCTGATAAACAGTTTATACCCACCAGGACAAGAACCCATTCCCAAGATCTCAGAGTCAAAGATGGCTTTTAAGCAGATGGAGCAAATCTCCCAGTTCCTAAAAGCTGCGGAGATCTATGGCGTCAGGACCACTGACATTTTTCAGACGGTGGATCTATGGGAAGGTAAACAGCCCTTATGCCTCGTGCCCCCAGGATCATCCTCCCCTCCCCCACCCAGTTGCTTTTCTCTTTGTGAAGCCTGCTCACAGTGTTCTTCCCTGTGTTTCTGTGTGTGTGCGTGCACATATGATTGTGTGTGAGATGGTTATCAGCTGTCACCCAGGGGCACTGTCAGCCTCCCCTTTGTGTTGTTCTATTAAAAGTGTTCCTCCTCTAAGGAACACACACCCCACACAGCAGGGACCTCAGCAAACTAACATGTAAACAGAAGCCTCCGTGGAGAGGAAGCTAATATGGTTACGTGGATGCCTCTCATTTCTCTTACCCCTCCCATCATGTACTCTGAGCCCACAAATGAAAGCTGCCGGAGGAGAAGGGGGCAGCGAGTTTGCTTCTGACTCACCCGCAGCCGGGCTTATAGACAAAGCTGCCTACTGCAATTTTGTCATTCAATCCAAGAAATAAATAACTCCCCACCCTTTTATTAAATGGTTACCTGGCAGCTTGGTGACTATAACTTCCAGATGTGTAATTTCTCAGAGAGGGTGACAAATGACTTTTTCCTTTCATATTTGTGAATTGACATAAGAAATCTAACAAGGCATAAAAAAGAAATCAAGTTTCTGGACGTATTTAATGGTCCAGCGTTATTGGGGGAAATGATGTGAATGGAGATATCGCCAGAGAATTTGGGACCTATGGTCACAGACCTTAGTGTCCCCCTGAGCCCAGATGTGCACACCCACCGGTGTGACTGTTCTACCCACATCAGGCCCACCCAGAGGCATGGACCCATCTGTGCTCTCATCCTTATTGTCACTGGCTGTCCTTAGTCACTGGCCCAACCAATAGGATACCCAAGGCAGTGACCCAAATGGCTCTGCTGACAGTGAGAATGGGCTGACTTCCCTGTGATCAAGAGACAATGGTATCATCCAACTAAACAACCTTAATTCCTTTATTCTCACCCCCTCTGTGTCATACAGAGAGCTGGCAGTTCCTGTTTCCTTCACAAATGAGTAGTTAAAATCGTAAGACGCCAATCAGTTTATCAATAATGTTTTGCCATTATTTAGAAACTCATATATTCAGACCTTCAGGCCAGGCCATTGGCCTTCATGAACACTTGCCTCCAAATCCCCATGGAATGTCACAGTTGTGACTTGGTCCTTGCTTTTTAGGTCAAAACTATGATGATTTTTCCTTGCTAATAAAAATAGCTACTGCTTATCGATATTTTCCTATACACTAGGCACGGTACTGGGGCTTTTCTGCATAATGCCAATCAATTCTCCTAACAAGTCCAGGAGGTGTTATAAATTCCCCATCACAAAGGTGATGAGACTGAAGCTTGCCCATGGTTACTTGTATGATTACTTGTATAGATCATATGACCAACTAGTAAGTAGCAGAACCAGGACTCAAACCCAGGCTCTATGATGCCAAAGAAGGGAACTTTAACCAAACTGCCGTGCCGGGGCCAGGACACTGTTTCCTTCACCTGCACCATGAGTGTGTGGCTGAGTCATAGCAGAGACTAATGAGATGAAGAGGAAGGGAAGGATGATTCAGGGCTCTGTGGGACACAAGGTTAGAGGCCCCATACCAGGAGGTGTGTGTGAATGGGAGGGGACCCAGGGAGGCCCCCCACATGCAGGAAGTGTGTAGGTAGAGGAAGAAACTGGGACCTCTGTGGGAGGTGGGGATCCAGAGGGTACTTTTCTGTTCTGAGGATGCGTTGTTTGCCTTTCCCCTTTTCCCAAAGACCACACAGGTGAACTTTATACCCAGGAGGTGCTAGCAGTGAAGGAGAAGCGGGTGGGGTGCAGTAGTTCCTAATAAGCAGAGTAAGTGGACGTCTACACCACCTGCCCCAGTCCTGTGCATTAGGGCACCTCTTAGGAAAGAGGGAGGTTGAGAGACATGAGTGTGACTGCAGTAGTCTGAGATCGGGTAGTGGACACGTGGAGTCCAGGGCAGGGTATTGCTCCTGGGAAAAGGGAACAGGGCAGACATGGAGGACTCTCATTCTCAGGGCAAAGAAGGGTGGGGCTTTAAAGGAAAGGAGGAAGGAGACCTCTCCCAGGGCGCTGTGGCTGAGCGGCTGTAGACAGGTCACGCAGCAGGTAGGGATAGCTGGCAACAGGGGAAGCAGATGCTTGGGAGAGTCCAAACGTCCTCTAGAGGCCCCAGGTTCTGGTGCTCCGCCCCGCCCCCACCCCTATGGAGGGGAACCGGGACTTAGGTTTGGGAGATTCACTCTATGATTTGAAGGGGATACTTGGTATCCTCCAAAAGCGCTGTCTGAAGCTCAGGCCAGAGGTGGTTTCCAGTGGGGCAAGAGGAAGGAAAGTGGGTTGCTTTGAGCAGAGAAAGGGGGAGGGGTGGCGGCCTTGAGCGAGCCCAGCAGCGAGACGCGTTCGACAACAGCAGGGACCAGTGCCCGAGGCTGGGTCCTTCTGCCAGAGCTGGTTGTCGCCTGGGAATATGGGGATGAATAAGCTGAAATCAAAGGGACGCTGTGTGCAGGGCTGGCGTGTGTTGCGGTGCCTGTGTGCACGGGAGGTGTCCGAGGGTTTGTGCGCACAGCTCTTGGACTCGCCATCTCGTTCTCCCTCCTCTTCTGCACCCTGGCTGTGGTTTTAGTGCTGTGCTCACGTATTAGATTATTCACATTCACTCCTGATTCCACACATCGCAGTCATGGTGGCCGTGGCTTGGAGGGGCCAGTCCTTCTCTCTTGAATCTTTCTCTTCCTCCTCTGCAGGCTTTTTATACTCCGCAGCTCTGGGTCTTCGGTCTCCCCTGCTCGCCATCTTTCTAAGTAGGGCTGTGCTTATCCACGGCTGCCCAGGGACTCCACGCTGCTCTTGAGTCACGGCCGAATAAAGCCGCAGGAGCCCGGGCTTGCCAAATGTCTTCTTACTGTTTAGATAGACAAGCTCCAGATGTACCCTCTATCCTGAAACCTTTTTTTAGACACAAGGTGAAATGCTTAGAATGGACTCGGGGTCAACCAGAATAAAAGGTTCAAGGCTTCAAGGAGGAACCCAGGACTGAATGTTCCAGAAAACAACCCAACCACAGGGATACAAACGAGGTTACTGACGTTCCCCTCTTAGGAAGCTGGGTGACCAGCTCCTTTCAGAGATGAGGGAGACGTAAGGGCGGCTTAGAGCAGGGAAGGGGACAGGGGAGGTCTTTCTTGTGGACGAGAGAAGGTGGATGCCTGGTGGGTTACTTTGGGATTTGCCCCCGGGGTCCTAGAAAAGGGTGGGCGGGGCCGTCTCAGCTCAAGAGAGCGCAGTGGAGGTTAGGTTTCAGCATCTCTTCTGTGTAGGGAAAGGAGGGAGGAGGGAAAGCGAGGAGCCAGGAAAGGAGGGATGTGTGCGTGTGTGTGTGCATGTGTGTGTGTAAAACAGAACATGAGAGTGAGTGTGTTGGTCAGAAGGACTGCAGAGAGAGCTCACTCTGGAGGGTAGAAGTGTGCAGGCTCCTAAGTCAGAAATTAGACTGCCGGGTTCAAACCTCTGCTCCGTCACTTACCAATGAACTTTCCTAAGCTTCGATTTTCTTTGCTGTAAAATGGGGATGATAGTATTGATTTCATAGGGTTGATATGGGGAGCGAATGAGATCATGCATTGAAAGTGCTCACCATAGTGCTGGCAAGAGTCGAGCACCACGTGTGGTGGCAATGTAAAAATGACTATTGTCGTTGGCTTTTTTTTAAGACTGATGGAAAATGAGAGCAGCAGGAGCAAGGGGTAAGGTCACATAGTCTGTCTTGGAACAAACGGACTTCATTAACAGCTTCACACAGCGGCTGGTAGGGTTGCCCCTCTGTCACCTGCAGCGTGTCACCTCATTGGCCATTCTCCAAAATGAGAGACTGCCTTTATGAGTCTTCTTACTGAGTTTTTCCCACCTCGTGGTCATTACCCTCTATGCCTTTCCCCAGGATATATTATTGCTTTCCCCATCTCACACCTGGATGACTTTGATACTGCGGAAAGAGCATGAGTTTTGGAATTAGGTGGGTGGGTTGAAACACTTTAGCTACAAACTAGCTCTGTGACCTTGGTTAAGCTGCTTAGCTTCTCAGAGCCTCAGTTCCCTTCTCTGCAAACAGGTCTAGCACCTCCCTTGCAGGATTCTTGCAAGAAGTAAATGTATAAAATGCCTAACACAATGCTTGGCTAAGAGATAACCCGATAAATGTGGACTTTTCTTCCTCTGTTGTCAGTCCAACAGCAAGTAGCCCTTTTGGTTCCTGTGCATAAATAGGTAATGAGCACTAGACACCTAGAATTCTAGAATGTCAGAGCAGGCAAGACTCAAAGATCAGTCAGATCTGATTGCTCTTCTCCATCATCCAGTGGCAAGGATGCAGACACGTGGTTTCGTCCTGCCTCACTGTTCCCCTCCTTGATGACTGGGTGTTGAGGAGCCTGGTTTACATCAGGGGCAGAGTGCCTGGAAGGTCCAAATGTCTTCTCTGGGAGGTGTCACTGTGTGTGTCATTCCTCAGCAGCAAGAACAGAAGAGACATTTCACCTGATTTGAGAGCTATCTGGGGATATGGTACGGTACCTGTAGTGACTCGAGACATCACAGAAATAAACACCTGTTGCTGGAAGCTCCTTTTCTATCAGAGCAGCCTTTACTGCATTTACTCCAAGTGCTGCTCACACTTAACGTTTGGCGGGTTCTTCCTTCAGCACTGGTTCTCTGGCTCCAGTGAGCACCAGAATCATCTGGTAGGCTTGTTACAACTCCGATTGCTGGACCCTAGCTCCAGAGTTTCAGAAGTATTAAATATGGGTTGGGGCCTAGGAATTTACATTTCTTACCAATTCTGGGGTGTTCCTGCTGGCCCGGGAACCCTGCTTCGAGAGCCACTGCCCTACAGAGTTTCTCCAGGGAGGCAAGCAACAAAAATTAATAAAGTCCACAGAGCAAGCCCAACCTGCCCTCTGACATTTCTCCCTTATCTGTAGCAATAGTTTTTCTATCTTCAGTGGAGAATTGGGAGCCATGCCTAAGTTATTACTCAGGGAAATAAGAAATGGTGTCTTCATCCACTGACCACTTTCTCTATATAAGTCCCAGAAAGATTAAAAAAAAAACAAAAAACCCAATATTCCAAAGATGAGCCAAGACTAACAAAACAGAAGTAGCTCTGAAGCAGAGTTTTGAGTGTAAGACTGATCTTTAGTATTAGAATGTCCAACCTGGATTTACATACCCAGATGCCTTCTCTGGCCTTTTTCCTTTCTCTTTACACTTCTTTTTATTTTTCCTTCCCAAAGAGATGCATAAGATAGCATTAAAGTAATAAAAAAAATTAAGAGAATAAAATTAAAAAAAAATTTTATTGACATGTAGCTGGTTTACAATATTTGTTTCAGGTGTACAGCCAAGTAAGTCAGTAATACATATACATATATATTCTTTTTCAGATTCTTTGCCATTATAGGTTATTACAAGGTACTGAATGTAGTTCACTCTGCTGTACAGTAGGTCCTTGTTGTTTATCTATTTTATATATAGTAATATGTATCGGTTAATCACCGACCTCTAATTTGTCCATCCCACCCTTTCCCCTTCAGTAACCATAGTCTGAAGAGATCAAAATGTTTGTTCAAGTATCTTTAGGGTAATAAGACTCAAATTTGTGAGCATAAGAAACCCTGGATTAGGATGGGAGTTGGGGGTGGTCCTTACAATGCAGAGCCCTTGGTCCCTCTTCCCAGAGATGAATTTTGGTAGCTGGGGTGTAAGATCACACCTGGGAAGACACTGCCTTGTGATAATGCAGGAAACAGAGGACACAGTACCTTCTAGTAAAGGTTTTGGTTCCTCTTGAGACTCTGAAGAGGTTTGTCAGGTGAGACAGGAAAAGCTACTCTGCCACCATCTCTTTTTACAACTTCAAGACTAATATTAGCCTCCCCTATGCTAGGGGCTAGAGGAGTCCAGGAGCCTGATTAAAATCCTGAGCCGTTAGTGTAAATGTGGCCCCTCTCTTTCTTATCTCACTTCCTTTCTATGGCCAGCGGTCTTATTCATAGATCACCACCCAGACTCAGTTTCATTTCTGCTCTCCCAGCATCTAGAAAATTCCCAGCACCTAGTTGGTAGTTCTTTTAGAACTGTTCTTCTTTTTTTTCCCTTGGCAGAATGGCCTTAAGCAGTGGTTTTCAGGCTGCCTTGCCAAAGTATCTAGGGGTTGCTTTCAAGAAGCAAAGGGATGCCAAGCTTCCAGGGCTCAGAGCGGGCTCCCAGCCTGGATCACAGCCGTTTCAGTGGCTGCGGTTATGATCTGACTTTGTGGAAGATATCTCTGAAGGGAGGAGTTATTGCTTAACAACTTTCATCTAGTACTTACCACATGCCAGACCTTGGGATAGTTTTAAAAATTAAAAACCAAGCTGCTGGGGCAGTGCTTGCCTATCCGTCTGGCTGTATCCGCATCATCACAGATCATCCCAGAATCTGAATTTTCAAGATCCTTGGGTAATTCTGATGACTAGTCTAGTTGGGAGTCACCAGAAGAAACTCGTATTTCTTAGACTTCCCTGATGGCATATCACCCAGGGAGATTATTAAAAATATAAACTCCAACCCCCCACCCCCACCCCCAGGCTTACTGAACTCGTCTCTCCTGGGACTGACCTCAAATTTTGTATTTTTAGAGACCTCCCCATCCCATCTCACAAATAGTTGAAGAAGTTTGGGAAACCATGCTCTGAAGCAGGCTGTGTTCTAGGCAGATGGTACATTTCGTTAGGCCAGAATACTGGGATTCTTTCCAAGGGAGGTCTACTTGATAACTAACTAGAAATGAACTGATTACAGGAGGCAGATTTCTGTTCACAGTGTTACGCAGAATCTTAACAATAATTATTTTAACTTGATCTGTACACTGATGGGGGACTCTGGACCCCAGCTGCTTTTTCTTGCTTTAATTTTATTCGCGTTGAGACCTTGAGAAATTATGCTAAACCATCATCATTACCATCATTTGGGGTTGGTGCCCTAGATCTTGTGGGACCCAAGAACTATGCCCCAGTTCCATCCCTCCACCTGGCATTGAAGCAGCCACTGCCACCCCTCAGGTCATCCCTGATCACCGAGGAACGTGCCTCCCAAACAGCCTCCACTGGGGACCCACGGGAGATGGCAGTGCGCCCCCTGCAGACTGCCGTGGGCTTTGCGTTCAGACCAACCTGAGCTGGAGCTGAGCCCTGATTTACTTGCTGGGTGACTCTGGCACATTAATTAGCCTCCCTGAGTTAGTTTTCCCATCCACACATTGGGAGGAATAATGACAAGTCCATGGGGTTGATGTCACATATAGCAAAGTGTCTAGCCTACCATTTATATCAAATCTCTTGTCCTGAGGGCTTTCTTTTTAAAAAGTGTTGCCAGGGGGAGGGTATAGCCCAGTGGTAGAGCACATGCTTAGCATGCACAAGGTCCTGGGTTCAATTCCCAGTACCTCCATTAAAAAATAAAATGAACAAATAAACAAACCTAATTACCTCCCCCTACACACAAAAAATAAAATAAAAAAGCGTTTCCAATTTGTTCCTTCCCCAACTTCTTCTGCCCCAATCGTATAATTGCTTCCTTTTGCACTCTCCAGGGATGAGGGTGGGTGGGAGTTACAGTCCGAGGTTCCCAGATATCTTACCCTTGCCCCTAACTTAGTTCCCTCCGTCCTTTCTGGGGTCATGTAGTGTACACCTTAGCAAGCTACTGGTGACGGGGGCTGGGTCTGTGGTTTAACAGGGCTTGTTTCCTCACCCATGGCTCCAGCGTGGTGTCTGTGGCTGGCTGCCAGTTGTCAGGCTCTACAGTCCCCAGATCCTGGACATGCCAGACTTGCTCTTTTCAGTCACCAGAACCAGACTTCTGGTCTGCTATACATGCAGAGTGGAGATGACTGGTGTACCCTGACCTTCCCAAGCCTCTGTGTGCTCCATCGTCTCTCTAGGTGCTCTTTAAGGACTCACTGCTTGAGAGCAAAACCTTTCCTTATGTCCTCCCTCAGTGATCCTTCAGAATATCATCACGATGGTTCTATCAAAAAAAAAAAAAAAGGATGCTGTTATAGAGTGACAGTTACAGAAACGCTTTTCCTCTGCGGAAGAGAAGGATCCTTCTCATAACCTCCTCTGCGCTTCCCCTCCCTTACTTCCCAGTATTCCTTGTGCCCTCCCCCTTCCATCTGCTGCCCAGATCCTCCACTCTCCACCACCCCAGCTGTTCCTTGAGTCTGGGGGGTGCTCCCTAGAGACCCTTTCATCCCTGTATCCATCCATCAACCCCGCAGAGCCTCAGGATCCAGGAGATCGTCCCTCGGTTCACGTGGGAGGTGGGGGGTGGAGGAGAGGGACCAGGAGAGAGGAATCTGCTGTCTCTTTCTCCTCTTTGAACAAACGGGCATCCTGGACTGGACTTCCTCTGTGGGCCTTAATTGTTTATTTTGTCAGAGTTATGCTCCATTCTCCCTTTCTGTCTGCCTTTCCCCAGTAATTCTGTATTCCCTGCAGCAGCCTGGCCCAAGAGACCACAGATGGTTTACTCGGTCTGAAGAGCGTCATTTAATGTTTGCCCTTAACTTTCATAGCCCCCTCCCCCACCCTGGTCCTTCAGCTTTTGTACTGCACCCTCGTGCTGTGCGTGGACCTTCAAGCTGGTTCTGACCTGCAGGGCTAACCACATGGTAGCATCTTTCCCTTTCCCTGTGCAGGACTCATCAGTCAGCAGGAAGGGGTGGAGCGAGGAGAAAGGATGGGAGGAGCATGCTGCCTTGTAGCCCAGGGGCCTTCTCTGTGGGTTAAGGGTCCTTGGGCTCCTCAGGTGACGGTGCGCCCCCTCCCACTGTGTGCCGGGCACACCACACACTCTCCCCTCCAACATACACACATGCCATTTATTTATTGTCTCCATTCAACTCCTTTCAAGCAGCAGAGAATGAAAGGCCTCTCACCGTGTCCTGTTGGAGTGCTTTCTGTGCTGATTTGCTTTTCTTCATCTGCCAGGCCTCCAGCCCAAAGGGCCAAGTGAATACTCAATCTGATGCACATGGATGATTTCAGACCCTTTTAACCCAGATAAAGGGAAAGAAAGAAGCCACCTGGGGTTTGGTGCAGTTCATCCATCCAGTATATTTCTTCCCGGTTTCCTTTTCTCTTCCCAGTCCTGAGGAGAACCCTCTTGTGCGGACCCCCACGCCAACCCACCCACAGGACCTCACCTTACGGCCGCCTGTGGGACCCCCTGAGGCAAGGCCTCTGAGTAGGGCAGGGACCTCTATCTGAGCTGCTAAGTGCTTGGAATGTGTTATTCACCCAGCAACTGCGAGTGGATTAGAAACGGGATCTTTGGTATGTGCCATCTAGACAATCATTAGCCAGATTCCTTTCTGAGAAGTTTGGCTATGTGGTCTTCAGGTCACTACAGCCTCCTGTCGGAACTTCCTTCCCAGAGGGCCAGTCGCATCCTGGATTCCTTGGCCCTGACACATACTAGGCTTTAATCACTCCTTTGGCTTCCAGGGAAGGACATGGCGGCCGTGCAGAGGACCCTGATGGCTCTAGGCAGTGTCGCAGTCACCAAGGATGACGGCTGCTACCGGGGAGAGCCATCCTGGTTTCACAGGTAAAAACTCCCTGCCAGCCCCCCAGGAGCAGAGGGTAATGTTAGCGAGAAGGAGCATCAGAAGCCTTGTCACGGCCCAGAGGTGCTTGGACGCAAAGGCCCTAGGAGCAAGCACTCCCAGCCCCACAGCCGAGTCCCCCCCCCGGAGCAAGGAAAGACCCACGGTGCAGAAAGAGAGCTTAAACTCAACCCAGTAGCTCAGTGGGAGGTGAACACGTCGTAGCAGGTAATTAACTCTTCATGCCCCTAACCCCCTCTGCTTCTTGAGAACTATAAAAAGGTACCAGCTTGTGGCGTTTTAAAGGAACCTGGTCTGAAACTCCTGTGTATTGGCCAGTTGAAGCCCTGCTTTTAGCTCCCACTTTGTTAGTGACCTACTGAGTCCTACATGGCCCCATATTATTCACCATCTGACTCTTCACCGAAGTTTGCAGCCCTCTGGCCTAGAGTGAGGCATTTCCCCTGCTTTGCTCCCACACCCCTCAGCTCTAAAGGGGAACGGTGACCCTTGGTCCCATACAGGGAGGGGTGGAACAGGATTAATGACTTTGCAAGAAGAGCTGACTTCAATTTTCACAAGGGCTTGAGGTAACTGTGAGGGGGGGACAGGAAAGCTGTCTGAGAGTAAAGTCCCCAGAGAGGCATCACTGGTTTCTTTGCTGTCGAAATTCTGGAAAATCATCTGAGCTTCTAAGGAGCAGAGATGTAGGACCTGTTCGTGGTGGGACCGTCGCCCAGGGCGAGAGCATAGTTCATAGAAGGACTGTCGTTCAGCATAAGGCCTGCCCTTCTACCTGGTGACCCTTGATCCCCCATAGAGCCTGCCTAACTGCTCATCTAGGGAAAGGTTTGGAAATGGTCAGAATGACCCTGTTCCATCTCACTCCCTCTGCCCAGGAAAGCCCAGCAGAACCGGAGAGGATTTTCAGAGGAGCAGCTCCGCCAGGGACAGAGCGTGATAGGCCTGCAGATGGGCAGCAACAAGGGGGCCTCCCAGGCAGGCATGACCGGGTACGGGACGCCCAGGCAGATCATGTGAGGCGCCGCGCCCGCCCCACGGAGAGAGGACGGACGTTCCACGCCGCAGTCTCCGTGATCAAGAAATAGCTAGTCACCTTCCGGCCTTCTCCTCGTCCCAAAGCCTCCTGTCCCTGGTTGTTGCAAGTGCTGCGTTTCTGCCGCAAATCCACGTTGCCTACTGCCGCCACCTTCTGTTCGTTCAGAACTATGCAAAGACTCCGCTCCCTCCTCCCGAGCCCCCTCTCCCTGAAAGCCCGCCTTTGTCTGACTATTTATTTATTTATTTATTTGCCAGAAATTTCGCTCCTCAACTTATAGAAGGCACCTAATAAATGAATGAGTCTTGCGTCTTAAAGTGTAAAGTTTCTTCTTTGTCTTAGGGACTTTGCGGGCAGGGCTGGTCTTCATTTCATTCAGGAGGCCAGCAAGATGGAATTAAGCTTAAATGGTAGCTGTAAAAATATAGGTTAACCTTGAGGAAGGCTTGCGAGGTTGTGTGGTTTACCTTGGCAACTGAAGTAGAAAGCGTAGGAATAGTTTTGCCCTCTCTGACAGCCGAAAGCCAAGAGTTCAAGTATGAGGTCTTTGACCCCCACATATTTTTGATTACCTACCTTGTACCTGTTATGCTAGACTCTCTGGGGGTACAGGAATGAGCAAGATGAAGCCTCAGTTTTTTAGGAGCTCTCAAAGAGATGACCAGGAAGTGTCTGATGGAGGGGTGGTTTTGTCAACTGTGCGAGTGATTACTGGTTGAAGGAAAGAGCAGTTTTCACTTCTCTGTCAAAAATCTTCCCACACCAGAGGCCAGATCCTGGGTCTGATGCAGACATTTACACAGTTTCTTCATCAGCCAGGAGTGATAGAATGTAGATTGCTCTCTTACAGTCATTTGTAAGGTCTAACCCCCTAAAACACTTGGACATTGCCTAAGATTGAGATCTAGTTAAGATGGGATAGGGTTTAAAGATTTTCTCATCTGTAGAAAACTTGAGAAAGCAAATAAGCCTGGGGACCACCAAGTCATCTTACACTTTCCTGCCAGTAGAAACAAGAAAAAAAAGTGACACATTTAGTAAGAAAAGAAATAAGGTCTTTTATTCATATAAGAATTTTTTATAACTTTTTTATTGAGTTATAGTCATTTTACAATGTTGTGTCAAATTCCAGTGTAGAGCACAATTTTTCAGTTATACATGAACATACATATATTCATTGTCACATTTTCTTTTCGCTATGAGCTACCACAAGATCTTGCATATATATACTGCATTATATACAGTATAATCTTGTTTATCTATTCTACATATGCCTGTCAGTATTTACAAATTTTGAAATCCCAATCTATCCCTTCCCACCCCCCTCCCCCTTGACAACCACAAGTTTGTATTCTATGTCTATAAGTCTGTTTCTGTTTTGTATTTATGTTCTTTTTTTAGATTCCACATATGAGCAATCTCATATGGTATTTTTCTTTCTCTTTCTGGCTTACTTCACTTAGAATGACATTCTCCAGGAACATCCATGTTGCTGCAAATGGCATCATGTTGTCAGTTTTTATGGCTGAATAGTATTCCATTGTATACATATATCACATCTTCTTTATCCAGTCATCTGTTGATGGACATTTAGGCTGTTTCCATGTCTTGGCTATTGTCAATAGTGCTGCTATGAACATTAGGGTGCAGGTGTCTTTTTGAAGTAGGGTTCCTTCTGGATACATGCACAGGAGTGGGATTCCTGGGTCATATGGTAAGTCTATTCCTAGTCTTTTGAGGCAACTCCATACTGTTTTCCACAGTGGCTGCACCAAACTTCATTTCCACCAGTAGTGTAGGATGAAGAATTGTTAATTAACAAGAAAAGGTAAAATAAATGAAGCTATAGACACCGCCATAGTCTAAATGTTTGAATTGCTGGTTTTTCACACTGTGTTCTTTGCAATTCTAGGCTTTTATAGAGAGTCTTGAGGGGTTCCCACGGTGGGGTGGTCGGGTGGGTGGGTGATTGGGAGAGGGGAGGAGCCTGAATTCTGAGTCTCCACTGTGCTTCAGTGAAAAGTGTTACTGATCTTATGTATTTTATATATTAGGATTCAGCACAAGATTATAAAAGACTTCTAATATTAAAAAAGAGCAGGAAAAAAGGATTATGCTAAAGGAAATTAGCTAGTGAGTCTTGTAAGGGACCTAATGTGTCCTCTCAGAGCCTTATTGACCCTCTGACAACCACTGGTGAGTTGTCCATTCCTGGAAGGATGTTATACGAACATGCAACTGAGTTTCCTCCTCAAACCTTACCCTGGAGTTGCCACAAAAGCAAGAGAGGAAGGTTGATGGATCCTCCCTAAAATGATATAAAACTGGGAAGAAATTCTTGGCAAGAGATAGAAGCTGGCTGGGCCCCTGTTTGGGTTTGGGATTGGGGGGCCATGGGAAACAGCTTCCATCAGTGGGGTGGGGAGGGCAGGTGTGGGAGAGAGCTTTCAGGCTATGCCTCTTCTGTTCCCCACATCGCCCTGGCTCCACCGGTGCTGTGCCAGAGACACTAAGGGGCAGAAAAGCAGCTCAATCTAGGGCGGCGCAGAGCCCGGCTGGAAAAGACAAACATATTGAGTCCAACTCACTTCATGAAGCTAATTTAACCTTGATTCCAAAACCCAGTGAGGTTAAGAAAAGATTAGACTGATTTCACTTGGGACCACAGATGAAAATTCTAAACAAAATAATATCTAACCAACTCCAACAATGTATTTCAAAAATCTATCAAAATGAACCATTTTTTTCTATTGAGAAAATTCTTCTTCTTCTTCTTTTTTTTTAATGGATGGGCTCTTTGGGACCCACTCTCTTATAGAGCCAGAGATAGCCCTGAGGAAAACTTGAACCCGTGTTTCACTCCTTGCCTTTTTCTCTTCTAAAGTCATAGAGAAATCACCTATTCCAAGCCCTGAATTTTATTTATAATACTGGAGACCAAGGGAGAAATGACTCCTCTAACGTCATTTAGTGAATTAATCTTTGGAGGGAGATTTAGATCCAATTTCCTAGGCTCCCAGAGCAGCGCTTATTTCTTTCTATGGCCTTTCTGATAATTCTCTCTCACTAATTCTTCCTGAGGTATTACTAACTAATGTGCTAATGTCTCATTCTATTTTTTCATTTATTTATTTATTCAAAAGCTGTAATCAGCAAAAGCTGTCAATGTGCTGAATGTAGGAAAATGACTAGAAAAATCATCCCTGTCAATCAATCAGTCAAGAGTTTACTGAGTTGCCAATACAGTTAAGGACTTGTATTATGAACTAGGAGATACACCAAAATACAAACGTGGCTCTTAACTGAATGAATTCAGAGCCGAGCTGAACAAACAGAATAGGCTGAATGGCTCCTTGTATCATTAGTTGCTTGTTTAAGAGCCAAATGACCACAATGTTCACTCAGACCCTCTGAAGGAAGACATCTCTGGCCTGAGATGGGCAGGGAATGTTTGCTAGAGGACACTGGACTCAGGAACTTCTGCCATTATGAGACTGTACTGGCCATTTTACCACTTGTCCCAACCTGCCTGGACCCCAAGGAGTTAAAGTAATGAAGAAGAGGCTTGGATTTCAAGACAAATCCTTCCTGGGTGGACTTGAGCAAGGGCCATAGTGATGTGAGAAATCCCTGTGGTACCCATGTCTGGGAATTTTATTCCATCTTAGACCTCTGGGAGGCAGGATTAAAGGTTAAGCCTTAAAGAAAGGCATAAAGTTTGTTTGTTTTCAAGTTACTTTTCAAAAGGCCAAACTCGGTCACCATTGTTAGAGCTCACCTTGATGCGGAACATACAGAACTTTCCATGGTGATGGTTGCAGGTCCCCCACAGGACCAAGATACCCCGTCTCAGCTTCACATATCTGTTACCTCAACCCAGGAGCCAAGATCAAGGTTCCTGATGGTCACAGAAACAGAAAGGCTTGCTAACAACTAGTGACATCTGTAGGCATGCCACCAGGTCGCACCAGGCTGCACTGTGAATGCAGGTCCTGTTTCTGATATGTCAAAGACAGAAAGATGGATTAAGAAAATGTCTGACTGCAGGCAGACAGACTAGGCCAGAGTTCTCTACTTTTGATTCCATCCCTCCCACAACAGCTGGGGCTAAAGCTGGGTCTTCCGTCAATAGAAACACGAAGCTCAGTTTTCACAAGGTCTTGTTTTTTGTTTCCAGGCATGCTGCCATTTTGGTTGACATTTACAGAAAGCTTTAATGATATAATAGATTAGAACACTATTGCTGATAGTGAATTTAATTGCCACGGCCTCAAATTAGCTAAACTGCTGATTTCATCGTAATTGAAATTAACATAATCCTGCTGACTGTGACACTTTCACTGCTATGGTAACAGCACGAAGATAAAATTTTAAATTATAATAGTATTATTGGCAGAAAGCACATCATTCCTGCAAGTTGTTTTGTATACCTAGTTCCCTTGAGCATTTTGAAGGCTAAATTTCTCCATTTGAACAGTCCAGCTCCTTGAATGATATAGATACAAGACCGTGTTTCACATGGGCTTGGTGATACCCTCATGTGCAGATGGTGACTAAGTTTAAGGCCGCTACATGCCCTGAGTAAGGTAAGATTCTCTGCTCCCAAGCATTGTTTAAGAACCACTTCAAATGGCAAGTGACAATGCTTGATAGTTTCTTTACCTATTTCAGCTCCATAAAATAATCTAATGGTTTAATTGGCTCTAGAGTATAGTCAAGTCCATTTATTTAAAAGAGCAGGCTCTTTTCTCTCTCAAATTATAGATCTACTTAGCATGCTATGATTCTTTCTAATTACAAGCAGTGGTGATTGAGGCAGAATAAACTCTAAATAATCATGCAAATCCCATGTCTCCCCAGGGACCCTATTGCGACATTAAAACCACTGGCTAAGGGGGCCAACTGAATTGTTTTCTTCTAGGCCTCCGGTGCTTAGCTTTTCTCCATGTGATATGACATGCTGTAAATTGTAAGAATGGGAATTTTCATGTCAAATAAGTTATTTGCCATGGTATGCACCCAACAAAGAAAAGAAACATAATTAAATATTTTCTAACATAAATTCTTTCTGGAATATATAAGTCAAAATTACCTTGTATTGCAAAAAGTAGGTATGATGTAATCCATACTAGCATCTCTGAGCAATGCTCCTTGAAGCGCATGGAGATTCTAGATGTTGGCTTGTTGTTGTTTTATTATCTTGCTGTTGCTTTGTTAATAACACTGATCTCAACTGATGTTTAACACACTTTACTATCACCCTAGCTTCAACGTATCTGTGCATTGGGCCAGCATAATAATTATTCCCTTTTTAAATTTCAAAACATATTTCCCCCCTTGATAAAACTTTATAAAATATCCAAACAATTCAGGGAGTGTGACACTTCAATCTCATCGTCCAGGATAACCACTGTTCACAGTGTACTGTATATCATCATAGGATATTCAAATCCATATGTAATCAGCAAAACGTTTTTCGAATGTCTCCATCTTCATTATCCCTTTGCAGGGAACTAGTTCCTCTTGGATACAACCTGTTCACCATAAAGCTTCATAGGAAGGGGAGGGCAGATACTGTCTCAAGAAACAGGAGGATGTGGCTCAGGGGGATGTCCTAACAGGACAGGAAGAGGAAGTAGTACTTCCTACATGGAAAGCTCCTCCACATGGAAATGACTGAATAATTTGCCATTGAAAATCCATTGAATGGATGTATCACATTTCAATTAATTGATCCTTTATTGTTGAATTTTGAAACATTTCCAAGTTTCACCACTAAAATTAATGCTAAAAGAAATTCTTATAGATATATCTTTACATTAATTTCCTTAAAATAACTTCCTAGATGCTACATAACCGTTTTTGATTAATACAGTCAAGTCAGATCCACACTGCCAGTTTACACTCACCTGTTAACGACAAGTGAGGCCATTTCTCTACACTCTCACCAGCATTATCACTTAAATGTATATTTGTGAATATTCTGGAAGACATTGTCTGCATACTCGGATGTCAATGGAACTTGATGTTCTTCCTGGGCAGCTGCAAAGGATTTTTATGATTGCTCGGTCTTTGCCCCAGATCCCAGCATTTTTCATTTCTACAAAAGAGCACAGTAAATCCATGAGCTGTTCATGCTTGTTAATGACTCTGAAGTGGACACGGTTGGCAAAGACAGAAGAGCCAACCGGAAAAAAAAAAAATCCAAAACATGGGACCAGAACAGAAATTATTGTTTCCAGAATTTAACTTGAATGTCTGAGGCAAGAGAATTAAAGCAGAGTGTGAAATTGATTTGTCATTCAGCAAAATCAAAGTTCTGCTATGGAAACGGGCCAATTATATATTCTCAAAATAAATATGTCAACTTTCATGGCCCTGAGCTGAGACCATAAAGCTGTTTTGAAGGGCAAGGGCCCATCTCACAATGGTTCCAATGAGCTTGGGCTGAATATGGCTCTTGCTGCCCTTTAATTAATGAAACAGATATTGAATGGCCATCTGTCAGATAAATTTAAGAATCTATTTTGGTTCCACATTCTTGGACCAATAATTCTTTGGGAGAACATTGCCATCAGTCTTAGATGGGATAAGCTTGGCTCCCGTAGACTGCAAAATGAGAAACTCTGCTGGAGAAGAAATCCTGCTTCAGAAAACTGCAGGGAAAAACAGTGGCCTAGGGGAATTTCACTGCAAAAATATTTATTGAGTAGATACTAAAGACTGGGTGATCTATATAATTCATCTCCTCTAATGCTTATAACAATCCTGCAAATTGAGTATTGACATAACTTTCCAGATCCAGAAAATGAGGATCAAAGAGGTCAAAGGATTGCCCAAGATCTCACAGTAAGAGAGGAAAATAGAATTTGATCTCTGAACATTATGATTCCAAAATTTTATGAAATTCAATGAATACTGCTACATCCTAAACACACTGCTAGGCTCTAGGGAATACACAGGGGAAGATGTGGTCCCTGTACTGAACTAGCACTTAATCTCTCTACAGTAGGAACTCACAGTGAAGAGCTAACCTGTTTATGATTCAGGAAAGCACAGATATGACTGATTTTCTGCTCCCTGCTCAAAGGATAGGCTTAATTCCTTCCTGAATTCAGAGCACCCTTGTGTATACAAGTAACCAACACTTATGGTAGCTTGTTTTACAAATGAAATTTTAACCTATGATTTTTGATCAGAATTATTTCTGCAAAACCATGCAAATTTTATGCAAATCTTTCTTTTTCTTTTGACTCTTTTAATTAGGGCCAAGATTAGGGTAAGGTGGAAGAGGTATTCTCTTGGAGCACAAAAATTAATTATGAGAAGCAGCCTAGTCTAGAATACTGTAAAAGGAATAAGAAAAGGCAAACTAGGTCTTTAGCAATGCCGTGTTCATTAATTCATAGTAATTAATAGATTTTATTAATTAATATTTAATATATTAGCCAAGACTTACTGAGCACCTGCTGTACGTCAGGCCCCGTGCCACCCTCAGGGTGTTCGTAAGGAACAGAGACTCAGCTGATGTGGGTTTATCACAAGGATAGTCGGGAAGCAGAGCCCCTTCCCTGAGCAGCCCTGCCTCGCGGCTCTGAATGACTGTGGACAATAATCACTCTCCCAGTCTGATGCCAGCCCAGTGGATAGACTGCATCCATCACTGGTTTGCTAAAACACTAAGGCATTTTATCAGTGAGGCTGAAAAGTCCGTATCTTGAGAAGAAGATTTGGCAGCTGTGGGTAACTGTCAGTTGACGCTATCAAGGACTTCTAGTGACATTCAACTTGCAAAAGAAGTGCAAAAATACCATTTAAGATAAAAAAACTTTCCGGCCCATTGAAGCAAACTGATGCACTGACTGATCACTTAGCAGAGACATCCACCCTTATGCCCTTTATGCTTGACAAGAAAGTGAGAGAATGGCCACAATTGCCTCAATAAGTCAGAAGCACTTAGCTTGTTGGGAAAGGTGATAAAATCCCCCTGGAGGCTCCTGCATCCTGGTGCGAGGCCCATGAATGTCCTCAGCCACATTGTAGAATTCTCAGATGAGATCAGAAACCATGTGATGGGCAGGAGACATCCTGGCAAATAAACACGTATCTCAGATACCCTGAGGTTTTCGGCAGGTCAGCTTAATCAAAGAGCAATACCAGTGAAAAGGAATAAAGTATTAAAAAAAATAATTTAGTAGCCGATGCTACAGAAACCACACACAGACCTTGTACGTGCTGGCTGGAACAAAACCTGAACCTAAAGTTTGTACTTGAAAAAAAAGGAAAAACCCCCTTATTCGACACTAAATAATTGCCCACAATTAGGGTAGAAAATGCTGGAGAGCCAAGATCTTGTTTTTAAGAGAAGGGGTCTAATTCAATTCAGAAATATTCTCTCTTGAGGGTGAGGGGGTGGAGAGGGTAGGATTTTGTTTTACCACATCACTGATGTTTTAATTTGGATTTTAGCTGTGCTCCCAAGCGTCTGATCTTTTACAGAAATGATCAGAACATATAACAAAGGATTTCTCATTCGCCATTTGTAGATTTCATCAAGGCTATTGGGATCTTATTGTGAGCAATTTAGGATAATGAGCAAATAGCTGAACAGTATTTATTTCAGATTCCAGAGTATGTGCATAGCCTCTGGGGAAGTTGGAATGACCAGGGGCTAAACTCCAAAGGAGCTTAGAGCATCGAGCAGTGTGAGAGATGAAATTGGTGAAGAAGCCAGTTCTGCAGAGAGCTGTGTAGGACTTGATTCTGCTAAGAAGGGGATGTTCCCCAGGCCGACTTTGGCCTTGGAACACACATTCAAACTGATTTAATTGCTCCTGTCCCTCTGTTTTCCTCTCCTCTTGTTTTTATTCCTCCTTCTCTTCCCTGCCTCCCTATGCCACATTCATTTTTGATTCATCTGTTTTATTTCATTCTTTCTAATGGTTCTCGTTTTTCATCATCTGTCATTTCCCCAATCCTATCCTTTGCATCTGATTAATCTCATTTTAAAGTTGGTTTTTCCAAAGTATTCTTTTGTATTCTAGTGACCTTTGCATAATTTCCAAAATCAATACTTTTTAGTGCTGCAGTTCATTCCCTCATCAAACTCTGAGCTGAAGCTTTGCCAGCTCAGCACGTTCATAGCTTCTGGAGGGTTCTGCCCACCATCTGGACCAATCCAACCCCCTAGGGTCTGTCTGGTAGAGATGTGTTGTAGAATGACTTCTGGACTAGTTTACCCAAGCGCTCCTTAGCCCAACCACATGTTTTGTTTTGTTCTTACTGAATTTGAACATTCTTTACATCAGGCACCTGAAAAGGAAAAAGAGGTCTTTTTAATGTGTCCATTGAACCAAAAAGAAAAGAGGCATTAGCCATCCAGCCCCTTATTCTCCTGTTACTGGCCCAATGCAGGACAATCTCGTCTGAGCATTCATCTCTTGCTGTTGATGTGGCTGCTCTTGGATTATGTACTAACAGCTCCTCCTGGACCATGACTCAGTCATAGGGCTCTATCCTTCACCCTCCTCACCGTGGAGGGAAAAGGAGTCAGAAGAGCATGGCGAGGTTTCAAGATAACATCTAGATAATATGGTTAGAATGCCACCGGCAGCAGCCCCAGACTATGCGCAGGCTGTGGAATTTTTGCAATGCTGTCCAGGAAAGGCAAGTTCACTCTGTTGAGAATGACGAGCCTCCAATGGTCTCCCTATTCCTACCGATCTCCAGGATGTTATGAGCTTGTGTCATTCCAAAAGAGAAGGTGAAGTCCTACCTCCCACAATCTCAGGACATGACTTTACTTGCAAATAAGGATGTTGCAGATTTAATAGGTTAATAGGTGATCAAGGAGCTTGGAGACAGAATATACAGATGACAAGCTAAATAACCAACAAGACAACATGAGACAGGCCACAAGATAGTGTTTGATAGATTATTATAACATTATTTAAGTGTCAAGTACTGATATGAACAGTAAAGATTTTGAGTTGCAGGAAGAAAGGAGTGCCGTGGGCTTGGGTGGAGATGCTGGCAAGAGAGCTACAAGTAGGGTGTTGAAAGGGGTTAGGATTTGAATAATGTATTGTGGACTGGGGCACAAATTTAGAAGAAAGGGCTGCTTATAGCAGCCTCTGTGATTCCATGGCATTTTGTTGACACCTTCTTGATAGCACTTATTACATAATGTAGTCAGTGGTTCGCCTGTCTGCCCCGACTCTTGAGAGCTTTTTAAGAGCAGTGGTATATTTTATTCATTAAAAAAATATTGGCACCTGTCACATAGTAGGCATGAAATAACTGTTGAGTAAACAGATGGGTGGGTGGATAAATGGATGGCTAAAGATTGAAACCACATGATTTGACAGAGCAGATTTAGCAGATGTGATGGGAGGACACAAAAAGGTAGCCTGGTGGCACACGGAGGAAGACCTTGAAGGTCAGGCTAAGGGGACAGAACCAAAGGAGACCGGGCTGCCATTGCTAAGGATGGAGGTGCCATTAGAGAGTTGTTTTAGGAAGATTTATTTAGCAGTGATGTGCACATGTGAGGGATAAGCCTGGAGGAGGAACACCTGTGAAGGGAATATTGCAACAGTCTAGATCTAGGGGTTCTCTAAGATGCTCCACGTCATTTCATTTTTCAAAAAGATCCATGTGATGTGATGCAAAGGATTAGGATCAGGCTCCCTGTGAGTCAGCAGGAAAAGAGAGGCTAGGATCACTGTCATGTCATTTTATTACAGGACAAAGGGCAATAGTGTTAAACAGCTGGCTGGCTTCCCAGGCTCCTGCGCAACCTGGTGTTTCCTCAGGATCCACTTCCCGCTGCAGAGACTGCTCAGCGGTGAGTGGTGATCAGATGGCGACTTTGTACGTGGCCATTTGTCATAACAGAGAAAAGTGGATCCTAAGTAGCAGAAATGAACTTCATCTGTGGCGGGAGTGCTGGCCTCTCCTCCAGCTAGGCAAGGACAGAAGTGTCACCCCTACTCCCAAGTGCCTTCTATGCCAGGGGCTCAGAACCTTGCTCATGTGAGGTGGATGACTTGGCCCTTCCTCCAGGCCTTCAGATGTGCTGGGCTCACCTTTGGGACAGAAGGTTGAAGCATCTTAAATGTTTTCATGTGATGTATTGGTATATTGGGTAAGTTATGTGCTCCTAACCATCACTTCAGACTTCAATGGGGAGATGTTTTGCCTCTGATCCAGGTCACCACACACCATCCACTCAGTGGGTAGACACCTGCCCCCCTTCCCTCAGCACAGGGGCCTTTGTTCCTCAGAAAGGAACAGAAACCTCTTCACTGTCTTTCAAGCTGTTTGTAACTGGAAGCACCAGACTACACCTGGCCATTGTGATTGTCTTTGGCCATGTGTTCTGGAATTCAAAGGATTTTGCCCCAGAACTTTCACACCAGTAAAAGCAAAAGGAGATGACTGCAAACTCATTCACCAAGCCTTTATCTTGTTCCCCCACTTCCTTTGCTATTGCCTCTCAAAACCAGAGGCTTATCTGGAGTTTTGACTTCTGGATATGATCATTTTCCCTCCACATTTTATCAAGAAAAATGTCAAACATATAGCTGAAGAATTCTATAGTGTAAATGCATATACCCACATCCAGATTCCACCATTAATATTTGCTATACTTGATTTATCCGTATCTACCCATCTGGAGGGAGTCACTTTTTAACAACACTTGTCTTGACACAATGAACACATTTTCAGTAATAATCATGAAACAAAATGAATAACGACAATGTCTAGAAAAACTACAGTGAAAAATTTTATTCAATTTTGTATGTATAATTATACAAGCAAAAATAAATTCAACAGAATAAGTGTTGCATACAAAATATTGTACATTGCAGTTCACACTCTGTATAGTTATTTTAAATATAAATAAATCCCAAATGGCCACGTGGAGTAACAGGAATGAAATAACTGCAGTTCTGTTTCTTCATCTGTACAACCATTGTGCTGTTATTGCTTCTGCTGTCTCTCTTGTTTAAGTGCAAGAGTATTTGTCCCACAGGGGTTCTTGAAGAAAGATTCTATCCCCCCAGATAAGCTCAGATGATTCCAAACTGTGAGAAATGTGCTCTCAAAATGAGCTTGGGTCCCAGGGTCCTCTCGTGTGTGAGACGAGACCAACTCTACCAACAGGAGTTCTTCTAGCTAACTTCTACATAACATTCCTTATGTATTAAATGATGAGTAATTAAAATGTGCTCATTTGAAGCTTATGTAGATATTATTAAAACTCGGTTGTAGGCAGCAATTGTCTGAACTTACACCAAAGTTGTTTTTTTTTCAGAGAGGAGTATTTTATCACCGACATAATTTTAAATTACTGGCCAATGATGATAATAAAATAGTAGACTGTGGTTGGTTTTATGATTACTTTTAAATTCTGTGCACACAGTGCAGCCTCCTGTGATTTGCTGCTCCCACCATTCTTGGTGTCAAAGAGAAACAGAGACACACACTAGTGAAAGGCTGGAAAGACAGATTTTACTCAGGACTTGTGTAATAGGGGAAAGAGATTCAGAATAGAAATTTGCTAATTCCAAATACAGTAAAGACAGCTGGTGATTTATGGCAGAAAAGCAGAGTGATGGGGCCAATAGATGGAAAATTACTAAGAAAAAATATAAAGTATTTTTTATATACAGGGGGATTTGCTAAAGGCAGGCCAAGGATTTGCACATCAAAAGTAGAGGATGAGGAACTTGCCCAGATATCAGGGTGGGGGGATCGATCCTCTCTAACCTGACGGCAGGGTTCTTACTGCAGCTGGGCAGGCAGCTGACGTCAGGGCCCAAGGATAAGACCTGATGGTAAAGCGGGCTCAGAGGAGCCTGTGTGAAGTTTGATGTCTTTGTCAGTGCAAAGTGCCCAGGACATACATTTTACTCATACTGGCAAAATGAGTAGTTCTAGAAATAAGGGAAATAATACAGAAAGGATGGGCAACTAAAAAAGACTTCATCTTTAAGTTTCCCAATCTTGTCATTAGAAAGTCTAAAGCATTATTAGTCATTTTTATTAGTATTATTAATAAATAACAAAGCCAGGAAGTGAATCTATACAACATGACACAACATGACACCTTCCACGGCTTTCAGCAGACAGGTTCTCCCTTGCTTCCTGATGACTGGCCCTTGCATGGCATGGAGTTTGTGTCGGGGTCAGCAGAGCAGCGTTTCTCCATTAAAGTGCAATTGATCAGCTTTCCACGGATGCCCAGTGCCCAGAGGGAAGCCCGGCTGTGTCACAGGGACAAGAAGTGCAGTGTGTGGGCCTTTCCCACCCCTGTCTGCTGAGGAAGGTCCTGACAGCAACCCCTCACGGTTACTCTCCTCTTCCTGCCCTTGAACCTAACGCAGGTTGACACAGGAAGAGCAGGAGAGATGGGAACAGGGGACTTTCATCAGAAGGGGCCTGGGTTACTGAGGACTGCAAGAGGAGGCAGAGAAAAAAGGGGGGAAAAAACCTATTGGAGACGGATTTTCACAGAGTGTAGCTGGAAAGTTGAGAGCAGAACTGGAGAGTGAAGCTTCTGGAACAGGCAGGAGATGTGAGCAAGAGAAATGGGGGCGTGGGCATTACTATATATAAAATAGATAAATAATAAGCACATACTGTGTAGCGCAGGGAACTATTTTCAATTTCTTGTAATGAGCCATAATGGAAAAGAATCTGAAAAAAATATATGTATACATAGGTATGTATATATATAACTGAGTCGCTTTGCTGTATACCTGAAACTAACATTGTAAATACACTATGTCAATAAAACATAAGAATTGAAAAAAAAAAAAAGAAATGGGGATGTGGAGGTTTCTTTTTTTCTTATTGAGGTAAAATTGGTTTGAAACATTATATAAATTTCAGGCATGCAACATTATAAATTGATATTTATATACACCCCAAAGTGATCACCTCCCTAAGTCTAGTTACCATCCTCCACCATGCAAGTGACCCCTTCACCCATTTCAGCCCCGACCCCTGTGCAGTGTGGGGCTTTCTAAGAAGCATCACTGAGGGTTAGGAATTAGATTTTTTAATATTCTTGAGTAGATGCAGGCAAAAATTTAAATGACTTGTAAATATTTGAGGGATGTTGGACTGTGTCCTTGTGAGGCAACCTTGCCTTGAGGCTGGGTTCTGAGAGGACTAACTCACATTAGAGTAACGTTCAGAAATCTTTAGTTTGGGTATGCAAAGCTGACTGCTAGGTCCCTTTAACATTCATTGTATAGCAACGAGGCGGCTCAGTTTCTGAACTGGACCCGGCGGAGGTAAATTGATTCCTTGCCTCTGAAAGCTAGCTTGCATGTGGGAGCCCATCCTTCTCAAGCGAGAATGTGAGGGGGTGAGAACTGGCTTTGAGGCACCTCTAGAAGTTCACATGCAGAACACAACACCTAAAAATGGACAAAGGAAACAGTGATGTTTCATCAAAACCTGCTGATGTGAATGTAAGTACAGAGTGAGACGCCTTCTCTGTTACTCAAATTCCATTTCTTGTTGACCCTGTTAGTAAAATGAGACTGGGTTACTTTATAAAAATAAAAGGGAACAAGAATAAAATACTGTATCTTCCTTTGGTACTTAATGGAGTTTACGAATGTGAGCTTGTTTTAAAGTGCTTACTTGGCAATTGATTTGCAGCTGTTTTTCTAAAACTCCAGGGTAATTGTGCTGATCTCTACACAAATTCCATTTTAAAATTTAATCAGGGCTAACCGAGACTGAGCTTAAAGTGTATAAAGTATAATGTGTTACTGTGCTTAAAGACCCAACCTCGGCCTTGTCGGTCCTACATGGGCTAGCATTTCTGTGTTTCCCTTTTTTTTACTTCTTTGGGGGAATGTTTGAAAGTAACTTGACACCGCAGTCAACTCATCCTCCAACAGAATGTTTTTCTCTTCAGAAACAGCACCCTTACTCCTACAGGGAAGCGCATTAAATGAGGTCTGGTCTAGTTCAATTTCACAAGGAGGGATAGAAGCTACGTTTTGCTCCAGGGGTGGACAAAGGTGTTTGGCAAAAAGAATGAGGGAGCCATGAATAATTGAGAATGTACTTGGCCACATATTAGCCCATTCATTGGTAGGATTAAAGATGGGAAGATATGTGCTTTGTTGGGAACAGTGAAGGAGAGTAATAGAGAATGAGGCAACTCTTAGAGGAGAGCGCCAAAGAGAGATGATTTCTTTGGAACTGGTGTTCTAGATTCTGGCCTTTAAAAGAATGTGTGGTTAAGAGTTGTTCCGTCACTGAAGCTTAGTTACCCTGACATGTCTAAATCTCTCCTTCAAAGAAGCTAAACTCTCGCTTACATTATTGAAGAATTTACAGCATCAAATGACAGAGGGTAGAGAAGAAAAAAAAAGAAGGGGGAAACAGTTAAATAATGTATTTTTTTTCCTGTCGCACAGAACACTTTGCACATCAGTGCAATAATACCAGTAATTTTCTAATCTGAGGCTTCTGTTTCAGTCTTTATTTTTCAATCATTCTTTCATTTGTAATTGAGAACCCGAGTCACAATCAGTTCGGTGGCTGGCTTTGAAGTACATGCACGTGAGGCAACAGTGAAATAAGCCCTTTGATCCCTGTCCTACAGCCCTACACAAACCAGAGCATCTTCCTTAACGTTTTCTTCTTACCACCAGGTCAGGAAACCCTAATTAGGAAATCAACTCATTTCTCTGAGGAACTCACTTATGTTCTTACTTTCAATCCTGCCTCAGCCCAGAAGACACTGATTGTGGGAGAAAAGCTATATGATACAAGTGCATACATCCCCAGAGCTGTGCACGCATGACTCGAGCCACATAGGAGCCTAACCTTGGGATCTTCAGGTCCTCTGGTCTACACTCCATAAAATTCAGGACTATCCTCTACAGCATCTATGTAGTGGAGTTAGAGAGTTGAGGAAAGGACTTGGGAACCATTTCACTAGAGTTCATACAATGTCTTTTTTCTCTGATTGATCTTCACTATGTGATTCAATGCAAGTCAATTTAGTACGCTTACATAAATAACTTGACTGACTCATTTAGGCCTTTCAGCACTAAGATTCTCCTGCCGGGGTGATTGCATTTCAGCTCTAGACTGCTTCTGATAGATAACTCTTTTATTTTTTGGAAGATATCCAATATCTCAGTTCAGGTGGTCAGTGCCCAAGGGAGGCCACCAGAGAGACGACCACCAAGAAAGCCCATCAGCAAAGCCAAACCCAAGAAGCAGCTCAAGAAGAAAGCTCCCTTCTGGAACGTCCAAAACAAAATCATCCTCTTCACGGTGTTTCTCTTCATCCTAGCGGTCACAGCCTGGACACTGCTGTGGCTCTACATCAGTGAGTTAAATCCGTGTGCCTTTGGGGTTAGGGTTTGCCCTGTGGGTTCTGCTCAGCAAGGCAGGCTCAATCTGCCCCTGGGGGGTGTCTGGTAGAATTTTCTTATTTCCCTGACTGATAGCCATTTTCAAAACTGTTGAGGTTTTAAGGAGGAAGAAACCCGAATGGTCGTTCTTATTTCTTCTTTTGCCACCACTGCTCTCTTCCCAGAGGAGCAGAGATGGGGAATAGGATGAGAATGCTTGGGAGCTTTGACTGGTTCAGAAATGTAATGCATTTTTAGCTTAAAAAAAAAAATGAATGGAATGCTAGGCTGTTGTATTTCCTCATCCACCCACTGCCTGTTCCTAGGCAACCTTGGATTTCCAGCTCCCTGAGCTTCATTTTACTCCTGCGCCTGTCTCTCGTTTTTGTATTTCTGTCTATCCAATGGATTACATTTTTGTCAATCTTATTGATCCTTTTGGATAGGAGTCATAACTGAGTTCTTCCTTAGAGAGCACTTACCTGTGCAGCTCAGGAACTATAGTATTTATTGATTCATGCTGGGCTTCCCACCTTATGCATCTTAATATATTTGATGCAAGGTATGTGTACTCTCAAGGATATGGAAATTTGGTTGGAAAGCCAGATTTATAGGCAAAGGATTAATGAATATTGTCTTGAGCTGTTCAGGTCACTTATAATATCAATATATAAATCAATATATAAATTGATCACCTTTTCGTGGCCCAGTGTAAGACATTAGGCATATCAAGATGCGTCTCCTACTTTCAAAAAGCTCACAGATGCACTTTCTACTTTCAAAAAACTCACAGTTCGGTGCTGGAGAGGGAATGTGAGTTGATTTTTTTTCTTTCTTCCTTTTTTTTTTTCACTTGAGCAATTACTTTGCAATCACAGAAGGGAGACATCTGACCCGCTCAGGGATAGAGTCTAGATAAGGCTTCATGAACTGGTTCCTGAAAATTCCTTAGACACATCTTGGGAGGGCCCACTATGAACTGAGCCCCATGACAGGCTCCGGATAGAGCAATAGACAAGAAAGACTCTGTCTTTACAGACTAGTATGGGAAGTCAAGCCAATAAGCAACTAAGAAACACAAAATTACACACAATCCCAACCCAGGACAGGCCAACTTATTTCCCATCAGTTCTCTGCTAGCCCTGAACTGATATGTTTGCACTACCCTAGCATTTCTATGTACAGTTTTGGGACATCACTGTGTAGAGGTAATTTGTTGATTGTGTGAGAATCAGACAAGGGCATTTCAGGAAGACAGACCAGTCTGAGCAAAGGAAAACTGAGAAATTTATGAAAAAGTGAGAATTTTTCAATTAAACAAGAGAGGTTAGTTTTGACACAAGAAATTTGGGCATGGAAGGTGGCCTTGAGAAATGTTAAAAAACAAAAATTAAACCAAGCAAATCTAGTTGGTTGTAGATCTAACTGGCTTTATTCAATGGCTCATGAGTCCGTAACATCCCATCTAGTAAATAAAAGGGCACTCTGAGTGGGTGTGTGAAATGGACCATTTTTTTAGGCAGGAGGGTGGGGCAAGGAAGCACAATAGTGAAAGAAAAGAAAGGATTGTTCAGGGACAGGCCATCTTCTTTTGGGGGTAGGGAGCAGCAGGGCTCTTTATCATGCAGATTACTTCACTAGAGTTGATCTGGACATTTCCAATTGTCTGTTTAAAGGTCACATTCCTGGGAGAGACTGAAATTGCAATTAAGTCTTGGTCTGCAGTCGGTCATGGGAGTAAGTGACTCCATTTGGGGCTTGTGATTTCTTTTTAACAGAAATGAGGTGCACAGCTCATCAGGGAGACCTTGTGTGGCTTGTGCACTGGGCTGAGCTCAGAGTGAGATAAACATAATCTTGCTGAAGGCTAAACTGACCTCTCTTGCATTGTTAACCCCTTGAGAACTTACTGATAGAAGAAGGATATATGTGCTTCTAAGTAGAAATCTCGGGTTTTGTCGACGGAAATGAAATGCGCAACAGAAAGGTTGAGAGTTATGTTTTATTCGGTGGACGTTTCTGAGGACTTGAACCCCTCGAGCCTGGGATGACAGCCTCTCAGATTGCTCTGAGGGACTGCTCTGCAGAGGTAAGGGAAGAGCCAGGATACACAGGAGTTTTTGCAACAAAGACCAGGTAGTTAGAACATCATAGATTACTGTTAATTAAAGAAAACCAGATAGCTTAAGTTAAGGAATTTAGTGCTTTTCTATGCACGGGAAGATGCAAAGGTCTGGGCTCAATGAAACCCTTCCTTTGATACACACCAACTATCCAGGGCCAGAATCCTGTGCTTTCACATATCTCAGGGTGCACTGTTGCAGGGGTGGCTGCAGAGGCCAGGCTGCCTGCTTGTCTGCATCTGAGTCCCCCAGCTCACTGTCGGAGGTGGCAGTAGTGGCTGACGACTTGAGGGCCACAGCATTCTTTGTTTACTGATATGACTTGCAGTATTTTTTGTTCACACTTTCATTCAAATTTTAAAGAATCTACAGGGAAAAAGAAAATCTAAGAATTACATTCCTGGTAAAATCAGAGATGAAAACTACTATTGCTTTATACAAGGGTCCTAGTAAAGAAAGGTGATTTGTCCAAGGTCACAAAACTTGTCCAGACCAAGTTCATGTGCCTGACAAACAGTGAGGCCAAACAAATCGAAATGTCAGTGTTTGGAGCAGAGAAAGGTTTATATTAAGGACCAAGCAAAGAGAAAGGCAGCTTGTGCTCAAAAGACCACAAATCTCTGATGGTCTGCAGGGAAGAATTTTTAAAGGCACATTTTTGGAAGAGGGCTGCAGTGTGTGTGACTTTCTTCTAATTGGTTGGTGGTGAGGTAACAGGGCTGTGTTTCAGGAATCCCAGCCATTAGCCTCTGGTTCTAACCAGTCTGAGGTCCACTTGCTTGTGCTCAGCCTCGTCACTGTCCTCCACCTGGGTGGGGGCCTTACTTCTTGTAGAAGAGAGATGTATCAGATGGTCATGTACATCCTTTGAGGAGGAACTAGAAACCCGCTTTATTGCTGCACTATTGTTTCTTGACTGCTTTTCATTTGTTTCTGCATCCCCTCACTTCCCTAATTAGTAGCAGTCTGAATCTGCTCTTTGGAACTCAGGGAAGGTCTGGGAGGTCGAAGTCCTTTTCCTACAAACAAGAAATGAGGAACATGGAAAGGCTTTTCTACCCAGGAGGGCCCCATAGGTTCCTGCTCGGTTTTCATACTCCCTTTTCTTTAATACTCCTTCATCTTGAGGTGAGCAGGCGTGGGACAAGAGAAGGAATAAATTTTGGATAGAGACGTTAGTCATGAAGTTGGCAGAGAAGGTCGGTTTTAAGGGGACTTGGTTTCATAAGTCAAAAGAACAAATGTAGGAGAGGTGCTCAGGCCTCCTGCCACTTCACCACACTCCACAGCCTCACTACGCTGCCCGGGGCTAATGTGACCTGGCATGGATCACACAGGGAGGCTGCTTCCTGCTGTTTACATAAGTTACACCTTTTTTAAAAAAATATTTTTAAGGCAATTTTATTGTGATATAATTTCTGTACAATAAACCATATATCCAGAGAAAAAAATAATTAGAAAAGACACATGCACCCCAATGTTTACAGCAGCACTATTTACAGCAGCCAAGACATGGAAACAACCTAAATGTCCATCACCAGATGACTGGATAAAGATGTGGTATATATACATAATGGACTATTACTTAGCCATACAAAAGAACAAAATTTTCCGATTTGCAACAACATAGATGAACCTGGAGGATATTATGCTTAGTGAAATAAGTCAGCCAGAAAAAGACAAATACTATATGTTAGTACTTATATGTGGAATCTTAAAAAAAATAAAACAAACGAACGTAACAAAACAGAAACAGACTGACAGATACAGAGAATGAACTAGTGGTTACCAGTAGGGAGAGGCATGGAAGAGGGGCAAGATACGGGTAGTGGATTAATAGAGTTACAAACGCTATGTAGAAAATAAATAAGATATAAGGATATATTGTACAATATTGTATATATAGGGCATATAGCCAATATTTTATAACTTTAAATGGAGTATAATGCCATTTGCAGCAATATCCATGGACCTGGAGATCATCATTCTAAGTGAAGTAAGCCAAAAAGAGAAAGAAAAATGCACCTTCTTTTTAATGCAGCCATCACTTCTTTAGCATTTCCACCTGCTGGGCATTGTGCTTAGAGACTGTTCTCTCCCTCTCTTCTTTTTTCTCCCTTCTTGCCTGTGAACATCTATTGAGCTTCCAAGCTAAATCAGGCACTCACTACCCTATGTTATGGACTGAAAGACAGCAGTAAGACCTTGTAACAAAAAGGAAAGGCTGAAAGGAAAGTCCCCATCTCTTGAAGCTATTCTCAGGTGCCTGTAGGCAGCTCACACCCAGCATTGTTGCTGACTGTCTGGTCAGCAGTTTCTGGCCCCACCTGATGCCCCGTCCCATGGCCCTCACCGGGCAGGGTACTGAGCAGGTGTGACCTGATACTGGGCTGAGGACCACACTTTGTGGATGAATTCTCCACGCTCTGCCCAGAGCTGAAGACTGGCCCGGCACCCGGGGCATCAGCCACACAAGTCAGAAAGGGGCTCAGTGCCTGCGGCTTGGTGAAGGGTGAGGGGGCCCTTCCCCCTCCTCCCACTGGGCTCATGTCCCTTCAGAGCTTGGCTGTGTGCATTTCTTACCTCCTTACCTTCCACAGACTCGAGATCTATGAACGTTGTCTCTGCTCTTTTTGGCCCCTTAGTAACTCTAGAACATGTAGAAAGTCAAAAAAGTCTGTAACTGAGCAGGACCCTGTGAGGTCTTCACGGGACAGATGCCTCCCCAACTTCCTCTGCTGCAGCTCCTCTCGGAAGGACCCAGATAATAGTATCTCACGAAAATTTCCTGAGTTTTTCAAATGCTAAAACCCACCACCAAAGGGAAGAAGTTAACTACCTGAGGATGGAACATGGCCTCAGGCCTTCTGGCGCCCAGAGGTTGATAGTGTTGACCGTCCTGTGACCTCAGCATCGGCCAATCAGAGAGTCGTGCACAAGCTGATCACGTACCCTGTGACCCCCCTCCCTTACCTGACCTTTAAGTATGTTTTGCTGAAACCCTTTGGGGAGCTCAGGGTTTTCCTGGGTGTGAGCCACCCCTTTCTCCTTGCTCAGGCCTGCAGCAAACTTTTCTCTGCTGCAAACTCCGGCGTTTCGGTTTCTTCAGCCGCACGGTTCCTCGGGCACAAGAACTCGAATCCGGGAACAGGTCTATCTTTTACCTTTTAATCTTGTTCTTAAGTATTGGCCAGAGCGGATAGAAAGAATAAAGAGGTAGACTGATTACTGCTGATGGAAGAGATGTTGTTAATTACATTTAGAGCTTCACAGGCTGTGACCAGTAAACTACAAAGCTGTCTAGAATAAAGGCATTTTAGGAGCCTGCACTGACAGAGATCAGACATTGCCTCGCTGCCACACAGATGGAAAAGCCTCCTAACCACCTTCTCTCTTGGCTTACAGGTAAGACAGAGAGCAGAGATGCTTTTTACTTTGTGGGGATGTTTCGCCTCACCAACATTGAATTTCTTTCTGAATACCGGCAGAAGGAGTCCAGGGAATTTCTGTCAGTGGCACAGACTGTGCAGCAAGTGGTGAGGTGATGGGGGGAGCTTGAGAGTCTGGGGAAGGTGAGGTTGGGGGTGGGGCGGGAGGTGGCGGTGGGGGTCACTGTGTTGCAGCTGAGCAGGGCGGATGAAGGAAGAACTCAGGGAAGCAAGGGATTTAGCGCATCTTGGTTGTAAGATAAAATTGCTTATTTGATAGAACTGCTTATTTATTTTTTTTCTGCTGAAAGTAAAACAAAATGTGTCTCTGAGCTTCAGTGTTTCTTATCTATAAAATAAAGGAACTGGATCAAGTGATCTTTAAAATACCCTGTAGTACAGAAGTTACGTGCATACTGATGATTCTTTGACCCATACACATTTATTTCAACCCTGATGCACTGGCATCTCTTTACTTCAAAAAAAAAAACTTTCATATTGTAGAACTAATACATATGTATTGTAAAACATTTTAAAAAATTTAAAGAAGTATTTAAAAAATAAAATCTTTAACATCGTCTCCAGAGACAGAGCCCCTTTTGATTCTGGACCACGTGGATGTAGGACATAACTGCAATATTGAGGTATTCGTAGATACTCAGTTTTATAATCTGATTTTTTCCTCTTCATATTAGGTTGCATGTTTCTATGCAAGTAAACATTCTTTAAAAAGCATAAGTTTGGATAGCTACAAAGTTAGCAAGTGCCTTTTTATTGGATATTTGTTTCCAATTTTTTTTAAAAGCACAACTGGTCCAATGGAAAGACATCTGTTCCTGGCTCTTGGTACCTGTCGCCAGTTAGAAAGCTTCTGCCAGTTTGCACGTTCACAGTGATGGAGAGGGTGGCCTAGCGGGGGCGAGACGCCTGCGGTGACAGGCACACTGGGGTGTAGAATGGAGGAGAACCGAGAGAGAGCAAAGGCTACAGTGGGCATAGCAGCTCTTACTGACCGAAGGCCTCCTATGTACTGGGTAAATCGCAGAACCCTTCACCTTTCCTATATGTCAGTTATTCCTCAAATTAGCCCAAAGGGCTAGACATTTAAAAAAAATTCTCTTTACCATTTTTCCTAGTCACAAGCAGTATTCCTCCTTCCCCACCCAAAGCCATTCCTCTCTACTGCTGGAGCGATCCTTTAAAAACAGTATTTCACCTTCAGTTGAAGGATAAAGTACTGATTCTTAAGAATGGCAGGCAAGCACTTTTCTAATTCTGTCCCCTGATTGTCCCAGTCTCATTTCTTACCACTTTCTCCCACAAGAAACCTTGTGACCTAAGGCAGTCATTACTTGTGTTATGAATAATCACTGCTCTTGCGTGTTTGGGGGCCCTGATTTAGTGCTATTCTCTCTGGACCCAAAGCCTTCTGTCCAATCTCTACTGAGTGAAATTTCATCCATCATTCATGACCCATCCAGGGGCCTCCTTTTCTGTGAAGTCCTCCCCGGCCTCCTGCAGAGTCAATGCTGGCTTTGAGTAAACCCTGTTTGTATAGTTTGTATTACATTCAATACATTTCATTGCAGTTATTCAACAACCTGCCCAAAGAGGTAGGCATTTTGATCACATTTTTACAGATTAAAAAAGAAAGAACAAAAGAGAAAAAGGAAAAAAAGGAGGCTCAGCAGGTCTAGGTAACGTGTTATGTGTTGCAAGGTGAATTTAGACTCCACAGCCCATTTTTTTTCATGATGCTATATTATTTCTAAGGTTTTTTGGTTTTTGTTTTTTGTTTTTTCTCCTGGTAGGTGATTTTGCCTCTTTGTCAGAAGGGGAATACAGGAGAAGTTTTGGCAGAAGAAATTGGTTTTAGAAATACTAAGTAATGGCAAAATAAAAAAAGGTCAATTGATCGAAATAGCTCTCTTTTGAGCTTCATTTATGGTGTTTTAAAAGCTGGGTGCTTCCCTGGAAACTAGAGAGTTCTGAAGGGGATGAAGACCTGACTGTGGGCACCCTCTGCCCTCTAGTGGCTAATATAGGAACGTGTCCTTGAGAATATAAATTTTCCGTACTGTGCATTGATAAAAAAGAGATTGGGTCAAATATTTTGAAAATGTGCTTAAAGAAGTTTGATTTACTCATTGTGGAGAAAATGAACCTTTGGAGTAGGCAGAATGCAGAAGTTAAGCTTGATTAGGGTGTATAAAGACAACAATAAATGGGTAAAGGTAACTGATGAATCTTCACAGACAGCGGAATGACAGTAGGTAACCCAAGACTGCTACAGAAAGTAAGAATTTATTTGAATTCAAGATACAATGTCTGGGTTTGGCATTAGAGGCTTCTAGTTGGAGTCTTGCTTTTCTCCTTGCTAGCTGTCCAAGCTTGGAACTACAGCACGCTGGGTACCAAGTTCAAGAGACTTTTGACACCTTGGTTCATTTTTTTTTTTTTTTCAGTTAAACCTGGTTTATACAACATCTGCCTTTTCCAAATTCTACAAGCAGTCTGTCGTTGCAGAGGTCAGGTAATGAGTGCATCTTGCTTTGGGACTTGTCCGTTCATTGCTGTAAATTCCTTGAAAGGCTGTGGAAGGGCTGAAATAGTGCCATTCTCAAGTAACTTCCTGTTAGCACACTAGTGACCCAATTCTTTGCCAAGCTGTCATGCTGGGTTTTTCTCTTCACTTACTAAAGCCTGCTGTCTCCCCAGAACTGGGACCCTGGACTTCTGCATTAAGGCCACTGGGCAAAATGGCTGTAAACATGGCCACTATATTGGGTGGGGGCAAAAATAAAACACAGGCCAATGTCTCTCTAAACATGTTCAATATGTAAAAATACTGATCACTAGAGATCTTCTGAGAAAAAAAAGGATCCCATGGTCAAATAATTTTTAAGGAACATTGTGCATCGTGAACTGCATCCCACCTTCCCCCACTCTCTATAGATCTGTGGAAATTCACAGATTAAAGGCACTGAGAAGTCTTGGAGTAAAGCAATTTGTTTCTTTTCCTTCACCTTCCATTTCCAAAATTTATGCTTTACAACACTATGTTTTTTTTCCCCCCGTAAAACATGGCAATATTTGTGTAGTTAGGAGCTTCTGCTCCAGGGTCAGACTGAAAACCAAATTAGGCTTGATTCCAAGACTTGCTACTTAGGAGTCGTGTGATTTTTGAGCTGTAGAGGACCTTAATTTCCTCATCTGTAATACTGGGATAATAATAAGACCTTCCTCATAAGATTAAGTGGGATAAAGCAGATGTAGCCCTGTGTCTGGACATGGTGAGGTAGCAGACATTCTAACTTGTTGTTTGTAATAGCAGTGAATACTGAGTGATTTCTGCAGAAATAGTATATTCTCCATAGAGATGCAAAATATACTAACTGTTCTAGATTTGAACCCAGCACAAGAATACACATACCATGGTGCTTTGCTTTTCAAATTCCCTTAATAGGAGTCAATGATTTCCTAAAGAAGGAAATGGTGCTCAGTTGAAGGATGTGTGCATTGGCTTTACCTTGAGGTTATCAGTTGGGTCACTGGCTCCTTAGGAAAGTCCGCTTCCTAAGAGGTATCCCTGAACTTCTTTCTCTTTTCACTGTAGCAGTAACAACAAAGGTGGGCTCCTTGTGCACTTTTGGCTTGTGTTTGTCATGCCAAATGCCAAGGGCCATGTCTTCTGTGAGGACTGCGTGGCTGCCATCCTGAAGGACTCCATCCAGACGAGCATCATAAACCGGACCTCGGTGGGGAGCTTGCAGGGTCTGGCCGTGGACATGGACTCTGTGGTACTAAATGGTGATTGTGAAGTCATTCTTTAAGCTTTCCTTCCTGCAGCACTCCTGTTATGCCCTTATCATAGTCAGTATTGTAATAAAGTGCCATCTTCCCTCAGTATCCATGGACTCCACTTTTGTGGATTCGACCAACTGTGGATAGAAAATATTTGGAAAAAATAATTCCAGAAAGCTCCAAAAAGCAAAACTTCAATTTGTTGCAGGCTGGCAACTATTTACAAAGCATTTACATTGTATTAGGTATTAGAAGTCATCTAGAGATGATTTGAAGTATAAAGGAGGATATGCATAGGTTTTATGCAAATAGCTTTTTAAAAAAATTGAAGTATAGTTGATTTACAATTCTGTGTTAGCTTCTGGTGTACAGCATAATGATCCAGTTATAGATATACATATTCTTTTTCATTATAGGTTATTACAAGATATTGAATATAATTCCCTGTGCTTTACAGAAGGACCTTGTTGTTTACCTATTTTGTATATTACTACACCATTTTACATAAGGGATTTGAGTATCCATGGTTTTGGAATCTGTGGGGGTCCTGGATCCAATCCTCCCTGGATACTGAGGAATAACTGTGTTCTTTTCCCCAATCCCATGGGGCAGGATTAGCTGAAGACTTTGGAGCTTTGTTGATAAAGAAACCTGCTAGATGTTACACACAGTGATTGGACAATAGAATTGGGGTCATATACATGAAACTGAATTTATTAAAGTGTACCCCTCTCTATATTTATTTTGGCTTCATGCATCTTCAGACTAAGGCTCCACAGAACAAAGTCTGGGAGAAGGAACGTGTTGCAGAGGTGTACCTTCCTCGTTTCTTCCCTTGCTGAGACAGAGCCGTGCCTGTGTTACATAGTGTGTCCCAATGCTTCAAGGTGGCTTGCTCCGTAGCACAGTCAAAATGCAAATTCCATCAATTGTCTTGACAGTAAAGTGGTTTAATCATTGTTTAATTCAAAACTTATTCAGCTTTCTATTTTGATTTAAATTATGTATATTCTAGGCAGATAGTAGGTGGCTGATAAGTATTTGTAATAAGTAACAAATGAATGAACAAAATCTCTGGTGGAAAATTCTGTACCACATATACTGTTTGAGATACAGAACTAATTATCATGTCTGGTTGCTTTTTTATCTTTAAAAAATGTTTAAAACTTCTTACTATGGGTGATTTCAAGCACAAAAGCTAAGAGAAGAGTTTAATGAACTCTCTCACACCCTTTGCTCAGCTTCAGTAACTGGGAGCTCCTGGCTCTCCTATTTGAGCTCTAAATACCTAAACAACCTCCCTTCCCTTCAGGATTATTTTACAGCAAATTCTCAGGTATGTTGGTTTGCTTTTAATGACTGAAAATACTTTTACTAAGCAAGATTCTAACAAAATGAAATGCTGGGACTGACTCTTTTCTATGTGCTTTTTCGATGCAGCTGGGCTTCGGTCAGATTACTCTTCAACCATAGGATCTGGTAAATTATATCATGTGGTTTCTCCCTCCTCCCATTCCCCAACTGCCTCCAAATCAGTATGCTTTCTGACTGTAGTTTTCCTGTTCAGATGACGGTGTGTATTAGGGCTCTTTCAGTTGCAAGTAACAGATACATACTCAAACCAGCTTAAGCACAAAAGCAGCTTGATTGGCTCATATAACTGGGACATTCATGGAGGAGGCTGGCTGCAGGCATGGTTGGATCCAGGTTCTAAGAGATAAAATATCAGGACTCTGCATGTTTGCTTTCCTCTGTTGAGGCTTTATCAAATGGGTTTTTCCAATGTGGAGGCATAAATAGCCACCAGCAGATCCAAGCTTTGTAATTTATCAGTTTAGCAGTCATGGTGGAAAAAAAAACTCACCTGATGGTTCCAGCAGAAGTCCTGGGGCTGAGTCTCACTGTCTCAAATTGACTGACATGCCTACTCCTGAACCCGCTTTTTTGACTCATTGGTCAGTCTGGGTTGTGTGCCCACCTCTGGACCTGGGGGTGAGTTTAACTCCAAGCAAGCCAGGTTGACAGGGTAGGAATAGTTTCTCAAAGTAAATTCTAGACGCTGTTATCAGAAGAGATGAGAGTGGATTCCAGGCTGGCAAAGACAGCAGATGTCCTCCCTGTGACCTCTTTGGCTCTTTTCTATAAAGATTTCTAGAAAACTCGTTCCTAAAACAAAACCAAACCAAGTGCCGTCTTCACAGACAGAGGCTGCTCTCAGTACCTCTACGCAGAACATCTGTCTCTCCGCTACCCTCTGGAGATTTCTGCAACCTCAGGGAGGCTGACGTGCCACTTCAAGCTGGTGGCTACAGTGGGCCATCTGCTTCGTCTCTCCATAGAGTCTGTCCAGATTGAGGCCGACAACTGTGTCAGCGACTCCCTGACCATTTATGACTCCCTCTTGCCCCTCCAGAGCACAGTCTTGTACAGGTATCACCCAGGCACCCTGGCTGGCGAGTGAAAAGAATTTTTACAACATCTCTCTTTTGCAGTATCTGGGTTCCTTTTGGATTTTTTAAAACCATTTTTGTGTATTCTTATGAGGTCAAAGATTGCCCCGTGCCCTGTTTAGCAACACAACGTTTGCTTTTCCCTTGTAGCATGCCCTAGTCAAAATCAGTACAGTGGGAGCTTCAGCTAGTGTTTCTGATAGGTAACAGATGTTTTGTTTGTTTAAATTTACTTTTATTGCAATCACAATGAAGTCTACTATTTCAATAGAATGTGAGAGTATGTATTCTATTATGATTGCCTAGCGTTAGTAAAACAATTATATTTTTTCCTTATTATAAACATAATACAGTGTTCATTGTGAAAGTGAGGTCAATCAGAGAAAATAATGTCGATGACTTTACATTCTCATTACCCAGGATAAATGTTATATTTTTGCATGCACTCTTTCATTCATACATATACACAATTACACACACACACACACATACATAGACATACCCTAGTATTTCTTTTTTACTAGTAGCTATCTTTTTATAAGTACTTAATATTTTGATAATCTAATAATGTCAGGCTTTATTAAGAATTTGCTCTTTTTACTCACTGTGCTAAATAGGCATATGAATTATCTTATCATTTTTAATAATGTTTATGTATGCATACAATAGTATTTTATATATGTATGAATTTATATTTTGGTGGTGAATGCACACATTAAAAATTCAAACCATGTCTAAAGATTTGTACTGAAAAGTTTGGTTTCTTTTAATCATTCCCAGGTGTGTTTAGTTATTATTTCATTTAATCCTCACCTCAATGTTATGAGGAGTATACTGTTTTATCACTACCATTTCATAGTTGGGAAACTGGCATTTATGAAGATTTAGTTACTTCGTTACCCAGAATCTTTCAGCCAGTTATGTGATGGAGCTGAATTTGAACCCAATTTTCCCTGGTGAAGAGCCGGTGACTTCAGCCATTCAATACCTTGTCTGTGCACCTTGTTTGTGCTCAAAGAGCGTCCTCTGACGGCCATCACAGAAAATTCTTCAGTAGTTATTGGACAAAAATTTCTGTACCTATACCAGTGCCCCTCCATCTGTAATGCCCTGTGGTCACTTACTGAAGACCTGGCTGACAGACTCTGATTCACAAGAACTGTGCAAATGGCCCGGGAAATAGGGAGAATTCGTGGTGGATGTAGGGGTCCAGTCCTCAATGACCTATTATTTATTTCCTTTTGTTTGGTTATCTGGTTTCAGAATTTGTGAACCCACAAGAACATTAATGTCATTTGTTTCTACAAATAATCTGATGTTGGTGACATTAAAGTCTCCTCAGATACGGAGGCTGTCAGGAATCCGGGCATATTTCGAGGTCATTCCAGAACAAAGTAAGTCTTCCCTAGTTGAAAAACAGTCATGAGAAACATTTGTTTTGATGGATACTTCAGTCTTACCTCTCCCGAGGCTGTGTTGTAATACTAGTTGCATTAATCAGGACCTTGATTCACGGTCCAGTAAGAAGAGAGAGATCACATTAGCTATTCTAACAGAGAGAATGTAAGATAAACAACTGTTCACTCAGTGTAAAGGTGTTAATTGGGTAACGCAAAAGGCAAAAACAAAACAAAAATGTCAAGTATTATGATGTAACACGTGTAGGAAGCAACTAACACCTGTAGGTATGAAAGAACAAAGGAAAGCGATTTAATGATTCCAACTTAGGGTATGGAGGAGGGTGTCTGTGAAATGAAACTCAGACCTCGGAGAAGGGGGTGCTGCCCAGCTGATGTTGGTGTCTGTGTGTTCAGAGGCAGGTGTTCATGAACTGGGGACCTGGATCTTTGAGAAGAGAGTACCAGGCAGCTGAGCTGGCATCTTTGAGGGAGATGCAATAAAGCAGAAGTTGGAAAAACTGCTAGCAGGATTCACCTCTGTTGCAGGAAGGAAGAGTAGCTGCGGGGGTGGGCAGCACTGCTGGGTGACACTCCCTGGAATAAGAAATTGACAGAAGTCCCATTCTCCTGCCTCCAGGCTTCTGGTCTCCCCTTAGCACCCCCCCTACTGGCAGAGCCTGTCAGGTAGGAAAGGAGAGAGGGGTTTGCAGAGTCCCAGCCCAGCCTTGCAGAATAGAGTAGAGAGGAGTGGGTTTGGAGGTGAGAGACAATAATAGCTCAGTAACCAGCTCACAGGCTGTCTTCTGTGGGCTCTCATTTATAGAGAGAGTGCCGTCCTGGAAGGTGCTTGTGATGCAGAACCCAGACGATGTAATGGGTTTTTCTAGTGAGCAAAAAGTGCGTTCTTCTGCGTTCTTGTTTTGACTTGGTTTGATGCAAACAGAACAGAATAAAAAGAGACTTCACTGAAACTGTCATGTTTTTGTAATATTTGTTGCCCTGGAAACTGGTCAGATCTTAGAGGTCACATTGTCCTTATGAGCATCAACAAAGCTAAAGGGATCAGAATGAGAGATGGAAGTGAGAAGGGAAGGGAATTTGGCTTAAGTAGAAGGTAAGAGCCTCAGGTTCATCTATATTTTAGGCCAGTGGCTCATTTTGATAGGTTTTCTCCATCAAATTATTACAAAACCAAATATAAAATAGATTTATTGTACAAAATTGAACTAGATATTTGAAATATTTTTAGGTCAAAACTTATCTCTAACTCCAAAGGTTAAAAATAGAATCATATCAGAAATATTGTACTAGAATTTTTCTATTCACTCAACAAATATTTATTGAACATCTATTGTGTGCCAGAAATGACTCTAGATGTTAGGGAAACAGCAGTAAACGAAACAGACAAAAAATCAATACTCTCAGGCAGCTTATATTCTAGCAAAAAATGACTACCTCAGTAAGAATAAGCATTTAGACTGTCTTATCTAAGCAGAATAACATGTTATATAAACTGGGTATATTCCTTGAACAACAAATACACATTAATTTGAAGAAAATTAACTCAGAAATTTTAAAAATATGTATTTACAGTGCTGCATGTCAAAAGATATGTATGATGCTGTATGTCAATTGTATCTCAGTAAAACTAGAAGAAAAAATGTATATTTAAACCATGTTTTTAAAGAAAGTAATAGCATCCTATACATCTGTAGCCAAAATGTATAATTTGAAAACAAATAAAGACTTTGTACAAGTATTTTAGCTATACAACTGTAGAGTACTATTGCTTTTTAAAACATTAGTTTGCATTTCAAAAAATATATAATCTTCTTGATTAAGGAAGTGTTCATTTATAGTTAAAGAAATGTATGCAGTGTATTTCCTATAATCTTGCGACTACAAATCATTGTGTATTATTGGATATTTTTCAGAATGTGAAAACACAGTGTTGGTCAAAGAAACCACTGGCTTTGAAGGGAAAATTTCAAGTCCGTATTACCCCAGCTACTATCCTCCGAAATGCAAGTGTACCTGGAAATTTCAGGTAACCTAGTTTTACCACTATCTTAGAAAAAATACTATTATCCTATTTTTTGAATTTACTTATACTTAGTTTTTAAATTCCAAACAAAATATTAGTTAATTTTATAATATTTAAACCTTATTGAAATATATTACCTACAACATGAAACTTTGTTGTAATTTCAACCCTCTGCCCGGATTAACTGTTTTTTCAGACTGGGGCTCATTTTTCCAGTCTATTATTTTGTTTGTATTAAAAAATGCAAAGACATTGTGACAGGATCAGACAATTTATTTCATTATGGTAGAGCTCATTTGTTAATTTTTAATTACTACATCAGCATTATAACAAGAATAATAAAGAAATAATAAATTGAATTCGGCAACATATATTTCAGTCGTCTAAGCAAATCAGAGGGTAGATTTATATGAAATACACATCTCCCTCTGATGGTAGACAAGGAGTTCCTGCTTTTTGTTTGTTTGTTTTTAGAATCTCAGTCTGTAAACTATTTTTCTTTCTCTGCCTATAGTATCAAGAGGAGGGAGATACAGCAAGGAGTCAGTCACCTTGGTTCTTTCGCTATATATGTGCGAAATCATTTCTGAGAGGACACACAGGCTGTGCTCTCACAGAACATACTATAAAGTAGGGGGAGACAGGCGATAAACAGATATACCAGTGAAATACATACAGTGTGTTCCATGATGGTGCAACGCTATGGAGAAGAATAAAGTAGGGGAGGGGACCTCTCAGTTTGCATCTATTTTTTTTACATGGGAAGAAATAACCAGATGACCAGAGTGGAAAAAATGTGATACATGTTCTCATGAGCCTTCTGAGTCTTATGGTGAACAAAAGATAGTCCCGATCCTTTTGAGTTCCCAACATTGGTCTCTAAACAGCACTGAGGAAGGGAGGCCTTCAGAGAAATGCAAGACTGGTTTAAGTCTCTGGTCAGCGTTTCCTCACCTTGGGAAAGTTGCTTCTCTTTGGTTAGTCTTGGTTTCTTCTTATATAAGTTGGGAATCATACTACCTGCCTAACCGTGCTGTTGTGATATTTATTTTTTTATTGAGGGGGGAGGTAATAAGGTTTATTTATTTATTTATTTTTAGAGGAAGTGCTGGGGATTGAATCCAGGACCTCTTGCATGCTAAGCATGCACTCTACCACTTGAGCTATTCCCTTTCCCCTGTCGTGGTGTTTCAATGTGAGTCACTGTACCCAATCCATCCCCTCTCAAAGGTAGGTTAAGGGGAGGGGCTACCCCAAACACACATTAGAAAGAAGCACACAGCACAACAAAGAAATTATAATACAAAATATGACAACATAACTGAAAAGCCAAATGTCTATCAGAACAATAGAAGACAACGTGCAAAATTCATCTATTGAAGGAAAAAGACAGTAGGATTGAATCACAAAGTATTGCCTAAAACTTAACTGTATGTTGTTTTCAAAAGACAAAATGAATTTAAAAAGTGATTTAATAAGGCTGAAAATAAAAGAATGGACAATATCATGCCAGGCAAATGTAAACAATAAGAAAGCAGGGATCGCAAACTTAATGCCAGGCAGAGCTGAAATCGGAGCATTCAGTGAGAAAAGGAAGGCAATCTACGGTGATAAAGAGGCCGATGAACATAAGGATCTAATTATGACAATTACTCACCAAAGCACAGAGAACTAACACTCATAAAACCTGTAAGACAGACAAAGAGAAAAGAAGAGTGCTTTGATAAGAGATTTTCCTTTCTCTTGGCTCATGACAGAGACAGTTGGGGACAATAAATAAGGCAAGGGAGACTATTAAACCATACAAATGATGAATTTGGTAATACATGTAAACAGAAACCACCCTTTAAAAAATTACATTGGAGCATTTATAAATTTGATCACAACAAAATCCTTAATAAATTAAGAAATCAAAAGCTATACTGTAATAAGTAATCTCTTCTCTAACTAAGATAGAATTTTAAAATTTGAAAATAGACAAACCAAAATTCTACTCCCTAGAAATGTAAGAACTCTCTTAAATAATTCCTGGGCTAAAGTGAAAATTAAAACTAAAACTGTGGCATGTTGGTCGTGATGTATGTGCTTATCAAACAATGACATAACAAGGTCAGTTGCATTGTGTGTGTGTGTGTGTGTGTGTGGTCACTTGTGCATGCTTCAAATAAGCAGCCACTTCTCTTGTTTGATCTATCTCTTCGGAGAAGACATAGGAATGACTCAGTGACTGCCTTCCAGAACACACAGGCTTAATATGAAGAGGATGCTGATTCATCCCTCTGCCTAAAGAATCAGAACAGTGCCTTAAATAAACTACACCATTATTGTCATTGGAGGAGGAAAGTGTGTACACTCATTAGTAAGTGGGTGTTCTCAAAGTTAAGCTCATTTACTAGGAGGAAACTGAAACCTAGAGGTGATCTAATGTGTCCCACGTCACCCAGCTCATCACACTGAGGCTCACAGCTATTCCCTGAGCACTGGGAGGCTCACTTTTTCTCTGCCTGCTCTTCTTCTCAGGTCAGTTTGTTCAGGAGAACTGGTCTACCCCATCAAAGGCCACAGGGCACAAGGAATAAAACACCCTTAAAACAGCAAGCTTGGGGAATGAGCTCTGGGTAATAAAATCTTAGTCTGAAACATATTCTTCAGCTGAATCATTTTTCTGACTTCTGCTCGTTGTTCACAGACTCCCCTATCAACTCTCGGCGTAGCACTGAAATTCCATAACTATTCAATAGCCAAGAAGAGTGTGAAAGGCTGTGACCATGGATGGTGGGAAATTAATGAGCACATGTAAGTGGTTTCCATGAGTGAAGAATCCAATGACAAGCCTTGCCCAGAAGTTCAAAGCCCTGAATTCCTGTCCCCTAAAGAGTTTGCACTTAACAGACCGGGAAACTGAGGAATATGGGAATTAAATAACTTGCTCGAGGTCGCTCAGCTCCTAAGTGTCTAAGCCGGGATTCAAGTCCGTATGGCCCCAAGTTCTATCACTGCTCTTTATTGCTGGGCTATGGATGGAGTATAAATGGGCTGTGGCACTCTATCCTGTGCAGACGTAACTGGCAGATAAGCCACTGCACCCATGGAGGGAAACAGAGTACAGGTCCTGGTGATGACAAAGGTTAGAAACCATTAGCTGGTTCCGTGCAGCAGGAGAGGCCCGTTCGTCCTGGCTGTATCCTGAGGCTGGGACAGGGGTTGAGGCGGACCAGAAAGCAGCTGAGAGACACCTAATTGCCCAGGCTTCCTGACATGACCCAGTAGGTCCTCACTCTCACCCTTAATTCGTCCTTTGATTGTAGTTATTGTTTATTTGCTTCTAAAGTTATAATAGGTCTTTTATTTTTAAAAATACAGGAATGCTCCGTCTTTGCAGAACAGCTTCTCAGTTACTTCAAGGATCCCTGTGAAGTTGGCCTGAGGGATCAATCTGCTAATTCTTTGCTCATTGCTATTCCATGAATGAAACCTTCTCTTTCTAAATGATCTTCCTGAACAATCTTCTTTCATTTCCTTTAGACTCTTACACGACTTGCCAAATAGTCACTGATCTTGTCTTCATTGGAATGGATTCTACCTGATTTAAAGGCATCCTTGGATCCATTATCAAGATGTGGCCTGTACTCCTTTTGGGAGTATTTTTTGAATCAAGGGTCTATTGCGTAGACCTAGGTTCAAATTGCAGCCCTGTTATTTGGTAGCTACATTAACTAGAACAAATTAATTAACCACTTTAATTGTCAGTCTGTAAAATGAGGTAATAAGGTGAGGATTTTTTGTTAAGTATTCAATGAAATGATGCTTACCACACACCAAAAACTGTATTAATACGATTAATAAAATTGCTTTGGAAATGATATTGAACGCATAAATACTATGGAATGTACCCAGGGCTTTAAAGATACTGCATTTTGATTTTGGTATTTAATTAGAGGTCCAGAAAACAAATCTTTGCAGCTCTTTTGTAAACTTGTGTGCTTAAAACAGAGCAGTGCTTTGAAAATGAGATTTTTTTTTTCCGCTAAGTAACAACCCCGACCACCCACTGTGTAGTGCTAGAGTTCCTCCCACAAATACCAGGAAAGCTCTCTGCCCTAAATACTTTCCCTGAAGGGCCAGCTCTTCACTTGTGGGTTCGCTGAAATCCTATCAGATTCTTTTGACACTAGTTGTACCCTTGGGATTTAAAATGCCAGCCCTTCCTATTATCAGTCCTTTCCATCAGAAAGGCTCTAATTGAACGAATTTGGGACACCTTGCTGGTAAGTTAGCACTGGGTCTGTGCTGGGGAGGGAAGAAGTAATGCCAACACCGGGAAGCCTAGTGATCCTGAATTCAGAGAACAAGGCGGGGGTGGGGGAGGGGTGTGACTGCTCAGGGCAGCCGAAATGCAGTATATAAACCTGCAGAATTGAACAGCCTTCCAGCGAAGCTTGTGTGCAGCAAAGTTCCTCAGGGGAAGGCTGTTGGTGCGCTAGGAAGTGCTCAGATTTAGTATCAGGTGGACTGTGTCTCCATCCTGCCTTTCTACTCAGTTGCTATTTGAACTTTAACAAATTACTTCACCTCTTTCCACCTCAGTTTTCTTGCCTGTCACGTGCCTGTCCATGTAAATTAGCTCTCACTGGGTTTCTCCAGTCTCTCACTTTATTTTACTTTTGTTCCATAAACTACCACTATGCCCCATTACATACGCCTTGTAGACTCCGGTCCATGCATAGTTTCAACTATCCCTTTCCTCCTGACTCCTCCTTAACATCCAAGTGAGGCTCTTCTTTGCAAGAAAACGCTAGTAAATGTTTATGGAGAGCATGAATAAAATCACTATGAGACAGATAGCAATCATCATGTTTTCAGAATGCAGGACTCTGATCCCAGGATGACCAACTAGAGTAGACTCTGGCCCCCCAAATCTTGACTCACCTTTCAGGTGCCTCTCATACCCTGGCTCCCACTTAGCCTAGCAGTCACCTGCAGCTGCTGCCTCTTCCTGGTATCCCACCCATCAGGTCCTGAACTTCAGCCAATTCCAAAGAGTCTTCCTGAAATATACACGAATGTTTTAAACCGTAAAACCACAGGTTCCGCCTGTACTCCTCCCACTATATGCCAGTGTCTGATCCATGGAACATGTGTGGTTCCTAAATGCCTTGAGGGTTTGGAGTGACTGTCATTCACAGATCTCAGGGGAGGACGTCCCCCCTCAAGCTTTCTGTCTGCTGTTTCCCTTTAAGAACTTGCATGTTACACCAGGGAAGAGCTTCGCCCACAAAGGGCAGGAGCCTAACTTGCCATGGGCCCCCCGGGTAATAATACTACATGTCCCAGTAACCACAGTGCTCACATTAGAATTACTACTAGGAGAGACATTTTCTCTTAGGTGATGAGAAGTAAGAAAAATCAAGGTAGGGGAGCATTGTAGATAGACATCACTACTTTGAAATTTTGTCAAGGACAAGCCCTGAACTGCACATCAGACTTGAATTTAGATTGAAATATTGTTGTCTTTGGCTGTAAGTGTTGCTGGGATTCTTTGCATATTTTTAGTCTGGGTTCGTGGATTCCACTCTGCCCTAGAGGTTTGTGGCCAAAGCAGTCAATGCTTTTTGTTAGGCAGTTATTTATGCCTAAAGAAGAGAGGACTAGGAGCATTAAACCCATATCTCTTCTGTATTGTGGGAAAGCAACATGATAGCTGATAGTACTGCCATTGTTTTCTTTAGCAGAGGAGAAAATCACGGGGACAGAAGTGACTCAGAGGCACTTAGCATAGAACGGATAGCTACCGTCAGCTCCACCATAAGCATCTCCGTTCACGAAGCTCAAATGACCAAAGTATCAGTGAGCTCACTGTCAACAGGAGTGTGGTTGATGGACCCTCATGCTGTGTGTCTCTGACCCTCGCTCCTCAGGTACTGTGGCTCCTACATGGATCACCAGACCATCTTCCGAGTGCCCAGCCCCCTCGTTCACGTGCAGCTTCAGTGCAGTTCAAGGCTCTCGGACAAGCCCCTCTTGGTGGAATACGGCAGTTACAACATCAGTCAACGTAAGCCGGGGATCAGCTCCTTAGAACACCTTCATGAAGGGGTTAAGCAGAGGCCACCCCTTTACAACTCTAAACTTTGAGAATTTAAGGGATATTTTTATAGGAATATATAAATAAATATGTAATGTAAACAAAATAGATGATAAATAATACATACAATTATGTGTTTATTCTGCTGAAGTTTAAATTATAGAAGAAGTAACACAGTTGTTACAAATGAAAAATAGTTCCTTACATCATTCCTGAAATAGAGGGCAAGCTCATTTCTTGATTTGTTGTTCTTGCTAGCCACGATTCTTGGTATACACAAAGACTTGGTGGATCCGAAGGCAACAGTTTCAACTCACTGTGGCCTCTGATGTGTAGGGAGAGCTGGTCGCTCAAGGAGAGCCCAAATACCAGCCCTCAGAATGTTGAACTTCACACTGAGAACCGCTGGCAAGGGGGCAGGAAGCAGTCAGCGGAAATGGCAACGTCTGAGGGACGGCATTAGTGCTGGAGGGAGTAGATACTGACTCAGGAAATCCTCAACCCATTTTAAAAGGGGAAAAGTAAGGGTTAGCCACTTAGGTAACTATGAGGATAAGGCTTTTTAGACCCTTCCTTCTTTGCCAATCCGAATATACCTGCTTCTGGATTCAGAATATTACACTTCTGAATATCAGAATATTACAATTTCCAGCAAGGATCCAGCTATATAGTAAGCCATCTTATTTTTAACTGTTTTTGCAAACCAGGAATATTTCCTAGGGACTCACGCTTTCCATCGTGTGCAGTTGCAATGGTGGTTGATCTGATCATGCACTCTCCCTAATCTTTTGCACAAAGCACAGACAATGTCACTTATAAAGAACAGAAATTTCTTTCTCACAGCTCTGGAGGCTGGAAGTCTAAGATAACGGTGCCAGCCTGGTTGGGTGAGGGCCCCTTCTGGATCTCAGACTTTCCGTTTTGTCCCCACATGGTGGGAGGAGCAAGGGAGTGCTGTGGGGCCCCCTTTACAAAGGCACTAATCCCATTCGTGCGGGAGCTGCCTTCGTAACTTCTGTAAAACCTCCGTAAAACCCCACCTCCTCAAACCATCATCACGTTAGGCATTAGGATTTCAACACCTGAAATGGGTGGTGGGAGGTGGACACAAAATTCAGACTGTGGCAGAGAGCAAGGATTGATTACTTTCCTCATGTTTGGCTGTAAGCCCAGGAATAATGATTCTGGACCAGGCAGGGAATGGATCTTCAATGAGTAGCCTAGTTGAAGTGCACTGGGAGGTAGGAAGCAGGAGCCCCAGTTCTGAGGCCAGTCACTAATGTCCTTAGGTCCACTTTCTAAGGTCGGTGGTTACTACTACATTTTGGGACAAAGATCACTTGAAAATGTAAGTAAAGGCACAGACTCCTCAGAATAATGCATCTGATCATAGAGGATTCAGAGACACCAGAAGACCATTTGTAATTCCCTGGGGAGTCTGAAGACAACACACTGGGCATGCTGGACTTGAATGTATCATCCAGCTTTCTCTTTCTTCAAGTCTGTGATAAAGTCAAGTTGAGGAGTCAAGGATGGAGGTAGTAGGAATTAGATTGTACATGTGACCTGGATGAAGTGTCGACCCAGAACTCCTGCAGGATTAGTTTGCTTTCTTTGCTCTCTTAAATTCTCCATTTTGGTCTTTCAGTGACCTTGCTTATTATTTCAATTTTTTAACTCAATTTTTATATTTATTTAATTTATATGTTTCAATGACCTTTCAATAGTCTCCTCTGAGGGAGAAATTGTATATTTACTACTGGTGCATTGCCACCGCTTAGCCATTTAACACTTCATACTTCTTTGTTAATGTGGTCTGGTGCCTTTTAGGGACCCACACAACATTTCCTGTTTTTTTATTATCTCTAGCCTGTCGTGTTGGATCTTTTAGATGCTCCTCCGGTTTGTGTGTCCCTCAAGCCCAGCGCTGTGATGGCGTAAATGACTGCTTTGATGAGAGCGATGAACTTTTCTGTGGTGGGTATTCAAGCTTTTACCAGGACTTTCTCAGGAACAGAGAGCTTGTCAGGACCATTGTTACTGATGCTGCATATCCTGGGTCTTTGTAGCTGTTATCTCTGACCACATAACAAACTACCCCCAAACTCGGTGACTTACAACAATCACTTGTTCCGGATCATCCATCTGTGGGTTGTGTGAGATATGACTGATCTAGGCTGGGCTCAGCGGGGTAGCACTGCTTTAAGCAGTGGTCCTCCTGAGCTTGGTTCTTCACAGGTTGGGGTCACTATTCTCCTCATGGTTCTTCTCCTTGTTGAGCTAGTGGGCTGGGAGAAGTGTTCACCCGACCATATGACACCATTGGCAGCACTTTCTCCTAAAGATCCAGAGTTAGATTTCAATACAATTGCAATAGTGACGCTATTTAACCGTTTTCATATTGTTGGGAAAATATTATAATTAATATAGCTAACCATGAAAAAATCATATTCATGAAAAATAACCTGTGACTCTACATTTTTTTAATTGACAAAACAAAATATAACCCTCTTAGCTTATGCTTCATTGACCTTTTAAATCTATAGGGTCTTCTATTCCCTAAGAAAAGGATACAATTATATAGTGATTGAGGTTGCTTTTGTTTTTTTATATTATTATGATTCCCTACCACGATGCTCCAAACAAAAGTGATTATTGTTACTTCATAACAAGGATCGTTCTTTGATCCTTATTTCTCATCATGCCAATTTGGAAGCTGTTCTCCAGGCGTTGACTTGGTACTCTCAGAGACTTAATAACTGTTTCAGGGCAGCAATGCTCTCCCCCTGCCCCTCACAAGACATACATCTGAAAAAACAGGAGCAGATAACAAAAATGATAACTTTTCAAAAAAACCCAGAAATGTCTAAGGAATCATACTCTATAAGAGTGCTTGCTAATATACTGTGTCTGTCACGTGGCTATAGGCAATTCATAAAAATATACCAAAGAAGAAATATTGTAATAGATTTACACTGGTATTTCCCAATTCAGGAAATAAATTTCTCAGGATAAAATAATTTAAAAGAGAGTTTTCCTTACCAATAGACTACAAGTCTGCTGCTTTTTAAGGTCTCACATTCGTTCACCTAGTCAACAAATCCTTAGTGAGCACCTACTACTTGATCAGGGGCTTGAAATACAGAGATGAATACGACAAAATCCCCAATCTCAGGATACTCCCACTTTGTTTAGGAAGGTAGACAAGTTCAACTTAGAAAACAGCTTATGATTTTTATTTTCCTTAAAATCTTAACAATGCATTTAATTGTAATTAGATAAACAAACCACCAGAGTTTCATATATTTAACGCACAGCTAGAGTCAGATCTGACACACTCAGGGTGCTAGGAATCATACCAAAGTGTAAACATTTGCTTTTCCTCATGGAGGTGTCAGTTTTGAGGAAACACAGTTTTGTTTGATTTAAGTCATCCTAAACACTTGCACCTTTAAAGGGCACTGCTGGCCATCAGTCTGCTGATGTCTCAGGCTCACAAGACTTCATGTCTGTTCTCGTTCCAGTGACCCTTAAACCTGCCTGCAATGCCAGCTCCTTCAGGCAGCACAGCCCTCTGGTCTGCGATGGCTTCAGGGACTGTGAGGATGGCCAGGATGAGCAGAACTGCACTCAGAGTGAGGAAGACCCCTCTGTACTTTGCTGTTCTTCCTAGCAGACTCTTCTAAGTCAGAACTGAAATAACTGTTGAGCTAAGGCAATTGACTTGTCCCAGTGTTCCCAGGACTCCCCCAGTTTTAGCACTGAAAATCCCAGGTCCCAAGAATCCTCTTGGATGCAGACAAAATGGAAAAGTTGGCCACTTTATCTGGGGTGGGGTGGAGTGAGTGTGTGTGTGTGTGTGTGTGTGTGTGTGTGTGTGTGTGTGTGTGAATACTGGAAAACTTTTCTTGCTTACTTGCTTTTAAAGCTGTTCCAGACTAAAGGATACTGAGATTCTGATACAGCAGGACTTGCCAGATACCATAATGGGGCGTGTTCTATTCCAGACCCTGCAGAAACACACACCACCTGAGATGTGAACAAATATGCTATAATTCATAAAATCTGTCCATTCCCCTGCCTCTAATGGCATAAAAGGACTAAGTATGGTGTTGACTTTTGCTCAAACATTTTCTTGGAGAATAAGACAAAGTAATGGCAAAGAGATCATGGCTTAAGTCACTGATATGGCCAATTGCCTTGCATCTCACTTACAGTGGAAGAAAGGAGAGGCTGTTGGATTGATTCTCAACAGGTGCCCCTGCCTGTCTTCCAGTGAAGCTGTTGAGATGCAGGGACAGGACACATGGGGTTGCTTCATTTCCTTCTGCCATGTTTCCCAGAGCAGCAAACACTGATCCTGTAGCTAAGCCATCCTTCATGGATGGAGTGCAGTATCATTCACTCAAAATTGTTTCTGGGAAGGAAAAACTTCCTTCTTCTGCTCATTTTTAGGTATTCTATGCAGCAACAGAACTTTTAGGTGTGGCAATGATATTTGCTTTAGGAAACAAAATGCAAAATGTGATGGGACTGTGGACTGCCCAGATGGAAGCGACGAGGAAGGCTGCAGTGAGTAGAAACACGTTCCCCCTGATTCCTTGTACTTTCCTCCACAGTTGATTTGTCTTGCATTTGCATTCCCTTCTTGGTATAATCCCCCTGGCAGAAGTTGCCACAGGCCAGGGAAGAATAGTAAATATTAATTAACTGAATCTGAAATGGTTTCTCAGAATTAAAATCCTAGAGTGGATTCTATCTTCTTTTTTGACAAGCATTAATGCACTGGATGTTTATAATGAAAATTTTTCACTGTCTAATAACTCTAATCAGATAAGTTCTTTAAAAAAAAACCTATGAAAAAAGAAGTAAGTACTGGAATGCCGTTAATGATTATGTTAATTATGCTGTATGTTAAGATCTGTAGGTTGTCTTTTCATTTTGTTGATGGTATCCTTAGCTGTGCAAAAGCTTTTAAGTTTAATAAGGTCTCATTTGTTTATTTTTGCTTTTATTTCCATTACTCTAGGAGCTCGTCTGAAAAAAATATTGCAGTGATTTATATCAAAGAGTGTTCTGCTTATGTTTTCCTCTAGGAGTTTTATAGTATCTGGTCTTACATTTAGGACTTTAATCCATTTTGAGTTTATTTTTGTTTATGGTGTTAGAGAATGCTCTAAGTTCATTCTTTTACAAGTAGCTGCCCAGTTTTCCCGGCAACATTTATTGAAGAGACTGTCTTTTCTCCATTGTATATTTTTGCCTCCTTTATTATAGATTAATTGACCACAAGTGTGTGAGTTTATTTCTGGACTTTCTATCCTGTTCCGTTGATCTATGTGTCTGTTTTTGTGCCAGTACCATACTGTTTTGATTACTGTAGTTTTGTAGTATGGCCTAAAGTCAGGGAGCATGATTCCCCAGCTCCATTCTTCTTTCTCAAGAATGTTTTGTTTATTCAGAGTCTTTTGTTTTTCCATACAAATTTTAACATTTTTTTGCTCCAATTCTGTGAAAAATGTTTTTGGGTTTCTGATAGACATTGCATTGAATCTGTATATTGCCTTGGGTAGTATGGCCATTTTAACAATATTGATTTTTCCAACCTAAGAACATGACATTTCTTTCCATCTGCTTGTGTCATCTTCAGTGTCTTGCAGTTTTTGGAGTACAGATCCTTTGCCTCCTAGTAGATTTATTCCTAGGTATTTTATTCTTTTTGAGTGATTATAAATAGGATTGTTTCCTTAATTTCCTTTTAATGCTTTGTTGGAGTCAATTTGCTAGTATTTTGTTGAGAATTTTTGCATATATATTCATAAGTGATATGGGCCTGTAATTTTCTTTTCTTTTTTGTGATATCTTTGTCTGGTTTTGGACTTAGAGTGATGGTAGCCTCTTTTACCCAAAAGAAAACAGTCTTTTCAAGCAACACGTGGAAAATACCCCAAACCTGAATTTAGTACACAAAAAATGATGTTGAACACTGTCCATAGCGCAATAAAATTAGAAGTTTACATAATTCTTTTCACTCTTTAATTATACCAGAAATCATAGCAAGAACTACGAGTTACTATGAATGACAATGAGAAATCTGTAGAAAATCTGTAGAAAATCTGTAGAAATTGATAAGGCAGTTCTCAGAGGGAAATATTTAATCCTAACTTAATTTATTAAGAAATAAGAAAGGTTGAAAAATGAGTACACACATATATCCAAAATTCCCATCCCCCCCAAAATAATAAGAGGAGTCAGTTAATAAAGTTAAAAGCGCAAATTAATAAAATGGTACACAAAATGTAGACTTAATCAAAAACACCAAAATCTGTTTTTTCTAATGCTAATGATACAGATAAACTGGCTAGAGTAATCAGGGAAAACGAAGGCAGCCCAACAACATCCTCTCAACAACCCTGAACATCAGGAATGACGAGATGGGCACAGCGACACGTACAAATCAGGAGCCCCGAGTGGTGCATACGTCCTGTTTCAGTGAGGGGTACTCTCAGTGGATGTGCAAAGTTCCAGGGCAACACCCGTTGTTAGGACAGGTGTTTCCTAAACATTGGTTGAGATGTTGCAGAGCAGAGATGTGAAGAAATTGCTGCTTTTAGAATGCAGAGGAGAAAAGGGTATCAAAGCTAGAGTTTTAACATCTTGGGCGATTTTCCTCTTTGACTATGGAAGAAATAATTTAGTGGAAAGTCTACAATTCTTTGCTGCTTGTATGAAATTCCATTTAGAGTCCCCCAGTCGGTAAATCCTGCGCTGTAGATGGTGTGACGCTTCCCCTTCCCACTCCGTGAAGGCTGATGGAGAGCAACAGCACGCAGGAGGAGATAAAAGCCCAGCAGCACTTCCTTCCGTGTAGCACAGGGAACTACACTCAACATCCTGTGACAACCTTTAATGAAAAGGAATATACGTATGTATATGCATGCCTGGGGCATTATGGGGTACACCAGAAATCGACACATTGTAACTGACTATATTTCAATAAAAAAAAAACCAAACACGCCAGCAGCAAGGTGAGGGGTGGTGTCTTATGGAATCACGGAGAAAGGTCTAACACAAGTAGGAAACTCAGCAGATAAGTGGGCAGTGCAGGTGTATGGTTTAGGCAATAGACTATGTGAACCTATGTAACCTCCCTATTTAATTATTTTTAATATTTTTCTGTAGAAGAGGGACACACCCAATTTTAAGGCTTATTGCTAAATTACCTTCCAAAAAGGCCCTATTCACTTATACTCCCCCAAGTATTCCCAATTCTTTACAAATATAGAAAATTAATATTTTAAACATTATTCAACTTGATAGATGAAAAATTATATCTTAATTAGAAAGAGTTTTTATGTCTGTTTTATCTGTGAAAACAGTTTCTAAATATCAAAGTCTTTGATAACAAAAATGGGGAAAGTAGAAAGAAAAACTCTTCCAAACGAATCACACGTTGAAATAATCCATGCAGACAGACGAAACAGCACAGCACAAACAATAGTGGCCAAATGGCTCCACTCTAGAAATTGTGTTTCCTGGATTCCAAGCAGGGCAATGGAGTATCTTTACCTTGTGCCTCGCATAGTATCAGAGCTGACAAGAACCAGATCAGTTTGCAGGAGAACAGATGACAGAAGAGCCTCCTGAACACCTGAAGACAGAAAGCAAAGGACAGAAATGGGCATTTGCATGAGGACAAGGCTAAGGAAACTTTGATCTGATCACTATGTCAGGGAGTGTTGCAGCTACAGTTTAACCACTGGAAACCTTTGGTTTTGTGGCAGAAAAGCAGCAGCGTGTATCTCATTACGGTGGTCTCTAGCAATGGGAGGCCTTGGCATCACGGCAAGGGAACAGTGAAACAGAAAACACAGGAAAGCAAGGCACAGATGCTTTCTGCCCTTGAATTTCAACCAAGTTCTATTACCATCCTCCTGAATTCCCCATTCCTGGGGACCAGGCACAGAGCATCCTTTTCAGGACACAAACTGGTGTCTTAGCATAGACACTAGTCAGTCCCTCTTTGCTCCCCCAGCCTAGGGTCGGAAAAGCTGCTTCCTCCATCACCTTGTATTCTTCCCATCAACTCCTTCTTGGATGAACGTTTATCCTTGGTCTTTCAGCATTTAGGCTTTTAAAACTCAAATACTTAGGCTCTCGCTGTTTAACAACTTTGACTTCTGAAACTAAAAAGTTTTTTTCTGGCATTCTAATCCCATATCAATTTTTTTTAAACCATCATGCCACATGGAAATCCAGGCTTTAGCAAAGGCTGTTTTGAGGAATGCAGAATAATTTAGCTCTCAGCGTGAAAAATCTGTGTTTTAGGATAGGAGAGAAAGCCAAAACACAAGATATGTGAACTGGGAGCCAGCAGTGGTCAAGAAACAGAAGCACAGTGACTGAGGCAAAGGGAATTAGAAGGAAAGGCCTGCTATTAAATATATACATATTTCCTCTGGCTGACTTGAGTTCAGGTGAGCACAAAGACTAGATGTGTAAGCTGGGACAGATCATTTTACATTTCTGAGATGCAGTAAAAATATTCCCAACCTTCTTTCTGTTAAAAAGACTAAATGAGGTCATATATGTAAAGCTCTTGGAACAGTGACTGATAGAAGTAAGTACTAAATCAATGTTGCTGTTATCTCATTGGGTTACACTGAGAATTTAATATAGTGCCTAAGATATGGTAAATGCCAACATGTGTTACGTGGTCATAATAATCCATTAATCAAATTTTACAGTAATGGAAATGGAGAAGTCCATTTATAACCTGTGCCAAAAGGGCCAGGGTTCACAAAGCCCTGGCTCTTACCTGACAGCTGCCTGCCTGGCAGCTCCATTGTCCCTATACGTACCTCTTACCCTGAAAGCTTCTAGGTCCAAATCCTGACCCTGACATATTACACAGTCACATGGACTTGGAGACATTTTCTGCCTGTTTCTTTGTGAAATTGGGTAATAATTCCTCCTTTGACGGATAGTTGTGAAGGTTAAGAGCATCTAGCACATGGTAAACATCACTTGAAGGCCTTTGTTAAGAAAGACATTGAAATAACCGGCTGTGGGGTCTTGCCAATAAACTATATATGAAAAAAATTCACCCTGAGGCATTACCTGTATTTGGATTTTAATTTTTATTGTTTTTTAAAAATTACACCAGTGTAAATGAAGACCCTCTCCTTCATTCTGTCATGTATACAGATCCTGAATGAACAAAATGTCTGTCTCTCATAGCCTGGGTTTTAACCCTGATGTAGCCGATCGTTTATGGCTTCCCAAGGCAAAGGCGCAGAGGATGGAGAAAGAGGCTGGAGCGTCATGGAGGGAGCGAGCTCTCCCAGGGACAGTAATCCCGAAATTCACAACCCCACCCCAGCTTTCAGGGCCTAAACGGAGCCAATACAGCACCCTCTATCCCTGCCAGCAGCGCGCGACCCCCAGGCCCAGTTCCCCTCCAGGGATGTCAATGGTCTTCGGAGAAGCGCCTGCGGAGCCACCGCCCGGCGACATCCTTTCTCTAGCACGTTGAGACAGAGAACCGGATGGCCAGAACGGCCTGTAAACCATCAACTAGAAGGCAAAATCAGCTTCTCTGCAAGGATAAGCGCTGAGAGGAAAGCGCTAGCAAAAATCCCAGCTCCGGACCAGCCTGAGGAGGGCCGCAGCCTGGCGCTCTCAGCCCGCCACCGCCCCAGGGCCGCCGGCGCGACACCGCCCACCCCGAGCCCTCTTTCCCTCGCCTGGCCCGGCTCACCAGCCTCTCCATCCTCGCTCCCGGCCGCGCGCGCTGGCGGGCTTCAGCTGGAGGTCCGGAGGGATCTCACGCCAGACCCGGGGTGCTGGAGGAAGGTCCTCGCCACTAGGAAGCCCCCCGCAATCGCAGTGATTCCCCGCCCCTCACTCCTCCCCCTGCCCCGCCCCCTTACTTTCCCCTGCACACTCACATACACACACTTACACACATCACACACACAAAGGAGCCGAGGCCAGGTAGGTTAGTGCTAGGCAATTAAATGCCTTTTAAAAACATGCTCATCTTTTTTCTATCTTCAAACAGTTCGAATTTTTCAGAGATGGCAACTGGGGAAACGGAGAAAGTGTTTGAAAAAAATATACACTTTTCCCATTTTCATCTTACAGAGAGAAAGGATACAGGGCGAGATCAGAGGACGTGAAGCGTTTCACGGCATTCGCGCTGGGAGGAATGGCAGTCTGCGCTGTGGAGCAGGCATGTAGGAAATGATTTTTGAGCAGTGTTACAGTTTCCCCAGTTACCACCTCTGAAAAATGCAAATATTTTGAAGCCGAATCTAACCAAGAAGCACTTTACAAAAAACAAATGTATATTTATTTTTATCCAGAACCAAATTGTATCTTTAAGCCGTCAACGTCGCTCTTTCACCAGTGTGACTGGATTTCTTTTCTGTGAGGCATTTTCTAACACTTGCGTTGATGCTGAGGATTCTTATTTTAACAAGTTCCAGAGTTCTCGGCTCTTAAAAAATAAACAAAGACAAACAGATCAATGAAGTGCTCAATTCCTAAAGCCTTTCCTGTTCGCCCACCAGCACCCCTCTGACAAGGTGCTGGAACAGAGCCTTTACTTAAGGATTCATGGGGCTGTAAATCCCAGGGCTGTAAATAAAAAATGACTGATTTTTTTTTCAGAAAAACATTAACATAAAGTACACATTGAAAGGACCAAAAGATTCACAGAGTGGCAAACAGGCATTTATAAGAGAAAGCCAACTTAAGGACATATTATAATGAAATGAAGAACATCAAAGTAAGGAAATCGAAGAGAAAATTCTTAAAAGCTTCAAAAATGAAAAGTAGAGACACTGAAGAAAAGAAACAAAGTGACTTTGTCACAAGGCAGTGCTGGATGCAGGAAGGCAATGAGCTAATTTTCAAAATATTGAAGAAAATCAGCTTTGACTTCCACTTTGCCTTTTATAAATATTGCTACAAAGGTATATTTTAAAAAATACTTTTCACTTTTGATTGTGTTATTCATAGAGGAAAGTGCATACCTCATGAGTACACAGTTTGAATTGCCATAGAGTAAACATGCTTGCATAGCTGTGAGCAGATAAAACCCTGACGGTTCCCAGCCCCACAGAGCCGGTTCCACCCTCTTTGCTCACTCTTCCTGCACTACTGCCTCTGCCACCACCCACTGCTCTCTTACTCTTAGCATCATGAAATAGGCCTGCCTGTTAGTGAACTTGATATAAATGACGTCATGGAGTATGTCCTCACTTGTATCTGGGTTCTTTCACTCAACAGTAGATTTGAAAAATTCATCCATGATTTTGCATGTCACTGTGAGTCATTCATTCTCACTGCTGTATACTATCCCATTCTGTAAACACCACATTTATTTACTACTTTACTGTTACTAGACATTTGTGTGTTTTCCATTTGGGGGTTATTTTTAATAGTGGTGCTATAAACATTTTTATACATGGCTTTTCCTAAACATGTGTACATCATTCTGTTAGATTATTTTTTGTTTTATCTCTTCCTCTTCATTTTTAATCTTTCTCTATTCTTTTCTTTCCCAATTGTGTAGATGATATTTTGTGGGACCTCAATTTTTTAAAACTACTGAAAGACTCTGTCCTAAATTTTAAGAGCAAAATATTACAAAATGACAGGATGAAAAAAGATTTTGTTAAGCATATAAACCTCAGAAAATTTATTATATCAGGACTCTCCTTGAAAACACTTTTGAAAAAAGCATTCTGGAAGAAAGAAAAATGAACCCAGGAGGATGCTACATAGAAAGATATGCAGAAAGGATATATAACTTATCAAAATTTGTAACTGCCTAAAAAAGCAAGATTCCCCCAAGTCATATATGTATAATAAAATAATTAAAAAATTCAAGCCTACATGGAAGGACGTAAGGGTTTAGGTAGTAAGATTATGAGAGGTAGGTGAGAATTATGCCAAGATGTATATGCTTAAGAAATAGACATTAAAAAATAAATATAAGTATTACTCTTAGTAAGTTAGGGCAAAGCATCAAAAGAATAGCATAATGTAAGACTCAGAATAGAAAAAGAATATTTAACCTAATGAAAGACAGCACAGGAGAAAATAGAGAAATATTACCAAAATATAAAGGTCAAAAAAAAAATGGAAAAAATGCCCTATTAGTAATTATGACATGTATGAATAAGTTACAAACACAAAAGATAGAGACTTGGGATACAGAAGAGTGAACCAAAGAGGGGAAAAAAGTTCCTGCCATCATGGAAAATAAATATTACTTTAAAAATTCTTTGGAAGAAGGGTGAAGGTATAGCTCAGTGGCAGAGTGCATGCCTAGCTGTGGACTTATCATATATGGCTTTTACTATGCTGAGGTTAATTCCTTCTATACCTACTTTCTGAAGAGTTTTTTTTTATCATAAATGGATGTTGAATTTTATCAAAAGCTTTTCTTTATCTGTTGAGATCATCATATGATTTTTATTCTTCAGTTTGTTACAGTGGTGTATCACACTGGTTGAATTGTAGGTATTGTACCATCTTTACATTCCTGGGATCAATCCTATTTGACCATGGTGCATGATTCTTTTTAAATATTGTTTAATTTAGTTTGCTAATATTTTGTTGAGGAAAGTTGCATTTATGCTCACCAGTGATATTGGCCTATAATTTTCCTTTTTGTGTGATATATTTATCTGGTTTAGGTATCCAGGTGATGCTGTCCTCATAAATGAGTTCAGAAACATACCGTATTCTGCATTTTTTGAAAAAAATTTGGGAAGGATAGGTGTTAACTCTTCTCTAACTGTTTGATAGAATTCACCTGTGATTTATCTGGTTCTGGTCTTTTGTTTGTTGGGAGTTTTTAAATTACTGATTTGATTTCCGTACTGGTAATTGGTCTATTCACATTTTCTATTTCTTCCTGCTTTAGTCTTGGGAAAGTGCACATTTCTGAAATTTCTCCATTTCTTCAAAGTTGTCCATTTTATTGGCATATAGTTGCTCATAGTAGTCTCTTATGATTCTTTGTATTTCTGTGGTGTCAGTCATAACTTCTCTTTCATTTCCAATTTTATTTATTTGGAACACTTCTCTTTTCTTCTTGATGTGTCTGACTAAAGGTTTATCAATTTTGTTTATCTTTTCAAAGAACCAGCAATGAGTTTCATTGATCTTTTCTATTTTTTAAGTCTATTTCATGTATTTCTGCTCTGATCTTTATGACTTCTTTCCCTCTATTAACTTTAGGTCTTGTTTGTTCTTAATTTTCTAGTTCCATTAAGTGTAAGATCAGATTGTTATTTGAGATTTTTCTTGTTCCCTGAGGTACCCTTGTATCATTTGGACTTCTCTCTCAGAAATCTTTGGCTGTGTCCCATATATTTTGTATCATTGTGTTTTCATTTGTCTCCAGGTGTTTTTTAAAATTTCTTCTTTGTGATTTAGTGATTCGTTGGCTATTTAGTAGCGTATTGTTTAGCCTCCATGTGTTTGTGTTTTATGCAATTTTTTTCTTAGAGTTTGTTTTTAGTCTAATAGCCTCAGGGTTAGAAAAGATGCTTCATGTGATTTCAATCTTCTTAGACTTACTGCGACTTGAATTCTTCCATGAATTAGCACGTGATCTATCCTGGAGAATGTTCCATGTGCACTTGAAAAGAATATGTATTCTGCTCTTTTGGATGGAATGTTCTATATAGATCTACTAAGTTCACTTGGTCTGAAGTGTTTTTTTAAGGCCACTATATCATTATTATTTTTCTGTCTGGACGATCTGTCCATTGATGTAAATGGGGTGTTATTGTCCCTTACTGTTATTGTATCAGTGTAAATTTCTCCCTTTATGTATGTTACTATTTCCTTTATATATTTAGGTGCTCCTAGGTTGAGTGTATATATGTTTGCAATTGTTACATGTTCCTGTTGGATTGATCCCTTTATCAATGTGTAATGTCCTTCTTTGTGTCTTGTTACATCTTTGTTTCAAAGCCTATTTTGTCTGATATAAGTATCACTTCCCTGGCTTTATTTTGATTTCCATTTGTGTGGAATACCTTTTCCATCCCCGTACCTTCCGGCTAGTGTATCTTTAGATCTGATGTGAGTTTCTTGTAAGTAGCATATATATGGGCTTTTCTTTTCATTCACTCAGCCACTCTGTCTTATTTTATTTCTTATTTTATTTCTCTGTCTTATTTTTACTTCTTAATTTTTATTGAAGTTTAATCGATTTACAGTGTTAGTTTCAGGTATACAGCAAAGCAATTCAGTTATACATATACATACATATATATTTTTTCAGTTTCTTTTCCATTACAGTTTATTACAAGAAATTGAATATAGTTCCTTGTGCTATACAGTAGGTCCTTATTGTTTATCTAGTTTATATATAATATTGTGTATCTGTTAATCCTAAACTCCTAATCTATCCCTCTCCCCTTTCCTTTTTGATAACCAGTGGTTTTTTTTTCTGTATCTATGAATCTATTTCTGGTTTATAAATAAAATTTGTATCATTTTTAAAAAATTCCACATGTAAGTGACATCATATAATAGTATCCTTTCTCTGCCTGGCTTACTTCACTTAATATGATAGTCTCTGGGCCCATCCATGTTGCTGCAAATGGCATTACTTATTCTTTTGTATGGCTCAGTAACAGTCCATTATTTTATATATATATATAGACAAATATAGATAGATAGATAGATAGATAGATAGATAGATAGATAGATAGATAGATAGATAGATACCACATCTTTATCATTCATCTGGTGATGGACACTTAGGTTGTTTCCATGTCTTGGCTATTGTATGTAGGGCTGCTGTGAACATTGGGGTGCATGTGTCTTTTCCAGTTATAGTTTCTCTGCATGTATGCCCAGGAGTGTGATTGCTGGATCATATGGTAAGTGTATTTTTAATTTTTTAAGGATCCTTCTTACTGTCCTCCATAGTGGCTGCATCAATTTACATTCACACCAACAGTGTAAGAGGGTTCCTTTACTTCACACCCTCTTCAGCATTTATTATTTGAAGAGTTTTTAGTGATGGCCATTCTGAGTGGTGTGAGGTGATACATCATTGTAGTTTTGATTTGCATTTCTCTAATAAATAGCAACAATGAGCATCCTTTCATGTGCCTGCTGGCCATCTGGATGTCTTCTTTGGAGAAATGTCTATTTAGGTCTTCTACCCATTTTTTGATTAGGTTGTTTGGGGTTTTTTATGTTGAGCTGTTTGTGTGTTTTGGAAATTAGTCCCTTGTCAGTTGCATCATTTGCAAATATTTTCTCCCATTCTGTAAGTTGTCTTTTTATTTTGTTAATGGTATCTTTAGCTGTGCAAAAGCTTTTAACTTTAATTGTGTCTTCTTTGTTTATTTTTGCTTTTATTTCCATTACTCTAGGAGCTCGTCTGAAAAAAAATATTGCTGTGATTTATGTCAGTGTTCTGCCTATGTTTTCCTCTAGTTTTATAGTATCCAGTCTTACATTTAGTATGTTAATCCATTTTGAGTTTGTTTTTGTACATGGTGTTAGAGAATGTTCTAATTTCATTCTTTTACAAGTAGCTGTCTTGTTTTCCCAGCAACATTTATTGAAGAGACTGTCTTTTCTCCATTGTATATTCTTGCCTCCTTTATTATAGGTTAATTGATTATAAGTGTGTGAATTTACTTTTAGACTTTCTATCCTGTTCCATTGATCTGTGTGTCTCTTTTTGTGCCAGTACCATACTGTTTTGATTACTGTAGTTTTGTAGCATGGTCTAAAGTCATGGGGCATAATTCCCCAGCTCTATTCTTGTTTCTCAAGATTGTTTTGTCTATTCATGGTCTTTTGTGTTACCCTGCAAATTTTAATATTTTTTGTTCCAGTTCTCTGAAAATGTCATTGGTTATTTTATAGGCATTGCATTGAATCTGTATATTGCCTTGGGTAGTATGGCCATTTTAAAAATATTGATTCTTCCAACCCAAGAACATGGCATTTCATTCCATCTGCTTGTGTCATTTTCAATGTCTTTCTTCAGTGTCTTGTGGTTTTTGGAGTCAGGTCCTTTGACCCTGTTAGAGTCACTACTAGAAGGGCTCTGCCCTGGGCCTCAGTCCAAACGAGATTCTGTGTACACTTCCCAAGAGAGTGATGTGTCTGTTTCCCCCAAGTCCTGTGGAGCTCCTGGAGTTAAGCCCCACTGGCCTTCAAAACCAGATGTTTTGTGGTCTCTTCCTCCAAATGCTAGAGCCCTGAGCTGGGGAGCCTGATGTGGGGCTCACAACTCTCACTCCTATGGGAGGGCCTCTGTAATTTAATTATTCTCCAGATTGTGGGTCACTCACCCAGGGGTTATAGGGCCCTATTATATCGTGAACACACCTCTCCTATCATCCTGCTGTGGTTCCCTCTTTATGTTTCCAGTTGAATAAGATCTATTTTGTCAGGTTGTAGTCTTTTTTTATCGATGATTGTTTAGTAGTCAGTTGTGGTTTTGTTGTCATTGTGAGAGGAGGTGAGCTCTTGGTCTCACTACTGCGCCCTCTTAACCACAGATATGGTTCTTTTTTTAGCTATGACCTGAGAACTCCAACGTGCTTTCTTTTATTATTAGTTGTGTGATCTCTAACTGGCCATGTGACAACATGTTAATTATACATCCTTATCAATACTGTTTACACTGGAAAGTAATTGCTCTGATAACCAGTTTTTCTTAGCTAGTTTTTCTTAACTAGGTTTTCATTTGTTTTGGACTTACAAATTTCCCCCCAAATGCTTTCCCTCCAATCAGCACAATTTCAGTGACACTTTCAATTCTGTTGCATTTGAAACTAATTTTTTTCTCTACCTAACAACCTGAACCCCACGTCTGCTGTCCCCGTCAGTACAGCTGTTACTAATAGGCCCCCTCCTCCCTTTGTGTGTGTTATTGTGGGGAGTCAGTAACTCTGTGTCAAGGCCTATTTTTGGGAGGGAGGGAGTGGTTTGTTGGTGCTGGTTTTAGATGAACCCACAAACTGCCTTTCCAGATAAGCAGGGGATTTCAAGTTGCCTACCTGGTTAGTCAGTTCCCAATAGCTCAAAAGTTGACTGTATTTCCAGTTTTTCTTCCAAGTCTGCCTTTAAATCATGTGACCCTTCCTCTCCTAAAGGCTGCAGCAGGAGTTCCTCCACCCTCCACCGCATCATTGGGGGCATCGACACCCAAGAAGGGGGTTGGCCGTGGCAAGTCAGCCTCCACTTTGTCGGATCTGCCTACTGCGGGGCCTCAGTCATCTCCAGGGAGTGGCTTCTCTCCGCTGCCCACTGCTTCCATGGAAACAGGTGGGGCATCTCAATCCTTACTCTAAAGGGGCACAGTCTCTGACCACAGACCATACAAATGCCCTCACACTGTGGGAAGAAATTCCCTGTTGGAATTGTTTAATCAGTTCTGTTGGTGGTTTTGTTTTGTTTTGTTTTTATTGTGACACCAGTTGTATGCCAAACTTTTTTTTTTAGGTATTATTGATATAAATAAAAGAACGCAAAGGAACATCAAGAATGAATAGGCTTTTACGAGGCTAAGAAAATAGGATAGGGCTTTCAAGTCAGAAGGAATTCTGTGCGAATGTGTGAGGAATGTGGAGTGTGGGACTGCGTGGGAAATGGGCCCTGGAGGAGGACTGGAGTCCAGGGATCCTTATTTAGAGTTGGAGGTGATGATCGGCATCCCAATTTCCAATGTGCTGGTGGGAAGGGCTCCCACACCCCCCTCCAAGCTGTTCTCTGACACTAGCTGAGTGTCCGACAATTCAACTCAATTCTGGCTTTCTCTACACAGAGACAGCATCAGATTATACAGTTTAGGGGCCCAGTCCTGCAAGACTCCCCCCACCCCCCAACTTCAGACACCAATTGAAAGTCCAAGTTGTCACCTGTACTTCAGACTGACTAACTATAGAGCAGAGGCTCCCATGACCCACTCCTGGTGGTTGATTAATTTGCTAGAGCAGCTCACAGACACATTTTATTATACAAGGATATAACTAAGGAGCAGTCAGATGGAAGACATGCATAGGGTGAGGTATGGGGGAAGCGGGCAGGGTTTCCCTGCCTTCTTGGGGTGTATCACTCTCCCTGAATCTCCGTGCATTCACTAACCCAGAAGCTTTCCAAACCCTCTCCTTCTTGGCTTTTTTGGAGGCTTACATAGGCGTGATTAATTAAATCATTGGTCATTAGCCATGGATTCCACCTCTAGCCTCTCCATCCTCCCCAGAGGTCAGGAGGTAGGACTGAAAGTTCTAGCACTCCAATCACTTGGTTGGTTCTCCTGGTGACCATTCCCGAGTCTTAGTTGCTGGCCCAAAGTAACCTCATTAATATAACAAAAGACATTTGGTCCCTCACATCACTTACAAAATTCCAAGGGTTTTAGGAGCTCTGTGCCAGAAATGGAAAGTAGACCGCATACGTATTTCTCGTTATGAACCACAGTATCACAGAGAAGTCGTGAAAAAGTCTGTTAGGGTCGCTACTGGAAGGGCTCTGTCTGCCTTTACCAGTGGGATTATTATGGGGCAGACAGTCTCCCAGATAAGGGTGAAAAGAAAGTTCAGAAAACAACTTGAATTAAAAGGTAACCTTATTTGGAATCTGTTGGATCTTAGGTACACAAATATATCATTCATTTCTCATTCAGCATTCTTTAAAGTGGAGTATTTCCATGAATTTATTCAATTAGGATATTTGTTTCTCCTGGAGATGATAGGATTCATGTTAATGACTAAAATGGCTACATTTCTGTTCTACCTTTAATCTTTTATGCAGTGAAACTGCTCCGAGTAATATGTGACCCTTAGTATGTCCCCGGGTCCCCAGTGCTGCCTGTGAGATGTCAGTTAAGCAGATTAGGGGCCACACTCTTTGGGATCTGTCCTCATTTTTCTCCCAAAGCTTCCACATTCTCTTCACCCCACCAGAGCAAGGTTGCTGTGCTGATGGAGATGGAACCTCAGATGGAGACTACAAGCCCTTCAGTGACTTCATGCAAGGCCACTGGGGTCAGGATTAGAATTCTGAAAGGACTAATAGAGGTGGGGCCCTATGAATGGTCAAGCTTGAGCAGTTAGAGCAGAGTAATCTTTAAGGCTTCTGGCAGTTTGCAGGAAGGAATTTCATTAAATTCCTGCTTGTAGCACTGATTTCTAATCTGTCTTGGTATTCGTGTCATTTGAATTTCGTAAAAGGATCCCTAAACCACTGACTCACTGGCCCTGTCTGTCTCCATCAAATACCACTGTCAGCATCAATAGGGACAATGAAACAAATTAATTCCTTGACTAACAGTCTTGACCCGCATGTGGTTTATGAAATAACAGTGGCAAGGAAATTTTCAGCGTGTCCTTAGGATGCCATTGAGGACATTTTCTGGAACATAGCTATTGTTCACCGGCCCAACTACACATTACTTCATCTCTGGTTTATTAAGGCGACAAGGGAGGCTCCAAGACGGTGTGTCTCTTGCTGTATCCACAGGGCAGAGCCAGTGACTGCAATAGGGACTGAAAGTCAGACCGCCCTCTCCACAGCCCTCATTCCTCTGTTTCCAAACCCTGTACGGTTCTTCCGCCTCTGACTTCATTCTTCATTCCTTTTGCACCAGGCTGTCTGACCCCACACCGTGGACCGCGCACCTTGGGATGTATGTGCAGGGGACTGCCAAATTCGTCTCCCCAGTGAGAAGAATTGTGGTCCATGAGTACTATAACAGCCAGACCTTTGACTACGATATTGCCTTGCTACAGCTCAGTATCGCCTGGCCCGAGACCCTGAAACAGCTCATTCAGCCGATATGCATTCCTCCCGCTGGCCAGAAAGTGCGAGGCGGAGAGAAGTGCTGGGTGACCGGCTGGGGGCGGAGGCACGAGGCAGGTGTGTGTCTCGGTGAATGGCCATGCCCTTCCCCTCCAGATAACACTGACGGCTGTTGATGTAGTGCTTTGGGCTTCATGGAGAGGAGTTTTGTATATGGTCTCATCTGAACCTTCTAACAACTCTGAGAGGTAGAATGGAGGAGAGTATTATAATTCCTGTTTCATGATTCTCCCCCTGATGCTCAAAAGAAGTGGGACCCACTTCTTACGAGCAAGGCAGGATTGGATAGATAGTATGGGTCCTTTTCAAACTCTGAGGGGTTTGCTAGGGTTTTCACTATAGAAGAGCAATTCCTTCTTATTTTTAGGTTTCCTTTCATCCAAAAAAAGAGACTCATTTTCATAAAGAAGAGTAGGATACCCTCCCTCTCTCTCACACACACACACTCACACGTCTGACTGTGTCAACCCATAGAAAATTGTGTGGAGGATTATGCAAATATGTCCTTCAGAAGGGCAACTGCCAAGTAAATAAGAGTGAGGGCCGAAATCCAGCCTGCCCTTAGCTCCCCAGATTGCAAATTCAGGCCTGGGGTTTTTATCAGCCTAGAAGTGGTCCACCCAGAAGGGGGCATCTTTTTCATATGCACAAAGGTCAGACTGTATGGTAGGGAAGTCTCTATATCTGCCCTGCCAAGGTTTTAATGTCTAGGATGCTAAACATACAGTGAGAAGAAGAATCCAAAACCTTGTGGACATCTTCCCGAAGATGAGTGCCAGTGCTTTCCCTTGATCTCCCAGTCACCTGAGATTCCCTCGCAGTCATTTCCAAGGGTTTAGGACAGATACATTTTCTGTAACTCTTGACCTTCCCCTTAGCCTCGCTTTGACAGTCTCTAAAGACTCTCTAAAGATTCACCATGGGTAGCATCTCAAGTGCTCACTGCCTCCAATTAGTTATCGAAGTCATGAAATTTACCACCTGTCTGGACCTGCTGAGGTCATGGGTCCCAACAAGGGAAGGCAGCAAAACTACTCAATTATATATAACACCATTCATAACATAACAGGACTGGGCTCAGGGCTTTAATGACATTATCATATATTATAAAAGATAAGAGTCTACTCAACCAGTTTATCATGGGACATTTTGTTTACAAGCATGAGTGTGTGAGAGTTGATTTTTCTGAATCATCTTAGCCAGACAGGTTAAAAAGGATGTGAGAGGGCTATATCCAAACTATTATGTTTTTATGGTTCCTAGGGGACTCCCATCTGTCAGTTATAATGCTCCACTTAAGGGGCCCCCTTGACCAGTGAGTATCAGTAATAACTGTTGCTGACACTCAGTCCTACTGAGAGCGGGAGGTACATGGTGAAGGAATATGGCACAGTGGCTAGGAAGGCTGAGTCACAACTTGGGTCTGAATCCTGCTCTGTTAATTGCTAGTCGTGTGCCTTTAGATAAGTCCTTTATCCTCCTAAGCCTCCATTTCTTCATCAGAAAAATGGGGATCATGATAGAATTTACCTTAAAAAATTGGAAAGGTACAAGGAGATAATATGAATAAATTGTCTAATAAAGTAAATGTAATCATTGCCACGATTTCTACTTCTCTGTGTTTTCCAGACAATAAAGGCTCCCTTGTTTTGCAGCAAGCAGAGGTAGAGCTCATTGACCAAACCCTCTGTGTTTCCACCTATGGGATCATCACTTCAAGGATGCTCTGTGCAGGAGTCCTGTCAGGCAAGAGAGACGCCTGCAGAGTAAGTCATCTTAATTTTCCCTTGCCTGACAGGTGGTACTTTCCATAAATGCTTTCCTATTTAATCTACACTGGGCAATGCCTAAGGCAGGTGCTTCCTTTAATTCAGATATTAATTATAATCCCACTGCCTAAGATCTGGGAAATGTGGTTAAATAGTAATTGGATTTAAACACTTGTTTTCCTGTCCCTATGTATTTTACTCCAACAATTAGAGAGTGAAGTCAGCATTTATCATTTTGCCATGATTTTCTTATAACCAAAAACTGAAAAATAAAGAAACACACACACACACACACACACACACACAGTGTTTTAGGATTGCTACCTATTTCCTTAAAAGTGGCTATTTACCTTCTAAAGTAAGAAGTATTGTATTCACTTACTCTTTGATGCAAAGGCTGGGGGAAAGGAAAGAGGAATGGGAGAAGTGTCAGGAACTCTTATTTTTACGCATCTGACGGTGGTATATTTGAAGGTCACTTTTAGGGGGACATTTTTATGAGCCTCAGATTCCAATCTATGCAGATATCAATTTGCTTGCCAAAACGTGAACAGATTATTTAGAAGATGAGGAGGGCAGGGCAGTGGGAGCTGTTCCCACCTCTTTCCGTAACCTTCGGCACTGGGCCACAAGCATTCACCTTACAATTATGACCTCTATCTTCTGACAGGCCCCATGCTAGGTCCTTTACCTACATTCAAATTATTCTTTTATCCCTATTTTACAGAAGAGGAACCTAGGGCACAGAGAGGAGAAGTAAATTACCCAAGGTCACACAGTCTGTGGAGCTGGGATTTGAACCCTTATCTCTCTAAAGTTTAAGCTACGATATTTTGAATGTTTCCTGCAGCTAGTCAGTTATATAGTGCTGTTCCACACAACCAGCAGGGTTTACAGGTTAAATAAGCAGAGTTGGTGTGGCAACGGTTAAAATTAAAAGACCCCAGTCTCTCTACTAGTTAGAATTTACCTAATCAGGTTTAGAATTGTAGAATTCAGGGGCCAATTTGAAACACTTTCTGAGTAAGCTGCAGCTTTAGCTATCCTCCAATATAAGAAAATGAAAACCCAGATATTATAATTTAAACAACGAACACAGCAGGAATTCAGTTTAAATATTGAATTTTTTCAGCCTTTGCTTTTAGAGTTGAGATATCAGAAAGGACTCTCAAGTGAGGGTGATCTGCCTGTGACAACTGTCAGCCAGTGATCCTTAGACGTGCCTCATTGGACTTGACCAACTAAACAGGGTCTCCTTTCCTTTCTTCCTCAGGGCCATGCGTGAGGCAACACATGGGCAGAGGTAGAGGTCAACCTACCCCCAAGATAACCATGCCTTGAAAGGTTATTGTGAGGATTAAATGACCCAAAACAGTGCTTAGCACATACCAGCACTAAATAAGCTTTAGCTATTATTATCATTATTGCTACTACTGTTGAGGTTTGTTGTTTATTCGCAGGTATGTGAGTGTTATTTCCTTGCAAGAATCTTCTAATGTTATTCTTGGCCTAAAGAATCAAGTTTCTTAACCATGAATGCGTCTTTTTGATGATAGGAAAAATAATTCTAAAATGACATTAGAAGTTTCACATTATTTCTTGACACTTCCCCAAACTGCATAGTAGTTAGTCAAGCAAAAACCTGTCAGGGTGGGAGTCTGAACACAATTTATTAGACACTTAATGACAAGTTGATGATCATGGGACAAGTGTACTTTATACTGACATTATTTATCTTCTTGTGTAGGGAGATTCGGGTGGACCTTTATCTTGTCGAAGAAAAAGTGATGGAACATGGATTTTGACTGGCATTGTTAGCTGGGGACATGGATGCGGAAGACCAAACTTTCCTGGTGTTTATACAAGGGTGTCAAAGTTTGTTCCCTGGATTCATAAATATGTCCCTTCTCTTTTGTAACTGCACAAGTTTGATTTTTGACTGTGTTTTATGTGATAGATTCTTTTTTAAAAAATGCAGTAATTATCAATAAAATGAGACACAATTTTTTTTTCTTCTGAAAATTTCAGATTGCATGCATTTGGTATTTATTGAAAGACAGAAAGATTAATATGTATTTTATTCCATGGAATATTACCTCAAGGGTACAACTGTATTCATTGTTAAGCATCAGAAGGCCATTAATTAAAGAATGGAAGAAAACTAAAGTAATGTCATCAACCAAGTCTCCAAAATAAGAAATGAGTGAGATGCTCAGGAATCCATAGTTTAATTTATGTTCCCATTCAAGGTGCAGGTATTTATAAAGATCTAGGCAAATCTGATTTATTGAAGTAAGTTCCATTAAAAAACCCATGCCTGATCTTCAGTGTTCTAGTGAAGTTAATTGCATGAAAATGACTCCTTCACAAATGCAAATTACGTTAAACTCAGTTATTGACAGAGAAAGTACCTCTATTGTTATTTTCCAATCCAATTTGTCTAACATATAGGGTATTTTTCTTCAGAGAAAAATGGTAATATTGTGTGCAGAGAAACTATCAGTCAACAAAACTGACAATAATCTTCACTAAAATAATAGACTGAAGCATTGTGGTAGTTGGATTGAAAATATGTACATGGGATTTAAGAAAATTGTGGTAATGCTGGTCAGCAGTTTAAGGACTTTTTGGATGATTGTTCTGAAAGAGAAAAATTTCAGAAATATCGTCTGACTTCTGATCCTTCTATAAAACTTCAACGGCCAAGACTTTCTTTTATTTTCAGAGCCTTGTGATACCTAGCAGAGGTGTAAACCTGTGGTACATGCTCCATACATCAGAGTTATTGATTTATTTTATCTCGATTTAGAGTGTTTCACACTTAATCTCAGAATAATCTTTTCATTAACAGAGGCCGGACTTAATAATATCACCAAATAGGTAAGAACAGCAGAAAGAAGAATGATATTATTCTTTTCGCTGGGACAAAGTCAAAAAAGTAATAGTAATTCTATTTTCAAATGGGGCCCAAAATAGTAAATCGGGTTTTCACAGGACCCAAAATAATGAAATTGTTTTTATAGGTCGGTCACCCTCTTTATAATGACAACTCCCAACCTGCACCAATCAGCACTCCAGCCTCCCTTACTCTGCTTTACCTTGTTTTTTCCATAGCACACGTCACCTTCTAATATTCTAGAAATATTATTTATTAAGTTTGCTTCCCCTCATTAAATATTAGCCTCACAATGGCAGTGATTTTGTTTTATTCTGCTTCATATTCTTCAGACGTGTCTCAAGCATCCAGAAGACTGTAGCAAGCACTCAGTACTGCTTGTGGAATGAAATTGAACTGAATATGTGATGTAATTAGCACAGGAACAATGTGTGTTGGTAATAAAGAAGAATGTGGATGACTTTCAGTGGAGGAGGAGTCTGGGAAGATTTAATGGAAAAAGTACGCTTCAGCTAGGATTTAAAGATGGACGAAAGTTATCCATGCAGAAAGTGAGCTGGAGTGGGAGGAAAAGCATTCTGAGCAGAAGGAACATCATATACAAAGAAGTGGGGGTGGCAACAGAATTGGACAGGAAGGGGCCAGCCAGGAAGAGGAATCTGGTCAGACCAGAGGAGTCTACTGACTACTGAATGTCTGAGAAGGAAGATCAAAAGTCAGTTATTGTAGAGAAAGGTGTACATGCAGGTTCCCCTTTCTTTGCACCGCAGATTTACTCTCTGCTCTGAGCCTGGGAGGCTGAACCCCAACCTCTGTCACCAGTTTCCAGTGGGAGTTACCAGCAGGACACTGGCAGGTGGAGAGAAAGTTCAGAGTACTTTTCCTCTTGGCTTCCTCCCCTCTGGATCCCAGTCCTAACAGTGGCTGCAAACTTCTGTGCCTACAGATCCTATCTGGAGCCCTCCTTGATGGCTCCAGTCCTTAATCAGGCTCAGTCCCTTTTAGGTCTCAGGATACTGAGGGCTTTCGACTGTTGTTAGTCTCTGGGTGTCTCGGAGCCCCTTCTTGATTTCCTTAACCCTTGCTCCTTGATTTAAAATTCTGTTACAAAATCCCAGCTGAGAATACAACCTGAGTCCTACAGAATCAGCCTTTCAAAGCAGAGAAAGCAGAAGTCTGAGCAGGCTAGCAGCTGAGTGGCTGCAGTGAGCATGACCCCATTGGGTGGGCAGATGGAGTCCAAAACCCAGATGATCTGGTAGCAAGCAAGAGACAACTAGAGACCTGGTATGTAGACAGAGACTGAACAGCAGGTGTCGAGGATGCCAGACTTTTGAACACAAGTCAACATCTTCTGAAATGAAGTTGATTTATGTATATCCCGTCCACATCTCAAACTCATCTCAATATGTGTGATTGTTGGGGGCAGGGATGAGAAATAAGGAAGCAAGCCTGCTCTGAACAGACGCTTGAGAGGGTCAACACACACCTGCTTAGCAAACAATTTCAGGCTCATGAGACTGGAAGTTCTGAACTATGGATTGTGGATTGTGGCTGGGTGCATATACTTTTTCCTCAGTGTGTGTGTGTGTGTGTGTGTGTGTGTGTGTGTGTGTGTGTGTGTGTATTTGCTGGGGGTGGGGATGGGGTGTCTGTGACTCCTCTTCCCTAAGGTAGATAATAATAATCAATGCTTATGCATGTTTGTTAGTGTCTGAGTACTTCGCTGATGCCAATTCTTTAAATTCTAGCCACATCTTAATTAGGTGGGTACTAACATTATGCCAATTTCCCGCATGAGGGAACTCTGACGCAGGTCTCACCGTTAGGAACTCTGTGAGGGGATTAGCCTGGGCAGCCTGATTCCTGAGCCTACTGTCCGCTCCACCCCTCTTTACTCTTTCTTTGCATGACTCCGGACTTACAGGAGGAAGAAGTGTGTTCCTGTGTATTATTCACCTGCATATTTTCTGGTATGCTCAGAATCCTGAAGGATGCCTGGCACGCAGGCGAAAGTTATATGTTCATAGTCATATGTTGATTAACTGAATGAACTTTTGCCAGGCAGCGAAAGCCGGGGCAAGCCCTGGTAACAGACAGCTCCTGGGGTGCCTGGAACGCCAAACTTTTCCGTGGCAAGGGGCTACAGGGCCCATCCAGGCCACAACCCGCCGCCCACTCCGGTCCCCAGTCAGCTTCTGCTTTGTATCTGTACCAAGAGAAAAAGGCAGACAGCGCCCTGAACAAACCAGAAAAACAGCCCTCCTTGGCTCTGCTCCTAGCAGGGCACCGAGGCGGCGCGGGGCAGGAGCGAGGGGCGCGTCCGGGGCGCGAGGACCCGCCCCCCGCCCGCCCCGGCCGCAGCCTGAGGTCTCCCCGCCCCCGCCCCCGCCCGCCGGGGTGGAGTGTGAGCCACCCGCAAGGCCACTTTGGACTCTGCACCCTCGGGTGTGTGCGTCCTGCTTCCTGGCGGGCTGTTCAGTCCTCCTCCACTCGTCCATGGAGGGGGCCAGGCCCCCATCGCCAGGAGATGGGCTGGAGCTCTCGGCGCTCCAAGGGCAGCCAGACGAGCAGACGCCTCTCAATGGAGCCGTCCAGGGCTTCCATTCTTCGACCGAGGAGCCCTGCCCAGCCCAGGTAAGGTCGTCTCGGCGCTGGCGGCGTTATCCGAGGGGCTGTGAGCCAGGCTGCCGGCTAGGACCCGGGCCTGGCACCGCACGGCTCCCCGGGCGCAGCAGACCCCGAGCGCAGGCGGTGCGCGCTGGAATATTCTAAATGGAGCGGACGCAGGAATGCCCTCCAGGCGGAGGCTGCCCGAGGCCCCTCCGACCCCTCTGACTCCGGGGAACTTGAGGAATCTTATCTGGGAGGTGTACGGCTCCTCTCTTCAGAGAGAGAATTCCCCTAGATAGAGGTGGTTTTAGAAAGTTCTGTAACTTTTAGTTTTCCTTTTTCCAGCAGGGAGAACTCCAGTTATCTCTGGAGTCTCCTTTTCTTCAGAATCTCTCTGCCTTCCTCTTTCCTAGTCTGCCTTGCCGCTTGTCCGCACCCTCCCCTAACCTCCACCCATCTCCCACCTTCCCCCCATCCTGGCTCACCTAGACCCACACTTTATCTCTTCCCAATCTGGCTATTTGACTTCGCAGGAAGAGATGAAGGGTGGAGGTGGGGGCAAGTACAGAAAGGCTGGCAGAGCAGGGGTGGTGGGGGCTGTGAACTTGCCCTGCTCAACTGAGGGAAATAACTTCCAAGTTCTTGTCTCAAAGAACTATGCCTTATTTGCTCATCTCAGTTTCCAAGGAAGTCCCTGGTGATGTTTAGGCTGAACTCTTTTCTAATTCAGCCCTACCAGTTAACAGGAAAATTATTCATTCTCATCAAATGCTTATAAAACAGCAGAGACTTTGAATTCTGAACATCTGTCTTCTGATTAACCCTTCAAACTGGCTTGATGTCTACTGGGTATCTGGAAAGCCTCATATATTTGTATGTATGTGTGTGTGTTTGTGTGTGGTTCCAACCTGACCTTTCTAGGTCTCACTCCTCCACTCCCATCCCTTTGGCTGCTCAACTGTTGATTTCAGGGATAAGCAGGAAATTCAGTAGTTGAAAGCATTGCTTTTGCTTCGTCATTGATTCCTGGAAAGATTGTAAAGTCTGCTTTTATGGTTACCCTGTAGAGTGATTAGTACTTTATATTTGAATGAAAGAGGAACAACACAGAAGAATGGAAGCGGGAGGAAGATGATTTGATCTCTGTGCAAGTGGCCATAACCGTGGACTCACAGTTTGGATCCTCCAAGCCAGTGTCTAGGAATGGGAATTGGGGGTGCTTACCTCATGTTAGGCAGACCCAGGACACTCCACAGACTCTTGGTTTGGGACTGAATCCAGAGATCTGAGTTCTGGTGACAGCTTCCCCACTGAAAGCTATGTCCTGAGGCAAGGCACTAAGGTCTGGATTTTCCCATTGTCAGCTGGTTGCGATGTAACGTGGCTAATCAGTCTTCTCTGTGAGGCCGGGGGATGGCGTGTTGAAGACGACTGAGGAGTAGAATGTACGGAACACATGCAGGGTGTCGATATTTTATAGTCGTTTAGTACTTACCCAGTAGAGATTGCTCTTTCATGTTTTAATTACTTCCTCGTTAGCCAGGTGTATACAGATATCTGAGACTTCCTTGTGAACTAGCTTTGTAGGTCACTGAATAAGAAAGCTGTGTGAGGGACAGAATGGCGTGAAGATGAAGGGTTACATGAGCACCTGGAGAACATTCTAGAAATGCTTGACGAAGAAAAACTTAAAACAGAGAGAAAGAAATCCTCATCTAATGTGCCAAGTGTTCTCTTCGGTTCCATGGAATCAGCTGAAGTGTATTTTAAATTGAAAAGTCAACTAACATAGAGCCTTTTAAAGTGGGTGGCACAAGCACCAGATCCAGACTCTTCAGAATTTTGTGTGTAGGTCTCTTTAAACCACATGTTAAGATTTCCAACTTTGAAATGTGGTGTAAGTTCATGAGTTTTTATTATCTATATGTTTTTGTACCCATCATGTGCCAAATACTTCTGCTGCATAAATGCATTTAATTGGTACAACAAACTTCAGAAGAAGGTAGCAGTATTCTGGCTTGACAGATGAGGAAACTGAGCTCAGAGGAGTTACCGAAATACTCAAGTTCATGCAATGGTGGCTCTAAGATTGAATGCAGGCTTTTTAGGTTTCAGACCTAAGCTGCTTTTATTGATTTATTTTATGTATATATACATATATATATATAAAAACACAGAGATATGTATATAAACACATATTTATACATTATATAAATATAATATATAATTTATATTCATTTATATATAATTGCCTAAATTGTATATTATTACTGATTTCTGTAAGTTACAGAATGTGGGTGAAATATGAGGAGTTGAGTAGCGTGTCTGGAATGATGAGGGGGTTTTGTGCAGATGGGTAGATGGTGAGGAGTAGGGAACAGTTTGGGGTCATTGGGAAGAAGACATTCCACATCATGGGTATCTTCCTACTCAGAAGAGCTATCTGGGAGAGTGTTCAAAGGCAGTGGAAAGAACTTCCCCTTTCTTGATCTGCGCTTGGGCCTTGAGGGAAAGGAAGACAAGCCATTGAACTTCACTTTGCCTGCTGTCACTGTAAACATGGCAATACAGGTGGATCAAAACTAGAAAAGGCCTCAGGGATAATTGAGGGAGACTGGTTTACTTTTATGGCTCATTTCATGGGCTCTAACCTCAGTTTCCAAATAGAAATCCCAAAGACATTTTAAGGGATGGCAGCATCATTATATTAATGGCAGTAATAATCCAGTACATTGATAGTTTTGAGGTGGACAAGACCTATATGAATGGGCTAGCTAAAAATCAACCCCATTGCCATGTGTTGTTTAGAATTTAGGACAAGAATCAACTGACTTTTGTGCTTGGATCAACAGGTGGATTAAATCCCACAATGAAGATTACAAAGTATAGATTTTACTGTGTGCTAAGAAAATTTTCCCCTGATCTGTATGATATCTCCTGCTGATTGAGCCAAAGAGAAGAAAAGCTTTTTGTATCTAAGAGTTCAGTAGTCCTGCCATTTTTGCAGGACCTTACATCATGTGTTTGGACCTTATCTGAAGAGGGATGGGAGTATCTGGGGGAATATTCAGAGGAAAGTCACCAAAGTTCTTGGGCCATATAATGCCATTACAGAATGTGAGCTGCGGTTTGCACACATATTTGGAAGCCATCCTGAAGAGAAGCCTGCCTGTGGCCTCTCCTCATAACCTAGAATCTGGGCAAGACAGAATGAAGGAGGCAGTCAAGGAGCAGGATGTTTTCCTGACCCAGTGCGCACAGGTAGCATCTGCTGGATCCAAGGCTCTCCACCCTCAGTGCACAGCGGAATCTCCTGGGGGCACTTCTAAAAAACAGAATTCCTTGGTTGGGTCTGATGTGTGGACAGCTGAGAAGCACTGTACTCTGTTGTTGGGTTGGGAGCAGCTGACGGACTGTTTTACATTGACTTAAGTATGTGAAGATGAGTCACTCTAGAGATAGTGGTCTCTGCCTTGGGGCTGATGACAGGACGATGAAGAGGGTAGGCTACAGGATAGCATCTTTGGGCTGGACAGGAAGAGGCATTTCTTATAGAGGAGGGCTGTGTAATTCTGAGCTGAGTTCCCCCAGGAAGTCAGAGTCTTGGTCTCCTCAAACCACCAGGGTCTTCGCTGATGATCTCTGAGGGACAGCAGAAGGGGAGGCACGAAAGGCCAAGGAGGCACATTGACCCTCATTCTCCGGCTCATTTCAGACTCCAGACCGTTTCATTTTGTACTAATTTTTATGGTCCCTGCCGTCCCTTGTGGAAGGAGGGAAAATGGCCGTGTCTCAGGAGCTCTGTAAACAGAAAGTTACGTTTCTGTGCCCTGAGACATTAAAGGCTTCTTGTCCTGGGACTTCTCTTTCCCGAAGGCCTTATCGAGCCTCTGGCTTTGGTGACCTTGGAGCAATTCTCAGTCTTCAGGTTGGGGTGAGAGGGGGCTCTCTCCCTGGACTCCAGGAACACTTACCTCAAGAGGGTTTTCCTCTGTCCAGATGTTGCGAGGGCCTTTACTGCATCCCTCACGCCACCACCACCACCCCGAAGAGCCCGTGTACGGGCTCCAAAGTGTGACCACTACTCTAGAACTTCTCACAGTACATTGTCACAATTCTTGAAGCCTGCTCTAAAGAAACAACACATAGTTATTAAGCGCCTATTACCTGTACGAGGCAGAGGTGTCGGGCATTTTCAGAGCCTCCCCTCCCTCTCTGTGGTTTCACTTTCCCTAGGAAGATAAGGCCGGTATCTGTTTATATTTGAACATGAAACCAGACAAGGCTGGCAGCGGAGGAGCCATGTGGACAGCTCACGGCCTGGGAGAAGTCTCCCTGGGTGGGCTGGTAGGGAGGCCTCCATGAGAAGAGAGGTTTGACCTGGTTTCCGAAGAGCAGAGAGGCTCCAGACCAGGGGCTCGACTCTGGTAAAGCCATCGATGCACCTTGGGACGTTCACAGTTACAAGCTGGGGTCTGCCCCCACCTCCCCTACAGTCTGATTCCCTCGGTCCAGGTAGGGCTTGGATGTGTGTCATTTAATTCTTCCACAGGTAATTCTGATATGCAGCCAGGCTTGGGACCTTCTCACTGAGAAAGATTGAACTGCAGTCCCAACATGAACGGTTTCCTCTGCTGATGGCTGCCACTCAAATCATGACTGCGGAGAAAGTGAACAGGGCATGGGTTCAGGAGTGAGTCCCCGAAAGTGCCCACCGCTGCTTGGTGGAGCTGGTGAACACTCTGCCTGGCTGTTGGCTCCCGTGTGTTGAGAGCCCTGTGACGTGCACTCAGGGGCTCCAAAGTGCGATCTCTGCTCTACCCTTGTTCAGAAAGTGCTTCATGTACGTGACCTCATACAGCAGCCCTGTGAGCTAGACTGGTTACTTGTACATTTTACACTTGAGGACCTTGGGGTCGGTGAGTTTCTTCACAAAGTAGTTTGCTGATGATAGTCACCCTGCCTAAGTGGTATAACTGGGATTGGGATCCTGATAGGGAAACACATTTCCCCCATCATATTCCCTTGTTTCCCATGGTCCTCATGTAGGAATTGCCTAACGGCCCAGTGGGAAGTAGGGGGAGAGTGCAGGTGATGGCACTGGGAGTGGAGGCAGCCAGGCGCCCTCCTAACCAGGAGCTCCACACAGTGATGCGGGGAGCCTGTGGTCCGGAGGGAGAGGGTGTGAGTGGGGCAGTGACATGCAGCGGGAGTTAGTCCTGGTCCATCTCTCCCAAATGCACCTTTGAAATTGGCTAATGCCTCCCTTGCAGGGTTGCTGGGATGAAGTGAACCGGTGTTGGTGTCAGTAGACCACAGCGGTTGTAATTATTTACTTTGACCCCACCCTCTGCCTCACTACACCCATTGCAGCTTATTTCCCGGTGTCTCTCACATGCTTGTCCTTCCCTTTATTTCCCCTTTCCAGGCCCTTATTACTTAGAGGCCAGGCCACAGCAGTATTTTCTTAGCTCTTTCTTGGTCTAAACTACACATCATTTTTCTCTTAATCTTCTGCTCAGCTTTTGTGTTCCAAAACCTTCAACTGGTTCCCAAATTATGTCCAAACTGCCCTGCAGCGTTCAGAACCCTCTCAGATTTGCTCCAGCCTTTCATTCTCTAATCATAACTCTCACTACTAGCCTCTGAAACCCGCATTCCCATCAGATGCTTCTTGTGGCCAGTTCCGTTACGAGTCAACACGGAGGTTGCTCTTTCCTGGGTTTGGAATGCCTCTCTCTGTCCACCCTTCAGAATCCTGCCTGTCCTTCCCACCTCAGAGTCCCCAGAGCATTTTCTTGCCGACTTCTCCCTGAGGTTCCGTTCTGTCCCTTTGTAAACTCGACTCAATAGAGCGGAGCCCCTTGAGGTCAGGGTCCTGCTGCCTTCATTTCTGAATACCCGGCCCATGTTAAAACACGACTGTTGAAACCAGATGACTGCCTCACAGTCTCCGTCTGCTTTCCAGGCTGACCAGGAAAGCCCTTGGAGCGCCTGTAATAGGACTTTGATTGGAAGATGCAAACTGTGGATGGTCCTGGCCTCCATTTTCCTGGGTTTCATTATAGTCATCATCATAAGCTTATGTCTTATGGGAGGTAAGAGCATTTAACATGACTAAGTCGATGCATTTTAAGAACTTTGTAATGCTTATGACTTGTGCTGAAATCGAAGGTGGACTCACCGCGATTTTATCGTTTATAATATGAATTTAAAAGTGGTTTGGGGTATGTCGTATGGGTGGGAAATATACACGATTCATGTTTTTCTGTTTACATTTTTTTGTTTGTTTTATAAACTCTGAAAGAAGTGTGTTTTACTTTAAACTCTACCCATTGGATGGTAAAGATTTCTTAAATTTTTGATTATGTAAACCTTAATTTGTATTTTATTATATCTTACACATATGTATTTGAAAAAATTTTAAAACAATTTGCTAAGTAAAGATAATTACTGTAAAAGGTAATTATTTGTATAAAGATAACTTTATCTGATGTATTTGGTATATTATTGTAATGATAAAATGATAATGTATTTGAAAGCATTTAAAAAACTATAGAACCATGTATCTGTAAGCTACTATTATTTTAGCGTATTTTAGAAATCACTATTATATGTGTGTTGTATATGCTTACAAAACAAAAACTTACATGGTGCTAACTATATATTTTACATTATCTCATTTTATTTATTATTTATTATGAGTATGAGACATGTCTGTACTAACATGTTGAGTTACCCATAAAACCCATCCACACTAATATTTTGTTGTATTTTTCTCCAGTCTTTTTCTTAATTGCATTTTAGAAATAATCTGAGATCAAAAAAAAAATCTGAGATCAGATTTTTTTTATCATTTTGTGGCTCACTTTTAGGATTTTAATTTTATGTTGAGATCATTTTGCCAATTCATTAAAAATTATTTGTGAACATCTTTCTTTTTTTTTTTTTAATGACTGCATGATGCAGTCTTCCACACCATTTTAAAGCCTTTTAGGTAGTTGCTAATTTTTTTCAGATTATGAGTATTAAGGATTTTACAATGCATAAATATAGCACCCCCCAGTGGGCAGTCATTTCAATTTCAAAATAGGAAGGAAAGTAAGTGTCTTGTATGTGGGGGTGATGGTAGGGTGCGGGGGTTGGGGGGGTGCTTTTCTGGAGCTGGGATACCTGTGAGGGTGACCCAGTCACCACAGGACTGGAGTTGAGCCGGGCTCTCCATAGCATACCTGGTCATCGCATGAGAGCAAGAGTGGGCAGCCCCTGAGTCTCTCCAGAGGGGGCCCTAGGAATTCTCAGGAACTGCATTTGTCATTCACCCCCTGTTCCTCCTTCTCCCAACCCTTTCATCACCTGTTTCAAGGTTTTATAGTCCCTAAAGGAATAGGAAAACTCTGACATGTGTCAACCTCCAGCGTGTGAACGTCTCAGGCAGGCACCATGTTTACTGAGTAACTCAGGCATTGATGGGGTGGCATGGATGCGTCTTTGAGACCATAGGCTGGTCCTGAGGTAGGGAGAAGTTGGTAGGAGGTGCTGTACCTCCTCCATCATGCTGAGGACAGTAGTCTTGGTGTAAGCATTGAAACTCCCTCTTCCCATCAACTCTCACATGTGGATGTTGAAACTGAATTTGAGTCACACCACCTCATCCTATCATAACCAGCCAGTGCTGTCCTCAAAGTTGGCTGATTTGTCTGTTGGCATCTGGGACCTATAACAAAGGAAGATGCAATAGATCTAGTTGGTTTGATATTCAGGATTCTAAAGCACAAGACCCAAGAACTGTCTTCCATTCTTAAAAAGTCATCGGACATTTTCAAAACACTAAGAGCAATCTGCAGAGGAAGGGATTCCATTTCTCGCCACAGTTTCTTGGGGGGACGTGAGAGTTCATAGGGTAATATTCAGGGAAGAACTTTTTAATACTTGTGGTGCAAACTTCGTTTTCAGTTTGGTTATAAAATTGTGTTTTAAAACTGTTAATGCTGTAAGAGATTTTCAAACGTTTACTTTTTTTTTTAAATCAGGGAAACACTTTTATTTTTGCTCTTCCTGTGTGAGCTTTTCTGTGAGACATAAGAAGGGACTTCCTGCGTGATGCTGTGCTGGTTGGATTTGCATTGCCTTCAGTTGGAATGGGAGCCACATCTTATGATGTCACACAATCCTGGCGGACAAGCTGGTTGCACAGGTTGCTCCCTGGTGTAGGGTGACTCATGGGAAAATCCTAGGCAGACAGTAAGGTCCTTGGGGGCAGAACTTAACAGCCCAGTACCTTGAAATTTCTTCACATTCCCTCAATTCTCTGTTTCTCTGTCTTCCCAGGACCAACCTCTTCACCTGTGCTCTGCATAGGGTCCTCTCTCCACTTCTTCTGACCGGTGGACCTTCAGATCTCTCTCTGTAAGCATCCTCTTGGGTCTCTTCAAATGTGCTCATGCAGTCTCTCCTTCAAAGCAGTCTTCCATCAGAAACTTGCTACTTCATTTAGATATTTTTCTCTCTCCTTTTTTTCACTGACAAACTCTAGAAAGTGAGATCTGCCTTTGGATCCTGCCTCCTGCTCACTCCTAAATCCCTGTATCCATTGGTCCCAAATTGTCCTTCCCAAGGTCACCAGCAAGTGCCTGATCATGAAACCCAATGGCCTGCCTCGCGTCCCCTGCCCGGGTTGCAGCCTTCAGCTCTGTCGACTGTGTTGTACTTTTCCACATCTTCAGAACTCGTGGGCTTTAGGACTTCATTTCTGTCTTTAGCCTCCACACAGGTGGTTGCTGGAGACTTGTCTTCAACCTTCTTACTCTTCTCATTCTTCATTCTTTCCCTGCCCTCTCTTGGATGCACATGCTTTTCCTGACTTTGAGTCCTGCTAGAGATCTCTACCTGGAAATAACTCATCATCTCAATCGTTATCCGTGTGAAACTACCATTTGTGTGTATCCCCTTCCCCAGTGAGCTCACCCTTTATATTTTCACAGTGAATCATGAGGCCAGGTTTATTCTAGCTCTGCCACCATCCAATTGTGTAATATGAGGCAAATTCTTCAACACTCTTGGTCTCAGTTTCCACCTTTGTAAAACAGAAATGATTTCTGAATCTCTGTCTATAAATGTACCCTAACCCTCCTACTTCCTAGCTCAACTGACCTGAGCAAATTATGTATATTTTTTCTAAGCCTCAATGTCTTCATTTTAAAATGAAAACATTAATCTTTAATTCATTAGGTTGATTTGAGGATTTTATGAGGTAAGAACTACAAGTGCATAGCAGAGTCTGTGCACAATGCTTAGTGCGGTAGCTACTATTCCTCCTGTCACCTAGGCTTGATACTCTGGAACACTTTTGATTTCTTCTTCTCCCCCATAACTAGATAATGACCAAGTCTTACCAATCATCCTTTTGTAGTGTCTTGATAGTAACTTTTAACATTAACTACCTGCTTACTCCAAGGTACCGTATTTTGGCTGGGTACTTTATATGTAGTGGTTCTGATCTTTACCATCACCCACAATGTAGGCTTGATATTTCTGTTGAGGAAACTGCATCAGAGATTTAAGTGACTTGCTCAAGACACATGGCTAATAAGTAGCTAATAAGACTTTGATAGCCAGCTCCGTTTCCACCATCCAGGACTTTCTCCTCCCTCTCTTCCTTCCTCCCTTCCACTTCCCACTGCTTTCAATCAAAATCTCTCTCTCCCATTCTTGTGTCCAGTGGCTTCTCTGCCTTCAGTCTCTCCCAGTTCCATTTTATCTCATCCATCACCAGCAGATTTATCTCCACCCCCTTCCTGGGAGGCTTTTGACAACCTCCATTACTCCCGAAGACATCTGGCATTGAAGGCCTCCCTCTCCAGCCTCATTTCTTATATTCCAGCCAAAGAGCTGTTTTTGTGTACTTCCAATGTGCTTTGTGTATGTATCATGATTTTTGTTTAAAGCCATTTTCTCTACGTGTAAATACTGCGCAGATTAAGTCATTAGTGACGTAAACTTCTGCTGAGTAAGCCTGTTTTTGTTGTTGATAGTGTTTTGACAAACACAACCATTGAGCCAGGTCTTGTACAGATGCATTATATGGATTCATTATACTTGTACTAACAAGTTAAGTGTATGTCATTAAAGCTATTGTTGGAGACCTCTTTTCGAACTTGGCATTTCTTAGTGCCCTTGAGTTTAGCAGTTTTGTGACTCCTGTATTCATCTTCTGGCATCTTTATTCCTTTTTGAGGCAATGATATCTACTCTGGAAATGTGCCTGGTGCATGTAGATCTCAAAGATACCGACTGCAGCATTATTTATAACACTGGAAATCTAAACACACTAAATGACTTCAGAACATTAATGCAGCCTTTAAAACAATCTTTGCAAGGAATTTCAAACATCTGGGGAGTGGCTTTTTGACGTGCTAACAACAGCAACAACAAAGGATCAAGGCAGATAAGCAGTGACCACAGTAAGCAACAAAAAGCAGTATGCAAATTACCTTCTCATTAAGACCTCAAATATATAATATGAAATATGGGCAAAAAGCCTTTTGGTTAAAGAATTATTTTTTGTAATGTTTTTCTTGCTTTGCTACAATTTCCTATACTCTGCATGTTTCCTGCTTTGAGAGCATAACTTTTATTGTCAGACAAATAATTTAATGACTTACAACAAATAAGGAAGCAGGGATAATTCCCTGTGTTGGGGTCCCCAGGATCACCCCCAGATTTAGTGATTTGTTGGAAGGACTCAGCATACAGTCACAGAGATGACTATGATTCATTACAGCAGAAGGATGTAAAGCAAAATGTGGAGGAAACCAGGTGCAAGCTTCCAAGAGTCCTCACTCGGTGCAGGCACAGTGCACTTAATTCTTCTAGCAATGAATTGTGACAACACGTGTGAAGTACTGTCCACCAGGGAAGCTCCTTAGAGACTCAGTGCCCAGGGTTTTTATTGGAGCTTGTCACATAGGCCGCCTCTGTCTGGCACCTTCTGAGACTCCAGACTCCCAGAAGGAAAGGAGAGGTTCAGCATGACCCATGCTGTCCCTGCAAACATTTGAGACCCAGCCAGCCACTCTAACCAGCAAATGTGGGACACCTCCCTATCCCCCAACTGAAATCCAAGTTCCAGACTCCAGCCAGGGGTCAACCTTAATGGCCTCTCTGAGGCTGGCAGCCTCCAGCCTGTTCTGTTAACTCTTTCCTGCACATTCCCTTGCTCCTGGTGCCTCACACTTCCAGACGTCCTCAGGGAGTGAGGCCCAGGCTCTTACTTCCATCATAAACCCGGAATTGGTTCTACCATGTCCTTTTCAAAGTCCAGTAAAAGAGGCTGATTATGTTATGTTTGAGGCGTGGGATCAGAGAGAAAATTACACACGACAGGAACCCCTGGTTCCTCCCACCCACGCCTTTCTCAGGGCACGAGAGGTGGTCCCCCCCGTGGCCCTGGCAGGGAGGCGGGCAGGGAGCCAGGAGAGCATGATTAGTTCCAGTGCGCCAGCGTCCAGTTCCTGGCTCCCGACTCTGTGTGTTTTTCCTTTGGTTCTAACTGCTGAAAAATCAATCAGCTCACAGCCCTTAGAACACCAGCAGTCACCCAGAACTCATTGTCCCAGGAAGGTAAGTCCCATGGGCCCTGAGGCTCTGGGTGTAGTTTGGGTTCCTTCTGCAAACAGAGTGTGTCCACATTCCCTCCCGGGGGACAGACTGTGGGTGATGACCTCACGCTCACTCGCTCAGATTCTAATCCCTGCGCAGTTCTGCTCGCTGATGTCACTCCTCAGCGCGTGCGCAGACGGAAGGCGATTCAACAAAGTTCCCTGCTCTGCTCCCGTCCCGCCGCACCCATTGTTTGTTCATCCCTCCAGATTGCCTCCAGCACCTGCCTTGACACCTGTGCAGGTAGCTAAGCTACAGGGTCAGCTTAACAAAGACGTTCATCCCGCCTCCTCCTCCCGCCCTCCTCCCAGCCCTGTTCAGTGGAGTCGACACCCCTGTGGCATAAAACGAAGAAGCAAAATTCTTATCATGATGGAGGCAAGCCCCTGTCTTTATTCAGTCTCACTGAGAAGAGAAAGCATTTCAGCTGATACTTGCTTCCTGTGTCCAGGCTTTATGCTTGTTGAATGCTCATTGTTTTTGTTGGTTTGTTTTTTAAGTATAGTGACTGTCAATGGAGTAAAAAAGTTTATTATTTTATGCATGTGTTTACTTTTACTTTTTATTTCCACCTCCCGCCCTTTAGTGACTTATGTCGATGAAGATGAAAATGATACATTTGAATTATCGTCAAGTAAAACATTCTTACTGGTGCTAAAGCTTCCAGAAGAATGTGTCACTGAAGAGGAATTGCCTGACTTGCTCACGGAAAGGGTGAGATACCTCATGCATTGTTCACTGAGTTCTTAGCATTGGAGTATGTGTGAATTCTTCCGGAACAGCTGGCTTAGTGCTATGCAGCAAGTAAGTAGCTTCAAGGTTGGATTCTTGGTCTGGATATTGGCAGAAACTGATGCTTAGGAATGGATTTTCTGTAGTGCGGACCCAGAGGGAGGAGCCCTGTCCTCCAGCTAAATGCTTCCCAGAGGACAGCGTTCTGTATCCTTACTCTGCTTTTACCTTTGAATCAACCTGAAGTTTCACTGAGGGTCTGTGATGTGCTAGACAATATGCCCAATGCCAGGGCCAGAGTTTGTGCCCTCAGTGGGGACTCACAGTCCAGGTAGAGGAAGCAATTAAATAGAGAGGTATAAACAGTGTGATATGTTCTATCACTGAGATGTGTACAGTGTGTTTTACAGCCACAGAGGAGGGGCATCTAAACTACCTGAGGTGGGGATGGAGGCTTGGAGGGCCTCCTGGAAGAGGTGATACTCGGGATAAGTCTCAAAATGTGAGACAGGGGTGTTCCAGATTAGAGGGCAGGAAACACTAGGGGATCTGCCTGGCAGTGGACTCTGGCCTCCGCATACTGTGTAGCAGACTTGCAGAGGTGAGGCTGAACAGGAAGGGAAGGGTCAGATCATGAAGGTTTCCATGTCCTTTGGAAAGGCACGGAAAGATTTTAATCTGCAGGTCGACATGGTCAGCTTCTCCTTTTAGTCTCTCTGTGTGATGATGGAAAACCCCTGGAGGTGGAACACTTGGTTAGAAGGTACTGCAGTAATCCAGGTGATAAAGGAGGGAGCCTTCAACTAGGGCAATGGTGGGGGAATAATTGAGGTTCAAGTGAGATTTCAGAGGTCTTCTCACTCAGCAGGACGTCGTGGCTGGTTGGACATGGTGCTGAGGGAGAGTATGGCTCTGGGCTCCTGGTCGGGTGGCCACGTGGGTGGGTGGTGACGTTGTCATGGACTGGGAGATGCAGGACCCTGAGCTCCGTGCAACATGCCGGCTCTGCAGCCAGACCACGAGGCTTGGTCAGGGTGGTCCTGGTTACCCTGTCAAAGACAGGGGGGTTCACAGCCAGACCCAGAAAAACGTTTTGGTGAGAAAATCTGTATGATCAGCCTGCCATCCATTCCCCTCTTCCCTGCAGTTGATAGGCCGAGTGGAGTGAGTCCTCTTTATTTGGCTCCCGTTGGGCTCCTACAAAAGCTGAAGGAGGTGATTCCATTGAGGTCACCCCAGAGTCAGTTTCTGGGTGTCGTATACCTGCCATGTGATCACAGGAGTTTGTACCTGGGAGGATTATTCCGGGTTTCTCTTCCTCCTTCCTCCCCTTGGTTACTATCTTATCTGCAGTGCCTTTCCTTCCACCTGCTTCCAGAGCAAGTCGCTGACTGAATACTTCTTGCTACTTTCCTCTTGGTTGCTTTTTTAACAGAGGGGTTTTGCATTGGCTGAGCAGAAACCAAATGAGTCAGCACCCCTGTGTGTCACCTGTTACAGACGGGACTTAGCTCTGTCAAAGGGAAATCTACGTCAAAGGGAAACCGTATTAATCACTCACCTTCGAGCCATATCTCTTGCACAGAAGTGGACATGAGCAGATTCTACAGGTGTTTTTAGCTCGTCACTGTGCAGTGGCCGAAGAACACGGCCTGTCAGGGGTCCCTGGGGCGAGTTCACAGGCCTCTCTGAGCTGGTTCCTGCTCCGATAAATGGAAATCACCGTACTTTCCCTGTATACCCACAGGTGCCTGTGAGGTGCATTTTTAAAAGAATGATCTGATTTATAGATGACAAACATAAGGCGCAGTGAGGTGAAAAGGCTCCTGCCCCTGGCTTCCCAACCAAATGTGTTCAGAACAAAAATAAGGAACTCAGAGATAGTACTACCTTCTTGTCACGTCAAGAACCTCCTTCCTCCAGCTAGGCCAGTTTCCAGAAGTTTCTGGCTGTGGAAGGAAAATGGGAGTGGATATTGAAACCCTGTGCCCCCTCTTATGTTTTATTGTCTTGCTTTTCTAAACACAGTTTTCCTGGCCCCTCTCATATCTCACTGCCAGTTTCCTTCTTTTGTGGTTGAGGCCATTACCCTGGTTAAGCTAGTCTATCAGCTGTGTGGGTCCCACCTCAGCACACATGCTGGATGCAGGAGTTAACAGTGACCCCTGTGATAATGCAGGAAGGTATCCCTCTTACTCTGGAAGCTGGTTTCTTCCCTTCCTTCCTTCCTTTTTTTTTTTTTCTTAACATTATCTCTTTTTAAAAAATGGAGATGTAGTTGATGTATAATATTTTATAAGCTTCAGGTGTACAACATAGTGATTCACAATTCTTAAAGGTCACACTCCATTTATAGTTATTGTGAAATATTGGCTGTATTCCCTGTGCTGTATACTATATCCTTGTAACTTATTTATTTTATATGTAGAAGTTTGTACCTCTCAATTCCTACCCCCATTTTGCCCCTCCCCCTGCCTTCTCCCAACCGGCAACCACTAGTTTGTTCTCTATATCTGTGAGTCTGTTTCTTTTTTTGTTACAGTCACTAGTTTTATTTTTTAGGTTCCACATATAAGTGATATCACACAGTATTTGTCTGACTTATTTCACTAAGCATAATATCCTCCAAGTCCATCCATGTTGTTGCTAGTGGCAAAATTTCATTCTTTTTTATGGTTGAGTAGAATGCCTTTGTGTATGTATACGACAGCTTCTTTATCCATTTATCTGTTGATAGACTCTTAGTTTGCTTCCATATCCTGGCGATTATAAGTAATTGGAAGCTGATTTCTGTGAGCCACTGTGCCCGACACTGGGGTTCAGCTCACTGGCTCTGAGCTCAGTCTGCACCCAGCCTCGTGGGCACAGCAGGGAGACACCAGAGCAAAGGGTGAGGAGTGCCTTGTTTCGCTTCTTTGGCCTCAAAATGGGTAGTGTGATTAATAGCTCCCAAATATGTAAATATGTCCCAGTGATAGCTGGGAACCGTGCCACCAAAAAGAGTCTTAGAGCAGACACTGAAAATGATCTGGTATACCGCTCCATCTCCGAACATAAAATTTTACCTTAAGGCTTTTTCTGAGCGCCTCTTTTGTGCAAAACACAGTGCTCAGGGCCCTACGGATTCATCAAGGAAGGATGAGAGGGAGGGAACAGAGAAGGAAGGACAAGCACAATTCCTGACAGAAGAAGCTCAGTCTGAAAGGAAGGGAGCGACATTATTGTTATCATTTTTAGTGCTTGAAAAAACTCCCCTCTAGAGCACCCCCACCCCCTTCCCTGCGTTCTGAGTGGCCAGGTGAGAGCCGCTTTCCGACTTCCAGGGTTTCTGAAATGGCTGTTGGCCTGTTGGCAACTTTCTTTTTTCTGGGGCTCAGAAACTATAAGATGACTGCCTCATAGTTCTTTCTCTCTTTTTTTTTCTTTCTTTTTTTGAATATATGCATTTTTATTGAAGTATAGTCAGTTTACAATGTTGTGTTAATTTCTGGTGTACAGCACAATGCTTCAGTCATACATGAACATACATATATTCATTTTCGTATTCTTTTTCACCATAAGTTACTATAAGATATTGAATACAGTTCTCTGTTCTACATAGTATGAACTTGTTGTTTATTTTATATATGTTAGTATCTGCAAATCTTGAACTCCCAATTTATCCCTTCCCACCCTCTTCCCCACACCGTGTAACCATAAGTTTGTTCTCTATGTCTGTGAGTCTGTTTCTATTTTGTAAATAAATTCGTTTGTCTTTTTATTTTTAGATTCCACACATAAGTGATATCATATGGTATTTTTTTCTCATTCTGGCTTACTTCTCTTGGAGTGACAATTTCCAGGTCCATCCATGTTGCTACAAATGGCATTATTTTATTCTTTCTTTGCCCCAAAGTTCTTAACAAGTTATGCTTCTTTCCTTCTTAATATTCAGAAGGAGACACTTTCCTCCTTGCTTCGTGGCCCCTGGGTAGTGTGGTAAAATGTGAGGAAGCCAGGATTAGTGTCTGTAACAGGTAGGATTGAAGTCCTTACTAGCAGAGTGACCTGGGGCTAGAATTTTTTGTTTTTTTAATCAGTGAAAAGGGGAGAGACAGCAGTGCCTCTTCTGGCAGGTTCTTATGCAGATCACAGCCATAATGACAGGACTTGGAGCTCTAATCCTCTCTGCTCTGCCTTGGAGAGGCTGAATTGTCACCAGTGAGTTAAGCGGGAAGTGTTCCGTGGACTCAGCCTCCTTGAGATTCTTTTGGGACTCGGATGGGAGACAGATGGGCTCGTTCCCCTGGGGGACCTGCTGTCGGGGTAGTTCTGCCGCCTGCTGCTGGGTGAAGCAGTGGGGCCCTGAGCTGGGATGGGTGCAGCTGTGTGCACCGGGCTCAGCGCTGGGAACTGCGGGTGTCTGTGAGATTTCAGAATGTCAGAGCTGAGGGTTCAGGCCAGCAGGAGTGGGTCTGGCTGGTTTCTCAGGCCTGGCTGTGGGCTTGCTCCAGCCTCGGCGCTGGGTCCATGCTGGGGGCTATAACCAGATCCCAGCACAGTGCTCCTGTCTGCTAAGAACAAGGCATTTAACCTTCAAAGCAAATTTTAAAAATGCAATGTAATTACGTTCAGCCACATGTTCTCAGGTACCAAAGGTTAGAGTTCATTCACATCTTTGACATATGACGAAAAGACTAATCAAAAACTGGGAGAAGGTATTTGTAACATAAAACCAACAGCTGGTATCTGGAATGTAACACCAATCCGTTCCAGCAAGAAAAAGACAACCTGAGACAAAGACACGACTCTAATAGGCAATTCAAAGGTGAGAAATCCCAGGGAGTTAATAAACACATGTAAAGATTCTCAACCTCACAAGCAAGACATTGCAAATTAAAACAGTAAAAAACACAATGTTATATATCCCTTGGCAAAAATGAAAAGATCTGGTAATATTAAGTGCTGGCAAGTCTGTGGAAAGTGGAGTATTTATACTTTGCTGGGAGGGGAGTAAAGTGGACACTGATTCAGAAAGACTTAGTTAAGGTGGAGATGCTCTAACTCTTGGACCCAAGTCCAACTCTCGGTATACGCCCCAGGGAAACCCCTCCAGGTACAAGAAGATGTGTTCAAGGATGATGAGCTCAGCATAGTTTGTAACGGGAGGAAATCGCAAACAAAGCACATGGCCACCAGTGGGGGGAGGGATGGGCGGTGCAGTCATTTCACGGAATCTCTGCAGAGCCAGGAGTTAGACTGAATGACCTCTATCTGGACGGACCATTATGGGTAAATCTTAAATGTGATTCTGAGTGAAAAACAGCAAGTCGGAGAAGATTGTGTAAAATAGGGTACCTTTTTTTGAATATAAACGGAAATTACATTTATGTTTGGTTATGATTACACAGGGAAGCATTACATTTGTAAAGACATGCATGAGAAGGATACATACCAACTTCAGGACAATGGTTAGCAGTGGGGAGCGAGGGAGGAAAAGTGGGATAGTCTGTAAGGGTAGATTTAGCTTGGTTTTGTTTCTTCAGGTAAAGGGCTCAGCTAAGTATGGTAAAGTGTGAAGGCTTGACACCTGGGTGGTGGGCACATAGGTGTCATTATTCTTTATGGTTACCACATTTCATGCATAAAATAAGAACTCCGTATCTTGGCAATTATACCATTGCATTCCATTATAACATTGGTTCCATTATGCAGGGGAAAGTGGCTTAGTGTGACTGCTTCTCCTTGGAGTGAAGCTCTGGAGAAAGGAGAGAAGAGGCCCTTGTTCCGTGATATGGAGGCCTGAGCGGCCTGTTCTGCAGTCTTCCCAGCCCCCTAAAGGGTTCCCTCCTTCCTGTGGTGCTTGGGGTCTGTGTGGGACCATTAAGACCACAAGGTGTCAGCACAACATACAAGAGATGTTGAAAATGCCAGCCTGGTCACTTGGTCCTTTCAAATGAAGTTCTTTTGAAAGAATGTTAACTTGAATTTGGGTTGGTGGGAGGCCTGCTCCTTCCTGTTTCTTCATCCAGAGCCTCCAGATAAGTTAATTCCTGGCCAGAGTGGACCCTCCTTTGTCTAGGAGTAGTTTTGCTTTGCCAGGTGATGCGGGATGGTCTGGCGGTAATGTGTGTGGTGCTTTATTTGTTCCTGTTTGTTTTAGATCACAGATGTGTACAGTTCATCACCAGCTCTGAGCCGTTATTTTACTTCTGCTGAACTGATGGACTTCAGGTAAGAATGTGGAGCATCACGTGTTGGTCTCTCTCTGGAAAGTGACACCCATCACCAGTTACCAAAAATGACTTCCCAAGTCTCAAAGCACAAAGGGGACCAGTGCTAGATAGAACCATGGTGTCACTGCCGGGAGGGTCTTTGGAGGCCAACTAGTTCAATGCCCGTGCTCTATAAAGGAGGAAAAGGAAGCCCAGACTAACTGATTAATTTTACAACCCGACAAGTGCACAGGGAGGAGAGGAAACGCCCAGATAAGTCATGGCTGTTCCCCAGCAAATGGCTTGAATAAGCTGAGAGTAGAACTAGAAACACATCTCAGATAGCGATGTGATATGATATACTCCGTGTACTGGCTTTTGCTTTTGAGGAACACAAGTCATACATAAATCCATGCTCCTTGTATAATATTAAAGATAAAGACACATGCTACAGGGTAAGTCCACCTCCTGTCTCCCCCGCCCCACGTCCCCTGGACACTTCACGTGCCAGTCAATTCCATACACTGAGTGAATTCTACCCCTCTCTACAAAATGAACAGCCATCTGCCGTCTGTGTGATTTCTTCTATACATGTATTTACCGTATATACGTTATGTACCATACATGTGTAGCAGATACACACACATACATAGTTTTCCTTTTTTAGTTTCTCCTAATCTTTAATGTTTTTATATATGTCTACAGACACCTAGATTAAAGCGTGTATGCATGTAGAGGAATCATTTTATTATTCTTTTGTATAGTTAGAGCAAGATTTACATGGCAAAGCTTTATTAGCCCCTATTCCTAAGGTATCCCTGGAATGTGACCATCAAAGGCAATTTTATGCTGAGTTCCCCCTCTCAAACCATAAATTTCGAACCTGGGAGGGAAAGCATGTAAAGCTGTGGTGCACAGTGGGCAGAACCAAAGGGACTGGAGTCTGAAAACGCATCCAGTGACAGGTTGCCTTGGCAACAACACTAGTCCTCCTTCTTTATAAAACCCCAGTGTGCATATCACCTATGGTGACACCTTTGACCTTGCTTATTTTAATCATAAATTATTAGCATTAAAATGCTAATAGAAAAGGGAGGAATACATAATCAGACCCAACTTTCCTCTGTGCACCTGCCCTAACCTACAATTCAAAGACAGAGTCGGGAGAGGAAAGGTGCTCAGAGCCTGAAGGGTCTTTCCAAGAATCCAGCCTACACTGTGGGTCTAGAGGAGGTGGGATTCAATGATGGGTTGGGGTAAAACCCATCAGAAAACTGAGTAAAATGTGTTAGAAATCTAAAGATTAAGTGTTAGAGAATATATTTTTTAAAGTTATTTGAAAGAAAAACCCAAGAGTTTTATGATTTTTGGATAAAGAAATGTCTGAGAAACATTTTTGTTGCATTTTTTAAAGTCCAGGTAGATTTTCAACAATGTTGAATTGAGAAACAACAGCCATTGTCTCCAAAAGGCTGCTGCTGCACGTGGGCAGGAGGCGGCTGCATCCCTAGCAGACGGACTTGTGTCCGTGGGGATTCTGACCTCGGTCCTGGACCCGCCTGCAGGAACCTGGGAAGATGCCCTTTGGTTCGTCAGCTGCTGGGCCCAGTTTAGTGGTGGGCAGCTGAAGCAAAGCCCACAGCGTTCTCTGCTTCCCTGAAAACCCCTCCTCTCCCCTCACAATTGAGCCTTATGTCAATTCACCCAGCGACCTGACTTGGAGGGACTGCGTGGGTCTGGTCAGGCCAAGTTAGGCAGTGTGACCCTCTTATTCAGCTTCTGGCCAGGTCTTCTGAAAGCCAGCCTCCGGCCCTTTACCATCAGCCGACCCCAGTCCTTGCCTGTGGGAGTGCAGGGTGGCTGCGTGTCAGGATGTTGACCATTGTTTCCCATAATTAGAAGGTGGAGGACAGGGCACCCCCAAACCAGAGTCGCTGGCTTAGAGTTTGAAAGCACATCTTTCACCTTTCAGCAGTGCGTCATTGAACCTGTGTGTTTCTCAAGTCCTGACTGTAATTCGTTTGAACCCCAAGGTTTGGCACATTTGGCTTTAGTAGGGTTTGTAAACTCAGCTGTCAGCCGCATCCAAGAGTACTGGCTTATGTGACCTCTGGCCACAAGAAGGAGCTCTTTGCCTCTCGTTGGCAGGGACAGCGTTCTGATTCGTTACTGGGACTGGCTCCTCTGCAAAACTTGCCACTGGGTGAGAGTCTTAGATGTGGCCACACTTAATTATTTGACTGCTGGCTCTTAATCGGGGCCTTCTTGAGCCAAAGGCTAACTGTAAGAAACCTCACGTTGTGGTAGCATTTAACAAGCTGTATAAGCTATTAATTAACTAAGGATAGCCTTATGATTATCTTTATTTTGGAAACAGGAAAAATATGTTCTAGGAAGATGAAAACTCCCTTTCCTCAGGTCCCCTTACTGAGAGTTGCGAAACTTTGTGAAGTGGAAATAGGACAGAAAAAGTCTCACTTTGGGGACAAATCAGGGAGGCTTGATTTGCTGCTGGTACCCAGGGCCATCTGTGGGAGTTCAGGAGTCTGTACCTGGCCGATGGCAGGGAGCTTTGGGCCCTACCTTGAGCATTTTATAGGTTAAGCAATGAAGTGGTTAAACCGAGGAGTTCTGACACGCCCTGTGGGGGCAGGGAGAGGCTGGGATGTGAGACACGGAGAGGATTTGTAACAGGAGAAACGGCTTCCCTGGGCTGCCTCAGCGGAAAGCCTGGTGTTGGGCAGCCCTGTGCCCACCCTTGACAGCAGCTGAGTCAGCCTCTCCCAACCAGCGCTCGCTCAGTGGACTCCTAGGGGATGGGTTCTGGTGGAAGGAGGAGGCGAGGACCACCCAACTTTGTGTGATGGACCTGTGGACCAGGGGTCTTAGAGAGCACAGGCCTTGCTCTTCTGTACTGGAAGAGCATGCAGAACGAAGAAAATAGTATTGCTAAAACCAGCTTCCTGAGTTGCAGTGTGATTCAACTGCTATGTTTAATGGTCGCTGTTTGGTTTGCCTTTCAGTGGTGAAAACGCCACAATAACCTATCAACTGCAGTTTGGGGTTCCGTCGGAAGAGGACAGTTTTATGAAGTATATGATGAGTGAGGAGTTGGTGCTGGGCGTTTTACGCCAGGATGTCCATGATCAGAGTGTATCTGGCTGTGAGTCGCTGGGGCTTGCTCCAGGGTCCCTCTTGCTCCACGGTAAGTCGAGCAAGTTCAGCAGGCAGAGCTGTGACGGTAAACGAACCAGACAGGACGGGTGGCTCACTTCAACTTCTGTGCGGGTGATGTTCCGTTCTCTGGGGAGGTTCCCCAGTCCCTGCCCTTCATGAGCGGACAGAAAACAGTTGGAAAAAAAAAGTCACAGAAAAAAAATAAACTACAGATGAGGGTTGCTACGTGTTTCCTTGTTGTGGTTCACCCACGTTCTAAGCACGTATCCCACGTCACAATATCATTAGAAACCTTCGTGGAAACACTGTGGTTTCACAAGAGAAGAAGTGCTGAAGAATTCAAAACAAATAATACAGCCAAATTGTTGAAAGATTACTTCAGTATGCGGAAACTATCTCTTTTTCTGTTGAAAGCCACAGAGTCCATTAAGAAATTAATAGAAGGGCATAAAAATACAAGTTGATCTCTTTCCCTAGATGATGATAATAAATTTACTCATCTACTATTTTTTTAAAATATAGTCAGTTTACAATGTTGTGTCAGTTTCTGGTGTACAGCATAATGTTTCAGGCATACATCTGCATACAAATATTCCCTTTCATATTCTTTTTAGAGGTTACTACAAGATATTGAATATAGTTCCCTGTGCTATACAGTACAAGCTTGTTCTTTATCTGTTTTATTTATAGTACTTAATATCTACAAATCTCAAACTCCCAATTTATCCCTTCCTATCTCTTTTCCCCCTGATAGCCATAAATTTGTTTTTTATGCCTGTGAGTCTGTTTCTGTTTTGTATATAAATTCATTTGTGTCTTAAATTTTTTTTTTAGATCCCACATATGAGTGATGTCATATGGTATGTTATTTTTCTTTCTCTTTCTGGCTTACTTCTCTTGGAACAGCAATCTCCAGGTCTATCCATGTTGCTGAAAATGGCATTGTTTTATTCTTTTTTATGGCTGAGTAGTAGTCCATTGTATAAATATACCACAACTTCTTTATCCAGTCATCTGTCGGTGGACATTTAGGTTGTTTCCATGTCTTGGCTATTGTAAATAGTGCTGCTGTGAACATTGGGGTGCATACATCTTTTCAAATTAGAATTCCCTCTGGATATATGCCCAGGAATGGGATTGCTGGATCATACGGTAAGTCTTTAATTTTTTGAGGAATATCCATGCTGTTTTCCATAATGACTGCACCAAACTATATTTCAACCAACAGTGTAGGAGGGTTCCCTTCTCTTCACACCCTCTCAAGCATTTATTATTTGTGGACTTTTGAATGATGGCCATTCTGACTGGTGTGAGGTGATACCTCATTGTAATTTTGATTTGCATTTCTCTGGTAATTAGTGATATTGAGCATTTTTCATGTGCCTATCGGCCATTTGTATGTCTTCATTGGAGAATTGCTTGTTTAGGTCCTCTGCCCATTTTTGGATTTGGTTGTTTGGTGTTTTGTTATTAAGTTGTATGAGCTGTTGATATATTCTGGAAATTAATTAGTTGCATCATTTGCAAAGATTTTCTCCCATTCCATAGGCTGTCATTTTGTTTTGCATATGGTTTCCTTTAAGGGGTACATAATGACTTGAGACATATATCTCGAAATGATCAGCCTAATAAGTCTAGTTAACATCCATCACCTCATATAGTTATGAAACATTTTTCCCCTTGTAATGAGAACTTTTAGGATCTACTCTCTTAGCAACTTTCACATGTGCACATGTGCCATGCAGCAGTGTTAACTACAGTCACCGTGCTGTACATTACATCCCCAGGACTTGTCTTAACTACCTTCATCCAATCGCCCTCCTCCACACCCCACCTCTGGCAACCACCAGTCTGATCTCTTTTTCTATGAGCTTTTTTTTTTTTTTTTAGATTCCTCATCTAAGTGAGATCAGGCAGTATTTGGCTTCCTCTGTTTCACTTAGCATAATGTCCTTGAGATTAAGGGAATTTTTTAATGGATCACCCCTCTTCCCCATCTTTGAGCTTCTTCACTGTGTGGAGGGTGGGACCCAGGCATAGGGAGGGGAATTCTCTTTTACAAGGTAAAACAATGTAAAAAATAACTTCGTGAGTTGTTTTGGACCTCATGAGTTATTTTGGACACGGGCTAGTTATTTTGTACTGTTTTCTCACACGTGAAGAAGTCGCCAGTAGACTGGGTAAGGAACAAAAGCAGAGACCAATTAATGTGAGAAGAGGAAAAAGCTCCATGTAGTAAGAACAGTGAACTCTGTGCAAGTTGGGGAGAAACTGATGGGCCGGCTGCTGGTGGACAGGCCAGCGCATGCGTCCTGCCCTTGAAAGGACTCCCTGGGGTGTCAAGGGAGCTCACTTAAGGTTGTGTATAGACTCCCCAGGAAACGCAGAGAGATTAGCCAAAGAGCCCTACTTCTCACCCAGGGCAGTTTTGCCTGCCTAGGGGTATTAGGCAAAGTCTGGAGACATTTTTAAGTGTCACACTGGGAGTGTATATGAGGTACCAGCATCTAGTGGGGAGCCCGAGGGTCCTTCCAGTCACCTCGCAACGCACAGGGCAGCTCCTGGCAGCAAAGAACTGTCCAGCCCCAGACCTCACCTGCCAGCGCCCCACAGTGCAGCCCACAGCCTATGTTGTGTCCCCAGTCCTTCCAGGGCACCTGCCCCTTAGTCGGGCCATCTCTGCACCTTTTCCCAAATCAGATTGTGCCTGTATTAAAAAACTGAAAATTTAGAGGTATTTGTATGATTAGATTATGAGAAAAGACTGACTGTAAAATGGCCTCAGCATCCAAAATGTCTCATCAGAATGGTACTTATCAGGAATTACACCAAAACAAATGAGCAAACAATGTGTTATTTGCCTTTTGGAAAGTATTCAGAATTTTGTGTGAGTATGTGTGTGTGTGTGTGTGTGTGTGTTGTCCAAAATGTCCTCTGTTAGAAATTTACAAACATTCCAATTTTACTTAAGAGTTTATAATCAAGCCCAATGAAATAAAATAAAAACAGAAATGTTTAAAATAGTCCATTATTATTTTTTTTAAAGTGGTGACTTTCATTTGCATTTTCTTTCCAGAATGAAGTGGTGGAGGCCGACCTTTGTCTGGAAGCAGTGCTCCATTGAGTTTTGGGATGAAGAGAATTCATTCCATTTTCCAGAAAGGATCCTGTGAATTAACGTATAAGGACTCACAATGACTGGAGGGGTGGAGACGGTCCTCCTTCTCCTGATTCTGCACAGTTACGGAGTCTGGCCCTACGTCCAGCAGAACAGCCCCCAAGCGCTGCCCCGGCTGGGTCCAGTCTCGACAAAGGCACGAAGCCAGATGGGGCGGGGGTGGGGGAACGAGGTGGCAGGTGAGCCTTGCAGTGGGAGGTTCCTGCTGTTCTTGAAGCCCTAGCTGCCTCTACCCACATGTGGACACTTTCTCTTTGGTGTGAAGGTGGCCTTTTCCGGCAGGACCCCACCAGCCTAAGCTGGTGGAGAACAGAGGCAGGCAGGTGGCGAGGTGAGGCAGAGCCCAAGCGATCACTTGCTGAAATCCGCCTCCCACCTGCGCCCTCCCACCATGACGTTTGATCTACCTCTGAGCAAGGCTGTGAGGGAAAGGCAGGCACCTCCGCAGACGTAAGCGGCTTCGCTGTGTCTGCTTCCATGACCAGTAGCTGCATCTCTTAGCAGACCAGCCTTAGACACGTCATCCAATGTCACTGTGTGATATGGAGCTACAGAAGGAGGTGTGTGTTTCTTCATTTCATCTTCTCTTCATTGTTCCTGTGACCTCTGAACACCTCTTTTGGAAACATGGGCCCCTGTGAGTTTGGAACACACTACTCTCCCCATTTATATTGTCACCAGCTTCCATCGGAGAGTCTTTAAGACTGCTTCCCACCTGCTGTAGATCGCACATGTTGGCTTTTTGTAAATGTCCGGCGTTCTTAGCCTTCCTGTGGGACTCAGTGTCTTCGGGCCTTGGCTGTGTGTCTTATTGAAGAAGGTCGTGAAACAGGAAGACCCACTCTCGTTTGAAATAAACTGTGGGAAATGTAGTGCCAGGGCCTCTGGGGGGCCGGGGTGGGGACTGCACAACAGCAACAGTTTCGGTCATCTCCAGAGAGAGCACTGCCTGCCGTGGGGGAAGAGAGTATTTTGTTGGGAAAACTACTTTGCTGGAAATTTTCCAGGAGAGTTTTGTAGTCATGTGACGAGAGGTTCCTGGCCTCAGTATCTTGGTTAAATTGGCCCTGGGGGGACGTCGGGGTGGGGGCCGCTGTGTGCGGGGATGTGTCCGCATGCATGTCTCAGGCCAGGTTTGCCTTGAGCTCTTTATGACCCAGGACTCTGGATAATGTGGATTTGCTTTCTTATTTAACTAGAAGATACATTTATTGTAACTCGAGTCTCATTTTGAGGATAGTTCCTCAAACTAGTCAGACAGATGAATTTCTCTTCCTTCTGTTTATTTTTTACATGTCAGACGTAAACTTCCGTGTGTTTGTACTTTTTAGAAAATAATAACTTCAGTGGATGAGGATTTTAAAATATTGACAATAAATTATTTTTGCCTCTGCATCGCAGACTTGACGTTTGTTTCGTAGGGGCCGGCTCTCCAGGGCCAGGATCTGGGCTGGCATTTTCTCACAGTAAATAGTATTGCAAGTGATCTTTTTGTTTCCCTGAGGGCGGCTTCCCCTTCTGAATGAATACCACTGAACCCGGCTGGGCTGGGTCCTCCTTTCTCTGTTCCTGTTCCTTGGGGAGCAGGGGGCGACTCTCCTCTCCACTTCCCCCCGGACCCTGCGGGCAGGACCAGGTGTCTGAAGTGCCCAGGGCTGGAAGGAAGGGTGGGTTCCTGTCTGCAGGCAGGACTGGGCTTCCTTCTGATCCTCCCTTTTCTCTGGAAACCACCAAGACGCAAGCACCTGGGCTTGGGTTCTGACCACTTGAAAGCATGGAGAGGATTTTCTGTGGGTTTGTCTCTTCTGCCCAAATGGTATGGAAAGAACTGAACTTTGTGACTAAGAGCATTTTGAGGTCTTTGGGGGAAAATGGCACTTACATATACACCACTCTGCTATAGGAGATGAATTGACTGGCCACCACACATCTTCATGATGAGCAGAGCGCCTGGGGCAGAATAAAGTATCAACAAATGCCTGTGAAATCACCCAAAAGATTTGAGAGGAAAAACTGGTCTTTTAGGTCACTTAGGTATAGGCAGAAAGGATACAGCCAGATCAGTGGAACCCATGCCTCTTCCCGTCCCCAACAAGAATTCTAGACACATGTCCAGTTCTTTCTGCCTCTCAATTTAACTTCCGTAGATTTTTTAATGATGTGTTTTGCAGAAGGCTACAGGAGATACCAGAGAAGAAGAGGACGATGATAAGGAAAAAGGTGCTAGTCTTATTAGGAAGTCAGACTTTGCACAGATGAAACAGGAAACAGCAGGATAAAATAGGCAAGTGTTAACAATAAATACAAACTGTTGCATTGTGGGCGGTCAGAGAAAAGGGTGATCAGTATGGTTTAATTGGAGAAGGCTTTGCCTAGGAAGTAGGACTCAAGCTGAACCCTCAAGCACTGGTGGGACTTGAATAAACAGATTTGTCTTCCTTTGCGTGTGTCTAGGGTTTATTTGGATGACGTGCACATTTTCTCCTTTCCCTTTTAGATGTGGACTCTGGGTGTGGACTCCTGCCTTACTCTGAGTCTGAGTAGTGCTTAGAGGAATGGGAGAAATCTCTGTAAGTCTTCCCTTCTCTGCTCCCATTACTGTTTCATTGTTTGGAAATAAGCTAGCCCACACTTTGCATTGCTGGCAGTAGTACTCCTTAATCTATCCTTTATAATTTGAGCTCATTATACTCTTAGCATCAGAAGGCGACCCCCTCATCTTATAGTTAGGAAATCAAGGTCTGGAGAGGTGAAAGGACCAGCCCAGGGTCCCAGTTTGGCACCCCAAAGTCCAGCCTTCTAGACAACCACACATGATCATTGGCCTCCAACCCTGGTGGCCTCCCAGGGTCACGCTCAGTTCGGGCACAGCGGCTATCTGGGAGCCCCTGAGAAGCACAGGTGGTGAGGGGGAAGGGCTGGGTTGAGACACGTGGTCATCAGACTGTAGAAGACTCTGGGGTGACAGTGACCACTCAACACTTCTCCAAGTGCCTTACAAAGGAACCCCCTACTGGGAACATGGGAGAGACTTAACGCTGATCCGTTTAACAGGTGGCAGAACTGAGGCACACTCGGGTCAAGTGCCTTTCAAGCAGCTTTCAACAGGTCGGCTTGGAAGAGCAGAGAGTCAGATAAACGTAAACAGAATCTCCTTTTCTCTAAAGGCTCCTGTGCAATCCTGGGGACTCAGCTTTCCTGTTCTCCCTGGGCCCTTCCATCCCTTGGGATATCTGAAGCATCCATCACCCAAGGTTGTCTTAAAACTGTTAGCATTTGAATTTATTTGTTGTCAAGGTAGACTTTCCTGACCTATCTTTGTCCTTTTCTTGTACCTCTCTTTTGCTCTACCTAAGAATTTATACAGATTATTTATAGATACTAGTATGAACGTAAAACAGAAACCACAGAGCCTGCAGTTACTGCGTAAAATGTGCCTCTGTGAACTTTGACTATGCTGAGTTTCAAGACCAGCCCTGGGGAGGGGAGTTTTCTGATTATCCCTGTGACTTAAGGGGGCAATTTAAATCCTCAGCCTCACTTCTTTATCAAGAACAGGGATTTTTTAACTTAGGGGTTGCATGCCCTACCCTTTGAAATTCTATACAAATATTGTGTGTGTGTGTGTGTGTGTGTGTGTGTGTGTGTGTGTGTGTGTGTGTGTGTGAATGTGCATTTTCTGTAACGGGGTTGCCCTTTTCCCTCCTCTTGGTAACATTTATACTTAATATGTTCCCTGCAAAAGGCTATTTGGGACAGGTAATGCTTTCACAAGATAAGACTCAAACAAATATAACTTGTATAACTTATCAGGTATAACTTATCATGTTGTAGTAAGAATCTTTAAACCAATCAACTTCCACAGTGGTGCAATGTCCAAGTGAAACATCCCAGCTTAAGGCCCAGCAGTTTTGTGTGTCTGCCTTGCTGGGAGACTGTGGTAACCCTGCAGCACCGGCATGTCAGCACGTTTTTCTCTTTGTGTCATAAAGATTTCTGTTTCCTTTTGCTCTTTGATATCATTTGTTCAGGGTCTGTGACAGATGACTTTTATCCATTAGATGGAATCCTCCTGTTTGAGGGTGATGAAGCCGAGCCTCTGAGTTCCATGCTCAAGGTCACAGCGGGAGGGAGAGCTAGAACCAGGATTTGAATCACTGATTATCTGACTCTAGTGTCCACCCCCCACCCCTGAAGCCATGCGCCTCTTGTACTGTACTCCCTGCTACCACGCATGCCTCCTTTTGAACTGGAGTGACTCCTGGCCAAGGGTCAAAGGTAAGATTCCATGTGCAAGAATGTTGCTGAAAATAGGAAGTTAGTGGAGGACAAGATTCTAAGATGTGATTGGTTCTTTGGCTGGCTGAAGTCTCAGCAAACCTGTGTTGATACATCCAACCTCAAGCCACTGGATTCATCCTCATTGGGCACTTAGCACATTTTAAATAGCAAAGTTATTTAACCTTGGTTCGTTTGGGAAACAAAACAGTAATTAAACTCATAATGCATCTACTGCTTGTCTCAACGAACTTCTTCCTATTTTAACATCCCTAAAATTAGGACAATGGCCAGGCGTTAAATAAAACAGGAAGTTGAGAACACAGGTGTGCATATAGAAATAGTCTAATTTGCTAATTGTTCTTGGTCTCACTCATCTAATTTGTGGTTTAGTAATTTCCATACCATTTTATTCGTACCAGCTCTTAAGGGTTATACCAATACTCAAACACATTTTTGTTCAGTTTATCTCTAATTATGATTGTTTAGGAAGAGGTCTGCAAAATTTTCAGCTTTGTAGTACCTGCAGTGTGTATCATAACCTTTCAACTCTTCTGAGGTTAAGAAGCCATAGATGGTACATAGACACATGAGCAGGCTGTGTCCAATGACACTTTACCAAAACAGGCAGTTGGCCAGATTTTGCCTATGGGCCATAGTGTGCTGACCCCTGTTTTGGGGATAGACACAATTCTTGGAACATTAAAAAAAAAATGAGGGAAAATGAATAATCAGGGCAAATGGAGAAGTGCTCATTAGAGAAGGAATATATGTCTGTGTGTGAGCACGCATGTGTGTGTCAATCTTTCTCATGTGGACACTTAATTCACAGCTTATACATGACATATTATTTAACATGCACATATGCCTTATCATAGAGGCTGTTCTATGTGGTATATTGGAAGAGCACTGAATTGGAAGCCAGGAAACCAGGCTCTAGATGAAGTTCTGCAATTCACTGGCAGTGTTACATTCAGCTAGTTATCCTCTCTGAGCCAAAAAAAAGATAGTGGGATTTAAGGATCTCCAAAGATCTTTCTACTCTACTCTATCCTCCTCTGATGCTATGATTTTCTTAAGACTTCTAGGGAGAAATACAAAGTTAAAAAATATGGTTTAAAATTATATGAAAAATTATATAAAAACCTGGCCTGGAACTTACTAATTCAACCAACGTAACTAACCAAGCCATCACGGCCAATGAGTCAAAGGACTCAATGCAAAAGACGCTGCTTAGAGGCATGGAGACACAAGAATGCCACAGGTGCCCACCTGGAAGGCTATGGGTGAGGAGTCTGGTCCAGAAACATTGGTGGAATGAGGACTCTCTTTTGGGTACACAATATGATGGATGAAGCTTCCTTGTGACTTCAGAGGACAATCATGTGGACCTTTTATAAGAAGAACTTGAACTGAGGAGCAGGGGACTAGGGAGTCCCTCCCACCACTGAATAGTGTGGCCCATTTTCAAAGCCACTTGGAACCAAAGATGGTCACTCCCTTCTCGAAGAGTGGGTGTTCAAGATAGTTGTTGATCTTTGGATGTTGGACACTGAGGAGGATCTAAGAGGCCCTGTGGCTTTGAAACCATGTTCCACGGAGACCCCTGTAGAAAGAACTGGTGTATGTGTGTGTGCGCGCGTGCGCGCGTGTTGGGGTAATTTGTGCTCCACACCTGCTTCAACCAGAACTCCCTACCACTGGCTTTTATTTGCTGGTGTTAAAAGTTGGTCCAACCACTTCATTATAAATGGGAAAATGGAGCCTGAGAAGGGGACGTAAGTGAGTGCGGCTGTCGCACAGAGTGAGGGAAGATTCTACTGGGCATAAGAAGTTCATACTGATCTTCTGGGGAGGATGGGTGCCTGGGGGTGGCAGGCACACAAAGAAGCGAGTACTCGGTCTCAGTTCCTCCCAGCGACTCTCTCGGCCTCTCAGCCGTGAGGGAAACGTTCTCATAGCACTCCTCAGCCAAGTTCCCTGTTGGCCTTCTCCCAGCGACACTGTGGTTGATGGAGGCATAGCACAAGTCCTCCGAGGAGCTCCGGTAAGCATTCTCCTGCGGGTCAAAGGAGAGCCATCACCAAGACTTGGCCTCTTCTCATTCCCTTCATACTCCAGTCTCAGCACAGCTCAGCCTGGGGCAAAGTCTCCCTTCCACGGCCACTTCCCCTCCATCTTTTGGCTATTTTTTCTAAATGACTGCCCCCACCCCAACCACTAGCCCAAGCAGCCAGAGTCCTCATGCTGCTCAGAGAATTCAGCCCACTCAGGCATGTCCTCTCTGCCCCGGGCTCCAGAGTGACCCCTGACCGCCCCATATAATTCCCAAAGTCCCCAAAGACCCTGAGGCAGCTCATTCTTTCATAAGAGAACAATCTGAGGACACCTTAGAGTGCTTGGGTTATGATATTTAACTACCTATTCCAGAGATGTTTGCATGAGTGAAAAGGGAAACCAGTCAGGAGAAGGTGTCATTCGGTGAAATCTCAGGAGATAAACAGCCAAACAGCAAAGCGCAGGGGAAAGAGTGCAGATTTAGGAGTGAGGCTCGTTTCTGAACTGTGCCCTTGCCATCTTGTCAGCTGTCTGGCTTTGAGAGACTATCACTTAATCTCTTAGTATTTTCATCTGTAAAATGGGTAGGAAAATAACAGTCCCCATCTCATAGGGTTGTTGTGACAGTTACATGAGATGATTCAGGCCAAGCACTCAGCACACCGCCTGGCATAAACTAAATGCTCGATAAGTATTCATTCCTTTCAATAAACTGAGCAACAGAGGTGGCTACTGCTTCCACCTCCAGGCCCTGCAAGTGCCCCTGGGCTCACAAGCACTGGCATCTAAAGTGGTTCACATTAACATCACAGACGTCCTGGAAGCCTTCTCCTGCCGTCTGAGGTGCCTGCGTTTCTACTGTCATCTCAGAAAAAGGAAAAGGCTCAGAGGTGTCTGCATTACCTGAGTGGGAACAGATGATGTCTCTTCATCTGGAGAAAGAAAATACACTTAATGAATTTCAGGTCCTAGGGAGATTTCAGGGAGGGGGGAGGTGGGGCAAGGAAATATAAGCAGAGAGCCAAGGAACAGCGGGGGTAGCTCTTATCAGGCTATCTTGATCTACAACACATCGCTGGGGAGTGACAAGCTATCTGCACAAGAAACATCCAGCGCTGAGCTGAGAGGCTGGGTGGAGGGAAACACATTCACAGATCTTTGGACAGGAAATCACACTTCCCTCCCTTCCTCACTCCTTCCCCTCCTTGTCCTTCGTTACCCCAAACGTATTGCATACCTCCTCTGTACCAAGCCCTGGGGAGACAAAGAAGAATCAGAAATAGTCCCTGTCCTCAAGGGCTCACAGGTTAGCAGAGGAGGCAGACAAGGACCTAAGAGAGATCCACAATGCAGAGGACGGCTGCTATTTCTAGTAGGTGACAAGGGATGATGGCAGTGTGGAACCTGGTGTGCAACGAAAGCTTTACAGAGGAGGAAACTCTTTAATTGAACGTTCCCATTTTTGAAACTGCTGGCAGGCACAAGCATAAGCAGGCCAATTTACTTAAAACCAGCTGGCTCTGGCCACTCAGCAAAGAGGCAAGGGCACAAGCTCAAAAAGCAAGCCTGAACTTCCATGTGGAAGCTTCAGGGCACTACCCGACGCGGGAGGCAGATGTGCCACCTTACCACATGTTGATTCCCTCAACACTGGCATTCCAGATTCTCCTATCTGCATAAATTCCTGTGGCTATCTAGGACCTCCACGATTATCACTACAGGAGAAGGGCCTGTGGGGGTCCAAGATGGTGGCATAGGAAGACCCTAACCTCAGCACTTCCCATGGACACATTGAATCTATACCTACATACAGAGAAACTCCTTCTGAAGAAGAACTGAAGGCTGATTGAACAGTTTCTGCACAATAAATGCCAGAAGGACTACACAGAGGTGGGTCGGGGAGATGGAGACGTGGTATCGATGGGAACCCTATTCCTGATGCAGTGACCTGCAGGAGGGAGGGAGACCACTGGGATGCCCATGCACAGACTTATCCTCTCTGGGGCACAGTAATAAAAACAGCAGTTTAAAGTGCATCTAGACAGTATGTGAAGGAAATCCATTTACTAACCCGGGAACACCTGCCAAATGGGTGGGGAACAGTTGGAACAATCCTCAGGGTCAAAGGCACAGGAAAGCACCGTTTTTTGCATTCCCCTTCCACCTTGGTAGCACAGGTGGGAACGCAGACCAGGTGCTGCGGCCAGCCTGCCAACGTTGCCCTTATGTGCCCCATGTCCATAGAAGCTCCAGCCGTCCCCTGAAGGCAACACCAGAAAGGTGCATCCTGGGACCCCACCGCTTCCCCCACAAGTCTACCTCAGCTGCAGCCATCCCACCAAAGCTGCGTAACACATACAATCTACTCAGAGGACATACTTACATAAGGCCATGACTTCCAGACCGAGAGAGGTAGCTGTTTTGCCTAATTCATAGAAACAAACACAGAAAGTCAAACAAAATGAGGAGACAGAGCAATGTTCCAAAAGCTTTCAAGATAACCCCCCACCAGATAAAAATCCTAATAAAATATAGGTAAGAAATTTATCTGATAGAGTTCAAAATAATAATCATAAACATGCTGACCTAACTTGGGAGAACACTAAAGGAACACAGTGAAAACCTCAACAAACTTGGAAAATGTAAGAAAGAATCAATCAGAGCTGAAGAATGCTATAACTGAAATAAAAAATACACCAGAGGGAATCAACAGCAGATTAGACGACAGAGGAAAAGATCAGTGATCTGGAAGACTGGAGAGCAGAAATCACCCAATCAGAACAGCAAAAAGAAAAAAGTATTTTTAAAATAAGAACTGTTCAAGGGACCTCTGAAAAAAAAAATCAAGAGTACTATCATTCACATTATAGGAGTCCCAGAAGGACAAGAGTGAAGGGAAGGGGCAGAAAATGTATTTAAAAAAAAAAAAAAAGGCTGAAAACTTCCCTAATCTTAAGAAGGAAATAGACATCCAGGTCCAGGAAGCTCAAATAATCCCCAAAAAGATGGACCCAAAGAGATCCACACCAAGACATTATAATTAAAATGGCAAAAATTAAAGAGAGAATTTCAAAGGCAGCAAGAGAAAAGCAGCCAGTCACATACCAGGGAGCCCCTAGAAGACTGTCAGATGACTTTTCAACAGAAACTTAGCAGGCCAGAGGGGAATGGCATGAATAAAAGCACCGAAAGGAAAAATCTTACAACCAAGAATACTCTACCCAGCAAGGTTATTATTCAGAACCAAAGGAGAGAGAAAATTTCTCAGACAAGCAAAAACTAAAGGAGTTTATCACACTAAACTGGCACTACAAGAAAGGTTTAAGGGTCTCCTTTAAGCAGAAAAGAAAAGACCACAACTAGAAATAAGAAAGTATATGAAAGAAAAAAAACTCACTGGTAAAGGCAAATATATATTAAAGCCAGTGAATCAGCCACTTAAATAACTAATATGAAAGTTAAGAAACAAAAGTAGTAAAATCAACTATAATTACAGTAAGTATTTAAGGGATACACAGAGTAAAAATGTAAAATATGATGTCAAAAATGTAAACGTGGTAGGAGGTAAAAATGTCGTGCTTTTATAATGCATTCAAACATCAGCAACTATCAGCTTAAAACAAACTTAGATACACATATATCTCATGGTAGCCATCAACCAAAGTCCCACAGCAGAGACTCGGAAAAGAAATAGAAAGGAATCCAACATCACACTAAAGAAAATAATCAAACCACAAAGAAAGAAACAAGGGAAGAAGAAACAGAGAAGAACTATAAAAACAATCAGAAAACAATGAACAAAATGGCAGTCAGCATACCTATCAATAATCACTTTAGTTGTAAATGGACTAAACGCTCCAATCAAAAGACACAGGGTGGCTGAATGGATAACAACAAAAATAGAAAAAGACCCATCTATATGCTGCCTATAAGGGACTCACTTTAGATCTAAAGACAGACACAGACTGAAAGTGAAAGTATGGAACAAAAATCCTCAACAAAATGTTAGCAAACCAAATTCAATAATACATTAAAAAGATCACACACCATGGTCAAGTGGGATTTATTCCATTAATTCAATATCCACAAATCAATCAGTGTGATACATCACATTAACAAAATGAAGGCTAAAAAATCATACGATCAACTCCATAGATGCAGACAAAGCATTTGACAAAATTTAACATGCATTCAGAATAAAAACTCTCAACATACTGGGTATAGAGGAAATGTACCTCAACATAATAAAGGCCATACACATCAAACCACAGCTAACTCCTACTCAATGACAAAAAGCTGACCTCTTTTCCTTTAAGATCAGAGACAAGACAAGGATGCCCACCCTCACCACTGTCATTCAGCCTCATATTGCAAGTCCTAGCCCAGCAACCAAACATGAAAAAGAGATAAAAGGCATGCAAATTAGAAGAGAAAAAGTAAAATTATCACTCTCTGCAAATGACATAATACTATATATATATCTCTAAAGACCACCAAAAACTCTTAGAATTAGTAAATGAATTCCATAAAGTTGCAGGATACAAAATTAATATACAGAAATCTGACACATTTCTATATATTAATGGTAAACTATCAAAAAGAGAAATTAAGAAAACAACTGTATCAAGAAGAATATAATACCTAGGAATAAATCGCACCCAGGAGGTAAAAGACTTGTACTCTGAAAACTGTAAGACATAGATGAAAGAAATTGAGGACAACACACACACACAAAATGGAAAGATATACTAAGCCCATGGCTTGGAAGAATTAATATTATTAAAATGTCCATACCACTCAAAGCAATCCACAGATTCAATGCAATTCTTATCAAAATACCAATGGCATTTTTCACAGAGCTAGAATAAATTATCCTAATGCTTGTATAAAACCACAAAAGATGCAGAGTAGCCAAGGCAATCTTGAGAAGGAAAAACAAAGCTGGAGGTATCACACTCCGTGATTTCAAACTCTATTACTATAATAGCACTATGGTACTGCTACTACAGTGGCTGCTGTACTGGCCCTTATCAAAAAGACAACAAATAACAAATGTGGAGAAAGGGTACCCTCTTGCACTATTGGTGGGATTGTCAATTGGTGCAGCCACTATGGAAAACAGTATGGAGGTTCCTCAAAAAATTTAGAATATAACTACCATATGATCCAGGGATTCCACTCCTGGGTATTTATCTGAAGAAAACAAAGACTCTAATTTGAAAAGATAAATGAAACCCAGTGTTCACTGCAGCATTACTTACAATAGTCAAGATAGGGAAGTAACCTAAGTGTTCCTTGGCAGATGAATGGATGAAGAAGATGTGGAATATGTATATACAAAGAAATATTACTCAGCCAGAAAAAGAATAAAATCTTGCTATTTGTAATGACATGGATGGACCTAGAGGGTATTATGCTAAGTGAAATAAATTAGAGAGAGAAAGAGAAATACCATGTGATTTCACTTACATGTGGAATCTAAAAAACAAAACCCTTAGAAACAATAAGTGTTACATATATGTAGATTAAAAAATCTATGTGCAGTTAAAAAAAAAAGAAATGAGCTATCAAGCCATGAAAGACATGGAAGAAACTTAACAGACATATTACTAAATGAAAGAAGCCAGTCTGAAAAGGCTACAAACTGTACAATTCCAACCAAATGACATTCTGGAAAAGCACAGCTACAGAAACAATAAAAACATCGTGGTTTCCAGGGGTTTGGGGAGAGGGAGAGAGAGAGGAATGAATAGATGGAGCACAAGGGACTTTTAGAGCAATGAAATTATTCTGTATGATACTACAGTGGTGGCTGTATGTCATTATGCATTTGTCAAAGCCCATAGAATGTACAACATCAAGAGTGAACCCTAATGTAAACTGTTGACTTTGGTTGATAACAATGTATCCACATTGGCTCATCGATTGTACAAAATATGCCACACTGATGAGGGATGTTGAGGGTAGGGCAGTATATATGTGTGGGGAGGGCTATGTGTGAACTCTGTATTTTCTGCTCTATTCTCTGTGAACCTGAAACTGCTCTAAAAAAATAGTTTAAAAAAAACCCAGAAATCTTAAAGGACAATAAAAGTGAACAAACAATAACAAAACATAAGCAGACCCATACAGAGAACAAACCGGTGGTTATCAGAGGGGAGGAGGTGGAGGGATCAGTAAATAGGTGAAGCAGATTAAGAGGTACAAACTTCCAGTTATAAAATAAGCAAGTCACGGGGACGTAATGCACAGAACAGGGAATACAGTGACTAGTATAGTAATGACTGTGTGGTGACAGCTGGTAACTAGACTTACCGTGGTGATCACTGTGAAACGTATAAAATATCAAATCACTCTAACATAACATTGCAAGTCAATAACACCAATAAAATTTCAAAAAAGAAAAGGCTCTGTGAGCTTCTGCACTAGGGGCCTTATTTCCACCATGTTTTGCTCTGGTGGAGACCAGGGATTCCTGGCACCCACAACTCCCCTGGGTGAAATGACTACGGGTGGGAGGGCTGTATTATTTATTTACACGCCTACATGGCTGGTTTTTAAGATTCAGGGTTCATAAACAAGGCTCTCCTCTTTAAACCTAAGAAGGCACAGGCAAAACTCAGTTGTTTTTCTTTAGAAATGCAGCGGCCTGTCCGCAGGCCTGTACTTTCTTTGTTTCCTCTCTTACCTACGGCTCTATTCACCACCCTCTCCTTCGAATTCCCTTTCCTTAACTTCAGCCCTGTTCCATCACCAGAGACCATGGCATCGGCCTCCTAAGTGGTCTTCCAGCCCCTGCTCTTGCCTCTCCCTACTGCAATTTGTTCTCCACACAGCAAACAGGGTGATGTCTTTAATGCAAATGTGAGCGTACTTGGCCCTTGTTTAAAGCCCTTCAGTACCTCCTGTGGTTCTCAAGACAAAAACTTCAACCTTAAACTTGGCTTTAAGGCTCTGCCCCTCCTCTGTGCATCCTGTGTCCACGCTGGCCTCCTCACAGTTTCTTATAGGTGCCTCACACCCCCACCTTTTGCTTTTATTGTCTCATTTAACTCCTTCAGCCTCAGGGACTAACAGAAGGATACAAAGATCACCAAGCCAGTTCCTCCCACACTGAGCTCCCAGTCTAGTGGCCAAACAGACATGCAATCAGACAAACTACAGCAAAATGTGTTAAGTATTATCCTAGACAAAATATGCCCAAGGACCTTTGTGAGCACAGGGAAGGGGCAGCTCGGAAATAAAAGTGTCAAAAGTAAAAATGATGTGAAAGCAATAACTTACTTTGCTTTGGGGAATCTTGTCTTGCTTTAAAAATGTGCATTTTTTTCCTGTAAAAGAAAAGGAAAGGAAATTGGTTGCTCCAGTATTCAGAAACTCAAAGGACGTGACACTCAACTGTACAAACTTATTTTTACCTACTTGTTAAAGTTATAGGCCTTTTGTGATACCCCTTAGAGCACAGAAAAGAAGATTAAAAAGGAAAAAATGAAAGACAAGGTCAAGTAGAAATCTACTCCTTTGTGTTTCTCTCCCTCTTTCTCTTTCCTTCTCCTTTTTCTGAGGCTGATACGGAATTGATTTATAGACGGAGAACTATAGTGATGTTATGGGTAACTTTTTTGGATTTTTTTTTCTGATAAAAATATCAATTTATTTTATAGCAATGAGTTAAGGAGGTATTGTTATATCCAATCCCAATCCCAACCCCAATCTATGATACCCAAGCAAGCACCCGCCACCCTCCCCATGTGAGCACAGAGGTAACTACACTATAGAGATAACCCCCGGAAAAAAACACAGTATAAATATGAGGGAAACCTGTTGTCATTTCAGGAGACAAGGATGACATCTGCTCTAAGGAGAATGACCATGTGTCCTGGTTGGCACAGACAGTCTAGTTAATGTCGTTATCAATCACTTGGTGACCCTTAATTATTTTTAGCCTCCTTTTCACTCACAAATGTTTCCTAGTTTGGACAATGAATTATATAATCATCCTAGCTATACGTTCTCTGTGCAAGGGACAGAAATGCGTGCTTCCTAAAGGCAGACTCTGAGATCTGCAAGTGATTAGTGGTCTTTCTCTCCATGGGTAGCCAGTTTCATCCTTGCTTCCGAGGCTTTCTCATTTGAAGAATGAGTACCACTCATGAGACTACTGTTCCTGTTTCTTACCAACTTGGAGCATCGCTTCCCTGACTGACTCTCAGACAATGGTGTCTGGGTTAGTGACAGGCTTCTACTGTCACAGGCAGCACTGTGGTCACAGACAGAGGGGAGTTCACAGATAACTTACACGCAGTTGGGGAAAGAACTCTGGAAGACAGTTCTCCACTCACCACGGAAGGCAGAAACACCCTTCAGCGAAGTGGCAGTCCCAGCGTCTAAAATACCCAAGAGGTGACAAATCACAAGTTTAGTTTCTGCAGCTTGGTTAGGGTGACTCCCTTCCCTTTCTCATTTCTGTGAAAAAAGCTTTTTTCCTCCAGGAGAAAATCTGTTCTAGGCGACTTGGACGCGTCTATCATACTAGAATGCCTTTGTCCTCCCAGGACATAAACTGGCCCTTTGGAAGGACGAAGATGACATTATCAACTCTCAATCAGAGAAGGAACTTTCTGCTGTATTCCTAGCAAAAGAAAGAGGCTTGTTCACCCCCAACTCCAGTTATTTATTCATCTTGAGATGAAGGGCACATAAGAGTTATCTCCAGGAAATCAAGGTATGTTTGTTTTAGAAGTTTCTTCCAGGCACTGGGTAGGCAATATTTACATGATTCCACTGCATCTGAATTTCTCCTATTTACACTATCATGTCTGCTCACTTGTCTATATCCTACACTAGAATGTGGGCTTCACAAGGTCGGGAAACCATATTTATCTGTTCATCATGGTATATATCGCTAGCCTGTGCCATTTTCCAGTAAGTACTTGATAAATGAAGGAGTAGCCCTGAACAGATCAACTCTAACCGGCTCAGATCATCATATGCACCATCTTGACCCCAAGGTACAGCTATATAAAAAGGATTTAATGGCAGAAAGGCTCAGGACCTCTCTGCATTCAGACACCTAGGCTGAAGTCTAAGTATCATTGTGGGCATCTTTCTGAATTGACACAGAGTTAACTACCTACACGGTTGAACAGGAAAGCCTTTTATAAAGTACTGCATGTACCAGTAACACAATATACAAATGCTTGGAAAACACCATCCAGAAATATCTCCCCCAGTGAGCTGTTTCAGGAAGTTCTCTTGGAGAGGACAATGGAGGAGAGGCTGGGGCATGTGACCTTGGCTGTGGGTGCCAACGTGGCTGAGTGCCCGGACAGCCTCTGGGGTCCGTGTGCCATTGGAGCCTTTGGGGCTGAGAGGCATGGCTGGTTCTCTCTCCTCTTCAGACTATATTCTGATTTCTTTAACCCATTTGCTTACACTTCCTATTTCTGTGGCTAAAAAAACACCAGGAGGACACTATTAAATCACAACAATGTTAAGAAATTAGGTTCTCTGAGCAGATATGGGTGTGAGATAAAAGATGATTTTGAGTTACTGGATTGATACCTCTGGACTCCCTGAGCCACAGTTTATGTATGAAATGAAGATTCCTACGCTGCTTACCTCATGGAGTTGTAAGGGTCGAACAAAGTTAAACATGGGCAAAAGCTATTTTTAAACTGGTTATTTCCTCCACTCCACCTTTCTGCAATATATTCTTGCATTTCAATTTGGATGTTTTGGTCTAGGGTAGGTTCAGACAACCTCCATAAAGGAGGCCAGGTGATTCTCTATGACAGCAGACTATGTTACCAGCAATTCCAGGTTCCTGTCTCTTACACAGAGCTTCCCTGGCCCCTCAGTCTCCCCAGTCCTTCTTTTGTTATAATGCCCTCCCAGTCTGTTTCATCATTTGGACTGTGTACCTTAACATACATCCAATACCCCTCAAATGCATGATCCTTAGTTTGCACAGAAGAAAAGCACTCTGCTGGGAGGGATCTCTAGGTTCCCAGCTCCTAACACCGGCTTTGGCCCTGTGGTCACTTTTTAATTGATGCTCTTTCAAGAACTTCTCCTGAAACCATGGGGAAGTGCACATAACCCTTCAAGCTACAGAACAACTGACTTTGCCAGTCTTTGGTATTCTTGGATTCAGGGGCCCTTGTTCCATATTGTAGTGATTTCCTGGACTCAAAAAGCCTGGTCAGAAAGGATTGATGGGGCAGGTTTTGTTGAATAGCATCAGGGTATTCACAAGCGCCTCTCTCCACAAACCTTTTAGCAGTTGTAGCCATGTAGGGGATGTGGTTACCTCAGAAATAGAAACTTAGAACTCAATGTGAAATGGCCAGGATGGAGCTGGAGCACAAAGGTACTTGAGACAAACAAGCAGAAAGCAGATCCTTATTTACAGTTGCCAGGGGTTGCACTAGGTTCCTAGCAAAATGGCACATCTCCTGCCCAAAGGTTCAAAGTGTTTTACTCTTTTGTCTTGTCTTCACATTTACTATCATTACGACCTCTGCTAGGTCTGGTCTGAGCAGGGTCCTCTGTTGCAGGGTGTGCGATTCCAGGACCCGACAGACTTTACTCGTCATGGGCAAAGGCTGGGGGAAGTTTTGTTGGATTTGCGCTCACCTGGATGTTCTCTGCTGGTGGCTTTGATTCCTCAGATTCCAGGGTAGCTCTTGAGTGTTCTGGTGCCACCTAGAACTCCACACACAGGGAACCAGCCAAGTCTTTCCTTTTCCACCTCTCGTTGTAAGTTTTCCAACTGCCCTCATTTCTGCTGCTCATGCGGAACCCCCAAACTGCCTCGGCTTCTCCTTCTTGCTCTCCCACCTCTTAACGTGCCCTCGATCTATCCTCAGTCTGTCCTTGATTTGACCTTCTCTTCATTTCCATAGCAACAGCCCCTCAACGTTCTCCAGCAACCGCCATCTACAATCAGTTGTAAACCATTTGTTCCCAAACGTCCAGGAATCCTCGCTGATGACCCTGAGAACATTAATGCCTAGAAAAGGCCATCTGCCTGGCGCAGTTTCAGGGACTGTGCACAGGAATGGGGAAGGGTACTGGCCTTGTCTCATGTGAATTGCTATTTTCACAAAAGCACCAAAGCAGAGAACATGGGACAAAAGGGGAAGAATTAAATAAAGAAAACGAATTGGTTCATTGTTTGAGTTGGATTTTTGTATAACTATCTTTTTATTTGTGGGGAGTCTAGGGTATAGACAAAAAGAAACTAAAAATGACACACAACTTACCATGTACTTACTAAGTATATATGCACACACACTATAAATACTCACTATTATACATCAATACTGCTTACTATACATATTACTTACTAGAAGTAAATAACGTACAGTTTCTATGCTATATTTCATTTAATCCCAGAATAAATCTATGAGGTAGATATTATGATTCTACTTCTTACCGTTGAAGAAACTGAGGTTTAAAAAGTTAGACGACTTGTCTGAGGACAAGTAGGTGGGGGAGCTGAGTTTCCTTCTGGCAGTTGCCTTCCTTCTCTAAGACTCGGAGCACCTCTCAGGAAGGGGTAGGTGCCATTCTGCCTGATGGGGGGAATTGCCTGGGTTTTTGTAACAAATTTGATCTGGAGAGACATGGTTGGGGTGGGGATGCTAGTTGGATGATAACCAGGTGGCAGGGGTGAAGTTAAAAATCAGATCCCAGTAAATATAAGACTTTTGAATATATAAAGGGAGACAATTTAAATCAGCATAGAAATGAAGACGCTGAGCCAACAGATTAACAATGTGGAAGAAATATATATTTTTATCTGACACCACATTTGAATGTATGGTGCTAAATGTAAAGCAATAAAACCATAAAAATTATGTTGTGGATTTGTCTTATCTTGGGATGGGAAAAGAATTTTAAGCATAAATTGGCAGAAACCATAAAGCTTTCAAGAGCTAATTCAATTATGCTTAAAATATGATAAGAAAAAACCAAAAATTCTGGGAGGCACAAGACACGCAGAATGGAAAAATATTTTTCATGATATTTAAGAGAAAGGACTACTTTTTTCAAAGTACAAATAGCTCTTACTACCAATAAGACAAACAACTCTCTTATCAATAAGACCAAAATCCAAAGCAAAAATGGGCGAAAGATAGTACTGGCTCTTCACAAAGGAAGGAATACAAGTGGCTGATAAACACAAAACAGTAAAATAAAGCTAGTGCTCCTAATGGTATCTGTAGCTATAACTGTGACTCCCCAGTTTATTTTATTTTCTTGTTAATACTTTATGTATTTTCCAGTTTCTTTTACAACTAACATGTATTAGTGTCACAATCCTTCACCTCATACCAAAGTTCTAAGAAGCAAAATTACAATTGTGACACCAATCATAACTTTCGCAGTCACATCATATCGGGATTTTGTTTTATTTTTCAAGACAGTTATTATTTATGATTCCAATCATTCATCCAGCACTTATTGAAAGCCAACTGTATGCCAGAAATGATGCTAGGAAACAGAAATTCGAAGATGAATAAGGGTCTCACATCTAGACATAAAAATAGGGGTTTATATAGAGGAATGCTAGATTTGCAGTCTGACAAACCGCCGTGAGGATCTGGGGAGAAGTCTCAGACAACACTGACCCTCATGAGGTCTAGGATACATCCTGTGGGTTTGCCAATCTTCCTTTTGGCAGGTGGCATTTTGGATTCTGTGTCTTAGCTCCCAGTGACATGAGCTGAGCTCTGGGACAACAAACACAATCCTGTATAGATTCCTGCCCTCCACCCGCTACGCTAGCTCATTCTGTCTAGACCAGTTCGCTTCATACTTGAGAAATTCCCCTGTTTTGGGTGATACTAACTTTTACAATGGCTGCTTTGATGTTAATGAAGATGATGGTCCAAAAAATAGTATCTTCTAATTATTGAACTTTACTATGTATCACACACACACTAGAACCCTCCAATGTAGCTATGGTGTTATTATTTCCATTAAAAATGAGGAAACTGAGGTCAAGAAAGGCCAAGTTCTCTACCGATTTCAATGACCTCTGCTTACCTGTTGCAGAGAGTGTGCACCAGCCAAGGTCTATGGTATCAAGGAGCTTGCTATTTATTTAATAGAACTTTAATAGCAACTAAAAGTGTGGTGATGTCTTTGAGCACTCTGTGGGGCATTAAGAGCTCAGGAGAGCATCCCCTCCATGCCCCAGAAAGCTGTCCCATTTCTTAGGTGGTAGTGTACTGCACAGACCTCCCTTGATAAAGTCCTTCTGCGTTCCAGCTGTTCTCTACGAGCTGCTCACTATGATTCTGAGGAGAAAGCCAACCTACAAGGAATTGAACATGGTGTCTGGCACATAGTAGGCACTTCATTCTCATTAGTCCCTTACCCAATTGCCTTCTCCCAAGAGCAGATCCCTTTTTCTCTTTCTGCCCTACCCATCTCCTCTGCTTCCAATTGGGAAGTCTGTACTCACTTGTTTTCCCTCAGCAGAGAGTTCCCCATCCTCTCAGTCCTCCTGGTGCCTTCCCCCAGCCTGCCCTGTGCCCTGACAGCAGCAGCTCCTGACTCAGAGACGGGGCTGCGTTGCTCTGGCCACCGGTGCAGAGAGAGCTGAATGCAGAAGAGTCTCCCTCTGCAGAGGGGAGGGGAGCCCAGAGGGAGGAGATTCAGAAAAGTCACATGCACCACTTCCTAAAATATCAGAGGCTGAAAGAACCGGGTTATTGCCCTTAACCAGAAGCCATTCGTCAATGAGCAAATGGGGAAGCCCTGTCTGCATTTATAAACAGGCCCTGAGGGTTTTTAATTTCAGATGCCTTAAGCTTATTAAACCACTTTGTAGACCTAGAAACGTCAGAGAGGGGAACTTTGTTTTTAAAACAAAAAAGCTTAACACAAAAGTCAAGCCACAGACCAGTGGAAAATATTAGCAAACACATTGATAAAAAGACTTTTATCCAAAGTGTATAAAGAACGCTCAGAACTCACTAAGGATAAAACAAATATCCAATAATAAATGGACAAGATATTTGAACAGGTATTTCATCAAAGAAAATGTACAATTGACAAATAAATTCATGCAAAGATGCTCAACACCATAGTCATTAGGAGAATGTAAATCTAAACCGCAGTGCAGTATTTTTTGCACACTTACTGGAATGGCTAACACTGAATAAAAAACAAAAACTCATAATACCAAGTGCTGACAAGGGAAGCAGAGCATCTGGAAGTCTTACCGCTGGGAATGCAAAATTGTTCAGCCTCTTTGGAAAACAGTACGGCAGTTTCTTATAAAATTAAATACAACCTGGCCACCCCACTCCTAGGCATTTACCCAAGTGAAAAAGAAAATTGAGACTTCTAAGAACCTGTATGCATATATTTGTAGCTGCTTGACTCACAATTGCCATCCCCTCAAACCCTGGAAATAACCCAAGTGATCTCAAGTAGTGACTGGCTAAACAAACTATATCACATCCACACAATAGGATCCTGCCCAGTAATAAAAAGGAATGAGCTACTAACATATACAGTGGCATGGGTGAATGTCAAAGCGTTATGCTGAGTGAAAGAAGCCAGACTTAAAGCCTACTTTTTGTGACATTCAGGACAAAGTAAAACCATAGGGACCTAAAACACATCAGTGGTGGCCAAGAGGAGGGTGGGAGGGGTTGACCTTCAAGGGTCGGGAGGGAATTTTTTTGTTGTTCTGTATCTTGTGGTGGTGGTGACGTAACTGTATATGTTTCTCATAATTCATAGATCTGTATACCAAAAAGAGTGTGTTTTACTGTACATAAATTATATCTCAATAGAAAGAGGTTAAGAAAAGAAAGAAATGAACTTAGGGGCAGAAATTGTGGATTTTTAGAATTATTCTTATAGTTGATGGTTAGTTTCAGTTTGGTCACACATGTGTTCCTTCATTCCTTTAACAAGGATATGCTGAGTGCCTGCTGTATGCTGGCCACCGTGAGTTCAGCAGTGAACAGAGCAGATACAGGCCTGCCTTTGTAGAGCTCCTTGAAGTGGAACAAAGTGCAAAAGACTTTATGGCTTGTCCTGGAGTAATACAGAGGTCACACTCGCGACAGGCAGGGCCACGTGGGGAGGCAGTTTAGAAGAAGGAGCGTTAGAGAAATTGGGTACCAGTTGTGCAACACCAGACCCATCACGCAGCAAGCACCCTGGGCCCTGCAGCCGCTCTCCAGACTTCAGTCTGCCTCTATACGGGATTACCAGGAGCACGTTATTTCAGATGGGCCAAAAGGCAGACACCCCTTGCCTAGGAGAAGGTATTCTGGAGTGAGGGGGGCCTGTGACAGGGAAAGGAGGGTAATGCCAACCTAGGAGGGCTTGGTGCTTGAATCAAAATATGTTATTACTTATAATTTATAATGTAATATTTACATTTTAGTACTGTCAGTATAAATACAAATGAAAAATAAGAAGACTAATTCTGTCTGTTGAAAATAAGGACAGAGACTTTCTCCCCTCCCGTTTCTTAGAGCAGTTATTTTCCAAAACTTGTAAATTCTGTCTCTCCATCTTTAAAATACATGTAAATCTCTTAAAGAGCTAAATAAGCAATCCAAGCATGTTTCCTCCAGCACCTGGGGGGCCATATTTTTGAAATGTAATCATCAGGGAAAATAGGGCCCTTATCTCCCAGGTTTCTGGGAGGAGAGGAGCCAGACTTCATCTGGCACCTGGCTCCAAATTGCAAACCTACCTCCAGACAAAAAGATAAGAGGAAATTTTGTCTTTTAAGGACAATTACTAAACATATTGCCAAATGCATTTAGGATGAAAAATGTGTGACAAATAGTGCAGTGAAGTCCTCTTATTGGAGGACTAGACATTATCTTGAGAAAATGTATACAATGGGTTGTATCTGCTTGTCTATATAAAAGGGCACGATTTCTTTGTTTTTGTAATCTTTTTAGTGGGTTGCCGATAATTCTCATTACATTCTGGTTTAATGCTTATTCAATAATAAAAACTTTCTTTTCCTTCTACTTTGGTGGGAGGTTTTCTGAGGTGGCAGGAGATTTTGTTTTTAATTATGTTTCTCCAACCATACCTCCATTCAACTTTTCATTAATCTCTTAGGTAATTAACCCTAGGAAAGATATTAAGATAGCAGATTTTCTTATTTCCGGAATAACTAAAATTCAGGGTGAGGAAACCCACTCCTCAGTAAATTAGATGAAGCAGTGAAGTAAGAAAGAAAATCCTGAACAAAGCATCTATTAAAAATTAGGGATGTCCACTGCATACAGATCTAAGAAATCTATGACTGCCCTAGTCTGTTCCTCCCATTCTCTGTTAAAATGACTTCTTTCCCCAGGCTGGATAATTATCATAAATTTTAAGGAATACCTTACAAGTCACCTAAAGCTTTCTATTCTGTTGTGGGGGAGGGAAAAAAAGAAACCCCAAAACTTCCTCTAGGTTATCCTGGCTGGTCTAAGCATTAAATCAACAGGAGAAAGATTAGCAGGAAAAAAACCCAAATTTAATTGTAAACATACGCGGGCTCCATAAGAATATGACATTCAAGGACAAGTTAGGCAATTGAGGCTTATATGCCTTCTGAGAGAAGGAGAGGGGGTAGGGTCTGAGACTCAGGAGGAAGGCAATTCACATGGAGCTGGAGATACAGATGCTTGCTGGGCCCTTCAGAGACAGTGGGATGCAGAGAGCACGTTGGTCCCCGGGACCTGCTGAGGTCTCCCTGCCACACCAGCCCATGTTCTTTGTAGAGGTCTCGGGTAATAGTGCTCTTCCTGGACCAGGCCCTTTATCTAAATTCTTCTAGGCAGTTAAGGGAGAGGTAAAAAGAAAGAGCTCTTAAGCTCTTTTTGTTTTTTAAAAACAATCAGCCCCCAATAATCCTCAAGCCAAAGAGCTATTCTGGGGTGGCAAGTTTTGTTCCACTGTGGTATATGGAAATCGGAGATAACAGCCAATGGTCTGCCATTTTGTGTGTAAAGAAGGAGTGTGTGTGTGTGTGTGTGTGTGTGTGTGTGTGTGTGTGTGTGTGTGAGGGAGATGAAGGAGTCTTGATACACTGTTGTAACTAATCCTTCTCTTCCCTATTACTTTCAGGAAAAAATTAACATTCAATTTAAAAGTCTCCCTCCCCAGTGGCCTCTGTACCTGTTGCACCCTCTAGAGGTCAGCAGCAGGAACCAGAGTTTCTCAGCATCTGGAGAAAGGCAAAAAGGGCAGGGGAGTTTAGCGGTCAGTGAGGCTGTTGGTGACTCCTCACCAATATGAATTAAGATATCCCACACCCAGGGTGGGGCCGCTTGAGCAAACAGCCTGCACGCCGCCTCAGGACTGGCTTAGTTAGTTTCCAGGTTGAGCAAAGGCTTGAATCCAAGAGACAACACCATAGGGGTGAGGGTTAGAAATCAGTCTGCCATTGTAATTTAGGGAATTGCGCCCTAACTTTCAACTTTCAGTTTCACTCAGGCCATTAGATGGAGAAACTGAGCTGTGGAAGCATTAGCTACTGATCATGAAAATGTCTTATGATTGTGTAAGGTAGCAGGAAGGAGCAGGGCACTTACAATATACACATTTATTGCTGTGAAAATGACTCTGGATTAAGTAACGTACTTCTATCCCACAAATAAAAGTACAGCAAATACAAATCCACACAAAGAAGCCAAAATAACAAACCTTTGAATCATACATTCTCTTTATCTTTTTTGGTTTTACTCTAGTGCCTAATACAAATGAGAAATTATATTAACTGAACTAGAAATAAAAGCCTGGATGTTTGTAAGCGGATGATGGTGAAATCAGAGGGAGAACGAGTTGGCATCTTTAAATTTACTTTCCTACCCATAGGCATTACTGTAAGAATTCATGACCAATGCTAAGCCTGTTTTGCTACACCTGCAAGATCACAGGAGAATAAAATCAGAACAATCATTTGTTGAGAGCTTTCTATAATCCATGCACTGTGTTAAAACATTTTGGATACAATTTCTTATTTGTTCATGTAAGAATTCTGTGGGTTAAATACCATTTCCTCTATTTTGTGGATGAGGACACTAAGCTCATAGCAGTCAAGGGACTTGCTCCAGACACCCCAATAGTAAGAGAGCTAGGATATAAGTTCAAACAGGGCATGACTTTATTTATCCATTGTCCTGTTCAATAAGTACTTGTGGAAGGATGGGTCTGGCTTTGAACTTGGGCCCGTATCACTCCACTGCATTCAGAAAGTCTAAAACATATTTAAGTGGTTGGAGTATGTTATGACTTCCCAGTTCTTGTGTGCATTTGTCAACCAAAAAAAATGCACAGCGTGAGAGCTGTGAGTTCAGTTTTATTTGGGGATTTACTGAGGACTACGGCTCAGGAGACAGCCTCTCAGGTAGATCTGAGGAACTGCTCCGAAGAGGTAAGGGGGAGGTCAGCACACACGTAATTTTGGAGGAGGGGTTGCAACCAAGCACACATCTCAGTAGAAGTTTACTGGTAGTCATGAAGAACAGATACCTCAGTTAATGATTTTATTGCTTCTCTAAGTATGGGAAGAAATAATAAGTTTATAAAATTTTCTTCTGAAAATATTTAACTACCTGAAGTCCTGTCCTGCCTGTCTTCCCAGAGCACAGAGCTCCTCCTTCCTGACCCCGACCCCGAGCCCCTGGCAGGGTGCGTTTAAGGGCAGTGGCTGCCATGGCTCATGACTTAGCTCTTGCAGAGCCCCATGGCCAGTGATTTTTAGTTGGCACTTTCCAGTCCAGCCTGACTTCAGCTGCCAAGGCAGCTTAGAGGCCTTTTGGGTTAAGAGTGACTCTTTGAACCCTTTCAGCCTCAAAGAACTAGACGGTGTAAATCCACCTCTGGCCTAGTCCTTTTTAGGCTTTTGTGATTAGAGATGGGAGCTGGGAGAGCTATTTATGCTAAGAAGAATTCTTTTGGAGCTTCTTATGACAGGACAAGAGCTAGCTCATTTAAGAATTCTTGGAGTCGGGGATCTAAGAGTTTAGTGGCTTCTGCAGCCTGCTTCCCTGCAGAAGTCTTGTAGAGGGGTGAGGCCTGCCTGGGGGGTAGTACTGAGACATCTCCCTGAGTGTGATTTTCTAATTCTTTACTCCGTGGTCCAGAATGTGAGTCGATTAGGAGTCCTGGCTAGTGTCAGAGAGTTATGTGTTTGAAAACTATGACTGTTAATGGCTGATATTCCTCATTAGGGAGTATTTGGCTTTAAAAAGGAAGTAGCAACACAGTTCCAAGACCTCTTTAAGTGGACTTTGGGACTGGGGATTTTGCTTTCTGGGGATATGTCTTCTTGAGAGCAATAATAAAACAGAAGGTTGTTTTTAATGGGAAGGGGACTGTTTGGAAACAAAAATGGGAATTTGTTCAGCTCATTAAGAGGACTCTTAAGGTATGTACTGGGGATACATTAATTATGTATACATTAATAAATTAATGTATAATATAACATAATATTAATATTAATAGATTAATATTAATAGATTAATGACGTACCGGGCAGGTGGATGGCATAACACTTCCCTGTCATTGTTTGGGCCGTTGTGTGGGAATGAATGGCTCTTGGGAAGAAAGATCCTTCAGCTGCAAAGTTTCCTGTTTTTCATCAGTAAGGCTAACATAGAATATAGATTATGTAACTAGAGGGGAAAAAATACAAACGAGGTTTAAGCACTGTAAAAGTTAAAAGCTAAATTTAAAAAATCCCAGTGGTCAAGGGACCAAGGAAAATCTTTTATCTAAAAATGTTAAAGGCAGAGTGTTCTGGGCCTTGTAAGCAAATAAGTAACTTCCCCTGAAGAGTAAATGAAAGTGAGCTCCAAGCGCCCTCCTCAGGCCAAAGGCTGAGCAACACCTTCCTTCCTGTGAAGGCAGCATCCTGGGCACCCAGTCACAGTACCCTGCTGACGACGGTGGGGACGCAAGGTGCTGGGATTATTTCACATCTCAGTGCCTTGTTCAGGCTTCTTTCCCCACGTGGAAGTGTTTAGGCTCGAGGACACAGACCTAGTCGAACACTGACAATGACTAACGTTTGAGGAGTGTATCCTTCTCTTCTCCAATGGCTTAGATTTCCAAAATAAAATCTAAAGAAGTTTAAAAGCATTGTAAATTATTCTGAATGCGCTTGGGAGATTTGGGTCTCAGTGTCGTCACGTCTAGCTGTGACTTGGAATAATTTACCTGAATTCTTTAAGCTCCATTACTTTGTTTAAAACGGGGTGGTAATAGTACCTACCTCCTAAAATTCGTGTACTGATTGCCCAAGCTAAAATGAGGGCAACGCCCCCTGCAGAGGTCTGGTGCGCACTAAGCTCGCTGTCACTGACGGAGGGCACGTCTTCCCCTCTCGGTGTCCAGACTGAGGGCTTCACTCTCCGTTGCCTTAACGCCCCGTTGCCTTATCACCACCTCCTTGTCTGTTCTGCTGAGGTGTAGTAACTTATCAGGTTGATAGATTTGGAAGCAGAACCTGGATATTCTCTGTCCAACCCCTTCTTGATTTCTTTTGGAAGTGAGCTTGCCCTTAGACATCTACTTTCTGCTGGTCTCAGTTATGCACTCAGTGAATGGTAAATGCCTGCAGTGGTCAATCTGTCCAAATTTGGGGGTCAGAAGGGGACCACGTGCTCTATGTCACCTCAGTTACTAATAAAGGTGTGTGTATTTGCGGCGGGGTGGGGGCGGGGGCGGAGGGCAAGGGTTGGAGGTGTCTTAGGCTCTAACTGCTTTCATCCTTTGTTTTCATCCTTAATTTTCAATCGGTTCAGAAACCAGGAGAGGAAGGGTGTTCATTAATAAGATTCTTCAGACACTAAAACAGCTTTCATGTAATTATCACTGGGGGGGAAAAAAGCAAAAACAACCAGTTGGGGTTAGTCTTGTACAGAAGCGATAGTTTGGTTCAATTTACCCAACAGCAGTTGACCAGACTGTCTTCTCCACAAGCACATTTTGTGAACAGAGTCTCCCCACTCAGCTTCTGAAAACGTGCCCACCACCAGGTGTGGCAAGAACAAAATTTGGAACAGCATTTCCCAACCCCTGAGTGGAAGCACGATCCTGAAGACATATATTTAAATTTTTATTAATTCTTCAGATACTGGAGGGATATATGGTAAAATAGCTAATCTTAGGGTTGGTTTTCAAATCTTTGCTTGCCTCTCACTAGCTGTGAGATTTCTGGCAAGTTACACTCACTCTTTCAGTTCACTCATTTGTAAATCGGAAATAATAATACCTTCCTTGTATGGTTGCCATGAAGTTTAAATATATTCATAACTGTATAGCATTTGTTTTACACTAGCATACAGAAAGCACTCAGTAACTTTTCACTGTTAAGGTTATTTGTAAAAATTACATGCTGGGCATTGTGCTCATGGTTATAAATGTAATGGTGAACAAAGTGGATACTGGAAGTTTCATTTAGGACAGAGTTACATGGTTTAGCCTAAATCCGTTTCCATTCACTACTGTTTGAACTCACTGAGTGCTTCCAAGAGGAGTGAAGTGTAATGAAAGGCAAAAATCAATCCTTGGTTCAAGAGCAACATTTTAACTACATTTTAATAACATTTTATTTTTCATAAAGTGAATCAAAACATTTTTGCTCTAAGAATAATATGCAAACTGTCTAAGTGGCATAAGCTTATTTTCTGGCTCTAAAACTAAAACTTAAAGATTTTCTGATATTTTAGATACTTTAAATAATAGATGTTTTAAATCAAGGAAAATTTGCAAAAAACGTATTTTAAATGGAATGGTGGCAAGGACCAAATTTCTTTCCCTGTGGCACCGAGAATATCCACACAAGATTCGACTTGAAGTTGATCCCTCTTGAGGGGGGGAAATGTGTTTCAAAAACAGGAGGCGTCTCAAGACAGCAGTGCCAATACGTGTGTTAGTCTTCAGAACAGTCTTGTCAACCATTCCTGGAAAGGAGAAGGGAAAAAACAAAGGAAAAAAAAAACAAAACCTTTGGAATCTTTCAATGTTGATCCACAACCCAAAATAGGATGTACTAGAGGGTCAGTTTCATTCCCATGAGAAACATCTTTTGATCATTATTGATGAGGCCAAGGAATAAAGTTGAGCAGGTGAGTGTGAATCACTCGTCATAAAGCGGTGGCAGCGTGATTTAAACTGAGAGCCCAAATCCAAGAAACCAGGGGAGTCTGTGGAACTGGTCAGGGCTAGATTATGGATTTTCAGGAGGAAGGTTTCCCATTGTGGGAATAACTGCCTGGAGTCATTATCACTCACTGATTCAGTGCTGGCTGTTACCACTCCTTTTCCTAGCACTGTGAATTAAATCATGCTTGATAGTTTTATGATCATATTTTTTCACTATAAAAGTAACAAAACCACTTAAGATAAGAGCAGTAAACAAAACCATCCCCAATCTCACCTTCTAACATACAATTGCATCATTTGGATTTATCTTTTCTGGCCTTGTTTCATGCTAAAAAATTTGTTTGTGCAATTTTGCCTACCTCTTTTATATTGGACTACTTAACCATTTTATTTTTTTGCATATTCCTAAAATCTTTGTAATATAATTAACATAATTTAAGTTGTGTTTATCCTTCTTTGTATTTTATTTTTTAATTGAAGTAGAGTTGATTTACAATGTTGTGTTACTTTCTGGTGTACAGCAAAGTGATTCAGTTATACTTATACACACAAGTATATTCTTTTTCATATTCTTTTCCATTATGGTTTATTACAGGATATTGAATATGATTCCCTGTTCTATATAGTAGGACCTTGCTGTTTATCTGTTTTATGTGTAGTAATTTGTATCTGCTAATCCCAAACTTTTGATTTATCCCTCCCCCACCCCCTTTCCCCTTTCCAACCAGTCTTTTTAATGGTTGTATGATATTCCTTGTGCAGATGCTCTGTAGTGAAATTTTACACTTTCTTATTGTTGAACACTTGGACGTTTAAAAAGTTTTGCTACTAGAAATAGTAGTGTAACTAGACATTTTGTACATATATCTACTTGAATACTTTGAATTACTCTCTTTAGATTAATTCTCAGAAGAAAAATCACTGAATTGTATGTGAGCATTTTTATGACTTTTGTTACAAATTACTTTTGCTTGTCTACCAGCAAAATATGAGAAAACAAGTTTCACTCTATTTTCATCTATTTCAAAGGAAATAAACTTTACCATTGAATAAAATTGCTCATTTAAGAAAGCAAATGTTGATACTTTATGTTGTCTAATTTTGTTGTTTAAAATTCTCTCCATGTACTGGTTATTGCCTTGTCTCTGAATGGCTGTTCATAAGTCTACCTGTTGGAATCACAGTGTTTTCCTAGGCATTATGTATACATCTTTCCCATGTAAAGATATTCATTGTGTTGCAAGTAATTTTTGTAAATAATTTTTTTCATGGTGTATTGTTAGCCGTTAAATCTATTTTTAAATATGATCTTTATCATAGGAAGTGGCATGCAAGAGCTAACATTTTTGAAATGGAGATAAAATAATTTCAAAGTATACTGTATATATGTATTTACATGCAATATAATGTGTATGTGCAGTTGAACTGTAATAATTCTACATAATAAAACTGAAAAAGGAAAAAAAAGAAATAAAACAATTTATCTGAAGGTCATTTTTAAACCCAGGGATATGTTTAATGTAATATAGAGCCATATAAAGCACATATATACACAAATATTTCCCCATAGACACCACATTTTGAATAGCCAATAGCCAGACCGGTCTAGTCATTGTTCCTCAAAAGTCTCGCTCTCTTGTGTCTTCTGTTCTGAACATCTGCTTCCTTTCTCTACAAAGTCTTTGTTTATGCTCGGTCTCTACCTGTTTCTCTTTTAAATTCATTTAGCTTCAGTTGGCAATATTCATAGTGTATCTTGTATTGTTATTTAATTGTCTTCTGGTATGTTTTGTCTCCTTAAGCAGAACATACGCTCTTGAAAATGAAGTCATAGCTTATGGCCTGTTTCTATCTTCCACAAGACATGGCAGCCTGAAAAATGACTTGCCGAATTACGAGCAATCAGTGTTGCATTCGAGATTAAGTAACAGAATATGGAGAAAAAACCATGAGAGTATAAAGTTTTCAGAAATCTAGATAAAGGAATCTTATTCTAAAGTTAAGTCTCCAAATTAGAGTTTAGAACTAGTGTCATTAGAAGGATCAGCTGGCTCATGGAAAGTGGGATAATGCACGCTATCACACAAAGGACAAAGAAACTTCTGGCTTCAGTCTGCATCTCCAGGGACAGGCGTGCTCCTGATCATGTCGGGGAAACTGAGGCAGTTTACCAGACTTTCATTCAGGTTTATTCTGGAGGTTTTCATAGATGTTCATCTCCTCCTTGGTAATATCAGTTGATTCTCTGAGATGTTGATTCTAGAATTTGAGATAGGAGACAGGAGTCAAAGAGCGAGACTCTTAATAAGATTTATAAAACAGGGCTGGTATTGAATCTGGTCTGTAGAGCAGGGGACCAAGAACTGGGACTTCTGGCAGTGGAGACACTGCGTGCTCCATCCTGGGGACCAGAACCTTCGTAAGGGGCTGCTCGATGTTGTGAAAGGCTTTTTCACTGTGTAAAGGTAAAGCCACAATTCTGCAGTGGTGGTGGGGGAATGGTTTGAGGGGAGTGGGAAGGGAGCCAGCCCACCAACACAGCTAGGACCTGACATCAGGGAGGAAAAGCATCTACTAAGTAACACAATTGGTTGTCTCACTAGCAGATGTTTCTACCATTTAATGGACTGTCTCTCACTTCCACACTGCTTCCTCTACATTAACAATCACCATGCAATCTTTTTTTTTTTTTAATTAAGAAAAAGCAGCATTTTAGGGGAATATGTACTGGAAGAGCATTAGCTTACCTGGCTCCTCCCTCTATTCCCCCAAATAGGCTATTCAGATGAATCCTACAGGTCTGGCAGCCTGCCAGGGCTGAGGAGACGGTGGCCTAATTGGTGAGTTTTAGAAGCCATCTAATGTGTTATCTTAAATGTCATTCTCATCATTTTTTTTCTGGTTGTTTTTTAATTGTAATTTCCTTTGTTATTTCCTAGTCTTCAGCAGCCACTGCTAGAATTAGAGGTGGTGACTGTATATATTTTTTTTTAGAAAATTAATATGGGGAGAGTAAGAGAAGTTTGGAGAAGTAGTTTACAATGGTAAGGAGGGGTCAGCAGAGAGTAATGGACATTATATGCATGTATTGCTTGTTATATGCCAAATGCAGCATGTATCTTTAATCCCCACAGCAGCACCATATGAGACAGGGATTGTTACATCCCTGTTTTACAGACAGGGAAACTGATGCTTAGGCGGGATGAGAAATGCATCCAAGGTCACACAGCTAATACGTGATGGAACCAGGAGGCAAGCCAGAGAGTCTCATGCTGGAGCCCTTGCTTTTAGCCCCTATGCTATTGGGTCAGGAGTTCCAGGCAAGAAGCAACAACCAGGGAAGATTTGGGGAAAGCTTCCCCAGGAAGACTCCAAAGTTCTTAGGGAGGAAGTCCACTTCCTGCTTTCATGCAGGATGGGAACTTGTGTATTAAAGACAAGTGTTGGCCTCTTGAAGGCCTGAGAACCTGGACACATTTGACTTAAAGACAAACATGAGAAAAACACCTTTAGCGTCCGCCACAGAACCGATAATCACCTTTTATTCAACATACACTTGTGAGGAGAGGTTTGGGGGAGAGGGACCATGTGTTTTGAGTTTTGTGCCTACTGTTAGTAGAGCAAATGGACGTGGTTAATGTAGACATTTTTAACAATCAATTATACAATTTTCTGGCTTGTGTATTGGTAGCAGATATTTCTCAGATTCTGGGTATTATAATCAGCATCTCCCGCAGGAATACAAACAGCTTGGCAAAGACTAGAATCAAAAGTAAATTCTCTACCCTACCTGAAGCTTCCTAAAATCCAGTCTACAGACAGGCTCAGGTAGAAGTAATGAGGTACAGTTGTCCCTAGGTATCCGCAGGGGATTGGTCCCAGGACCCCTTGTGAAAACCCATATCCTCAGATGCTCAAGTCCCTTATGTAAAATGGGAATGGGTTCCACGTTCTAGAATTTGGAAAGTCAATTGTACTTTCACTCTATTTCTCTTTGTCCCAGTGTCAATTCCATGGCCTGATAGTGTTTTATAACTTGGGATCTTGCTACAAAGTTGGCCCAGGATTTTAAAGATTCCTATATCCCCAAACGACCTATCCAAGTTCACCATGGACCATGGAATTAATCAATATTTGTGGGGCTTTCTGCATAACTTGAGTTAGCCTGGGGTAGGCTAGATTAGAGCATTTTTTTATTGAGCTCCTGCTTTGTGACAGGCATTGTGAATACCAGGGCAAACCACCTGCAAATCGGAAGATCCTAAATGCGTAGCTGAGGTGGCAGTAACGTATTCAGATCAAAGTTTGAGCACAAGTGGAGAAGGGCTCTCTACACTGTGACCGTACGCACCCTGGTGGGGCCTGGTTGCTAATGTAATTCAAGAATATTCTGGCATCTCCTGAACTTTATTTTTCTTTGTAATTTCTCTGACATTAACCTAAAAATATAAATACAGTTTCCACTGTACCGTGTGCTGGAGGAAAGCGTTCATATCAAAATCTATAAAATAATTAGCAAGTGAACTCCTTCAGAGCAAGAGAAACGCACTGGTAGTTTCCATAAATTCCAGAGACCCTTTTACCCAAAATAAAACTTTTCAGAAGACTGCTTTAAGTTTACCTGAGTACTTATTTCATCTTGAGAGCGTTCTTCATCTGTTCTGCCTGCAGCTGGTTCAGAAAAGACTGTGTTAGGTCAAGCAATGAAACAAAGGACCGCATCAATTAGTCCAACCATCAAATTCAAACAGGTTCGGATCACTTAGGCCCAGGGCCTGTGATGTGAAGTGGTGGAAATTTCAATTGGTAAGAAGTAGGGTCACTTTTTAGAAAGAGATTAAAAGTCTTTTATTTTAAGGATTGGGTAACAAATATGCAGAAAGTTTGGAAAGTAGAGAGACAATATCATGTATTGTCCCAACATCCCCCAAATACTTTTATATTAATATGCATTGAGAGTGCCAGGCCCATTGGTAAGTAATGAGGATACATGAGAAAGCAAACGAGTTATGATCCATGCTTTCTTGGAGCAGACGGACCAGCAAACATACAAACAAACAAACAAAAAAATGCAAGATGGAAAATACAGAATAATTTGTAACTACAACTGAGATGTTATCAGTCTTAATTCACACATTGAATGTCAAATATGGCAGTTAAAAGGATTCCTCAGTACTCTAGACTGAGTGCATGTAAGTTTCCAAATACAAATATGACTATTTTATGAAGGGAAAGTAAGTTCACAGTTACTCAGAGAAGTGTTACTCACATACCTGAGGTTGTTGAACGAGATGGTTTTTGTGATGGTATATCTTTTCTAGTCTTCCATCTGAATCTTTTCACATCAATTGAAGTTTGAACAATCATTACCTTTGTGAAATCTTCAGTGCCTTGTATCTGAAAGGTGACAGATTACAAGCTAATTTCTGAGTAAATCCCATACAATTTAAAATGTCTTTCTAGTAAGCTACTATCTCAGGCCCTTTCTAAATATTAATAAATAGAAAATATTAATGCATATTAGATACATATCTTTAAATACCTGGATATGTTGGTTTTGTGAAAGTCAACATTCTATATGCTTTCACTGACTTTTAAATATCTTGCTCATTTTTCTGACAACTGGGAAAAGTGTTCAAGAGTTAATCAACAAAAACCCTTTAAAATATCACCCAGAGAGTTTTTCTTTGTGGCAAAAAGAAAGTTTAAAAATCAATGGATTTCAAGAAATCCTCTGACCTCATGGCCATTTTCGGTATGCTTTGAATTACATTGGTACCCAGATCCACAGCGAGCAGGGCTTTATGCCCAGGGCAGGGGACATGTTTGGGCAGATTTGGGTTGCCTTGGGAATCTCTTGCTTGACCAACTAAATTCCCAACCAGCACCCCTAACTGAGGTCTGTTGTTATGGTTTCAAGAATAGAGGTAAGGAATAATTAGGAATAATGTTTCGCTTCTTCTCACTGAACGTCACATTGGTGCCGGTGGCGTCCACTTAGAAAACTTTCTTGTGACTGTTCTCACCTCAGGAGTCCTCTTATCCCCACCTCAAATCTACTTTTTAAGTACTTCTATCAAAGCTGTAAATGTTTATCAATCTATGTATGTGTGTGTATATATATATTTTCACTTAGTTGAGAGATTTTTGAGGGCAAGTCCCAAGTCTCATTTGTCTTGACCACTTTAGCATCTAGCACTGTTCTGTCATGTATCAGTTGCTTAAAAGAATATGTGCCTTATTTAATTGACTAAGTCCCTCTTCCAATTTACTTTCTGTAGCTCTATTTCATATGTTCCCTGATTCCTCCTGACAAGTGCCTCTCTTACTCTACCCCAACAGACACAAACACACACACACAAGCATGCATATATACCGTCTTCCTCCTTCCCAGGGCACAGCTTCTCATTTTGATTGGAAGTGCAACTTAACAGCTTAAATACGAGAAGTCCTTCACTTTCACATTCTCTTTCAAAGTAGCTGGGGAAATACTACTGGGACTCACTTCAGCATGGAGCTGGCAGAACCTTGTTAGAGTACTGTTCATATGGTCCAGAGAGACGGTGATCCTTCTGCAATATGTACATGAACTTAATAGGCCCTCTTTTACTATTTACAACTGCATCCAAATCTAACTGTGGCCAAAATGTATAACTTAGCTTGCTTCATTGACATTGAACATGAATAGCTTGGTGTTTGGGCTACCCAGTGCCAAAGCAATCAGTGGACTTGAGGTGCGTATGCTGTGTGTGTGGTGTGTGTGTGTGTTTATGGAGTGGTAGGAGAAAAGGAGAGAATGAGAAGGTGGAAAAGTGATGATTTTGCTAATATTAACACATTGTTGGAAAAATGGCACATTGACCTGAAGACATGAACCAATGTTTCTTTACCTGATGGCATGTTATAGGAATTAAGAAAGGAGCCTTATAAGTTTTTCGTAACTGACAATCTTCTACAGCTCCATGGATGAGGATGACATAAATTACAGTTTCATCATAGATATCAGTTTTGGTGCACTTTGGTATATCTCTTACATAAATGTTATGGAGTTTTAACTGCATCTTGTAATTCCAATCCTACAAGAAAAACAATTTCATAATCTATTGTTCATTATAAAATTTAAAATAAATTCCTAAATAGTTAATTTCTGACAATACTTCAGGGCAGTTTCATTCAGAGAGAAGGACAATTTTACGTAAATACCTCTTACCTCATAAGATAAATGCTCTCTGATTTTTTTGGCAGTAATAGAAAGTCCAATTTTTAGCCACATTTTATATTCAATGTGAGGACAGAGTTGTTCAAAAGCTTCATACAAGTGATTTCTGGCAATAAAACATGTCTGGAAGAGAGAAGATATCAATTTAATATTTCATTCTGTGCACCTGTGATTTAAGGGAACAAGATTTCTCACTTACATTTGTAATATTAAAACTAAGAATTTAAGTGATATAGATTCATATTATTGCCTGGAAACCTAACAATATGTGCATATTTAATAAATACTCGTGTGATCTTGTCATACACTAAATTTAAAAGGCCACATGATCCAATGAGACGTTCTTTATCATTCTTGGCGGTTCTGAAAAAATTAGGAAGCAAAGTATCAAAATCATTTAACCTTTCAAACTAGAGACATAATTATTTCTAAAAACATATCAGGGGAGCAAACATTTTGGTCAATACTAAAATACTGATATTAACAGTGAACAGACTATTGGCTGTTGGGAATAAGCTCCTATACATTCACAAGCCATGGTGTATGTTGGCTTTTATTTCTCTTGGGTAGGAATCTGACAGGGATTTCTGGTAATATGGGAAGTGAGTGTGTAACTTTATAAGAAACTGCCAATCTGTTTTCAGAAGAGGTTGTAATATTTGACACTTTAACTAGTCATATATGAGTTTCAGTTGCTTCACATCCTTACTAATATCTGGTTTTCAGTCTTTTTGTTTTTAGCCAATGTAGTAGGTGGGTAGTGACACCTTATCATGAGTTTAATTTGCATTTCTCTGAGAGCTAAAGATATTAAGAATCTTCTTCATGTGCTTGTTGGCCATGTGTATATTCTTTTGTGAAGCATCTGCTCAAATCCTTTGCCTAATTTTTAAAATGGAAGCACAGTTGATTTACAGTATCATATTAGTTTCAGGTGTACAATATAGTAAACCAGAATTTTTATAGATTATACTACATTTAAAGTTATTATAAATATGGACTCTTCCCTGTGCTATATAATATAAATTTGTAGCGTATTTATTTTACACATAGTAGTTTGTACCTCTTAATCCCCTACTCCTATCATGTCCCACCCTATTCCTTCTCCCCAATGGTAACTACTTTGTTTTCTAAAGCTTTGAGTCTGTTTATGTTTTGTTACATTCCTTTATTTAATTTTTTAGATTCCACATTTAAGTGATAACATATAGCATTTGTCTTTCTCTGTCTGAATTATTTCACTAAACATAATACCCTCCAGGTCCATTCATTTTGCTGCAAATGGCTGAATTTCATTATTTTTTATGACCAAGTAATATGCTCCCCACACACACGTACATATATCTGTGTTTTTCCTGGTTTCTTCCTGTAATTGATTTCTAGTTTTTTATCATTGTGCTTAGAAAAAAAAGCTTGATATAATTTCTATCCCCTTAAATTTGTTGAGACTTCTTTTATGGCCTAGTATGTGATCTATCATGGAGAACATTCCATGTGCACTTGAAAAGAAATGTCTTCTACTGTTACTGAATGGAATGTTCTACAGATATCTATTAAGTCTAACTGGTCTAATGTGTCGTTCAAGACCACTGTATCCTTATTGATTTTCTGTCTAGATGATACATCCTTTGATGTAAATGGGGTGTTAAAAGTCTCCTATTATTATTGTATTGTCAGTTTCTCCCTTTATATATGTTAATATTTGCTTTACATATTTAGGTGTTCCTTATATTAAGTGCATGCATGTTAAAAATGTTCTATCCTCTTCTTGTATCGATCCTTTTATAATTATATAATTTCTTTGTCTTTTGTTATAGTCTCTGTTTTAAAGTCTACTTTGTCTGATATGAGTGTTGCTACCACAGCTTTCTTGTCATTTCTTTTTACATGAAATATTTACCTCCATTCTCACTTTCAGTCTATGTGTGCCTTTAGCTCTGAAGTGTGTCTTTTGTAAGCAGCGTAAAAATGGGGTTTGTTTTTTATCCAATCAGCCTTTCATCCAATCTTTTTTGTGTGTAGGGGGAGGAGGTAATTAGGTTTACTTATTTATTTATTTTCAGAGCAGGTACTGGGAATTGAACCCAGGACCTTGTGTATGCTAAGCATGTGCTCTACCATTTGAGTTATACCCTCACCCAACCCTATGTCTTTTGATTGGAGCATTTAGTACCATGAAATTTAAAATGACTATTGATAATTATGTACTTATTGTCATTTTGTTACTTGTTTTCTGCTTATTTTTGTAATTCTTCTTTGTTCCTTTTTTCTTTTTGTTTCTTCCTTTGTGGTTTGATGATTTTCTTTAATAGTGGACTGGTGTTCCTTTATTTTTAGTTTTTGTGTATCTATCATAGGTTTTTAATTTGATCAAGTAGTATGCCACATACACACATACACACAAATATGTACATATATCTGTGTTATCCTGGTTACTATGGTAACAAAATGACAATAAGTACATACAGTTTTTGTAACTTATCACTAGACTGTAAACATATACAAGCACAGAAATAACCTTAAATTTGGTCCTAGATATTTAACAAGATTCAACAGTAAGTCGTAAAGAGATGTTTTCTGACCTCCACTACAGTTTTGCAGGTGGCAGAATATTTCATAGGTTCATTAGTCAAGCAGTTTAGCTCTCCTATTATTGCCCCACTGATCACAAAGTCTGTGTAAGTTATCTGATAATCTTTCTCCTCTGACTCCCAGATTATTTGGTCAATTCCCAAACCTGGCTTTGATCTTTGAAGCTGTTCAGGGACAAAGAAAGAAAAATAATACATATACCAGTTAATTTATCAAAACTATCTGATTTATGGCATTTTCTCCTTTGGTTTTAACAATTTTAATATTGACATACTGTTTTGAGAACAGGTATTACTCATACCTTTTAAGGTATATTTATTAAATAAGCAATGACTTAGAAACAAAGCACTCTTAAATACTCTTAAATACTCTGAGCTTTCTGGTTCCACCTACTCAGAATGGCTAAATGCTCAACTCAAACATAAGATAAATAACAATTTATATTATAATTTTCCATCTTAATGATGATCCTTTTGAGGTTTCTTGTTATCTACAGGAAGGTATGGCTTAAAAGGTAGTGGGTGGTGTTATCCATTATGTCTGAGGAAGAAAACTGTTGTTTGGATGGTAGCTGCTGTCCTAAAAAAGGAACAATGGAGTTCTTAACATTGAAAGATATTTTTCTCAATCATATGATGTTTTTAACTAACGCTCACAAGTGCATTTATAAATAACTCTGCCTTACCTTCACCATGCCTGAAATAATTATATAAATTCCTTGGGGCTCATCATCTTCTTCAAATATATTATTTCCACAGTCATATGTTATAATTCTGGCTCTTTCCTACAAATATCACCAAATACATAAGCTACAAATATTTTAGCAATGATTGGAGTTTACATTTTAATAAAAGTTTTACACTTTTAAAGTAAATACTGCTCAAAAAGATCTGAGATACTGTGTTAGCAATAAATTTGTAATAGAAGATAGGAATTGTGGCTAATAAAGAGAAGAAGGTGGATATTCATGGGTATGTACAATTTCAGATGGGGTATTTATGCATAGATTAGGAAACAGTCTAATCTACGAATAAGAATGTAATGGAAGGATGAAAATATTTCATTTGGATGAAAAATAATTAGGACAGATGAAAGCTAATGGTACATATATGTCTTATACATACCCATGCTCTGAACTGATGAAGTAAATAAAAAATTTATTCATTCAAAATATTTTAAGTAGGGGAAAAATATAATCGTTCTTTTGGTACTAGCTAGATATAGAAAAAGATGTTATTATAACAGGTGAGACTCATTTATTTGTTCACCCTCTAAACGTTTATTGAGTACCCACTATGTGAGATGCAACATTGTAGGGGCTGAGTATTCAAAAGCTGAAAGAGGTGAAAAATAGAGTAGGGGAGAGAGATATAAAGATAATAATTGTAATGTAATGTAATTATGCTATAATAAAGGTATATATGGAGACAATGGTGACACCTTTGGTCCTCCAAACTCAGGATGGACCACAGGATGGTCTTCTACTGGTGGGGTGTTTGACTCCAAAGCCTGCTTTTCTGAGTAGCTTTGGGGGGGCTATTTCCAGAGAAGGAATAGCAGAGAAAGTTTTGGGGGAAAAGAAGTGAAAGCAAAGGGCACTTCAAGATAAGTAAATAGCACTCACAGAGGAATGGACTTAGAAAACAGCATATAGTGCCTGGGGCACCATGAGTGGTTTAGTGTAAATAGAGTATGGGGCATATGACATATGGGCGACAGAAGGTAAAGATGGAGGGGTAGGAGGAGGCAGATTGTGGGAGAACTTGGCATGCCATTCAAAGAGATTTTGATTTTATCCTATAGGCAATAAAGGGTATTTAAAGAATTTAAAAGTGAAGAATATTGTGATTAAATCTTTATTTTTAAAAAGATCATTTGTTGGTACATTAAAGATGGTATTACTAAGAAATAAAAATATTACCTGAATAAAGCTTATGTAGTCTTGGTCTTTATCTAGCCACGGAACATGATGGAGTGCCTCATCAACAGTAATCGGTTTGTATATAGGTTGAAGATCAAGTATCTCTCTTTTTCTGGCTGTTATTAACTAAAACCACAACATTTAAGAAAGGAGATGAAGAAAACCGGTGTTCACAGAATGTTTAAAATAATTATGGCTTTGTACTATTTCTTCTCCTTGTTCTTCTGAGATTTTTGTTATTCATGGAAACCTCTAACCTCTTCTGTTACAGCATTTTCCTGTTATCATTATTCTGAACTTTTAAAAGTAAACCTTTTTACCAAAGTATAGGAAATATACAAAAGAGTGCACAAATCATAAATGTCCACTGAAGGAACATTTACAACATGAAAACATCGCCCAGATGTAACCAGTGCTCGGATTAAAAAATAAAAATTTATAGCACCCTAGAATCCTCCCTTATGTTCTCTTCTAATCATTACTTCTTCCCCAAATTAATCACTGTTCTATTACCACACTTTAGCTTTGTGTGGTTTTGAGCTTTATCTGCATGAAATCAAAGAGTATGTACTTATCTGTGTTTGGTTTCATTTGCTCAACATTATGTTTCTGAGATTCATCTATGATGTTGCAAGGAGCAAATATTCATTCATTTCATTTTCACTGTTGTTTAGTATTATGTTTTATGAATACTCTACAGTTTTATTTATCTGTTGTGGATTGAGATTGGATTGCTCTAGTTTTGGAATTTTGTAATGCTGCTGGAAGTATTTGCTGTACATATGTACACATTTCTGTTGTATATATGGTTATATAATCTAATTTCTGGGTCTTAAGATATGTATGTGTTCAAGTTTAGTAGAGTCTGCCAAACAATTTTTCCAAAGTAATTGCATCAATTTATACTCCCATTCTAATAATGTTCCATGTGTTCCACATCATTGCCTACACTTGGTATTGTCTGGTTGTTTGTTTTTTTTAAACTTAGGTATTATGGTGGTTGTGTATTGGTATTTTCATTTTGGTTTTAATTTGCATTAAGCTTTTGACAATGATATTGGCACCTTTTCTTACGTTTATTGGCTATTAGAACATCCTCTGTTGTGAAGTGCCTGCTCAAGTCTTTTGCTGATTTTTAAAAAAAAAATGAATTTTCTGTCTTGTTCTTATTGATTTATAAGAGATTTTTACATATTCTGGACATGAGAACTTTGTTGGATATATTTATTTTGATAATATTCTCTACCTTTTTGTGGATTGTCTTTTCATTACCTTAATTTTCTAATAAAAAGAAATTATCAATTTTAATGTTATTTAAATCCACTTTTCTGTTCTGTTCAAGAAATCTTTGCTTAAGCCAATTATAAAAATTTTTATTTTACCTTCTAGAAGCTTATTGTTTTAATTAGGTCTATTTATGTTCTATTTATTATTGTATTATTTAATTATTTTTTATTTTGGTGGGGGGAGGTAACTAGGTTTATTTATTTTTAGGGGAGATACTAGGGATTGAACCCAGGACCTCATGAATGCTAAGTAAGCGCTCTACCACTTGAGCTATATCCTCCCCTCTAGAAGCTTATTGTTTTACCTTTGTACTATCCATCTGGTGTGTGGTGTAAGAGTTCAGATTCACAAATGAGATAGGTGTAAGTACTCTTAACGTGGAAAAAATAAACTATTGAGACAAAATTAAGACCTAATAAAGTGAAGAGCTATGTTAATAGATTGGATCAATATCACAAAGATGTCAATTTTCTCTAGATAGATGTACAGGCTTACTGGAATCCCATCAGAAATTTCAGGAGGTTATGAGTAGAAACTGACAAGATGACTCTAAAATTTATTTGAAAATACAAAATGCCAAAACTAGTCAAAATAATCTTGAACAAAGAATAAACACCAAAGCTGGAAGATATACACAGTGAGATATGAAGATTTATTATTAAATTTCAGTATAAGACAGTATGATATACATTGAAAAAGTTTCAATGATAGATAAGTAGAAGAATGAAACAAAAAGAGTCCAGAAACTCATCAGCATATACACAGTCAGTTTATGACAATGGCTCCACTGTGGTGTAAGGGGGGTAGGATGGCCTTTTCTATTCTCCCTTATGGAGAGGGTGTGGAGAAAAAGGAACCCTCCTACACTGTTGATGAGAATGTAGATTGTTGCAGCCACTATGGAGAATAGTATGGAGATTCATTAAAACACTAAAAATAGAGTTACCACATGATCCAGCAATCCCACTCCGGGGCATATATCCAGAGAAAACTCCAATTCGAAAAGATACATGCACCCCAATGTTCATAGCAGCACTATTTACAATAGCCAAGATATGGAAGCAACCTAAATGTCCATCGACAATGAATGGATAAAGAAGATGTATATATACAATGGAATACTACTCAGACATAAAAAAGAATGAAATAATGCCATTTGCAACAACATGGATGGACCTAGAGATTATCATATTAAGTTAGAGAAAGATAAACATCATATGATATCACTTATATATGGAATCTAAGAAAAAAATGATACAAATGGACTTATTTACACAACAGAAATAGACTAACAGACATAGAAAACAACCTTATGGTTACCCAAAGGGAAAGTAAGAGGGTGGGGAAGGAATAAATTAGGATCTTGGGATTGACACATACACACTACTATATATAAAATAAGATAAACAACCAGTTCCCAGGCTATATAGTTCCTGTATAGCCTAGGAACTATATTCACTATCTTGCAATGTATAATGGAAAAGAATATGAAATACATATACATATATATATATATAGTGCTGAATCAATCTTTGCTGTACACCTGAAACTAACAGATTGTAAATCAACAATACTTCAATTTAAAAAAATCAAAGTTGATCATATTATACATATTGTTTTATAAATTACTTCTTCCCTACTAACGATATATCTTGGTGAATATTTTTGTGTCAGTACATACAGATTTTTCTTATGTAATACTATTTTGTACATAATGTTCATTTGTGTGGATTATCACAATTTACATAATCATTCCAATTTATGGTCATACTAGGTCGTTCCTAGTATATGTTTGAACATATATCTTTGTTTACATTTGAATATTTACACATTTATACATGTGTAATTGCTGGTTTTAAAGGTATGTATTTTAAAAATTATCATTTGTTAAATTGCCCTCCAGAATCACTGTATTCATTTGCATTTTTTTCTGCCATATTTAAGTCTGACACTTTCTCATTACCTCATTACCATTGAACATTGTCAGTTTTTTCTATTATTGCTAATTTCATGGACAAAATATAGCATTTGTTAATACTTTAGTTTCTTTATCTTTGGTTACTAGAGATATTAAATATCTTTTCAATCACATTGGCAAATTTTCTTCTCACATCGTGAAATGCCTGTTTTGTATTCTTTTCTCATTTTCTATAGCATTCTTTGTCCTTTTCTCATCGTTTTGTGAGAACTTTTTAGGTATTATTGCTATCACTACTGTGTAATTTTTGTTGCAAATACCTTCAAAGCTGTGCCTTGCTTCTTAACTTGTTTGTAATATATTTCAACATTTAAGGTTTTAAATTGTATTCAGTAGTATCTATTAATCTTTCCTCTGTTGGTATCTGGGTTTTGTGAATGGTTTACCGAAACTTTTCACACATCAGGAATGCAAAGATATTCTTTATATTTGATTATGATATTTGCATAATTTTTCATGTTTAAATCTGGAAGATTTTCCTTCTCTATGTGTTGTGAGATACGACCCCAAAGTTGTTTTTTTCCATATGAATCTTGAATGTCTCAGCATCACTTATTGAATTATCTATAGCTTTTCCTAATTTGCAATACCACCTTACTGTATACTGGATCACTATGTATATTTAGGTCTGCTACTGAACTTGTCTGTGCCATTTACGTATTATTTTCTAATTCTATTTAATTCCACATTATTTGATTATTATGGATTTATAGCATATTTTACTATCTAGTAGGGTAACTACTGCTCACTGTTTCTTTTTCCCATTTCTTCACTTCTGACAAAATACACAAAATACAAAATTTACTATCTTAACCATATTTAAGTGTACAGTTCACTGGTATTAAGTACATTCATATTGTACAACCATCAGCACTATTCATTTTCAGAACTCTTTTTATCTTGCAAAACTGAAATTCCTCACCCATTAAACAATAATTCCCCATTCTCTGCACCCCCCCACCCCCAGCTTCTGGAAATCACCATCTACTTCCTATCTTTAAGATTTTGACTGCTCTAAGTACCTCATATAAATGGGATCGTACAGTATTTACCTTTTCATAACTGTCTTATTTCACTTAGCAGAATGTTCTCAAGGTTCATCCATGTTTTAAGTATATGTCAGATTTTTTTCTGCCTTTTTAAGGTTGAATAATATTCCATTGGAAGCCCATACCACATTTTGCTTATCCATTCATCCATCGATGGACACTTGTATTGCTTTCTTGTTTTAGCTATTGTGAACAATGCTGCTATGAATATGGTGTACAAATTTCTCTTTGAGAGCCTTCTTTCAATTTTTTAATATATATTCTCAGAAGTGGAATTACCAGATCTTATGGTAATTCTATTTTTAATTTTTGAGGAAGCACCACACTGTGTTCCACAGTGGCTATACCACTTTTCATTCCCACCAGCGTAAGGTTTTTTTAGTTTTATTTTTGTTTTGGGGGAATTGCCATCCTAATTGGTATGAAGATGATATCTCATTGTAGTTTTGATTTATGTTTCCTTCATGACTAGTGATGTTAAGTATCTTTTCATGTGCTTATCTGTCAAAGTGTTCTTTGGAGAAATATCTATTCATGTTCTTTGCCCACTTTTAAATTAAGTTGTTTGGTTTTTGTTATTGAGTTTTAAGAGTTCTCTATAAATTCTGGATATTAATTATTTATCAGATATGTAATTTGCAACTATTTTCTTTCATTGTGTAGGTTGCCTTTTATTCTGTTGATACTGTCTTCTGATGCACAAGAAGTGAATCATGTGCATTTAAAATGTTTAAAAATTTTCATGATATGCAATTTGTCTATTATTTTCTCTTGTTGTCTGTGCCTTTGGTGTCATTTCTGAGAAATCATTGCCAAATTCAATGTCATGAAGATATGCCCTATTTTTACTCCTATGAGTTTTAAAATTTTAGGGGTTACATTTAGATGATGTATTCATTTTAAATTAATTTTTGTATATGGTGTTAGGTAAGGATCCAACTATATTCCTTTGTAGGTAGATATCCAATTTTTTCCATGAACAGCATATAGTTGAATAATATTTTTATCACTTCTGCTACTCTTTGTGTTTTGTTTGGAGAGTTTAATTTATTTACATTTAATTACTGATAAGACAAAATTACTTCTGTCATCTTACTATTTTTTTCTATAAGACTTATAGCTTTTTTGTCCCTCATTTTCTGCATTACTGTCATCTTTTGTATTTTGTTGATTTTTTGTAGTGAAACATTTAAATTTCCTTCCTCATTTATTTTTATGTACACTCTTTAGTTATTTTCTTTTTGGTTACCATGAGGATTACATTTGACATCCTAGAATATAACACTTTAATTTGAATTTATACCAATCTAACTTCCGTAACTTAGAAAACTCTGCTCCTTTAACAGCTCCATCGTCATCCCTTGTAGTTGATATCATAAAATTATATTTTTATATGTTGTCTGTCTAAAACATAAACTAATAAATTTTAAAATCCATTCATCTCTTAAATTATGTAGAAAACAAAATATGGAGTTATAAGCCAAAGCTATAAGAATTCTAGGTTTTAGACTAATAATTACTTTAAAAATGTATTTGTCTCTCAAATTATGTAGAAAACAAAAAGTGGAATCATACATCATTATTACAGTAATACTAGCTTTAATAATTGCCCATGTGTTTACCTTTACAGAAATTTTTATTTCTTCATATAGATTTTATTAATGTCTAGTGTCCTTTCATTTCAATCTGCAGGATGCTTTTTTATCATCTTTCAGGGCAGGTCTAGTGGTTATGAATCTCTCAGCTTTTTTAAAATCTGAGAATGTCTTAATTTATCCCTCACTTCTACAGGACAGCTTTCCTGAATATATGATATTTGGTTGATTTTTTTATTTCTTTTAGCACTTTGAATACATCAACCCACTTCCTTCTGGTCTCCAAAGTTTCTGATGAGAAATTTCTGATAATCTTATTGAGGATCCCTTGCATGTAATGCATTGCTCTTCTCTTGCTGATTTCAAAATTCTCTCTTTGTCTTTTGGCAGTTTGATTAGAATGTGTCTTTGTGTGGATCTCTTTCAGTTCACCCTACTTGAAATTCATTGAGCTTCTTGAATATTGATATTCATAATTTTCATCAAATTTAGAAAGCTTTCAGGCAAATATTTCTTCAAATATCCTGTTTCTTCCTCTTTCTCTTCTCCTTGCAGAGACATCCACAATGAATATGTTGGTCCTCTTGATGATATCCCATAGGTCCCTTAGATTCTGTTCACTTTTCCTTAATTATTTTCTTTTTGTTTCTCAGATACTGTAATTTCCATGGTTTTGTTTTAAAGGTGACTGATTCTTTCTTCTGCCTGCTCAAGTATACCTTTTAGTTCTAGCCACACAGTGCTATATATACTTTATATTAGGTTCATACTTAAGGATTTAATGTTTTTAAATGATACGGTGAATATAATATTTTTCCACATTTTCTTCCATTAGGGAAGAATTTTGAATGTTGATCTTATTGCTGGATATCCCATTGAATTATCTTATTGGTCCTATATTACTAATTTTAAGTTTATTCCCTAGGATTTTAGATTAAACAATCAACAAGTAATAATAGTTTTCCCCCTTTTCCAAAATTTCCATCTCTCAAGTTCCTTTTTCTTCCCCTTCTTGATCTGGCTAAGACCTACAGCACAGCATTCAATACTTGGAATGACACTGTTTATTCTTCTTTTGTTTCTAACATTAATGAAAATACTTCTAAATGTTCTGTCATCTAATACAAAGTTTGCTTCAGATTTTTACTAGATATTCTTTATCCAGTTAAGATTGTCACTTCTTTTATTATCCTCTGAACATTATGAATGAGAATTGAATTTTATCAAGTGATTTTTCTTCTTTAGTTGCTTAATGAGTGAGTTATATAGCTATTTTGGGAGATAAAACCTCCTTAGTCATAGTGTATTATGCTCTCAATATTCTGCCAGATTCAATTAGCTACTATTATGTTAAGAAGTTTTATATATGTATTCACAAGTACAATAGCTTAATGTTTTTTCTTATGCTATTCCGAATTTGTACTTACAGGGTGAGTTGGGTTGTTCTCTATTTTTTCACATTTAAATAACTTAGAGAAAGGAAATATAACTGATTCTTACCCTATAGTTGAGTGTTCTTATAAATCATGGTTTCTATGCCACAGGCAATTCCCACAAACATACTGATATCCAGTGTAGCCTAGGATGAGGAATAGTTTCATTATATCTTTAACCTGGGTGCAGAGCATAGAAAGAGGTGGTCCCTTACTGTGGCAGGAAAGGAAAGGGAAGTTGACCACTGGATCTGCAGGAAGGAAACTCTCTTTGGTGAGTGATTTCTTTAGACAGTTATTTTAAGTTAGATGTTTATATCTGAAGGATGGCCTATATTGGGAAGAGCCAAAAGCAGGTTTGAGGATCATACTTGACTATATCAAGTAAGTATATTTGCTTTGAAAATATTCTACCTTACCTTATTAATTTCAGAACCTTCAATTTTATGAAGAATTCCTTTTAACCTGAAGACTTTAATAATTTCTCTGGCCAAATTGAGCATGACGTTAATCTCTTCCTTTGTTTTCATAGTGACAGCGATTTCTGGGTGATCGTATTCTAAGTAGCCTAAAAAAACCCAAAATATTTTCAGTTGAAATAAGGATATTGTTTAAATATTTCATGTGAACAATAAGCTAATATTTCTGCTCAAATTCATAGAATACAACCTTCATCACCGGGAAATGTATCTCTCCCTGAAGAGACTGCTATAGTCAATCAAAGTTTACCAGTAGTTGCAGAGCTCTGCCTGCATTTTCTTGTCAGCAGCCCATACTTGTTTCTAAGCCCATGAAGAAGCACAGATAGCCGCGGTCCTGGGATTAACAATTACACTAATGCACTTGCCCTGGACACCAAGAGGCTCTTCAGGGCTCTAGGTCTGGAGACCATGACCCACTTTTCTGTTCTGTTTGAACCAGGATTTCTGACTACAGTTTGTGTCCTTAGATATGGCTTCTGATCAAGTTCTGTCACTCAGCCTGGGTCCTTTCCACCCACCCTGCTTGGGCATCCAGATGACTTATCCATCTATCTTCTTCGGCCTGTCTGATGTAGATCTCTGGATGCTCATCAGAGTTTCATCCACTTAAATTCCACATTTGGCCTTTTTCTTGGTCATGACCTCTTGTTTGGTTTTCTTCTTGGTCATGACTTCTTGTCTGGCTTTTTCTGGTAATGACCTATTGTCTACCCAGCATGACTCACAAAATAGGCTGTCGTCATGTTTGGGCATCGAGCCTCCTAGCAGTCATACCAGTGATCTGTTAGACTGTTCTGATTTCAACTCATTTTAAAGCCTAAATCCCCAGTTGGCAACTCTGTGGCAAAAGGAGGAAAAAATAACTTCTTTCCTTGTGTGGCTCCGGAAGGTATGTGTACCTCTGGTTTGAAAGAAATTAGAATTTATAAGATGATACTACCATGCATAATTGTGACATGCTAATGTGTTTTCTTTAAGCAGAAATTAACAGTCCTTCACTGTGGTATAGGACAGAGAAAACAAATGTGAAGAGGTAGTATTTCACTGTTCCTAGCCAGCTAAAAATATGATCATGTTGATTGTTGAATTTATCCACTTTATTACTGATAGTTGGTAGGCTTCCTCAAAGATCAGTTAGTTTAGTTGTCAAAACCATTGCCTCTCTGAAGTAGTAATGCTAAGAGATGGTCATGCTGGATCTTTAGGGTGAGAGGTACCTACCCAGTTCTTTCATAGCACGTCCCGTGTTCTTCGTTACCCTCCTTAATAACATCTACAAAACAAAAGAAATGTTATCCCCGTTGGAAAGTAAATGTTACAAAAATATCTTTACATTTGCAACTGATGAATTTTTAACATAAATTAATAACTTTATAGAGAAATATGATGGAGATCATTTCAGGAATTAGAATTGAATTTTGTGCTGTGAATTTTATTTTACACCAGCAAGCATGGTGGAGAGGGTAAGAAGTGGCATTACCCGGACCAATTTTGAGAAGCCTAAAGATGAGTCATATCTTTTTTCTTAAAGTAGCTTCCTTTAAGATACTATTGATTCTGAAAAATGCAGGCATGCTAGGTACTTTCCCATTTGACTTCTGACAGCCTTCAAATTTGGGAAATAGGGGTGGCATTCAACCTTAAATGAGGTAGTTTTAGCCAAACCATGTGAGAGCAGAAATGAGGACTAAAACCGGCCAACATCTTAGAGATTCAAGCCCTTTTGTATTTTCTACGGTGTATCCTTAAGTTACAGTGCTAAATATGAGTGGTTAGAAAAGGTAACAAAATTCCGGAAAATAGTTTTAAAGTTATAGGCAGTGAAGAAAGAAAAAATACTGCTCTTTGTGTTCTACTACATACTGAATGCTCAATATTTTCAACTACAAAGATTTTGGCATATAACACATAGCATTTAAATGTTCTAAATTACCTTGAAAAGTGATCATTTAGTTCCACACAACTGGCAAGCTTGTGGGCACATATCAGTGTTAATCTGCCTCAACAGAGAAAATAAAAAACAAGATCTAGAACTTTAAGGTCCTAGAACCTTCTTTGCTGTTTACTAGCTATGTACGTGACTTTAGACATAATCATTTAACCTCTCTTGGCTTCATTTTTCTCATCTGTGTGAGAGAATTAGACAAGGTTTCCCTCTAAGTAAGTTACTGGTTCTTCTTTCCACTTGCCAGATCCCCATCCTTTACTTCTTTTATTCACTATGGAAAAATCAGGGATAGACAGAAATAGAAGGAGCCTTTGGAAATGATGAGTTAGGTCTGTTTGCTCAACCGTGCCATCACTTCTCATCCTCCAGTGTTTCCTATTTAATGCATCTGTAGCCTGACAGATCCTGGAACTTGCATTGAGAAAAGCTGACAACTGCATGTGGGTTTTGTGACAGCTCCACAAGGATCAAAAGGTGTGTTCCAAAACACTCATAACTTGTTAATACAGTACAGACACTGCAGTGAGGAGCCATTTGAGTAATCTAAATGTAGACTATTTTAAGTTTTTACAGAAATTTCTTAGCAAACCAGGAGTCAAAGATCACACCTACACATATAGGCAGAAGACATGATGAGTGAGGGCAACTGAGGGATGGGGTAAATATACACTGTTCTTGGTATTTAAAGTTTTCCTCACCTGTTTAATCTGTTTAGAACTTGCAATCTTATCGATTATGGTCATTATGTCTGCTTCGCCTTGGACATACCCTTTTAGGATAGCATACCTAAAGGACAGCTGATGCCTCATATTTTTGTCTATTACTTGCAGCAACTTTGGTGTCACGAGCTGAAAAAACAGGACTGCCGTTTAACACAGATTGTACAAATTTTAGTTGATTTTATGTTGGTTAGTTTAACTAAGATAGGTAATAATAGGAAATGATACGCTGTCAATGGTAACTATAGTAACTGGTCAGGATTTTTAGTTATTTTATTTCTAGTATCTCTATAACTTCGTGGCTAGAGCAATTTCCTCCTAACTGATAATATCAGACTCCTTTGTAAGTTATGATTTATTCTTTACTTATTTCTCTTAGAGAATTGCATGCTATTTGCACCTGGTTCAAATCCTTGAAAAACATGTGATTACTCTTCTGGGCTTAGGTCATAAAATGACTGTCTATGAAGTACTGCCACTTTTACCTGCTAAACCTCCTCCTAACCTTCTCACTAGGTGGTTCATTTGGGTTTGAGCCCACCGCAGCTATACTCCTTATTTGACCCCACCATTAATTTCTAGTTGTTTTTTTGCTAAGTTTTAAGTCTCCAGGTTATCTGTTACCCCTGTACAGTCCCCTAATTTCAGCAGAGTTGGCTCGTCCCTATGTTTTCCTCTCTGTGCTCCACAGTTTCCACATTCATATAGAAAATAAATAACTACCCATTATTCTTGCTATAGAAAGACATATTAGACAATCCAAGCTCATTTTTGATGCTGTGATTCTATAATACTATGAATTCATATAACACAAAATGTGTACTTTTTTGGTTTCTTAATGTATATGAATGTATACTATTTGCTTTATCAATATGAATGGTGTGTACAGTTTGTTTTGTTGATTCTGTCTTTTATTTTTGGTATTCATATGAATAAACATTACTTTGGGGTTAATTTGTACTTACACTAATACAGATTTTTTTTTTATGTGCTCTCTACTCAAAGGAAAAGCTGTGATGAATATTTCTGTACTTTCATGTGCTAAATGAATTTCTAATGTAATTTGAATATTCATAATGCTATGAATATTAATTTGTCAAAGAGATCTAAAATTTAAAATTTAAGCATCAGTCCAACAGAAAGTGGAAGCCACAAAACTGGTAAATTGATTTTAGTCCATATTATGTGAAGCTGTCAGGAGAAGTTTGCAACTGCATGAATTTCATAGTTCTTTACCTTCAAAATGCGTAGAATGCGAAGAAATCGAACAATTTTTATAAAAACCACAGTTTGAATCAAATAATAACTAGAGTTAGTAGCATTTGTCTCAATAAGCATTACATCTATGATGCCAACTAATGTAACTGTTAACTCAAATAGGTTCCAGGCATGTAAAAAATACTCCTTCCTCATTGCTGCTACCTGTTGATTTAAAAAGAAATTGCATTACCTTATTTGTTTTTGCTTTTACAACACCACTTTCCATAATAATTAAAACATTGCGAGTTAGCGTTTTCTCTGACCTACCTTCAGACTCCTTTTTTGAAATACTAGTAAGTGGTCATATCAACTTGAAATTTAATTGTTAAAATATTGAAGCATCTCCTCCAATGGAGAAAATATTCAAAATATCTATTCTTTTATGATAGCTCACTCATTCTTTCTCTATTAAAAAAAAAAGGTTTTATTGAAAAGCTACTTAACTAAGAGAATAGTAGCTATCAAAGATGACTGTGGATTCTAGCCTGGGAAACCGGGTTTCCAGTGGAATTTTAAAGCAAGAGTAGATTTAGAGACATCAAATTTGTTCTGAATATGCTGTTTGGGATGTTTGCACAGTATTTTGTTGTAGAGATCCAGTCATCAGTGGTCTGTGTGATCTGAGGCTTTAGATAAAATCTGAGCTGGAGCCATGGTTTGAGGAGTCATTAGGCTGTGAATGGTCGTTGGTGGCAGGGAAGTGGCTGAGACAGCATGGCCCACGAGACCTGCTGTTTAATTCACGTCTTTATCTCCTGTCTCCTGTGTGGAGGATATGGAAAAGTCTTCTGATTTAACATCTCTGCAGTCTCCATCCTGACCAACCCATCCCCAGGCTCCTGTCATTAGGAATAATGCTGTTTGTCACACCGTTGCTTCTAACTTTTCCCTTGCTCTTTTCGTCCACCGTGCTGCATACTCACATCCTCGATCTCTACTTTGACTCCTATTCATTATTCAAATTCAACTCAAGCATCTCCTTTCCTTGATCGCCTTCCTTCTCTGACCCTACTATTCTGTGTAAAGAACTGCTTTTTTTTTCCCCATAGCACCCTGTGTATTTCTCTATTATAATACTTAAGATACTAACTTGTAATTTTGATTAATTTGGGTTTTTTTTAGCAGCCTGATTCCCCTACTCACTGTGATTCAGAGAAAGTATAGGAGACAGACACATTTAGGCCAGAAAAGCACATGTGCCATTGTAAGTTAAGAGATTGCCATACTTTGTGGGGTTTTTTCTTGAGGAGGGGTATAATTAGGTTTATTTACTTATTTATTTATTTAATAAAGGTACTGGGGATTGAACCCAGGTCCTTGTGCATGCACACTCTACCACTGAGCTATACCCTCCCCTGCAGCCATAACTTGTTTATAAACCAACTCCTGTGTGTTTAGTGGTAGAGGGTCAGTTCCCTTGAATCTGCTCATATTTGGCAGGGCGGAGGAAATTCAATGTCTAAATTTAGAAAGCAGAAGACCAGGTCCTGGTCTTACTAGGTCCTGCTCAAGGAACAATTTAGCTCCTACAGGTGCTTCATTTCATTCTTATTGAAACAGAGCATAGGCTATATCATTTTCTTAGGAACGTAAAAAAACTGGTATAATGAGTATGACCTTATCCAGATACCAAGTATTCAGACACATGAAGGAGTTATTTGGAGGTCAGTAGAACACAGCCACAGGAAAAGAAGAGCTTGGTGTAAAAGGCTAGTGTAGGCTTCAAAGGAAGAGGGGTTTGTTGAATATATGGCTGTAAAAGGCTGGTTGGAAGCTCTGGTAATGGAAGTCCGTGGCATTCAGATGCAGAAGAGTCATTACCTTCTTCTGAGAAAGTTTCCAAAGACCCATCACACTAATAGGTTGAGGAGTGTTTGAGGGAAAGTTTGAAAATACAAAAAGGAAAGTTAAAGCATAATTGTATATTAGAAAGAAGACAAAGTTTGAGGGATTGGATCCTAACTCTACTATTCATGAGCTATGTGACTTTAAACAAGTTACACAATTTATCAGAGACTTGGGTCCCTCTCCTGTAAAATGCATGGCATAGTGTCTACATTAAAGGTTTAATTTAATGATTTGAAATGTTGTAATCAAAATGACTGGTACCTTATGGGTGATCATTTATTATTACTGTTATTAACATGATACTTAAAAAGGCACAGTACAAAGGGGCAAAACTCAACTAAAAAGAAAAGATGTTGAAGGATATGATACGTGAAGGCAAGCATGCAAATTGGGCAGCGAAGATGAATGTTGAGTTAAATAGAAGGGAGAGACAGGAACAGGAGTGCACCGCTGGGAGTATCCTCTCAGCTACAGGGAGTAATGGTGTCTCTGCGGTCCTGCTCTGCTGTCTTAAGTGGACCTGACTGAATGGAGCTACGGCTGTGCACAGCTATGATAGCAGCTTAAACCTGGCAAAGCACAAAGACAACAGAGCTAGAAGGATCTTTATCTATCATTTAGGCCAACTTTGACGTTTTATAGAAGAAATTGAGATTGGGAGAAGTTGAGTAACGTGGTAAACAGCTAACAGGTTTGTCAGAGAAAATCGAAACCAGAATCAATTCTGCTGCACCCCAGCTCAGTGCTCTTTCCATGACAGTACATATTATATGATTTTAGGGAACGCTTTACTCTCACCCGCACCCAAGTACTAACTCTAACCCTAACTGCTTTATTTCTTCTTAATTATGTGGCCTCTCCCATGGTCTTTACAACTAACCTGTAATTTATTACACACAATGTGATTGAATAGGAATTCATTCCCCTCCCCTTACCAATCATAACTCTGCAGTAGCATTTTAATTTTCCACTAAAGATTTAAGATTCATCTATTTTGTCTACATAAATATAATTCTTCTATTTAAATCTCTGGCTTAAAACATTTTATATTACAACTTGATCTACTATGAAACAATACTATTATCAATTTGTGGGCATACATTTCCATCATTTAACAACTACCTTTATATGGGATTTAAAAAAATCAAATTACAAAATGTTTTTCAAGTATAAATGAATCTCTGTCATCTACCTTTTCATCTGTTTATCTACCTAGTATTAAAAATAATAAAATGAACATCCATGTGCTCACCATCTTGCTAAGTTGAAGAACATTGTCAATACCTTTGTAACCCACTCTGTGTCCCCTTGACACACTATTTTAAAATTTTTTTTGCAAATAAAAATCAGTCCTTAAAGTATGAATATTTTCTAAAATACCCAAAAAATCACATTTAAAAATGAAAGTTTATTTGTATTGAGAAGTGAGAGAGAATTTTGTAGAAAACTGACTGCAGTTAGTGTTGAAAAATGAAATTGAGAAATCTCCCTGTTAGACATATAACACACACACACACACACATACACACACACACACACACACACACATTTTAGATTACCTTAAGTAAGGCCTCCACAATATAAAATGCAAGAAAAAAGTAGTTAGCATGTCTTAATTCATGCTCATAGATAACATTTAACCCAGGTATCCAAGAAATTATAATAGGAAATATATTCATTAGTGTTACAAGGTATCCGACATACTCAAATTCATCAGCAAAAACTATTCTATGGCATCCACGAAGAAAGCAATGGCTGTAAAAAAAAAAAAGAGAGAGAGAGATAGTTTTATCTGATAAAAAATTACACTGAATTATTTTAATTGTATGCTCAGTTCTGTTTAATCATCAATAGCTACAGAGTCCAGCTTAATTCTGAGAAGTAGCCATCACTTCCAGGCACTTTCTGGCATCCTACTTTCAGTACTGTCCCTTTAATTTCCTCCTCTGCTAGATGTCTCCAGGCTGGCTTTCCCTCTTTTCTTCTGACTTTCCTCACCTCACCTCTTACTCATTTTTACTTATACTTTTAATACAAATATTTTAGGTCGTAAGACAGGGATATTTCAAATTGGAAATATTAAGAACAAAAAGTAAAAATCCCTCCCACCTTCTAGCAATTCCACTTCTCAGAGATGACTACTATTACTAGCTTGAATATTGTTCCAGTCTTTTTGTTTATATAATCATTATATAATCTAAAAATGCAAAAGGAATTATATCATATGTATTATTCTATAACCTATTTTTTCCTTTTAGCAGTGTTATCAGGAGCATTTTTCCTTGTCAAAGCCTATAATCTGGAACAAATCCCAGGATGTTTGGTAGTAGAACAGGATGCATCCACATTTTATCAAAAAATATAAATTAATGTATATGCTTTAAAAACTACTTCTATACTAAGTATGCTAGAGAGTGGAATTGTGGATGAGAGGATTTACTTAATGTATTTTTAATTTTATTTTTAAATTATTCACACAGTATAATAATGCATTATTATTGCTAAAACTCAAATGAAATGATTAATCAATTACTGATTAGAGTGGGTAAGTGCTGGATTCCTTAGCTATTCTTAGAAAAAGAAAAAAAAACTATGACTACATCTAAGATCCTGTCATCAAATTGCAGAAACCCTCCAAGGCCTCAGGCAGTGCCAGTGAGAGAGAAGCCCTAGAGTGTAAGCCTTGTTAACTTCATGGTAACACTGCCTTTGCCCTTCTCAGCCCTCTCTCCAGACAGTTTTCTCTTTCTTTTTTAAAAAAAATTTCAGCCATATTGAGGTATAATTGACATACAAAATTGTAGACATTTGAAGGGTACATCATAGTGGTTTGATACACATATACACTGTGAAAGGAGTCCCTCATCTAGTTAATTAACACATTCATTAAGATTGCACAGAATTCTTTTTTTTTTTTTTTTGAGGTGCGACCATTTAAGCTCTACTCTCTAGCAAATTTCAATTACAAAATTGTTCTCAGTTATAGTTGCCATGTCTTTCATTAGCTCTTCAGACCTTATTCACCTTATGACAGTTTGTAACCTTTTACCAACCTCTCTCTATTTCCTCAACCCCTCAGCTCCTGTAACTGATTTTTACTGTTCCCATGAGTTGACTCTTTAAAAATCTGAATTGGTTTATTAGTTCTAACAGGTTTTGGTAGGGTCCTTATATATATATGAAATATCATGTCATCTGCAAATAAAGACACTAACTTCTTCCGTTCTGTGTGGATAATTTTCTTTCTTGTTTTCTTTGCCTAATTTCTCTTTCAGGACTATGTTAAATAAAATTGATAAGGAGAGGCACCCTTGTCTTGTTTCTGGTCTTAGAGGAAAAGCTTTCTGTCTTTCATAACTGACTATATTGTTCACTGTGAAACTGTCATATATGGCCTTTATTATATTGAGATATGTTTCAACTTTACCCAGTTTGTTGAGTTTTTATCATAAATGGATGTTGAATTTTTTCAAATTCTTTTTCTGCATCTATTGGTATGATCGTATGATTTTTCATAAGTTGTATGATTCTATTTATATGAAATATCTGAAATAGGTAAATTCATAGAGGCAGAAAGCAGACTAGTGCTATTCAGGAGCTGGAGTAGGGTGAGTGGGAATGAGAATGACTGCTTAATGGGTACTGGGTTTATATTTGGGGCAATGAAAATGTTGTGGAATTTGATAGAGGTGATGGCTGCTCAACACTGTGAATGTACTAGGTAACACTGTATGGTATGCTTAAAAATGGTTAATGATTAATCCTCTTATGTGAAATTTACCTCAATAATAAAAGTTATGACACCATATCTTTTTTCTTTAAGTAACTTTTTATATGTATGTAAATAATTGAGTTGTAAACTACCTCAGGTATTTTGCAAAGTATTCAGAATATAAATTTTTAAAGAACAATACAAAGGAAATTTCAAATACAATAGTATTTCTGGTAAGGTTCAAAGCACTTACCTTGATGGTATCCCTTTTTCCTTTTTTGTATTATACACCCAATTGAGCAATACTTTTCTAGTAAAGACAAGAATTTTTTTGCTTTCAGAATAATTCTTTATGGTATCAGCATTAATATATCTAAAAAAAAAGACAAATTTTAAAAAAATACTTTAAAATTTTTGAAATATGTTTAATGCAGTATTGTCAGGAAGCAGAAAGACTATTTTGTCCAGTGATGAGAGGAAATGAGACACTTTCATGGGCATGGGTGCAAGTCATGAAGATGTAGATATAAGCGGATATATAATTATGAAGTTAGGTTGTGGGACATCAAACAGGGAGTATAAAAAATTGGAGAGAAATGGTACAAAATAGTAGAGAAGTCAAGGTTCAGGGAGAGAAAGCATATCATGATCCAAACATATGTGGGTTTTAATGCTGGATCCTCCATTATCTGGTGTGGCAATGAGTGAATCACTTCACTCACCTATTTGCTCTGTGAAATGGAGATAAAAATACTTATGCCAGCCTGGGCTGATTCAATGAGAAAGTATGTATGAGGCACCCATCTCGCATATCTTCCCATCTCTTTTCTTTTACCTTCTGGGCAAGTGATCAGGGCATTTATGGGGAAAATACAAGTAGTGAAATGAAAGAGCAAAATGGTTACTTGGAGAAGTCAGTGCTCATAACCTTCCCAAAACATTTTGGTAGCACTTGTCTCAAGTTGCCTATAAAGTTCTGTTGACTTCTCCATTGAGACAGCTCAAATCAATGTGCTATGATTTGCTTGCTTAGCGAACTTCCTTTGTTTTATGAGGAATTTATCTGCTGCTGACCACATGTGCTCATTATCTTTCTTGGATGGAGGACAGGGCTCCAGTCTTGGATCTGGGGCCCTACCTTAATGGAAGGGCATTGGGGGCTTAAGGTCAAAGTTGGACTTTGTTCTCCCTATGGATTATAACGTTCTCACTCTAAAATTTGGGCAGTTTCTCTGCTACAGGAATACTGATATAATTTAAAACAAGGAAGTTATTCAATTATCTGTGAGTCAACATAATTTTCCATGTAGTAGTTATATGGAAAATCATGAATGTGTATATGACTTTATTCATTTCTGATTTTTAAAATATTTACAGTAGGTTGCAGTAAGTGTTCTACAGAAATAATAAATAAGAGGGCATTCTGGACCCATGAAGGGGGGGTGTTTAATATAGTCTTGGGGAATCAGGAAAACTTCCTGAAGGAATTAATGTCTAAGCTAAGATCTGACCATTTCACAAATTCCTATGAATCCTAAAATTCTGTGATATCAATGTGTGTGATGTTTTACAGACCAAATTACTGTGTCTTTTAAGGTCCTGAATTCCTATGTTACATCAACATGTTCACTGTTTACACCTGATTTAGGAAAACAGTATGATCTCTTTAACTGGATAGAGAGGCAGCTTAGCTTTGAATCCGGGCTCTGTAATTCATTAGTCAAGTAACCTTGGGTGAATTATTTAACCTCACTATGCCCATCTACAAAATGATAATAATAAAAGCACTTATAGGAATTTTATGACATTAAATAGGTAATACAAGTAATATGTTTAAAACTGTGTCTGACATAAGACTCAATAAATAAAATCTCTATTCAAAGCATTTCTTCTTAGGCACTTAGCACAGGTCTCGGGACCTCTGTTTAAACCAACCATTCTATCTTTTTAGACTTCTTCTCTTGCCACAGGACACCCCAGCCCATAGGGCTACTGATAAGAATGATCAGCAAATGGCAAAATCAGCTTTAAGGCAGCCCAGCAAAGAAGCAACTACTGAATACAAGTGTAATTCATAGACAGTCCTCCTGGGATTTGAACACCATTTCAATAATCTTGATGTTCTCCACAGTGCCTGGCATATAGCTTTGCACACACTAGTGTTGAATATTTATCTCTTGCATGTACAAATGAAGTGTAATACATTGCAAAACTTGCCTTTTCTGTCCACCATGAGTCCTTTCAACCCTTAACCCCTTTTCCCCACTGTTTATCTCCTCTTTGTATCCATTAAATCTGGATCCTCAGAGGCATATGTTGCTTCTGCCTTCAAGGAGGATTTAAAAAGGAAAAATCAAAGTGGTGAGCTAAATTGCTCTATACGGGTGCTGTGTGTTTGTGTGTGTGTGTGTGTGTATGTATGTATGTGTGTGTGTGTATATATATATGTATAAAATATCTGTGTTCACCTCTCCTGGACAATGCAGTGATAATGCTTTTCAGCATATCATCTATACATTTAAAAATTTCCACTGTACACTGTACATCTGTCTTCTTTAAAGTACGAATCATATTGTTCTAAGTTGATCCCATATGCCCAGCCCCCTCCTTCTACTCTGTGAACATCACTCAGGTCCCCTAAGGATCTGAAGGGCCTAGAGCAAGAGGGCCAGTGGAAGCCCTTGTACCATATATGGAAATACAATGTCATAATGATTTACGGGGCTGGGTTTGAAATGAAAACCCTCAGACTCTTTGAAAATCTGTTCTTGCACTACAATGAGAACTTGCTCCAGTGTCTGGCTGCTTCTGTTCCCACACATGACTTATCCCTCACTGAACCTCAAGCTGGTGCACGTACGTGGACACCAGGCTGGCACATCTCTTAGGATTTGAGGGGTGCACACCAAAGGCCCAGATTGTTTGTGAGATGATGGCACAGGGGAAAAGGGCCAAGAAGACCCTAGAAATAAATTTAGGACCATTTGAGCAGGGACTTTTGGTGTCCTTGGTACTAGGAGTGAGGTTTAGAACAAGAAGGTACGTTCAGGTTTGGGGTTGATGTTATTGCACTGCCCTATGGTTTAACTCTGCCCCCTGCCCAGTCATACAGCCTTCATCCAGCCACAGGGGATGGTCTGAGGGTACTCCCTACCACACTGACTTTGAGGAACTCACTGCTAACTGTGGAGGCTTCCATCTAAAGAAATCATTACAAGTGTAGCAAAAGAAGATGTGCATTGAGAAGGTGCGCCTGGAAGTCTTTGACTTCGTGAGGTATTCGAGTAGCCTGAAAGGAAGAGTGGTTTACAATAGCTTAGCTTTGGGGGGCAAAGGGAGAAAGGGAAGAGCGTCCCAGTCAGAAGGAGCAGCTTGTTCAAATGCACAAGGGTGGGAATGAGCAGAGCAAGTTTGGGAAACTGGAAGGAGGTGATTTGGTCTGGTTGTGGTGGCCAGAGTAGGCAGGGGCTCACACATATATCCTCAAGTTACCAGACAAAAGTGAGAAACTCATTTGCACAATTTCCTAAATGCAGTGGCTTAGGATGGAAACCTTCTCCTGGAAATATACTTACTCTCCCTTCTCACCAAAGCTTCCTGCTGCACCTACCAGCACCTGGACTTCACTCTGGGACAGAATCTCATCCCTGTATTGTCTCTGGTAGCTCGCCTAAAAGAAATATTGTGTCAAATATTATATAATATGGATGATAATGACAATGTATTATTCCCTTTATGGAAAAATAATCTGTGAGAAGGAAGTCAAAATCCCCAAGTAATCTAGTACCTTTACATAAAGACTCTTTCTATGGAGACCATACTATGAGATCAGTGCAGAAAGTAGGTCAGAGCTTTGGGTGGAATGAAACTGGTTCTGCAGGAAACTAGGCCCCTGTTAGATGTTAATTAGATTTTCAAAAATGAGTGGAGTTCTGTGGCCAAGTAAGTGTGGGAACTGCTACAAACTTTCCCCATCTGAAAAGTTTATAATGCATACTAGAACAGTAGAGGCACTGAGAAATCTTACAGTAAGGGATTCTGGTTTATGCCTTTGCTTAATTCCAGTTTCCCAAATATTTTGACAACAGCACTCTCTCATCTCCAATTTATTTCAAGCATGAAATGTACTTCCCCTGTGGTGCAGAACACAGATATTCATTCAGTCAGTCCATGTCCTGAGAACCACTTTGCTTCAGTGTGTTGAACATTATTGAGAGTCAACTTCCTAAATTGGAATGCATGACATGATTAAGGATTCCCAGGTTCTACAGAAGACATTCTGTCTGCATAATCATTTATGGACATTAAAACATGGTTTTGCTCTTAGGGGAATACTAGAAAGGGATAGAACTAAATTTAAAGATGAAAAATCAAAAGGCTATTTGTTCATAATTACAGAAATTCAGTAGAGTATCATTTTCCTTTTTAAACATCATTAGAATACTTGTAAAATAACCTGAAATTAACATATTTTCAGTATCCTCAAAGATAAACACTGTAGTTTGTGGGAAAAATGGGAAAAATAAGGAAGGTGAAAATAATATGGAACTCATGTCATTTGTCACACAAACAACGAAGGAGTTCAATCCTAGAAAAATGTTAATTCTTAAATGATCGTTCACATCAAAATGTAAGAACAATTTAGAGAATGGTTGATTCCTAAAAATAACTGCCATTCATTGAGGTCTCTAATATAATATTGAACTAACATCATAATTTATGTTTTACATAAAATTATTTAATTCTTGCAACAACTTTATGAGTAAGGTATTTTAATTGGCATTTTACAGATGAGAAAGCTGAGGCTCAGGGAGCCAAGTAGTTTTCTCAAGATCACATCAGAAACTCAGTTCTCTCTGAATTTAGAATCTGTCCCCCATTCCCCGTTAGGTTATGCTGTCTCTCCGGTACCACTATCTTGCCATGATGTTATTTCTCTTCTAACGTACAGTTGTGGAAGAGATATTGCTCCAGTTAGTAAGAACTGGCTGAGATTTAAATAAAAACTCTCAAAGCTTTGAAAACTGTAATAACCAATGAATAATACTATTGGGAGCCGTGAACATTAGAGTTAAGATTGTAGAAATCAAATCAACAAGCCAAGATAAACAAGAAAACATATCTAGAAAGAAGGACTAAAAAGCCATGAAGTGAGATGAAGATCTGGAGAACAGAACAGAGAGATCCAACCTCCTTTGAAAAATAAGATTTCCAGATTAAGACCTAACACATAGCACAAAATCAACAAAGATATAACAGCAGAAACAGAAAACAAACATTTAAGGCAATAAATCAAAAAGGATCTGGGAGTATATATTGCAGAAAACATAGGATTATCACACATGGCGGGAATCTAAGAAGTCATTCAGTTAGCATAAATTTCCCCTTTTATGGATGGGGAGAAAGAAGACTAAAAAGAATAAGCCCTGAGTCATACATCATATTAATAATGAAACCAAAATTGAGTCTCCTGCATTGATTTTAAGGGTTCCTGAATATCATATTTCCTGAAATAAATTAAAAATCTGGAAGTGACTCAAGAACATGATCTCATAAAATCTGCTGGGGGAACAAAGCACCACATAGGCATAAGTTCATCCTTCATGGCACTACCTCAATTACTCAAAGAAGTTTTTTATGAGGACCTTGGAAAGCTGTCTTTTAGACTCAGCTTGCCTGCCAGGACTACTGCTGAAGAGGGAACTGTCGTACCCTAAAGAACTTCCATTTTCCATGTTACACTGAGCAAGCAGAATCCTGTATGCATGGAATAGCTGAGAAATGAAGGCCCGGCATGAACATTTCAAGAGGATGAGTCATGCCAACTAGTCAAGACTCTGACCTGGACAGAAAATGTTAACTGGGCTATTAACAATTTCTTACAGAGTCCTGTATGCTGCTGTGCTACAGAATTTCTTGAATTTTTACCTAAGATTTGATATGAAAACGTACTACCCACAGTTATTAGTGGACCTGGTGGTATTCTTCAATGAAAAATTGGTTGGGACCCAGATATGGGCAGTGTCATGGAACTGACTGCATAACACATCAGAAGGCAGAGCTCAGCTGTAATTCCTGCCATTGGGATCTGTGAAATTCCCAGTTTCTCAAAATAAACACCTACTTAAGCTAATGTGAGTGGATTTTTTTTCTCTTTTTCCCTTTTCTTTTCCTTTTTGCAGTCAAGCAGATTCCCAAGACAATGCCAAACTTCCCTTTGCCTTTCTAAGCAATCCATTAAAATATGCGGGTGAATATAACCAAGATGTTTGAAGCAAGGAGGAAATTTTCAGTATAATTTTAGCCCAGCATTTTATTTATTTTTTAATTTTAATTTTTTTAGTATAGTACTGACACAGAAGCAGAAACATAAATCAATGGAACAGACTAGAGAGCCCAGAAGTAAACCCATGCACTTATGGTCAATTAATCTACGACAAAGGAGGCAAGAATATCCAATGGAAAAAGATAGCCTCTTTAAAAAGAGGTGCTGGGAATGCTGGACAGCTCCATGTAAAAGAATGAGATTAGAACATTTTCTTACACCATATACAAAAGTAGACTCAAAATAAATTAAAGACCTAAACATAAGACCAGAAACCATAAAACTCTTAGAAGAAAACATAGGTAGGACAGTCTTTGATGTAAGTCATAGCAATATTTTTTTGGATCTGTCTCCTAAGGTAAATGAAACAAAAGCAAAAAATTAATAAATGGAACCTAATAAAACTTCAAAGCTTTTGCACAGCAGGGAAACTATTGACAAAATGCAAAGACAACGTACTGAACGGGAGAAACATATTTGCAAATGATATGACTGATAGCCAGTAATTTAAAAAGCATATAATAAAGTACTAACTATTTGTGCCGACAAGAGACGCCTGTTGGCCAGCTCCATTGCTTCAATGTTAAGGGTCTCATCTATTTCCTTGTTACAGTCTAGACATCTCACTTTTTGATGTTCTGTTGTTTCTCCTTGGCTCAACTAAGTAAAACACAAATCAAAACCAAAAAACAAACAAACAAACAAACCCATAAATGTTAACATATTTTTTAGCATAAACTTTAAGCAATTCACATATCTGTTTGGTTTGAAAAATTATACAAAATCTTCTAGATACAGAAAAATGTTCAGATGAGTTTCCTCATCTTTGCACAGTCATCTAGAAGGTAAAATAATTGCCAGTTTTGGGGGGAAGGAATTAAGCTTTACCTTTAATGGCATCATTAGTAGTGTGTAAAAGCTACTACATTTCTGATCACACTTGAAACAAGTGGTTCTGAAAGTGAGGTCCCCCAGCAGCATAGCCTCACCTGGGCATTGTTAGAAATGTACATTCTCAGGCCCCACCACAGACCTGCTGAATCAGAAACTCTGGGGGTTTCAGCAGCAAACTGTGTTTTTACAAACCTATTCCGTGATTCTGCTACAGTTTAAGTGTGACGACCACTGCTTTAAACTAATCACTTGAGATAGAATACAAAGTGAACATGGCGTTTAGGAGATGGATATATGGATAACTCCATTTTACAGATGAAAAAAGCTGAGGCTTAGATAAAAGAAAGGCTTACAACAGATCACAAAGCTACTTATTAAGTGTCAAAGCTAGGACACAAACCCAGATTTTCTGAATCCAAAGCCATTGTTCTATCTGGAATGCTAGAATATCCGTCGTGTCTGCATTGTAAAGAGGAGAATGCAGCTTTTTAAAATAATCTGCCTTCTGAAACAGATCAAGTACCCAAGTGGTAGCCTTAACCCTGAGGCTTTGCGTTAGAATTAGCTGGGTAAATGGATTAAAAATACATATTCCTGGGACCCTCCTCAGACCATCTTGCATCAGAATCTCCTGGGTAGAGGTTGGGAAATCAATCTGTATTTTTAATAAGCTTTGCAGGTGATTCTGATGCAGCCAGGTTAGCAAAAGGCCACCATCAGATGCTGGGAGCTACTCTAAAGTCCATAGACTTGACTTGGTGTTCTTATCCAGAAATCTTGGCAGTATTCCTGTCAGGTAAAGGGCTTCATTCTGGGCCCCCATCTGGAGCTTCAGGTACCTTTTAAAGGATATAAAATGGATTGTTGGAAATCCTATTCCATAGCAGCCAATTATATCTACACTCCTAGAAGTTGACCCCTCATGTTGTGTGATGCAGAAACATTGCAGTGAAAACTGGATGTGATATAGGAGATGGCAAACCAGAAGAAGCATTGAGCAGATCCCAGAGCAACTTTTATTATTTCCCCCTAGGCAATCATGACCACTGATGAGTTACGTACTCAGAAATGAATAAGAAATCTGACCACGGAGATTCTACAGCATATCTCAGAAGCAGGAGGTGATGTTTCACCACATCCTATCTTATGATATTGGTTTGGATCCTGTTTTATATTAAAAATGATATTAACTATAAGCTAGCAAGTACTTACATATGTAAGTGTATTATATACTGTATAATAGCCTAAATAAATGCTGAATAAATGTTGTCCACCCTCAATCTAGTAAAAAAACAAAAACAAAAACAAAAAAACCTAGCCATTTTCCAAGGCTCAGTCTCTTCTTTTTCTTTTAAAGGCAGCTCCAATACACTGCTCCTTCTTTTGAAATTACAATATATATTTGCTATACACTCAAAAGGGGCTGTCCCCTCTACTGTATCCCACAGTGATCACAAAATTCCCTAAGAGTTGTGAATTAATAAGTATAACATTTATACTTATTTAAGAGCAATCATATCCACCTTGAAGGAATAAACAAAAGGTATTACTTGCTTACCGCATATGGGTTTTGAAGTATAATTGCTTCCTCCACTATGTTCCAGTCTGCATTGGCAAGGTCTTTGTCAAATTTGAGTGCCGAGGCTGCAGATTTGGTTAGCTCTTGAAAATGTTGAAATGTGTAATACAGTGACTTACATCTTGTTGATGTGACATCACGAAGACCTTTGATACAAGGAGCACACTTTATAAATAGTAAAAACACCAGCATTTTGATACGAATTAATAAGCTGCCTTTAGTTCTTATTGTCACTAGTGTTTTTTTAAGTTAAAGACTCATATTGTTTGATAATGGGAATACTAACAATTTCATACTTTCATACTCTGTCTCACAAAAGCTGAGGTACATAATGATAATAGTAAAAGCTATTTGGGTAAACATGATTCTGACTGTGTCTGTGACAGTATTTCTGGATTTAGATTGGTGGTCTGAGAAAAGGAGACTGCCCTCCACAATGTGGGCAGCCTCACCCAATCCACTGGAGGCCTAAGCAGAAGAATAAAAGGCTGAGCAAAAGAAAATTCACTCTCTCTGCCTGATGGTCTTTGAGCTGGGACACTGGTCCTCTTCTGCCTTCAGACTGGGACTGGAACCCACCCTGTCGGCTTTCGTGGTTCTCAGGCCTTTGGACTGAAGATCTTGGGACTTCTTAGCTTCTATAATCACGTGAGCCAGTTCCTCATAATAAATCTCTTTCAATACATACATATATATATGTATAGAGATAAGAGAGGGAGAATATATGTACATTTACATATATTAGGGTTTTTATATATGTATACATGTATAGCCATACCTCCTACAAAGTATCTCCTACACATCTATATGTATATGTACATATATCCTGTGTGTGTATATATATATTCTGTACACATAAACAGAATATATGTACATATATACACATAGATGTGAAGTAGATACATATGTAGGAGGTATAGATACACATATATGTGTACACAAAGTATGTATACACATATACATATATTTCCTACCTATATGTAAGATCATATATATGACAAGTATTTATGGTATATATTTATTTATCTCCAGATATATACAGTTGACTCTCGAACAACACAGGAGTCAAGGGTGCCAACCCTCCACGAAGTTGAAAATCTGTATAGAAATTTACAGTTGGCTCTTCATATCCGTTGTTTTGCATCCTCAGAGTCAATAAACTGGTATTTCTGCTTCTACTCTCTTCAAAGCCAATCAGCTATCCACAGAACTAGAGTTGTCATTTTTAAGACCTTATTCATAAAATTATACTAACTTGCTTAAAACCAACCAAGTAATTCCTTTTGTTCTTAGAATAAAATCTCAAAATTCAAGGGCTTTCCTTATCTAACTCCTTCCCTACCTCTCCCACCAGCCATCCTCCTCTGTCGGCATTGTTCTCGAAGGTTCCAACACCTCACCCTCTGTCCTTGAACACACTTGCTTTCTGACTTCCTCAGGAATCTACTACCTGTTGTGTTTTCTATTTTAGTTTTATGTGCTTTGTTTACTTTGATGCACAAATGATTCACTGATACTACTTTATTTTGACCTGCTTACTGTCTGTTTCTCCTCTCTCCAATGTAAGCTCCATCAACTCAGAAATTTTGTCTGTCTGCATAATGCATCATTGTTAGAATAATGCCTGGCACTATAGGAGGCTCTTAATAAAAGTTTGTTAAATAATCAAATAAACTTATTGTATTATTTTACTTAAACTGGACTAATATAAATAAGTAATCTTTAAAAATAAACAAGCTTATTGGCCCAAACAATTCAAATGACATTCCATTCCATTCCAGTTTCCTCTTCAATCAGACACCATTGATTTGTATTTATATGGCTTCTTTCTTCATTATTAGCAATTCTTTAGCATATTTGGAATATTTTCCTCTTCACTCAGAGTAGGAATTAGCAGGGCTTACCTAGTTCACTAACTGCCATTGGCAAAATAAATCTATTGATAATCATGCCAATTAAGCATACTGACACTCCATGAAATAATATCTGGAATTGAAAAAAAATACAAATAAGTGTTCATGACAGTTTCATATAATGCACTCTGTATTTACCAATGTAACTTAAGCTAGGTTGTACTATGTCAGTAGGTGCTCAGGGCAGAAGAGAATTGGGTATCAGACATGACAAAAGTACTCTGGGGACTCACTTTCTTCCTGTGTGTACTGCACTCATGTTTTTAAAACCAAACCAAAAGTCAAGACACATGGTTTGACAAGTACTGATATACTTATAGAGACATTAGGGAAAAAAAAAAAAAAAAACTTGTTCTTAAATTCCATTACTGCACTTCTTGGGCCCTGGAAATATACCTGTACTTTATCAATTCTTATCTGACATACACACCTCCATGTACGTAGCCACACAGTTCTCTGCTCAATGTTACCAGCACATTTGTATCAAGTAATTCTCCCCACCTAGGAAAAGAGAACTCAGAGGCCTTGATACATTTGCTCCACCTCATACTTTTTCTCTCTGGCATCCTTCATTGCCAGCAGGGAGGAGCAACTGATGTCTTTTGTGCCCCTGGATTTTTTTTCTCCACTTTAATCTCAAGCAGGCCTCCACAGACAGGTTGAAAACCACTTTTCAATCTGATACTACATATTTCCATTAACTTATGGAATTCTAAGTTTCAGAACTTATGTTAGACTCCTAGCCAGTCCTCTGTTCTCTGGCCACAGATGGGGATTACGAATAGAGCATGAAACGACACCAGAGGCTCTCAAGGTTGCACACTAGGATCATTCAAGAAACTTTAAAAAGTTGATGCCCAGGACGCTCCCACTGAATGCTCTGATTTAACTCTTCAAGGCTGCAGCCCAAGCAGTGGTAATTAGAAAAATCGAGCTATAATCTACACACATTGAAATGTACTTGTGTATCACTTGATGTTTTGACAGTGCATACACCCACATAACCCTCAGTTCTATCAAGATGTAGACTATTCCCATATCCCTCCAAATTTCTCTAGTGCTGCTTCCCAGTCAATCTCTCATGCAATGAGAAGCAACCACTGTTCTTATATTTATTTCTATAGATGAGAATTGCCAATTTTAAAACTTTCACATAAATTAAATATTAGGTTTCTCATTGTAGTTTTAATTTGCATTTCCCTAGAGTAATGATGTTGAGCATTTTAATGATGTAGTGCCTAGTGGTATATATCTTTCTTTCTTTTTTTTTTTTTTGGAACATCTATTCAGCTCTTTGCCTACTTAAAAAAATTGGGTTGTTTTTCTTTTATTATAAAATTGTAGGAATTTTGAAAAATATATTCTGGATAAAGTACATTGTCATATATATATATTATAGACATTTCCTCCCAGTTTGTGACTTACCTTATCAATTTCTGTAAGCTATCTTTTGATAAGCAAATATTTTTAGTGTTAATGACCTCCAATTGTTTTGTTTTGTTTTGTTTTTGACCTCCAATTGTTGTTGTGGTTTTTTTGGTGGTTGTTGCTCTAAAAACCCTTTGTCAATTCCAAGTTCTCAAAGGTGTTCTCTTAGGTTTTCTTCCAGAAGTTTTAGAGGTTTTGATTTTATATTTAAGTCTATGATCCATCTGGAATCAGTTTTACATATAGTGTGAGGTAAAAACAGAAGTTTTCTTTTCTTTTTTTTCTAAATGAATGTCCACCATTTTCAGGATTGTTCAAAACCATTTGTCAAAATGATTATCCTTTCCCCTACTGAACTGCTTTGACAATCATCAAAAATCAACTGATTGTATAACTGTGAGTCTTTTCTGGACTCTTTATTATATTCCATTTATCTATTTTATGCCAATATTACACCAACTTAATTACCATATTTTTATAATAAGTCCTGATCTCAGATAAGATAAATCCTACAACTTTGTTCTTCTTTTTCAAAATTGTTACTGCTATTCTAGGTAATCTCTCTAAATGATTTTATTTACTAAAGTTTTATTTCAAAGCAGGTCAGCATGGCATCATTATCATCATCATCATCATCGCTCAGATATTTTGTACATTTCCTATATGCTAAACAATGTGTGCATCATTTTATGTATATTTTCAGCTTCTCATAATGACCCTTTGAGATAGTGGAGACAGTGAGATAGCCAGACAGACCTGGCTCTTATCAGTTTCTGAGGGCTGATCATTAAATTTTCAGGAAGTGTATGAGTGGACTGATGTTCTGTTGATGAAAGTGATTACACAACAGAAACTGGCAAACACTACAAATTAGGGTCTCCCTCTCCAAGAAAGTTACTTGTTAAATATTTACTAGCAAGCCATTGGTAGTATTATTAAGTCTGTTTTGGAATGAGGAAATTATAAAATGATTTATAAGGTTTAATGCCTTGACTTTCACAATAAACCTATGTTTTGGAGTGTCATGGAGGCATTCAGGGATCCCTGAACTAGAATGGAGAAGAGGAAGGTTGTCGGTTGTTCCTTCTCATCCCAGTTTTCTCATTGTGGATAATCCACTCCCACAGCCCCAATGGGGTTGAGAAATCTCATGACAAAAGCATATTTTAGTACATAGAAACAATTTTTATAAAATATTCAAATTAAAAAAAAAAACAACTTCCTTTACTTGAGATTTTTCCCTCTCAGATCCAAGAGAAGATTCAGAGTAGGCAATCAGAAGGGCCATGTTTATGTTGGGAGTCCCTTTCATTTCACTCCAGACCATTATGAATGCCCAGCGCCAGCTGAAACCATGACCAAGTCGAGACAAAAGAGGGCTTATTAATAGAAAGACCAGAAGTCTAAAAGACAAAACAAATTTTAAAAAGTTATTCTTGTCATAGAAATTTCTTTCCATTCCATTCTACACTAGATCAATCTATCCCCCGTGGAACTGCCAGCTCTTAGACAAATAAGCCATCTCTCACACACCATCAGCATGGCACCCGAGGAAGGCAGAAGGGCGTTCCACACAGAGACAGACACACCAAGAGAATGGCATTATTCTCTTTCTTTCTTTCTTTCTTTCTGTCAGGTAAGTAGTAGGGTGATTCCACACTGCCCTTGAATGATGCTTCTTCATACTGGAGATGTTTTGTAAATATACTCTATCTTAGATTCCCCCAAACAAATAAAAACAAATCTAATAAATAAGAAGTCACAAAATAATGTCCTCTCTTTTTCTTTCTTTGTAGATTTTAATCTTACTGAATCTGTCTGGTATTGGTTAATTCGTTTCTATTTCTTTTTTCAGTCACATATCATTCTTATATTTCACAGTAATTGTTTCTGATAATTTGGAACTAATTTCCATGTACTTGGCACTAGCTAACTTGATGCCGACTCCCAACTAATTTTCCTCGCTAGAGGCAGAATGTTAGCATTTTGGGTGATGGAGATGAAAGGATTGTTATGGTGGTTTTCCTCTTCTATGTTATGTCCTTTTCAGCTACGTGGGCAGACTGCTTTCTGCCTCTTAATACTAGAAAGGGACTACAAAATTTATTAGGCAAAAAAGGTATTTATATGGAGGACTTCCTTACAATATCTAAAAAGCTATTTCCAACTATAATTTACTAATAGGAAATTATTTGCTATATAATATTAAGAAAACAAAGCAAGATAAAATTTTTATTTGTGATAGGTATTTAACTTCATGAAACCTCATAGAATAAAAAAAAAAAAAAAAAAAAAAAAAACACTGGCTAAAATATCCAAAATGTTAATAATGGGTGCCTCTGGGAAATAATATAATGAAAGATTTTTTTCTCTTTTTTCTAATTTTCAAAAACTTTTCAAAGTGTTTGCATTGTTTGAAATGTAGTTAAAAACTGGGGGGGGGGGAACTAAGCACTAATTTGCAGATGATTCCTTGAAGCTTAAGAGTGAATTTTTCATTCTAAGGAAGGAAACATTTCTGTTATTTAAACAATATCTTTAGGCTTAGTTTATGTTCTATAAATAGAAAAATTCAAATGACATTCTTACCTGAAAACCATAAGTGTTAAGTAGACATTTAATGAATAATACACATCAGAAAATGATACATATAAATATGTATGTGCAGGAATTAGAAGTCCAACGAAAGTAAACACCATAAGAAAAGCAACAAATGATAGACAATTCCAGAACCTGCGTTTTCAGAAAAAAAAGTAAATATAGTTAATTAATCTAACATTTAACACAAGGCTTATCTATGGGAGGCATTGTGCTAGGCATTATGAAGAAAATAAAGGTGAATAAGGCATTCATCAACACTCAAGGGGCTTATAATTTAACTAGGGAGAAAGGAGCACTAAGGCAAGTAAACAAATAATTCTAAAGCAATTTTAACCAGTTTACACCGAATGTAAATTAGTATCTTTCTTTTTGGATTGACCTTGAAAGACATGTTAGGTTGTAGCCATGGTATTTGACTAAGCTCATTCGGGTACCATGGCTCACGTAGCTCAAAAATACTGATTGTGAAGTCCTTGTATCATTAGGAAGAGCTACAATCAAACATTTTGAAAGGGAATTCTGAACTGCTAGTCTGATTTACATAGTGACAGAATTAAGCCTTTGCCTAAAATCTAGCTAGCACTTAGAGGATGTGAATGACTCTTTTATTCACAAGAATGTGCCCTTTGTAGATTCTCCTTTTGTGATTTCTGAGCCTGCGCTTACTCAAGTACTCCAGAGCCCAGGAAGACTTCATTATTCCCAAAGCTCATGTTCTCACTAGCTGCAGGCAAAGCAGTTTAAAAAAGTACATTCAGACACCAATATGTGTCATTTTGGGGTGTTGAGACCATAGCTATTTAAAATTTACTTCTTGTTATCTTTCTATGTATTTCATGTCTTTAATGTCAACATTATATTTACAGCAAAATAATTGAAAAGATTAAAAAGGCACATGAATATCATTTTATGAGAGGCAAATAGCTTGGTTTTACCCATATGCTGCCAGATTCTGTCCCTGAAACACAAATACCAAGGCATTATCAAAGAACATTTCAATATAAAACATTCTAGCCTAGGAAACCTTAAATCAAATTTTTAAAAATATTTTTTTCTATGACTCAACTTAGGCTAATTACTCTAGGCCATGAACTGTCATCCCTTTCTTGTATTTATATAGCCATAGTTTTAATTCTGTTATTTTCTGGATTTAAGTATTGTATACAACATTAACTTGAAGGGAAACACACTAAGACATATTTTATGACAATTGTGTGATTCCTGCATTTTTTAACCTTCTTTTGACCGTACTATCAAAAGCAGATCCAATTGTTACATCACCTACATAGGCACCAAAAATAATATTCTTCAAAGCAGTATGCCAACCTACCCATGTAATTGATAAAATCACTAGGAAATATTGAGCCGGATAATTTGGTCAGTTGAGTGGTGACTATGACCCACTGGCATACTTCACTATTCATGTAACAATTACATAATTAAATTTTTATCCTTAACACACTGAAAAATGCCTCCAAATACCAAAAATCCCAGTCTTGTTCATTAACACAAAATGTAATCAAATCAATTAGGCAACAATGATTGAGGAGTTGTCAAGACCTTTCCTATATGGTAGAAAGTAATGGGAGAAACCCAACAAAAGGAAACCAGATTCTCTAAGGAAGCAATGCCCATCAAACTGAGAGTGGGTATGAGCCGAACAACTAAGCTCCAAACCCATTTAATAGATGTGTACATGTACTAGTGTATGTGTGTGTGTGGAGTGCTCTCAAATCCTATAAAATCCTGTATTTTTAAGCTTCTGACTTCTGAACTCACTTCATCTTCCATAACGTCCTCCCAAACTCCAAAAAATCATTGATTATGTTCAGGGCCTCTGTTAACACATATGTTACCATTGTGTGATTGAGACCAAACTCCCATCGCATGTATTGGAACATTACAGAATGCATCCTTCTTCAAGACTGACACAGATTCCACTCATCCCTCAGCTGAGTGGGGCACAGTTCATACTTTTCTATTTTCTGTTATAACACTGACAATCTTATAAAATGCCTGAGCTTAATCTTTTAATTGACTTTGCATGTTCTCTTCAGTGTCCTTAAAACATTCTTTATTTTAAAATTTTGTACTTTTCACTATGGATTTTTTTGCATTCATTTCAATTTTAAAATATTATTTATCTTGGCTGCTGAGGTTTTTGGCACCCTCTTAAATTTTGTGCCTGAGATGAGGGCCTCACTTGCCTTATCTTAATCCTGGCCCTGTCTAAGGAATTACATTGAACTTTACTGAGTAATATGATCAAAGACTTAGGGAATTAGTGGTGAAATAAAGTCAACATGAACTCAAGGTGACGTTACAAATTTTCTCTAACATTAGAGGTTTAGAAGGCACAGGCAATAGAGTTTTTAGAGAGTGTTTTAGTTGTCTGGTTTTCAAGTCTGTATCTTACTTTGACCATGCGGATGTAGATACAGTTACTATTACAACAGTATAACTTCTAATGTGAGAAACAAAGTGAAAATATGCTAGCCACTCACTCGAGAAGGGGTGCTTCAACTCCTGGTTTAAAACTTGTAGAATTTAAAAATAGGCCCATAATGGCGAGGGTAAATATTCCAGACATTCCAACTAGTTCACCTATTTTTTTAGAAGAAGTAAATATAAAGTATTAATTCAATATCAGCAGTAGCACAAATTTTACCAGAGACGAAAACATCAGATACCTGACAGTACAGTGACTTTATAGAGAGGCTCCCCCACTTGGTTTGAACTGGATAATATTGCATATTATTACCACCACCCAATGTCCTTTGTCCTTCTCAGATTCATACCCAACTATGTAGAAAAGTCTACACTGGACATCCTTGCACTGCTTTGGTTTCTGATCATTGGCAATAGTGTGGAACTCACAAAATTCTTCATGTTCCCTAGTGAGGTTAGGTCTAATCTTTTTTAAGACGGGATCCGGATGAATTAAATGGAAGTGAGATGATGAGCTCTCTACAGATTAGAGAGCTTCACGTTTTCTTCTTGGGAGACAGCAGGAGATAGAAATGGTTTGATTTCGTGGCAGGACTAAGGGAGTGGAGCCAGCAGAAACCCAGTATGGATCGACCTCTCCAGTTTAATTTTGGCTTGGTATATTCACTGTGGGGGACTGAAAAGTGTAAAAAAAAACTGTGGAATATTCTCAAATATTCTCTTAGCATTCATGAGCTAGAGGGGGAAAATAATTCTGACAGTAGCTTATGAAAGTAGTATATTATCACTGTGAAAAATTCAAATAACATGGTATAGTATAGAGATTACATAGTTTTTTGGGAAAAGGGAACACCATAATTCCACTGCCAAGACTTAAGGACAATTTTGATTGAAATTTCTATTGAGGAGAGGACTACATTCACCTAGAAAAAATAATTTGATAAGTTACTTGAGAATAGAGAATGCAACCCACAGGCAGCTTCAAGCATGAAAGGTTGCTTGCTGAATTTCTATATTGGAGGCAAGTGGTAAAAATCAAGCAGGAAACATGGAAAAGTGAGGAGCTGATAGATCTCATAGAACCGTGAGCTACACAATGTAACTTTCCCTGTGAGCTTCCCTTGTCTGCATCTTCAGTAAAGTTTATTAGGTACCAGAAACTTCTATATATTTAAGAGTGGGTAGCAGAGATTATAAGGAAGAATACCCCAGAAATTTTCAGAAAGTTATGAGGAGATATCTTTGGGTTTTCATAGGCTTTAGAATTGGAAATTTAAGATAACTGGATCAAGATCTTTGAGAGGAGTGGATACCCAGTGAACACTCACAGCAGCACATATTCAACATACATATACTCAAAGTCACTCATAAAAAAAACTCAAAGGGATTTTACAGTACCACAGTTCTCTAACAGTGTTCTTTTTTTCTCTTAATGTTTACCAGAAATTGTTCAAGTTAATAAATCAACATTTTTTGTTTTACTGCTAACGAATATTATGGATATGCCATTTTTATCATATTGCCGTGTTTATCAAATTGTCATACATGGATCAGTTCTGTGCCCCGTCTGTTTCTTTGGTTTACTATGTATTCCTTTGTTACATCAGTTGTATTTTAATTACTGTAGGCTTATTAAATGTTCATACCTACCTAGTAGGAAAATTCTTCACTTTTAAAAAGTTGTCTCACATAGTCTCACAGTTTATATTTCCAGATGAATTTTTAAAATTATTTTGTAAAATTTCATCCCCCCAAATTTCTATCATTGAGTCAGATTGTGATAATCTTAGTTTGATGAAATTAATATCATTATCACATTACTGACTCTTTTCTTCTTGATATGGAAAATTACAAGTTTTATATTCTTTATTTTAGTCCTGGCTAAGAATGATACCTAAGCTAAAAATGAACAATTTAGTCAGTCATTTTTGAATCATGAAAGAAAAGGGAGCTGTGAACATGGGTGCTTTGAGCAGATCAGATCCTGGACTAGTCATTGTAACTTGTCAGGTAATGGTGAGATTTGGAAAATATTTATGATGACTATCTTGAAGATCTTAATAACATAAACATTAAGCCAGGTCAGAGTTACAGCTCTTTTACATTAGATTTATATTTACCTTTCATCTTGTTTTCATGAAATTCTGTCCTAGGCAGGTTTTTTTTTTTTTTTCCTGAAATGTTTATTGAGACATCTTGACTCTAAAATTTTTTAATTTCTTTCTTGGAGATAAGGGTAAGGGATTAAGAGATACAAACTAGTATATATAAAATAAACAAGCAACAAAAATATAAAGTACAGCAAAAGAAAATATAGTTATTATTTTATAATAACTTTAAATGGATTATAATCTATAAAAATATTGAATCACTGTGTTGTACACCTGAAACTAATTTAATATTGTAAATCAACTATACTTCAATTTAAAAAATTAAATAAATAAAAAAATTTTCTCCTTCAGCATAATGCTTAATCTTGAGACTATGCTTACTTACTTAATGATGTTAGAGGAAATTATTTTTGCTGGAATACATATTTTGTAGATTTAGGTATACATAGTTAAAGTAGGACATAATGAATATACTCGTACTGACCAATCATTCTCTCACTCTCTATTAATTCATTAACCTGATTCTGTAACCTCACTAGATTTTAATTGGCTTGAACCCACTGATTAGTGAGGAAACTTCGAGAATCTATGTTCTGCCTTTCCTTCCTCAGACATGAAAATAATGAATCTTTTTACTCTAGCATTTCTAAAGAGAAATGCCTCAATTTATTTGAATTTTATACTTCTCCAAAAACTTTTGTAGTACTCTGTTTAGGTTCAAATTTTTTGCTAAGTTTATTCCTTGATTTTTTTTTTTTTCGTAACTTTTTGCCAATACAAAGACAATCAATTTTTTCTAACTAGTTACTGCTGGTTTATAAGAATACTACTGATTTTTTGTGTATTTACCTTATATCAAACTATTAAACAGCCTTGCTGTCTTAGTTTTTTAATTAATCTCTTGGGTTTTCTGTGTAATCTAAAATGTTGTGATTAATGTAACCATTTTCTCTTTCAAAATATATATAAACTTCTCTCTTTTTTTCTTATCATACTAGCTAGAACTTCCAGAACCATTTATAATCATGGATATGAGGCTAGGCAACACTGCCTTATTCTTAAACATAATGGAAAGACATGTGTAAGTTGAGAAGTAGGTACTATCACACATACCAAACTCAAATCATTTGTAGAGCTGTCTGAAAAGCTGGGTTGAACATGATTCTGAGGCTGTATCAGGAAACTGGCATGTGGCTAATTATCAATGTCTGCTGTACTTCTTGAGAAGGGAGTTGTGGTAAATGGATTAGTAATGTTTAGGATAGAGTTTCTAATATTTAGCCTTACTTGATCTGTAACTTCTATTTTTATTTCCTTTATGAGCTATGAGTTACCAAGAAAAGTATTTAATTTCAGGAAATTAGAATGTTTATTTTTAAAGACCCTCCTTTTGTAGTTAGCATTTAATTGCATTGTGGTTGAACAACGTTTAGGATTTTATTGAAATGTTCTCCTAGTCTAGCTCATTTATTTCTATTAACATCTACAAGTCTATGTAAAGGATAAGCATCCTGTTTTGGGAGATAAAACTCTTTATACAGCTTATAAACCAAGCTAAGTTTTTGTTTAAATCTTTTTAAAGCCATAATCATTTTTTCTCTGATTGGTTATGAAATTATCTAGGAAAAGCATGCTAAAGTATCTCTTGTAATTATGGTTTTGTCAAATTTCTCTCATTTTTTATACTGGAATTTACTTTATATATCTTGGTGTATTGTTTTCTGTTGTATAGATCTTAATATTTTTATCTCCTTTGATACATTATTTTCAAAAATATTCCTTCTAGATCAGTTGCGTTTTTTTTTTTTTTTTGGCTTGGTATGTATTTCCTACATTTTTATTTTGAATTTTTCTATGTCATTTTATTTTGACATTTTCTATGTCATTTCTAGTTTTAGGCATAGTCCCCTCACTTACAGAAAAAAAAGATGAAGTACAGAATTGAAAAGCTGAGACTTATATGATTGACGTCATCACCAAAAACAGTAGCCATCCACAGTTGAATCAGTTTTGAGCTTAGAATTCCAAACAAGAAACTTGCTAGAAAATATGACCAAATTTTAGTCATGATGCTATAGTCTGCAAGAAAAGAGAGTAAATAGAAAACAATTAATAGAACTTACTTGTTCTTAATTTTAAGTGATAATCTGGGTCAAACTTTTCTTTTTCATTATCTTTAAAAATAGCTCATAGCCTTCAGAATAGATGTAGGGTATTTTCTTATTCCTAAATTGAGAGAGTTTCTTTTCAAATGTTAGAAGCCACACTTAAGCTTGTAAAATTTGCTCAGTTTAGTTTAAGAGCTTTTTTCCAGTCCCCACTAAGGCATATGTATTTATTCAGTGCCAAACTGTATAATGCATTTTAGAAAAACAGTAATGAACAAGAAGTAGAAAGTCTCTAAACTCGTGGAATTCATATTCTAGGTCTAACATGATACACACAAGGGATACAGAAAAAGGAATGCCTCTGGGTCCTAGCTGAGTGAATCTCCTGTACCGCCTTGACCTGCCAAACCAACCTGACTGGTTCCTTAATGTTGGCCGGTTCACTGTTCCCAGTTTTTCCTGAGAAGCCATTCTGCAGTGTATATTCTGTATAGAAATTTTTGTATTTCTCTGATTACTTCCTTAGGACCCAGAAGTGGAATCACTACACTAAAGGATAGTTGATCCTTTATTGATATGGCTATATTTTGCCAAATTGCTTTCTACAGTCATTATGATGCCCTTCCCAGAAAACCAGGAAGCCTGAGGCCTTGACAGCCTCGATGGCTGGAATCAGGCATGCCATGGGTGAGAAAGGCCTTCCCACCTTTACAGGGTGCGCAACAGTGGAGCAAAGTTTGAATCATGGGTGAGAGTGGGTCCTGGGGTCAGGAAAGCCTGAAGGGTCAACTCCAACAGAATATGTGGAGGGCAAGAACAAAACCAAACTAAAGAATGGCCACCAAAAAAGAGTAGCAGCAGCCACATCAAAAAAATCAGGCTAAATTTGGGGAAGGAAATCCTAGAGCTGTAGTAATATGAAGGAGAAAGAATCCCTTTATGAACCCTTATTCATAAATGTCCACTGCTGAGGAGGGCACTGCTAAGAATGCTGACAAGATTTAGATTCCTTCATACCTAGTCTCATTCCCATGGCTGAAGGAGAGCCATTGTATCCAGATATGCCAAGTAGAAAGATTTATTCTCTGTAGGGATCAGTGTGAACTTGGGAGGAGAGTTTCATAAATGACCCTCTAGGTCACATCCATTCTAGGTATGGAGTTGGCCTTGGTAACAATTTTGAAAGCCCAGCACCTCCTTTAAGGTGGAGGCTGACTGTGGTGTCGGATGATGAAGGAAACTGCAGTTAAAAGGCCCAGTTTAAAAGCTGCTTTCTCTTTTAAGAAGGAAAAATAGCTCTCAATGAGTAAAATGTTTTGCCAAATGGATTTATTAGGCCGGGAAAAGCCTCAAAGCAAATCCATTATTTCTTCCAGTGTTCTTAAACTTCTAACATACAAGTAGGAAAAGGCAGGAACTCTGAGTGCAATAACTCTTCCTGTTTTTCCCTGTTATGAAATATGTGCTAACTTCAAAGATAGAGCAACACTTTAAATAATTACATAAGTTAGAAGAAGAATAATTAGTATGAAAATTATTTCGTAATTGTGTCATTTGGTATAAGTGAAATACCAGTAAAACTTATCAAGCAGATTTCTTAAGAGAAATTCTTCTATTAAAAATTCAGAGAAAGTCCTAATGGCAAAGGAAAAAAGTTTGTAACTGAGCAGGACCCTATGGGGCCTGCCCAGGATAAGCCCCTCCCTCATATCTTCTGCTGTAGCTCCTCTCTGAAGTACCTAGATAATAGTGTCTGATGCACACTTCTTGAGTTGTTTTACAGATGCTAAAACCACTACCAAATAGAAGAAATTAACTACTTGATGATCATGAGCCCCAGACCTACTGATGTCTAAGGACTGATAATGTTAACTGCCCTGTTACCTCACTATTAACCAACCAGAGAACTGTGAACTAGCTGATCACATACCCTGTGACCCTCCCCCACCACATGTGGCCTTTAAAAATGCTTTGCTAAAACCCTTCGAGGAATCTGGGGGTCCTAGAGCATGAGCCATCCGACCTTCTTGTATTGGCAACTTTACAATAAATACTGCATTTTTCTTCAACACAACCCAGTGTCCGTATATTGGCTTCACTCCGGGCGGGTGAGCAGACCCATTTGATTCAGTAACAAGTTCATTGTTCTCGTCCTCCTACAGCAGAACTTTTATTATTATAGCTGTTACTATGATTATTTTAAGAGTGCTTACTTAACAGTTTTTACTCCTCCGAAACCTAAACAAAACCAAAATTCTGTTCTTTTGATTACTGTCAAAATTATGAGGCAAGCTCTACAAAAGCAAGGACTGTTATGTTCATGGCTGAATCACCAGGGCCTAGAATATGTGCTATCACATAGTCTATCTCAAAAATAGTTTTTGGATTAATGAATGAATGAACTCCCATACCAATATCTTTTTTTTCTTCCAGTGAATATCAAATAAATTCTCTTGATTAGATTATAGATGTCATCTCTGATAAAGTTCCCTGAAAGTCTGTGGTCAGTATTTACTTAGAAGGGACCTGGTAGAACACTAGAGTGGGTACAGAGGTGGGGCATGGATCCTCTGACCAGCACAATGCCTGCACTCCTTTGCATTTTTTATTTCCCCCAGGGATAGTTCTTGAGCTTCAAAGACACTTCTGAATATAAACATTTCTTTTTTTGCTCACCTTAGTCATCTTCAGGAAGGCCTTATCTACACCAAGTTTTATAGTAAAAAATTGTCTGAGTGCTGTATTGTGCCACCTCCTTTTGTACCCTGGATTTTGGAAAAGGCTGTATTAATGGAGTTGGTTTGGTTTTCTCACTCACCACTTTGATGGCATAAACTAAGCATTTAAAGAGGATGTACCTACCTTCCTGCACTAAATTTGGGCTCTAGGATCACCACAGATGTTCCAAGCTGCCATGGTCTGGGTCAACTAGTTGGATACAGAACAAGGCTGAGGGCAAGTGCTTCTTATGCCCAAGTAGGGTAACTCACCACCATCTGGACCAGCTCCTTTGATTCTTTCTGGGAAACAATAGTCTTCAATTCTGAGTTTTAGGCATTGATTGTTATCATGTAAGGCATGGGCGAGTCAGAATAGAGGTAAACAGGGTCCCTGGCTGCCCAACAACTAAGTGCTCTCCAGGGACGGGGAAAACAGTCGTAGCTAAAACTTCCTCTCCTGAGTGGTTGGGAAGGTAACTTGGGATGTGCTTGATCGCTGCAGACAGGTGGTAGTAGAAGGATCCCACTTCAGTATATGGGATTATTTGGCACCATACAGCCTCTTGATACACTAGAATGTAGTCTATAAGCACCTCCTAAACACTCTTTTTTCAGTTGGGTAGGAGGGTGGAATGATAATACAGAAGACATCCAGTGAGTGGAATAGTATACATCAGCAATTTTCTCAGGAAGATTATAATCATTGCTTTCCCAAAATGAGTATAGATGGCAACACAGTAAAAAAGGCATATAACTTCTTAGTATTCTAACAAAAATATCTGACCTCTTGGACAGCCTTAAAAGGTCCTGTAGACCCTCTCCCACACCAACTCACAGACTGTACTCTGAGAATCACAGAAAGTATGGGGTTTTAATCAGGAAGGGGCATGAAAGATACCCCTGGAGAAGCTGGTAACACTGTATTTCTTGTCTTGAGTGAAAATTACCCATCTGTGTACTTTATAATCACTCATTATAGTGTGCATATGTAATTTATTTTATACACACATATACATATGATAAAGGAAAAGACATACTATGGTTCAGGGCTATCCGAATGTGGCAAATGAGCTCATGTGCACCTTGCAATCTTTCTGCTTACAAGCACTGATCTCAGGCCTGTAGGTGGCCCTGTAACTCACACTTCCTCCCTGGGTTGACAGCTTTCTGTGTTGCCTGCAAGGAGATTGTCCCAGGGTGAAGGGAAGGGAAGCCACCTCCTCTCACCACCAGTGGATACACTACCCGGTTTATCTTCTGAGTTCACCTTCAACACATAAAAATCTCATTATCTCTCATTGTTGTTGCCAAGCATTCTGATTCAGCCTAGGCCTGTGGAATGCTACTTCTATACGTGTCCTCAGGAAAAGTCCCAGCTCAGCCTCACAACAAAACAACAGCCAATATTAAATAAGGGGTATGTAAAGGGTAAATCACTATACTAATACTCACAATTATGTTTGTACAAGCATAGCTTAGGGTAAGGTATTATGAAATCCATGTCAGCTTCCAGAAAATATAGGATTCTAATTTTAAGAAGTTAAGAAAAAAATCAGTCCTTACTTAAGGAATAGTTTGTCTTTCTTTGCATGCTGAAGTTAACATCCACAATACTATCAAACAAAATTAAAGACATTATAGAGGTCATCAGACTTTCTCCATTAATTAAGTTGACAAGGCTTCTAGAAAGACCTATGGAGGGGAAAATATCTTTTTTTAAGGTGGGAAAAACATCAATAATAAAGAATAAAATTTTATCAGCAAGTAGAAGGATGTTGTTAGCTACAGATTTGTATTGCATATTTTTCCTACATATTTAAATAAACTTTAGTCATGTTTGAAAACTCCCTTCAAGGAAAAATTTCTTTATAGATCAACTATAAGTGAAGTCCAGACCATCATAATTAGGTACCAAATTAACTGTGGTTGATTAAGTGAGATAATCAACCAGAGCTCTCATGCCTTCTTTCAAAGCACAGATGAAAACATAAAATTTATTATTTTCTTTTGTTCTGAGACTTAGCCTATGTAAATACACAGATTGTGAATTTAAGACAAGACAAAAAGCAGTGATTAAGGGATAAAGTCAATTATAAACTAAGGCATTATACCACAATACTTAAGTCAAATATTAAGGCAATTGTCCAGATAATCTCACTATAGTTTGAAATTGTCTGGCTTTCCCATGTATCCCTTTCGGTGGTTTTAGAAATCATGCTCCATGAATGGCCGGCACCTTTATATTACCTACCTTCATCCTAATTCTCCTCCATTTATGATGATATTCTATGTTTAGATATCCATCAGTTATCATTTTTCTTTGCTATTCAGTGTGTCTGTAGGGCAAAACTATAATTTTTAGCATCTTTAATGATTTTCAAAATGTCCACAGGAAGGAAATATAATTAAGGAAATGGTAAAAGCCCTTTTTGTGAACCAACAATCTGTGGTCACAATCCAATACAGTAAGTATGCAGTTGGAAGAGAATAAAAGCCAAGGCAGTCTGTTTCTGTGAAAGTTCATTTGCCTTGATGGTCCAGGTCTTCACCTTGCCCTGCATCCATGCCCTCTGCTGTAAGACTCTGCAGTTTCTCTCACCCAAGAGATCTGTTTTGTTCTGAGACTTAATGCAAACAGAGGCTTGAGAAAGATTTCTGCTTCCTCTCTCTTGGATCCCTGCCACTATCATGGCAGCAGTCCCGGGTTACCCTTATGGAGGAATGTGAGAAATATGTGGAAGAACAGTGGGTCATCCAGTTGAGGCCATCCTAGATCACCTAGCCCCCAGATGACCCTCCAGCTGACTGCAGTTTCCTTAGTGAGCCTAGCCAAGATCAGCAGAGGCCAGTCTATATCATCAGAACTGCCAGACTCATCCGAAATAATGAATAATTGTGGTTTTAAGCCACTGTTTTAGAGTGACTTTTACTCAAAAACCACCCCCAAACCAACTGATACTGTTGTATAACTATTCCATTTTAGAAAATGGAACTATAACAAAATGAAAATAGCTCTTTTCTCTTTATGTGCATGTGTGTGCGCACGCGCATGTATGGGCCATATTAAAATTCTACTTTAAAACAAATGTTCTAGTCCTCATTATTAAAAAGAAACTGAAGGAACACAGGTTATTCATTTTTTTGAATGAAGCTCTTGGCTTTTGTTCTGGGTTATGTTGACTTGGTATTTTACTTTTAAATACAGGTTTCTTTCTCCTAAAACAGTACACACTGAAAACACTGCCCCTAGTGATTTGTTTTTGACTTTTTAGGCTTTTGGTCTCAATGTTGACAATGACTCCAAAGGTTTTTTTTGTTTGTTTGTTTGTTTGTTTGTTTGTTTTTATCAAATGGCATTATCCTAAGGACAGTGTTTTCAACAGAAAAGAGGTGCTGGGCAATAGAAACGTAACCACAATGTACATGCAATATTGTAATGTCCCCAGAACCGTTCTGTTGGCTCAAGGTAGAAGCATGTATAAAGTCAAATATTCCAAATAATCCCCTTCCTTATTCCACAATTGAATGTAAGACTTTATACACACACACACACACACACATGTTTTTTTTTAGGAAGCCGATTACTGGCATTTCATTCTGTTCTAAACATCACCACCTGAATCTCTATGCTCAATCCCTAATGCCACAGCACCCCACTTCACATAGAGAAAAGCTGTGAACAAAAGATCTTAAAGCTAGACAATTTAAATATTGACAAAATTTGAAATAGAATAAAAGATAAAATTATACCTACCAAGGTCTCTTACAGCAGCTGCAGTCAGCATGGGATCTGAACTCATAAGGATAGCTGAAAATAATAACCATTGGGTGGTTTTCAAAAGTAATTTATTCACAGATGCCAGATACCAAAGAATTAAGATATAATTAATAAAAAATCCAGGAATTGTGATTAAAAGTATCTGCAAAGAAATTTTACGGATTAAAAAAATCAGAATGCATTTGTATTTCATTATTAAAAGCAGATAATCAGGATTTTGGAGATACAGAATCACATTCAATCAATCCATCAAAGGGAAATCTGAAGTTATCTTATTTAACAATTATGTACTTGCAACTCTGGAAATATGGAACAAATGTTGCAATGAGATTCCTAGGACCCCAAAAATACCAGTTATAGGAAATACCGTATTATAATTTAAAAGGAACTTTTAATTTTCTTGATAAGGCCATTGAATATAGATGTGCATGTGTGAAGATATATACATACATCCCATATATATACATATATATACATACATATATACACATATTTATGCATAAGAACTGAGACATAGCCTATTAACATAGAAAATAGAACACAAGTTTAGGATGAAGTTATAAAAGAGGAAAAAAAAGAGAAAACAAAATAATAGAAGGAATGTATGGAAATGGCAAAAGACCAAAGAAAAGATGGGAAGGGAAATTCTATTATTCTAGGACTGGCTTTCTACCTTCTCACCATTGCCTTCTATTTTTTCTTACTTTACCTGTGGTGGCTCTTTAGCAAGGTTTTATTACCAAATGGACTTGCGGAAATGTGATGATTATGCCTCAAAGTACCTATGAGAATTCAGAACTATGCCCATATTTGCTGTAGCATAGTTTACAATAGCCAAAACATGGAAGCAACCTAAATGTTCATCAATAGGTGAATGGATAATGAAGATATGAGACATACACACACACACACACACACACACACACACACAGGAATATTACTCAACCATAAAAAAGAATAAAATATTGCCACTTGCACTAACATGGATGGACCTCTTAGATGGTATTATGCTAAGTGAACAAACATAAGAAAAAACAAACAGATTTACAGATACAGATAACAAACAGGCAACCACCTGGAGAAGGGGTTGAGAGGAGGAAAGAAATGGGTGAGGGAGATTACAAACTTCCAGCTGCAAAATAAATGGATATGAAATGTCCAGTGTGGAGTACATAGTCAATATCTTTGTATGGTGACATGCTGTAACTACACTTATCGTGATGATCATTTTGAAATGTATAGAATATTGAATCACTATGTTGTATAACAGGAAGTAACATATAGTGATGTAGGTCATTTATAATTCAAAAACAAACAAACAAGCAAACAAACTCATAGAAAATGAGATCAGATTTGTGGTTACCAGAGGCAGGCCATGGGGGAGTGCGAAAAAGGGGAACTGGATGAAGGCAGTCAAAGGTACTAACTTCAGTTATAAGATAAAGAAGTAGTAGGGAGATAATGTAAAACAACATGACCAATATAATCAACATTGCTGTATGCTACATATTAAAGTTGTTAAGAAGTAAATCCTATGAATTCTCATTACAAGGAAAAATATTTTTTCTATTTCTTTAATTTTATATCTGTATAAATTGATGGAGTTCATTAAACTTATTGTGATAATCATTTCATGATGTATATAAGTCAAATCATTATGCTGTACACCTTAAACTTACATCGTGCTTTATGTCAATTACATCTCAATAAAACTCGAAGAAGAAAAATGATTCTGTAAAAATTGAATGTTAATTTAGAAAGATAACATGAATCTGAACACTCACCTCACATCATATAAAAAATTAATTCAAAATGAATCATAGACCTAAATGTCAAATCTAAAACTATTAAACTACTAGAAGAAAATATAGGAGAAAATCCTAGTGACCTTGGGTAAGGCAAATAATTTTTAATAGGACATAAGAACACAAATTCTAAAAGAAAAATTGATGAGTTGAATTTCATCAAAAGTAAAAATTTGGGGAGGAAAAAATCTACAGTGGTACCAAAGCAGAGACTTGCCGTTTTTGATTGTGAATCTAAGTCATACATGGAAGACAATGAAACTGTTATGTAAATATTACAGAACCTGCTAAAAACAACATGTAGTGGATTTTTTAAAATCAATGTAATTGAATAAAATTTATCTTGCTTACAAATGGCTTTTGAAAATAATGCCTGTAATAATCACTGTGCACATTTTTTCACCTGACATCTATTTGAGACTTTAATAATAAGGCTATAGAAATGATCTCCAACTTTTCTCTGAGGATTAATATTCAAAAGGACATATACTATATGTAAATGACAATTAATGAGAAAGTGTTTTCACTCATACCCTATGACCTTTTAAATGACTATCTGTGCCAAAAATCACATCAATATTTGGATTGAATTTCTAAAGTAAATCAAATGAAATTGGATCATTAAAAAAAAAAAAGGAAAGAAATTGGATCAGGGGTTGCTTCTCTGAGGCACTGGTGAAGGATTGAGTTTAAAGAAGTCTAAGGGGATTTTCTAGGGTGGTAGAAATTTTTATATCTTGATTGTGTGGCTATGCAGATATACATATTTATCAAAACTCATCAAACTGTGCACTGAAAATGTATGCTTACTACTGCATGTAAATTGTACCTCAATAAAATTGAATTTTAAAATATAAAAAAAAACTCAACATTGATAACATGTGGTAGTTCTTGAGTGAATAATATTTTTGAAAAAGAGTACTTCTTACCTGCCAAAATAACTTGTGGAGCATGTAAACATCCATGTCAAATGCAACATTAAAGATAATTATTGGTGTAAATAAACTAAAAAATAAATGTGGATCTATCCATTGTATGGCGTCTGCAAATTGTTGGACCTAATAATATAAAAACATGTCATTTTCTCATTTATCCATTGGTCTTTTGGCATAGAATACATGCCAGGCACTCCTATCTCTAGCAAAAGATAGAAAGATCCATCACAACATGATAAACACTAAAGTCTTAACACTGTTGGATATTCACAATTTTTCATCAGATCATTACCAACTACAAGAAAAGGTTAGTGTAATCTCTATGCCTATTTTATCTTCTTAAAGAACAGATATAGGAAGCACATTGACATAAGTACTAAAGAATATGTAGGAGATTTTCAGGCGTACAAGATAAAGAGATTTCAGATAGATGAAAGAGATTTCATGATGATGTACAAAGTCTGCAAAGGAGTAAACAATCATATCAAATTCCCAAAACTGTGTAATTAGTCATGGCTTACACAGAAGCTGTGTATGGGAGAATAGCAGGGATAGAGACTAGGAAGGTAATGCAGTTCATGAAATAACAAATTAATGGTGTTTTAGTTGATATTTGTAAATCCTATTATGGGCATCCATTCAACATTCATTCATTAAGGAAACACTGAGTACCTACTGTGTTGGTTGATTATCTTTGAATTTGGGAGATGATTCTCCATGGGTCTCTTGTGTTTCTCCATAATTTACAGATGGAGGCAGTGATTGCTTTCTTCCGGGAATATTTTCTTTCAAGAATATCTAACAGCTTTGGAAGAGAGAGCAAGTGTCCCTCCAGAGGAAAGGGCAGGTTTACTATACTCGCCAGTGTAATAATGATAATCTCTCTCCGGAGCAAGAGGGCAGAAAAGCTTACTGCCCATCATAAAATATTCAAGTTCTCTAATCTCAGATTTCTCCTCCTGTAATGCAACCCATTGAGTGTGCAGGTTTCACTTCTTTGCTTCTCCTTGTGGGGCTCATGGAACAGGGACAAGAAAATGCTGATACTCTGGCTTCTGCTATTGCTGTGAGTAACAAATCCTCTCTCTCAAGCCCAGGAGTCCCATGCCTTTTGCCAGGACCATGAAATTGTGGCAAGCCAACTGAATAGCTTGAAAGTAGAGTAAAGTCTTAGACTCTTCACAGATCTTGACACATAAGCTCATAGAAGTACTTAAAATTGCACTTACATCAAAAATCATATGGTTATGAAACCTGTTCATGACAAATGAAGTAGTAATCTGCTTCTGGTTCTCGCATAGATACATGATTTCCACTATGTTTTTTTTTAACATCACTGGTTAAATTTGTTTGGGAAAGTCAATCATTTCCACACACATTCTCATTTACGCACTGATTAACTAGAGCAGGTGTTGGCAAACTACACCCTCTGGGCCAAATCTGGCTCAAAGCCAGTTTTTATAAATAAAGTATTATTGGAACACAGCCATGCCCAATTACTTACATATTGTCTATGGCTGCTTTTGAGCTACAATGGCAGAGTTGAGTAGTTGTGAAAGAGATCATATGACCTGCATAATCTAAAATGTTTACTATGTGATCTTTTACAGAAAAAATTTACTGCCAATACCCGGGCTAGGGAACTATTTAATGTGTCAATAAATTGGGCGTTCAGGATTTGCAGGTACTAACTACTATATATAAAATAGATAAACAACAAGTTCATACAGTACAGTACAGGCAACTATATCCAATATCTTGTAGTAACCTATAATGAAAAAGAGTATGAAAATGAACATATGTATGTATATGTATGACTGAACTATTATGCTGTACACCAGAAACTGACACATCATAAACTGACTATACTTCAATAAAAAATTAAAATTAAAAAAAAAATGTATTCTGTATCCCTTGTAGTAAGCGTATTCTCTCTCCACTACCAGACTCCAGCTGTTTCTGATGATTTCATAATACTGTAGCTTGAGTCAGGTACACTTAGAGACTGGTCCCTAGTCTATGAGGCTTCTATGAAACATTCCTGAGGCATTGGTTCAATGTCAGAATTCTCTTACTACTAGAGTCTTGTACCAGTAACTCAAAGTCTCTCTGGGCTTCTAACATTTTAACCAGTTTCTTGTCTGAGTGTTCGAATTATGCTTAAATACTCAGCTACTCACACTCTCAGTAGCTGTAAGTGTACTCGTTCTGAATTGCTTACCTAGTCTCAGACCTAGGCTCTGTTTAGACTATGTTTAGCTGGATTTCAGCTCTTTCACTCCTGGTTCCTTTTTCTACACAGCTGATCTGATGCTACCCACACCACAAATATCTTTCAACTGGCAGAGCAGTGAAGAGATAGGTTCACAAATTTTCTTAAGCCATCTTTGTATTTACGTGAATTTTAGATATACTCAGATATATAAAATACTCATATTCACTGTACACACCTGGTCAGATGTAAAACTTAACATTTCAAAACTGCATCCAATTAAAAATAATATCACAGGGAGAGGAACTGGAAAGTCTTTCAAGTGTAGGTTCAAAAATGCTGCAAAAAAACTATGTCTTTACTGAAAGGCAATGAAATACCACATTTACAGAACTTTAATTTGATATGATTTCTTAATTTCAAGGACAATGACATGCTGTTCCACCACTTTCTTGCTATACTCCTGTAACTGAAACCCTTCCTCACACTTCGGCATACAGAATCAGTGTAATTGGTAATCCGCTAAATTCATGCTTTACCTCTTCTATGAGGTATATCATTTCCTTAGAATCTTCAGTAAATATTGTTAGCAATCACTGGCTGTTGGGTTGTACTAAAATATTTGTATCAATTTTTGTACATGTCATAAGTCAGATATTTGCTTTGTTAACGAATCTTTAGCAACCCTGCAATAAGGGGTTAATAATAAATAACTTAAATGAAATATTCTGGCTGATTCCCAAGATAACAATGAGGAATTAGTAAAATAATTTAACAATGAAAAAAAAATGGCTACCTATTACTAGTTACCTACTACCTATTAAAGCCCAAAATGAATATTTAACTTTGCTTAACTTCTTTCATTACTTGTTTTCAAAGTGCAATAGCAATATTACAGTGTTTCCTTCAGTTTAATGTTTTCTGATTATCTTGGTAATACATTTCCTAATCAGGTCAAAGAATGCAGAAAAGGTGCTCTCTCTTGATTTCTACAGTGTTCTTTTCTTCTCATAAAAGCTGAGTATAATTTAGCACTTGGACAAAACCTAAGGGACATCCTATCACGTGGTTAAAAAGTAACTGAATCATTCAGAAGATCTATCACTTTGAAAATTCTTTGTCCAGGGGAAGAAAGCTGTGGGACAGCTAACTTTAAAATATGAATGAAACAATAGTTTATGATAATGCAGGTAACAATAAAATCCCTAAACCCTTGATTTTCTGCCTATGTGCTTCAGTTCTCCACATCACTTAAATCTAACCATGACCTAGCTGGTAAAAAGGTATGAATACTTTGAACTCAATAGAAGTGAAGAATATGGATTAGATCCTACATGTCTCTTCTCGGGGCAGATTACTGTTGGATTCATTTGATTAAAAATCTGAGGATAGAGGTATGAATTTAAAAACAAAAATCTAATTTCCTACTCTTGCTACTTTCCTTAATTCTTTACAATGACATTTACAAAATATGTCCATAGAATAAACTAAAATAAAAAGGATTATACTTACCTCCAACTGTACAGATCAAAGACAATATTAGAATGATTTCAGGAAGATCCTCAGAACTTTTCATGAATACAGTCCTGAAAAATTTCAGCCATCCACTAGTAAATCTTTTGTCAAGAAAATCCAAATCAGAACCGCTGGAATTCATCCTGTTGTTTGTCACAGGCTTTCTGAATCCAACTCTTAGGACTCTCGGCAAAACTCACCTAGGACCAAAGGAACGTAGGATTTGCCTTCTTGATGGCCTTCTAAAGCTTTCCTTCGAAAGACAAATAAAAAGCTCATATTTCTCCTTAATTATTTCTAGTGATTTCTTAGAGTCTGCGAAAATTAGGGATACTTTCCTCTTCTACGATGCTTTTGATTTAAATGAGATAGAAAAGGTACAACCCCAAGGGACAGAGGCTAGTCAGCGTCATCCCATGTTCTTAATGATACCAAGCACTACTCAGCTATTATTCACTCTGTATCTATCCAACTGAAAAGAGGATTTTTCATGTAACCAGTCACCGGGACCACAAGCTGAAACAGGTTACTTAGCTCTAGGGATAGACAACTGAGGGATTTGCCCTCAGCCTATCTGAGCCTCGGGAAGCATGTTCTGGCAGCTACTTCAAAGTCAGAAGCGGTGGGGGTTTGGGTGATGGGGTGGAGAATATTCTGATCTCTTATGTTGTTCTATCCAGACAGAAATTAATAGACCATAATGATATTCAGTCATAACTTTCTTTTATCTCATTTGAGACCTTGATGGGCCAGGTTTTTTCCAACTTTTATATATTTTTATAGCAACCAAGTTCAACAGAATCTCACTGCCTGACTGTGAATATGTGACAAATACTCAGATTGGCTTCTTTAGTCTCTACTCCAGAGTTTCCTAACAAACCTTTTCCCCCAAGAAATGTTAAGCTAGCATATAAATGCTAATATTACTCTATTTTGATACTTTAAAAGAGTTGGGTAAAGAAGTAGTGGTTTAGAATAAACAGAATTTCAATGTTATTAAAACTCTTTTCCAGCTTAAATTGACTTTTAAAAGTTGTGGATAACTTTTTGAGTCCATGTCTCATTAAAGAAAAAAAAAATACTGGTTTGTCTTAAAATTGCTACATAGATTTCTGACATTAATTTATAAGTAAATTAGATAATGCCTCAATTCTCTTTCTATGTGGAGTTAATGATTGTCCTCTCAAAAATGGCGTGTGGATTTGTCCTCAATGTCAGTCAGCCCTGAGAAATTCTCTTTCTCTTGGAGGGGAAATGGATTCACCTTGTCCCTGAAAGTGGGAAGTCTTTCTTCCCTTTAATCACTACATTTTGTAGGAACTGTGCGACAAAATTATCCTGAAGGGGTACTGTGGGCTCTCAGTAACTATCACAAGCTGCAAAGCTATTAATGGTTTATGACAGAGAACTGGAGTTGGATTGTCTGCTCAGAAAACTTTCCCAGCACACGACGCAGCGTCCGTCTGACTCACAGACCCTGAAGATGGGCGGTCTGTTGTCCTCCCAATGACCTTCACTCAGAACGAGCCCTTCCTCCCTCGGGCTCCGCTCCAGACACCTGAGGAGATGCACCACGGCATCAGTGTGCTTCCAGTACTGCCTAAGGCAAAAGGAACAAACACAAGGCAGGTGAGCAGTCTGGAAAGTTGATACCGGATGTGTAATGACGGAGGGCTGGGGGCAGAAATTCAAACTGAGTGGCTGGTTGATCTTCGCGAAAGTCCGCTGCCTTAGGAAAGGTGGAAACTACAAGAGGGAATGTCTGGCTGAATCTGTAGCTGGAACACTGTAGGAGCATTTCCTTCTTTCTGAGGAGAGGCTGAGGGAGAAAGTACCAGAGGGGAAGGGCAACTTCCTGAAGGGGAAGCCAGGGGAGGACTCACCATCAGCGCCTCAGGAGGAGCATCATATGGTATGTAAGTGACAAGTGGAGGCTAGCTAATCCGTTCACCCGGAACTGCCACAACCAACTGCAGCCTCACTGACAGTTAGTTCCTCTAAGCCCCGCCCCCGGCCTGCACCCATTGGTTTCAGGTTCACAACCCCTGACTTGACTGGCTGACGACGAAATCAGTCCTAGAAGGCACTACACAGCATCATTGCCCCTGTACCCCTATGGCAACTTTTGAAGTCTTAAGACCGTGTATTTAAAAAAGTTAATTCCAGCAATTGTATTACTATATTAATTTAAACCTTAGGAACAGTGAATTTCTGGCAAAGAGCCAACGGACACTGTTTTTCCAGAACTCCAGTTGCAGTGAATTCCCTAGATAAAATAGAATGGTAGAAATTTTGAAATATGAGGATGCAGGTTAGGAAAGACAGAGGTGTGTACTTATTGCCATTTTGTTCATTGTTTTGGGGTTGTTTTGTAGTTCTCTTTTGTTCCTTTCTTTTTGTTTTGCTCTTTCCTTGTGCTTTGATGACCATCTTTAGTATCTTGTTTGGATTCCTTTCTTTTATTTTTTATTTTTTTTTTACATTTTTTTATTGATTTATAATCATTTTACAATGTTGTGTCAAATTCCAGTGTAGAGCAAAATTTTTCAATTATACATGAACATATATATATTCATTGTCACATTCCTTTCTCTGTGAGCTACCATAAAATCTTGTATATATTTCCCTGTCCTATACAGTATAATCTTGTTTATCTATTCTACAGTTTTGAAATCCCAGTCTATCTCTTCCCACTCCCCACCCCCTTGGCAACCACAAGTCTGTATTCTATGTCTATGAGTCTATTTCTGTTCTGTATTTATGCTTTGTTTGTTTGTTTGTTTTTAGATTCCACATATGAGCGATCTCATATGGTATTTTTCTTTCTCCTTCTGGCTTACTTCACTCAGAATGACATTCTCCAGAAACATCCATGTTGCTGCAAATGGCGTTATGTTGTTGGTTTTTATGGCTGAGTAGTATTCCATTGTATAAATATACCACATCTTCTTTATCCAGTCACCTGTTGATGGACATTTAGGCTGTTTCCATTTCTCAGCTATTGTAAACAATGCTGCTATAAACATTGGGGTGTAGGTGTCATCCTGAAGTAGGGTTCCTTTCTTTTGTGTGTGTATCTATTATAATCTTTGTTTTGTGGTTACTGTGAGGTTTATATATACCAACCTATATATGTATAAGTGGTTATTTTAAGTTGCTTATTTCTTAAGTTCAAATGCATTTTAACAACTCTGCATTCCCCCTCACCATGCTTGCTGACTTTGACATCATATTTTATATCTTTATGTTTTGTGTATCCTTTAACTACATGTTGTGGATATAGATGATTTTATTACCTTTGTCTTTTAACCTTACTTGTACCTTTATACATTGTTGATTTACTGCCTTTACTTTATATTTGCCTTTACCAATAAGACTTTTAATTTTGTAGTTGACTTGTAAGTTTTTATATTTCTAGTTGTGGCTTTTTCTTGTTTACCTAGAAAAGTCCATTTAACATTTCTAATAAAACTGGTTTAGTGGTTTACTGGTGCTGAACAAGCTTTTGCTTGTCTATGGAACTTTCAATCACTTCATCAAATCTGAATGAAATACTTGCCAGGTAGAGTATTCTTGGTTGTAGGTTTTCCCCATTCACCACTTTAAATATATCATGCCACTTCCTTCTGGCTGCCATTTCTGCTCCCTATTTGGGCTATGTGGGGCCTTCTGCTGTAGTGGGCTGACTACTGCTGGTGGTCTGGTAGGTGTAGCTGATCCCTGGTTTGGTTACTTGCCATGCCTTGCCTTTTGTGGAGGCTCCTGGCCACTGGAGGGCAGGGTTGGGTCACAAGGCCGCTGGCTGCATTGCCCCAGGAGGTCCCAGTGTAGTGCTGGTCTACTGCTGGGCAGAGTTGGGTTCTGGAGTGGGTGAATGTGGTGCTGGCAGTCCCAGATCTAATGTTGGATTGCTGGTGGGTAGGGTTGGTTCTTGGTGTGGCTGGCTGTTGTGTTCAGGGTGTCCTGAATTTGGTGTTGACCAGCTGGTGAGTGAGGTATATCCTATGGCAGCTGGCTGAGGTGTCCAAGTTGTCTTGGATCTGATGTTTACCTTCCATTGGGCAGGACTTGGGCCTGGGGCTTGGGGGGGGGGGGTCCCAAGGCTAGTAGAGCTGGCTCTCTGGTGGGTGGAATCAGGTTTCTGAGCCTCAATCTGTAGGGCCCTGAAGGGCTAAGAGCTGGAGTAGGTCCACTGGTGAGAAGGCTGACATGGCTGGCTGAAGGGTCTTTGTGTGTTCCAAGCTGGTGTTGGCTTGCTGGTGGGTGAATCCAGATCCTTGGGTGTCTGGCTGAGGGTCTGCAGTAGTCCTGGGGCTGGTGTCTACCCATTGGTGAGTGAGGCTGGTCCCGGGGCTACTGTTGGCTAACTGATGAGTGGAACTGGGTCCCATTGTCTCTGGCTACAGAGTCCTAGAGTCCTGGGGCTAGTGCCAGTGTGCTGGTGTGCAGGCCTGGGTCTAGGGTCCTCTGGTGGACAGGACTGGTCCTGGGGCAGCTGTGGGCTCAGGGGTGCAGCAGGCCTACTGGTGGGTGGGGTTCTGTTTCTGCCCAGCTAGTTGCTTGGCCTAAGGTGTCCCAGTACTGGGGCCTATAGGCTGATGTGTGGCACAAGGTCCTGGCACTAGTAAGCTAGAGGCAGGATTCCAAAATGGTGCTTGCCAGCATCAATATCCATGTGGCAGAATGAGCTCCACAAAGTGGCTGCTACCACTGTCTATGTCCCTGGGGCAAGTCCCAGCTGCCTTCTGCCTCTCCAAAAGGCTCTCCAAGATCAGCAGCTGGGTATGACCCAGGATCCTTTCAAATTACTGCTTCTGTTCTGGTTCTGTGTGCGCCCTGTAGGAGTGGAATCTCTAGCTCCTATTGCCCTCTGCCTCTCCTGAAAGCAAGCTCCACTGTCCTTCAAAGCCAAATATTCTTATGAAATTGTCTTCCTGCTGCAGAACCCCCAGGCTGGGGAGCCCAGTTTGGGTCTTGAACCCCTTGCTCCTTTGGGAGTGCTGCAATTGTAATTATCCTTCCATTTGTGGGTTGCCCACCTGTGGATATGGGTCTTGATTATATCACCTCTCCACCCCTCTACCTGTCTCATGGTGGTTCTTTGTTTATACCTTTAGCTTCTACTAGTCTTCTGATTTTTTTCTCATCAATAGTTTCTCTATGAGTAGATGTAATTTTGGTGTGCCTGTGGGAGAATGCAAGCTCAGGGTCTTCATACCCTTCCATCATGGCCATTCCTCTTGGCAATTTTAGTTTGTCTCTCACCTCTGTGGTTTGTGATAAAAATTAGTTGTTAATGTCATTGAAAATCTTTTGTATATAAGAGTTCCTGTCTTTTGCTACTTTTAAGATTCTCTTTGTCTTTGATTATGTTTGATTATTATGTGTCTTTGTGTGGATCTTTTTGTGTTTATTCTACATAGAGTTTGCTGATTTTCTTATTAGATATGGAGGCTAATGTTTCTCATCAGATTTGGAAAGTTTTCAGTCATTTTTAAAGAAATATTCTTTCTATCCCCTCTCTGTATCCCCTCTCCTTCTGGGACGTTCATTATGAATATGATGGTGCTCTGATAGTGTTCCACAGGTCTCTGAGGTTCTGTTCATTCTTCTTCAGTCTTCTTTTTTCTGTTCCTCAGAAGAGCCAACCTCAACTGATCTATCTTCAAGTTCATTGTTTCTATTTTCTGCCTCCTTGAACCAGTTATTGAGCCCCTCTAGTGAATTTTTCATTAGTTATTACACTTCTATAATTCAGAATTTCTATCCACTCTTTTTTTTATAATTGTTATCTCTTAACTGATATTTTATATTAGTGATACATCATTCTTATACTTTCTTTTAATTCTTTAGACATGGTTTCCTTTAGAGTACTTTGCTGGGATCCCAGTCATTCTTTAAAGTTATAATGCTTGAGTTCACATCTTTATTACTCACAGGAAAAGGATCAGGGGATGGATTTTCCCCTCAATATAACTTCCTGTCCCCTAACATAGCAGCAGTGTTTCTCACTGACTCAGAGACTGCTGGGCATCTAATCCTAATACCTTTTATTCACGATGAGTCTTCTGTCTTTTTCAGAGATGACCCCGAACCAGAGGTAATATATTTGTAGTGTCAGTTTCATTTTCCCTTAAAAACTGAGTTTTCTTGCTTCATTAACCAAGGCAACAGCTCTCAGGTGGGTAGTGGGTTTAGAAGCTAGAATTTAGATACCGGAAAGGTTTATCTTAAGGGAAGTCAGAGGAAAAAAGGCCTCCAACACCTAGAGTCATAGGAAAGAGATGAATATTGATATATGAGGTGGGGGAGTGGCGGGTAGTGACAATCCGTGCCAATAGAGGCTTTTGATTTCCTGAGACAGGAGCTGAGGGAGAAGTTATGAGAGGGAAAGGTAATTTTTATAGTGACAAAAAGAAAAGAGAAGGCTTATTGCCAAAATGTGTTCTGTGTGTACACACAGTGCGCGTGTGTTTGTTCGTGTTGGGGGTGAAGTGTGGCTGTATGTGTACTAACTGGAGGCTGGTTAATGATCTCACTTTAGAGAAGCTAAGCCCAACAGTACTCCTCTGAGAACGGTATTTGCCCAAGCCCAAGCCCCAGCCCTAGCTCTGGTTTCATTCCCCATCCCTGGTCTGTTTGGCTAATAAAGTGTAATTCTAGGACATTCTAGATAAAGATCACTACCCCTAAGTTGTAAGGCAAGATATGTAGTCCAGAAGACATTAATCATTAAACCAGCAATACCAGGATGCAAGAAGAAATAAAAAACTTCACTTTCAAAAGAATTGTTCATGTTAAAGTATGCTATGATCTGGTAGTAAAAGCACTTCTTTTCCAGGATTCCAGCAGGAGGAAGACATTCTGGGGAAGCTGGTATGAGTTCATGTGCATAAAGTGCCAATAAGCAGGTGGCTGGGTTGGCGTTTAAAGGAGAAAAATAGAAACCAAGAGCACCAGGAAAGGAGTGCTTTCCCTGTATTTAAAATTGTATGTGGAGAGGGGAGTTTATAGGAAGATGAAAGGGACCTGTGTCTGTGTTTGATTTTCCCATTCCTGCTGTTTGAGGAGATGGGTTGTAGAGATGTAGATGCCAAGGGGAATGATTTTTAGAAACTTAGCATACCTCTGCAGAGAGCAGTCTTCACTAGATCTCATTGTGGATATACTAGTTTAATGTACATTATGTACATAAATAGCAGGACTTCAAAGACTCATTAGTAACACTCTCAATAGGAGATCTAATTAAATTTTCTTACAAGTTAGCAGGTAAGTTTTCAAACCCTGTGTATGAATCACAGGACAGTTACAGAACAATGGGCAGATATGTTTATGATTTAGGCATAAACCTAAGATTCTTTTTTCTTTTATTCTTATTTTTTATTAAAGTATAGTCAATTTATAATGTTAGTTTCAGGTGTACAGCAAAGCAATTCAGTTATACATATACATGCATATATTTTTTTTTCCAGTTTCTATTCTATTACAGCTCATTACAGGAAATTGAGTATAGTTCCTTGGGTGTGGTATAACCAGGGATTAGGCAAGCAAGGAAGTCCAAAAATAAAAATCAAGTTTTAACAGATTACCAGAGTAATGGTTATTGAGTAACAGGTTTGGGAGGAAAACCCCAACAGTTCCATCTGAGTTCCAGAGTTTCAGGTAGAAAGTGAGAAACTCCCAATGCTAGTGAAGAATTTATCAACGAATTTCATGGGCTTCCCACTCCATCCTGCTATCCAGCTCCTTATGCTTTCCCTCTGGGTAAGAGGATCAGGTAACTTTTAATTTTTTCTCTCAAGTGCATTGGCTGGAAATCAATGGCAAATAAATACCAGACTGTAGTCTTTTTACTTCTATAAGGTTAGATAGAGGATTATGTTTGGGTCTGCATGTTAATCATGTACGTATCTGAGTTGTTGGCAATTAGCAAACAGTTGAAGTTGAGCATATTTGAAATAGTGACTTTGTAAACAGAGAATGAAAGAAATGTAATGAGTCCTGCTTCTGAAGTGAGCCCAAGTCTCATAAACTAGAGAGCCAGAAACCTGCTGGAGGCAAATGAGCTCTTTGCAAGTTAGTTTGTTTTGCAGTATTCTTTGCAGCCCATTTGCCTTTTAGGTTTTATTTGTTTTGAGGCTTTTCTTGGTCAAAAAATTTTTCATTTTTATGCTGTCAAATCTGTTGGGATTTTTTTACTTTTTTTACTTTTTTTACTTACTTATCATGACAAACTGAGGTACACCTGAAACACGTTAAAAATTTAGTAAATATTTCAAGTCTTGTTATTTTCTAGTCATTTAAAATAATTTAACTCAAATCCATCTAATATATTTAACTCAGATCCATCTAAAACCAGTTTGGTTCATGGTCAAGGCAATAACTAATGTTCTATAGAAATTCAATAGAGAAAAAAAACTCATAGTAGCTTCTAGTTAAGAATTTTTTTTCCTGGGGGAAGTATCATCTGAGTTTAGTTAGACGGTTCAATCAAAATTTGAATGTGGGATGATATATGCTGAGGACAAAAAGTGTGAGAGGTAGAGGAAACCATTATGTTACTTCTCCTTAATTTACTTCTGCATCTAAAATGCAAAAATGGGTCAATAAAAAATGTTTAAAAAAATAAAATAAAATGCAAAAATGGGAAAGATTGGTAGTGTCATCAAGTAACTCAGAATCTAGTAAGGGAGACAAGCATGTGAAAAAGTAATGATGAAACTGTGTGGTAAGCACAATTATAGAAATTGTTATGGAGATAGTGATAGCTTGTTAACTCTTCTATATTGCTATTTTTTTACTTCCTTATGTATTATTGGATCTTTCCTTGAGGGTAGGGACTATATAACCCATATAACTGACATTACATCTACATGTTCTTTTTTGATATTCACAATACCCTGTGAGTCAGGGTATACCCTATCAACTCTGATGTCTATATAGGTTACATGTGCAATAAACTTAGATTTTCAGGTTACAGTCTTTATTACTTGGCATCCTCAGTCTCCTAAATGATTGGGTTTTTTTTAGTTGTATACATTAAAGATCACTTTACCTGCTGTAATGCTCAATTCATCTTGACAAATGCATAATGTCACTTATCAACCACTCTGGCTTCACACAGAATAGTTTCATTGCCCTAAAACTCCCCTGTGCCTCACCCATTCAACCTTCCCCCAACCTCTGAATCCCTGGCCACCACTGGTATTTTTACTGTCTCTGTGGTTTTATCTTTTACAGAATGACATAGACTCATTCAGTATATAACCTTTCTAGACTGACCACTTTCACTTAGTAATATGCATTTAAAGTTTATCCATGTCTTTTTGTGGTTTGGTAGCTCATTTCTTTTTATAGGTGAGAAATATTCTATTATATAAATGTAGATCATTTACTCATTCACCTATTGAAAGTACCTTGGCTGCCTTCATTTTTGGTGATTATGAATAAGGCTGCTATAAACACATCTATGCAGATTTTTGTGTGGATCTAAGTTTTAAAATAAGTTGCATAAATACCTAAGAACACAATTGCTGGATCATACATTAAGTGTATGTTTAATTTTGTAAGAAACTGCCAAACTGTCATGCAAAGCTATACCATTTTACATTTTTATCAGCAATAATGAGAATTTCTGTTTTTGGCCATATCCTCACCAACATTTGGTATTATAATTTTTTTAACCATTTTAATAGGTATGTAGTAAAATCTCATTATTGTTTTAATTTGAAATTTCCAGATGACAAGAGATTTTGTGTATTTTTTCATGTGCTTATTCGCTATTTGTATATTTTCTTTGATGAGGTGTCTGTTCAGAATTTTTTGCCTACTTTTAAATTAAGTTGTTTGTTTTGCTATTTTTTGTATATGTTGAATACAAGTCTGCTATAGTCTAAATGTTTACACTTCCTCCCTCAATTCATATATTGAAATCCTAACCCATAAAGGTTATGGTATTAGTAGGTGGGGCTTTTGGGTGGTGATTAGGGCATGAGGGTACAGCCCTGATACATGGGATTACTGCTCTTGTAACAGATCCACAGAGCTTTTTAGTGCCTGTCCATGTGAGGATACAATGAGAAATGTACAGACTGTAAGAGAGCCCTCACCCAGTCATGCTGGCATCCTAACCTTGGACTTCCAGCCTCCAGAACTGTGAGAAGTACATCTCTGTTGTTCATTAGCCACTCAGTCTGTGGTATTTTGTTACAGCAGCCTGAAAGGACTAAGACAAAGTCCTATGTCACATATGTATTCTACAAGTACTTTCTTCTAATCTATGGCTTATCTTTATATTCCCTTTACATTGTTTTTCACAGGACAAAAAATTTTAACTTTAATGAAGTCCAACTCATGAATTTTTTTCCCTTCATGGGTCATACTTTTAGTAATGTATCTAATAACTCATCATCAAACCCAAGGTTAGCTGGATTTCCTCCTATGTTTTCTTCTAGAAGTTTTATAGTTTTGCATTTTTATTGGTCTATAAATCCATTGTGAGTTAATTTTTGTGAAACTCAGTTAGATGTCTATATTAAGTTTTTAGCATATGAATGTTATCAGGGGTTGAATAGTGTCCACTACACCCTGTTCCCAATTCGTATCTATCTGGAACTTCAGAATGTGATCTAATTTAGAAATAAGGTCGTTGCAGATGAAAGTAAGGTAAGGATCTAAGAATGAAATCATCCTGCGTTAGGGTGGGCTCTGAATCCAATGATGGCATCCTTATAAAAAGAGGGAAGGACATAGAGCCACAGCATAGAACACCATGTGAAGATGGAGGCAGGTATTATAGTGATGCACCTACAAATCAAGGAATTCCAAGGATTATTGGCAACCACAAGAAACTTGGAGAGAAGGAACCAACACTACTAACAACTTGATCTAGGGCTTCTGACCTCTAGATCCGTGAAAAAAATACATTTCTATTGTTTTAAGCTACCAAGTGTGTAGTAGTTTGTCATGGCATCCCTAGGAAGGTAATCAGACATCCAGCTCCCCCAGCAGCATCATTTGTTCAAAAGATGATTTTTCCTCCATTGAATTGCTTTTGCATCTTTGCCAAAAAAACAGCTGACTGTGTTTGTGTGGGTCCATATCTGGACTTTCGCGTCTGTTCCATTGATCTATTTGTCTGTTCTTTGGACAATACCACACTGTATTGATTACTGCAGCTTTATACTAACTCTTGAAGTTGGGTAGCACCAATCCCCTGACTTTGTTTTTCTCCTTCAGTATTGTGTTATTCTGGGTCTTTTGCTTCTTCACATAAACTTTAGAATCAGTTTATCAATATCCATAAAATAACTTGCTGGAATTTTGATTAGGGTTGCATTTAATTGACAGATCAACTTGGGAAGAACTGATAATATTGAGTTGTCCTATCTGTGAATATGGAATATCTCTCATTAATTTAGTTCTTCTTTGATTTCATTCATCAAAGTTTTGTTGTTTTCCTCATACAGATCATGTATGTATTTTGTTAGATTTATGTCTAAGTATTTCATTCTCAAGTTAATGATTTTAGTGCTTTTCTGTATATAGGAAGATGCAAGAACCTGGGGTCACTGAAATTTTTCTTTAGATATGTGTCTTAACTATCCAGGGCTGATATATCCAGAGCACAGAGTGCTTCCTGTTTTCTCCATCTTGAATTCCCCTCAGATGCACTGTTGGTGGGTGACTGCAGTGGTTAATGGCTTGATCCTTAAAGAACTGGAATGTCAGGCAACTTTTTTTCTTTACAATACTGTGTTTGAGTCTGGTTTGGATTCTTACTTTGTCTCTTCAGACTGTTTTTATTCTTGGCTCATAGCATGCCTTATAATTTTTTGTTAATATCCAGATGTGATACCTCAGGTAATAGGAACTAAGGTAAATAGAGCTTTAGCATGGGTTTTATGTTAATCTGGCTAGGAGTTGGGTTGTGTTGACTCTTCTGTAGGTCTAGGTGTCAAAGGCTTCAAATTCTTGTAGTTCCTTGTTTTTGCTTCCCCTGTTGATTTGAACTTCTCTAAGAACTCCTTATTTATTAAAGCCTGAGACTTGCAACCATTTCAGCTGTAATCCACTATCATATTGGAGCCCTGTTGATGTGGTGGTAAAGAGTGAAGGAGGAGAAGTTTTTAAAAATCTTACAGTTAGAGAGACCATCAAAATTCATCAAAACGTACATCTGAAATACATGTAGGCTATTGTACAGGAGCCATATCATAATAAAGGTGTTAAAAAATTAATTTAATTTAATTTAAAAGTTTAAAAAAATCGTAAAACAAAGACTATAAAGTACATCACTTTGGAAATAAGCTCTGGGTTGTTTTCAAAATAAAATCTGTGCAATAAAGAAAAATCTTACGGTTAAACCTCACTCTTTTAGTAGGCCTGTGTCCTTCGGCTATGACCTTCAAAATTTTTTACCTATTTTTTTCCTCCTTCCCCAACTTAAATGAGACAGGGAAGCTAAAGAAAACTGGAGCGGGGTCATTGTCCTTCCATCCACATGAGATAAGGCTCTGGTAAAGTCTTATTTCCTGGGTAGTAAGTCTTTTTATGGAACATGCGCTGGGCTTATTTTAAAATGGTGACATTCCCTTCCTCTTGCTAAAGTTATGAGGTGATTTTTTTGGCATTGTATCATGAGAACTGGTGGAGTTCCAGCTGGTGAAACCTATAAAACCTGGGGTTCTCCCTAAGACTAGGTCCCTGAGGAGTTCATCACCCTCTAGCTAGGTCACAGTTAGCCTTCAGAAATTCATCAAAATTATCATTATTCGTCTTATGTTGTTTAATTTATGTTTCAACTTTTGTATTTAATAAATATTTATTGATTAGATAGTATATACCAGAAACATTTTCAAAGACTACATATCAGTGGTGAAGAAGATAGAAGAATTTATTTTCTAATGGAGGAAGAGAGGCAAATAAAAAGATAACTATGAAACAGAGAGATAAGTGCTATCATGTGGTAAGTCTAGGGTAGTATGAAAATACATTTCTCTTAATTTGTACTGGATTTTATTTTCAGATTATCCACAGAGGATAAAGCACAAAAATAATGAGACAGCTGTATTGGGAGAAAATGTGACAATTTTCTGCAATTTAACAACTCCAGCAGATGTTGTTCAAATTACCTGGCAGAAGATTCAAGATTCTTTGCCACAAAATATTGGCACATATAGCAGTAAATATGGAGAAAAGATTCTTCCACCATATATAGATCGGCTGCACTGTGAGGCCATTGAATTGAATTGTTCATTCATAACTATCCGTGAAGTGACATTTGAAGATGAAGCCTGCTACAAATGCTTATTTAATATTTTCCCACATGGACGCTATGGAGGACAAATCTGCCTTAACATTATAAGTATATAAACTTTTTATGTGGAGTCAAAATCATGGGGATGTGGTCTTTGAAGTTTAAGATCCAGAGAAAGAATTTTAGAAAAGGAACAACAATAATAGAGTTCATTCAGGCAAAGTCCTTTATTTTACAGAAGAACAGAACAGGAGCCAATGATGGTCACATGCTTTGCCTATTTCCACACAATGCAAGACCTAACACAGCTTTTAGGTTTTCAGACTTCTTATCAGACTTTTTGGTACTACACTGCACTGCCTTTAGTCCACTGGATGAATCTCATGAATGGCATTAGGATTTTCGCTGGGAAAATAGAGGAGAAGAAAAAGAGACAGTAGAGGAGAAAGAGGAAAAAAGATGCTAAGAGAATAAGAATTTCCCAATCTTCAAATTAACAGACCATTGAAGGGATAGTGATAGTGTCATACTGTTCCCTCATTATGTTTCTATAAATTTAAAGTATTAAGGGTTTATATAATTTAAGTTTAAGGCTGAATGGAAATAGAGATACCAATTGTCCCTCTCAAACTGGAGGATAGTGGGTGTAGGAGGTAGAATTGGGAGCTTTTGTAAAAATGTGGGGAGAGGTATTTGAGATGGACATGTTTTCAACATTTTATTTTCATAGAAAAATTTATTGGCGAGTCCACCTCTAACACCATAGAAATCTAGGATGACGTATTTTTATATTAATTTTGTTTCTCTCTCTCTTTCTTTTTTGCCTCAGCTCTATCTGAATTAAGAACTGAACTCCAGTCCAATCTTGACTGTGAAGATTTTCTTAGATTTACTTACTCAGCTGTGGGAAAACCTGCTCCTCAAATATCTCTTTTCCCATTACAAGTCTTGATTAATCCACCAGAGGAATCCCTTGCTCTGAACCCCAATGGCACAGTCACTGTCACTAAAGTGTATAACGTCTCCTTAGAGACTGTGAGGTCCCTCAGACTCCAACACCTGACTGTGCACATGGATCATCCTCTGAAGAATGAAAAGAAGATCATTCCTCTGACAGTCAAACAAGAATGTAAGTAGAAGTAATAACCAACAGTGGGGAATATTCACCTTTAAAATTCACACAAGTATTTGTGTGGCCATCTATTTGTAAAACTATAAATCAGGATAATACACCCACATGGTTAAGAGAATCAAATAATGAAGATAGGATCTACCCCAGCCCTGCTTCAGGGGTATCTGTTCTTATACTGCAAAATTTAAAAAAAAATATTTATTTTTTCTCTTTTTGTTGGGGAGGTAATTAGTTTTATTTTTTTTAATGGAGGTACTAGGGATTGAACCCAAGACCTTGTGCATGCTAAGCACACACTCTACTACTGAGCTATACCCCACTTACATGGTAAATTTTTAATTGATCTCCATTACATATTTTTCCCTAAATTTCTGCTACAGTCAATGAAGATTAGGCTCCTTCAACTTTTGTTCCTTTCATAAAGTCCCTTTCCTTCTCAATATAGTTCTTTTGCTGCTTAAACTCTGCAACTTTCAACAGTATGGTTAAACCTTTTTTCTTTTTCATTCACCATAGAAAGCCTTTGTTAGCTACCACTTCTGCTTGCCCATCTTCCTTTCAAGCTTTGTCAATGGTATCTTCTGTTTCAAAGCCATAATTCAAAACAGATAACTTCCCTAAAGAATTTAAATAATAATTCAAATATATACATTTCTGTAGAATTTAAATAATTAAATATTCCACCTAATAATCTTTTAAAATGAGAACCTTTAATCTCTATATATTCAGTACAAATACTGATGTATTTGGGTTTTAATTCGCCACCTTACTATTTATTATCTGACCAGTTTTATGTCTTTTTTTTCTCTTCTTGAATTCCTGTGGATTAATTATTTATTTTTATTTCATTTCCCCTCCTCTGATAGTTGGTTAACTATACATTTCTATATCCATCTTTAAGTGGTTGACTTGGAAATTATGCATCCTTAAAATCCTATCTTATTATCTAATTTTATACGAGCTATTACCTTTTCATCTTTTACAACTGCATTTCCATAGCTTCATTGTCAACAGAGCTCTTGTCATCATGTTCAGAAATTAATGTGCTTTGACCCCAGTTTCTAGATGTGAGAAAGCCCAGTTTCCTGCCCTCATTACATAGTCTTAAATATATTGTATAGAAATAGAGAAGAGCTCCTGGCTTATCTGCCAGCTAGAGTTTCCATCTCTTCCTCCAGAAGATATCCGCCTCCTGAAGAAAAGTAGACATTCTACTCACATTCTAGCATTTCCCCACACTTTCTGGATACCTTTATGTTTGAGTAAATACTACAGAATAAGTTTAGATGTCAGTTATGGTGGGTGAATCCTGCTTACCTCTTAATCTATGATAATATCACATCACTATATCACAGATAATGATAGTCATTGTTCTATGGTATTAACTATAAATTAGTCTATTTTTATATTATGTTTTCCATAGGCAATAAAATAATAATTTTTCTCTTAAGTTTATCAGTTCTTTTTATCCAATTTTTGTTAGTTTCAAGGCTCACAAATTTTGTTCTTTGGAGGGCCAACTAACCATACCAGTCACTGTATGTGACTGTCATCATTTGTTTAATTCAGTGGATAACCATTGAAGTCACTCATTAGGAGTTCTTTTAATAGATGTGTCTGTAATAATATTAGGTTGAACCATGTGATATTGATAATATTTCAATCTTTTTATCTATAAAATTAGTTATTTTATAAGGTTAAATCTAATATAATTAGGGAATATCATTTGACCATTATTAAGACAAGGCTAACAAAGCTTCCTATTATGAAACTTCCACTAACTTTGAGGGCTTTTCCCACTTTTTAATACCTGGGAATTTGATCAGTTCCTCCTTTCAGAGCAAACATGCCAAATTCTCAACTTTATTCCAAATTGCAAAGAGCTGGATTTTCTCTTTTCACCTCCCTTCCAACTTTTCCTTTTGAGTTAGGACAAGAATACATTGGATCTTGTGGCTGAAGGTCCAATGACAAACCAAACAATCTTTACCATTTTCTAGTGTCAAAGAATAATGTACTCTCTCCTTTCTGTTTAAACAAGGGACCCAAGGCAGTCATGCCTTCTCTACATTTTAGAGCAAGTGCTCTCATTCCTTTATAGAAGCCTAGAGTTTTGGTGACTATCTTGCCATGAAGTATCCCACTTAAATATCCTAATGAGTTACTAGGAGATGCAAAGAAATGATTCCATGCATCTGATAAAGAAATAACATTTCTCTGGGTTGTCACAGAGCTTCAGACAGTTAAGCCTATAGTTGTGTCATCCTTACCTTCAAAATACTATATACTTTTTAAATGAAGTTAAGTTGATTTACAGCTTTGTGTTAGTTTCTGGCATACAGCATACAGCATACAGTCGTACATATATATACATATTCTTTTTCATATTCTTTTTTATTATAGGTTATTACATCATATTGAATATAGTTCCCTGTGCTATACTTTAAGACTTTGTTATTTATTTATATTATGTATAGTAGTTTGTATTTGCTAACCCTAAACTCCTAATTTATCCCTTCCCTCCTTTCCCTTTTGGTAACCATAAGTTTGTTTTCTACCTTTGAATGTGTTTCTGTTTTGTAAATAAATTCATTTGTCTCATTTTTTTAGATTCCACATATAAGTGATATCATGTGATTATTTGTTTTTCACTGTCTGACTTACTTCACTTAGTATGACAATCTCTAGTCCATCCATGTTGCTGCAAATGGCATTATTTCATTCTTTTTTATGGTTAAGTAGTATTTCATTGTATATATTATTGTGTATATATTCTTTTTAATGGCTGAGTAGTATTTCATTGTATATATGTATGTGATATATTATAGCACTATATATATATATATATATATATATACACCACAACTTCTTTATCCATTCATCTATCTATGGACATTTAGATTGCTTCTATGTCTTGGCTATTGTAAACAGTGCTGCTATGAAAATTGGGGTGCATGTATCTTTTCCAATTGCCGTTTTCTCAGGATATATGCCCAGGAATGGGATTGCTGGATCATATGGTAACTCTATTTTTAGTTTTTTAAGAAATCTCCATACTTTTGTCCATGGTGGCTGCACCAAATAATATTTTCACCAACAGTGTAGGAGGGTTCCCTTTTCCCCACACCCTCTCCAGCATTTATTGTTTGTGGACTTTTTAACAATGGCTACTCCGACCAGTGTGAAGTGATACCTCATAGCAGTTTTGATTTGCATTTCTCTGATAGTTAACTATATTGAGCATCTTTTCATAACTTATATTTTAACTTAAGTCTTAAATCATAGCCTAAGGCATTTTAAGTCTCATCCCTTGACCTTTATTTCTGGATGGTTTTTCAAACTAGTGGGCTACATCTCAGATTTCTGGAAGTTAACAAACACATGTACATATTTTGCTGAAACATACCCTCTTCTGTTAAAGCCTTAGCTTTTTCAAATCACATATTATCAGAAGATGTAATGGCTTAAACAATATATTTCCTCTCTCTCTTTTTCAAATTACCTTAATGATTTCCCTGAAGGATTTAGGTATAATGAGTCTAGGGTTTTTGTGTCTCTCCCACTTCAGACTCCAATATGCATGAACAGAGTTGCAACAAATTTCAATATTAAATATGAACTGAAGGATTGACAGACATCACTTGGGCAAATCAAACAAAATTTATTTATCTAAAGAACATCAAAATATACAGCAAAGGGATTAGCAACATTCTTCAAGGGAGATATCAACTTCTTCTGCAAATCAGCTTAATAATATCAGAGTAGACCAGCTAGCTAATACTAATCACACTGTAAGTGTTTAGTATTCAGATAATAACACTTCAATTTCTAGACGTTAAAATGAGAGTGAAATATTTTCTTTTTCCAGAATACTCATTGAGAAGGCAACTACTTTATTACAGATCATTTTAGAAACTAGACTATAGTACTTCAGCGTATCTTCTGCAGAAAGCACAAGCTAATGACTTTTTCAGAATCTGATTTGATAGGACAGCCTGCAATTGAACTTAAGGTGTTTAATTTTGAGTTTTATATCTTGATAGCTTTCATAAAATTGCTATGGGTGGGTGACAATATTAAATGTCAGTTTTGTAAGAAGATATCTTGTTTTATTAAGATAACTTTACATAATTTATATTTTTGTTTTTTATAATGATGAAAAGGTTAAAATATCTCCATAATCTGTCACATTCACCAAGACCCAAAAAGCATCACTAGCCTTCCATGATGTTGAATCATAAAGTTTAAATGAGTGAAGGAGACATCACAGTTTTTGGAAATCTAACAGTTTGCAAATAGCCAACTACAAGATGGTTGGAATGAGCACTTTAGTAAGCAGTCCAGATGGGCTAAACATAACCTTATTTAGGCCTAGGACATCTCATCAATCTCTGAATTAAGCAATCTCTGGGTTAATCTAAGTAAAGCGCAAAATGATGACTAACACAAAATGAGACTATTGTAAAGCATAATACACTCAGGTCAACACAAACCACTCTCTTTCATTATTTTCAACCTCTCCAGGCTATGCAACGTGGTTCAACTCAATGCTTAGAATTAGAACAACCAGTGATTTTCTTAGTGAGTCTGGTGGTCATGCTAACAGGCCACAGGATATATCCTACAGTCTTATAATGCTTTTACATGTGATTGACAGCTTGCTCTTTATACGACTTTAGTTTAATCATCCTTCTTCCCTCATAACTTCTAGAGTATTTTTCCACTGCCTTGACCATCCATTGTTATTGATGAGAAGTCAAATGTCAATCTGAAAATTGCAATAGTAAATATTATTGTATCTTCTCTTTGGTAGCATAGTATCTTCTCTTTATTGTTCGAGTTTTGAAACTTCCTAGTGCTATTTTTAGTTGTCTTTTTTTTTAATCTTTGATGTGATGGGTATTTGGTGAGTTCATTCAATCTGGAGACTCCAATCCTTCAACTCTGAATATTTCCTCATTTCCTTGAGAATTTCCCCCCTGTTCATTTAACATTCTCTTTTGATAAACCTCGATTAAGTGGGCAATAAAACATGTAGATTGGATTTTATATTATTTTATTATTTAATATTCATATCTCTTTTTCTTTTCTTTAAGCTATCTGGGAGATTTTCTAAAATTTGTCTTCAAACTCTTTAATTCAATTTTCCTTCTTTTGACAATCAGGTTTATAATTCTGAACTGCCTTTACAATTTAAAATTAATGTCACAAATTAAAGTTATTTTAAATCATCCCGTTTGTTATCTCCACCAATCCCCTCCTCACCTCCACTACCATCATTTTAATTTTATGTTTCTTTTACTCAGTATTTCTCACTTTGATTACAGTCTACAATCAAAGTCCTCTGAGCCTTGACTGAAAGTTTACAGACTCTTTATTTGGTTTATTGTGTCTTGTGAAGAGATTAATTTTCCTTAAAGAAAAAGATCCAACAATCCTGTAGTTGGCTGCTGAAGAGAACAGGCAGCAATTAGCCAGGAGACTCTAAAAGCCAGAATGTGGAGGCCTTTTACTCTGGTGCCTAGTTATTCCCAAATGTTAAGTAAATTTCTTTCCCTCCATGTTTTTTGCCTGAGGGGTAAACATTTGTCTGTCCAAAGTTGTGCTTTGGGATATGGAAGTGGATGCTTTTGACTGCAACTTTTATTCTGTGATTCACTCTTCCTCTCTTTATCTTCTGAATCCTGAGCCTTTCCAGGCTCTCCAGGCTCTCTCTGCTCATACAGTCTCCTTTGTACGTAGCCGAGCCTGCAGTGACTTTCATCCTGCACCTTTATAGGCCATTCCTCTATGCTTTTTACATCTTTCATAAGTTTGTTTAAACCTTTTGCTAATGAAGATCTCTCTTCTACTTGTTATTTTTGGTTTAATCATTTTATTTTTGTTACTATTATTTTCATGGAGCCTCAGGAAAGAGTAGAAATAACTATTTTTGTTACATGTATCTCTTGAAACTGGAGTTAATCAGCATTTTTTTGTTTCCTAGTAAATTTCCCCAAATTATGAGAATGAATTATGCCAATTGAATAGCACATGTATCACCCATCAAACTATTGGGTAGATTATTCTGGTTAATTTCACTTCTCACTGAGATATAAATGTCTGTAAAAAGTAACATCAATTCAGAAGAGGACTTCTCCTTGCTTAGTTTTGTAACAAGTATTTGTGGTATAAATCAGTGATTCTGCTGAAACCTTGTATAGAGTTTTTTCCGCTGTGTTCTGTTGCCATTGACTTCAGAGCTGTGTTCATATTTTCATGCCAAATTCTTCCCATTTAGCTTCCTCCACCAAATTTGAATGAGCTATGTAGCGTCTCATTGAAAAAAGAACATAGTTAAAACTAGAAACTGAGACAAAGTGATAGCTGAACAGTCAAAAATAAACGGCACAACGTTCCTCAACTAAAACACATAGACTTTCTAGTAGTATTTCAGGGAAGAAGTAATTGCTAACAAGGATTTCTCTTTTCCTTCAATGGTACTGGAAAATTAAAGCAGCAAATTAAAAAGGAATGAGAGTTTACAATGAGCAGAAAAATGACATCAATCTGACAATCAGAAAGAGGACAAAAACAGCCAATCACGAGAAGACCTAAGAATGTAAAATGCACAGTAGTTCATGCCATTTAATATAAGTGCAAATTTCCTAAAAGTCTATCCACAAAGTATAGGTTCATTTTTATATTACATTTAAGAAATACCATTGATAATCATAAAAAATGGCCTTTGTTAAGTTTAAATTGCAACAAAAGATAACATTATGTTCAGAAGTCTACATAGAAAGAAGTGAAGTTTATAATGCAATTTTAAAACATTGTGGTCAAAATAGCTACTGTAAAAGTGTTGATACTCAAAATTTTACAATTTGTGTTTTACTTAAGAGTACAGACCCTAGAATCAGACAGAACAGCACTTGCTCCCCAGTTTTGTCACCTAATCACTGTAGTTTTGGGCAATTTTCTTACATTTCAATGCCTCCATTTTGCCATTTGTACCAAATAACTGTGCTCACCTAGTTGATGTAAACAATTGGAGGGGTGTCCCCAATGTTCATAGCAGCACTATTTACGATAGACAAGACATGGAAGCAACCTAAATGTCCATCAAAAGGTGATGGGATAGAGAAGTTGTGGTATATATATACAATGGAGTACTACCCAGCTATAAAAAAGAATGAAATAATGCCATTTGCAGCAACATGGATCAACCTGGAGATCATCTTCATTCTCAGTGAAGTAAGCCAGAAAGAGAAAGAAAAATGCTGTAATATCACTCATGTGGAACCTGAAAAAAGGACATAAATAAACTTATTTACAAGCCAGAAACAGACTCACATAGAAAACAAACTTATAGTTACCAGGGGGAAAGGGAGTGGGAAGGAATAAATTGGGAGTTTGAGGTTTGCAGACACTAATTACTACATATAAAATAGATAAACAACGAGTTTCTTCTGTATAGCACAGGGAACTATGTTCAATATCTTGTAGTAACCTATAATGAAAAAGAATATGAAAGGGAGTATATATACATATATATGTATGACTGAAACATTATGCTGTACACCAGAAACTGACACAACATTGTAAACTGAATATACTTTAATAAAAAAATGAAGAGGTTGAAAAAGTATTCCTTTCTTCCCTTTTAGGTTCTTTGGTGAGTCTAATAATTAAAATTGTATGACAGATTAACAGGACAAAAACAAACAAAAGTTTAGTAACATGTATACATGGGAGATACCCAAGAAAACTGAGCAGGTCTTTGAAAGGACTGAAGACATCATGTAAAGTACCATCTTCAGCTAAAGACAAAAGAAGATGGTGGGGTGGGGAGTTAGTTATGGGAGGTTACCAGGAAAAGCACTATAAACAAGGGTAAGTTTATTATGTAGATTTAAATTGTTGCCTCCTCAATTGACAAGTTTCTAGAGATTTAGGGTCATCCACCTCCTCCTGGAACAAATGGAGATTTCTCTTATATACATGAACATGTCTGTTACAAAAAGGGTAAGTTCTACTTGATTTTCAGTGTTTCTCCTGTGTTTGCAGCTTCTTACAATCAGTCTAAAATAATCTTTATGTCAAAGAGACATATATTGGGGTGGCAAATATTGCTCCCCTACATAATCTTTATAAAATGCTTATCACATTGCTTAGACTATTAATCTTAAATACTAATTATTATTATAAATTTATTTTCTGAGGGTATTATGGAATCTTTGGAAATTTCATTTTAGTAATTGAATAATATTTCATCAAGTGAATGTATTACATTTTGCTTAATCATGTTTATGTGATTATATCTAAGTGAATATTTAAATGGCTATACTATTTGTTAATTCTTGAGAATGGTAGGATGATAATAAATGTTATCTGTCTTCGATTTGAATGCAGATTAGTATATTCTTTTATAAAATTCAGTATGGCAAGTAATCTAATAGTATCGATTTGAATGTCAACAAGGCAATGGTAAATCAAGGGCATTGCAGTTCAAAGGTACCAAAATGACAGTACAGTGTATAAAAAGAGGTATGGTCCCAAAGAATGTGTTTCTGATTTGTGTTTTTCAGGTTCTGCTCGTTCTTCTTATACTCGGCTGCATATAGTTGGTGTGCTTATAATTTTTCTATGTATTTCATTTATCATCTGTATTGTTCTGAGAAAGAAAAAGTAAGTTTTATTACTACCTGTCCTGATAGAGAAGGTGAGTAAAATCAGGCTAGTTTCAAATCTGGAAAAAAATAACCCAAGGGCTCTGGATCATAAAAAGAATCATGGAAAACTCTTTTCCATATCCTTGGTGATTTTGCAGTCAAGGATTTATCCTTATTAAGATGATACTCTACTTGGGATTGTTACAAAGGTAGGGTGTTAGTAATCATTCATGCTTTTGGTAAATTGAGTTTAAGGTTCTTTCTTGAGGACAGATTTTGACAAGAGAGAGCATATAGACTTCAGACAACTGGTGGGAGGAGGACTACTGGGTGGTAAAAAAAGCCTGAGGTTGGAAGTTTGAGATAAATCTACCTGACAGAGCCACAGTAAGATGACAGTGGTCCTACTTTACAGGACTAGTATAATGAAATATCCATTCAGTGATTTAACAAATACTTCCTGAGGGTCTATGTATTGCATTGTTCCCAGTGTGAGAGACAGAGACACAACTGAAACAGACAAGTTCTTTGCCATCAGAAGCTAAAGTCCCAGTGGGGAGGGGTAGTCAAGAAAAGATAGAAGAAAATACTGGGTAGTGATAAGTACTATTTAGAAAACAAAGCAGAATGATATAATTGAAAAAGATCATGGGGCTAATTGATGTGGAGTGATCTCTTTGGGGAGATGACATTTAAACTGAGAACTAGGTCAGAAAAAAAGTCATGAGTAAAGTTCTTGGCAGAGCATTCCACGCAAAAAAGGAGTTAGTATAGGTCCTTCAGTGGGAATGAGCTTGGTGTGCCCCAAGAAAAATGAGAAGGTCAGTGTAACCTTTTGAAGTATAGAATAATACTTCAAAAAATAGGAATGGGGCCAGAACAGATAAGGCCCACAGTCCTGGACAGGCATTTGGGCTTTTAACTATCTGCAATATCAATCCATCGAAGTACTTAAAACCAAGGAGTACAAGGAACCAGATTTAAGTACCTGAAATTTACAGAGATGATAAGGGCCAGAGTTATAAATTTGGGAGTATAGTAGGAAATTTCTCCAGGAAATTTATAAATCATATCAAAACATTATTAAAAATCAGTGATCAAAAATATTATTGAAAAGATATTTTGTCTGTCAGGAGAGCTTCAATCTCTCAATTTTTAATTCAGAGCATGCTCTTACAATGGACTCCATTTGGGGGAGGGTTTGGGCTGATTCAACAATGGATCCATTACTGTCATTATATCTGTAGGTCAGAGAATGTGCTTCAAAACACGCTCCACCTGAGATAACCTAACTGGACACCCGAATGAGCCACACACCCGAATGAGCACAGGTAATTGGAAGATGCGTAATTTTTGTTGTCATTGTATATACTTCAAATTTAAGACAACTAACCTTCCATATTAAATCTTCCATTTGGTAGCAGCAATCATTATTTTAAAAATAAATGGAAGAAAAAGATTGTTTACATATCCAGTTTCATGAATTACTGCTTTCAGATAAGGTTATATTAATATTAATGTCTTTGAATGTTTCTACTCATTCCCTGATTCACTGTCTATTCACTTCTCCCACTGTTACCAGTTTAATGACTGCTTTGACTTACGGGATTTTTTTCTGATTATTAAGTATGAGCATGTCTTATGTATTGTTAACCATTCAGGTTTCCTCTTCTGTAACATTCTTTTTTTTTTTTTAATTGAAGTACAATTAGTTATAATGTGTCAGTTTCTGGTGTACAGCATACTGTCCCAGTCATGCATATACATACATATATTCCTTTTCATATTCTTTCTTATTAAGGGTTATTACAAGATATTGAGTATGGTCCCCTGTGCTATACAGAAGGAATTTTTAGAATCTATTTTTATATATAGTGCCTAACATTTGCAAATCTCAAACTCCCAAATTTATCCCTTCCCATCTCCTGTCACCCAGTAACCATAAGATTGTTTACTATGTCTGCAAGTCTGTTTCTGTAATGTTGTTGTCTACATCTTCATATGATCTCTGTCTATATTTGCAGAAATTCTTTATATCCTAGATCCTTTATGTACTAGATACCGATTACTTCTCCCTATTTTGCATAACTCCATTAAATTTCTCAGTTTTATCATTAAAAGAAGTCTTTAATGTTTTGATGTTGTTAAATCCACATTTTTTCACCCAATAGTTTGAGTTTGGGATCTTATTTAAGAAGTCCTCATTCACCTAAATTCACAAAAATATAATCATATTTATTAGCTTCCTATTTTTTCTATTTTATATATAGGTATTTAAACCTTTGTACATAATGTAGACTTGATATATAGTATTAAATGTTGTTATATAATGATTCAGATTTCCCACCATCAGCTTCTATACAATCTGTTCTTCCCTTCTCTTACTTATGAACTCCATTTCCATCTCTCTCAGGTGGAACTTTTGTTCCATTGTTTAATTTTTTGTTTTTTTTTAAATGCATATTGTTTTTATTTCGACGACTTTTTGTTATGTGTTAAAATGTGATAGGGAGAGATTTCCCTCTTTTCTTTCTTAACTTGATATTTCAATTCAGAGATGCACAAGCACACGCATACGTCATGAACTAAGTTTACTAAGTTCTTTAAAAAATGTGGCTGGAATTTTGGTTAGTCCTACATTGAATTTTTAGATTAATTTAATTTTGGAAGTATCGATATCTTTACAGTGTAATTTGCTCCACCTATAAATATGTCATCCATTTATTCATGGACGCCTTTCAGGAAAATTTAAAAATTTTCTTTCTGCAGGGTTTATGTAATTTTTGTTAAGTTAATTCCCTGGTACTTTTAATCTGTTCACTATAATGAATGGTATCATTTTTAAATGAAATTTTCTAGCTGATTATTAGTGGTTTAGGAACAGTTATGGATTTTGAAGTTAACCTGTAGCTGGAAACCTTGCTAAACTCTATTTATTCAAAGCTTTTCTGTTGATCTAATGATTTTCCCTGTAAATAACCATCTGTCTTGCACATAATGACATTTTTGCTTTAAAACATTTCTGAATTTAAAGACCATGTCTAAAATTTATCTAAGTATGATATTTGCTACAGTTTTTGGCTGTTAAGCACATTATCAAGTTTAGGAGATGTTTCATTATTTCCATTTTCTGTGGTTTTATCATATATAGGTTGTTGAACTTAAGAAATAATTTTTTGTACCTGTTAAGACAATGATACAAATTTTCCAAAGCAGTCCACTAATATGATAAATTACATTGACAGATTTTCTAGTGCTAAACTATTCTGGGATTTTTTTTTCCGCTTTATAAGTAAAACACGACTATACTTTTATTTTTTGGCTTTAAAATAAAGATTACAAATTAGGCTTTGAAATTAACACTAGCCTCAAAGAAAGGGTTTAGTCATTTAGTATTTCTTCTTTTAGAAATATGTACGAGAGCGATTTCTTTTCCTTAACAACCATCTGGATTTATGGATGTTTTGGTAGTAGAATTCTTTCATTTCAACTGAGTTCCTTTCAAAATTGTTGGCTTATTCAGTTTTCAATTTCTCATAATTTTTTATCCTCTTACTTCTATTTTTTAGTTTGTTGGGGTAAGAACATTTAACATGAGCTCTATCCTCTTAACAAAATTTTTTAAGCATATGATGTAGTATTGTTGATTATCAGTACAACGTGGAGCAGATCTCTAGAACTTGTTTGTAAGTTGCTTAACTTATGCCCATTGATTAGTAACTCCCCATTTCTCTGTCTCCTCAGCCCCTGGCAACTACCATTTCACTCTCTGATTCTATGAATTCGATTATTTTAGGTACTTCACACAAGTGCAATCGTGCGGCGCCTGTCTTTTGTGACTGGCTTATTTTACTTAGCATAGTGCCCTTGAGGTTCAGCTATGTTGTCACATATTGCAGAATTTCCTTCTTTTTAAGGCTGCATAGTATTCCATTGTTTGTACATACCACATATCCTTTATCCATTCATTTCTGGATGAATATTTAGGTTGTTTCTACACCTTGGCTAATGTGCATAGTGCTGCAATGAACACAAGGGTGCTAATATCTCTTTTAGATCCTGATTTCAATTTTTTTTGCATAAATACCCAGAAGTGGGATTGGATTATATATAGTTCAATTTTAAATTTTTTGAGAAACCTCCATGGTGTTTTCCATAGTGGCCATACCATTTTGCATTCCCACCAGCAGCAAACAAGTGTTCCAACTTTTCCACATTCTCATCAACACTTGTTGTGTTTCGTTTTTTGATAATAGCCATGCTGACAGATGCCAGGTGATATCTCACTGTGGTATTGATCTTCATTTCCCTGATAATTAGTGTCATTGAGTATGTTTTCATATACTTGTTGGCCATTTATATCTTCTTTGAAGAAATATCTGTTCAAATCCTTAGCCTATTTGTTTGTTGGGTTATAGGGTTTTTTTTTGCTACTGAGTTTTAGTAATTTTTAAATATATTTTGGTGATAACCCTCATCAGATACATGGTCTGAAATAATTTTTCTCAGGATCATGTTATCTTTTATTACTAGCACTGATTAATTTAAAAACACACTTGGAAACTTGCCCTAAATAAAATAGAAACTAGTTTTAGAAACTTATTAGGCCAAATGATGTGACTGTAACCGGAAGAAATAAGGCTTAGAACAGTCCCATGTGCAAGCACTTCAGGGCTGCTACAAGACCTCTGAGATTCAGAAGGAGGACAAACCCTGAGAGTGACCAAATGCTGTCGCCATCCTAGAACTACTTGCCTGTGTACCTGAGCGATTATTTCCTGTTCCATAACTGGAAAACACATGAATAGGCTATGGTTTTAAATGTCATTAGTACAGCGAGAAACCAACATTTGCATGCTTGTGATGGGTTTTATGACTCTTAAAGACCTCTGGAAGTATTTCTCTTGTTCTGTAGGTTGGCCCTTACGCTGCTGATTTTTTCCTTCATTGTGCAGAAGTTTTTTAGCTTAATATAGTCCTGCTTGTCTATTTTTGTTTTTGTGGCCTGTACTTTTGGTGTCATTTCCATGAAGTCATTGCCAAGACCAATGTCATGAAGTTTTTTCCCTAGGAGTTTTCTAGGAGTTTAACAGTTTAAACTCTGACATTTAAGTTTTTAATTCATTTTGAGTTTATTTTTCTGTATGATGTAAAATAAAGGTCCAGTTGTATCCTTTTGCATGTGGATATCCAGTTTTCACAACATCATTTGTTCAAGAGACAGTCCTTTCCCCATTATGTGTCTTGGCACCTTGTCAAAGATCGGTTGACTGTATAGTGTAGATTTAATTCTGAGTTCTCTATTCTATTCCATTGATCCGTATGTCTCTCTTCATGCTAGTTCCAAGCTATTTTGATTACTGTAACCTTGTACTATATTCTGAAATCAAGAAGTGTGATACCTCCAGCTTCATTCTTCTTTCTCAAGGCTGATTTGGCTATTTGTGGGCTTTCTGTGTTCCATATGGATTATAGAATTGTTTTTCTATTTTAAAAAATGCTATGGGAATTTTGATAGGAATTGCACAAAAAACCTAATGCTACTTCTTAAGGAGCTATAAAAAGAAGCAAAAAACTGAGTCAAGAGTTAGGTGAAGGAAGGAAGTTACAAAGATTAAATAAAATAGAAAATAGAAAAAATCAACTAGACTAAGAGTTCGTTTTTGAAAAGATAAAATTGATAAACCATTAACTAGACTAACAAAAAAAGAGAGAAGACTCAAATAAATTAAATAAAAAATGAAAGAATAGACATTATGACTGATGCACAGAAATAAAAAATATCGTAAGAGACTGCTATGAAAAATTATATGCCAACAAACTGGATAACCTAGAAGAAATAGATAAATTCCTAGTAACATACAACCTATCAAAACTAAATCATGAAGAAGTAGAAAGTCTGAACAGAAATATAACCAGTATGGAGATTGAATCAGTAACCGAAAACCTCTGAACAAAGGGAAGTCCAGGACTAGATGGCTTCACTACAGAATCCCACCAAGCATTTAAACAAGAATTAATACTAGGGCTTCTCAAGCTCTTTCAAGAAATTGAGAAGGAGGCATCAGTTCCAAACTCATTTTACTAGGTCAGCTTTACCTTGATAGCAAAGCCAGACAAAGACATCACAAGAAAAGAAAAACTACTGGCCAATATCCTAAATATATATATATATATTTTACATATACATATATATATGTAAAAATCCTCAACAGGAAATTGAATTCAACAGCACATTAAAAGCCTCTTACAGGCTTGGACTTTGTCAAGATGGTGGAGTAGGGAGACCCTGAGCAAACCTCTGCCCATAGGCACACCAAAATTACAATGATTTACAGGGCAATTATAAATAAGGACAACTAAAAACTAGCAAAAAAAGATCTTCTACAGCTAAAGATATACAGATGGAATCACAATAAGGTGGTAAGAGGATGGGAGACGCAGTATAGTCAAGACTACACCTCCAGTTACGTGGACCCACAAACAGGAGGATAATCATAATTGCAGAGGTTACACCCAAGGAACCAGGGGTCCACCCCACATCAAACTCCCCTGCCTGGGGGTTTTTCACTGGGAAGACGAGTCCCCAGAACATCTGGCTTTGAAGGCCAGTGGGGCATGCATTCAGGAGAGCCAGAAAGCTGTAGGAAAGAGAGACTCCACTCTTAAAGGGCACACACAAAATCTCACACACTCAGAGACCCAAGGCAGAAGCAGTAATTGAAAGGAGCCTGGGTCAGACTCATTTGCTGATCTTGTAGAGCTTCCTGAAGAGGCAGGAGGCAACTGGCACTCACCCTGAGGACACAGATGCTGGCGAGACCTGGCCCTGCCCACCAGTGGGTCAGCACCAGTCCTGGGACTTGGTCTCACCCAACAGTGGGTAGGCACCAGCCCTGAGAACCCCAGGCCACCACAGTCAGACATACCAGAACCCAGTCCCACCCACCAGCAGGCAAAAATCAACCCATTAACTAAGAGACCTCTGCAGACAGCTGCAGTGGGAACTGGCCCTGCCCAGTGGTGGACAGGCATCATCCACAGGACCTCCTAGGCTCCAGTCCTGCCCATCAGTGGGCCAGCACTATCCCCAGGACCTCCTGAATACCACAGTCATCTGCAATAAGACACAAACCCACTAATCAATAGGCTGGCACCAGTTCCGGGACGTGGCTCCACCCACCAGTGTCTGTCTGGCAGACACTACACTAGGCAGGGCCTGACAATCAACTAGGCAAGGGGCCAGCCATTCTTACCAGTGACCCACTGTAGCCAGTCCTGCCACAATTAAAGGGCCTATGCAGTTCACCTAGAGGCATCCCTAGAGCATATACTTCTGTTTAACAGAAGGGAGTATGCTGCAGGGCACCATAAAACATCTTCTACATTAGGCCACTTTTCCAAGATCTGTAAATGTAACAAACATACCTAATACATAAACATAAAAACAGAAAATCAGGAAAAATGAAATGACAAAGGAATATATTCAAAATGAAGGAACGGGATAATAACTTAGAAGAAAAGCTAAGCAAAGTGGAGATAGGAAATCTACCTAATAAGAGTTCAAGGTAATAATCATGAAGATGCTCAATGAATTTGAGAGAAGAATGGATGAACACAGTAATAAGTTTGACAAAAAGTTAGAAAATGTAAAAAAGAGCTAAACAAAGTTGAAGAATATAATAACTTACATAAAAAATACACACTAGAAGGAATCAACAGCATATTAGATGACACAAAGGAATGGGTCAGCATACGAGGAGACAGAATAGTGGAAATCACTGATGCTGAACATGAAAAAGAAAAAATAACTTTAAAAAGTGAGGACAGTTTAAGAGACTTCTGGAACAACATCAGGGGTACCAACATTCTCATGATAAGAAACCCAGGAGGACAAGAGAAAGTGGCAGAGACTTATTTGAAGATATAATAGCTGAAAACTTCCCTCTCCTGGGAAAAGAACAAATATCCAGGTACAGGTTGCACAGACAGTCCCAAAGAGGAAAAACCCAAAAGAAGACTACACCGAGACACATTGTTTTTAAAATGGCAAAAATTAAAGACAGAATATTAAAAGCAGCCAAGGAAAAGCAAAATGTTATACACAAAGGAACTCCTGCTGACTTTTCAGCAGAAACTCTGCAGGCTAGAATGAATGCAGGCGTGATGTATTTAAAGTGACGAAAGGAAAAACCTACAAACAATAATACTCTACCCATCACGATTTTCATTCATATGTGATGGAGAAAGTAAAAATTTATACACAAGCAAAAGCTGAATAAGTGGAGCTGGGTCCTGACCCTCTAGTGGGCAGGGCTATGTCCAGGGGCATATCTAGAGGCATTTGTGGGCTCAGGAAGTCTGCTGATGGGTAGAGCTGTGTTCCCATCTGGTATATTGTTTGGCCTGAGGTGTCCCAGTACTTAAGCCTACAGGCTGTTGAGTGGAGCCAGCTCTTGGTGCTAATAATCCAAGCCAGATGTCAGCCTCCAGGGAAAGCTTATACAGATGAATACTCCCCAAATGTTCTCCACCAGCTTTTATTTCCCAAGGGGGAGCCACAGCCACACTCACCTCTCAGGAGACCTTCCAAAAACCAGCAGGCAGGTCTAGCCCAGGTTCCTATGAAATCACTGTCTCTTCCCCTGGTCCCAGTGCATGTGAGATTCTGTGTGTGATCCAAGAGAGTGAAGTCTCTGTTTCCCCCTATCCTATGGAGCTCCTGCAATTAAGCCCAGGTGGTCTTCAAAAACAAATGCTCTGCAGACTTCTTCTCTTGATGTTGGACCTCTGGGCCCACTCACCAGTGGGCAAGCACCAACCCCTCCTGTCAGGCCTGCACAAGCCTCTAGTCCAGCTTCACCTACCAAGGGGCAGATACCAGAAGTAAGAAAACAACAATCCCACAGCCTGTGGAAGGTGTCCACAAATGCAGGCCAGACTCTACCCTGGGACCAGCTGAACCCTGGTCCTTGAGTGACAAGATGGGAGTGCACTGCTGGGATGCATATGATAGCTCATACAAAGGGCCATTTCTTCAAGGTTGAGAAATGTAACAATTTCTTAGAAAGGTACAATTTGCCAAGACTAAACCAGAAGAAATAGAAAATATGAATAGACCAATTACCAGTACAGAAATCAAATCAGTAATTTTAAAACTCCCAATAAACTGCAGGACCAGATGACTTCACAGGTGAATTATACAAAACATTTAGAGAAAGGTTAACACCTATCCTTCTGAAACTATTCCAAGAAATTGCAGAGGAATGAACACTTCCAAATTCATTCTATGAGGCCACCATCATCCTGAGACCAAAATCAGACAAAGATATCACACACAAATAAAGAAAATTACAGGCCAATATCACTTATGAATATAGATGCAAAAATCCTCAAGAATATAATAGGAAATAGAAATATATAAAGCATTAAAAGGATCATACACCAAATCAAGTGAGATTTATCTCAGACAGGTAAGGATGATTCAGTATCCACAAATCAATCAATGTGATACATTATATTAACAAACTGAAGAATAAAAACCATATGATCATCTCAATTGATGCAGAAGAAGCTTTTGATAAAATTCAGCATCCATTTATGATAAAGACTCTTCATAAAGTGGGCATAGAGGGAACATACCTTAAAATAAAGGCCATAAGCTAACATCATACTCAGTGGGGAAAAGCTGAAAGCATTTCCTCTAAGATCTGGAACAAGACAGGAATGCCCACTCTCACCACTTTCATTCAACGTACTTTTGGAAGTCCTAGCCATAGCAGTATGAGAAGAAAAAGAAAAAAAAAAAAAAGGAATCCAAATTGGAAAAGAAGAAGTAAAACTGTCCCTGTTTACAAATAACATGATACTATACATAGAAAATCCTAAAGATGCTACCAAAAAAGTACTATAGCTCATCAATGAATTTGGTAAAGTTGCGGGATACAAAATCAATACACATAAGTCAGTTGCATTTCTATTCACTAAGAACAAAATAGCATAAAAAAGAAATTAAGGAAATGATTCCATTCACCACCCATCAAAAAGAATAAAATACCTAGGAATAAACCTACTAAGAGGCAAAGGATCTGACTCCAAAAACCACGAGACACTGAAGAAAGACACTGAAAATGACACAAGCAGATGGAATGAAATGCCATGTTCTTGGATTGGAAGAATCAATATTTTTAAAATGGCCATACTACCCAAGGCAATATACAGATTCAATGCAATGCCTATAAAATAACCAATGACATTTTCAGAGAACTGGAGCAAAAAATGTTAAAAGACCCTGAATAGACAAAACAATCTTGAGAAAGAAGAATGGAGCTGGGGAATCATGCTCCATGACTTTAGACCATGCTACAAAACTACAGTAATCAAAACAGTATGGTACTGCCACAAAAACAGAGACGCAGATCAACGGAACAGGATAGAAAGTCCAGAAATAAACGTACACACTTATGGTCAATTAATCTATAATAAAGGAGGCAAAAATATACAATGGAGAAAAGACAGTCTCTTCAATAAATGTTGCTGGGAAAACTAGACAGCTACTTCTAAAAGAATGAAATTAGAGCATTCTCTAACACCATATACAAAAACAAACTCAAAATGGATTAAAGTCCTAAATGTAAGACTGGATACTATAAAACTAGAGGAAAACATAGGCAGAACACTGTTTGACATAAATCACAGCAATATTTTTTTTCAAACAAGCTTCTAGAGTAATGGAAATAAAAGTAAAAATAAACAAATGAGACCTAATTAAACTTAAAAGCTTTTGCACAGCTAAAGATACCATTAACAAAATAAAAAGACAACCTACAGAATGGGAGAAAATATTTGCAAATGATGCAACTGACAAGGGACTAATTTCCAAAATATACAAACAGCTCATGTAGCTTAACATAAAAAACCCCAAACAACCCAATCAAAAAATGGGTAGAAGACCTAAATAGACATTTCTCCAAAGACATCCAGATGGCCAGCAGGCACATGAAAGAATGCTCAATATTGCTATTTATTAGAGAAATGCAAATAAAAACTACAATAATGTATCACCTCACACCAGTCAGAATGGCCATCACTAAAAATCTTCAAGTAATAAATGCTGAAGAGGGTGTGAAGAAAAGGAACCCTCCTACACTGTTGGTTTGAATGTTAATTGGTGCAGCCACTATGAAGGACAGTATGGAGGTTCCTTTAAAAATTAAAAATGCACTTACCATATGATCCAGCAATCACACTCCTGGGCATACATCCAGAGAAACTATAGTTGGAAAAGATACATGCACCTCAATGTTCACAGCAGCCCTATTTACAACAGCCAAGACATGGAAACAACCTAAGTGTCCATCACCAGATGAATGAAAAAAGATGTGGTATCTATCTATCTATCTATATCTCTATATATTTCTGTCTCTCTCCATATATGAAATAATGGAATGTTACTGAGTCATACAAAACAATAAGTAATGCCATTTGCAGCAACATGGATGGGCCCAGAGACTATCATATTAAGTGGAGGAAGCCAGGCAGAGAAAGAATACTATCATATGATGTCACTTATATGTGCAATTTTTAAAGAAATGATACAAATTTTATTTACAAACCAGAAATAGATTCATGGATATAGAAAAAAAAAAACCACTGGTTATAAAAAAGGAAAGGGGAGAGGGATAGATTAGGAGTTTAGGATTAACAGATACACATTATTATATATAAAATAGATAAACAATAAGGACCTACTGTATAGCACAATTAGTTGTAATAAGCTGTAATGAAAAGAAACTGAAAAAATATATATGTATGTATATGTATAACTGAATTGCTTTGCTGTATACCTGAAACTGACATTGTAAATCGATTAAACTTCAATAAAAAATAAGAAATAAAATAAGACAGAGAAATAAAATAAGACAGAGTGGCTGAATGAAAAGAAAAGCCCATATATATATGCTACTTACAAGAAACTCATGTCAGATCTAAAGATACACTAGCCGGAAGGTACGGGGATGGAAAAGGTATTCCACACAAATGGAAATCAAAAGAAAGCTGGGGATGTGATACTTGTATCAGACAAAATAGGCTTTGAAACAAAGATGTAACAAGACACAAAGAAGGACATTACACATTGATAAAGGGATCAATCCAACAGGAACGTGTAACAATTGCAAACATATATACACTCAACCTAGGAGCACCTAAATATATAAAGGAAATAGTAACATACATAAAGGGAGAAATTTACACTGATACAGTAACAGTAAGGGACATTAACACCCCACTTATATCAATGGACAGATCGTCCAGACAGAAAAATAATAATGATATAGTGGCCTTAAAAAACATTTCAGACCAAGTGAACTTAGTAGATCTATACAGAACATTCCATCCGAAGCAGCAGAATACATATTCTTTTCAAGTGCATATGGAACATTCTCCAGGATAGATCACGTGCTAATTCATAGAAGAATTCAAGTAGCAGTAAGTGTAAGAAGATTGAAATCACATGAAGCATCTTTTCTAACCCTGAGGCTATTAAACTAAAAACCAACTCTAAGAAAAAAATTGCATAAAACACAAACACATGGAGGCTAAACAATATGCTACTAAATAGCCAACGAATCATTAAATCACAAAGAAGAAATTTTAAAAAACATCTGGAGACAAATGAAAACACAATAATACAAAATATATGGGACACAGCCAAAGCTTTCTGAGAGGGGAGTTCAAATGATATGAGTGTACCTCAGGGAACAAGAAAAATCTCAAATAACAATCTGATCTTACACTTAATGGAACTAGAAAATTAAGAACAAACAAGACCTAAAGTTAATAGAGGGAAAGAAGTCATAAAGATCAGAGCAGAAATACATGAAATAGACTTAAAAAATAGAAAAGATCAATGAAACTCATTGCTGGTTCTTTGAAAAGATAAACAAAATTGATAAACCTTTAGTCAGACACATCAAGAAAAGAGAAGTGTTCCAAATAAATAAAATTGGAAATGAAAGAGAAGTTATGACTGACACCACAGAAATACAAAGAATCATAAGAGACTACTATGAGCAACTATATGCCAATAAAATGGACAACCTAGAAGAAATGGAGAAATTTCAGAAATGTGCACTTTCCTAAGACTAAACCAGGAAGAAATAGAAAATGTGAATAGACCAATTACCAGTACGGAAATCAAATCAGTAACTTAAAAACTCCCAACAAACAAAAGACCAGGACCAGATAAATCACAGGTGAATTCTATCAAACAGTTAGAGAAGAGTTAACTCTTATCCTCCCCAAATTTTTTTCAAAAAATGCAGAATACGGTTTGTTTCTGAACTCATTTATGAGGACAGCATCACCTGGATACCTAAACCAGATAAATATATCACACAAAAAGGAAAATTATAGGCCAATATCACTGGTGAGCATAAATGCAACTTTCCTCAACAAAATATTAGCAAACTAAATTAAACAATATTTAAAAAGAATCATGCACCATGATCAAATAGGATTGATCCCAGGAATGTAAAGATGGTACAATACCTACAATTCAACCAGTGTGATACACCACAATAACAAACTGAGGAATAAAAACCATATTATGATCGCAACAGATGAAGAAATAGCTTTTGATAAAATTCAACATCCATTTATGATAAAAACTCTTCAGAAAGTAGGTATAGAAGGAACTAACCTCAGCATAATAAAAGCCATATATGGTAAGTCCACAGCTAGGCATGCACTCTGCCACTGAGCTGTACCTTCACCCTTCTTCCAAAGAATTTTTAAAGTAATATTTATTTTCCATGATGGCAGGAAATTTTTTCCCCTCTTTGGTTCACTCATCTGTATCCCAAGTCTCTATCTTTTGTGTTTTCATCTTATTCATACGTGTCATAGTTACTAATAGGGCATTTTTTTCCATTTAATTTTTTACCTTTATATGTCATTTTGGTAATATTTTTCTATTTTCTCCTGTGCTGTCTTTCATTAGGTTAAATATTCTTTTTCTAGTTTGAGTCATACATTATGCTATTCTTTTGATGCTTTGCCCTAACTTACTAAGAATAATACTTATATTTATTTTTTAATGTCTATTTCTTAAGCATATACATCTTGGCATAATTCTCACCTACTTCTCATAATCTTATTACCTAAACCCTTATGTCCTTCCATGTAGGTTTGAATTTTTGTATTATTTTATTATAGATACATGATTTGGGGGAATCTTGCTTTTTTAGGCAGTTACAAATTTTGATAAGTTATATGTCCTTTCTGCATATCTTTCTATGTAGCATCCTCCTGGGTTCATTTTTCTTTTTTCCAGAATGCTTTTTTCAAAAGTGTTTTCAAGGAGAGTCCTGATATAATACATTTTCTGAGGTTTATATGCTTAACAAAATCTTTTTTCATCCTGTCATTTTGTAATATTTTGCTCTTAAAATTTAGGACAGAGTCTTCCAGTAGTTTTAAAAAATTGAAGTCCCACAAAATATCATCTACACAATTGGGAAAGAAAAGAATAGAGAAAGATTAAAAATGAAGAGGAAGAGATAAAACAAAAAATAATCTAACAGAATGATGTACACATGTTTAGGAAAAGCCATGTATAAAAATGTTTATAGCACCACTATTAAAAATAATCCCCAAATGGAAAACACACAAATGTCTAGTAACAGTAAAGTAGTAAATAAATGTGGTGTTTACAGAATGGGATAGTATACAGCAGTGAGAATGAATGACTCACAGCGACATGCAAAATCATGGATGAATTTTTCAAATCTACTGTTGAGTGAAAGAACCCAGATACAAGTGAGGACATACTCCATGACGTCATTTATATCAAGTTCACTAACAGGCAGGCCTATTTCATGATGCTAAGAGTAAGAGAGCAGTGGGTGGTGGCAGAGGCAGTAGTGCAGGAAGAGTGAGCAAAGAGGGTGGAACCGGCTCTGTGGGGCTGGGAACCGTCAGGGTTTTATCTGCTCACAGCTATGCGAGCATGTTTACTCTATGGCAATTCAAACTGTGTACTCATGAGGTATGCACTTTCCTCTATGAATAACACAATCAAAAGTGAAAAGTATTTTTTAAAATATACCTTTGTAGCAATATTTATAAAAGGCAAAGTGGAAGTCAAAGCTGATTTTCTTTAATATTTTGAAAATTAGCTCATTGCATCCAGCACTGCCTTGTGACAAAGTCACTTTGTTTCTTTTCTTCAGTGTCTCTACTTTTCATTTTTGAAGCTTTAAGAATTTTCTCTTCGATTTCCTTACTTTGATCTTCTTCATTTCATTATAATATGTCCTTAAGTTGGCTTTCTCTTATAAATGCCTGTTTGCCACTCTGTGAATCTTTTGGTCCTTTCAATGTGTACTTTATGTTAATGTTTTTCTGAAAAAAAAAAATCAGTCATTTTTTATTTACAGCCCTGGGATTTACAGCCCCATGAATCCTTAAGTAAAGGCTCTGTTCCAGCACCTTGTCAGAGGGGTGCTGGTGGGCAAACAGGAAAGGCTTTAGGAATTGAGCACTTCATTGATCTGTTTGTCTTTGTTTATTTTTTAAGAGCCAAGAACTCTGGAACTTGTTAAAATAAGAAGAATCCTCAGCATCAACGCAAGTGTTAGAAAATGCCTCACAGAAAAGAAATCCAGTCACACTGGTGAAAGAGCGACGTTGACGGCTTAAAGATACAATTTGGTTCTGGATAAAAATAAATATACATTTGTTTTTTGTAAAGTGCTTCTTGGTTAGATTCGGCTTCAAAATATTTGCATTTTTCAGAGGTGGTAACTGGGGAAACTGTAACACTGCTCAAAAATCATTTCCTACATGCCTGCTCCACAGCGCAGACTGCCATTCCTCCCAGCGCGAATGCCGTGAAACGCTTCACGTCCTCCGATCTCGCCCTGTATCCTTTCTCTCTGTAAGATGAAAATGGGAAAAGTGTATATTTTTTTCAAACACTTTCTCCGTTTCCCCAGTTGCCATCTCTGAAAAATTCGAACTGCTTGAAGATAGAAAAAAGATGAGCATGTTTTTAAAAGGCATTTAATTGCCTAGCACTAACCTACCTGGCCTCGGCTCCTTTGTGTGTGTGATGTGTGTAAGTGTGTGTATGTGTGTGTGCAGGGGAAAGTAAGGGGGCGGGGCAGGGGGAGGAGTGAGGGGCGGGGAATCACTGCGATTGCGGGGGGCTTCCTAGTGGCGAGGACCTTCCTCCAGCACCCCGGGTCTGGCGTGAGATCCCTCCGGACCTCCAGCTGAAGCCCGCCAGCGCGCGCGGCCGGGAGCGAGGATGGAGAGGCTGGTGAGCCGGGCCAGGCGAGGGAAAGAGGGCTCGGGGTGGGCGGTGTCGCGCCGGCGGCCCTGGGGCGGTGGCGGGCTGAGAGCGCCAGGCTGCGGCCCTCCTCAGGCTGGTCCGGAGCTGGGATTTTTGCTAGCGCTTTCCTCTCAGCGCTTATCCTTGCAGAGAAGCTGATTTTGCCTTCTAGCTGATGGTTTACAGGCCGTTCTGGCCATCCGGTTCTCTGTCTCAACGTGCTAGAGAAAGGATGCCGCCGGGCGGTGGCTCCGCAGGCGCTTCTCCGAAGACCATTGACATCCCTGGAGGGGAACTGGGCCTGGGGGTCGCGCGCTGGTGGCAGGGATAGAGGGTGCTGTATTGGCTCCGTTTAGGCCCTGAAAGCTGGGGTGGGGTTGTGAATTTCGGGATTACTGTCCCTGGGAGAGCTCGCTCCCTCCATGACGCTCCAGCCTCTTTCTCCATCCTCTGCGCCTTTGCCTTGGGAAGCCATAAACGATCGGCTACATCAGGGTTAAAACCCAGGCTATGAGAGACAGACATTTTGTTTATTCAGGATCTGTATACATGACAAAATGAAGGAGAGGGTTTTCATTTACACTGGTATAATTTTAGAAAACAATAAAAATTAAAATCCAAATACAGGTAATGCCTCAGGGTATATTTTTTTTCATATATAGTTTATTGGCAAGACCCCACAGCCGGTTATTTCAATGTCTTTCTTAACAAAGGCCTTCAAGTGATGTTTACCATGTGCTAGATGCTCTTAACCTTCATAACTATCCTTCAGAGGAGGAATTATTACCCTGTTTCACAAAGAAACAGGTAGAAAATGTCTCCAAGTCCATGTGACTGTGTAATATATGTCAGGGTCAGGATTTGGACCTAGAAGCTTTCAGGGAACGAGGTACGTATAGGGACAATGGAGCTGCCAGGCAGGCAGCTATCAGGTAAGAGCCAGGGCTCTGTAAACCCTGGCCCTCTTGTGAAGGGTTATTAAATGAACTTATCCATTTCCATTTCTGTATAATTTGATTAACCACGTAACACATGTTGGCATTTACCATATCTTAGGCACTGTATTAAATTCTCAGTGTAACCCAATGAGATAACAGCAACATTGATCTAGTACTTATTTCTATCAGTCACTGTTCCAAGAGCTTTACATATATGACCTCATTTAGTCTTTTTAACAGAAAGAAGGTTGGGAATATTTTTTCTGCATCTCAGAAATGTAAAATGATCTGTCCCAGCTTACACATCTAGTCTTTGTGCTTGCCTGAACTCAAGTCAGCCAGAGGAAATATGTATATATTTAATAGCAGGCCTTTCCTTCTAATTCCCTTTGCCTCAGTCACTGTGCTTCTGTTTCTTGACCACTGCTGGCTCCCAGTTCACATATCTTGTGTTTTGGCTTTCTCGCCTATCTTAAACCTCAGATTTTTCACGCTGAGAGACAAACTATTCTGCATTCCTCATCACAGCCTTTGCTAAAGCCTGGATTTCAATGTGGCATGATGGTTTAAAAAAAATTGATATGGGATTAGAATGCCAGAGAAAATGTTTTAGTTTCAGAAGCCAAAGTTGTTAAATAGCGAGAGCCTAAATATTTGAGTTTTAAAAGCCTAAATGCTGAAAGACCAAGGATAAACGTTCATCCAAGAAGGAGTTGATGGGAAGAATACAAGGTGATGGAGGTGGCAGCTTTTCTGACCCTAGGCTGGGGGAGCAAAGAGGGACTGACTAGTGTCTATGCTAAGACACCAGTTTGTGTCCTGAAAAGGATGCTTTGTGCCTGGTCCCCAGGAATGGGGAATTCAGGAGGATGGTAATAGAACTTGGTTGAAATTCAAGGGCAGAAAGCATCTGTGCCTTGCTTTCCTGTGTTTTCTGTTTCACTGTTCCCTTGCCGTGATGCCAAGGCCTCCCATTGCTAGGGACCACCATGATGAGAGACACGCTGCTGCTTTTCTGCCACAAAACCAAAGGTTTCCAAGTGGTTAAACTGTAGCTGCAACATTCCCTGACATAGCGATCAGATCAAAGCTTCCTTAGCCTTGTCCTCATCCAAATGCCCATTTCTGTCCTTTGCTTTCTGTCTTCAGGTGTTCAGGAGGCTCTTCTGTCATCTGTTCTCCTGCAAACTGATCTGGTTCTTGTCAGCTCTGATACTATGCGAGGCACAAGGTAAAGATACTCCATTGCCCTGCTTGGAATCCAGGAAACACAATTTCTAGAGTGGAGCCATTTGGCCACTATTGTTTGTGCTGTGCTGTTTCGTCTGTCTGCGTGGATTATTTCAACGTGTGATTCGTTTGGAAGAGTGGGAGTGGTTCTTTCTACTTTCCCCGTTTTTGTTATCAAAGACTTTGATATTTAGAAACTGTTTTCATAGACAAAACAGATGTAAAAATTCTTTCTAAATTAAGATTAATTTTTCATCTATCAAGTTGAATAATGATTAAAATAGTAATGCTCTATGTTTGTAAAGAATTGGGAATACTTGGGGGAGTATGAGTGAATAGGGCCTTTTTGGAAGGTAATTTAGCAATAAGCCTTAAAATTGGGCGTGTCCCTCTTTTACAGAAAAATATTAAAAATAATGAAATAGGGAGGTTACATAGGTTCACATAGTCTATTGCCTAAACCATACACCTGCACTGCCCACTTACCTGCTGAGTTTCCTACTTGTGTTAGACCTTTCTCCGTGATTCCATAAGACACCACCCCTCACCTTGCTGCTGGCCCGTTTGGTTTTTTTTTTATTGAAATATAGTCAGTTACAATGTGTCGATTTCTGGTGTACCCCATAATGCCCCAGGCATGCATATACATACGTATATTCCTTTTCATTAAAGGTTGTCACAGGATGTTGACTGTAGTTCCCTGTGCTACACAGAAGGAAGTGCTGCTGGGCTTTTATCTCCTCCTGTGTGCTGTTGCTCTCCATCAGCCTTCACGGGGTGGGAAGGGGTAGCGTCACACCATCTGCAGCACAGGATTTACGACTGGGGGACTCTAAATGGAATTTCATACAAGCAGCAAAGAATTGTAAACTTTCCACTAAATTATTTCTTCCATAGTCAAAGAGGAAAATCGCCCAAGGTGTTAAAACTCTAGCTTTGATACCCTTTTCTCCTCTCCATTCTAAAAGCAGCAATTTCTTCACATCTCTGCTCTGCAACATCTCAACCAATGTTTAGGAAACGCCGGTCCTAACAACGGATGTTGCCCTGGAACTTTGCACATCCACTGAGAGTACCCCTCACTAAAACCAGACTTACACGACACCCGGGGGTCCTGATTTGTACGTGTCGCTGTGCCCATCTGTTCATTCCTGATGTTCAGGGTTGTTGAGAGGATGTTGTTGGGCTGCCTCCTTTTTCCCTGATTACTCTAGCCATTTTATCTGTATCATTAGTGTTAGAAAAAACAGATTTTGGTGTTTTTGATTAAGTCTACATTTTGTGTACCATTTTATTAATTTACACTTTTAACTTTATTAACTAACTCCTTTTATTATTTTTTGGTGGGTGGGAATTTTGGATATGTGTGTGTACTCATTTTTCAATCTTTCTTGTTTCTTAATAAATTAAGTTAGGATTAAATATTTCCCTCTGAGAACTGCTTTATCAGTTTCTACAGATTTTAATATAGGATATTCTCATTGTCAATCATAGTAACTCATAGTTCTTGCTATGATTTCTGGTATAATTAAAGAGTGAAAAGAATTATGTAAATTTATAATGTTATTGCACTATGGACAGTGTTCAAGGTCATTTTTTGTGCACTAAATTCAGTTTTGGGATATGTTCCACGTGTTGCTTGAAAAGACTGTTTTCTTTTGGGTAAAATTTATAAATACATGCTATTATACACATACATATATAACAATTTGTATATATATGTTTGTTTTTCAAATCTTCTATATCCTTATATTTGATCTTACTGCTTTTCTTTTTTAATATATAGAAGTGAAAATCTGAGAGAACTATGAAAAACTCTCCCATTATGATTGTAGATTTATATATTTTTCTTTGTAGTTCTATTAGTTTTTATATATTTCAGTTGTGTTTGTAGGTGCATGAAGGTTCATGATTAATATATCTTATTTTATATTCCTCCTTTTATCATTTTGAAAACTACATTTTTGTCCCTTACAGTGTTTTTGACTTCTGGTCTCCCTTTTTTTTTCCCTTTTAAAAGTCCTACTGGACTGATACTGAAATAGTGCAGTCTTTCAATTTCTCTCTAATACCTTTTATATCTTTATCCCTTTGTGCTACTTTCTGAGAGAATTCCATGACCTAATCTTCCTACTTACTAATTTACTCTTCAGTGATAACCACTCTGCTAAGTCAGCCAATCTGTTAAGATTTTATATTTCTCATTTCTACATCTCCAGTTTCTACTATTTACAATGCTGCTTCCTTTTCGCACTTAAGATACCACATTTATTCATGTCAAAGTGTTTTTTGATATATGGTATCTTTATTCATCTGGTATGAGTTCTTGGGTTTGTAAAGTTTATTACTCTTCTATCATTCTGTTAGCTTTCTCGAATGTTTGGCTTTTTGTTATTATATTGAGATTTCCCATTGAGTCATCTATCATATCAACATGAATAGCCAGTATTGGAGAGAGAAGGAATTACTGCCATACCTTATATTCTGCACTGCATTCAGTAAAAATGGGAGAATGTGTAGATTGTCATTCGGTTGTCAAAGCTCTCTGGTACAGTCAGCCTCCTGGAGCATTGTCCTGTATATCTCTCTGTCTTATGTTCCTGCCTTCACCACTGCTTCCTGAAGGCAGCCATCACTATTGCTGCCCGTTCCTTTGCAGAGTGTGTGCAGGGAATGGTTAAGGCCTATATACCTTCTTCACGTAAACTAATCACTCTGCCTATTGCCCATTGACCCTTTCTCATTCCTAGCTTATACCTCTCAAGTAAACACACTTGGTGATGTTTCTGTCCTATCTGGCAGTTGCCATCTTCAACCTCACTTCACCTACTTTTCGGCTTATAAGGATTCTTCATGCAATTTCTGGTCACCGGGAATTCGCTTTCCTGTTTTTCTACTCTTAAAGACTGAACAAATATATTTGAACTTATATTTCTTTAGCAGCATCAGGAATGTAGGTAAATGTTTTCTCTTTCTTTGCATTTTTTTAACTTTCCTAAATTTGACTTTAAGTATGTGTTTTTTTTAAATCAGAAAATGTATATTTGTGTATGTATTAAAATTTAAAGTATAATGTTCTTTTATGATTCCATGGTGAAAGTGGTGACCCAGGATGTAAGAGAGCCGCTGAACACACCTGCCTCTTTAAGCTGCTCTCTGCAAAATCCCCAGGAAGTCTTGATTGTGACATGGCAAAAAATCAAGGCTGTAAGCCCGGAAAACATGATCACCTTCAGCGAGAACCATGGGGTTGTAGTCCAGCCTGCCTATAAGGACAAGATAAACATCACCCAACTGGGACTCATGAACTCAACCATTACCTTCTGGAATACCACCTTGGAGGATGAGGGGTGTTACAAGTGCCTCTTCAATACCTTTGGTTCTGGGAAGATCTCAGGAGTAGCCTGCCTCACCCTCTCTGGTGAGAATCTCTGAATACATTGTCTTTAGCTAGAAATGTTACTCTCAAGAATGTCTGGAACATAGTGGTAGTGCCTAGTTTTTCAGGATCCTAATCCCAGAGGCTCATGGGAGAACACTTGGCTTCCACGTCTACTGTAATTGTGGTTATGGTTATTTGGAGAGTTCACGGTTACATGATATATTGAATCTCTGGCTAGAGTTATCTTTGCCCTAAAGAATCCTGTTGTCAACAAGAGTAAATTAAGGACCATAATGAGGACAAGTTCTTCGTAAGCAGTTACATGGTTCAGACCTGGCTTTGCCATTAGCAATCACGTGCCCCTACAAGGGTCCTGTCTACTCTCTGTACCACAGTTTATTTATCTGCACTGTAAGTGTGAAATAGATCATCTCTTGGGTCTCTAACAGCTTTAATATTTTTAGATCTAAGGACAAAGCTAGATTGGGCTCACCTGGAGCTGGTTATGGGCGTCCCTCTCATTTTGTTTCAGGCTCACTTTCTCAGGACTGATAAGGGGATATGAGGCTTTTCATACCTGATGCCTACTGGGGATTTAACTGAATAATAAGCATTCTTTTAAAATCCAAAAGGCTTAGCTTGACAAGGTTCCTTTCCTCTTAACTGATGCTTAGCTGAGATCAAGAATTGAGAGGTAGAAATAAGGGGTAACATTGGAGCATGGCACACTTGTTGATGGTCTTCGAAGGGAAGAGAAACAGGCAGGGTTATCAGGAATGTTAAAGTGAGAGTTTGAGCACAGTAAGAATACTGAACAGAGGATAGGAGGAAACTCAGTAAATAGGAATGCAAACAGAAGGACGACACCGAATATTTTGCTTATAGTGAGTCCTCTCTGCAGGATCTTGCATCAGGCTTTCTTGTTGATTTCCACTTCTTTCATCCTCTCTGTCCCCTTCTGTCTCTCTCCCCACCTCCAATCCCCCCTCCCTCTTCCCTTTCCTTTTATTCCTTTGCCCCCTTTTTTCTTCTCTCCCTCCCTTCCTCTCTCTCCTTTCCTTCCATCTTCCTTTCCTTCCTTTCTTCTTCCTGTCTCCTTTTTCTTCCTTTCCTTCTTGTGTCGTAATTTTATCATTTCTGTTTCTTTTTCTTTTCTTTCTCTTCTTTGCTCATCTTTCTCTTTCTTCCATTCCCCCTTCTTTACTCTTACTTTTCATTATATTTTTTTGCTTGAAAAGCAGATGCCTCTGAGTCTTCTAGCTGGTAATCCTGTAGTTCTTTTCCACACTGACCCTTTCCAGCCACACCTTATAGCTTTCATCTAAGTCATTCTTTGATATACTAGAGAGCCCTGCCAGCCAATCTGGCCATGCCACCATACTCGTCTTCCTTCATTTTATCTCACTTCCTCCAGGGCTCACTGATGTTAGTAATGTGGACATTCTGGACAGAGCCACATTCCTATAGGGCCCATTTCCTCCAGCCTACTGCCACCCACCCACTCCTTGACCCTCTAAGTCAGACAGATTTTTATTTAGCACTATCCTTTAATCATCTTGTGGGCTCCAAAGCCAACCACAGAAAGGCAAGTTTGCATTTCCCCAGCAGAGATAAGCTGTATATTACAAGGAAAATGAACTCATTAGTCAAGGGACTTTTGAAAGGGAATGGGGTACAGCTGACCTAAAAATAATCTTCTTTTTTCATAAGCTAGTTAATTTTCTCTTAACTCCAGAAGGTGATCTCCAAGGTCCTTACAACTGTCATTCTGTGATTTTTTTTCTGACTATTGGCTGTGAATTCCTAAGTTACATTTTGTATAGATATTTCAAACTGGGGCTTTCCAAGTCTGCTCCATACATGTCATTCACTAGCCCAGTTCCAAGCAGAAGAAGGCCATCTCTAAGTGGCAGCCCCTCTATAGGCTCTCTGTTCTGAAACTGCCCTGGTGCTTCTGAGAAGTGCAGGCTACATGGATAGAGGTGCTGACTGGTGGTCATTGTCAAACTCTTTGAAGGGGATACCTAGAAGAAGGCGGAGATGTTGCGTTGCTCAAGGAAAAGAGAAAAGCATACTGAGGCTCGGGGAGGGGGAGGGTACCCTCTGTCCGTGCAGCTTAATCTCCTAGAGACAAACTACACAGAGGATCTTTCTTGTCACAGGGTTGTACTAGGTCAGTCTCTATCCTGCAGGTCAGAGAATTAGATACAGAAGGAACTGAGAAGGCCCCAGTTTGGATCGGAGGTGCCACCTTATGTTTCTAGCCCCCACTGTCTTTCTGTAAAGATCTTTCTTTCATCTCTGGGGAGAGTGTGGGCCTCTGACTAGATGTTTAACTGATGGCAGGTCATTTTTTTTTTTTTTTTGTCCCAGTACAGCCCACAGTTTTCCTTCACTACAAATTCTCTGAAGACCACCTAAATATCACTTGCTCTGCCAATGCTCGCCCAGCCCCTGTGATCTCCTGGAAGGTCTCTGGGTCGGGGATTGAGAACAGTACTGAGATTCTCTCACACCCCAATGGGACAACATCTGTCACCAGCATCCTCCAGGTCAAAGACCCCAAGAGTCAGGTGGGGAAGGAGGTGATCTGCCAGGTGCTGTACCTGGGGACTGTGACCAACTACAGGGAAACGGTGAACAAAGGTAAGAGAGAGTGGGCCGAGATGGCGGTGGTCACATCTGCAGACACACGCGTGGAAGGCGCTGAATGCTCTGCAGAGCCTCTCAGCCTCTTAGCAAAGGAGCTGATAAGAGACAGAATGGGGTAAGTAGGCAAAGAAAAACTGAGTCGAGGAAGCCAATGATGCTGGTTTTACTTTGGCGAGTGTGGGATGCTGCCCACTTACCAAATGTTTTTGCTGAGATCCAGCTGCTGATTGTGTCCTCTGTGCCACCTACTGAGCATTTGTTATGCCAGAAATGTGACAGAGAGAGCTTCTAGTCCACTAGGGAATGCAGAGGAGGGGCTGGGCAGTTGAAAAACTGCATGTCACATGCTTCAGTAAGAAAGCTGTGCTACACCTTGGGAGGACCTAGGGTGGGAAGCAGGGGCATCAGCTTAGTCTGGAGGGATCAGGGTGTCTTCCTGGAGGAAGCGACATCTGTGATGAAACCCCTGCATAGTCTACACTGTGGGAAGGGGGCAACAGAGCTTTTGGGAAGAAGGCTGATCAGAGGTGTTTTCCTCACCCCATTTAAAAGTAAACTGCCTCCTGTTCAAGACCCCTTTTGCTCGCCTGTGTTTCTATCTAAACTGCTATCTCTGGGTCTCATCGATTCAGGAGGTGAAGACTATGGGAGAGAGAATAAAGGGAGCAGTGGTTTTAGAAACGAGACCCTTTAGCGATAACAATCCCAGTTTTCTTTCTCTGGGTAGTTTTAAGCACTAACTTCCGATGAGGCACTCAGGAATAAGCCTCCTAAAAAGATACTGCTGCTTTTTCGGAGAGGCATTGTGAACAATAAAAATCTGGAAAAGCCTGTGCCTTGTTGGCACGGTGGCCTCCAAGGAACATCTCCTGTAGTCATTTCTGGGGTCCTTGAAAACTAACTAGTCAGAAAGTCAACATTTTGTCAAAATGGGTCAAGAGGCATTCGATTTGGACATTTGTGAAAAGATCCTCAGATTCAGCCAAAGTGAAGGGTAAATTTCCCTGAAAAACAAGAACCTGAAAAGGAACATGTCTTCCTCTTCCAAGAATGCCCAAATTGACTTATTTGTAATGCTTATACATCACTCATGTAATGTTTGTTCATCCTGTGACCACAATTTACTAAAAAATCTTCCATGCTTAAAGCATTATATCAAGCACTAGAACTACTGAAGTTACACAAATCTGAAGATGCTCAGTTAAATTATGATGTGATAAATCTCATTAGAAAGGTATGGAGAAGGTGCGGGAGGCGCCCGAGTCAGGGAGTGAGCACCTGCCTTTGTATTACACAGTGACACCGAGGAGCTGAGATCCAGGCTAAGTTGCGTTTATGGGCTATTGGGAAGAGATATGATAACAAGGACATAGACGAGAAGGAATAGAATAAAAACATTGAGATGAGTTATTCCTGGGGCATTGGAATCACGAGATTCATGATTTTTTTCCCTTTATATTTCTCTGTATTTTCTAAAACTTCCTCAATAAACACAGTCCTTTAATGGACAGTATGGCAAGGAATATGTGCTTTGGAGGCAAACAGACCTCTGACCAAGCCTTGTTCTACCACTTATGGCATTGATTTTGGGCTAACTTAATTTCTCTGAGCCTTGGGGGTTTTTTGTTTTTTAATTTTTAATCTGTTTAATGATGGTAGTAATACCTAACTCATGGGCTATTTTGAGGATTAAATGAGATAACATATTCAAAGCTCTTATTACATAGTAACCACATTAAACATGTTAGCAATTATTAGCATCTAAATGTTATGAACATAATATGAGCTCATGAATTAAGACCTCAATTTGTATATATCTAAGAATAATCTTCATCAGAATCTCAACTCCAATAAAAACTCATCACAAGTATGGCTTTATCACTTCTTACCTCAACGGCTTCCACTGATGACCTTGTTTTTCCTTTTCTCCCTTCAATATCCACAGGCTTTTGGTTTTCAGTTCCACTGTTGTTAAGTATTGTTTCCCTGGTAATTCTTCTGGTCTTAATCTCAATCCTACTGTACTGGAAACGCCGTCGGAACCAAGACCGAGGTGAGTCCCTAAGGGAAGTACAAAGGCGAAAAGAAATGATTGTTCACGACAATTGGGGGGGGGGGTCACACAAAGATGTAAATAAGGGGATTTGGCTTGACGTTTCCAAAATACGTACATGTTGATGTTATTTTGAAACACTTTGGGACCATTTTCTTGCAATTGGACATGAAACATTTCTGCTTTTCATTTGCGAAGATTGTTTAAAGGCTAATTATTTTGTAAATTGAGAGTCAGGGTTGAGGAGAGGAAATGTGGAAAATATTTATTCTATCACTACGGAATCGTCTGATGGCAAAGCCAGAGAAGTCTTGGTGCCCACGCTGTGTTCTTCCTGCCCTGGACAATCTCTTCTCTTTTTACAGCATCCCACAGGTCAGCTCCCCTGAATACGTCCAATGTGACCACTAATTATGTAGTGCTTTCTGTGTCACACACTCACTATGTCTCAGACGCTATAGACAACACACAGGTGATTCATACTCATGATGACTGTGACATATCATTCTCCACTTCTGCACCGTTCATTTCTCTCTGTGCCCTACAACATCCAGCATGGTGTCTTATGTGTACCAGGTCCTCAGTAGATGTTCATTTAAAAAGTGAGTGAATGAATGAAAGGATACATTTGCAAAGTGATTTTTTTCAATTTCCTTTTTGTATTGTAAATTCAGTAACCTCATAGGTGCTGAGTCTAAAACATTGTGAGACATCCTAAAACAAGAGACACTATAAACCCAGAAAGGTCAGCTAGAGGGAGAGAATTAAATTTCCTTGGCTTCTGAAGATGGCACATAATTTATTAAAGCTAATGCAGAGCTGCAGTTTCTGTTGTAGGTAATGGGACTTCCCTAGGACGAAGTGGTGATGGGGGAGTTTTCTGCATCTCAGATGCCTGAAAGAGGGGGAAGAAAAACTGCCGGCTTTGAGTGTTATTTTACATTTCTATTAAAAAAAAAATCTCACTCAAACGCTACCTTTTTTGCGTTTTCATTTTGTCTCATAGATGAATATCTTTCATGCTCTAGGTTTTTAGAACACTTAATTTTGCATAAACCTTACATAAACACCAGATTAATTCTTGTGATTTTATCAGAAAAGCAACACATCACTGGTGTCAATGACTCTTTTGCAAAAGTAGACACAGGGATTTGCTCTGTCTGGGACAGGAGACTGCACATCAGATCATCTTATTGCACCTAAACATAAACCCATGGAACCCATGAGCTCTCTGCAAAATGACAAAGGCAGGGCCCATTGGATTCTACTTTTTCCAAACATTTCACTTTTCCAGTTAGGAACTGAAGTTGACCTTCTTCCCTGAGGTCACAGTTAGCAGCAGGCCTGGTACTAGAATCCTGGTCTCCTGATTTCTGCTGGAATATTCTTTCAGTTATGGTTTCCTGACTTGAAAGGCGCTATTGTTAGTGCTTGCTGACTTTTCTGTATTCTTTTGTAAAGTGCAGGCAGAAAAATATAAAGTGTTCATTTTAAAAAGTCCCTTTTGGATAAGAGTCTTATAATACAATCTATTCAAGCACAAGCTAAATTTCACTAGAAAGGGGCGTTTGCAAAATGACTGTCCTTTGTTCATTAAGTCTTGTATTTTCTGGGAAATCTAATTGTTCACCGCCTTATTCAGTTCCTGAAGTGACGATTCAGCGTCTCTCTGTTCCCAGGCTTTTTCTCATTTATGAAGTAAACATCCAAATCTGTATGAATCTTGTAAGTGCTGAGATCGCCATTTACTGACAGTGTTTTCATGACATACGGCCAATTCAGTTAATTACACTGGACGTGCAGTAACAAATTTTGAGTGACTAGATTTTTTTTGGTCTGGTTTCACAAGTTTTAACAACCAGATTATTTGGTCCCACTTACTTAAAAACTAGTAAAATCCTGTGTCAATTATGCTGGAGACTTAAAACCTCAAGGTTGGGGAAATACTGGTTTGTTAAGACAAAAACTTAAGTTATATGAAAAGTTGGGAAAAAAGGAAGAAAATCATCAAAGATGCTGTCATTTTTTTTTTATTTCTTCAAGTATCGCATTCTGATTGTCAATTTGTGATGAAAGCGAATAGTCCTACCACATTTACCTTTCATCTCTACTTACTCTTACTTTATTTCTCTCTCTCTTTTTCTTTCTATTATCTTCTGAAACAGAAAACTTTTGGATGGGCAGGGAAACATGATTAGTCAAAAATGACTCTAAGATTTTGGACCTGGTGACCTGAAAAATGGTGATGTGAACAGAAACAGAAGTGGAGAGGGGGACCTGAGTGTGTGTGTGTGTGTGTGTGTGTGTGTGTGTGTGTGTGTGTATGTTTTCAGAGTTCGTGGGGAGAGAAAGAGTAGAGGAGAAAAGAATTAGTTCTTGAGCTTACTGAGTATGAGTAGACAAAAAGTCATCTCCATGGAGCTGCCCAGTGGTAAGACGCATCTGGTAAGTAAAAGAAGTCTGTTAAGTAAGGTTCACCTTTTTAAAAAATAAATGACCATAACAAAGTTTGTTTTAGCTTAAAATCACCTATTCATTGCTCACTAAAACATAAGCAGATTCATAGTTTGTGGACAGAAGGATAATCTCTAACGATGGATGTTATCCTCGTGGAGAAGTCAGACTCCCTGCACCTTGCTTGTGATGCTGTGTAATATCAGAGAGTATGACGTTGGGTTTTTCAACTGTAAAGCTGCACCCTGGAGGAAGGTGTGATGAGACAGGGCCGATTTCTCTTTGCACCATTCCTGGGGGGATCATCACAGTTACTTCCCATGAGACTATAATAATACAACATTAGATAGGTTTTCAAAGAACATTTTTTTTTCTTTCATGAATCAGTCCTTTATTACTGAAATAGAAAGTGGGAAGAAACTAAAATTTCCTAGGGAGATTTCCCACCATTTCATGATAGTTCTTTCTGTTAAAACCCAGTTGATAGCGTACCTTTGCCCCTTCCATACATACTCCAATGAAGTTAAATTTGAGGTTGAGAATAATCTTTTATTTCTCATGAGTCAACCCACCAGTGATTATAAGCTTCTCAGAAACAAAACCTTCACTTTGGGGCAGATATTTGCAGACAATTACCTAATTTGTAGAAATCTTTGAGTAGCAGTTTTCTTTTGTTTGATTGGGTCAGGGCTGAATTGGAAAGCAATAGAAGATTTAGACAATCATGTGAAACATATATTCCAAATTTCACTTTTCCTCAAGTATCTAACTATTTCAGATAGAAGTGTTTTTTTTTTAAACTATTTTTTTCACTTCACCTCATAATAACCTAACCTCTAAGTGGACTCTTCGCAATGGTACCAATGGCAATGTTAGTCAAACACTGTATCCTGGGTGGAATCGTGTTGCTTTCTCCTATTCTAAGCTTAGTCCTATGTCACATAAGAGGGCTCCTCAATAAACAATTTGTGGTGGTGAATTTGTTGATTAGTTGGAAGGATGGTACAAAGAATATTTGTTTTCAAAAAAATAAAAAATCTTGGCTTTGCTAGATAATTGTACTTATGCTTCCCAGGTTAAGGCTAGATGATTGGTAACCCTCATTCCTTCCCCAGTTTCCTTATAGGTCCAAGCAGCAGAAATGTAATATATAAGAAAAGTGTTAAGCAATCTTTACAGAACTGCCCAGGTTAGAATTGCTGGGAAAAATCTTGCATTCTAAGGCTTCTACTTTTCTACAAAATTTTGCCCTTGAATGGGTGCAAATGCTACACATCACATCAAAATGTCATAGCAAAATCCAGTCATGAAGTAGATGGCTAACAGGCCCACAAGCCTGGGCATTCTTGCCTGAGCTATTCTGTCTTTCACCACAGATCACTGATACTGGAAACGTTAGCAACGTTAAAACATGTAGGGCTTTGCAAGTTCTGGTAAAGAATGACCTAAGGTTACAAAGAGAGTGAGGCATGGCACCAAGATTAAATCCCTGGTCTTTTACTTAACTGTCTACGTGCTTTGTAGGGAGGCCCACATCCTCCCACTCTAAGTGCTAGAAAGCTAATAGCCCTTGAAAGGACCACCATCTGTTTACTTTGTGACCATTCCCAGCCCAACGTCCAGCGAGTGAGTATCCACAGCAAACAGAACTCAAGATCTTATAAATAAAATACATGTAGAACATTGGAATTCTTGAACATGTTCTTTTTCTTCAAGACTTAAATGATTGTGCAAACCATTATTTCCTAGAATTACCTATATTTTTTTAAAGAGACCCTGACCCTCATATCACCTTGGGTCAGGAATGTCTACTTCATCTTTGCCGATGTGCAGGAGAGTTCTGTGTTTATTGATTCTCCTGTTATCTTCTTAAAATCCATTAGGGTAGAAATTATAAATGTTTAAAGTTAATATTTTGATCTTTCTTTTACCCAGAGCCCTAGAGGAGTCAACAGAACCCTGAAAGTTATTCCCTGGTCTACTTGAATCTGACTCAGTAGGATAGCAGGAGAAAGGGGGTCATTCTCCAAGGAACCTAACAGAGCAAAAGAAGTGGGAGTCAAAGCCTAAGGATTTTGAGAATTTCTGCCGCCATCTAGGCTACCCAGAGCTTATGTGAGTTCCAAGAGGAAGTCATTTTACCTCTCAGGTCTGTTATAGGACTTGACTTTGTGAAACGATGCAGTGCTGTGCTGTTGAAAGGATTCTGGACTTAGAATCAGGAGCCACTGCTCAGAGGCCGACTTTGACTCCAACTGGTGGCAACTCTGTGTTCATCACTAACACAGTGAACTTCCATGTTTGCATCCAGAAAATTAAGAGGTGGGACCAGATGATTTGCCATTTAGTTCCAAAAACTGATGAAATTCCAGGAAAAAAAAATGAACAAAAAAGAAAGAGAAGAATACAGGAAGGTTGAGGACCAAAGAACTTTTCTGAGACTACCTTTTGCCTTTCTGCTGATGCTCTGTCTCTTCTTCCCTTCCTCTTCTTGGGTCCATAAGTCTGTTTCCTCATCACTTGGGATGTAGTCTACTGCCTGCTTACTGTTTTGCTAATAACTGGTCTTTCTAGAAGCTTCAGTGTCACTGCTATTCTTCATGTACTTCTGTGATGTTTACCACAATGAAACTGGAACTGATTTGTCGTGAAATAACATTGGCAACCTTAACTTTACTTATCTATTTTTATAGCCGACTAATTATTGTTAGTATTAGACAGCGGCTCATATTTTGAAAAAGCATGCATATCTTGTCCCATTTGTCTCACGGTAAGACCCAGACCTGTTTTAGTCATTTTAAATTCAGCCTAGTAGTATGAAAACATATCATGAACATAGGCATTTAGGGAGTTTCCTGAATAGCAGTCAGCCAGTTCCAATGCTTTGTGTCTCCTAGCTTCTTTTTTCACGAGTTAACTTCTCATAAAAGCAGTGGAAGCATGTATGGGTGTACAAATCTTTGTTGTAAACATATTGTTCGAACTAGTAGAACAGTTATGAACTCTTCAATAGTCATAAGATGAAGTTAGTGACCTGTTCAGTATCTTTTGCTTTCTTGTCTCTATCCAGTGATGTAGGAACTAAAACTTAAATTGTTTTCACTTTTGAATGGCATATTTATATATTTAGTAAGTGTTTTCATATGTTATTTAATTCTATATTATTTTGTATATTTGTATTAATATACTGAGTAATTAAAAGTGTCTAAATATTTGGTGCATGATGTTCTCTTGGGAAATGTGGAAAATGTGTAAATTAATGATAATCTATGTCTTTTCCTTCTGTGTGTGAAGCCTTCCTCTCCCCTCTAGCTCTTACTCCCAAAAGATGCTGTTGACATTTGTGTGACAAGGTCACATATCAGATGTCCTTGATCTGACCAGTGAGAGCTCCTTCATGTTGGTGCCTGTCCTTTTGATGTGACCTGGTCAATTTTGGAGCACTTCCTTACATGTGCTGTTTTGATTTTGCTTCTAGATACCAACCTTTGCAAATGGGTTGGCTTACAGTTTTAAATTTAGTAAGTGTTACCACCCTGCTTCTGGTTTTGCTGTATTTCTGGTATCTCAGCTGCCAGATCAGACAGGGAAACTTAAGAAGCAGCTCTCAAACATTGAAGGGTCTCAAGACCCCTTTACACCCTTAAAACATCATTGAGGACCCCAAAGAGCTTTCTTGTAAAGTGAATTATGTCTGTTGATAGTTACCATCCTTGAGATTAAAACTGATAATTTTTTTTTAGAAAGCATACAAGCATGCATTTCATTAGACATCAGAGTGATGACAACGTCACACATTGTGTGACTAACTCCACCGCACACTTGTGAGATTATGAGAGTGAAAAAGAGAAACAAGGAAATGATGTGATTACGATAATAGTTCTGACTTTGTGGATCCCCTGAAATGGTCTCAGGGGCAATATTGAGGACTGCTCACTTTAAGTATAGGCAGAGAAGGAGCCCACCTTATGAGATTTCATGAGTCTTTCCCAAAGGCACTCCTTACGAGACAGCTGTCTTCACAACGCCTAAACATCCCACCGTCCCACCATAATGTGAGTTAGGCCATTACTTTTCTGGGAGTTCCCCTTAAAGCGCAGAGAGCCTGGGGACTAATCCTTCTTCCGCACTAATAATTCAATATAAATTGGCTTATTAAATGGCTTATCAGTTACCTTGGCTTATTAAATGGCTTATCAGTTACCTTGCGTAGGTAGGTTTTGATGGGAAAGATTGGGAGGGTCATAGAGAATGAAGAGAGGAGGAGGAAGCTGTAGCTCAGAGCACATGGCTCTGTCTGAGAAGGCAGCTCCCTGTGGAGTACCACTCTGCCTTGTGACTCCTGCTCCCCCACCCCTGGGAGGGGCTCACCAGTTCCCCTACACTCATCCTGAGCCTTTTACCTACCAGTGCTTTTTCTGAATTTGTGAATTGGAAAGAGACAGCTTGGGCTTTACATGCTTAAGCAAGGCCGGGAAAGTTGTAAACATTTGAGTCACTTAGAAAAACTCAATCATAGTTTTTTTGTTAGTAAAAATTTAGAAAAATTCCAGAGACAGGGGAAAGCAAAAGAAGCATTTTGTGCTTAAATAGAACTAAAACTGAATATGAGAACTTGGGGGAGGGGTGGGAATTTATAAACCACCAACTAGGTAATATTTCATAAATACAAGTTGAAAGAGTACAAAATCTATATTATGACTAGAGATTATGAGGCTCTGGTTAAAATAGTTTTCGGGGACTTTCTTTTATGGTTATTCTTAGCTCATCAAGAAGGAGATTCAACTTTTTAAAAACAAAGCTTCCTAAAGTAATTTCTCACAACTGTCACATTTTTGTTTTTTGTTTTCTATCTTGTTCTGAAGACATTCCAGATTGGACTACAGTCTCCCCACCTTAGTCACTTAGGCTAATGAACTTGCTCAGGGTCACAACAGAGCTCTGATTCAATTGTAAGCAAGCGAACTTTTGCATAGACATCATATTCATTTGAGCCTTGTGAGGTCAGGAAGATATTTAAGCCCAGTTTTATAGGTGTGAAAAATGAGGCTCCAAGCTTTTCCGTGACCTTCCTTGGGTAACACTGAAAAGGTTAGATGGGACTGCAACTCCAGCTCAGAATTCCAGACTTCCTGCCCAGTGCTCTCTGTTCCCTCCACTCGTGCTGTAATTCATCTCTTGTCCTACTTGTTAGTATATCTTACTTGCTTTATCAATATGTTGAGAATCTAGCTCTTACCCCCAATCTTACCACCTGGCCCAAACCATCATCTTTCTCCTAGACTGTTGCCATAGCTGTCTAATTAGTCTCCCTGCTTCTGCTTTCTCCCCCTTTAGTCTATTCTCATATCTGTTCTAAAATATGGGTCAAAACAAACCATGTCCTTCTGCACAGACTTTCTCAGGCATCCCATCTTATTTGGGGTAGAAGCCAAAGACTTTACATGGACTATGAGTCTCCACATGGTTGAGCTCCCTGGTACTCTCTGAAATCACCTCCTACTGCTCTTTCTCCTGCTTATGCTCTGCCAGCCACACCAGCCTCCTTGCTATTGCACCTACATTCAGACATGTTTCCACCACAGGACCTTGGCACTTACTCTTCCCTCTGCCTGGAATGTTCTTTCAGTGGAGGACCACAGAAGCTCTTTCCTCCCCCCCCCCCAAAAAAACCCTCTCTAGCTCCCTCTCCTGCTTCATTTTTCCTCCCTATCAGCATCTAGCAGGCGCTGTGCTTTATTTGCCTAGTTTATTATCTGTCTCCTTCCAATGGGTTGTAAGCTTCACAAAGGCAGTGGTTTTTATCTGCCTGCTTGCTTGCTTTTCCCTAGCACCTAGTACAAACCATCAATAAATATGTCTTGAACAAGTAAGTTTTATGCTAATACATCATGGAAGAGAGGAGTAGTTCAAACAACTTTGCCCTGGAACATCCCTCCTGCCCTCTGAGAGGGCATGATGGAACTCGAGAGTAGAAAAGGACTTTTTCGAAATTGTCAGTCATGAGGCATAGAGAAAAGCATTATGGATTTGGAGCCCAAAGAATGGGATTTAAGTTCCACCCCTGATATTTAGTAACGTGCGATCTTGGGCCAGTCACTTAATCTCTCCGAATTTACATGTCCTCAATTATAAATCAAATGTGCATTAAGTCTGTCTTTCTGAGTGGCTGTAAAGGCTCGGGTGAGAAAGGGTCTATCTCCCAGTATGTGCAAGTTTACGTGCTGAGGCGTGCCTGCCCTGAGACCTCCAAACCCCCGCTGAAACAGCACAGGCCTCTGTCCTCAGTTGCTTCCCAGTTCCTTCTCATTCCCACAGGCAACTGCACTCTTGTCAGAAGTGGACTTGAGGTGGAGGTGGAGATAAGGGGCTGAGTAGAGAGAAAAACTGCTGCGCTTTGCTTCAACACAAGCAGGGGCCCTACTGCACCATCCAGGATGATCTGGCACCTCCTTATGCTGAGGACAAGCCCAAAGGAAAAAAAACACACAAAAGTTAAAGTCTTTTCTATTTAGCATCAGCGTTCTGAATACAGTCCAGCAGCAGAAAGGCACTGAAACGCAGCTGCTCGGCTGATACACTTCAAATCCAGGATTCTGGATCTGGTGGTGGTGTTTAGCTTTGTATTTAGTAATTCCCTTAACTTGTATTGGTTTCCCTTCTTATAAATCAACGACAATACTGTAAATAGCTCACATAAAATTAAGTCAGATGATGGCTTAAATTAAATGCTTTTAAGTAATGTGTTGACTAATAAACCAGATGGCTCTCAGGTAAGAAGCATTAAAATCTCATTGATGGGGAAGAAGTTGGAGGGAAGCACATGGATACCTTCATGGGTGAGTAGCACTGGCCTGGACCAGTGTTTGTGAAATATAGCCTAAAGACAGCCTAGAATTTGATTCCCCCTTACTTGTCCCAGTGCGTTCTATGAGACCAAGCCAGTTCTGGGGCTGCCCATGCATGGTTGGAACCACTTGGGGAAAGGAAACACTTTTCTCTACTGTGTCTTAGGACTAACCTCAATTTACAAATCCCTTGAAAAGAGAGAATCTATTCCTCAAGGGAAGCCTATGCTTACCAAGTTGTATTTGATTTGACCGTGCCCTATCCCCAAAGTGTCATCGGAAGCCACCATCTTGTATAAACAAAGGTCAGCAACAGTATGTGGTCTAGCGTGTCCGGAACTGACTGGCACCTGTGCCCCTGGGAAGGCTGCGTCTCCTCATGCGTGCCGAGGAGCGCCGTAAGAGACTGAGTACGAATCAGAAGTCAGAGTCAGAAGAGATTTCAGAAATAAGAAAACAGGGCTCAACATGTCAGATGGCTCACTGAAATCACACAAACCTCAATCCTTTACCAGGACACAGGAGAGAACCAGGCAGCAGGAATTCCCAACATAGCTACAGACCAAAGACTCTAATGCAGCATGATGGAATCTGCTTGAGGGTGCTGGCTCAGCCAAGAAAAACTTTTCTGAATTTAAACATAGCTTCAAGACAATGGGGCTTTACTGAAACCCCAGACTTTCCTGTGTGAGGCTCAATGCTGTTCCTATCACTGGTTTTTGATGTACCTCCAGCTTCCTTGGCAGTGAACAGGTAAACAACTGGTTTGATAGATAATATGTGGTTTTAACCTGATGCTTAAATTTTGGAAAACTCTTTCCCTTGGATAGAATAGTTTTGATTGTTTTCAGCAAAGGTATTTCTTGAGGGGAGAATCTTGACGGGAAAGAGAGAATGAGGGCGAGGGAGCAAGTGAGCACATTCTTGGGTAGGGAAGGGAAAGTTTCCAGATATATCAGGTTAAAAACAAAAACAAGAATACCCCCAAACCACTTAAGAAGCTAACACTTATAAGGGTAGACCTGAATGAATTTCCACTCACTCTCATCAAGTTTCAGAAAACTAAGCATATCAGAGAGAACAATTCAAACGTGGTGAAAAGATGAAGAGAAAGAAAACAAGTGATTTCACAAGTTTGGGGGCTGAGATGGAATAGAGGTGATGACGTTACTCGATGAAGTCGTGATAACTGGTTTTTATACCGATTAAGTATCTATGAATTTTCTGACCATACAGTGGTTAGAGAACAACACTGCATTTCTCTTTACTGTTTTATACATGTATTTATACTAGTTGTGTCCATGGCAATCAGAACAGCAGCCTGTGTCTTGCAGTGGGTAACATTTTATCAAGCACTGTGGGTAGTCACCCAACTGTTCTGGGTCTAGAGAGATTGCAGCAGAGGGAGGCACTGAAAAAATCCATCTCTTAGAGAAATGTAACACTTAATGGCAGACAGAATAAACCTACTTGCATGTATTTAAAAACAACTTGTGAAATTTCGTGAAGTAATGTCATGAATGGGAAATAAATTTAGAAATGTATTTATTAAAATTCAATTTATACTTTGATCTTTACATGTTGATTTTCCCAATTTACTACTTTATATATGTATTTTTTTTAATTTGCTTTTTTTTTTTTTTGATGGGAGGAGGTAATTAGATTTATTTATTTATTCTTAGAGGAGGCACTGGGGATTGAACCCAGGACCTCATGCATGCTAGGCATGTGCTCTACCACTTGAGCTATACCCTCCCTCCCATATGTAGTGTTTTAATTGCTTCAAGTCATATGTGGGAAGAGAATAGGCAAATAAAATTTAATTCTTAAACTAATGTTATGGTAGTATCTTGCCAAGTCTAGGTCTCCTGACATAATACCAACCCGACTGTGGGATTATAACTATTAAATCAGATGAGTCAGTGGTTACACATTAAAAACTTCAAAGTACTATAACAGAAGAAGAATAGTGATAATAATAACAACAGCTAACATTTATTGAGCACTTTGATATTTTGCCAGACAGAGTGATTTGCCGGCATGTTGTCATTTAATATTCACAATAAACCTATGAAAGAGCATCACTTTACTATTTGACGACAACAACAACAATGACAACAGGTACAAGAAAAACCCTGGAGGCTTGGGAGGACTGAGGCATCTTTCCAGTTATAAATGGGCAGAACTAAATATAAGTAGGTGAAAAGGATTTTGGTGTGATACAAATTTTTGAAGTGGTTTTGATCAAAACGTTTTGGAGAATATTTCCAGTAAGTAATACTTAAAACTCAGTCTTTGGCGCATCAAACAGCCCACTTCACACTTCTGTAAGATAATGAGGTCCACAACTGAGTCCCTGGAACCTGAGTGTGATCTTATTTAGAAAATAGGTCTGGACAGGTGTAATTTAAGATAAGGACCTTGAGATGAGATCATAATGGATTATCTTGGCACATCCTAAACCTAATGAATACAATCTTTACAAGAGACATATGGAGAAGAGGTGAAGGCAATGTGACCATGAAGGCAGAGATCAGAGTGATGTGGCAGCAAGCCAAAGAATGCCTGGTGCCACCAAAGAGGCAAAGAACAGATTTCCCACAGAGACTTTGGAGGGAGGGTAGCCTTGTGGACAACCTTGATTTTGGATGTCTAGCCTCCAGAACTGTGAGGGAATAAATTTCTGTTGTTTTAAGCCACCAAATTTGTGGATATGTTATGACAGCCCTAGGAAAATAACACAAAGATCAAGAGAACAGAACTAGAACCAATTGGGAGAAAGTAAAAGGATGAACTTTCTAATTGTTGGAATTGCTCAATAGTGTAAGAGGCAGACTATTTGCAATAGCTAAGGCATGAAAGCAACCTGAATGTCCATCAACAGATGATTGGATAAAAAAGATGTTCTCTCTCTATACACACACACACGCACGCACACGCACACACACACACAATGGAATACTACTCAGCCATGACAAAGAATGGAATAATGCCATTTGCAGCAACATGGATGGATCTAGAGATTATCATACTAAGTGAAGTAAGTCAGACAGATTGAAAGACAAATATCATATGATATCACTTATATATGGAATCTAAAAAAATGACACAAATGAACTTATTTACAAAACAGAAACAGACTCACAGACATAGAAAACAATCTTATGGTTACCAAAGGGGAAAGGGAGGAGGGATAAACTAGGAGTTTCAGATTAGCAGATACAAACTACTATATATAAAATAGATAAACAAGGTCCTACTGTTTAGCACAGGGAGCTATATTCAATAGTTTGTAATAACCTATAATGAGAAAGAATATTGAAAAGAATACATATATGTATGGCTGAATCACTATGCTGTACACCAGAAACTAACACAATATTGCAAATCAACTTCATTTCAATTTAAAAAGAAGAGTCTGAGGGGCAGAGTTATAAAATTGCTGGCTTCTGGCAATCAGAGTAGTGGTTCGGTTGTTGAGTGGTCAGGAGGAAGAGCGCTCATTGCACGGAATTGAGAGTCTTACGGTTTTATTTTATCAAATTTACATATTTCTGACTATAGTTTTCTGAAATCACATCTCAGAATCCCCAGCTTTTATTCATTTCATTGTCCATTATCTCTGTTTGAGTTAAGAATAATACAGTTAAGTCCAAACAGGAAGATTAGTTTCCAGGGCAGGAGGAAGCCAGTGTTGACCATGACTGGAAACAAGATCAGGGATACCTGGCAGAGCTTCATAACTGTGCAGCCATCTCCCTGAAGCTGATTTATCTGATGCTCTCTACGTTTGTAGAGGAGCAGATTTTCTTACAGGAAAATAAAGAAGCTACCTTCTTTGTATTATTATACTCTCTTTCTTTGGGCCACTAGCCTACTTAGGGATTAAAAACTCACATAATTGCAGTTGACTTTAAGGTCAACTAAATAATTTTCCCTGTCTCTGAGATGGTGAAGAATTAATATTTTGAATCCAGTTAGGTTATCTGATTCATTGGCTTTTAGGAAACCACAGGTAGGAGTTTTTAACCTGGGTTTCAGGGCTATATGATGGGATAACTCTACAAATCTCTTAAAATTACAAGCAAATTTGTTTTTTATCTCTTCTCACAGCATCTCACAGTAGACTGCCTTTCTTTAAACTCTCCCTTCCACTATCATCTGAGATACTATGTGTTCTTGATTTTTCCTCTTATCTTTACATCCCATCCTCCTGTGCCTAACATAAATTCTGCAGTTCTTGAAAGCTTGGATATAGACCTTCTCATTTTCTCACTCTGTGCTCTCCCCTGTATGATCTCATCCATATCCATGGCTGCAATTATGAGCCATAGACTCACAACTCCAAAATTACTTTTAATCCAGAGCTCTCCTCTGAGTTTCAGATATGCATATGCAACTGCCTACCAAACATCTCCCCTTAGAGAAAACTCAAATTGAACAGGTCCAAAGCGGAACTCTGGTCTTTCTCAGTCCTAGGACTCATCCTCCTCCAGTTTTCCCTCTCACAGTATGTAGTATCATTCATCCAGGTATATAATCCAGAACCTGGCAGGCATGCCTGACACTTCTCTCTCCATCTGTCCCTATATCCAATTAATCAAAGTCCTACTAGTTTTAATCCTAAAAATAAAATATACACCTCTGCATCTCCACCACTACTACATTTATTTTACACATTATCATCACTTGTCTGAAATATTGTGAATCCATTCCCTACAAAGTTACCTGAGCAATCTCTCTAGATACTGATTATGACATCCCCTGATTCACATGTTCCAATGACTTTCTATCACTCTTAGAAGAGAATCTAAAGTCCTTCATAGGATCAGCAGTCTGGCCCCTATGTACTTTACTAGCTTCATATTGTACCATTTCCTCTGACTCTCTGTGCAATTCAGCCAAGTTGACTGTACCAGATATCTAATGCCATGACTATGTTGCAGATCACCATCAAATATCACAGGCATATGACCATCATCATGTATTACCCGTTGTGATTGACTAGGCAGCTCTACAGATCTTGGCTAGGCTTGCTCACATGTCTGAAGGTCAGTTGGAAGTCACCTAGGAAAATTTGGTTCTACTACACACCTCTTATTGTCCAGCTGGCTCTCCTGGGCATGTTCCTGTAGCAATTAGAGACAGGAAAGAGAGCACATGGAAGCACACAGGCCAAGGCTTGGAACTGGCACGTCATTTCCACCACATTCTATCAGTCAAAGGAGATTCAAGGAGTGTGAAAATAGATGATATAATTTTCTTAAAAGGAACTTCAAACCTGGAAAGCAAAGGAGAAGATAAAGAGTGGAATGAAGACTTGGGACCAATATCACAATCTTTCATCTTATCTTTCTTGAATATGCTTTTTCCCTTTTTATCTCAAGGCCTTGATACGTGTCCTTCAACCTGCCTGAAGAGTTTCTCCCACCTTAACCTCACCACTCCAAATGACTGGTTAGATTCTACTGAATGTTCAGCTACCAGCTGATAAAATTTCCTAAAAGGAAAACTGCCAGAACCACCCCCTCCGGACTAGTTCCCTGGGCCCCATATGTCCTCTCCTTGAACCAGTATTTCAACCAAAGGGAATAATTCACTGTATAATTTGCTATTTAATGTCTGGCCATCCTTCTAGAACATAAGCCCCTTGAGAATAAGAAGGATATCTGTAATGTTTAATATTGTGTCTCCAGCACTGAGCAGAGTGCCTTATACAGATTGAGTGCTCTGTAAATATTTGTCAAATCTATGATTGAATGCTGACATTTGAGGAAAAGATCCATAGCTTTCATTAGAATCTCAAATGGGTTTATGATCCTCTAAAAAGTTAAGGACAACTGTCTGAAGGTTATGTGACATAGACTACGGACAGATAAACGTGGAACATGGAAGGCTGAGGGTTTGGGGATGTTAGGGTCTGAGTGGAACAGGGTGTGCCTGTGGCCTTCTGCCTTGGTCTTGCTTTTCTTATACCACTGGACTGGGCTATGGTGTGGGGAGGTGCCTTTTTGGCTCCTTATTGTCACTTCTAGACCATTTTGCTTTCTGATTCCATGAAAAGCCCCTTCACTGAGACTCAAATCATCAGATAACTTATAAACCCCTTCTCTTTCTTATAGTCATTAGCTTCCTCATGTCATTCCTTGAAGATTTTAGTTCCTGGCTGTCGTTGGTCTCTCCAACTGAGAGAATAAATTAAGAGCTAGTGTCCTTATGAAAAGAATATCATGTGAAGAACCAGAGACACCAGGAGAACTTCCGGAGACGATGAAGGATTGGAATGAGGCATCTGTAAGTCATGGAATGCCCAAGATTGCTAACAAACCCCAGCCTTGGGACTGTCATGGGCCTGCGGGCATGTTATTCACCGTGTTAATATATTACAATGGGCGTATAATGAAGCTCAAGCTCTGCTAGAAGTCAAATCTCCCACCATCTTGAGCCTCAAGGCCTCCTGGGGGTTGAATCTTCTACCATTTTGATGTTAATTGCTGTGGCATTCCTTGAATGGCTGTGCCCTGCCCCCTCCCTGTTTCAAATTTATTGAATTAGATATTTAAAGTAATAAGTTTATATGTAATTTCTGAGGGATTCTGCACATTTTGTTCATGAAATGTATATGCTGCCCTTAATTTCAATCTAAAAAATTCTTAATTTATTACTTTTTTGCGATTGTATTTAACACTTTGAAAAAGCAAGGTTTTCAAAATTTACAACTATAGCAGATTGAACATCAATGATAACACAGGCTACCGTAAGTACTGCTTCCTATAAACAAAGCCCCTAAGAGATTAAACAAAAAAAGCCCAACTGATGTCAACCTAGGGTGGATCCAAAACAATTTTTTTTGATGAAAGTGACTCTGAGGTTACAAGTAAGGAACCTGAAAGACAGCCAAAACAGCCTGAGCAGCAGAGAGGGACGACCACAGACTTCATTCTTAGTGGGGCATAGAGAATGACTCAGGAATCCCTAGGAAGGTAGAAGCCAAAACTCCTTAATTGGAAAACTATGCAATAGGCAGCTTAAAAAAAACAAAACAAAACCAAAAAACAGCCTCTTCAAAATGCCTCCCACTTCCAAAGCACGCACACACACTTGATATGGTAAAAATGAGTCTGACTGGCTTCGTCTAGAACTCTTTTCCCTGAAGAGGCTTTGCGTGGGCAGTGCCAGTTAGAAAAAAGGCTTCAATTTGTGCTTCCTTCAGCAGACCTGGTGTCAGCTCTTTGGCTCAGGGAATAGACCTCAATTGTCTCTCCCTCTTGTTTCCGCTCTTCCCTGATGTACTAAACTTTCCTGGCAGGCAGTGTAATCAAGTCAGACCTCCTGCTTTGCAGCCATTTGCATTGAGGTCAGCACACCGGTGTGAGTGGAAGGAAGCAGAAGGCAGATCAGGAAGAAACATGCTTGGATGGAATAAACTGTAACCCAGGTAGACCTCTGCCTCGCCAGCTGGCCCTCCCAGGCAACCCTGGACTCCGCTCCCGCCTGACTACTCTCCTGCAGCGCCTTCTTGAAGATGCACCAGGGCTGAACCACACGGAGCTTGGCTGCTGGCAGAGAGTCACTGGTTCTCAGTTCAGTCAGGGTTTTTGTCTGCGTTTGCTGTTTCTTCTGCCTCAAATATGAACCTGCTCTGTCTTGTCCAATACTCCACTTCCAGTGTCCAGAACAGCATCCTCACATAAGAGTCACTCAGAAAACACATGTGGATGCCTGAATGGAGGACAGGAAATGCGGGAATACTCTTTCAACGGCCTTCTCAGAGTTTTCCATTTTAGTTCACCCCAAGGTCAGAGAAGGTCCTTCAGGGTAGCGCTAGATTTGCTCTCTGCCTTCTGTACCAGAAAATGCCTCACCATTGTCCTTAGGAACAAAAAAGAGGAAAAGGCCACTTTCTGGAAAACTCATAAAGCAAAGTCTTTCAAGGGCACAGATGGGCTCTGTACTCAGTCCTTTTTTCTCATACTAGGGTCCTGGTCCTGCCCTAACCCACAGAATAAGAAACCAGAATAAGGGAGTGCCAGATTGGAACGCGAGAGCCTTGGACTGGAGCCTTCTCTTCTATTTACTAGCTCTGTGACCTTGAGCAACACCCTGATCTTCTCTGTACACCTCTTTCTTCAGAAGTAAGTGGAGTTAAAGATATCACGTGGCTCAGAAGTTTGCAATGAGGAACAAAGATAAAGTTTGCAAAGATTTAGTCAACTTCCTCTAGAGGTGTGTGTTCAATTTACGTTAACTATACTGTGGTTTTAGTTATCAAAGGAGAAAGCCTCACTTGGGGGATTTCAAACTGTGTTTCAGACTGAAAGTTTCTTAGAGGTGCTTCAGGATCTGCAAATGTTTAATTCCATTTTTTAATAGATTTTACTTTGTAGTGTTTTTTTTAATAGACTTTAATTTTAGGTTCACTGTAAAATTGAGCAGAAGGTATGAAGTTTCCCATAAACATCTTGCCTGCTCCCCAGATACAGCCTCCCCCACTGTCAACATCCTGTGCCAGAGTGGTACATTTGTCACAGTCAAAGAACTACATTGAAACATCACTATCACCCAAAGTCCATACTATACATTAGGGGCCACTCTTGGGGTTGTACAGTCTATGGATTTCAACAAATGCATAATGGCATGTATCCACTATTATAGTGTCATATAGAATGTTTCACACTCTAAAAATCCTATGTACTCTGCCAGTTCATCCCTTTTTCCTCCCAAACCTTGGTAATCACTGGTTCTTTATTCTCTCCTTAGATTATCCTTTTCCAGAATGGCATATATTTGGAATCATACATCATATTGGCTTCTTTTACTTGGTAACATACATTTAAGTTTCTTCTATGTCTTTTCATGACTTGATAGTTCATTTCTGAATGATCTTCCGTTGTCTGGGTGGACCACAGTCTGTTTTCCATTCACCAAGGACATGGTTGCTTCCAAGTTTTGTCAATTATAAATAAAGCTGCTGTAAACATCTGTGTGCAAGTTTTTGTGTGGACATAAGTTTTCAGTTCTTTTGGGCAAATATGAAGGAGTGTGGCTGCTGGATCACATGGTGAAGACAGTATGCTTGGTTTTGTAAGGAACCACCAAACTGTTTTCAAAATGACTGTAGCAGTTTATATTCCCACCAGAAGTAAATGAGAGTTCCTATTGCACTGTATCCTCCCCAGCTTTGGTATTGTTAGTGTTTGGATTCTGGCCACTCTAGTAAGTGTATAGTTACTTCTCATTGTTTATACAGGTGCTTGTTTGCCACTTGTGCATATTGTTTGGTAAGTTGCCTGTTCAAGTCTTTGGCCTTTAAAACTGGGTTGTTTATGTCCTGGTGGCTGAGTGATAAGAGTTCTTTGCATATTTTGGAAAACAGTCCTTTATCATGTATGCATTTTGCAAGTACTTTCTTTCAGTCTGTGGCTTGTTTTCTCATTCTCTTGACTATGACCTATGAAGAGTAGAAGATTTTTATTTTAAGAAGACTGGCTTATTAATTATTTCTTTAGTGTATCGTGCCTTTGGTATTATATCTAAAAAGTCATCACTATGCTCAAGGCCACCTAAATTTTTTTCCTATGTTATCTTCTTGGGCTTTCATAGTTTTGCATTTTATATTTAGGTTCAAGATCCATTTGAGTTCATTTCTGTGAAGGGTGTAAGGTCTTTGCATTCTTTGCTTGATTGTGTTGCCTTTGCTCCTTTGTCGAAGATCAGTTGGCAATATTTTGGGGGTTCTATTTTGGGGATCTGTATTCTGTTCCGTTGATTCCTTAGTCTATTCTTTCAAGAATACCACACTGTATTGATTACTGTAGCTTTATAATAAGTCTTGAAGTTGGGTGGTGTTGGTCTTCTGACTTTGTTCTTCTCCTTCAATATTGCATTAATTATTTGGGGTCTTTTGCCAATGCATATATAAACTTAAGAATCAATTTGTTGCTATTCATAAAATAATTTGCTGGAAATTTTACTGAATTTGTGTTGAATCTATAGATCAAATTGAAAAGCACTAACATCTTGACAATAATTAGTCTCTCCATGCACATGGAATACCTCTCCATTTATTTAGTTCTTTGATTTCTTTCATCAGAGTTTTGTAGTTTTCTTCATATAGATCTAGTACATATTTTGTTAGATTTATACCTAAGTGTTCCATGTTGGGGGATAATAATGAAAATGGGATTGTGTTGTTAATTTCAGATTCCACTTGTTCATTGCTGGTATACAGGAAAGCAATGAACTTTTGTATTATTAATCTTGAATCCTATAACCTTGCTATAATCACTTCTTAGTTCCAGGAGTACTTTTGCCAATTCTATCAGATTGTCCACATATATCATCTGCTAAGAGTATTATTTTTTCCCTCACAGTCTATATCTCCCCCTATTTTTTTGTCTTATTTCATTAGCCAGGACTTCCAGTAAAATCTTGAAAAGGAGTGGTGAGAGAAGATATTCTTGTTTTGTTCCTGATTTTAGCAGGAAAGCTTCTAGTTTCTCTCTATTTAGTAACACGTTAGCTGAATTCTGTTTTTCAAGAATATATTTAGGCTGCTATAAATTTAAATAGAAAATAACATTCAAGGATGTTTGCATGCCTAATTTTAAGTAACTACAAACAAGTAAGGCACTATATCTTTTCTTTCATGGTGACTTCTGGGCAGTCTTAGAATGAAACCCACTTCTGCATCCCTGAAATTCTTTTAAATTTGTCATTGATTGGGAATATTTTAGGTCTGGAGTAGTTTTTTCTTATTTGGAAGACATTGCTGAGCTTTCTCACCAATCCTTCTAGAGAAGGTACCAGCAGATTAATGGACTGTAGCTGATACAGTCAAACTGATCAAACGCTGGTTGGAAATTTTGACGTGGAATTCAGACCCTTTCACTGATAGCTGGATTCAATATTGAGAAAGGATATTTCTTCAGTGTGGACTCTGTCCTTCTCAGTACTGAATTCAATGGCAGATACAAGTCAGGTTAAAGTGGCTCCCTAACAACGTCCAAAGAGTCATATTAATGTCTTGAGTCCTAAAAGGCATTTCAAAAAACAAAAGTATTTTATTGTATGTTCAGACTTTTTTTTTTTTTTTTTTTTTTTTTTTGCAAAACTTCATTATGGATAGAAAAGTAGAGCAAAGAGCTGGTTGATGAAGTCCTCCTAAACGCCAGAGGAGTAGACTCCATCACAGTCCTAGACCCTCTGCACAGGAGGGTTCCTGGAGGTTGTCTGCTCACTCCTTGTCAGCTTTGGCTTCTGCTTGACTTCCTCTCCTGACTCTACAGATTAGCAGGGGACAGAATAATGAGGGTTTGGGGTTTTCTTCAATTTTTAAAAATTTGTTTTTATTTGTTTTAAGTTAGTTTATTTTTAAAGGTTTTATAAGGAATAAAAAGTAATATAATAAACATGTCATGCACCCCCACAAGTTTAAGAAATAGATCATTGCCAACCACCAACATTATCTAAATTCTTAGGTGGGAAATCTTAGTACTTATGTCTTTGTCTAGATTGTTAGAGTTTTCTTTTTTCTTGATACCTTTTGGAAATAATAAAATTGATTGCGATGAACCAGATGCCCGTTTTCCATGCCATCAAACAGTATCTTTACTGCCAAACTAGGACTCCTGTAATATGTGTCATAACGAATTTGATTCATTTATTCATCCATTCAATAAATATTTATTGAGCTTCTATTGTATGACAGGTGCTTGTGTTTTACTTCGCATCGTATTCTTAATATTAAGTGAGATGATTCCTGTAGCTTATTCCTTGTGCTATATTGTCAGTTTTATGGTTCTTTCAAACCTATCTCTGGGGGAAGCTTGGTGCAACTCTGTTCTCCTCTGAAGTAAATGAGTCCTCTTTGGTTTTGCCTAAACTTGCATACCTGTTATACTTAACTAACTGCCTGCCTGGATTTTCAAGGGCAGTTCTGTGTTCAAACATTTGTCTTAATTTTTGTCTCCTGAAGTATGTCAGTTACAGTGATGTGTAAACAGCTTCTTTGCCCTAGTCTTCATTGAGAACATATCCTGTATATTTGTCACAAGAGAGAAGGTATTTTATAAATAATTGTTGAGTAAATTGATAAATATGTTTTAACTGGAGACATAATTTATCAAAAGAAAAAAATACACTGCACTTACTTTTCAGCTACATTGGTGTATCGTTAAAGGGAAAATAGGATCCTTACCACCTCAAGCTTGCACTGCTGCCCATCTACGACTCAGCAATCTCTGTTGTAACCTTTCACGTAACTGTGTTTATGCTGATATGCACACTTTTCTGACCAAGGCAAACCTCCACTTTTACTCCACTTACGTAAATTTTTCCATCCTCAAAGACAGTTCCCCCCAGAAATTGCCCCAGGACCACTCTATGCTTCCCTTGACTAGATATGTAAAAACTTGGGGATAAAAAGGAAAAATCAGATTATTTCCTCTCGGCTTTTGGTTCCTATTGTTTCCCAACTTCTTCCAAAGAAAAGTGAGGGAATGAGGGCAAGGGGACTCCTTTCCTCCATATTTTTCCAATAAGACAAGTATACATTTTATGCTGAATTTAACAAACTGAATTGTTTAAAAGAGCAAGCCAAGTGTTGCATAATAGACTTTCATGCCCCCAAACAATGTGATTTTATCTTTTGTTAAAATTGAAGTATAATCAGTTTACAATGTTTCATCAATTTCTGATGTACAACATGATGTTTCAGTCATATATGTACAAAATTATTCCTTTTCATATTCTTTTTATATAGGTTACTACAGATATTGAATATAGTTCCCTGTGCTACACAGTAGAATCTTGTTTATCTATTTCATATATAATAGTACCTGCAAATATCAGGCTACCAATTTATCCCTTTCCACCCCTTCCCCTTCTGGTAACCATAAGTTTATTTTCTATGTGAGTATGTTTCTGTTTTGTAAATAAGTTCATTTGTGCCCTTTTTTTTTTAGATTCCACATGTAAGTAATATCACATGCTATTTTTCTTTCTCTTTCTGGTTTACTTAACTGAATACAATCATCTCTAGGTCCAGCCATGTTGCTGCAAATGGCATTTTATTTTTTAAGGCTGAGTAGTATTCCACTGTATAAATATACCACAACTTCTTTATCCAGTCATCTGTTGATGGGCATTTAGGTTGTTTCCATGTCTTGGCTATTGTAAATAGTGCTGCTGTGAACATTAGGATGCATGCATCTTTTTGAATTAGAGCTTATTCTGGATGTATGCCCAAGAATGGGATTGCTGGATCATATGGTAAGTCTATTTTTAATTTTTTAAGAAATCTCCATACTGTTTTCCATAATGGCCAAACCAAACTACATTCCCACCAACAATGAAGGAAAGTTCCCTTTTCTCCACATTCACATCTAGCATTTATCATTTGTGGACTTTTGAATGATGGCCATTCTGACTGGTGTGAGGTGATACCGCATTGTAGTTTTAATTTGCATTTCTCTGACAGTTAGCAATATTGTGCATTTTTCCATGTGTCTATTGGACATTTGTATGTCTTCATGGGAGAATTGCTTGTTTAGGTCTTCTGCCCATGTTTGGATTGGGAGATCAAGCCTTTGTTGGTTTCATTTGCAAAAATTTTCTCCCATTCCATAGGTTGTCTTTTTGTTTTACTTATGGTTTCCTTTGCTGTGCAGAAGCTTGTAAGTTTAATTAGGTCTCATTTGTTTATTTCTGCTTTTATTTCTATTGCCTGAGTAGACTGCCCTAGGAGAACATTGCTAGGATTTATGTCAGAGAATGTTTTGCCTATATTTTCTTTTAGGAGGTTTGTTATGTCTTGTCTTATATTTAAGTCTTTAAGTCATTTTGAGTTTATTTTTATGTATGGTGTGAGGGAGTGTTCTAACTGCATTGATTTACATGTGGCTGTCCAGTTTTCCCAACACCACTTGCTGAAGAGACTGTCTTTTCTCTATTGTATATTCTTGCCTCCTTTGTTGAAGATTAATTGACAATTACTGGGGTTTATTGGGGACCATTAGTGGGTTTATTTCTGGGCTCTCTATTCTGTTCTATTGATCCATATATCTGTTTTTTGTGCCAATATCATGCTGTTTTGATTACTGTAGCTCTGTAGTATTATCTGAAGTCTGAGAGGGACAATGTGATTTTAGATTTGCCAAATTTATAGAAGGAAAAGAAAAATGTTCCATATATTTTTCCATTTAAAAAAGTTAATCATTTTTAACCTTATTTTCCTAACTTACAGTTTTTGATGCACATTTGGAAATTAAACATGTATTCTCTCATGAGATGATTTACATCATGTTATTTAATATCTGTAGGGCTGTTTAATAGTTTATAGGTTTAGAAACATGATAAGGTTTCCAAGAACCAAGAAGTTTCCCCAGGAATCTTGGAAAAAGGATAGAAATTATTTTGGAGTTTTTGAAGTATTGGGGCACTAAAACTGAGATTCTTAAGTGAAAAGGAAAAGAATGGGAGCAAAGTTTTTTATGCCTCTAGACTGGGAGTGTAACCTCAGATTCCTATAGGAGTCAAGGGAGGTTAATTAAAACAAAGAGTTTAACAAGAGTAAGGGGTTGTAGGATCTGTGTCAAAGTTGAACTCAAGCACTAGGTAGTAGAAAATAGAATAGCTAGGAAGATATGGAACTGCCTCTGTAGCACTGGGATAATAGTTTGTGGTTAGTGAAAATTAATGTTTTTAAGTGTAAGTCTTGGAGATACTGCTCAAATGCCTAAAAATGTCCTTTGACCAAGCCCAGGGTAATTTTTCCCAAGTTTGTCAATGGAGTTACCAACTTGACTTGAAGCTCTTGAGACTTCTATCCCTTCCATCTCACTTGGAATTGAGATTCTCAAGTAAAGAGTAAAGGAATTAGAACATAAGTTGTGCCTCTGGACTATTTTAAAAGGTCTTATCTCTGCCTTGGGTGCTTCAGTGAAACTCCTCATGCTCTGTCTTTTTATGCACTTCTAAGCTATGGTCCTGGCCTCTTGGTCTTGGATCTGGTTTTCTCCCATGACACACACTCCCACCCTCTTGAATGAATTCTTCGTTGGGACTACTTAACTCACAACTTCACTTTCCCCAAGAGTCTGTTTTGTTTCCCATTTGCCCTACAATCTTTTCCTTTGTGAGGCGTCATGTTCTTCTCTGATTCAGTGCCAGCTTTCAGAAACCCAGCCAAGAGCAAAGCCCTCAAGTCACCACGTGCTGATGAAAGGAATTTAGGCAAGGATAATGTTGCAAGAAAACTAAGGAAACTGGGAGAAAAGGCTACCCAAGAAGAGCAAGAGCTCTTGTAAGAGTGGATGGGTGGACAAAGAGCCTTCTGCACGTTGGCAATGATGGCAGCCAACAGGACTGGTTTTTACAACAGTTAGGCAGCTCTCCAGTTAGCAGAAAGGTTCCTGCACCTGCATGGCAAATTATGCTTGAACTTGTCATTGAATGCAGCCATAAGGAAGTAAGTGGAGAGGAGAAGCATAGCTCCAGGATGGGAAAGCTCAAATACCTGCCACAGCGAACATAAAGCACTCTAGACCCTCACTGGAAAATAGAAAGGAAATGGGGAAGGGACAACTCTTAAGTTAGTGGAAGGAAACTTTTATCAAAGATCACTGAGAAAGCATGTACACGCTTTGTTGTCCTTCCTCTGAGGTCTGCCTGCTGGGAAGAAAAGCTACAGATGTTTCCTCAATGAAGCACTCTGGAGATAGCAGAGTAACGCAGCTATTCTAGACTGGGAGCCAGAAGCCCAGGTACGCTTTCGGTTGTAACTGCCAATGTGCCACCTCCCACAAGTGAGTTACGCCTCTAAACCTTGACTTCCCCATTTACAGAAATGGAGGATATAAGAATATTCATCTTATAGTATTGCTGAGCAAAATACAAGAGGGTATGCAAAAGAACTTTCAAATACTAAAGTATCTTATCAATTTGAAGTTGCATTATAACAATGTTTTGGCACTTAATGGTGTTTGTACAAAGTGTTTGTGATTTAAAGGATGCAAGTTAGAAAGACACTTTGGAGTTTCAGTCCAAAAAGTTGTGAGTCTTAAAGGAGACCTCCAGCCAGATAGAAACAGGTAATATAATAGTATAATGGGTTTTGGAGTCAGACCTCAGTACAAATCCAAAATCTGCAATGTCATAACTACATGATCATAAATTGTCCCTTTTCATGTCCACATGTCTTCATCTGTGACTAATTCTTGGCAGTTTTCAGTACTAAATAAGAAAGCATAGCAGAGCATAATGTTAATTTTCTTTTACTTTCTTTTTTTTTTTTTTCATAAATGAGAAGCAATAACCAACAACTTTTGATTAACCAGGCAGAAACTGCTGTGTCAGATACAATATTTTTATCATCAAAAAAGAATAAAATTGGGCAAAGACTGGATGTAAAGGCTCAGAAAAATCTCTCCTAAAGGGCAAATCAATCAAATCTTTGCATAAGATTGAGAAGACACACACAAGAGGAAAAACAAACAAAAATGTGAGTTTTGATGATAAAGGTGGAAGAATATCTCATCTTATGTGTATTTTCCGCCTTTTATCATCTGTATCATAATAATTTGTTTTACTTAATTTTATATGCACAATGAAACGGTTCCAATAAATAATTATCAGTAAATAAAGAAGTCTTACTTTCTTTACCCAGCAGAGCATATCTGCCTGAAATTTTGCTCCTTTGTTCTGACCAGTCACTCATACTCACCTGGTATGTTAATAGAAAATTATTGCAAGTGAATGCAGCAAGGACTGAATATAAATAACCTCTCCTCTCTAGCAAAACCTCAACCTGGACTTATGTGACAGATACCTGTTAGAGTCATCTGATGGTAAAATTAGATGAATAAATATTTTCAAGAGCTTAGTTGCTGGAAATTCTAGACAGGATATAGGCAAAAGTAAGTCTGGGTCTTCAGGAAACAAACAAACACTGTTATTCAGAATTCCATCCACTGTAACTTACTTCCTCATTTCATGATAACAACCCTGAGTGAGCATTGTTTCTGAAATAACGCAAGATCCCAAAGACAGTAATTCTTTCTTATATGATTAAGGATATCTGTATATCAAAGCACTTTCATAAACTGTATTCCATTTATTGTCACTTTACATATTAGGAGACTGAGGTTCAGAAATGTGATGGGACTGACTCAACGTCTCATAGCTAGTTAGTGGCAAAGGCAGGACTCAAATCCCTTTCTTGCAATGCCCAGTACTTTCCCTTTTTCAGTATATATTGTCTGAAAGAATGTCAGATACATGAAAAAAGTAAATTACATTTTTTTCACTTTAGTTAGGGGGAGACATCCTGACTCATCGTAGACTTTATTCTATTGCTTTATCCTTGCTCATTTATTTGTCATCTGTTCTAAAGATAAAGAAAAGAAAAAAACCTATTACAACAGAAAGTTCATAAAGGGACCTATTTAAAAAACATGCCTCAAAAATGAGCAAATAACATTAGACCATGAATCTGTCACTTACTTTATCTATTTAATGTTTTAAACTTGTGCCAAATTTACTTGACACTTGAAAAAGATAACTGAACATCAGCCATTTATCTCACTTGTATACAGTTTATTGGAAAATATGCCCTCAAATACAGACATGAGCTATGTTTTTTTCTGTAAATTGCCAACACTTAGAACAGAGCCTGGCGCACACTGGATGCTTGGCAACTATTTGTTGAATTAATGAAAGTATAAACTGTGCAGTGGTGATAGGAGGCTGAGAAGGAGTCATGAAAGAAAAGAGGAAAGAATTGTATATTGCAGACATGGCCTTCCTTCTTGTATCTGCCTGGATGATGGCAACAAAAAATTACCCAACTTTGGCAACAGACACCCAATTGGGAAATTTTCTATTTCAAAAATATGATACTTCTTTTCCAAAGAAATCAGAGAACAAAGTTGACTGAATTTGGTGTCCTTGTACATTCAAGTATCATGAATAATGGATCTCTTAAGGACATTTCTATCGTATATCAGAAGCAAAAACAAAAAGGAATTATCTACTTCTTATACAACATGGTTCTTGAGTTATTCAAGTGCTTCTCAAATTCTTATGTGCATGTGAACCACCTGGAGAACTTATGGAAACAAAGTGCCCATAGATTTGATTCAATGAGTCTGCAGTGGGACTGAGATTCCGAATTACAACAGCTCCCACATGTCGCCAACACTGCTGTTGCATCAGTCACTCTACAAGTAGTATGTGTTTTGTTTACTTTGGGAGGAATTTCAACATTTTCCTTCATCTTCACCAAAATCTTACCATTTCAGTATTAATATATACTCAACATCAGACATGAGGTTCTGCCATGTCCCTTAGGTAAAACTCTGGATTGGTCCTTCATTCTTCCTGGATCATCAGTTATATTTAGGTCACCACATCAGACTATGTGAGATATTCTGATTAGTCAATCTTAATATTATGACATTTTTCATCATTGAGAAATTAAATTAACCACGTTAGGAAATCACTGACATCCTACCTGAATATGACTGATCATCCTGAAATAAACATGGCTTTGTTAACAGGTCATCTAGCCATCAGAAAAATTCCCTTTAAAGAAATTTTTTTTTTTTTCAGTTTTTTGCTGTTACCTCAGGTTGTGAACTGGGCCACACCTCTCTGAAATCTAAGGCTAAGCAACCAACAACCATTTTCAATCATGGTCTCTTTAGGTGGTGTAGAGTTTCAAAAACAATTTTTACAGTGAAATTGAATATCATAAAGTAGTGAAACTGGCAAAAGATTGACATTATTTAAAAGTTATACTCCAATTATAGGCTAATCACATTTTATATTATTTAAAAATTATAGTCAATCAAGGTTATCTTTCTTCCAGTAGTTCTCAGACTTGAGAATCAAAATCACCTGGAAGAATTCTTAAACCACAAATGCTGGGCCCTGCCTTCAGTTACTGCTTCATTAAATCCGGGTGGCACATGGTAATTTGCATTTCTGACTAATTCCAAAGTGATGTTCTATGCCACACGTTCTTGGCCTCAACACCGCTGAACCCTGGGATGGATGGTTCTTTGTTGTGGGGGGTTGTCCTGTGCCTTGTGGAAGGTTTAGCCATATCCCTTGGTCTCTTCTTTAGCCATGCTCCGTTCTTACAGTATACTCATCTTCCTCCCAGTTCCTTTCCCATTCTCACTCCAAAGACTGTCCAAGCCATGAAGTCATCACCAGGGGACTATCCCTATTACTAGTGTGTAGGAGATGAGGAATGTGAGCCTTTCCTGAATGAAGAGATATGTTCCCAGAATCTGACATTATGGATTTGAGTGCATTTTTATTCAATGCCATAATTCCATTGGCTAGTAAATTACTGCTATTGCAGAAGTTCAGGCATATTGAAAGTTAAATAGATTATTACTGATTCTTGAGGACATTATTGTCCTAACACAGTTCCAAGACCTACACAAAAGAACACAAACGGACACTTGAAACACAGTCCAGTCTTATAACAGGGGTTACCTCGAGATATCAAGTAGGTTGCTTAGGAAACACATGTAATTGGTGTAAGATCACATCCTCTCTCTCTCTCTCTCTGTCTTCCTCTCTTTTTCTCTGTATTTCTCTCTTTCTCACTGTCTGTCTCTCTCTCTCACCGAACTGCACTTCCCCCGATTTAGACAGTATTTTTAAAAATCTTCCTTTGGATCTTACCTTAAAAGTTTATTTTTTGTATCCAAAAAGTATTATGTAATCTTTGTGACTTCATTATGATTGTGTATTTCATTCACTTAATTCACTGAGTTCCTTTTTCTGTGAGGAAAATAATCCAAAAGACTGTGGAAAAATCCAATGAGTAATGGTGCTATTGAAGTAAATAAAAGGTAATTTCTTCCAGTTAATATTTAATTCTCATATTGACCCAGAATTCTTAAGAGAAATTTCTCAAAACATCTTTTTGTTCATTTACTGAAAGAAGTCCATTAACATTGGATTCAGATTTCCATTGAAATAGGAAAAACAACTTTAATTTAGAAACTGTGATTCAGAGACACAGAATGAATCCCAGAAGTCTCACATAATGAAGAGTAATAGAGGGCTGAAGAGAAGAGGGTGGATTCTGTTCAGACAAATACTCTATCTCTTCCTCCTGCTCCCACCCTTAACACCCCTATTTTAAGCCCTGCCAGGCCCTCTCAACTATGCAGCCTCCTGACCCCCTCTTCCATCTTCCCTTTGCTCTCTGTACCGCAGCCCTACTAAGGATAAATGACTCAATAAGGACTGGGTAAGAAGCCATCTGAAGTGGGAGGCTCTCTTCCCTAAGAGGACATAAGGGAGGTTTTAGAACATGGGCAGGACGAGTCTGAATGGAAGACAAGTACAGAATCCTGCAGGGCCAGGGCAGAGAAGAGCTCTGGGAGCTAAACACAGGATGGTAATACTGATGCTCAAAGGGACCAGCTCCAACAGAGGCAAAGGTCAGAAGAGGCTCTGAGGCTAAAGGAATTGATGCTGAAGGAAGCAGCAAAGCTAGCAAGACTAGTAATTTACATTAGAATAATAAGGTATATTAAATACTTATAAGTTTACATTTTATTTGATATTTTATAATACATATATAAATTTTTACATTTAAAATGTGTTATATATTTAGTTATGTGGGTTTTTTAATAATTGTATGAATTCCAATCACATTTTTAAATAAAATGCGGGAATTTGAAAATAGTGAAACAACTCCATAAAAACTGGCATTGTAATTTTTCTCCATTATTGTGCTCACTTAATCAACATGTCTAAAACTAAAGTGGTATTTAACCTCCAAATACTTTCTCTCCATCAGAACCTGCAGTAAAAGGAATTTCCGTTTCTTCCTAGGCATTCAAACCCTGGGTGTTACCACTAATGCCACCATCTCACTCAGTCTCCATATCCAACTTGCTACCAAGTCTCAAAAGTTCTACCTGTTAAATATTTCTTGAATACACCTCCACCTCCTCTCCATTTTCTGCTGTCTCATCCTCTCTCACTTGAATGACTTCCAGAGACTTTAGATTTGTCTCCCATCACCCTCTTTTTTCCCTCCAATTAACTATCCAAACATCAGCTAGCGATTTTCTTTATATTATTGTTAGACTGGAGTCCTCACATAGGATGTACATTTTTGTTAGTTTGCTGGTCAGTCAGACTCTATTCCCTACCCCTCCCTGAAGCATAACCCCAATTATTATGTGCTTTTGAGGAAGGTGATCCCACCCATAATCTAAATAGTCCTAACTGGTAGGCCCTTATTGGTTTCAGCCAATCAGTATGCAGCATTTGTCTGGGGCAGAAAATTGGAGAAAAAGAGCGTGGAGGAGAAATTAACTGGATTGTCAGGGAAAAGCAGCATTCTACTCTTCCAAGAGAGAAGTGGGTGAGATTTCTTTTTTAAAAAAGTCTCTTCCTGATGTGAGCCAGGAAGCACAGAACCTCCAGGAGAACTGGTAGCTATCATATGCAAAAAATGGAACCACAGTTATGTTGACAGCACTGTAAGACATCTGCAGAAAGCAGAGAGGGGGGCAGGTAATGAATTAGTTCATTTGGTCCGTATTTGGGTTGCTGGATAAACTCTTGCCTGAAGCTCACATTACTACTAGAATTTTCTATTATGAGAGCCAGTAATTTTTTTTTTTTTTTTTATGACTTAAGCCCATTTGAATTGCTTCCTGGCCTCTCCTGTCCTCTTTAGTCTCACCCTACCCCTCTAAATGGGACTCTCAGGGCCACATGGCCTTCTTTCAGCAACTTGACCCCATCTAGGGTTTTTCAAAGAGCTTCCTATGTATTGTTCCTTCTGCTTGAAACATTCTTTACCCTTGTGCCATTATCAACGTATTACCTTGTCGCCTGATCTATGAAAATGGATCTGAGTCCTTTCAAAACTTTCCTTTCAGCAGCTGACATGACATTAAATCTTACCATTTGTGGGTGCTGGAGAGAGACTGGAGGAACAAGGGGTTCTTTCCCCGTTCCAGCGCTTCATTTGCCAGGCTCTTGGAGAGCATGGTTGTTGCTTCGGGGCTTGGCCCATGTTTTTCAGCAGTGCTAGGTGCCTGCTTGCCGCAGCTTTCTCCAGCATTTGGCTGCATGTTTTCTTCAATTCTTGACTACAGCAGTAGCTCAGATAGTGCGGGCCTATGTCCTAGCTCAGGTCACTGTTCTCTATACCTTCCCTCAACCACATGGGTACCCATGCTGGCCCAGAGCTGCCCTACCCTGAGCTGCACATGGGAGTGTACTGGGTTCCTGTAGAGGGCATCCTCTCCATACTGTGGTACCTCCAACCCCCACTGTGCACCCCACACTTTCTGCTTGGCTGTCTACCAGTCTGCCTGCCCATCCCCTGCTCAGAGACTGTGGACCAGCTCTGACCCAGCCAATCCAGAAAACTTCTCCACCCTCCAGGGTGCTGTAACGACATCTCCTTCAACCCCCTCTTTCAATGAGAGCTGAACCTTCCTTGGAAGTGTGTCTTTCCTTGGGTATGCTCCCCAGCCCTAAGATATTGTTTAGAGCTCTCTTTCCATCCACATTGTTAGTCTTCTATCTTAGCTTGATCACTTTTATATTAAACTTACCCTGTTTAAATTACCGTCTCCTGATGGGACTCAGACAGCACACCTCCTTTCCTATGGCTGCTCAGATTCCTGGTCTCATTTCCTCCAGCAAACTTTCCCTAACCTCCAGATTAAGTCAGATCCCCATCTTAATTAGCTCTCATTGCATATTGTACTTTTTTTGGTTTGTTTGTGACACTTGCAGCCATAATTAATGATTGTATGGTTATTTGCTTAATATCTTCATTACTATCCTGGAAGGTCAATGAAGAAAGGGAAAATGTCTTTCTTGTACTCATAGCATCTAACACGGTGCCTGGTACAACACAGCAGGCTTTCAGAATACTGATTTTTTGAAAGTATGTTATGTACGTATGTGAATTTTGTTAATTAAGAAACCAAAAATCCCATAGTAGCTATGAATGAGATAAACAGAGAGGATGAATTTAGGCAGATGTCACTCCTTTGCTAAGTTCACTCTGGTAGGGCTAAAAGCATTATAAGTGTTCAATAAAAACTTCATTAACTTATAGCAAAGGAAGCCTATTTCCTCCTACATTTGGACAGCATTCCCTTGTACCACAACAGAAAAGTGCTTCAGAAAAGCATTTATATTCTATCAACCTCCTTGGTCTAATGACTGAAGAGGAGCCTTCTTTCCCGTCAGGTTGTTGGTGGAGTAGAACCCAGCCAGAGTACGTGGACCAGGGAAAAGAGAGTTCAGAGTGAGCAAGTTGAAGATGCACAATTATATTTGATCATCAGCTGACCCCTGAGTATTGCTATTCAGCATGTTAACAGTCGTCAAATCAAATAAATCCTGTGACCTCTCAGTCAGGAGAAAGCTCTCTTAAGAGACAGTGCAGTGATGGCTCAATACCAGAGTCTTGAAGGATCTGTTTTTATGATTTTCATTTTTGGCTCATACTGGAATCCAGTGTTTTCTTTATCTATTCACAGCCTTTTAATATGAATGGTCTTTCCTGATCAGCAGTTTATGGGCATCTTTCCAAACATCAATTTGATGTTTCCTGAAGAATAACTGCCTCTTTTTGTGAAGCCCCCAAAGGGAGTTTCACATGCACGCAAGAGACCAGACTGTGTATCAGGACGTCTATAATGGACAGTTGTTGGTTTTTCTCCCCACAGTCAAGACCCTAATCTCGTGGTCACAGGACCCTGATTTGGTTTGAGGCAGTCATCCTTCCTCATGCTTCTGTCAACACGTGTAGGGTGAAGCTGACTTCACCCCTGGCTCTGGGGATGCCCTTGTGACCAAAATTCAGACAATACAGTTCTGCGTTACAGTTTAGTCTGGTCATAACTGGAGTCAAGATTCAAGTGGACATAGGATCCAAGTCTGCACAATCCATCTCTGACTTGTAGTTCTGAGGCTTCACTTTGATCTTCCTGAGACAAGGACTGGAATTTAGAGTTTCAAAGATATATGTTCTGGAGCTGCTACAGACAGAGCCTGGCTGAGGACTGATCCAAAATAGAGGTGAGAAGAACCAGAAGACAGACAAAAATAATCCAGATTCTGACAGTTTTATTGTAAGCTTCTCATCAAGGTGCTCCAAAGGTGAGAGTCTAGACTTTTCAGTTATGTGAGCTCATAAATTCAGTTATTAAGTAACCAATTTACCATGTTAAGCATACCTTTCAATCTTGGTGAAAACCTGTCCAGCTGTTTTCAGGTGTAAATTGATGAGCACGAACAGATGAGAGACAGAAAATAAATTTTGCTCACATAGATTGGGACAATTAAATAGTGATCAGGTACTGAGGTAGGATATGCTTATATCAGTGATTTATTTACTTAAAATAGGTTTTGTAACATTTGAGAGATGGTAAAGATATCAAAATATAGGCTGCCCCTAATGTCTGCAGACAGGCAAATATAATAGATTGCACATGGATATTACAACACAACAGAGTAATTACGGACACATTTATTTGACCTAAATACCTCTTATGATCTAGTTAAGGGTTTTAAGACTGATTAATAGACAACACTATTGAATAATACACATGTCTTAGTTCTTTTGCAATGCTATAACAAAAATGTCATAAACTGGGTGGTTTAAACAACATTTATTTCTCACAGTTTCGAAGGCTGGAAGTCCAAGTTCAAGGTACCTGCAGATTCGGTGTCTGGCTTCCTGGTTCATACATGACTGTCTTCTTGCTGTATCTCCACATGTCTTCATGTGATGGAAGAGGTAAGGGAGCCCTCTGGAGTGTCTTTTATAAGGGTACTAATCCCACTTCATGAGGGCTCCACCTTCATGACCTAACCACCTTCCAAAGGCCCCACCTCCTTAATACCATCACATTGGGAATTAGGTTTCAACATGAGTTTTGAGGGGACAAAAACATTAAGCCTATAGCATCATGGGTATGTGTTTGCCAAGAAAATACCCACTACATAAAAAATACTGTTTAGGTGATTCAAAAAGTAGAAAACAGAAAAGAGAGAGAAATAGAGAGCTAGATTTAGAGATAGGTAAAGAAAGAGAGAAAGAGGAAGAAAGAAGGTGGGAAGGAAAAAAGGAATGTAGGAAAGAAAGAAAAAAGAATGGAAGAAAACAAAATTTAATTTACTCAACAAATTTTTTCTGAGTACTTATTCTGTACCAGGGATCTGGGAACATGAAGTCAAAAAAACAAAATAAAAAAAAAGCTACTGTTTCTATCCTTGAGAAGCTGAGTGTGGTACAGAATACAAACATAAAAACAATAAGACAAAAAATATTTATATATAGTAGGTTAGGTTAGTAAAATGCAAAAGTATGTACCAGATGTTACAATAACAAAGAAGCATGAGAAATGAATCCTGCCTAGAAAGGACTTCACAGGGGAGGTGACCTTCCAGCTGGATGTTAACCATCGAGTAGGAGTTTCTGAGGCAGAGAATGTACCAGTCCATTCACAGCACAGGTCCACAGCTTCAGGGCCCCATGCAGGGCAGATGGCTTCTAACTAAGCAGAAAACAGACCAAATCTCTCTGGGGAATGAAAGACAACAAGATGTTCCAGAAGGGGTAGACCCAACCAAGTCTTGTCCCTTTTTCAAACTTACAAATCAAGTCAAACACATCTCTTTGAGGAAGGGCAGAGGTTAGAAAACTTAAGGCAAAGGTTATTATTTTTTTTTGTTCTCTTTAAACTTTGAGCTCAATACTTTAGCCTATGGACCACCAGTGGCGTGAAATATCTCTTGGGGAAGAAGATCAGAAATTCATAAGGACAGTTCTGTTCTTATCTTCATGATGTTGCTTTCCCCAAATACTAACTGCACTTTAAAATGAGGGAAAATAAATAGGTAGTTAAGTTAAATATTATTGAGTCTTTATGGCCATAGTCACTTCTACACAACAGTCCAAGCATTATCAATGACAAAACTAGTATTTTGTGTTATCTGTCCAAATACATCTCTCTCTCATTTGAATCCAGACTTGGGAGCTGAAACAGGAAGTTGTTTATTATCCCCCTAAAATCTCAATAGGAGGATTTTAAATATGAAAATGACATAAGATAGGCTATGTTTTTGAAAAGATAATTCTGGCTGCTGAGTGAAGAATGTGTCTTAGGCAGTCAAGGTAGGAGGTGGGAAAGTTGGGGAAGTTCTTACCATCACAGGAAGAAATTACAGTGGTTGTGAATAGGGTGATAGTAAAGGATATGGTGATGAATGGAGAAGATAAGGATACATTTTTGAGGATGAATTAGCTGATGGGCTGAAGTAACAGGAAGAATAAAAGGAAAATCATAGATGTTTCCTAGGTTTTGGACATAACTAAACAGATAGGATGTCATTTACTTAAACCAAAAAGAAAGCAGAGGCAGGCTTGAAAGAGGAAGGAGATTAAGAGTTTTGTGCTTGACATGTTAAGTTTGAGATTTATATCAGGCATTTAAGTAAAGTTTTCAGTTAAAGAGTTAGATCTGTGACGCTGGAGCTTAGATGAGGGCCAGAGATATAAACTGAAAGATATGAAGGGTGTGCCTTTAGAAGACAACTCATAAACTATAAACCTAATTCTTAAAATGTAGGAATAATGTACACATTCCACACTTGAAGTTATTTCTTGTGAAGCAATACAAATGAAAATATATTTTAGGCATTGTTTCTTTAAAAGAAGTTAGAATTTTTATCTCTCTAAACTTGCCATTCAGGGCATTTTTTTGACAATATAAGGACACCACAAGGAGCACTTGAGCACTGCAATTGAGGATGAAATTAAAGACAAGAGTACATTGATAATCTTGACGGCAGTAAACACATATAAGATGTGGATGGCACGATCTTATACAGTCAGTGATGCATATCTGTCCCTAGCTCAGAGTCTACACATGTCCCCAGCTCCCCAGCTGAGATAGTATCTCTTCATGGGAAAAAAAATTCTTCAAATCTTACACGTGGCTATCACATGAACTGTGCTATCTCTGCCCCAGTTTCTAATTTAGGATTTAAACCTCTAAAACGAAATGCTGCAGCTACTAAGGGTGAATTCTCTAGTTGACCTAAAATGAGTTGACTGCTAGTTATTTTTCCAGCAAAAATGGGTTTATTGGCGATCAGCAAAGAATTTCAATTTGAGATCTGCATTCATGGCGAGCCACGTGCAAGTCCCTGCACAGAAAGAGAAGAACTCTTATAAAGGGGAAAAGGAAGTTGGGAAGACTATAGTGAACGAAGAGTCCATGGGTTTTCATTGGTTGAATTATTGCCAGAAAAAAAGAGGAGGTCTCAGGGTGTGAGAGCGCCCCCTTCTGGTATTCCAACTTTATTTAATTGAGGTTTCTGTTCATTAACTTTTTACAGTATTTAAGAAATAAGTAAAAATGACTTGCTGAAATTCGTGCTGTCTAGATGTCTTCTAATCTCATGAGTCTATGGGTACAAATAAGGTGACATTAATATTGGTAATCCAAATTTTGCCAACTTGTCTCCTAGTACCTGACTCAGGACTTTGGTCAGTTTCTGCCTCCTTGTCCCTCCAGTCAAAGTATCTTCCAGTTACTTCTTGAAGCATCTCTAGAAAGTTATCAGATGTGCTCAGGAGCACATGTCCTTTGAGACTGATATTTGATTCATTTATGGGGGGTACGTCTCCATGACCACTTTTGCAAGTGGTGAGAACAGTGCCTCCCAGTCTTGGGTCCTGTCTCCTGTTGCTCCCAAAGCTGCAAAGCTTTAGGGTGTTAAATCAACTCCTGCACCCTTCAGTTTCTCCACAATGCCTGAGCTACCCAGGGTTACTTGCAGAAATAGGTATATATTCCAAACATTTCGGACTGGAACTTCCAAAGGTGTAATAATTTCATGGTTCTGGATCTAACTATAGAGACTTCTACATGTCTTGCAGCACAGTGACATTTTTCTCTGACACTATCATTCTCACGGAGGAATACAGAATAGGGCATTTATGTTTGTGATACAGAAAATCACAAAAGGAACATTCAAGCATAGGTCCAGTCTCTCATTTTTTCTCTTGTTTTTTTTCTATCTATTTTCTCTTTCTGTCATGACTCAAAGAATGCCGCTTCTCTTTTTGTGGCTCGCACCCAGTTTCCATTACCCAGGACTTCATGCCACTCATTATTTCTTCTCCTAGGTTTTACATCAGTCTCTCTACTGGCTTCTTTTCCTCAGCCTCCAGACATGTTTAATTCTGCATATAAAACTATAAATGTCAATGATGTCAGCATCATGGTGCCATAAGATGTCTTCCTCTATGACTTCCGTTTTAACAACCAATTAGGCATCCATCCACAAACAAAAGTACCTCTATAGAAGGTGTGGCTCCAACATTATATACCAAGGGTGCCAGCAGGAGTTTCCTTCACCTCTGCACTTGGTAATAGGCAGACAGACTTCAGTACAGTCTGTGAAACTAGCAGGAGCCAGCAAATCTGCCCCAACCCTCTTGGCCACAAGTCAGGGAAAATCTGGAGAGTGATGACTTGGCAGAAGGCCATGAACAAAAGAGAGTTTGTAGAAGACCAGGCTTCCAACAGAAAATTACAGCATGCCATTGGAGCAAAAGAAAATGATAAGTTTGGATGCACAGGAAAGGACAAGACAAACACTGCCAGCACCATCCCTTCCCCAAGGCTACACAGCACAGGGATAAACTAGCTGCTGGTGACTCCCCTGAGAGTGAAAGAGAAAGTGGTGAGTGAGTGCCTGGCTACCCCAGCTGTGTGGGACACTGCTGGAGAAACCCAGTTCTCTCCAGTAGTACCCAAAGTACTGAGGTGGGACATCCATGATCTGGGGGTGGGGGGATAGATCAGGAAAGAGGCAGATAAGAATATCAAAGGGCATTAAAGAGATTTAGTTTCTGCTGACTCTTCTCAGGACTTCAGCAGGAAATTCACCTATAAGCCTCTGGAAAAACCTCACCCAAGAATCTCCCACCACAGATCTATGGGCACGCCCAAATGACCCAAGTGCCAAAGTCATACTCCTTCAACTCTGCAGTCAGTTCTGCATGCTATTGAGTGTGGCAGCAAGAGTGAACGCCAATAAACAGAATGCTTTCAGGAAACCAGATCAGGATCTGTGACAAGGGAGAAACCGCAAACTTGAACTGTAGCGCTACCTTCCGGAAAACAAAAGAGAGGTTTTCAGCAGCCATCCTGGTGCGATGTAAGAATCACAGGAAACACAAATACTTAAGAATTCTGCCTCAAAAAAGAAAAAGAAGTGTGGAGCAGGTATATGCATACAAGGTTGGAGAAAACTCCAGCTACACCAGGACCACCAGTACATCCCACCCAAAAGTAACTAGTAAATATTGGAGGAGGTGTCTGTTATTTCAAATATGAAAGCAGCAAAGGAAAAATCCAAGGAGCGTGAGAAATCTAGGAAATCACGTCATCATCAAAAGATAAAAATAATCCTCCAATAACTAAACTCAAAGATACGGAATTTTGCAATCTAGCTAATAAAAAATTCAAAATACCTATTTTGAGGTAACTCAACAAGCTACAAGAAAATACCAAAAGACAATTCAACAAAATCATGAAAACAATACATGAACAAAATGACAAGTTTAATGAAGAGATAACAGTCATAAAAATATACCAAGCAGAAATTCCAGAGCTGAAATATTCAATGAATAAAATGACAAATGCAACAGAGAGCATCTATACCAGAGTACACCAAATGGAAGATAGAAACCATGTTCCAGAGGATAGCAACTTTGAAATAACCCAATCAGAGGAGAACAAATTTTAAAAAATTAAAAAGAACAAAGAAAGTCTATGTGATCTACAGGATTCCATCAAACATACAAATATTAGAATAATTGGGATTCCAAAAGGAGGAGAGGAGAAGAAAGGGGCAGAAAACTTATTTAAAGAAATAATAGCTGAGAACTTTCCAAACCTGTGGAGAGACTAGGGCATCCAAATTCATGAAGTAGATCACCATTTTATCTCAATGCCAAAGACCTTCTAAAAGACACATTACAATGAAACTATCAAAAATCAAAGACAAAAAGAGAATCTTAAAAGCAGCCAGAGGAAAAAGGATTGAAATCTACAAAGGAATCCTTATTAGGCTATCAGCAGATTTCTTAGCAGAAACCCTACAGGCCAAAAGAAAATAAAATGACATATTAAAAGTATAGAAAGAAAAAAAAATGACAGTCAAGAACATTCTATGCAACAAAGTTATCATTATGATATTACATGAGAGATAAAGACTTTCACAGACAAACTGAGGAAGCTCCCCACCACTAGACCTGCCTTGTAAGAATGCTGAAAGGAGTTCAAGGTGAAATGAAAACGTGCTAATTAGTCACACGAAAACATACAAAATTATACAACACACAAGTAAAGGTAAATATACAGTCAGATTTAGAAAACTCTAATTCTTAGGGTGGTGTGTTAACCACTTAATTACAGTCTAAAGGCTAAAAAAAGAGTAACCTAAGTGTCCAGCAACAGGTAAAATGGATAAAGATGATGTATTATATATAATTCACATAATATAATATTCCATTATCCTATATTCCAACATATATTTATTGGAATATTATGCAGCCACGAGAAAGAAGGAAATCCTGCCATTTACAACAATGTAGATGGACTGTGAAGGCATTATGCTTAGTGAGATGAGCCAGATGAAGTATTTGAAGACAAATACTATATTATATTACCCATATGTGGAATTTTAAAAGCTGAACTCACAGAAACAGAGTAGAATGGTAGTTATCCGGGGTGAGAGGTACGGGAACTGGGGAGATGTTGTTAAAGGGTACAAATTTGCAACTAGAAGATGAGTAAGTTCTGGAGATCTAATATACAGCATAATGATTATAGTCAACAATACTGTATTACATACCTAAATTGCTAAGAGACTAGATCTTAAATATTTTCACCACAAAAAAGAAATAATCATGTGACATGATAGCAGTGTTAACAGAGCTAAGGTGGTAATTGTATCAAATTGATACGTTGTATACTTCAAACTCACACAGTGTGTAAATTATACCTCAATAAAAACACTATAAGTAATAAATTCATAATAAATAAATGAAAAAAATTAATTCATAAATCAAGTGAGTCTGTTTCAGGTGGACTTTATTGTGTGCCATCAGTCATTTACATTTGGGCCAAGACCACAATGTCTTAATTACTATAATTAATTACATGATATAATTGTATCATATTATATAGAAAGTATATAATTAATTATATAAGCTAAGATATAATTAATTAACTATGGTTTTTAACAGATCCCAAGAGCTGTTTGGTTCTAGCTTTTTTGTTCTTCAAGATTGCCTCCGCTGTTCCTGAGCCTTTAAATTTTCGTATGTATTTTAGATTCAGCTTGTCAATTTCTGCAAAAATCAAACAATTAACTCTGCCAGTACTTGACTGAGATTGATTTGATAGTTTAAATTAGGATACATGACAAAATATTTTGTAATTATTAAAATTACAGATAGAAAAAATTCACAAAAATTCAAGAAAAATTGTTACAATATTAATAGCAACTCATATTGTGCTAACATCTTGCATGAATTATTTAATCAAATTGTCATGATAACTATATCAGATCTATGTAATTATCCTTACTGTCTGATACTTTATGACATGAGATTTCATAGATACGTTTTAAATTATGCATGGTTACACAGTGAGTGTCAAAGTTAAAAAATACATTCAAGTCTGTGATCTTGTATATATTTCCCTGTGCTATACAGTATAATCTTGTTCATCTATTCTACACAGAAATCTTTCTAAAATGAATCACAAACTTATTTTGCCCTCTTCTCAGCCTACAGAACACAATTATACATTTTAATTAATTTATGATCACCATTAGGAGTATTAGTGATTGGCTTAAACTGTAATATGGTGTTAACTGATGCTTTACTATGCTACATAGGATTATTTTCTGTTACCTTAAATGGTCTGAAAGGAACCTACTTTTCTTTTTGTAGCTACTCTTTTGGGCTTTTCTAGAATAAGTACATTAACTTGACCCACCTCTTACTCCTTGCTCTGTTTCAAATTTGATTTTATAAACCATGTAATTCCAGCATTTCAATCTGGTCTGTAAGACTTCCTGGCCTGGGATATCTTCCCTGGAAGTGGATTTAGAGGGTACCATCACAGGAAAGTAACTTCCTACATAATAGCTAAGCACAGCAAAGATAGATGAAAAAAGGTGATTCTCTGATGACAGCTGGGGAGGGGAACCAACTTACAAATTCACAATGTCAAACACTATAGAAAAATCTTTCTTTAAATTGATATATCACATATTTAGTGAACTATTTATATATTGGTAATAAAGTCATGCTTTAAAAATATTTTATATTAAGCAGGTGTCTCCAAACATGACACTTTGCCCATCTTTTAAAATCACCAATAGATTTCTGTAGTATCAAATACTGTTGTATTGACATTTTCCAAATATTATGGACTCAGGGAAATTTAATTATGGACTTGGACATCAAGACGAAAGACTTATCACACGTGCTTATCTCTCCCACCCCCTGAGAATCCCACTGAAATGATAATAAAATAGCTCAAAATGCAAGTAAGCAATAAAAAAGGAGAAAAGGTGAGCACATGTTAAAAACCAGGGAGTTTTAACAAAATTATGAAAGATGGCCAGTGAACATAGGAGCAAATGATGAAGCAGGATGGAGAAAGGGTGTCCTAGAACAGATATGGCTCCAGAAGTCAGGAAGGCAATAAATCCTGAGGCAGAACTCTGGGCAACTTTGTGATTTAGACCCACAAGTCGTCTAACTGATACTCATAAGTTCAGGCTAAGTACCTGACTATGTTCTCTAATTTTCCAAACCCCATGCAGACACGTGGGCAGCCAGTTATTTGCACCCCAGGTGAAAGAAAAAACAAAACCAAAAACAAAACACAGAATCTTTCCACAAGGAAATTTTAAAAATTATCTGAGATTACTTAAGGCAGAGTATTTGGACATCATTTCCTCCAGAGAAAGACCTCTCCGTGTGGGCAAAGGGGGTCTGGAAACATCATCAGTCCGCTCTCGTTTCCACAACAAGACTGTGAGTTACTAAGCTCCGCCTACATTCCCAGGGCGGCCAAGAGTCATGAACCACCTCCAGCTATTTCAGGAAGTTTGGAACAAGAAAGATAGATCAAGTTAAAAACAAAAGTAAAACTCTAACCATTTAACTTAGAAGAAAGAGGAGTGATTTAGGAAACAAAAGAAACAAAAACAGACAAAATTCTAGTTAGCAAATTCTGAGAGATTATTATTTACCTAAAACGAGCGTGAAGACCATGAAAAAAGAAAAGCCAGTTATCCTGAAAGACCTCTGGGAAATTAAAAGTGTGATCGGCCAACAAAACAAAGAATCAATGAAAAGGTAGAAAAACAAAACCTAGAATTGCTGAAAAGAAGAAAAATAAAATGGAAAATCTGAGGGAAACATAAAAAAAAATTATGAATCAATTCAGGAAGTCCAACAACAGACTAAAGGAGTTTTAAAAATGATGACTTAACAGAAAGAAATTATCAAAAGAGGAAATCATCAAAAAGAAATGTAGAAGATAATTTCCCTCACATGAAGAGCGACATTGAAAGGAACCACTGAACGCTAAGGAAAATAAATGGATTAAAAACCCCACACGTATTCTCAAAGAAGTTCAGAACGTTAGCGAGAGAAGGGAGAAAAATGAAACCAAACTACCTATCAATGAATAAGAATCAGAGAGCAGCAGATTTCTCATGTCTCCCTAGGATTCTTGAAGCACTTCTAAGTCAAGGTAGTGCTGGAGTTCAGAATATAATGCAGCTACAGCTGAAGGAAACAAATAAATAAAATTAAATACAGAAGTAAGCCATACAAGATTTCCATGGGGTCAATGACAGTAATTCATAATTTTTTATATTCGACTAAAATATCAATAACATTTTAACTCTTTTTAAAAAAATATTTTCAGATGCTCTTAAGTTGGTCTTAGGACCAATTCTGTATAGAAAAAGTTAAGTTTATTTTTTTCACTAAACCTCATAATTTTAAGCTTCTTTAAAAAAAAAAGACAAGTAATAGTGTAAGGGGAGCTACTACACAATTATAATCTTTTAAAATGTTCATTAATTTGAAAAAAAGAATGAATTTATTTTCCTAGAGTCAGCTTTTCATCCTTCGCTTTCTCTGCATTTTCTCATTTCTTTCCTTCCACAACTCTGCAAAAGTCATTCAGAGTCTCTTTGTGATCCTTACTCACATTAATGAACTATTTGCTGCAGGGGAAAAAGTACCATAGTAAATGACACAGAAGTACCTATTTCTGCGACGGCCACCGTGCCTCTTAACTCCAGCTGGCCTTGACTCTCTTGCCTGTAGTGTGAGATGCATGGACGAGATAAATCCAGTTGGTCTTCCAACTTTAACATTCTTTCTCTGGATACAAGCCCTTAAAGGTCAAGGGCCAGTATTTCTGCTGCAGCAGTTTGTTCCCTCTGGAAAACAGTGTGCTTGTCTTCCATAATTGCCACGTAAAAGCACATTAAGGGGACACTTGTAACTGGCTCAAGAATCACTTCTCATATGGTTGTAAATCTGGTTTGCAGGTTTGCATGGTTTTTCACTGTAATTTCAGTATGACTGAATAATTTTCCCCACATATTTGTGTTATAAATGCATCATTTTTGCCTAAGAGTCTACTCTTCTGCTGGGACATTCATTTACTGACCTGGTCAAACTTGAAAAAGGGTCACTTTTTCTCTCAGCATCTATGGAAAACCTAAAAATATGATCCCTAATTAATAGGAAGCTACACATTTCTACCAATCTCCAGACTTAGCACTGTTCTAGCACATACTGTTGTGTATCATAACTACCTTTTTCCTGATCTCTCTTCTATGATTGCCAAATAAAATACAGGACTATCAGTTAAATTTGAATTTCAGATCAACAACAGAAATGGTTTTAGTATGTACTAAATACTACAAGAACATACTTATACTAAAAATGTATTTATTTATCTGAAATTCAAATTTAACTGGGTGTTCTGCATGCTCATTCGCTAACTAGACAGCCCTAATCTTGTCCCATGTAGATGACAAAATCCTTAAGGGAATTGCTTCCATCTTGTTTGCTTCTGTGTCCCCGTTTCAAGCATAGGATCTCTACACAATGAACACTTGATTTTTGCTGAATTAGTTAATAAAACTACAAACTAAAGACAGACAGTATTAGTAAATGTTATTTGTAATTTAGTAGGTGAAAATAAGCCATTCAACTCAGGTAAAGCCAGAGTACGTTTAGAGTGGACTTGGTCATAGGACGATCACACACATTTTTGAATATTTAAACATAGGTGATAGGAATTACTCTGATGTTTGGTTCGAACTCTTTAAGAGCCCCTCAACTCCTGATAAAATGCTAAGAGTAGGAGTGGCTCCAACATACCTAGTATCCCATTTCTAAAAGAGTGAAAATACTGGCTGATACAACAGAACGGCCACGGAAACTCAATTGAACTGAAAAGTATCTTTAGTAATATTTTCCCTTGACATCTGTGACTAGTAGTCAAGGACATAATTGAGTTAATATACAAATAACCAAACTATTTTCCACAGGAAATTTCAAACTAAAAAAAAAAAATTTCCGTTCAACAACAAAGGAACATTTTGAAGAGATTTGACCAGGAAGTACAAATAATCAGATATGTACATAAAAAATAAAATAAAATAAATTTAAAATTGCCTCTGTGTATCATACTTTATTTTGTTCACTTTCATTTTCTTATTTCTCTTTTTTTCTCTGACTTTCATTTTAAAATTGAGGAAGTTTGGCTTTTAACTTTTTAATAAACTTCTGCTGATTATCTGCTCTAGATTGGTGTTTTAAGGACTAAGAATGTCTATAGCTTCTTAGAGAAGATGGTACATTTGATTTTGTCACCAAAGACTAGTGCCCACCTGTTGCTTTCCAGAATATACTCTTACACCAGTCCCCTCTAAGGCTCAGTTTTCTCAACTGCAAGATGGAGATCAGGATTCTTGTTTACATGGTTGTTGCAACGATCCAAGGAGAACCACTACACACTACAGATTATTGGTTTCCATGCATTTTTAGTGTGGCCTTTGCGTGGGGAGAACAAAAGATAGACACACAGACAGTATGGAGAAAATTACTTGGGTTCAACCTGGAAGCAGCCATGAGACCGTCTGTCTTGTAAATGGCCTGATGTCCCATGATGAAGAATAACTGACCCACTCAATTACATTTAATCCAAATCTACAACCACCTTTTGAAAGGCCACTGTGAAAGACACTAGAAATACTGAGATAAAAGATATGTGGTTCCTGCCCCAAAGGACGTGAGCCATAAATATCCTTGGAGATCTGTGTATTCACTAGCTTTATTTCTCCAAGAAATGTTTGTTGAATTTGTTCAGTTGACAGAACCTGTGCTAAGTACCGTGACAAAAACAAAGAACAGGGCACGCTTCATTCTTGGCAATCTTGTGGTGTATAGCAAAACAAAACACTTTCTCAGCCTCTTCCTCTACAATGAAGGCCTAAACTTCACCAGCCACTTGTTCTTCAGTTGCTCTCAATTGGGTGTGCAGACCAACCACTTATTTTAAAAGACTATTTTTTTAATGCACATATGTGTGTGTATATGTGTACATATGTACACATGCATGTATATACTATGTGCAGACTGGTTGATCACCACTTTGTTTCTAAATGCAAAACAAACCATCTGTTAAAAAAATTATTTCAGGGTTTTGCCAAAGATCCATGCTAAGCAGCAAAGCTTTCATGTGTGCTTTGAGTCCCTGCTCTTTTTAAGATAAATTGTTTTTCCCCTTCGTTCTTTTCCCCTTGCCAAAAGAATGCGCTACTCTTTCCACTCCTTGTCATGGTTTATTGTGTATTAAGCTGCTGTTGGGGATTCTTAGAATTCTGAACGTTCACAACGTGCATTATTTCTAATGTAATTGAAAAGAAACATGGCCTGGATATATCAATATTATTACACTTTTCAAGTAGTGTCAGTTGATGTGAGCATTTTCAAAGCCTTGTTATTTAATATGGATAAGTTGGATACTTCTAGGACAAAAACTATAGACTCTGGAAAAATGTTTTCTTAATGTTCAGACAAATGGAAGCATATGTCTATATCTACATAAGCCATAGAATATATACCTACACACATATATACACTTTATCCTTCTGGGGGTGTGTGTGTGTGTGTGTGTGTGTGTGTGTGTGTATGTATATATCTCTCTATGGGGGTGGGGGCACATGTGTATAGTGGTAGTCTAAAAATGGCCCCCAAAGATATCAGGTACTAATTCCTAGAACCTGTAAATATTACTTTATTTATTTGGAAAAATAATCTTTGTCCATGTGATTAAGGATCTTGAGATAGGGATATTAGTCTGTGTTATCCAGGTAGACCCTAAATGCAATCCCATATGTCTGTATAAGAGGGAGGCAAAAGTAGATTTGACACAGATGGAAGGGGAAGAGGCAATGTGGACCATGGAGGCAGAGACTGAAGTGATACAGCCCCAAGCCAAGGGTTGCAGGGAGCCAAAAGAATCCAGAAGAGGCAAGACCCAAGTGGCCCCCAGGGCTTCGGTGGAGGGGGGAGCACAGCTTTTCTGTCACCTTGATATTAACCCACTAAAGTCAATTTCAGACCTTTGAACTCCAGAACTGTGAAAGTATAAATTTCTATTGTTTTAAGCCACCAGATTTGTGGTCATTTGTTACAGCAGCAATGGGAAACATACAAATACACACACACACACACAAGCCCCATAGAGTATGTGTATAAATGTGTGAGCAAAACCATCATTGCACTTGAAAAGAAGAAAAAGGCACCATCTGTATGGGAACCAGAACTGAGAGGAATCTCTAAAAGACAAAAGGTATATAGATTGAACTGATTAGAAGCCACAATTAACTATGCTTAATTAAACAATTGAACAGATGGAATTTGGTACCAAGAAACTCCATACCTGGAGAATGATGGGTGTCAGAGGCAATAAACATGGTGGCTGGGAGGAGCAGCCGAGCTGACCCACCCTGCCCTGCTGACTTGTCACATGATGGGAGTGGTTGCTTGCAACAGGGAGGTAGGAGAACGATTCAATAGAGAGCATGGACAAGGGAAATGTGCATGGGACTGTGATACCTGGGAGGAAGGGTGAGCACCCACACTCAGGAAGAACAGGCGCCCAGGGGCCGTCCTGTCATGCCATGCTTTCCTCATCACTTCCAGTGAAATGGTGTCCTGGCAGGCTGCACGAACACTGACAGTCAGATAACCAAAAATAAAATTCCACTATAAAGAAGAGTAAACAATCTGGAATAATAAGATATTTGAGGAAGCCGAAACATAAGAGAGAGAGAGAGATGAATGAATGGAAGACCTCAATGAATGGAAGAACTTACGATGGAGAAACAGAGATAATAGAGCAAGCTAAATAGAGCTTTTTCTTTCTTTCTTTCTTTCTTTCTTTCTTTCTTTCTTTCTTTCTTTCTTTCTTTCTTTCTTTCTTTCTTTCTTTCTTTCTTTCTTTCTTTCTTTCTTTCTTTCTTTCTTTCTCTCTTTCTTTCTTTCTTTCTTTCTTTCTTTCTTTGGAAGCATAATTAGTATCCTTAAGAGAGATGAAAAAATCTATTGCAGACATAAACATTGTCAACCTCCCTCATAGAGTCCAGGCCTGCCCCACCACCAGGAGTATGAAAGCAGATTAGAACGAGCCTGTTTGCAGCCAGGCAGATCCAAAGTGAGAGCCAACCCAGAAATCCAATTCCTTCTCACAAATTCACCAGGTAGATACACCACCCTTCTTCTCGTAGGAAGGTATGAGTGAGGAAAAGAGGTCAAGAATTACAAGTGTTTGTATATAATGCTGTCTGTTGAATGGAGTAAAAATTCATTTCTATTTTCATAAATATGAGAATCAGAGATTGTATTCCCATTAGATATGAATCTGTCCAAAACGAGTTCTTATAATACTGTGCATATGCATGACATTTTACAGTTTACAAAGGATTTTTTTCATAATTATCTCATGTGGCCCTTACGAGGTTCTTCTGGAATGTAGCAAGTTGGAGGCTCAAAACAGGAACTGTATAAGTAACCATGAGTCTTGTAACTCTAAGATCTGCACATAGATTTCCATGATGACCCAACTGTCAAAAGATTTAAGATTAAATAAATGTCACAGTGATCATAACATTTCAGACCCATTTTTACTTTCGTTTAGGACAATATGGTCCAAAAATAAAAAGAGGCACAAAAAATAGATGATGAAAAATAAGTGAAATCAGATAGACACAAATAACCAAATGAATCATCTCCATCCTTGACATCCTCCTCTCCCATTAGCATCAACACTCACCCTGGTCAGAACCTGGAAGTCATTTCTCCCTCTTCCTAACCTTTTTTGACCAAATTCTACTCTACAGATACAATGACATTCAAAAATATAAATCTAATCACCACCCTCCTCACCCGCCATGGAAGATGCTGTTAATGAGGTAATCCTACAGCCGTTTTCAACTCCCTTTTTCCTCAACACTCCCAACTAAGCAGGCAATTGAGTTCCCACAACTCTCTTGCACCTAGGAACAGACACAGTGCTTATTTGTGGCACCAGCTATGAAGAATTCTGAGTGGCTTCTGGGAAAACTTTACTTTTTTAGTAAAAGGAATCTATGCATTGACTCCTCCCAACACCAGCCAGTACTCTGAGAGACATAGCTAAGAGTATTATTTTATTACTCTGAAATACTCCAATGGAAATAGCATGATAGCACTCATTCCTGGTATTTAAACCCTTTGACTACCTTCAACCATTCCCCAACCCCACACCCTTGGCCCTGGCAGCTACCAATCTGCTCTCAGTTTCTATGAGTTTGTTCTGTTTGTTTGTTTTTTAGGTGCCACACACAAGTGAGATCATACAGCATTTGTCTTTCTTTGTCTGATTTATTTCACTTAGCATAATGCCCTCGAGTTTCACCCATATTGCTGCAAATGGCAAGATTTCCTTCTTTTATGGCTGAATAATATTCCATTGTATATGTATACCATATCATCTTTAACCATTTATCCATTGGTGGAAACTTAAGTTGTTTTGTGTCCTGGCTATTATAAATAATGGTGCAATTTGAGCTTTGAGATACTGACTGGATTTCCTTCAGATATATATCCAAAAGTAAAATTGCTGTATCATATGCTAGTTCTATTTTTTTAATTTTTGAAGGAAATCCCACACTGTTTTCCACAAGGGCTGTACCAGTTTATGTCCCCACCAACAGTGCACAAGAGTTTCCTTTTCTCCACTCCCATGTCAACACCTGTTACTCTTGTCTCTCTAATAATAGACATTCTGCTTGTGGTTTTGATTTGCATTTCTCTGATGATCAGTAATACTGGGCACCTTTTTTGTGTACTAGTTGGCCATTTGTTTATCTTCTTTGGAAAAAAATGTCTATTCAGGTCCTTCGCCCATTTTAAAACCCTGATTGTTTTTTGCTACTAAGTTATATGAGTTTCTTTTATAGTTTAGATACATGGGTCACTGTTCAGGCTCCCTGGCTGTGCAGAGCCAGTGGCTGCCCTTAACAGCGGGGCAGTAGTGTTGGCCGGGATCCCTGCCTGAGAACAGCTGTAGGATGGGCTCTGCAGCTGCCCAGATTCTTTAGTCAGGCTTCCTGGTCACGTGGGACTAGAGGCTATAGTCAGCAGTTGGGCAGGGCTGAAAATTGGCTTCCCTGCCTGGGCAGGGCCATAGAATGAGCTCCATTGCCCATATGGCTTATTGGTGGGGACCTGGATTAGACAGAACTGCCTACCAAGCTCCCTGGCTAGACAGTATTGCTGGCTCAGCTCTGCAGATGGGCAGAGCCACTGGCCAGGATCTCTGCTTGAGCACCACTGCAAGTAAGGATGTGATTTCCCCAAATCCGAGCACTGGTTGCTATAAACCTCATCCTTCTTTTCTATCTCTATCTGATCCCCGGTGAGTAAGCCCCATTGATTCCTCTACTGATCTCTGTGGGGTGAAATCTGAGTGGGTGTCCCAGGAAGTGTCCCATAAGACAGGGGGAGCTATACAACCTGGGCTCTCTTTTTCCTACTGGAGAAACCATAGGCCCAGGGGGCCCCTCTCCATGTACCTCGATGACAGCCTGAGGGAGGGAAGACGTGGTCAGAGTGTAGCCACTCCTCTTATCCATCTAACGTGGTCCTCCAAGGTCTCTGTGATTCAGGGGGTGCTTCAGCCTCACCCCTATGTTGTGGAATTTTCTCTTAGTATCTTGTCTATGGATAGTTGCTAGCTGGTCTTCTTGTGAGGGGGATTGGAGTCAAGAACAACCTATGCCACCAGCCTCTTAACTTACGTTCCCAACGTCATAGTATGTAAAAGATAAAGAAATATAAAATTAGCCTCGCTGCTCAGAAATGGAATCACATTTACAGTTAGCCCAAATTTTGTTATATAGGGTGAAGTTATGACCTACCCAAAAGTATACCTTTGGGAATACATACTGTCAAAATTAATAGCATAATGTTGTTCATTTATATCACCTTTCCTGGACACACGTACCTTTGAACCCAGATAAGCAAAATAGAAGAATTTTGTGAGATGCGAAATTTATATTCTCCCCCTACCCATTATTCCCATCTTCAGATCTTAGAAATAGTTTCAGTAGAGTCCTCATTCTACTCCCCCTCATAGTCAATCATTTGAATAACTAATCCAACCCTTAAAATTTATTTCCAACAGCTTTTGAGAAACAAGGGTTTCAAATTCCATTCTAATTTTTCAATAAAACTACTGTTCTAAGAATGAACAGGAATAGCCATAAAATATTATTTTTCTTTGTTCATTTCTGTACATTGGTAGAAGGCAAACACATACCTTAATCAGAAGAACTACATCCAACTGAGCCAAATTGATAGATAATTTGCTCTTCGAGACCTTTAATTATATTCTCCAAAGTTGCTTCTGTTACAGGATAAGCAGACCCACTATAGTGCAGACTCAATCCCATTTAAAACCCACGCACAGCTCCCTGGGGCTACCAGCAATGGTAGAATGCAGTCCATTTGCCAGCTGTGCACAGGCCCTTGCCCTCGGGCAGTCTTACCTGGGCCATTTCAAAGAATTTCTTTCTTGTAGACAAGGTAAAGTTTCTTACCACCTCAGTGAGCAGACACAAAGGGCATCTGTAAGTGCATCAATGCATGACCTGCGTTCCTTCGTGCCCATTCATTTCAAAGTAGCTTCTAACTAGTGATGTGATTAAGGCAACCACCTTTGTCTTCCAATTCCCTTCTGAGCAAGCAACTTCACTTTTAACTTTTCCTCCAAATTTCTACAGGGAATTTGAAAACTGAGTTTCTCATACAGGATTTTCCTTATGTTCAGTCGTCTAGGTCTCATTTGCCTTGACCATGTAGCAAGGCTACTAGCTGCAGGCACAGAGTTTGTAAGTATCCAAACAACTGTCTATGGCTGGAGTTTAACTACACTTCTGATGTTAAATAGACAATCCCCAGCTCTGTTCATTGTGCAGATTTGTGTTGCATTCTTTCCTTAAGGCTTATTCTCTTCAGGGTTCTGCCTTGATTTCCACACAGCAACATGACTCTCAAGCCAGGAATGCCAATCAGTTAAAAGTGAACATTGCCAATTAATCAGGCCTTGCTTCACCTGAGAGAAAATCCTAAGGTTCAGACAGCAATGGGGCTGGGGAGGTCCTCAGAGGCCTCTATTAATGTTCTTACAGACAATAAATCAACTCACCCCTACATGTATTGAACACCTCCAGACACCCCCTTCTGCATGCTCTAGAATACACCACTTCAACTTTATGAAAGAGTCTGCTGGACTTGTTTTTTCCTTCTGGACAGTCTCTCTGGTATCACCTATGACATGATCCTTATTACTGGTCTCAAATTAGTTGATGCCTTTCTATGCTGAGAGCAGTTTGAACAAGGTCAAGTAACAAGCTATCTATTATTTTTCAAATGGGCAGTTTCTGAGTCTAAAACTTGAGAGGTACCCACTGAGTAATGTACTTGATTTTTGTCAAAAGCACCAATCATGCATATGTTGTGGTTGTAGATACTTCTAATATCATCTGAGCAGTTGGTTCCAAGAGTTGAATGAGACTACCTGTGATACAGCCCTTTGTAAAATTTTAAACACTTATTTCTGCTCAGAAACTCATTGAAATTCAGATTTCTTTTGGTGATTTATGAATTAGGTCCAACAAAATTTCTAGAAGAGGAATATGATTTTTGTCCAAACCTGAGTAGCCATTCCTGCTTGCCTCTGATATTCTTGTTTATTGACGGAATCACCGAGTGACAATCTATTTCTCAGAGTTGGAGGAATGTTTCTAAGTTGCTCCAGCCCACATAGTTCCCAGATCGGGCTGGGCCTTACATTTTGGCTGCAGTTATCAGCCGCCATTTACTTACCATAATGGTGACCACAGCCAGCAGGGCCTCCCGAGCATCCTCTAAGGAGGCAGTTCTCATGATATCGAGTGTGGTACTCTAACTTGCTTTTAATGGTTACCAAGTCTAATCTCATTTTATTAGATTATGACAATATGTAAGCAAATTTAAATATCTCTGTGCCAAAACGCTGAATGACTACTGGGTTTCATTCCATGAGAATTCCACACTGCTTGGCTGGAATCAGAAATTGAGGTTGAGAAATAGACTTATGGACATAGAAAACAAACTGTGGTTACCACGGAGGAAAGGCAGGGAGGGATAGATTGGGAGTTTGGGATTGATGGATACACATTACTATATGTGATGTGGATGAGCAGCAAGGACCTACTATAGACCACAGGGAACTATATTCAATTTCTTGTTAATGAGCTGTAATGTAAAAGAAACTGAAAAATATATATATGCATGTGTGTGTATATGTGTAACTGAATTGCTTTGCTATACCTGAAACTAACATTGTAAATCAACTACACTTCAATAAAAAATAAGAATTAAAAAAAAAAAGAAATTGAGTTTGAAAAGAAATCATTAAGTCCCAAAGTGACACACCAGTCTGCTTTAGCCTTTCTAGTAGTCTTTACTATATCAGACATTGCTAAAGCTATCAGACAATCTAGTTTTTAAAATACTTCACTGTCTACTATTAACCTGCAGGAACCATCTGCCTTATGCACTAGAGTTAGACAGGGCTGTTAAGGGAGCTAATAGAAATCAAAATTCCCACCTCAATTATTTTCTTTATCAGAGGCATTATCTCTTAATGCTTCCTGGAATTCTATGTTGCTTAATGTTTACCAGGAAGGAGGGCTAAGATAAATCCAACAGTTTCCATGCAGCATGGCCAACTAAAACTGGGCAAAGGGCACTATGCTTGATTCATATATAGTATCATCCCAGTGAAATGCTCAGGTTAAGGTGATACCACCAAATAATCTCTCCAGTCACACTTTCCAATGTGCAGCTTCACCCCTGCCCTGGTTCCCTCCATCTGTGGTGCCTTCACACCCTCCCAGTTTCCCTTCAGGCCTTTTAGTGCACCTTCTCTGTCTGCCGTGACTGTCAGGGGTTTTATCCTGCCTACTGTCTTTCTTTCTTAGGGATCCACCAGTAGGAAGAGAATATGGATTGTAGGTCTACTGCTTAATCATTTTCTTCCTAAACTGAAAACAAGCATGAGCTATTCTTCCCCCTCAGCCTGCTTCTCTGAGACAAACAAAACCCATAACCACCAGTAATGAGATTAACCGGGTTGGGTCAGACTTCCTAGGAGTGGGGCCTAGGAGAGGGATTCCTACACACAAGAGTTCTTGAGGGAGGACTCCTCAGACTGAATCCCTAAGAGGAGCATGAAGCAGAAGAGGGAAGTGAAATGCAGTAAACAGGACCTCATGTGGTTGAATCTCTGGGAGTGGGAGGTGCACAGGAGCATAAACTGCACCACAGAGTCGTTCCCCTTTGAGGTGAGGGGTTGGTCTCTCATACCTAGCATCAACTAGCCAGTCCGTCATTGGCCATAGGCTGTGGTGGGGGGGGGGGGTTGTAGTTCCCCCAGCAGGTGACAGCCGTCACCTGAGGGCAATTCTCCAAGGAAGTGAGCAGATAGGCAGCTGTGAGCCGTTAGCAGTCTGCACTTAAAACAGCCTGGGGATGTAACTGCTGGTAAAGGCCATTTGGGAGGGGTGGCAACACCCTCTCTACTCCATCTAGTTCTCAAACACATAATAGGCTTGAGAACTCTAAAACTGTATTAAAGAGGAAAACTGAAAATAGTTTATAAAATGTCATTAATGAAGTGATCGGTGTATAATATGACAGAAGTTGATGGTGTATTTTGTACAATGAGATAGACTATGTTCTGCGTCCTTTCAGACAAGTGGATGCACACAGATCTAGTGAGAGTAGTATACTGATAAGGATGAGTGCTCATTAGAGCAGAACTTTTAAAGTCCTGGTGGCAAATAAAAAGTCACAAGAAACGTATAATTTGAACATATTAGCAGCCACTCCTTCTGAAAAATCATTACCTTTGCCCAGAGATAATCTTGGAATAAAATCTGAATCCAGCATTTCTTTGTCTCTATATAAGGATAAGAAAATTGATCTCCAATATACACACTTGTTATATAAGTACTTCCATCACTATACCTCTCATGCTCGCACAGATTCGTCTCCATATCTCTTCTCTCTTGGACTCAAACTTCCTTTAACATAGAGGGCATGTCTTACACATCCTTCTACTTTATTCCCAGTTCTCACTTGAAATCAGTATGTACTTTTGTTGCATAAATGAAGAGATGAGTGGAGTGCTGAGGAAATGTTCTAAGGATCCTCAGTTCCATTGACAAAAGAAACATCATTACTATTGGGAATGTGTGTAGGACGCTAGGATAGTTTTAAATTTCTCAGGGAGTAATGGCTCCCCTCCCACTAACTATCCATCATAATTCACAGAAGCAATTTCAGTTTTTAAATTTGTTTTTAAATTTGTTCCCATTTTCACTCAGTCAAGATTATTAGGGCAAAGTTGAATTCTAACTATGGCTTGAGTCTCAAAATCAAAGGGAAAAGAGAAGTCAGTGAGATTCAACCCAAGCAAAAATAAATTCTTTGGAACTATAAACAATATTTAATTTCTTCTTTGACTGAAAAAAATGAGAAGTGAAAGTAAGTCTATTTATATAATTATACAGAATAGCTTTTAGGATTATTGACACTGTAGTATAGTTGAGTAGAACCTAAAAAATCAAGGATTTTATTCTTTCAGCTTCAGAAATTAAGTAGAAATACTGAGGGTTCTATTTTTTTTTTTTTTAACCAGTAAACCATGTTTTTCCTCGAGTGGAGTAGGAACTTTATTAAAATGCAAAAGTGATTTATTTTTGGAAGTTTGCCAATCAGAATAATTGTCATGAGCTAGCTGGTCAGGGACCCCACAACCTTCTCCCTCACCCTGTCTTTAAAAATCTTTCCCTGAAAGTCATCTAGGAGGTCAAGTTTTTTGAACATTAACTTCCCATACTCCTTGCTTGGATTTGCAATAAAGGCTTCACTTCCCTTCATCACAGTCCAGTGTCAGGAGATACGATGCAGGAAAATGGATGTGGGGTGTGAGGATGGCCGTGTCCCCGGTCTCAGTTGAGCCCCTGGGATGTGCCCCGCCAGGTGTGGGTCCTTCGCTTCACACAGGGAAGAATTAAAGTGTAAGCCACAGTTGAGTAAAGGTAGATTTATTTAAAGAGATACATACTGCATAGAGTGTAAGGCAGAGAAAGAGGTGTGGGAATTGGGTGCTCAGGTTAAAGTAAAAGTAGGTACATACTCCATAGACAGAGTGTGGGCCGTCTCCAAAGAGGAGGGAATGAAAAACGGCGGCTAGGCGTGGTGTTGCCAGTTTTTGTGGGCTCAGTAGCTTCACACACCTACAGGTGGGACCATTCCAACTACCCTGGCGAAGGGGCTGGGATTCCCAGGAACTGGGCCACCTCCCATTCTTTGGCCTTTTGCAGTTAGCCTTGGGGCTGTCATGGCACCTGCCAGCATGTTATTTATCATGCTGTTACAATGAGCATATAATGAAGCTCAAGGTCTACTAGAAGTCAAACCTCTTAATCCTCAAGGCCTACTGAGAGTAGAATCTTCCATCATTTTGGTGTTAAATTGCTGTCATTCCTTGAGTGGCTATGCCCTGTCCCCTTCCCTCGTGTCTCAGATAGGTTTTGATACATGTGGGCAAGCAGACCCAAGTTTGGTTTGGTAACAAATCCACATTAAATTTATTCTGTTAAGATGATGCTGTCAAAGATAAATAAAGCCAGACAGTAGTTAAAGTGGTAAAGATAGATTTTATTCAATAACTATTTCAATAGGGAAATGGATTCTGTGTGAAACCAAATGCAACTTCACTGAAACAAAAGGCTGGAGACTTTTTAAAGGCTAGGATATGCTAAAGGAAAGGCTCTGAAAGATATTAAGGGAGGTTGGTCCATGTGACTAGGTTTGTTAATTGGTGCTTATCTAGAGAAGAAAAACACTTCTATTTTTGTAACAAGAGGCAGAGGAGCAAGGTCACCATGAAAGTTAGGCCCTTATTTTTCACAGGGACTGGGAATGAAAGCTAGAGTTGTGTCCTTGAATGTTTGCATTTCAAAGAGGTGATTCTCAGCTCTTTGTTCAGGGAGGTTCAGGGATATCTGCTTATTATCAAGTTTTTCCTGGAACAGACAGTGAATTCCCCTGGCAGCACTGAGCTCTCTCAGACTGGCATTTTAAGAGGCGTTGAGGTCATTCTAGGGACACAGCCTTAATATGCAGAAGCCGTGCTAGAATTTGATCAAATCTCTTAGATCAGAAGTTTGGACGGTGTTGTTCCAAGCCCAGAGTTCTGCAGTTCTCAGTGCAGACAAAAGGGAATAACCAAACATATGTTTGCAGTTAGAGTAGCTTCTCAGGAAGATATTTTGCTCTATGGAGTAAGTAAGCTCTTTTAAATGCTGTTTTTATTATTGTGACTAGTAAGATTATTCCTGTTTTTTAAGTTCCTGCATGTATGCATGATTCAAAATATAAAACTTTATCCAACAATCAAACAAGGACAAACAGGCAAAATACAATGATTCTTCTGAGTGTGATCAGTCAGCTGTTTTTAATATCCGGGGAAGTAAAATAGGGGTTACTGATGATAATATTTTTCCCACCAGCTTTACTGAGGTATAACTGACAAATAAAATTGTGTGTATCTAAGAGAAGCAATGTGTTGATTTGGTATGTGTATAATTTCTGAAAGAATTACCCCAATCAAGTTAATTAAAACAACCATCACCTTAGGGGCCAGAACACTTAGGATCTATTCTCTTAGCAAATTTCAAGTATACGACACAATATTATTAACTCGAGTCAGCATGCTGTACATCAGATTCCAAGAAGTTATTCATCTTATAAGTAAAATTTTGTACCCTTTGTCCAACAGTTCTTCATTTCCCACCACCACCACCCTCGCCCCCCTTAGTCCCTGGCAGCCATGATGCTACTCTTTGTTTCTATGAGTTCTGTTTTTTCAGATTCCACATAAAAGTGATATCATACAATATTTGCCTTTCTTGGTCTGCCTTCTTTCACTTAGCATGATGCCTTCTAGGTTCATTCATGTTGTTTGTTATATTTTATATATATTTCATTTTCTTTATCTGTTCCCCTATTGATGAATACTTAAATTGTTTCTGCATCTTGGTTATTATGAATAACACTGCAATGACTATGGAAGTGCAGATATCTCTTGAAGACACTGAAGTTGTTTCCTTCAAATATAAAACCAGAAGTAGACTTAATGGATTATTACCTCTCTGATTGATTTGTCACAGCATCTGAGCACACATTTGAAAATTAGTGGACATATTACAATGAGGATAATGATCAAAATGCACCCTTGTGGTACTTCCCAAAATAGTCCTATTTTAGATGGAAACAGGAAAATAAGTTTTGGAGTGTTTCCTCTTTACATATATCCAGTAAATCTTTTTAAATTATTCTTTGTTTTGGTTTTAATTTTTCCAGGGGTATTAATTATACATAACTGGAACTATTGGCCACTACACATATGTTGTTTTTGTGTGTGTGTCAAAATATGATTTAAAGCAATTTTATTGTCCAGTATTCTAGCTGAAGAATTTTATGCCTTCTGCTGGGAGGCTATAGTTTGAGCTGTCTTATTTGCCACTACTATTCCTAAAGTAAGAGAAAGCTTTCGTTGTTACAAGAGGAGACCATGATGGTCATAAGGTTGCAGTTGGCAGCTGCTGGCAGATATTATTTTGAGGATTTGATGGTGTCCTTAAGTATTATACTATTTGGAAAACTCAATTTCTCGGTAATGCAAAAAAAGTGTCTAAAATCATGTTCACAATGGCATGTAGCTCCATTTTAGATGTCTGAACCATAAATACTCCATTCTGATTTCTAAATGTATTTTTTTCTTTTAATAGTTAGAGCAGCTATAACAATGCATGTTTAACAGACCACAAATGGGCTGTTTTGGTTTAAGTAAAATATAAGCCAGAATGACTGCCCCATACTTAAATATGTGACAATTTCCTCCATCATTTTCTCCCTTTGATTGCAAATCGTTGGATAGAAAGCGTAAAGCACAACCAATATCTTTGTCTCTTGTTGCCAGGGTGGCTGCTGCTTGCCCTGTGTCCATTATCTCCCTAGGCGCTTGGCCTCCTTTTTTGTTTTTGTTTACATATTTGCCTAGTTATCCATGTTGGGGGAAAACTAACCACACATAACAATCAAGTGCAGAGGTATGCTGACAGGGAAACATTTTATACATTTATACCAAACCATCACACAAACATTGTAGAGGTGCTTCAAGCAGTCGACTTCAAGCAGTGATATATGCCATGAGTAGTGACACTCTGTGATAACTTTATTAGACATTTTTTTTTTCATCCTAAACACTAGGGGCAATAGTATAGCTAGAAGTAAAACAATAACTTTCAATGTTGATAGGGAAACAAACATTTAGTAAATAGTTCAATTAAATTAGTATGATAGGTCTTACTGGCCTGGTGTGGATTCTTGCATTAGCTGTCTAACATTGCTCTCATCTTCTTGTCTTGTTGTGGGTGTTATTTGAGGTCAGCAGTCCTTTCTATTGACCAGTCCAATATAGAGGAACTTCTTAAGTGGGAAGTATGAATTCAAGAGTTAATTTCTTTCAGTTTCACTGTGTATGAGGTACTTAAGTATATTTGACAAGAGTCCTTTTATCTAGGTTGGAGACAGTCCTTTAAATAATGCTTTTTCCAGTATGCATAATCCCCTTGTTGTAGCTCATGGGCCATCTGATCTTCATCCAAAGATAGATTACCTTGATCAGCTTCAGAAACAAGCTTAGAATATCTTCTTAAGAACTTAATTAAACTTTACAATAACATAACATAGCAACAAAGGTCTATTTGGAAAGGGAGTCTCAGGCAGCAACTACTGACCTTATTTAACAAAAATAGAATTTAATATCCATTGAAACATAATCTTTTTTCTCTAAAATTACCTTCATTTTTATCAGATATAGCCAAGTTAAGACTACTTTGTTTGCCAAATAAGTCTGATTAGTTGATCATATAGGCTCTTTTAAATTGGCTGTGCCAAGGGTGGGGAGGGTATAACCCAGTGGTAGAGTATGTGGTTAGCATTCACAAGGTCCTGGGTCCAATCCCCAGTACCTCCACTGAAAAATAAATAAATAAACAAAACCTAATTACCTCCCATCCCCGCCTCAAAAAGACAAAACAAACAAACAAAAAGTAAAAAGAAACAGATGAAATTAGTAAAAAAAAAAATAATAATAAATTGGTTGTGCTGGAATTCTTCATAACTAATCTTAGACTGAACTTTTAAAAGATTACTCAAGGCCTAAAAAGCCATGCCGAGGGCTTGTCACAGATTCTGCCTGTGAATTCCTCTCTTCTCAAGGTCCTCAAAATATCTTCAGATTCTTGCATCTGTCAGGAGGTGACCTTCCTTGTTCACCTGATTAGGCAGCTGGGAACCTAAGAGTTTTCCATTTCTGGAGGGATTAGGTAAAGAGAAAAAGATAAATGTTTCAATTCTACTTATAAAGTATAATTTATCAAGTTGTTATACATCATATTCAGCTTAAGGGGAGAGGTTTCCTTTTATCTGGAAAATGCAGACTGAAAGACAGTAATTGAAATGTAGACAAAAGACATAAAAATATAGCCATATTTATCAGTTCACACAGTCTTGTGTAACTAACCCTTTTTATTAACAGTCTTAAGAAACCTTTAGGGTTTCCATCAAAATTTTAAAATTTCTTACCTAGTTCAGCAGTACGATCTGAAAGTTATCGGTACCTGTTGAAAAGTCCTTTTGATGACTCTTCTTGAAGATAAATTACTTTTGCAAAAGCATCAGAGTGAAACAATAACTGTCTATGAATGATGAAAAACTTAAAAAGGCACAAAGATCTGAGCACAATTTAATTGATAAAGAAACTTAACCAAGTTGCTGTGCCATACAACATATTAAAATAATAACCAGAAGTATAAGTGAGAACATAATACCAGGACATATTCAAATTTTAGAAATTTTATATAATTTTTAGAGCATTTATATTAATGACATTTACCCACACAGTAAGACCTAAGAATGTTTATTATTTGACAATGTTTTCTATGTAATTTAACCTATTAAATAATCCTAGTCCATTTAATATTTTTTTCTGAGATGACTCAGGGGCCTTCTGAAGCATCCCAAAGTTAGCTGGAGGTCAAAGAACTTTAATTAGAATTTGATATTTGGGAAGTCTGCCAAAAACTATTAAAAAGTTTCAAAACACTTGGTCAAATAGAATTATAGATCACTGTGAAACAATACTTTTCCACATCACCAAACTGACAAAATGCTTCAAAAGAAACTCACCCCATGTGTTACCAGAAGCAGTATAGCAAGAAAACTTTGTTCTCTTAACAGAGAAAACCAAACTCAGTTTCGTACCAGCTTACTGTTAGTAACAAAATTCATTTATTTAATTAAATTTAATCTAACCTTAGTCAATCCTTACCAAGTACAAAATCCTTTTCTCAAGATTCCTTTCTACAAACCTTCCATCACTTTCTGTATCCATATTAGTTTATCCCATTTATTTTTTTTTTTCCCATCCAGAAACAACCAGCTTTAGGACAAAATTATTCTCCTTTTTTTTTTTTTTTTTTTTTTGCCTTAAACAGATTATTTTCATTCTATATACCTTCTATCACTGACAACATATATCCTACTTTTTTTATACACTGAAATGTATTTTTATTATTTTAGTAGTTTAATTACATATATTATAATTTTTAACCCTTAAAAACCTTAACCTCTAGCAAAAACCAAGAAGCAAGTAATTGACTCTGTCTGTTATACCAGTATTTCCTGATCAGCAAACTTAACATAGTCTATAACCTCTAAAAGCATACATTTTCTCAAAGTATAATTTCTCTTTTTAATGTGGTACAAGATGTGTATCTAATAAACCAAAACATGTTAATTTTTCTCATAACAAGGCAAAAGAAGACAAACTTAGACTTGTCTAGCAATCAATGTTTTACTATTTTATCTTAAAAATGATTTAGACATTCAATGAGTTCTTATCATTTAATTTAACTTTGCAAAACTCCAAAGTTTCAAATTACCAAACATCTGGGAAAATTATTTTTAAGTAGACATTTCTAAAACACAATTACTCCCCAAGGGTTCACTAAAAAAGCTTTTATCCCCTTTATCTCTTATAATTTATCATAGTATCACACATAGACATCTGTACTTTCGGACAGACAGAGATCTCATAGTTTCATTTTAAAACTTATTTATGAATCAGATATTACAATGTAAAACTTCTTAGTTTATAAATTTTATCTCCTTTTTCTCTCTCTATTGAAAACAATTCTAATTGTATAATAGTAGCATAGTTTAGGGATCCGTTAATAAGCCACTTTTTCCCCTAAATCTAGGGAGCATTATGGCCAGGCCATATTGCAAAGGAAAATCATCTTTTTACATTTCATTGGTTTGTAACTGAAAGCAGTTCAGTTCTGGGGAACGCAACTGAAGGGGCTGCATTCAGGAAATGAATTTGAATCTCCCATAGTGGGCACACTTAACCACAAGCCAAATGCAAACACACACACAAAGAACAAAATCTAATTCCTGCGGGCCAAAAATAAATAGGTGAAGTCCAACAAGTTCAACTTTCTCAAACAAAAGTCTTTCTTTTTAACAACAAACAACATGCAAATGGAAAGACAGGGAGTAATGACCTTACACATCATAGTGATTCATCTGACAAACACAAAACCAAAAATAACAGTTGGAATAAGTTAAAATTGCTTATTTTATTTGAGTTTAAAGAAGCCTCTTTCCCCTCCTTTTTTTTTTTTTTTCTTTTGGTTTGAAGTTTTGGTAATTAACTCAAGGTCAGGTGTCTTAGGCAATGTGGGCTGTGTTTGCATTTCACGGCCATGATAGAGAGTTGTAACTTCAAGGTTTCTCCTAGGAATATTTTTGTCCTCTCAGGGTCAGAATTCTGAAAAACAAAAACAAAAACAAAAACAGAACAAAACTCTATCAAGCCAGATTTTTCTAACTGCATATGCAAAAAGAACCATTTATAGAATTTCAAAAGTGTTTCATCTTATCTAATTTTCTTCAGTCTAAAGAATATTGTGGCCATGCAGTGTTAAAAAATTAGTTTTTCCTTAATCATAGGTTCATAGCTATAATCAGACCATTTTTCCAAAATGTGCCCCAGAGGCACATTCTCCATCCGTTAAAAACAAAAAGGACAAAATACAAATGGTGTCCCCCAAAACTGAATGCTAGCATCCAAAGAAACAAAGAATTGGTTCACAAATGAAGTCCAACAATTATTCCTTTCTCCAGCAGGGTACCCCACCCCAATACAAGACAAACAGGCTTATTCTGGGGAGAAAAAGCCCAGGGTAGAGAGAAATGGAGTTATTTGCTGTACACATCAAAGCGACTTACCCTCCTACATCAAGCCTGTTGACTCCCGAATGTCCATCTCTGTCAATTAGCAGACACAGACCAAAACCAGAGCTTTGTTTCCTTCATCACAGAATTGAAAGCACCATGGGCCAGCAGCACCTGGTCTTTGGCCAGCACTCTGGACTGTCCCTGAGACAAAGGTGCTTAAGCAGCTGCTGGACAGGATCCAAGAGCTGTCACCGGCCAGGGCTGATGTGCTACCACATCTGAGGTACCAAAATTGTTACCCAACCAAACTTGGGTCTCTGCGCCAGCATGAAGCAAAGTCAATCTACTGACACCGGGTTGCGGTGGAGGAAAGTGCAGCATTTATTACAGAGCACCAAGCAAGGAGTCCAGACAGGCAGTGTGTAAAAGACCCAGGCACAACTTAGGAATGTGTGTCGGGACTTTATCCATAACTTCAGGGAAATGGGAGTTCAGTGATTCTGCTATGTGGTGGATTTATAGTCTAAAATTGTTACCAGTTTCTCGGCCCAACAGCTACTTCTCCTTGGTACATCTTCTCATTTCCTAACCATTAACTCCTGAGCCAGCCTTTCGAGACTCCGGGGAGGCCTGGGAGACTAACCTAAAAGCCTTTTACTTCAAAGGATAGAGACAAAGGGGTTCGTATGTGGTTTCAATTCCCCCTTTTGTCTGATATTCTTCAGTCTTGAGGGGAATAGGTTCTGGACAAGAAAGGGAATAAAATTTTGGCTAGAGAGGTTAATCATAAACTTATCAGAGGAACTTGGTTTTGGGGGGACTCAGTTTCAATTACTTGAAGACATACAATTGAAATTCAATGACCTTTGCACTTATTATTTGTGCTTTTTTTTTTCTTTATGAATGTTTTATGTCTATAAAATTTCTACTTAAAATTTTTTTAAAAAGCCAGGAGAGGTAGTGATCAGGATACCACAGATTGCCAAATCAATGACTTAAAAAACATGAGGAACTAATTATCCATAACTCAAAGAAAACTGAAAAGCAAGGAATATGATTAGCCAAAAGATAAGGGAACTAGAGGAGAGCACCAAGAGGAAAAATATGCTTTTAGCTGAGATTCCAGAAGTAGAGAAGAATTAAGAAAGACACACTTGGAAAAATGCTACTTGAAATTCAGAATTTCAAGGATAAAAAAACATTTCTGCAATTATGTATCAGGAAAAAGAAACAAACATACAAGTTACCTAAAATGGAAAAAAAATCATATTTTTGATAGACTTTGTTTCTATAATGCTCAAAGTCAGAACCAATTAAAATAGTAGCTACATCATTCTGAAAGAAAAATGTTATCAAGAATTTTGTATCCAGCCAAATTACATGTGAGGGCAAGATAAACACACTCTCAGACATAGACGGATTAAAAAAAAAAGCATACCACCCATTTACCTTACTGGAAGAAAATATTCCAGCTGCCTGAGAAATAAATCTAAATCAGTTTCCAAGAACAGGGAGACATAGCTCAGAAGAGAAAATAACAAACCATTTAAAGAACACTGAGTACTTTTAGTACAGTTACAAATCACTCAGAGTTGCAATATAGCATTTCCCCTGGCAGAATTTTTCATCCTAAGCCTCTAAATACCTCAGTAGTTGCATAAGCTATAAATGATTCTACCCATTTTGAGTGAGAAATCTACCAGAGTAAAAATGAATCTTTGTTATTGTTGGAGTTGTAAGCCAGGAGTAAACTTCAGACCCTCCTGGTACCCTCTCCTGCCTGACTTCTCTGCAGTTTCTAGCTTATCTGCCTACCCACTCACCATGTACAAATAACTGGTATAAAGAAATCCCAAGACATTTCCATCAGGTGAGTTCAAGATCAATTTCTGAGGATTATCCTTCTTTAAGTTCAGGTCTTAGGTTTGTCTGAGGTCCAGTCCTTTAACTACATCCCTCTGACATATTTAGGCTAAATCTATTCCCCCCATATAAGCCCCAGAAGGAACATTAAAGGTAAAGATGAATGGCAGTTTATACCCATGGAACCACCTTCTTTTACCATCTCTGGCTGAACATTCTGATGGATGTTAACATGAAGAAGCCCAGTAGAGAACTCTGGCCAGGCTCCTACAGTAGCCTAAATATGATATATCAATCAGATTGATTTCACTTCCTATTCAGGCTTAAAAAACATTTTTTTTAAAATGACCTTTTTTCATTCTCTTTTTAAATGGTTTTTAAAAAGATACAGAGATAGCTGTCACTTCCTGTTGTTGAATATATACACTTTAATGGGGATAAGAGTTTTATCGTGTATGAAACATCCTTGTCTTGGTCCAATTGGTACGTTATAACAAAATATCATAAAATAGGTGACTCATAAACAATAAAAATTTATTTCTCACAGTTCTGCAGGCTAGATGTCCAAGATCAGGGTGCCAGTATGTTTCCGGTGAGGGCCGTCTTCAGATTGCAGAAACTGCCTATTGGGTCTTTACATGGTGGGAGTGGCTACAGATCTCTTGGAGGTTTCTTTTACAAGGCACTAATCCCATTCATAACGGCTCCACCTTCACGACCTAATTACCTTCCAATGGCCCCAATCTACTATTATCACCTTTGTGGGTGAAGGTTTCAACATATGAATTTGGAGGACAAAAATATTCAGACCATATAAATCCTCATCTCTTGGAATTTTGTAATATTAACTAAAATTTTTTTGACTACTAGTAGCTAAATCTTACACTTGATAAATATGTACACAGTTCCTCTTAATTTATTTTTTCTTTCCTCCCACCCAAATTGCATGTTCCTACCAAGCAGAAATCGTGAACTACATATCTTTTTTGTCCTTCCTCAGGCTTGTTATAGAATCAGAGACTTGGAATGCAAGCATCATAAGAGAAGCAAATGACCATCCAGCCCTGGTATGGCATATAGGTTTTGTCTTGAAGACAAATTCTAATCAACAGAACTGGTTTCTTAGAATGTCATGGAGAACTCTCTGTAAATACTGTCATGGGCACAATAAGAAGGATAGCTCTACTGACAATTTTTTTATTTTGATCTTCATTTTTCATTTGAAAAGTTGGTACCCAGAGAGGTTAAGGTAAATGCCTCATACACAAACCATTCAACGGTTTCCCTAATGTCTATTAAAAATACTCCAAATCTGATAGCCTGGTAATTAAGACCCACAATTGCTTTCATAGTGCTAGGAACAGAGGAGATACAATAATATGTTAGTCTTTAATTATTTTCGGAAATGAAGATTTCATTTATGCTCTTAATTTTTTTTTCCAGAGGCCATTCCAAGCATCTCATTTCTCTGCCAACCAGAGGCATAGCTACACCTAACATCTTGAATCAGCTTCTTCCCAACACATACACAGATGGATGGTTTAACCTGGGGATAGGTTTAAGGGAATATAAGTCTGGAGACTGAAACAGGACTAGAACATTAAGGGGAGACCAAACTTAGGACAAAAGGACCTTTAGAGAAGATTAATGCAAAATCTAGTCTAAAAATGTCTGTTTGGTCAGACTTTGAATAAGTAATCAGAAGTAATTCTATAAGCAAGCTTTGAACATTGAGATGGTAGATATATAAAGTAGCAATAGGAACACAGGCATGGAAGGCCATTGAATAAGAGTAGAAATTCCATATCCTTGGTACTAGGAAATAAGGGGAGATTGTATTGAGAAATTAGTTTAACCAGATTATAACTGAATTTTAAAAACAGTAATATCAATTTAATTAAAATAATTGATTAAATAAATTCCTATGTGTAACATTTATTTAAAACAAATGTTCACCATTTAAAACAAATACATACATATAGATGAAGTCTACAACCCCTGCCTTCAAGATGTGGGTGGATGAAGGAGTCAGGCTGCTCTCAAGACACAAAGAATTATAATCCAAAATGCTGAGGAAGCACAGAATGAGGTATAAATCTCATGTAGGAAAATCCATGGAAGAACTTAAAAAGAAAGTGAGAATTAAATTATTAAATGAATAGGAATTGTCCCTATGCAAAATGGTGGAAAGCAATGTCAGTAATCTCCTAGAGCTACCAGACGTCTAATTGAGACAAAGCGAGTGTTAATCAGTTTGTTACAGTTATCCATCTGGTATGTTCCACTCACTTGTGTAATCTACTTGATCCCTTTAGAATTTTAGAAACTAGTATTTAATCTCCATGATTCCTGCAATGTATACATAAAGATTTTTTTTACATATTTTATAACACTTCGCCTTTACTTTAAAAACACATTTCCAGTTGATTTCTAGGTGTTATCAGGCTTACAGTTACATAGTCTATGAAGTCTGATAATTTTGATTCTTTTAATTTGTTTTGCTTCAGTGGTCAGATTTAGAAATAGTTTTTAATAGAAAAAGCAATACTTTCAATTTGCAGCTTGAATTTCAGAATTCTTAACATCTTTAATTTTGTACCTGTGTTAAATTTTGCTGTGCGGGAAAGCTTTATTTCTAAGTATATTAACATAGTTACATGTTTATCTTATACCATATACATATTATTTTTAAAATAACAATATTAATATATTTATGAAAAATACCAAATACAGATTTGTTCTTATAATGTATCTCTCCAGGGATATATAATTAAAATGCTAATAAAAGTCACTTATCATAATTATTCTACCTGCACGCCCTTTGTGTCCTATACTCATGCCTCATCTCTGGTCACTGTTATTTGGATTACTGACCTCCCGATTTTAACCTGCCCACTTTGGGACCCTCCTATTATACATACTTACCTTAAATGGCCATTTTATGATTTGTCATTGACATCAGCATGTATACGATCTTCTCCAATGTAGTTTCAGAACCTTACCTAGTCCTAATCCCTTCCTTCTGCTAATGAGCCAGAACTGATAACTGATAAATGTAGAACCTTCCAAATGAGTCTGTCAATGTGAACTGGCTTCCTGCCACACCTGACTCCTGGTGGGGAGATGTGAGTTCATAATGGCTAAGTGGATCACAAGCTTCACGAATCACCTGAGTGATATTGTGAAAATACAGATTCTTAAGCCTGAGGTTCTGCGTTTCTGATGACTCCCAGGGGTTGTCTATCTTACTAATTTGGGGACTATCTTTTGAATAGCAAGGGAGTAGATGACAACAGGCTTCAGAATCATGGAAAGTCATTAAATTATCTACATATTTTTTTCTTATTATTTTATTAATGAAATAAGTCATGTAGATAACACTAAAATAGATTTGGGATGTACATATAGAACTCTGATGCCTTTTATTAAGAAGGAATAAAAACATAATTTACGGTTTTGGCAGCATGGTACAAATATAAATTATTTACAGAGGTGAAATCATTATCAACATTACCTTTACAGTAGGACATGCTATGAATATTCTCAACAATAGACAGAAATGTTGTGTTGTTCAAATTCAAAAGAATCATGAAGGTACTGTTTAGCTTTGTGTGTTCTGATAAGAACAGCTAAATGTGTCCTTCCCTTACTTCCTGTTTCTATTTTTAAGAATACTACAGCAGCTGTTTTAATACATCTTTTGTATGTTAGTTGCCCAAAATGCATCTTGGCTGCAAGAGTCTTCCTAGAATTGACTGCTCAAAATTCTAGGTGTAATGATACCATACTGGCTAGGTGACGGTGACTCCAAAACAGCTCCCCCCGCAACCCCAATCCAACGGGGCGAAAGTCTTAAATGCCAGTGTTACATAAGAAAAATTCTGCCACCAAAGCTCAGCTTTGTCTTTTGAGGACAAAAACTTTTATGGGGTGTCATACTCCCAGCCCCATAACTTAATACATTATTTTCATACATTTTCTTTAATGATTCATTTCCTCTAGAATTTTGAGATTCTTCAAGCAAACTGAAATGGAATGTCAGGGTTTTTCCGTTTCTCTTTTTACCATTTCTGTAAGTCACTACCCTTCTTTCTGTATACTAACTCAATACCCCCCACCCTCTCTCTCACACACACATACCCCACATTCATTTGTGCAGCAGCTGACGTATTCGCTCAAATGGATCCCAGCATTTGCTATTCACTTTGTAAGAGGTCTATTACACTGTTTAGTAGGAGAACCTGAGAATCCTAATATCCTCAAGCTGTTGAACAATGCTATGGGCTATTTTTGAAGTAATTAGACTCAGGCACTCTGGAAATGCAGATAATCTGAAACTATCTCTTCTTGCTCTTAAGTGGCTATAACCTTATCATTTAAAAATAAATGGTTATCAAACTGCACTACTTCACTATTGCATGATTTTTCCCTATTCTTTAGTAAGAGGAACAACAAGATACAGTCGTGGTGAATGAAAATGTGTTGACTCATACTGGCCAACTAAATACCCTGGCTCATCTCCGTTCCATTAATTGCACTTTTATTTTGCTATCAGGTCAATAATGCGGCAGCTTAAACCATTACTGTGCACTTGCTTGCCTATACCTGTTATCACTGATTTTTTACACTGTTAGACATCCACAAATATATTAATTCAGCAGCATTATGTCACATTCATACATATTAGTCTATGTTACCCAAACACTGAGTCACCACTGTGTTTAAAAATGCACCATATATTAATTGCTCTACTACTATTTCTATTTGCTTAGCAATCTAACAGGGTAGATACAAGCATTCATTTGTCAGGCGTGGGGAACATCTACTCTATAGATATATTCCATATCTTTTTTGTATGGTTCATTCTTTCCATTCTTTTCTTATATCATCAAGTCTAAAATGATTTCTCCTTTACATTTAAAAAACTCCAATATTAGATTGATAAAGGAAAATTTCTTATTACGGGAGATTGACTGGGAATAAACACTATCATTCCTGAATGTGTGGATAGTTAGTCAAACTGGGACATTCTTTTTCAAGAATGTATAATAAACTGATCCAGACAATACAAACCTCTCTCCCCTACATGTGTCTCTGATAGCCCCAAAGAAAATACTGAGTTTGTGTACCAGATAAAATGTGGCTGATTTTAAATATTCTGCTGCCCTGCTATTCATATCATTCAGTTTAGGACAGAGGATTTTTGTTGTCCAAGGCTATAGTATAAAAAGCTCCCAAAGAAGTTTCTGGGAGAAATTTTAGTCATTTGGCCAATGGTCCCGTAAGACTCAAGCATCAACATGAACCTCCTTAAAATGAAACTTCTCAGGTCAGGAAATAGTATTTGACCTCCTGTTTGTTTCAGATAATGCTGTTAACTGGCAGATCGTTTAATAATCACCAGTGGGAGATCAGGGCCAGACTTATCTCCTCATGCATACGGCTGCATTTTTTGTAGGTGTTTCGTGTAGACTTCCTGCCTGTCTTGGGTTCATTCCCTTAACCAATGTCCTCTTTGTTTTCTTTCAGACAAGGGTTAAGATATACCCCAGACTCTTTCTGGACCCTGATCCCAGGGTTATTATCATAAATTTCAGTTTCTGATAACAGTGTTTGGGAATTTTGCCTGGTGCCAACTTCAGTTTGCTCACTCCTAAAGGGCTGGGGAACCTCAACCTAACAGAGAAAAGGTTGCTTTAACTACTACCAAAGGATGTGAGAGCGCACAATCGTCAGCAGACTATTAGTATAGGCCAAGCTGAGTCGGTATACATCGAGAGAAATAATCTACTCTTCCTCACAAATGCTGTTGACATCTTTTTTTTTTTTTTTTTTTTTTTTTAGCAGATTCTCACATATTAAAGGGTCAAAGGCTTAAGGAACCCTAGTTTTCCCAAATATTTATTTTGTGCTTCATTATTGGTCACTTTTGAGGTCACACAACACTTTTCAATCCCTCTTCAAGATGAAAAGCACAGCCCAAATTAATGAGAAAAGAATATATCCCATAAGAACTTCAGGCAACTTGTAGTATAATGGGTAGCATTAACAAAGTCCAGGATGAAGTAATTAAAGCAGAACAGATACCCTCTTAGGAGGCAGAAAGAATAAATATTATGAATTAGCCAAGGTATAGTATTATGATTTGAAATCTGGAACTGAAAATTGCTGTCAGTTTGGTATGGGTAGGCAAAGCTTAGAAAAAGTTCTAAAATATTCTGATAATGATTTCTATCACAAGACAATTCTTACACTTTCAAATGGAGGCAAATATCTTAAAGCTTCTGAGAAAGAGGTAAACTTAGGGAAACTAAAAATAATGGGTCCTAATTTTTTTTTACTCTTTTCAACTGTTTGTTAGCCATTCCTAGCTATTCAAGGGACCCAGCCGGTAAAAATGAAGGTATCACATTGATGCTAAGGATTGTTATTTCCATTTTTTAAGTCAGGTTTTGCCAGTCAATTTATGTTCTTCAAGTCTGGCCTAACTGCTGTAAGCTATCGGGTGCACGGCCTTTGATAGCCCACATGCCTTCCCGGGTCCTTGTCATCCTCCCTGCATGTGTTCAGAGTTCTACCACACAAGCCTGTCTGGCTCACCATCCCGGCAAACTCGGTGTTAACCGCTGAGCACATTGCCTCCCTCTGAGGGGAGGGGCTGCCCAGGAGGTAACACCAAGGCTGAATGACTGAAAGGAGGCAAGGATTGCCTTAACCTTCCGTCTCTTGGCTCAGATGGAAAGAGCCTCAAAGGAGCCTGGAGCACTGGCGAAGACGACTGTCATGTGATCTAATAAACAGCCGTAACTCTTTAATGGATCAGCGAGGTCCCTGAGGTACTTTTCGGTCTATATAGTCTGTCAACTCAGTTACCTGGATCCTTTCCCAAAAGATGGCTGGCTTCCATGGAAAACTTTGTAGAGTAGATGGGTAAAAGAAAACATGGTGCCCCATGCTGAACCTATCTTGTGGCACCTTAATCAAAGTGGGTGGATGCCACGAGGCTGGTGCTGGTGAAGCAGTTATCTTACTCTGTATATATTTGTATGGCACTTTACAGTTTATAAAGCACATTTTTAAAAAATATACAATTCACCAATTTATAGTTACACAAACACTTTTATACCCTCAAAAGACACTGTGGAATAGGATTAGAACTTTGGCTTTTATATGTACCTGCCATATTTTTACCAGTTCCTTTCTCTACTTTGGATTTCTATTCCACTGATTCCCATACAACTTCCTTAACAAATCTTTAGTCTCAAAGATCTAATATGGCATCTCTTTGATTATTTTCTGAAATGTTTGACAATTCAAATGGGACAAAACTGGGCATTTCTGTGAAAGACATGAACAACTTAAAATTTCCAAATCATTGCACACACAGAAAAACCCCTCTTGAATTCAACTTCAAATTATTAACAATTCATCCAGCTTACACAGGAAAAATATGGACTTTATTTTAACCAACCTGGGTTTTACCAGCCCAGTAAATTATTTAGATTATTGTTTTAAGTGGTGTCATAGCTCTTAGGCCTGATTGTAACCAAATGTAATTTATTGTTGTTGTTCACTATAGGAAGAAAGGAAATCATATTTATGAAAATTGCCCTACTTGAAGAAACAAAACCTTAGCACCCAACACAGTGTTGCCTACTGATGCTTACAAAAAATCTAACACAAGCTTATCAAGTTGAATTTATTTAGTTTGATTTAAAATTAGGTAAACTGGTGGGGAATGCGAAGTGAAATTTAATATTATATAGAAGTATTGGCTATATCTGCTTCTGGCATTTCTGGAAATTCCAAGAAGTCTGCTACATTTTTATCTCTACTCTTCTTAACAGAAATACACACACACACAAAAGTTCCTTTGCAGTGCCTCATTTATATGACAATCTATTTTTAACCAAAGAGCTTCGTAAAATTCTTTTTCAAAAATGCATTGCCTCCTTTTGCATTCTATTTTGAGTTCTAATATTTACAGAGCATTGAACTCAAAAGGAAGGCCTACATTTATATTCCAAGAACTTGTGGGAAAACTTTTCACTGCCTCCAAAACTCCCTTTCCTTTGTCCGGGATGTCTCTTCCTTGCTGAGCCCATACACGTCACGCAGGACTTTCGAGAAGTAACTAGACTTACGATCATGGTTCTTTATCTGATAGTGTGATTTATAAAGAAATCACACTTCATTTTATGAGGTTATTTATGATTCATTCTTTAATTAATTCCTGACTCTCTTCCAGAAAGACTTTAAGGCATTTTTATGAGAATAAATGAATACCCTGAAGCCATGTAACAGGCCAAGAATAGAGGCAAGGTTACACCACTCAGTCTCTGACTTTTCTGCTTAGGTTCTACACTACCATTCAAGTCCTTCCAAAAGACCATTTATTATGAGACTTGTTAATCCTGAAGAGCTTTTGCTGCAGACAAAGGTAAATGTAAAATAAGCACATTTTAAAAGTATATCAGTATATATAGCACTTAGAACAGTGCCACACACGTGGTAAGTGTTACGCAGACTCATTAAATTTTTTGAAGGTATACAAATATTAGCATAGTATAACAGAGATTGCATTTGTTTTAACAGCTAAACCGAACATACCAGGTTAATTTCCCTTCCTGTTGTGTCAGAAGGCTTTTCTTGTTCCCCTGGAATTCAAAAAGAAAAATAAGAAACCAAAAGAGGTAAACGAACAGCACAAAATAAAATTCATCCTCAATTCCCTGCAAGTTATGGTCATGGGAAGAATATGGGCTATGGAATCAGATCACTAGGTTGAAATTCGGTCCCTAGGCAGAGGTGGGACGCCCTCCCCACCCATGCTCACCCACTCGCACGCCACTGATAGCATTATTGCTAGTTTGGGCTTGTTTATTTGCTGTGACTAGTGTGGCACTCACACCTTAGCTTGTGAGAATCCATGCTGCCCATTTTGTTCCTTGGTTCTTCACTTCTCACTCCAGTGTATCCAAGAGGAAGGGGCAGGGTCTAGCACATCATTTTTAAGAGCCTGGAAATCCTTGTTCTGGGGACATTCTGCACTCGATGCCACACACACGGCTGTCCTCTCACCTACATCATCAGGATCTCCTACTGCCTAGTTCACTTTCGAAAGAGGCTTGGAGTGGCAGAGGTGGAGCTGGAATTACAGAGGATTCCCTTGGGATCCCGAGAAGGGTTCTCGGCTCCGGAAGTCCTCACCACAGAACACCAGAAGCACTTTTGCTCAGACAAGGCTTTCTCTTATGGCAGAAATAAGGGTTGCTCTGTCCAGCTTAGTTTCTATAGCTACACAGTGGCTGCTTTTGTGGGAAAAGGGATTCGATGAGATGGCAGAGGGGAAAAAGGAAAGCGAGAGCACAGAGGTGGTTCAGACCAGAGACAGACCGAGATTCGCCATACATCTCTCTCTTACCGTGTTTAAGTGTTCACTAGTGACATCCAGTGAATTCTTACAAAAGCAGAAAAGAATTGTTTTCCAAATATCATACCGTTCCCATCATAGCCAAACCCACGTTTTTCAAATGCATTATTGTCGAATGAGGTTTCAGTTCAAGCATGTCTTTATGGCAGCAGTAAGTACAGACATGATGAGTTTCCTCTGGGAACACTAGATTTTCATTTAGATGGGGGTGTGGATGACTGGGATGCTATGATGCTGCTGTGAAAAACAGGGCGAGACAAACTAACTCAAATTACACATATTGATCTGAGAGATTATTTCCACACTCTTAAAGTTTAGAAGAGCTCTTCCTAAGATTGACACAGTAGCATGAGTAAGTCCCAACAATATGCTCTCCTCAGCACAGCTCTTGGCTGGAACACTGTGCTGTGGTGAGCATACCTTATCATGACTAGAGGAGACCTGAATTAATCTAATTCACTTTTTGGTGGAAAGATGAGTTGTCCCTTAGGAAATCATTGTCCATAGTTTACAGCAGAATATTGTGGGAAATAAAAACAACAGAAACCAACCAAAAAAATCTATCTTCCCTTGTTACTGAACCCTAAAAGTGTGGCACAGAGCAGCAGAGAGAAGATGGAACCCACCTCGGTGCTTCTAAGGCAGCAGAATGGGAAGAAACAGGTAATGAGTAGAGGCAAACTTCTCAAAGGAAGCAAACTATAAAGGACCCGTTGTCTGTCTGCCATCTCCTCCTGGGAGGGTGGTCCTGAGGCATTCCTTGTGTCTGAAATGGTAGTCAATATTAAGACAGCTAGGAAAGATGGGATGTGTTAGGCAACACGCTTTGAATTGTCAGAACCTGAACGGAGTTCCAGCTGATGCCTCTGTGTCCCGTTCAGGAGGCTTTCCCCAAGAACCCCTGGTCTCCGTACTCTCACCCACCTCTTGCTTTATTCCTGAGCATATGTGGGTGACTCTGAGTTATAATTTATATTTTGAAAATAGATTTAAAAGTTTATCTATTAGATAAAAAAGATTAAAAAATAGATTTAAAAAGAAGATAAATAAAAGGTTTTTTATTCTTCAAAGGTTAATCCCCTGTAAAACATTATCCAAAACAGCTCTCAGATAGCACTTCACTGAGCTTTTTCATTTACATTGTCTTATTTAACTTTCACATTCACCACTTCAGAAAAGGGAATAGTTTCATCCAGCTACATGCCTTGGGAAGAGTAATTGTCCTAAGACTTGCCCGAAGTCAGACAGCTATTGAGCGGCAGTGGGGACTCAAGCTACCATGTTTCTGAAACTAAATCCAAGATCTTTAACACAGTGCCCTTTCATTGTCTCATAACTCTGATATCTCCGAACGCCAAATACTTTTGGTATCTCCAGATATCTATGATATTTCCAGATATGCTTTGCTGGGCGTGCAGCTGGTATGCATCACTACTGGTCAATCTTCATGTGCATTAAGGCCCTGCTTATCCATGGTAGGTTGCAACTTAGTAGTGGGTCATGAAACAATTTAATGGATAACCCATAATATTTTTAAAAATTGAAACATAATAGAGTAGAAAATATCAGGATTCATCACACATCTTTAAATTTTGTACTTGTGTTAAATTTTTTTTTATCAGGAAAGCTTTATTTCTAAATATACTAACATAGTTATAAACCCCTCCCCATATACTTGGTTTTGGGGTAAAAGTGGTCAGGAGCTACTGGATCTGGGCATAAAGTGGTTTGATAATGTAGTTTTAACAAATGCTGTATTGTTCACGCCACAGCTGCTGTTTATGCTGGGCGAGCAGCCAAGTCATTGCCAAGATTGACAGACTCAGCTGTCTGGGGGAGGGGAACGGATAGCAATAGGGACTAAGGGTTCCACAAAAGATAACCTAATGCAGACAAATCCACTCAGTTAAGAAGATACAACTTGTATGATTTCTCTGACCGCCCAACAAGCTAGTTTCCTTAATTTTACTTGGCAAGTTTGATACTTACTTATAAGGTGTTCTGAATTATTTTGAGTCCATTCTGAAATAGAAAAACAAGATAAAGAATCAAAATTGGTTGTGAAAACAATGAGGGTTATACTCAAGTTTGTCTGAAATCAGAGCTAGTCCCTGAAAGGACTCCTGCATTTATGTACTAACAGAGTCCAGCAATCCAGCTCAAAGGCAATTTGAGAAATTTGTAGACCATCACAAGACCATGGACACAAAGTAAATCCCTGGGTTTATTTTGAGTCTCAAAGAAAAACTGTATAAATAAAACACAACCTTCCTCTGTCTGCTTTGATTCCCTTTTCTGCACTCCTTAAGCATAAGAACACAATTCAGCCTGTATGACACCTTTTGAAATAACAAGGTGCATATTCAACAGGTGCTCCAAGCAAATGTAGGAAGTTATGAGGAAAGAGTGCTTTTGATGACGTGGTGGGAACTAATTCTAAAACAAAGATTGTGTCTCTCACTTCCTGCTTACTCATCCACCCCCACTTTCCTGCTAACATGATCACCACCTGCCTTTGTGAAGCTCCTAATCAGGGACTGACCAAAGGCAGGTTGGAAAGGACCAGTGTATGTGTCAGTGATTGCTCAGTCAACTGTCCCCTTGGGACTAGGTTCTGCAAAGTGTTTTTCTTCCTTCTGAGAGATAACTGCTTTCCCAACAGCAACCCCCACTTTAAAAAAAAATCATATAATAATTTATTCTAAGGGTTTTTACAAAACACTTCATGAAAATTATACATACTTAGGAAGTACAGTATAATTTCACAGTTTACATTCTAATTAAAACTTGAACATAAAAAGCAAAAGAGAGTCATGAACCAAAGCAGGAAAATTCCCAATACCACCTTAGAAGGATATTTCAAGAGGAGACAATGAAAGACTTTCTATCATACCTCCAAAATTTATTTACCAAAACCATGGCCCTTAAATACCGTTTCAGAGTACATTTTTCTCCTCAACTCACGCTCAATTTATTAAGTACTCCGTGGTACAGAAAGAAAATTTTTCTTTGACACTTTCCCTGTTATGTTTTTCATTACTTCATGAAAGGAAAATCCACACCCAGTTCAAAGACAATTTCTAAGTAATTCATTTGACTGTTGGAAAGCCAGCAGGGATGATCTAGAGAAATATGACAGTTCCTGCTTGCCAGGATATCATAAGCCTTCATAGTATAAAAGGCAGTTCCCGCATTTCTACAGTACAAGGAAATCTGTGATAAATGAGAGGCAAAGACCTCAAATGGCATAAAAATGAACAGAAAAGACAAACCACTTCCACTAGGGTAAACACAGAAGGCTTCACTGAGAACTAGGAAATGAGCTGGGCTTGACAGGACAGGTAGTATTTTGATAGGTGGACACAGATAAATGGATGCTAGAAGAACCATGGTGAAGACATGAAACGGCTAGTTGGACGGTTAGGCTGGAATTGAGAGGTTCTATGTGGAATCCAGAAACAATTCAGAAAGGTAGATGTGGATGGACTGTGAAAAGCCTTGAATTCTGGTCAACAAATGTGAGCCCAATAGTGTAGGCACTGGGGATGCTCTGCAGAGGACTCAGTGAAAAAGTGGCATTATGGAAGAAGTTTATTAGGCAAATTAAGTATACTAGGAAGATTTTGGGCTGAAATGAACCAAAAGTGAGGAAACATTAAGTCCTAGCCACAGTAATCAGACAAGAAAAGTAAATAAAAGGGATCCAAATTGGAAAGGAAGAAGTAAAGCTGTCACTATTTGCAAATAACATGACACTACTCATACAATATCATAAAGATGCCACAAAAAACTACTGAAGCTCATTAATGAATTCTGTAAAGTTGCAAGACAAAAACTTAGTATACTGAAATCTATTGTAGTTCTATACACTAACAACAAACTCAGAAAGAGAAATTAAGAAAATAATCCCATTTACAATGGTATTAAAGAGAATAAAATACCTAGGCAATAAAAGACCTGTGCTTAGAATTATAAAACACTGATGAAAGAAACTGAAGGTGACACTAGCAGATAGAAAGATACACTGTGTTCTTGAATTGGAGGAATTAATATTGTTAAAATGACCATTCTACCCAAGGCAATCTACAGATTCAATACATTCCTTATCAAAACACCAACGGCATTTTCCACAGAAATAGAACAAATAATTTAAAATTTTCTATGGAAACACAAAAGACCCTGAGTAACTGAAACAATCTTGAGAAGGAAGAATGGAGCTGGAGGAAACACACTCTCTGACTTCAGACTATACCACGAAGCTAAAGTAAGCAAAACAGTATGGTACTGTCACAAAAACAAACACATAGACCAATGGAACAGAATAAAGAGACAGAAATAAACTCACACACTTATGGTCAATTAATCTATGACAAAGGAGGCAAAACTATACAGCAGGGAAAAGATATTCTTTTCAATAGTGATGCTGGGAAAACTGGACAGCTACATGTGAAAGAATGAAATTAGAATATCCTCTAACACATATACAAAAATAAACTCAAAATGTATTAAAGACCTACATGTGAGACCAGAAACCATAAAACTCCTAGAATAAAACATTTGCAGAACACTGTTTGACATAAATTACAGCAATGTTTTTTGGACCTGTCTTCTAAGGCAAAGGAAACAAAAGCAAAAACAAACAAATAAGACCTAATAAAACTTAAAAACTTTTGCATAGCAAAGGAACCATTAACAAAACACAAAGACAACCTACTAAAAGGGAGAAAATATTTGCAAATGATATGACTGAAAAGGACTTAATATCCAAAATATGTAAACAGCTCATACAATTCAACAACAACAAAAAACAAACAACCTAATTAAAAAATGAACAGAAGACCTGAATAGATATTTTTCCAAAGAAGACATACAGATAGCCAACAGGCATATGAAAAGATGCTCATCATTGCTAATCATCAGGGAAATGCAAACCAAAACCACAGTGAATTATCACCCCACACCTGTCAGAATGGCTACAAATAAATGTTGAATTATCACCCCACACCTGTCAGAGAGACTAAAAATAAATGTTGGCGAGGATATGGAGAAAAGAGAACCCCTCTACTCTGTTGGGGGAATGTAAATTTGTGCAGTCATTATGGAAACCAGTATGAAAGTTCCTCAAAAAGTTAAAAACAGAACTACCATATGATCCAGAAATTCCAGCCCTAGGTATATATCCAAAGAAAATGAAAACACTAATTTGAAAAGATATATGCATCTAAATGTTCATAGCAGCATTATTTATAATAGCCAAGATATGGATGCAACCTAAGTGTCCATCAACAGATGAATGCATAAAGAAGATGTAGTGTATATATAACAAAGCAGAAACAGACTCATGGATATTAGAGAACAAACTGGTGGTTACCAGTGGGAAGTGGGAAGGAGAAAGGGGCAAAATAGGGTAGAGGATTAAGAGGTACAAACTACTACATATAAAATAAATAAGCTGCAAGGGTATATTTTACAGCACAGAGAATATAGCCAATATTTTATCATAACTGTAAATGTTGTATATTATAATTTTGAATCACTCTGTTGTTCAACTGAGACAAATATAATATTGTAAATGAACTATGCCTCAATTTTTAAAAGTGCAACCATCACCACTATCTAGTTTTGAAATATTTTCATCACCTCAAAAGGAAACTCCATGCTCATTAATCTCCCCCCATTTTACCTTTCTCTCAGCCCCTGGCAACCATTTATCACTTTCTGTCTCTGTGGTGTTTCTCTTCTGGGTATTTCTGTATAAACAGAATCACACAATATGTGATCTTCTGTGTCCAGCTTCTTTTGCCTAGTATAGTGTTTTTGAAGTTCATCTATGTTGTATCCTGTACCAGTACTTCATTCTTTTTTATGGGTGAATAATATTGCACTGTATGGATGTACCACATTTCCTTTATTTATCAGTTAATAGGCATTTGGGTTGTTTCCACTTTAAGGCTGTTGTGAACAGTGTTTCTGTAAACATTTGTGTACAGGTTTTTGTGTGGATATATATTTTCATTTCACTTGGGTATTTTCCTAGCAATGGAATTACTGGGGCCTGTGGCAGTAATTCCTTAACCTTTTGAAGACCTGCCAGACTGTTTTCCAAAGCATCTGCATCATTTTGCATTCCCATCAGCAATATATAAGGATTTCAATTGTCCATATTCTTGCCAATACCTATCATCTTCCATTAAAAAGGAAATTCTAGTTTCCCTAGTGGGTGAAGTTGTACTTCATTGTAGCTTAATTTGCATTCCCTTAATAACTAATTATGTTTTTAACATTTTTTCCTGTGTTTATTAACCATTTATATACATATTTTTGAAGAAATGTCTATTTAACTCCTTTGCACATTTTTAATTGGGTTCTTGTCTGTTTTTGAGCTGCAAGAATTCTTCATATATTTTGGGTACTAGTCCCTTACCAGATAAATGATTTACAAATATTTTTCACATTCTGGGAGCTGTCTCTTCACTCTCTTGATAGTGTCCTTTAAAGCACAAACGTTCTTAATTTTCATGAAGTACAATTCACCTATTTATTCTTTTGTTGCTTGTGCTTTTGATATTGTACCAAAAAACTACTGATAAATCCAAGATCATGAAGATTTACTACTATGTTTTCTTCTAAGGAAACATACTATAATAGTTTAATATAAACATAGATTTTATTGTTTTAGTTTTTATATTTAGATATCTGATCTTTTTAAAATTATTTTGTGTATCATGCATGAGGGAGAGTTCCAAATTTATCCTTTGCATGTGGATATCTAATTGTCCCAGCACAATTTACTGAAGAAAGTATACTTTTCCCTTTGAATGGTCTTGACACTCTTGTTAAAAATCAATTGACCAAAGATGTATGGATTTATTCTGGACTCTGTTTTTTTCCACTGATGTATATAACTATTCTTACACCAGTACCACACTGTTTTAATAACTATAGTTTTGTAGTGAGCTTTGAAATAGAGAAACATGAGTCCTCCAACTCTGTTTCTTTTTCAAGACTTTTTTGTCTATTGTGGGTCTACTCTTTCCTGCCTCAGTCCAAAGTGCACACACACACACACACACATATGTGTGCATACACACATATGTGACCACAAATTACAATCTGTGAGTCATGGTAGCCTTCTGATGTTTTATGTGAGTTCAATGTCTAACATAATCACTTGATAATCTGAGCCCTTTTCTTGAAATATGATATGAAAACCATTAGGTAGTCTTGGTATCTAAAACTCACTTGTCACATTAATGGTAACTGAGTGGCTTTCAATGAATCCAGACAAAGAGTTCACTGAACGGCGGTATGACCCATTTTCACTAGCAAGCACCTGATTAAAATGCAAAATAAAAATAGAAATATTCTTCCTTTCTTCTCAACCCATGTATCCCTGAAGTCTGTCCCCAAGATGTAAACAGCTGTTTCCTTCGAGCTTGCACCAGGCCCCAGCAAGTCTGTTAGCACAGTATTTCACAGGCATTCCAGTTCAAATGGATCCCCTGCTGACACAGCACATACAGAATATCTCTTAATGTAAAGTCGTATGTCACATGACTCTTCCCCTGAGAGATAAAAACAAAATTAAAATCAAATCTGTTCTGGAAGGACTAAATATTTGCCATTTCAACAGTTTCTGACAAAGATTTCTCAAGTATGATTCTATAATTTTCCCAATAACATTTTCCAGTATATTAACCCTTATTAGCAGAGTGTCTGCTAGTGACACATAGTAGGCATATAACAAATATTTGTTGAAAAAAATCAAAATTTCCTCAATTTTCAAAATATTACGATTTTCATTATTATAAAATTAGATTTTATTTTATTTTATTATCTTCTAGCTACTCCAATAATAGCAAATAATAACAATTTCTTGTCAATTTCTTATTGTATTGTAGGGGCTGTTCAAAACACATTAAATATTTCAAGTTATTTAATCTTCACAACAAAAATAATATATATTATTATGAACCTTGTTTTAGAGATAAGGGAACTGAGGTAGCAAGAATTTGTCTAAAATGTATATGCTAATAATTAGGAAAATCAAGATTCAAATTTGTATGAGTTCATTACTCTATAATTCATTAACCATTACTCTGTTGTTGTTTCTTGAGCAGTAATCACATTTTCTATTACTAGCTCTGGTATATTCCAATAAATGACATTAGGATCTTTTTTTACTTGTTTTTCAATGACTTTTAAGATGCCTTGCAATTTTTTCCATGGCTTTTTCTATGTAGGAGACATGCAACTTAAGATAACTTTCTGAAGATAGGATGTTCTGAGATAACCTGATTTTTTAATATTTTCCCAAGTGTGAGGGACAGCAGTTATCCACCTCTTTTGGAAGTTATGCCTTCTGGCCCAACATACAGGAAGCATGCTTTCCTTTGTTTTGGTGGGGAGAGCTTTTTCCTGGAAATGGATTTTTCTATTATCTCCTCTGAACCTTCTGTTAGTAATCATTATTTGTATATAAAATCTGCAGAAAAAAAAAATCTGCAGCCAAGAAAAAATTTTAAATTATCTGTATTATTGAATAAATTTTGTTACTCTTAATTTATTATGAAATTTTGTACCTGGTAACCTCAGCACCTGAAGTATAACCTCAGCATCCAAGATATATGAAAAAGAAATTTTCTCTGAGCAAACAAAATAGCTATGGCAAGATCCAAAATGTATCTCATTTTTGTACACAATTCTTACAATTCCATTATCATTTCCTAATTACCCAGGGCATAAGTATGTTATGTAATAAAGACTAATAACTATGTTTATAATGATAAGATTGAATCAACAATACAATTCTAAATGATGTTTAAATACCGTCTATTTTTAGATGTAAAGAAGTGTTCAATCTGTTTTACTAAGAATTTCATCATAAATGGTTACTCAAAAAATATGTAGCCTACAAAGGGGCACACTTCAATTATTTAGAATGTACATTTATATGGAAGTATTCATTCTGTGATAATTGCTGGACTCTATTGTCTCTTTCGAGACTCATGCTATATAAGGAGCATGAGAAATGGCACCAATTCATAACCACTACTTAGCCTTTTTGCATCAGTTACATCACGAGTGTATATAAATCATGATTATTCTACTATGGGACTGACTCCCTATGATGGTGAAACTAAAATAGGCCAACTAAAATTAGATCTAACTAAAATAGGCAATGATTCCTTTTAGTTAAGCACTGTGTAGTGATTTGTATCTTCTTATTTTTTCCAGCAGAATTAGCTTTAGCTAAACACATGGTCTACAGGATGTTTTCTCTCTGACCTTTTCCTACAACCTTACAGGTCTTTCTTGGCTCTGTCTCTGCCTGTTTTGAACACTTTCTCAGTGATATATCCAATCCGTCTAATTTCTTTCAATAATTGTAAATTATTAGATTTTTAATAGATTAATAGTATCATAGGTTATAATGACATAAGCATAACTGAGATTATAGCCAAAATTCTTTTTTAAAGACAAAGGGTTAAGGACTAGTCAGACGTGGAACTGGGGAACAACTTTTGGTCCTGCGTTCCACATACTGCTTTACCAAGCATAATGTTCTACTTCATTTCTACACCTTGGCCAGCACAATAATTCTTTTTTAGCTATTTCCTAATATCAAATAAACCTCTTCCTATGATTTATGCTCATATCTCATCAATCGCTGCTCAGAATAATTGAAAACTGATTCAGCTTTCAAGAATCAGATCGAGACAAGGAACCTGCAGAGAACTTGTAGAAACCTCTGAATATTTAGATACTTATAACTGCTCGAAGACCTCAACAAGTTCACTTTAATATACCCTAATTCAGTTGTTTCCAAAAATTCAGCAAAAATCAAAGCAAACTCGAAGTCAAGTTATGAGGATGAGGTTTTTAAAAACTTGAAGTGAAAGGGTAAGATAATTTACTGAAAGGAAATCTCTAACAATGTAACATCTGGGTGTGTTTAGACTTACAACAAAAAAAAGCAAGGAGGCCAGAGGAGAAAGACCAAGTGAAACCCTTGTTTCCAGAAGTCTGTTCTTCTCCTTAAAGTTAATAAATACCTCAGCCTCCTAACTTCCCTATTCATTTTCTTGGATAAAATCAATCATAACTTATGGAGCCTACAACTCTGTGCCAGCATTGTGACAAACAAGAGCGTTATAGGCAAAGAACTTTTTGATCTCAAGGAGCTTATCATTTAATTGGTGAGACAAGATTAATGAACAAGGTCACTTTTCTGAAATAAACTTACTATCTACCACTCCTTTTTTTACCTTCAAGTATATATGAGTTGAAAAGGAAGGTTCAGAGGGACCTTGTATGCTGGATGTAAGGTGGTATAGGAATAGATAAGACAAGGTACCTTTCTTGAAAGGGCTTGCCTTCTAATGGAAATAGAGAGGCTTAACAAGTAGGAGAATGAAATAACACTAGAATAAGGGGCAGACTTTGCTTGGTGTGCAGAGGAATTGTAATAGTGAAGAACAAATGTGATTCCACATTAGCTCTGTTCCTTTAGCTCTAACCCTATTCCAGTACTTAGTCATGCTGGTTCTGCATTTTTTGTAAAAGAATGTTGCATATAGCCTGAAATATACAAGGTAGCCTATTTTCAAGGCTCTGACCTTTAAAGGTATAACACTTTCCCTTTCATATAAAGATTAAAAAAAAGTTGCAGAATATAAAATAACATTTGTCTTGTTGGAGGTTTACAGGAACATCATGACCTGACCTACGTGGACAGCTGCAAGAACAAAGGATCCTGACACTAAGAAGTTTGCAACACTAACCACACCCCCTCCCCCTTTTCAGTTTAAAAGGAGCCTAAATTCTGACTTGGGGAAATGGTTCTCCAGGGCATTAGTGTGCCATTTTCTCAGTCTGTCGGCTTTCTGAATCAAATCGTTATTACTTGCCCCAACACCTCATCTCCCATTTTATTGGCCTGTAATACAGCAAGCAAAATGAGTTTGGACTCGGTAACAGCATAACTTCAACAGGGACTATAGGGGCAAGGCTGAATGCAAAGGTCATATATGAGCTAAACCTTAGTGAATGAGAAGCTCTTTGATAACCAGAGCAGTGAATAGAACAGAGAAGGTATTCTAAGACTGGGGAAACAGAAGGGCAAAGGCAGACTGGCCAGGAATCTCCAGGAAGATTTAGGGAATTGATACACACTTGGATCATGGTTTTCTGAAAATAATGACACTAGTTGTTTCAGAATAAATGGAATAAGCATTGGGTAGAAGAAGTGTAAACTTTGTTATCCACCATGAGAAAATACAGAGTCTGAGTCTTTTGGTATATTTATAAAGGGTATGTAAATAACTGAAAATGAGAATATGCATTTGAACATGGTTCTTCAAATGCTAAAAGACTGTGTGATGTTGAGACAGCCACCCAGTCTCACTGGCCCTCAGTTTCTTTAAAATAAGATGCAAGGATTGACTACAAAAATAGGAAAAGTCTTAGCCACTATCCTCTCTTACATACAAACACATACGCAACTCCATCTCCCTCAGCGTATGTCTGACACTTCTAAGTCTCTCGTTCTATTACAGTATGTTACCTTTCTATTTAGCCATTGGGCTGTCATCCAATGCTAGTAGCACTATTGAAGATCCCTTCTAGTTCCCTCATTCCATGACTATATGCTGGGGAGTGTAATAGGGAACAAATCTGACTCCATATTGGATCTACTTCTTTTACTTTAACCTTTGTATCTATTGCTTCTGCTACAAGTTAACCATTAAAGTGATGTTGCTTATAGCTTAAGGTGTACATAATGGCCCATCTCCTGGAACCCCTGCCTCCCATGCCTGAGTGTTAAGCTAAAATACCTTTGTTTAAACTCACAGGAAACATCTTGACCAGACCTACCCGTGAATGGCTGCAGGAAAGAAGACATTAATACATCCCTTTCAGAGTCTAGTCAGAGCCAGGAAATATTTTTAAAGACGTATTTCCTTTTTTGACTTTACCTCCTCACCTCCCCTTCATTGTTCTGAAAAAGAAACTAGCATCCAAACCCCAGGCAAAATGGTTCTCTGGAACACTAGTCCATCATCTTCTCCGTCTTCTGGCTTTCTGAATAAAGTTGCTATTCGTTGTCTCAACAATTCCTCTCTTGATTTATTGGCCTGTTGTGTGAAAAGAAGTATGAGCTTGGGCTCGGTAATAGGAGTGCACAAAGTGGATCAGGAGTGGAGAAGAGCTAGCTGTTAGTCCTGACCCCGTCAATGACTTGCAGTAGGATAATGGAAACATCACTGCGGTTCTTGCATATTCTTATCAGCAGAATGAAGATCATTGGCAGTCACACTGACTGACCAGCATAGGATTTTTTCTTGAATGGAGGGAAGAACAGATGGAGGCTTGCCAACTGGCATTAAATGTCATTGACAGTACTCATTCTTTGTACAAAGAAATAATTAATACTGCGTATCTCCCTGATACTGAAACTGATGTTTGTAGAGCAGGACTGATACACTAAGCTAAATGACATAATTCTAACTTTCCATTTGAGAAGCATGTTGACACTTTTTTGCTGCTTGTCCTGAAGTATGTAAAATCATCTGTGACACTCAGGATATCCAAAGCTGTCCCCAAGGGTTTGTCTCATAAAACAAACATTTTCTGAAGAGGAACGAAGATCTCAGCCGCTTTTGGCTGGGATTTATCAGTCAATGTTAATTATTGTTATTACTGCTATTTTTCTCAAACATTCATATCTAATGGTAGGGAATTTTCAATGCTAAAAATAATTAAAATAAATGCATGCAGTGAATGATGCACTCTCTACCATCCTCAGGCTCTCATATGAAGTATCCCTTTTTAAGTCACTGTAGGTTTTTAAAAATTCTTATGAACACCACTACTGAATTATGAGAGTATGTACATTCCATGACTAGGGTGTACTTAGCATAGTTGATGCCCAGAGTGCATCATTTTTAACAATCCCTTTTTCTATATGGAAAAATATTCGGAAGTAATCATTAAATGAAACAAATAATAAAATGGTCTAAAAAGAAACATAGACAGTGAATATTTTCTCTCATTAAACTTCATGCATAAAATGATGCAAGTTAAAAAAATATTTGAAAAATAATAATAGAATACAAAAAGGAAAAATGTGCAGATATTTAATAATTTTATATCCACCTAAATAGCATAAACTTCAATTCTTTAGTTATAGCCTAATACTTAAGTTTATATAATTTTCCAGTAATTAATAAGTGAATGTTACTAAAATGGAAATTCTCTAAAAGATACAATTTAGACAACTACCAAATTGTACCACTAAGGTAAAGTTTAATTTTCTTAATTCATTCTTTAAATTTAAAACATTGCTTTATAGAGAAAAATACATCTCAATTGTAAAGATATTAATAAAACATTTCATATATAAATTTTAGTTCATGAATGAAAAAAAGTTGTGCCTCCCAGTTTGTACTTTGCTTTACTTTTTAAAATTTTAAACAAATAAATATTCAAAATGATTGCATAGAATGAAAGAAATGAAACCACTCATATTCTGTTTCTGTATCTCTATAATCACTGTGGTATTACTGTTCATTTAAAATCTACTGTGTAAATGCAGCAATAAGTAGTACCACAGGGGTTGGAGACACAAATTACTTGAAGCAAGTTCAAATGATTCTGAACATTATGAATTTACTTTTGAAGTAAATACATGTAGCTGAACTTGTATGTGTTCAGGGGCAGCTCTCTAACAGGGATGTTCTCTGAGATAACTTTTACGTAGATGTGATGTTTACGAAAGGGGAAGTACTGAAAATGTGCTAATTTGAAACTTACACACATATTATTCAAACTCAGGAGTAACCAGAGTAATTATTTAGAACTTAGACCAAAAATTTTTTGGGGGGGAGGGGATATTTTATCACTGATATTGTTCAGAATTACTGGCATATTGTGGTCATTAAAAGTAGACCAAATTTTTTTGCTTTAAAACTCTATACAGAGAAGGCACCCACTTACTGCCCACACCCAGGGGTGTGGACATCCCACTGTTCATGACTATTTAGTAATAGGACAGTTTCTAGTGCAAAGGGGATGCAGAAAGAGCTCACTTGTCTCTTCAGCTTTCTCATCAGATTTTTTTTAAATATAATTATCTTGAACAAGATACAATCTCTTAGAGTTTTCAGATCTCTGAGAGAGAGAGAGAGCCCTTCTGGCTGGGTAATCAAGAAAGGCTTCAAGGAGGAGCTTGAATTTTCTTCTGTTTCAAATCCCACCCCAGCACTAATCGGGTCCTCCTCCCATTACCACAGTATAATACTGTCATCTACCTAATCACGTGGGCCAGAACCTGGGTCCCATCTTGGTCTCACTCCATTTCATCAGTTACCAGGTTAAGTTAACTCAGCATCCAAAATATCTTTCTTTTTGTTTGTTTGTTTGGTTTTTTTTGTTGTTGTTTGCTTTTGTTTATTTTTTTAACATTTTTTATTGAGTTATAGTCATTTTACAATGTTGTGTCAAATTCCAATGTACAGCACACTTTTTCTGTTATACATGAACATACATATATTCATTGTCACATTTTTTTTTTCACTGTGAGCTACCACAAGATCTTGCATATATTTCCCTGTGCTATACAGTATAATCTTGTTTATCTGTTCTGCATATGCCTGTCATTATCTACAAATTTTGAAATCTTAATATCTTTCAACTTTGTTTTTATGCCACTGTCGTAATTTGGGTCTCATTCTATTTCACGAAGGTTACTGTCACAGATGACCACCTAGATTTCTACATTCCAAACTTGGCCTTTTCCCCCTCCCCTACTCCAATTCATTCTCGACATCACTGTCGCAGTTTACATTTTTAAAATGAAAATCTAATTGCAAGATTTTCCCTAAAACCTTTCAAAGATTCTTCAATGCCTGCAAGATAATGTCCAGACTTCATCAAATGGCATTTAGCCCCTGCTTCTTTATGCAAACTAACCTGCCACACACATATTCCAGCAACCCAAGTCCACTTGATGTTACCCCCAGTAAATGTTCCACGCTGTTTTGTGTGACATGTACCATTCTATTATAGTTAAATACGTGTTTATGCATCTGTCTTCCGATCTGGTCTACGATCCCTTCTTGATGGGATGAGATGGCCTCAGAAAAGGTATGAAGAGGTATGATGTACACTGAGACTGAACAGAGAGAGCTTCATGAAGAGGAAAATCTGATATCACAGCTCTAATGCTCTCTGTACACTAAGGCCACTGAGCCCTTAGAGAGGTGGACTAAAGACATTGAGGTGAAGATTATATGCAACTCAACATACCCTTTGGTGATTAAAAAAAAAAACTAGACCATACCAGTATGCAGTGTAGAAAGGCCTGATTTATGTTCATTGAGAGGTGATATTCAGTATATTTAAGAAGTGACACCCCATGGTCACCAGATACCTAGATCAGCCAATCAGAAAGGCACACCAGCCACAAAATACTCCCTGGTCCAGTACTTTCCGGCTGAGCAAGTATGGCTGCTGGTATAAATACCACACGTGCTGAAAACACTAAGGAATTTGTGAAACTGATTAGCTACTAAAATAAAGATGCTCATGGTTATGAATGTTGCACGAAATACAATCGTTTCTTACTTTTAAAGACCATATGTCTTGATTATAACTATTACCATGAGGAAATCCCAGTTGACTTTGACTATCTCCCCATTGAAACATTCTTTCAGATTTATGAAAAGATCAAAATAGTTACAATCACTGAAGGAAATGAATGCTGCCATAAATGTAGATTGCCTTAATTTGACCGAAGACAGAGTTACAGTTGACCATAAATGTGTAAACAAATAATTCTTGAAAAACTAAAATAATTATGAAAGGTGTAAAACAGCAATAATTTTCTGTGACATGAACCAGGATTTTAGCTTCTATCAGAAGATACTGTAATAGAGAAACAACAAACAAATTACAGATACATGATGGGGAGACCTCAGAAGGAGAGAAGACTGTAGACTCAGGAGGAAACATGCTTTCAGGGGATGCTGACGGGATGGTCTGCCTTGCTGCAGAGTGCTGGAGGGGTAGAGGTCAGGGGAGAGATGATTACTAGTAAGGTAAGGAAAACAGGATCCTCTTCCCTAGCAAACTGGTGTGGCTTAGGGGTCCTGTGAAAAGTCCACACACAGTGACAGCAGCCATGTAATCACACATCAAAGATCCTGGAAGGACATCCACCGGGAAAGCCTCAGGGAATCTCATGCACAACAGCAGAAAGCCCACGGGGCATACTTCCCATCACAAGTCAGCTGGCACAGACTCCTCAAATCAGAAATGTGACAGGAGACGAGGGTGGGGGAATTCCATCGCATACAGAAACCACTAATTTAATGTTGTATTCTGTTGATTAAACTCATTAGTTTAACTCTGTGGTAAGCAAACCCGCTCCGTAAATCAGATATTCCCAGAAGTGGTAGGAATATCTGGGGAAATTTGAATAAGAATGACGCACACATCACATTGTTAAAAGCGGAGCTTCTATTTTAAAGGATGACCATTGTTAAAGAAAAACCCCGTGGCTTGATCCCTCAGGGACACAGTGAACACTGACTGGGCCTCAGCTCCTACGGTGAGATGAAAGAGCCTCAGTCCTTACAGGGAGAGCCACCTGACAAACAGCACATAATGTAATAGCGCTCCCTGGCATAAAAGTGAAATAATAGTTTATCTTCTTCTCTCTGGATATTGTCTGACACTGATCTCCAGACAAGGATAGGCAACTCCTCCTTGCCTGAACACATATATACCACACACTCACACATATCTCACACACACACGTATACACACACATGTACCCACGCACACACATACAAAAGGAGAGAGACTTACATAATGTGAAGCCCCTTTAGCAAAAATGAAACTGAAAAGAACTAACTTCACACCAAGAATCTATATGGCATGAATCCATATTTATTCCCTTCATCTGAAAAACAAAGACCATGAATTGAGAAAATAGAATTTTTGCGCTCATCTTCTATTACTATTTCCTCTTTAAAATCTCCTTAAGATGGTATGTGAATGAGAACACCTTCGGAGGGTTGTTAGCTCTATGCTTGGCTCATAATGCATAATAATAAATGCCAGGTGTTACTATTTTTTGGATAGGATGGATTTAGGGACGTGCCACAGCAGTTGACACATCCAAGGCCACAGGCCTGCGGGTGGCAGAGACAAGGTGGAAACCCAGAAGGTCTGCCCCTGGTGCCTCTCTCTGAATAGTTATTTCCAGCTGCTTTCGGGGATCGGCAGTGATACATAATGACTGGTCTAGTCACCGGCCAAATATAACAGATAGAAAAGGCGGTACATCCCGTAGAAAACTGTCCTTTATGTGAGGCATAAAATTCTTCAGAATTTTACTAATCAGGAAGACCAGCCTTGGTTAAAACTAGGAAGTAAAAAAACCTTCATCTTTGGGTATTTTCTTAAGACGTCTCTCAGTACTTCTTCATTACATTTCTACCAAATGACAAATGTCCCCCTATGGTTTTACCCTATTGGTCACTGACTTTGTCTCCCCAGACCAGAGGACCCATTCCAGTCCTTCAGCATTCTGCCTGCCCTATATGACAGAGATAAGTATCTGGTGGAGAATTCGTTGGCCAGTATGTAATTAGGTCTCTGGAACAGCAAACATATTTAGCCAGTTCAATAGGCCTGAAAGTAAAATGATTCATGTTGACAATCTGGAGAATAGTTCTGGGCAAGGAAGCCTGTCTGGCACAGGTGGGCTCGTCCTTCGGAGATGGTAGGCCCTCCACCTTGGTCACAGTGACTTCAAGGCAGGAAAAGCAGGGCAGGAAACGCCTGGAACATACCTTAGAAGCTGTGGACAGTAGCATCCAAGAGAGCCATTGGCATTTTGTAAGAAACCAATGTATTTCTAAGTATTGCCTTCAGTGATAGAGGGGTTACATGTGTTGTTCAGAGTAATCGTGGGTTATGTGTTGTTGGAAGGACACAGGGAAAGTCCATCTCTGCTTCTCTCCCAAATATTCCCTCACCTTCCTAATCCATTCTACCGCAGGGATCACACTGAGATTCACTGGCATTTCTCAAATTCTAGAAGATATTTAACATTATCTATGTGGGCAGAAGTGCCAGTTGTCCCCCAATATTAATTCTCTTCTCCTAATATCACAGGAGAAAAAGAAATGGAGCCATCACCACCCAGCTAGAACCGAAATGTTGCAGCCTTCCTTATGGCTACTTCTGGACAATGGGCTGTTTGTGAGATATGCAAGTTCCAGGTTATGTTCATAAGATAAATGTGGCTATCAGGAAGGAGAAAAGCTAAGAAAAGTTAAGGGTTCTACCAGCTAAACCTAACACTTCCCTGTGACCAGCCCAGATGGCCCCTCTAACATTCTCCCGGACTGTGTTCAAAGAGAACCTCAACTTGTACATGTTTAGATTCTGAGCATATGAACACAATACCTGCATGTGTATCCACAGACACAGGCACACAGTACTTTCTTCCATAGAGATAAGCATGGAAATTAGAGTCTGTAACCATGAAAGGATGCCAGAAAGGTGGAAAATACTAAGTTTATTTTGATGTAAGGGAGTGAAGAAAATTAGAAAAGTGAAGCAAATTGCTTATGATACAATAATTCATCGACACGATGTAACTCAAGTCTCAGGACTCCCAAACTCTTTTCTCATTTCTTGGTGATTGGGGATGATAGCAGATAATGATGTCAAGAGTCTTTCATAGACTATTTTTGTCAATCCCAAATGAGAGACGATCACCCAATGCTACTTTAAGGGAACTATCAAGCTAATTAAATTTTGGACTGAAACACAAACAAACAAAAAACTAAAACATTATTAGCCAAACTTACATAGCAGTTAAAATGCATCAGGCACTGTCCTAAGAGCCTTAGAGAATTAATTCACTTAATAATTACAGCAACCCTGTAAGGTCAATATCATTATTGTCCCCGTTGTTTAGATAAGGAAAGAGAACCAGAGAGGTTACAGTCATACAACCAGCAAATGGCAGCGATGGGAGGGTGATCTAATACTCCAGAGTCCCTGACCTTACCCGCTCCACCACTGCCTCTCTAAGGAACAATGCAAAAGGGGGATTTTGTGTTTGCACGTGATTACAAGTGTTTGTGAACATTCTTCTTTCAACAACTCTGAAACTCACAAATAATGGAAATTAAGAAGGAAAGTCCCAGTGAAGCAAGATAAACTATCTGACTTCAATGTTATAATAAGAGGAAATTTTGATAGTGGGACAGAGGAAGCGGTAATTAATTAAAGAGCTCAGTGTTAGAAAAGTCTATTCAAGGCTGTGATCAACACAGGGGTTAGTCTTTTCATACCTTAATCCAGGAAACCCTGCAGCTGCAGGATGTATTCCTAGACATTTATGTAGGAGGTAGTCATATTTTATGGCAGGCATTTTTGTGATAACAATACATGGGCACTGGCAGAAGGCAGGGCTCTGTCTCTGGCAGACGATTTGCATTTTCCAGTAGGAACAAGTAGGTAGATTCAGAGAAATAAGCCTGATAAAGATGCTGTGTTACAAAATCAGACTTGAAAGCAAGAGACAGATACTGAGCACCTTCTGCCCTGGTGTTTCTGCTTTGAACAAAGGATAACGTCTGTTCATGGTGGAGAAACACAATCTGGGAGGGATGTGAAGTATGGATCCATGGAACACACTGAATCAGCACAATAAAGGAGAAAGAGAACACAGGCAAGACCCAAACAGAGACTTGGCCTCAACCTCTCTGTTCTCAAAAGAGCCAAACTATATGTGTTCTCTGGTTCTAGTCCAGATTAGGATGATTTATTAGAATAAACAGTGATCAATCAGAGACTTCCTCCTGGCTTCATTCAGGATCATATACAGTGCCAAGCAGTAGCCAGACATAAACTGCTGCGCTCCTGGCTGCTTGAAGGTGGAATCCTCAATTGATGCTCAATTGAACAAGTGGTCTGGGGCCTCACAGCGGAAGCTGCTCATTGGGGATGAGCAGGTGACTGAAAGGGGCATCTCCACCTGCAGCCTAGTTCTCATCAGCATCACCTGCCATCTGTCCATGTGTATGTGCTGACACTTTTAATACTTTCATCTAGACAGAAATAATATGCTGGACACAAAGGAGCAGAGTTCCCCCTAATATTTTTTGAGAAACACAAAAGCAAGCGAGCATTATATTGTGTTATTTCATTATAAAGAAAGACCTTAGACAGGCTGTTTGTAGATAACATTACCTTTTCTATGACGTTACTATTGATGTAGCCTCATTCTCGGGAAGAGGCACACAGACCTCAAATTGCTTTGAAGTGGAGGGAAAATTTTTTTTTTATTATTTTTAAACACTTTGAAACTGTGCCAGTGTAAAGAATTCAGTAATTAAGTGAACTATAGGAAATCCCCAAGATATAAAGGTTAAAAATTAATGAGGTCTTAAGGAACAGACCCATTAGCTCTGTCCAGGAGAACAAAGCTCACCAAACATTCCTTATCTCAACCTGTATCCTTAATTTAATTCAAGTACCACTGCAATGCATCAACCGCTGTATAAGATACCTGGCCTGTACTTTGTCCAAGGCTTTCTGTTTCATTTTTCAGATAATTCGAAGTCACTATATTTTTGGCTAAATATATTGTACAATATATTTCATGTATTCATTTTATTTTAGCTTCAAAAACTCAATTATTTTAAATGATGATGTTAAAACTTGTTTCTCATTTAACTGAATTTTGTGGGGGTGGCTTGATGTAAAGGATATTAGTAAAAATACCATTAATGTTTATCAGACTTTTCTTACGTGCACTTACTGTGCCAGGTCTTCACAGTGGGCCCATAATTGAGGTACAATTATTATTATCTCTATTTTACAAATGAATAAGAGAGGATAAGAAACTTAACCAAGGTCACACAGTAAATGGCAGAGCCCGTAAATGAACCCAATTCTAACAGCCAAGTCCGTTTTAGTAAGCACATCGAGAGGAGGAGCAGATATTGTACCATACTCCCAGCGTGATATATCACTGAACATTCATTTACTTCATTTCACAAAGAATAGTTTACATATTCTCCCAGCCAATATGATTTCTGTTTAATAATATTTGACTTCCGTTGTAGCTATGTGATTGTAGGCATCTGATAGAAAGTGAAAAATCCAGCCAGCCATCTAAGCACTCCGTCAACATAATAGCACATACTTACAAACATGAAAATGCTTAGATGACTGAAGGGGACTTTCATTTTGCACTTGGTTGTGTGTCATCCCGGCATCACAAAGACAAATTCCAAACTTCACAGTTCCAGAACCGAAGATGACATCATGTAGGATTTCAGGGACTGTATTTTCTGATTTAAAACTGACAAGGAACAACAAGGATTTACTGTATAGCACAGGGAACTGTATTAAATATCTTGTAATAAACTATAATGGAAAAGAATCAAAGAAGAATATAGGTATACAGATAAATAAATAAATAAATAAATAAATATATATATATATAAAACCAAATCACTTTGCTATACAGCTGAAACCAACACAATAAAAAAAAATCAGAAAAAAAAACTGATAAAAGTATGTTTGCTTGTGGGGATAATAAGGCAGGATATTTGAAACCAGGAAATCAGAAACTTCCACTAGCATTTTGTAGCCCTTCCCTCTTTGCAATATGCAGGCACCTGTGACAACGTGAAGGAGCAAGGGAAATCACTTTTTTGCCTGCATAAAATCTTTGCAGAAGTGGCCAAACATCATCTATGAAGAATTCAAGCTGTTTCCTATGTCCAATTACGCCCAAAGGGGACCCGTTCTCTTTCAACGTAATAGAAGCAGAGATGAAATGCTTCCGTCCCATATTTCTCAGCACTGTCTCATTCAGGAGTCTCAAGGCACCTACCCCACCGAAGCAAGTAGCGACATTCTATTTAGTCACATCATTTAAGAGTAACCATGGCGTCAGGTATAACTTGAGTTATCCAACACCTATCCTACCCAGCTGAGCACCTCAACACTCCTCTAGCCTCAGTTTGGAAAGATCAAGCTATTTATTCACCATCAGTAGAGCATCTGGAGTATTTTTCTAGTAGTAGTGAAAAATTTGTACTGATCTATTTATAGGGTCTGCTCAATTCTCTTTTCCTACCATTAGAACATGTTTTTAAGAAAACCAGCCAAGCTACGACTTAATAACTGTGTTTTCATTTGGTTTATGTCCTATAATGTCTTTAAGTGAGCAAATCTAACTACTTGGTTTCATCTACCATTATCTACTTGACATAAACAACACATCTTACTAAGATCAGAAAAGGAAAACATTGCCTCCAAAACCCTCTGAGAAATATAAGAAAAAGTGCCTTACCACTGATATTCCAAATGCCTAGATGTAGGATTAGAAAGAGGACCCAAGACAACTTCCCAATACCAAGCATGGCAAGCGATGTCTTCATTTCCTGTTTCTATCAGGGATACTCAAGTAGGTTTCCCTTCCTCCCCTAAATCCTTCAGGGTTGGATCAGGTTACCTACTTCAATGACATCTATAAAGTAAATAGGGAAGAGAGAGTAGGTGGGAGAGGACAGTAAGAAGAGCCTGAACAGTTTGCGAAACAAAATAAATAGAAAGACTACATGGAACTCTGTTCTGAGGCTTTTGCTTCTTGTCAAATTGGCTGTTCACTTTGAAATGCCCTGATCTGCAGAGCAGCTCAGTCTTTAACTTCTCTTTTTGCCCCATATTGGGGTTTTTCTCATTCAAAGTTCAGTGAAATGAACAAACTCTAAAGAAATCTTAATTGTTGCAATATTTAGGTAGAGATTTTAATCAAATTAAGGTCAGGAAATTCATGGTAAAAAGTACCTATGGTAAGTATACATTTTCCCCCTTTTCATAGCTTGTGATTATGAAACTTCTTTTATGTAAGAGATTTTAGATTTTTCTTCCCAAACATCAGGTCATAATAAGATGAGAATGCTTACTGTCATTAAGCCAGTGGAGATTTATCTGAGATTATGGAGAACATGAGTGACAGGTCCCCTTCCTCAGCGGTTGAGGGAAGGATCTTTTAGTCTGTAGATAAATATCACTGGAACCAGATCAATGTTAGTATTGGCTACACGTCCTCTCTAAATAATAAAGTTCCAAGCTGAATAACATCTTGAAAATCAGTGAAAGGAAACTTCCATTTTCAACATTTCTTCACGTGGTTATTGTCTGGATTAAACAGAATACAAACAATAAAAGAAGAAATGGAAAAGTTCAAGATCAATGTGGAGTTGTTTTCTCCAAGGCCACTTGTAATAATAAGTAGCTAACTTCTAACCAGAGAAGCTAATTAAAATCACCCATTTGAGATTCTAAATGAAAATGAAAACTCTAGACTTGTGACATAGGTGGTCATTGACAGAAGTTGACTTTAGAACTCTTTCTTTCAGAGGATGATGATTTTTTTTCCAAGGTTAAATATAAATGGTTTTAAGTATATAAGGTTAAAAATCAGTTATCATACATTCGTTGATTCAGATACACACTGTGCAATGGTTGGAGGCACAAAGATGAAAAGTCACTGTCCTTGATTTTAAAGAGCTCAGTCAACCAGCACTGCAGCTTCCTCCTATCAACCCTTGTGTTAGAATGTAAGTATTCATGCATTTCAACCATCATGGAGTAACACTGAGTAACTACTCATAGCTTCTTAGTACTTCTATTACTGGCATTGACATTCTGGGAAATATTAGAGTCATAGGTACACAACTTTCCCACTCTCAAGGTGGAATGCAAATGTCCTGTGGCAGCTGAGACAAGGCTTATTGTCCCTTTAAAATTGTCTCAGAGGTCAAAAGTCATAAACCATAGGCCAAGGATCTCAGGATATTGTCCCAAACCAGAGAGAAGTCATATAAATTTTGTTTATCTCAGCACAGAATTTTATTCATGATTCACTATTTTAGAGATTTTTTTATGTGAAAAAACCCATGCTAATTAGACAAAATTTGGGGGGGAAACCTTATGTAACATCTAATGTATTTTTTAAATGATACGTATTTTGTGACTTTTATCAGCATGTCCCTCCATACCTGGAGTCCTTAGAGCCCCACTGTCGACAGAACCCTCCATCAGAATCTGACTCATATCTTCATTCTCATAAAGAATTGAAAGAAGCCTGTCTCAGAAGTTTGCTAGCTCAGGAACAAGTCCATTTTGCTTTAAATTTATGCCTCATCTAGTAATTAAGCTTTTATCATGACCCTTGTCCCGTTATAATCATGTCCTGTTTGATCAGAAAATTATACCTTTTATTCAAATGTGCAAATTTGAAGAATTTACTACATTTAAAAAAGTAATTACATTGTATTTGAGAAACAATTTAAAAAACATGAACCTAGTTCCAATTTTATGGTGAAAGACAAAAAGAAAAATAGAATTTGCAATCTTCAAATTTATTTTGAGACATCTTTGGAACTACTCAGAGGACAAATTCTTCAGTTCATTTATAGACACAGTTGCTTTTATGAACCATGAAGCAGCTGTACTTTCTCCAAACTTTTACTCCTGGGTGATCAGAGTAACAGCAATCACAAAACAAGATGCAGGTTCCTGACTTTAGTAAACATCAGCCTAGAGGGGTGACTCTTGATTCTGAAATGTTTTAATACTCCAAAACTCATTGCATAGCTTCTACCAGAAATGTAGTCCAGCACTTGAAATCATTTCCATTCTTCTCCTTGGCATCTTCTCATCAATGATAGCAAAGGTTTTTATATATGACTGTACTTTAGAACCAGCATGGGGACTTTTTATAAACTGAGTGGAACTATTGGATCCCATTTACATCTATTGAATGAGAATCTCAAAGGATGGAGGCCAAATATTCATAATTTAAAGAAACTGATATTTTAAAGGTGATTCTGATATAGCTGGTTTGGATGAATATTTGGAAACCAATTATGAATTGGTGGGAGGCATGGACTTTTGAACCACAAAAGACTTGGTGTCAAATCTTTGTCACTTGCTAGTGGTAGAATCTTTCATATACTTCCTAGATTCTTAGAGTCTGTGGTAGACACAGATGTACCACTCAGATTGCCCTTCCAGGACAGATTTGCTCTTAGCTGTGGGGAATGCACTCAGCAGACAGTATCCAGGTATCTACTTCAGGGTCTACTCAGCTGAAACTCACCTTGTTCAAGGTCATGCTTTCCCATGACAGCCTAATCCAGTATGGAGCAAAGAAAGTGATTAAGGGTTGGCCATTTTGACTTCACATAGGATGCTGTGGGCAATACTTGACCCAGAGCTCCCAGCTGAGTCAGCCAAGGTTATGTCGGCTTATAGCACAGATTGACTTCTTTCTCTGCCCAATCTCCCTGCCAACCCCTCCCTTTTCACAGGTGTTGATCCCTAATTAATTTCAGTGTCTGCTTCCAGAGAACCAAATCTGCTCAACATCTCAATTTCCTCTTCTGTAGAACACAGACAGTAATAATATCTATTGCATTGGTTAACTGAGGTAATATATGCAAAGTGATCAATAAATTGCATCTATAATTGTTTCTGAACCAAAGATTGGGTTTCATTTGGACAAGATGGATACCAGGAAGCCCTATATTAATAAGCCAAAAAATAATGATGGGAGAACAAGTTGAAAATGTTTATTTGCTAATGGCAGTCATTGTTGCACAGAGAGTGAGACTCTGAAGTGTCAAAACAAAGCTTTGATTAGCAGAGAAATATAACAGATTAAAGAAGGTCTGAATTCCAAAAAATTCACAAGGATAGATCAGCTTCACAGAGAGACCAGAAAAGTAAAGAGCGGAAAGAATTAGAGGCCTGAGAACAGAAGGGCTAAGAAAGGGCCCCGTCATTAGGTCTGTCTCTCAGGGAAAGAGCTCTCACCCTCCAAAAGATTGCAAGGGGTCAAAGTAATCACAGAGTCACAGCAAGACTAGAGAGCTGGACAGGTAACAAGTGAGGGACCACTTACTGAAACTGGGATACAGTAAAGGGTAGCAGTCATTGGCACCACACCTGAGACGCGGGAGGATGCTGACTTAATGTTGAGCTCCTCCCCTTGGCTCTTTAAAGTGTTCCTTTGGTGAGAGGATCAGACCCACACTGTCAGATGGGCAGGGCTGATCTAAAAAGAGGGTATAAAAACCCCCAGCTGCAAAAGTTAGAAGACTGAAGATGTCTTGGGAAAACTTCTTCTTGCAATAAAAAATGTATATACAAGCAATACCGAAGAACACCCTTGTCCCCTTACCTCCTTATTGGCGGATTTGAAATGTATTCTGGTTCTGTCCTTTACTAGATGTGTGTCCTTAGACAGGCTACTTAATTTTGAATCTATTACCTCTTTGAATCACATAACTTCGTGTGTAAAGCAGGGAAAATCACACCTACCTGGAAGCTTGTTGTTAGTATTCAATAAGAGACATAAACAGTAATGTATATTTTAACTTAGGAACATGAAGCCACTTATGACACTGCCTGGCGCAAAATTAGGATCCTGATAAATGTATTTTCCTTTCTTTCTTCTCATTCAGACAGAAAAGTATAGAGTGACTGTGTCTTGTTTATTTGTACATTTGAGGCATGGACAGGGAGAGGGTTGACTTCTCCTATACCCCATGCACCTGTGTGTACTATATTTGTATATGCTTATATTTTTATGCCATTGTGGATGTATGTTTATCCTATTGCTTTCCTCGTGAAGCCGATTTATGGAAGCATCATTGCTTTGCAAATTGTTTCATCTTTTACTTTTGTGGATTTGTACACATTCTGACGTGCCTGCAGCTTCAGATCTCAGCAGAACGTTAGGGTCTGAAGCTGTGAACAGGTTCTGCACTCTGAAACTTATCCCCCGATTCGTGCCATGAGGCTGCGCTTCCCAGCCAGCAACTAAGCACAACATAAGCACCAAGGCAGGCCCTTTTCTGAGAGACCCAGGACCCCTCTAAGGACCTACTGTGACTTAAGAACTCCTGGAGAGCCCCGCCAAATTGTCTTCGCAGGACATAGCAGTCTAGGATGTTTCCACCCAAACTGCTTCCTGCTGTCACTCACAATCACACTTGCTCTGAGGTCAAACAGTTCTCTCTGGCATTTTTTTTTTTTTTTCTCACAGGCATTTCCCCTAATCTAATCCCTGCATATTTCATCCTGTTTGGAGTGTGCTTTTTGGAGAACCCAGTCTAACACATTAATTTGACATAGTTATGACAGTGTTGAATATACAACTTTTTATTTTGCTTTCCTGTGCCCCTTGTTCAATGGGTAATATCCTTCATAGGGAGAATTCTGTAGATGGTGGGAAGGCATGAAAGCTAGCTTAGTAGAAATCGCAGTATTAAATTAGTCAATTTGGGAGAAACTGTGATGACTAGCCAAGTCAACGGGGAAAATAGTGAAAAAAAACAGGCATAGGAAACAGGCAGAAACATGGAAAATTCACATTCTTTTAACTATAGAAGTGAAAGTGGCTAAGCGCACAGTGGGAATCGGACCCGTAAAATCAAAGGCTGTTTCAGAGCTGAACTGCACAGCTCCACCTACATCTGTCTTCCCAGTAGCATTCTCTCCTTATTTACACGACTTCACGAGAAGAAGATGTAAATGAGTAAATAGTAATTCAAAGCAAAACAAGCTTTATCTTGGAGTAAGGTCAAACAAAGAATTTGGGAGGAGTTTATCCCGAAATGAAATATGTATTTGCTTACCCATCCAGCAGCTTCCTGGAGGCCCATCAGTGCCAGTCATTTCAGTTGCTCAAAAATAAAGGGATCCCAGAATGAGAGGTCCCAAGGATGGTCCCAGGAGGCCAGGGAAGCAGGGACAATTCGAGGGCTCAGCACAGCAACTAGTCACCATTCACCAACCAGTTCAGACGTACAGCATTTCATATTTCAACATCCAGTAGGGCCAGGCCAATGGTAACTAACTGAAGTTTGGTCGTTTTAATCCTTTTAATACTGATTGGAGTCAGTGTTAATAAATTCAAATAACTACATATCTAAGTCTTCCCACATAATGGTTTGAAAAGAAACTCAGAAACACCAGATCTGTGGGAGGCATTTTCTTCTGACCTTTGAGCAAGGTTTTGGCTGCAGCTCAGCAGCCTTGTGGGATTGCTCTCTCTGCCCTCCCTTATCATCAGCACTTCTCCAAGTGATTTAGGAAAAACTACTCTCCAGTGGCATATATTTAAATAGCTGAATAATGTTCCATCTTATAGGACTATTTATTTAGCCCTTTCCCTACAATAAGGTATTTAGGTTTTTCCAACTTTTCACATAAAAATAAACATTTTTGCTCTGCTGCATTTTGGATGATCTCCCACAAGTGAAATTATTGGAATGAGTATGTGAACATTTTTAGCTTTCCTGATACTTAGGTCTACATAACTTCCAAGAACCACCAACGTACATTTCTAGTGCCAAGTTATGAGAGCATCCAGATTTGGTTTAACTGCATCTTTACCATTAGTAATATCTTGTTATGATCATGAAAATTTTAAAAGTAAAACTTTCCACTTATTTTGGATTTTTATGTTTAATGAGGATGAACAAATTTGGGGGTGTTTTATAATTTGTGAATTGCTGTTCTTGAGTAATTAACTGTTGATCAAGATATTGGAGTCAGTGGTTTTCTTAATATTTTAAAATTTTATCGTGCATATATTGAATATATTAAACTCTCGTCACCTTGCCTGTTATATTTTCAGCAAATAGTTTTTGCCTTTTAACATTTGAATAGTAGTTTTTGATTTATAGAAGTTGCTTTTTAAAAAGGCAACTGTATCTAACAGTAACCATATCTAACCATTTATGTTGCTTTTAAATTAGAAAAAAGCTTTCCTGGGTGACCTCTAATCAAGATGTCTAGATGAGTGTGGTAGGCTGAATACCAGCTTCCCAAATGTGTCCATATCCCGAACCCAGGACCCCTGGAACCCCTGCTACCTTATGGCAAAAGCGAATTTGTAGATTTGATTAAATTAAGGGTCTTGGGATAAAGAGATTATCCTGGCTTATCCAGGGTGGACCCAATGTAATTACAATGATGCTTATAAGAGGGACACAGAAGGTGTCAGCATTGAAGAAGGCAATGTGACAACAGAAGCAGAGATTGAAGTGATGCAGCCACAAGCCAAGGAAATTCAGTGACCTCTAGAAGCTGGAATAGCCAAGGGATGGATTCTCCCCCTGGAGTCACCAGAAGGAACCTGCTCTGCTGACATCTTGATTTCAGTTTTGTAAGACACTTTGGAGTTCTGATTCTTTAGAACTGTAACAGAATAGATTTATGCTGTTTTAAGCTACTGAGTTTGTGCTAATTTGTTATAAAGGCAATAGAAAAATAATGTTATTTTGCTTTCCATCCTGCAAATTCCCAGTAAATGCCAAAATGTTAATGTCCAGGAAGTATTCTATATTAATACGAAAGGAAACTGCCTCTCTATAAAACTTCCGTGGAACTTCTTTTAGAAATCGAGAAGCTAGAAGTTCTCGAGCCTAATTCATCTCCTGTGAAGTTTAGTATACTCGACAACTATAGAGGCCGCCAGGCAGCACATTTCTAACCTTTCCTAGGAAGAGTGATGACAGGTCAAAGGGCTACTTTAGGGTTACATCACGAGTTTTATATCAGTTTAGACTGAGTTCTGCTGTATATAGTGGAAAAATCTGAAATAGTGATGGCTTTAATACAGCAGAACATTGTTTCTTTCACTTGCAAAAGAAGTTTAGAGGCAGGCAGGATGTGGCTCCTCATTAAACAGCAACTCTGTATTCTGTCTTTTTTGCTTCACTGTCTTAATTCTGACATCCATCCTCTGGGTCCATGATCCAAGAAGAATGGTCTCAGCTCCAGTTATCATGTCTTGAGTTATAAGCTCGAAGTGTGAGAGGCAGAAGGGTAAAGGGGGCATCCCTTGGGGATGACCAAGACCCTTGAAGGAGATTTTCTGGAAATCTACTACCAAGCTTTCACTTATAACACACTGAACATGACTTAATCATATGATCACAATTTCTTGCAAGGAAGACTTGAAAATAAAATCCTCTATCCAGACAGGAAAAATACACAACTAAATTTCTAGATTCCTTTACTAAGAAAGAAGGGCCAAAGCTGTCTCTACCACATCGACCACTCTGACCACTTAAATATCCAAGAAAAGCACACACCCTTCTCCAAAAGGGACAATACTAGTATCTTACCTTACCAGCTCGTCCAAAGTCAAGATATTTGGAGGACAAATATTCCTCCCATCAGATTTCTATGTAGCTTCCCATGGTTCCATGAACTATGAACTAAAAGGCAAGTTATAAGCTCCCAACATTTCCATGATAGTGTTTTTTAAAAATTTCATAAGCAATTTTTGATTGTTGAATAAACTTATTTGCAATAATAAAATGTAACATAAAGGAGTCCCACTTTTAGAACAATGGGTCTCCCTAAATGAAGAAAGAATATAGTTTCAATTATTATAATTTGTTATTATTATATAACAATAATCAATTCTAATTGGATAATATTTGGTCCCTTTTGATAAAGAATAACATGTTTCTGCATATCTTTTCTAGACTGTGGTGCATCAATGCTCCAAATTATATAGAAGGCTACTTCAAGCCGAAGGCAAAAATGTTGATACAATTTCTTTGCAGCTTTTAGGGAAAAGATACACACACATTTCTATAAGGAAAAGGGTATAAAGGAAATATGAGTAGCTACTGTCAAGAGTGAGGATGTCCTGCTGCAACAGTGGTTCCTAAGTTTGTGCTTCCAGTTGCCCCAGGCTTTGCCCTCTGAAGCCCCTTCCTAGTGTTTGAAGATTAAGCTCCTCAGGAAGCAGACTCTGAGGCTGAGATGGCAATGCAGGAAATTTATTAGCACGCACTAGGGATCGCTGTGTGCAGGGGCAGAGAAGAGAGCAGGAGTAAGCTGAGGGAGACACCAGGCTGTGATAGTCTCAGCAAAGGCTTCAGTCAACCATGGGGAGATCGAAAACTGGATTGGCCCCTTAGAGTGGTTTCAAGTTTGGCTAAGAAAGCTGGGACTTTACGCACCTGCACTGACAAGTCTTGCATGTAGGTTGTCTCCAGGAAAGGCAGTGTGTCCTTTGGTGAAGTACTTCTCGCCATCAATTACCCAGACAAGACTGACAGCTGAGGAATCTCAGCTAAGAATGCTTCCAGCAGCTAAAGAATTAAGTCCTTTCATCCTAAAGGGGATCTGGATAGTGCATCATGGCTCCTACTACACTGGTCCTTTTTCCTTTATGACCACAGCTGAGGGGGGCATTGGAAAGGATGACTTTGGGAAATGCACAGCTTCACCCTTCTGCTTCCTGTTTGTGCAAGTCAGAGTCCAGGTAGAGTGTTGGTGTTTAATAGTCACAAGCTAGTCTTGGGGTTCCCTCAAAAATCTAGTTGGATTTCTTTCTATTATTTTTCAATAAGTTTCATACACAAATAACCACAGTAAAGGAGCCTGTATAGTTGTGGATTTTTAAGCCAGAAGATTCACTTATTTACTGGCCACTTTGTCCATCCTCTAGCTCTCAGTCAATGAGAGCTATCCTGAGACTATTTGAAAGAGGATTATGCGGGAAGGTAATTCTTCTTTTCTTTTTTTATCTTTTTTTGTGTGGGGGGGTGTAATTAGGTTTATTGATTGATTGATTGATTTTTAACAGAGGTACTGGGGATGGAACCCAGCATCTCCTACATGCTAGGCACATCCTCTACCACTGAGCTATACCCTCCCCCCTAATTCTTAATCTGATCTTTATCAGTGAGCTAGCTGCCATTATCAGGCAAAGAACTCTTAAGAGACTTGCCTGAAAAAACTTGAGATCAGAAATTTATCTCCTTCTAAGGCTGCAGTTTTACCGTAGCCTTTACTACTGAGGTAAGAAAAGTTGATTTTTTAAAATAGACTTCATTCTTTAGAGCAGTTTTAGGGTTCACAGCAACACTGAGTGGAAAGTACAGAGTTCCCCTATACTTCCTTCCCCAACAAAAGCACAGCCTTTCCCACCATCAATATCCTGCACCAGAGTAGAACGTTTGTTACACTAGATGAACAAACATGGACAGATCATTATCACCCAAAGTCCATAGTTGATACTACAGTTCACTCCAGGTGTTGTACCTTCTATGGGTTTTGACAAAAGTATCCATTGACATTTATCCACCATTATAGTATCATACAGAGTAGCTTCACTGCCCTAAAAATCACTGCTCTGCCTATGCACCTCCCTCTTCCTCCCCTCTAACCCTGGTAAACACTGTGGCCATAGTTTTGCTTTTTCCAGAATGTCATATAGTTAGAATCATGCAGGATGCAGACTTTTCAGATTGACTTATTTCACTTAGTATAATATGTATTTAAGCTTCATCTATGTTTTTCCATAGCTTGATAGCTCATTTATTTTTAATGCTAAATAATATTCCATTGTCTGGATGTATCCCAGTTTATTCATTCAACTGAAGGTCATCTTGGCTACTTCCAAGTTTTGGCAATTACGAATAAGGCTGCTATGATCATCTGTGTGCAGGTTTTTGTATGGACCTAATTTTTCAATTCATTTGAGTAAACACCACAGTTGAATTTTTTAACTCTGCAAGATTCCAAATTACTAAAGACGCAGTCTCCTTAGATTGCAGGCAACGGGTCCATGGCCTCTCCTAGCCAAGTGCTATTTCCTTCTACCTTTGGTTTGAGTTAATCTGTATCTTGCAGGACTTTGCTGAAAGCAGCAAGAATCAGCACACACACACTAACGTTTTGAATGTTTCCTATCTTTTTGGTTAATGTTACAAGCTTAGCCAGCATGGGTTCTGCCATCCAAGGATGATTTGACATCATATAACCAGGTTTACAAGTTTTCTAGTCTACAACATCTGAATCCTTAGTATCTTTCTCTCCACTTCCTTCATGAAGCCAAAGCCACAGTTAAGGCTGTGAAGCTCCTTGTACACAGTCCCAGTAAGAATGACTGTGTTTCAAATAATAAAATCATCTATAGCTAGTTTAATCAGAAAAGGATTCATTTCAAATTTTTTGAAGTGCCAGGAAACCAACTTAGATGTTATATGAAGAGAAGAAATACAGTAAAGAGAAATATCCAGTTATCCAGTAGGGCTGAAAAAAAAAACCCACACTTCTGCCACTGCACTCAATGCCTGTGAAGCCAGAGACTAGTCCATCACTGCTACTGTTCTAGAAGCAGAACAAAACAAAGCCTCAATGACAGTGCTTGTCAGAAAAGTCACTTGGCTGCTGTCCCATGATGTTCACTGCCATGTTCCAAGTCTCACACACAGAATCCTGACTACAAGGGAGTCTGGGGAATGCGATCTTCATTTGCCTTCCTCCAGAGTACCGGAAGGCAGGAGAAAAAAAGAGTTGAGGTTACACAGAGGAATGGTTACTGCCGACGGGTGATTTTGTCCCTCCAGGACAATGCCTGGAGACATTTTGGGTTGTCACAACTGAGGTGGGGGTGAGAATAACATTTAGAGGATAGAGGCCAAGGATGTTGCTAAACATCCTACAAAGCACAGGACAGCCCTCAAAGGATTATCCAGCCCAAAATGTCAATGGTGCCAAAGTTATGAAACCCTAATGCAGAGTGAGCCAATCTACAGTATCTGCCTTAAACTTCCACCTCAGATTCACCATCCCTAGTAGCCCTGGGAATCACTTCTGGAGACTCACAACACAGAGTCTTATCCTAAGTCCTAAAGAACCACACAAGGAACACATCCAAAGAAGGGGGAAAAACAAGGCAGAGACTATGTTTTGTCACCACCTGAGTTTCAGGCTTCTACCCACTTCCCAAGGCCCCTCATCACTGCACCTTAGAAACAGTAACAGTGTATGATAAATATCAAACTCTCTTCTTCAATCCAAACTTGAAGAATTTAAACAAGACCCTACATCAGTCTATCACCAAAGCCATCTCAAGTTCTGTTTCAGGTTGGGTTTTTCCAGAAGCAAATTTCAATTCAAGGACTTGAGGGCAAGCTATTTATTTGGAGGTGTTTCCAACACAGTATGGGAGTGAAAAAGTTAGGCAGGAATGTGAAGGAAGCTAGTAAGTGGTTTTTTCTTTAGAGAGTTACCACCGGAGAGAAGGAACTTAGCCCCCAGTTCCAGGAACTCTGCGAGCCAGCATGAAGCATAGGCCTCAGAGCCCTCCCACTCAAGGACAGGGCAGCTGGTGCATGTAACCATTTTACTCGTTTCCTATTGCTCCTGTAACCAACTGCCACAAACAGGGCAGCTTACAATAACACAATTTACTCTCTTACAGTTCCAGAGGTCAAAATGTGTCACACTAGGCTAAAACCAAGGTGACGGCAGGGCTGCATCTGGAAGTTCTAGTCTCTGCATCTGGGAGAATCTATTTCTTTGTCTTTTTAGCTTCCAGAGGCCACTTGCATTCCTTGGCTGTCCTCTTACCCATCTTCAGAGCCAACAGCACAGCATCTTCAAATTTCCCTGTGATTGTGACTTCCTTCTTCCATTTTTAAGGACTCTATGACAGGACTGGGCTCACCTAAATAATCCAAAATAAACTTCCATCTTAAGATAATTAATTTAGTTTCATCTGCAGAATAATTTTGGCATATAAGGTAACATATTCATAGGTTTAGGAGATTAGAATGTGGTCTCTGTGAGCGGGCCATTTTTTTTGGATGCCATATACATCGATTCTCATCACTCATGACTTGAAGGCTGCTCTCAGGAGGGGCATTAGCACTTCCAGCCCACTGCTCAGGTAAACCAAGCAGCCTCTGGTGACCAGGGAGAGCCCATAAGCAACGAAGTGCAGGTGCCAGCAATTGGAAGTTGGGCAGATGCACCAAAATGATGAAGATGAAAGAAAGATACAGGTGGGGCTCGGACACTGTCTGCTGCAGTTCCTCATGATTCTAAGTCAATAAATGGAAAGCACAGGCAGCCCTCTTATTAGATTTTGTTTTGATTTAAGAGATGAAGGAAGGGAGGGAGGGAGGGAGTGAGAGAGGATAAAAAGCATAGGATATCTATGCAAAAATATTATTTATATGTTAGAAAAGGTTCATATAAAGGTAGAGGAGGGACACAGAGCTCAAAAAGCAAGCCACCGTATTTTTCAACACTTAAAAAAAGAAAGACAATTCTGAAGAATCAAAGGGACTGCCTCCCTTTGAAAGAGATTTATTAAGAGAAACAGAATAAATTTTAGAAAATTTAATGTTTTCAACATAATTCAAGAGTTCATTGTTCATTTTGGGAAGATGGGGGTGGCAGCAGCATAGGTTTTGAGTCTTTCCAAATCCCCACGCCAAAACAAACAGAGCAACTACACAGAAAACCAAAAACTCATAACTAACATTTACCAAAAAAACCCAACACCAACAAAAAAATCCCAGGTAACAAATTACCCCAGAGAACGCAGATGAGGACAAATTACCAACAGGCATGGTATCAGCTCTGTGCAGACAGAAGCAGAAAGATGCAAAAGGGCATTTGACAGATCTGAGAGTAGCAGGACCCCAAAGTAGCCAAGGAACTCACTGGAGCATATGCGGGCCAAGTGGAAATAGCAACTGAACTGGGAGGGGTGTGCCCACTCCGTTAGCTGGTAATCATAGGAGCCCGCAGGAAGAGGGTGGCTGGAGAGGTCTAGTCTCTGTGAACTTTCAAAACTTGGCCACCATGGCTCCCTCCCGGGATAGGGCCCACACTAAGCGGTAACTACTAGGAGTGGCATCAGAGGATATGACAGGGATGATAAAGATGAAGAGAAGAAAAGGGTCATAGGAAGGTGGGGGAGGAAAACAGAGTTCAGAAAGCAAGCCACAACATTTCTGAACTCTATAAAAGGAAAGAAAAAACAAAACCCAAGACCAGAAAATAGAGCTCTCTGCAGTTAGCAAAGCTACCCTGAACCATTTCATTGCTCATTCTAAAAATCTGGAAGAGCTAATTAAGAAACAGGAACATATTAAGGGCAAATCCCAGACCAAGTGATTATAAGAAATTAAAGAACAGAATAACTTCCCTGCAAACAATGAAAGCATGTCAGAAAGACACTCACAAAACAGATTTAAAGAGAGCTAAAAGAAATTTAACACAAGACATGAAAGAATAACATAATTTAGATCAGAAAAACTCAAAATAAGGTGAGACTTCAGAAAAGAATTAGAAATAAACATTTCAGGAACAAACACTAAACAAGAAGGAACACAAGGGTGAATGAGCATGACAGATAACACCTTAGTAACACAGAAGGTAAAAATTAGACTGGTTTCTAAATTCAAAAGAAATGAATAGGTAAAAAGGATTTGAGAGAAAGTAACAATATTGAATGCAGGCAAAAAAAAGATCTAATATACAGTTAACAGAAATCCCTGGTGAAGAAAATCAATGCAAGAGAAAAAATACTAAAAAATATATTAAAAAATTTTCCTGAAATAAAAAACATTGTGATTCTAAGACTATTAAGTGTGTAATATGAGATAAAGTGAATAGGTAAGTATAGGATCATCTAATTCTACCAATTCCTATGTCTCTGAGAACACAGGAGGAATACAGACATAATATAGAGGTCAAAGAAATGTTCCCAAATTTTAATTGGAGGCATATAGTATTTGATTCTAAAATATGTATATACATAAGCACAGAGCTAGGAGATAGATGGATAGAAGAAAGAATGGAGGGAAGGATGGAGAAAGGGTTGAAAAAGGATGGAAGAGGGAAGAAAGAGAGAGGGAGGGAGGAAGATTTTTCCAGGCTCTACCCACTGAAGAGGCCTAGAGAGAGTGACTGATTCCATACCAATGAGAATCTCCATATCTGAACTGTGGTTTTGAAATAACATTTTCCACGTAGAAACAAAACAAAACCAGCAACCAAAAACCAGGGCCTCTTGGAGAAACAGTTGATTCAAGACCTAGGGCAGGAAATGTATAAAATAAACCTGGAACATCTTGTCCAAAAAAAGAGAAAGGAAGCTATGAAAAATTACTAGGGTTGTATCAAAAGGATTCAGAGTCAGTTTGAAGAGGCTCCTATTGGCCAAAGAGAGGACAAATAAGCCTATCAATGGATAACTGCACTTTATTAAAAATCGATCAAATGTGAGGGAAGAAGTGAGCAGTAAGAGAAGAGACCACAGGGTGCCCATCCTAACAAGGCTAAGAGAGAAAACTTGATGTCAATTCTAGGGTTTTGTCTTCCATGTTAGATGAGCGTAGGAACTATTGAATTATGACTTTGTATGCAAACATGATTCTAGGACAATCTTTTACTCAAGAAAGATCAGAACAGCCATGGGCCTGCTGGAACCTTTACCAGGACTAAAGGAAGATGGCTGCTATTGAATAAAGTCTGAAGGACTGGTGAAAGATAAAAATAAAGTTATGTTTTGATTTTAACCCATGTGTCATGTTTATTCAACAAACCAAGTTACATGCATAAATATGATAAACTCTGTCCTCATGAAGCAGATAATCTAGGAAAGATTTTGCATGCATACAAATAACAATAATACAAAATAGTATGAAATAAATGCTGCAATGGAGGCCCAATCAAAATTCTGTATTTCAGTAGGCAGAAATAACTAGAGAGAAGAGTAGGCTCTGAGCTGGTCTTTAACAGATGAGTGGCATCTAGTGGGTAGAGATGGGAGGGAGAATATGCCAGCCTGAAGAAATGGCTTTAAGAGAAACACAACATAGAAAATGTAGGGGTGATCTGAAAATGCACTAGGAAATCCCACTTGTCTAGAAGCAGAACATTATGTGATGGAGGTGTGAGAGGCAAGGCTGGCAAGATGGATTGGGACCAGAAAATTGGGCAGGGCTTTTATCATTGAAGGTTTGGAATTTATCTTATAGATACTGAAGGTTTCTGAGTGGGAGAAAGTTTTACCAATTAAAATAGCATTTTAGGATGCAAGAAGGCTAGGCTGAAAGGAAGAGAACGTGGAAGCAGAGAGACCAATAGGGAGGCCACGGTGATCATTAAAGAACTGAACTGCCGTGGTGCAGAGGAGGTGAAAAGGGAGAGGTGTCAGACAAATTTTGAAGGAAAAATCAAGATGGACTTTTGATGAGTGATGATGATGAATGATTAGTGAGGGTGTTGAGAAGCTGGAAAGGGGGAAGGAAATCTGAGGGTCTGCGCCTGAGCAATTGGTAGAAGCTGTGACTGGGTTGGGGAGGAGATAATTCTGTGCTTTATAAACTTGAGGCAATGTTGACTCGGAGGAGCAGGACAACTGAAACGAGAGACTGGAATCAGAGAGTGGAGATGAGGCAGGAAATAGAGTTTGTGGGACAGGTCTATAAATGGGAATTCAAGGGAGTGTAGAGGAAGAGAAGGGAATCAGTGATGGGCCCTTGGGAGAGGCTGATATCCGGTGTGGGAAGGAGGAATGGATGCAGAGCAGCCGGAGAGGAGGGCAGAGACCCAGCACTGTCTCCTGCATGTGCCGGAGTCTCCCAGGCTCAGGCTGCCCTGCAGACGTAGACTGAATCAACCTAACCACTCTGCCGGGTACTATTTGAGATGGTTCACTTCAGAGCAGTGCTTCACAACCTAACTGTGGTGAAACACCAGTTTTCTTTTTTTCTATTTGTTGTGATTGACACTTTTGTAAAATCAATAGATGTTAATCACCAGAAGAACGATCAAGTGCTTAGATGGTGTGGCAGTGTCAAATTGCTCTAAAACTTTCTGCATGTTTACTTTCAATTTCTGTATTTTCACTGTGGTCAATATAAAATTAACATCAACACGCTTGAGTCACACTAAGAGGAACTGACACCGAGACAAGATACTATTCCTGGCTCTGTTATTAGCTCTCTGTGTAGGCAAGCCTTTTAATTTCACTGGGTTGCATTCCCTTGTTTGTAAAGTAAGGGAATTAAACTTGCCCTAAAGTCTAGATTGTATGATGCTGGAATATTAGTTGACACTGAAAAAGGCCTGACTAAATTATCATTCTACAAGCTCACTTCCTTGCCCAAATGAGAAGGGTCTGCTTCTCCTGGGAGCCTTTTCTTCTCCTTTCTAATATTTTGAGATGAACTACTGTGTGTTGAGGCTGGAAGACCAGTCACAGAAAAATGCCCCCCTGGGAGCCAGATTTTCTGCAAAACTATTCTGAGCTAATCTTTAATTATCTCTAATTATGGCATATAAAAAACACAGGAAATCTAAAACAAAAACATGAACCCTGAACCACAGACCCCAGCTTAAAACACAATAGGATCCATGACTCACTAGCTCTGAAGTCCAGGCTGCCAGCACCTTGCGTGGATCTAAGTGTGTGCATTTCCACATCCTCCAGCTGACGTGAGATGGTCAGTGCTGTTTATCTCATCCTGCTCATTTTATATGCTCCAAATGCCAAACACCATGCTAGGCCTACAGTAGATAGCCAATAACTCTCTCTCAAATAAATAAATGAATGAGAATGGCTCATTTCCTTCAAAAGCCTTCCATACCTCAGGCCAACACTACTAAGTTTCTCTTCATTCAGTGTCCCCCTAGCATTTATTCTGTGAAGAAATTACATGTTTCCTGTTATTTGCTATAGGAATTGTGATTCACATCTCTAGAAAATGTCTGTTTGGACTGAACTGTGCCCCCACCCCCGCAACCCACCATCTTCCAAATACATATTACAGCCCTAACCCCCAGTGTGACTACGTTTGGAGATAGGCCCTGTAGACAGGTAATAAAGATGAAGTGAAGTCATAAGGATGAGGCCTTAGTCTGAAAGGGCTGGTGTCCTTACAAGAAGAGATTTCTCTCTCTCGCACTGTCTCTGCACACCACAGAGGGAAGGGCTTGTGAGGACACAGTGAGAAGGCAGCCACCTGCTAGTCAAGAAGAGAGTCCTAACCAGAAACAAAATTTGCCAGCATCTTGATCATGGACTGTGAGAAACTATATTTCTGTTCTTTAAGCCACGAAGCTGTGATATTTTGTTATGGCAGCCCGAGCACACTAATGTAATGCCCTTCCCTAATTTCACCCACACAAACATCAGAAAAACATGACTGATTCCCCCACACAGAAAGCCTCTAATTTCTCTTTACCACAACCTGAGGGATCAGGGGATTATTCTTTGGGTCTTTATATTTCATATCCCACAATCATCAACACAGGCATAGCCCACTTCTTAGGGACAAAGCTCTTTTTATATACTGTAAGGCAACAACAATATACTAATTCAATGGCTTTTAACCATTTTGCAGTCATAGAGTCCTTTAAAAACTGACGGAAGTTCTATAGCAGCACTGTCCACCTGAACTTTCTGAGATGATGAAAATGTCCCAGAGTCTGCATTGTCTAGTATGGCACCTACTTAGCCAGAAATGGACTATTAAGCTTTTGAAATGCAGCTAGTGCAACTAAGGAACTGAATTTCTAATCTGTTTGATTTTAATTCATTTAAACAGTCACATGTGGCTAGCAGCTACCATACTGTACACTTCAGCTCTTTAGTTTCTAGGTTTCTAAAGATGCACATATATACTTACACTCAAAGTTTTGCAAACCAGTATAGCAATTAACAGCAGTATCTACTCAGGTTAGGTGACCTGTATTAAAAACAAAGACCTATGCAAGAATGAGTTTTTTTTCAGTGTAGAGTTGATGTGTGGTTAGTGATTAGAAGTACAAAGAGCAGATAGAAAGCCCAATCTGTATAGTCTCAAAAACAGGCATCTAATGCTCACTAGGATCTTAATATACATACCCAGCCCAACCACTCTGGCTAATGAAAGGATGCTCATGTATTCCTTCTAAAGCCACCCTCATTCATGGGCCTTTGGGGAAACAGAGGTAGTACAAAAACCATGGCTTTCAGAGTTTAATGGACCTAGGTTCAAATTCCAGTTTCCTCTATTTTAATCAGAATAGATTTAGGCTTTTATATAATAAACAATTTCCAAATCTCAGTGGTTTAAAAAAGTTTCTCACTTTTGAAGTGTCTGCTCAAAGTCCAGGCAACTATAGGGCAACAATCCCCAGGGGTAACTCAACAATGCAGGCTTTTTCTATTTATAGGTCTATCATCTGAGTATGAGGGGAAGAAAGAGACTGAAGACTTGTGCAGGGACTTTGCATGGCTACATCTCATATCCCATTGATAAGAACTATTACTCAGCCTACTGTCGGAGAATAGGTTCTTGCCTCACACAGAAAAGAATTCAAGAGCAAGACATAGTAAAGTGAAAGCAAGTTTATTTAGAAAGATACACACTCCATAGACAGAGTCCAGTCTGTCTCACTCAGAAGGGAAAACAGCCTAGGAGATGCACGTTGGATAGCAGAATGCAGGCCATCCCAGAAAGGTGAGAGGGAGACCGAGACGTGTCGGGTATTTAATTTAAAGTAAAGGCACTGCTACAAAAACAGACATATGGACCAATGGAACAGAATAGAGAGCCCAGAATTTAAATGAACCCACAAACTTTTGGTCAAATAATCTTCGACAAAGGAGGCAAGAATATACAATGGACTAAAGACAGTCTCTTCAGCAAATGGTGTTGGGAAAACTGGACAGCAGCATGTAAATCAATGAAGCTAGAACACTCCCTTATACCATATACAAAAATAAACTCAAAATTGATCAAAGACTTCAACATAAGGCAAGATACAATAAACCTCCTAGAAGAAAACATAGGCAAAACATTATCTAATATACATCTCAAAAATGTTCTCCTAGGGCAGTCTACTCAAGCAATAGAAATAAAAGCAAGAATAAACAAATGGGACCTACTTAAACTTACAAGCTTTTGCACAGCAAAGGAAACCATAAGCAAAACAAAACGACAACCTACAGAATGGGAGAAAATTTTTGTAAAAGATGAAACTGACAAATGCTCTCCAGAGTATACAAGCAGCTCATACGACTTAATAAGAAAGAAACAAACCACTCAATCCAAAAATGGGCAGAAGACCTAAACAAGCAATTTTCCAAGGAAGAAATACAAATGATCAATAGGCACATGAAAAAATGCTCAATATCACTAATTATTAGAGAAATGCAAATCAAAACTACAATGAGGTATCACCTCACACCAGCCAGAATGGCCATCATTCAAAAGTCCACAAATGACAAATGCTGGAGAGGCTGTGGAGAAAAGGGAACCCTCCAACACTGCTGGTGGGAATGCAGTTTGGTGCAGCCACTATGGAAAACAGTATGGAGAATCCTCAAAAGACTAGGAATAGACTTACCGTATGACCCAGGAATCCCGCTCCTGGGCATATATCCAGAAGGAGCCCTACTTCAAAAAGACAACCTGCACCCCAATGTTCATACCAGCACTATTTACAGTAGCCAAGACATGGAAACAACCTAAATGTCCATCAACAGATGACTAGATAAAGAAGATGTGGTATATTTACACAATGGAATACTATTCAGCCATAAAAATGACAACATAATGCCATTTGCAGCAACATGGATGTCTCTGGAGAGTGTCATTCTAAGTGAAGTAAGCCAGAAAGAGAAAGAAAAATACCATATGAGATCACTCATATGTGAAATCTAAAAAAAAAAAAAAAAAAAAAAGAACATAAATATAAAACAGAAACAGACTCATAGACATAGAATACAAACTTGTGGTTACCAGTGGGGAGGGGGGTAGGAAGGGAGGACAGACTGGGAATTCGAAATTTGTAGATACTGACAGGCATATGTAGAATAGATAAACTAAGATTATACTGTATAGCACAGGGAAATATATACAAGATCTTGTGGTAGCTCACAGTGAAAAATAATGTGACAATGAATACATGTATGTTCATGTATAACTGAAAAATTGTGCTCTACACTGGAAATTGACACATTATTAACTGACTATAACTCAATAAAACAACAACAATAACAACAAAAGTAAAGGTAGATACACCCTCCACAGACAAAGTGCAGTCCTTCTCAGAAGGCAAGAAAGCAAGACCATGAGGTGAGGAGTTAGTTTTTATGGGCTCAGTAATTTCATATGCTAATGAGTAGGAGGATTATTCCAACTACTTTGGGGAAGGGGCAGGGATTTCCAGGAATCAGCACACCCCTGACCACTTTTTGACCTTTTATGGTCAGCCTAGGAACTGTCATGACACCTATGGGTGTGCCACAAGGCTCAAGGTCTACTGGAAGTCTGATCTTCCACCATCTTGGTTCTAACCAGTTTGTGTTGTATCCTCAATTGCTGTGTGATTCCTTCAAATGCTTATGCCCTGCCCCCTTTCCTCTTATCTCAAGCCCACTTAATTGTAAGGGAGATGGGAAGCAGATTTTCATATCCAGGAAGGGAAAACATTAAAATAAATGTTGATGAACACAAAGCATGGTCTCTGCTACACTAACTTCATAAACCTGACAATTTAAGTAACCTTTCTTAGTTATCTCATTCAGAAAGGGGAGATAATTAAATCTACATAATAGGGTTTCTAAAAGAATAAAAATGAATGCACATGTGTAAAGTTCACTGCACAATAATGGGGACTCAGTGATGCTGGATTCTTTTTCTTCACTAGAAAGGGGATTGTGCAGCAAACTTGCCGCAACACAACAGACTCATGGAACAGAAGGTTAAACCATGTCTCAGACTACCATAAATCTGATCTAATTCCCTGCTTTTAATTATTTTTCCTCCAACAACTCCTCACCTTTATGTAATTTTTAAGATGGAGCTTTTGTTGTTTCTACTGGCAGACATGGGTAATTAGTCATAATTATCCCAACCATTACCTCTAATCATTAGTAACTATATAGAGAAAGCTTTAATACAAAATTATAATAAAGTCAGAGTTCTAAAATATCGGTGTTTTTTTCCCTCTTTTCCAAACAACAAAATAGAAAAATGTCATTTGTAATTGTGTAAAAACCAAATGTTGTAATAAATTTGAGCTGTTTGAAACATCTACATTAGATACTACAAAGTACTGCTGAGTTAAATAAAAGAAAACCTAAAAAAATGAAGAGCTATACCATATTCATGGAGTAGAAGACTCAATATTGTTAAGATGTCAATTCCCTCCAAATTTATCTATAGATTCAACGCTCCCAATAAAAATTCCAACAGGATTTTTATTGTAGAAACTGACAAGCTTATTTATAAATTCATATGAAAATTCAAAGGACCTAGAATAACCAAGTTATTGAGGAAAAAGAAGAAAAACATTGGAGGACATACACTACCTGATTTCAAGTCTTCTATATATCTGTATCAATCAAGACCAGGTGTATTGGCATAAAGATTGACAAGTAGATTAAAGAACAGAAGAGAAAATCCACAAACAGATTTATACTTTTAAGATAATCTGATATTCAACAAAGATGTCAAAGCAATCTAATGGAGAAAGTAAAGTCTTTTCAACAAATGGGGATGGAAGCTGAATATGGACCAGTTTCTCATTTACACAGACCAAAGTATAAATACAATAGCTAAAATCATACAGTCTTTAGAAGTAAAATAGAATATAGATTCATGATTTAAAGGTAGAAAGGTTTTTTAAACAGGATACAGAAAGTAACAGAAAAGAAGAAACTGAAAAATTAGACCTCATCAAACCTAAAAAGCCTATTCCTCAAAAGACAAAATTAAGAAAATAAATAGGCAAACCACTAGAAGCAAATATCTGCAAAACATATTCCAAAGGTCCAGTATGCAGAATATACAAAGAACGGCAAACTAAAAAAAGGTTTAAAGACAAATAGCCCAATAAATATGGGCAAAATATCTAGACACTTCGTAAAAGAATACATATTAAATGGCCAGTAAGCATGTAGAGAAAAAAAGTGTTCATCATTATTAGTCATCAACACTAAAGGCACTAGAATGGCTAAAATGAAAGATTGACAACATCAAATATTGGTGGGGTTTGGAGCAACTAGAACTCTCATGCATTCTTGGTGGAATGTAAAATAGTATATACTATGTTAGAAAAAGATCTGACGAGTTTTTGTTTGATTGTTTTTGAATAAAACTACACATAAACCTACCTTATGATCCAACAATTCTACCCCTATGAATTTACCCAAAAAATAAAAACCGGTAATGTCAGTAAAATGGTAGACTAGGAGGATCCAATGCTTGTCCCCCAAACAAAAAACAAAGAATAAACAACTACATACTGATGGAAACAGCTCTGGGAGAACTCCAGTGTACCCTAAAGTCACTGCAGAAATCCCGAGGAGTACAAAAACCAAAGGTGGTGCATAGAAAGGTATAGAAAGCATACATATGTCATCTCGTCCCCCAGTCTGGCACAGCTTATGGCCACGAGGGATAAATGTGATTGCCTCCTACGAGGAAAAAAGAGAACCAAAGGATCTCAGCAGCCTTCATCAGTGCTGAGGGCACCATGGCTTTTGCCACCAAGAACCCCTACAGTCTACACTTATGCTGAAACCAGCCGACAGAATTGCCCGGAGTCACCACTGCTGTCTCCTACCCCCTGCTAGGCTCAGAGCAGCAGCTGCATCCTCACACCAAGGGCCAGAGCTGCCTCTGTGCAATGCTGCTCCCTCTGCAGAGCAGAGCCACCTGTGTACACTGCTGGATCCCCAGCCCCCAGTTCCAGAGTTGACAGCCCTCTCCCACAACCACGTACACACCCTGGGCCCTGTCTCTGTAACTGCCCCACATGAGCCTGCGCCTTAGACTTCTGCTGCACCACTGCTGCAGCAAGTGCACATCCACTCTGGATCCACACCAAGAGGTAGCCTCTTAGCTGTGACTTGCTCAAATGAAATGAAAACATGGTAAACAGCAACATAACCATTTATGTGAAAGCATAAGTATCACAGATAAAGACACATATACAGACACATGCAGATTAACACAGTAAAGGTGATGTGTAAGTTATTTTTAATCCTGATATAAAATTTAATAGATATAAATTTGTTCATGGCTACACAATATAAAAGAACACCAACTGTCTACAAGAACATGAAGTGTTGAGATGGGAACAATAAAAGGACAGTATTTTGTACAAAACTGAAATTGTGTTATCAATTTAAAATAGAAGGTTTTAATTACAAGATATTTTGTGCAAGCCTCAAGCTAACCAACAAAAAAACTTATAACAGATACACAAAAGATGAAGTAGAAAAAAACAAACAAAATCACTATAAAAAATCATGAGATGAGAAAGGAAGAGAGCAAGAGAGGAAGGAAGGGACAAAACAAGTGAAAAACAGAAAACATTTAGCAAAATGTCAATGTTAAGTCATCATTTATCAATAATTTAACTTAAAATATTTAAAGTCACCAATAAAAAGGCACAAAGTGGCCACATGTAAACCAAGATCCATCAACATACTGTCTACAAGAGACTTGCTTTTGAATTAAAGATAAACATAGACTGAAAGTGAAGCAAGAGAAAAAGATATTTCACACAAATCATAACTTAAAAGAGCACAGGGATAGCTATACTCATATCAGATAAAATATACTTTAAGTCTAAAACTGTCTCTAGAGACATTATATAATAATAAAAGGATAAATTCAACTGGAAGATATAACAATTATATACATAACACAACTCAACATCAGAGCATCTCAAGATATAAAGCAAATACTGACAGACCTGAAAGGCAGAAAGTGACAGCAGTAAAATAATAGTGGGGAACTTCAATACCCTGCTTACAATAATGGACAGAACATCCACCCAGAAAATCAATCAAGAAACAATTGACTTGAACACTATAGATCAAATGAAAGTTCATTTACATAACTTTCCACATATCAGCAGAAGAATACACATCCTTCTCAAGTGCACATGGAACACATTCCCCAGGAGAGGTCACGTTAGGTCACAAGACAAGTCAACAAATTTAAGAAGACTTCAACTACTCCAAGTATCTTTTATAACCACATGGAATGAAACTAGATCAATAACAGCAAGAAAACTGGAAAATTCACAAATACATGGAAATTAAACAACACGCTCTACTGGGTCAAAGAGAAAATCAGAAGAAAAAATTTTAAATACCTCCAGACGATCAACATGCCCCAAACTATGGGATACAGGAAAAGCAGTAATAAGAAGGAATTTCATAGTGATAAATAGCTACAGTAAAAAGAAGAAAGAGCCCAAACAAAGAATCTAACTTTATATCTCAAGGAACTAGAAAAAAGAAGAACTAAGCCCAAATTTAGCAAAAGGAAGGAAATAACAAAGATGAGAATAGGAAAAAAAAAAACGATATAGAGACTAGAAAGACAATAGCAAAGATCAAAGACACTTTAGCTAGACTAAGACTAAAAGAGAGAAAACATAAAATCAGAAATAAAAGGGACACTACAACTGATAATAAAGGAATGCTAAGGATCACAAGAAACTACTATGAATGATTATGTGCCAACAAATTAGACAAACTAGAAGAAATGAATGAATTACTAGAAATACACAACCTACCAAGATTGAACCAAAAAGAAACAGAAAATCTGAACAGATCAATAATGAAAAAAGAGACTAAATCAATAGTCAAAATTTCCCAACAAAGAAAAATCCAGGACTGTCTGGCTTCACTAGTTAATTTCACCAGACATTTAAAGAATTAATATCAATCCTTCTCAAAGTCTTCCAAAAATTGAAGAGGAAGGAATGCTTCTCAACTCAACAATATCCTAGTATCAAAACTGATGAACACAGATGCAAAAATCCTCAACAAAGTATTAGCAAACCAGTTTCAACAATACATTAAAAGGATCATATACCATGATCAAGTGGGATTTATCTTTGGGATGCAAAGATGGTTCAACATACGCAAATCAATAAATATGTTAACAAAATGAAGGATAAAAAATCATGATCATCCTAATATATGCCTCATCCCAATATATTTCATCAAAGCATTTGGTGAAATTCAACATCCTTTCATGATAAAAACTCTCAACAAATTAGGTACAGATGGAACATAGTAAAGGCCATATATTATAAGCACACAGCTAAGATCATACTCAATGGCAAAAAGCTGAAAGTTTTTCCTCTAAGATCAGGAAAAAGAAAGGATGCTCATTCTCATCACTCAAACAATTCAACAGCAAACACCAAAACCAAAAACATAACCCAATTAAACAATAGGCAAAGACTCAAATGGACATTTTTCCAAAGACATCCAAATGGCTAACAGGTACATGAATAGATGGTCAACATTACTAATAATCAAGGAAATGCAAATCAGAGCCACAATGAGATATTACCTCACCTGCAGGATGGCTGTTATCAAAAAGACCAGAGATAGCAATTGATGGTGAGGATATGGAGAAAAGGAAACCCTTGTACACTGTTAGGGTATGTAAACTGGTACAGCCACTACAGAAAATGGTATGGAGGTTCCTCAAGAAATTAAATAGAACTACCGTAAGATTCAAAAATCCCATTTTTGGGTATGTATTCAAAGGAAATAAAATCATTCTCTCAAGGAGATATCTGTACTCCCATGTTTGCTGCAGCATTACTCACAATAGCCAAGATTTTGAAACAACCTAAGTGTACTCTGCAGGATGAATGAGTAAAGGAAATGTGGTGTATATTATATAGTAGAATATTATTCAGCCTTTTTTAAAAAAAGAAATGCTCTCATTTTTGACAACATGGATTAATCAGGAGGGCATTTCACCAAGCAAAATAAGCCAGATAGATAGAACAAATACCTCATTAGCATTTACATGTGGAATCTTAAGAAGTCAAACTCATAGAAATAAAAAGTAGCATGGTGGTTGCCATGGGCTGGGAGAAAGGGGAGAGGCTGTTGAAAGGGCATATAAACTTTCAGTTATAAAATGAGTAGGGTATGAGGACCTAAGTATAGCATGGTGACTATAGTTGATCACAGTGTATTGTACATTTGAAATTTAGGTAAGAAAATAAATCTTAAGCATTCTTATCAAAAAAAAAATGTAAATATGTGATGTGATGAATGTTATTTCAATCGTGAGAATTCTTTACAAATTATTCATGTATCAAATAATCACACTGTATACTTTAAATACATTATTATTTGATCAGTTATACCTCAATAAAACAAAAAATTAATCCAATCCCCTCATTTTAGAAAGGTAGATATGAAGGTCAGGTAAGATGTTAGGAGACTGAAACTGCCACTAACAGCAAGCAAACACTGGGTAAACTAGATGCCTCATTGTCCTTCAAGAAATGAAGAGGGTACAATCTCAAAATTAAAGAACGTTCACCAATGTCACCACCTCCTTCCCCCATTAAAATAAAAAATATCAAGAGAAAGCAGAAGTAATTTTTGATAACTCGTCATCTCTAGAATGCTTAAATTCTTACTCTTGTGCTAGTCCACTGCCCTCTGCTGGCGTGATCACTATGAACTCAAAACTAGAAGTTCTAGAGTGGTAGCAATTGTAATCATATAATCATCAATCTCCTACATTAAAATTATGTGAGTTGCTAGTTTAATACACAGAATCCCAGGCACCAGGATGTGTCACGGAAGCAGAGATAACAGGATGTGTTGCTGAGAGATGGGATATGTATCAGTGGGGCAGGTTTTGTCTCAGCAACTGGGTGGGTGGTAGTGACGCCAACTGAGATGAGTAGGACTGGAAGAAGTAAATGGGTTTTTATTCTAGGCAGTTCAGTTCTGATAGTTGCTGTTTGGCAGTGAATAAAAAAAAAAAGAGTTTCGGTTTAGACATGTTATATTTGAGATGTCAGGATAACATAATAAAAATGGAAAATGGAGGCACAAAGGAAATAACTGAGACTTTTAAAAAATGTTATCTAATCTATATAACTTTTTGCGCGCGCGGGGTGGGGGGTAATTAGTTTTAACTATTTAATGGCAGTACTGGAGACTAAACCCAGGACCTCGTGCTATACCCTGAGCTATGCCCTCCCCCACCTTTTTACTTTTTTGTTTTGTTTTGTTTTGAATGGAGGTATGGGGGATTGAACCTGGGACCTCATGCATGTTAATAATGCACACTACCACTGAGCTATTTCCCTCCCTGGAAATAACTGAAATTTTAAAAATTTAGAACAATGTTTAAGATCTATCCATGTTGTCTTATGTGTATTTATTATGTATCGAATTGCCATACAGTACCTGATATCCGGACCAATGATAAACACCCAGACCAACGATAAAACACCCAGACTGCTTCCAACTCCTGTCATCACAAACAAAACAGCAATGAGCATCCTCCTATATATTCCCTGTAATAGAGTAATAAATATATATATTGGTCTCTGTCCTCGGTTCCTGACACAGGGCTCCTAAAACCCTTGTAAGTTCTTACGTGATAAGAGTACTAAGAACATCTTTTTCTCTGTCAAGGTGACTCTGGGTGGGCTCTTAGATCAGGGCTTTTAATGAGAAAGACCAAGCCATGATTAGAAGCTTAGAATTTTCAGCCCTACCTCCCCATTATCCAGATAGGGGACAGGCGCTAGAAACAATAATCAATCATGCCCAAGTGAGGAAGCCCCCACAAAATCCCAATAACATGATGTTTGCAGAGCTTTCAGGTTGGCAAACACATCACTCTGGGAAGCTGATGCACCTCAAATTCACAGCAAAAGCAGCTCCTGCACCCAGGAAACTTCCCCAGACCTCACCCTTCATCTAGCTGTTCATCTGTATTCTTCATCATTTCCTTTAATAAACTGGTAAATGTTAAGTGTTTCTCTGAGTTCTGTGAGCCACTCTAGCAAACTAATTGAATCTGAGGTGACATACTTAATTTACCAGGTACCAACAGACTCCTCTCTAAAATGCTGTGCCAGTCTACATTCCACCAACAGTGCATGATGGTTCCTCTACCTTCACCTTTTTGAATGCTTACCATTATCTAACCACGTTTCCCAAATGAACAGGTATAAAGCAGCATCATTGTTTTAATTAACACCTCTCTGGTAAGTTTGAGTTTCTTAACACACTTGTTAGCTTTTTACATTTCTTCTACAAATTGCCTGTTCATATTTCATCTTTTTTTTTTTTTTTAAATTGGGATTCCTGGCTATGGTATTGAGCCTACAAGATAATCCATTAATGATCCTTCCTTCATTCACACCTTTTTGTGAATGTGTCCTTCCTACACTATACAGGGCTCACCTGTGTAATTAGTAAGGATACTGAAAAATTACAGCACGTGAATTCTGAGACTAGGTCATAATAGGTACTGTGGCTTCTGCCTTATTCTCTTAGATGACTTATTCTAGGAGAGGCTGCCGTCACGTCCTGGGGAAACTCAAGAAGTTTTATGAAGAGATCCACAAGGGGAAAAAGAGCCACCAGCCGGCACCAACTTGCCAGACATTCGGCAGGTGAATGAGACATCTTAAACTGGACCTTCCAGCTCCAGGTAAGCCTTCAGATACGCAGCTGTCGCCAACACGCTGACTGCAACATCATGAAACCCCTGACACAGAAATACATGGCTAAGCCACTCCCAAATTTCTGACCCATAGAGGCTGTGAGAGTTAAGTGCTTACTGTTTTAACCCACTACATTTGTGGGTAATTTGTTATATAAGCAATATACTAACACCCTGGAGTTTTTTTGTTTTGATTTCTAGGACTTTCCTATATAGTCCAAAAAGATAAGAGTCCCCTGTCAGTTTTAGATTTTTATTAACATCCTCTCCCAAACTACTATTTTTCTATTAAATATGCCTATAGTTTTTTTCTGAAAATAAATTCATAATTTTGGTATAATAAAATTCATCTTTTTTTTCCTGCCACATAGCCCATGTTGGGGGGAGACTGCTATTTAAGAAGCCCTTCTGTATCACAAGATATTTTCCTACATTTTCTTCTAGAAAGTTTTTAATTTTACCCTTCTCAAGTGTTTCTGGTTTACTTCTATACTCTAATTAGGGCAGATTTACCTCAATGCAGGCATATATAATTTTTCACTCTTAAGATCTACCATATTCCTTTAAATTTTTGTTTGGAAGAAGGAAGAGTATAAATTATAAATACAAAGCATTCTGTAGCTTAATAAGTAACATTAAGCTTTATCCATTAATCGACTGACTAGAGTTCATGCACTTAAAACAGGAGTCCTTCTACAAGCCTACTATCCTTATTGACCTAATATTTTTAGAAGAATCTACACCTATCTTGCTTGGTTGTCTCTCCTTTTCCCCGAAACAGAAGTCCAAACCCTACACAATTAACTATACATTCTTCAAACAAGTGAGTTTTGCAGAGTGGTTTGGCAGCTCTCAGATTTACTTGAATTATTTTAAAAATACACTATTTTTTTCAGTTGTTAAGAGTGTAAACACCAACATTTTACAAGCGAATGCTTAGTACACTATCATCACAGTGTACTTCCAGGTTAAATCATTTATGTGAAGAGGTCAGAATAAGCATTCTTCCACCATTTGACTTAACTGAAGAATATATCTTGAAACTGAATTGGTGTTTTAAAAAACAAACTTCTTCAGGATGTGGAGAGCTGGAAAAAGTGGTATTTTCACCCTTGCAACAAAAAAGAGCAACACTAGCTTCAAATTTAAGACTTTATGTGAACTCATATGAGACCTAAGGTTGCAAGGGAAACAAATGGTCCAAAATTTTCTCCTTGGAAGAGGAGAGAAGACACAAGCCCACCGCAGCTAGTGCAGCTGGAACAGCTGGCAAACAGGTGAAGACAGACTGCAGAATGGAAGAACAGTGTGAAATCGGTGGGGCTGAAGACACTGGCTGGCATCCTCTCACATGCTGCTGCCCCATGAACTCTACCTGGCACTCACAGAAAGAGCCCTAAGAAGTGACCGCTGTGGTGCAGACCTGGGGCGGGGGAACAGCAGCCAGACAGGAGGCAGGACGCCATCAGGATCTTTCCTCTCTATTTCTACTACAGGACAAAATTCCTTCAAAAATACACAAATTGTCCAACCCTAGAAAAAACAGTCCTATATATAATACAGAAATTGAATCTATTTAAAACTTTCCCCAAAACCTCAAGGCCCAGATAGTGTCACTGGCAAATTCTAATTCTACATAATATTGTCAAGAAAACATAAGAGAAGCAAACACATCCCAACTCATACTGAGGCTATCACTATTGTAAAATCAAAATCAGACAAAGACAACAGAAGAAAATCACTGCCAATATCCCTCATAGACACAGATATAAAACTCATCAATAAAATTTTAGCAAAGCGATTCTAGCAATACATGAAAATAATATGTGTCTCACCTGTGGAATGCAAGGCTGTCTCAATAACCAATGTAATTCATATTAACAGAATTTTTAAAAACCATGATTGTTTAAACAGATATAACAAATTTGACAAAATCCAACATTTATGATAGACTCTTAGCAAACTAGGAATATAACGGAGCTTTCTCGACCTGATAAAGAACATGTACAAAAAGCTACAGCTAACAGCCTACTTAATGGTGAGAAACTGATCCAAAGATCAGGAACAGGCAAGGAGGTCCGCTCTCATCACTCCTACTCAACACTGTACTTGAAGTCCTATCCAGTTTAATGATACAAGAAAACTGTAAGACACATAGATTGGAAAGAAAGAAAAATTGTCTATATTTGCAGATGATATGATTATCTATAGAGAAAATCTAAAAGGATCTACAATAAACTACCAGATTAAAAATGAATTTAGCAACATTGTGGAATCATAAGATCAGTATATGAAGACCTAAATATAAGACCAGAAACCAGAAACCATAACTCCTAGGAAAAAAAAAAAATAGGCAGAACACTCTTTGATATAAATTGTAGTAATATTTTTTGGATCTGTCTCCTCAAGTAAAGGAAACAAAAAGAAACAAACGGAACCTAATTAAACTTGAAAGCTTTTGCACAGCAAAGGAAACTATCTACAAAGTGAAAAAAAAAAAAAAAACTACTGAATAGGAGAAAATATTCACAAATGATAAGACCAATAAGGGGTTAATATCCAAAATATATTAACAACTCATATAACTCAATACCAAAAAACAGACCTGATTAAAAAATGGGCATAAGACCTGCATAGACACATTTACAGACATACAGATGGCCAACAGGCACATGAAAAGATGCTCAACATTGCTAGTCATCAGAGAAATGCAAATCAAATGCACAATGAATATCAACCCACACCTCTCCGAACGACCTTCATCAAAAAGAACACAAATAACAAATGTTAGCAAGGATGTGGAGAAAAGGGAACCCTTGTACACTGTTGGTGAGAATGTACATTGGTGCAGCCACTGTGGAAAACAGTATAGAGGTTCCTCAAAAAACATAAAAACAGAACTACCATATGATCAAGGAATTCCACTCCTGGGTATATATCTGAAGAAAATAAAAACACTAATTCAAAAAGACACACACACCTCAATGTTCACAGCAGCATTATTTACAATAGCCAAGATATGGAAGCAACCCAAGTGTCCATCAACAGATGAATGGATAAAGAAGATGTAGTATATGTGTACAATGGAATAATACTCAGCCATTAAAAAGAATGTAATTTTGCCATAGATGGACCTGAAGGATACTATGCTTAGTGAAGTAAGTCAGATAGAGAAAGACAAATACTCTATGTTATCACTTACACATGGAATCTAAAAAATAAAACAATATAACAAAATAGAAACAGATTCAGAGATACAGAAAATAATCTGTGGTTACCAGTGAGGTGAGAGAAGTGGGGAGGGACAAGACAGAGGTATAGGATTAAGAGGTACAAACTACTATATGCAAAATAAATAAGCTACAAGGTATATTGTACAGCACAGAGAATATAGACTATATTTTAAATAACTATAAATGGAATATAATCTTTAGAAACTGTGATTCACTATGCTAAACACCTGAAACTAATACAATATCGTAAATCAACTATATTTCAATTTTAAAAAAAGAGGCAAGATTGTGGAAAACAGTATGGAGATTCCTCAAAATACTAAAAACAGACTTACCGTATGACCCAGCAATCCCACTCCTGGGCATAATATCCAGAAGGATATATTGAAAAAACACCAGCACCCGAATGATCATAGCAGCACTATTTACAATAGCCAAGACATGGAAACAACCTAAATGTCCATCAACAGGTGACTGGATAAAGAAGTTGTAGTATATTAATACAACGGAATACTATTCAGCCACAAAAATAACAACATAATGCCATTTGCAGCAACATGGCTATCCCTGGAGAAAGTCATTCTAAGTGAAGTAAGCCTGAAAGAAAAGAAAAATACCATATAAGATCACTCATATGTGGAATCTCAAAAAATAAAAAAGACAAATGAACTTAAATATAAAACAGAAAAAGATTCATAGACATAGAACACAAGCTTGTGGTTGCTGGGGGGTGGAGAGGGGTGGGAAGGGACAGACTGGGAGTTCGAGATTTGTAGTTACTGACAGGTATATATATAATAGATAAACAAGATTATACTGTATAGCACAGGGAAATATATACAAGATCTTGTAGCTCACGGTGAAGAAGAGTATGAAAATGAATATATGTATATTCATGTATGACTGAAAAATCATGCTATACACCAGAAATTGACACATTGTAAACTGACTATAACTCAATAAAGACAAATAAATAAAAAATAATAAAAATAAAAAATAAAGAGGCAAGAAAAAAATAAAATGCACAAACAGCAAAAAAAAAAAAAAAACTATAGTTAATGGTATTTTATCAATGTTAATTGTTTCTTCGTTTTGATAAATGTATCATGTTTACATAGGATATTAACATTAGAGGAAGCCAAGTGAAAGATGTACAGTACTTAACAATTCTTCTGTATATCTAAAGTTATTTCAAAATAAAAAGTTAGAAAAAAATGTATTACCACTTTCTACTACTTACGCAAATAAGACATTTAAAAATGCCATGAAACAAATATAAAAATAAACTGGATACAAGGCTTTTAAAATTGTCATCTATAATCTGAATTCCAATTCTTTCTTTTTTTAATTGAAATATAGTCAGTTTACAATGTTGTGTCAATTTTGGTGTACAGCATAATGCTTTAGTTATACATGAGCATACATGTATTCATTTTCATATGCTTCTTCATTATAGTTTACAGCAAGGTATTGAATAGTTCCCAGTGCTACACAGTAGGAGCTTGTTGTTTACCTATTTTATATATAGTTAGTATCTGCAAATCTCAAACTCCCAATTTATCCTTTTCCACCCCCTTTCTTCCAGTAACGATAAGTTTATTTTATATATCTGAGTTTATTTCCATTTTGTAAATAAGTTCACTTGTGTCTTTTTTTTCCTTAGATTCCATATATGAGTGATACCATATAGCATTTTTCTTTCTCTTTCTGGCTTACTTCACCTAGAATGACAATCTCCAGGTCCATCGACGTTGCTGCAAATGGAATTCCAATTCTAAGCTCATCAAAACTTCACTGTTCACCAAACCAGTCCAATTTTCTCAGTGAGTGCTAGAAATGTAAACTCATAAAAACATATTTATACCATTAATATATCCACATTTGTTTTAGGTGTTGGTGATCCATATAAAATTTTCAATTGGAAAAGATCTGAGAATAAAAACGTTTGACCAACAAAATCATTTATGCCACCTAGTGGTGACTGAGATAAATATGACTGCTGATTTAAGAAGCTTAACTGGGAGGAAAATGTTGACGATGTGATAATATCTAGTATTAGTATCATTTAAACAAAATGTATTCAGAAGTAGGATATTTCAGTAAAATCAGTTTGGAAGATTAAATTTAGAAAGGAGAGTAGCTTCCTGGCTACAAGACAAGCAGGAAATCTGAAGTATATGAGAAGATGACACCCCTGTTTATAATTCCACATTATACCGTATCAAACACCACACCACTGTACCAACCTGTTATTTTCATTACAGAGATTTTCTTAAAACACAAAAATTGGGCTACAAATGGAAAGAGAGGAAATAAAGAGGCACTAGAAGTAAGGAGAATATTGAATGATGAAGAATAAACAAACAAAGGTTCCTCACAGGTAGGGTTAGCCACTCCCGTTATACGCAGAATGGAAAGAACAGGGACAAGGGCACTGTGGAGGCACAAAGAAAATGTAAAAGAAGTCATCAGAGGGCCTGAGCTCTACCCCTTCGCTCTCAGTGCATGTCCCTAAGAACACACACAACCGTTCTGAACTCCCAGACCCAGATCTGTAAAGTGATGTGACACAACAAAGGGACACCTTCAAATTCTAATATTCTACCAGGCAATCACCACAGGAGATATATTCCTGAATCCTTAATTAAAAATAACTTCGATGGTATCAACCTAACAAAACAATCCAGAAACAAAATAAGTAACAGCACTTTACAGATCTCCTGGCACACAGTAAGCACTTCATCAGTATTAATGATTAGCAGATAGGAGACTTAGAGAGACAGAGACGGGGAAAAAAAAGGAACAGAGGAAGAGAAAGAAGGGAAGGTGAGTCTAGCATGCAGTATTCCTAGTCCCAGTTCTCACACTATCACACATTTAAATACCTAAAAGTGAACCAAAAATACTCTTATCATCATTCTGTATGAGATACTTCTGTATGTAAAGAATTATTATTTAAGGAAAATACTAACATCACCTTTTGATAAAAAGCAAAAAAATGGTCTCTTTACACTCATTTTTATTAATCTAGTAAGGCTGGTAGTGGAACTTTTTTATTTAATGCATAAACATGTAAGTCCCTTTATTAGATAAATTGTACATATTGGTGAATATGGTCAATGGTCACATCTATGGGTTAATTCTTTAAAAATAGGAACAGAATTAGGATAGATTCTATGCTCTCTTCGTTACATTGTGAAGTGTCTTGTGTAGTCATATTCTATTGTTGGAATGACAGCTTGTACAAATTTCAAGAAAATTAGAAGATACCTAAATGTGTTTAGATAAGGAAAATAAATTGGTAAATAGTTCTATGATTTAAGCTAACATTGTAATTATCCATTTTATCAAGCAATAACTTCTCAGGTAAAAATACAGAAGACAAAATCTTAAATCAAGTATATTAAAAAAAAATTCACTCATGCAAGTTTGTGTCTATTCAACACAAGGTTCTCCATATCTTTAAGAATGTCTAACCCATTCTATTTAATATTTGCATGTGAAACTTCTTAGTGAGTATGAGCTCAAGTATTTTGATATAAAAATAAGGGGAAGGCTATATATATTTGAGTCGAAAATGTTCTTTTTACTGCCTTTAAGTTTGCTACAGCGTGTCAGATAATAAGACAAGGCAAAGAATATAAAAGCACTGAAGCAAAAGAGCAAAAACTAATTAAGTGAAAACCACATAAGGACTGAGTCTAGGTTTGTATACGTACCTGCCATAGAATCTGCTACACTGCACTGTCTTTAATAAAATCCTGAATTTTTTTCTATGCTCCACTGCACTTGGAAACACTAAGAGCTTATTTTTTATTGGAGGAATTGATGACTCAACTATGAATTACATAGTCTTCCAAGTTTCTATCTAGCATCCAACAGAGATGAATGTTCAAATTATGCGTAACAGGATTTCAGGTTTGGACCAGAAGTTCTTGGTTTGTTTCAGTATCAAACCAGCCCAGTGCTTCTCTGAGGGACATGCTCTATTAGCAACACTTAGGTTATCTGTAGTTCTGACACAGTGGTGACTCCTCGGTCTACAACTAACACCGAGTGGCAACTAACAACTAACAACTAACCACCAAGTCTAATAGCAATCTAGCACCAAACTAATTCAAGCTTTTTGGAATTCAAATCATTGGCTTTGGCTGCTTTTGATGAATCCATGCTATGGGTACATGTATTTCAGGATCCAGTAGTTTACTTAATTCCTCTTGCAACCCCAGATAATTGAAGGGGTGCTTTTAGCTGGAGAAAAATGAAAACACTGTATTTTAAGACTACCTGAAATAGGCTTCATGTGCTTTACTTTTTAATTACCCTACTTGTTTAATCTGAATCCTCTGCTTCAGAGAGACCTCAGACTGACAGAACCCAACTTCACTTTTACATCATGGGAAAGTGCATTTCTGATAATATGGTAAATCAGAAATAAACTTAAGAAAAAGACGCTCATGTGTTAGCCTCTAAATTCATAGGTTACCCATCTTTCATCAATAGATTAAGCCCATTGAGTTTCTTTTCCATCAAGCGTTAACAGTTTTGTAAAGACATACTCTTAGCCATTGCCTCTTAGCCATTGCCTCTTCAACAAACAAAAGCATTTGGCAAGCTGCTACCTAGAAGCACATACTGCTCTGAGGCTCTGCAACAAGGCAGAGCTAATTGGTGCACACAGGGACATGTGCTAATTAACTAAACAAGGCCAGAACTACCACAATGTAACATTTTCTAAATAAAAGCTTCCCACTAAGACTTCTAGTTCCTACCAGGGACTAAAACAAGTTATAGGTATTGTGCCATTAAGTTTACACTAAATTTCCCAAAAAGGAAAGAAAAAATCTCAGAAGCCAAATTGCCACTAATCACATACACAGGTAAGGATACATATGAACACCAAGCTCTCCTCCTCCTTCTGCAACAGTCTCAATAATTTTCTTCATCACCTCAGCATGCCTAAAAGCAAAAGAACAAATCATCTTAGTATAGATCTATTAGATCAAAATAGGAAAAACAAGTTTTTTGTTTGTGAAGAAGTCTACTTTACTATTGTCAGTGAATTAATTTTAATACATAACAGCAATACTGTAAAATAGTCTCCTCCCTACTCCCCAAGAAGACAGACTGTTGAGTCATGTAGACAGCTTTACTAGGGTAGAGAATAATTTTAAAAAGCTACAGTAGTCACAAATGAACACAATGGGACTACTTAGCTTTCCTATAATGCAGACGGAAGAGGGGTGGGGAGGGCAGAAAATCAGAGAAAGGAAAATCATGCCAGAGCATAATTGCAGAGCAAGGGCTGTCTGCTCTGAGAAACAAAAAAAGAATCAGACCAAGCAAATTTAAATAAGCGACATGGTAACAGTCGGTTAAAAGAAAAACAGAGCTATTTCTAATGCTGTAATTTTGACTGTTCAAACATTTAGCTGAGAACAAGCCAAAAGTGAGTTAAAGAGAAGCTAATTGGTCAGAATCAAGCAGTTAATATTTTTTTTCCCTTGTTCTAATGTGTATTGTAAAAATTATCTGATTCTATTCAAAAAATTTTTTGGCTTCATATAAAGAAAGATATTTATCTGAAGTTTTCCACAAGCTTTTTCGTGGCCAACTGGTGTCTCTCCTGTGCCAGAGAAAAGTGATAGCAAAGTAACTGCTTGGGCACATAACGGCATCACAGAAAAGAAATGAACTTTTATACGTATCCTGGCTTAAATAAAGCCACTTTAATTTTTATGAATATAACCTTCACTGACAGAGGCAGTCACCTTAGAAGATGAGAGTAAATGTATTAGCCCTGAGAATATAAAGACATAATTTGAGGTAGTTGATGGAAAGGCCTAAAATGTCCTTGCAGTCTCATTTAACAAGCCCCCAGCTCTCTCTGTGTGTGCCACATTTACATTATATTCCAGAACAGTTATTTATTAAAATATTTAACATTAACATTACCAGTTAAATTAGTTATCTCTTTTCCCCACTAAGTAAAGTTTATACCTCAGAAAAAGAGCTGGCTCAGTTTGATAAATGCCATTCTAAAATCTCAAACCATAGAGGGACCAACAAAATAATTCTCAATACGAAAACCTTTTAGGTTATTCTAAACTTAAACAATTACTTGAATTACATTTGACATTTAGCAATATTAACAGCCTTGACATAAATTGGAAAAATGAACTAGGCTTTCTATGGGATAAAGTTTAGGAATAAAGGGGTTGTAAAAAGAAAAAATTTTTTTAGTGTCAAAGGATTTTTAAAAACTAGAATGTTGCATCTAATTAGTCAATGGAGTATCAGAGTTTTCATTTGAAAAATATTGCTCCCAGAATTTCTCAATGATTTGTAGAAGTTACCCACTAGAAATAACTAACTGAAAGAAATTTGCATGTTAACGTTGTATTTTGTTTCTTTTAAGGAAAATCCTAAACAAATCATGTATATAGACTCAGCTTCACTTATTTGGCCCTGTTAAAACATTGATTCAAAGAAATCCTAAATTATAAAACCAATAAAAGGAGATAAATGGGTCACCTAGAAAAAGCACAGAGTTAACTTTATATTCCACATTCACAGAAAGAAGCATTATAATAGAGCAAACTATATCTAAATGATTAGTATTTTTTAACCTAAAAAGGATCTTCCAAACTATTTTGGAGCTTATAACAACAGCAGTAAAATCACAAATATATATTATAACTAAACACACACAAAGAGCAAAAAAAAAAACATTCTTAATGAATCTAAACAAATTGTTAAGTTTTTTTTCTTATATATTTAAGCATAAAAACATTTCTAAAGAAGACAAAAGAGAATTTTGTTCATTAAGTAAATTTTTTGTTAGGGCACTATGCTTGCACACACTCCCAAGTAATAAATCCATGAAGAATAATACACACACATACCTGCATGGGTGAACTGAACACATAGGAGGTGGTGGAAGATGAGGGTGATTTTCAATGGTCACTGTTTTCTTCACATGATCTTGACTGATGTCTTCATACATGTGCTCAACCGTTAAAGGCTGCCGTTGCTGAAACCATAAAAAAATGCTTTGAAATTACTGTTTTAGGCCTAAACTTCAGTGTTTGTATTTATCCAAACCTCCCATATCACTTGCAATTTAGAATTCTAGACTACTCGGAATTACCAGATTATTGGGGGGAAATTATATACCCAGTAGGGAGGGAGGAGACAGTCTGTTCAGCAAGGCCATGTGACATCAGCCACCATCTAATGCAGTAAAGATCCCACAAAAAAGACAGGTTCATGGCTATCAAAACACTTTATAACTTTATAACATCTTTAAGGTTTATATCGTTTTATTTTCCTATTTCCCATTTATAGTCATTGTAATGCTGACAGGTTAAACAAGTTAGTTTTATTTTAGTTATCCTTTAATTCAATTATGTGAATGGGTAAAAAAAGGTTTCTGTATTAAGGGGGAAAAAAATTACATGCAACATGATCATTCTGTAAATGCCTATATATATCCAAACATCCAATAGATATAATCCCAAACACAATTTAATAAAACAAGCCAACTTCAGCTTCCCTCAAATTTTGAAGGTATAAGCTTAGTGACCAAGAAATAAACATGTAACAGATTGTTTAATTCTTGGTAGTGTTGTTGTCACACTGAATAATTGATAGTTTCTTCAAAATAAGAATCAAAGTCAACATTAATCATAAAATTACAAAACAAATGATTTCTAAAATTTAAATGGCCAAAATACATACTATGGACATAATGACAAAGGGATGAAACCTAATGATTTAAAACATTTACATGAAAATAAGTTTACCTCATCATAGCCGAACAACCATAGTCGTGGCGTCTGGTAATATTTATCGTAAGTGATGTAAAGGTCATAAGTTCTGGTTTGCAAAATAGCATCTTCACCTCCAGCATCAGTTTTAGCTTTACAAGCTTCTACTATTTTCCTTGTATCCAGGGTAGCCTGGCAATCGTGGTAAAAAATTTACAATCATTAAAATCACTATGAGTGTGATATTTTAGAAAATCTGTTTTCCCACTCTATATATTTTTTTAAAAGCAGATATAACAAAACTCAAAGTTAAAATGTTATATGCTATAAATGATGTACATATATAAAGACTTGTTTGATATATTAAGAACACCAATCCTCAAGTTTATTCATTAAAAATTTAAGAAAGCAATTTACAGACCTCATCTGTTTCCAACAATCCACTCTCTTCATATTCTGTTATAAAAAGCAACAAAAGATTAATCAAGTTCAAAATAATTTCCTAAACCAAATTACGTATTACTTCAGAGCCATCATTCAAAAACTAGGTTTTTGCTTTGTTTCTGACTGAAGATACTGAATAAATGTGAGGGAGGTAATTTTATACTTCCAAAGCAGCAGACACTTTACCTGACAGAGTCAGAGAAAGTTAGCATGGTTAAGGCCTGGTCTGTGCTACAGACTATTAATAATACCAGCTGGCACAACAGTACTCTGGGGTGGTCAGTGACTCCATAGTATGCACAAGGCTATTTATATAATTGCATAAAACGTGCTTGTTAAAGTCATCAGTGATTTCCACTTTGCTGAATCCAGCGGTAAATTCCCAGTTTTCATCTTAATTGACTGCACAGGAACATCTAGTATGATTTATTCCCTCCTTGGAAGGTTTTTCTTTTCTCAGCCTTTAAGATACTACATTTTCCTGGCCTTCCTTCCACCTCATTAGCTTCTCCTTCACTATCTCTTAGACTGGTTCCTCTTTATCATCTCACCATCTCGACCCTTTTTTACCCCTAAACTCTGCAGTAACCAAGAGCTCAGTTTTTGGACCTTGTCTCTTCTCTATCTACACATACTCCCTTGATGATTTCACCTAGTCCCAATGGCTTTAAATGCTGATGACTCTCAAATGTATTCCCTGACTACAAATCCTGGATACTTGATTGTTTGCTCCAATGAATGACTAAAGGGCAGCAGAAATATCACATTAAAAACTGAGTTGCTGGGGTTGGGGATGTAACTCAGTGGTAAAGTGGGTGCCTGGCGTGCACGTGGTCATGGGTTCAATCCCCAGTGCCTCTGTTAAGGGTGGGGAAAAACAAAAAACCTGAGCTCCTGACTCCCCCTCCAGAGCTGTTCAGTCTAGATTTTCCCATTCTCAATTAATGACACTTTTCCAAAAGAAACTCAGGTCAAAAATCTTGACCTCTTGGTTTCTCTCATATCACATTCAATCCAGCAGCAAATCCTTTTGGGCCCTAGCCTCAAAGTATGTCCAGAATTTTGTGGTTTCTAATCAATTCCAATGTTACTACTCAAGCCCAAGCCACAGTCATCTCTTGTCTATATTATCAAAATAACCGCCTAACTGTCCCTATCTCTTCCCCCAACACTGAAGTCATAGAGATTCTGTTAAGATGTTAAATTCCACTTTAGTTGTTCTTCTGTTTAGAAAAGCCCTCTAAAGGCTTCTCATCTCACTTTGACTTAAAGCCAGGGCCCTACACCATCTGGTTCTCAAGTTACCTCTCTGACCCCATGTCTTATTACCGTCTCCTCACTCTTGTGGAGCCTCCTTGCAGTATTTTATACAAACCACACATACTCCCCCTTCAGGGCCTTTGCATGCTTCCTCAGACCTCCAAATAGCTTGTTCACTCACTTCCTGCCGGGCTTCACTCAAAGGCATATTCTCGATGAGGTTTTTCTTCACTACCGATTTAAAAATTACAACACTCATCCTACCACAGGACTCCCTACCCACTCTGTCCTTTATTTTTCTCCCTAACACTTACAGCCATCTAAGACAGTACTATGTTTTGCTTATCTACTGTTCTGTTTGTGCCCCCTAAATCAAATGTTAGCTCCATGAGATCATGTCTACTGCATTATCTCCAGCACCAAAGCAGTATCTGATACATATACACTGCATTGCCCAACGTATACTTGTGGAATAACGAATGAAAATTGACTGTTACGTTAGATACAATCGACACTGTTTTTTAAGCAAAATTCGACATATAGCAACTCTTTAACTATCCATGGGAAATGTAACAAACATACTAAAAGACTAGTTTTGTCTTTTGTTTCTGCCTGAAGATATTGAATAAATGTGGGTGAGCTAACTCTATACTTCCAAATCAGTGCTTTATTCATACAATTCCCCACTACAACTTGGACAACTGTGTGCCATTCAGAGACAGATGGAATCCAGAAAGATTATTTGTACAAGAAGGTTGTTCTGACAATTATGAGACATCCAGGTGGAAATGAAACTAAACAAGTAGATCTGAAGTTCAGGAGATCTGGGTTGGGGGTTTAGACATGGAAGTCTTGAGCAAAGACAGGGTATATGAGGTTGCTGTGAGCAATTCTGGTTACAAGTAATTTACTTGGATTTCTTCAAAGAATGAGATTTTACAATGGAAATAAGGACAAGGCTCTCGCTCGATTTCAGGAACAGATATACAGCTAGGTTTCATGGTAACTCAAAAATAAGTTAGGAAACAAACTGAAAGATACTTTTAAGTCAAGGCTACTCTGGTGATTAGGCTAGGCTGTGCTGTCACCTCCTCATCGGCAAACACCACTTGCCATTATGGTGCTTCAACTCTACTGACGCGACCTACTTCTGCGTGCAACAAAACGTGTCTATCTCACCATAAATTCTATGTGTTTGGGTGATTCAGCACTTCACAGCTTCCAAAATGCCTGCCACTGGTTTTTCATACTCTTCCTTTTTCCCAACTGCTAACTCTCTCTAAATGCATACATACATAGTCATATTTAAATCCTCATAGAGAATCTAATGTAATTTAGATCATCATTTTTCCTGTTGTACATAATTCCATACTGGACCACAGTATGCAATTACAGAAACCGTAAAAGTAGACAAAAATCTACCTGGGAGTGTAAGGAGTGAGCAGAAAAAAAAAAAGTGAAACCTTATGAAACAGTAACATTTAGCAGCTGGGCAAAAGTAAAAGAACCCCAGAAGAAGATTTAGAAGAAACAGTCAAGGAAGGAGGAGGAAAACCCCATGTCATAAAAAACAAGGTAGGGAAAAAAAAGAGGAGGAAATGGTTAACAGAATCAAATAAATAATGCAGAGAAGATAAGTACAATAAAGACAGACTGCATTTAACAGAGAGGTTGCCCTGGTGACAGCAACTTCTTCAACTAATTTTAATCTAAGGTTTCACCTGCATAAATACTATAATGCTTATAAAATATGCACCTTTGAATAGCCATATACATTTAGACTTATATTACCCTGTTGTTAGTACAGTAAGTTTCAGTCTCTTGAAACGATTCGCTGAAAGAGTGATTCTCAGCCGGTATTCCTAGAAAAGCACTTCAGATTCTCACAGAGCAGTGAGGGGTTCTGTGTAGTTCAAAAGACCCCATTAAGAATCATTATCATAAGGTTTTAGTAGTAAGATATTATCAAAAAGGAAAAAGAAAATACAAAATGCCAGAACAGATTTCATTCTGTTCTTAGTTTAAGAATTAGCTCAAGAATCTGTATCTTACAGTTGTACCCAGAATTAAAGATTTATGATTAACACTGATCTCAGCAGAAATAATGCTATCAAGGCTACGGTCTAGGTAAAGCAGAAGAGTTCTGCACTGTTTAAGATCAAGATAAGTTCTGTACTGATTAAATTTAAACCAAACAAGGCCTCTCTGTGCTGTTAAATGTTAAAATTTAGAACTCAGTGGAATAGAACTCTTAACTCGAATTACATATATTCCAAAATCAATATTCCACTGTGATTAAAGCAAATTTGGAACACAAATACCTTCCATATCTGCAGCTTCTCCTTCATCTTCGTCTTCCTCCTCCTCCTCACATAGTACTGAGAAATCTTGGAGTTTTATACTGTCCTTTGAAATTAATTATATTTACAGTCACTTAAGTATGTTCATTAGTTCAAATACTGAGCATCCACATACGAGCACAGTGCTAACCACTATGAAAGTAAGAGCTATAAGACAGTTGTTATCCTCAGGAAACTCCTACTTCAGATAACAAACCCATGAACCAATCATTAAAAGCGATGTCCTACGTGCTGTGATCGAAAAATACAAAAAGCACCAAGAGTTATCTAAGCAAACCATTTAAAAATAGCTGCCAGTTGCACTTCCAATAAAACAATATTTTTAGTTAACCAATTCATCAGTGCTAGAAAAATCAGTTCAAAGTTAACTTGCACACTTAAAGGAGAAAATACATATATTTATAAATCACAATATATTTATAAGTTATATTTATTATTATATATCAAACAATTATATTCTGTTAACAATACCTTGGCTGAATTAAACAATAACAGTTATTACAACACATGAGATTTCAGTTCGTTTATTAACTATGTTAGCACTAGAATGTAAGAATGTTAACCAAAGATAAGCCTAATATAAATTATCATTTTCACAAAATTAATATTCTAAAAATCTGAAGTCAATATAGTAAGTAAAAAAGTTGGAAATCTAGTTTTACCTAATTTACAAGTTTACTTAGGGATGATTTTATTTACTACTAGAAATGTAAATAACATGTACCATTATTACACCAAAAATGTGAAACCATAGAAAAAAGACCATCAGTATCTGGGTAAATTTTAGATGCACCAATAGGTGACAAATTAATCAAGGGAAGTTTTAATGATGTTGGAGAGGTTCATAATTGATATACTAGAATACAGTAGAAATCATCAACCAAGATTAATACTTGCGTCTGGATAATAAGTATTCTAAGTATAAATTATAAAAAATCACATAAACTCTACATTAAATAGGAAATGACAAGATATTTTCTAGTTGTAAATTATTCTAAGTATACATCCTTTAGGAGGACATAAGAATGTTAAGTGGGGTACCAAGTACCATATTAATCATTATTGCATTTATTAGAAATTCTTGAAAGAACTACCATAAACCTATCAAAACAATGCTATATCCACACTTCTCTCCATTTATCATTCTCAAAGTCTGAAGCATACACACTAATGGCTGGAGTAAACAAGAGCTTCTGAAGCAGCAAAGCCATTTCTGTAATTTTTCCTTAGTCATTCAAACACTCCAAAAAGTAGAACTTCAAAAGGATGAATTCTCAGAATAATGAACTAAATCTTAATCCCTATCAAGTCTAAAATTGAACACTAAAAAACAAAATTAAAAAAAAAACTTGTTTTAGTTTCTAACACCTCTGTTGAGCCCTAGTAACAAACCCAAAAGATCCAAATGACAAAAACACAAAAAGAGGAATTTCAAACTAGAAACTGTTGCAGTTGAATGAGTCATAAGGACAAAAGGAATACAATCATCCTGTCCAAATATTCTATCTTCTAAAAGACTTGAGTGTTAACAAAACAATTAAGAGAAGATAAATGTGAAGGTATTTTGTATTATTTTTCATATCATTTCAAACTATATAAAAATATGAAGACAACTGTACTCATTATCTCTTTAGAAATGAAAAGCTAATATAATGCAGTCTGAAGTAACTGAAAACTTTCAAGCAGAAAAACTCCAATTATAAATTTTTATCCAATTCCCAAAATAAATTGTACAATAAAACCTAACTGATTTAGCTTCCACATTCAAGACGTCATTTTAGATGATATAAACTGAAGTTTATCTTTAAATTTGCAAAAGCAAAACAAGAAAATCCTCAAATTAGCAGTAAATTAAAAAACTACAGAAGAGATGAGTAAATTGCTTAAGACAATGTTTAAACTACAAATTTAAACAATATATTGTCAGCATCTACTAATCAGCAAATAAAATCTCCTTGAAAACCTCCACTTCCAGAACATTTGGTACTTATGCTTAAAAATAAACACCCATTTCTTTTAAACTGGCCTAGAAGTCTTCCCAATTAGTAAAAACTGGGAAGTTTTAACCAGTTACATCACAAAAAATGTTTTTAACCCTTTGACAGATTAAGGAAAAGAAGAGAAGCACTGGGAAACGGCAGTGTTTTGGATGTTGATATAGAAAAATGAGAGGGAAAAAAAATTTTAAAGAGTCTGATAATAAATAATCAGTTTACATAAGAATTATATAAGTAACCTTAAAACACAGATATAGACACACATGCAAATAACTAGGTCACTGAATTTAGATACATAACTAATTAACCAGTACCTTGCTTTCCAGTGTAATCTCTTTAACTGCTTCAGTTATTCCTGCAATACCTATTTAAAATTTAGAAAATAATAACTAAAATTAAGTTGTAAACATCCTCCATTTATGATTTGAGCAATATAAAAACACTTAATATTATCTAAATTCTCTCAAGATCTCTAAAATGTGGAGTCAACTTTAGCAGTATTTTTATAAATGAACTCTAATAGGAGTAAATAATCTCAAAGGCACTTTTCAAGCTAAAAATAAAAATTTTAAAACACCAATTTAATATTTTACCATGAATTATCTTACCATATCATTCCTCATTTACTACTCCTCATTTACTTTCTCATTTACTTTATTTACTTTCCTTTTGTGAGTCTATAAAAACATATATGCTCAGAAAGTGAAGAGATTAAGAGACTACAGGAGTCATATTTACATTTAAATATGCACTGACATTTTCTCAACAAGACATTGGTTATATTAAATAGCTATTCTTCAGAAATCTAAGACATCCAGAGAGTAGTATCATATCACATTTATATGGGACTTTCTATTTTACTGTTTCCACATTTTATGTAATTCTTACAAACACTATTCTGTGAGGCAGTTAGGGTAATAATTTTTCCCTATAAAGATAAGTCTCCAGAGAGAGAAAGTGACTTGCCTGAGTCTCAAGGAGAGTTACATGAAGAAACTGGGATTCAGATCTACACGGGCCGACTTTTGGTTCCATGCTGTCTACTGCACCTCACTAAGCAACTACCTTGGAACCTACTTGTCCCAAGGAAGATGGCATTGAGCAGATGACAGCATCATAAGTCAGCTAAATAATATATCTAATTCAAAATACCTGTCAGTGTTCTCAACTAGATAGTTCAACAGGGATGGGAAATATCAAAGAAAAAAAACCCTAAATATAAAATACGCTTTGCTCCTTGTCAATCTTCTAAAGCTTTGATATCTCTGTTCAATATATCCAAATCAAAAAATGACTCACTTTCACAAATGGAAAATGTCAAAATCCACAGCTCTAGCATCAAGCTTTTACTTCAGAGTAGTTTTTCTAGAAATTATTTTATAATAGGTATGCTTATAACAGTAAAGTCCAAGTATTAACATAATGAATTGGTATTATAAAACAATTCACTGAATCCAGTATATAGAAACAAAGAAAATAAACCTCTTCAATCTGTTCTAAATATAATAACGTAGTAGTATCCCATTAAACCAGACTCTCCTAAAAGTAGGCCATGACTGGCAAAGAAAAAGAAAGCTCAAATGACTCTAATGAAGGTTAATACTCTCAAGAGCTCTGACAGTTAATTTCATATGTCAACTTGGGTAGGTTATTGTATCCAGATGTTTGGTCAAACTAGATGTTGCTATGAAGGTATTTTTTTAGATGTGCTTAACATTTAAATCAGTAGACTTTGAGTAAAGCAGATTACCCTCCATAACGTGGGTAAGCTTCATTTAATCCGTTGTAGGCCTTAAGAGAAAAAGACTGAGGTGCTCTAGAATTAATTCTGCTTCTAGACTGTCCTCAGACTCCAGCTGCAGTAATCAACTCTCCCCTGAGTCTTCAGGCTGCTAGCCAGCCTGCCCTAGACATTTCAGAACTGTAAGCTCCCACAATCATGTAAGCCAATTCCTCAAAACAAATCCATCTGCATCTATATTCTTAGTTTCCCTGGAGAACCATGACTAATTCAAGGGCTAGCAGAAATAAAAGCAGCCTCAGAGAAGAAAAGTAGGAATAAAGCAAAGGGAACTGAGGTGAATACCTCACCTGGCCTTGTGAGTCAGTTGAAAGCACTGCTTTAATCCAATCAGAATACAGTTTAAACCTAAAATTCTAAGGGTATTTATAAACATAACCATTACTTAGAATTTATTTTGTATACCAACTAACTGAAGTATTGAAAATGATGTTATTTGTCTCCTGTCAATAGGGCAAACATTTTTTTAGTTGTAGAATTTCTATAATAGATTTTTGTCAATCCAATCTTACTGGTACCTACTCATCTCTCTGATGAATGTCTTTGTAAACATCCAGCTGGATTTGGGGCTAGGAATTATGGAATACAATGCAACTAGACAACAGAGTAACTCATTAACTTGACATCAGAAAAATAGTGCTATAACCAATGGCTCTAGTCGGTAACAATTTCCTACAGATGTGCTACCCACATCTAGTTGTGTGAAAACTAAAGCAGAGCAGCTGAAAGATTATGGAAAAACCAGGGGAAAAAGTCTAACAGCACTGCTCATTGGGGAAAAGAGGACGATTTTTGAAATTATTTTGAGTTGTTCATCTGCTATTTCCTCTAGGCCATGACATAACAATATTCAGCTCAGGAAGGAACAAGAGTTTCAGATCAAGGAACTCAAGTCCTGAATCTGTTTCTATATCATCATAAGGAAACAGATGGCAGTGTCCTTTATTCAGAGTAGAGGACAAACTACCTTAATGAGGTGCTTTTTCCTGTGCAGATTACTTAGCGCTCAGTCTATTGCCATGAGTCTCAACTGAGGGCACCAGTTTTGCCCCTTGTAGAATATCTGACAATGTCTAGAGGCATTTCTGGTTGTCACAACTGGGCGAATGCTACTGGTATCTAGTGCGCAGAGCCCAGAGATGCTGCTAAACATTCTGCAATGCATGGGAAATGCTATGACAAAGAACTATCCAGGCCAAAATGTTAACAGTGTTAAGGCTGAGAATCCCTGCTCTCCTACTACCTTTGATATACCTCCTACTGTCTAGGACTTAAGAGGGAGAAAACTTGTTTTTATTAACCTAGATTTAAACTTAGTTTTAATAAAGAAAATACGTTCTAAGTCACAAATGGTAGTTAGCTATAGCAGTATATATAATATTATTCATTTACATAGTTACATAAACAAAAGTATGTTTTTATAACTTGGAATGAAAAATCATATTCAGAGTTCCAAACAACTTACACAAACATGATTTAATGAAAAGCTTAAATTTAATCAATTCCTTTAACAATATTTTACTGAACAACTTTTATATCAGATATTATGACAGATACTGAAGATGCAACAATGAATCTCTACCCTCAAAAGCCTACAGTCCTTACAATACTTTTTAGTAATCATTCAACAAATAACTATTAATATTTTTAAATGCCAGGTCTCTGAGTAAAATAAATATGAGTATAGTGTGGTCCCTGTCCTAAAAGCTTGTCATCCAGCAATGGAATGACATGTAAATAAGGGATTCTAAAGCAAAGTAGTATGCATACTCAGTATTTCTAACTGGCTTGCCTTCTTTCTTTAGAAATAATATGGATATTTTCAAATCGCTACTAAAGTAGCAGTGCTACAGAAATCTAGTATACCCAAGGAGCATTTTTTTCTTTTTTTCCAATTTGTCCTCCCACTTTTTTTCAGGTAAGTCTACTGGGACAGAACTATGGCTTATGTACCCCCCTCTTTTTTTTCTTTAATCAAGGCTATTATATAAGTAATTTAAATATATTCTGTTCTATCTCCTCTTACCTGTGTTATGATAAGTATCTACCCATCCCCCATCACCATCATCTTCTTCAATGATAGCTTCCAACTCATCCGAATATTCCATCTGTTTGCACCGTTTGTAGCATGGCACTGTAAAAAAAAAAAAAAAAAGCAAGTACAGTTACAGTTACTAGCACATAATCTGCTTCCTATAAAAGAGAAAGTTTACCCCATAAAATAAATTTCTACCAAAATACTAGATAAATACTATATTTTACTTCTAATAAAAGTGCTTAATTTAAAAGTTACATTCAGCCTACAGACACATAATTATGTGACCATACTTATCTTTCCCTAAATAGCTTTGTTGGAAAATAATTAGAAAGGGTCTACTGGGAGTATTCTAAGTATTCAAGTATCCCTTACCCTGGCGGTCTGTGAAGAACAACAGCAAGGCTGAAGCCAGAGATGACATTGTTCAACCTCAGGCTAATGACTAATAATACATTATTTTAATGGCTTTACTCTCAGAACATGGAGGCACCACCTGTCATACTCGGAGGTGGCAGAGGTGACCTCTGGGTTTGAAATGCTAAAGTAACTTTCAATATGAATTTTATAATTCATACTTAAGCTCCAGCTACTCATAATGGATAAACTAGTATAAAATTCACTAACATGTTAAACTTTCCTATCTTACACAATATTGGCACCAAGTTTTCCATATAGCAAACACATCAATTAACAGGTATTATTCATATAAGTCTAAAATTGAACAATTATAATATAAAAACATTATGATGTGGAACCAAAAAAAATGCTACTGATTTTTTTAAAACAAGCGATATATAAATGATCAATCCTCTTAAAACATATAGTGTGATTAGATAGGGACTATAACAACCTTTTGAGGATGTTTTCAAATTAACTTCATAAATAACTTCATTAACTTCATAAATACCTATCCATTTCAGAAACATTTGTGTGCCTATAGGCAATCTTTCAGTGACACAATGGATAACAAAACCTCCAGCTTTAAGATTTTGTATTTCAAAGGTAGTATCAATAATACTTTCCATGAAAAGTAAGTCTAAAGAAGATTAAAATTAAAAAGCTAAAAAGATTATAATTACGAAGTCAACTTAAAAAATCCAATTAGAAGAAGTCTAACTTTGCTTAAGGCCCTTTTCCTTCATGTCTTAAAACTAAACTTTTTTTGCAAAAAGAAATAAAAGGAGATTAAAAATCAAGTATGGAAAAAAATATTCTCACAATAGAGAACCCAGAGTTTCATTAAATTTCCAAATTTCTATTTGAGAGAAGATGTAAATACAGCTTTAAGCACAAATTAAGATCAGTAAGTGCTAAAGGTTTTTAAAAAATATAACTCTTCATGCAAAATTTACAAATATATGCAACATAATTCTTACCATTTTTGGTGACCAAAAATTGTTTGCCTGCTGGTAGGTATGCCTTCACTTTCAATTCTTCCCCTGTAGCCCTTTAAAAGAGTGAAAAGCACCAAAATGCACAAATATTTTTAAAGGCAAAGACAGAAGATATCACAAGTTAATCTCAAAATGTACAATCCACACCCCTGAGAAAACAATTTTAGGATTGGTTTGGGAAGGATGCCGTAAGTGAAATATGTCAGGGCAATGAAGAACACAGCAAAATTTTAAATGAAATGTACTAAGAGATACAGACAGACCAAGAGAATCTGGATTAAATATTAGACAAAAAAAGTAGAATATAGAACTATTAAGCAATTATTATGTTTGCCTCTAAACAAAAAGAATTTCATTCAGATTTTTAATATAAAAGTTCTGTTCTTCTGAAGACCAGGAAGCAGAAAAATAGCTACATGACATTACATAACAAAGCAGGTGGTTGACAAGAACCATGTTCCTACCACTGTATTAAAATTGGAAGTAAGAGATAAAATATGCTTTGGATCCCAAGATGGTAATGTTGAGAATAATGATGGAAAACAAAGAAAGAATCTTTTATTGTGTGCTAATAAATACAGGACCTAGAACTATAACATGCATTATTTTCAAATAATCCTCAGAAACCTAAAAAATGAGCAATACTAATATCCCCATTTTATAAGTAAACAAAAGTTTAAAGAAGGTAGGTTGCCCACAGTCATAAAACCAGAAGGTAGAAGAGCCTGGATGAAGCCAAGAGACTGACTCCAGGACTCCTGTTCTTAAACACTACTCCCTCTGTGGGTCAGAGCCAGCTATAACATTTCTGACTTTTTGGAGCTACTCTGGGATATCTCACTATTTGTTCAAAGATTCTTCTTTGGTTACCTACTGGAAGTGGTTAGAGCTGGGGTGACATGTGGCATCCATCACAAATATAAATGAGCATAACTCTGGAGGTCTGCTGCCTCCTTAAGCTTCAGTCTAAAATTCAAACCATAGATTTGAGCATAAGATAAAGCCAGGAAATGCCCTAATATCATTTGGTAGCTTTCTAGGCTTCTTTTAGACCACTCCCAAGTGTGAAATTCAACAATGTCATAGTAATGCCTGAAGTTCTGAGGAAAGAAGATACAATACGGTCATGACGGCACTGGCAGATATGAATGCACAGCACAAGAAATTATCTGTTTCTAGCACTGATTTAAAATGAATTGTTCCTTTGGCCCCAGCAGTTCAGCCAGAAGTGTGGACACTGGAATGTGGTGTAACTGAGTTCTAAGTTCAAATAAAATGATTTCAATCATCACAATTCATAAAGTAGAATTATGAACTACCGTCCACTAAAAGAAGATCCTGTCCATATTTACCAACCCATATGACAATACCATAAATCATATACTTAACTAATTACACAATTAAGGGCTACAACAAAGAAATCTGAATAAAGGAAATGTGTATCTATCACATGTGTATTGAAGAAAATCCTAAATCAGTACCTTTTTCTTTTGCATAATGAGTATTATTTTAAATTTTATATATATAGTTGACTTGAAATATATATAAACTATAGACCAGAACTTAGCTAAATAGTTTTAACAATTTAGGGGGAGAAAAGAATAAATCAGAGAGCTTCTATGATAGGAACACAATTTAAAATATGGAACAGAAATACACACCGGCAAGACAAAGACATAAAAATAAATGAACCTGACATTTTGGCCTTTCTTGGTACATAAAAACAAATGTTCTACAAGATAAAGAGCAACTGATAAAAAGCAGTAAGAACAATTTTGGATATGTGTTGAACATAAAAATTAAGGGTACAAGAAAAGACAACAGATGAAAAAGAGTTCCAACTCTAATTTTAAATAGTTTAATAATTTAAGCTCTTTAGATATTAAGGAAAACATTATCAATTAGACTCTTGTTAATTCTAGAACCCCTACTCCCAGTTCAAAACTATACCTTTCAATTACAATTGAAAAAGCATCACTGAGGGGGGAAAAAAAAGGATGCTACCAGTTGACTCACTCATATCCAAATAAGATGATAATTCCAAACACTTTTAGTCTAATTAAAATAGTATGCCAGTATTGGGATCAATGTTTCAGCTACTTACAGTTTTATCATAAGAACATAGAGTAATGAAACTGAATTTGTTTTAAAACATTGTTTTTACTCACACATTTAAAAGACACATTTTAAGTAGCTTAAAATACCTTATACTTAAAGGAAAAGTTACATAGAAAATAAAAGTGGAAAAGTCTATTATGAGTAGATTTCCAATTTAAACTTTATTCAGTATCACAAATCTCAACTTTTGAGCTAATTCCTAAAATGGGGACATACTTTTGAACCTTAAAGAAGGCCTTATGGTTAAAATCTGTAAGATTATGCAAAATTCCACATTATTGTCACAGAAATATTCAATACTTTTTAATTTAAAAAATAAGCTGATCAAATTGATTTAACTTTTGAAAATTATTTTTCAAAGATCTACCACAAGATCAGACCTAGAACTAGGGAAGAAAGGGAATACTGGCAAAGGAAATAAGGCATTTATCTCCAAAATGTCCATCTTTTGTGCTAACAGAGCAAAACAGAACAGGTATAATGCCCAATTTTTCTTCATTTATTTTACTTGGAGTATCACTAGGGCACCGTTTAACAGAAACTCTACTAGAAGAGGGTTAAACTAGTCATTCTAATTTTCATGCACTAATCTATTTTGCAAGCTACCATAATTATGAAGTCATACCTTTTATGAGTTTTCTGTTCCTCACTCAAGATTACTTACCATTGCCATGTTGGACAGTGGTGGACTAAGTGATCTCCAGCTGCCACAAACTATTCAAGATTTAAAAGGAATACGACAAAAGGAAAAAAGAAAATTGAACATCACTGAATGTGAGGTGGCAAAATATCAAAGGTCTATGTAACTCTGATACCCAATAATCAATTAAAATGTAAACAATACCAACTTGCTCTATCAGCCTAGAGATTTATTTACGAATATTAAAACTACAAAATTTTTAACATCTGTAAAATTCAAATTAATTTTAGAAAGAAAAATATTGAGTGCTATTAATTTTTTTATTCAATTTTAATCACTGGATTAAATAATGCCAGAAGCATAAAGTATCACGAAATGAGTAAAGGTAATATAACAGGATTTAAAATGCTAAAAACCATTTTATAGATGATTAAAATGTAGAAAGATTCTTACTACTTTAGTTGAAAACTCAATGAAGATCTCTGAAAACAATTACTAAACAAGTACAGGTCTATGATGTAAGAATAGCTTCTTACATCACAGTGCGTAGTTTTTCTTCCTCTTTTTAAAAAAAAATTTAAGTAACACCTAATGTTGAAAGCTTTTTCATATTATTAAAGGAATCACTAACAAAAGTGATAACTGTAGTGCCAAACAATGGGGGGAAAGTTAGAAGCTTCTGGATTAAGTCGGAAAACACCAAGACAATTAAGAAACTGAATCCTCAAATCTTGGACTTTCTGGGCAGGTTGAACATTACACAAGTTTTTGTTTTTCTTCAGAAATGAAAAATAGATTCAGGAAGAAATAGTTTAACCTTTTGAGAATTTCCATTATACATGAACATGCACTGATCTTATTACAAGACAGAGATCCTACTTATTCCTGAGAACAGAAAATGAAAGTCTGTTACTCAAGCAATATGTGAACATACTTTCCCAATTTCTATTTCACAACAGCTCTAACTTAAAATCATGTATTGTTCACTGGTTATTACACAATGCAAAAAAATATTTTAAACATTATTTTAGTCTTTCTGAGAATGTTTACATATCGTTTGTTTGTATATCAACATGTTTATATATCTTATTCTATTTTTAATTTGAGAGAGTAAAACTATAAAATAAGAACTCTGAGAATAACTTTTTTTAAGAACATAGATTAACAAGATAACACTCAGCAGCATACTTCCAACAGCAACTTTACAAAATGTTCTGTTTTTTAAAGAACTTCTTTACTATTTAATCTGGTTAGATAAAAACAAAAACCCAAATAAAAACAATACTCTATAATGCTGAAACAATTTCTTTAATGATACTGCCTTGAAGTCACAAGACTCGTAACATTTTATTCCATAGCACCTCTGGTGGCATCTATAAAAAAATAACAGAAACTTTAAGATAAGAAAAACTATGAAAGAACATAGAATTGAACTGATATTTAGTATATGTGTATACCTGCTCTCATTAGCAATGGCCCTTATGATTATGTGCTTCCTATGCTCAAATGAAAGACTCAAATTTCTAAATTCTCCAAACTGCTTGCAATAGCTTCTCTCAGTGATTAAATATTGGATAATACTGAGTAACTCCAACAAGACAGAATCAATAGTAACATTTTGATGAGCAACTTCATACTAGATAATGCCTGTTCCTCTTTTTAAACACAATACTTCCACACCTCTCAATGAAAATAAAAAGACAGCTAGAGGCTGACAGCCAGAAGCCCAGAAACTAAAACAAATGAACATATCAACTCAGTGTTTTTCCAAAGCAAATTATGTCTTCTGATTTTCTTCCTCTAGACTCATTCTAACCTAACAAAATCCTGTAATTGCGCTCTATCTCAATCCAGCTTTACGTGACTGGCAACCAGCTGAGCTAGTTTTGCCTTGCATTTGTTTAAAAAGGAGAAAATTCATAAATCGCTTCACGATTCAATTAAGTTATTCATTATAGGATTAGTAGTTGTTTTAAAACAGTTAGCTTAATTCCAGCCAACGATCACAGACATGTATCTCTACCGCCAACTACCAATTAGTCATCTTCACATAGAGGAGATAAAGCTAAAGAGTACAAGAAAAACAGCATACTTTCAGCTCTGCTCTTTATTTTAGGTACTTAGTTTCTAGAGTCATGTCTAAATTATAGCTGGCAAGAACATTAATGATATGCTTAAGATTAAAACTTAGTTTTATTTGACATTCAAGGTATTAAGCTCATGATGCCTGAGGCAAAATGGGTCCGTCAGAGAATGTCAGGTCAAATCCCTCATTTTACAGATCAGGAAACATGAGGCCTGTGCCTAGATAGCTTAACTGATTTGCCTGAGTCAGAACAGGAGAAATTAGAGAAACGGGTCTAGAAGTCAGGTCTTTCAGGTTTTGTCCATACCACTGAGTGTCTGCACTAAAAATAAAGACAATTTTAGATAAAACACCAGTTCAGCACACCGTTCTTTGAACTTATAAAGATTTGGGACTAAAAACATTTCATTACAACTGAAAACTGTATTAATTTAATACAGTTAATTCTCTGGCTTGAGGGCTTGGAATTTACAGCAACAGCCAGATCATACAACATGGCTCATTCCAAAATGTTTCTTTCAAAATAATGAGTAAAGTTCTATTGCCAATGAGTGGTACTTCTACTAAAAATTAAGAGTGAGGCTTAAATGAATTATTTTCTGTTCATTAAGAATAATTTTGAGTCTGATGTAACCATAACTATACGTAAAACTGGAGTATAAAAGGATTTTCAGACCAGTATTTATTTCTCTAAAGACAACAAAATAAACTACCTAAAGGAAAAAGACCACTTTTATTATATAGATTAGATGAACATGTAAAATGATTCCTCAAAACATAATTCTGTGTTAGAAGTTCAATAAAACAGAACTGGCCTAAAAAACAGCCATTAGTTTCTGCATTAAGCAGATCCATCATTATTTGATTAGTAGAAAAAGTAAAAGAATAGTGGGGGGAAAAAAAAACAGTGTTAAGTAGGTAGCAATAAAATATTTAAGCTGAATACTGATAGAAAACTTAATATCCAAGCAGTGAGCCTAATTTTCTAAATGGAAAGCCATGAAAACCCATGTTTGGGTAGACAAAGGCAAGACATGGCAAACACCAGAGCCCAGTGCATAGCTTAATATAATACATATGTGAGTGAAGAATAAGTCACTACAGGAATCTCTTCCATTCCCTCTCCCATCCTCATTTCTAAACAGAGAAACTACAGAAAAATATGAAAAATGGAAAATTGAGAGGGAAGTTGCCTTTTCTTCTACAGGAAGTAGAAATCCTTACAAACTTGATGATATAGTCAACAATCTAATTTTACTCAAATCAAGATTAAAGTTCAAGATGTTTTCTTATAAAGCAAGAAAGCCACCCAGTTTTATGTAATTGTACAATATAAGAGCTTTATAGTGTCTTCAATACTCACCTCTTCTGGGGTGATAACACCTGTTTCCTTAAATTTGGATTCCTATAGAGAGTAAAAATAACAGTATCACACATTTCTCATTTTCAATTGAAAAATGTTTGTTGGGCTTGGGCCATTTGCCAGGCACCCATCTAGGCAACAGAGCACAAAAATATTTACATCACTGGTCCTCAACCTCAAGGAATATACAAGTCTAACAAAGGAAATTGACATGAAAGTAACTGCAATATAATTTGAACAGTGTTACATTAAAGCAAAGCTCATTGGAAAAACATTCAAAAGTTTATACAAACATTAAACCTTAAAATAATTTTGTGAAATGACCAAATATCATGAAGTCACAGAAAAGTAAAAATGTCTTAAAGATGTTTATACATCTTACAATTCAGCCAATATCTCATTTAAATTGAGTAGTACTAGAAAACCAAACCTAGAAGTCATAAATCATTTAATACTTTACCATTATTCTTATTTCCACCAAGATATTATACAATATTCTCTCCTCTAAAGCAAGTTATTTACCAAATTTTTCTAAAGTTTAAGTTATTTGTAAGGTTTTGTGGTAGAATCTACAAAAATGAAGATTCATTTATGAACTTTATTTATTCAACAAATATTTACCAAATAACTCGTATGTGCCAAGCACTATTTGGTAATAGGAACAACAGAGTGAATAGAATAGACCAAATTCATCCTTGTCCTCAAAAGAAGTTTAAACTCTAGTGCAGGGAGAAAAGCCAAGGTAATGAATATTACAAAGAAAAATGAGGCAGAGAGGAAACTGGAGGAAGAGAGATGGCTATTTAAAATAAGATGGTAAGAGAACAAAGCCTTACTGATAAGTGACTACAGAGTAGAGACCTTAAGGAAAGGAACCAGCCACAGGCTGCGTTGGGAGAAGAGCACTTCAGGCAGAGGGAAGAGCAAATACAACACCCAAGTGAGCAAGGTCTTTTGCTTAAAAGCCAATAGTAGATGAGATAGGACCCTCTACCAAACAAGTAGAGGCTTGAAGATCATTGTAAGGGCTATGGCTTTTACTGTACACATGCCTTCCAGACCATGATTTCTCTTAATTTTTACTTCTTGAGAGAAATCATTATTTCTTTCTCAGGGATTTAGTTTTTTTCTCCTTGCCTTCCCATGTCTAGTAGGAAACAACAAGAATTCTCTCTGTAAACCAATAGTTTACACAGGGAAGAGTAAGAAGAGAGTTCTTAATTCTGTTCTCCTTACTACTAAAAATACATACTAACAAGCTAACACAGTTTGGTGAGCAAGTAGAGTGATTTCTCACAACATAATTCTATGTTATACGTTCAATAAAATGCAACTGGCCAATAAAACAGCAGTTTTATATTTAATTTAGGAGGTCTTTTCTCTTGTTCCTCTCTCCTGAAACTAAAAAGTTCTAACAATCGTGTATTATTTAAATGCTGTATGCTTAGGTAGACATATTTCTGAAAGGATGACATATATGCAAAAGAATCATTTGAATCAAGTGTCAAAATTATTTTCAATTTCAAAGTTCACTGAATAATCAGGATGGGTTTCATAGTAAATTGGGTTTCATAGTAAACAAATATAAACATAGCAAGAGTTGGAATTCTTATTTATAAACTTTTTTGTTAAACTTGGTACAACAAGGTATCATTTTACAATCAGTCTTAGAAATAAATATTTTAAAAGTACAGTACTAATATTTTCCTTTGTCATGCAAAGAGTGCAGAGTAAAACTGTCCACTATTCTCCTTAGCATTCCAGAATAATTTCTTGAATGTTGACTGGAACAACCATTTCTAAGTATATTTCATCCTCACACTAAGATTCCTAAAATTTTAATTGAAAGCTAAAAAAAAAAAACCCAGTAAGCAAGAACTTTCTATTCATTTATTATCACTGCTCACTTTTCAGAAAGGAAAAATGAAAAATAAAGTTATCAAAAAACCCACAAATATATGTATGTATATGCATGACTGGGCTGTACACCAGAAATTGACACATTGTAACTGACAGTAATTCAATTAAAAAAAAAAACTTACCCTAAAAGACTTATAAATGAAAAACTTGAAATGCACTTCTAGAAATTTATCTTTGAAAAAAAAATCAGTCACTGCTATATTAGCTAATGTGTCGCAATTTTTACTTTAAAAATGCTGTTATTGCCAATGTAAAAATAAAATTATCTAGGAAAGTTAAGCTGCTCCTTATTATCATTGATGTCCAAGATGAACAACTAGCTTCAGCTATTCTAAAACCTTGGGAAATGGATGTTTTGCCTATTCGCTGGGTTCAACGGTACCGAGAGAAGCAATGTTGCAAATTTCACCTTGTTCCTCTGAACTCAAAATTGAGACCTCAGTCACAACTTTCTATTTCAAACTCCTAATTACAAGAGACTTACTATTAAATTTTAAAGTGGCATGTCTTTTAGTGCCAAATACTGATTTCGTTTTTTAAGGTAAACAAAATCCTTATTTTAAAAGTTCCAAAGACTTTCAATGTTAGGATTTAACTTAGCTGCGGACCACCTTCCAACCCGATGAACCCAGACTAGCTGAGTTGCAACGGGTGGAGACAGGAGTACGCACAGAGCGTCCCTCCAAGTTTACCGAAGAGCTGGAAAGCCCTATAGAACAGCTAGATAACACCTCGGATGGGGGCTGCACCCTTCCCTGTGTACCACCCTCACCACCTCCCTACACCTTCCCCACCAAAGAACACGGTGACACCCACAGACCCCCGGTCATCGGTCCTGCACAGCCGAGCGTGTGCCTGACAGCCCCCACAAGCCCGGCTTACCTTGAGGACCGGGGTCAGGTACTCAGCCACTTCCAGTGCCTTTCCCTTCACCGTGTTGATCACATTCTGCATCCTGGGGCCGGAGGAGCGGCCGGCCCCACGACCGAGTGGAAAGGGCAGCCGGGAGGGGAGCTGGGAGTCAGAAAACGTCCCCGCTGCGGCTGACTCGCCTCGGCACCCGGCCGGCGGCACCCGAGGGGACGGGGCGCGACGGGACGGACGGGACGAGGGGGAGGGGCGGCCGGCGCCGCGCGCGAGGGCAGGGCGCGCGCTCCTCGCCCCGCAGGCAGCGCGCGGCGGGCCGGGCCCAGCTGTCGCCTGGCGCGAGGGAGGGCGGCGGGGCCGAGCTGGGGGGAGAAGCGGGCGCACGCGCACCCCTCGCCCTCTCGGGAGCTGTCTTCTCCGCCTGGCTTCACTCGCGCCCCTTCCGTCTCCCCATTCCTCCTCTCACTCTCTCGCCGTAGCTCTGCCGCCACCTGGGCCTCACGTGACACGAGACTCCCCCGACACGTGACGCGAGACAGGCCGAGCTGGGGTGGGATCCGGTCGCTTCTCCTTTCCTTCCGGAAGCGTAACACTGAGCGCGCTTGCGCAATGGGCGCCAGGTCCGCTTTTTCGCCGTCCGGTCGTTACTGTGCTCTTTGTTCCGGAATAGGAGGGTCGGGTGCAGAGGCTCATTGGCCTTTCCTTTCCTCTCATAGCCTCCCCGCCTATGGACTCTAAAAGCTACCGCTGCTGCTGCGGAGCCAGACAGTTACTGTCTCAGCTCTAGGATGTGCGCTCTTCCACTAGAAGCTCTTCGAAGGGATCGAGGTAACCGCGGCCGGGGGTAAAGAAGTGCGCGTGCGTGTGAGGGGAGGGCGCCCCGGTCGACATCCCGCCTGCGCATGTGTGACAAGAGGGTGTTCCTAGATGCGGAGGTAAACCTGCCTTGCTGGTGTGAGGGGAGGTGGCGCTTTGGCCTCGGTATTGACATTTCAAGCCGCTCTCTCACCAACCGCTCGGACTCTGTGCGCTATCCTTACACAGGGATGCTTTGGGCAAGTAACTTATCCGGTCTAGAGTTTAGTGTCCTCAACAAACCGAAGGAGGGCCGGAGAGCCATTGATTTCTAAGTTCTTTTGTACATCCAACCCTAGTTCATTGTAAACTAACAACAGTGTTTCAGATATTTGTCACGAAATCTTGCCCAGCAAGCTCTTTCTTCCTCCTGTGGAAGAGCTGCTACTGAGGAGAGAAATAGAAATCGGAGATTCTCTTCTAGAGCAAAGTTGCTCATAAGAATGGAAGTTAAAGAATCGCTTTTGTACAGAATTCTGCAATCCCAAAACCTTTGGCAGCACTTCTAACCTGGCTCTTGCTTTTTCTGTCTCTAGGGTACGCCTCCTATCAAATTTTGACTCTTTCATTTCCTTTCCCCATAGTTAGTCTTGTCCCTCAACTTTCTTGGTTTTAATATGGTCATAGCCAGACATCATTCTTTTTCTATTCTTCACAAATCGATGTATGGTATATGCTTAATCTGCCAGCAGACCGAGTTGTTCATGAATGTTTTCTTCTCTTTAAGGCAATTAAAAAACGGTAGAATGGAAGGCAAGTACTGTGGGCATCCTGTGTTATGCTCCTTGTCAACGATGTATACATTCCTGCTAGGGACCATATTCATTGCTTTGAGTTCAAGTCGCATCCTACTAGTAAAATACTCAGCCAATGAAGGTAAGTTAAGACTTGGAATATGTATGGAGCACTTTCATCTAATCACACATTATCTCTCCTGTCATTGGTTTCCTTGTGTGTAGAAATGGGGATAATACTTTTAAAAGTACTCTGCTTCATATGAATGATAAAGCATTTTTTAATTTGGTTCTTTAAACTTTCAGCCCTTAACCAGAAATATTTTTGATGCTGAGTGAAATTTGGGTCAGTCAGGTTCAGGATAGAACCCTTTGCAGAGCAAATCCTAACATCTGACTATTACTTCACTCAGCAGGTGTTTCTGGGCCTATAGCAGTATGTATTATAACTTATTTTGAAATAGGCAGGAGATGTATTTGTTTGGTCACCTGGTATTTGTGACCTACTATTTTAATTATGGTATCAATGGAGCAGTACTGATTATTCGCTTTGATAAATACATACTCAAGAAATATTTTCTTATTCTTAATGTAAGAATTTGTATTTAAATAGTTTAATTCCACAAAACTGTATTGAGAACTTATCACTAGTTTTTGGGAACACATAAAATCATGACATCGTAACCATTAATGGTCCACTTGGGGAATCAGATGTGTATATAAGTCTTTTTTTCAGTAAATGTTTCTCTGCCAGACATTAGGCTAAATATTAGAGCAGGGCTCAAAGTGCATAAGACATAGAGCTTGTTCTCAAGAATTCAGTTTATTAGGAGAGAAATACATGTAAATACATCATGAAAACACAGTATGAGAAATGCAGTTCTGTACCAAAGATGCAGAGATAGTTTAAAGTAGAAAGTGATATATATTGTATCTGGGAGAACATGGTATGGAGTGCTAAGAGATTGGGGAACAGTTCCCTGATAGGGTGACAGTTAATCCACAAGAAGACAAGGTGGGTAGGTATATTCAAAACAGAAGCAGCAGCCTATAAAAATGAACAGCTTCATTAAAAAGCAGGATGGATTGTGAAAACATGTAGTTCAGAATTAGTGAACAAAAAGTTTAAGGACTTAAGAGGAGAGAGGGAGACATGCTTGGCCAGGGAGGAAAGTTGTCAGATTGTTGAGGACCTCATGTGCCATGCTAAGGAGCTGGGACTTTATTCTTGAGGCCCTAGAATTTGGGGGACAAGGAATACTTAAAGAACTATGAACAGGAGGGTAAAATGAGAAAGACTATTATGGTCACTGGATGGAGAGTGGACTAAAGGGGAAGAGACTGGAAGCAGGATAGCCAGTTAGAGGGTCATTGCTAGTTCAAGCCACAGATGATGAAAACTAGTCAAGGCTTTTGAGGTATGAATAAAGAAGAGAGGATAGATTCAAGAAGTATTCTAAACATAGAAAAGATAGGACTTGGAGAATATATCGAATGGGGAGATTAAGCGTTGGATAGCTCAGAAGGTTTCTGGTCTGAATACTTAGTGGATTGATGATGTTCTTAGCTGAGATGGAGACTGAGGAGGAAGAGAAGGTAGGACAGAGTTCAGAGAGGTTAAGTAGTTTTAACTCTGTATCTTCCTTGAGGCTGGCAGCTATGTCCTTCATATCACACATGTGAATCAAATGCCAGTTAAATGAATAAGTAGGAGGTAGTTATTCATATGAATATATTTAGCTAGCATTAAATGTTCCAGAATACAGATTTGGAAACATTAATATTAAATTGACATTTAAAACCCGGAGAGCGGAGGAATCATTCAGGGTAAGCACTAAGAATGAGAAAACAAGAAAGAGCCAAGGACAGAACTCCAAGGAATGCCAATATTTAACAGGCCTCCTGATATTCAGAAGGACATTAAGAAGAGATAAGATAAGAGAACTAAAGGAGGTGGGAAGGGATAAAGTGGGAGTTTGGAATATGCACCTCTTGGGGTGTGTGGTTTCATAGCTATATACATCTATCAAATTGTGCATCTGAAGTATGTGTAGTTTACTGTACAGAAATTAAACCACAATAAATTTATTTTAAAAAGGAGAATTAATTGTACTTGACTTGTAGAAGGGAAGGAATGAGTTTGAAGACTGGGAGGGAATTGCAACATGAGAATTAAAACATGCCCTTTGGAATTAGTGATTAGGAGATACTTGCTAATCTCAGGTTTGAGTACAGTGGTGGGACCAGAAACCAGATTGCTTGGGGAACAAGACCTGAGTAGAAAGTGGGTAAAATGGAGATAAGGAATGTTGACACTGTTTTATGGAGATAAGGAGGAAGTATGGCAGCTGGAGAGGTAGGAGCTTATGTTTTGTTTTTGGTTGGGAGAGCTTTGAGCATATGCTCAAAGGCGAAGGGGAGAAAGCCAGTTAATAGAAAGATAAAGGAGATATACTGAAGCCAGAGGAAATACTGGAGGAAAGTCCCCAAAGAGAAGGGACGGTTTTAAAGGGGAGAATGACTGAATATTGGGGCCAGGACTCCTCTGTCTGGGACTGAAGGGAAACCACTAAGGATGGGTGTGATATAGATAAGGTCGTGAGTGTGAGCAGAAGGTGAGTGGTGGGAGGTCACACAAGATGCCATGACACAGTTTGGAATCAACCATGAGAGAAATGCAGGGGAAAAAACAAAAACAATGAAAAGCAAGAATAAGTTAAAGAGCAAGGGCAAGAGTTTGAAAGTTGTGATCTGAAGCCCCTCATTTTTGTGTGTGCATGTTCACACGTGTGTATCATGCTAGAAAGTAAGGAGTGTGATTTCAGTCTAACTTGGCGCTCAGAACTAGGCTTCGAGTGATAAAGTATAGGAAGTATAGGAAGATGACTAACATGGTCCTTCTCATATTCCTTACATTTTAAGGGTAAGACAACATAAAAAATGACTGTAATACAATGTTACAGGTACTGTTTTAGAGGTTTGTACTAGTGTTACCTGAAAACTGAGTTCGCCCCTTGGTGGGTGTCAAGCCAAAAGATACAACCAAGCCTAAGATTGGGAGAAGGATTTATTATTTGGAGCAAGTAAGGGAAACACTGAGAATCTTCCCCCAAGTAGTGTCTCCCTTAACAGCAAAATTGGGGAAATTGTAAGCTACAGGTACATACATATTTATGAAGGGGCTTGAGCAGAAGAGAATTCAACATAGAATTGGACAAAGGTCTACAGAGTCCAGGCTTTAGTTGAAGTCTTGGGGGTCAAAAGGTCAATATCATCATCCCTTAGGTTCCAGTTGATCTGGTGGTTGAGCACTTAAGACTCATCTTTTCCACTGAAATAGCCCTGGGAGTCTTTACAACGGATATATTATCTTTACTGTCATTGTCTTGCCTGAGAAGTCATTTTTTCCTGCAGTCTTTTGTTCCCTTAAGATCATTAATTACTGAGCATTGTGGCCAGGCTGAGATCACAAAAAGACTTAGGCCAAAACTGACTTTTCTTGTGCCAAGAAAACCATGCCTGGTTCTCTTTCTCTGGGGACCCCCAGAGATCCCTGCAGAATCAGAGATGAATAAGGAATTGGTTATACATAGGTTGAGAAGGTCAGGGAAAACCACAGAAAAGAGAAAGAAAGGGAGTTCTGGAGAGGAAGAATGTCCAATTGGCATTTTCCTCTGTACTTGGCCAGTTTTGGTTTTTCACTTGATGACCAAGGAAAACAAGCAAATATTTTTGAAAGGGTAAAAAATGCATTCCTCCCAAAAGTACCTAATACAGTTTATGATTGTCCTTGCCAAATGATAGAGCAAGTTGTTTATAAGCGTTTAGAAAAGACAGAAGTAACAGCTAGCTAAGATCAAGATGTACTAACCCAATTTCATTTCCTAATTAGATTGACTTGTAAGTTGGGACTTCACTTTGTGACTCATCAGTGGGTTTGGATGTGTCAGTGTATGTGTCCTTCCTGGAGCCCTGGGCCAGTTGCCTCTTGCCTCAAGCAGCTTCCTTCTTTTACCCCAACATACCATTTGTCCCAGAGCGCCGAACAAGTGTTTTCTACCTGTGCCATGATATGAAACAGATCGGAAAACTCCCAAGTTAAGGGAGTATCACAGAGCGTACCTTGATTTTAGCAAGGCAAATAGGTTACATAAGAGGAACCATGGGCTGGGTAATAATTCAGCCTGGCAAATTGATAGCTGTTTATTGGGTCAGGCCCTGAGTGTTAAGTTTAGAAGACAGTCTAGTGCCAGGCTTTCTTTGCGTACAATTCTGGCCTCCTCAACACACTTCCCAGCAGCTTGAATGAAAACATGAGATTCCTCAATTGCAAGGATAATATGATGCTAACACATTAGGAGCACATTAGGCAAATTGATTCAAAAATCCAAACGAACAAAGCCAACTGGATGAAGTGTCACATAACCAGTGTCAAAATTCAGCTTTTAAGTTTAGAAACAACTCTAAATTGTTTACTGTATGTTAGCATTATATAGGACAAAATTTACAGTTAAAAACATTTCTGTTACATTTCAGAGAATAAATATGATTATCTTCCAACTACTGTGAATGTGTGCTCGGAACTGGTGAAGCTGGTTTTCTGTGTGCTTGTGTCATTCTGGGTTATAAAGAAAGGTGAGTCCTGAAATGGTACTATATACTTGTTAAAAATCCCATAATGAAAAAATTTTAGAACTGAAAGGAACATTTTTTTGTATTTTTTAGTCTGGCGCATTAATTTTTTCTATGTGAGGATACTAAGATACGAATGTAAGTGTGGGTCCGCATGTTTTGCAGGTAGAGGAACAGGCTCAATGAGAAAGTGTTACGCGGTGCTGGGTAGGAGGGGCCAGAGCCTGGACTCCAACCCTCATGTCCTAGCATCCTGTCCATTGCTCTACCTCTTGACTTGTTCCTGTTGAATAGTTTTTATTCAAATTCAGGATTTTCTAAATCACTGCTGTCTGACTTGGAGCATTGGAGTCAGAAAAACTATTCTGGGGCAGATTATTTTACTTTCTGAGCTCTGATATCGTTAACTATTGGATAAGGATACTAACGTTCCTCAAATTCTAAAGTATGTAGCCTTTTATGGCTCTTAATATGTATTAACTCCCCAATTATTGAACCTTAGCTCTCTATACTGCTTTGATCTACCTTCCCATATGAGGTAAACATAGAATTTAGAGAACTACAGGGCTTGCCCAAGAAGATGTCTTTTCAGACTCAAAAGGTTTCAATCTGTGCAGAGTTTCTAGTTACTGGAATATGTTTGTTAATCTCATGAAATTTATGCATTGTTTACAGGGCTTAAACATAAATTGTTTTCTATCTTTTTCTTTTATATTCTATCTGTTACATAAGTTGCTAAGTTTTTGGAAATCTAGAGATAGGATAATAACTCACACTAGGATGAGTAAAAGTTAATTTTCTCTCCTGCCCTATATGTAAATTTTCACCTAGTGTCTCCCTTTCCTGATCCCTAACACACCCCTGAAATCCCAGCATAAACTTTTTCTTTACTGCTTATTTTAACTTCTTGTTTTCTCTCTTGGCTTTATGCTCAGAGTTGTAAGAGGAACCACAGATGCATCCTGAGTTGCCTTCTTAAGTGATATGTCTATCTCATGTTAAAAGGAGTTAAGAAAATCAGCACTCCTAAGGTGTTGCTGATGTCACTGAATGGGCACGGTGGTGGGTTGAAGAAAGACAATAAAGAAATCCTGTATTTTCTTTGATTTCTCAAGGCAGATAGACAATAGGAAAGCAGGTTCACTAAGCCTCTTTTAAAGAATTGTGTCAGAAGTCAAATACAATTTACTTTCTCTAAAAATCGGGCATTCTCATCAAGACCATATGTTTATTGCTGCATTTCTCTCTTTAGAAGATCATCAGAATAGAAACTTGAGATGTACTTCCTGGAAGGAATTCTCTAATTTCATGAAGTGGTCCATTCCTGCCTTTCTTTATTTCCTGGATAATTTGATTGTGTTCTACGTTCTTTCCTATCTTCAGCCTGTAAGTAAATATGACAAAGAAAATAGCATTGGGAAAACAGAGAAATGAATTCCAGAACTAACTTTTTTTTTTTCCCAATCATTTTCTTTGGCGTTGTTAGTTTCTCACTGCCCTCACTGGCCTTCCTGAGGTTTGACCAGAATCATCTGAGTCCTGACTTACCAGTCTGCTTGCCAGACTCTCTCGCTGTTAAAGATAAGTGTGTTAAGCTATGCTGACCGTTCTGTGGGAGCTGCTTCCTGACCACTGAGTCTGGAGCCATCTCTCTGTGTGACCCTCACCAGTCTGCCCATTTTCTGTCACCCATCTCTAATGCTAATCTCAACATGCAGAGCCTCCAGACTCCCATGATTAACTCAGAAAATTATATACTCTACTGCTCTTTCACATACCTCCTTTAATGCAGTTTATATGTATTCTGTGGGTATGATTTTCTTCTTCTGTTAGTCCTGTCATTAAGCAACAAGTTCTTTAAGAGTAGAGATTGTCTTCTCCCAATTTAAGTGCTAGTAATAACTGATAATACTAGGAGTATTTTTCATCTCTCTTGGCATCCTCCATGCCAGTTTAGGGAACCATAAGTCTTCAGAATTAAAGTTTGGTCTTCTACTTCTACCTATTATTTAGTTTGGATCACATGTATATTTTCCCCTAATATTTTATAAAACGAAGATTTCTATCGTTGTTGTTAAGAAAATGGCTTTTAAGTTTCTTTAAAAAGTAAATTCAGGCAGTTTGATCATAAGTGGATTTTCTGTTGACACTAGACCTCTATGGGAGGCCTCTGAAGCATAGCCAAACCCATCTGAGAGTGGGATGAAAAGGAGGGATCAATAGGGCACTGGGGTAGGAAAAAGGAGTTTGATTCTTTTGCACAGTTTAGAAGCTGTGTAACCAGGCAAGGCCCAACTGCTCTGAGTGTCAGTTGCCCTTCTGTAAAATGGAATAGTGTTACCACAGCAGCCCAAAGGCAAGGACCTGGGCCAGACGATCACCTGAAGTTCTTTCAGCTCTGTTATCCATGGTATTAGAAAGTGTTCATTCCACCTAAATTATGCCCTCTCCTAAATTCTTGCTTCCACTTTGTTTTTCAGATCTGAGAATTCCTGTACCCAACGACATAATTGTTCACATTCCATAAGTATATATTTGTTGTATTTTATTTGTATCCAACAGCTAGCTCTAAATTTATGTTCGTCTCCTAATCCCCAGTACGGAAGCAAGCTTGCAACTTCCTGTTCTTCTTTCAGCTTATTGCCTTGCACTCCCTTCCTGATTGCATACAACCACAGATATTACAAAATAAATTACATGGTATATTCTGGGTATTGCTGTGCTCAAGTCTAGTTGGAGAGAATTACACAGCGATGCATGGAAGTTTGGGGACCAAGAGCTCTGCTGTTTTGTTTGTTCTGTACTGTTGCATGAAAAGAGCTGATGCAGTTCACAGGCCAGCTAGGCCATTTCGTTAGGTACATTTGCACCCCATTATTGCGATTGATCGGAGCCACCACGTCCCCACTCTTGCCAGCCACATACTTTTCTCATATCCTCCTATTCATCTCCTAACCAAGGGTTCACAAGCATTCATCTACAGAGAAAAGCTGAAAATAGTGGTTCCCTTAAAAATTCAGTAGAAAAACAGCAATATTATATTCTTGGAATTTTTGCTAGTTTTTATTGGATTTACTCTTATTTCTGTAATTCAGCTGCATATTAGTCATGTTTGCTATTTATATAAGATTGTGGATACTTTTTAGGGTTTAATCAACTTAAAGTGACAGCAAAGAGGAAGGCAGCATGAACTAAAAGCAGTAGGGTTTGTTTTTAAAAATTATTAATATTGTCAGATCCAATTATGGGGAGCAGTGATGAATTTCATACTTTCTGGGCCAAAATGTATCCACCTTCAGATTAATACTCTCATATGAAATATGACTGAATTCACAAAAGCAAACCTTTATAAAATCTGGCTAACACACTTCTAACAATGTGAATAAATCCAAAGGACTGTCAACTCTAGTTTGGTAGTGAATCACTAATATAGATACAACTGTTCAACCAGGAAAATTGATTTAATTCCTAGAATGGTAAAGCTGCTTAAAAAACCTCAGTTTTCTTAATATATAAATGGGCCTAACAGTACCTGCCTTCTCTCTCCAGAATCAGTATTAAAAATTGATGGAGCTCTTTGAGAACTTGAAAAACTATGTTAAGCATGGTAAACATTATTTCTAGACCTAAACTTTGAGAGTTTGTAAGTATTTCCAGTTATGCACATACAGATTATTTACACAGACATTTGCTGAATTTCAACACATTCAACGTCTGTACAATAATTTGGTCATATCTGCATAAGTTTAACAAGCCGTAAAAATAGAATTTAATCCTCTAGTGAAGTAGCTGCCCTAATAACCCCTCTGGTTTTTGACCAAAAAGCTTTTTTCGTCAGGTGAACCACCAAGCTGGGAGGTTTCTGAGGTCAGGGCTTTGTTTCAATTGTAACTCTATCTTCTCTTTCTTTCTAGGCCATGGCTGTTATCTTCTCAAATTTTAGCATTATAACAACAGCTCTTCTATTCAGGATAGTGCTGAAGTAAGTAACTTGTTGTGAAAGCATATATCATACTTTAAAACAGCACAGCCTTGCTTCAGATGATATACCCAGATCTCTGAACCCTCTGAATCCCAAGGCCGGGATTTTATTCCTAATTGGCTTTGTGTTTTGAGCAAGTTGTTTAACCCATCGGGAAAGCAGTTGCAGTTTGCCTATCTGAATCCTCTGCAGTTCTGTGTTGGAAATATTTTTCCCTAGTATCTCAAAAAGATGATTGACTGGGTTATAATTATATTAATATTTAGTTCCAGATTTTCAACAAAGAATTCATGAGCTTTTTTTATTTTTTTGCAGAAATCTATTGATACATTTGCTATTTGGAGTTTAGAGATGATTAAAAAGTAGCAAATTCTTTATTAAACTATTTGAGATACATACTGATTGAAGCTCTAGGTAAAGATTTGCATGAGGAATCTAGTCAAGATTACAATTAATAAGGATGATAGGTTTTTAAACTTTTCAAGTGCTTTCACTCATCTTATCTCCAGGAAGACATTTGAATAAAGTAAACATTTTTTAAGTTTAAATAGTCTCTGCTGCAAGGCAAAAGCCAGAATGTTCTAGGTTGATACAGAATCTTGGTACTTAACTCCAGGTTTAATTTGTTACTTCATAATGATGATAATGATGACAATGATGATGATGTCAAAAATAAAATTAACTTTTTGTTGTATTTGTTGTGATTGTTTTTCTTTTAATTTTATGTTCACTTTCTCTTTTCAGTTTCTTATTTCTCAGTGTCATACATGTTTTTTCATAATTGATGTGTACAGAGGATGAATGGCTTGGTACATAGGTATTCGGTAATTATTTGTTGAATCCATGATGCATTCAGTACATAAACTATATGAAATTCTTGAAAGATTTTCTTCTACCCTGTGGAAACATTCCATTTAATGGTTGAGGTAGGAAATGGGAAAAAAATGAACATAGTGTTTCATCCAGTTTAAATATTAGAGTCACTGAAATTTGCCATTGCATTATATTTTTCACTTTATGTATGAATTGTGAAAATAATTCAGTTCAGCTTGCAAGTTAAAGAATGTTAGCTAATCCAGAAATGTTTTAAAGTCTTTAAAATCAACGTGAAAGTCACTTTGTAGGATAAAAGTTGGCTTCTGAGAAAATATATGTAAGCGGTAATATTTTTATATTGATTCCTGTGATAAAATTAGAGATGCACTTCCATAAAGGAAAAAATATTGGCTCTGACACACAGTGAAGGATTACCATTTAATAAGGGAGCAGTGGTCTCAAAAACATGTACCTTTTTTTGAAGTATTATCAGTTTACAATATTATCTCAGTTTCTAGTGTACAGCATAATAATTCAATCGTACATATACATACATATATTCTTTTCCATTATAGGTTACTACAAGATACTGAATATAGTTCCCTGTGCTGCACTGTATAAACCTGTTTATTTTATGTATAGTAGTGTCTGCAAATCTCAAAACATGTACTTTTAAAGTTAAATTTTTCCTGTGAGATGACAGTTAACGAGTACACATGCTATTATACTGAAGTTATTTTATAGCACATAAATATTATGTCAAAATTACATTCATTTACCAAAGAGAAAATAAAAGGAATGTATTGCTTGGCTTGAAATCAGCCAGCAGCTCCAGCTATGCCTGTAGTTGGTTGGTTGTTGTTTCTGTCACTCCAGAGCATGAGCGAGCTGTGAGGCCAAGGTCAGGGTGCTGTGGGAGGCTCTCAGCCACTGAGGACTCCTCAGGGCCTTCCCCCCCACACACCCCCGCCATCTTGACTTAACCCCAAGTGACCCCATGAGATGGGTGCCATTAACTTAAGCCGGGTCTGTGCCTGGAGCCCAGAGCCACTATGCACTTCGCAGCACTTGGGCAGCTCCTTTGGCTGTAGAAGAGGGAGTTTCTGAGATGGGCAGGCTAGGGGCAGAGGGACCAACGATTTATGAACTACAGTTCAAACTTTTTTTTTCCCCATATGTTTTACCTCTTAACAGTCAGAGCAGTCATATTGATTCTTAGACATGTGTTTACTTTGTTATTTATATCTCCCTGTTTTGAATCCTTGGAAGTCATTTGGATTAAAGAAACAACAAAATCACTCCATTTTTATAATTTCCACAGGCACTAACTTAGTTCCTAGAGTAGGTCTTAATTTGACTGATTCACATACCAGCCCTGAAGCTACTCTAAATAGTAGAGCTAAAATATGATAATAAATATAGTACTGTCTTTTATGGGAATGCTTTTTAAGTATTACCTACTGTTACATTTTAAAGTCAACTTTGTTCTATTTTGATCTGTTTGTTGGTGATGGTGTGTATTTTGTTTGTTTGTTTTTCCCTATTTCATATTCTTTGTGAATCATCTGATGGTCTTTTGCCCTTGGCAATAAAATTTTGACCTAAGTACGGTAGCTTGAGTTCTATCACAAGTTCTTAAATTGTCTGCCATAAGTATCTCATTTAGAATATTAAAGTTCGTCTTACTCTTGACGCTAACAAGCCATCAAATTCCTTTCCCATACAAATAATATAAGGCTACACGAGTAGAAAAAATAAGGCTGGTAATGCAAGAATTACTTTGAGAATTAGAAAGTGGGAAAAAGAAAGATGTCACCATCCAAACGGCTTATTCAAAACCCCTTGTGAATGTATAGATTTCTTTGAAGTATAGCCACTGGTTCAAAGTAGAAATGTGGCAGGCATGCCTCAAAGCCCTGTTGGTTTGCTCTTAAAGCTTGGCAAAGTTGTATAACCTTGTTTTCTAGGCTTTGGGAAATAATAATGTCAACCTGAACGTTGAGATTTGGGAGCAAAAGATAACCAAGACGAGCACTTATTTTTACCTAAAGAACGTATATAAGTTTCTCTGATTTCTTCAAAGAGAAGCTGTGGGGAAAAATTTATTAAATGTATTTTGAAACAAAATGGTGGATGTCTTAGAAGTTATGGTACAGTTTAGTTACTCTGAACCATAAGAAAAGTAAAAGTACCACTCAGTAATACAAACATTTCTCCAAAATCACTCATTCACTTGATCGTCTTTGTTTCGGTTTCCCATGATAAATCTGCGCCTGGTCACTCTCTTCATGCTACTAAGGTATTATGTATGGTTTCTTGAAAAAAGTCACGTCTTTCCACTTAACCATCTTCTCGCTCTGCCGTGGTTTCACCACCAGACACGGTAGAGATGCTCTTACGTGACAAAGTTTGGACATAATTGTTGGGTTTCTAGGAAAACTCAAAGTGGGAGAATCATTTATTAAAAATGTACTTCAGACAGTTTAACTGTAGATAGGTAAGTGTCCAGTCACCGTTTTGATGAAAAGCGAAGGCCTTTGCTTTGAGGGTGTGTGGGGTTTGCTGATTAGAGTTCTTTAGCTTCTTTCTTGCTTGAACCTACAGTCATTACACATTATCCATGGTTTCTGGTTTCAGTTTCTTTACAGTGAAGCAAGCCTTAAAAATATTTTTAGATTCTTCTAGATTTTTTTATTCATTCCCTAATCTGAAAATTAACCAACCTGTACCTAATTCGAAAGCAGTTTCTTATCTTGTGATTTGCCTTTAATCTTTCCAAAGCCTTCAACTTAGTTTTCATAAAAACAGCAACCCTTTTCTTTCACTCATAATTTATGATTTATGTAATCATTAAAATATATAATTACAGTAATGAGGTCACCTGGCAAAAACACATTTTGGAACAGAGACTCTTTGTGAGCAAACAGTTCACTTGGGAGCAGAGGCCGTCAGGTTCAGCAGCCTTCCAGCCACAAGCGTGCAGCTGTGAGCAGCAGTTGGAATGTTTTACAGGGGCAGTGGAGAGGTCAGTTAAGTGAGTTTCTACTGTTGAATCCACTAAACTGTGAGGAGCAAACTGTTGTGTGCACAGTCATCATTTAAGAATGCAGATCATCAGCTGACTTTACAAGATAATTTATTGGGGGTTTTTTTGGTTTTTTGGTTTTTTTGCTATTTTCAGCCCAATCCTTAATTTTTACCCTCCCTAGAACATTATCTTGAATGAGTAATTATTTGTAGTAGGTACTGTTTAGGCTTTCCAGACTTTATTTCCTTAGATTCTTTCTTCTCAATGTCAATATTAGTGGAAAACCTATAGCTGTCAGAATTGAAAACTTATAAAAGGACTGTAGGGTATATCATTGCCTCATTTGCACCTTGATGTGCAATTATTGGTTATATAATAATTTTTATAAATTGGGCACCCATTTTTCCTCTCTTTTGGTTTCCGTTTGATTTGCTTTCTCCCACTTCATGTGTATCACCTGCACCGTCAGAAATGTATGTGACTAGTTGACAGGTTCTGACCTCATGGCAAGGGGCTGTGCTAGTCCCGTCACCAAGTGCTAGATCTACTTATTTGAAAGTATACACACAAGGAGACACAGTAGTGTGCACAGGGATGCTGCTGTCTGTGCATTTAGCATTTTCACAGCATGAAGCTCTATGGAAGCATTGGTGAAATCAGATATGTATTCCTATACATGCATCCTGGGAACTCAGAATTATACTTAAGAGGTGCATTGGTGCAGAAGGAGGACTTACAAAACCATGGCTCAGAATCCTTCCTTGTTCTGTCATAAATCCATGACGTTAGGGAAGTCAGGTAACCTCTGAGAACCGTTTCCTCCCCTAGACCAGGAATTGCCTGACCCATAGCAGGTGTTCAATAAATGCTCCTGAATTCTTGTAACTTCTCATTCTCACCTGTTGCTTTACACTTCTGCCTTTGCTCCTGTTTTTCTCTCTTCCTGGTGTCCCCACCTGAGTCCAATACTCCTTTCCTTAGTCAACGTCCATTCTTGTAGGCTTTTCATAGATTCTTGCTTCTGCCTGAATGTATCACCAACTCCCTTTTCACACGGAAGACTTCAAGTTATTTCTCATCTTTCAGCTCAAGTGTCAATTTCCTCTTCAAAACAATACCTGACTCCATGTACAGACTCAAGTGTTCCTTCCGCCGTGTACCCCAGTTGTTCCGTGTATTACATGTCACACATCGTATTGTCATCATTAGGTGTCATGACTCTCTCCCTATTAAAGTGCAAATTGCAGCAACATGGATGAATCTGGAGAATGTCATTCTAAGTGAAGTAAGCTAAGAGAAAGAAAAATACCACATGATATCACTTACATGTGGAATCTAAAAAAAAAGACAAATTTATTTACAAAACAGAAACAGACTCACAGACATAGAAAACAAACTTGTGGTTACCAGGAGGGGAGGGGGTTGGGAAGGGTTAAATTGGGAGTTCAAGATTTGCAGATACTAACTAATATATATAAAATAGATAAACAAGTTTATACTGTATAGCACAGGGAACCATATTCAGTATCTTGTAACCTATGGTGAAGAATATGGGAAGGAATGTATGTATGTTCCTATGTGACTGAAGCGTTGTGCTGTACACCAGAAATTGACACAACATTGTAAACTGACTGTACTTAAATAAAAATATATTTTTTTAAAAAATTAAAAATTTTTTTAAAAAGTGTAAATTCCTTGAGGATGGAGACCAAGTCTTTATCTTCCCAGAGTGCCTGGCACATAGTTGCTGCTTCGTAAATGACTGTTGAACTGAATGAATTCGGAAAATGGAGTTAACAGTCCTCACGCCCTCTATATCTTGGTGTTAGGCAAATTAAAAAATAAAGCGTTACTAGGGCTTTGTTAACTGAAACACTAAAAATATTTTTTTCTTGTCTTATCAAGCATGATCTGGGAGCTAGCTTTCTCCTTAAATCGTTTTCTGGCTCATGAATACCTTTGAAAATTTGACAGAGCTTTGAAGGGTCTCCCGGGGGTGGGGGAGAGCAAGGAATTCACCTGGGTAGGAGACTTGGCACACACTGCAGGGGCTCACAGATTTCAGAAGCTCATCCCGTTCTTACTGCTTCCTGGAACCCAGGTTGCGAATCCCTGCTGTAACTTTATAGCGAAATAAAAAGTTCCTGTACCAAGAGACCAAGATCAGCTCTTAAGGTAGAAAGGAGGCTTAGTTAAATCTACAGGTTGAAAAGAAACTCACAATGAGGAGAAATGACTGAATGGCCTTAAGGGACAGTTACTATAAAAGTGAATAAAATTAACAAGTTCAAGAAGAAGACACACCAACAGGTCTCCTTTGAACTTGAATTGTGGGGAATGCTAGCAAAAACGGTATAGTTCATGCAACCAAGGACTCAAGTGATTTTCAGTAGAAACAGTTGATAGGAGAAGGGGGGAAATAGTATTAAAATCTCTTTTTTTCATCTTCGAACAGGAGGCATCTAAACTGGATACAGTGGGCTTCCCTCCTGATTCTATTTTTGTCTATTGTGGCCCTCACTTCTGGAACTGGGACGTCACAGCATAACCTGGCAGGACATGGATTTCATCACGATGCCTTCTTCAGCCCATCCAATTCCTGCCTTCTTTTCAGAAGTGAGTGTCCCGGAAAAGAGAATTGCACAGCAAAGGAGTGGACTTTTTCTACAGCTCAGTGGAACACTACAGCCAGGGTTTTCAGTCACATCCGACTTGGCTTGGGCCATATTCTTATTATAGTCCAGTGTTTCATTTCTTCAATGGCCAATATCTATAATGAAAAGATACTGAAAGAGGGGAACCAGATCACTGAAAGCATCTTCATACAGAACAGCAAACTTTATTTCTTTGGCATTCTTTTTAATGGGCTGACCCTGGGCCTTCAGAGCAGTAACCGAGATCAGATTAAGAACTGTGGGTTTTTTTATGGACACAATGCATTTTCAGTAGCCCTTATTTTTGTAACTGCATTCCAAGGCCTCTCGGTGGCTTTTATTCTGAAGTTCCTGGATAATATGTTTCATGTCCTGATGGCCCAGGTCACCACAGTCATCATCACAACTGTGTCTGTCCTGGTCTTTGACTTCAGGCCCTCTCTGGAGTTTTTCTTAGAAGCCCCATCAGTTCTTCTCGCCATATTTATTTATAATGCCAGCAAGCTTCAAGGTCTGGAATATGCTCCCAGACAAGAAAGGATCCGAGATCTAAGCGGCAGTCTTTGGGAGCGCTCCAGTGGGGTAAGTTTGTGCGGGTGCTGCTTTTTGCCTGTTTTTCCCAAATGTAAAGCATGGTTATACAAGAAAAGAAATAGATTGGTGCTGATTTAACACAGGATGTATTGTATCTCTGGGATTTTTAAAAATCATTCAGCAAACATTCATTGGACTTGTGTAAGGGATCTAATGCTATCAGGGTAAGAAAAAGTATAAGTCACAGTCTCAAGGACTTTATGCATTAGCTGTATCAGAGAATATTATAGAGCCACAGAGCTGGAAGATGCCTCACCGGTTATCCTGTCCAGTCTCCCTAGTTTTACAAGTGAAGAAACAGACTCAGAGAGACTAACAGGTTTGCAGATAGTGAATGAAAGAACTGGTACTAAATCAATGAGGTCTGACTCCCAGTCCTTCACTCTTTACACCATAGCTGGGGAGATAAGCCTCATTCACAAGCAAACTTGATCTTCAACATTAGAATGTCTGATTAAATATAAGTGGAAAGCCCGGCCCCTTCATTTTCTCTGTAGTTATTCATAAACCAGAATGTGCCAGAAGGGCAGGCCTTGTTTATCTCACTGAGAAGGTGGTTTCCAAAAGGATCTATGCATGGAGAAGAAAACTGTTTTCTAGAAAAATACCTGTGCAGTTATGCTTAATACATGTTATTCTACCAGTTACTTATAATTGTTTTAGGAATGTCTGCCAGTGATATTATTAGCAAATAAATAATCATCTTATGGAGGTTCAAGTTAGGAGTTAGGTATTTAAATAAAACATGAAATAGAGTCCTCTGTCTAGCTTTTAATTTACAGATTTCATGCACACACAAAATATGAAATATTTCACACAATGAACATTTTACTCTGGGAGTATTAAATCTGTTGCTTGTTAGAGTTCATGACAGGGCTTCCCTCAGTAATGCCTCTGAAGTGATGATACAACAGATTCTTAAGATGAAAAAATTAGAAGCCGGGGTCCCAAATGCCCTGATCTCAGCCAGAATATAAATTCAGAATGCCTGTAATTCTTTTCCACAAGTCTAATAACACTGCGTGTCCTGCTTTTTAGGTGAAAGAAAATCAATTTAGGTCACAAGGCCTCCTTCATAACCTGTTTCTCCAACCTTTAGTCATTTCCCTTGAATACCAGCAGAGGGCGCTCCTAACTTTGCTCTTGTTAACTGAAATTCAAGTACTGAGTTGCATTCCAGTTCTTTTCATGATCTCATTATATGTCTAAAATTAATTTTCCAAGAACTTAAGTATTTATTTCATTTCATTTAACCAGGTTATAGTTTAATGAAATAAAATTTATTAGTAAGGTTTATCCATGATTTATTAGTAAGGTTTCTCCTCAGTAATCGTTAAAAATGCTGCATTTCTAGTTTTGTTTTAATTAATTACTGATTTCATGTTTCCTTTTAGGATGGAGAAGAACTGGAAAGACTTACCAAACCCAAGAGTGATATTGAGTCAGATGAAGACACTTTCTAATTGGTACCCAAATAGTTGGCAACTCTTAGAAACCTTTTCACTTTTATAAACCAAGAACATTTCTGAAGCATAAAACTCTTTGTGTATATCTAACCACTCCAGAAATAATTCCAACCAAAGCTTAGAGTACCCAAAGGCCAAAAAGTTCTAAGGAACTGACATAAGAGTAATAGCTGGAGACTGCACTGATGGCCTGGTACTTGGTAGGTCACCAAGATATATTTGCGGATTATTTTCCTCATTCCTCTAAGGTTCCAAAAACTTGTAATAATCATGTTAGCTGTACCCTATAAATATGCAGGTAGAGATCAGTTTGCCAGATATTCATAATTATGTAGTTCTACTGTGCATGCCATTGTCTTCCATTTTTTACCACGACTATCCCTTGAATTTTGAGGCCATGGAGATAGTCATTTTATAACTAAAAAGCAATGTGACTCTTTCTAAAAAATGTAGCTGAAGGACCTTAATAACCAGCCACAACATTTATTTAAGAGTAATTTAGTCTTTGCTAAAGGTTTTGCCAAAGAAGCAATTTTTCAACAAAATCTCAGAATTTTTATTTTTAGGAATTTGTAGGGAATTTGATTTTTGTGATTATCTTTTGATGTTTTTCTACACAAATAAGCTTCAGTTTAGGTCAAAGTTGCTTCCCAGTCACACAATTATCACTTAAACCAGCCATGGTGGGTTTTTTCTCCTCAGTTTGACCTCGTTAATCTTGGATTACTCTGTTTTGGAGAACTAATAGGAAGCCATTTTATTTTATTAGTCATTAAATAGAACTTACGATTATTACATATCTTCGTATCATGTTCTGTTCCTAAGGGTTGAGACATTGGCTTCAGAATCATGCCAGGTTGTCAGTAAGACTAATGCTGAAGAGTTCCTTTTAAAAGAGTCACTATGCTAACAAATGGCTTTTACTGAAGTATGAATAATATTACTCTAAAAAAAGAAGGTCAGTAATAAATAAAGCACTTTATAGTAACCATATTTCACACTTAAACTGCATGGTATTTTTTGAGGTATTTTTGCATGCATCCGATTGAGTCTGTGAGGTAGAGAATTCAAGTGATCGGTAATTTAAAAACAAGGAAACAAGTGACTTGCCCAGGGCCATACAGCTGGATTGCAATAGGATGAGAGTGGCCTCAGCTAAACAGGCCTGGGTGTTTACAGAGCACCGCACTGTAAATGTGAGCTTTAAGGTGTCATTTTCCTGCAGACTGTATGTACATCTCTCCTTTCCCCTAATTTTCATACAGGTAAACATAAGATAATACTATTACATAATCCATCTGTGATATCTAGAATAAAACAGCAAGAGTTGGTGGAAATTTATAAATAAAAGAATTATTAAACCCATATCTTGTGTTGCCACTCTGTCATGTGAGGTGGGGTACAGAGTATTTTTAATTTCAAAACATGTAATCTCAAAACAACTTTCAAAACGTTCTCTTTCAGTAGACCTTGACTGCTGAGAATAGCAAAACTCTTCACCTTATTATAGGCATCCCATCAGCGTTATAAGGAATAACATTACTTTATTATGGCAATTCACATTAAAGGTAAAGAAAATCAGCTATAGGAAGACCTCACTTTTAAGAAATACAGCATACAAAACATACTTATCTTATGGAACATAAAATTGCAACAATATTATTTGTAAAGGTATTGCCTACAGAATACAGCAGATTCCACTAGTTCATGGAGATTGGTTTTCCTATTTATGGTTACTTTTTTCACCCTACTTTTCAGAAAAGCATTTATTGTCCAGAGTAAGGTTTACTCGTGTTACAAATTAATTAGAAAGAAGGAGCTGGAACTAAAATGTGAGGTTCTGGCGTGAATGCACTGGAGACAGTTGACCCCCCAACACAGGTTTGAATGGTGCAGGTCCACTTACATGCAGATTTTTTCAGTAAGTACATACAGTGTTACAGGATCAGCTGTTAGCTGAATCCTCCGACGTGGAAATGCAGATGTCAGTATCCATGGAGGGTCCTGGAACCTGTTCCCCTGTAGATACCAAGGGACGACTGTACTTTGTGAGCACTCCTGTTTTAATAGAATAACTGGAATGTGAGAGGTCTAGAAGCCGTATCCTATCTTCTTAGGTGCTCTTGGATCAAGGGTATAACCTGGGGAAAAGAGTGACTGCCAAGTGGGAAAAGAAGTGGACTTCTTTCCTATTCTAAAGAACTGAGCTACAGTACAAATTAAAGGGTGATGAGAGGGGCAAGTGTAGCTCAGTGGTAGAGGGCCTGCCTAGCATGCACAAGGTCTTGGGTTCAATCCCCAGTACCTCCATTAAAAAAAAAAAAATTAAAGGGTGATGGTTGTTCTTTCCTTATAAGGAAGGCTCTCCAAACAAATAATGCTTTTCAACAGTGGAGATGGCCGTCCTGAAGAGTAGTAGAGAGGGGTAGTAAACTCCCTGTCACTGAAGTGCTGAGGAGAGACTGTATCAGCGGGACGTTTTAGAAGAGAGCCCATCATTGATACAGAAGTTGGACTGAGTGATTTCTGAAGTCCCTTCCTGTTTCCAGATTCTCTTCTAAGTGGTTATGACCTATAACCAATGCACTGAATCTGCTCCCTCCAGAGTTTTTGAATAACCTTTGGTTGGACCACAAGCATGGCCTGCAGTGACCTGATTCCAGCTCTGTCACTGGTCCAAGGACCAGACTTCCATCCAGCACTACCTAATCCTGAGGGGAAGCCGGATGTGGCTGTTGGTTATAGAGGGAAAGATGGCTTTGATTCAGGATCCCAAATCCTTGGCCAGCTGCGTCCTGCTGCCGCAGGTTTTCAGGGTCCGTGTGCAGAGAAGTCCCTAGGGGAGAGTTACTTTGTTTATACCTCTAAGGCTTTTTGCATCTGAATCCCCACATGGAAGCCCCGTTGCTTATGAGCTGGGTTAGACCGTGTGGAGCTGCCGGGAATCCCTTCACTCCTGTACAGGCCCGACCTTCACCTAACACCGCCCAGGTCCTCCTTGGCAGCTCCTGCTTTAACCTGTCTGATTTTCCCTGTGAACTCCTCTACTATCCTAGTGTGGAGAAGAGGCAGAGAAAGTCAAACCCAAAGGAAATAGAGTTGTTTTCCTTCTCTAAAGCCTAGAGCAAACTTTCTGAAATTGAGTTATGTATATATATATATCCCTCTTTTAAAGGAAAAAAAAATTGCATTGATCTCAGTGTTGGCCCTTTTTCTACTTGACTATTATTTCAGTGCATACAGACATACTATGAAGCACAAACTTCTTGCTTGTAGTTTTTATACAGAAACCAAAACAAATTCACAATTCAAATATAAAGCTATAAAACCAGTAAATTTTCAATTCAAATAGGGATTTAGTGAGAAAGTGGTATTTCGCTCAAATGGAATCACGATAAACTCCCTAACAGACCTGCAGAACTGTCCTCACTTGCTATTTCCCTTGCTTCAAGCACCATCCTGTCTGCCAAGATAACGGAAACCTGCTGACACTGCTGGTGATGCATTTAATCCTGCTGGGATTTATCAACCCATGTCCCTAACAATCCCATACGGATGTGGTGTGAGTCAGGCTGCCAACTCCCACAGGCCTTGATGCCCTGGAAAGATTTTTAAAACGTCAGCTTTATGTGTTCCCTGAAGCTTTGAAAGAACTCACCAATAAAATCGCCTAGGCTTGGCACTTTTGTGAGGAGTATGGTTTTTTCCCACAACATTCTCTCTTCCTCATCCTCTTTTTGGTTCACTCTTGATCATTTATATTTTGCTAAAAATTTTAGCACCCAAATTTATTTGCACAGGAAATAAATTTATGAACTTACGAATATTCTCATCATTCTTTTTAATTTCCTCTTTATAGTTCTATTTTCTTTCTCATCTTTAATTTTGTGTATGAATGGTATCTCTATTAGTTTTTAAAAAATAAGTTAATGAGCAGTTTCTAATTAATTTTTACTTTATTAAAGTTTATCATGTTTTATTTTTCTAAAGTTTGTTTTGTTCTTTTTCCATCTTACCTACTTCAGATGCATTTATTTTCTTTCTTGTTTGTTAATGAACATGATTATAACTAGTAGAAAAATTTCTGGGAGTGAGTAGATTTTAGGCCAATTCCTAAAGACTATAAAATACAGCATTATCATTATTATTATTTTCTAATTCTGTTTTGAGTCAAAGGTAGTATGAGTGAGGATTTTACTCATACATCTGTTAACTTTTAGTTTTTATACACTTGGTTAAAAGATTAGATCTGTCCCCTTTTGTTATTTGCATATTTTTACTGAACTTATTATTGTAGTTTGACTCATCCTTTATGCAACAACTTTTCTGAGAAAGTTGGTATTGCTTTGATATTTTGAACCAGTTTGAAAGTTTCTTATCATGTTTGAGATTTATTTAACTTGCATTTCTAGTCTGTTTCATTGCTAAGTTACTTTTACATTTTTAAAAGCAAATTTGGAAGCTTATTTATAAATCTTCCAACCTCAAAAATTAAAATATGGTCATCAACTCTTTTCATTGAGAGATGAGGAACTTAGGTTTTTGCGTTTCCTCCCAACTCCCAGTTTTTCTTAATAAGCTCTGAGAATTTCATCCAGGTCTGCTCTACTGTATTGCAGCTATGTTAAGGCAGGTGTTTCCACCTGACCATCTCTGAAACTGGGATGTTTTAAACAACGGTATGTTGCAATATCTGCTGCCTTCTGGCGGTAATGACGACGTTGTCTCTGCTTGCACACGCAGGTGTTTGGCGTGTCTGGGTCACAACAACTTCTTGGAGTTTCAATCAACAAACCACTTAAGGGCCATTTGAGGAGAGGATAAGAGGTTGTTGTCTGAAAATCTTTCATCGATACCCCCAAGTAAGATCAGGAACAGAACATGCCAGCATCAAATTTTAAAGAATGAGTGCCAATAACTCGGAAGATGATGGAGATAGCAGAGAATTTTTTAAGGAATTGCCTCCTCGTCATCAGTTCTCTCAATGGCGCAGAGGACTAATCTGTCTGGAGAACCTCAGACACCTAGGATTCTGCATTAAAAAATGATTCAAGAGATTCTAGCCCGAAATGGGAAGATGTTTTAGAAGTAGCTTAATTTTTTTAACTTCTAGTTTCCCTTTTTATGTAATCAGAGAATGCCACCTGATAACTACAAGGTCTTTACAAGCTCTTTAAACAAATTTGAAATAAAAATTCTAAACTAGAAAAAAAAATATGTTTAATTATGTTTCTTAGAAGGACACAAAATAGTGGTGCCTCTGAGATTTGATGCTGTCACGGATATGATGAAATGTGGAAGTTCTTTTAAAAATGTTTTATTATGCACCTTTTCTTTCAGGAATTAATAGTTTGCCTTTTAGTTTGTAATCCCAATTATCCCAGCTAATTAAACTTTATTTGTTCATGACATAACTTCCTCATTCATAACTTTTTAATGTCAGTTCATCTCTGAGCTGGGAGCTGTCTTAAAAATAGACTTTTCTCTTCTGAAAGTGTTTTTGGCTGATACACTTCCTGAGGTTTTTGTTTATTTTTTACTTTTTTAGCATCTAATAACTATTTACTAATTGCAAACTTTTTCTAATCATATTATTGATCAAAGAAGTTTTGCACTTTTTATTACTTTCTATAGCTGTTTAATATAAATGGCAGCTCGTCTGAAAAATAATTCTTGTCACCCTTTTTTCATCAGAGATCTCTTTTTTATCATTTAGTGTTGCCAGGCCCAATATTTGCCACTAAAGGGTGTAGGTAAAATCTCCCCTTCCCAGTTGGTCTTTTCCTGGACCCTGAATGCTGTCTTTGAAGTTCTGCTAAAGGTTAGAAGCTGCTTAGAGGAGGTGGGAGGGAGGCAGGACCATAGGAAACTACCAGGAGGGAACTTCCCGGGTGTGTACTTTTCCTCTCTTGGTTGAAAGTCCTGCTTCGAGAACACGTTCCATGAAGGTAGTGGTGGTACTGTCTCCTGTTGTGGGGAGGGGGTATCACCTGAGTTTGTTCCTCTGTTTGAGGCTGAGCCCCTCCTAACCTGCTAGGAAGTCAGGTTCAGCAAAGTGCCTTGAAAGCAGCACACACTTCTCTACAGCGCAGTAGGCACACTCCACTCTACAGCTACAGTGCAATTTGCTACTAGAATTTTTATATTGTGTACTTATATGCTATACATTCTTATATTTCATGTTACATACATGTAACTTACTATATGAAATATTTTAATATTGCTTATTTTGTAAGGTTTTATATGTAAGATTTACACACACTGCCCTACTGCAAAGATTTCCCATGTTGATTTATTAGGGAGGACTCACAGGCTCCACAGAGCCCACTCACATAAGACTTTTATTTAAGGAGAAGGATATGGTGCAGCAAGAAAAGGAGAGTGCAGACACTGCAGATCCAAGAGCGATCCCTTGCCTAAGCTCCCAGGGGTCTTTATTTATACTCAGAGACCACACTGTCTCCAGCTTGAACCACCAAGACCTGTGGGAGGAATCTTGACTTTGGGAGAGCTCAGAGTAGAATTTCCCAGGATTTTTATGCCTCTCTGGCCATGTAATCAGCCGTGTTTACGTAATCTATTAGGCCAGTTGGAAACCATCATTAAAGAAATTAACCCTGAGGATCCCTAGGGGAGTTTCAAACTTTAAACAGCACATCATAAATCCCACTGCCCTTAACGTGGCCAAGAGTTAAAAACCAGATGCCATTATGCCCCCAAACATCAAGAGAGCTTTTCCAGTCTAGCTGCAAACCAACTCTGTCTTCCATATGTATACCCTTATCTCCAAACCTCCTTCCTTCAGTTAGGAAGTTAGATGGGTCAGACAGCGGAAAAAAGGGCATAGCCATGTTACTTATCTTTGGCCTCTCAGCCACAGCTGGTCCTTGCATGGGCAGTAGGCTGCAAGTGTGTTACTGATCCTTCCTAGTGCCATTTCCCCAAGACGGTGGTGGTAAACAGACGCACATTACTCAAAGTCCATGCTTTGAGATTAAGGCTATTCCTTAGTTCAATCTTCAAGATTTCATCCATAAATCCACTATTTATTGTTCATTTTGGTTGATTTCAGGGAAAGGGGTAGTGTTTATGAATGAAATAACATGAGTGCCACCATCTTTCCATGGACAACTCCTAAATCTGGGAGAGGTAAGAAGCTCCCAGGAGAAGCAGTGCCTGCACTGTGAGTATCCAAAAGCCACTGACCATGGTGGGCATGGATTCAACACGAGGTACTTGCTCAAATCATGTGGAGCCTGACAGGAAGAGCAACATAATCACTGTAGCCTCCAAAAGATTGAAGAGCTGTCATCACTCATCTCTCCCTGGTCCCTTCCTCCTATACCTCCTCCCCCCAGTAAGGACCCATCATTGATTTTTTTTAATAATAGACAATTTTTTAGAGCCGTTTCAGATTTACAGCAGAATTGAGCAGAAAATACAGAGTTCCCACATAGCCCTCCCCACCCACACATATATACTCCCCTATCCTCAACATCCCTCATCAGTGTGGCATATTTGGTACAACTGATTAACCTACATGGACACATTGTTATCAACCAATGTCCATAGGTTACATTAGGGTTCATTCTTGATGTTGTACATTCTATGGGCTTTGACAAATGCATAATGACATGTGCCACCACTATAATTTTATACAGAATAATTTCATTGCCCTAAAAATCCCTTGTGCTCCATCTATTCATCCCTCCCTCTCTCCTTCTCCCCAAACGACCCATCACTGATTATATATACTATCCTATAATTAACTGTATACATGACAGTTCCCTACTAATCTGTACTGGGAAATGTCTTTTTCAGTTTCATATTCCTGGGTTCTAGCAGAGTACATACACAATAGTATAAAGGCAATGAATGTTTGAATCATCATATAGCTTGAGCATAACTTGAAAACTAGAATCTCGGTTTAGGAACTGGAATGACTAGATGATTCTCTACACACATGAAGACTTTCAGCTATTCCTGATCAGGCCTTGCCCAATTTGGGCGTATTCCTGCCTCTGCCTACCCTGTTCTAATTTGGCTCTCTAAAGAGTGTTCATGAAAAGGGAGCAAGCCAAAAGTAGAAAAGAGGGCTAGAGAAGATGAACAGAATGATGGTGGAGTCCCCAGGAGTTTATTCTTCCTCTAACTTTTTTGGGAAGGAAAGGGAGTCTTGCTTCCAGGGATTAGCAATCTTTTAGAAATGATTTGCCAAGCTGCTCCCTACTGCTCTCCTTCAAGGATCTCCTTCTGTGCTGTAGATGTCCTTGGAAAGGGTGGCACCTTCAGCCTGGGGGTTACACCTAACCAGCTGTAGCCCTCTGTGTGTCAGAAGAGGGCTACAGCTGGTTAGGAGAGAGGGGCCTGGGAAAGGAGAAAAGGGTCAGGAGGGAGGAAAGGGATGCTTAAGGGAGAGGAGGAAAGCCAAAGAAGATATTGCCCAGGATCAGTTTTAGTTGTTTAAAATCATCCCACCCCTTTACCCAGCCCCCTTGGCACATGTATCAACCCACAGGTTGTAAGGTGGAGGACCACTCTTGCTTTCTAGAAGGAAGTACTAACATTTAAGGTCTCTGAAGTCTGTGCGGGGACTGCCCACGTTTCCAAACTTCAGGTGATGAGTGTGGTCCCTAAATCAGGGAATTTGTGTTGAAGAACAAGCATATGCCTTGTTGAAGAAACTCTCTAAATGTTCAGGAAGCTCACAGTCCTGGCCAGCCTGAATTCCTTGGATGCTCTAGCTGGGCTGTTAAGGCGATGATGAGGGTTTCTGTGTTTTAGAGGTGATGACCCGTTCGGATCTCAGCCGCAGCAGTGCACTGCGCTGGGAAGAATTCAGCCAAGTTGCTTAATCTCTTTCCCTATTACCATAAAAATTTGGAACTGGTGAAGTCTGGGTTCTCTGAGAATTTAACCTTGATTGGATCATAGAAAGTCTCTAAGCTTAACATTCAACTCCCTAAAGGCCAGGAAAGATTCATAAATGTCACAGAGTTAGAGAAAACTTAAATATCTAGTCCTACTCTCTCACTTGGAGATGAGAACGGAGTCCCAGAAGTTAAGACAGGGCAGGTGACTCTCAGGTCAGGGCAAGGAGGAATGGTTTCCCCCGGTTCCACGGCCTTTTTAAAACAACCGTCAAGCTCTGTTACAACTGGCCCTTTGCCCCTCACCAAATGCACTGTAAAGTGCCTGACAATTACTTTTTTAACTGTAGCGTACAGGACAGTTACTACAGCCTTGACATTAAGCTTTTGATTGTCAAGGCCTCCATTTTAAAGACACTCACATCGAATAAACATATTGGCAGCTACACAATGGTCACAGATCCAGCAGCCCCACGAGTTCCCTATTGGAAAGCCCTGGGCGACCGGGGTACCAGACCGCTTGAGGGGCCCCACTTCCCCTTCCGGTGCTCTAATCCCACTTTCATGTTTTAAATTCACCAACAAAGAGCAAACCCGCAAAACCCTAGGCACCCCACCTTGAACCCCAATGCAGGCTCTCTCCCCCGTCTGTGCTCTCTCCTCTCTCTACCTGCAACCTCGCTGTGTGTATCCTCCAGGACCTGTGAGGAATGAACCTTGTTTTTTTACAAAGATTCTTGATGGTTGGTGAAATAAAATTCGTATTTTATGGCAAAATGAGAAAACCTTTAAAGTAAAATTTTCTTCTCCCATTTGGGCTGCGTCCCTCCCCATTAGTGTGTATTGTGCTTCTGTATTAACCAAGCCTCCTTAGGAGATAACCTTCCTTCTTAATCTCATCCAGGGTCACAACTTCTTAGGAAATAATCTTCCTTCTTAATCTTGTAAGGGACCACTATGACCCAAGACTCACTGCTCGCTTTGTATATGTAGGTCTGTAAACTGTCAATAATGCATCATCACTTGACATATAACCCTTTGTCTCCAAGGCTTGTATAACCATGCTTTGATCTCTAACGGATGGGACAGCCCTTGGAGCTTTCTGAAAGACTGTCTCCCAGGTTATACTCCTCAGGTTGGCTCAACTAAAAGCTCCCATTTCTTTCTTAGATCAACTCTTGATTAATTTTTTTGTCAACATGGTTGTTGCTGAAGTGTGTCTGGTGATCATAAGAACCACAAGGGCCGGTCCGACCACAACACTGGCTCCACAGGGGAAACACCTGTAGGGGCTGCCCCACGTAGCACAGACCCAGGTGAGGGCCCCAGGCGTTCCTAGCTGACAGCACCACCGTGGACAGGCTGAGACCACCAGGAAACACCACCCCAACCTTGATTTCTTACATTCTTAATAACATGTTCAGAACTAAGGGGAAAGTCTGGCATTGGGAGCTTGGCACCCACTCTGAGAGGACTAAAGAGAAGGAGTCAGCATTTTCACTGAGCTTCATTTGACATTGAGAGTACTCACCAACCACACCCTCTATCTGCACACCCCAAACCATTAAGTACAGAGCTGCCGTGGAGGAGAAAGGGGGAAAGAAAAGCAATGGGCAGGGAAACGGGAGTTAGTGGTGGCAGAGAAAGGACAGAGGTTCTTTTTAAGAGGCTTCTCTTTTTCTGGAATCTCCATACAGTGCTGAGTACTGAGATCATCAGCCAGGGTCAGCTGGGGCCACCATTCACCCTAATCCTAGGCTACTTTTATCCTCAAGGCTCTCAGAGCTGAGAAGGTGTGAGCTTCATTGTTAACTCTATTCCAGAAAATGAGACCAGCCGGGCTCCACCGACTCCCCTGGGCTGCCAGCCTCTGTAGCAGGGGAAGGACCTATCTGCTGAATTAGTACTCCCCTCAGAGCCCTGGGATTTCTCTGGTGAAAAGCAACTATTGGAAATTCATGGAAGGGAATCATGAAAAACAGTCACTTCGGTGAGGCTGTGTCCATTTCAGAGTCTTCCAGATTTCCCTAACTCAACTGGTGCTTCACTTTCTAAATTCCATGAATCCATAATCTTTCTCAGAAACCATATTTTATTTGTTTCTTACCTTTTGTTGTTGTTGTTGCTGGTTTTTAGAAGGAAATGCTTTTGTAGAAAAGCAATACTCAGATTTCGAACCACCTGATCTATATCACTCCAAGACAGATTCAGGTTACCTAAATCTCCAGTCCTCCCATTTGCCGACATTTACTCTGTATTTTTCCAGATTATAGGATTTGAGCACATCACCAATAACATCTTCCTCTGAGTGTGTTTCAGCCCCTTTGCTGAGCTATGACTTATCCAAAGAATTCCAAATGATTATCCACAACTTCGCCCACTCATTAGAGGAAGGAGAGTTCAGATGCATTGCTGATGAGAATATCAGCATATATGCTTGAAAAACTTATCTCAGGTTATGAAAAAGCATTGTCTTCCTTTGTGTACAGGAGCTAGAAATGTATTAATATTATTCTCTAAGTAAATTTTCTATTATTCCTATCTAATTAGTATTTTTGGAAGATGAAATAATAAAAATAATGTTACTTGGTTACAGTTTGCTGAAAAAAAGAAAGGTAGGAAAGAAGGAATGAAGAGAAAGAGGGAGGGAGGAAAGGAGGCTATTTAGTTTATATGCCATATGTAAAACATAAGTGCTCTATTTCACAGACAAGGATTACATTTTGCACTCCAGCTACAATTTTATCCACTCTAATTTAGGAACATTTTCCTTTGAAAACAGAACGAACCCCTGAATGTAATCCCTTTCTTGGTCATTTTATTTTACAAGGTGCCAGTACGGGAAAAGCCCACCAGCAGTGAGGACGGGAGCCCGGCGTGTGGAGCCCAGGTTTCCCTTGCCGGGAACTCCGTGGTAACTAACAGAACGCTGAAGGGATCACCTCTAGCTGCAGGGCCAGATTCTGGTGGCGATTCAGAGGTTCCTTCCCCCTGCTCTCTCTCTGAACAGACACTAAAGATAACAGAAGCAGAGCAGGAAGTGGCTATGATAACAAAGCTGAGCTCTGGCTTTCCCCTGGCTTTGGCAGCCAAAATCACTGGACTCCTGTGGTATCAAGCCTCAGCGAGGAAACTCACAGGATAAAGTAGAGTCATCTTAATCATTTTTAGACTGACAGGTCAGAAAGGGTAAAGAAACCAGCTGCTGTGTCTGTTTCATCTGCTCAGCTGTTCATCTGAAAACCTCTGTGCTGTGATCTTTAATTTCCTTTAACAATCATAGTTTTCACTTACCAATTAATACTAAAAAAGAGTAAAAGAGAGGTATAAATACTTATTCTACAGAATTTTGTATTCCAAATCATGTCCACCATGTTAAGAAAAGGAAAATATCCATTTTCAATGCCATTATTCAGCAGCAGATCCCCACCAGTTAGAGAAACTATTCTTTTAAATGTCTTTATGATGTAAAGCTTCAATAACAACTCATGAGTAGGCAAAAGTTTGCTATTTATTTAATCTTGGAAGAACACTGAAAGAAAAAGGCAGGGAATGTAGGCAGTGTGGAAAAACTCTCCTTTACGTAGCTGGCCACATGTGCCTTTAAGAGCTGCAGAGAAAACTGGCTGGGGCTAAGGTTACATATTTCTGTTCAGTAAGGGTATCCATGGTGGTAACTCTCATGGTGACGGTAGTCATCCTGGTAACCATCCTGGTATCCTTGGTGGTAACTATGGTAACCATAGCCTGCATACTCATCTTCTGGGCAGCGCATCCCCAGGGACTGCTGAATGGCCATTTCCTGTCTCCGGAGTTGCATTGAATCAATTAAATCATACACAATCACCATGGACCACATTGGGGAAGGATACCAGGATTTCACATTTCCATCTTTTCCGACTAGAAGCATGGAGAAGTACTCTGGGCTCACTTGAAAATAGTTACGTATGTCTTTCACCAAATGGGCTGGTACGTCTTCTCGTTCCACAACAGAGCTCCCTAGAATAGGATTAGAAATGTTGTTAGTGAATTAAAGAGGCAGCACTCAGCAAAGCATCAAAGTGAGAAGAAACAGAAATCTGTATTCACGAGAATAGAGAGAGGGCCCAGGAATCTGTTCTTTTTAGCTCAAAAATCCAATTAAAGTTTGATGGTTTTTCTACTAGAAATTAAATGTTCCTGCCATTATGCAACATTGTTAGTGTCAAACTTTGGGGCACATGATGTCTCTTTATGGGAATATTACAAAATGTAAGAACAGTCCCTTCATTTAATCCTGGCAAGATTAATTTCTTTAAAATTTGTCACTAATAAAGATTACATTGTTAATATTTTTAAGTTTATTTCCAATTAGCTTAGTTTCTTCTTTGCAATTACCGTTTTCCTTTTGATGCTGTTGTCTTTATAACAAAAACCTTATTTCATTGTCAAAGGTGAGAAATACCAATTACCTAAGAGCTGGATGAATGTTTTTAAACTATTATGATTAGTAAAAAGAAGAAAGGGGAGGGGAAAGGGTGCTGAGACTTCCTGGGTGCCCGCTGTCTCCAGCATTGTGCCAGGGACTTTACACACATTATCTCAGGCAAAGAGCTTGGTCTTGGACGGAAGGACTGGACTTCCTTTCTGAAACCTTTAGTCACAGGTCATTTTCTTTTAGCTTCTCTGAGCCTCTCAGTCTATGTCCTCATCTGTTGAAAGGGAATCAGTGAGATATGACCTTTGTGCCTCATAAAACTATTGTGAGAATTAAATGAGATAATATAGATGAAAGTGCTTTGCAAACAGATAAAGCTCTATGCAGACAAAAAAGAATTACAGATTTCAATCAAGAAAATGGATACTTTTGCTGTCACTTAGCAATGAGTTTATGTTAAAAACAATATTAGTGCTTGTGCCCCACTTCCCCTCCTGCTACACGCATCCTGTGCACACACACACACACACACATGCACACGCACATGTGAGAACGGAGGATTTAGTGACCTTTCTTCACCTGAGGGGTACACCCGCTGCTTACATACAGCCTAATACAATTTAACTGAATTTATCATAGTTCATACTGTTTTAAGGCAACAATACTTTACCATTAATCGGAAACAGTTCTAAAACGCCCCCTATTTCCTCTCCGACACCTAAAAGCTTCAAAATGGTTATGTGGCGCAGACCTGAAAGAAAAAAGGAAAGTCGTAGAATTCGTTAAGTCCTCCTTCCAAAGACTGGACGTCTGAAAGTTAAAATTTTCTAAGTTTAAAAAGAACATAGACCATAACCTGATCAGGTAAAATAATTCATTTTTAAGTTTTTCTATTAAAAAAGTATTTAAATACTTATAAAACCTTGAAAAAGACCAAGTGCAGATTTTAGGATTAACAGCAGGGTCAGCTGTGGTTTTGTTTTGTTTTTGTAGGTTAAAATAGAAGAATTCGCTCTTTAAACTGGGATTCTCACTCTGTCAAATGACAAAACAAAAATAAAGCAATTGGAGCTTTAAAATATCTGAGATGATCTAAGCTCATTAGTGTCCCCCTCCAAAAAAAAAGTCATGCCTGAAGTTGTAACAGTTAACATGGGGAGAATTTTTAACTTTCTCTCAGAAGAAAGACCATAGACCCCGGCCATCGTGATTGTTTAAGAAATCGTTCAGGCTTTTTCAAACAAAAGGCTCTGGGTTTAAAGGACAGGTTCTTATCACTTATTTAAAAGACTCAAAGGGGTAGCACTCAGGCAGGCACGGCTTGCTTCCCACCCTCAGCTAAAGTTTCAGGAAAGGAGAGAAAGTCATGCCTTGGTAGCTTGTTGGAATTCTTTTGAAGACGCAGCGCACGTGAGGGGATTCAGAAGAAAGAACACAGGAGGACAAGGGGGCTGTCGATTCATCCTGTCAAGGTTGCATGGTTTAGACAAAATCCCAGCCTAGTCACACTAATAGCTTGGAACCAATAAATATGAATGTTGATGGTGCTGATTGTCCAGGGCAGAAAACTGAAAGCAGCCATGGGAGGCTCTTTTAAGGAAAAGCTGAAATCCAGGCAAAATGCTATTCCAAAAAATTGTTATGGCCTTTACTCTTCTCCCAGAGAAGGGAAGCATTTCTGTTCTACATTTAATTTTTCCTGGAAAACATGACTTGCTCACATTTCCTGTCTATCACAAAAGAGTTTGACTGAGGTTCTGTGTTGCAGATACATAGAATGAAACCCCACCTAATAGCTGCTGCAAAGATGTCTTTAGAAAATGATTAACAAACCATAATTTTATTTATATTCTTATAGTGGAGAGTCATTAAATTCTTTAAGAACTTCTGTCTTATACAGAACTGTTGGTAGCTATGAATAATTTAAATTATGCTTAAGAATACTGGCACAACCAAATCTTACATATGTTGATATAAAGCCATAAAGCATTAACCTTGACAATAGGGGTGTAAATAAAAATTCACAAATTTTCTAATTGTTCTTACTGTTATGAGCTTGTTTTCTGCCTTCTTTTGAGTTATTATTTCACATCTTAAAACTGAAATGTATTTATAATTTACAGTACTGGGTCATAGCAAGGGCCCAGGCTCTGTTAATGCTTTTTAAAACTTATACCACCACCCCACCTTTTATAAATCAAGCACAGTTTTATAACTAATAAATGATTCTTCTTCCTGATAGAAGTATCAAAATAATACATTCACCTATGTTCCAAATATGAATTTGTTAATCTGTGGCCCCTAGCTACTTCACTCTCCCTGCCCCATGGCTCTTTCAAAATTCTTCCTCTGCGGAGGTGTATCTTAAATGAGATTCAGTGGTGATTTCCACTTTTGAAACTGCCATTATCTCTTTGGTCCACCATTGAACTTAGTAGTAAGTTCCCAATATTATGCATTTCCTTTTTATATGTCCATATTCAAAATGATGTTAGCTCTTTCAGGCCAGTGGGATTACAATGTTTGGTAAAGAAAGCATACATTAGTTTTCAAAACATTGAGCAGTTCACTACAAGTAGCGATAATAATAATAAACTGCAGTTCTCTTTGACCTGCTTGTCTTAAAACATAAGGTTCTGTTTACCAGGTCCTACTGTCTTTTTGGTGCCCAATTAGAGATCAAAATCCTTTCTAGGAGAATGGCAGTATGTGCTTCAGTTCCTACATTAACTTCCAAAGCCATTCCTGTTTTACAAAAGATGTTTAATCTATGGAGAAGGACTCAGTGTTGACACCTAAGTATGACCTAAGTAAAGAATGATACCTGAGTTTTATGATCTTGAGGCAAATTTTTAAAAGATAAACAAGAAGACACATGATACAGATCACTGCAAGTGAAGCAGCAGGTATTTTCAAACACTTCAGTAAAGAATCTGAGGGGGCAGAATATTGAGGGAGAAAAAAAAAAAAAAACCAGACCCCAGTTGACTAGGGCTCCAGTCTGAAAGCAACTTTATACCCAGTATAATTGAGTAAGTGTCTGGGAATCTCCAGTCTGGGCTGGGGAGTATTTGGATGACCTAAGCTGCTCTGTTCCATTTTAGAATTGACCAGGAAGAGACTGGTGTGGGAGGGCAGTGATGACGAGGCTGCCAGCTCACCAAAATTGCATGCCTGACCACTGAGGGCAGAGAGCTGCTGTGAATAGGCCCAGTCTTCATCATTAGGAGCAGAGATCACCAGCAACCGCCTCCTCCATCGGAACCTGGAAGAGAAGCAGAAGCTGCAATTACTGCTTCAAATAATAGAGGCCAGTGTGGAAAAGCAGAGTAACTTTGGCTGTCATTTTCTTTCTTGCACCCAGAATAAAAAACTGTGACCCTTAGAAATATTCCATAGTTCCTCAAAGCCCAATATTAAACTGTATCACCACCTTTCTTGCATTTTTTCTCTTGTAACTTCACCATCTGCCCACTGTGGCATTTGCATGATGCGTCAGGCATGAGTCTGCTCACCATCCCTGATGAGGTCACCGAGGGGGAGACGAAGTTCTCAGATACAGTGAAAAATGGCCAATATTGGATGTTAAATGGTAGCCACAAAAATAAGGGAATTAGAAGACAACCGGAAAAAACTCAAGTTCTGGTGGAGTCCCTAGGGTTTGGGGGAGGGGTACTTAAGAAATGAATATATGGATAGGAAACAGCACAGGAAAAAAAAAAAAACCTGATAAATTTTAAGTAGGTGACAGTGACAAGAAGAAGGAAAATGGGAAAGTGTCTCAAAGGGTTAAGGAGGGTTCCTGGAAAAACAAGGCCCTACGTAACTTCCTCAATAGCCAGTGGTTCTCCCAGGAGCAAATGCTCGATCTAAAATATACGCTCACCTCACAGCAAGAACCACCATTCACAGAGCACCCCTATGAAGTAGAATGGGGCTAAAACTTGAGCCATAGGATCTTAGAATGTATAGTAACCTTGTTTCTGCTCTCACAGCTCCCGCACAGCAGGGCAGTAGAAAGAGCTTTTGCCTTATAGCAGGGAAAGTTGGTCCATGTTTTGTCACTGCTTCTTTTGGGGTTCCTTGAGCATGTCACTCAATTTATCTAAGTTTTCCCTTAGCTCTAGAGCCAAAAAGCACATCTACTTCAAGGAGGTGTTATAAGAATTAAACTCTAAAACCCATCACTGTAATTTATCCATGTGATGGCATGGATATAGATCATGTTTAAACCTGCAGGCTTCTAGATTGAGAACTCTGTCCTACAAATGGATAAAGTCCATTAACATTTGTCTACTAACAGACCTTGGACATTATCTATCATGATGCCATGCGGTAACCAATTTAATCCTTATGTTTGTGTATCATTTTATAGCTCACATTCATCTATACAATATGCATTCCTGCTCACTAGAGTTCAAGGAAGGCTTGACTTAATTTCCCCATTTTACAGATAACAAAATGAGGCTCAGATAAGGGAGGCAACTTGACTAAGTTGAGTAAATCTAATAGATGGGACCAAAGTACAGATTTCTCTGACTCCTGGGCCAGTGCTTTCCTTCATCCACTACTTGCAGAGGTGCTGATTCTTGGCTGGTGCTGTCAGGGTCCCTAAGAGGGTAGGAAGGAGAGAGGGGTTGCATCCAAGAGGCAAGTGAGTATAGCTGTTTCAAGTTCCACCCTCGCTGAAGAAGGGGTTTTGCTTTCTGCCTTCCGTGCTGGTGACTGCGGGATGTTAGTGCGCTCACTGAGCTGGAAGCCAGTCGATTTTATTCACGGCTTCCCTCCCTGTGCCCCTTCTAGCCTCAGAGTGAACATGAAGAGTTTTCAGTCCCAAAGAAAATGGCCTCTTGGGGGAATAGTGGTTTGGGTGAATGAGAGAAAATGATAGTCTGATGAAATCCAACCTCTGAATGGACGCCTGTAGCAAGGCTCGCCAAGAATTGCTTGCTGTGACATTACGTTCACTTCCTCTGCTTGTTTTTCTTCAAAGGGAAAGAAAAACGAAAATCCCCACTGAGGATAGGAAGATGAATGTGTTTGGCACAAAGGAGGGAAGAGGAGGGTCTGAGACTGTCCGAGGCTTCGTGGGAAAGGGAACAGTGACTGCTGTCGGATCACAAAAAACAGTCTCCCGCACTTTCCCTGCTTCCTTAGGAGGCATGCCAGACCAGCGCTGGCCCCGCAGCCCGCACCCAAGCCAGGCCAGCCTTTCTGGCCCCACGCAGAGCTGCAGGGGATCTTGGAGGGAGCTATTTTGGGTGAGGTATATTTTGGCCTGTTTATCTACGCACCACTGAATACTGTCAGGTTGGAGAGGGATGGAAACTGAGGCTCCCTGTCACAGACACAGCCAAGAGAAGGTCATTTCCCCTAAGTAATGTTCTGTGTCCCACAGACCTTCACATTAAGATACAAGTCAGCATGAAAGGAGCTAACCTCTGTGGGAAGTAACAAGAGGTGTGACTGTGGCCCCAGATCCTTATTTTGGACAAATTGTTTTTCTGTTACTTTAGCTTGTCAGTAAATAAAAATTCCACAAGCTAGGCATGTGTTTGCTTCTCTTAACTGGCATTCCCAAATTACTGTGCATTTGCCCAGTCTTTGGGGCTTCTGTCTCAGAGAAAGGTAATTATAGCCTGAACCAGATCAGTGTCGCTAAAGACCAGACCGGCTTCAGAGTCTGGTCAGCTGAAACCAGGCTGTACATTCAGCAAATTTCAAGGAAAATTCCCATTTGGCTACTAGTTTATTTATAGAACTGTTATTTTAAAAAAAAATTCTTTTCAGTTCTCTTATCCTGGGTTTCGATTCTGAAGGTGTTAATCTCCTCCTGTCTCTTTTGATGACATCTCCTCCTGTCTCTCTTTTGATGACAAAAGTTCTCTAAGACCTGAATAACTGGCCTTTGTACTAATAGCCAGTATTTATTGATTACTTCTTTGTGCTAAATTCTGGGCCATCATTACCTTTAGTACTGAATTTACCTTTTATAACAATCTTAAGACTGAATAAACTTACTAGCCCCATTTTGCAAATGAAAAAACTAAAGCGCAAAGAGATCAAGCAATTAGCCCAAGGTCACACAGCTAATACGTGGAGAAACCAGGAATCCAGTTCAGGGCTGCCTTGCTCGTGCCTGTAAGTAATATGTTGTTTCAGTTTAATTTTTAAGATCAGAGATCATTACCAGCGCAATGATTTCATGAGTTGTGACCACAAGTCAGAACAGCCATAGGACATCTAAATTACAGTTACATGCCACTCTGGATAGTCATTAAGAATGTATGCTCCTGAAATAGCAATGAATATAAGAGCCCATAAGGCTCTTACATTAGATGGAAAAATATATTTATATATCAAAGGGCCCTATCCAGTTCAAAAGACTTTAGATGCAAAATATGTATCATGTCTGAAGGATCAAAGAAAATACAAATTCAAATCAGTGAGCAACCTGAATAAGCACTGCAAGCTCTGTGAGTGAACAGAAGTGAGATCATGTCAGCTTTCCCTTTCAAGTTCTGAAGCCCATGACACTGTGGTAATAAAAAGACACTCTGCCTGGAAATAGTGAGAATAATCCCTCAGAATGTCTGTACTTGCAGGTCTCATGGCTGGCCCCAATCCTTGGTTATAAATAATATCAATGAACTGGATGGTAACGGTCTGCTTTAGAGACAGGGTAATCTGAGTTTAACGGGTTGGTTCAGTAGGTATGCATCTTTTTAGTCCGGGAAGGTTGAGAATTAAGGAGAAGTTTGCAAAGAATCGAAATCATAGTAATAACACACATTTTGAAGAAGGATACTGGTTTTCTTTATATAATTTATGTTCTTGTGAAACTTAAAACTTGCTTTAATAAAATGACAGCCTTGAGACTCCAAATTAGAATGTATAATTAACTGGTTTAGATGTATGGTTTTGAGTTGAAATCTTACTAAGTATATGCAGTTATTGAAATATCTGAGAAAACTTTAGATTCACTGTATTTACAAGATTAATTTATTAAACTTACGGATCATTTAAGTACCCAGAAAAGTTTTGCTTGTTTATTTCAAGCAACCGAAAGAAACGTATTAAATGAAAAATGGCTATTTGGCATAATGATATTTAATTACTGAGTCTGTAAGTGAGATCAAACATTATTCAAAGCCCCTTAAAAGTGAGAGCTAAAATTTTCTAGGTTACATATAGAATAATAAAATTTTAAAGCCTAACTTAAAGGTTTAAGAGAAAACTAAGGTCTTGAATTTATAACTTGGATGTATTTAACACTAATTATTAAAATCAAAAGTAAACATCTAAAGAATCTTTTCTGCTTGGAAAAAAAAGGAGAGAAAAGTAAAAGAAGTGAAGAGGAGGAAAGGGGTGGGGAGGGAAAGGAGGGGAAGAAGGAACCCCAAGGGCAACAGGCTCTTATCATCGATAGTCTACATCACTGTTGTCAGAGGGACGGCCTTGCATTAGAAGTCGGTTTTTCGTGCCCCAGGACTGGAGAAGGTGCAATCTGCCCAGAAGCACCCTAGAGCCCTTTCTCAGTCAAGAGCATGGCCTTCAGTCTTCAAGGAGGCATGTACCTTTCATCTCCACTCCAGATCCTGCACTGCACTGAAAATTTGGGTGAAGGAAGAACTTCAGTTCCTTTCCGCTCTGAAATCCTGTGATTTGGGGGTATCTCTCTTCACTTCAAACTCTGGGCCTCTGGGTTCCCACTAAAAATAATTCACGTTATATTTTCAAAAAGAGTGTTAGATAAGAATGTAGACTTTGGGACCCAGATTATCCCAGGACCACTAAGTTCCAGAACTGACACCAGCTCAGTGACGACAGAAAGTTATTTAATCTCCATTAGCCTCACCTATCTTGTCTGCAACACAACAGGAGCTGCAGTATTTAGATCACGGGATTGTTGTGAAGATTAAACTCAGGAGGGAAGATGAAGTGGTTGGCACAGAGGTGAACTCACAAAAGATGATTACAGCAGCCTTGGGATGGAGGTAAGGCTACTCTCTACCCCTATTCTCAGGGGTGAGAGATTTTTAAAGCAAGTTAGTTGAGAAGCACAGAGGGAACATACCTAGGAAATTGCAAACTGAAAACCTGGGTGAATGGTAAGTCCTAATGAAACAGGAAGAAAGGGGACAGGGCACAGCCATTCAAAGAATGACAGCAATTAACACCAAAAAATGATGGAAGATTCAACTCCCAGTAGGGCTTGAGGCTCCAGATGGGAGACTTGACTTCTAGTATATCTTGAGTTTCATTATATGCTCATTGTAATACATCAACGTGGTAAATGACACTCCCACAGGCGCCATGACAGCTTCGAGGTTGACCATAAAAGGTCAAAGAGTGGGCGGTGGCCCAGTTCCTGGGAATCCCAGTCCCTTCCCCAGGGTAGTTGGAATGGTCCTCCCACTTGTTGGCATGTGAAGCTACTATAAAAACTGGCAACATTGTGCCTGGCAGCCTCTCTCGCTCCCTTGTCTTTGGAGACGGCCTGCACTCTGTCTATGGAGTGTGTGCCTACTTTTACTTTAACCTGAGCATCCAACCCCAACACCGCGTGGCCTTTCTCTTGCCTTCTGAAACAGCCTACACTCTATGTAGTATGTATCTCTCTAAATAAATCTATCTTTACTCTGTTGTAGCTGGCTCTTAAATTCTTTCCTGCGCAAAGCCAAAGACCCATACTTGGCGAGGCACATCCCATGGACTCACTTGGGACCTAGGACATGGCCCTCCTCTCGCCCCATGCTCATTTTTCCGATATCACTATGCTCTTTACACATTATGATGTTATCTCCTAAGAGACCCAAGCCTCCCGAATCTAGAGGAATTCAGATTATCCGTTTACTAAAATCATGGAATTCTTGACATTGGGGGTGAAATTTCTGCAGCTTTGTACTTCCTAAGGTCCCAAAGATTTGTAGAATTTTCATCCAACATGGGGGATAGGACGGAGAAGGGAAGAAGTAGGGTGATTTTTTTTTTTCTTTTCCTTGTGTGTATGTACCAAAGTTTCCCTACAGTGGTTTTCAACAAACCACACTCCCCAAGGAATCAGGGACCTGAGTCAAGAGAATTTCTCCTCTTAAGGACTTAGTGGAGCTTTTGTTGGTCTCTGCAGTTGGAAGGAAGCAGAAAATCAAGCACAGTGTTCCAAATTCTGTTTGGAACTAGAAGGGACCTAATAAATATATGAAAAAAAAATACTGTATATAAAGCCTTCCAAATTGACTGGCTGAAAAAATTAACCCTCACAAGAGGTCAGAATTCTGTGTCTGTGCCAAAAAAGGAACAGAAAAGGGAGAGAAGACCTATCCAAAGCTACCAAATCAACAATCCAGCCTGGAGCTGACCCCAGCCAGCCATGCAACTAGAGCCACTTCCAACAGGACCAGACTAAGCCAAGTGGCCAGAGTGCCCGGAAGCAGACAGACCTCTCATCAGGGAAGCTGACTCGGCACACATTTGTCTGCTCTGAGTTTCTGGGGGTTCTCATTAGCTCACTCAAAACACACTCCTGCCTGCCTCCTGGAGGTCTCCAAAGTGATGTACCTGGACAGGAAGTTCTCCAGTGACTGCTTCTTGTCTTCTTTGCAAACAATGCCTTCCTTCTTCTGCTTTTCCATGTCTTTGATTCGGGACTGGAAAGTATCGATCAAATCGAACACAGACTTCATTGCTATAGGCACCTCATAATATTGCTGTTGAGGAATAAATAGAAAGTATAATATATAAAGGTGTTTCTTCCCTCGGCCCAGAGGATAGGGAGCTTGGGGGAATTCAGGTGAGCTCCAGGGAAGCCAGAGCCTAGAGGGCTCACTGATTTACAAACTCTCTCCTGCAACAGTACCTCCGCTGATGTTTTGAGTTCTGAATCCATTAAACAACTGCCTTTCCCTTCCATGAGGATTTCTTCTTAACTTCACTCTTTTTATTGGAAAAGGTTTATGCCTTCCTCACCACACATGTCCTCGGCTCACTTTCCTACCTCTGAGACTAAGCCGGTTCCTGATCACTACACAACCAGAGAGAAAGTGAGCAGCAGTGTACCTAGCACAAGAGACTAATGAAATAACACATTAGAGTATCCGACCTGAACAACAGGGGCTTGTTCTGTGGTGATCAGGAATCTACGTAAACACTCTGTGATTCCCAGAGACTATTTTATTGAATAAGCATCACTTAAAATTAGATCCTATTTGCTTATGTATTCTCAGTAAAAATCTGGGATCAGACTTAAGGATAATGAAATCCAGTTTCCTGGATCAAAGCTGTCTGGACTTAACAACAGTAACCTGAGATGGATTTGGGGGCTGGCTGAGCATAATCAGCATAATCTAGAGAGAGAAGCCTGGACATGGCTTAGAGCTATGCCCTCAATGGGAATTTAGTTAAGTCATCAAATGTGAAAGCTGGCAGAGACCTTAGGGATCATCTAGTCCAACCTCTCACATTAAAGGTGCCACAACACAACCGTGGAATCAGTTGGTGAAGGGAAATCTCTTCAGGTTCAGAAAAATACTGCAGGTTGAATCAGCTAGTCCAACAGGCCAGGCAGCCTTTTTCCTATGGATTTTCATGTAAGCACAGCATACTATCATGCTTGGTATGTAGTATTCGTGGTGTATTACAATGGTTAAAACAGTGGGCTTTGGAGCCAAGCTGCATGGGTATGAAGTCCAGCATTAACTGGGAAAGTTGCTTAACTACTCTGAGTCTCTGTTTGTCCTCTGTGAAACAAAGATAATAATTGTTATTTATCTTAGAGGTTTGAGATAAGGATTGTAAATATTTGAGGTGAGTGCCTGGTCTAAGGAAAGCACTCAATAAAGTTAGTTATTATTGTTACAACTACATGGCACAGTTTTTCATGGTTCAGAATCTTTGTCCCTATCATAGGAAGAAAGTAGGTGTAAAACCCTGCTATATTGTCCATGTTGGATCTGGAGATTATCTTCAAGACCCTTCCAAAGGAGGCCTATCTGGCTTTCCTGAAAACAGAAGCCAAACACTCTTCACCTTTTATTCCCAGGGCCTGGTACATCACAGCTATTCAATAAGTGTCTGATGAATGCATGACATTGATGTTACAGAAGAATTTAGTTTCAGCCAAGTTGCTGGACCGTAGGGAGTAATCCAACCCAATATTTTCCATAGACCACATGTCTACACACAAATGCTACAGAACAGTGTAGACTATTTGGAAAATAATTTGTGCTTACTCATATGTCTAATAGAGTCATTGACAAAAAGATGAGTTGCTCTTCTAAGGAGTGAGACCGCATCATCCGAAACAGGAACCCATACCTTGACTCTCAGGTCCACATCCGTGAGCACCATGAAGAAGTCATTATAGGTCATTCCATACTCCTTCCTCAGCTCGCTGATGAGATGCTGGTCTACCAAGTCCTCATCATCCACCACACGCATAGGTTTTTCATTATCTTAAGGCAAATGAAATGTGAATAAATATGGGTGTGAAAAAATAGAAATCAGTGGGAAATGAAGGAGTGGAGGCTCTGAGCTTTCATCCCAGTTAATTAGAACAGTTTTCGTTAGTTGCACATATTGACTAACATTTTGTTTGAACAAAAGTTTACAAATGAATCAATAAGTATAGAAACAAATGAATAAATGAACTCATTTTGAAAGTCACTCTTCCAAAGACAATCAACCCTAGTTCTGCCCACCCTGGTCTTGTGAATCAGAAGAAGCAACGTGGGAGTTAGGCTGCTGAGTCATCCCTGGAAGAAAACAGCCAGCTCATCCTGGGAATGAGCCACCACCCTAACCCACCAGGGAACCAGACCCAGATACTTTGGTTAAGTTTTATTTCATTTTAAAATTTATTTTAGCATGAATTATTTATTTGGTTAAGTCTAAAATCTGTGCCTGTTCCTCCTTTTTCTTATAGAATCACTTTGGGACTCAGTGAAGTATGTATGCCGTTGCTATAGAGAGAAATAAAAAGGTCCATGTTCAAATCTGGTCAATGTGGCACCAAAAAAAAGTCAAGCTACTCAAAATACAAATGTTGTAAGTGAATACAATTTCAAGCAAAGAGTTACTGAATTTATGGAAGTTTTTAATGTTATGTATTCTTTCAAATATCAAGGCCTGAAAATAAAGTATTATAATTCTGAATGGTCCCTGAAGATATCACTGGATTAATGCAAAGCATGAACATGGTAACTACCATATCTGGAAAGCTTTTTTGGAAATGATAGGACAGCTTTATTTACTTCTTCCCTCCAATACAGGTCACAGTGTTTCCTTCAACCCTACTACAATTTTTGACTGCAAAGTAATCCCCTGTATGTTTCAAAAATGTGCAAAAGTTAAAATTAGAAAATATGTGATAATAGATCTATTACAGAAGGAAATCCACCAGTCATCATCAACATTGCTGCTCAGCGAATAGCACTGCAGTAGAAACATCCACAACCTGCAGATACAGAGGTTACACAGCTTGAGTACCACAGAATATGACTTTTTTATTGATAAAAAGGGGGCAGTTACAACTTAACTATTACTCTGGATAATTTGATTAGGATTGTTGAAAGAATATGAACAAGGAGCTTGATTCTCTCAAACAGATCAGAATGAGGGGGAAGAATCTGTTTTCTTCTCCCGAATCATAACAGTTCTTCATGGACGTGGCCAAAGGCATGAAGAGCATATATGTGACGACCAAGTATTATCTGCAAAATAAATATTGATATGCCATATACACATAAACTATTTTAAATGTACATTTTTTGCTGTCATTAATGAAATATAAATTAATTTAAAAGAATTACTAGATTCATGCTGTTGGTTTTGTTCAGTATATCTCATTGAATAAAAACAGCAATTTGCAGAATAAAATGCATTTTATGACTCTAGTCTTGGTTAAAAGAAAATAAAGCAAAAGAAAATACGTCCATACGGGAAAATGCATAGAAAAAAGTCCAGGACATACAGCTGATAACAATGGCTGCCTCTGGGGAGTGGGAAGAGGTGAGGTGGAAACTTTCACTGTTTACTCCATGTAAGTCTACATTATTTAAATCTTAACAAGGAGTATATTTTACTTTGTAGTTAATAATAATACAGGAAATCATTAAAAAACTGATTTGTAAATATCCTTAACAACTAATATTCTGATTCTGACTTTACAAATCAGATTTTATCTCAAACTTAGAATTGCTATTTTCAATTCTTAACATACATTCATTTTTGCTTTTGTTCATTCAACAAAATATTTGCTGAATATTGTCCTAAGCTGATTCTGTGCTGGGTGCTGGATTTAGAGATAAGTAACGTGGACAGAGTTCAAGTTCCTAATTACAGTCGGAATTAGACATTAACATCTACCTAACAGGTAAAGACACAAAAACCATTGAACGGCTGAGATAAGAGGAAATTGGAGATTGTAGTAGATTTCAGAAATGGTCCCGATTCTCCACCCTTGCCTGTGTTTACACTCTGCCCAGTAACTGCACCTCCCTGTTATGGCAGATGGGTTGAACTGTCCTGCCTTTTGATTCTGAGCCCATCTATACTGCTTTCCTTGGCCAGGGTTCGCCAATGTTTGAAAAAGTGACACAAACAGAAGCCAGAAATGGGCCGGTACATGTACGATTACTCTTGCCTCTGCCATGGCCGTGAGACTACGTCCATACCAGCCTTCTGAAGGATAAGTCAAGCCAAGTGACTCTGGTGTCCTCCCAGCCGGGGCTACCCCAGGTTAACCAACAGCCAGTTGACCCCTAACATATGTGCAGGCCCAGCCAAGATCAGCAGAAGTACCTAGCCCACAGACAGCTGACTGCAAACACGCGAGCAAGCCTAGCCAAGCCAAGCCTAGCCAAGCCAAGCCCGGATCGGCTGAACTTTTCAGACTTGTGACTAAGTGAATGTTTAATGTCATATGCCACTGAGGTGTGTGGGTCTTTATTACATAGCCTTCTAGTGGCAATAGATAACTGACACAGACACCATCTGTCCCAACCCAGTCACATAATTGAGGATGAAACTAAGACTGCAGTGGGCACTCTGGTGTGTTGCCCAGATCCCACTTTCACAACTAAGGCTGCTATGAATGTCAGCAGCTGAATTCCTCTCTGAAAATTATTCTTAGAAAAGAGCTGCCTCTCCCCTAACTCACCCTCACAAGGACACAGCCCAGATTCAGTGGTTGCTGCGGTGAGGGAAGGTGTAGGTATAAAAGGGATCCCCCTTGCCTCAAAGAGAGCAACTCTGAAGAGTCAGTGGCATTACAATTCAAATTCTCCCTCTGCCGTCCTGTGTCCATCACCCCTCATAGGCATTATTCCCCAGAATACGCTTCACTAACCTCTCGCATGCAAATCTCAGGGTCTCAGAGTCTGTTTCCCAGAGAACCAACTTATCGCGGCGCCACGAAGGGAGCAACTCACTCAAGTTCACGTTGCTAGTTAATAAAAGAGTGAGGGTTGGACTCAGATACTGTGACCTCACTCTCATCCAGTGCTCTCTCTACTTTCACAAAACACATCACACTCAAAGGCAGAGAGGACCCAGGACTATGAGTTAAGCCAAACTTCGTTCTACTAAGATATGGCAGGGGAAGGTGGGGGGACGGTTCACATGCTATTTTCCTTTGGCATTCTGGTCTCTCCAGTGTCATTCACCGTGCTGCACCACCATACCTTAATAAGCTCTGTCCTGGAGTAATGTAAAACATAAATAGAACATATTTATAAGGTATTAAAAATACAACTATCCTATCCAAGAAGTCAGTACCAGCCAAAAATCTCATGGTTGTGCTTTGGATAAATCTGGAGGCGAAGACTCCCGCAGAGGCCGGACTTCTTTTATCTCAAGAATACTCCCAAGATTGCTGAGCGGTCCTTAGTACGTTATTTTAGTTCGGATAATATTAGCCACCTCCAGCGACTTCCTTTTGATTATAAACAGGTAAATTTAAGTGATTTTGTCTTTGATCCACTTGCTCCTATTTTACCCTGTGAATGGGTCATTCACCTGCCTAGCGCCCCGTTGTGGGAGGAGTGACTGGATCACAGGGCTGGGTGGGACCGGCCTGGCCATTCCCGATCACAATGCTGCTGCTCTCTTCCAGCCTTAGAAGGAGCTATTTGTCTTATCTATGAAGAATGTGCCCTGCCAGTTGCTTCTCTGTCCTACAGACTGACTCTACTAAAACTTAAAAGTTATTTAAAATTTATTTGAAAAATATTATTTAGAAATCTTCAGTGACTTCATGTGTTTTATCATATAAAGTTTGAATTCTTTGCCCTAGTATTTGAAATCCTCTAAAATTTGGTGCCAATCTGCATTTCTAGCCCTCTCTTCTTTTCTATCCTATACCCAATCTTCTGCTCTAGACCAAATCGAGCTGCAAATCAGAATCACTTGAGCAATATTTTAAAAACAGATTCCTGGACCCCAACCTCAAACTAGGTCAGTACCTTGGAGTAGGGAGGGGACCTGGGAATCTGAATTTTCATTCTAATTTATTAAGAATACCCATAAATTGAGATTAAAACACTAAAAACAAAGCATAAGCGTTCCTGAAACATAGGAAAAGATGTTCAATCATAAAAAAAAAAGAAATGCAACTCAACACTGCACCACACTGAGATACCATTTTTAACACCACATTGGCTAAAAACATTCACAGGTTTGATCACACACTCTACTGAAGAGGTTTGGGGAGATAGATATTCTTACACATTTCTGTTGCAATTACAATATAATCCAACTTGCATGGACAGAAATCTGATGATATCTACCAAAACTAGATATGTTTTCCATTTAGCCCAACAATCCTCCTTCTCAAAATCTATTGTAAAGATGTACCCACATGCACAGAGTGACATATATACAAGGTCAGTTGTGACATTGTTTATAATAACAATATACTGAAAGCAATCCAAGTGTCCACCAACAAGGGAAGTGGTTAAATAAATTATGGTCGAATCTCACAATGGTTTAATAAAGAATGAGAAAGATCTCTATACACTCATAAGAAAAGATCTCCAGGAAATATATTTAAATGAAAAAGCAAAATGCAAAACAGTATATGTAACATACTATAGTTTGTATTTAAAAAGGAGACCACAGGTATTTACATTTATTTGTGTTTGCAGAAGCATTCAGTGGATAAACAAGGAATTATAAATACTCCTATGGGGGCAGAGACTAATAACATAAAGGTCAGGAATGGGTGTAAGACTTGTCTGTGTATGCCTTTCATGGAACTTAGACTTTAGAAACCAAAAACTATTTTTTTAATTAAATAAAAATGAAAAGTAAAGTCATCACTATAAAAAAAAAAAGTCTATTCAGTTTCAAGTCCCCTCCTTTAAATCCACCCCTTTTTCAAAATTCTCTGACACATACGATACCTTCTGTAATGCCTGTGATTGGAAGAGCTCATCTCCCCACCACATTCTTCAAGCACTTGTTTTGTACATTTGACTGATCAGGTGCTTTTCGCCCCTTGATTGTCAGGGGTTAATCTTGACACTGATACACTTGATGTTGGAGGCAGTGGAATGGGATGACTGGACAGGCTAGGGGATGGCCTCTTTAGCCTCTAGGGCACAGAGTGACTGACAATCAAAGACTGAATAAACAGAGAGAGACACTGCGGGCAGTGTCTGGAAATCTGATCACTCACCCAACCTTGTCTCCCAGCTCAGGGTGGCAGGGTCTAGAGAAGGCAGCTGCCAGGCCTTGTCACCACTGAAGAAAGGAGGAATTGGGGCAAAGGGTCAATTTTTCAGGTGCTCCTGAGGGAAAGCAGCATTTTTTGCATTGTTATGGATCCTGACAGTTGTGAAGTTGTCCATAAAGAACAATTCTCTTCAACAGGATCAAAGACAGAGTATTTTAGGCTAAAATGTATTCTATCATTTTCTCACTCATAGGTTATTTTAGAGATTCACCTATAAATTCCCTACTTATATGAAGAAGGAAGCAACACTTTTCCTGTTGCCACATTCCACTTCCATCAACTTTTCCACCTCCCTTTTTTTCGATTCCCCTCCAATTCTTCTTCCTTCAAAAGAAGCTATCAAAGAACTGCCTTTGCCCCATAAAAATATCCTGTGTTCTAGCCCTTAAAATTTGGTGATCAATACCAGTGTTAAAATACTTTTCATCTCTTAATTTTGCTAAACATATAAATGTAAACATGTATATTCATATGCCTGCTGTGTTTCCCTCCCACTTCTCTTTTCACTCTGCAATAAAGTGTCTTTAGCCAGCAACTTCCTGTAATCTGACACTGTCTATAATCCATCCTCTTAACATAGACACCAATAGTCCTATCTTACAGTAATATAAATATATTTATTGAAGTACAGTCAGTTTACAATGTGTCAGTTTCTGGTGTACAGATAATATTTTAAATATCTCTAACAACTAAGAATGGCTTTAAATGTTAGGTCATTCTAAAGCCGCATGTGTAATATACTCTGGGCTGGTAAAACCAGATGGGCTTATTCTGCACTAGAATTTGCTCAAGCATGAATAACTTCCCTTAGGCTAATGACTAAAATCTTAAAGTAAGTTTCCCAGTGTTTGTACATCCATCATCTATAGTTCAAATACATTTAGCAAGACGGACACGCTGGTGAGTACAGCCCACACTGTAGTTGGATGTGGGCCTCTGCTTTTAAGGCCCAGTAAAAGTCTGGAAGAGTAGAGAGTGCTTGATTTATTTTTAAGAAAAGTTAAGGCCATCTGATAGATTTCCAGCTGAAAATCGGTCAAGGCTGGAGATTGGTTCACTGAGACCACGTCTCATGCCAATTCCTATTTTCTCATGGCCAACTCCCAGACTTGGCTGGAAGTGCCACCGCCTTTCCCATAAGGGTAACCTGGGACATGACACAAGGAGAGAAAGGCCTTCCAGGAATTAGATGAGGAGCAAAATAAAAGGCTCCCCAAATCATGTCCAAGCTGCCACTCAGTGAGTGGCAAACACCCAAATCACAATACCCGATTCCAATAAGGCAGAAAAGAAAACCCCAGTCCTCTACAGCTCAGATTCAATCCAGATGTCTAAAAAACACAGCAGGATTAAAGTTAAAATTTTGCCAAGGCAGTACCAGATGCCTGTAACAGGACCATATAGAGGTTGAGGTAGAAGATACAATGATTTTTCCACACTTCTCTGAAGTCAGGCATGAGAATGCTTGGTGTGAGTTGGTGGGTAACACCTGGAGGAGGAAGGCTTTCACCACCAGCCGGCACCGGTTTCTGCACTGGACTGAGCATCTGCTTCCTCTCTGGACATCTGGATCACAACCAAGCTCACTGGCTCTTGCTATTATTTGAAAATCCAGGAAGCCAAGGGTTGAATCCCAGTTAACCACTGACTCTGTGGCTTTGTGGTATTAGTCTCTTGGGCTTCAGTTTTGTCACCAAGAATAGTAAAGCAGCCTGACCTTCAAGAGCAGTTGTGAGGGTTCACTGTTAACATGGGGTAATCAGCAGAAAGAGATTACAAGTATTTTTCAGTTACAGGTGTTCTAGTCCCTGTGACAGCTCATTGATCTCCAGGTGGCTGCCAGATCAAATCATGGTGATGATGACCACAATAATAGCATTTATTACGTGACAAGTATTTACATACATTATCTTATTAAATCCTCATCATCGCCTGTGAAATAGACATAAATACATTCTAAGCTGACACTTAGGAAGTAACTTGCCCAAGATCACACAACAAACACCTTGGGCCTGTGAATCTGAACCCATTTCTTTGACTCCAGAATATCTTTTGTGTCTGTCTTCCATTTGTATGATTACTATTGTTGCTGGTAATAATGCTCTCTCTCTCTTTTTTTAATCCCTTCCAAACATACACACAGCATAGGGATAAATGTCCACAAACCAATCACTGATCCACAATGACTTACATTGGAAAGGATGCTATTTATTTACCTCTGGAGCTATCTCAGGGTAAGGTGAGCTAGTAACAACAGAGAATGCATAACTGAAACTTCACACCCAAATAAATTTGACAGGCCTGCTGTCCAACATTGTACCTACAGTAAACAATACTGTATCGTGAACCTGAAAATTAGTTAAGAGGGTAGATCTCATGCTAAGTGTTTTTACCACAATGAAAAATGTGATTTAGAAACTAGACTATATTAAAATCAAATTGACATTACATAATTATGACTGACATATTCAATTATACCAAGATCACATAACAGAAAAATCTGTGATATATATCTAAAAATCTGTGAAAAAATGCTATATGTATTGAATTTAAATGTTAACTAATGGGGAAAGTATGTTTTATATTCTTGCAGATGTTTTCAGATGAAATATATTTTATGAAAAATATGCAGAATATGCAAACAGTACAATAAGAAGGATTTTCATTATAGTTGAAACAGCAATTTTAAAAAGCAGAGAATCCATGTAAGAAAAAAAAATTTTTAAAGAAAATTAAACTCTAGAGATGTAATAGTTATAAAAGAAACTGGGTGGGTCAGATCTGGGGCTGCTGACTATGAGGCCTAACTGCTCACAGTAAGTCCTGCAATGTTCCCATGGGAACTGCAGTGAGTCAGACCCCAGCCGCCCAGCGCTGAGCTGTGTGCCTCACATGCATCATTAATATGAAAAATTGTGAAAACTCTACACTCAGCCAAATTCTTCTGCTCTCCAAAGGACGTGGGTGCAGTTCAGTCCACATTTCCAGTGACTTTTCATTTAGCTTCACAGCTTCTCTCAGCCCTGGTTAATTCCCTCCCCAGCCTTGCCAGAGTCAAGGACTCCCAGGGGTCTGCAAGGTTCCTGTCTGCGAGGGAGTTGCCTGCAGCGTGAAGGCTGCGGAAGGATCAGACGGTGCTGATCCCAGGCAAGGAGACTCGGGGTTCAGAAGAAATTGCTGGAATACCTCTCCGGTTCTCCAAACTGCCCCTCCCACCCCGTATTACCTCTCCCGTTTTCCTCCACCTTACTGACTTTCAAACTACAGAGTGCTTGCATGTTTTTCATTTTAAAGTGCCAGAAACTTAAACCAGACCCATCTGGAATGATTATATAAGTAGTTAGGCGGACTGACATTTGTTACCACAGGAAAAGCACCCTCCTCCCCATATCTGGATTTTCCTCTTGATTCCCCACCGACCCCACCCATAAGGTGTGCCCCACCTTAGCGATGAGAAAAACAATAATATAATTTAAATGTTTTAGAGAACCTAGCTGGAAGTGGTCGATTTTCATGGTACTATTGCTGACGGGGCCGAAGATGGTGATCACGGAGACCTTCCTGGTGGCCATCTTGCAGAAGTTTTCCAGATATTCATCCCGCTGCTGAACGTACATGTTGTTCTCAGCCTTAGGAGCGGTGATCAGCTGCAGGTGGGCGAAAGCAAGCAGATGTTAACTCACAGCGAGTATTTCACACTGAGGCAAAATCCAATGGGGGGAGGGCTGGTAGTGGCTGACACCTACACTATAAAGAAACTAGACTGTTTGGTTGGATAGTTAGCAATAATTAGGGCCAAACAAGATCATTTGGAAAGGCTTTTTTTTTTTTTTTTTTTTTTTTTTTAATGGTTCCAGGCAGCTTCGAGTTTTCTACTCCCTTCCACTATTATTTACCTTCCTTACCAGGCTCTATGTGTCTTGGTGTTCTCATTTGTGAACTGTACACAGGAACACTTTATTTGCAAGGCTGTTGTGAGCTTTACATGAATACTTGGCAAGTAATAAATGTTCAATAAATGCTCTCTCCCTTCCTTTATTTTGTCTTCATTATCTTAATTGGCTGCTCAGACATTTGTGAATTCAGTGGTTGCTACTATTATTTCATGTCTCACAGAGTTGAGTTTCATAGCCAGGACTTGGGCACTATGAAACATTCAACGGCTGAGAATTTTATTAGGCAGCCTTGCAGAGAATTTTTAGGATGGCCTTTCAGCTTAGTTTTGTCACACAGAATATATTCATCGTCACACTGGGCCTGTACAGAGCTCATGGTGGACATCTTTGAAGTTGGAGTCCTCCAACAGGACAGATTTTACTCTTTTAGTCCAGCCTTCTCTTCAATTCAAATCTGGTATTTCTCACCCACCCTCTCATTTCTTTCACGCCCACTTTGAACCCTGACTTCTGGGGAAAAAGAAGACAAAGCAATTGAAAGAGATTCTTTGGTCACCAACTATCTGGGAAAACATGTATTTCATTATTTTGGATAAAATGAGGATACTCTCACTTTTTAGGGCTCCCCTCGAGTCCTCTCCCTAAGAATGTCTCCATTTTTTAAAATTGAAGTATAGTCAGTTTTAATCTCGCCTGATAGAAAAGCCTTTCTACTCTTGGGATTATTTTTGTTGCCTTTTCTTAGCCTTCTCCAATTTTACCAGATTCTGCCTGAGCAGAAACCAAAGCTGCGTACCACACTGCACGAGTGTGTGGGTGTGGTGCTGTTCAGCTTGGAGGTGGAAGGACATAAAATTTTATTCTGAAATGGCCATGTCTTTGTTGATCTCTTTGACCCCAAACAGCTCACTAGGCTGATGTCTGCAGTAAACACTGTCCAGCTACCCTTTGCAGGCTCATCACTGAGCTCAGAGGCCAGTCTCTCTATGCTTTCTTGCATTCAACTACGTTCAAATTTATCAGCCACTTTTCTACTGACCCATCTAACCTTATAAAATATTTCTGAAGTTTGTGGCTATTAGCTTGGCATTTTTCAGAGGGGAAGTCACCATGTTGTTAACCTCTTTATCAAATACTTCATCATAGTGGTAATAAATCTGGTCTCAGCTCATCCTGCTGTTTATTTTTCTCTGTCAGAGATGTGTTTATTGCTGCCTGCAGGCCTTCCCTTTTAAGAATTCTCTGTGCTTGACAAAATATGATCCTTCATGGAAATGAAAATGATTCAATAAGCTTTTAAGTGGAACATTAACAAAGGTTTTTCTGGGATGAAGTTTTTTTTTTCTCAGATTGTTATTTATTTTAAGTAAACATGATTTCATCTACTTTTGATTTTGCATTTATGTGCCTTTTCAGGTGGACAGGATGCATAGGAAATGCTTGTTTTAGAAATATAATTTTCCAAGAGGAAAAACAATAAAATTTCCAATTTATTCATTGATTCATACTTAGCCTTAAAAAAGATGCCAATTCCTATTTGAGGTGGCTATAAAAAGATATGGTGATGGTATTTTTGCCTTGTTAGCTTTTAATTAGCTATGTGACATTTGAAAATATTTCTTGAGGTTTTGATGGTAGCCCATTTCTGAGAGTTTTATTTTCAGTTGGTATGTTTTAGGTTTTTCTTTCTGGCTTTTCTTTGCTTCACTATATTTTAAAAACAATCTTTTTTTCCTTTAACAGAGGCACTGGGGATTGAACCCAGGACCTTGTGCATGCCAAGCAAGCACTCTACCACTGGGCTGGCTACACCCACCACCCACAGATACACTATTTTGAAATAAATAAAATGGATGCTTAAGCAAGAACACAAAATAGTCAAAAACAAAGGTAAGATTTACTGGAAATGATTTTGGAATCCCTGTTCTAAATGAAGAGTAAGCCCATATTTAGAATATATACTAGATGACTGATAATTCCCTGCCTCTGGAACTTCAAATCCATATATAGACGCCATCTTTCATGGACCTCATGGACAGATCATGACATGACAAGATTTTAAGAGTCCTCAAAGCCCCCTATGGTCTTTTTCTCCCCCTTGTGTATAACTGGGAATTTCAGAGAATATATAATCATACTGAACCTCATCCTCCCTAGCCGAACAGCTTCTCCCATGTACCTGAACCCAGTAGCCTTAGGCTGTGGATAGCAGTGGGAATGGCACTTAAATAAATAAAGAGCTCTGATGTTTACTTTCACCGCAGGCCCTTTGCCCCTGGAAGCCTTGACCCACCTGGGAGGTGACATTCATTTAGCATGACTCATTTCCTAGTTTCCGGCCCTCCACAACCTGACCTCAGACTCTCCTGCTAACCTTTCCTCCTCCTCCTCCCTTGTGTGACCTCTTCACCCTCCCTGTAACCAGAGGGTCTGAATTATGAAATGAGACGGATCTGGGCAGAGGGGCATAGAGAAAGCGTGACTGCAGTCAAAATTGGAGGGCCTGCATTTTAGCCCTAGCTCACTCCCTGGCTACTTTGTAGCCTCAACAAGGCCACTTGCCCTTCTGAACCTTAGCTTTTTCATCTTTACAATGGAACAGCTTCCCTACCAGCTCATAAAGTAGAATCAAGCAAAAAATATTTGTGTGTGTGTGTGTGTGTGTGTGTGTGTGTGTACAGGCTGTGTGTACCAGAGCACCATGGATATATGTTGCCTCTGAATAATTAATTTACTCACATTCCTTCCTCTGCCTTGACTCACATCACCCTTTTAACCCAGAAGGCCCTCCCCTCGCCTCTACCTTATCAGAATCTGAGTCATTCTTCAAACGCAGCATCCCCCCTGAAGCCTGTTCTAGCCCACAGTGATCCCTTTCTCCTTTTAATTTTCATTCTTGTCTGCACGGCTCACCTGGAATTTACGCGTTTCCTTGCTGTACCATTTTGTTTTATGTTATGTCATGTCTCCTCACTAGAGTCTAGATTCCTCAAGGCACTGAAGCCCCAGCCCCATCACTGCTGTGCAGAAAGCAGGGGCACAGCGCTGGCCTATTATGGTCCTCAGGTTACAAAGACAGAGGAGGGGTCCCCTGGGTGCAGCCCACACACTGTTGGTAAAGACACTCTCCCTTACATTTACTCTGCTCCTCGAGTTTGCATCAGGGAAAGCAGAGGAGGCTGATCAGCTGAACATATCTCGGGGATCCTTTCCCTGTGTATTGACATCTACGCGCCACTCACTTTCTAGTGTGCCAGTGTCTCAAACAGTGTTTAAAACGGTAACCATTTCCAGTCCCTTCTTCCTGAAAAGAGCATTCTAGAACTTCCAGTAAACATTATTGTCTGGCACTTGGTCTCTTTCCAGTTTGGTGGCGACAAATCAGTGCATGTATCATGGATTTAGAATTGTGTTGTTCTTTTTTATGTTCCTGTTCCAACACTCCTGTGGTGTGTTGGCACAAGGAGCCTCGGAGTATAATGAAGCCAGTTTGCATAAGTAAAGGGCACAAACAGGAACGGGAAGATGCCAGGGAGAAGATATTTTAAGTCTCAGCTCATCCTAAATATTGTGTTGGGCTCAAAACACTAGATTTTTACAGGATTCAGAAAAATTGCACTCCAGCTGGTAGTCTGCCTTAGTAAACTGGAGCTTTATATCCTTTTCTAAAATTAAACCAAATAAGGGGGAGGGTATAGCTCAGTGGTAGAGTGCGTGCTTAGCATGCAAGAGGTCCGGGGTTCCATGCCCAGTACCTCCATTTAAACAAATAAATAAATAACCCCAATTACTTCCCTGCCACCCTCCCCCAAAATTAAAAAGAAATAATACTGTAAAATTAAACCAGATAAGTAGATTGTTGTCCCAATATCCAAATCTCTGAGGTAAGGTTAAAAGTATTAACGCACTTGAATTACTGGAGAGTTTGAATTACTCCAAAGAATACTTATACTTGAACTTGAATCTGTGTAATTCAGCATTCTGAGGCTTCTTGTTCGTTGACAAGTAGGTAGATCTCAGGGCACCATGTGATGGCTTTTCAGCCATTCTCCACATAGTCCAAGGTTTCAGTGATAACAGCTTATCTATATTCTCACAGTTGTCCAGCCCAAACAGACACCAACCAGTCCGAGGGACTAGGTCCACTGCGATTCAATCTGCTGCTCTCCACTCACTGCTGGGAAAGCTGGTGCAGAGAACTAGCTGCGTATTAAAGGTAGAAACGCTGCATTGGTGCTGCTCAGCACAAAATGTGGGCAGTTGGTATAGCTTATCATTTATCTGAGGTTGAAAATGAGTTTTAAGGTGTCTGTATTGATTAACAGGGTAATTTCTCAGTTTCCCCTCCACTTTGTGGCGTACGCCCACAGGAAGCTCACACCCATGGACAGGCAGATTGGGACTATGGCTTAAGCCTGTGCTTTAAAAATCAAGCAGATCTGAGTTCGGTTTCTGGCTTTGTCACATATTAACTGTACATCTTGGGAAACTTCTCAGCTTCTCTAAACTTCTGTTTCCTCCTCTGTAAATGAAGTCCTTCCTCATGGGATTGTTGTAAAAATTAAACCACACAGTCTCAGCAAAGCATCCTGCAGGATGTACCTCTTTCAACTGACTGGCTAAGAAGCAGGGAGTTTGGAGGCTTGACCTCTGGCCTAAGAATAGGACACCTGGCTCTACCTGCTGCTCCTTTGAAAACCACTAGGATGCTGTTCACCCAACCATAACCTATACCATCACTGCCAGTGTTTCTAAGTAAGTAGGTAAGTACAGTTAGGTGATATTTTCACATCTAAGAATGATATAAATACATGCAAAACACTTCAGTTTTATGATTAATTGAGTTGAGCACCAGGTTACTGAAAATCAGAAAAGATGAGCTAAGAGGCTTGCACAATTTCTTGGAATGCAAACTTCATTTCAGTTTGAGCACATTGGTTAGGTTGAGGCCAGTTGGAGGGATAAGATGTCAGCTGTACTTTAACAGTTTGGAGGCTGCTAAGCCTTAATACACATTAATTGAATCACTGAAACTTCCTAAGCAACATCTGCCATGTTTGGTGGAAAAAAATGAATGGGAAAAAGATAAATGGCACCAGCAAAGTCTTTTACCCAGAAACACTGGTCTCCTCTCTGACTGGCAGAAAAGACTCTTTTCTCTCCATCTTTTGATTTTACATTATGTTTATTTCATCGTATCTTTTTAAGTCCATTCGTATATTAGATGTCCTTAGCTCTTCAGAGAACATTTTTTTTTTTACATGATCATCAGCTGGGCACACACGGAATTGCAAGACTGAAATGCCTCCTGTTGGTACTTCCTTTCTAATAACAATCCTGGTTCTCTCTCCAACCCCAAAGAGCAACCCTGCCCTGAGCAATCCCAGCTGGTTTCTGTTTTGCCTCACATGACATCAGCAGAAGCTGTCGTTTGAGTTTCATTTGCTAGAAATTTATGATCAGGGATACTGTTAAAAGCAGAAAAGACCCAGCTGGGCTTTCAAATCCCTGACTAAGGGAGTGGGGAGAAAGAGAGAGAAATGAAAGGCATGACTAATATCAGGGATATAGTATGAAAACCCCTTTCTTTGGACTCACAAACTAGAGGCAGTGGAAGTATTTGCCAGATGGGTGCACAATTACAATCCTGACATTTTACCCATGATTATTTTCCCCCCGGTTAAAACCTGACCATGAGGAACACTATGCCTGCTCTGTTGGCCAAATGGCCAGGGTTGGGTGATGTGCTTTAGCAAGCTGGACAGAGTCCCAGGTACTCAGGAAGAGAGCAGCAGAGCACACCACTGATGCTCTCCCATACCCCCAGAGAGAGCAGTTTGCCCCCACAGGGTCTGTCGCAGGTGGAGTTCTACTCTAAAATCAGTGATTCTTTTTGGTCCTGATTGGAACATTCCCATTTAAACTTACATACTCTGGGAATAACCAAACAGCTGTTAAACTACTCTAATAGTCAACCTATCTTCTGCTAGCCTAAGTTTACACATTTACTTTAAGGCTCTGGTTAAAAACAAGAAACAGAGAGTCTGGGGATAAGCCCCACCCATGATAAACATCACAAGGCACTCTGCCCTGAATAATATTTCACATGCACATTTAACTTTTTGAAACCACTGAAGATAAATGGACACCAGAGTCACTTTGCTCAGATAATTAATCTAAATTTAGTTGGAAAAACTAAAAGACCCTCTGAAAGATGCCTTCAGAGGTGAGTGTCTGTCTCTTTTAATGGTGGGCATGCAGGGTGTGGAGTCACCGTGTGCCTTCAGCAGGATAGGTGCTGTCCTCAGTGGCATGAAACAGCCCCCTCCCACTCAGGTATCTGACAGAATCATTCCTGGCTCACATTATCCAACATTAATTTATTGATTTTTTTTTTCTCTGAAGTAACTGCATCGTGCGCTTTTCGTCCTAGACAGCCTGGAGTAAAATGATGGCATTAAGAAGCTAGGGGTAAAATCTTAGACGGGCACTAAAAGAGGGACAAGGAGACATTAAGAGAAGAGCGAATCTTCATCACTCATGAGAACTGCCCTTACATTTAGGATTGTGCTTATTCTTGTCCGAAGCCCTCTTGGACTTTGACTAGATTCTAGTATCATCCTTTGGATGGTGGCAAGGAATGGCCAAAAGAGTTACTGAGATGGACCTGTAACTTGGGGCACTCAGAACCACAGGCAAAGTAGAAGTAAGGACTTTGTGTCCCCTTTTAAACACACATACACACACACATGCACACATACATACTAGCATGCACGCACACACAAGCTCATTTTCTAGAGGCTCAGGAGAAACTGTCATGACATCTTGACTCTAAATTCAGATGTAACTCTAGGGCATTGGAGACTGGAGCAATTAACCCAGTTCCCCACACTCCATTCTTTTCTCTTCCTACTGGTAGTTGGGCAGTGGTAGGGGAGGCACCCTTTAGGGGAGACGATTTTAGCTAGCTGGTTTTAAAGGTATTCATGAGGGCAGATCAACAAGGACCCTTCCCCACTCCCGGTCACATCCACTCCCCACCCAGGCTGCTCTACTTCCCCTTTGAGTCTTCCAATTGTCCAATTGTTGGCAGAGACCTAGTTAGGGGGGAAGGGAGGAAACCTGCCATGTCCCCCAGACACATGCTTCTAGTTCTTAAGTTCATCCAGAGAGAAACCCTTTTCCTAAACTATGACCACAGTCAATGCATTCCATTTTAGGAACTCCTTCATTCTCCTTTTATTCTTTGAACTTGGCAAAAGGGAGCTGTATCTAGAACTGCCCCATGGAAGAGAGCAGTAAGGATGGGGATGGGTCTGACGGGTTTGGAGGAAGCTCAGCACAGGTGCCTCCCTGGGCTCATGTCTAAGATCCACCAGCCACTGACTCTGAACTTAGGGCTGCGCATCTGTGTGGATAGATGTTCACAGACCATCTAAACCAGAATGAGCTGGCCTGGCTGCCCTTCCCTGACAAACCTCGGGATCTTGACAGAGTGCAGCTTCAGCCACAGTCTGCCATCCAGCAATATGATTTTAGAAAAATCACACACCAAACCCTAACACTGCCTTAGCCCACAGGAAAACACCAAGAGGAAGATTACTTACAAGCAGCCTTCGTTTGCCCTCAAAGGGCCCCAGCAGGTCGCTCACCGACTTCCTCGGACTCTGTGTGAAGTGTTTGGTGGGTTTCAGGTGCCCGTCCTGCTCGTGTTTCCCCACTTTTTTCTTCTTGTTCTTCTCTTTCTCCTGACGGCTCTTTTTCTCAGCCTTGTCCTTCTTCACTTGCTTTTCACTCTTAAGTAACTTGTCTGCTTTCTCACTCTTCACCTTTTTTTTCTTCTCCTTCTCGGCTTTCTCCAGCTTTTCGTGCTTTTTCGACTCCTTGGCCTTTTTCGGGGGAATGTGTCCCACTTGCAACTCCTCCTCCAGCTGAGAGGCGGTTGGCCGGCCGAGGTCATACTTATCCTCATACTCATTGCTGAGAATTTTGTCCTGGGCTTTCTTTTTGGGAGATTTCCCTTTCCCTGGCTTGTGCGGCCCTGGCACCACATTTGGGTCCCGGGGGCCCGTCTCGCGCCTGTCGGTGCGGTTGTCCCGGAAACGGCCCGCGCCAGCCCGGGTGCTGGGCTCCGAGATGGTGGTGGGAGGGGCAGCCGTGAAGCTCTCCAAGCTGGTGGCCTTGCTGGGCCTCCTGGTGGTCGGCGGCCTCTCCCTGGGCTGCTCCTTCCTGGGTGGAGGGTAGAGATTCTCGGAGGACGCGGGCCCCCTGCCAGTGGTCACCTCGGCCGTTGCGGGGGGCCTGTGGGAGTCTGAGGAAGGATGCACCCGGGGGGTCCAGGGCCTCTGAGTGGTTGGAAAGGGTGTGGTGGTGGTAGGTCTTGCAGCTCCAGTCACCACCCGAGAGGTGGCCCGAGTCACTGTTGTGACGGGAGTAGGAGGCATGGTGGTGGCCCGTGCGGTTGGAGGCTGTGGGGGAGGGGCCCCCATCGTGGCGGCCGGTTTTCTCATCACCTTCACCCGACTATCTCTGGTGGGTGGCACGTGCGCTCTCCTCTGCTCTTCTTTCCTCTTCTCGCTGCTCAGGCCTGGCTTTCCTGCTCCTCCACCATTGTTCCCCTCCTCCACCACCTGGCCCTCTACCCCCGAGGCCTTACATTTTTGCACAAAACCCTTCTGCCGGATCTTCTCTATCCGGCGGATGGGGCCCTGGTCGATGATCTCGTACATGGCCTCCAGCCTGACGGGATAAGGGTAGCGCTCCTCCACCTGCAGCGTCTTCTTCAGCAGCACCATGCCAAACTTGCCCTTCTCCAGCTTCAAGAAGCTCATCAGCTTGGGGATGAGGCTGGGGTCCAGGGGCTGCTCCAGGACCCGGCCCTCACTGGTGATCCTCCGCACCTTGCCTCCTTCCTCGCCGGCCTGGTGGAACAGCACGATCTGCTGGATGTGCCTTTCCGCCAGCTCACAGTACACATCGTCCTTCAGCAAGCTCATCATGAGGCGGTAGTAGCCTTCGGAGGCATGAGGGGCCGAGATGACCCACACCCTGTTCTTCCCCGCAAAGCTGGCAAGGATGTTGGGCGAGCTGGACCCAGACGGGAAGCGCAGCATCCTTGATCGAGCTGAGGACCCCTCGTCTCGGACCATGTCGCGGGGAGAGCTCCGAGCTGCTGGCCTCTGCTCAGTTCTTACCCGGGCCCCATGGATGCCCCGCGAGGCTGGCGGAGCCGTTGACTGACCTACTCTCAACACCGGTATGCTCCTCCTTCTTGGGAGAGGCTGAAGGTTTGGTTCTTCCAGAGTGGTTCTCTGAATTCCCTGAGACCTCCCCGTGTGCCTCAGAAGCCGAGCTGGCCTTCTGTTGACGGGGGAAACCAGAGGCACTTTCCGCCCCCCGTGGCTCCCTCTATTCATGGCCTGAGATGGGGGTTCTGATCCGCACACCAGCCACAATGCCAACAGCATGGTAAAACTGGGTCCCATTCTCCATGTCATTGTGCAGTCCACTTTGGGGAGGCAGCAAGGTCAAAAGATAGAAAGGGGAGGACAGGGGGGAAAAAGAAGAAGAAAGAAAGAAAGAAAGAAAATCACTTAATTGCAAACAGAGCTGGGCATTATCTTTTTCTCTATCTTGGCCAAGGGGAGGGGGAAGGGGTGGTTAGAGAAGAAGGAGGGAGGTCAGGGAATGGAAAATAGGATGATATCCTGTTGCTTTTGAGTCCCTGTAATTTGTCAGTGCTTAGCAGAGACGGAAAACCCAACTCAGTTTTTAAGCAGAAAACCCAACTCAGTTCCCCATTCAGCGTGCTTGCACTGTTTCAACTGACTGATGCTCCAGAGAAAATGCACACTGAGCAATTAATTATGACAACATTCTGATTTCGTTTCTTTACATAAGCAACAAAGAAACAAACACAGCAAAGACAGGCAAGGTTACACACTTACATTGTGGCTCATGGAGATGGAATGCAGAGGGTTTAAAAATCAATCTGAAGTGTGCTCCCAGGACAGTTCCTAGATGAAGTACTTTTCCTCCCAACTCTCTTTCTCCTTTTCCAGGCTGGGCGATACAAAGGGGTGTGCTGCAGCTCCGGCTCCCAAAGCCACACACAGACCACCGCCTGTCCGGACCCGTGGGCTGAGCCTTCTTTTCTTTCTAGCTGTGCCTTTTTACCTTCTTGACAAGTAGGATGAGGTGAAAGGAGCTGTCCTTTTAAGTCTTTGCATCTCCATTTGTCTGCAGCTTCTACTCAGGCTGGTGTGTCTGTGTGTGCCAATCCCCCCGGCCGACAGCACTGGACGCCCCTTAAAGTGGAGCCCCAGCTGTTTCTGTATCTCGCTCTTTCTTTCCAGTTCCAGGATCCTTCTTATCACGCTTTCCCCCACAGTCTGGCTTAGTCCCTTTGTTTCCAAGCAAAAGCACTGGGATTAATCTGTTTTCCAGGCTGAGGGAAAACACAGGAATGTGATGTTAAAAAAGGACTTTTTTTTTCTTTTCCTGCGCTTCTCTCCTCCCTTTATTTCTCCCCACCTTTTTCTCTCCTCTTTTCCTTCTCCTTTTTCTTCTTCCTCTTGCCTGGATTCAGTCCCAGAAATGCCAGGACAACCTCAGTTTTGATCCAAACCAAACTCAAACAACAGCAGCCACTGGAAATCAACGAAACTTCACTAAGAATTTAACAGATCAGCAAAACACCACCTCCTTCCCATTTCAGCACGGTGAGCGGTGAGCCCAGAATGGGGGTGGGGTGGGGAAGAGGGGCTGTTCCTTGGGGGTGGGGGAAGAGTTTTGAAACACTGCACATCATCATAAATCAATTTAGAACAGGATGGCTGAGGACTTAACCCCTTCCCTACTGAGTCATCAGGAGACTGCCTCTTCCAGTCTGTATTCACACTGCACTTTGGAAAAGGAAAATTCTCGGGTTTTTATATCTGACTGCTTGGTTTTCCTAGAGACAGATACTCATTTGGGTTAGGGTGCTTGGCTGTACATACACAGATAGTATATATATTTATAGTTCCGTGTGTATATTTTTATCTCTTTCTCCTGGCTTCATGCGTTTAGTTTGAGGTTGGAATAGCCCATGGAAAACATGACTGGGTTGTTTTTATTTTATGCTAATTGGGGATCGTATTACTGTCTTCTTGTTCCTGGTTTCTCCTTGGCATGAAAGGAAGCTGGTAAAAGGTTAGCAATGCAGGCAATGCTGCTTCTCCCCTGAGACTGTGGTCGCCATTATACAGGGAAAGGCCGTTATGATCTCCAGTTCTGGGCTCTGGCTGTAAGTGGTAGGCTAAGGGCTTCCTCAGAGGGCATGAGTGCATGTGCATGAGTGTGTGTGTGTGTGCGTGCCTGCATGCGTTGCAACATCTTGCTCTCCAGAGGCTTCAGGTGTCCAGAAGGCTTTAGGAAATCCTTAGAAGTAGCCTGTCAGTTTTCAAAGGAACGACTGAGGCAGCTCTTTGCCTTCACCTCCTGGATCTGCCACGAGGATTCAGCTTTTACTGGGGATGGAAAGTGCCTTGGGTTATGCAGATATATCTTCCAGCCTCTCCAAGACATTTAATCAGTATTAACTGCCACAGATAGTGATAAGCCAGGGTTCTCAGAAGGCTCTTAGCAAGCTCGGCCATGTTAACAGCTACCCTCGCTAGATAAAACCTGGTCCCCATGGTCCCCAGTTTGCTCCTTGTGATCAGCCCCATCTCTGACTGGTCATTTCCTTTTCCTTCACATCAGCTCCCAGCACTGAGTTGAACACCTGCAGGGGGTTGAATGTCAGGCTCTTAGTCCATAGCTTGAAGACCAAGGGGTGCCAAGAAGGAAGGCCCTCCTGTGGAGCCCTCTCAGACACTTGTGAGTACAAAACAAAGGTGGGCTGCAGGCAGAGATCCTCGGTCCACCAGAGTCAGAGAAGCTTTCCACTTTCCTGGGATTCACCTCTTAAGTTGATCAAATGCCTTGTGCTAAGTTGGACAGTCCCAGATGTGATTTCCTTTCTCACATCATAATGTGTTCCCCCCTCCTTTTGGCTTCTCCCTGCTAGTAACAACTACCATTTATTGAACATTTTCACATGACACTCTGGGCTTGGCACTTTCATATATTCTTTTATCTAATGCTCACAGCATTCCTGAGAGGCAGGAGGGACAGTCCCCATTTTACAGATGGACAACCTGAGGCTCAGAGAGTTTAATTAATTGCTTACTGTCCCACAAATGCTCAGTAGTAGCTCTGAAAGTTGAAGCCAGGTGTAGAACTGTCCACAAAGCATTGTGTTATCCTGCCCCTCCCCTTCTGTTTACTTCCCGTACCTTCTCTTTTTTCTCTCCCTTCAGTTGCCTTTTTGTGTTTCCCATGTTCATAAAAGAGTCTCATTTATTTGCTCAACCAGAGCAATTATACTTTTAGGGTCCTACTTTCTGGAATAATTATGCATCAGTCCTTTTTGCCTTTCTTAATAGGCCCTTAAAATCTGTTATCTTTTTTCTTGAAAAAGGATATCCCATGGCTTCCACCCACCTCCCAACGAAGTGCATAACATTTGTCATCTCTGCACCGGTTAAGTTGAAATCAAGCCACTTTAACGATCTGGATTTGAGCCAGATGGGAAGCCAGCCCATCCCTGAGCTGTGTCTTCCTGGGGCACTCAGGCTTTCTTCCTTTCTGCGAGTTTCAGCCACTAGATGGCGCGCTAAACACATACGCGGGAGAGGACCTAACTCCGCCACCTTTGTGTCTCCCCGGGGCTCCCCACCCCAACAGGGACACAGTGGCGGAGTGCGGCTTCTGATGCCTGCCCAGGATTTTTCAACCTCAACACTTACAGCCTTCCCTGGAACCTCAGAAAAGCCTCCCAGGAAAGTCCAGGGAGCTCATGTCTGATAAAAGCAATTAGGAAGCAAGTTAGCATGACTCCTTTCTGGAGAAGCCCATGGTGCTATATGATTTGTAATGATTCTAGATTTCTAGTCCATGATTTAAGGGCCGTGTTTTTAAAATTTCCTCCCTAGATCCTTCCATTTTTTTCCCTGTAACTTAAGAAAGAAACATCAACTAATTGGTAGAATAGAGAAAGAGAGGAGAGCATTTGAAAGAGAGAGGGTGGTTGATGTTGAGTCAAAGAAAGGTGAAAAGAATAAAATTCAAAACTAGATTTTAGAAATGCTGATTTAGGAATTCACCGGCAAGATGTTGCCTAACTGGGTGTGCAGTAATTTGGAGGGAGGAAAGGAAAGAAATGTGCAAAACAGAATTGCCTTAGAGACTCTGGGATAGGGGGTAATTATTTGATGAAAATCAGAGTCAGTGTAAGGAGGCATCCAGAAGTGGGTGTGCTGGCTGATAGGAACCATGCTGATGTGAGGCTTCAGTAACCTGGGACCGAGACTCAGGACAATATTCTGTCCCAGGCACCCTAGAGAAACCGTGGTTTCTGTCTCATGTAATTGGTTCCCCTCCACAGAGTAACACTCGGTGGATCTTATTGATTGGATTCAAAATATTGTTCTATTGCCTGAAAAAAATCATTCGCTTAAGAGGAAACTAGAAAGAAAAGAAAAGAGGGGGGAAAAGTGCAAGCTCTGCCTTGTGGTCTTGAAGGGAAACCACCTCTCCCACTCTGTGATAACCTGTACCCCTAGCAGGAGAAAGAGCAGGGCCATTTGGTCACAGCTTGGCGGCAGAGACACAAGTAATATTCACATCGAGGATAATGCTGTGTGTTTTCCTTTCCATTTCCAGACTGTAATCACTGTTCAGGCTCCCCCCACACGTATGTCATTCAGAATGAAAGCGAACTCCTCTCTCTGTATTCACGGTGTAGGACAAACTAAAGAAATGAACAGCACAGTCAAGGGGAAAGCCCACGGTTGACTGTGAAATCCGGATGCTGCTGCAGCCCAGAGAGGCGCTGAGAAAGGGTAATCCCCAAAATGAAACACTCTGAAATTGTCCCTGAACTGTCAACAAGGTCACAGATTTGATCCAAAGTTGAGGGATCTGTATACTTCGTTAAAAAATAAATAAAAATAAAAGTTGCTGGATAGATAGTGGCCAAAACTATTGGGAAGAACAGTTTTAAAGTTCTTTTTATTCATATAGGTTTGATTACTTCAGAGTTTTTTGGGGGGTGTTGGACTTTGAAAGCACTTTTTTCCAAGTGGAAATTTGTTTAAGTAAGAAAATATCGAACTCCTAATTAGAGTAAATGGAAGTATCTTGCCATATCAGAGATTAAGGGACTATGTGAACGACTTAATGGCTCATTTAAAATCTTTAACATTCAAATTTTAAATCTTTAACTGCTCAATTTCTTTGCTTGAGGGGTTAGTTGTGAATTGGGAAGGCGTAGATGGTGCTGGGTTCAAAATCTTAACCTTTGCATTTAATGCATACAAAAGATTTGTATCAATCAGGTTTCAATGGGAAAGTTCTGAATATGCAGCTCTCCGTGCCCTTAGGTATAGCCAAGAAGAGAGCCAGAGATCCAACTTCTTTCTCTCTTCTTCTAGCCATTCTCTCAAATGTCTGCCAAGAGTGCAGACTTTGTACTAGGAATGACAGAGAACCAGGCAGGCTCTCTCCCTAAGAAGCTCACAGCTCATTGGAGAGGCTAAACAAAATGTTAGTCAGTGATTCTCCCTGCAGCAGTCCTGCCAGCTTTCTTCACATGTAAAAGTTCAGTGCATGACGATGGCCCCATTCCTCTTGGAGACTTTACCTCTGACTCCTTGAGAAGGCTTTTCTGTGAAAGACGCCGCCCATAGCAGCCACTGCGTGGCACCTGGAAAACTTGCTTGGTACATTCCATTGGCTCTAAAGTCCGCTACAGTCTACAGGAGTCTGAGACACTCTGCCTGGCAGGATGTGCTGGGTTGTCTGCCAGGCCTTTCATCCTCATTTTCCCAGTCCCCATCTTGGCTCTGTCTCCGGCACCTGCCCTGCTAGGATTGCCCTGTCTTTTACTTGTTTCTCTGTATTTGACCCTGCACTCCCGGTTTTAATCACGTCACTCAGGACATCACCTTATATGAGGAGGGATTAGCCAACAGGATGGCAGTTCATTAATTCAGCAAATATTTATTCAATGACAGACATTATTCTAGTCACAAGGGATATAGAAATGAGCCCTCCCTGACCTCATGGAGCTTCTGTGCCAGTAACAGGAAACATGCAGAGAGGAGGGAATAGCTCAGTGGTAGAGCATGTACTTAGCATGCACAAGGCCCTGGGTTCAATCCCCAGCACCTCTGTTAAAATAAATAAATAAATAGATAAGTAAATAAATAAACAAATCTAATTACCACCCCCCAAAATAAAGTGTTAAAAAAAAAGATTTGTAAGCAAAAAATAGGAAACATGCAATAAGAATATGAACAAATAAATATCCCGAGGCCCAGACATGCGCTTGGGAGAGAGTTTTTAAAAGGGAAGAGAGTGAAAGGTGATGAAGGCGAGGAGGCCATTTTAGATAAGAGCCAAGGGTAATGAATCTAAGTGAAGCCAGGGGAGCAAGTCACTCAAGGACTGGGGGAGGGAAAGAACATTCTAAATAAGAGGGAGCCGCAAGTACATAGGCATTGAAGCAGAGACTGTGAAAGACTAAGCAAGGATGTGTCAACACCTGATACATGGTTTCAAGTGGGTGATCCATGGAGGACAGAGTGCAGGGGCCAGCCTGGCAGCAGGAAGACCAGTTAGGAAGCTATTGTTCTAGTATGAGCAAAAGGTGTGCTAGATTGAATTGGGGTGCCAGGGGCCGTGTTAGTGAAGAGAAGTCATCCTCTTTGGTATATATTTTGAAGATAGAGCCGATAGTTTCGGGGCAGAGAGAATCAAATGTTTTGTTTGAAATTTCCATTTGATATTCTGGCACAGAGGTTGAGCAGGCTGCTGGTACACGAGTCTGACCTTCAAGGAGGGCTGGGCAGGGATTATAAACTTGGAAGGCTATTTAAAGCACAAGGCTGGGAGAAATCACTTAAGGAGTGAGTATAGGTGGAGATGAAGAGTTCTCTGGCCTGGCACAAAATATTTAGAAGACGAGAAGGAGATAACGGACAGGGAGGAGCGGCAGCTGGTGGTGAGAGAAAGGCAGGAGCAGGTGATGGTTTTTTCTCACCTACAGCTTAAACCATGTCACCTCTGGCCCTTTCTCCAGAGGTCCTTAGTCCATGTGTCCACATTCAGTTCATTCTTCAATGTCCAGGCCCTATACTATGTCTTCCACAGGATTTTCCCAGAAACTCCTTTCTCTGAGAAACCACTCTCCTTTCTCTGAGAAGGTGTTGTGTAGAGCATCACTCTTCTGATCTTTTTATAATTCAGATAGGGGGTCTGTCCTTTCAAGCAGATCTTTAATCTTCTGGAACATGGAATAGCCTTACATTTATTTTACGTCCTTCCTAGCACCTTACATACAGTTAAGGAACAAAAATTGTAACTCTGTACCAATCAAATGCAGTTAAGAAGAGCAGTGGCAAAGCCCCAGAACACAACCCAGCTATAACATACCACTTTAAAGAGGAAAGAAAAGAAAAAAAATTGCACAGTTAATGAACCAGAGAGTCTCTATCTCTATTTATTAAATAATAATAGTAGAAACAGAAGACATGGCACTATAAGCCATCAAAATTCAACCTATACTTGCATTGAATTATGGAATTGTGAAATTGAGGTGAAACATTTTATGTAAAGTAATACAAATTTTCATTTTATTTATTCATTCATTCATTCAAAAACTATTTATGGAGCACCTTGTAAGTGTTGGACATTATTCCAGTGTTGGAAATACAGCAGCAGACAAAAGTCTCTACTCTCATAGAACTCACACTCTGTCAGTGAGAGATAAGTACTCTGAAGAAAAGCGATACAGGAAAAGTGATAGTGAATGAAGGAAGAAAGGTTCATTGAAGATGGGGTGATCAGACATGAACAGGGGCTAGCACGTGGAAGTAGGTATATGCTGCATGTCAAGGAATCCTTGGCATATCTTCAACTTTGTCAGTTCTTCAACCTTTGAAGTTGGAGTTGAATTTTAGTTTTAGTTTAAAGTCTCTGGGAGCTAAGTCTATTGAATGATGTAGATGATCAAATTGTGTAAGTTTGTTTAAGGTCAAAATAATAAATCACTATAAAGTAATACATTTCCTGCATGGTTCATTAACTGGCTTTGGAGGAAACATGGAAAAGGAATTTTACAAGTGCTCTGAGTGTCTGGTATAGAATAATTATATGCTTCAATGAATGAATAATTGAAATATTACTATATATATTCTCTCAAGATGACTGCTTTGAAGTCAATGATATTATTTTGAACTCTGCTGTTTCTTTTTAAGAAAACAAGCACATTCATTTGTGATCACATCTCAAAAATCTGTTTAAAAACTATATTGTTGTAACTTAAATGTTTGTAACCAAAGACTATTGGAAAAATTTCAGAATGAAGATCAAATATAATGTGGTCTTCAAAGTGAGTTAAAAAGTTCAAAGTAGAATTCGTTCTGAATATGTTAACAGGTAACACCCCAAAGTTTTAAATACTATTTTTACTTAAAAGTTAAGTGTGGAAAGTAAAAGCATGTGGTCTTTTTACAGGTAATTTGTGATGGTGGATTTTGGCAGAAGCTTTAGCATTAAATATTGGGAAAATCCAGAGTCAGTACAAATAAATATTAGTGAGTAACTGGATCAAAATGAGAGGAACAACTCAGATTGAAAAAAAATTCCTTATTAGAGAACAGTTTGCATGTTTGAAATTTTCACTTGTTCATTGGATAAAATTTGTTTTGCCTCTGAGAAAGCCACACAAAATTTGCAACCAGAACTTAGACTGGAATCCCAGTTTTACTGCTCATTAGTTGTGTGACTTGTCAACCTCCCTGAACTTCAGTTTCTTCATCTATAAAAATATGAATGGTTTCATACACACACACACACACACACACACACACACATATACATACATACATACATATATATACATATACAAACCGGATTAAATTTTTTTCTAAAAATGATTTTATTAAAGTGTTTCACAGTTTAAATAACAGCAAATTTACAGCTAACTACCGTAAACATCAGGAAGTCTGTCAGCTCAGAGAAATAAAATGTCCTGAAGTGTGGTAAACTTTTGGGTTGATTTGCTTCAAAATTTCTCAGTCTTTTTGGTTTGTCTGTTTCTTGAGGGAAAATGTACATAACACTCACCACTACAGTGATTTTAAGTGTGGGGTTTTGCCGCATCACCACTGCCCATCTCCCCAACTTTTTTATCTTCCCAAATTGAAAATCTGTACCTATTTGGACAATAACTCTTTGTTTCTCCCCTTCTTCAGTCCCAGGTAACCACTATTTTACTTTCTGTCTCTATGAATCTGTGTCTATGACTTGAGAATGGTTATTTTTTGGCAGGGAGGGGTAATTAGGTTTGTTTGTTTATGTATGTATATATGTATGTATGTATGTATTTAATGGAGATACTGGGGACTGAACCCAGGACCCTGTGCACGCTAAGCATGCACTCTACCACCTGAACTATACCCTCCCTCCGATAATCATTATTTTTAATGTATGAAATGTGCCTAATACTCAGCTAATGGTGGGAGAAGTGGTGTCTGCACAAGAGCAGTCACAAGCTTTGACTTCCAGCCTAAGGCAAAAGGCTGGTAAAACAAGATGGGACGGAGCTAAAAGTCAGGCAGAGGTGCTAAGCACCAAACACAGAGAGGAATGATTAAGCATTGGAAGCAGATTCATCTATTACATATTTTGTGCCAATCTGTCATGAAATCCAAAGCCAGAGCAGTGTTTGCACTTCATGCCTCTTGTTGGCTCTCACCTCAAAGGCTGTAAATTGTCTTCCAGTCTGTCTCCTGGCCACCAGACTCATCCTTTCCAATCCATCCTCCAAATCATCGTCACTATAATTTTCTTTAAACATCAATGTTTCATTCCTGCTGTGAATCCCTCAACAGTGAGCAGAGAACTTGAGAAAGAAAGCTCAAGGCTCCCCTGGCCTAAAAGTGAGATCGGAAAGTTAGGCACTGACCCTAGTGGTAACGATGGAAATCTGGCGAAGTTGAACCAGATTGAAAGGAAGAGTGAGACTGTTTGCCTGCAGTGTAGTATCTGAGTGGAGCCTGGCACCCCAAGACTTCCTTCTGCAAAGGAGGTTTTGAGCTCTAGCCAGCAGATGAGTATGATGCAGAAGACACTGAGGAGCAAGAAACACACGTCCTTAAGGTCATGATCTTCAGGAGAAAACCATTTGATTGTTTCAGTGTGAGCTGTGCAGAATTTACTGGAACTATAAAACTCCTAAAGACACAGGGCACATCGAATAGAGAATATCACCATGTACTAAGCAAAAGCAGAGCCCTAGAGCCTCTGTTTCCAATTAAAGCACAGTGAAATTGCATGATTTGGAAATCTAGGAGCAGTGATTTCATTAATTACAGGTCTTGACAACTTAGTTATAGAACATTTGCCTGAGTGTAAACTTGGAATAAGATGGAAGGAATTTGTTTTCACCACAATGGACCTAAATTAACCTAGTTATACTTAAAACTTAGAAAAAGAAAAAAAGCAGGAAGAAGATTGTGGTTTTAATTTCTTTTTTAGAAATAAAATAATTCGTTATTTTTAAAAGTTATGACTAATTTTATTTTTAATTTAATGTCTCAAAATAGATGGACATTATAACATGGCACATGTACACCTATTCATGGTCAGCTAGTATGTCTAAATTATCAAGATTTCTGTATAAGTGATTATAGATAGAAATAGAGCATCAAACAATGTTTTAAATCTTTGAGTTACTTTAAGAGTTTTTTTAAAAAAACAAATATTTTATTATGTGTAAATGAGTAATATTCAACCAGTTTATTGAAATGTTATAAGGACTTAGTGAGAGATTTAAAACTATTGTTTCATAGATATTCAGAGTGTGACAATCTGATGCTTGAAAGAATCAATTTCTTCCTGTGTTTTCAACTGCAGTAGAGCCAGTTGAATGTTCACCCAGCTATTCAAACTCAATTTATCTCAATGAAAAAATAACCTGGTTGATTTTTGTTCTTCTCTTTTCTCCACTATGTTTTTTTAGCAGCCTGACAGCTGTACTTTCATGTGCTCAAATACTAGATATTAGATAACATTTCAGCTTACCAGAAGGAAAATGTCAATATCAGAGCTGTTCAAAGATGAAGAGAGATGCATGGGGAGGCTGTAAGCTTCCTGTTGGAGAAGGTGTTAGAGGTTCCTTAGCAGAGAATTTAAGCATTGGCCAACTCAAATAAATGTTCACCCTTAAAAGAGTCTAGGAGTCTACTATGCTATTCTAGGAGTCTACTAGGTTACTATAATTGTTATGTATGAATTGTTCACCTAAATAAAGAGGTAGACTGAGGCAACTCAAAAAAAATGGTTTATTTGGGAATAGCAGAGGAATTGCAATTGGGACAAGCAAATGAGTCTGTTGAGGGTTTGGAATAGGTTGTATTTATGGACAGGAAGCGTAGAGGGGAGAGTTCAGTTAGTGTCAGTTAAAATAAAAAGCAAATGGAGCCCAACCTTGAAAACTTCCTGAGCAGACAAAAATCAATCTAGTCACACAAACAAAGCTCAATTCATCCCACTTTGTGAGACCAACCTGACTTGGGTCATCTCTTGTTCGTGCCTTTGGCAAAACTTCCCGGAGTTGATATGAAAAAAACTTCTGATCAATCCCCATCATCTGAGTAAATTCTGACACTACCAGTTTTCTGTAAATCAGGCGTTTACAGGAAATTCGTCTCTTAGTCCTTGCGTCTCATCTTCCAGAGGGCATGTGCATCAGATTGTCTTTATGTCCTCCAGCTCTGTTGCATTAAACTCTTCCATAGGTATCACTGGGGGTTCTTACCGTAAGTTTATCTCTACCCCAAGATTACACCTTAATAATTAATTATCAAGAAAGACTGCTTTGGACAGGCACAACTTCTACTTTACTAGAAGCCAGTTTGGTTCTTCCCAGTTACAGAGTAATGCCCCAGGACAGGGTTGGGTAACCAGGAAATCCTGGTACAAGGTGGACACTTAGGTCTTCTCGTAATTGAGCTGGGAAGGCTTTGGAGCACATATCAGGTAAGACAGAACCCCAAATGTAGACTAGAACCCAAAGACCAGCCCAAACAGCCTTTCAAGACCTTTCTGGCACCTCCGTTGCCCTTTGTAGAACACACAACCTCACATGCTGCCCATAAACACACTGGCTTTTGGGCCATGGCAGCGAGGTGAAACTTTTGAAGAATGGTCCTGAGGTAGAATTCTCCTCTACAGGAGTTTTTCACTTACTTGCTTCACATTGGGAGAAAAGGCTTAACCTCTGGCTCCCTCCCTTTATTACATAATCCATTCTTCACTGAGGGTCCAACCCTAGTTGTTGGTTGCTTATTTGATATAAAGAGAATTTTCAGTCCTGGACTTCAAATTCTTTAAAAGCTTATCTGAGTGGCTTAGTGTCACTCTCCTCTGTGTTGGTAAATTCATGCCAAATGTGTTTGTTTAATGTGATGACTTTTACATGATGTAATAGGACAAAGTCTTCAGCTACCTGTTTTGCTCCTACTTAATTAGTTCCCCCTTGCCTTGGGAATAGGAAACCCAGTCCCACATTGTCCCCTGGCTCCAAAAAAACCCAGAGCGAGGGCTGAAAGCTCCTCTGTGGGACATACCAAGACAGTGTCTCACACTCTCTGGAGTTCATTGTGGAAATGTGACGGAGATTAGAAATATGTAGACCCTTCTCTGTGTCTGTCTTCCAAACACTCTGTGAGGGCTGGCAAAAATGTTCTTATTCTCCAAATATTCACTGGCGTGAATTTGTGTAATAAAATTATGTTTGGGGTTTGTAGTTGGCTTTTTTTTTTAAATGAACATCTGTTATTCTCTTTCAGTCAAAAGGCTCTAAACCCAGCTGGGCAGGGCAACTTGGCTTCCTCCACCACCTCTGCAGAGTCACAAATGGAGCCTGTCATCTGTCAGCTGCTTGCTGATTGGCTGACCAGCCACCACTCATGTCCCACAGCTGTTCTGGCCCTGAGAGTCTCCTGGGTGGGGAGGGAGGGGGTCAGGGTCAGCTTGTTCTGTGCACGTAGCCCATGGGACTTCCAAGAGCAGGGATATTTCATTAAACTGCTCTGATCAGCGGTTCCTGGATGCTGTGTGTGTGACAGGCAGATGGCCTGTCTGGTCTGTACCTTTTGAAATGGTGAGTCATAGCTTGGTTTTTGGAGCCACTGTTTTTTCCTCCTGGTGTCTCTCTTCCTTATTTCTATGATATGAGATTATAGATAATGTGACCTGTGCTGAGGCAAATGAGAGATAAAGTTGCAAAGAGTGCTTTTCTTTGGTGAAAATAAAGAAAATTTTCAAAACAGAAACATACTCATTGGATCTATATTATGAGTTTCACGTTATTCAGAAAAGGAAGTTTCGTGTCTATATGCCTCTGTACCATCAAATACAAAAACGCTTCAAGTTCCCTAGACCACTCCAACTTTGATGGCTTCAGGACTAGATTTCAAGAGGACCAAAAAATAAGACCTCAAAAGCTCTTTCCCCAAACCCTTCAGCAAAATCATACCAATAGTTGTAACCACCCATTTGACATGCAGTTGTAGAATGATTACTCCTCACAGCTCCCAGTCCTGACTCACAGCTCCGGTCATGTTGCTGTCTTGCTCAAACTCCTTTCATGCCTTGCAGCTGTCAGAAATACAGATCACACTCTTTAGCTCGACATTCAAAGTCCTCTACGAGCTAATCTCAAACTGCTTGTCCAAATTCTCATGGCCAACTACTGCCATTAGTGCCTTCTGCAGTCTAGCCAAAATGCACATACACTGTTTCTTTGTTGCCCCTTGACGATCTCCCTCTTCTGTACTTTTGCTTGGTCTATTATCTGATCCCTTCAAGTCCAAATGCACCTGCTGCATAAAGTCTTCCCAAATGAGCCCATCTCTGCCTCCTCAAACACCCACTCTCTTTCCCTTCCCTCTCTCAAAGCACCTGTTAATGCTTTATGCCTGGAATCATGGCCCACAGTGCCCAGCTTCTCTGCCTCTCCTCGCAGGAGCAGAACTTGCATCCAGTTTATCTTTGTACTTTCCCTAGGACATTGCAATTAGTATATGTTCATAAATTTTGTTACAAATATGGCACTAGACATTTGTTGAAAGCTTTATAATTTCCAAAGTGGATTCACATTCATGGATTCACTTAATTCTCAGAAGTTAAAGTAGAAGGCACAGGTGTTCTCTTTATTACAAATGAGGACAGAGGAAGGGGAATATTCATTTTTGGTCAGGATTAACTTTTTCTTATTAATCAAATTATTATTTGTGCCTTTCTTAATGCATGCCTCTTCTGCCGTGTTTTAAGCTCCATGAGGATAGAACCATGTCTGCTTTTTCTCTGCTGTATTTCCAGTGCCTAGCACATTGCCAGACATAATGTAAAACCTCATTAAACATTGCTGAATGAATGAGTCAATATTATGAGACCAGCAGTGGGCCAAATGTTCTGTGTGAGCTATTTTAATCTCACAGCGGGTATCATCTCTATCGCACAGGCAGGGAAATGAAGTCCTCAAGGGCATTCGGTGCTAGTGTGTGTAGCTGGAATTGAAACTCAGATCTCATGATCATAGTATGTGTTTTCCGTCAAAGCATCAGTGCCTGTAAGCTGTCTTTCGTTTGTTTTTTCACCCTTAATTGCTCTATAATTCTATTTTAGAAAGAAATTTCAAGAGTTATTTTAACTGTAATCATCAGAGTTAGAAAATATGGGGTAGAGTATTACTCATAACTGCCAAATTCAACGGTATCACTGAGGGCAGATGGGGGTCTCCTGTTGGAAGGGAGGAAATAATTTTCTAGAGATTTCTTTACCTCTATAATTCCCTGCTTTTGATCTAAGAATGAGAAATAGTTAAATTCCCATCACAATTTATTTTGTCCTAAGTGATGCAGAGGAATATTCATACTTTCATTTTGATCATTGCCTTGAAGAGAGGAAATAAACATATACTGGGCAATCTCCTCATGCCAGGACTTTATTTAAGTGAACATCTGATGAAGTAAATATTATCTCCTGTATTTTACAAGGGAAGACAGTATTGCTTTTATTTCTAAGCACGGTTTATTTTGATACCTATTAAAATTTAAATGAAAACTTGAATTTATCATTGAATTATCCAAATTTTCTGCTTTCTCTTCATGTGAAATTTGGGTAAGATTTTCTTCTGATTTAACAACATTTTTTCATTTCTAAAGTCAAAAGGGGAAACTTTAAATTTGTATTTTGGGGTCCTCTTTCATAGTGTTTTAAAACTGAGGTTAAATCACTGGGCTTGAAATTTTGTGTTTGGTTAACACAAGTATACAAAAATGGAGTTAAGTAATGTCTGATGATAATGATGATGATTTAATATATGTGTTTTCTTTTTATCGTAAATCTACATATTTCTTTAACTTCTCCTTCTCAACATACATTTGGACAGCCAAGTCTGAAACTACTTGCTTGGAAGAGTAGTATGTTTCAGTATGATTTCTAACAGGGAGTTCAGTTTATTCATATTTTACAAATCTATGCTAATCTGCTTTTACTACCCATCATCTAATTTGCATCTTTAATATTTAACATTTAATAAATATCTAATATTTAATATGTAATGTGTCTTTAGTCACAATGTGTTTTGCTCTATTTTTGTGCAGACTGCAATTATGAAACTACTGGTAAGCAGTTAGTCGTCACAGAGTGTTTTGGATCAAAACAAGAATCTTTAAGGCCAAAGCTTCATTCTCTAATACCATTCCCATGAGCTTGCTTGGTTTCTACAGCATGTTCTTATCATTGTGATGTGGATTTAAAGAAAGCTTTTAAAAACATGGTAGAATAGCAACATCTAATCATTCCTGGATGGAACCATTACTCTCAAAATGCAGTCCAAAACTGACATCACACAGATTCTTTTGTAGAAATTTCTGTTCCTGTGGCTACTCCTGCAGTGCAAAATATTTATGTGAACCCATATTTTTCAAGTGACTATTGAAACGATATCATCTCATGGCTTCTTACTACTGTCTTCATGGTCTCACTTCAAATTTGTTGCCCTTTTACAGCAAGGGCCCCCTTGAAATGTCAAATGTAAAAAAAACAGAAATATACCTTCTAAATAGTTTTCTAAATAATTGCATCAATTTAAATAGAAACAGAAGTTCCTTTTCTGAAGATAGGAAAGTAGTTTTTTCTTTGATGGGCCACTATGTGCACACATACACTCCAGGACTCCAGATCAGTTCTGCAGAGTCCCCAGGTCCAGAGAGATCAGCATCCTTCAAGAACCAAAGGCAAGAGAAGGGGTTCTTGCAAATGTCTCTAGAGCTCTGTCCATCACCTCTGCCACCTCTGCCTGTGTGTGATGAGCACTGTTTCCTTTCCTTCCCATAGTCCTTAGTCCTGACCTCTCAGGATTTAGAGCTGTCATCCACACTGGTTTTAACTGTCATTTGTTGGTCATCAGGTTCCACCTCATTCCTTTTTAGTTTTCTGGTTCTGGTCTTGGTGGAGCTCTGGCCTACTTCTTGTCCTTACTGCCCATCTGTAAACTCCCCTAGTCCCCTCCTCCCCCCTGGAATTTCCCACTATAATAACTACTTAAAGCTCTTTCCTGCTCTAAGCAGATATAACCCCAACTGGTTGATGCAGATGACTTTCACCCTTCAGGTTTTAGTAAGATTACCCAGTGAGTGCACAGTATAATGAACGGAGATAATGATTTTTGAGGGCATAGGTGCCTAACTGATGTCATAAGACAGCCTATAGTGCCTATAAACTCTCTCATCCTCTCTCTCTTTATTTTTTCCCTTAGTGAAAGTACTGGGGACTGAACCCAGGACCTCGTGCATGCTAAACATATGCTCTACCACTATGCCCACCTTTCCTGTCATTCTCTCTTATTCTCTGTATGCCTCCAGCTCTTTTTTGCTTTACTCTTCTGACATGGGAGTATGAATTAGAATAAGTGAAAGAGAAGAGATAAAACAACCACAAGAACAACACCAAGGGAACAATTCTGACCCCTTCAATTGATAAGGAATAAGCCAGAAAATCCATGAGGATCAGTTGAAAGGTATAAACAAATTTCATACAAACATTAATTTATGTAAATTAATTTTAACTCCTCTAACTATTTAAAACTAAATTTGTGGGTTTTAAGAAACATCTTGCAAAGACCATGCACGAAGATCTGTCCCTTTCTTTGATCAGTTGGCCACATGGAAAACGTTGTGTAAAAACTACAAATGAGAGAAACACTTGAAAACAGCCCAGGATTTGGATTTCCTAGAACTCTCCATGTTCTCTACATCTCTTCCTGGCACAAAGATTTTTACGAGGGGATTGAAACAGGAAATACACATTGATTCAAGTGTATGTGGCCTCCATTATCAGGAATTCTAGAAATTTTGAGAATCATTAAGAAGGCCCATGGTGTTAAGATAATCCTAAAAATACTAAGAAGAGAAATTAAGAAGTTAGCCACAATAAAGAAGTGGACTTAATATGTGTCAAATTAAAGATGGCAGACATTATAAATAGCTCACAAAATCCTTATAGAAGAATTTGATATACCAAGATGACTTTTCCAAAATTTGGAATTTGACTAAAAGAAGTACTATTTTTTAAAATGAGGTCAGAACATCCATATAAAGAGATAACTGGTCAATTATCAAGTAGCTGGAATTTCACAGTGCCTTAATATCTAGAAATTTGGAAATATTGGGGTAGTTGGTGGTATGGGCTTGATAATTTCATTTCTTTTTAAAAAAATATTAATTCACACTTTGAGTAGCACTGCTTAGAATTCGAGCCATCTGAGTATGTGTTGTAAATCTGAATGTATTTGAGTTTAACCAGTTTCTATGGCTGTTAATAACACAATGAAGGAGCAGAATCATTAATACACAAAATGTTTGGAAGAATCATTGGCCTTTGGATTGGAGCAAAGGTTTGAATTGCATTGGAAACAACCCACTTTCATGGAAGTCTAGCCTTCTGGAATTTGGTTTCTGGACAAAAAACTCAAAATTCTCTGGGAAATGGAACAAAAGGAATTAGATTCCATAGTACAAAAGGATCCTAATTACATAATTGAGATGAGCTTTTCTGTTTTTATAAAATATGAAATAATTAAAGGGAGGAATGAGAGGTATGACAGAAACTGGTACCTGTCTTTTAACATTCAGTTTCTCCTTCTTTAGTAATAAGAAACCCATATTTTAGCTTGGAAGTGGCTACACACACACACACACACTCAATCTCCCTTTAAGTTAGAGCTAACTATATGGCTAATTTTATCCCATATAATATAAATGGAAGTACTGTGTGACATTTTAGGAGTTTTTCTTAAAGATCAAAAAACCCTCCTTTATCCTTCCTCTATCCTGCTGATGTGATGGTTGGAGCTCCAGCAGCTGTCTTGAAGCATGAGCACAAGGACTACCCCTTAAGCATACTGGAGAAGAACCTCAGAGAAAGACTGGTTCCCTGATGACTTTGAGGTTGCTATCATTCTGGATTTAATATCTCTGAAATTATTTTACATGAGAGAGAATGACACTTCTATCTTTTTTAAGGCAATTTTATGTGTGGCAGAAGGAGGGGGAAAAAGTGGTCCATATTATTCTCAGATGAACCTAATCCTAATTAATATATTTTATTCTCCCCTCCCCAGAACTCTGCTGGGATGTGGTGTTGGACTTGGAAGAAAGTTAGAGGTAAATGAGACATAAGTCAGAAGATTTGACATTCATTGCAGCTGCAACCTTAGGCATGATTCTCCAGAGAAAATGTGAACAAGAAGTAATTTACTGAGAAACTGAAACAGTTTCTGGATTATCTGCTGAGTTGTCCACCATGTTATTAAATAAAAGACATAGTCAAATATATAAATGTAATTTTTCCTTTCTTAAGTCAAAGAGTATGTGTATGTTACAATTCTGATTTTCTCATGAAGATTAAGTGAAATTTTAATTTTAATTAAATACTTTTTAATACTTTTCACTTAAGTGATTAAACCACAGGAAATCCTAAAATCTGAGTCCCTTGGTCTATGTTCAATTTTAACTGAATGCTGGCCAGTTTTTTATTTCTAGAGGCAAATTCCCCCATAACTTCGATTCCCAGAAACAAAAGTTCTCACACAGCTGTGGCCAGAACTTCCTGTTTGGGAACAAACAGTATGACCAGCTGTGGTCCTACTTCCTACATGACTTCTATCTGTCTGGTGTCAAAGAACAGTAAAGAAAAGTGTATGGTTTGTGAGAAAAGGAAAGAAAAAATCATTAGATGTAGAAGCTAAATTATCTTTCAATTGAGAGATGAAATGTGTTTTGCCTTGTTGAAAGACATCCATTAATGTAAAGACAGTGAGATGGGAAGACAATTACATTTACTCTTCTTTGCTGCTAGAATTTGAGCACATTTATATACATATATATAATCAAATCATCACAAACTATACAAAAGCTTTTAATGAAATTAGCCGGTAAAATAACACCTGCCCTTATATCAATTATTCTTGTAAGTAAATTGCAAGGGGTTGCACTTTTATATAGTTTAAGCAAATGGGTCAGAACTACGCTGAATCTTTTTGGGAGGTTTTGAAAATAGTTCAGAAAGTTCTACTTTCAAATTTTGTAGGTGTACATAGAAAGAATAATGTGTGATAACATTAAATCATTTTCAGTGAAAAAATTACATATTAATAAAAGCTTTTTCATAAAGATTTTTTCAGAGTAGGGGTTTCTTTTGAAAAGTAATTATTTTCTCATTCACTGTTAAAATACTTTACCTTGAAGGAAGAATTTACTTTTTCCTTGAAGGAAGAATTTACTTTTACAAAAAATACCTGCAATGTAGCATATTGTCAGATCAGCTTAAGTTGTCATGGTTTTTACATCATTTTCATGGTTGACAGAGTTTACACTAAAAATAAAAGTATCATTTTTGACATGTTTTATTGTTTCCTTGTGCTTGGACTATTAGCATTATCTTCAAGGTGAAGAATACTTGGTTTTGGAGTTTTTTTGCAGAAATCTTTTTTATGCTATTTTTTCATTTTGTGAAGTTTGTCTAAGTTAAATCAAATACTATATTGGAACTACACTTAGCCAGAAATACATAAATCACAATACATTACAATTCTCGCAAAACAAGCAAATCAGTGAAGATGCCTCTGTCAATTCCCCCATGGCATGAGGGTCCCCCCTTCCCCTGGGACAGCTCACATGTGTCTATGACATATGACCATCTGACATTCACGCTCAGTGAGGTAACCCATATCAATCTGTACACTAGTAAGAAAGAGCTATTTCTCTTGTGTATATATATATATTTTCTTTTTAAAAAACAAGTACAAACAGAAGTTCTAATATTTTCTTCCCACACTTCAGTGGACTGCTCTGCATACTTCTGTGGTTTATTTAGCCCACTTTGGACAGCACTGGGAAGCTCGAAATCAACCCCACCTTACAGCAACCATTCATTCAGCCACTGATGGCAATATCATAATATAGGAGTGCCCTAATCATATCTACAGTATCTTCTATGACTCATATGACCCAGTTCAACTCAGAGAATTGACGAGCAAGTCCATCCTTTACCTGCCGGTAATGAGAGCCAATCTAAGACCTGGACACTCCCTATTTTGTTCCAATGTAAGAGAATCTTGGGCTTTGAAGCAGATGTGAGGCCAGCACCCTTCCATTTAGCTGCACTACCTCTGGGTGGTGAGGCATCGAGAGCTAAGGAGAAGTGAACCCAGCACTCAGTTGTAAGGCCAGTTCTCCATTTCAGCATCTGTACATCAGTGTGTCTCCCTTTTTTAAAGCACAGCCCATGCTAGCTATAAGTCAGACCTAGAGCACAGGAGTTAGGTTTGGCTCAACAGTTTGCCAATGCAAGGACCCAGAGCCTCATTTTCGTCTTCTCCTCCCTAGTCAAGGATTTGGACTTCAAAATAAGGAGTTTTTCCATCTTTTTCCCCCAGGTAATGAGGCAGTCACCTTCTAAAGGTAGGCACCTACAGTGATTCTAAAGAACATTTCTTATCTCAACCTCCTTCTAAGAAATGAACCTCAGTGAGGTCAAAGTGCTTTTCTAGTGCCTTCTCTTGGAAGCAGAGAAAGAAAAAACAAATTCTATGCCCAGCTACGCCTGCACTACAATATTGAATGCACAATGTGTTCAAGGCACTGTGCTAAGACATTCACAGTCAACATTTAATGCTCACACAAGACTAAGGGACAGTCATGATTATTATTTCCATTTTATGGTTGGAGAAATTGAGGCTTAGAGAGATTACAAAACTGGGACAATTCAGGAAATGGAGGTTCTATTGGACAAACTCAGGCAAGACTCACTTCAACCTCCATAAAATAACCAGTAATACATTTGTGGACAACAGTAGCTTTCTACCAGAATTATGCTCAGTGGTAATATTGACGAAATGTTTTTTTCTTGATTAGGTCACAGTGTGTTTGGAGAGAGAGAAAACGTGTTACAATAGAAACTGGCAAAGGTTTCTTAGAGAATATGGGAAAGAGAGCACCTAACTCTGCTTAGAAGCAGATCAGAGAAAGCCTCACCCAGGAGGAAACTCTTGAGCTAATCCTTGAAGGATGAGTGGATGTCAGCCAAGGAGAAAAGGCTAGTGGGCATGGCTGGCAGAGGAACAATTTCTGCAAAGGTGTGGGGCTTGACAGAGTCTGGCACATTGGAGGGCAGCTTTTCATAGATGGAGCAAAAGAAATGGAATTTTGAGTATTGAGTGGAGGAGCAATAAGAGACAAGATGGGAAGAAAAGGCAGAGGGAAGAAGACAGAGCGTTGGCATGATATGCTAAGGGTGTTGGACTTCTTCTGAGTGGGGCAGAGAGCCATTCAAGAAGTGAGCGTATCATGATCATGTTTGTGTCGTATGTAACTCTAAAAATGGATTAGAGGATTGCATAAGGCTTAGGGCCCTGAGTGGAAGGGTTCCAGAAAGTCATGATGCCATTTTATTCTAAAATTCAGGAGTTACCTGAGCCACTAGGATAAACACATCGACCAATGTAGTCCTCGTCACATTTTCGAATTTAGGACCTAGAACCAAACCTGGATTTCTTTTTTTTTTTTCTTTTCTTTTTTTAAAAAATAGGTTATTGAGAAACCTGGATTTCTTAAGGCTACTCACTCACTTACTGACTCATTTTTCATTCAACAGACATTAATTTGGTATGACTTTCCAAGAACTAAGCTCAGAACTAGAGCAAACTCTTCCCATCAAGTTGAGCCCAGGACAAACCTATATCCTTTAAGCTAAAGCAGAAGAGACAGACTCTTCCCCTGAGCAGGACAGAGTGAGGCCACCTTAGTGCCCCTCTCTCCGCCTTTCCTCTGCATTTTCCTTTGCAAATCCATCTCACTACCAGGACCCCAGTGGGAACAGCAGTCACACTGGTCCACGTAGAGGTAGAGTCCCTGCCTTCTAGATAATCATGTGTGGCGACAAAGTGCTGAGCACCTCACGTGCCAGAGCCCTGCAGAGCTTTCCGCAGAGGGTCCTGCAGACCATTGTGGGGGAAATGCTAAGTTGAAATCAGAACTGCATTGGCTAAAGCATGTCAGCATCTTCACCTTATCAGACAAATGTGAGGTTAATGAAAATCCCCATGTGGTTTGTAGAGACATTTCAGGTCAAACACACATGTTGTCAACAACAACAAAGAAAACCGTGATCATCCCGGCTCTCCAATTCACAAATATGAAAATTCTGCCTTCTAGATTGTTTGGATTCTTCACTGTTAAACTAGGAGCCAACATCCCTCAAATACAGTTTCTCTATTTTCTGTCATTCTCATCTTTCCAAGTTCTGCATGGTCACTGTTTTCACTAGCTCCAGCAACAAAAAATTACTTGAGGACCCACATGTACAAAGCACTGTACGAGACACAGGAGATACTAACATGCATAATAAAGCATCGCTGTCTTTGAAGACTTCAGGCTAATTGAAACGGATAAAAGGTACATAAAGAAAAATAAGTAACACAATAAGGTAAAATATGCTATGCATTAAGTACATCATCCAGACAATGGCCTCAAGGGAAGAGAGGATTTATCAGAGATTAAAAGCAATAGGAAGGGTTTGAATTCTCAGAGAGAGAAGCAACCCAGGAAGGGGTTGTGGAGGAACAACATGAACTCCAGGATTGGAGAGTAACAATATCTAACATTCATGGAACATTGCCAGGCTCTGTTCCAGGCACTTTATACACACAAATGTATTTTATTCCTTACAATAGCCTTATGAGAGGAGCACTGTTATCTCCTTTATTAAATGGGAGGCAAATACAGCATAGAGAGATTAAGTGACTGGCCCAAAGTCACACAGCCAAGAAGTGGCAAAGTCAGATTGTGATCTCAAGCAGTTAGCCTTCAGAGTGTGGTCTTAACTACTCTTCCACTACATCCCTCAGAAAGTGTGGACAGCAGCCTGGTTACACCCAGGGGCAGCAGTAGAGGTGGGCAAGTAGGTCCATGGGGTGGTGGGTGAAAATTGAAAGGAGTTGGGGGCATTTACAGAAATACCCCAGAAACCCTGATATTCTCAGTGTGGGTGTCAGACTAGAAGCCATTCACTTCTAGATTGTCAAAGGCCTTTTATTTAATATTTACAAACATACCTAAAGGAGAAGGCCAAAACTCAAGTCACAAAAGTCTTAAGTAACTTCAGGCAGCAGTAGTTTGCGGTTGAACGGGAAAATGGGGGAAGTGGTATATTGCATAACTACAAAAATGATAACCAACTGTGCAAACGAACAAATTTAGAATTCTTCTAGAATTTGTATTTATAGAATCGACTTTAATTAAAAGACATTCTCCAACTTTAATGAGAAGACATTCATGAATGTTCTTTATGTTTGGTCTCTTAATTTACCCCCTTCCCCTGCACAGTGCTCCTTGCTCCTTCTTCCTCCTGGCGCAGGTCAGAGCCAGTGGGCAGTGTTGAGGACCGTCCTTAGCAGGCTGGTGCATGCTCTGTGGGGCCATTTAGGTGGGAACACTGAGCAGCTCACTTCTGCACTCTGGTCACAGTACCCACCATGCTTCTGGTTAAAGGTGAGGAAAGGAGAGGGATGTGGCGAAATGGGGAAGTTGGTTTTGTTGCAGGTTGAGGGAAAACTCTGTAATCAAAAAGTAAGCCTCAGTGAAATGGACACTATTCTGGAACAAATTCACAGAACTCTTTTCCACCCAAAACTTGTTAGCAAAACAATGATCTCATTCAAAGGGGAAAAGAGCAGTTAGATGAAGACCCCAGCAGACAAATTTCCTGAAAAGAAAAAAAAAATTAGTCAAGATTTGAGGTCCATAAGTCTTCCTCCCTCCCCAATACGTCTCACGTCTCCTGGGGGAGAGGCCGGTAACTCTATCCCCTCCTCTCTTCCTCCAGTTCTAATTCCAAGGACATCAAACAAAATCTTCAGGTACGTTTTGAGATTTTGTTTTCCTCTTATATTTTAGTTCTCTGTCCTCATCCTGAGGAATTTAATATTTTGAAAACTTTTCAATCATGTAACAGTCATTTGTACTTCTTTGACAGCTTATTTATTTGCGTACATTTTAGTGAGTTTGGGTCTTCTGGACTGAAGTCTCACTTCTCCATGATAAAGTGGGGAGGGGGTTCATGCCAGGAGTGAGAGAAAATGTCTCTGTTTCTTTTATGGTTTGGACCAGGGCCTCCCTACACAGCCCCAAAGCATCCTGGAATGCAGAACAGGCATGGCCAAGGTCAGGATGGGTCAGGAGTTACAATCTTCCAAACTGCCTGGAAAAGACCCTTTTCAGTAGTCCCACCTCCCGTAGGAGCAAAGCGGGAGTGTGGAGTACCCCCTTCCTCCTCTCTTTGTCTGTGAATAGGCGGTATTTATTTAAAATACAGTCAACCCTTGAACAATGGTTGGGTTTGGGGTAATTAGGGGTGCCAGACACTCCACACAGTCAAAAATCCATGTACAACTTATAGTCAGTGCTCTACATCTGGATTCGACCAACTTATAGTACTGTAGTATTTACTATTGAAAAAAAATCTACATGTAAGTGGATCCAAGTAATTCAAACCCACTTTGTTTAAGAGTCAAATGTACTGTTGGGGAGGGGAAATTCCCTCCCACCCCTTTGAGTATTTTTGGCTGGTCTAATAATTAAATTGACACAAGACAGACTAACAGCAGGGAAAAAACCTCATTGAATTAGTGCATGGAGGTCTCAGAAAAATGACCTCTGAAATGACTAAAGCAGGCTGTTTAGATACCATTTTTATTTGTGAAGAGTTAACAAAACAGAGGGCTTGTGCTTGGGGTAGCACACCAACGATGAAGTAATGAAGTCTGTTTACACAGCTTTCTTAACCTTGAACTCCCTCCCTCTGATGATAAGGATGCTTTCTCTCCTCCTGATACAGGGAGGGTACCTTCACATGGAGATTCATTTCCCACTTTCAGGGAAAAAGAGGGTCAGAATAAGGTTTTTAAAATATCAGTTTCCCCCAATGGCTCTTTCTCAGATAACTTAAATTCAGAATAATTGGGGGTAGGGGGATAAAGCTCAGTGGTAGAGTGCATGCTTAGCATGCAGGAGGCCCTGGGTCCAATCCTCAGTACCTTCACTGAAAAAAAATTCAAAATTATCAATATGGCATTGAGGCATATTTTGTCACAGCCTGCCCTGGGCCCCAGCAGTACTCATGCTAAAGTCTTCATTTATCATTGTTTACAGCTCTCTAGAAATAAGAAAAAATACATAAAACTGTTCAGAATTCTCTGAAAAAAAGAACTGAACTAGGTACTTACTGCTCACAATAAATCTTGCTGATGAATGAATGAAAGTAATAACCAGTGGCACGCTGAATAGAAATAGAAGAGGTGTGACTCTTGGGAGAAGCAAAAGGTCAAAGGGAGACCTGGAGATGGAAGGGGAAGGAGAAGGATGGAGGAGGGGTTGGGGACATGTGCACATGGATGATTTTATGCTTGAAAAGTCTGGGGACCCTGGTGATGGGTGCGTCTCAGCCTGGCCTCAAAGAGTGACAGCCTTCTGCTTCCCGGGTGGCCACAGGGTGAGACAAGACAGTTCAGCTGGGACTAGTGGAAGAAGCAGGATGCAAGTGTTGGCAAAAAGGTTTTCTGATACCTAGGGCTGGTGACAAGTGTTCTGGGATGCTCAGACAGAAATATCTAGAATAATAATTTGGTAAATCCTAAACCAGACAGTGTTTTCTTAGTTATTTTCCAGTCTTTCTTCCATGCTTCTTGTTAAATTTTTATTTAAATTTCTTCACCTTTAGCCATCTTGTAACCGAGCCTTCATTTTGAGATAATTTTGTCGTTTTCTTCCAATTCTTTCCTGGATTCAGTCAATACTCATTTCATTTCTTCCTGACGGCTTTTTTTTTTTTTTTTTGGATCCACTTTTGCTTTGAATTTTTAAATTTTTGATTCAGCCCAAACATCGGTAAGAAAGGCTTGAAGGAGGTGGGTGGAAATCGTGTGGGTGTCTGTGAAGCCGGGGCCATGCAGAGAAAGCATATTTGCAAAGGCACTCAGGCAAGTACAGACCTGCCTTGTTTGAGGGAAGTCACTGAGGCCAGCATGGTTGGAGCAGGCGGAGCGATAGAATTGCCCTTATTACGTGGCAGGCTATTTTAAGGACTTTAAAAATATTAACTGGTTTTGTCCTCATAACAACATGATGAGCAAGATACGATTATTAGCCTCATTTTACAGACAAGGAAGTGAGACACAGATCTGTTAAGTTACTCACCCCAAGACACGCAGAAAATAGTGCCAGGATTTGAATCTGTGTAATCTATGGAAAGAGGAGAAGGAAGAGAAAAGGTGGAGACCAAAGGTAACGGGGGGTCCCATCATGTAGGGTCTTGCAGAGCATGTCTGGGACTCTGGTTTTTACTCTGAGCAAGATGGGACATCATGGGAAGACTTTGATCAATGAAGTAACATGATCTGATTTACATTGTAAAAGGATCTCTCTGGCTGCTGGGTTGAAAACAGACAGTAAGTGGTAGTGCCTGCTAAGAAGCTATTAAAATAATACTGGTAAGGTTGCCAGATCAGTTAATAGTCATGAATTCTGGGTTTTTTAATGTAAAATAATCCTTTTTTGAAAAAACATGTTGGCAGCTAATTCAGGCCTTTCTGTAACAATGTGACTGCTAACAAAGGACATGTCTACTCAGAAAACAAAAGGGAAAGGGGAAGAGGGAAAAATTAAGAGTATGGGATTAACAGATACTACTATAGATGAAATAGATAAACAACAAAGATCCACTGTACAGCACAGGGAACTATATTCAGTATCTTGTAATAACGCATAATGGAAAAGAATCTGAAAGAGAATATACATGTATAACTGAATCACTAAGCTGTACACCTGAAACTGACACAACATTGTAAAACAGCTATACTTCAATAAAAAACAAACAAACAAGCAGACAGAAAAAACAAAGGACACTGATCCCTCTGCCCCGTACACACATCTCTGCTCCTGTGGAAGAGGGCGCTGTGGTCTGTACCGGCCTCCTTCTCTCTCAAGCTCCGTTTCTCTCCATTTGAAATGGATGTGCCACAAATTAATCAGTTCAGTCATCACTGGAGTGAGGGGGAGACACAGCAGACTGCCGTGGGGGGGTTCACTTCCTTTGTGGTGTTGATTCTGCTCCCACACCTCACGCTGCCTGAGCTGTTGGAGAGAGGCCTCATGTGCTTTCTCTTCCTCCTGTCCCACCCCTTGCCCTCCTCACGCAAACGCGGAGAGGGGGCGGCTGGGGCAATTCAGATCAATGTTTGAGATCATCCCAGTTCACTTGTTCCTGCCCTTGGAGACCTGAGATCTTGAGTTACAAACACCCTCTCTGCTGATGCTGCCTTCACATTTGGAACTGTGTTTTGGAGGCCCAAGTGAGGCAAAGCTTGTGGGGAGAGGATTATGTGCAAGCCTTCATCTCCCCAAACAGAACGATACAAACCAATGCAAGTGAGCCACTGGCCACTGGGGATACCTGGGATCTGTCTGAGAAAACCTCAGTGGGATTTCTGAGGGGTGCTTTGAACTTTGACCCTTGTTTCAATACCCAGGTCTCTGGTTCTACCTGAGAGGAAGGTCCTTGCCCATTTTTCACGCATTTCTTTCAGATATGGCCACAACAGCAACACATAAGTCCAGCTTAGGAAGTCTGCCACAAGCTGCAGTTAGAGTACAGGGACAATTTTGTCTTCTCAGCCGCTGGCATGGGAATTTCCTAAGGCAGATATGGCTTTCACAGGCTTGTGAGGAGGTGAAAAGCCATGGTCTAGGTTTTAAGGGGAGAAGGAAAATAAAAGTAAGACTGGGACCAAGCCTTGCAGGACAAACATGAGGTGTGATGGGAGACTGGCTGGGGCTGGGGAAAGGGTCTTACAGAAGTTAGTGTTGCATAAGGTGGAGGCATAGAGCAAATGCTGCACACTGGGAGGTGTGGCCCTTTCCCATGGATCCCCAGATCTTCATGAAAACTAAAAACAAAATCCTGGCTATGCTTAGAGTGATTGAATTTCTTGTGAAGGCTGGTGAAGGGCCTTGAGCATCAGTATTGGCCTGGGACAGAAACAGTCAACCTGCACAACCCAGGGAAAGAGTTGAGGTCTAGGCTAAACTGTGTGACACAAGCAGTGACGTATCACGCACAGAGCCAGGTGGGCCCTTGCAGGACAGGTGTCCCCTTGCAGGACAGGTGTCCAGTCAGACCTGGACTCTTTCTGCACCTCATTCAGGCCTCCTCCCTGGCTCCCTGAAGATCTCCTTCCTAGTCCTGATACTTCTATTTCAAGCCAGGAAGCTCAGTTCCCAACCATCTGAGAGTTTTGTCTGAGAATTAGTGCAGTGTGATGGTCACCAGTGAACCTAGCAGAGCTGAATAGTCTGGATTTAAATCCTGGCTTGGCTAGTTTTTGCAGTGAGTCCTTGGTGGAGTCTATCTGTGCCTCAGGTTCCCCAGCCATAAAGTGTTATAATGGGGTTCTCTATCTCACGTGGATGTTGTGAGTATTAAACAAGCTAATACATGTGAAGTACTTAAAATTAGGCCTGGTTCATGGTAAGCTTTCACTGAGTATGCCTGCTTGTTATTACTCACTGCTGGGAGGAATTGGAAATTTAGCCACAATAGCAAAACATTTTTTTTTTGATCACTGAATTTGTTTTGTTTTGTTTTGATTTGTTTGTTTGTTTGTTTTGTTTTGTTTTTGAGGGGGAGGTAACTAGGGTTATTTATTGCTTATTTATTTATTTATTTATTTATTTTAGTGGAGGTACTAGGGGTTGAACGCAGGATCTCGTACATGCTGAGCATGCACTCTGCCACTGAGCTATACCCTTCCCCCTTATTTTTTTTAAATTTCAATCTATATTCATAATTCTGCCATTTAAAAAAATTTAAAGTGTAATTGACATAAAATAAACTGTACATATTTAAAGTATACAATTTGATAAATTTTGAGTATATGTATGTATATATTTGAGGTTACATATGTATGTATATATTTGAGGTTACATATACCACTAAATCAAGAAAGTGAATATATACATCACCCAAAAAAGCTTCCTTGTGGTCCTTGGTAGTCCCTCCTTCTAGTCCTCCACACTCCCCTCCACTTCCTGTTACCAGCAATTGATTTGCTTCCTGTTACTGTAGATTAGTTTGCATTTTCTAGAATTTTATATAAATAGAATCATACAGTATGTGCTCTTTTCTTTCACTCAGAGTGGATATTTTAACATCTTCCATGTTGCTGCATGTATCAATAGTTCGTTCCTTTCTATTGCTGAGTAAGCAGTATTCCATCGTGTACCGTACTTTTATCTGTTCACCTGTGGATAGATATTTGGGTTGTTTCTAGGTTTGGGCTACTACAAAAATAGCTGCTATGAGTATGTGTATGCAAGTCTTTGTGTGGATGTGGTTTTTGTTTTGTTTCTCTTATGTAAATACCTAACAGAAAAATTGGCTAGATCATAGTTAAATATATTGTTAACTTCTTAAGAAATTGCCAAACTGTTTTCCAAAGTAGTTGCATCATTTTTACATTCCCCCCAGAAGTTCCTTCACATCCTCATCAGAGCTGTATATGGTCAGTCTTTTTCCTTTGAGTCATTCTGGTAAGTGTGTAGTGTTATCTCATTGTGATTTTGTGTTTCCCTTATGAGTAACAATGTTGGCATCTTGTCATTTACCTTCTTTTTTTTCAACTCTCAATTTTGGTTTATTCTCCCCCCCCCCTTTTTCAGTTTTATTAGGTAGAATTATTACAGTTCGACTGCACATAACTTGTCATTTATTTTCTGTCATCTATCTTTTTTGATGAAGTATCTGTTCAAATATTTTGCCCATTTCCAAAAATGGGGTAGTTAACTTCCATATTATTGATTTTTGAGAATTATTTATAAATTCTGGATATAAGTCCTTTTTAAAATATATGTTTTGCAATTATTTCACCCTGTCTTTGACTTGAACTTTCATTCTCTTAACAGTGTTTTTCAAAGAGCAGAAATTTAAAATTTTTCATTACCTCAAATTTATCTTTTTTTTCTTTTATGGATAGTTGTTTTGGTGTTGGATAGAAGAAATTTTTGCCTAAACCAAGATACTAGAGATTTTATTATAAGTTTTATTATATGGAAGTTTTATAGTTTTGGTTTTACACTTAGGTCTATGACCCATCTTAAGTTAAATTTTGTCTGATGTGAGATACAGGTCAAACTTCTCTCGTTTTATTTTGCATAAAGATATCCAATTGTTACAGCATGGTTTATTTTTCTTTTTTAGTTTGTTAATATAGTTAATTATGTTAGAATGTTAAGCCAGCACTGCTGGCTGGGATAAACACAACTTTGTTGTATTATATTATACCTTTTATGTATTTTGGATTCATATTGCTAAAATTTTATTTAGAATTTTGCATCTATATTTGCATATATATAGTATGAGGGATATTGTTCTATAGTTGTTTTTTTTTAATACAGTCTTTGATTTTGGTATCAGGGTAATGTTTGTCTCATAGAATGAGTTCAGAAGTATTCCCTTCTCTTCTGTTTTTTAGAAGAGTTTGAGAAGGATTTGTATTTATTTTTCTTTTAATATTTGGTAGAATTCACCATGAACCCATCTCATCTTGAGTTTTTCTTTGTTAAGAGGTTTTAAATTACTGACTCAGTCTCTTGTTATAGAGCTGTTCATATTTTCTGTTTTTCTTGAGTCAGTTTTGGTAGTTTTTGACCCATTGGTTATTTACTAATGTGTTGTTTAACTTCCACATATTTATGAATTTCCCAAATTTCTTACTCTTACTGAGTTCTAATTTTATTCCATCGTGGTCAGAGAACATATTTCCGGTATTGACCTAGGTACACTCTCCAAGGCAAGTCAAGTGAAGGCTGCTGAGATAACCTTCTGGCCTTTGTCAAGTTTTGCTCTTGACGGGTGGGAGTTTCTTTAGAAGCTAAGTTGGCTTCTGCAAGCAGTGTGCAGCCGGTGAGGGCTGAGCTCAGCTTTCCCACCTGGGTTTCTTTCTGGCTCTGATCACAAATCCCTTGGTTAGAATAAAGTTAGGAATGCCCCTATTTCTCTGGTTGGTGGAGCTGAAAGGCATTCCAGTCCTAGGCACATTGGTGGAGTAGGTGAATGTGATGTTAAACTTATCAGGTTACTTTGTAAGAGCTGTTTTGCAACATTCAAATGAGCGTTAGGATAGATGTGGCTGGGTTTCCGATGATGAGTTTTTTTCATTACAGGTTTCATTTCCTTATCTGGCCTTCAACCAACATCCCCCTCACTGACTGTGTTGAAATTAGAACAATAAAACATTCCCTTCCCTCAGAAGTCTCAGTAAAATTCCCCTTCATAACAGGACCATATTTCCTGGCCTCTGTCAACCCATTAGGATGTTTCAGGGTATTTTTCCTTCTCCTTCACAGCCCTAGGAATAGCTACAGGAGTTCACACAACAGTCTACTCAAATACTCTGAGGTGAGTCTGATTCAGAGTCCACTTCGGGGTTATTTATCTGAGGAAATACCTAAGCCAGTGAAGAGGTCAAACTGAGTTCTGCAAATAGAAAGGAAGTGAACCAGGGAAACAGAACACATTAGTACCTCGAATAAATAGCCTGCAGGTTCCTCCTTTGGCATCGTGCTGCACAATCTTGATCAGATTGAAGAAACCATTACAGGTTTTGTTTTCATCACTAGAAACGTGAAAATTAAACCCAGCTAATAAGGATCTTGTGATATTTGCCACAAATAAAAAGATGTCATTTTTATTTTGTTGTGTTCCTTTATCAGTTGCCACTGAGCAAAGGGGGATGACTTAGTGGTGAACATGTTTGACCCATGGTGTCTCCCTGATTCAGTGAACAAAGAACATAGATTCTTTCCTTAAACGTTTAGCTTCATATTAAATATCAAGTTAGGGAAATTAGTATCTAGTTAAAAGATATGTATAAGAATGAATTGTAAAAAGAAAACAGGATTTCAAAGAAACACAAATCTCCACATATGGACTGTGGTATATTTTTAAATTCAACTTTTACAATCAACATTTGATTCACCAACTCTAGTTCAAAATCAGAGACGTAAAAATAAAATGCACCTTTCTTCCTTCCTAGGTTCAGAAACTCATCTCCTAGATTCAGCAACGTATACATAAATATGAATAAATATACACATACACATTGTGATTATATCCTACACAGGACACAATAATTACAGAATATAAGCAATTATAGATGCCATTTAGACCCCTTAACTGCTTCTAAGTAAAAATAAGCTGTTCATAACAAAAATGGTGAAGAAAAATAAAAATTTTGCCTGTGCCCAAGAATGTAAAGGACTTGTCCTTGAAGCCCTTAAACTATCTCCTGTCCTTGAGGAGGACACAGGGCAGATATTCCAATGGCTAAAAGCATCAGGTGAAAAATGAACTGAAGTTAAGGACTGAAAACCATGAGGAGGCAGACAGCATCTGGAGGTAGTTACTTTATAATGAGTAGACCCACACACCACCTCTGCCTCACCCTTCTACTTCCAAAGTCATCATTATGGCTCCTAGTGTTTGTAACAGAAGGATAATCTACCAGCAAGGCTGGAGAAGGGATAATAGCTCCTGCCCTCCTCTGTCCCTGCCCTATCACCAGTTTGGTTGGAGGAAGCTGAACGCTAGCCACCATGAGAACTGTGAGGCCTTATTTCCCATCATCTCACTCACTACACACTCTTGAGACATTCCTTAATCTGATTGGGTCTCAGCCTTTTCATTCACAAAACAAAATGATTGCCCAGGTGGTCCTAACATCTGTCCAAGCTCTCAGACTTGGAGATCCAAGAACTGGAAGTAAGCACCTTGAAGGTATGATGTAAAGTATTAAGTCATGAATATAAAACAGGAACTATTAACGAGTCAGTAGGAAAAACAGAGTCACAGAGTGAAACACAAAATAAAACACATTAATAACAAAGATTTATTTTGTAACCTGGATGAGCTCAGCTAGCTAGCATCTCTTTCCATTACAGCTGATTATCTTCACTCTGCAACACTATCATCCTGTTGAACTGGTCAACTTAGTTATTAGTCAGTGATCTCAGAGACAGAAAACTTTCCTGGGGAGATTATTGTTCTATTTTTATGGATCCATGGCTGTTTTTATATTTAACTTTAGTCAGACAGACACCGAAGAACATCTGGTGTTTCGTAAAATGTTACCTTTGAATAGAAATTTGGCAATCACGTGCTGAGTTCTGGAAAATGACATACTGTCTAACCAGAGTCCATGTGTGGGTTCCTGTAACAGATTTGAAAGGAAAGTGACTTGATCCAACCCACCCAGAAACCCTGAATGAGGGCTCCACTCTGTGATGACTTCTCTTACAAGTGGACATATGCCACATTCCCCAGCATCATTTCAAACATAATCAGCCCACAGATACCATTTGGCACATGGAGTAGCCTGCCAGGTCAGGGAGAGAGGAGTAAGGATGAAGGGAAAGAGAACTGGATTCCAGTGCCACAGAGTATTAATCCTGTTTGGAACACTGTGGCTTAGTTCTTGTCACTCAAATACAAAGCGTGGCCATTGAGGTCAAAGGAAACAAATGACTCATGCTACTTTACCTGCCTTTAAATTCTTTTTTTTTTTCCCCCAGTGAAAGTGTTTGGAGTATCTTTAGCCTCTGGAGCTAGACTGCCTGAATTTAACTCCTTACTTTGCCCTTGCTCACTGTGAAAACTTGGGCAAGTTACTGACCCTCTCTGTGCCTTAGTGACCTCATTTTTTAAATGGGAATGAAAAGAGTACCCACTTTATAGGGCTGCTGTAAGAATTTAAAAACTTAATATATGTTTTTAAAAGAGCACTTAGACTAGTGCCTGGCATAGAGTAAACACTGTAAATTCAGTTATTACTATACTGACCTTCAAAAAGGCTAATTCATTGATAAGTATAACACTTTTTGAATAGACTACAAGATTGTCAGACTTAGAATTTGTTTCTTTGAAGAATTCTTAATCCTTTTAGCACCTGGACTTCATTTAATTCTTTCTGCCACCTGCTTCTTTATGGATGAAAAGAAGCAGATGGTTCTCAGTCTCGCAGCAAATGGTTTCTCTCACTAAGGTGCCTCTCCTTTTCTATGCTTGGTCTGCTCGGGAAAGAAAGCAACGTATAGGTCTGAAATTAACATTTTCCTTCTCTTAATGGAGCTTCAGTGGCTCAAGAAATGAAATTATCCTGTTTCCCAGTGAAGATGGGCTATGTCCTGCCAACCAGACGGAGTTATGTCTGCCAGGAGATTGACAGCAACTGTGTCAGTGCTGAGCCACAAACCAAACAGAACTCCTAGGGCTTTGGAGTTTAGACAATAGATGAATTACAAGGGCACTGTCCCAGAAGAGACCGTGCCTATTTTTGCAGACCTGGGCAATAAAATGGCCATGTCTTTGCAGCCAATAGTCCATGTCTTGGCTTTACTGGGATGTGCCTTTCCCTTGACAGCAGAGAATTCCCAACATGGGGAGAAAGCAGGCTCCATTTCACAGTCCCTAGTGTAGCCTGGATGACTATAACTGAGGTGCTTCAAATCCCCTGTGTGACATCCGTAGGGACTGATTCCACCACGCTAAGAAAAACTTATTGGACCAGGGAGAGTGACGTTGTTTTGATTTGCAATTCAGCCAAACAAGGAGATTACTGCAAACTCAGATGGGTGGAGGGTTTCCCAGAAATGCTGAGTAACACCCAGGGGATATGCTATGATCTGAGATAAATACCTTGCCAAACGTGAGATCCCACAAGAATTTAGCTGGTTTCAAGTAAAACACCCATCTAACAGTCGTAGAACCAGCCCCTGGGTTCAAATGGCAATGCATTCAATGGCAATGGCCCTCAAAGCATTCTAAACACTCATCAAAAGCCCCTTCTCTTAGGATGTTCATTATCTCCAGGGAGGAAGAAAAGACTAGATGAAACTAATTCTTATTAAGATGTTAAAGGGGGGAGGGTATAGCTCAAATGGAGAGCACATGCTTAGCATGCAAGAGGTCCTGGGTTCAATTCCCAGTACCTCTAAAAATAAATAAATAAACCTAATTACCACCTCACCCCACACCCCCAAAAAAGATGTTCAGGCCTGAATGTGAACCTCCTTCCATACTCCAGAGTTATGTACTCTTTGAAAAAGAACTGAAAAGAGACTAGTCAGTCACCTCCCATAGTAAATCTCAAAGCAAAATTTCAGGCCTTGTGTAATTCATCATATTATCATCACCTATGTCACCACCTTCTCTTCGCTCACAAGGCTAACCCTGCAGCACTTCCCTGAACAAACAGTCCACTTCTGCAAACATTTAAGTGTGGCAATGTACAAGGATCTAGCAGAATGCAGCACAGAAATTAAGAACACTGGGACAGGAGTTAGAGCTTGGGTAAAATCCTAGTTTCACCCATTACTGGCACTATGAACAGTTTCTCAATTTCTTGAGTTTCAACTTACAAAATACAACTGACACATTTAATCCTTACAGGGCTGCAGTGGGTACTTCATAGGATGAAGATTTTTACACAGTGCCTGGCGTGAAGTGAAGGCTCAGAGATATTAGCTACATGTAGTATTAAGCTCAGCTGGTGACTACCTCATGAACCACTGAAGTCCTAGCTCCTGGCACAGGGTAGATAATAAATATTTGTGGAATGAATAAAGTTATGAGTTTCTCGCTGCATCATCTACTCTCAACCCTGCCTCTTCCATCACAGAAGTTCTTGAGACAGAGGAAAGAGTGTTATGTAGGTGAAGTTGGTGGTGGTAATAGGGCTGGTCAAGACTAATGCTTAAAGCAAGAGCCCAGCTGGAAAACAGGAGCCAGGAGTAGCCTGATGTCCCAGAAGGTCACAACTAGGAGCCAGGATGGGCATGAGACTGCGGTGAGGGCCAAGTCCAGGGCATGTGAATTCTGCGTGCCTCTTTCTCTGAGGACTGGACAAGCCAGTAATTCTAGCAAGCTGAACCCACCAAGTTGAAACATAAAAGCTTCTCTCAGGTTTTGCCAGGACTTGTGACTCATTCCAGGTAGGATGCAAAGATCACGCTCAATAAGCAGTCACTCATGTTTATGTACTTACTGTCCTCCACCCTCTTTTCCCCTGATCGCCTTCTCCCTCTACCTCCAGGGTCTTCTTCCTTCACAGGCTTGGTGGGAACAGAGCTGGTATGCTATGTTTCCTGACATAGTTGGACTTAAGGGTGTAATCTGCCTTCTAAGCATCAGTAAAATCCAGCGTTCTCCACTTGTTTCTGTCAAAACACATTGTAAATTAAACGGATTAGGTTTGTGTTTCAGGTAAATGAAACAAATGGTCCCAAGTAAATAAAACCAATGCACCTAGATATGTGGGGTCAGGCAGTGCGTTGATGGCCAACTTATCACTTGGTTGTCCTAAACTGTTCTTACCAGGGATTTTCCATTAAAGGGGACATTACTAGCTTTGAGTTTCAAAGCCTTCAGCTTTGAAGAGGAGAAGTCTCAATGTGGAAGTATGTTTTTAAGTCCTGCAGATGGTGGTTGAAGATTAAAAGGCCAACCTGAAATAGGTGTATTTTTTTTTTTTTAAGAACTAAAATTTCTTGTTGGCATTGGCAAGTGGCCTAGTACAAAAGGATGAAAGAATTTGTTCCTGGCAGCTTTCAGACCCACAAAAAGTCAGCATTTGCTTTGCACACACAGGCTTTGTGTGCTCCTGCCCACAGTAGGCAAGCAATTTACCCTTTAGCAGCAGCAACTCAACATGCTTCAAAGGATTTCTTCGGTGCCCTTTCCTCACTCCGTGCCAGTTCTCTGACCTATGGAGGTCTCACTAAGACATCAGCAGTAAGAATAGACAACAACATAGGTGCCAAAGGAAAACAGACCCTTGGCTTTTTTTCACACCCTATTGTTCAACTTTTGTTGTTACTGCATTGGTGGTTTTGCTGCTTCTGTTTTGCTGCTCTCTAATTCTGTAACTATTCTTCAGCTTTTTAAATAAGCGTTACTTACACCTTCTCTTTCCTGCTGCTTCTTGACAGCCACTAAATGTTCATTCTTGTTATTATTATTAGAAAGAGTATTCATGTCTATGTTACAACTATATAACTTGGGAACACTGCTTAAAACAAAGCCAGCCTCTTCAAGATTTTGGTTGGTAGGCTCATCCAACACAAGTTCTCCTGGTGAAATGAACTCCTGGCCTTTCTCTTAGGGATTCTCTCTCCTAAATGTCATGGTCCTTCTCTTGGAAAAAAGCAGTGGTTGTCAACCAGGGGACTAATTTTGTTCCCCGAGCAACATCTGACAATGTCTAGAGACACTTTTAGTTGTCAACCAGGAGAGATCCATCCTATTGGCATTTAGTGGGCAGAAGCCAGAGATACTTCTAAAATCCTACAAGATACAGAATTATCTGACCTAAAATGTCAATGCTAAGGTTGTGCCCAGGAAGAAGAGGAGGTCTGGGAAGACCAGATGAGCAATGTGGAGTCTGCCTGAGGCCTTAGAGTCTAGAGTCCAGAAAACACACCAAAAGCTTCAGAGAAACTTGAATAGATTTGTAAAACATTCTAGACCATATTGGAGACACAAACACACACTTACCACAATTTATTTTCATGGCAAATCTTGTCACCCTATATAGGCCTTCCAGAATAAAAAGCTTATTCAATAAGGTAATAGATGCCATATTTCCTAGGTGGATTCATCAGGTAACACCAAAAAAGCAATCAACATTTTGCAGCGACCCATGAGAAAGTTGAGCACATGCAAGGCGGGAATGAGGCTGAGATGATAGGAATGTTCCATGAAGCCATCCAGCCCTAATTATATTCCAGAAAGATGAACATCTGCAATATTTATGGCCAGGAGTTCAAAGAAAACGGAAATGCATTTTTGGAAAATGGAGAATCTTTGGATAAATGTCACAAATTTTGGAGCTTCAGACACAAGGAGAGGTGGTAGGGGAAGGCTGTCATTCATTTACTACTAACAGTTTCAAATAATATCTTGGCTTAGTGTGAAGACATGTTGCAAAGTTGGTTAACAAACAGCATTGTCTAGAATCTCACCTGAAGCACTAGTATTTTTGTACTGCAAAGCAAGTTAGTTCATACACGCTCTACAGGGAAAGAATGCATACCTCTTGTAAGGATCATCTAAACTGCTCCTATTGGTGCATGAAAAACCTTTAAATATGCCTTAATTTTCCCTTAATTTATGACACTCAAATGAAGTCAAAATGCTTCTTGGGTTTTTTATTACATGGTTGGAGGGAAATTATTTCTCAGCTGCCTAGTTTGGACATTTTTCTCCTTACGATGTAATCATATTAAAAAAGAACTAAAAACTCTTAAGTTTCTACCAACTGGCACCAAACCAAACTCAGAAGCCAAGTCTAACTCCCTAACCAAACTTAGCTCCACCCTACCCACCCCCTGCCCTAAGTAAAAGATGGTCACATTACATCTTTATGCCAATAAAAATCAATCAAATCCAGTCACTGGGCTGAAGAAAAATAATCTATCTAATGAATTCATATAAAGTCCTAGCTCTTATTAAAGTTATTGATAGCCTGTATCTTCCTAAAATTAATGATTATATTTTATTCCTTTTATCAAAAGTTTTTATTTCTTTGGGGAAAAAAAACTATTGGAAGAGTATACTAAATAAAGAAAGAGAAAAGGGATGGGAAATGAGAAGGAAAGGGGAAAATAAGATACTTTGAGCAGTGACAGGAGGACTCCGTTCTAGTCTGACACAACAGACCTCTTCAGTTACATTTCCCAGGGAGGGAATGGAAAATAAGGTCAGACTGAGTTATAAAATAACACCAGCTGATAGCCAGAGACAATGCTTTTCCCGTAGATGTTTTGAGTAAGAAAGAAAATTCATTCTCAACCACAGCTAATAAATACACACATGCAGACATACATTAAGTCACCAAAGATTTATCATGAAATGTTATATGCAAAACACTGGGCGAGATTTTCGAGTGACAGATGAGAAAGGCGAGAAAACCATAATACGTTTCCTCGACAAACTTGAAATGTAGTGGGGACGTCAGATAAGTGTACAACTGAACACATGTAAAAGAGGCAAGAAGAGGAGGGGGAAGGAGAAATAGGGAGGGGAGGGGAGGGAAGGAAAGAGAAAACAGGTGGGGAAAAAGATATTAAAGGATGGATATTTCCTGACTGAGTGAAGACGTGGTATAGCTGAGATATGAAGAAGCAGGGTTTTAAGGCAAAATTAAGAATATCTTACTTCTCTGGGCAAGATCATACTCCGGATTATGATGAAATGGAAATTCCAGGTACTAAGAGAGGAAAACTGTAAGATTTTACGTGGTTTTTATTACCCATCAAATGCACTGCCAAGCCATCTCTAGCAATTACTCACATGGCTTCTTGCCCTCTGCCTGAAAACAGGCTTCTTCATTTCTCCAAAGGCTCTGAGTTCCTGGTCTGGCCTTAATCCTCAGTGGCCTGAGGTGGACAGCAAAAGAGGGTGCACCTTGTTTAGCACGATGCCATCCAATCACTGCTCTCCTGTCTAATTTGGAATACCATGAGCAGGTGTCTCTTTCCTCTTTCAGAGATACAAAAAACAAGCAAGCTGAGTTTATAAGTCAAAAAGACCTTTGGTGGGGGTAGTGGGTATAGCCCAGTGGTAGAGCACATGCTTAACATGCACAGGGTCCTGGTTTTAATCCCCAGTACCTTCATTAAAAAGTGACCTTTTAATAGGGAACTTCCCAATGTTATGTGTTCCCTCTCCTTGGTGTAATATGCAGCCCCACTCTCAGACACCTATAGTGTAACGGTTTAAAGAAGGGATTTAAGAGTTAGATAGTTTGAGTATAAGTTTTGGTTTTACCTCCTATCACTGCGTGGTGTTGGATGAGTTTATTAACCTCCCTCTACTTTCCTCACCTATAAAGTGAGTTAATAGTAGTACCTATTTCATAGGGTCATGATGAGGATTAAAAGAAGTAAATAGATAGCAAATAACTTATAATGATACCAGGCCCATAATAAGAGTTCAATAAATGCTGCTATCAATAACAATAGCCAATAATAATATAATGTTAATTCCTTATGTTTTCCATAAGAAGAAAAAATTATAGGTGTCAAAGCATCTCAGATCCCATGGAGGAATCTTCCCAGCATCTTCCATCACAGTGGACAAATACTGAGTCAATAACAGCTCGTAGACCCAGAGATGCAGTCCTGTTTTCTCCAGAAGGCTGGCATCCTGACCCCAGATTCGTTTTCTCCAACAGAAGAATCTTACACATCACCACCAGAGGAAGACAGAGGCCCTAAACTTGGATGCTACTATTTCTCTGGCTACTCCCAAGATGTTATCTCTGATTTTCATTATCCAGAAGAGTGACAACTTATCCCAGATTTGTGTCATAGAAAGGTGATGAGTATTCTTCCCTTTACATCCTTATTCAGGTTGTTGATAAAGTATCAGACAAGATTCAGTCACAGACAAAGACTCACACGTGGGTTTCTCTGTAAGTGTCATTCAGTCCTTCATGGTCTGCAGAGATGCTGGCACTTCCCTTCTATTACGGTGCCTGCCCTCTCTCCCTCTCTCTTCTTCCTCTTCCCTAGAATTTGAGCTCATTAGTTCATGACATATTATCATATTAGTCTGTCCAAGTTTTTTTAATCACCATACCCCAAGCTCCCCACATAGGCATTTACTCTCACATGTTTAATGGATTTGTGTGTGTGTGCTGGTACATGTACTTTTGATATGTGTATGATTTTTTTCTTGTGCATGTATTCTTTGAATACATAATTGATATTGTGTCATGTATCCCATCCTATTTCTCTTTTTTCACTTAATACCATCTTTTTTAGTTTTATACAAGATATCCATATCTACTTCCACTCTGCTGTTTCTAACAGCTGCATGATGCTTCGTGGTACTCATCCACCACATTCTGATTATCTCCAATTCCATGGACACCTTGATTACCTCCAGTTCCCTACCTTGATTACCTCCAGTTCCCTATCACCACTGAAATGGCTGCAATAAATCTTTCTGGACCTGTGTAAGACTCTCTGAGATGTATACTCAAAATCCAAATTTCTTGGTGCTCAACAAACATAGAGTAAACCTAAGAGCTGTCGCTTTGCTCTCCAGCATGGCTGCACCAGCTGGAGCAGTCACGGTTATCACATTCCACAGTACACCTCACGGTCATAAGCCCCATCCCTCTATGTCACCACAGTGATATTCATGCAATCACATTACCACCTTGTGTTAAATGTCAAGTTCTATTAGTTTGTACCCATTCTCTATGCATTAGGATACATAGTAAGGCAGGGACATCAATTTGCTTATTGATTTTCTTTCCTGATATTTTCTCGTTAGAATAACTGGAGCATTTTGTTATTTTTTTCCCCAACGTCCTATCAGTTAATCGCCAAACTTTTAGAGCTTTATCTATGCTTTTTTCCCTCACTCTCATTCATATTTCAGATTAAACTCTTTGAACAGGTTAGGAATTCTTCTGTCAAACACAGTTTTCCTCTTCTCATGGGCTGCACTTTATCTCTTGCCAACACTCAGACATTCTGGCCTGAAAAGGCATGGTCTAAAACACTTTAAAACCACTCCTATGGCCAATGGTTTACTTCCCCAAAGCCTTTTTCTCTTCCAAATGCTTCAAATGCCTTCAGTTTGTAGCCTGGACTTCAAAGTCACCAGCAATACATTCCAGATTTCTTGGCTCCTGTATTATTCATTCCCAATGAGATCAGCAAAACAGCCAAATTGTTGGTGGGTTTAAGGAAAGAGTCAATTGCTGCTACTTTTTCAGAATATTAAATCACCCCTTTCTGAGTCATTTTCTCTACACATTAACTTCTTGATACTGGCTTCAATTCTATTCAAACTCCTGGGATAATCTTTTCCTCCTGACTTCTCTGTTGGATGACTTTCTTCATCCTGTAGAAAATGGTATGATATTTCTCCACTACATCTGTCCACATAACTCAGGAGTTTAAAAACATCGTTTGTTTCGTAACTTCACATGAATCTTGTGATTCCAAGTCCCCATTTGTGATGATGGCAGAAAAATTAATTCAGTCACTTTCAGATACTTTTCATCCAGTCAAATTTAAAATTATTATCTCACCAACAGTCCAGTTCACACAAATGCTTCTTTCTCTTCTTCTCCAAGCCAGTTTGCAATCAGCTGCCCTGGAGAAAACAAAGGAGAATGCCTCACCTTGTCATATCTGTCCTGTGCTCACTCTCTGCAGTTTCTCAAGTCTCACACAGTCTGGTCCAGGATCAGAACCTGACATTGACTATGTCAGTGTCTCCTCCAAGGTCAGGGGATGGAGGAGGAACGGGCTCTGCAAAGACTTCCTTTTAATTTAGTAATTTGGATTCTGGGCCATTTATCTTACGGTAGCTTATATCCACAGCAATAATTTCCAGATAAACCTCACAATATTGGAGAATGAAACAGGGACACATTCCATTACTACTTTACATACCACCCGGCTGCAATCTCAAGTGTAAAAGCCTTCCTCTTTATAAATCCAGCCGGTAGAAAGACCTTCTGCAAGCAACAGATGGGACAACTTTTCAGTTATTTGCCCAGTAAGCCTTGAAGGTTCATACATGGCACAAATTCCCTTTGGTGAAAAACTTAAATGCTTAAATGAAATATGGTGACTTGCACTACAGCAAAAGCCCCGCCAGGTTGTTCTCAGAGAATACTGAATTCAGAGCAGGACCATGTGGGGAGCTGATCTAGGCAAAAAGCCTGAAACACAGGGCCTTAGCCCCCAGCTGAGTGCAGTTCAGCAGGTGTTTACAGTATGATCAGTGTTCACTGATTCCAGACAAAAGCACTAAAACTTCATCTCTGTTAAAAGTCTGAAGAGACGTCCAGATTTTTCACAATTTAATTGAAATAGTTTGAGTTACCTTTTTTTTTTAACTGAGGCTGTCATTTTCCTATTTGAAACAGATTTTAAACATCTTTATCTATATTATCATGCATTAGTATGCATAATAAAGTGTAAGCGATAAAGGAAGCATTTATGGAACTTTAAAAGTTCATTTGTTATGAAGTCTGGCACTTCCCCTCATTAGGGAAATTTGTAAAAGACTTTGAATTTGACAGAGATTACTAGATTTTTCTGCTGGTTTTCTCTTACTATTGTAATAAATTACCACATAGTTAGTGGATTAAAACAACACAAATTCATCAGTTTATACTTCTGGAGATCAGCTGTCTAGTATACTGGGCCTAAATCAGGGTGTCAGCAGGGCTGCATTGCATCTGGGGTACCTAGGGGAGAATCTGTTTCCTTGCCTTTTCTCAGGGCCAGCAGCATTTCTTGGCTTGTGGCCTCTTCTTGCATCTTCAAAGCCAGCAGTATAGTATCTTCAAATCTCTGACTGTGACCTCCTCTTCTGCCTCCCTTTTCCACTTTAAAGGACCCTATAGTTACATTGGGCCCATTCTGATAGCCCGGGACAGTTTTCTTATATAAAGTCATCTGATTAGCAAACATAATTCCAACTGCAAACTTAATTCCCTCTTTCCACATAACATATTCACAGGTTCTAGGAATCAGAACAGGCAAGGGGCATTATTCTGCCTTTCAATGGAATGCTCACTGTTATCCATCTACTGGACACTCTGGGATTATCTGATTTTATGTGAATATTCTCTTGTCCTTGACAAGGCTATTTCACAACTCTGTAAACTGGAGAAACTAAGAGCAATGCAGATAATTCTTCTCTATAGATACACAAATGAATTATATATAATAGATATAATTTATTTCTTCTCTATAGGAAAGATAATTTCAAACTATATTTTATTGCCATATAGATATTAAATAGTTGTATAGTTTTACATATAACACATCAATTGCTGTATTATGTATATTTATATAAATATAAATACATCCATTGGTATTGCTGATTACCTAGATGTGTGTCTGTTCTCCAGAGTTTCCTTTGAATCAGTTTTAACATCTTGCTGATTTCTTCATTAATTTAATTAAATTAAATCTTTGACATGTGTTCATTTTATATCTGCATGAGAGTGATGATTTTATCTTTCAAAAATTAAATTGCAACAGCTGTGAAATCACCTAATAGCTGAGAACTAGCTGCCTAGAAAATGTACCAGAAGCTGATACTCTTTAGACAGTATTTCTCAAAGTGTCCTCAACCTAACATAAGTTCTGCGAGTGTTAATAAATGTTCCCTGAAAAAAATGGTTTCATTTTAAAATAATTTCAAGGAAGTTTTTTATTCACAGGCCCTCTCACAGGGATAGTATTTCATGTAAAACATTTTAGAAAATTCTATTCCAGATTATTGGATTTTGTCACATTGTAAACTAACCAGGAGCCAAGACTCTCATAAAATTATAATGTTCATGTCAAAACAAAAACTCATGTTCTCCATTCCTTTGCCTCAATTTACCCAAATTCAAAATGCTCTTGAATGTGTTTAAGTAAAACCTGCTTGCAGTCAGGAAGGCTGTAGGTATGTATGTGTATCTCAGAAGTGGGGCCATCTCTGATTTTCACTTGATCTGATTTTCTTTTTTTTTTTTTAGAGATGCAAGAGATGGAGGTTGGACTTAGAGTGCCAAACCATTGATTTACAAGAGATCACCTGTGACGCAAAAACTCTTGTTTGTTATCCAAACTTCCACCATACCGGTAACAGAGGGCCTGTAGCTAGTAGGCAGATAACTCCTTGGTGACTACAAATCAGAGGAAGATGAGGTATGCTGTCTTTCAGATCAAGTAAAATAATAAACGTTATTGGATGATTACCATTTGCTAGGCTATGTGCTGAACATCGTGCATAACCTCATTTATTATCTAAACTAGTACTATCTTTATCTTACTAAAAAAAAACCCAGATCGTGGCACCAGTGAATCACTTGTTCAAAGTCATGTGACATGTGAGTGGCTGAGCTGGGACTGAGGCCCACACAGATCAGGCATCATGACACACAGATCTCTAATCCCTTAGCTGATTGGGGCCAGATGTAGTTTGGATTTCACAATTTTTAAGATTTTAGAGAAGTAAACAGTTCATTTACTGTATGTGACAACAGCCCTAGCGGGGTTGAGGAGTATCTCATGATCAAACACGTGAATGTATCTATAACACAACATAAAAATATTCACACTGAGATAAAAGGAGGCTATAAATTGTTCAGGCCACGTTTTGTTGCCAAAGGAGTGGCAAAACATCTTCTGTTTCCAGAGATGTTTGGATTTTGGAACGGTTCCTGCAGGATTCTGGACCTGACTTCCCTTCAAGTGCCCAGCTCTGTTCACTAAATTTGGTATCTCTCACTTTCCTGGATAGTGCTGGCAGAATACTGCTGATTCTTACCCTTTTATTTTAGATTTTGCGAGCCACCAGGCTTCTAAAACCAGGTTCCTTTTTCAGTCATGGCAAAATGCAGTTCGCCTGGAAGGGGCGCTCCAGGCCTCTGGTTTCATTCCCCTACTCCTCACCACTTCCCCACACCCCACTGCAAACACATCAAGGCACATCAAAAAGGACTTTTATTGAGCCACGATACTAAGGCTGTGGTCTCTTTTTCCCAGTATTTTCTTTCTTGGGATTCTGTCTTGTCTCTGCACACTCGGTACAATAGATGACCAGGAGTGGCTCCTGCCTGTGTGCCTGCCTGGGAGAGGGTGGAATGTGGTGTTTAAATAGATCAGTGTCCCATAGCCCTTAAGGAGATGCAGACCCGCCCTCGCTTTTTCTTGGCAGGCTCTTGTACTGCCTTTCCTTGCCGTCAGTGTGGTATACTTGAGAAGACAGAGGAGCCTAGGAGAAAATGGGTAAAACCGGCCTTCACTAAACCAGCTTACCACACTGGAATTTGAGACAGAAGTTCACAGAAACAAGCGTATGTGTTCTGGTCTTATCCTTAATGCTTATTTCCCATATGAACTTTAGAGGGAGGTGACCATAGTGAGACTGGTCAGCTAGGTCCCTGGACAAACTCTATCCCCTTCTCATTTAAACACAATTTCTGAATATATTTGTCTAGATGTGGGCTTTCTTAGTTTCAGTCATATTCCAGGCCTGCTCCCTTCTGTTTACACCTTGAGTTTGGGTGCTTTTATATTGTCTCAGGCTCACATTTATAGGAATTTTTGGGATTATTTCTGAAGATAGCTCATTGCATCCATTTAAGTGTTATATTTCACCAGTTTAGCTCTCAAAGGGTGACTGTGCACCCAGACCTGATATTCAAAACCCTGAACAACTAGAATGGCATAGGCACCAGCCAATCAGAATAGACAACTACAAACCACAGTAAGTGCTGAGCTGATCCACTCTGGCTGAGCCTCAGCCTGGCTGGCCCATGTCTAAGAAACCAGCCTATGAGTTTAGTTCCTACCCTCTATTTGGTTCACTTGTAAACTATGTCTTCACGTAACAGCCTTCATCGAAGGGCACTCAGAAAATTTCTAAGGCAGTAAAACCATTCTAATACACGCTGCAGCGGGAAGAAACAAACAACAAACGAATGATAGTGCTAATTATCCTTCCCGCCCACTCACGTATCCTAAGAAAACATCTCTATTCTACTGGAAGCTGACACCTTTATCTGAAAGGCAGTATGTGGCCTCTAAGAATCCGCTTTTACTTCTAGAAGGACAGCTCCCAAGAGACTGCATCAAGCCTTCAGCTCACAACGAATTGCTGCTTTCACCTTGTAAATTATTCACTCTACAAAGCTCCAAAAGTATACTTCCTAAACTTATTTCCTATCACCGTTACCGGCCCTCCCAAGTTGGTCCCCCAACAAGGGATGCAGAAGAAGCCCTGTGTCCTTCTCATCAATAGGATGAGACTGAGTTTGGTTTAGAAGCAAAGAAAACCTCCATTTTTTAGACGGAGAATGGAGAGCCCTGAACTCCGGTTCTAGAGTCGAGGCTCTCCCCGTAGGCTGTGGGCGGGGCTGCTTTACCGGGATCTGGTGGGAGGGGTGGGGGGGCGGGGTGGGTGGAGCTCTTCGGGGGCGGGCGCAGGCGTGCTGCTCACGCTCCAGGTCGCCGCACCGCTGCGGACAGCGTCTCCGCCCACCACCCGCAGCAGCCATCTTGGGCTGAGCGTGGTCCACAACGCTGTGTGCCTGGTCGCTGAGAGGCAGTGTCGGTGCAGCAGGTTTTGCATAAGGAGCTCTGGTCTGAAGCGTGGGGTGCGAGGCTTCTGCACGGGATACCCTATGAACAAGTGAAGCTAGACAAGCCAAGGATAAGGAACAAAAAGGTTAGACTTTATTTCATTACCTAGATTCTGTTTTTACTCCTCACGAATTGTAATGGGCTTTGCCCATGTCAAACCCCTCCTCTGTCTTTTGTCCTGCTCCTCATTCTTGAGGGGTACTGGGAGGTCTGTCTCCCATAACTGATTTGTGCCGAGTCTGGGCTTCGTCATAACCCCGGGTGGAGGAGCAGAACTTCTCCCAGCTGCCTTTAGATGTGTTGGATTGTCACCAGGCCTCAGCCCTGACTGTTCTTATCCGTGAGTGACTGTCATCTGGAGTCTTATAGATATGCATAGGGGCAAGAGAATAATAGTTATTACGGAGCCCAGGAAAGGTAAAAACAAAGTGATTCTGGAAAGTCCAGTTTTACCTGCTCCAAATTTGTGCAGCCGAATTAAGCTGAATAGCTTCAAGTTGAGGACAGTGTCGCTGGCCACCATTGCTACATTGGCTGTTACTTTTCTATGATGACAGTATTACATATGGTTCCCCATCCAAGGTCACTAGCACCCGCGAGTGCAAGGATCCTGCAGTTATTAGTCCTTTCCTGTTTCAGGTTGAGTGTGATAAATCCAACAGTCAGTGAAGTTCCATCCTTCCTGAATATCCCTTGGCACACTTCTGTAGTTTTTTGGAAGAGAAGTTTCAGGTCAGAGAGAGGTTCACACAGGTAGTCAAGGGGGTCCATTGCCCCAGGTTGTCTCTTGGAGATGGGGGCTTGGGGGTCCTATTCACTCAAGTGTGATGTGCCCACGGAGTGATCCCATGAAACTGGAGGCCAGAATAGGTAGTTAGGATCACCAAACGGTGTCATTTCACTTAGTTGGTTCTGTGGGCTGCCAGTTTTCCAAGTTTTTAGGTTCACCCAGTTTCCTGCCCAGAAGGGGTGCAGGGCCAGGTCAGTGCAAGCAGCACCTGGTTACCATATTCTGTGAGGGCTTTCATTGTTTCTCCTACCTGGAGGGCATACTTAAGTTGTTTCATTTCAAGGGGGTTAAGATGCCCCTTCTCTCGGGCTTGGGGAATGGGTCTACCATCCATGACTTCAAATGTACTTTAATTTATCTGTTGGAGCTAACCACATTCAGAGCAGGGCAATTGGGAGTAACAATCCAATATTCTTGAGTCTCCTGGCATAGTTTGGCTAAGGTTTATTTTAAGGTCTGATTGGATCTCTTTACTTTCCCTGATGACTGGGGTCTCTAGGCTGAGTGCAAAGTCTACTTTATGCCCAGGACACTTTGTTATCCCTTTTGTCACTTGAGACACAAATGCTGGGCCATTATCATTTTGTAGGGATCCTGGGAGCTCAAACCTGGGTATTATTTCTTTTAATAATACTTTAGCCCCTTCAGCTGCTATTTTCAGTTCTAGCAGAGAATGCTTTTACTCACCCTGAAAATGTGTCTAGTAGCATCAAGAGACACCTGAAATTGCCCAGTGCTCTCAGTATGATGGTGAAACCAATCTGCCAGCCTTGCCCAGGGTATGTCTTTTGGTCTGAATGGGCCTTATCTGGGAGCCTCTGTGGGGTCTGGTGTGTTGGGGTTGTTCACCGTGCAGATGGGGCATGTCTCAACTATCCCACTGATTATACTTTTCATTCCAGGAGTTACCATGACCTCAACTAACCAGTTACATAGGGCTTTCCCCCTGTAGTGAGTTCTTTGATGTGCCTCTCTGATGGCTTGACAAGCTGCAGTTTGGGGAAAGAAGTATTGCCCACGTTCATCAGCTAGTCTCCCGTGTCCTCCTAGATCTCTACTGAAGCCCTATTTCTGGGCTTTGTCTAATTTTTCCTTTGTGTAGACTGGGGAGTAATGGGATGGATCTGCCCTACTTAGGTATGAGGGGTAATTGCCAAGTTACTCATTCTAGGGCCTCCTTTTTTGGCCCCTACATTGAATCACTACCACTTTTTCTTTTTTTTTTTGGAAGCTGCACTGCTTCTAGGAGTTTCTATGTTTAAGCCATGTTTCACCTGCTTATTCTCTGTAGTAAGCATATCCCTTTCTTTCCAAATAGCCTCCTGTGCATTAAGATGGCATATACATACTGGGACTCTGTGTAAACATTTGAGATCCTCCCTATCCTGAGCTTTAAGGCTCAGGTTAGAGCTATCAGCTCAGCCTTCTGGGAAGGAGTCCCTGGGGGTGGGTTTTGTGTTTCTATGACTTGGGTCTGGGAAGTTACTGTAAAGCCTACCAGCGTTTTTCCCTGTCACAAAACTGATCCATCTGTGAAGCATTCCTCTTCGGTGTTTGGGAGAAGCTCACTTCCTTGGTCAGGGCAACTGGAATAAATCATGTCTATGGTTTCTGTACAGTCGTGCTCTAGGGGCCCTGTTTCTGTGGGTAGCAGGGTGGCAGGATTTAGCAAGTGACAGATTTTTATGATAACCACTGGGTTGTCTAAAAGCATTGCCTGGACTTGAGTCGACCTTCCAGGGATAGCCATTCTCTTCTGTTAGATCTGACTAAAGCCAGAACCTGGTGTGGAGTCCATATAGAGGTTATCTGACCAAAAGTTAACTTTTCAGCCTCTTTCAGCAGAGCTGTAGTAGTTGCTACTGCCCGTAGGCAAGGAGACCATCCCTTAGCAGTTTGATTTAATTGTTTAGAGAAATAAGCAATCACCAGAGTAAGGGATCCCACTTTTTAACTAGTACTCTTAAGGGCAAGTTCCCTTCTCTCATGAATGAAAAGATCAAGGGGTTTAGCTAAATCTGGGAGGGCCGAGGCAGGGTCCTGAAATAACTGCTTTTTCAATTTTTGGAAGGCTCCTTCACATTCTGAATTCCATTCAAAAGGATCATCATCCTTTCCTCACAACTTTTCATATAGAGGGACCATAGTTAGCTATTAGACCGTAGTTAGGGATCCAGATGTGGCAACCCAGCCACCCCCAGGAAACCTCTTAGCTGTCTTCTAGTTTTAGAAAGGGCGAGGCTGCAAATGCAAATATATTGTTTCCTTTCCCGGTGAAGGCTTCTCTGACCTTCTGTGAGAATAAAGCCTAGGTAGGTCACCCTAGTTTGTGATATTTTAGCTTCTTCCTTGGGCACCTTGCATCCTTTATGGGCTAGGTGGTTCAGGGTGGTTACAGTATTTTTGACAGAGACCTCCTTAGTAAGGATGGTGATCAGAATATTGTCTACCTACTGGAGGAAGGTTCCCTCCTCCAGGGAAATTTGAACCCTTGGGACAGGACTGTCCAGCAGTATTGTTTTTATTGTGTGTTTGGGTCCTGTCACTCAAAAATTTCTTGTAACTCCGGGGCTAATGGAATACAGAAGAAGACATCTTTTAAATCTAATACAGATTACCCGGTCCTAGTAGACAGTAGAGTGCCAAGCAGGGTGCAGGGATTAGGAACTACTTGATGTATATCCCAGGTGACTTCACTGACTACCCTGAGGTCCTGTACCATCCAGTATTCCCTATTGGGTTTCTTTATGGAAAGAATGGGGATATTATAGGCTGGTTTATATGGTTTAATAAGACCCTGGTCAGTTAGGCATGTATAACAGGGGACAGGGAAGGTACTATTTTCTGCTGGTCTATGTATGTCCAGATTTTAGATGGACTATCACAGGACTGGCTCCTACACCTCATTCGACCCATCCCTAGATCCAGGGAGGTCAACTTGCTCTGTCCAGGGAGGTTTGTCCTCAGCTATTAACATTATGATCTTGTATCCTTTTTCTAAGGTGATTGCAATCTTCAATTTGTCTCGTATTAGGTGGATAGTAGCCCCCAGTTTATGTAAGATATCTCTTCCCAGCAGGGTATAGGGCATACAGGAATGTATAGGAAGGAATGGGTAAGATTATGTTCATCCAGTTTGCATTCTAATGACTCTTTGAATGCCCATTCTTGGGCCTTCCCTGATACCCCCATAATTTTACAACTCTTGTGACCTAGTTTGCCTGATCTGGTGTCCAGAACCGAGTAAGTGGCACCATTGTTAACTAAGAATTTGACAGACTTTTCTCCTGTGTCCAGTGTCAGTGGGGGCTCCTCAGGGGTCAATTAGAGTGTCGGCTTAGGAGGGCCCCTGGCCTCATCATTCTTCATCTGTTTGGACCATCTGTCTTCAAGGGTAGTGAATGGGATCTGCCGTTTCCATCCCCCTTTGCAGGTGGCGAGGGCATTCTGTCTTCCAGTGTCCCTCTTATTTACATATGGCTCACAGATTGGCTCCTCGTTTCCTTGGCTTGCTATTCCTTGGTGGGGGTTGGAGGTCACTCACTGGAGTTGAGAGTCTCTGTGGGTGGTTAGTCCAGATTCCTGTGCTGACTGGAAGGTGACAGCCAGTTGCTGCTCACGGCACTCCAGATAGAAGTGCTGGGTGCAGCATTTTTGCACATGGTACACTTGCAATCTTGAACTGATGTGTCGTGTACAGCCATTTTGCTCAAGGAACTCTGTTCTGAAGTGGCAAGTGCAAGGCTTCTGCACGTGGTACCCTATGAGTAGGTGGAACTAGACTAAGCACAAAGGGAAAAAAGAGTTTAGACTTCATTTTATCCAGATTTTATTTTTATTCCCTGGGAATTGTTAATGGGCTTTGCCAGTGCCTTAATCTGCTCAGCAGCAAAGACTACCAGAAGCCACAAATACACATTTCATTTAAACAGCTTTGAACTTTCTGCATTGTTAACTACCAAGCTGTCCTTTGTACAGGACCTATAGTGTCTAACTTGGGGGTAGTTTCTATGCATATCAGTCTGTGGCACCTTTTGAGAAAGTATGACACTCCACTGTGGCTCTATGAGACAACCTAAATAGCAGGAAAAAGAACTAAGACATGGGAGATGTGGCAAAGAATAGTGAGTAATAGCAAGAGAACAGAACTGGGAGAGAGGCTCCTTGGCCAGGAAGATGCGCCCAGAATTTCCTACCAGAAAGAGTTATCTGGTTCATTACAGTATTCAGGCATGGGGTTGGCTTCCAAGTCAGAAGCACAAAATATTAACATTAGAACAAACATTAATATAACTTCCTACTCCACAGAGAGCACAAAATCTTGCGACTTCATCTCAGTTTCAGTTAAATCCATTAGAGGAGTTTTCCAATGAATCTGCATAAAACCTACTTTATAAAAATTGGTTTTATGGTCTCCTTGATTGGGACATTTCCAATGCATAAAACATGGGATATATGCCATTGGAAAAAATATCCCATTTATATTTTTCTAGACTAGAGAGAATGGAGTAGATAGTATGAAAACATTTTCTCCTCTGCCATCCTCTTTCCTTCAGGTGCTCATTTTTGGCTCACATTATTAGGTTCAAGGACAGTTCTGTACAGAAATTTTAAAATTCTAACTGCTATCAATTCCAGATCCGTTAACCCAGCACTATTGAAAGTGTGTTCACACACTGTTGCTGACTTTTCCTTATCAGTTTGTGATAGTATTACACAGCAATTGAGCATAGCATTTAGAATTTTTTCCAGCAGTTTGTCACAATATTTTTAAATCTCTTGAAGCTAATCATAAAAAGGGGAGGGGTTTATATTTTGAGTATTCATCAATTAAGAAGTGAGAATTTAAAAGAACTGACTGGTTTTTAGCCCCAGATAGTTTAAGAAGCACTATCCTGACTTGTCTTCCAATAGCCTATGCCATGATCTTAATCCATAATTATGTTATGATTAACTCTGACCTTCCAATTAGCAATGCCTAGAGTACAAAATCAGGTACAATGTCCAATAAAAATAATCTGTTACCTAATATCAGTATAACAGTTTTTACTGTGCTATTACTTATTAGATCATTTTAATTTTTACAATCATATGAGATGGGAAAGAAAATATTATCTACATTTTATATGTAATTCTACTGAACTCAGAGATAGTGTGTCCTGTCTGAGATAACAAGCTGGACAAGGCCAGGAGAGAGCAGAAAGGCTATTTACTGTGTTAGTGACCATGAAGAAATTGCTTAATCTCTCTGAGGTTTACTTTCCTTATCTGAAGCAAGCAGGTAGTAATACTGACCTTGCAAGTTGAAGGCTTGATGAAAAAAAAGAAATGAGAAAATACAGTAATCACTTTAAAAATTGTATTATTTGTCCTTGTTAAAGGTCTGTTCACTAGAACTACAGATAAAACAATGGTATTTCACAAAAGTAGGAGTTTTTCCAGGGCCTGGCACATAATAAATTTTCAACAAATATTAGTTGGATGAATGACAATGAATGAGCACAAATTTTTCCTTCTATGCTGAATGCTTTCTAACGCACATAGAATTTACCCAAGAGGAACATAATCTCACTGATTCTGTTCCCTGTTACTGTATCACTAAGGATCTCTTGGATTGTGTCCAACTATACATAGATTTTCAGATACTCAGATTAGAGATCTTCAGACTCATTTTAATTAAAGAATTCCTTTCTTCAAACAAAGTTTTACACATAGTTCCATTGTTTAAAAAAAGGACAAACAAAACAAAATATATCTGGGTGATGGAAACAAGGTGGTCAGTCCCTGACTCACTCAGCCTCTCCTGGGCCTCACAGTAGCCTCTGAAACACCTTCTTAGATCCCTAGGACACAGTCTGAGAACCACTTTCTTTCTAATAGTGGATACTGTGAACACTTGGCAGTAGAAACAAGTTTAACCAAAGTGAACAGAACTGACAAGAATTTAGTGAGTTAGAAAAAATAAAAGGCAAGTGTGCATATAGACTTTTAGGAGCATAACTACCTCTCCTGAAAAATCTTCAAGAAGTGATGACCAAAAATCAATTATTACATTTACCTTTGAAAGTTCAACCTGTAGTGAGTTACCCATAACCTTCCATTGTTCCACTCAGTTACATTTTTTTACATGCTTTGAGAGAAATGCAAAATTTCCTGTTGGGTACTGTGGTTTTAGTTGTTTGGTTGATTTTGTGATCATCCAGGGCTAGCTTTCCTCATGTTCAAAAACAGGAAAACACAAGAAACCAATGAAGAAGTTACAAACATCTTGATAATCTTCGGACCTTTCAAGGTACAGGGCAAGACATTGGAGCCCCCCAGGAAATTTTCCGTGGCTACAGTGGTTGGTACTGCTTCAGGAGCCAGGGCAAATGAAGACTGAAAAGGCAGAGGCTCAAGAGCCCATCGACAATTCAGAGTGGGTTCCTATTCCCCATGGGTCAACTGTCAAGATGAGGAGTTTTAGCTTTAGCCTTGCTGAGTTCATAGAGAAGATGGAGCATGTAATTTGTTCAGCAAAGTGCCAAAAGGTTGAAAGAATCGCAGCTTTTTGTTCTGACCTTCCTGGTCCAGTTCTCTTGTCTACGTGGCAACCAGATGCCGCTTATGTGCTGGTAACTAGTATGGTTTGAACCGCTACACCAAGGTACTGTCATTTCACTTGTCCTCCTCCGTATATCCTCCTGCCTTTCTTTTTTTTTAATTGAGAAAGAGTTAATATATGAATTGGAAGATTTTAATCTCACTCTAGACACTTTTGGGGGGATCCTGGAGAGAATGGAGGAGGAGGGTAGAAGGACACAAAATACCGTAAAGAATCTGAGAGGACATCTCTTCAGTGTCTGAGGTAGCAGTTACATTTGATTTCATTTTTCCTGTGCTCCAAATGATCTTTTTCCTTCAATTCATGTGGACTTGTACATCTTAGAGCAAAGCTGTACGAAGTGACTTATGAGATAGAGATAGATAATACAAGAGTTCATGATTGCCACATGATTTTCATCTAGAATGATCTCAGTGCAATTTGCAAGATCTGTATCACTTTCTACCCATGGGTTATAAATTAAACAATAATACTTTTGCAATAGCAATTTAAAGAGAGATAACCTCAACATTTCACATAAGAACTTTAAAATCATATGTTTGAACATCAACTCTGATGTTGGTAAATAAACTTGGCAAATTTGTCCTTAATTTGAAGCCATAGGATATTTCATTAAGACTCTGATATGGGCTGGGAACTTTTTTTTTTTTCCCATTTTATATTTAAGCAAAATTTTGGCCCAGAAATGTTAATGGCTTTTGTAAATTCTATGACTAGAGCCCTAATTTCCACATCACTGACTTTTGACCTAGCCATTAAGCCAGGCCTTTATTCTTGTGGGATTCTTTGCAGAAGTAAGATTTTTCGTAGTCTTTCATAGCACTCAGTTTTGTGTGCCCACATACAGAATCAAAAAGCAAGTAAAATTGGACATGTTCTAGGACTAAGAAAATTGAACCAACTTTCAGTACTTGAGGATTTCCAAACCAGATCTATATGGTTCACTAATTTTCTGCTATCCACAGTGTTAAGTTTTGAAGAGAAGAGCTTTTTAATTATTAGCTGTCGTTTTGGATTATTCTTCTTTCAACTAGAATACCTAGAAACTACATGTGGACTTAAGGAAGACTCCAAATGCTGCTAGCCCTATAACTGGGTGTGTTAGAATCTTAGAATCATTTGATTTTCATTACCTCCCTGGGAAAGATGTCATGGGGTAAGATAGAGAGGTGTATAGGTCATAGGATCATGATAAAATGTTCATTTCCTTATGGAGAGCCAGAACACTGGGAGGAAGTGGTGAATTGCTTGATGGAATATCTTTCATGGAAGCAAAGTGTCTGTTAGGCAGTTGGTAACCTGAGAAGAAGTATACCCAAGTGGAGCAGAGAAGAATTCATAAAGATGCCGTGAGATTTATTTCTACTCTCCCAGGCCAAGGGAAAGGAGCCAGGAAGGGAAGAAACAAACAGAAGTTTCCTCCCCTAGAATGAAGCAACTCATGTTACAAATTATGTTACAAATTCTTACCATCATATAAAAAGATTTATATACTTTTGATGAAAGCAGAGGATGGGCTTGGGATCAAAGGGAAGTGAAAGCTCTGAGATTCCTATCCACCTTTATACTCATTTTGCCAAAAACTAACTCACCTTAAATGATAATGGGTATGGGTATGAAACCCCCAAATTATGGCTTTCTAGTGGCTTTCCACAGCCAGTATTAAAAATATGGTAGTTATACCACATAGGCCAACTAACCAGGGTTTATGCAGATTTCAGCAGATTATCTAGCAGATTTCAGTTTGTAGTATGAACATTTTGATCAGAAGCCTTTTCAGAAAAGACAATATTCTTCCTACTGAATCACGTTGAAAAGTATTCAGACATCACCATTGTCTGTGTCTAGTTACTTCAGTGTTTTAGGGTCCCAGATTAATTAGGGCAGGGTTAGAAGTTTGATCTCAGAAGGTCTTTCTCAATTCCATGTCATTGCCAGGATGAGTAAGAGCTGCTTGGCCCTGAAATATGTATAGTTTTTGCCTCTTTCTTATAGATCAACAGTCCCATAATCAATACCCATACTTCTAGCTGGAGGTTATGCAGTCAGCAAATATTATTGAGCAATATGCTCGGCACCATGCCCAATACTGGGGATTAGGAGATAAATCTTTTTAAACAAACAAACAAACATTGTGGCTGTCCCAGGCATTGTGCCAACCAATTTACATGTAAGAGGTCTTTTCAATTCTAAATGAACCACACAATGCACATGTCATTGTCCCATTGACTTTTTTTCTTTAAAAATAAAATTCATTATTTTGAAAGTTATAAAAGCAGTATAGATCATTATAAAGAATATGGAAAATATAGAAAGGTGCAAAGAAGAAAATTACTATCATCTATAATGGCAATCTCTAGGGATAATCATTATTATTAACTTGAGGAATCTTTTCTGCATGTGAATTAAGACTGTTCTGTGCTTGAAAAATCATAGTGTGTGTTGAGGAGATATATTTTCTGGCAGGGTTGCTGGAGAGGATTAAAAACTGAAGACTTAATGCTAACTTTGGTGTTTATATGAGACTTTGTGAGACTCATCCTCCTCCCCACTCTCATGCTCATCCCACTTCATCCTCAGCTGAACAATTGCTCACCTTCCTCTAAGTGTAAGAATATAGTTCTTCTGGGAGCTTTTCCCTGACACTCCTCCTACACATTCACCCACTAGTTAGGTTTTCCTTCCTCTGCTCTTGGGGCACCCTAACTTCTTCTATGTGGTACTATTATAATTGTAACAAAATAATCAGCTTCTATTCATCTAAGGTCCACTTTTCCCTTACTTACTATTACATCTTTACTACCTAGCAAAGTCTCAGGTGTACAAAGCATTCTTAGGATTAACTGAATGAATGAAAAGTTATGGTATAAAGACCAAATTTCTATAGGAATTCTGTCAGCACCAGAGGCTATGAAAGTGGCCTAGGAGCTACTGCTCTATATTTGGGTGCATACATGGATGGGGCAGAGGGGTGAGGGAAGGGCATGGAAGGATGAGGAGCCATGTGACCCAGAAACTCTATGTGGAACCTTGGGGAAGAGACTAAAAAATATGCCAGTGAACTTAATTTATACAGTAGATTAATTCCTGAAATTTCTTTTTTTTTTGGAAATTGATTCATTTTTCTGTTGATATACTCTATAAATTCTAAGACACGGATACACACACACACATACATGCTCCTAAAATTAGCATTTAAAATTGTATTTAATAATGCATAGAGATTTTCAAATACAAGAGTATCTGAAAATAACTCTTAATAGTCATAATCTCTTATAATTAAGTCACTTTACCAAATATCCAGCAACATAAATTACCTAGAAACTTCCTGGAATCAGGATTTGTGGGAAAGAATAAATCTCTTATTTCTGGAGAAATACTTGGGACATATTTATAAAGGAATTCATTAAAAGGAACAGTTTTAAGTGTTCTCTTATGATATCTTTTGCTTTCTAGCTTCTTTCCAAACCAGATGAGATGTATCAATTGAGAAATCTAAAGTCAGCTCTTAGAATTTTCTTACATTTGCAGTGAGGAGATGTGGTTGCTTTATGAGTTCTGCCCTCCGTACTGTTATTTGCCTTAACATTCTCCACGCTTTATGGATTCAAGCAGTGTCAGAGCCAGCAGAGCCCTAGCCATTACCTAGTCCAGCTTCATCATTTTGCAGTTGAAGAAAACAGAGGGGTGATGAGACTTGCTAAGCACACATGCTAGTTGCTGGCAACTAGAACCCAGGCCTCTGGACTCCCTATCCCTCCAGCATCCTATGCCCGGATCATACAGTCTCCCAGGATAAGCTGTGGTTTGTACGTGTTTTGGGAAATGATGATGAGGCAGTGTCCAGGATTCAAGACTTGACTAATCACTTATATGATCATGGCCACCATTAGGCCAAAGGGACCCAGACTTTCATGCATTTTAAAGAGCCAAAAGAAATATAATATTCTAACACAGAAATAAGCATACTTGCAGTGCTGCCAGCTACCTGCAAAAGAGCTTCTTACAGCTTGATGGGCCTCAGATCTGGAATCACTATCCTAAAAGAAACAAGAAAGTTACAGGAAAGGAATTTGAAATGATATAACTCATTATTTAAGTTGAATTTACAGAATTGGATCTGCATCAAATCAACATTTAGAGAGTGTACTTTTTACCTGCTTTAGAGAGTACTTTGAGAATATCAGCAGTAACAGATAAAAATAATGTTAGACAAAAAAGGAAGATTTCCCTAGACCTCTCCACACATGCACCACTCCCATTAAATTAAAAAAAGAAGATACAGAAGCCACACTTTGAAAAGAAACAGTTGGGTCGTTTTACCACTCCATTGATGTCTTGTAGGGTGCTGAGTCACAGATGGAACTCTTGTAAAACATGCAAATGAATACAGGCTCACCACATACAACCTAATGAAGATGAAGACATTTGAAACCACCTAAATAAAGGTAACCTATAATGAATACCAATGCACTGGACCAGGTTCTTCTGTGCTGAGGGATGTAGAGAGCAGACTTCATCTTTTTGTGAAGTAAAAGTAGAGTTGAGACTGAGCCACATGCCTGGCCAGGTCCCCCCTGGAGCTCAGCACATCTGGGCACTTGCTTTACAGAGAAAAGCAAGGAATAATATAACCCTCATAGTCTTCTGGCCACAAAGATCCTCAAACCCATTTTCAGTCTGTCAGGGTGCTAATCTATTTTGAACATTCAATCCTTCTTTCCAGAAAGTCTTCCCAGAGTAAGAGTAACCCAGCCTTTCTCCAGACCACCAACACAGCCTGCCTTTGTGTTCCTTCAGTGGGAATTCTACTGCACATATGTCTGGCTGGCTGGTTTGTTTGTTTCTCCACTAAATTAGAAGCTGCTTAACAAAAATCTGACCCATGATATGTATATTGGTGAGTGGTCTGCAGCACTTTGCTCTATGAGTGTTCTTAAAAAGTGTGGCTACATATGTGATATCTATAAGGCAAGCCAGCATCTACAGGGTAGGGGGTTATTGTACTCTCTCTAAGCTCTCCTAAAACTATGGCTGTAATACAGACTTTGAGGTGGTGAGGGTTGTGGGGAACAAAGAGTAAGAGAAGATTATGATTTAAAGGTTCCTAAGAAACTAATTTACATGGTCTATATATAATCTCTCATTTGACTGTTACCCATATAAAATGAGGCCTGGTTATTCTTGCTTTGAAACCAGGTGCACCCAAGACATTTAAACCACATCACTTTGACTCTGAAAGCTTTCAAGAATTTACTAGATTTTTGTCATAATTTCCTTAAAACTTTCTAAAAATCATCTCTAGGCATTTTTTTTCTCCCCAAGTTTCATATCACCAAAGGTACCTCAAATTTTGATGAATAAAATTCTCCATCTTGTTACATACTGATAGATTGAAGAACAGGTTAAAGTTACAAAGAGAATCCATGTACATCTCACTGTTTAACTCAGTGAACATTTATTGAACACCTGCTATATACCCGTAAGCTTTGTGGGTACAAAGATAAATACAACACAGTTCCTGCCTACTGACAATGAAACCAGCAGAGCAGGCAACGTAATTGTCTCCATTTTATAGAAAAGAATCTACAGAGATTAAGGGAGGTCATATAGCTGATAATGATGAAATCTGAATTAGACCCAGGACTATCTAACTTTTGGATCATTACTTTCTAGTTTTCTAAGAGATTTTCAGATTGAAAAAAGTAAGCCATTTGGAACACAAAAACAAAACAAAATGACAACAACAAAAATTCTTTTAGTTACAGTCAATTAGAATTCTTAAACTAGCATAAAAGTAAAAGTTACTGCCAACTGAAATTTTCTATATGGCATCTTAACTCATTTGAGCCTCTAGCAGTGCTATCTAATAGAACTTTCTGAAAAGATGAAAGTATTTTGTGCTGTTCAATTCGGTATCACTAGCCACAGGCGACTACTGAGCCCTTGAGGAACTGAATTATTTATTTTAATTTAATTTATTTTATATTAATGAATTTAAATTTAAATAGCTACCTGAGGCTCTACAGTGTGGAGACCATGGTAACACTGGGGATAACAAGGGAATTTTACATCTTCTACTGGAGGAGAATATTTCTGTTAACAGAAAAGATACCTAACCTGCTTTAATGTTTTGTGGAGTAGAGATAAAAGTGCAGTAGAAAGAGAAACAGACAGATAAGATGCTTACAGGCAGAGCCCAAAAGAATGCAGCCTTTCACAAAACAAAATAAGTAAATAAAAGATGATGATGGCCATCCCACATGCTGATCACTGGTAGGAAAAAGATCTTCTCTCTGCAGAGACAGTTATACTTGTGCCAGCGGGGAAAATAAGCTTGTACTTACAGAAATCATTTCTAAATGAAACCGCTTGGCTGTTTTTATCTATTCAAACCTAGACATACTACTGAATATTAATAAACTCTGTGGCCTTAAACGAACTGGTTGAATGTGGGAGGGAGAGAATTTACTCCTTTTTCCTCTTAAGGGACAAGTGAACTTGAAACCATAACTCTTTGCCCCGTGCACACCAAGTAAAGATTTCAGACCTTAAAGATTAAGGTGTCTGCTCAACAGGTGGCAAATTGTTCTTTTTCTATCACTAATTCTTATAATCCTCTGACTTGCACGTTGTAGTATCTACAGATTTTTCTAGTGAGAACGTTTTTTTCTTACTTATTTTGTGCTTCCACACTATAAAATATCCAAGCTGCTCAGTGTGACAGTGTTCCACCATTAGCTGTGCTCCTGAGCTGAGGTTACCCAGGAGATTTGGTAACCAGAGTCTAGATAATTTAATAAAAAAGAGAAGTTTATAATGGAATCACTGACACTAGTTTCCAATGACCCACATAGGTGCCATCAAGTGAAGTCATACAGAAGCCAAGACTCATGAAGCTCTCAAGGCACCATAATTTTCTCCATTAACTACAAGGAATTACTCTAGAGATACAAGACACAATATATAGTATTACAAAGGTAGCCAGATATGAATTTTATCCTGTTTTAATATCGAAATATCACCACTTATTTTCTGTTTTTCCTTCCTTCTCTGCATTGGAAGGAGTGATTCAATCTATTCTAGGAGGGAGGGAATTTTCTCTGTCCTCCTCCCATTCCCATCACTCTCCACCCCCAGGAGGGAAAGCAAACATTTCTCCTTCCCACCAGGAAGTGTCTAATGACTAAGCCTTCCTACCCTGGAAAGAGAAACTAGTGTTTACTTGCTAATGATTTGGGCTCTGGATTTCATACCTACTGAAGACTATTGCATGATAAAAAGTAAATAGTATAGGACTTTGGGCTTGATGGAGGGTCTAGGACTGGAGCTCTGGAAAGTTCTAAAATTTGGGTGCAGAAGGCAAGAGAAAAGGGGAATCACTGGATGGGGAGAATTGTCTGGGAAAAGGATGGAAAGGGTGGGGAAAGGGGCACTGACCTGCAAATACAGGATGAGTAATTGGAAAAAAGTACTGAAAATGAGAAGAATCATAGTCCTCTATAGATCCAGTGCTCACATAAATGAGAATCATCCCAAAATCTGTATCTTGGATCTCGGGGAATTTTTCTCCATTTGTACCTCACTAAGTTGGCTTCCCGGTGGAAACAACAACCATCTTTGCCACAGAACTTTGCTTTGTTATTTGAAGTGACACTGTATGGACTCTTGCCACCATATATATCCCAGGACACCTTAAGCCCAAGGAACTCCTTGGATCCTTCTATAAGGAGGAACTTTTCTAACTTTACTTGAGAGGGCTGAATTGTACAAACTTAAATCCCAAGCTAAACATTAACCTTTAAGTGGAAAGCTCTGTAAGGTAAGATAGTGGATCATTGATTGCCTCTCTAGTATCCATCCCCTCTCCCATCTTCTCCAAAAAGACTCCAAATGTTTATTAGATATCTACTATCCCTCTTCTTTTCAATCCATGTTACTTAGGGGAAGCTGACCCTACCTCCAGTTCAGGGGTTAGTTTTTATTGATTGACATGTGGTAATTCCATCCCCATTGTCAGGGATTAGTCCAGAACCCAGGCTTAAGCCAATTAATTCATGGTATTCCTCCTTGTGACAACTGTGGTCCAGGGCTGGAGTAAGTCTCCTGCCTTGACTCAATCAGACAGAAGGAAAGGACTTTTATTTCATGATTGGAAGAAATACTGTCACTCTCTCCTACTGGACGTGAATAAAGAAGCATATCCCCTTTATTCCTAACAAGAGTCATCTTATAAACACAAGAGAAATCAGTCTTAAATTGATGTAAAAGCTGTGATACAGAAAGAGAAGGAAAATATTTTCTGTTTAAAGACATTGTTGAACAGCCATTCCTACCTACGGATTTATTCATTTCCTTGTTTAAATCAGTTTATGCAGAGTTGTCCATTATTTGCAGCTGAAAATTAGCTTTAAATCCTTATTAGAAGCACTCAGGAAGCTGATAAGGAAACCTACTCCTTTATTAAAAGAAAATCCAGAACGTTAAATTATTAGCCAGAAAGAAAAACCATTTAGTGTAAGAGAGATGGGTAGCTAATTAACACTTTCCCAAGGATCTCACCCTTCTGCATGGAGTTCTGTGAATTAAGTCACTGTAGTCACCACCATACTTGGCCGTAGAAATATGTAAATTCCGTCTTAAGGCAAGATGTAGACAAACGCAAGCTGCAGCTTTAAAGAAGGCTTTGTAATATGCCAAGGGAGAACAGTAGGGACAGGAGCAAAGAATATAGCAATAAATAAAATTCATTTGACTTTCAGAGTATATAATTGTGCCATAGCTAGCTGGTGCCTGAGTGTGCAGACCTTATCCTGTTTCTTGTCCTACTATCTGAGCTGTTTACCAAAAGCTGATCCAGCTTCACATGTAATCCTGCTCAGGTTTCTAGCTTCCTCCCAGTTGGCCTCAACATGGATAGCACCCTTGTAATCTCTGCCCAAACCCCCCAACCAAGTTCTTTCTTAGGCTTTCAGTAAACTTCAGCTTAGGAGTTCTATTCGAGTTCTGTTCAGGAGAGCCGATTTCTGGTTGTGTTTCTCAAAATTTGACATAAGAACCTTCCACATTAGAATCACCAAGGACGACTGTGGAAAACAGATCCTTGGTCCTCACTGAAAGAGATTATGATTCAGTAAATCTGATGTGGCATCCAGGAATCTGTGTTTAAACCAATTTCCTAAGTAATTGTAATCAAGATAAAAATGGAAAACACTGTTCTAGGAATACCTTTAACTTTTCCAAAGCTAACACTAATGATAGCCTATCAAGTATACCATCATGAAGCAAACATCATATAAATACAGTTCCTCACAAATGCATATATAGTGGCTATTTTGGACTTTCAAATCTGGCTTTTAACTACAGTTCTACAAGTCATTTTCCATATCTTTTTTTCTTAACCATTCCCAACATACATTTTTCTTTTACCCAAAAGAATAGGTATAGTAGTACAGAATATTTGTTTTATTCTTGCCTTCAAAGAATTCTGGTTGAAGTCCAAATATACATTTCCTTATAAAAAGAGAATGTCATAAGAAGAAGCAAATGGAAACATATTTCTGAGGCCGAACATAGACTGTTAGTGAAAATAGTTATATTTTTCAATAAAGCCTAAAAATTGCTAAACACATTCAGAATCAGGATGCTAAGACACTGAAACTCAAAGATGACTAAAAATAAAAAAGAAGTATTTCAAGAAGTAACCTATCCACATGCCAAGGTTACTCCTACCCAAAATAGTATAAGAAAGTCCCTCCTGTTCCAAGATATCTTCTCCACCCATTTAATCATCCATTCAGCCACCCACTGCCTTCCATTTCCACATCACATTTCTTTAATTTATTATTATTAAAGAAATTTATTAGGGTTGCTGTAACTTTAAACCATTGTGTAGAAGTAGCAGCATATAAACCAATTGTTAATACTTTTACTAGGATGTGTGTAACAGTTATTTAGAGAGGATAGCTGATGTAATGATACCCAGATTCAGTGGGCAGGAGGTTGTCTTAAGTTGGATTCTATTTATTTGAGATCAGATGAAAGGAATCACAGGTAGGGGGATGGAGAAGTGAAACAGGGAAAAAGAGAAAAGCAATAGAGAGTGTGATAATGAGCAATTTACTACTGTAACAAAGGTGTAAGGAGCTGGAGTATTTATTCACCAACTCCTATTCATCCCTCCTGGTTGAGGAGTGTTCTAGAGCATTATCTTTTCCAGGCACTTCCCGCATTCCACTTGGGTGGTGCTAAGTGACTTGAGTCTCAGGGGCTTGAAGAAGAAAGCCATTAATATGGAAGAAACTGATGAATGCTGAGGGGACATGAGTTAGGTTCTAACAGTGTCTGCTGCAGTCCACACTATACATCACTCAGGTCCCCTTGGGCACTATGTTAAATGGACTCAGTACTACCATTGATTCCTTAAGGATGTGATTCGTTAGAACTTCAAGAGAGAAAAGAAAAAAGAATAGTAAAGTTGATAAAGTCTTTACTGGTACAGCTGGTCCCAAAGTCATGTTGATAATCATCATCTCCATCGTCCACCACTTGTTAAGCAGTTTGGCTTGTCTTGGTTGCTTGGTGTGAGAAGTTAGACCTTCATCTTTGAGGGGTCTGAGCCCTTGATTACTATTCTTTTGTCAGACTAAGACTGCTTGAATTGTCTGTGAATCATACACAAAATCAATAAAAAATGCACCAGTGAACTTTCTAGGTTTCGGATATTTTCTTCCCTGCTAGCATTATATAGTAGCAGTCCTATCTCCTGATGGTAATCAGAGCCAAATTACCCCTGCCACTATAGAACTTCTCCTTGCCTGTTAGCACAAGAAGTCCAAAATGACTAGGTGGAAGTCATAACTTTAGGTTAGGGAATCTCAAACAGAGGACTGAAGAGCCCTGGGAATTTCCAAGACTATTTCAGAGGATTCCTGAAGTTGACTTTTTCCAAGTACATATCTGTAAGAGACCAGATTTTCTTAATTTACTTCAACCGAAAGATCATCTCACAACAGACTGAATGCTGAAGCAGATTGAGAATCCACCTGTCTTCTATTAAACCAGAGATTTGCAAAGATATAAAATGACACCATTCTCCCATTAATTTTTTCTGTTTGAGAAGTATTTGTTATTCATTAAAATGCTATTTACTTTAATATGTAATGGGTTTGTGATTGTTATGTTTAAATAAATTAATAAATAAATACTTTTAAAATTCTTTAGCTTAATGGACAGAGAACCTGAATAGACATTTTTCCAAAGAAGACAGACAGATGGCCAACAGATACATGGAAAGATGCTCAACATCACCAGGCATCAGAGAAATGCAAATCAAAACCACAATGAGATATGCCCTCACACTTGTTAAAATGGCTATTATCAAAAACACAACAAATAACAAGTGTTGATGAGGTTGTGGAGAAAAGGAAACCCTCGTGCACTTTTGGTGGGAATATAAATTGGCCCTGCCAAGGAGATCATCTTGCTAGTCAACACTGGCATCAGAGTTCCCTAATAACATGCTCTAGCAACTGTGGACAGGGAATGTTGCCTTCCATTCCAGTTCTACAATGATCAAGTCATTAGTCACTGCAGTTGCTCATTGACATTGCAGAGGATAATTCAGGATAGAGAAAAACAAGAAGGATTCTGTGCTTTAGATACAGGCCCTCCATAGTTAAGATGTATATCTAAGGAATAATTTCAGTAAGCCCCAGAATCTTGCATCTTCCCATACATAAAAAAGCACTAAAATCATTAACTTGAAATGTTTTTTCTTTGTAAAAAAAAAAGCACTAAAATCATTAACTTGAAATGTTTATTCTTTGTAAAAAAAAAAGCTCTAAAATCGTTAACTTGAAATGTTTATTCTTTGTGATAAGCAGTAATCTTTTAATGTTCTATTACATGTGTTCCCCTCCCCACTCCCCACCCCCCCGGCAAAAAACTCCTATATATCCTGGCTCCTCATTTATCCCTTTAGAACAGTTTCTCAGAGCTCTCCGAGAGGCTGTCTCCTGGGCTCTAGTCCTCAGTAAGATCCCTGAATAAAACTTAACTCACAGAGAGGGATCAGGATGGTGGGTAGGAGTACGTGGAGCTCATCTTCCCCTACAGACTCATCAAAAAATACATCTACATGTGGAACAATTCTCATGGAAAACTAACTAGAAACTGGCAGAAAAACTCCTATACAACCAAAGCCATAGAAAGATCTCCATGTAACCAGGTAGGATGGGAAAAAAGGCATTGGGTTGGGACCTGCACCCCTGGGAGGAATCTGTAAGGAAAAGAAGGTCCACATGGGGGGACCCTTACTCTGGGAGGTGAGCAGGTCAATCCACAAACTGGGTGACCCAGACCTGGGGTCCTGAGTAAGGGAGACAGACTCTCTTGCTGGAAAATCTACTGAGACAGATAGAATGGGTGGAAAATAGCCTAGACTCTGCTCATGAGGAGTGTGCACATGTCACCTTGCTAACAGTCAGGGCAGAGAGAGCCTTGCACTGGCAGCTTCTGCTTCACTACATTTCCTAGCCTGAAGAAGCAGTCACTCTGGCCTTACTCACTCCACACCACAGCCAAGCACAGGATATGGCAAATATTTGATCTAACTATGCAAAGTCAGACCAGGGTCCTGGGATGTGATCTGGACAGAGCTGAAGAGGCCATTGTCAGTGCATGCAGGGCACAGTAGGTCTAAAGAATGCACAGCTGCTTAGTGCTGGCTGAATCTCAGGCAGACAGGCCCCAGGAGATGGCTCAATATAGCTACAAAGAGACAGCCCAGTAGGCCTAGGGTGTGATCCAGATGGAGCCCTGGAGCCCATTGTCAGAGAGCACACCTGGGTGGCACCACAAGAGGGTGCAGCAGCTAAGCACTGAATCTGGACTAGACAGTCTTGGGATATGTCTGTCACAGAGGCAGCCCAGATTTCAGGCAGCAGCACAGCCAACTCAGTTTGTGTAGCCACAATGACCCAACCCCCCAACCCAAGCCTACAGCACACCACTGCCTTGCACTAAATCTGGGACAACACAGAAAGGGGCGTGACCTTGGGCTGATTCTGAGGAGAACCACAGATGCATACACATGTGGCACATAGGCCCTCTGTGACACCATGGGCCTCACTTGCTTCAGCAATCGTCTCCTTTGGGGTTGGGCTCACATTCAAGGACAACAGAGCCTGATCTAACCTGACCCTTAGGGATTCTACTTCAACAGCTGTAGAGCAGAACTCACCCCTGACAATGCAGTGACAGCTACAGAGCAAAGAGTAAGCAGTACTTCATATTCAACACAGGCTTTAAATACCCCAACACCAACCACATCTGTTATCAAGAGGATAGCTACCAGCATGCTGTACTCAGTGTCTAAACCAAAACCAGCCCTTGCATCAAAAACACGTCACACACACAATCTATAAAAGGATGCTCCCCCATAAAAATAGTCCTTCAAAACCACAGTATATATCTGTTTCTCCTAAATTCATAGTCAGAGAAATTAAAGTAAGATGAAAGGGCACAGCAACTACACTCAATTAAAAGAACAAGAGAAATCCCCTGAAAGAACAATTAATGAAACAGACCTCATCAGTTTACTAGACCCCAGGTTCAAAAAAGAGGTAATAAAAATGCTGAAAGAATTAAGAAAGATTACCAACAGAATTACAGTCACATAATGAGGAACTAAAAACTGTAAAGATGAACCAGTCAAAATAGACAATTCACTTGCTGAGCTAAACACCAATCTAGAAGCAATGAATAGCAAACTAAATGACACAGAAGAACAAATAAGTGATCTGGAATTCCAGGTAGATCAATGGGAATCACCCAATCAGAACAGCAGACAGACAAATTAAAAAAAAAAAAAGGCAACATATGACATCTTTGGCATAATACAAAGCATGCCAACCTACACATAATAGGGGTTTCAGAAGCAGAAGAGAGAAAAGAGGATCAAAAATATATTTGAAAAATTATGGCTGAAAACTTCTCAATTCTAAAGAAGAAAACATATTCATTCAGGCACAAGAAGCACAGAGGATTTCAAATAAGATAAATCCAAATGGACCCACGTCAAGATATATCATAATTAAAATAGTAAAAGTTAAATATAAAGAGAGGATTCTAAAGACAGCAAGAGAAAAACAGAGTCACTTACAAGGCAACCCCCATAAGGCTATCAGTTGGTTTCTTTGCAGAAACTTTGTAGGCTAGAAGGGAGTGGCAAAATGTATTCAAAGTCCTGAAAGGAAAAAATCTGCAACCTAGAGGATACTCTGCCCAGCAAGATTATCATTTAAAATAGAAAAAAAGAGAAAGATTTCTTCAGATAAGTGAAAATGAAAAGAATTCAGCCACACTAAACCTAGCCTAAAAGAAGTATTGAGGGGTCTTCTCTAAGTAGAAAAGAAGCGTGAATCTATAGGAAAGGTAAAATCACAATAAAAAAGACAAGTATACAAAAGGATTGAAGATCATTTATATAAGCCAATACATAGATTTAAAAACAATCAAAAATTGTAAAAGTGATTATACCTGCAATAACAGTAAACGACGGAATGAAGATGTAAACTAAGACATCAAAATCACAAGCTGGGGGAGAGGAGTATGAAAATGTGGATCCTTTAGAATGTGTTTGAACTTGAATGAATGTCAGTTTAAAGCAAGTAGATATAGTAATAGGTCAACATAATGCACTCCATGGTAACCATAAATTAAAAACATACAATAGATTCACAAAAAACAAAAAGAAACTCAAGCATACTACAAAAGAAAATAAACTACTAATAGGGAAAACAAAAAAGAAATTAACAAAGAACTACAAAAACAGCTGGAAAATGATTAAAGTGGCAATAAGTAAATGCCTATCAATAATTTTTATTTGTTTGTTTGTTTTTTGGGTGGTGGTAGGAGGTAATTAGGTTTATTTATTTATTTACTTTATTTATTGTGGAGATACCGGGAATTGAACCCAGGACCTCTTGCAAGCTAGCACTTGACCACTAGAGCTAAATCATTCCCTCCATCAATAATTACTTTAAATGTCAATGGACTAAATGCTCCAATTTAAAAAAAAGAGTGGCAGATTGGATAAGAAAATAAGAGCCTACAATATGCTGCCTATGAGAGACTCACTTCAGTGTGAAAAATACACACTGACTGAAAATGAAGGGATGGAAAAGATATTTCATGCAAATGGAAATGACAAGAAAGCAGGAGTAGTAACACGTATCAGACAAAATACACTTTAAAGCAATTGCCATAAATAAAGACAAAGGCAGCATATAATGATAAAATCATTGATAAAAGAAGACAATGTTACACCTGTTCCTGCACCCAATATAGGAGCACCTAAATAGTGTAACCTACATATGTAAAAAGAATTAGCAAAAAAAAAAAAGAATAAGTAAAACCCCATATCAGCAGAAGGAAGGAAATAATAAAGATCAGGGAAGACATTAAATAAATGAGATAAAAATAATAGAACAGATCAATAAAACCAAGAGCTGGCTTTTTGAAAAGATAAACACAATTGACAAAATCCTACTCCTGGGTATATATATCCAGAAAAATGGAAAATTTCTATGAAAAAAGATACCTGTACCCTAATGTTCATTGCAGCATTGTTTACAATAACCAAGACATGAAAGCAACCCAGATGCCTATAAACAGATGACTAGCTTGAGAAGATATAGTGTATACTTGGATGAAATATTACTCAGCCATAAAATTAATGAAATATTGCCATTTGCAGCAACATGGATGGACCTATAGAATAATATACTTAGTGAAGTAAGTTAAAGACAAATAGTATATGTATCACTTACATGTGTGATCTAAAAAATACTACAAATGAATCTATACACAAAACAGAAACAGACTCACAGACATAGAAAACAAACTGATTACCAAAGGGGTGAGAGATGCAGGGAGGAACAAATTAGGAATATGGTATTAACAGATACAAACTACTATCCATAAAATGGATAAGTAACAAGGACTTACTGTATAGCACAGGGAACTATATTCAATATTTTGTAATAGCCTACATTTGAATATAATCTGAAAAAATACATAATTGAACCACTTTGCTATATACCTGAAATTAACACAATATTATAAATCGACTGTATTTCAATTAAAAACTTAACTCATAACTTTTAGGTTGTTCATTTTTCTTTAGTTGACACTGTGAAGGAAAACCTGGCTGGGATAACAAGATAACTCACAAGTCTAAGAATGCTGTCTAACAAGATAACTCACAAGTCTAAGAATGTGGGCTAACAAGATAACTCACAAATCTAAGAATCAGAATACTGATCTGAGTTCTGCTGGACTAACTCGTAAATCTAAGTTAATTAGTGTTGGTTTGCTGTTCATGTTCTTTTTGCTAGCCAGCTGGATTTTCAAAGAGATATATCTGGCTTTTGAATGTTGGTTTGCTGCCTCCCTGCCTCCACTTTTGTGATACTGATGCTGCTAAAGCTGTTCCATGCCTATTGGCCGAATACCCCAAGCTTGTACTTTACCCTGTAAAACCTCATGCGCACGTCTTGGAGGTGCTCAGAGCTTCGGAACAGAAGCCCCTCTGAGCCCGCCGGCGTAATACATCTGAGTACTCCAACCCTCCAAGTGGTGCTTGTTTCTTGGTTGGCCTGTCGTTTCCGTAACAACACAACCAGACACTTTGGCTTTTGCATGGGCAGCTGGACTTCAGCTCTTGGTCAGCTAAGCCATCTCTCCAGAGAACCAACTCATAGAAAGGTGCACCTCAACAAAATTAGGACTTTGTTCCTTTCAGCTCCCCCTTGCCTGGAAAAATAATGTGGTTAATCTGTTGTTGTTTTGGAGTATGTTATTTCTTTATTGACTGATAAAGAAACTTAGTCCTGTATGCTATTAGCTTGTTAAATTATTATAACTCCCACAGTGGACCTGTGTTAAAAAAAAATATTGGCAAAAACAGTTTAAGTCTCTGAGCATAATTTGCCTCGAAACAAAATGGTGGGAACTCCCAAGTTATAACCAGTTGGTCAGAAATACAGGTAGCAACCTGGGACTTGCAGTGACTAATGTCTGAAGTTAGGGCAGTCATGCAGGACTGAGCCCTTAAACTTGAGGAATCTGACACTAACTCTGGGTAGTTAGTGTCAGAATTGGATTGTAGGACACATAGTTGTATCTTGAAGAGTTGGAGACCTGGTTGTTGATGTCGGAGGAAACCCACACATTTTGTGTCAGAAGTATTGTGAATAAAAATAGCTCAGGTTATATATTTTGGAAACAAGTCTTTTGTTAGTGTAGGGGTGAATAAGTGGCCCCTTCTTTTCCAGGTTCTTTGGTTGATCTAATAATTAAATAAACATAAGACCGATTAATAGGTGAAAACAAACAAAAATTTAATAACATGTATGCCTCCTATATACATGGGAGAGACCCAGGAAAACTGAGTAACTCTCCAAGATGGTTGAAGCCATCACTGTGAGTATCATCTTCAGCTAAAGCAGAAGATACTGGGGATGGGGAGTTTATCAGTTTTGGGAGGTTATCAGGGAAAGCACAGTAAACAAGAGTAAAGTTGTTATGCAGATTTCAATTCAAGCTTTCTCCATTGATAACCGTTTTTTAGAGATTTAAATTTCTTCCTTTTCCTGGTAGTGTGAGAGGGAAACATCCTGACAAATAAAGGTTTCCCTTATAAATGTAAGTATTTCTTAAGAAATGGTATTTTCTACTCAGTTTCAGAGCTTCACTTGTGTTTGCTCTACCTTAAAAAATAACCAGCTTAAAATAGTCAGTATGCCAAAAGGCAGATTTTGGAGTGGCAAAGGCTGCTCCCTTTCATTAGATGTATGTGTTGCAAACATTTTATCCAATTTGTGCTGCTTGCCTTTTTGCTTTGTTTTGAGGAACAGATATTTTTAATTTTGACAAATTCCAATTAAAATTTTTTTTTATTTTATGGTTTGTGCTCTTTGCAGTCTGTCTGAGAAATCTTTGCATACCCCAAGATAGTAAGAAATTTCTCCTGTCTTTTTTCTTGATGTTTTATAATTTAGATTTTATATTTTTCATGTATTTATAATTTTCTTGATGTTTTATAAATTTAGATTTTGATCCATTTCAGGTTCATTTTTGTGTATGTTGTAAGGTAAAGATTGATGTTTATTAATTTTTCTCATGTTGCTATCCAGCACGAACTTTTTGAAAATTTTCCTCATTAAATCACCTTGGTACCTTTGTAATAAGCAATTGACCATATATATGTATGTCTATTTCTAGACTCTGTTCTCTCTCTCTCCCTCTCTCTGTGTATGTGTATGTGTGTGTATATATATATATATATATATATATATATATATATATATATATATATATATAAAATCTTCTTGTCAGTGCCAAAGCATCTTAATTATTGCAGCTTTATAGTAAGTCTTGGAATCAAGTAGGGTGTCTCCCAACTTTGTGCTCTCTTTTTATAAATTGCTTATGTTATTTTAGTTCTTTTACACTTCCATGTATAATTTTTAATTAGGTCTCCAGTTTCTACAAAAAAAAAAGTTTACTAGAAGTTTTATTGGTATTTCATTGACAAATTTGGGAATATATGAAATCTTAATGATACTGAGTCTTCTAACCCATAATCATGGTATACCTCACCATTTATTTAGGTATTCTCAAATTTCTCTAAGTAATGTACCATGAATACTTGAAAATAACGTGTATTGCAGTTGTGTGTAGTACTTTATAAATGTCAATTAGGTCTAGTTGGTTTTTATTGTTTCTACAATCTTCCATGTCTTTTTTCTTATTTTTGGTCTAGGGTCCTTAGTAGTTGTTGGTAAAGGAGAGTTGAAATTTTCCACTGGGCATTGAGTTTTCTACTTTTCTCTTTTATTCTCTCAATATTTGCTTCACACATTTTAAGGATGTTATTAAGTGCATGCAAGTTTACAATTGTTACATCTTTCTGATGAATTGTCCTTTTGATTATTATGAAAGTTTCCTCTTTATTACTGGTAATACTTCTTGGTTTGAAGTCTGCCTTATTGTCTGACACTAATATAACCAGTTCAGCTTTCTTATGCTTACTGTTTGCATTGTTTACCTTTTTCCAGTGATTTGCTTCCAACTGATCTCTGTTTTTAATACTTTAAATGCATCTCTTGTAGGAAACATGTAGTATGCTCTTGCCTTTTTAAATCTATTCTGTCCATCTCCACCTTTTAACTGGAACATTTAGACCATTGATGTTTTCCACTGTCTCCCATTGGCAGCCTAGAGCTGTTTCCAGGGTTATTACTACCTGATACTCTTGGTCTGCCCCTCCTGACAGACAGAGCATGGTCTTACAGTAAGAAGATGTCAGCATGCAGAGGAAGGATGCGTATCAAAGAGATAAAGGGAATGCCTTAACAATGTCCCCTTCCAAGGAAGTGAAGGAAAAAAGGGAAGGGTATTTTATTTCTTTGTCTGAGGTTTGCAGTATTGTTAGCAGAAATAAGTCTGGGGATATCAGAAATGTGTGTGTTGAAGTTGAGGACAGTGAGCCCTGTAGGAAGACACTAAAAAGGGAAAGAAAAAAAAGGACACAGAAATCAAGCCTTTTTTTAAAGCTAACTTTTTTGGGTATTTACCATGCCTTCTGCCTTCATTTCCAGTGCTGACACTCATTTGTATTATTGGATTTAATATTTACAACAATACCATGCTTTGGGTGGTATTATTTTATAAATGAGGAAACTGAAACAGAGAAAGTAATGTCCCAAAGTGAATAAAGGCAGAGCCAGGATTCTAACCCAGGCTGCCAGACATTGGATCCTGTGCTGGGAGGGAATGTGCGGGATGAGCTTTGCCTGCTTCACATACCTCTGTATGTTTGCCATGAATGCTCTGTGGAGCGTATCCTTCAGAAACCTAAATTCTGTTTACAGGCTATCCATAAACTGGGTGATCAAGGAAGTGCTGTTCAGTCCACTTTCACAACTTTCTGGAACCCAGACAAGGGCCAGAACAGTGTTCTTACGAGGACTCAGAATCACCTCCTGTTGTGGGCCCTGGAGGGCAGGCGTCTGCACCAGTCCTGGGTGCTCCTACTCCTCACCTGCTAGGATGAGTAAGGGTGGGCTCTACAGCACCCCTGTCACGTCACACAGCAGCTGCTTGGGCACAGGCTGGCTGTGGAACAACGAGGATGGCTTACTTCATGAGGCCCAAGAGAAAGCTCTAACCATCCCTGCGAAAGTTCAAGGCCCCAGGTGGCCTCTCTTGGGAGTGATGTTCTTTCAGAGTAGACCATTTTTCTGGCTCTCTGTAATCTTGGTTACAATTTGTATTGACTCAGCTGCAGGCAGTCTAGCTGACACAGCTGTGTCGCCAGCTGAAGACTGTTAGTTCTTCATATACGTGTAATGATATATAAGCTGTGGTCTGGGTCTGTATGGAAAATAAGTGAGCAAGTGCCCCCTCTTCAAAATTACATAGAAGCCATAAACCCACTGGTAGGAGGCCATTACTAAACCTAGATGTCTTCTGTTCAGTGCTTTACCAGCCAGACTTCAAATTGTGTCACTCAAGTTATTCTCTCTCATGTACACCTCTTCTACCAACTCAAGCCCCTCCACTCTGCCTCACACACGTCTGTGAGGAACACAGGGTGCAACAAGAGCACCTCCATTTTGCAACAAAGAAATTGAAGTCCGGACACAAAGAGTAACTTGCCCAAGGTGAAGGCAGACTGGAACTCAGAAGCAGGAAGTCCTCGCTGAGTGAACTTTATGGTGGAGTATGGCACCAGGGATGAGACTCTGGCCTGCTCACATTTGGCCTGTCTCCTTATCTATGCTATGGAACAGTCAATTCCACAGAGAAGTTCAACGTTTGAAAAATAAATACTCTGCTTTCTCTGGACTTTCTGTAGATCCTGTGTTCATTTCCTGTGGCTGCCACAAAACATTATCACAAACTTGGTGGCTTAAATAACAGACATTCATTCTCACAGTTCTGGAGGCTAGAAGTCCGAAATCAAAGTGTTAACAGTATTGGTTCCTTCTGGAGGCTCTGAGGGAAGAGTCAGTTCCAGGTCTCTCTTCTAGCTTCTGGTGGCTGCCAGCAATTACTGATGTTCTTGACTTGTAGATGCATCACTCCAACCTCTGCCTCTGTCTTCATGTCATCTTCTCTTCCCTCACTGTGCAAGTCTGTCCTCTGTGTTTCTCACAGGACACTTGTTACTGGATTTGGAGTCTATTTAGATAATCTAGGATGATATAATCTCAAAACCCTTAACTTAATTACATCTGCAAAGACCTTTTTTCCAAGTAAAGTCTAATTCACATGTTCCAGGGATTAAGACATGGACATGTCTTTTTTTGGGGGGAGGTACCTTCACCCTACTACAGATCCCCTGTGTCCTGTTCCTTTGGATCTGAGTCAGTTTGGGCTTACTACAGGCTGGAGTTGAGAAGAATACCAGCTTTAAGTAAAATGCTTATGGAGTGTCTACTGTGTGAAAAGAACTGAGCTAGGAGCTGGTGACATAAAAACAAGTAACATCCCTACTAACAGGAATACAAGTAACTGATCCAGGACACTGATGGCAACAGACGTTATGCCATCATCCTCTTGGAGATATACTCAGCATATATAAGTAGGTTTCAGAACAACAGAAATATCTCTCCTAAAATCCCACTCACAGTCAAAGGAAATGCCATCATTTCCTTTGCCTTTGATGTGGACTCAACAGTAGTGCCACAGAGAGATTACATTACAGGAAGTTAACAGAATTAAGACTCATCAAACTTGACCCTTCAAAAAGATATTAGGTAGTAGATATCAGAACTTTGACCAGTTTCATCTCCCTTTGATTCCTGTGGCCACTCTTAAGGGAATGTAGAGCTGAAAAAAAAACTTTCACTATATCAAGTAATCAACATCCTAAATAATTCCCAAAACGCATTATTTTTGAAGAATTTTAAAGAATCCAAAGATGGCATTAAATAAATGAGCCCTAAAGAAAAAGTACTACTTCCAATCATTTTTCTTATGAAGCTAACTAAGGAGCCCCTGAAAACAAGGACCAGTTCCCAAAGAGCTCTACGTTCTCTCCTAATTAAGAGACTGCCCCATCTTGCCAACATTTTTGGCCAATATGGATTTCATGACTAATCCACTAAGCTAACACCCTAAACCACCAGAATTTACAAGAATCAAGGTCACTGAAAAAATTGTGTCTAAAAATAAGGGAGTGCTAAATGCTTTTAATTCCTCTCTATTTCATTCTGTTACCTCAGATATGGCATTCAGTGTATTTTTTTCCTATTATTCTGAACCCTCAGCTCAGCAAGACCGTGCAGTTTTATAAGCAGATGCTGTTCAATATTTTCTTAATGTAACAACTTCTGAAAGACAACGTTTGTGTGAACAGAAAAGAAGAAATAGCAGTTTATAGTTTTATGGATGCATACTTAATTTTTCTAGAAACATTAGAAAAGGTTTCACCTCCTATAATTCTGGAAGAATAAAGCTTAAAAACAAGGCTTGAGCAAAGCATTGTGTTCTACCATTCCACTGGCATGGGCCACAACTGAAATCAGAGCCCAACTTCTTAGTTTGAGCTTCCTAACTGGAGAGAAAGAGAGAGAGCAAGTAAATATGAGTGAGAGAAACTTTTGAATTAAGTAAATACCTGGCCTGATTCAAGGTCCAACTTGCCAAAGCAGCCAGCTAGGACCAGGTATTTCAGAGAGAGGAATCAGGATGAATATGCCCATCAGAGAGATACTGATTCAGGTTCCAACTTAAAATTGTTTTTCCAGACATAAGAGGAGGATGCCCTCCTGGTTGATTGTCCCTGCTATTGTCATGACCAGAATTCTTCAGGCCCTCATGCATACTTAATTGGTTCATTGCATTTGGTCTAAGGACACGAATTCACTAGATGATTATACCCTTAAAATGTTGTCTGTGGAAACTCCAATCTGGCATTACACCAGATGAGAAGCTGTCTTGCAGTTTTTACTCCTTCTACAGCAATGTATTTCTCCCTGCCAAAGTCTCCTTATGTCCTTCCCAGTGTCCCTTATAATTCTTCTTTGGCCTTCTCTCATACATGCAGAAGGCTTCCAAGTATGAGAATTTATTTCACCTGAAGAACTGGAGAATTTATTTCACCTGAAGATTTCTGTACTTGGGATTGTTTATCCTCAAAGAAGATCACAAGAATATGGGAGACTTCAAACGCTGACCACTCTTCCCTTCTAGGGCATATTTGAGACATGCTCATTATACTTGAAGCTACAGCAACATTTCTTATGCATGTGGCACTGCAGCTTTGATATTTGCTGAGTAACATTTGGCCGTACATGTTTTCAAATGCTTAGGCTTCTTGCGATACTTTCCAGATGCTTTGTGCCCAAAGGTTTGGTCATTCAGTCCACAAAAATCTGCTCTTAGATCTGCCTGAGGCCTTTGCTTTCAGTCTCTTTTGTCTTGGTCACAAGGAATGCTCATCCCTTCATGACGCCAAAAGTTATCCAGCAAAAGATTGTAACAAGGCTATCACTCTCTCCCTATTGTGTCTTGAAGGCCATACAGAATAAAACTTTTAAAAAGCAAGCTATAAAATACAAATTACGTTGGAGGAGAAGTAGAGAGGGGTAGAAGGTGAGGGGTTCATTTGACAAAATTATGCTTATAGGTACCAGTTTGGTTAAAGCACATCTGCTTCCTTTTCCTCTTGTGTCTTCACATTAGTGAATTTGTCTCAAAGACAAGTATTAGAGCCCAGGTGAGTGTCTTCTTGGATGACTTTGGATCTAAGTAGCATGAAGACATGATTGCTCAATTCACATGTAAAGATGACAGCAATGAGAAGAATGGCCCAGAACTGAGGCCAATTAAAAATAAAATTGTGAAGAAGGTAACTCTTCCTGAACTTACTTAGATCCACTTCATTATAGCACCCTTTTACTATAAAAGAAAAGCTGCCCTATGGACATAGGCTTTCAAAGACCAGAACCTTTCAGTCATTTCTATATTGATCACTCTTCACTCTCAGTAATAAGAGCCTTTCATTCTGGTCAGTTTCATTCATTGGAGAATTTATTTCAATCAAAAAAAAAAAAAAAAAAAGAGCTAGAAAGTTCAGCTGTGTTTTGCCTAGTGGAGAGAAGAAGGAAAATAGAATTGAACCTAAAAAGATGGTTCCAATATAACCAAATGAAGGTGGCGGTTAGAGTAAAGAACTTCTCAAATACAAAATGCATTCCAATCTAAAAAAAATATTTAGAGATGGAATAAACCATCACTGGCAAAATAGTTTGAGATAGTTGGAATGCTGTTTCCTTCTGCGACTGGAAATAGTTCCCTGGTGGGTACTGTTTTTAAAAAATAGAGTATATTGAGTTTACTTTTCTTTATAAAAGCAATTCATGATCATCAGAAAAAAATTTAAAAATACAGAAAAGGAAGGAGAGAAAAACCCCACAAAAGCCACCTGTCTGTAGTCCTACTAGACTGGAAATAATTTTGGGAGTCAGTGGGATTTTGTGAAAAGGATATGGCTTTCAGGATCCAAAAGATCTGTATTTAATTCCGGTTCTAAACTGTGTGTCATCGGACAAATCTCTTCAATTTGAGCAGATGCTTACTAAATGGAAATTGAACAACAATAAAAACTCATCATTTTATGTATCAGAGTCACTAGAGAGGAGTACTCCCCTTTCTCTTTCATATATGGTTTAGGATCAGTGTTTAACTACCTATAATGTTCTTGCTTTGGCTTGTTTATTTTTCATTGTGAGGAGCTAAACTCCACATCCCTGGCTTTCTCATTTCACACTTCCATTAAAGCCTTATTTTTGGCTGTTGCCATGACTCTTCTCCTTGTAGCTCTTGCCTTCCTTCTCCAGAAGCCCTTCTTTAACCCTTTCCAAGACACCTTCAGTCTTTACCTACCAACCTCAGCCATGCCAGTGATGTCTCATTCTCCATCTAGAAAGAGGGTGGGCAACTATGAATTTGAGACAGCAAGCCCTTCTTCATAAAGCTAAATTTAAAGTGGCTACGATAAATCATATTGATGCTGTGTTTCAATGAACTACTGTAGTAGTATGTCCACATGCTAAAGTAATTCAGAATACAGTTGTTGGAAAGGCTATTGCCTCTCATGTCCATTGTACCCTGCCTGACTGCTATGTAATTTGGAAGAGCACCAAACTACATGAAAGTCCGGCCACTCCTCCAAGTCCCTCTCATGCGGTGTGCAGGGCAGCCCCCAGGAGTCCTAGGTGGGAGAAGGCTGAGGGTCTGCATGGAACCTTTCTCCTTTACCCGGGCTGCTGAGAGAGGCTTATGAAGCTCAGGGGTAAAATTCAGAAATCTCAAGCAGCATTGAAACCTTAATGCATCTCAAAACCCAAAGCAAAGCAAAACAAAAATGTACCTTACTTATAAATAACTTTCCTGGAATGAGATGGAGTAATACTTCATGAAAAGCCATGGATTGTGAAAATTAGTTTGGTGGGTGGAGTTCAACATTTTTTAAAATGAAAAAATAGAATAAAATAGGAAATACCAAAATATAAAGTAGATGATACCGGTAGATAAAAAAGGTGCATCTGTGTCTATGTGTGTGCCTTTGTAAGGCAAATCAGTTTTTCCACGGTCACAATTAGAAACCCTTGAAATAGGAACCTGGCTCAGATGAGAGTAGGCTGATACTAGAGACCCGAAGAGGGCAGGTTGGGAAGAGTAGGGTAGGGAAAGTAGGGTAGGAGAAAGGAGGGTGCTTTCCAATAATCAAATTAGGTACCAAAAATCAGACTGGTCCTTCACAATTCTGCCAAACTTACACACACACGCCACACCATACCAGACCCTACTTCTGTCCCTAACATCACTCTCCTGAACACCTAAAAACTCCCCAGTTGCTGATTCTGGTATAAATGCCATAGACTCCAGCCTTGATCTGAAGGAATCTTCTTGGAAAATGTCTACCCAGGTGGATGTCCTCAAGAAGATCAAAAACACCCAGAGACTTCTGCTTCTTTCCTGGGCTGGGTGTGAACAGTTAATAAAGGAGTGATCCACCCCCCTGTTCTTTACAACACTTCCTATTTTAGAGTCTCTGCTTTGGAATATTTGGATGAATGACATCATACACAGAGCCCCCATCTAACCCATTAGGTTAGATGATAAGCAGTTATAATTCAAACATGAGAATACCTGAGGTTTTGTGTTCTTTGTCACTTATATCACTTGTTCTACAAATGCTGCAACAGTCTTTCTTAGAAACTAGTGTCCAGTTAAACCAGGTCCATTGCTCAGTTCTCTCTAAACTGTGGAGTGTGCGTGTGCAGCTTCTTCACCCAGTGTTTGATCTCAGACAGTACCTTAGAAAGGCTGCAGTCCAGGCGGCTGAGCTAAAGCCACAAGCATCTCTTCTAACTCTCCTCATTTGGGTACGCTTAACCATTTTCTCACCCTTCTTGCCAATGTGCAAACCCCACATAGAGAGTGTGAGAATGAGGTTGAGAGAGTTAGGGAGAGAGAAACTGAAAGGCACTCAGCCATGGGGATGCTGCCGCCTTGCCGGAGCAGCGTGGGTGGGAGGCTGCAGCGACTCTCTGGGTCCCCTCAGCTGCTGGGGCTGCCCAGCCCCTCCCCAGCCCCCTTCTTCCTTTGGGGCTAAAGAGGCAGCCTCCTTTGAGCTCCTCTCGTGCCATTGCTTTGAGTTCTTTGAGCATCTCTCAAAGAACTTCTTCGAGCTTCTTACTGGTTTCTTCTTTCCTGCCATTGTTTTGAGTTCTTTGAGGTTTGAGTTCTTTGAGCTCCTCTCCTGCCATTGCTTCCCCCATCCCCTACCCCAGGACACCTTCCTGTAAGCACTAGGCTGCTGTTCAGGGCACCTCACCTGGGAAACCTCCTTCAGTGACCTTTGCTTTTTCTGTTACCCTCTGAAAGTTTAATTTCTACAACTAGTTACCTTAATTTTGGTCTTCCTTGTAGCATATGTAACTGTTAGTGCTCCAATCCCAGGGACATGAAGAGGGCTGCTGGGGTGCCCACAGTTTTCTATTTCTCTAAGTGATGATTTCACAGGTGTGTTCACTTTGTGATAGTTCATTGAGCTGAACACTTGTGATTTGTGTATGTCCTGTACATATGTTACATTTCAATAAAAGAGTTTAAATATTCCTTGTCCACTGGACTATTCCCTGTCCCGTAGAAAAACACTGGTCCAGAAACATGGAGACTTGAATTCCAGTCTTAGGCCTGTTGTCATTGATCTGAACTGATTTAGGTAAGTTATTTGGCCTCTCCAAATGTCAGCTCATACAACTATAATATAGATCCTCTGTTTCTGCCTTCTTGACCTCACAAGGATCCTTCTAGAGATTAGATGAGGTTATGGCATAAAAGCATATAAAAGTGGAAAGAGCCAGACAGACGTGAGGTTGATTTTCTCAGGAGCCTCCTGCTTGCATCCGTGTCTCCTGGTCTGGACTGGGTGGCAGGCAGCCAGGGATGAGGCTTTTGCACCTTTTTGTGCAGTAGCAATAGAAATACTTTTATGCTATGAAGCATCATTTAAAAGAATGTCTCCTCATTCCCCAGCCTGGCTTCACAAGTCACCTCAGAGAACCTTCCCCATGCCTTCTCTGAGCCCCTGTTTGCAGTTTCCCACATGGTTTGACTCATGAAGACTCCTGCCTTTCCCTTGGGGCCACATGTTAAGACTTGCTCATCCTGTGGCACGCAGAAAGTTGTAGCCTGGCAGGAAGCAGCTGCAGTGGACCTCACAGGTAGAAGGCAGTGGAGCAGGAGGAAGGAAAATGGGATGTTAGAAGTATGAAGATGCTGCAAATAGAAGGGCCTGATCACCTCCACCATGGGCAGAAGTGAAAAGGAGGGACTCCCCTTGGACAGGAGATGTTGAACTTCTTGCTCAGAAGTTTATGGTCAATCAAAAGGCAATTCTATATGGCCTTCTGTGCTGGACGAAGACCCCTACTAGAGCTACAAAGCTAATCTAAGGGCTAGGAGGGACAGTATGATGTGAAGGCTCAGGATACCAACTTTGGGGTCTGGTAGACCTCAGTTTGAATCTTGGCTCTGTGTCTTTCTAGAGAGAGACTTTGACCTTGCTAAATCTCACTTTATTCGTCTGAAACTATGCTGGTAGATACCTGATGAGTTTTTCATGAGATTAAATGAAAGAATGTATGAAAAGCCCTTAGCATTGTGCCTGGTACATGGTTAGCTCTCAGTAAATATTAGTAATTCTTGTTCCTATTAAATGCAAAGGAGAGCCTCATAAGTTTGAAATAGAACATAAAGGTAACCCTGGTGTGTATATGGGTACCAAAAGGATGGGAAATACAAATAAGGAACAATCACAGGGCAAGCTGTTTAAGTGTGAGGTTTGGGGGAGTGGAGAGCAGAGAATGTGACTTAAGGGACAGACCTTACAACATTTAGAAGGATAACACAAATGATTTAGTGTTTTTTAGTTTGTTAATATGGCAAGTTCTTAATAGTTTTTCATCTCCAGCACTGTGGTACGGGTTGAGGAAATTTGCTAACATTAAACTGGTTATATAAGGTAGCAAAGATGTCTTAAAAATATTATAAAAATAAATAACTCTTACAGGGAAAGATTGATTAGACTTCATTAAATTTAAGAACTGTTCACTAAAATACACCATTAAGAGCATGAACAGACAAGCCAGACTAGGAAAAGATATTTGCAACCCATATATCCAACAAAGGATTTAAAGTAGTTAAAGAAATCACATATGTCAATAAAAAAAAAAGACAGTCAACCCAAATAAATAAAAGTTTAAAGCGTAGAAAAAATGGCAATAGACTTGAACATCATAAAGAAGATATCCAAATGGCCAATAAGCACATGAAAAGGAGCTTACTCATCAGGGAAATGCAAATGAAAACCACTCTTTGCCCTCCAAACTAGGGATTGGGGAGGTGTTGGCAAAGATACAGAACATCTAGTATTCTCATATGTTGCTGTTGGGAGTGGAAATTGGTACAGACACTTTGGAAATGGGTTTAGAAGTAGTTACTATAGCTATGGATATGCATATCCTATATCCCCCCAGTTCTACTCCTTACTGCACAAGAATGGTCATAGCAGCATTGTTCACAACAGCCCCAAACCAAAAACAGTTCAAATGTCCATTAACAATGAATAAGCAAATTGTGATACATTTATAGAAATGGAATATTACTCAGCAATGATGATGAGCAGACAACTGCTAACATAAAAACATGGGTGAATCTCACAAATGTAATGTTGAGTGAAAGAAGTCCAACACAGGCATACAATTTCATTTACATAAACTTGAAATGGCAAAGCAATCTGTGATGATCCATGGCAAGGTGGTGGTTTTCTTTAGGGAAGGGAAGGTAACTGAGAAGGACACAGGGTGGAGAGACACTGGAATGATTTTTCTTTTTCTATTTCTAGATTTTATGAAAGTTACAAAAATTTCAGTTTTAAAAACTTCATCGATTTGACTATTTATGAATTTTGTATTTTTCCAAATGTGTTATAGGTCAATAAAAAATAAGTGTACTTACAAACCAAGTAGAACCTGCTCCCACTCCCATGTAACCCCTGAAAGAGAAATGCATCACTGTGATTTGTGAGATGTGGCCCCGTGTGTGCAGGTGACTTTGCCAGATGACTTGGATATTCTGCAGTCCTTTCTGGGAGGGCCCACATAATCCCCTCAATGGTGCCTAGGAGTTGGCGGAAAGATCAGGCAGGCAATGAAGAGTTAATGAGACGCAACTCTGAGAAACTCAGTGAATTTATGAAGCAACTTACACACCTTAAAAGAGAGTCAGGGCCATATGTCCTACTAGAAGGAGGACTCAGACAGCAAGGTACAAGGAAAGTCTTGAGGAGGCAGCAGACTGCATCTGGGCCTTGCACTTCCTGGTGAGTCAGGGACTGTTGTTAGAAGAAAACTGAGGCATGGAGAGATTACGTTACCTCCTCTAGTCACCTGCTGTGAAGTGTCAGGATCTGAATCCAGGATCTGAACTTCAGCAGCCTGGCTCCACAGCTTGGAAACTTGTCCACTATGCTGTGCAACCTCTCACAGGACGCATGAACTCTAGGACAGTTCTGTCCAGTAGACATTCAATGCAAGCCACATAGGTGATTTAAAATTTCTGATAACCACATATGAATATGTAAGAATAAAGAGGTGAATTCATTTTAAAGTTATACTTTATTTAAACTGATATATCCAAAATATTATCATTTATGCTTGTAATAAATATAAAAATAATTATTGATGAGAGAGTTCACTTTTTTTAATACTTGATTTTGTAATCCTGTGTGTATGTTACACTTACAGTTTGTCTCCATTTCAAGTGCACGTGTGGCTGGTGATCAGCATGTTGGACAGCCTGGGTCTGGAGAGCTGCAGAAGGAACGGGAGGACTACCCAGGTGAGAGGAATGGCTTGTGAGAAGGCTCAGGGGGAGGAGTGCTCTGAGCATTTGGGGCATCTTTCTGTGAACTGCCAGAATCTGAGCATCCCAACAGCTGCTCCTAGGGAAATTTGCTCTGCCACACGGCAAACAGACCCCTTTCTTCCTCTAGAGATTAAAGAGAGCTGAGAGCGCACATCCAAAATGGCCTGTCCCCAGAATCCCATGGGCTCAGGCTTTCAGACCCATAGTCAATAGGCATTAAGATGAGACCCACTGTCAGCCATGCCCCTGTAAGTCTCAGAGTCTGAGGCCAAGCCCTCACCTCCTATGCTATGCTATGCCTCCACTCCCCTTCAGGCACGCCCCTCTCAGGCTCTTTCTTCATCCTCTTCTCTGCACCCACTTTACCCTCCTCCTCCTTACTGACTTCACAACTTGGGGGCTGCTACTCAGCCTTCTTGCCTCCACCCCTCTGCCTCTCCAAACCTCCTGTACCCTTTGCTCAAGACCCTGGTACAGCCTCTTCACATAGTTTATGAAGAGCCTCACTCTAACGAGCAACCACAGCCTGGGCTGCACAGTCCTGTCTGTGTAACCCCACTCACCTTTGTCTGGTCAGTTTCACAGCCAGTTTGTTCCCTGATCATACATGTATCTTCTATCAGTGTCAGATAGACGGTGTGCAACTTATAAATAAGTATTGTGAGAATAAAACTGTCAACGGTTGAAAGAAGCTGCATTCTCATGCCAGCCTGACTCTGAAAACAGGATGAATGAGGTAACTGCATTTTATAGTCATTGTGAGTTTGCCAAATAATGGCTGGTTGAATCATTCTCTGAAGTCTTTCTGATTACAACATTAACTATGAATTAATTCTCCATCTGTATAGGAAGTAATTATACACAGTAATGTGAGCTATGCCCATATTTACCTCATTTAGAAATGCTGGAATTCACATTTTGAGATGCTCTAGCAATAACGGACTGAGAGATGCTCGTTTGCAAACAATCCTGCCTTGGAGGCGTGAGCAGGTCGTAACAATACTAAGTGTTAGGGTCAGCATGGACAGAGATACGTGAAATGCAAATAAATAATTTTCTCAAAAGGTTTGCAATCATGCCCTATTCCTGTGTAACCCTAGGGAAAATTTAATTAAAATAATTGCATTATCATCCCTCAATCTGTAGTTCTTACTTTGAGGTCATCATCAAACCATGGAAATTTCTCTGATTCTTGGAAACAATGGCTATTTCAGGAAACTGGTGGTTATCAGGACCATGTCAGTTGGTATGTTTTAAACCACAGGTGGAAACTCTATGCCAGGACCTGGGTAAAGTGCCAATTTTGCTAAACATGTAAAGTACTGAGCACACAAGAGCAAGTGCAAGTCTTTACCTCTCTGAACTGGTTCTCTTTTCATCTGTAAAATGGGTGGAAGTAAACTCACATCTTCAGGTGGAGTCAAACACCAGGCAGAATGCATGTCTATTTCAGGGCTCTGCTGCACCCAGCAGGGTAGCAGGGTCAGGGGGTACAGAGTACCCTAAGGAAAAGAATGAGAATGAACTTGCCTGCTCTGATTCTCCCAGAAGTGGATGGAGCTTTGCATCTAGTTTCATGAAGGGAATTATGGGGAAGAAATATGAGCCTCAGGAGAAGAAAGCAGAGTTAAGCCCCTCCTCAATCCATGGCACCCAATCATCACTATTCTGGGCAAGGATTTCTCTCATTTTGTTAGGCTTTGTCTTTTTTTTTTAATAAGTTTCCTCTGCATCCCTGGCACCCACCCCACATACTAATATGTACCTGGATGTGTGTGTATATTAATACATTTGAAATTTCATGATGTTATATCATCTTTGTATATATTCTAAATATATATGTATGTAAACATATAAATAGATATGCAAATGTAGATAGATAGATAGATAGATAGATAGCTGTAGACTATGGAACACATTCTTTTGCTTCTTTTTTCACTCAGGTCTATGCTTTTAAGACTTGCCCATGTGCTTGAGGAACTATCGTCCACATTCACCTATTTATTCCCCAGTGATGGACATAGGTAGACAGACCATAAAGCACAATGGTTAGGAGTGCACACCCAGGAGCCAGACTGCCTGGCATCGTTCACATTCGCTAGCTGTGTGAACTTGGCCCATATACTTCACCTCCCCATACCTCAGTGTTCTCATTTCCAAAACAGAGATGGTAATAGTGTCTACCTCATGTAGAGTACTGAGAATGTGAAGTACTAAGCACACGTAAGCATTCAGCCAGTGTTAGCCATCATTATTATCATCATCATCATTATACTTCCCACACCCAGTGCTGCATCAAGCCCCCTCATACACATCCCTTAATGGACCTGTGCCTGAGTTTCTCTGGGCTGAAGACTCCAGAGAGGGATGGCTGGGTCATAGGGCGTAGGCTCACTTAATTTCACCAAGTACTGCCAAATTGGTCTCCAGAATGACTGCCCCAGTCTACATTCCCACCACCGGTCCCTGAAGGTTCCGGGAAAAGTTTTCTCAGCCAGTGAGAGTACAGATTTTAACAAGTCTCCTCTCGAGTTGCACTGACATCATCTGTCTGGGAGACTTCTGTCCAAGTTGGGTGGAGAAACAGCTCTCAGACACGTGGCTGATTTAGAAGTCTGTGCTGTTCTGCTCTGCAGAGCCCTAAACTCTGCAGTAATTATTAAATAGTAGGCTCACAATCTTGGGGAGGCATCAGAACAACCCCGAAGAGGGGAGGTTCAAAGTGCTTCTCCAGAGGATTCTGATCCCACACCATAGGAGAGCATGCACCTCCCACTCTTTAACCCCAAGTAAGAGTCCCTGCCTCTGAGAGCCACTGTCACTGATAGATGGATGTTGTCAGCACAGGACAAAAGGTGGAGAACCACCAGGGGAAGGATAGGCCTGCAGGGTCAGGGGCCTGGAGTTGCTAGAGGCCACCAAAGCAACCTGTTGGAGCAGGAAGGTCCCCTTCTGCAGAAGATTCTCCTACTGTCAGACATCTCTCTATAGTCTGGATAATACCAGAAATGTCACTACTCAATCCAGTCTTTTGAATTAAGCTCATATTTTCTCTTGAAGACCATGCTCTGTCAACAAGTTACCTGGGCTCTATGTTATTTGGGCTTTATTGCCTACAGCCCAATAACTGTTAGTACCAGAAGGTGTGAGTATCTAAGCAGCAGTCCTTGAGGGACTTGGATGTTTGGTAGGCAAAGTATGATCAGTGTTTGATAGACTTGAAAGATGTGTGTCTCAGGCTTCGCAATAGTGAGTACAGCTCTAGAGGAGATTCTGAGGCCCACTGGGAAGTGTCATTTAAATCCAGCCTGATACCCATATCTTCATAAAGATGCTAAACACTACACTTAATAACTGTCAGATTGAAAGCTGATATTGGGGGCTAGGGTTTGGGCAAAGGGACAAGGGCAGGGACTAGGTGTGCAAGGGTAGGAGAGGTTGGGGTAAGTAAAATGGCAAGTAATACAAGATGTTAAGGCTTGAGAACTGGGTCCAGATGCCAGAGAAAGAGGTTCTGTGCCAGTTTCCCCTTATCCGTGATTTCTCCCTTACAGTATGTTCCGTCCTCATCCCACTCCCACTCCCACATAGGGAAAGCAGGGCTATTGCATCCAGAATGCATCTTCTCAGGTTTTTTCTCCCCAGTTTGAAGCCGAATTGGTATTGATGAGTGTCTCTATCTCTTCCTTCTGGAACCAGGTCCTGATGGATCCAGCCTCCATAGCCCTACAAAGTAGGTTCCTCAGTCCCCATCCAAAAGTTTGCCCTGCCCCAGAAGAGACAGGCCCAAAAAGGAGAAATTCAAGCCAGTTTTTCCCAGTTATTTGAGTCCTGGCCCCAATTACTGTGGCCTCTAGTCTGTCCCTAATTTTGACTCTCCAATTCTGAAAACTGGGCCTCAGCCTTAGCTCAGAAATATTTATGGAACCCCTGCCATGAACCAGGCACTGTGATCCTTACTGGAGATATAATTGTGACTAAGGTACTGGCCCTTGCCTCATGGAGATTACAGGATAGGATCCAGTAAGTAGAAAGTTTGCAGTAAACTGTGATGAACACTAAGATGGGGAAATGGAAGCATGTAGGAGGGCAGCTAACCCAAAAGGCAGGAAGGACTTCCTGATGAAGTGATAGCTAAGCCCTGATGCGAAAGACAAGTAGAAGTCAACCCAGCAAAGAAGAGTGCATGTGGGGGTGCAGCAGAGATGTTGGAGGAAGGAACAGCAAGTTCTATGGCCAAGAGATTAAAGAAAGCAGGACAGGTTCAAGGTTTTAAACATAATTCTGTAAATCTGAAGCCACAGAGGATCATGGAGGAAGAGCAAGATATGTGACTCATGGAGTAACTAGGAACCAGATGACCACTGGCCTTACAAGTAGAGAGAGCATATACATTTATTGTCCAAATTGAGAACCCAACAATTATAAACTGGGACTGTTCTGGCAAACCAATCCATATCATCACTTTATTTATAAATTGAGTTTTATATTTGGCTCTAACCAAATCTGGCTCTATGTCTTCCTATACTGAACCTCACCCAGCAGCTTAAAACATATGTCCCTCCTGTACAGAGGCCTGACTTGCTCTTGCTGAACTTCTCCTAGAAGACTTGTCTTTCCATGTATTTGGATTCACATATTGCCCTCATTTCTGGGTAAGCTATAAATATGCCCAGTCCCATAGTCAGAAGCATCTGATCCTCCTTCTGCTAAACCAGTTGGCCTCCTTGCCAGAAGCCAAGACTATACTCCCATATGTGCTCTATGCATGTGTGTAAAAGTAATTGCATATTCTGTTTCTCCAGTTGATCTTATCCCAGGGCAGTTAACCAGGAACTTCCAGAAGAGATGACATCTACAGTATCCAAAAAGCTACTTATTTGTGTCATCTATCTCCTAATAAAACAAACCTATTTTTCACACCAAGATTGTTTCATTTTTTACCAGCACCTAAATATGCACTGAGTCAGCATCAGAAGGCTAGAGTTCACATCCTCACTATCACATCCTCACTATCCACCTGACAGTTCTATGAATTTAGACAAGCTACTTGACTTCTTTGAGACACATTCTCCCATTTACAAAATAAAGAAAATAGTACCAGTTTCACACCATTGTCAGGAAAGAGCATAGTTGATAGAAAATAGCTTAGTGTCTGATTTGTGGCAAAGGCTTCATATAGCTTTCTTTCTTTTTAAAGAACCTAAATTTAGCAGCTGCTAATCCCCCTACCCCTGCTTTCAGTAACCATAGATCTGATATATTTTTCTATGTTTGTCTGTTTGTTTTTGAAGTATGATTGACCTACACCACTATGTTATTTCCTGTTATATGACATAGTAATTCAGTATTTCTATACGTTTCAAAATGATCATCACAATATGTCTAGTTACCTTCTGTCAACCATACAAAGATTACATAATTATTCCCTACACTGTATATTTCATACTCATGACTCATCTGTTTTGCAAATGGAAGTTTATACCTCTTAATTTCCCTCACCTATTTCTCTCCTCCCCTCACGCCTTCTCCTCTGGCAACTACCTGTTTGTTTTCTGTATTTATGACTCTGTTTCTGTTTTGTTATGCTTACTCATTTGTTTCATTTTATAGATTACACGTATAAGTGAAACCATAAAGCATTTGTCTTTCTCTGTTTGACTTATTTCACTTAGCATAATATCCTCTAGGTCCATCCATGTTATCGCAAATGGGAAAGTTTTCATCATTCTTTTTTATGGATGAGTAATATTCCAATGTGTATATGTGTGTGTGTGTGTGTGTGTGTGTGTGTGTGTGTGTGTGTGTGTGTGTGTGTATATGTCTATATATGTCATATATATATGTCTATCTTCTTTAACCATTCATCTATTGATGGGCACTTAGGTTGCTTTCAAACCTTGGTTATTGTCAATAATGCTGCAGTGAACATAGGGGTGCATATTTCTTTTTGAATTGGTGTTTTATTTTTCTTCAAATAAATATTCAGGAGTAGAATAGCTGAATCCTATAGTAGTTCTATTTAAAAATTTTAAAGAAACTTCATACTGTTTTCCATATTGGCTGGACCAATTTACATTCCCCCTAACAGCACATGAGGGTTCCCTTTTCCCTATGTCCTTGCCAGTACTTGTTATTTGTTATCTTTTTGATGATAGCCATTCTGTGAGGTGATATCTCATTGTAGTTTTGATTTGCATTTCCCTAATGATTATTGATATTAAGCATCTTGTCACGTGCTTTTGGCCATCTGTATGTCATCTTTGGAAAAATGTCTGTTCAGGTCTCTGCCCATTTAGTTGGGTTGTTTTTTTTTTAATTATTTCAAGTTTAAAAAAAAATTGGGGGCGAGTAATTAGATTGATTGATTGATTGATTGATTGATTAATGGAGGTACTGGGGATTTAACCCAGGAACTCCTGCATGCTAAGCATGCACTCTACCACTAAGCTATACCTGCTTCCTGGTTGTTTGGTTTTTTTTTTGATACTGAGTTGTATGAATTCTTTCTATACTTTGGAAATTAACCCTTATTGGATATGTTATTTGCAAATATCATCTAATATTCAGAAGGCAGCCTTTTCATTTTGTTGATAGTTTCCATAACTGTGCAAAAGTTTTTTAGTTTGATGTAGTCCCATTTGTATATTTTTGGTTTTGATTCCCTTGCCTGAGGAGACATATCCAAAAAAAAAATTACTGACATTGACATCAAGGAGCATACTTCCTATGTTTTCTTCTAAAAGTTATGATTTCTGTTCTTCTAACTCTTTAATCCATTTTGAATTTATTTTTCTATATGGTGTGAGAAAGTAGTCCAGTTTGATTCTTTTGCATGTAACTATCCAGTTATCCTCACATCATTTATTGAAAAAGATGACTTTCTCCCCATTATATACTCTTGCCTCTTTTGAAATAGATTAATTGCCCATATAAGTGTAGGTTCATTTCTGGGCTTTCTATTCTGTTCCATTGACTTCTGTGTCTGTTTTGTGCTGGTACCATACTGTTTTGACTACTGTAGCTTTGTAGTATAGTTTCAAATCAGGTCATGTCATACCTCCAGTTTTGTTCTTCTTTTTTGAGATTGTTGTGGCTATTCAGGGTCTTGTGTTTCCATACAAATTGTGAATTATTTGTTCTAGTTCTGTGAAAAATGCCATTGCTATTTTGACAGAAGTTGTATTGAATCCGTAGATTGCCTTGGGTAGTGTGGTCATTTTAACAATATTGATTTTTCCAACTCATGAACATGGTATATATTTCATCTGTTTGTGTCATCTTCAGTTTCTTTCATCAGTAACTTATAGTTTTCCAAGTACTGCTATTTTTCATCCTTAGTTAAATTTATTCCTAGGTATTTCCTTCCTTTTTATGTGATTGTAACTGGGATTTTCTTAATTTCTGTTTCTGATTGTTGCTAGTGTATAGAAATGCAACAGATTTCTGTGTATTAATTTTGTATTCCAAAACTTTATCAAATTCATTGATGAGTTCTAGAAGCTTTTTATGCATCTTTAGGATTTTCTGTGTTTTCATCTGAAAACAGGGACAGTTTTACTTCTTTCAATTTGGATTCCTTTTATGTCTTTTTCTTATCTGATCGCTATGACTAGAACTTCCAGTGCTTTGTTGAATAAAAGTGGCAAGAGGGAACATCATTGTCTTGTTCTTGATCTTAAAGGAATTACTTTCAGCTTTTCACTGTTGAGTATAATGTTAGCTTTGGGATTGTCATATATAGCTGTTTTTATATTGAGGTATATTCCCTCAACCCACTTTGTTGAGAGTTGTTTTTTAATCATAAATGGATGTTGAATTTATCAAAAGTTTTTTCTGCACCTGTTGAGATAACCATATAGTTTTTATTCTTCAGTTGGTTAATGTGGTGTATCACCATTGATTGATTTGTGGATAGTGAAACATCCATGCATCTCTAGGATAAATCCCACTTAATCATGGTGTATGATCCTTTTAATGTATTGTTGAATTCAGTTTGCTAATATTTTATTGAGGATTTTTGCTTTTATGTTAATCAGGGATTTTGGTCTGCAATTTTCTTTTTTTGTGATATTTTTGTCTAGTTTTAGTGTCAGGGTAATGCTGACTTTGTAGAATGAATTCAGAAGCATTCCTTCCTCTGTAATTTTTTGAAATAGTTTGAGAAGGATAGGTTCTAACTCTTCTCTAAATGTTTGATATTCACCTGTGAAGTCATCTGGCCCTGGACTTTTGTTTGTTTGTGAGGTTTTATTTATTTATTTATTTTTCAATAATTGATTCAATTTCATTACTGCTAATTGGTCTGTTCATTTTCTGTTTCCTCTTGATTCTGTCTTGGGTGATTGTGCATTTCTAGAATTTGTCCATTTCTTCTAGGTTGTTCATTTTATTGGTAAATAATTGTTCATAGTAATTTTGTATGATCCTTGGTATTTCTGTGGTGTCAGTTGTAACTTCTTTTACATTTTTAGTTTTATTGAGTGAGCTTATTCTCTTTTTTTCTTGACGAATCTAGCTAAAGATTTACCAAATTTGCCTATCTTTTCATATAACCAGCTCTTGGTTTCATTGATCTTTTCTATTATTTTTTTAGCCTCAATTTAATTTATTTTTGCTCTGATCTTTATGATTCCTTTCCTCTACTAATTTCATATTTGTTTGTTTTTCTTTTTCTAGTTCCTTTAGGTGTATGGTTAGATTGTTTACTTGAGATTTTTCTTGTTTCCTGAGGTAGGCTTGTATTGCTATAAACTTCCCTCTTAGAATTGCTTTTGCTGCATCTCAAAGATTTTGAATCATTGTATTTTCATTTTAATTTGTCTCCATGTAGTTTTTGATTTCTCCTTTGATTTCTTCAATCGTTCATTGTTTATTTGGTAGCATATTGTTTAACCTCCACGTGTTTGTGTTTTTTGCAGTTTTTTTCTTGTAGTTGATTCTAATCTTATAGCATTGTGGTCAGAAAAAATGCTTGATATGATTTCAATCTTCTTAAATTTTCTGACACTTCTTTTGTGGCTTGATGTGTGATCTGTCCTGGAGAATGTTCCGTACACACTTGAAAAGACTATATTCTGCTCCTTTTGGATGGAAAGTTCAATATATCTATTTATGGATATATAGATAGATATCTATTAAGTACATGCAGTCTAATGTGTCATTTAAGGCCAGTGTTTTTTTTTTTTAATTGATTTTCTGTCTGAATGATCTGTCAATTCATGTAAGAAGGGTGTTAAAATCCCCTACTATTATTGTGTTACTGTCAATTTCCCCCTTTCTGTCTGTTAATATTTGCTTTATGTATTTAGGTGTTCCTATGTTGAGTACATGCATATTTACAATTGTTATAAATTCTTCTTGGATTGTTTTCTTTATCATTATGTAATGTCCTTCTTTGCATCTTTTTATAGTCTTTGTTTTAAAGTCTATTTTTTCTGATATAAATATTCCTACCATAGCTTTTTAAAATTCCATTTATATGGAATATTTTCTTCCTTCCCCTCACTTTCAGTTGGTGTGTGTTTTTATATCTGAAGTGCATCTCTCTTGTAGGCAGCTTATTTATATGGGTCTTGTTTTTATATCCATTTAACCAATCTATGTCTTTTGATTAGAATATTTAGTCCATTTACTTTTAAAGTAATTATTGATATATATGTACTTATTGCCATTTTAATAATTGTTTAGGGGTTGTTCTTATAGTTCTTTCCTATTCCTGTCTTCTTTTGCTCTCTTCCCTTGTGTTTTGATGACTATCTTTAGTGGTATGTTTGGATTGCTTTTTCTGTTTTGTGTTTGTATCTGTTACAGATTTTTGGTTTGTGGTTGCCATGAGATATATTTATGTTCATTCATATATATATATATGTACATATATATGATTATTTTAAGTTGCTGATCTCTTAAGTTTGAATTCATTTTAACAATACTGCCTTTTTACTCCCTCTTCCATTTACTGTTTTTGACATTTTGATATTTTATATCTTTTTGTTTTGTGTATCCCTTAACTACTTACTGTGGATATAGATGACCTTACTACTTTTGTCTTTTACCCTTCCTACTAGCTTTATGACTAATTTACTACCTTTGCTGTGTATTTGCCTTAATCAATGAAAATTTCCCTTTTGTAATTTTTGTATTTCTAGTTGTGGCCTTTTTATTTCCACTTAGAGAAACTCTTTTGATGTTGCTTATACAGTTGGTTTCATGGTGCTGAACTCTTTCAGCTTTTGCTTGTCTGTAAAACTTTTGATTTCTCCGTCACATCTGAGTGATAGCCTTGCTTGGTTGTAGATTTTTTCCTTTCATCACTTTATATATATTGTGCCACTGCCTTCTGGCCTTCAGAGTTTCTGCTGAAAATTCAGCTGATAGCTTTATGGGAGTTCCCTTGTATGTAACTTGTTGCTTTTCCTTTGCTGCTTTTAATATTCTCCTTTTATCTTTAATTTTTGCTACTTTCATTGTATTGTGTCTTGGTGTAGTCCTCTTTGGGTTGATCCTGTTTGGGACTTTCTGTGCTTCCTGGTCCTGGATTTCCATTTCCTATCCGAAGTTAGTGAAATTTTCAGCTATTTTATCTTCAAATATATTCTCTGCCTATGTCTCTCTCTCTCTCTCTCTTCCCTTTCCTTCAGGACCCCTATAATGCAGATGTTACTATGCTTGATATTGTTTCAGGGGTCTCTTACTTAAACTGTCTTCATTTTAAAAAATTCTTTTTTCCTCTGTTTGGCTTGAGTGGTTTTCACTACTCTGTCTTCCAGTTCACTGATCCACTCCTCTGTATTATGTACTGTTGCTTCCTTCTAGTTTCTTTTTTACTTTATTTATTATAGTCTAGTCTGTTTGCTTCTTCTTTATATTTTCTAACTCTTTTAACTTCTCATTGTCTTCATCCATTCTTCAGATGAGTTCTTTGAACATGTTTATGATCTTTAATTTGAACTCTTTATTGGGTGGTATACTAATCTCCAGTTTACTTAGTTTTTCTTCTGGGGTTTTATCTTGGTTCTTTACTTGGAACATGTTCCTCTGTCACCCCATTTTTCCTAATCTGGTGTTTTTATTTCTATGCATTTGGTGAGTTGGTTACATCTCCCAATCTCAGAGAACTGGCCTTATGTAGGAGGTATAACATGCATCCCAGCAACGCACTCACCTATGGTCAACCAGAGCTATGTGATCTAGTCCAGGGGGTAGTCCTTATATGGACTCTGTGGGTCCTTCTGTTGTGGTAGGCTGACTACAGTGGGTTCTCTGGTAGATGTATCTGGCCCCCAGGCCAGCTGGTTGCCAGGCTCTGCCTTGTGTGGAGGCTGCCCTGGGGAGTAGCAGGTACACAGAGGTCAAAAGAATATTGATGATAACCTGATCCTCTTCATATCTATTGCACTGACACAGATACCTTCAGTTCTTCCCCCAGCCACCCCCAAAACACCATCATGTTGTCCTGAGCCACTGGGCTCTACATGTCCCCTCAGAAAATCTAGCCCCTAAGTGCAGAGCCCCGGGTCATAACCTAGATTCCCCCTTGCTTTGGATTGTCTTTGCCATAACACCACCACATTATGGCTGATTATCAATGCCTTCATTATTAGTTTAGAAGTGCTATATATGCTAGAGGGAACTTTCATTTCCATAGAACTCTCTAATATACCTCACAACAGGAAGCAATCCATGTTACAAGACCTTGCTTCCTCTCCTCTGGGGCCTGATAGCCTTTGATGCTGCTCCACACTTTGGGGCCAAAGGAATCCATGGTGGTGGTGAGAAGTATTGTTTATAATTAATCCTAACTACATATCTGATCTGTCATTCTGATAGTCCTCTTCTTACCTTCAGATTAAGTCCCTAGGATTAAATTAAAAAGAATGATTTTGAAGGAGAACTATTAAAAAAGGAGCTGAACTGACAAGAGGGTATAAATTTTGAATGGTGCCAAAAAATCACTTATATCCATCCAAGGCATTCTATGCCCTCCAGTATTCTTTCTCTTGCCTGCCTGTCCCAGGGGCCAAATTCACTGCACTGAATAAAAGCAGTAGCAGTGACCCCAGGACACTTTCCTCACAAGAAATGCACACCAGTCCTTTACATTAACTCATCTTGTCTTGATTTTCACAGAAAATAACATGGAAGTAAATAAGGTACATTTCCTGAGAAATAAGATTAGAATTAAATTAGAGGTTTCACGTAGGTGAAAAGCCTGTGCATATTCCATCTTTAGTACCTTGTATTTTCACATGTATGAATCTAGAAACACATAAACTTAAGTATATATTCATTATATATAATGCTTTTAGTTGATCTTTTTCAAATTTTATAATGTATTTTTTCCATAGAGCTGAACCACAAAAGATAATTGAAGTTTTACCTTGTTCTCCAGAAAAAAAAAAAAAAAATCTGTAACTCTTTCCTTAAGAGGCCTGGTTTGTGCTGAACACTGGAATTTGACACATTGTAAAATGATTATAAATCAATAAAAAATGTTAAAAAAAAAAAAAAGAGGCCTGAGTTGTCACAAGTTAAATCCATTGTATTCAATGCCCCACTCTGTATCTGCCTACCTGCCTAGGAAACTTCCCTCCTGTCTCATTGAGGCGTACAGTGACTCTGTGGATCTTAAAATCAGTTTGGATCTACGACAATATTTGCAGCCTGAATTTACATTCAGACTCAAGAATCTGTAGGTGTGATCTTTCTAATGGCTTGGTCTTGTCTTGAACTTCCAACTTCCAAAACCCAGCCTTTGCTGCATCCTGGAAAGGAAATTGATTCACTGTTCTTCCCTGATCCTCTCAGCCTGAAGCCACAGTCAGGATAATCAAAGCTACAACTCTTTTAGGTTGTGGGACACAGACCCTGCACAATGATATAGTAGTGTGTAGGCACAGAGCTGGATCCCACTTCAGCAAGTCTGAGAACAGCATCCCTTGTGCCAGACTTTCTCCTAAAATCCACAGAATAAAGCCCCCAGGACAGAGTTCTAGATTTAAAGACCAGGATGCTCATTCAGATAGGTAGAATAGCAGGTCCCTGAGGTGGGAAAGTTCTTTCTTAATCACTGCCATTTCCCAATGTCTAGTTCAGCGCTTGGAACTTAGTATTTGTTCAGTAATACTTGCATGCATGAATAAAAAGAATATCTGGAAGACTTATAGATTTGAAAAAGAAAATCAGAAGCACAAAATATAACATAGAATTTATTTTCTTCTATTTCAAGAAAAGAAAAGTTTGAGAGAAATTTAACATTAAAACAGTTGAAGGACTTAATTAGAGAGCAAATATAAGGGCAGTGTTAAATAGTATAAACAATTTGATTCAGATTGCCTGGGCTCAGACCCTGGTTTTGATGTTTACCAGCCATGTTAATGTGGAAAGTTAGTCTAAGACTCAGTTTTCTTATCTGTAAAATGAAAATAATAGTACCTACCTAAAGGAACTGTTGTGGAAATTACATGAGTTAATACATGGAAGTGGCATAGGACCCTCGCTACAGAGTCAGCCTCCATCATCATTAGCCCTGATTACTAGTAATACAGTACTAGTATAATCTTGCATGTCAACTTCAATTATTTGATAATGGCTTCCTAGAGGGCTGCGTGGAAGAATGTGTCAACTGAACACCTAAGAAAGACTTATGTCTGCCCTGGATGCTACAGGAAGGAGTAGTGGATCATATGCCATAAATTTGCAGTTCTTGGCCTGGACTGTAAATTTCTTCAAAAGAGGGACTATGCTTATTTATCTCCATATCCCTAATACCTGGCAAAGTATTTGACACATGTTAGTTCTGTCAGTAAACCTTTGTTCAAGTGTTCAACCTTTTCATTGTTTGGCTAATAGCTTTTCTCTGCTATAATTCCATATGATGGATCATTGCATTGATAGCATTATAGTCCCATAGTAAATATTGGAGCAAACTCTGGTCTCAGTTGGGTGGTGGTGGTGGTATATTATAAATGAATACTAAGGCTCCAACAAAAATGTTCCACATTCCTTAAATTCAGTACATTCCAAGAGGGATTAATACTATACCAGGATTTCCCTACATGGCACCACATTTGGACATTCTGTTGATCTATGTGTGTCTCTCTCTTTAGAAGTCCTTTTTTTGAACCCTATTTGAAATCTTACGTAAAAATTCTTTGGGAGTATTGCAGCCTTGTAGCAATAATTTGGCAATGAGTCACCTACATTTCACAATTAAATACTGTAAAAAGCAACACCCAGAGCTTACCAATGAATTCCTCAACTGTCTTCTCTATGACCTATTGAAATAGCAATGGCTTTTTCTATCATTAGCACATACATGATTGAAGACTCAGAGAGCAGTCCAATTTTTAAAGAATTATCCAGCACCAGAATAATAGAACAGAACTCGAATTACTTTGGTTTTCATCTCTAAATATGAATTCCAGGTTACTTCAAAACATAAAAGTATTCCTAACACACTACAAGGGTTACAGAAGGAAGAATATTTCTAACAAGAAGTTCCAGGAAAGAGAAACAGTGTATTTAGAATTGAAATGGTGTTCAGTTAATAGAGGACAAAGTGAATTGGGGTAACACTATGGCTTTGGATTTATGTGAGAATTGCTCTTAATCTTCTCAGAGAAGAATGGATTACCTACGAGTCTGGGCTACCCTGCTTAGGATTCAGCAGGGGCAGCTGGTTACTTACTCAGTAAAGTGCAGGTAAGGCAGGTCTAGGGACCTAACTCTAGAATTGTTGTGACTACTGGGAAGGATAGGAATGGGATGAAAGATGAGGGCTGGCCCAGTTGGAGCTGATGAAAGGAGGTGGAATATAACAGGTGAGGGATGATATCCATGCAAAAAGCCAGCAACACTGAGCCTTGCAACCAAGTAATCATCTTCACACAGCACCACCTTCCTGGGAAAAAATTATACTCAGAAGATCAGAAGTTTAGAACAGAGGATTTATGTGGTTAAGCATAAAATTAGCATGAAGTCAGTGGCTGAGAATTATTAAGGTATATCTCTGTTTCACAGTATCATATCTATTTTTAAGAACTGTTGAATTCAGAAATGTTTAGATAAAGATTTGTTGATAGAAACTAATAAAGCTCTACAACTGCTAGTGAAAGCAAATTTATTTTTTAAAATCCTGACTGATTTAGCTGCTTAACATGGTTTCTTCAACAATCTAGAACAAAGTGACACATAAATTCTAGCTTCAAAGAACTGAGAATTACCACTCTTTGAAAGATAGAGAAACTCTGAATCAAAAAACAAAACAAAACAAAAACTCTCACATTTATCTAGATCCAAGGGAAGTGTGAGGGTTCCTAACAATGAGAAAGACCAGTCTGACTTTTTCAAGAAAAAAGAGAACCATGCTAGTAAAAGTCAAATTAGGCTACAGTATTAAAGAGTGTTCCCCTGAACATCCTACTTAAAATTGCAAATACTCCTGCCTTGGAACTTCCAATCCTCTTCACTTTGCTCTGTTTGTTTTTTCCTATAGCACTGACCTCCTTCTAACAGGCTATGTTTACTGTTTATTGTTTGTCTCTCCTTATCAAAATGTAAGCTCTGTAATGGGTAAGGATTTTTTGCTAATTTTGTACATCAGTGTAGCTCAGCTTCCTAGAACAGTGCCTAGTACAGAGTAGATGCTGAATAAATATGTGTTGAATGTTTATTCAGTGAATCCTATGTAAACAGAACCGGAATACAGAATACCAAGTAGGGGAGGTCAGTATGTTAAGGGTAAGTATTAGTGATCCAAACCAAGTTATGTGCAAATAGTGAAATATCTAACAGAGATGGACCAAGGGTTGAAATTCAGTGAGCCCCAGGGTTAAGAACTTCTCTAAAGCTTTGAAGCCAGAAGCAAGTCAGCATGAGTGGGTGTCCTTATGACCTGTGACCCTGGCAGATATTGCCAACTAGTCACCTGGTTCCATTTCCCACTCTTAATTGCCATCTGAAACCCTGTTTTGTTTGTGATTATATTGTACACAACTTTATATGGGGAACCATTAATTGGGTCTAAGCCAATTATGACCATTCTTTTCCAGTTTCTCAGCCTTTCCATCAAGGCCAGACTAAGCCTATTCTGAAAAATAAATATTAGTTTTTTTCTGATAAAAAATACATAATGATTGTCATGGTTCTTCCCTCTTCCTCCTGTCTGGTACATAGGGTATGAGAAATGAAGCTGCATGGGCCATCTCAGGTGTCTGAGGGACAGTGAAGAGAATTCAGGTCCATCAGCCTTTACCTCATAGACACTGAACCAACACTATCAAATGTCTACCTCAGGATCCTTCTATAAAATAGGAATAATAAACCTTTTTTAAAAATCCATTGTACTTGTCATTACCTTAAATTTATTTCACATCCTTCCCTGTAAGTGATATTGCTAAACTCTCTTGCCAGCTGATGTCCAACTAGGTATAGTCCACTGGCAGCACTGCAGGAGATTGGAGAATGAAAGGAAAGGAGGAGGTGGGGAATTTCTCCTCCTTTTCATCTGCTTCAGGCAGTATCTTCAGCATTGGCTGTGTCTCCTCCATAATCTCAGTTCCTGCCGATAATCTCTCTTCCATGGTACTATTTTCCACCAAGTAGTCATCTTGTAGATCCATCTCCAGGTGGCAGTGACTCTTATTCTATGGTAAACATCATCTCCTTCTTTTGTCCCTGCAGCCCTGTGACTGGTAGTATCTTCCAGCTGTGACTCATCTTTGAGTTGCCACTCTTTAAGACCTTATTTGGTTTCTCAGCTTTCCCATCCCCTATGTAACTAGTTCCCTGTATTAAATTAGTAATACTGGACTGCCTGCCATGGGCTGGGCTTTCCTGGCTGATATAGCAGTTTAGTTGGATTTTTCTTTACTTGACAAGTCACTTTCTGAATTGATCGAAACCTTAAGAAATAATTAAAGCTTCTTTACCCCCTGTGGACTGGTAGATTTTAGTGAAGTTGGCTCTCCTTTTTAATATTTATAACTACACCAGGTTGTCTTTACTCTTCTTGCCCACACTGAGGCCACAGTCACCTGTAAAAGCCATGGCTGCTTCTTGGGATCTGAAGATTACTCCAAAATTTGACTCTCCCATACTATACTTGGAACATTCTTTTTTTATTTGATGTCCAACTTGCTCCATCCCAATGGCTGTATACCCTAATTCACCCTCTCTACAAAGTCTCTTAAGATAGATAACATACTTAGATTGTCTATCATGTCTTCACAAGATTTACCTCCCCATTTGCTTAGTTGGATATGCTTATCTTCAGCTGTAAAGTAAATTATGTACTTCTCTGCATCCAGCCAGTGGTCCCTAGGAACCAAAAGCAGCCTGGGCCTAAGAACCTCTGGAAAGAGACCTGGCAAAGAAAGATCCAAACTCTGCATGTGTGTGCGTGTGTGCGTGTGTGTGTGTGTGTGTGTGTGTGTGTGTATGCATGCATGTGCAAGCATATATATTGCAGGATGAATTTTAAAGTTCCTTCTAATGGGCAGAGAGAAGGATGGAAATTTTGAAAGATAAACAAATTCATTGTTTCAACCAATACATATTGAGCTATACTTTGTACTTAGCCCTGTCCTATACACGAGGGATATGGCAGTTAACAAAGTAGGAAAAACCGTGTTCTCTGTCCTCCTAGAGCTGCTTCTAACCTTTCAGAATGACAGAAAGAGTCTACAGTCACCAGATCACATTATTAAGGTTATTAAGATAATGTTTTCACAAGAGGCAGGGTCAAAATCTTGATATCAATAGGAATATTTATTCATCTTATGCAACTAGACTCTGTTGTCTCCTCCCAAAATGAATACTCATTTTGGCAAAGCTTCTAGGGCAAATCAGCAAGAAAATAAACCTTATCACTCAGGTGATAAGTAGACACAAATGAAATGGAGCCTCCACTTTTGCTTTCTCTCATTGAGTAGAATCCAAACCCTCCCCCTCTATAGTCAGCAAAACCTGAGTTGAAGAGCACCCAGTCCAGGACTGAGGCACCTAGAGAGTCCTGGACACTGTAAGGGTTTGAGTGGTGAAGAGGAGGGTGACAAAAATCTCTTTCTTATCTAGGGGAAGTAGAATCGTCAAAGGAGAGAGACACAGAGACACAGACAGACAAAGACAGAGATAGGTGGTAGCAGTAGCAAAAGAGTGTCTTCAAGGGATTCCTTCTTTTGAATGCTTGAGTATGTCAGACTTTCAGCAGCTACAACTGAAAATATGCTCTTTAAGTTTTCATTTAGCACTAACACTCTAATTCTAAGATCTAAAGCAAGATGGAAAAAAACTTAAATTCATTAACTGAATTATATTGTATTTGATAAGTCTCAACATTTCTTTTTTTAATTTTTATTTTTTTTATTTTATTTTTGAGAGAGGGAGATAATTGGGTTTATTTATTAATTTTAATAGAGGTACTGGAGATAGAACCCAGGACTTCTGCATTGCTAAGTACATACTCTGCCACTGAGCTATATCCTCCCCACCAAGTCTCAACATTTCTTAAGGAAGATGCACTGTATTTTTATTAGTGCTCATAAAGAAACAAAAAATGCATTCTAATTTTCAAAAGCAGTTGTGAATTTCAGTGTCTTATACTTCTCAAGAAAGATCTGAGTTCAGTTACCACCACTAGGAACTTGTCTCTATCTATAATCAAGATTAAATTTCCATCTAAAAGCAAAAAGTAGTGTCTCTATTAAACTGAAGTGGGATCCTTGAAATATTCTGACAATACTAACTTTACTTTTGTGGTTTGGTTTAATCTTCACATCCATCTTATGAGGTAGATAGAATTTGAAATCATATTGATAGATGTGGAGATTAGGACTTGGAAAACCTGAGTAGTAACCCATTCAAAATTACCTGGCCATTCAGTGACAAAGCCAGGATTGGAACTTGCACATCTTGGAAGCTGGGTATTTATTTCACTATTTTGCAGTGCATCAGATAGACTAGAGAATGTCACAGTAACAAAGGAATAAGAACATTCTTGACCTTGGCTTGCTTTAATAATCTTGAAGGAAGCTACAAGTGTTCCAGGACCTAATGCAAAGGCAGTTGAAGGCAGCCCCACACATGTTCTGCTCATTAGTCAGAGCTGATCAGTGGCCAGCCTCATGGAACAAGTCTGAGAGAATGCTGATGTGCTTTCAACTCTAAGGACCCTTGTTTTCCAAGTTCTTTATCTTTGAATTAGGAGGTAAGTAGCAACAAAACTATGTCTATCACTTCCTACAGAATCCTTGCTCTCTTTTTTCGCATCCCTTCATCCAGTTTCCAAAAGGAAACACAACAGACTTTTTACCACCCTTACTCAGTGGTGCCATCACAGGGAGAATTTGCAGTTCAGAAGCATAATTGTCCTTGATCAATTATTGGAACAGATCCATTTTCCACATCTTTGTAAACACTGCTGCTGACTGCCTTATCAGAAGGGGCAAGAATTAGGCAGCACAACCCACAAGTTTATTTTCTTAGTTAAAAATCAGAACATAGCCAGACAGCAGTCTGGGGCAGGGTGGGGAGCAGAAGGAGGTAGAACACCACTAAAGAAAGGGAGGAGAGAGAGGATAGCCACACTCAACTCTCAGGGACATGGCTCTTTCCTTAATTTCTAATGCTTGTGAACTAATAGCTATTAATGGAATTTTGAGTTCAGCTGATTCCAGCTGTGTTGAATCTACAATAGAGAAGATCAATCTTATTCTAAATTCCCAAACTCTTACCTATGGTACATTTTCCCAAACCTTATTGGGGCCTCCAATAAAGTGCCACACACCACAGGTTAAATCAACAATATTGGTTCACAAACATTAATGTGGAACTTTAGAACAATGGTTCTCAACTTGAGTTGCATATAGGAATCCCTTGAGAGCTTTAAAAACTACTGATGCCTGAGCCCCTGTCCCCATAGTATTTCCACTTTAGTTGAGTTAGATAAGAATTTTAAAACTTCTCCCAGGTTTTTCTAGTTTTAGACAAGACTGAGCTCCCCCCTGCTGTAGAATGCCACATCTGAGGTCCAGCCCCTCTGTCTGGAGATCAGAGAATTCTGTTGGGCAGAATTAAACAAGGTGCCAGTGAATATAGTCTTGGCCATGTGGAGCCTTCTGTGGTTTTGCAAATCTACTTCTTTAAATGATGACAGGAGCTTGAAGATAGAAGTCCAGCCTAGCATACCCACAAGTTGCACTTTCCAGCAACACAAAACCTCACAGATTTGTGTCAAAACTATGAAGACTAATCAAATCTCTCCATTCTCCTACCAACCAATAGGTAGAATTAGTGGGCCAAGGAAGAAACCCTCTTGATCTGGTCTTTGCTTCCTGGATGTGATTTTCAGTTAAACTGAACTTAAACTCATAACCCAATCATGAGAGTACAGCTTTTGCCCCATATTTCAGGTTGACGTGGAAAATATACTACCTCTTCCCTTATTTTGTGCCAACCACATGCACCTGACTCTCAGAGGAACTGGAATAGAACAAGGACTTCAGATTTCTCAGAATTAGAGGTACAGCCAAGTCAACTTTAAAGATTTGCTAACATCATGCATTTAGCAAAAGGCCTAACATCTCTCCCTCTAGTGCCCTTAGGAATATGTGAGTAATAAATTTATTGCCAAGATTACATGAAAGTCCTTTGTGGACTTTTCCAGTCCTTTGTGACTTTTTCAAATCTAATCGTGGTTGAGCCAACAAAGGGATTACAGCCTTATCAGGAGTTTATTTTGCAAGACGGCCACATAGCTCTGCCAGTATCCTGTTTTTCCCACTACGCTTAGCTCAAAGATCCCATTAAATAAAGTTGAACTCTTCAGTTATGCAGAAATATAAACAGACTTTTCAGTGTGATTTCAAGTTATATTTTCATTTAGGAAAAGATAATGTTCAAATACTAAACAGTGTTGGCCTCCCATAACCCAGAAATCTGGATGTAATAGAAGAAGAAATTCTAAAATTTCTCCAGTGGAAAAAAGGCATTACATACTCAAAACATACACACACACACACACACACACTTGATAACCCATGATACCCAAAGAGTTTCTCAGTGGATAAAACATTGAGGCAAATGTATACCTGTTCATGCATGGGGCAAACATGGTAGAAAGCTTTGTAGAGTCAAGTCTGAACCATTGTTCTGATACGCAATTAGTTCAGCCTAATCTGGGCACACGGTATTTTATAAGCTTGGTAACAGGATAGCTTGAGAAAGATAGTACAGATAGGGCTGGACATCTCTACTATGTAGGTTTCCACAGACTAAAGATCTAATACTTGATCGTGGTAGGCCAAACTAGTAGAATGGAATATCCATGTCCAGATACAGCTAGATCCAATCAACCACTTTAATCAAAACAAAATAATTCCCATTTCTACAAAAAATTATGAACTTAAATGCCAAGGAAGAAATCTATTGTATATCTCAGAAGCCTGCACATTATCTTTCTGCTGACAGATAGGAATTCAAGCCATATCTCCTCAGGTGCATTTCTAACAGTGCAATGATGAGTGATTCAGAAGGAGATGGTAGCAATGGAAGAGGGCTGTGGAATTTAATCTTCTGAAAGGACACTGAAAACTCCATTCCACATTGCATTTTTGTTTGCTCACATTATGGCTATGGAAGCAGCCTCTGGCTATGACTGCCACATAACTGGAGAGATTGCATTTTCCAAACTGGCTGCAAAAATATCTCCCATCCTTCCTGCTCTTCTGCTATGTGATCTTGCCACTCCTCCCATGTAAGAGGGGAGCCCAGTTCCTTTTTCTTTGAATCTGGGCAGGCTTATGGCTGCTTCTACTAGGAAAGTATGGCAGAAGTGGTACTGTATGACTTCTAAGACTGGGTGAAAGCAATGTAGCATTTTCTGGTTCACTAGAATACCTCCTCTTGGAGCCTGGAATTGCCAAGTAAGAAGTTCAACAACCATGAGGTCACTGTGCTGTCAGGAAGCCAAACCACATGGAAGCGTCACAAGAAGGTGCTGCATTCAGCAGCTCCAGTGGCATCCCCAGCAAAGAGTCAATACCAACTGTCAAACCTGTGAGTGCATCATCTTGAACATCCAGCCTAGTCTAGCCTTCAGATGACAGCAGCCCCAGTGACATCTGATTTCAACTGCTTGAAAAACCCCAATCCAGAATCAGCTAGCCACGCTCTTTCCAAATTTCCAATCCAAAAAATAACGAGCAAAATAAAATGGCTGTTTTAAGGCACTAAGTTTGGGGGTAATTTGTTATGCAACAATAGTAGCCCAAACAGAATTATTTCAGAGTTACCCATACTTCCTATTATTCAGACTGCTTCAGAATCTAAGAAAATCAGAAGTTTCTGGTCACCTTCAGGAAAGGAGTGTCTTTTCTGAGACACTTGACCTTGACCTTTCCAACACCCTGGTGTTCCTAGAATTTGCTAACACCTAATGGACCTGACAAGCAATCAGACAGAGAAAATTATCTTCACCAGAACTTTCCAAGAGAGACTTCTCTATGTATTTGGAAAAATCCATTTTAATCAACTACATGGTAGAAATGAGATGACAGTAGGCTGAATGAGACATTCTGTCCATGTTCAGAGAGCAATAAGTAGTTGCTAAACTTCCTTCTAAGGAAGGGGGGTCCTATTCATAGCAGACACTTGCTTTGTTAAGCACCTAGTTGATCAGGGATTGCAAGTTTAGGAAAAGAACTGAATAACTCAGCAAAATAGAGGAAACTGGACCATATTTGGAAAAAGTGAAAAGGAGAACACCATGTTTGCTGAGTAGCCAAAATGAAAACTTTGGGGAACAGAGATATTCTGCAATGCTTTGAAAGTTGGTGTTGAGTGTGTAAGGAAAATTTTACCCCGTTATCCCTACCAGAATTTCAGTAAGTATTACATTGCACAGTCATTCTCTTATTGCAAGTGGTTTACAGAAATGTAGAGATATTGAGGTTAACAAGTGGATGAAAAAAGACTATATAGGGACCAGGCAATATCTAGGTTACCCACATATTGGTAAAGATGTAGCAGGAACAAAACATTTTTTTTGAAAAAGGAAAGAAAACTGCAAAAAAAAATTTTACCCTAAGCTATCACCCAGTCATGGAAGGCCCATTTTAAAGGAAGAGTTTTACAAATACTGTCCCCTAAAGATTGAGAGAGCGGACAGGCACACTCAGAAGTGCGAAGAACTGATCAGTATATTCCTCCCCTGGTGCTAACGGTTATTTAGTTTTAAAGGAGAAGAAATTTGTGGGGAAAGTTGGGCTGTGGATACACAGAAAGGGTCATACAACATAGTCCCATAAAAATGGCTTAGTACTTTTAGCAAATGCTAAATGTGAATTTTGTCTCTTGTTATCTCTTTCAACCCTTTCAAAATTTTCCTCTTATCTATCCCACTTTTAGGGAACAAGCTACAATGTGATTCTGTTCTGATGAACAAATCTGCACTGCATTGTTAATAGCTGGTAATAAGTGTATTTTATGTATTCACCTCCTGGTCATTTGCCTTTGTAGCCTATATGAACTTTACCCCACAATCTTGGATGTGAGAGAAGTATACCATTTCTTTGCTTTCTTCTAATTAAGTCCAAGTTTGAGCCTCTTTCCTCCTGAAACTGGAGGAAAAATTCAGCGTCTATCATTATTGGGGTTGATGCGGAGAATCTTCTCCTTCTTAGGCTCCATCTATAATCTAGGAGCCTGATGTGGTTCCTCAAAATAGAGGGAAAAGTCACAGGCCTTCTGTCCATCCTGACCTGCTGATATACGTTGTGCAGACTGCCTTGCTCTGAAGTTTGGTGGCTCCATAGTTTTCTCTGCCTCATACAGGTAGAGAAAATGTAGGTAAGGCAGTAACCTTGTGCTAGGGTCCAGCCTCCTTAGGGGCAGCTTTTCTGAGTCCTGCCTCCCACCTGGGTTTCTTTCATGGTGCAGGATTCACCATGCAGAATTCAATTCTCTCCAATCTTGAAGAGTCTCCCTTCTTAGAGGACACTCACTTCCCTCTCATTTCCGTAGTATACAGTCAGCCCTCCATATCTGTGTGTTCCGCATCTGTGGACTCAGCCAACTGCAGATGAAGAATACTTGAGGAAAAAAATCCAGAAAATTCCAAAAAGCAAAATTTGAATTTGCTGTATCAGCAGCTATTTACATAGTATTTACATTGTATTAACAAATATTTACATAGCATTTACATTGTATTAGGTATTGTAAGTAATCTAGAGATGATTTAAAGTATACAGGAGAATGGAGTAGGTTATATGCAAATACTATGCCATTTTATATGGGGGATATGAGCATCCACAGATTTTGGTATCTGGTGGGGGTCCTGGAACCAATCTCCCAAGATACCAAAGGATGACTGTAATCCTCTCAAGGAGATCAGTCCTTGGGGACATAAAAGCCAGAAAGAGCCACTGTCTATAGTCATTTTTGCTTCCTGCACCCACAGCACCACCCTCCCCTGAGCCAAGGGAGAGACTCAGAAGGCAAAGCCACCTTCCTGGGAGAGGGAGAGAAAAACACACTGCAAAAAGAAAACACAAATTAATGTTTCAACAAAACATTCAAACATGTATTCAACAAGATACTACAAAAGTAGTAATATTTTCACCCAAACGAACGGGAATTTTAAAATGGGTCCTCTAGTACTCCTAAGGTATGGACCAAGGTCCCTCTCCAGAAAGGCTCTGCCCAAGTTTGAAGCACAACGCACTTGAGAAAATCCTGCATTTAGGGATGTTATTCTTAGAGTCTCCTCTTGAGAGAAGAGACATGCCTGCAGGGACACAGGCCGGAATCATCTCGGAGCAGTTAGCACTCAGGAAGACATTTTCCTGCCCCAGCCCCTGTCTCCACAAGAGCGTCAGCAGTAATTCTGGGTTAGTTGGCCAAAGGCAGGCCTTGCCCTACCTGACTCCTGCCAGAAGCAGCTGCCTTTGAAAACTGCAAAAATAGCTTTCTGTGTTAGGAGGAAGCAACCGGACCCCTGGCAAGAGCAGACCTCAAACTTCCTTCTTGCCACTGGTTTATAGTCAGCATGGAATAGGGAAAATGAGGTCAAGGAGCCGCTGTTGTTGCCTTCTTTATGGGCCCAGGTGCCCAGACACATGATCTTCAGAACTAGATACCTTGATCACTGCCTTGGTGCCCATGAGACTTAAACTCTGATATGTGACTTCAGAGGGGTTCTGCCAAAACCCCCTGTTGTCCTTCCAAGAATGGCAAAGTTCGAAGTCTAAAAGGTATAGGTTTTCATATCCAAACGAAAAGAGGTATTCTAGCAACGCACAGGTTATGTTTCCATAGGGCACTTTTTCTTGAATTTTTTTTGATCAAACAACAAACAACCCAAGCGCTTAGTCTCTGGCTTCTTATTTCTTTTAGCAGCCTCACTTTACAGGTGAGGTGAACTGAGGCTCAGAGGGATTAAGTGACTCAGTTCAGGTCTCACAGCTAATAAATTACATAGTTCAGGACTGTGAGCTGAGATTTCTGGTTGGCTTTATCCATTTGTGATCTTTTTGGATATATATTTCAGTAAAACATTTTTAGGTTAATTTGTTATTTTAAGATGATGCTTGAAGAAGACTGAAACTTCCTAATATTAAAAGAGGCTGAATCCCTGTTAGGAAAAGCAGACATGTATTTATGAAATTCTAAACAAATTATCTGTTATTTGGCAGACATAAATAGATCACGGTTGACAAGGGAAGTCTAAACAAATCTCTTAACTATTATACAAAGAATCACTTTCTGTTTATGAGCTGTTAGCTCAATTTAAGCATTAGTATATATATTGGGTGTGGGTGTGTGTGTGGGAGGTGTCCATGGGGTAAACAAATAAGCTTTAATATAGAGCTGGGTAAAGCCAAATAAAAAGCACATTGTACACAGCAGAACAACTAGAGTGTTCTCTAGCTTTGAAAAACATTGTGGCCAAACAAAATGTTCTGCCAGGGGCAACATGGGTTAGTGTTCTGTCATCTCACTATGAGCAGGTTATTTTCAGTTTCTATTGGCCTTCAAGGCCCAGCCTAATAAACTCTGTTCTTGTGTACCCGTGTTTAATAACAAGACTAACAGTTCCATTTGGGGAACTGAGAAGGGAGGAGCTAATTTTCAATTCCTTTCACAGAAGTGTGCCTTTTTCAGAAAAATTCTTAGTCCTGAACAAGTAAAGAGGGGAATAAGATATGTTTCCTTTTGAGACATTGTAGCATTTTTAAAGCACTTTTTTCAGTTGATAGAGGATTTTATTAGGACTAGGTAATAGTAACCACTGTTAATTGCATTCTTACTATGCGCAAGTACCATACAGACATGATCTCAATCGCCAAGGAAGGCTCAGGACAAAGGCAACATTTGTCATGTGTTTAGAGACAGAATTGGGGGTTCAGGGATAATTTACTTAAAATGACCTGTGGAAAGTGATGGAGCTCTCTGACCTCAGCTCGTCTTTCTGACCCCAAAGCCTGAATCAATATGCTATACTACCTCTCATCTAGACACTAGGGAAAGGATAAATTATCCACATGGGAGAGCTGGGAGTCAGCGCTCGATGACCAGGAACCAAGCTGCAATCAGCCATCCCTCCAAATTAGAGGACAACTGTAATTTTGATCTTTGCTTTGAAGGGAATTCTTTCTTGTAAGTGCAGCCTGTATTTTTCCAGTTTTCAGCTGGGTATATTGGGGAAAAAAAGATACTAAAATTTAATTGCTTTGCTGAAAACACCTCTTTTTTCATCTTTTGGAGCATAGGGAAAAAACAGCCACATAACATTATATCAGAATTATTCACATGCAAAAACTTCTTCTGAGTTAATCAGGTAAAGATGATTCTGTCCTAAAGAAAAATCATGTTGAAATTCAGATGTGTCTAAAATGAAGGTATCTATAGAAACTTTGCTACCAGTGGCATCAATGGCTTTAAATCAAAATAGTCTTGTTCTTTAAATCAAAATGTTCTTGCAAAGTAAAAATGGTAGCACCAAAAATTGTGAAACTGTGATTACTTTGCCTGCTTGGCAGTAATATGGATGAATGTTGTGGACATAATAAGAAAGAAACAGAAATTTCAGAAGGATACATAAATATGAGTCCTTTTATATAGAATTTATGCAAAATTAAATAATATATTTTATAAGGAAACAAACATATATAGAGGCTATTGAGAATTTCATGACAATGATACAGCCCCAAATTCAGGACAGTAGTTATCTCTGGAGGGGAGAAAAGGAGATGAAATCTGGATGGGACACGCAAGGATCTTTAACTGTGTTTCTCAAGTTGCATTACTTAAGCTGGGAGATGGCTGAGATTTTTCTCTTTTACTGTTTATATCTTCTGGTTTTTTGAAATATTTTGTGAATTTTAAAATTTCCCTTGAGATCCCCCTCCAAATGGGTGAAGAATAGGTCTACTCATCATTTTTGGAGTACATTGCCTTCTCTTGACCATTCTGTGTCTGAGTTCCTGAGAACTTACATCTCAGATGAAACAACAAAGACAACTCACAAAATCCCACTCTGGAAGAAAATGAAGCTGTCCCGAATCAGCAGCCTGGCCCCCTCTTCAACAGCACCCATAAACTCACTAGTGTGGATTCTATGCTCTGTCCCTTAGCTGGGGAGCTGGTGGGGAAGGGACAGTGACTTTCAAAGACAGATAGATTTGGGTTTGAATTATAGCCTTGCCACTTTCTAGCCTCAATTTCCTCATCCATAAAATGGACCTAGTAAGACAGACTTCCTTATTGGATTTTTGTTTTTTGAAGAATGGAATTAGTTACCACATGCAAAGTGCCTGGCATGCAATAAATGCTCATAAATAATGTTGCTGTGATTTATATAAATCATCAGTCCAGGACAGTCTGTTCTGATCCTTTTTCTTGTTCTTACTTTCTCCCAGATGTCTAACATTTTCAAATGTGTCCTGTAACTAAATATTTTCATTCAAATCACTTTCCTGAGACTTAGGGTAACATGCATCCTAATTCATTGTTTAGATAGTCCATTTTCAAGTTATTTCTGGACTTAAAAAAAATTAAAATGCTCTACTTATTCATGTTTCTTTCATTTTTAAAGTACTACTTGAGGTCAGGAGACCATTACCTCAGAGTGCTCTGACATTACTAAAACAAATTACGCTGGGTCACTGTAAGGGGAGCCCTAACACTCATTCTGACAGAGGAGGCCTGGAGGCCCCCTGAGAAGGAGTGAAACAATGGATCTCTTGTTGGCTGACACATGACATTATTTAGAGATAGCTTGTTTTGCTAATATGATTGGATGGTCCCAGCCATATATAAAAACATTCTAACCCACAGTGATTTGCTTGACAAGTGTCCCACAACAAGGTAGTTAACAAGACTGAAGGGCATGTGTCTAGTTAGGGGTAGAGCTTATTTAAAGATTGCATCATTTGCTGATGAGAGCCCTTCCTTGGGAATACTAAAACCCTAATGTTAATGGGAAAATTACTTACTTGAGCCAGAGATTGTAGGTTTGAAATTTTACTCTACCACTTTCTGTTGATGTGGCCTGAGTATATGGTTTAATTTCCAAGCCTCCATTTCTACATTTGTAAAGTATGGATAATAATATGTATCTCAAGGAATTCTGATAAGATTTCAGTGAATACTATGAAAGAATTAGGAACAGAGACAGATGCATAGCAGGCATTTAACAGATGTCAGGTGAAATACTATTTGATTCAGTACATCAACTTGCACACGTATCCTCAAATTTCAGACCCTAGTTTCAAGACGGTAGGGATGATAGTGGAGTGGAAAAGGTGTTAGACTTTGAGTCAAAAAGAATAACTATTCTGTATTTCTTATTTGCTGTGTCACTTTGGACAAATTTCTCAACTTTTCTGAGTCTTATTTTCTTAATGTGCAAAGTAAGGCATAATGATATCTTCTGTCTCTACTTTCTAGGATTACTGACAGAGGCAAGTTTGTTTTTGTTTCTCCAAATTTCAGATTCTGTCTTCCTTCTGTTTCTAAAAGTGACAACTATTATTAAGCATGTGTTTGTGTTTTCTCAAATTACTACCTTCTAATAGAATGAATAGCCATCAAGAGAATCCAGTGGAAGAACTACAGCTGGGTTCTGGAATTCTGTAGTTCTCACTGAGGGAACACTTTATATGAAAAGGCAAACAGAACACTAGTTTCTCCACATAGAACACTAGTAACAGCGATGATTGAGATAATTATTTATCTCTGGAGAAATTCCATCACCTTCTGTGACCTTATGCTTTCAAGTTCAATAAGATGGAATGATTCCATAATAATTTGAATCCCAGAACTACTTTTACTAAGAGTCTGAGAAATAGTTTCTGAACACTCTACAAATCAAATTTTATAGCCAGTTGGCTTCATTGTTGGGTAAATCAAAGGATAAGGTTCATGAAATACTGAGCTCTTTAAGGGCTCAGACCCAGTGACTTGGGTGGTATTCTAGAACATGTGGTATGTGTGAAAGTTTATATAATATTGCCTGGAGGACAATAACTTGAGTTAGATTTTAATTTAATTGAGTAGAAAATGCTTAAGTTAATTTATCTTCTTCCATTGGGAAAAAAAAAATAAACCCTCCTTAGTTTCTAAATAGTACATAAAGACATCCTCACTTGAAAAAAGTTTAAATCTTACGAAGTTTAAGCCCCTTTTGTCACCACTTTCCTTCTAAAAGGTGACTACTGTTACTAGTTCGTTGTATGTCTTTTCAGAACTCCTTTCCCTGTGTTTTAATACATAATGTATTTACAGAAACAAATAGTTTTTTTAGTATATACTTGTACATAAATAATACAAACTTACTAGCTTTTTACTTTGCAGTATGTATTAGTCAGCATGCAGACAGCCACCTCATTCTTTTTAACTGTTGCATGGTACTCTGCAGTATAAATGCACTATCATTCATTTAACATTTACCTATAGACTTATAAGTGAATCATTTCAAATATTTTGTTCTTACAGCTACTGCCACAATAAATATATTTGATCTAGCCTTTTAGGCATATGAGTAAATACAAAAAAGTAATTACTGATCATAGGATATACACATTTAAAATTATAACACTGTCAAATTACCTTTCAAGATGTCTACACCAGTTAATACTCTGACCAGTAGTGAATCATGGTATCTACTTACTTCCCTGTACTTTTGCCAACATTTGATATAAAATATTTCAATTTCTTACTTAATGACAGGAAAATGGTATCTCATTGCTGTCTTCATTTGTATTTCTTTGGTTAGTAGTAACATTGGGCATCTTTTCATAAATGTATTGATTATTTTCTCTTTAATAAGCTACCTGTTAATACATTCATAACCTCTTTCTGTACTTTATTCTATTCTTTCAATCTATTTGCATTTTCCTATGTAGATATTTTAATATTTTAATATCTTGGGGGAAGGGTCTCATCTTCCATCTATATCGATCTTTTTATTCGTAAATTTCTTACACAAGGAAATAGCTAATTGTGCATTACCCCTGTGACCAGATGACAGCTACTACTCTCCATCTCTTAGAGATGAGGAAATAAAACTACAAAATGTATAAAGCGAGATCTAAAAGGAGGTCTTTGGGTCCAGTGCCTTTCCTTCTGAAGTTCTGCAATTATACCCAGTTGCCACAGAAGCCCATAATACTTAAGGGGAAGTAATTTGGGTAAGAATGATCTAATTTAAACTCATCATTTCACAGATGAGCAAGTCAAGGTATGAGAAGATGAAACACCTATGAGCTGATACTGGAAACAGGTATTCAGGCTCCAGGTGGGATTCTTTCCTCTAATTCATGTAGGTTTCTATAATAACAGCATTTCATAGAAAATTCTAGTGTTTTGTCCTGATCAATCACCTGGAAGGGGAAGAGAATTCTAAACTCATTATCAGACCTTCAATTTTTCCCCATTCTCTTAACTCACAAAAAAAAGGGAAATAAAATTGTTAAAATTGAGACCAGACACATGAAAATTAAAGCCCAAGAGTCTTTTATATCTTTATACTCACTCTGAAAAAGACAAAGGAAATAGAAACATCCTTGGTTAAAATGATGTATTCTGTTTCTCAACTGTCCATCTACAGGGTATCTCAAGTTTGTCATGAATGGTGTTGCGTCATGTTTTGAATGAGCGGGCACAACTATCTTGAGGACTTCTCTGGAACAGAAGCTGATTCAAAGTCTTCCTTTTATTTGGACCTTTCACATCTTGACTTGCCAGGAGACACGTGAACGTTGCATTTCAACAGCCGTCTTATTTCACTTGATAATACTTTTCTTTACCTGGGCAAAAGATAGGAATGGATTAACCTGTGTCACAAACTTCAAAATTGTTGTAGCTACTCTTGGAAAAATAGATATAAAAGGCTTCCCTTAAATAGACAGTAATACAGATCTTCTGCAGGGTAAGTTACATAGCAGGAGGGAAAAAGGCCACTTACAGGGGCGTGAGCCACAGAGCCTGAATGAATAATTCCTGATTATTCCTGAGTACTTAAATGGGCCATTTTACAGCCTTCATATGTTCCATTTTTAGTCCTTAGGCAAATTCTTTAAGCTTTTTGGTTGCATTTTCCATTTCAGTTTGTTTTAAATAATAGATCAGAACACATGTCTTGAATAGCCTGAGATCTAAAACATATGTTTGTGCAGTGAGACCACAGAGGTAGAACTACAGAACCTGAAGCCAGTTTTATTTTTAGCAGACACTTTAGATGTCTGTTCAACACATTTATTTGAAAAGCAGTGTTTGTTCATCCAATATGTCATGCTGTCAAGAAACATACCAAAAAAAAAAAAAAAAAAAAGACCAAGTTCCTGTCCTCCAGGAGCATATAATCTTGTTGGAAAGCAAATGTCTCAATCCTAAATGCCCCTTCTCCCTGCACAGAGAATACCAGTTTAAAGAACTAGAGGTTCAAAAAAAGGTAATGGGAGTGAAGTCAAATTGAAAAGGAGTGCACTTCCCCCTTTAGCCACTCTCAAGCCAAAGAAGATTCCTTACCGGTTACTTTTGGGCCCTTTAACAAGAGCCATAGACTTGTCAACTATATGGATGACTCAGGTCTAATTTACAAAGACACTTTTGTCCCCTATAGGACTGCATTTCTCCTATTCATGCACATACTTTCCTGGCTCTAGAGAAAAAACTTGGTACGAAACCCATTTCTCAGGTCTGCATACCTTCTTCTCTTGGTGAGGAAGTTTCCATCTGCTCAGATATTCCTCCCTTGAACCTTATGTCTTTCTTCACTAACTTGGCAGACCATTTCCTGCTCCTTCTTAAGATTTCTGATACTAAGACAATTATACTTCTTCCTCTTCCCTTCCCAATTTTCTGGAAGGTTGAGGAAGTAACAGTATTGTAGGAAAACCCTGAGTTAGAACTCTGGCTCTCCACCACTTAATAATTTGAGCTTCAATGTTGTTGATTGTAAAATATATAAAGTCATTAATAGTTACCTGCCTTGGCAGATTGTTGAAATGACTGAGGTATGTAAAGCAGGTGCCTCTATAAGTATTGGCTTCTGCCCCCTTTTCCTCATTTAAGCTTAAATTCCTCCTCTAGGCTGCAGAGTATACCATTCTGGTCTGTAGTCACCTTTCTTATTTTTTAGATAAATTTCCATGGCTCAAGCCCCTGAATATCTCCCTGGACCAGTTTTCTCTGTCCTGTGAGTATTGCCTTCACTTGACTCAACCAGTTTACCTCGAAGTGAAGCTCAGCTTTTCCCACCACCACCATCACTCATTGTTGTAAACTCTTAATCACAGTGCTACCTTTCCAGGCCTTCTCCATTGTGAACCTCCTACAGGTCCTGGTAAACTGGTGAATTAGTTTGTTAGGGATGCCAAAACAAAATCCCATAGACTGGATGGCTTCAGCAACAGAAATTTATTTTTCTGCAGCTCTAAAGACAGATTTGGTTTATTCTGAGACGTGGTTCCTTATCTTACAAATGTCCGTCTTTCCACTGTGTCCTGAGATGGTCTTTCTTCTGTGTGTGTACGCTCTGATATCTCTGTGTGTGTCCTGTTCTCGCTTATTTTAAGGACACCTTAGATTAGCTTAGCTTAGATTAGATTGTAGAGCCCATCATAATAGCCTCACTTTAACTTAATCACCTTTTTAAACGTCCTATCTCCAAATACAGTCACATTCTGAGGTTCAGGGGTTTAGGGCTTCAACATGTGAATTTTAGAGGGATACAATTCAGTCCATGACAACTGGTTCTTTGGCAAGGGAATGGAGAGGGAGCCCTGATTTGCAGCATGGTGCAAGTACTCCCACCATGGCTTACTTCAGGCAACCAATCATTTAATAACCAGTTCACAAATATCAATCACACAAGCTGGTAAGAGCTGGTTCCAGCACACAGCTGACACAGATTCCGGCCAAATGCTCCTTCTTTTATTCAAGGAGGTCTCCTTGTATTCTGCAGCCATCATCAGACTTCATGGGACCTTCTACTGTGTTCTTCTAGCAAGGGACACTTGGAGTTTATAGCCCATTTGCAGTGCAGAAATGCTTGAGGTACCCTTAAGCTCAGTAAATTCCCCAGCCCTTCCACAACTATATTACAAATCCACTTCCTTCATCAGGATGGCAACCCATTCTTTCTACCCTTGAGAAATTGGTTATTGAGAAGTGTTTTTTTTTTTTTCTTTCTTTCTTTCTTATCACGTTAAATGCAGTGATACTTATTTAAACCCTGAGATATATATACAAATAATTTCACTTAGGGCCAAAGGGGGAAAAAACCTGTTAAAATTCTCCCCATTTCTCAAGCGATCTTGTGAGAGCAGTAGGGTGAAAAGAGAATGAGTCAAATTCAGGAGAGGCAAAACATGAAAAAGGCTAAGACTTATGCTAGCATGAAAGATAATGGTCTTTATGTTTTACCATTAGTGTCCAGAACTGCATGACTGCTCATAATACTAAGTAACAAGAATCTAATACTTCTAAATAATTTTAAATCTTTTTAAGCAGGTAGAACTCCAGCCACATAACGCACCAAGAAGAACAAATCCCCTTACATTTCTAATTTATCATTTTATTCTGACAGCTTTGGAAGAGTAACAGGAAGTATCTTTTGATGAAGAAATTCCAAACTGGCTTCAGATGAAAAAAATTCTTGAATCTATTTTGTGAGACACTTTCAGTTTCTGGAGTTTGTTTAATCATCATAATTTAGTAGATTCAGCAAAGTTTTTGGCCTTCACATCATGTAATTATAACCTCATTCCAAATTTGTGTCTACATATCTCAGAGTCACATGAACAGTGGATCTATTTGACTTTCCACTTTGACTATGAAATTAACCAGATAATTATCAAATTTCTATTATGCTTGGTGTGATTGCAGTCACCAATGATCCTTTTCTCCTGGTGTTCATGCCCTTATGCCATCCTTTCCTACACTAAATAGGATTGACCTGTGTAACCAGTAGAATATTATGCATAAATGTCATAGGAGACATTGCAGCTTCTGCTTTGCTCTCTCTTGGATCATTAACAACTTCCATATCATGAGAACTCTCAAACAGCCCTACAGAGAGATCTATATGGAGAGGGACAGAGGCCTTCTGCCAACCCCAGGCATCAACTGTCAGCATGAATGTGAGCCCTCTTGGAAGTGGATCCTCCAGCTCCAGTCAAGCCTTCAAATGATTGCAGCCCCAGCTGACATCTTGACTGTAAGCTCATGAGAGATCCCAAGCTAGAACCACCAGCTAAGCTGACCTTGAATTCCTGACCCATAGAAACTGTTTAAAATAATAAATGCTTCTTTCTATTTTAAACTGCTAAGTTTGGGGGGTAATTCGTTATGCAGCAGTAGAAAACTAATACACTCAAGTAGGCGTTTAAAACCCAGTATTCAGAGAACCTATGTTTACAAACTTCTCAAGGTAAGTAAATGCAAAAAAAGCTCCACTTTAATCCCTGTGGTAAACATTTATTAGGTTTTTGAGACTCCTTGTCTTTTAAAATTCCCTCTTATGTTGCAAATTCTCCACCCTCTGGATCTTGGTGAGAGGCAAACATTTCCTTCTACTTTGGACTCAGAAAATGCAAGATACCTACTTTGCCAGTTCCTCTGGCAACTGTTGGATAAATGCCCCACTCATGATTTGTCAGGTACACTTGTACATCTAAGACCTTGAATCAAGAGCTAGTGACGCAAACAGGCAAACAATGAGAGAGACGAGGAAGTGTCTGATACCCAGTGGTACGACATCCACCATAAACCAGCAGGTGTGGCAGAAGTGCCCTTCCTCATTAGATTGATTTGTTCCTGCCATTTCCCATTACTGGTTTTCCAGCTACAGAGATTCCATGAGCTACCCAGTATTCCTTAATAAACTCTTTCGTGCTTAAAACATCTGCTGTATGCATACTGCATCATGGTAGCAATGGAAATCACAAGGGCATCAGATACAACAAAAGGCTGCTGCCAATAGGAGCTGCCCAAGAGAGATTACCTCATTCTGGTCAATTGAATCTGTCAAGGACACAACTTAATTGTCAGGGAGAAACTGAGTTATGATATGGAAAGAAAAATGTTAAATGGCACAATCTACTTAAAATAAACCATCATAGGTATGCATCAGTGAGCCAGAAGTTTGGGATCCTCAAACACTGGTGATTTATAAATGAAATGTTCTTTTTGTTCAGTAGCTTTATAATTACAGGGTTATTAACTTACTAGAAATTATTTCAAACCTTTCATGTACTTCAAAAAACAGAGGCATCAAGAAGTAAAAAACAGAATTAATTTTAAAGCCATACTGGTTAAAGCGAGGACTCTTAGAAAATGAAATTTTATTTACACCCAACTTCAAGTACTTGGAGTTGAAAACAGCTATAAAAGTATGAAACAGTCATAAATATCAGATTTTTACACTGTTTCCCCAATAATTAAAAAGACATATCCATGACAGAACTTGGATTGTATGTTTCATCTTTTTCTTCATATGCCTTTGATTAATAACTTGAGTTACAAATTCTCATGAATTCTGGTATTTTTAAGCTGGTTCACAGATATGTGGGGAGGCCAGAGAAATCACTCATATGAGGAACAAATAAAAATGCAGAATCACAACTTCCTGTAGGTTGAATTTTACCTGCTTCACCTCAGCCTTCCTGGGCTCATCTTTAGTAGCCTGTCAACTCCAAACTCAGCCCCTCTGCATGGCCTTAGCAAATCCTCTAAATTTTGCCCTATCTTTTGGCAAGAAAATACATTAGATTGTCTTACTTTTTATCTTTCAGAAATTCTTATTTTTAATTACACAGAATACATGGATACATTGTGGGTACAAAATCCAAACATTACAGATGAAGTTAAAGCCTCCCTTCACTGCTACTCACAGTCCTCTGTGCATGCTTGTAATCTTCCAGACATTTTCCTATGTATCTGTTGGAATATGTAGGTACAGCTGTAAAGCTCAGACTCTACCTTGAGTTGCGAAGAAAAATCACTTACGTTTAGAGGACTCACTCATACTCATTCTAATAGCATGAAAAAAATTACTTCAGTCCATCAGCCCCTTCCGTCCTCTCTTCCATCATGGCTGCATTTAAATTTGGTATAGTAAGGGAAGGATCTGGTCCTCCAAGTCATCTGTCCCCTAGGCATTTGTGGAGAAAATCCTTTTTCCCATCCACCTGGCTCTTTAGAATTGAGACTGCCTTTGCCACATCAAGATTGGTACTGTAAGGGTCAGTTTACCTATAGTGCCTATTAAAGCAAGAGAATTCCTACAGTGGCATCCAAGGTCTCTTCTGTGTAAACTCCCTCTGGCCTTTCACCTCCTTAGCTCTGCCTGGGAGAGACAGTTCCTCTAAACAAATCTATTCTCTCATCACTTGCCTCATTTGCCCTTCTCCTCAGCTCAAGGTGGGATTTTGTTGTTGTTATTGTTTTTTCTTGTTTTCCGGGTTGTGGGATAAGGTGAGAGGAGAAGACTCAGAATTCTCTGTGTTCCACTAAGAGCATTTACACTTTGGAAAACCAGCCTTAGGAAGAAACATGTGTGTGACATTTCCATCTTCTGTTCAAATATATCTTTCTTCTGAGTAATGAGCCTGGGATGGCCAAGCTTGTCATAGGAAGGGATGAGGAGAGAGAAGAATTTTTAGAAGGACATTGCAAAAAGGAAAAAAAAATTCATTTTGTACTTAATCTACATAAATTATATCATCCTGTGTGTATTATTCTGTAACTTGCCTTTTTCCTTCTTATTCAGTATGCCTTGAAGATATTCCCATATTGATCTATATATCTCCACACTATTAATTCAATAACCATTTATTGAGCCCCTATTGTGTGCCAGGGGCCACATATATGGTGCTGGAAAAGCAGATTAAGTCTTTATTCTCATTCGTCTTACATGTTAGAGATGGAGAAAGATAACAGTCAAACAAACGTGATATAACATGAAGTGATGGGAATGCAGAAAAAGAAAATGGGATAAAAGGATAGAGACAGGGGTGACTTTTTAGATAGAGAGGACCTTTCTGTGGAGGCAGCTTCATTATTTTCAGCTGCTACACAGCATTACGTTCCCCTAAAGAGGGATAGTGAGGTTTGTTTCCCATTTTTGTTATTACAACCATGTTGTAATATTTACCTCCTTGTGTTAGAGCAAGCAGATAGCTAAATAAGAGCAGAGAAAGGGGGACGCAGACTAAATGGTAGGAATTGGGCAGAAAGGAGGGGCATAAGCCAAATGCAAGAAACCATACATCATGTAAGCACCAGGGGTCCCTGGGCAGAGAAAGAAAAGCAGGAACCTTTGGGCTGATAAGGGGTCACAACTTTTGGGGTGATGAGTGGCCTGGAAACCAACAAAAAAAGGTGAGAAAAGACAGGAATTTCCAGTGTCCAAATGTAACCTTTTGCTCATTATGCCTTCATTTCAATAAAATTAGCCTTGCAGATTAGAAGTACCCATCATGCACCGATGCCATGACACTTCCGATCCAGACTAAATAAGGACAAAAATCCCTTCCTTCCCCAGTGAATATTCTGTTCATTCACTTTTATACCCCATGTAATCAACTTGCCAAAGAAACTCAGGGCAGCTGCTCACCAGCCTGCCCACTCTCCCCTTGAGAGCGTACTATCTGTCCTTTAATAAATCCTCACTTTACTTTTTTAACCACTACATCTTGTCTCTGAATTCTTTCTGGGATGGGACAAGAACCAGGAACACTAGTTACATCCATTGGCAACACTTGTGCACATGAGCAGTATTCTTTGACTAGATACTGAAAACTAGAATTATTGGGTTATACTTGCAAACTGCTCTCTGAAATGACTGTGCTGACTTACACTCCCATCAGAAACTGCTTGTTCCCTATAACTCTCATAGTTGATTCTATCAAAATTATTAACTTCACTAGTCTAATATGTGAAAGAAAAATAGTATCTTGGATTTTTTAGTAATTGGCACTTCCCTGATTCTTACTTAGCTTGAATATCAATTCACATGTTTATTAGATATTTATATTTCCTGTCTCGTAAAATAGCTATTCATATCCTCTGTCCATATTTCTTTAGGACTTTTTGTCTTTTTCTTTTGATTTTTTGGAGCCAGTGTATTCAGGGTAATAATATTTTGTCTTATATACACTGCAAATATTTTCTCCATTCTATGTCTTTATCTTTGTCATATAAAGCTTCTTTTATTCATTTAGTCAAATGTATCCCTTTAATATCATACCTTTATCAGACTTTACTACTTTGAGTTTTTAAATTCAAATTCAGCACGCATTTATTGAGTACTCAGTATGTTTAAGACACTGTGCTAGGCAGTTGAGAAGATATAAAAATAATTAAGACCTGACATCTGCCCTCATGGGCCTCACAGTTTAGTGTTGGAGACATATATGCACAAATGCCATAAAAGCCAGTCTACAAAGTCCTGTAAAAAGAAGTACTTTGGTGGAGCAATGCCTAGCTCAGAACAAGGCACCTGGAAAGATTTCACGGATGCAGTAGCATTGGAAAGAGGGCAGCCTTTTGAAAGTCAGGGATGGGAGTAAAGGAGAACGAGCATAAGCCAGGCAGAAATGCAGCCAGGAATGGCTGGGGAGAAATTTCTGGGAAAGCTGTATAGTGGGTATGCGGATTGGAATAAGGGAAGTAAACGTAGTGGAAGACCAGATTGAAAAGGTAGGGTGGAACTATCCTAATCTTTTACCCATAAATAAAAAATATAGTGATAAATTCGACACTTCCTAATTTCCTTGAAAAGTAGCCATTAACTAAAAGAAGACTACCAACTACGAGAAGTTAAGTGAAGACTTAGAGTCATTGGATGAGCATAGATAGCCTCACCCTCAGGCTTGATGACAGCCTGCAGGTAACTGTTCCGAAACCCTCCAGGTCTGTGTGTGCTCTGCCAGGGTATCTGCTGGTTCCCGCTGGCCAGCAGCCCTTGCCGGACAACAGTTACAATTTGCAAGTCTTAAGTCTGTTTTACCATCCTGCAGAGGTAAGGGCATGGATAGTTTATGTATAAGGACTTCACAGTCCTCTGGGGAGGCTGCCAAAGAAAGCATGTTTTGGGTAGAAATCTGAAAAAAAAAAAAAAAAAAAACTAAAAAGAAAAAAATTAAATATCCAAGAGGAGTTTGGCATAGGGATAAGGTTTCACATCCAGCTCCTCTGCAGGCTCTGCCATTTAATCATCTTCCAGGATGCAGGGGCTGCCACGGGGAACGATGGATAGCGATTAGGCCTCCTTGGGCTGCATCAGCAAACACCCTCCTTTGATAGGCAGTTGGAAAGTAATAGGATTTGGGTTTTAGTTGTAAGGGAATGGTGGAAAATGTTACAAACAGCTGACCTCCTTCGCCCCCACTGAAATGGCTGCCTTCCTCTGCACATTTTATGTTGATCTGGGGAGAATGACAAAAGACAGATGCTTCTTGCTGGAATGCTGGTTGTTTAATCATTCTTTCTAGTCCCAAGGCATTTACTGTAGTTTCTTGGAGCTGACATCTTGGGCTGCTCCTTGGTTTTCAATATCTTGTAAACGTGTTACATTGTGATTTTCCACTACATGGAATATGGGAAAGTCTGTGGGAGAGGTTTTTTGTTTTGTTTGTTTTTTTTTTTTTTTAAAGATATTATGTAGCAGATGTTGTCCTCTGGTCAGAAGCCTTAAATTAGAAGTGCATGAACTGTAAACAAACTGTAAATTCTTGTATTCAGACACAAACTACACAATCTGGTTGTCTGCCATCTCCCACAGAGCATCATTCAAATCTATAGAGATGCTCACATCCATTCCAAGAGTCAGCAGCAACATACAAACTTTGTCTTTCCAGTCATGATCCATCCACACAGCACCCACAAGGGCAAAGAGCTGCTTCCTCTCCAGTTTCTGTGGCCCCCATGGAACCCCAGGAAGCTGCACAGTAGACACAGTGCCCTTCAAAGCAGAGTAAAACCATGTGTTAACCATAAATCATCCTGCTCAATAGGTCTCTTGCTCTCTGTTTTCATAAAGATAACATAGAAGAGAAGCTGAGGAAAATGTGCATTTTCATCATGTTAAGGAGCAAGATAAAGAATTAATCTCATAATCATATACAACTGTTTTCCCAGGAGAGTCACATTCTTAATAACAGGCAGTCATAATAGCAATTTGGAACATGGTCCATTTCTCCTCCCATAAGAATCTTAACATTTGATGGAACTTCACATTTCTTCTTTTTATAGTGTTATCTTCTTTAAATTTTTTTTTCTGATTTTGAGCATATGTATTTTTTTCTCTTCCTCCTGTTAAATTTGCAGTTTCTCTTGATTAGTCCCATGGCTGCCTGTGGAGAGATGATCATTTCCTTCTTCTTGTGATTACCATACCTCTGAGGAGCTCTCTCCTCAATGTGTGGGAGATTTAGAATAGAGAGGATATAACTGGAAATGGGAATCTGTGTCTGAGGTGTCCATGTGTGGGGTCTCTGTGTCTTAGGTAGAAGAGAAGTTTTAGGGAAGGACACATTGCTAAATTTTTTCTACATAACAATGTGTGCATGAGGGTCATTTAAAAGCAGGTAGAATGAATAACATGATTTTGTGTTTCTAAAGCACCTTACCCAAGGATATTTATAAATATAGACAGATTATCCTCAAAATCCTCTCTTCAACTGTGTTAAAAGCAAGAATTATCTTCATATTTCATGAGGGGACACCAGAATAAGAAGTGTCTCAACTTTGCCAGTTTTACCAGCTCAGAAACAGAGTGACATCATCCAGCAGACCCTCTGTGCTCCAACCTGAGGTCCCCTGCCTCTCTCTGGTTCTCCACTATGTATAACCAATGTTCTTGGCTCCTGGTTTGATCTTAAAATCAGTGTTGGGTGAATCAGTCAGAAGATTTGGACACTCTGTTCAGAAAACATTATAAATTCATCAAGATTTGCTGGATCTGCAAAACTCTCCTGGCATTCTCAATAGAATAGCAATCTTCTGTCCCCAGATGACTTCATGAAATGTGGGACGTGTGTGAGGAGATGATACAGGCCATATCCCCACTGCCCTGAAAGAGGCACACCCTGTCACAGCTCCCTGCCTTTACCCGTGCTGCCCGTTCTTCCCTGCCTTTGTCCACCTGCAGCAATCCCATGCATCTTTTAGAACTCAGTTTGACCGTTATCATCTCCTTCATCAACACTTCACATGCATTCTCAGGTTCTACTTTCCTAACAAAGACCCCGGTTTTGTCCAGGTCTTCACTCATTCCTCTCCCACCAGGACAAGTGCCTGGTGAAAGGCACAGGCTTTAGCCTTGCTGCAGGAAGTCCCAATCAGTGTAAGCGTAGTCTGAACCCCTCTGCCAGAGACTGGATCTGTGGCTTTGACCAATCAGATGAGAGAGGAAGTATATGGAGGCTTTTGGTCTTCACTAGTAAGATGGGGTTGGGGGAAGAAATGGTCAGCCCTCTTCCTCTGGACATGCTGTGTCTGGCTGTGGCCTTGGGGTGGCTGCCATCTACTCACTACCAGCTTGAGGATGAATCACGCACTGATGATGGCAGAGCAGAGAAAGGATAAAATCCTAGTCCTTCAAGGCTTTGTAGAGCCATTGAAACAACCAGACTTGATGTTGGCCCTACTTCTAGATGCCTTCTTATGTAAGACAGTAAATGTCCTTATTAACTGTCAGAGCCTGACTTTCTGTTTCTTGATGCTGAAAGCCTCCTAATTTAGTTAATGCTTTTCCTTAACTACAAGCCACACCTTCAGTTTTGAGTATTCCTTTCTTTGATTGCTATAGCACTGGGTATATACCTCTACCTGTATATCTGTGCCTGTGTATATATACATCAATACTAGATTTTAATGATCTGCTTGTATGTCTATCTTCCTTGCTGTGAACTCTTCAAGGATCTTATTTTATTACTATTTGATTCACATTTTACTGATTTATTTGTAGAGTTTGGTGTTATGGCTGACACATGCTGAGTAATTAGTGAATATTTGATGAGTAAAGGAATGAACTTATCAGAATATGTCAAAATGAGTGCCATACACAGCCTTGCCATGAGCAATTTAAATAACCCCTTGAGATCCTAGCCCTAGTGCTTCCAGGACTGTGCTTTTTCCATCATCTGTCCATCCACCCATCTAACCCACAGAAATGCCAGGCACCATGCCAACCTCTAGGAATTCAGAGAGATACACTGTCCTCTGCTGGCATGCATTCCATTCTGCCCCCTACAATGTAAACTGGGGGGCCCTCTGGCCCTTTGATACCACTTCAGGTTTAAACTCTGTCTGGGAATATGTAGGAAGCTGGCAATGGACAGAAATACAGCTCTCAATGCAGATATATAGGCCAGCACTGACAAGGAAACGTTTAGTTTTCTGCCCATGAAGTACAGGTGAACACATATTCAACAGAGACAAATACCAGAGAGTGCTGTTTCCCATCTGAGCACTGTGGGCCCTGACTCTCACTGAGCCTGGTTACACAGAGTCATTGGGCACATATGCTGAACCATCTTTCTGGCCTGTTGTGGCTGTTTAGTAATGGAGAGAGTCTGCTGTTTCCTAAGAAAAGGATAATTTGAGAATTTCTGAGTATTCCTGTTTGATTCCCTGTTTCTTCTAGTCTGGAAAATTACAAGCTGCTAGTCACAGGGAAGAAGGCAGGAGAATGTTAGATTCTAGATCTAGCCAGGACCTTCAGAGATTATGGAGTTCTTCTCCTTAACTATCGGGATATAATATACTTAAGTGTTCAGAGTTCAAGTAAAAACTCTATAGGTGGACTGTGAGCTTCTTCTCCTAATCATCTGTGCAATTCCCAATGGTCCATAGGAGTCCCAAACTTCTGAAAAAAGTCTTCTCCTTTAATGTTCAAATAAAATAATTTTATTTTTTACATGCACTACCCTCCTCAGCATTTTGAAAATTCCTCATGGAGTGCTTGCCCTCCTCTGCTGGCTTCCTATCATCTGTCCCCTTAAACTTCAAATCCCAACCAAATTCTTGGTCATCCTTGGCATCTCAGCACCAGTCCTGCCAACTTCTGCCCTCTTTGTCCTGTTTCTCCCAGTTCTGTTCTTTTGTGTGCAGAGTTCCCTCTTTCTTCATTTCTAAAGCACCGTTAATCACATGAAGGCTATTGTATGTAATAGATTTTAACTAAATATTAACAGAGAGGCATCTTGAATTCTAAAATTCTTTAGTTATCCCATCATAAAGAATTTATGACCAATCAATTCTCTTGTTGTAGCTAAGGCTTATTCTATTTCTTCTTTTACCTGATTCCTCAAGAACTTCCAAAATTCCTGTCACTGGAGCTCAGAAAGAACACTTTTTAAAATTATGCTGATTATTTTAATTCCCAAGGCATTCTACAACCTGAGCCCTACGTTCCCTGTCTAAACTGTTGATGCATTTCCCTAAAAAGACAAATTTTCTTCTCATGCCTCTTTTCTTGTATCCAGAGTGTAGGAAACACTAAAGTAAGATTTAAACAAGCAATTTAAAAAATCTCTCCATTGCACTTGTTTCTCAGTTTAGATGTGATGTACTTGGCTTGTGAGGTCCTTGGCATGTGGTGACACTCAGTTATTTAACAACAGTAATACTCAGTCTTTCCCTGAAGATAGTAGTTAATCTCATGAATGTTTTATGTGTTGTTTCACTTATTCATCTTGTGATCCTTTGGAAAACTCCCATAAATTCTCTCTTGAACCCTTTCGATCCAAACAAAACAAACTGTAAAGTCCACTTTGTGAGTGCTTTCATCAGAAGGCAAAGCAAGTCCACAACTCCTGCTGGCTTCTAAGTAACACTCAATGGTCACTTTACTCTGAGAGTCTTAGTTTCCTCTTTTGTAAAAATGAGGAAGTTGGCCTACTTTGGATGTAGCTTCCTTCTAGCTTTTGAATACCATGTTTGCCTCTTAAAGATGATAGGGGAGGAGATACGGGGTTGGACCCAGGAAGTAGAAAAGGCCAACTAATTTTATTTGTAGCTCTGACCATCTGCTTCCATTAACACTAACAAGCAGCTATATATTTGTTAGTGATCAAGTGATCTCAGGTCTCCAGTTTAAGAAATAAGTGAGTAGTAATCTTGGCTTACCGCTAAGAGATCCTCACATTTCCCCTTTCCCTGAAATAAGACTATTAATACCTACCCCTATCTTGTTTCATAAGCAAAATGTTTCAACTAAAATTAAGTGACAGGAATAATGCAATTCAAGTTTGAAAAACATTTTTTTCTCCTTAATTTTAACTGAAACTATTTTCCCTTTCTTCTGTAATTGTTTCAAAACTACCCAAGAAGACCTAAAGAATTAGTAAGTGGAAGGACAGTTGTATGGGAAAACTAAAGGAAAAAAATGTAGGATTACCGTCTGAGGTTAGATTTTAGCCTGCTTGGAAATGTTAAAAGAATTAAGTTGAAGCACCATCTAGTGGCTCTCAATTGTGTTTTGATAAAAGTTGTTCCCAACTTCCCTCAATTTAGGACCACAATTAATTTGTTGTGCATGTACACACACACATACACACACACACATATACATACACACACATATGTGTTCAGAAAAGAAAAAAAAATTTATGCAGGGGTAGGAGGTTGAGAGGGAGTAGCTATAGCTTTTTGGTTTTCCAGGCTCATATCAGCAGAAAATCATGGCATTAAGAATGGAACAGACAAGAAGCATGAACTTGGATAAATCTATTCAGAGAATGATGGAGTCTTTTCTGTAGAAAAAGAATTAACACAATAAAATCCCACGGATATCAGTTCCTCTGTTTCTCCTGCTCACTTCCTCTGTAAGAGTCCACAACTATATCTGTATCTTCCCAATCCTGTAATGCAGACATGTCCTCACATATATAGGGATTGGCTGACTATTAGATCATCTTTGAACATCCCCAGATTCCTATGCCCTTCCCTATCACAAGGCCGTAGCATCTTGTAAGTTTACATAACCAGCAATTCTTCTGGAACTGTCATAGTGATGGCTGGAATACCTGTGATTACTATCTTCTGAGGTTACATCTGTTTCATTACTCTAAGGGAAGAATGAAAGTAGACCATGATGATGCACATCAGTAGAACATAACTTGCTTCATAATCTCTAGGGGAAGAACAAAATAGACCATGAAAATGCACATGAATAGAGCATAACTCATGTTACAGGCTTGGCAGCAAACCTTGTGATTGGCAAACTAGGTATTTGTATCAGTCAGATTAAGTTCAACTGCATATAGAGTAAAACCCAAAAGAACAGTGCCACAAACAGAATAGTTTATTCTCTTTCACACAAAAGAAGTTTATAGCTAGGTAGTCTAAGTTTGGAATGGTAACTTCATGGTCATTGGGGCCCAGGATCCTTCAATCTTTCTTTTCCACCACCTTAGTGAGTGGCTTCAGTCCTCAGTGTTACCTGTGACCTAAGGTGGCTGCTAGACTTCTAGTTATCACACCAATATTGTAGTCCAGGAGATAAGAAGGAAAAGCAGAAGAGGAGCTCTTCTTTATCCATAAAGAGCCTTCCTAAAAACACACAAGATGTGTGCTTACACTTAATTTCTGAAAATTTTGTGGGTGGCCATACTGTGTTGCAAGGGAAACTGAGAAATGTCTTTTAGCTAAGTATGTTCCCACACTAAATAAAGTTGGAATTATATTATTAAACAGTGTATCAGAAACCTAATGCCACGGTAATGTTGTGTAACAAACAACCACAAAAACCTCTGTGACAGAGGTCAGGTAGGCAGCTCTTCTGATCTTAACTGAGCTTTCTCACATGTCTGGGAGATGGCTGATGATCATTGGATTGGACTGTCTAGACTGGCCTCAACAGGGAAGTGGGGGAGGAGACTGGGGTGACTCAGCTACTTCCTATATGTCCCTCATCCTTCAGCAGACTAGCTCAGGCATGTTCTTATGGAGTAGCAATAGAAACATATGAGACCTCTTGAGACCCAGGCTCAAAACGGGTATACTGCCACTTCTGCCTCATTTGATTGGCTAACACAAATTACATGGTGAGAGGGGGAGAAATATGCACTCTCCTTATGGAAAGAACTCTAAAGTCATTGACAAATTACATGGATAGAGGGAGAGGTGAAAATTTAGAATCATGAATACAGTCATTTACTACAAGGAGAAAGGGGAAAATGAGCATTGAACTAGGTAACTAGCAACTGTGCCATAGTATTTTTGAGTCCATGATAGAATTGTGGTACTAGACTTTTTTCCATTTTATGCCCTGTCTTAAACATGAGGAAATTATGATTAAAAAAAAGAAAGAGAGAAAGGAGTTTATGTAAGTTATATGTGACATTATTTACTAATTTATTTCTTGACTCATGTCACTTACTAATGAATAGGTATTAATCTTAGCATTTGTCCTATTATTTACTGTAGAAAGATGGATATATATGTATCCAAAACCTGACTATTTCTTCCAGGGCAGCTACACTACATTTTTCAACTTCCATAGAAGTTAGTGTGGCCATGTGACAAGTACTAGCCAATGGAATGTGAGCAGAAGTGATTACTACTCCAGGCGTGGTTCGTAAAACAGTCCCACATAAAATCCTCCTTCTCTCTCCTTCTTTCTCTTTTCCTATTTCTTTCCCATATACCAGCTGAGTGGAGAATACTCTGAGAAGGGCAGAGCCGTAGGATAAAATACTAGCTTAGAGTAGAACTCCTCTTGCCCCCTGCCTTAGCCCCACCAACCTGCATTGGAATGTAAAGTGAGCAAGAATTAAGCTTTTGTGGTATAAATACACTGAGATTTGGGGATTGTTTGTTTCAACAATTAGACTATCCTGTTTATATTAGTATTCTCCAGATTATATGCATTCATTTTCTCTCATAAAGTTTTGCTTAAAATAAAAGTAATAGCCCAAATCACCTGCCACTTTACACAATACATTTTTCCTTTAAATAAAAGGACACTTTTTACTATAGGATTACCATAAGTATCCATGAAGATAGCATTCCAGTTTACAGTGACCCTAGAAGAGTCAGGGTTTCACCAATCACTCTTACTCTTACCACCATTAATCCACTGTATAATGCAGACAAGAAATAGAATTGAGACACTGGAGCTCTAAAAAGTGAGCTAGCGTTCAGCACTCTCTCCAGTGACTCTAATATCTCCTTATTTGGGATCAACTTATAATTTCTTCAAAAATGTAGGTACTGCTAAAAATGACTCCTGACCATTTATTTAATGATCAGGCCAAACATGCAATACAACTACCTCAGTGATTGCTAGCAATCGAGAAAGGGGTGGGAGGTCAGCTATGGGCTAACTTGGAGGCAGTGCATAGTGACTCCTGCCAATGCAACACTAATTAGCATCTCCAGTGGGTAGAGGAAACAGTAGGTAGGATGAAAGCACCATCCAAAGAACTCAAGGGGTGTAGAAGAACTGCACAGCATTGTTATTTGCCTTTTGCTGATCCATCTTCCTCTTTAGGCTGAGAAGCAGGGTTGTTTCTCCTTTGTAAATAAGGACTCACTAGGGCAAAGGGGAAAGTGGATGAGTCATCATAGGCATTTATGATGGCAGGTGGCAAGCTTTTGCACGTGTGTGTGTGTGTGTGTATGTATATACGTCTGTATGCTGAGAGTTTGAAACAGGCATGACACCTATCACATGGATTCTAAATACAAAGATCTCAAATAGCAGGAGCAGGAGCAGGAGCAGGAGCAGTTGAGCTAGATGTTGAACCAGAAGGCTGATCTCAACTGGCTGCTTTTTTGTGATATCTCATTAAGTCTAAATTGACTTCCAGATTTTCTGATTTTCATGCTCTAGGAAAAAAAAAAAAAAAATATATATATATATATATATTTAAGCAGGAATTAATACAAGCCTTCAGAAGCATAGAAACGGGGGAGCAAACCTTAAGGAATCCCAGTTAAACTTGGTTTCCCCACAGAATTCGCAGAGGGTAGTCTAGGACAGGTGAAGCAGACACTCTTCCCCAGTGCTGCAGGCACCTCTGCCCAGGCTCTCAGTTGTTAACAAAGCTTTCATGTCAAAGAAGGAACTGAGGAACAGACAAACGTGCCAAAAGGTGGGTCAAGCTTTTCCCAGGACATTGTAAGCTCAAGGTCTTATAATGCTGTTTTCTTTCTAGTGAGTCTATATTTTTCAGTCTTTATTTCCTACCTGCAATCATTGGTTCTCTGGAAGTAGATGAATCCCAGGATGACCAGGATAACCAGGAAAAAAGAGAATTTCACACAGAGAATGATCAGAAAGTATGACACTGGAAATCCCAGGGTTCTGGCACCTTTAAACATAGATAACACAGACAGGGTTGAAGAATCATTTCAGAAATTCTTCTAATGAACAAATTAGAGTCAATAGTTTAAAAGAGCCTTTTAAAATAATCCTAAAAGTTCACAGACTGTCATAATCAAAACACCTTCTAGATTCAAATGCTGCTAATGTATCATTCTTTCATGACAGAGTTTAAGAATGGTCTGTGTTTTTGTATATGGTAGATTTTTAATAAATATTTTCTGAATGAATAAATGCACAGTAAGCGTTGCTGAAACTTCCCAATTTTATAAGAAAAAAAGGAAATGTACTTTCTAATTTCCTGTGTAAATGATAGTCTTTGGGGGCGTTATTCTTAATATTTTACGCACCATTTGATAATACTTTCCACACTGAAGTGGTTCTGTCACTGATCTGCTATAACCCCTTTAGTAGGGTATTTTATGTCTCCCTACTTTCATTTATTCATCTGTGAAATGGCCCCAAGAATTGTTGCAAAGATATAATGGGACTAATTAGGAACATCATTCTGAAGTCTTTTCTCCTATGAAAATAGCAGCCAAAAGACTGGGTGAACTCTAAGCACTAGTCTGACTCTTGGCTCAAAAGGTCCTATCATCCTGCTAAACAGCCTACTTAGATACTAAACTAGAAGAATGTCATACAGTCTCCTAGGCACTGTCAAAAAGACAAAGAAGACACGTCACAGCCCTCAAAAAAGTCACAATCCAGTTGGAGAAGCAGACCAAGACAAATGAAAAGATAACTTACAAGAGAGTAAACAGAACTAAGGGAACATTGCAGATTGTAAATCATCTAAGGAATAAGCAAGCTTAATCAACTCTAACTGGGAGGTCAGAGTAAAGTGGGATTTGAACTGAGCCCTGCCAGTAACAGGATTAAATAGGTAAAGAGATGAAAAATAAGACTTCTTAAGAGAAAGAAACAATTTGAGCAAAGATTTAAAGATGAGTCAACTTTAATTATATTTGGAGCATAGAGTGGGATATATAGAGATGAAGTCTGTGATGATCTGAACTTAGTTCTGCAGTTGTTTGTGTGTGTCAGGCATTGTGTCAGACTCTGGGAATGTAGAAATGAATGATGTGGTTCCTGTTCTCAAGGAACCTGCCCTGTACTGGGAGTCAGAGAAGTGGGCAGTCAACTGTAGGGCTATGGAAGTACTCAGTCAGAGGAATGCATGCGACATTATTTGAGCACAGAGAAGGAACAGCTAACCAAACTACATGGCGAGAGAAAATTATCCCAGGGTAATTATATCAAACTAAGGCTTAAAACTGCAATAGGAATTGATCAAGTGGAATGGAAGGAGAGTGTATGGGGAAAGAAATAGACGATGAAGAGGTGAAATTGCATGTAAAAGAGAGGAGAGGAATAAAAGAGGATAACCCTTTTGAGGAGCCCGAAGAGGCCCACGTGCATGGGGTACAGGCTGGAGAATAGCAAGACATGAGACAAGGAGAGCAGCAGGTCAAAGGGGTTTAGCTTTCCATGAGGCAAAGAGATGCCATGAGGGACATTTAAGCAGGGGAGCAGCATGTTGTTCATTTTGGAAGTCACTGGCCACAGGGAACTGGAAGGAGGTAAGCTAGAGACCAGAAGACCTGTTACAAGAACACTGTAAAAACCCTGGTGAGAGATATTAAGTATATATATGACTTGTTTAATTAACACAATAATTCTGTGAAGTGAGTACTATCATCCCATTTAACAGATGAAGAAATCATGATACATTAACCAGACCTATTTTGGTAATCAGTTCACAATATGTACAAATATCAAATCATTATGTTCTATACCTGAAACTAACATAATGTTACATATCAATTATATCTCAGTTGAAAAAGAAACCATGAGACAGAGAAATTAAATATTGTTCCAAGTCACACAGCTGATTAATGAGAAGCCATGTATTGCCAAAGGCTTTGCTCCTAATCAACAACAAATAATACTCCCTGGAACAATATGAAGACATGGACTTTGTAGCCTTAAACACATAATAATACTCAGTAAATGTCCAAGCAATGAATTGATGAATTAGTTTCAGATGACAAAGTAGAGGAGGAAGGAAAACTTGCCTCTTACTCAGAGTAGCAAATAAACTGGTGACTACTACAAGAAACAAAAAATCAATGGGAATAATTATTATTATTGGCTAATTACTGAAGAAGTATTTTTAAATTATATAATGTATCAATATTTTATACCAATAATAAGTAAAAGTCTGAATCACTAGTTAGGAAATAATATTTTTACAGCTGAGAGAATAAAGGCATTTAGAGAATATAGTAAGAAGTTATTAATTCCTTTTATTTAATAGAGAAGTACAAATAATTTCTCTAGCATACTAATGATTAACCAAGGTAAGTTTTAGAGACTATCTTTAAATTAGGAGAACAAGTTTTCTTACTTTCTGCTGGTTATTCATAATATTCTGGGAAGGAAAGGCTGAGCATCAAGTTCCTACTCTAAAGAAACAGGTGCTTACCTTGATTCAACTGTATGGTCAGACTCTTGTTGCCAGTCAAGTGGGAGACAGAGCAGGACACATTCTGTACATGGTGGCCCTCCCAGTGGCAGGTACTCTGGACAGTCACTGTGCCATTGCCCCAGGGTTCTTGAACAGTGGTACAAGCCCTCTCTGGGGTCCAGGAGATCTGTGCAGCTGGCTTCCCTGCAGCTGCCTTGCACACTGCAGTTCCATCCTTGCTTTGAACCAGGGTCACCTCAGGGGGCACTGCAGAAATGTAGGGAAAATGCTTCAGTCTTAACACATGGGACGTGAAATTTAGAGAGAGATTTGCTTCAGTCCCAAATCTGGTTATCTGAAATACCACAATATATAGTGTTTCTTACCTAAGACTTGGAGGTGATATCCATGATAGAAATTCCCATTAGGTGTTACCATTTCACACTTGTAATACCCATCGTGAGTGATGGCCACTGGGTCAATCTGAAGGGCAGGAATCTTGTCAGGTCTGGAGCCCCAGGTTGTTATTCTCTCATCGGTGCAGTTTCCCTTTGTCTCATTTGTATCACCCCTGTAGACTCTGTTGCAGGGGGGCTTGTCTCTGAGGACTACTTCCCACGTTGTTAACAGCACAGCTGTACACAGCACAGGAGGGCAAGAGAGCACAGGCTTTGTATCCACTGGTACAGATCGTGTAGTGTTGACTGGACACACACATACACACAAACAGAGAATTATAAGAGAAAAGCTTGATAAAGAAATTCATGTGTTAAAACTTATTCACAGCATATTCCATGAAGTTGTACTAGAACATTACTTTCCTGATGATCTTATTCCAGAAATATTAGAATTATATAAGAAATTAACATTCATGAAATACATATAAAGTATTAAACCCATCCAAAGATTAACATCTTTCTCTTGTATTATGTATCATTAGAGAAACAACATTTATTATATGTGTGACAAATTTTTAAGACATTATGAAATTAATTCAGGAATCTTGATATCTATGAAACAAACAGATGAGAAAACGGAATCTAAATTAAAAGACAGTGTTCTGAATCTACTCTTTTGGCCACAGGGACTATTAGATTTATCATATAATTCATACTCCTCACGGGGGAAAATGGAATAATTAGTGATGTGGTTTATCTCCTCCTAAGTTTTGATGAAAGTGAAAAAATCAGTAACATCAGAACTAAATACCTATCCATAAGGGTGGCTTTTCAGACAAATATAAATGTGGAAAGATACAGTACTTTGATTAAAAATAACTAAGATGGCATTCAGGTTGAACAAGCTGGAAGGCTTTTTGTTTAATTTTTATTTGAAGAATTACAAAGTCTGTGACATCAACAGATTTTAAAACAATCCGTAATTTCATTAGTTGGACCATCCCACAGAAATAAAAAATGATGATGCCTAATGGTAAGAGATGCTTAGATGTATTTTTTCTGTTAAAAAAGTAACATAGTATATAAATATAAAACAAAGGGAAAACAAATGTTTTCCTCTATAAATTTTCTGTTCAAAGGATTTTATTGCAAATGTGATATTATCAACCTTTGAATGAGTTTCCTTTCCTTCCTATTCAGTCACATATGTACTCCCACATAGTTTGCTGTGAACTTTGCTCACAGATTTTGTTTCCATACATTCAATATCATTATCAGGATTAAATACAGCATTGACCTATTTTTCCATATTTTAAAGTAAAAATTAAGAATAGAAAGCATCTTCCACTTAAAAGCTCGCTCTTTTCCATAAACTGACACGTGTCCCTGATTGATAGGCGTTTGCTGAGAGGTGATTAGGTGTATTTGTTGCAACTTACCTGTACAAAGGTGAGTGTCGGTGATTTCATCAGATTAACATGAACAGAACCAGCTGGGGTGGGGCAAAATTTTTATATGGATGAAGCTTATTTTTTCTAAACTTTTCACTTAATATCTCTGCTCTGCTCTGTTGCCTGCTCTGTGATGTATTCAATTTGCATTTTATAGCCCAATAAAGATCATATTACTAGATAAAGAAAGAAGGAGGATTTCAAAGGAAATCTAAGAGGGCAGTTAAATTCATGCTCTTTCCACCACTCCAAGTGGCATCCCCTCACAGAGGGAACCTCCAACTTGCCAAAGGCTTAGACACAGGCAGGCACGTGGCTTGTTAGAGAACTGCCAGAGGTTGGGTGTAGGAAGTATATGTGCATCAGTGAAACATGCTGAATGTGCATCAGGGAAAGATGCTGAAGATAAAACCAGAAAGATAAGAGACTGGTGAGGGATTCAGTGTTGAATGCTTTTCTGCAGTTCTTGGGATTTTGAACTTGAGCTTATAGGCAGTCAAAGGCATTAATGTTTTGCCTAATATTTGTCCTCAAGATCTGACTCTGTTTTTTTGTTTGTTTTTAAGGAAAGTACAAGCTAATCGAATAAACATGCATTTAAACAGGAGCACAGTATCCAAAAAAGTGACTCCAATGGTGAGGATTTCAAGCACTGCAGATGTTCTATGTTCTTTCACCTTCCTTCTCTCTATGACCTTTAGTCAATCACCCTTCACCTATAATGATAGTTCTAATGTTATTGATATTATTTCACCCTTTCTTTATTCTCTTCTTTCTTTGTTCATAGCTGTTGTGATAATTTACCAATGGCCAGTACTGCCCTCACACTCAGTGGGTCTGACACCTGCCTACAAATATATTCTCCATGTGCTCCTGTGATCAGATCAGGTGATTTCACCTCTTACTTCACTAAGGTAGCGGGTAGATTGGCATCGTTGCTCCCACACTGGCAGACATATCCCATCTCTTCCCCATCCTTTGTCTATAAAATATCTTCCAGTCTCATCTAACCTTAAGCACACAGACAAATTCCAGTTGGCTTTGAGGGATTTCCTTTCTTATCTCACAACCAAACCCTAGTTTAAGTCCCTGTCGCCCTGCACCAGGATTACTGCAAAAGCCTCCTAACTTCTGTCACTGTCTCAAAGTTCTTGTCCTTTCAGTTCATACCTTATGTTGCAGCCAGTACACCATTCTGTAATACGCTGTGATTCTCTAAACTCTAAAACCCTTCAGAGATCTTTCACTGGGTGAAGAATAAGTTTAAATGTCTTCCTATTGGCTTTGAAAGCCTTCTTTTTTCAAATTGACTCACTTTGCAATCTTATCACCTACTACATTGCCCTCACACTCCAGGAAAAAAAAAATATCAAGCACATTTCCACTTCCATTTCCATGTCATTTCTCACATTGTTTTCACTCTTTGGGGCACCCTACACAATGCTCTTTTTCTATTCACTCTTCCTTTAAGACCCAGTTCACAGGCTGCATCCTCTGTGAGGCCTTTTCTAAGCCTTGGTGCTGAACTGCTCCCTTGCTGCCCTCCTGGTCCACTTGATGTGAGTGCTGATCTCCTCTGCTTATGTGATCGCCGTGCTCCTGTCTGGGTTCCGCACATCACTGCGCTCCCTGATAGTCTTGCTCATCTTGCTCATCTGTATGTCCCCCACAAAGCCCAGCACAGTGCCTGGCAGAGAAAGTTCCATAATCTTCCAATGGAATCAAACTGCTTTAGGGGAGGAGAGGTGGGTGGTTCAGGCTCCCTCATCCCACAGCGTTCAGATCACCACATTCTTCAACTTCACACAAGGCTGGCACTTGGTCCAGACCTTCAACTATGTTTTTAAGGAAGCTCAACCTTCCATACTTAAGTACTGGCCTCAAAAAAAAGAAAAGAAAAGCAAGCATGTTACCTTCTGGATATGTTAGAGTGCTCTGGTTTCTGTCCATACAGGAACTAATTATTGAAGCTATAGAAAATAATGAAAAGTAAATGAAATCAATTTTAGGCACTTAAATGGAGTGGAAGGCATTATTTCCCCACACACAACATGACAGAAAATCAGTTAACCATAGTTAAAATTACCCCCAAAATCCTTGTAAAACAGAAATTAGAAGTTGTTCCATCATTACATGGAAAAACATGCTGAAAATTTAACTAAACTCTCCTCAACTGCACTTTTTTTTTTTGCCATCCATTCCCTGCCATCTATTTCCTGCCACATTGAAATATTTCTCTATTACTTTACATGAGTCAAAATCTGCTGCTCACTTTCTCTTGAGTTCGTCCTACATGTTCCTTCCTCCCTTCCAATTCCTTTCAGCTTTTCCTGGCCCTAGATTCCCACTTTCTTTCTCCTAAGAGCTGGTTCTTTTCTCCTTTAACTAGAGTATGGAAGTATGGAATCCACTGTTCCTCAGAATATTGTGAAATACCATTTGGATCATTGCAAGAAAAGACAGAAAGTATTCAAAGGTTTGTTTATTGCTACCCAAGTACGCTCTAATTAGAGTCGCTTCACTCATTTGTTCTACCTGCTTGTACTTTTGGATAAGATTCCGTTCGTATAAAGAGTTCTGGTGGGAGATTGAAATCATTGACTTAGATTAATTATTTGTATTTTATATATTCTTATGCTCCCTGATCTTTATTTTCTGAAACAAATTGTATCCATAAATTTCATGCCTCTATTTTAAAAATTTTATAACCTTAAATAGAAATGTAGGGTTTCCTTCTTAACCTTAGGGCTGGAAATATTAGAAATATCAAAGGAGAGAAAATTACACATCTCTAAATATTAACACCCAAAACTAAGAATTCAAGAGACACACTAAAAGTACAAACCAAAAAACTGAAGGAGAACACCATGTTTGTCTAGTCACAGAAGTTTAGTTTCACTCCATTCCAGGGCCCCCTTATTACTATGGACTCAGCTGGTCAACTAGTCAGTGCACCACTGGGATTAAGTAAATTTGTGCTGGAAAATGCACAAATTTAACATTGCTACTAGAACAAATCACAAAACATCTTATGAATGGATCGAGAGCATCTTCATCACTGTTGAAAGATAGCTTTACTTTTTGCTAAAAATGTCAAAGAATCAGACTTACCAGATATTACAATAATCAAGATCAGTAACCTCTAAGTTGAAGTCCTCTACAATGTATGCATTTGGGGTGGCTGGTTTTCTACTTTAATGCTAATCCACTGTAAATCAGTGACTCCTTTGGTCACCTTGTTTACACTCGGTTCAAGAGGGTTGTGTGTCAGTTTTCTTTGCCATTTTGCTTTAGGTTCATTTCTGTTCTGTATGCTTTTGGCCGATTAGCCACTGACAAGAAACATCTGTGAGTTTTGCTGAGTGATAAATCAAAACAGCCAATGCTTACTATTCATTGGTTTTCCCCACAGTACTGAGGTGATGAGATAAATTATATAGCAATTCTTTTAAGAATTACCATTTTAGGAATTAGGAGTTATATATGGCAAAATGCACAAATCTGAAGTTTACAGATTGATGACTTTTTATACATGTACACACTTAGATAATCACCTCCATAACCAAGATAAGACCATTTTCATCATTCAAGAAATTTCCTTCATGCTCCTTCTCTTTCAATATCCCTTCCTCAAAGATAGTGCTACTCTGATTTCTGTCACCATTTTGCCTGTTTTTGAACTGCATATAAATAAAATTGTTACATGGTTCATGTTTTAATACCATGTAGAATTTTTTTAATGAATATGCCATAACTTATTTCTTTCATTCCTCTATAGATTTAGATTATTCCAGTTTGGGACTAACATAAGTAAAGCTTCTATGAACACTTTTGTTCTGTACGTATCTTTTGGTCTACTTATGCATTCATTTTCTTGGGTGTATACCAAGTAATAAAATAGATGGATCCTAGGATAAACATATGTGTGGCTTTAATAAATACTTCCTGTTATAGGTTGAATTGTGTTTCCTCAAAATTCATATGTTGATGTTCTAACCCCCAGTACCTCAGAATGTGGCCTTATTTGGAAATAGGGTTGTTGCAGATGTAATTAAGATGGACCCAACTAGAGTAGGTTGGGTCCTAATCTAATGACTGATGCCACTGTAAAAAGAGGAATATGGGGCACAGATATGCATACAGGGAGAACACCATGTAAAGATGATGACAAAGATCAAGGTGGTGCTTCTACAAGCCAGCAAACACCAAAGATTTTCAACAAACCAGTAGAAGCTAAGGGAGAAGCAAGGAACAGATTCTTTCTTCCTGTTTTAGGAGATTTAAAGATTCTTTTGATGTTGGGACACAGCACAAGGACACTTGAATGGATGATAGGCAGAACTCTATGTTTCTTACAGCTCCAAAAAAGAGAAGGCTGCCATATAGGGTCTCACAGGGATTGCACTTGTAGACAGAGTAACACTAAGCTGAAACAGTAGAGAGAAACTTATGTATCACAAGATAGACGGGGTTGGGTTTCCAGAGGTCTGGGATTGACTAATTTGAATAATATTCCAAGCTCCTGTACATAATTGTCTATGGACTTCTTCCTAGTGGTCTAGTACTTGGCCTTGTGGCGACGAAGGTGTGTATGCAGTAGCCTGGAGTCTGACAGCCCAGATAAGGAAAGTGGTTGGGGTGTGGACTTAATCAGCTGCTCAAGAAGGGGACTCACCATCCTCCAGTTAGGGCTTCAAAATTGGGTCTAGACAGCACTTTTGAAAAATTTTAAAATGTATTAAAATTGACCCATTGATCTTCACATCAGTTTTGTATGGTGTATTTGGCCCAAATAAAAGAAGACTTCTAGTGAGTCATGCCTAAGATGCCCTAAACAGCTTAAAAATATTTTATTATGAGAGTAAAATGGAGAACAAGTAGAAGTATGAGTCCTTGTAGGCCAGTCTGTAAATAAATTTCCCATTATATGGTATTAGCCAAGAAAACAGGTCTACAAGATTTCCAACAATATCCTGGTTGAATTATAAAGTGTATTGAAAGTATGAGTTATACTTTTTATGACAATAATATCTTGGTGTATTCCTTGGTTCAAGGTGGCAAGTCCAGCAATTACATTGTTGAAGGGTATGAACTGATAGTTCAGTGAGATATATGCAATGGTTAGTGGTATTTGTGACCAAGGGGGAGGGGGAGTTGTGGTGATCATGGTCAGAGATGCGGGGTTGGAGGCTGTGGTGGCAAACTGGAAGTGAAAAGTAGGAGAAGGCACTGGAGAGTGGGAGGTCCTCTCCCCAGGGGCTTTAGGGGTGAACCTGTATGAGGTAGTTGCCTCCTGGGGAAAGCAATAATCTCTATTTTTAGAATGGCATAGATAGTAACTTCTACCAGATTGACCTTTAGACATGAGAGTGAGGGATGTATATCTTGGCAGAGAGCAATGAGTATACCAAGATTATGGGGTAAGCAAACGGCAAGGGGCAGTTTTTCACATCTGAAGCTTATGGGCAACTATGGCCATCATACTTAGTCCAAGATGCATGTCGGGGATGCATGTCTGTGCTGGTTTTACTTTTCCCCTATTGTGCGCACCTTGGTTAGAGGTTGGGTCAGGACAAAAGGTATGGTGCCTTGCTCCTGAGATGATTTTGCACTTGCCAGCAATATCAATATCTGCCCTGGAACTAGTTTAGCTCCTCCTAAATGTGGGCAGGGACATGCCTGCTGGCAAAGGCTGCCTCTGCACTTGCCTGAGGCAGGATCGGGTCTGATCTGGTTCTATTCCCTCTAAGAGTGCACACTCTTCTTGGTAATGGCAGCCTTAACCCTAGTGGAGAGCAGTGCCAGAAAAGGGGAGCTGGAGCAGGTACCCAGTGTGGGCTGGGGTGTCCCCTGGGGCTATTTTGGCAAGCTGGGAGTAAACAAGCATGTACTCACGCTTTTCGAGAGTGTAGTCTTGGTTTCTTACAGTCCTCTAGTAAATCCCACTGATTTTCAAACCACCTAAGAGGACTCACCTTCCTGGTGTCTGACCCCAAGGCTAGGCTGCCTAATATGTAGCTCAAACTCCTTGCTCCCTAGGGAGGACCACTGAGCCTATGATATCCCCCTCCTCTTCTGTGTCCCCTGATAGGGATTGGGTCCTGACCTGATCTTTCGTAACCAACTCCATGTGGATTTTTCTTTACAGTATTGGTTGTAGAAGAGCCTTTCTATCAGTCTCCATGATGATTTCAGCAAGAGTTCCACATGTAGTTGTGTTTCTGATGTGTTTATGGTCACTGAACCATGAACTCAGCATCCTCCTCTTGTACCTCTTGATCTCCCTGTCTATGTTTCACTTATTGAAGACTCCCAAATTATTGTTCACAGTGACTGAACCACTACACATTTCTGCTAGCAATATATGAGATTTCCAAGTCCTCCACAACCTTGCCTACACATGTTTTCCATTTCAGTAGTAGTAGCAGTACACTAGTTAATGTAAAGTGGTATCTTACTGTGGTTTTGATTTTCATTTCCCTAGTTTCTGATGACATTGGCCATCTTACCATGTGCATGTTGGCTATTTGTATAACCTCCTTGGGAAAGTGCCTGTTCAAGTCTTTTACAAATTTTAAATTAGGTTGTTTGTTTTTGAGTAGTAAAAAAATTTTATATATTCTGGATACTCAAACCTTAACAGATGTATGATTTGCAAATATTTTTCACATTTTATGGGTTGTTTTTCACTCTTTTGATAGTGTATTTTGGCATAAAACTTTGTATACAATTTTGATGAAGTCTGATTTCTCTATATTTTCTTTGGATGCTTGTGTTCTTGATGTCATATCTAAAACTTATTGTCAAATCTAAAGGTATTAAAGATGTTTTCTTCTAAGAGTTTCATAGTTTTAATGCTCATTCTTAAGTTTTTCATCTATTTTGTGTTAATTTTTGAATATGACGTGGAAGAATCCAACTTTATTCTTTTGCATGCAGTGATCCAGTTGTCCCAGAACTACTTGCTGAAGAGACTTTCTTACTACCCAGTGAATGGTCTTTGCAATTAGTTGAAAACCAGCGGGCCATAGGAGTATGATTTTATTTCTGGACTCTCAGTTCTTTCTATTGGTCTATGTGTCTATCTTTTGCCAGTTCCAAACTGTTTTAATTACTGTAGATTTGTAGAAAGTTTTAAAATTGAGAATGTCACTTCTCCAACTTTATTCTTATCTCTCAATATTGTTTGGGGTCTGTTGCAATTCCATATGAATTTGAGGGTTTTCCATTTCTTAAAAAAAGGTAATTGAGACTTTTGGTACAGATTTCATTAAATATGTAGATCTCTTTGAGGAGTATTGCCATTTTAATAATATTAAGTCTCTTATCCATGAATAAAGGATGTCTTTTCATTTTGTTAGATCATTTTTAAATTGCTTTCAGCAGCTTTACAGTTTTCAGTGTAACTCTTGCAACTCTTTGATTAAGTTTATAACTCAGTATTTTATTCTTGTTGATGCTACTGTCAATGAAATTGTTTTCTTAGTTTCCTTTTCAGATTGTTCATTGCTCACATATGGAGATACAACTTATGTTTGCATGTTGATTTTGTTTCCTGCAACTTTGCTGAATTTGTTTATTAGCCTTAATTGTATTTGGGGGTGTTATGTTTAGGATTTTCTACATATAATAACATCTTGTCATATGTGAGCAGATAGTTTTATGTCTTCCTCTCCAATTTGGACACCTTTCATTTCTTTTAATTTAAATCATTTAATTACCCTAGCTAGAACTTCTGGTATGTTGAGTAGAAGTAGCAAAAGGGGTATTCTTGTCTTCTTCTTGAGCTTAAAAATAAAGCTTCCAGTTTTTCATCACCAAATATGATGTTAGCTATGGAGCTTTTATAAATTCTCATTATGTTACAGAATTTTCCTTTCATTCCTAGGTTGTTGAATGTTCTTATCAAGAAAGAGTGTTGCATTTTGTCATATGCTTTTTTTTGCATAAATTCAGATGATCGTGTAAATTTTTTCCCTTCAATCTATTAAAGTGATGAATTACATTGATTAATTTTTATATGTTGAACCAACCTTGCATTCCTAGGATAAATCCCAGTTGAACATGGTATATAATTCTTTTAATATGCTACTGGATTCAGTTTGCTAGTATTTTGCCTGTCCATTTTTTAAAAAAATTTAGAGGATGAGGTAATTAGTTTATTTATTTATACATACATATATATATATATAATGGAGGCACGAGGGATTGAACCCAGGATCTTGTCCATACTAAGCACACATTTTACCACTGAGCTATACCCTCCCCCTCAGTTTGCTACTATTTTGATGAGAATTTTTGCATCTATATTCATAAGTGATATTGGTCTGTAATTTTCTTTATTTGTGATGTCTTTGTCTGACTTTGATGTCAGGGTAATGCTGACCTCATAGAATGAATTGATAAGTGTTTCCTTTTTTTCTATTTATTGAAAAAATTTGAGAAGGATTGGCATTAATTCCTCTTTAAATGTTTAATAGAATTTAACAGTGAAGCCATCTGGTCCTGGGCTTGTCTTTGTTGATAGGCTTTATATTACTGATTCAATCTCTTTACTTGTTACAGGTTTGTTCAGATTTTCTGTTTCTTTTTGAGTCAGTTTTGGTAATATGTGAGTTTCTAAGGTTTTATCAATTTCATATAGGTTATCAAATTTATTGGTATATGATTGTCCATAGTATTCTATAAATGATACTACTTTTTATTTCTGTAAGGTTGGTAGTAATATCCTTATTTTTATTTCTGATTTTAGTAATTTGAGTTTTTTCTTTCTCAATTTTTAGTCAACTGTCCAACTTTATTGATTTTTTTTAAAAAATTCCTTTTGGGTTTATTGTCTATTGTTTCCTATTCTTTATTTTGTTTATCTCCATTCTAATCTTTATAATTTCCTTCTTTGGGTTTACATTGCTCTTCTTCTCTTGTTCCCTAAAGTGTACAGTTAGGTTATTGATTTGAGATTTTTTTTCTTTTTAAATATAGGGGTTTACAGTGGTAAATTTCCTTCTGAGCACTGCTTTAACTATATTCCATAAGTTTGGTATGTTATGTTTTTATTTTTATTCATCTCAATGTATTTTATAGTATTTTGTGATTTCTTTTCTGTCTCATTGTGTTTAAAAATTATGTTTAATTTCCATATATTTGTGAATTTTCTAGTTTCATTCCATGATGGTCAGAGAAAGTACTTCATATGATTTCAATCTTTTTTAAATTTATTGGGACTTGTTTTGTTGCCTAACACATAGTCTATCCTGGAATGTCCTACGTACACTCATGAAAAATGGGTATTCTGCTGTTTGGGGGGTGAAGTGTTCCATATATGTCTACTAGGTCTGTTAAAGTCTTCAGCTATCATTGTAGAGTTGCCTATTTCTCCTTTCAATTCTGTCAATTTGTGTATGTTTATAATAATTATATCCTGCATATGTTATATCAATATGTTATATCCTACATATTGACTTTGTTTTCAAAAGTTAGACATTTTTATTTGCATTGGAAAAGACCTATTTCTTATATGCCTAAATCTGCTCACTTTCAAAGCCACTTTTGAGACTTTACAGTTTTTCATCAAGCATGACTTAAGCTGCTTCTGCTTGGACATGCATGGGGCTCCAGGTTCTCCATCACCCTCTACAGCTTGCCTCACTGCACTTCTCCCCCAGTTCTCTGGGTAGCCTTTCTCATCATCCTCTTTACCTACCTCTCTAAAGTGCATATTTCATACTGAAATAGTTACTCACATGAATTTCCTGTTCAGGTTGATTCTTATTGCAAACCTTTCCACCACTAACACAAACATTTTATGTAATAGCATTAAACACATGAAAACACATACAATATATACACACCAGCCAAGTATTAGGTTTTCACAGTGTGGTCAATTGTGGTCATCATAAGCATTGTGACTTAGAATAAACTGTTCTTTGCTTATTTTTCATCTGAACCACAAGCAAGGCCGTTGGTTATGTTAAATGCTACAGTTTTTACATCTGCTCTAACATTTTAGCAATATATTATTTAATCATTAGTCTCTAAATGGTTGTGATAATGAATAAAACTTTGTTTTGTTTTACTTTGTTCCTGAGAGGATTTCTTCCTTCTTTTTTTTCTCACTCAGAATGAAAACTAGCCCTGCTAATAACCCCATGATTACACTGTCAGATGATAGATCCTACCACTCATTCAATGAAGGCATGACAGAAAGATAGACATATTCTAGACTAGGGTGAGCTACAGTGGGTTCCATTTCACCTTACCTGAAGATCAGAACCAAAGAAGACACGAAAGGATTTAAAAGCAGATACAAGCTCTCATCTTTTAATCCTTCTTCTTTCCTCTCACACTTCTCTAGTTGTAAAACATACAGAAAAAGCACGAGAGATTGATGTCCCACCAAACAAGATATAAATAAAAATTGAAAGTCATGATTGGTGATGAACAATTATTCTATTTAAATACATAGTTAAGACTAAATACTTAAGAAAATTATGTATAAACACAAATATTTTAAATCTTCAAAATATAAAAATAATACATAACCAACAAGTCAGAAAATGGGAGGAAAGGCAGTTTGAAGAAGCATAAAGTTGTTCTTTATCTTTCATAGCATGGAGTCAATAGACACTGTGTGATGGTGAAAATAGTTTTTTAAATGTACAGTTACATCATCCTCTCAATATTGTTCACAGTCTTTTTTTAACATAGAGAACTCCTTTAGAAATTAGTGTCTCATCTGGTAAAGGCATTTTGTTTTCAATAGTCCAAACTCATTGGAATAGACACTTGAGCAGATTTGCTTTGTCTACTTGGCATGCTGTGCTTTTGGTTTGGTTTTTTGGTTTATTGATTGCCTTATATGTCATTATGGTACACCGGAAAATAATGCTTCTGAAAAGCTCATTTTTTAATATATAAACTTATTTTTTAAGAGCAGTTTGAGATTCACAGAAAAATTGACAAAGTACAAAGAGTTCTTGTATACCCCCTACCCCCACACATGCATAGCCTCCCCCATCAACATCCCCACCAGAGTGGTACATTTGTTGCAATCAATGCACCAATGTTGATGCAGTGTTTTCACTCACAGACCGTAGTTCATATTAATGTTCACTTTTGTATGTGGTAGAGTCATTTTTATCACACATTCAATAATTACTTCTGTTTCTTTTACCAGCTCAAAGTAAAGTAACAATAAATGCAATATTTTTATTTAGAGTAACATGTTTATATAAAAGAATTTTGTGAAATAGTTTGTCTTTCCTTCTTTTTACATATATTTATATAAAAGTGTTCAGCTAATATTAACAGTAGTTGTTTTGAGTGGTAGAATTTGAAGCAGTTAAATTTTTCTGTATTGCCCGAATGTCTTATAATAAGCATGTTTTATCTTCACCCAAATAAAATGTCATTAGTTTTTTAAAAATGAAAGAGAAAAATATATACCCAAGGGACCACCACTCATAAATATTCCCACAATAAATGTTAATGCTAATTTATAACATATTTAGCAGAATTGTCTTAGAAAGGTATCTTGAAAAACAGCCAGAGACTTGAAAAAAAAAAAAAGCAACTCAGAGAAAGATACAGTAAACATCTCAATTTGGGAAGATAAAAACGTAAGTAGGGTAAGTGGAATAGTTCAAATGTTTATTGTGGCTAAAAATGAAGAGTATTTACATCAAACATGACCCATACTTAGGCAGGTTAGACCAACTATCCCAGTGTACTGTCTGTGAGGACGGCTATCACAAAACACCGCAACAGGCTGGTTGGCTTAACCACACGGCGTTTGTCCACAAGGCAGGTTTTTAAGGTTGAAGGCTGTGTATATTAATAATCAACAAAAACTAGGGTTCTGCTTGTGTTGATTTTAAACAGCGGTCAATAAAAATATACGTATTTATTTATAAAACAAGACAAAACCAGCGAAAGATAGAGGAACGTCTGAGTCTTAACCACCAGGAATTGCATGAATATTGATTGTTATAACTCAAAAAAAAAAAAAAAAATCCACGGCAAGGAGCTCAGTAATTTATAACCAATTCAATAAAACTAAATGGTATAATTTATTAGTTCTTTTTATATTTGATAGTACTTTATAACTTCATATAATTTTCTAAAGGGATATTTACCAAACTTAAAACTAATTCAATCTTAAATGTGTCCTAATATCTGTTTCTTATCAGCTAAAACAGCAATTCTTAGACTTTTTGGTCTCAGGATCCCTTTATACTCTTAAAAATTGTTGAGGATCCTAGAGAACTTGCCTTAGAAAAATGTAGAAACACATACATACAAATACAAAAGTACTTACTCCATAAGCCATCAAAGCAATAATATCAACATATGCTGTGTAGCATCTAGAAAACTAACATGCACTTGAGAGAATTTAAATGCAAAAAGCAAATGACATGTTAGTATTATTATGAAAACACAAACAACCTTGAGGACTTCTTGCAAGGGTTTTTTGGACCACATTTCAACTAGAGCTAAGGTAAAACAAACTTAAAAGCTCAAATATTACTCTTCTTTTTTTTAACTTTTTTTTTATTGATTTATAATCATTTTACAATGTTGTATCAAATTCCAGTGTAAAGCACAATTTTTCAGTCACACATGAATATATGTATATTCATTGTCACATTTTTTCCTCCATGAGCTACCATAAAATCTTGTATATATTTCCCTGTGCTGTACGGTATAATCTTGTTTATCTGTTCTACAATTTTGAAATCCCAGACTATCCCTTCCCACCCTCCGCCCCTTGGCAACCACAAGTTTGTATTCTATGTCTACGAGTCTATTTCTAAATATTACTCTTCTTTTATCTTCTTGTTTGTCAAAAATGTTACGGAGCAGGAAAATACAGAAAAAAGTAATTAATCCAACTTAGTACTTGTTATTCTTCATTTAACAACTCCAGTTAGCAAAGCAATTGTGAATAAAAAGCTATTTAAACTTTTAAAGAGAAACCTGCTTTTTATTATGATATGTCATTTCCCCCCACAAAAATTACTGCTGTACCTTGACATATCAAAAAATATATGCATATAAAACATAAATTCTTTTCACATAAATGATCAATTACTCCCAATATTTAGTTACATCATTGTTAATAAGAAAATGATAGTTCAAGTGATCTGTGAGGCATATGTTACAGCTTCTGGCAGAATAATAAACATTCAAATAATGACGGCTATTTGTTGCTGCTGTTGCTACTGTTTTGTAGTGGTCATTTTTGCCAATCTGCCGTAAGTATTAAATACTAGGATACTATAGGTAGCATAGCAGGATCGTAAGTTTTGTTGCCTATGAATTTCCCATTTCATTAAATATACTTTTAGTGGACAGTCCATTTTAATTAACTAATAGATAACTTGCATCCAGTAAACTTCCAGGAAACAATGGATCTCATAATAGTCAGTATGTCCAGAAAGAAAGAGAGACGTGCACAGACTCCAAGGGGAGAATACACTGGAGACTCAAGACTTTTAAACACAAGGACAAGTAATTCCTTAATAGCTGCATTCCTTATTGACAGGTCAGGTTAATCTATAGTGTATTATTGATGCTAATAATGTTTTTTGCTCAAAGTAGCAAAGGAATCTGGAAAAATTCAGGTGTTTTACTTTTCTCTAAAGAATTTAAGAATTTCTAGTAAAATTTTGCCTAAATGTTTCACAAAAGCATCTTGAAAAGGAGTCTGTAAATAAAACATCAAATGTTAGCATTCTGATCAAAAGAATTTTTGACCAATGTGCTGCTTAAAATTATTTAGAGTTTTTTTCTTTTAAAAAATGGACATTATGATGTTATACAAAAGAACCTCAGGAATGTTTCCTAATATGATTTGTAATACTTTAAAAAAATAATCAACACTTGTCTGTATCTTGAATTTTCAAGTTAGTTAATTTAGGATAATAAAAAGAAGTTGTTTGCAAACTTACAGACCTTACTGACCTAATTTCAGAAGCTGAAATAAATGGATGAAATAAAATAATTGATATATATATGTGTGTGTGTGTGTGTGTAGTATATATGATCTGTCCATAAGGGATACCTCTAAGTAATTAGGATATTCTGGAGTTCAATATCATCTCTTGCCTGTGGGGTGTCATGGTTTGCCTGCATTTCACCACTATAGCCGTAGTCCTCTGGGCAGCACTCTCAGAAACACTGCTTTCTTCAGGTTCCTTCATCTTGCAACTTCAGGCCAAGGAGTAGAATGGTTTTCAGAGGTTCTAAGCCACAGAGTCCTGCATTATCTCTTATTGGTTAGGGAAACCACACTTTTGTAAAGTGTTTACCCTTTTATTAAACTCTCCTCAGGTACTTAAAGTGTGTTGTTTGTTTACTGCTGGGGCTCTGACTGATAGACGTCTGACTGATACATTTTGGAGATGTTAAAATGTGAAAAAAAAAATCAGCACCTAAGATAAGTAAAATATATCCGTTAGCCCCTCTGTTCTTCAGTTTCATTTCTGTTAAATAGGAATAATATTCCTCTTAGAATTATTATGACTAAATGAATTAATGCATGTAGAGTACTTAGAAAAGTGTCTGGCATGTAATAAGTGGTCAACAAATATCAGTAGTGTATTTGCAGCATTGTGACAGGTGCCATGAATTACACAAAGATGGGTAAAACACAAAGCACACTTCCAAGAACCCTGGTAATCTTAGTGAGTGACAGCTCTAAGTCTCAAAGTCAGATATTTTGATCTCAAGCCTACTATTTTTCTTTGAAAACTTCCTTGATAATCCAAAATAACTGAAAAGATCACTCTAGTTTAGTGCAAAAGCACTTAAACACTTTTTAAGATAAGTGAAGTATTATTAGTTTTAATTATGTGCAGCAATACAACCTAATAATTAAAATGCATTGTCAGAATACACTCAGAATTAATAAACAGCTGAAAAATTTAAGTTATCTTGAATGTAAAAATGGTAGTTATTTATAAATGAAGAGATTCTTCAAAAGATAGGAAAGAGATTAGAAAACGAATCTTTATTGAGCATCCACCATGTGGGAGGCACTTCTAGACTGAGTACTCACAAACTGTCTGTCAAGGGAAATGGCTATCCCCACTATACGGATGAGGAATCTACCCCAAAGAACAGAGCAGACATTCAAACCCAAAGCCTCCACTGTCAGCAAGAGGGAGCACAGGGAACAACCATGACTTTTCTACATCACGCTGCCTCCAGAATGCTTAAAAAAATATATCCCCTAACGTGGCTTAAATAGCATATACCTACTTATTAGGAGATTTACATTTATGTGTAAACTTGTTCTTAGACTCCTTTTTTTCTTTTGCAAATGGCACAAAGATGCAGTCTAAGAATTATGACAAGTGTCTCTTTTCAAAAACACAAGATTTCTTTAAAGCCTTGTTCCTCAACGTGTGATCTACAGACCAGCAGCAACAGCAACATCTGGAAATTTGTTAGAAATACAGAACAATTAGGCCCCCAGGCAAGGATTATTCTAAAATTGTTAGCCAAGGAAACTGGAAAGAGAAGAATAAAACTGAGCATTTTAAAAGACATGAAAAATTCTGGTGGAAAACAACCTAAGGGATCTTTCTCATCATGGCTTCCTCTGCTTCATCCCAACACACTTCACCCTCTCTCCCACCTTTCCCGACAGACTTACCAGCTATGGAAGGGAGAAAAACTGTGAATAGTCTGCCAAAAGCTGAAGACATCTTCTGAAGGGAGTTCCCTTCTATTTTCTTTTCCTGTCCTTACCTCTCTGTTTTCCTTCCACCATACCATGTACCTAGCTGTGGTCTTTCACTTCTCCTGCCCTCCTCCATAAGCACAGGTGAGAAATCCCCTACTCTCTCCTCCACTGTATCTCTGGCTCATGAACAATTTAAGAAGAAGCATTTCCTGTTTGAAGAGTTGAGGTAATAATGACTGGACTTCCTGGTTTGCGCTTTTATACATTTATTTCTCTCCAGAGAAGCATGTGCATTTGATCCACTATTCCGATAAAATTGTAATAAACTGAGCTGTATCACAGATAATGTGAACCTGATTCTTACAAGGCATGTATCATTATATTCGTTTTTTATAAATAAGGAAGTAGAAAGTCAGAGAGGTTAAGTTACTTACCCTCACCCAGTTAATAATAGAGCTATAAAGTCAGGATAGAAACCGAGATCTGTTCATGGGTAGTTTTCCTTCCCTTGCATTGTATTGTGTGTGTGTGTCTATCTGTATTTGTTTGGTAACTTATGTGGTTTATGAGAGAAGCCAAACATGATCTCTTCCTCTAGAAGTGTGTGCTTTAATACAGAAAACACTGAGACAGAGAGTAGTGAAAAGTAAAACACTTAAAAAGACCATAATACAAATAATTCTCCACCCACATGACCCGCACCCGAGTTAAAGGCTTGGGCTGGGGCGAGGGCTCAGTCTGCAACCAGGAATTAAAGCCCAGTTGCGGAAATTTTACTTTGATCTGTTGAGGACATCTTATGCACAAGCCCCGGACTTCTGTCTTCCACAGATCTGGAGAAGACCAGGTACCAAGATGATGCTGGCTCTTCCTGATCTAAATGGCACCTGGCATTTCTCTGGCACCTCCAGCCTGGCTCCAGCACAGCTGACCCCTTGCTCTTTCTGAACATGACCCTAGTGGAATGTCATCCCTGCTGCAAACTAACAGGGGGCACCACTGCCCACTGCACAAGCTCAGTCCTTTTGTGGGCCACTCCAGGTCTTCCCTGCCTCTGCCTGACCTGCCCGTGCCCTCACCTCACGCTACCACATCCTGCTGACAGTGTTAGCATTTCTACCTCATAATTTCTACTTTATTTCTTCTTTCTTCTACTTGTTTCTGGCTAAGACATTTTAAGAATATGCTGTCTTCTGCCACAAAATAAAGGGTGGCAGGGGACAAGGGAAGAAAACTACAGATTCAGTGCAATGTTAACAGGGTTTTTTATGTGGAAGGGGACAGTGAAGGCTGAGGGAGTAGACTGGTAGGCAGAAGTTTCCACTTATAGATTCTTACATTTTCTTAAACAGACAATAATCCTTCCCTTTGGGCTTGTTCTAACACTGGTTTCAGCTTGGTTACCCAAAGGGATGATTAATGAAAATTTCTTAAGAAAATACATCAGGATCAGATTCTTGTCACCAGATAAATAATTCCTCTACACATTTGAAGATGAAAGAAGGGTTTTTTTTTTAATTTGGTGAATTTTGTTACCATCAATACCCTGGTTATGATATTATAGTATAATTTAGCATAATGTTATCATTAGGTAAATTGGAAATGGTGCACAGGGATCTCTGTGTGATTTCTCACACTTGCTTGAGAATCTATAATTTTCTCAATTAACTCTAATTGGAAAAGATACATGCATTGTTCATAGCAGCACTATTTACAATAGCCAAGACATGGATACAACCTAAATGTCCATCGACAAATGACTGGAAAAAGAAATTGTGGTATATTTATATAATGGAATACTACTCAGCCATAAAATAGAATAAAATAATTCCATTTGCAGCAACATGAATGTCCCTGGAGAATGTCATTCTAAGTGAAGTAAGCCAGAAAGAGAAAGACAGATACCCTATGATATCAATTATATGTGGAATCTAAAAAACAGAAAAAAAGGAGGATACTAATGAACACATCTACAAAACAGAAACAGACTTGCAGACAAAGTAAACAGTCTTATGGTTACCGGGGAAAGGATGGGAAGGGATAAATTTGGGAGTTTGAGATTTGCAAATGTTAGCCACTATATATAAAAATAGATTTTAAAAAGTTTATTCTGTATAGCACAGGGGACTGTATTCAATATCTTGTAATAACCTTTAATGAGACAAAATATGAAAACAAATATATGTATATGCATGACTGGAACATTGTGCTGTGCACCAGAAATTGACATATTGTAACTGACTTTATTTCAGTAAAAAAAAAAATTTGAAAGTCAAGTCTGTATCTTGAATCTTGAAGTTAGTTAATTTAGGGTAATAAAAAGGAAGTTGGTTACAAACTTACAGACTTTGCTGGCCTAATTTCAGAAGCTAAAACACATGGATGGAATAAAATAATTTGAGATATTATTATATATATCATCCATCCATAAGGGATACTTCCAAGTAATTAGGATATTCTGTATGTCATCACTACACCAAAGTTTTAGGGAAATTCACATCCTTTCAAAAATGTTCTTTAGTGCCTCTAATAGAGATTTAATATAGTATTTGGAAGTTGGTGATTGTTGTTTCTGACACCAGCCACTGGAAAAGTTTGTTTTTTAACAAATCCATCACCTCACATAGTATCTTTTTTTGAAATGGGAAAATTTCAAGTATAAAATACTGTATTATTAACTGTAGTAGCCATGCTGTACATTAGACCCCAGAACTTTTTCATCTTATAACTGAAGGCATGTACCCTTTGACCAGCATTTCCCAATTTTCCCCACATCCGAACCCCAGATAATCACTATTCTACTCTGTCTCTATGAATTTAACCTTTCCCCTTTAGATTCCACATGTCATGCAACATTTGTCTTTCTCTCTCTGGCTTATATCACTGAGCATAATGCCTTCCAGGTTCATCCATGTTGTCACAAATGATAGGATTTTCTTTCTTAAGGCTCAGTAATAACCCACCACATTTTCTTGATCCATTCATCCATCAACACACTCAGGATTTTTTCCGTATCTTGGCTATTGTGAATAATGCCTCAATAAAAAATGAAAGTACAGCTATCTCTGCAAGATAATGGTTTCATATCCCTTGGATATTTACTTAGAAGTAAGATTACTGAATCATGTGATAGTCCTAGTTTTAATTTTTTGAGGACTTGCCATACTGTTTTCCATAGTGGTTGTACTAGTTTACATCCCTGCCAGCAGTGTACAGGGGTTCTCTTTTCACCACATCCTTGCCAGCATTTGTTACCTCATTTTTTATTGATAATGGCCATCCTAGTAGGTACGAAATGATATCTCATCATGATTTTGATTTGCATCTCCTTGATGATTAGTGATGTTGAGCACCTTTTTATGTACTCATTGGCGATCTGTATGTCTTCTTTGGAAAAATGTCTACTCATGTCCTTTGCCCATTTTTAAATTGGAGTATTTGGTTTTGGTTTTAAGTTTTTCAGAGTTTGTGTGTGTGTGTGTGTGTGTTGGGTGTATTTTGGTTTGGTTTGGTTTGGTTTGGTTTGGTTTTTTGTTACTGAGTTGCATGAGTTCCTTATATATTTTGGATATTGACTTCTTAACTGATATGGTTTGCAAATGTTTTCTTCCATTTCATAGGTTGCCTTTTCATTTTTGTTGATGTATAAATAACTCATATAACATTGTATTAGTCTCAGGTGTACAACATAATGATTTTTTATTTGTATATATTGTAAAATGATCATCACAATAAGTCTAGTTAACACTCACCACCACACACAGTTACAAAATGTTTTTCTTATGAAGAGAACTTTTAAGATTTATTCTCTTAGCAACTTTTGAATGTACAATACTGTATTATTAACTATAGTCACCATGCTATACATTATATCCCCATGATTTATTTATTTTATAACTAGAAGTTTGTACCTTTGGACTCCACCCCTTTCACCTGCCCCCCTACCCCCACCTCTGGCAACCACCAATATAGTCTCTGTATCTGTGAGCTTGGTTTGGAATGTTTTTCTTTGTTGTTTTTTTTTTTTTGAGATTTTACATAATTCAGTTCATATGCTATTTGTCTTTCTTTGTCTGAATTATTTCACTCAGCATAATGCCCTCAAATTCCATCCATGTTGTCACAAATGGAAGTTTTTCATTTTTTATGGCTGAATTATATTCCATTGTATGTATTTACCACATTTTCTTTATCCATGCATCCATCAATGGACACTTAGATTGTTTCCATGTCTTGGCTACAGTAAGTCACCAATATAGAAAAGCAGAGTAAAAGAAAAAATAAAACAGTTGGGGGAGAAAACATAGTAAATGAGACATGTAATGTAAGATTGTAGAAACATGACCAAATACATAAGTAATCACAACAAATATGAATGGCTTAAACGGTCATTAAATTTAAAATTCTTATTTTTTTTTCCAGGAACATCCATCCATGTTGCTGCAAATGGCGTTATGCTGTCATTTTTATGGCTGAATACTATTCCATTGTATAAATATACCACATCTTCTTTATCCAGTTATCCATTGATGGACATTTAGGCTGTTTCCATGTCTTGGCTATTGTAAATAGTGCTGCTATGAACTTTGGGGTGCAGGTGTCATCCTGAAGTAGGGTTCCTTCTGGATATAAGCCCAGGAGTGGGATTCCTGGGTCATGTGGTAAGTCTATTCCTAGTCTTCTGAGGAATCTCCATACTGTTTTCCATAGTGGCTGCACCAGACTGCATTCCCACCAGCAGTGTAGGAGGGTTCCCCTTTCTCCACACCCTCTCCAGCATTAATCATTTGTGGACCTTTGAATGATGGCCATTCTGGCTGGTGTGAGGTGATACCTCATCCTAGTTTTGATTTACATTTCTCTGATAATTAGTGATATTGAGCATTTTTTCATGTGCCTGTTGATCATTTGTATTTCTTCCTTGGAGAATTGCTTGTTGAGGTCTTCTGCCCATTTTTGGATTGAGTGGTTTGTTTTTTTCTTATTAAGTCATATGAGCTGCTTATATATTCTGGAGATCAAGCCTTTGTCGGTTTCATCATTTGCAAAAATTTTCTCCCGTTCTGTAGGTTGTTGTTTTGTTTTACTTATGGTTTCCTTTGCTGTGCAGAATCTTGCAAGTTTAATTAGGTCCCATTTGTTTATTCTTTCTTTTATTTCTATTGCTTGGGTAGACTGCCCTAGGAGAACATTTTTGAGAGGTATGTGAGATAATGTTTTGCCTATATTTTCTTCTAGGAGGTTTATTGTATCTTGTCTTAATGTTTAAGTCTTTGATCCATTGTGAGTTGATTTTTGTGTATGGTGTAAGGGAGTGTTCTAGCTTCATTGATTTACATGCTGCTGTCCAATTTTCCCATAACGCCATTTGCAGCAATATGAATTTTCCTGGAGAATGTCATTCTAAGTGAAGTAAGCCAGGAAGAGAAAGAAAAATACCATATGAGATCACTCATACGTGGAATCTAAAAAAAAAAATGAACATAAATACAAAACAGAAACAGACTCATAAACATAGAATACAAACTTGTGGTTGCCAAGGGGGTGGGGGGTGGGAAGGGACAGACTGGGATTTCAAAATTTGTAGATACTGACAGGCATATGTAGAATAGATAAACAAGATTATACTGTATAGCACAGGGAAATACATACAAAATCTTGTGGTAGCTCACAGCAAAAAAAAAATGTGACAATGAATATACATATGTTCATGTATAATTGAAAAATTGTGCTCTACATTGGAATTTGACACAACATTGTAAAATGACTATAACTCAATAAAAAATGTTTTAAAAAAAGTTAAAATTCTCAAATGAGTTACAAAAAAACAGCTGTATCTTCTTTCTAAAAAAGCTATAGTTTCTTTATAAAAGGTGTGCCTAAAATAAAATGTCACAGGAAAGTTAAAAATAAAAAGATAGACAACACGCCAGGCAAATACTAACCAGTGAAAGGATAGACTGGGCAGCCAAGGAGGGAGCTATTCAGATTTCCCATCAAAAGATAACATACCATTCAGTTCCAAGGAGTGCAATTAGCTGATGGTCATCAGTTGTTAACACCTCAGGCTTCATTTCAGCTTTTGAGCTGAAGCCATACTCTCTTCCCAACCAGTGACTAAGCATGAAGGGGTATCAGATTTTTGACCATCTGCCCATAGGAGATTCTTTTTACAAGCAATCTTTGCTCCAGGGCTTCTCAATGGTTTGGCCATGACTTTGACGGTTCTGTATTGTGATCTGAGGCTCCCCCTCTTCTATCCTACTTCCTCGCCTCTTTGCTTTCACAAGTTTCATTCAGATCAGCATCATGGTCTAAAGACTTGCCCTCCTCTATCCTGCTTCCAACCCTTTTAATCTTTCAAAGGTGAAACCTCTCTCGTCCAATTAACCTTTATCTCGACTAACCCCATCTCACCCTCTGCTTCCTGGATTACCTGACACACCTGATCCAATCTTTAGATATTCTGATTCAGCAGGTCTAAAGTAGATTTGGGAAATTTATATAATTTTTTTTATTTCCCTACATGATTCTGATATTCAACTATGTTTAACACCCCTGTAATGGAAAATTTTAATACATTTAGTTCCTCTACAGTGTAATTTGACATTTATAAATTATCTTGAAATCTTCACTATGGTGTCATTTGACATGGTTGTTTTGACATTATCAAGTTAAGATGTAAAATATTTAAACAGATATTATTGAACCTAACTAAGAGTGAAACTCATCCCAATGAGAGGATGGATGAAGAATTAAGAAAATGGCAAAAACAGGGTTATGATGTCTATTGGGCACACCACTTGGTAATATTTATATGCAGAAACTTAATGGACTGGTTTTTTGGCCAATCAAAATGGTTTGGTCAAAATATCATGTCCCAAGTGTTATTATATTAGTTTTACATGCAAAATAGACTAAAAGTCCTTTTAAGAATAAAGCCTAGTGTAACCAAAATGTCTTCAGGGAGACCAACCTATTAAGAAAACAAAATAGCTGTCTTAGATGTTTCAAATGACACAATTAAAGAATGAATGAATTTTTGTTTTAATTTCTACCATGTTGAAACATTTTAATTTTCAGTATCATTTTTCCTGCTTTGGAGTAAATAGACTTATTTTTCATAATTGTTCATAATTAAATTATATTTTTCATAATATTAAAAATGATTAATATACACATTCCCAATATTTTATTCCATAGAAAAATGGAAGAAAGGGTCATGTCATCCCATGGCTATTCCCTTAGCACAAAGACCATATTTTATAGATATCCAAAGTCCTCCATAATGCATATTTAGCTGGTTATATAGCCAATAAACATTTGTTACTTGATAAATACATCACAATAAAGTGTACACCATAAAAATACACACTTCCTGTTTATCACATCTGCAAAACTATTAGGCATTAGATATCAATACTTCTAATGAGATACAATAATCTCAGAAGAGGCTAATGTCCTCATATGTGTGTCCTCTCTCTCACACACACACATAAAACATGACAGAAAAATATAAATTCAGTTTTATTAAATAGTGAAATTCTTATTATAATCTTATATTAGCTAACAGGAGGTTGGAATCTTACAAATATTAAAATAACAGGAAAGGTGCATTCAAATAGGGTTGGGCAGAGAACGTAAATTGATGCAATTTGACGTATCAGTCAATAATAAAAATAATAAAAATGCACAAACCCTTTGACCTGGCAATTTCACTCAAGGAAATTATCTTACAAATATACTCAAACAAACACAGAGAGATATAAGCACAAGAAACATTCTATGTAGTATTGTTTATACTAGCAGAATTAACAAAACTTCATCTAAATGTCTATCACCAGGGTTAATTTAATTAACCAGACATACAATGGAATTTTATGTAACCATTAAGAAGAATGAGGTAGCTCTGCTTGGATTGATATAAAAGATCTACAAGATATGTTACATTATTAGCTTTCTATAAGTACAGAACACAATTATAGTATGTTCCCATTTGTGTCTTGACAAAGATATGTATATGTAAATAAACATATAAATGTACACATATACTTGCACATATACATATGACACACACACATAGACATTTTCTATAAGATTACATAAAAATTCTTGGTAATTGTTCCCTCTGTAGAGTTATTTGAGGAAACTCAGTTTTCCTCATCTACTGTACTGAACAATTTGTATATTTTATCATGAGCAGATGCTTTCTTTGTAATATTATCAGTTCTTCAGAGAACAAGCTTGTGACAGCTAAAATTCTAAAATTTCAATTGTATAAGGATACAAATGCAAATCCTCTAGAATGTCTCTGTCTTCTAAGAATCTTTGAAAAGCCAATTTCAAAATAGGCCTTCCATTCCAGAACTCTAAGAAAATCAAAACAGTATCTGTACTGCATCTTGATTCATTTGTCCTGGTGCTGGATTCCCGGAGCATATAAAGTATGGAGACTCATCCCATCAACTTAACTTTGTGACACCTGAGACGTCTTCACCCTGTTTGTAGTATCATACAGGGGATTGTTCTTCTCTGTGTAGCTGGCATAGGGCTGCATTTCATCCTAAGAAAGAATCCAAAGTTAAAATCAATTTAAATAAACCCAGTAATCCTTAACTACCTGTGTTTTTCTAACAAGTGCCTGTGGCTTTAGTGTCTACAAATAGTGGTCTCTGGGCTTACATGAACGTAAGAGTGAGATTTTTCTAATATGTTATCAAAAATTATTTTAAGTCTCAGTGTGAGATCATAAAGGCTGTCTGAAAGTAGGAGTGGAGAAGAATGAAATGATATGAGAAGTATTTCAGAGGAGAGGGTCAAAGACTTAATTAGCTACAGGTTATAAGAGATTATAGTGCTGGATAGGTTTTAAGCTTAATTGAGAGGGAAATGATGACAGTATTGGAAAAAGGGAAGTCAAGAATGAGAGATGGTTTTTCCAAAGATTATAGTCCAAATGAGGCAAACACATCTTTTGTAGGATGCAGCTCTTGAAATAAAAACATAGATTTGGAGTGTACATAAATAGTACTTGGTAGATAATTAACAAAATAAGAACACCTGACTATTTGCATTATAAAATTAGAAATTTTTACTTTTCAACTAAAATGCTAATATTGATGCAAGTTACAAATTATGTGACTAGGTTTTCAGACTACATGGCTTAAAAGTTTGCAAATATTCTTTTTAATCTTATCTTACCTCTTCAACAACTGGAGTAGGTTCTGTTTTTTTTAATTTACATTTTCTGCAAAAATAAAAATAAGCTGGAGTGAATGTCAAAACATTATTAATCAGATTGAGAATGGAAAGACAAACCAATATACTATTGACAATTGTGGTTCATTTTTATAGAAGCCATAATAAATCAGAAATGAACTATCAGAAATGAGTAAAGAATACTGCTTGTAGTTAATAAATCCAAATAAGATCATTCTGGATTTTGGAAAGGGAAGTGAAATTATGCAAAGAATCTGGATGTAATAGAATATATATGACACCATCTTTGGTACATGAAGTGAATTATTATAATTCTTTTCCCAAGTAGAAAAAAGCATACACTCTCTCTCCCAAGATCCTGTCCTAAATGGCCTAACTCACTATGCTTGCATGTCTAAGTAACCTAGAAAAATCCCCCTTGTCATTGAGAGTAGTCCAAGCCTATTATTTTCAGGACATGCTTCTTTTTTTTTATATATATAATCATTTTACAATGTTGTGTCAAATTCCAGTGTAGAGCACAATTTTTCAGTTATACGTGGACATACATATATTCATTGTCACATTGTTTTCTCTGTGAGCTGCCATAAGATCTTGTATATATTTCCCTGTGCTATACAGTATAATCTTGTTTATCTATTCTACATTTTGAAATCCCAGTCTGTCCCTTCCCACTCCCTGCCCCCTTGGCAACCACAAGTTTGTATTCTATGTCTATGAGTCTGTTTCTGTTCTGTATTTATGCTTTTATTTTTGTTTTTGTTTTTTTGATTCTGTATATGAGCGATCTTATATGGTATTTTTCTTTCTCTTTCTGGCTTACTTCACTTAGAATGACATTCTCTAGGAACATCCATGTTGCTGCAAATGGCATTATGTTGTTGGTTTTTATGAGGACATGCTTCTTGATTATGAGAGAATTGATGTTAACATCTTAGTTTTGCCAAGTCAGTCAGTTCCATATTTCTGATTCCTTTCTAACCCAATAGAGAGGAGAAGAGAAAAAAAACATCAGTCAGTACCTGCAGCCATGGATTTTCAAAAGCCAAATGGATCCCACGATGACCAAGACAATAAACACAGGGGAGGTGATATATAAAATTCTTAGGTGTTCTATTCTGGTACCTGTAAATATATACACAAAAATACATGATTTAATAAAAATTATTCAGCACTAGAAGGAAATGAGTATCAAGCCATGAAATTAGGGAGGAAATATAAAAGCAGATGACTAAGTGAAAGAAGCCAATCTTGAAAAGGCTAAATACTGTGTGATTCCAAACATGACATTCTGGAAAAAAGAAAACCATGGAGTAAAAAGTTCAGGGATCATTAAAGGTTAGGGCGGAAGGAGGGATGAATAGGTGGAGCACAGAGGATTTTTAAAGCAGCGAAACTGCTCATGGTGAATACATGTCATTTATACGTTTGTCAGAACTCATAGAATGTGCACCTAGAGTGAACCCTACTGTGAACTATGGACTTTGAGTGAAAATGATGTATATTAAGGTAGGCTCATTGACTTTAACAAATGTACCACTGCACTGTAAAGGGTGAAGATAGATGGGGAGGCTGAGCATGCGTAGGGGCACGGGTTACCTTCCACTCAATATTGCTGTCATCCTAGAACAACCCTAAAAGACAAAGTCTATTTTAAAATTATACATATACATATATATGTATACGTATGTATATTTATATGGCTGAAGAATGTCTCAGTACATGAAATTAATTTCTGCGATTTTATTTTTAAAACTTTTGACTGATTAATAGTTCAAATAATTGTTATAATAAAATTGCTTTAAGATTTCAGGCTCAAGTTTTTAGCAAGACATCATCTTATGTCAGGATTTCATTTTTTTAAGGATTCACATGGGGAATTCCTGTAGGAGAGAGGTGAAATTTAGATCTCTTCTGTTACAGTAATAGAGTGTGTCTCATCTCCAATATTCAGAAATAAATAGGGAGTTGTAAGGAAGGTAGTTGGAAAAATAACCCTCATTCTGAAATCACCTTTCTTCCAGGGCATCGAAACTGGAATGAAGGCACGGCAGCAACTTTAAATGATTCATTAACTGCTGGCAGCAATATAAAGCTCAATCTGACAAGAGGACAAGTCAACAAAGGAACTGCCAACTCTGAGAAGTTTTAAGACTGTACTCCTGGTGTTTTGCGAATGTGGGCAGGGCAGCAGACAGAGGTGAGTGGAAGCTGCATCCAGTCCCTCCACCTTCCTTCAGTATTTTGTTTTCAAATATTGACTTTTATTTGAAAAAGAAACAGTTAAAAAGAAAGTTTTTACAGTTAAAAATGACAACATAGTTTTGAAACTCTCTCTTTCAAACTAATGGGCTTTCATTCAAAGTGCACTAGCAGAGGTGAAGGTGCACCCTGCAAGGAAGACATACCTGCCCTGGGTGGGAGTGGACGAGAGAGTCCCTTCAATTCTGAGATTCTATAAATACGAAGTCACATCGTAATTCTGGGTGGTCGGAGTTCATACATAACCAGGGCGCGATTACTCTTCTCAGTAAATGCTGCTAAACTCTTTAAAATATGTATATATAACTTGAAGAATGGATATTAGAAAATGGTGGCTTAAACATACGGGTTTTTCTCTTCTCCTTTCTTAACACTAAAATATCAGTAGATTAATTTTTTTAAGTATAGGTTTTCAAAGACAAAGATAACATGAAGAAAGACAAGAGCAAATGAAAGATTTCAACTTGTTTTTAGGTGGAAAATGGACAGAAGAATGGCAAATAATTCAGACTGAAATAGAGGGGAGAGGATAGCTCAAGTGATAGAGTGCTCGCTTAGCATGCATGAGATCCTGGGTTCAATCCCCAATACCTCCTCCAAAAATAAAAGTAAATGAATAAACCTAATTACCTCCCCATACACAAAATAAATAAAACAAAGAAAAATTTTTTAAAAAGAAAGAAAGAAATTTTAAAAAAAATTTAGAGTGAAATAAGTGTAATCCTTAGTGAAGACTCTAGAGCAGGAAGGACCAAACATAGAGAAGAGGGAATCTGGGGAGTGAAGTGTGGGGCTAAAAGTTGGAAGCTTCCCTGAAAGTCTTGATTAAGAACTGATAAGTTGCCAAGTGTCCTCCCTTATTGTGCAGCCAGGTCACTACACCTCACCCCGCCAGCAGAAAACAGAAAGTATGGCCCAAATAAAGGTGAACCGGAGAAACTCCCAGAGTCAAGGATCCAGACATAATGAATGGTGGAGACAAAGCGTCAGACCACACACTCACACACACACACACCCCTCTCCTCCCTGCTCCCAGAACACTGACAGTCAGGATTATCCTTCCAAAGCAAGACTGGAGGGTTATTTTTTTGCAGAGCCTGAACAACCTCAGTGAAAAGAACCTTCAGATACATAAGGAAATAAGGAATCCCCAATTTTAAAAAAAATCACCTCATTTTCACCCTATGGAAGCCTACTAGTTGACAAGTCCACTCATAGATAACATAGCTTCCAATCAGCTACTTGGTGCTCACTTGGAAGTGAATGGATAGCCAAAGAGTTAAGGAAAGCCTTGTATGTGGAAGAAAGATTAAAACAAATGTCGGGAAGGCAGAAGGAACTCAGATTAAATAGGTTTGCATCAAGCAGAGGATGGGAGGAAAGAAGACATCCAGGACAATAGCTGTGCAGCAGGTCTTGTGACCAGCCAGGCCAGATAAGAGCAGGGGCGTGTAAAACTGGAGGAAGAATGTCATCAAGAAAAAAAGAGAACTGACAGATTTCCTAAAAAATCTGACCATGTGGAAAGCAGTATTAAGAGTCATTTTCTAAGTTTTTTTAGTGAGTTAATGATAATTAACAATAGGTACATGCATTATAAGAAAACAAAAAATTAAAGCAATTAAGACCAAGAAAAACAAAAAAGTTTTCAAAAATGAAAGTGAGTTTACTTCTTGATTCAGCACTTAACAAAACATACCCTTTCAAAATAATGTAAACACTAGCTATCTAATTTAATGAAAAATTGCTGTTTTACTGCATATGAAGGATGAGGGGAGGGAAGAAGGTAAAGTTAAATCCTCATCTACCATAAGAGGAAGTGGGTCTATTATATCTAAATTCCCTATATTCAGAAATAGCACCATAACCTTGTTGTTTATAAAAACTGAGTCAATTACTAGAAGAAACACTTGAATATTCAAAAGTACTTTCATCTGGAGATTTTTGTATGAATGGAGAGGTAGGGGTGGGGAGGCAGAGTAGGCTAACATTTTTCATTATAACCTTATAGAACTACATAGAATTCAAAGTATGTGAGTTATGTTGATTAAAATAACATTTTTAATAATAAGGCATAAGAATAGGATGGGAGCAGAGAGTAGAGAAGCTAAATAATGAACCATAGATGCTACTATAAGACATTAAGAAATTTCACCAGAAGAGCCTGGAGGAGAAAATTCTACCAGACTAAAAATTCATGAAGGTAACTTATGAGTGATTTTATTACCCTAATAAAATTATAATTATTTGTTTAAGAGTACATTTTATCTTGCAGTTAAAGCCATAATTATTTATTTTAAAGTATATTACACATGCCAATTTAGTAATACAGAAGGGAACATTAAAAGCAGAATCAGAAAGCCATTCTTTAGTATGGCTTTTTACAACAAATTTCTCTATTATTCTTCTAGACAAATCTCTTTATTTTGAAGAGGAGAGGGAGATAAAGTAGAGGGTGGAAAGGACATTCTTGAATGAAATTTTTCTGCACATTCCTTTTTCCTTCTTAAGGTTAACTCCTCTGAAAGAATGGAAAAATCAAACACAAAACTAGAACAATTACTAACCTTGATTCAACTGTATGGTCAGACTCTTGTTGCCAGTCAAGTGGGAGACAGAGCAGGACACATTCTGTACATGGTGGCCCTCCCAGTGGCAGGTACTCTGGACAGTCACTGTGCCATTGCCCCAGGGTTCTTGAACAGTGGTACAAGCCCTCTCTGGGGTCCAGGAGATCTGTGCAGCTGGCTTCCCTGCAGCTGCCTTGCACACTGCAGTTCCATCCTTGCTTTGAACCAGGGTCACCTCAGGGGGCACTGCAGAAATGTAGGGAAAATGCTTCAGTCTTAACACATGGGACGTGAAATTTAGAGAGAGATTTGCTTCAGTCCCAAATCTGGTTATCTGAAACACCACAATATATAGTGTTTCTTACCTAAGACTTGGAGGTGATATCCATGATAGAAATTCCCATTAAGTGTTACCATTTCACACTTGTAATACCCATCGTGAGTGATGGCCACTGGGTTAATCTGAAGGGCAGGAATCTTGTCAGGTCTGGAGCCCCAGGTTATTATTCTCTCATCGGTGCAGTTTCCCTTTGTCTCATTTGTATCACCCCTGTAGACTCTGTTGCAGGGGGGCTTGTCTCTGAGGACTACTTCCCACGTTGTTAACAGCACAGCTGTACACAGCACAGGAGGGCAAGAGAGCACAGGCTTTGTATCCACTGGTACAGATCGTGTAGTGTTGACTGGACACACACATACACACAAACAGAATTATAAGAGAAAAGCTTGATAAAGAAATTCATGTGTTAAAACTTATTCACAGCATATTCCATGAAGTTGTACTAGAACATTACTTTCCTGATGATCTTATTCCAGAAATATTAGAATTATATAAGAAATTAACATTCATGAAATATATATATATAAAGTATTAAACCCATCCAAAGATTAACCATCTTTCTCTTGTATTATGTATCATTAGAGAAACAACATTTATTATATGTGTGACAAATTTTTTAAGGCATTATGAAATTAATTCAGGAATCTTGATATCTATGAAACAAACAGATGAGAAAACGGAATCTAAATTAAAAGACAGTGTTCTGAATCTACTCTTTTGGCCACAGGGACTATTAGATTTATCATATAATTCATACTCCTCACGGGGGAAAACGGAATAATTAGTGATGTGGTTTATCTCCTCCTAAGTTTTGATGAAAGTGAAAAAATCAGTAACATCAGAACTAAATACCTATCCATAAGGGTGGCTTTTCAGACAAATATAAATGTGGAAAGATACAGTACTTTGATTAAAAATAACTAAGATGGCATTCAGGTTGAACAAGCTGGAAGGCTTTTTGTTTAATTTTTATTTGAAGAATTACAAAGTCAGTGACATCAACAGATTTTAAAACAATCCGTAATTTCATTAGTTGGACCATCCCACAAAAATAAAAAATGATGATGCCTAATGGTAAGAGATGCTTAGATGTATTTTTTCTGTTAAAAAAGTAACATAGTATATAAATATAAAACAAAGGGAAAATAAGTGTTTTCCTCTATAAATTTTCTGTTCAAAGGATTTTATTGCAAATGTGATATTATCAACCTTTGAATGAGTTTCCTTTCCTTCCTATTCAGTCACATATGTACTCCCACATAGTTTGCTGTGAACTTTGCTCACAGATTTTGTTTCCATACATTCAATATCATTATCAGGATTAAATACAGCATTGACCTATTTTTCCATATTTTAAAGTAAAAATTAAGAATAGAAAGCATCTTCCACTTAAAAGCTCGCTCTTTTCCATAAACTGACACGTGTCCCTGATTGATAGGCGTTTGCTGAGAGGTGATTAGGTGTATTTGTTGCAACTTACCTGTACAAAGGTGAGTGTCGGTGATTTCATCAGATTAACATGAACAGAACCAGCTGGGGTGGGGCAAAATTTTTATATGGATGAAGCTTATTTTTTCTAAACTTTTCACTTAATATCTCTGCTCTGCTCTGTTGCCTGCTCTGTGATGTATTCAATTTGCATTTTATAGCCCAATAAAGATCATATTACTAGATAAAGAAAGAGGGAGGATTTCAAAGGAAATCTAAGAGGGCAGTTAAATTCATGCTCTTTCCACCACTCCAAGTGGCATCCCCTCACAGAGGGAACCTCCAACTTGCCAAAGGCTTAGACACAGGCAGGCACATGGCTTGTTAGAGAACTGCCAGAGGTTGGGTGTAGGAAGTATATGTGCATCAGGGAAACATGCTGAATGTGCATCAGGGAAAGATGCTGAAGATAAAACCAGAAAGATAAGAGACTGGTGAGGGATTCAGTGTTGAATGCTTTTCTGCAGTTCTTGGGATTTTGAACTTGAGCTTATAGGCAGTCAAAGGCATTAATGTTTTGCCTAATATTTGTCCTCAAAATCTGACTCTGTTTTTTTGTTTGTTTTTAAGGAAAGTACAAGCTAATCGAATAAACATGCATTTAAACAGGAGCACAGTATCCAAAAAAGTGACTCCAATGGTGAGGATTTCAAGCACTGCAGATGTTCTATGTTCTTTCACCTTCCTTCTCTCTATGACCTTTAGTCAATCACCCTTCACCTATAATGATAGTTCTAATGTTATTGATATTATTTCACCCTTTCTTCATTCTCTTCTTTCTTTGTTCATAGCTGTTGTGATAATTTACCAATGGCCAGTACTGCCCTCACACTCAGTGGGTCTGACACCTGCCTACAAATATATTCTCCATGCGCTCCTGTGATCAGATCAGGTGATTTCACCTCTTACTTCACTAAGGTAGCGGGTAGATTGGCATCGTTGCTCCCACACTGGCAGACATATCCCATCTCTTCCCCATCCTTTGTCTATAAAATATCTTCCAGTCTCATCTAACCTTAAGCACACAGACAAATTCCAGTTGGCTTTGAGGGATTTCCTTTCTTATCTCACAACCAAACCCTAGTTTAAGTCCCTGTCGCCCTGCACCAGGATTACTGCAAAAGCCTCCTAACTTCTGTCACTGTCTCAAAGTTCTTGTCCTTTCAGTTCATACCTTATGTTGCAGCCAGTACACCATTCTGTAATACGCTGTGATTCTCTAAACTCTAAAACCCTTCAGAGATCTTTCACTGGGTGAAGAATAAGTTTAAATGTCTTCCTATTGGCTTTGAAAGCCTTCTTTTTTCAAATTGACTCACTTTGCAATCTTATCACCTACTACATTGCCCTCACACTCCAGGAAAAAAAAAATATCAAGCACATTTCCACTTCCATTTCCATGTCATTTCTCACATTGTTTTCACTCTTTGGGGCACCCTACACAATGCTCTTTTTCTATTCACTCTTCCTTTAAGACCCAGTTCACAGGCTGCATCCTCTGTGAGGCCTTTTCTAAGCCTTGGTGCTGAACTGCTCCCTCGCTGCCCTCCTGGTCCACTTGATGTGAGTGCTGATCTCCTCTGCTTATGTGATCGCCGTGCTCCTGTCTGGGTTCCGCACATCACTGCGCTCCCTGATAGTCTTGCTCATCTTGCTCATCTGTATGTCCCCCACAAAGCCCAGCACAGTGCCTGGCAGAGAAAGTTCCATAATCTTCCAATGGAATCAAACTGCTTTAGGGGAGGAGAGGTGGGTGGTTCAGGCTCCCTCATCCCACAGCGCTCAGATCACCACATTCTTCAACTTCACACAAGGCTGGCACTTGGTCCAGACCTTCAACTATGTTTTTAAGGAAGCTCAACATTCTGTACTTAAGTACTGGCCTCAATAAACAAAACAAAACAAAACAAAACAAAAAGCCACATTACCTTCTGAAGGAGGTGTTACAGTGCTCTGCTTTCTTGCTGTAGATGAAGTAATTATTGAAGCTAGGAAATATTTAGAGAAAAGTAGATGAAAACAATTTTAGGTATTTAAATGTAGTGAAAACCATTATTTCTCCACAAAACTTGTATACAACATAACAGAAAATCAGTTAACCATAATTAAAATTACGCAAAAATCCTTGTAAAACAAATTAGAAGTTGTTCCACCATCATATGGAAAAGCATGTTAACATTTGAAAGTTACATTTATAGGCTATTAATCAATGATTCCCCATTTCTGAGACACCTCTTTTTATACTTAAAACTATTTTGTACAAGGTAAGCCTGCCTCCACCCTTTTCCTAGCCATAATGGGTTGGTCCATCATGGGCACCTCACATGAGCTGGGCTGATTACAGTCTTTCTCTCCAAATGCCACCTCCTGATTAAAATTGTTTGGACCAGTGGTGGGCATCTCACCCAGCTGGACAAATCAGAGTACTTTCTCAAGAATTTTGAAACCAGAACTGAGAAGAATAGTTTGTTCCTTTTCTTCCCTATTTTACCTTACTGTGATGGTTAATTTTATGTGTCAACTTGGCTAATCCATCATACCCAAATAGTTGATCAAACATTATTCTAGATCTGTGAAGGTATTTTTAATCAGTAGTCTATGAGTAGAGCAAATTACCCCCCATAATGTGGGTGGGCCCCATCCAATCAATTTTAGGCTTTAATAGAGAAAGACTGACCTCTCAGGAAAGGGAATTCTGCCAGCAGTCTTCCTTCAGACTTAAACTGCAACTCTTCCCTGGATCTCCAGCCTGCTGGCCTACCCTGCAGATTTTGGACTTGCCAAGCCTCCACAGTCACATGAGCCACTTCCTTAAAGTAAATCAGTTTCTCTTCCTGTCTCTCTCTGTCTCTGTATTTCTCTCTACAGGATGTATGTTCAACACATACATCCTGTTCTCTTCCTCTGAGGAACCCTGACTAATAGGAACCTTGGGAAGAATGAAGCAGAAGCAGAGAGAGAGAGGACAGACCTCACCTAGCTCAAGTTCCCAATTCCATAGTTCCTGAGACCTACGTGCATTCCTTTCCTTGAGTTCAGTGGAGATTCTGATAGTCAAAATAGTCCTAATCTACTTAAATTTGGTTTCTTAAAAACTTCTGTTTGTAGTGTTATTTTTTAAACATTAAAAAATTTTTAAATGCTTCTTGATTTAAGGGCCTAAAAAAGTTCTTCCTCTGGGTTTATAAGACCATCATTCAATAAGCATTTGTGAGCTCTTTGCTTGTAAAAAATATACTTCTTGCTCCCCATTCTAATTTTCCATCAATTCTAATTCCAATTCTACCATATTATAAAATAAACAAAAAGACTCAATAAAGGTCTTAGAAATGATCAGTAAATAGGCCTCTGAAATATTTTAGCTTTTCTAGGCAGCTTTGGGCAGGAAGGAAAGCAAACAATGAGATTCTATTAAATTTAACTCATAATGGGCTCAAGGATCTATTCCAGAAACAGAGAAGTCAGAATTAATCTTAGAGGAATTACTGAGATCAGGCTATGTCTTAGATGTTCTAGACATAGCTCTATCATAGCATACAATACAGCTTCGCCAAAGGACCAAAGAGTGAACATTTGAGGCTTTGTGGTCCATATAGTCTCTGTTGAAAGCATTCAACTCCAGCTGTAGCAGGAAGGAAGCAGCCATATATAACACATAAACTAATGTGCCTGGCTTTGTCCAATAAAATTTTATTTACAGAAATATGCAGCTGGCTGGATTTTGCCCACAGGCCACAGTTTGCTAACTCTTGATTTTATGGTATTTTGTTTGTTATAATTTCTTGCATTTACCACAATTATAAATAAAAACAATAAACATCTACTAAGTATTCTATTTCCTTCTGCTTACTTTCCCTTTTAAAAACAAACTGAATCTCCAGTGACAACCCCAAGTTCTTCCTCAAATTAAATAAAATTTTATTCTATTTTTAACATGTTGCAACTCTTTCCTTCTTTTTGAATTATACTTTTGTCTGGATACGTCCACAGGAGTAGGATTACTGGATCATATAGTATATCTATTTTTAGTTTTTTGAGGAACCTCCATACTGTTTTCCATAGTGACTGCACCAATATACATTTCCACCAACAGTGTTAGGAGGGTTCCCTTTTCTCCACACCTTCTCCAGCACTTATTATTTGTAGGTTTTTTAATGATGGCCATTCTGACTGGTGTGAGGTGATACCTCTCTGTAGTTTTTATCTGCATTTCTCTAATAATTTGTGATGTTGAGCATCTTTTCATGTGCCTGTTGACTTCTGTGTGTCTTCTTTGGAGAAATGTCTGTTTAGGTCTTCTGCCCATTTTTTTTATTGGATTGTTTGTTTTTTGATATTAAGCTGTATGAGCTGTTTGTATATTTTGAAAATTAGTTCCTTGTTAGTTGAAAACAACATACATTTATTTTCTTATATTTCTGGAAGCCAGAAGTTTGAAATCAAAGTGTTAGCTGGGCTATATTCCTTCCAAAGCCCCTCGGAAAGAAAGCCCCTTCCTCTTTTCTTCCAGGCTTTGGTGGCTGCCAGCAATCGTTGGTGTTCCTTGGCTGGTAGAGGTATACACATTTCAACCTCTGCCTCCATCTTCACATGGCCTTTTCCCTTGTGTCTTCTCCTTTCCTTTTCTAAGAATACTTGTCATTAGATTTAGGGCCCACTCTAACCCAGGATGATCTCATCTGAAAGCCTTAGCTTGATTACGTATTCAAAGACCCTTTTTCCAAATACAGCCACATTCATAGTATGCAGATGAACATATCTTGGGATGGGGGGCACCATTCAACCCACTACACCCATGCATTGTCCCTACCCCTGAGATTTATATAGTCATTTTATTTATTTTAGTCTGTAGTTTATATGGAATATAATTTTTCTAGATAGTGAATTATTGAGTGTAATTAGAAAGTATGTTTAATGAGTCCAAGAATGCATTTTGAAATCATTGGAATTATTTTTCCATTAAGTGCTCAATGTAAAATATATAACAAAAATAATATTTTAAAATATAAAGACAAAGTTAACTATAATGGAAAACAAAAATTTGGGAGACAGTAAGGCTGGGTGGGGAATACAGAATAAACTACTAACAACTGATAAGACCTTTTTTTTAAAGTTCTCTAGAGTAAAAATCCATGTTTAAAAATTTGAATTTAAAAAATTTGGATATGCCATTGGTTTACTTTATGATCACATTCTTGAAATAGGTATTAAATAAGCACAGAAATAATATCAAAATGAAAAATTCACCAACATTTTAAAACATAAGCAATATTTCATTTAGGCAATTTTAGATAATACAGTCTATAAATACATTTAAGACAATTCAAGATCCTAAAATATAAAAACAATACAGTCATCAAGCACTTTTATATTAGAATTATCATTAAAAGATGAGCATTACCCAAACTGCAATTTTCCTTGACCATCTGCTGCATTGTGTTGTTTGATGTAACAGAACCTTCCATTCTTGCACTTATGCATTCTGAAAAGACATACGGGAAGAGAGGAATACACATTAGTATTTCTGACTCCTAATCAAAATCATATTATTTCACATTTTTGGGGGCCATTTTGGGGTTGCAGTTGCCAATAAAAGCATAAATTTTGACTGGCAAGCAAAAGTCTCAGAAAAATTCATTCCACTATAAACTTTTGATCTGATCTTCCCACCTGTTTGGCATACCCCTACTTTAGGCCTCACCACCCTCCTGTCTTTATATTCAAGTCAAAGAATTTCTTCTCCCAGGCTTATATGCCTTTAGTCTATCTCCACTTATGAAGAAGTGTTTTACTATCTGTTATAGACATTTCAGGCACCAGTAAGGAAGTAGAAGTTCAGTGCTGATGTGTTGATTGGATGCTGGTGAAGAACAAAAATGGAGTTTCCTGAACATTGTTGAAATCACATCACATAGACAACTGTCTAGTGGGTTCAAATTTTTTAAGGCAGGCTCTAAGTGAGAATTTCTAAAAAGCATTTTTAGAGCAGCAACTCCTGGCAAAGTACTCACTTAGCATAGAAACATCATAGTAAACAGTATCTTCCTCTCTCTATGAGCCTAAGGTCCAGGAGAGAAACTGTGTAAATAATTATAACATAAAGTTTTTAATGTGATGATAGATGCATACATAATGTCCAGAAGTTTAAAAGAAGAGATGTTTAATTCTAAGAGAGCCGGGATAAGAGATTAGGAAAGACTTCCTACAATAGATGATATTTGAGCTGGATCTTAGAAGATGAAGAGTTTTAGAAAAATAAAAGTTAAAAGAAAATTGCACACAAAAAGAATGGTGTTTAGAAGAAGGCATAAAGCCATATGGGATTTTCAAAGAAATACACATAATTCAGTATTGCCATTATGTGAGAAAAACTGGATATGTGATTTGAATTGAGACTGGATATTGGCAGGCTCTAACTGAGGAAGGCACCAAACTCCTAAAAGAGTTCAAAAGGAAATGATACACTTCCAGCGCATCTATGGTGGATATATCTGACCAGTAGAGAGAAACATTTTAGGGTAAAATTCAATGCACAGTGTCTTTCTGGAGAAATTTTGAATATACTACCCCTCTTGGCTATGATTTTCTTTAATAAAACACTGTTTTAAAATAATTTTTGAACACTTACATTAGGAACAAATTTTAGATAATTTGCACATGTTATTCATTTTAATCTCTCCATATTGACAAGTATTATCATCCTCATTTTACAGATAAAGAAATATAGACTCAAAGTAATGAATCAATTCGGCAAGTCCACCCAGCTTATAAGCTGCTCCAATTGCACAGTTATTCTTGTGCAAGTAGGTCTAACTGCAGTGAGTAGAAACCAAGAGTTGGATCCTTAAAAATACACTAAGATTAATACCCTACCCAAATTAACGTCAATTGAGAGAGTTGGAAAAGCAAATCCAAGCCATGTTTCTGTAGAAACACTGAGAGACAAAAGTCTGAAAGAGTACATCAGAAGGCAGGTCCATAGAATCAGGATTATAATGGCATATGGACACAGCATTATGAATTCCAGATCTTAACGGAATAGTTAAGCTAAGGAGGAAGATTTGAGACCAAGATTCATGGACCAAACCCATCACTCCCTCACTAAATTGTAAGCTCCTGGAGGGCAGGGATTTTCATTTATGTTGTTCATTCTGCGTTCTTAGTGCATAATAGAGTGGTTTGCACAGCTCTCTGGCATGTGGCTGCTCAAGCTGGGTTAAAAATAAAATAAAGGTCAACACAAACCTACAGCGAACTGGACTAAAGATACGGGCAGTTAGTTTATAGAAAAAGAAGTACAAATGTCTCTAATTCATTTAGAAAGAAGCTCAACATCATACACGGTAAAAGAAATGAAAATTCAAATTATGCAGAAATACCATTTCTCACCTGTAAGATTATCAAAATTTAAAGTTCGACAACATACTCTGTTTTCAAAGCTGTGGAGAGATAGGCATGCCAATATACTGCTGGTGGGAATGCAAAATGTTACAACTTACATAATGGAAAATTTGACAATAAGTAGCAAAGTTACATATGCATTTTCCTTTTGACCCAGCAATGTCACTTCTGAGAATCTATCCCAAAGATACGCATGCAACAGTATGAAAGAATATATATATACAGAAGACTAGTCATTACAGCACTGTAATAGCAAGACTTTCAGAAATAACCCAAATAGCTACCTACAGGGAACTAGTTGTCTAAACTATGGTACATCCACACAATGAAGTACAATGAAACTCTAATAGAGAATAAGGGATATCTTTACATAATATGATACCATGTATCTAAGACATGATGAGAGGAGTACGTGTGTGTGTGTGTGTGTGTGTGTGTGTGTGTGTGTATTCTTTATTTCAAAACTAAAAGGATAAAATGGAGACAGAAATAGAAATAAGATGCCTCTGAATATACCTCATTTTATAGACTTGACTTTGGAAGCATGTAACTATTGTACATAATTGTAAAACATAATCAAATTATTTGTAAACACTAAACTATAAAACAAATGAAACAAATAAATCTAACTGCATGTAAAGTAGTTGCATAACCCCACACAGAGAAGTTATTCTAAGAATAAGCTAAATGACTTTCAAAACACAGGAATTTGACTTTATGTCTCTAGTGAAATATAACTAAATGACAAAAATAATTATTAAAAAAATCTTAAACTATTTTCAATGACCATATTATTGATGGTAGTATTTGGTATTGTTATTCTCAAACTATTGTATATGTGTTTTGGGAATAAATCAAAGGAGTCATTACGTTGGTGTCATTCAACTTTTCAGTGTGAGAGAAAAGATACCAATAAATTCAAGTAATAACCCTGAGTCCTAAATTTGAATCAAAAGTATCAGTGTCAACTCATGATGCATTTTATCTTTTAAAATACATATTCCCTAGCTGCTGCTAAGTTTTGCAGTAATCTATTATGTAGAAATAAATAATTGCCCGTATAGCTATCAACTACACTGAATACTCTACCCAACATCTGTAGAATACACATTTTGCAAGTGCTTATCTAGTATATTCACCAAGTTTAGTCAGATTATGGGTCATAAAGTAAATCTCAAAAAAACTTCTAAAAACTGAAATCATACAAAAAATGTCATTCAACTAAAACTGAATTAAATTGGAAACCAATAACAATAAAATATTAAGAAAACTTCAAGTAACATCTTTCTAATAAAGCTTTTGGTCAAAGAAGAAAACCATAAAAAATTAGAAAAGATTTTGAGCTGAATGATATTAAAAATACAACATACCAAAATTTGTGATTGCAGCTAAAGCAATGCTTACAGAAAAATTAACAGCTTTAAATACTAATCACAAAAAAAGAAATATCTAAAATACACCTAAAGAAGCTAACAAGAAAAGAGAAAGAAGGAAATAATAAAAGTAAGAGCAGAAATCAACAAAACAGAAAACAAGCAAGACAAAAATTAGCAAAATCAAAAGTTTGTTCTTTGAAGAGTTCTTCAACATTTATAATCCAATAGCTAGATTTATCAAGAAAAAAAAAGAGAACAAAAATCTCTAATCTCTGCAGGAGGCATTAACATAAATACTACATTCATGAAAAGAATAGTAAGCAAATATTATCCACTTTATGCCAATCAAATTCAATAACTCAGATTGAAATGGACAAATTCATTGAAAGACAGCTTTCAAAGTGAGTTTGGGATTACACAGATAATCTGAAGAGCCTTTATTTATTAAAGAAATTGAATTTGTTGATAAAAATCTTCCCAATAAATCTGCTACAATGACAAATTTAAGCAAATATTTAAGAAAGCAGTAGCATCAGTTCTACACACAAAACCCTTCAGAAAAGAGGCAATGAGAGCCTACTCATTTTATAAGAGTAGAATTAACTGTACACCCAAACTAGGTAAACACATTACAAATAAGAACAAACAGACCAGTAACCCTTATAAACATAGAACACAAAAAATGTTTACAAAATATTAGCAAATCAAATCTAGTACTTTTAATACAACATGATCATATAAGGTTTCTCCCAAGAATGCAGGTGGATTGAATACTCAGAAATCAGTGAAATGACCACATTAACAGAACAAAGGAGAAAAAAAACATACGACCATTTTAGCAGATAAAGAAAAAGAGTTTGAGAAACTCAACACTCATTCATGATTTTTAAAACTCTAGTAAACTTGATGAAATTGTTAAATAGCATCTATGAAAATCCTACAGCTAATATCATACTTAATAATGAAATATTTCCCCTCTAAAATCAAGAACAAAGCAAGAATTTTTGCTCTTAGTACTTCTTTTCAATTTTGTACTACAGGTTCTAACCATTGCAATAAAGCATGGGGGACAAAAGACATATAGATCAGAAACAAAAACATAAAACTGTCTCTATTTGCAGATGACATGATTGTTAGAAATCTATAAAACAACTCCTATAATTAATTGAATTTAGCAAAGTCATAGTATAAAAATAGTAATAGTATTTTAAAGCAGCTATATTCTTATATACTAGCAACACATAATTAGAAAATAAAATTTTAAAAATTAATTCTATTTATAATAATGAAAAGGACAAAAAGTCTTAGGGATAAATTTAACAGAAGATGCACAAGGCTTTGTGCCTAAACTGAAAACTACAAAACATTACTGACATAAATTAAAGAATACTTATTTAGATGGAGATAAATTCCTTGTTCTTGGATGGACTCAGTATTGTTAAGAGATCAGTTCTCCTCAAATTGGTCTCCAGATTCAATATAGTCTTAACTAAAATCTAGTTGTCTTTTCTATGAAAATTGGAAAGCTAATTCTGAAATTTATGTGAGCATGCAAACCTAAAATAGCCAAAGCAATGTTTAACAAATGAGTTAGATTGAAAGACTTATACTACCTAATTTCAAGCTTTACTCTGAAGCTACAGTAATCAAGGCAGTCTGGCATTGGCTCAAGGATAGACACAAACTTCAATAGAGCAGAACAGAGAGTCTATAAATAGACTCATACATTTGCGGTCTACTGACTATCAACATAGCTGTTAAAGCAATTTAAAGGGAAAAGTCAGTTTTAACCACTGATGATGGGACAACTGGATATCCATATAGAACAGAAGGAAAAAAAGTCAACCATTACTGAATACCATACAGAAAAATTACCTTGAATTGGATTATTGACTTAAATGTAAAAAGCTATGACTATAATTCTTCTAGAAGAAACCGTAGGAGATGACAATCTCTGTGACTTTGGCATATACAAAGATTTCTTAGAATACAAAAGGAACAAACCGTGAAACAAAATTTGATGAACTGGACATTATCAAAATTTTAACTTTTTCTCTTTGAAAAATATCATTAAGAAAATAAAAATGTAAACCACAGACTAGATGACAATATTTACAAAACACTTATATAACATAAGACTACTACATAGAATATGTGAAGAACTTCTACAGTTCAATAATTTTAAAAATCATTATTTAAAAAAACAGGCAAATGACTTGGACATATACTTCACCAAAAAAAAAAGATATTCAAGTACCCAATAAATACACAAAAAGATGTTCAATATTACTAATCATAGAGGAAATACAGATTTAAATTACAGTAAGATAATAATTACACACCTATAAGCATGGCTAAAGTGAAAAATATTGATAGTATGTATACTGGCAAGAATGTGAAGCAATTGGAACTCTTATACATTACCAATGGGAATGTAAAAGAATATAACTACACTAGAAAATTTCTGGCAGTTTTTTTCAAAACTCAAACATATGCCTGCTTATAACCTGGCCTTTCCCAATCCTAGGTATTTAACCAAGAGAAATAAAAACATATGTCCCCACAAAGATATGCGCATGAATGTTCCTAGCAACTTTATGTACAATAACCAAAAACTAGAAGCAACCCAAATGCCAATTAACAGATACATAGATAAATTAATACAGTGGAATACTATTCAGCAATGAAAAGGAACACACAGCACTGATGAATCTCAAAATCATTTCCTTGAGTGAGATAAGATAGACACAAAAGAATACATATTACATACTACACATGAGTACTACTAATATAAAATGCTAACTCATCTATGGTGACAAACAGCAGATCCGTGGTTGCCTGCAGATGGTGGGAATGAAGGCAAGGATGGACTACAAACACATGGAGGAGTACTTCAGGAATGGTGAAAATGTTTTGTTTCTTTTTTGTGGTGATGACCACAGGTATATACAATTGTCAAAACTCATCAGATTGTATCTGTTAAATGGATGCCGTTAGTTATACATAAATTATCCCCAGATTTAATTAAAGATAAGCAAACATCAGGTTTTAACACCCATAACTTTAGAACACGCATCTACACAAATAAACACAAAACACAAATGAAAAGCCCTTGACACTGAAAATGTTTTTTTAAAAAAACTTTTCCAAGTCAAAATCATCAGTAGAAGTAAGATTGTTTTGTGATCTGACTACTAATGAAACTTCTTACTCACTTTGAACACTCGCTTTAAGTTTCCTTTCCCAAATCGTCATTGTCATATGCCTGAGCAAGCATGTACCACCCACGCAGTTGACACTATATAGGCATGACTGTGCAAACCCATACTCCAAAGGCTTCCTCCAGTGAGTGAAAAAAGGCTCTCAGAAACAGCACATGGTTTTCTTGTGCTGTTAGACACCTTTCATCTATTGTAAAACCCTGTTCTCTGCTGGGCTCCACTGACTAAAAACGTTACAGATAGGTATTTCTGATGTTTCACCATTCTCAAGAAAACCCCGATTCAGTAACTGTTGTTAACCAAAGAAGAACATGGATTATGCTGTAATTAAATAGCTAATATAGTGCTTAGATTTATTTATTATTTCTAATGTACGGAGATGGGAAATAGAAAGTTAAAGATTTTCTGCCCTTTTATTCATTTGCAGGGTTTGGGGAGAATAGAAACAAGGCAGTAAGGAGTCTGACAAAATGAATTTTCAACTAAAAGAATTTTAAAATTTGGAGTTGGGGGGGGTGGGTATAGCTCAGTGGTAGAGCACATGCTTAGCATGCATGAAGTCCTGGGTTCAATTCCCCAGCACCTTTATTAAAAAAAAAAAAAAAAAGAATCCTATAATTGGGGAAAAACCATAGCCTAAATTATTTGGCTGTTCTCTAATAAGATGACCTTATTCTACATTCTTCTTTCCTGAATCATTTTAAATAATTAAATAGATTTATATACTCTAGTTCTCCCCTCTACAAAACAGAGTATCATTTTTACTTAAAAAGTTAGAAATTACTCATGAAGGGTATCCAAAGAACATTACAATCTAAGGTCTTAAACTCAGTAAGAGTAAAGCAATAATCTCTCCTAAAGATTCAAGGTTTCATTTAAAATAAATGCAGCTCTGAGACTGAGATCTTAATAACACAAAGACCTGGAAATTCAAATTACATTGCCAGAACAACTTTAACTAGCTACACTGAGCACATAACTTTTTCTAATCACCAGTATGGTAAGGTCAATACAATACAGAAAAGTTTACTATCACTTTCTGGCTCCAGAAAGCGTAAAAGACCAACCTTAACATTTTAGTTATTATGTTTGTACTGTGTTTTATAAAACTGCAAATTGTGCATGCAAGCTAGACATTAAAGTATTATTTCCCAACAGTTTTATGGTTATGAATGGATTTCCTGACAGTTTTTAGAGTTATAAATGGATTCAAACATTAATTTTTCTCCTTTTTTAGAGGTCCTAAAGATAAGATGAATTGTTATCCAAATAGTCTAATTATAATTCTGCCTCTAATGCAGAACTTTGTAACTTTGGGGGAAATGAGCCTAATTTACAATTTTATTTCTGATATATAATTGAAAGTTACTACCACCCTGTAGGAATAATTGAAAGCATCACCGATTTTTCCCCAGATTTTGTTACTTTCTAAATAGCAAACAGGAATGGTTAGAATTAGAGAGTCATGTGATCTTTTTCTCTGCTAAAGCTGCCTGAAAACTAATGGAGTAATTTTATGATAAACTTTGGAAGTAAAGGAAATGGAATTTTTTCTGCCTTCTAAGAGGATAATTAGTCTCCCACTAGTAGTTTTCAATGAGTGACCACCTATTACATATATTAGAGCTTTTAGACTAGTGGAGGGAAGTCGAAAGCTGCATTAGTATTTATTTATTCAACTATAATAGCTATTATAAATGCCTATTTATTGTGGAGCTTTCCATCTCATGGGTACAATACACATTAACCAGATAATCGAATAACTATGTGAAGTTGTAATAGCAATAAATGAAAAGTATATAAAATGTACACTGATTAAGTTATCCTAGTATTGAGGTAGTGGGGAGCCTCTAGGACGGTTCCTACTGTTCGCCCTTCCTCCTACTTGTCCATGTAAAATCCCTTCGTCTCAAGTTTGGGCTGGACTAACGCACTTCTAACAAATAGAATATGGCAGAAGTGATGAAATGTCACTGCCAAGATTAAGTTATAAAAAGACTGACTTCTGTACTGGTGTGCTCTCTCTCATTCTTGAGTCACTGTGACAAAATAAATATTTGAGTGTAATTTATTATGCAGCAATAGGTAATTAACACAAGACCCAGTGCACAAGAAGCTAATAATAAGAAAGAGAGTGAGAGAGACAACATTCCAAATAAAAGTATTTTATGTGCAGAGAACATGTGAACATGTGTCTGGAGACACTAAAGGGAACATACTAGGATCTGAAGGAAGACTAGGGCTAAAAAAGAGTTTCAGCTTTTGCTGTTAATGTAGTCTTCCATGATGATTTCAAGATTTTTTTTCCTGAGACAAATGTATTTTCCTATGGAAAGAGAACAGAAAAAAAATAATAAATGTTTGCCATTTTGGCAATATAAAATGCAACATGTTTTTTTAAAATTAAAACTTTCTCTTTCAAATGTCTCATAGCTTAATATTTCAATTATTGTGATCCTTACTTCCAAAAAAGGTAAGAAACTGAAATGAAAAATGAGAGATTTCTTATTTTAAATCATGTTTGTTATTTCTGGACCAGAGTTTTTGCAGGGAAAAAATATTTTGCAAACACCTGAAATTTTAGTATAAAAATTATTTATATTAATGAACTACAACTGCAAATTTAAATGTGGATAAATCTCGAACGTAATATTGAGTAAATGAAAGTAATTATAAAATAATATGCATAGTAATATATGTAGTATGTTCCATTTATGCACAATACAAAAAACGCAAAATAAATTTTATTTTTAGGGATACATTTCTATGTGGTAAAATGTAAAGAAAAGCAGGAATGATTATATCCTAAAGAGAACGATTATCCCCCAAAGTAATGGCTACCTTACAAAGTTCAAAGTTCATGGGCTATCATTGGGAAGGAAATGGCAATAGTCTACATCTTAATTTACATAGATATTCACTATATAATTGTTCTTTGAAATGTGTGTATATCATACACTCTGCAATATATATTATATAACATCACTATAAAAGAAACACTGAAATAAGTACAAAGAAACACAATTAGTACTTTGTTAAAACATAATAATGTCAACAATTGATCTTGGTATCATGACATATATTTCATGTTCTTATACTTTAATTTCTGAAAGTAATTTATATTTTTAAAGACATTAATTTAGTAGCAAACACCTAATTACATATTCATTAAACACAATATTGGGTGGAACCTAAAGTTTTTGCAGAGACAAAAATGGAAAAAAAACACCAAAGTTAGAGTAAGAAATCAACTAACATTTTGGCTCTTCCATTTATTGCCTCTGTAATCTTCTACCAATTATTCTCTGAACCTCAGCTGCTTTATCTACACATATAGGAATTTAGTATCTGATAACAGTGGTCATTCAAATTCATAAAGGGAAGGATGATTATTTATATCACTGATAAATGGTATTAGGAGAACTAGCTAGCCATTTGGAAATAAATAAATAAATAAAAGTGGATTCCTATCTCACTTCTCACACAAAAATAAAATGAAATGAATCAAAGATTTAAACATTAATTAACTAAAGTACTGAAAGAAGACCTCTGTAATTTTTTTTCTTAAATGGGTGGGATAACTAACATCTCAGTTTGTCAGAAACTGAGGGAGTTCCTGGGACACAGGACATTCAAGGTTAAAACCAGGAAAGCCCCAGGCAAACTGGGACAGTTGTCACCTGTAGTGAAGAAACCTTTCTAACCCTGATACAATATACAAATATACAAAACCATAAAGGAAAATTTGGGAAATTTAGCTGTAGAAAGACTAGCCAAAAAAAAAAAAATCCATAAACTGTTAACAAATAAAAACCTGTGAAATATTCACATTCTGATAAACAAAAGGCTAACTTCCTCCCCCAGATATACTGAAAAGATATAAACCAATATGAAAAAAAGAGACAGACAATCCAATTGCAAAAAATAGGCAAAACTTATAAACAGGCCAACAAAAGTTTACATTAAGTAATATGTTAAATGGTGACTTAGCTAGTAATTACAATTATACTCTTCAGATACAACATAGTGATAAAAATTCAACACAGAGATGGTTTATAAAAAAGAAAAGTAAGAAATGTTTAAGAAAAGTAACAGGGTCCAAAACACAGGAATTCAATAATGAATTCAGTGGATGGACAAAATTTAGAAAGCAAAAATTATGGTAAATAATAAACTTGATCCTAATTTCCAGAGCAATATAATCACAAAGCCTCTATCAGTTGGTTAGGACATAGTGCTAAGAAAAACCATATTGCTGGACTAATTTTTTTTTTAAGGATAATCACAAATTCTGTATCAGTTTGTTAGGACACAGTACTAATAAAAGCCATAGTGTTGGGCAGATTTTTTTTGAGGCAATTACCATCACATATCCAAAACTATTTAATGAAGACAGATTTGTTCCCTGGCTCATGGTAGATCTTGTACAAATGTGTATCAGTAATCACAAGGGTCACTGTGCTCAGTAGACAGATAATGAATATATATGCATATCAAATATGCAAAGATACAGGCATCCCTCCTATTGTACTTCACTTTATTGTGATTTTTACAAATTGAAGGTTTGTGGCAGCCCTGCATTGTCAAATGATGGTTAGCATGTTTTAATAATAAAATATTGTTTAATTAAGATATGTACATTGGTTTTTAGACAGAATGCTATTGCACACTAATAGACTACAGCATAGTGTAGATACAACTTTTGCATACAGTGGGAAACCAAAAAGTTTGTGTGACTCATTGTGTTGAGATGTTCACTTTATTGTGGTGGTCTGGAATCAAACCCACAATACCTCCAAGGTATGCCCTGTGTACTAGGATATTAATCCCAGCATAGTTTTTAATTCCAAGGGGGAAAAAAAAAAAACTAGAGACAACAAAAAAGTTGATCTGCAGGGACTAGTTAAATAAGTTATGAAATAATATCTATGAAAGGAAACTGCAAAATGATAAAGTATCATGTTTTAAATACTTGTAAAATTAAGATATAGTGTTAAGTGCTTTATATACATTATTAAACTTAATCCTCACAGCAACCCTAGACACTAAGTCAGTGGTTTTGAGTAAAATCTCCCAATTTAAAAATATTGGCAACTAATTCAAACTTTAAAAAATATTGTGTGAGCTGAGTAAAAGCATCTGTAAGCCAGATCCAGTCCATGGGCTGCCAAATTGCTGTCTCTGACGTGGAAATTAGAGAAGCCAAAACTAGAGTCTTGAAAACATTTTAAATTAGGGCTCTGTTGGAGGAAGTGGAGTTAGCAAAAATGAAGAAAAGTAAATGCAGCATCTTAAAGCCAGGGAAAGAGGAGATTTCAAGACAAGCATAGCCAAGATCAAATCATGTGTGAAAAGTTTTAGAGTAAGAACTAAGAAGCTTTAAGATTTGCTAACAAGAAGGTCATCAGAGTCGTTCAGGAGCTGTAAGAGAGTAGTGTTAGCACAGGGGGAGGAGCAGAACAGATTGCAAGGGGCCAACCAGAAGCAATTGTCAACAAATATAGACTTGTTCTTTCAGGAATTTTCACTTTGAAAGTATGGGAGAATGAGACAGTGGTTTTATCTTTTCATGTCAATCCTGAAAGAGAGAGATGGGGCAGTATCTAGAACTATGAGGACTGACAGGGTATTTAAGAAGAGGAGAAACAACAAGGTCCTATTGTATAGCACAGAGAACTATATTCAGTAGCTTGTAACATCCATATATATATATGTACAGATGAATTACTATGCTATACATTAGAAACTAACATAACATTGTAAATCAACTATACTTAAATTTAAAAAAGAAAAGAAGAAAGGAGAACACAGCATATTTGTAGACAGAAAGAGGGATAGTTTGAAGTTAACCAGAATGAAGTAGACTAACTGGTAAAGCAGGATCCTAGAGGTGGTGGGAGGAGATGAGACAAAAGCAAAGTGGAGGTTTGCTTTTGAAAAGACTGATGCTGGCCTCTAGAGAGAAGCAGGAAGGGCAAGAGTGGTTACAGGTACAAGAGACATTTTGAGGAAGGATAGGTTGACAAACATTTTCTGAGTATAACCACTCAGCATCAGGAAGCTGTGCAGAGCTCTGGGGATGGTAGGATGAATAAGGCAAGGTCTCTGCCTTCAAACCTTATCCTTTGGAGAAGTTAAAGTCCGCATTGGATGATGGGTAAATCTAGAGGTGAGCAGCCATCTGCAGATCTACAACAGCCTGTAGATTTGGGTTAACGGATAGTCTGGGTGATGAAGAAAGACCCAGGACAGTGTTCTTAATCCTGGCTCCCATCAGAAGCACCTGCAGAGATTTGTGAAAGTCCACATGCCCAGACTCTAGATCCTGAAAGGGCTGATTAAGTAGGCTTCAGTCACCTCACACCAGTCAGAATGGCCATCATTCAAAAGTCCACAAATGATTAATGCTGGAGAGGGTGTGGAGAAAAGGGAACCCTACTACACTGCTGGTGGGAATGCAGTTTGGTGCAGCCATTGTGGAAAACAGTATGGAAACTCCTCAAAAGACTAAAAATAGACTTATCATATGATCCAACAATCCCACTCCTGGGCACATATCCAAGAGGGAACCTTAATTTAGAAAGACAGCTGCACCCCAATGTTCATAGCAGCACTATTTACAATAGCCAAGACATGGAGACAGCCTAAATATCCATCGACAGATGACTGGATAAAGAAGATGTGGTATATTTATAGAATGGAATACTACTCAGCCATAAAAATGATAAAATAATGCCATTTGCAGCAACATGAATGTCCCTGGAGAATGTCATTCTAAGTGAAGTAAGCCAGAAAGAGAAAGATAAATACCATATGATATCACTTGTATGTGGAATCTTAAAAAAAAGACAAATGAACTTATTTACAAAACAGAAACAGACTCACAGACATAGAAAACAAACTTATGGTTACCAGAGGGGAAGTGGGTGGGAAGGGATAAACTGGGAATTCAAGATCTGTAGATACTGACCAATATATATAAAATAGATAAACAAGTTTATACTGTATAGCACAGGGAACTATATTCAATATCTTGTAATAGCTTATGGTGAAAAAGAATATGAAAATAAATATATGTATATTCATGTATGACTGAAGCATTGCGCTGTATACCAGAAATTGACACAACATTGTAAACTGACTGTACCTCTTTAAAAAAAAGTAGGCTTGAGATAGCACCACTGTATCTATAATATTTTAGGCTCTGCAGGTGACTCCAGCAACTGGCTTAACATTACTGGCTTAGACCAACCCATTTCCCCTAGGGGGAACGTCTAGGAAGGAGCCAATGAAGGGCGGATAGAATGATTTTTTGGAGAATAAGAACAACTAGATTTAATGATTTTGAATCTATCACTATCTACTACTTGAACATTTTTCAAAAATTTGTCAATACCACAACATAAATCATATAACTGGATATTTCCGTAGTATGCAGTAGAGAAACCTTGGGGAAAGATGGCATAGTATTTCATGGTAAAGTAACAAAATGGCAAGAACAAAGAAAAGAAATCACTAAGCAGTTTTAAACTACTTATGCACACACCCTATTGCGAAAAATATCTTAACCAAATCACTGAATATTCTCAAATGACACCCTTTGAACACACTGGGGCTTCCCTTATGTTGATAGAAAAAAAAAAATAGATGCTGCTTTTTCCTTCTAGCTCTGATCCTTTCTCCTTTCTTTGCTGCCAAACTTCTAGAATGAGTGGTCTGAGCCAACAGCCTCAGTTTCCTCCCCGCTCATTCTCTCCTTGATGTCAGCAATCTTGTGGTTATTACACCCTTCTGTTCAAACCACAAATTTGAAGGTCACCAGCCCCTTTCCAGTCAAACTTCTGGCCTTTCTGCAGTGCTTGTGTTCCTGGGTTGCTTGGCATATCTTGATGTTATTAACCACTTTCCTCTCCTTCTAAAACCCCTTCCTTCACCTCTGCTACTACCTTCTGCTTCCCCGCCTGTCTCCTCCTCTGCCTTCTCTGTAAGCCAAACTGTCTCCTCTGGCACCTTAATGAAGGTGTGCCCTGAAGTCTTGCCTGCCCCTCTTTTTATTTATACCTTCCCTTACCATTCTCCCCTACCCTCAGAACTTCAGCTGGACCTCTGTACTGTTGATTTCTCCTTGTTTTACCACTTCAGTCACAGTTTAGCTCCCTCTGTCCTTCACACGGGCTGTTTGACTGCCTGGAATGTTTGTCTACTCAACTCTCTTTGCCTAGCTGTTTTCTGCTGATTTTCAACTTAAACATCACTTCCACAGGGAAGCCTTCCCTGATCCTCAGATCAGATCAGCCTTCCCAATTGCACATTTCTGTGTCACCCTACATTTCTCTTGACAATTATTATATTATTTATTTGCAATGATTTATTTAATATCTATTTTTCCTACCAGATTCTAAGCTCTAGGACAGCAGGATCTATGTCTGTCTTTTTCAAGTGTCTGCAGCATGAAGCAGAGTGTCCAACACATGGCAGACACCCCCTTGCTTATTGACGGACAGAAAACTAGCTCACATGTTAGCTTTGACTTATTTTTCCTAAACAAGAATCACAACCCTTAAGCTGCTGTTTCTCTCTGCTCAAATTCTTGATGTTATTTCAAGTATATCTCATCTAGAAATCATAGAGTTTCCCACATATAACTTGCCACATCTCTTTTCTCCTCTATTTTTGGTGTTATGGAGGATTTCTAAGCTCAGCTCATCCACTAAAAAGTTAGGTGGAATCTTTGGTAATTCCTTAAACATTTCTGGGCTTTATTTGCCCATGTATAAAATAAAAGAATTTAATTTGAAGGTTTGTAAAATCCTTCTTGTCTGAAAACTCTAAACTTCTCAAGAATGTGATGCAACGCCTTTATTTCACAAATGAGGAAATTAGTGTTTAAATGGGGCAAGTAGTTTCTTAAAGATGACATAGCTAGTGGTTAGAACTAAGTCTCATGACAGACCCTTAAACCCAATACAGAAGGATATATAGGAATCTAGAATACTGGAGAAAGGAGAGTGATATTTTATTGAGAAAAATGAAAAGCACCAAAACATTCAATGCATAGATGCAATTCAGAAAGAAAAAGAGTATTTAATAATATAATATATTCAATTTCAATATCTGAGAAAATACAACTAATCAAGTCAATATCAGTTGGTAAAAACACAATGATATTAAAAAGACATAGACTTGAAGAAAATTCCACTTCATTGATGGACAAGTAAGGTTCCACATGTAACCACAGATTCTAGACAGAATTAAAAAAAAACAAACCTATCTGAAGCCACTGAACAGTGTAAAAAGCAAGAAGATTCTTGAGGGGTATCAATCCTTGAAAGAAGGAAATGGCTCAGGTTTGGAGGCGTGGGTTCCCATATTTACCACTTCTTGTCTCAGGAAAGACTGCAACTGGCATGACACTGGACAGCTGAAGCTCCCTGTTAGAAAACTAGTGGTTTTCTGAAGAACAAATAGATTTCAGGGCAACCTTGGTCTCTTGAAATTGAGAGAGGCAGAGAGCTAGAGCTCTAAATTGTGTGTATAAACTGTACTCATACCGCTGGCTGATCCCAAGCCCCTCATGGCTGGGCACACTTGAAGCCAACCAGCTAAAGGTAGAAGCACTGAGATTTAAAACACTGTCCAAGAGATAGTTTTTAGTTTGAGTTCCACAAAGTTAAATGTTTTCTGGGGAAAAAAAATCAACAAATATAACAAAATGCAAAGTATCTAAGATGTAATATTCACAATATAAATAAAATTACTCAAACTATCGAGAATCAGGAAAATGTGGCCCATTCATAGGAGAAAAGAAAATATTACAGGGAGACCAACCTCAAATTGACCTAGATATTGCAATTATCAGATAAGGACCATAAAGTAGATATTAAACTATGCTTGGTGATATAAAAGAAAATAAGCTCACAATGAATGAAAAGACAGGAAAATCTCAACAGAAAAAAAAGTTACAAAATAAATGGAAATTCTAAAATTAGAAAATACAATACCTGAAATAAAATATGGCCTGGATGACTGTAACAGAAGAATAGAAATAACAAACTTAAAATATATCAATAGAAATCATCCAATTTGAAGAGCAGAGAGAACATAAAAGACAGGAAAAAAAGCCCATAATAGCCATAGGGACCTGCAATGAAGTAGCAGAACTTCTAACATAGAAAGTTGGCAGATAAAAACATTTGAAGAAAATAGTGATTAAAATTTTCCCCAAATTTGCCGAAAAGCATACATTTACAGATTTAAGAATCTCAGTAATACTCAAGCAGGATAAATATAAAAATAACCATACATAGACACATGATATGTGGTGAAAACCAACAATAAAGAGAAAAAAACCTTTAAGCAGCTAGAGAAAAATGACACATTATAGTCAGGGGAACAATGATTTGAGTATCTGTGAGCTTCTCATCAGAAATGGTGAAACAACATTTTTAAAGTGCTGAAAGAAAAACCCAGAACTCTATATCCAGCAAAAGTATGCAAGAATAAATATGCAAGAATGGAGCATATACAGATAAAAGGAAACTAAGAGAACTCTTCCCCAGCAGACCTACACTAGAAGTGATGGTAACAGAAATTATTTAGGTTGAAGGGAAATAATACCAGACAGAAATTCAGAAATTCAGAAAAGAATGACGAGCATTGGAAATGGTAGTTATGGTGGATGTGGGATATGCACCCAGCATCCTATTCGAGGAACGACGTTTTGCTCCTGCTGCTGGGAGCACTCTCAGCAGACAGCCGTCAGTGCTCCACGTCTTCAGAGGTCACCTCGTCTCTTTCACCCAAAGTCAGACCTTCCCCAGGGCAGCCCACATCCACTGACTGATTTCGAGGTGTAGAGGCCCACCCCTTTGGTTTCAATGCAGAGCCTCTCTGGGGTCGTTCTAACCCCAGAGTCCCCCATGGGGTCAGATGAGGGTGTCGTGGCTGAGATTGCAGGTGGACTTCTTTCCAGGTATTTCTTCCCAGAGACTTCCCTAATAAACATTCTCTGCTCAAAACTCTAATTTTAAAGTTTATAACTATAAAAAAGTGATGGTTATGGGCTTGATTCTTAGGAGCAATTAGCATCACACAGTCCTAAGTCATTTCATAACCACGGATCTGATCCCTAATCCCACTCAGTAATTATAAATGTTGATGACAACAAGAGGAAAGAGGCAGGAGTATATTAATTGTTACTGCATTTTACTCACTGACAGATTGATTTTTCAGGTACAACAGAAAACCAAATGACAACTGAGTTATTTTATTAACTAGCACCATTAAGCAAAATACTCACTATCTTTTGGGGAGGGAATTTACCTACTATGAAACGCTCTCATTTTTTCCCATCTCCTTAACTCTATCTTCAACCTGTTAGCATCCCTATCTCCAACTTCTCACCCTACTCAATTTTGGAAGAGTTTCTGTTCTCTTATTTAAGGTGAAACACTCCATTTATACCCCAGATTGTCTCCCTTCCCATCTCTTCTCAGATCTTGCTCTCTGTTATAGAGACGAAGAGATAACTATCACTCCTAGGATCCAAATTGAAAAACCCTTAGAGCTTATTCTATTATTTTTATCTCTGTGTACTCCGTTTATGGGATCCACCACTCCATGAATAGTTCACAAATCCTGGATTGTCCTCTACTTCCAAGTACTCATAGGAATTTTCCTCCTAGTTATTTGCCCTCTCTACTGATTTTAACAACTTCCTCTGCAAAGAAACTTCCCCTTTCAGGCGCCAGTGTCTTTTAATGTTATCATAGGCCTTCCTAAAATGGAAACCCAAGGCTAGGAGCTCTTGACTCCCTACTTCAAAATAAATCTTTACCAAGATTGCTTTATTATATTATTTTCCTGTTCAGAAAACAACAGATGACTCCTCATTGCCTACTGCACAGTATCCAAGTTCCTCTGTTTAACAATCAAGAACCCCTGAAATTCAGCCTTATTTTCTGTGCTCATATGACACACATCTCTGTTCCATCAAGCTAGAGTTCCTTCTCTCCCTAAATAACCTTGCCCTTCATCATGCTGCACATCCCCTCCTCCCAATTTATGTCTCTGCCTTTCCCCATCTATCCAAACCTATCATTCAAGGCCCAGCTCAAGACCCATCTCCTCCATAAAGCCTTCAACAACTCCAACCCACCATAATTTCTCCCATCTTTGGATTTTTACTAGATTCATAGACAGTTTCAAAAGTAACTGATTTAAAATGTTTTCAATGTGTTTCATCTTAGTTTGATCTCTCCAATTTAGATTGCTAATAATTTTTAAGTACTATTCACACGCGCACACACACACACACACACCATACGCACTCAGAATTCTTAATAAAGACTTTTAATTCATTTGTTAATTGCTTAATCATGGATGCTTGGAGGAAAACACACCCCAAAATTATATGTGTAAATTCACACCTATCACAAATCAGGAAAGGAAGAAAGGACTAAAATTAATAAGAACAAACCCTTCTTTTTCACAATTGCTTTTAATCTCTTTTTCCATCTGTTGCAAACCTGCTGAAGCTACCAAACAGCCCTGCCTGATTTTTATCTCTTCTGATTACTGCCTGCCCCCTAGTGGAAGACAATGATAAGTGGTGAAAATTAGCCTAAAGAAGGGAAAAAAAAAAAAGTGGAGGATTCCTTTCCAGTAACTCACAGTCTCAGTATCAGTAACTTTTATAAAAAATAGAATCATTTTGATAGGGATATCAAAATATAATTTGAACACAAGAGAAAAATCTAGAATACAATAGAATAAAATAAGGAGAAAAAAGTGTCTTGAGGCGAAGGGAGTATGAGCGAAAGGGACCAGACACAGGGCTGGAGAGCTTTACTCTCCAGTGGATGATTAAGGTTGTTTTTATTTTTTCCTCTCAGGTATTTTCTTAATAAATCTTGTCTACCAGTTACCACACTTATTGAAGTTATAAACAAATAAGTAAATTAAAAATGGATTTTTAAAATAATATGTTTTACATTGAAGTCACTAGCTCTCTTTCTTCTTTGTGAATTTATCTTGTATAAGGGAGTTATTTCTCTTTGGCAGTATTAATAACAAAGCAGTATTAGTAATAAAGGCATAAACTCATGCCCCAAGCAGTTTCATTTTTCTGAATTATATCATGCTGAATTTATCATGACAAATCATTGCACATGAAATAATTTACATTTTTATATCTTTATCCTAAAATTGCAATAACATTATCATTACCTAAGTATAAACTTCAGAGATTTGATATTTGTAGCATCTCCTGCATAGTTGTGATTAGAAATAGTTTTAAAATTCAAACCTTTAAACCATTAAATTCAAAATTACTGATTATGTTTTAATCTTGATCATTTTTTCCTTTACCCCAAAGTCATAGTGGAATTTGACACAAATGGCTCCCTGCCTAGCTGACATTCCCTGCCAAGTTGGGTCCTGCACAAGTTTCTGTAGGAACTTTCTACAAGATCTCAATTATTGAAAGATTAAGACCATTTGCACTTTTTTAAGTGAGTAAATACTTCATTCAGTTTATGATTGAGTATTGGGTTAGTGGTGCTTGTTAGTGAAAAGCATAATGGCTAAATATTGAGGGAAATTGCCTATTCAGTTGTTTAGTGATACTTACAGATGTACATTATTACTGGGTGTGACTCTGTCGTATACTAGTAGTGTATACTTTGGACAAATCATTTCACCTCTCTATGCTTCGGGTTCTATCTTTGTAAAATGGAGAAATGTCTTCTATGCCTACTTCACTGGGTTGCTGAGCAGATCAAAGGAGAAAAGTATGTGAAAATTCTCCGTAGAAAAGTACAGTAGCGCAGTATAGTTACTTTATGTGTGCTCACCAGTAAGATTAACATGTGGAAAAACAGATGTTTTGCTGCAAGACAGACAATATTTTAAAAGCATTTGTATGAGAAAAAGATACCTTTTCTTCTTCCAATTACCAATCTATAAAATTTGAAATCAAATGTTTCCCTGCAGCTGCTCCCATCTACTAAAAGTGAAACCTGAAAACTCCCTCCCACATCAACTCCTACCAGCCCTCTACAGTGAAATCAGGACACCCCCACAATAGCCCCAAGTTCGCCAAGACTCCTGCAGGAACCTAGATATTGAAGATTGGGTCTTCTAACTCAGAACGTGTCTGACAGCCCACACATGTTAAAGAGAAATACAGGCATCCATCACAGACGCACCAGCCAACTTCTGAATGAATTAAATTTTAAAAAGCGTTTGGTCATCAAAAGTGATAAGAAAGCAATAAACCTTCCTAATTTATACTGTTAACAATATGGATATCAATGGGCTGGGATTATTATTCAAGTTTTCTAAGAAGGGGAGATGAAGATAACCCCGTTTTCATCAGATAACTTGTATTGCTGCTAGAAATTAATTTATTCTGCCTCGCTTGAAAAAGGGGGTAGGGGAATAAGGAAGTGGGCAGTGGGGCCAATTATAGAAATGGGTATAGTGTAGTAGGATACAAAGAAAAATAAGCAAGCCAAGGAGGAAATAAGAATAATAAAGTGAAATAAGTCTAGGAGGAAATCCCCTCCCCCACATCTCCGACTGCGTTTCTCGTGCATCGCTCCCTGAGAAAGGCAAAGACAGCTCAGGGCAAGCTGAGACCAGGTTTCTCACCGGTCATTCTCCTGTCACCCTCCCAAAGAGAATTCAAACTTACCAGCAACTAAGAAGAGAGTCAGAAGCAGTAGTAGCTGTAGATCAGAAGCTATCCAAGTGCAGGGCATTTCTGTGTTCTTCTTTTCTGCCCTTCACTCAGTACTGTTCCTCCACACAGGTGTAAAAGGGACTGTGGACATGGTGAAGCTCTCTGGTCGACTTCTCTGTGCTGGATCCTCTTAACCCATTGGCAGCATAACACTCCCTTCCTCCTGCCCCTTCCTTCAACTCTATGTGTTTCAGCCCGATTAGTAACTTGGAAAAGAAGAAACTCTTCTCTGGAACTTGACACAGCAGTAGATTTCCTGTATGAAGCACTGAAGCACTGACGGAGGAAGCAGATTGATTGAGTTATCTTTCAGTTCATTGGTCCTCCTCTCACTTCTGCTGTACACAGATAAACTTTACAGTAGGGCATAGAACGTGCGTAAGATAAACCGATTTGTCTAAACTTGGTTTAAAAAGCAAAACAGGATATTTATCTATATTTGGCCAATCCCCATAAATTTCTCAGTCATGATAACTTTTAGAAATTTTCTCCAGGTTGAGGAAGTATAGGGCCTTAGGAATCAAGTTTGGAATGAAAGATTTTCCCCTGAAAATTCTTGTGTGATTACTGTCTATCATGGGAGTCAGCACACAAATCTAGAAGCATCGTAAGTGCATTACTTTCCTATTCCTATTGTAATAAATTACTACAAACTGAGGGGCTTAAAACAACACAGATTTATTATCTTATGGTTTGAGAGGTCTGAAGTCCAAACAAGATCTCACAGGCCTAAAATCAAGGTATTTGCAGGGCTGTGTTCTTTCTGGACAAGTGGAGATAATCTGTTACTGCCTTTTCCAGCTTCTAGGGGCTACTTGAATTCTGTGTCTCGTGGCTGCATCATCTTCACCCTGTTCCTTTTTCACATCTCCTCTGATGGTAACCTTGCTGCCTCCCTCCTGTAGAGACTTTTGTGATTACACTGGAAAATCCAGATAATCCAGGATAATATCTCCATCTCAAAATCCTTAACTTAATCACATCTGCAAAGTCCCTTTTCCCATGTAAGTTATATATTTACAAGTTTCAGAGGTTAGGGCATGGACATCCTGGGAAGGGGCATTATTCTGTCTATCCCAATTCGGTATTTATTTCCATTCACCTTCATGTTTGAAGATCTAGAATGGTCACTTAAAACAAATTACAAATAAACACTCATCTTTAGTTGCCACACATCTGGAGTTTAAACTTACCAAAAAAAACAAAAAACCAACTGCCTTAATGTGACTGTTCATATACATTTAGATTATGTTTGAGGGGGAAAAAAACTCTTCTACATGCTAAGAATTTCCTACCCCAAAGCAAAATTCTCTAGGAAAGGGAAGAAAACATTGCAAACAGGAAAAAAAGTAAACAACATGCATTTTTTTTTCTTTAAGTTAGCAGTTCCATCTTGCCTCTTGCCAAATAGTAAACTATATATATTTTCCCTCTTCCTCTTCTCAAGCTTTCCTTCCAGTGAATCAGTTTGATTAAGACAGTGAAGTCAGGTACTTGAGGGCACAGACCACTTGAAGAGACCTTGGATTGAATCTCTATTAGGCAGTTACTAGTCTGATGATACTAGGCAAGTTCCTTAATCGAGTCTATAACCTATTTTTTCCGTTTAATATTATATTGACATGAACATTTTGTCATGTTATCAAAAATTCTTGATGATCATTTATTTTAATGACTGATGACACAGCCAAAACTAAAGCAGAGAAGGCTTACATGATCTGCCTGAGGTCCCAAAGTGACTTGGTGACACAGCTGAGAGTAAAACTCACGTTTCATATTTGATAGCCCTGAGTTCTTTCTACTCAACTCCTCTGGTTTGACATTTCAGGCAACAGCTTTCATAGACACACTCCCATGCACTCATCTCGGGTCAGACCACAATCTACAGTCAGCAGTTTAAGAGTTAAGTGAGTGGTGTCAAAAACCATAGACTCTTCAGAGTAGATTTGGCAGAATGAGACTTTCTCTTCTCACTTCATTTTCCCCTCCATCCAAAACCCCACTTCCCCAACCTCCCAACTCCCACCTTCACCTTTTATGGAGAGCAAGTATATGGAAGAACAATAAAGAGACCAAGAGCTTGTTAGTATAACCATCCACCAAAGATATGTCATGAAAGTCAATATAATAAAAGAAAAATGTGCTTGTCTAGTATATGCATGTCTCTGAAAAATCTGAAGGACCCAGATTCTCCTTTGACACCACTCACTTGACTCTTAAACTGCTGATTGTAGATTGTGATCTGACCCGAGATGAGTGCATGGGAGTGTGTCTATGAAAGCTGTTGCCTGAAATTTCAAACCAGAGGAGTTGAGTGTGTCCCTTGGGCCCAGGAACCCAAAAAGCAGAGCAAAAGAGGAAAACAAGATCAAGAGAAAGGCGCAGTTCAAACTAGAAACTCAAACCTTTTACTCCACCAGTCTTCCAACTCCTCTTCAGTACTACCAAATAAGTGTACACAAGAGACAAACAGAACAATGTTATGCTGGTTAATGTTGTGGTAGCCAAAAGAAAAAGGCTTAGTAAGTTTTAGTAAAATGGAGCTGCTTTAAGACATAATGCCCCCAAATTTGCACTGTTCATTTACTCAAAAAATGATTTATCTACCTATACATGCTTTTGAAGTAAATTTCTTCCAGTCAGGTATGTATCTTCCTCTCCAATGTCAGTTTCTTGCTCAGCCACAACTGAAACCAATTAAGTTGGCATTGTCGTCTTGCCCTTGGGACCCCTCCCCATTTTATAAAGGTTTTGCATGGATCTTGAGTATTTACTGCACAGAGTCTAATGGCCTTTTATTTTTGACCCCTTGTTCTCCATTACCTGTTCTTTCACGTCCTGGATTTGAGTCTTGACTGTCTGTAACCGAAATGCGAACCCTTCCTTCCTCAGCTGAATTTTTGGGATGTGTATACTTACAGAAATGGGTCAATACCTACATGCCTTATCATTTTTATTCTCTGTAAGCTCTCTGACTTAAATATGTGGCCTGTCTTACTCTTCCTTATGCATGTGTGCACACACACACACAAACTCACATACACACTACTAAACATTTAGTCCCAAGTCCCTCAATTTACCCTGCCCTACTGCTACCAAAGTGCTGATGAAACTGTTTCACAGAGGTGAAAGACCGATGTCCCACAGCGTGAAGAGTTTCAGAGAACTCAAACTCCACAACGCTCCATTTTTTACTTCCCCCCCTGCCCTCATGGCACAGTCGTTAGAGATCTGAGGCTAATGAAATACCACAAACGCACTCTGATTCAACGTATGATTGCATAATATGGCCGCTCTCCTGCCCATGTCTCATTTCCCTATTCTCTAATTCACCTCTCTGCAGTCTTCACTGACCTGAGCTCTGAAGACTCATCTAAAATCCTGGATCTTCTTCCATGCGCAATCATTAAATGCCCTGATGAGCAACACAAAAGAGCCTCAGAAAATGTATATTTCTATTTTTTCACATTCTACTATATTATTGAAATTTACCTTGAAAATTTTCACTTCTACTCTGCAGTCGATGCTATGCCTCCATAATTCTCCTTCAAGTGTCAGACAAAACGCATATCAGATAAGAGTTAATCATTATTTTTCAATATAAATTCACAAATTGTGCAAAAAGAAAATTTTAAAATAGATATTTGAAAATACAATGTATGCAGTATCAAATAAACAAAACCAGACCAGAGAAATTAGTAATTTAATATTTTTATCCACTCTAGACCTCACTGGTCATGTCCTTAATAAATAGTCAGGGCCCTGTTCTAAGCATTTTATAAATATGGTCTCATTTAATCCTCTCAACACCCTATAAAGTAAATATCATTATTATCCTCATTTTACAGTTGAGGAAACTAAAGCCAGAGAGGTTATGTAAATTGTCCGGTCACATAGCTAATAAGTGATGCAGACAGGATTCTAGCCCAAAAAATCTTACTCCAAAGTCTATCTCTCAGTTATGTGGCAAATTACTTGACTACCTATTTTTTAACTCTCTGTTTTGACTCTCTGTCTTGATATTTCCCATAGTCTTCACCCCTCCTAAATCTATTCACATTTTCACCCATTCTTTCTTCTGTTTGGGCATTCTTACTACTTCATAGTTTGTTTTGAAGAAAGAGACAGAGAAGAAGAAAGAGAAAAAGAAAGTGCTCTGTCTCGCATCACTATTTGCAGTAAACGCACTCTCTGCTGCCCCCTGGAGATAGTTTGGTAAAACCAAAGCTAATATTTTATAAACTTATTCAGTAAGTTTAAGCAAATCAGTTAACAGCTACACTGAGATTTTGATCACAAAATGTGTTAAAATGCTAAACATTACACATGTATTTATGTATACTAGTTAACATCATAAATCAGTTAAGTATGACAAACGACTACCTAATAGTATAGCTATTATAACCTTAAGAAATATTATTGAAAAAAAGAATAATGAATCTTCTGAGATGCCAGGATGGCTTAATGAACACAGAATACATAATTGAATGTTTGAATGGATAGATAGAAGCCTCATTCCAGGGAAGTCTGAAATAAATTCTCAAAGGTTGGGTACCCTGAGAAGTAAACCCTGAAATGGAATTTAGGGTAACCTTGGATCATCCCTCGTGAAAATGAAGGGACAGAAACTGGTGTGGGCAGAGGGAGAAGTCAGATTTTAAGGTAGGCTCACAACAGGCTCAGCTAACCCCATGGAGCTTGAACTGCCCTTTGGAATTGTTCTCTTTGGGGCTGAAATAGTCTGTCTTTATGCTCCTGCATCTATCAGTCCTCAGCTCAGGGAAGGAGCATGACTTTGGGGGAGGCAATACATGGAGGGGCTGATTTCTGACCTGCCAACAACATTGTCAACACCATAGCAGCAAAGTCCTTCACTGAAGGGGATCAGATAAGTACCTCACAGTGTCTGCCACATGAATTTACTTTGGAAAATAAACTAATTCTGATATCAAGTGCAGTACTATCCCAATTGTCTTTTATTCCCAAGAAACCGAGATAATTAATAGAAATCTTATTGAAAACTTAACCTTGAAGGAGGTCTGCATTAAGATGCATGTGAAAGGAGGGACCCCCAACCTCTACCCCAGTGTCCATACCCCTCCTGGTGCCCACCCACACTACACTTTCTTCCCACCTCCCCTTAGTCCACTTCCCAAAGAGAAACTGGACATGGGGGGAGGGGGGGAGTGCCAGCCAGTGGAAGATCCATCCCCTGTGGCATTAGAAAGGGGAGGGACAGCTAGGAGTCCCCCCACCCATTTCCCCCTCCCTCCAAACTCCTGACTTGCCCTTCAATGAATGTTTGTGCCTCCTCATTTCCCCTTACGTACCCTTCAGTGAATCTTTGGTGATGATTTTGGCAACTTCGGGTATAATCAGCAATTCTCACAGAATAACAAAAACTTTAAAGGAAGTTATGTTATTTTCATCTATGAGTGACAACTGGGAATGGGAAGTCCACAAGAATACAGAACTGAATTGAAAAGAATAAAAAGTCAAGTCATGTACCTTGGCTAAAAACCAATATCCAGGCAAAGTACTGAAAAGATACAGGTATTATTTGATCTCCAAAATGCCCTAATGACTAGAGTCAAGAAGGGACAGGAACTTTTAAAAATAAATATTCCAGACTGAGTCAAATGGGATCACCTTAAATGTTTTAGAGAATATTAATAAATCATTTCTGTGTAACTTTCTAGTAAAAGAATATGAAACATGAAAATGATATCATTCATAGAAGCTGATATCTGTCTGCAATTTCATTGTTTTCAATGGAACTTTTTCAGAATGACAAATGTTCTGTTGATCATGATTTTATTGTATCAGTGGCTTAAATTTTGTGTTCCCGAACTATATATTTGACCATACTGCCTATCTTTTATAAGATGACATGTTTTCAATGATTAACTGGAAAGTAGTTTAAGTTGGTTAAACTCCAGTTAAATTTGGAAGTTTAAGAATGTTAACAGTTTTCTTCCTAGTTTTGAGAGCAGCTGTTAAGACTATGGCCGCTAAAGTTGATCTTCCTGGGCTCAAACTTCAGTTCTGCAGCTTAGTTTTTGGTTACTGTATTTTTTTTTTTCCTGTTCTAGAATGTTAATTTGATTCTTTTTCAAATCTGCTGTCATTTTTATAATTTCTAGTTTTCCATCAAAACTTTTGTTTTTGCCTTTTGTCTCCTTGAACATAAAAAGGATATTTTAAAGTCTCTGTCTGAGAATTCCAGTATTTAGAGTGGCTGTGAGTAAATCTCCATTATCTGTTGTTTCTGTTGGTACTTTCTGTGACATTGGGTGTCCTCATGTGCCAAGCACTGTGTTTTGTTTTCCAAACTGTAGAAATAATTTGAGGCCCTGTATGATTTATCTTTCTCCAGAGAAGATTTTCATTTATTCCTGGCAGGAATCTGTGAGAGTTAGCAATCTGGCATTATCCTAATCCAATGATAAGGACAGATTTCCTAGGCCACCAGGTGCCTGAAAACTGAGTTGCAGTCTATGTGAGGAATGCTTTTATTTTCTCCCCGCCTCCCCACCTCTTCTGCCCCAAGAAGCTGTCAAAGCACTACTCTACCTTTCAGCCAGCTCTTCTTGATCAACAAATATCCCCAAGGCTCAAGTAGGTACAAGTGCCAGCCTCACCAGTTTATTTTTCTTTCTTTTCCTGGATCTTGACCAGGTAATTCTTCATCACCTTTCCAGTTCTCTGATATCTTCCAACAGATTTATTATTATTATTATCCCTAGTTTTCCTACTTGTCTTCAGTGGGAAGATTGGTCTGAATTTCTGTCTGTCATTACCTGATACAGAAATCCCATCCTTTGATTTTTCACTTTTCCTTATCTCTCCCAATCAATCAGCAAGTCTTTTGGGTTCCTCCTTTAAAGTATTTCCTAAATTTGACCATTCCACTAATCTCCACTGTATTGGATTAGACCGAAAAAAAAAAGTGAATAAAGTTCTTAATTCAAAAGCATGCTGTGTGTGTGGTGTTTTGTTTTTTTTTTTAATTTAACCTGTAAGTAACAGTAGAAAGATAAACAGATACCAGAAGCTGAAGAACCCTTACATTTGGTAGCTGCTCCATTTTATCACAACTTTCTGCAAGTCTGCTCTATTAAAATTTTGGTTTATTTTGGTCATTTGTAGCATTGATTATGTGAGTGAAACATAAAAGCTCAGATAGTCCATACATCAAGTTTAAGAATTCTAAGTCAGAAGTCCTACATTAAGATACTTTTCCTTGACATTGTAAATGCTGTTATTAACATCTGTCTAAATTATGCTTCTGTGACTGTTTTCCTACTAGTGATCTTTCTTTCTTGTATGTTTTAATTCTTCTTATTTCATATGCGACCAATAATTTTGGAGTGGTTTAATGTGATTTGACAGTGGGATTTTTCTAAAGAATACTGTTATGATCATCTCACCTTTAGGGGAAAAAAGAGTCTGAGACTGTTGAAAATGTTCAGATGTTGAATGCTCTGTATTGAAAAAAGGAAGTCGATAAGATCTTTTTGGTTTAGTGTTTCTATATTTTACTTGGATGAACATGATAAAGCAGTCAAACCTATAAGAAGTGATAAACCCTGGTTCTAACAAGTTAGTCCTAAAGCAGTTGTGACTGAGCTCCTGCTGGTGCTGCACCCACCTTGGGGAGAGTCAGCCAGGGATGAGTTTGCACCACAAGTTGATCTAAAAACCCTAATTCTTCAACGTGAGAACCCGAGAACCAAAGGCAGTGGGAATGCAAGTTTAGGGCAAGGGACATGCTGGAAAGCATCTTTTAAAAAATCTTATTTATAGTTTCTTAATCCATTGTTATTCTTCTTCCACAAGATTGGAAGTACAAATATTAAGTTATTCAGTTATGCTCAATATATATCAATTTGTACCTCTATTAAATGGAATTCAACACAATGACTTTAAGGGGTCATTCGAAATAATGCTTCTACAAGGCAAAGAGATGCATGATCTAAAATATACTTTCTATATAAAGGAACAAAAAATGAGAGAGGGATCAAAATATATTTTAATGGTTATTATTATAAAATATCTTCTTGGTAAAAACTAAACAGTAGCACAAAATTATATAAAATAAAAAGTGAAAATACTCCTCCAAGTGCTTCGGTTTCCACCTGCCTTCCCACTCCCCTGCACCATTTGAGGTAGACAGAACAATGTTCCCCCCAAACAAGTTCACATCCTAACCCCGAGAATTTGTGAATGAATTTCCTTATATGGCAAAAAGGACTTTGCAAATGTGATTAAGTTAAGGAGTTTAAAATGGGGAAATTATTTTGGATTATCTGGTTGGGTCCAATACAATCACAAGGATCCTTATAAGAGAAAAAGGGAGGGAGGCAAGTCAGAGTGAGAGAGAGAGAGACGGAAGATGCTACCCTGCTGGCTTTGGAGATGGAGAGAGGAGACAAGAGCCGAGGAATGCGGGCTGCCCCTAGAAGCTGGAAAAGGCAAAGAAGCAGACTTTCCCCTAGAGCTTCTAGAAGAAACATAACCTTACTGACACCTTGATTTTAGCCCAGTTAAAGCCATTTCAGGTTTCTGACCTCCAGAACTATAAGACAATACATTTATAAGACAAAAGTTAGGTTTGTGGTACTTAATTAATACACTGTTTAACCACTGCTATGCTTGTGTGGTCTTCCACAATAGGTACGAAGGCCTGCTATGATTTTGTTTTATTATTCTTCCTCCTTGGTCAGGCCCACTCCTATTATTTGTGGGGCCCAGGTGAGAGTACAGACAGGGGCCCACGTATCACATGCCCAAATATTTTAAAGTTGCAAAGCAAGGTGACAAAGTATTAAATGAAATGTGTTTTATTCTCCTACCTTAACAAATAGAACTTCAAAACCAAAAAATTTTAAATGTAAACTCATGATTTGTAAAAGACCAAATGTTGGCAAAATATCAAAGATGGCCAAATTCAATTCCTCTTATTGTAAGTCTGGGTCTTCTCTTGATGGTCCATCTATGTTTGAGTTATAAAACATGTATAATTCATAAGCCTTTATATAGTTGTCACACATCCTCTTCTTTTTTCTATACAATTCAGTTTCCCCCCTCAGTAAACTGACCACTCATATGTTTTGCCAGCCTTTTCTCTTTCTACGTGGGTTAACTATATTTATTGTTGATGTACTTCAATTCCTTATATTCAGGATATTAATCACCTCAGCTGCCTCCTGGCTTGCACCCGCTCCCCACCATCTGTCTGCTTCCAAAAGTTTAAAAGAAGTTAAAAAGCTACATATTTTATTTTAAACTTTGTCTCAAAGACAACATTTGGAATTATCTAATGGATTTGAACCTTGCATGTTCATTGTATTTGTTTTTGTTTTGTTTTTTACCAATATGAGAATTCTATCATTTTATGGTTTAAACTATTTACATGTATTATAATTGCTGTGAAGTTTGATCTTATTTCAGCCATCTTATTTCAGGTTATCTATTTACCATACTTTTAAATTTTATTTACTTATCCTTTTGTAATATTCCCCTTAGAAGAATACAATTTGCTTATTCTATTTTAAAAGAGCTACATCTTATTTTTATTTTTATAGTGAAGAGCCCAACTAAATAAGATTCATCTTTATGCTTATTTTTTCCTGTGAAGTTATGAAGTTTATCAATATCTAAATCTTCTCTCCACCACAAAGCCAAGACAAATACCCAAACTCCTGTTCACATTTCTGTGGTCCTTTTGCCATAGGACCCCCACACCCACGCTATAATGGTATCAACTGCAAGCAGGCTGCTCCAAATGTGGTCCATGAACCAGCACTAGTTTACAAACTGTTTGATATCAGTTTTGATATTAAAAAAAAAAAAGGGAACTTGGTGCCAGAATGTAAACCATCTGTTTTACTCAGCACACAGTTCAGTGCAGGTGACTTTTTTTCCCCTAGCAAAATTTTCTCAAAAAAAAGAGTATATTCCTTTACATTTCTGCATATGCTTCTTGTCTCATCCAAGTGATAACAAACTATTGTTGGACTGGCACTTGAGCAGCACTAGCCTGGACTAGAGTTTTAGTTCTGGATTATTAGACTGTGCTTTTGGGTGTCATTACTTATTTAGTCAACTCTAAAATATACTGAGCTTGATGTTCATTTTCCTCAATTCTTCAGTGCTTTAAAAATGCTACCTTATTCCATTATTCTTTTTTCCTAAGTAAGAATGGCCTTTACTGTTTGCAAGGGAAAGTGGAAGAGGAGGGGGTCGGAGGCTAGGACAGCTGCGGCTCCTAGGGCGGCTCCACAGACTCCGTCACCGCTTTCAAAAGCAGTGCTCCTTTCTTCTCTAGCATTCAGTGCTGCTACTCAGAACGTTTAATCTGACTCTTACTACTTGATAGTTGACCTGCATTTATCCTCTGGAAACTTTCAATATTTGCTTTTTGTACTTGGTGCTCTAACATGTTAATTTAGTATAATTAGGTGTAGTAGGGTTTCTTTCATTTATTCTGTTGCATGAGCCCTTTCAAACTGAGGTTTTACATCTTACATTCTAGAAATTTTTCAATAATTATTTTTTAAAATACTAACTTTCCTCCACTTATTTTACAGTGACACCAATAATGTTGATATTAACATTTCCTCTTGTACCCTTACCCAACAGCTCTTCTTTTTTTTAATGGTTCATCTTAGAACTCTTTCCCAGTGCTTTCCCAGAATATTCTATAACTTGATCATCTAGCTCACTATTTTTTTTTGCATTCTTCATTCTGCTATTCAATTATTAACACCATCCACTGAGATTTTTACTTCAATAATAATAAATTTATATCCAGTATCTCCAATCAGTTCTTTAAAGCTTCCTGTTTTCTTGTTTCCCATGCTCTCCCTTATCTCTCTAAGAGTATTTACTGTTTTTATTCTAAATTCTTTATCCACTGGATCTGTTCACTGTGATTACTTCTAGAATGTTTTTTTAAACTTTTATCTCTCTTTTTTTTTTTTTAGCTTGTGGGTTCATAATATAAGTTTGTCAGCTCATATTATCACAGTAAAATCAGTTACGCTGGCAAATACAAGATACAGGGGAAGAAGAGTGAACTAAGACCTAGCTTGTAGTAGTTTAGGCAGTAGAGGGAGACCCGCAAGCATGGAGACCATCCTGCATTATGTTCTGGGCTCAACCACTCCTTCTGTGCCCTCACCCACGAGATCCTACCTATCAGGTAACTGCCTTGTACCTTATCCCAAGCATCCTTTCTAAAGGTAAGCAGAAAAAACCTTTCGTAATTGATTGTCCAGCTCATGGAGGAGGATGAGTAAGGAGATTGGAAGGAATATTCCAGAACCTAACTGCACTCACCTCCAGTGAAATATCCCAGGATTCACTTAACCACCCTAGGATCTGCTGTTCATTCCAATTCAATCACTGGTGTTCATTGCACAGCTCTTTAGAGGCCCTATTCTTCACGACAGGTAGATGACACAGCAATGTTGATTGTAACTTCATTCAACATAAAGAATTCTAGTCTTGCCACGTTTCAATACAATGACTAGAGCAGATTTGTCCCACCTTTCTAAAAAATTTCCAGAAAAATCATTTGTATTTAAATCAGAACCTGGAATATATCTTTTCTGCAAGGATACGACCCCACAAAAATTGCAGATGAGAAACACCTCATTTTAAAACTTTTTACCTTTTAATCTACATACAGAAGAGCTAACATAGCAGGCCTACGACTCCATTAAAAAGGCTTGCTTACAAGATTGGCCCTTGGCTGGCGTCTGAGAACTTGATTAGAAAATGCTCCCTAAAGGATAACAGTGGCTCGCTGTATGGAAACTGTTCAGACCAACAGCGCAGTTTATGCTGAACACCTGCTTTCTTTCTGAGAGTCTGAGATTTCAGTGACCACAGTCAGTCACATAGTCACTGTCTACACGACCAGCCCTGGAGAAAACACTGGAGTCTTAGACTCAGGTGAACATTCTTACTAGACGTTTCACACGTGTTGTGATAGCTCACTGCTGGCAGGATTAAGTGCACCCTCTGCAGCTCCCCTGGGAGAGGACTTGTAGACCTTTGTGACTGGTTTTCTCCAGACTTGACCTTGAGAGCCTTTCCCTTCACCAGTTTTGCTTTGTATCCTTTCACTGCGATAAGTCATAGCTTCGAGTACAACCATGTGCTGAGTCCTGTGAGTCCTCCTAGTGAATCACCAAATTTGGGGAGCAGTCTTGGGGACCCCAGACACAATTTACCTGTCAGTGAATTAAACAATCTGAATCTATCTCAACATCTCTGCCTGTGGAATGCCATCTCATCTATTCAGGGTACCAGAGAGTACATCATTCACTTCCAATAAGGCAACACAGATATAAATGAGAGGCATACTATGGTGTAAACCTGCCCATCAAAATAACCTTGCCTAATAGGTAATAAGAATTAAAAGGTTAGTAAATTATTTGTGAAAACAGCAAAATGCTTTTTTCCAACAACAACAAAAATTAAAGCTGAATAATATAAAAACACAAGTTGAAGAGTGTTCTAAAATATTTCAATGGCACTAGAATGGCAAAGAGATCAAATATGCAATTATAAGTGAAAAAAACTGATTCCATAAAACAACTGTTTTTCTCTCTATTGAGAAAAATAACCTTGAAGGAAGTCAAGCTCTACACTCCTCCTCCTTCAACCCAAAACATTCTAAGAACTCACCTCCTACACATGAGTACTGTCTTATATTTAATCTCCAGATCTCTTTAGAAAAACCTGTTAGTACAGCAAGCATAACCTAAAAAGCAAGCTCAGAAATCTTCTCTGAAGGAAAAACATCTCTCTGAAGTTAGAGATCTCCTCTAAAGTGACATTAATGAAATATAAAGTGAAACTGAGTGGTCTGATGAGCTCCCAAAGAAGAGGATCACAGGAAGTACGTCTCTATTGTTACTTGAATGATGGTCAAATAATACATTTTACGAATAACCATTTATAATCTAATTAGAAAACTAGGTAGACAAATCATACATGTGTGTGCCATAAATTTGTTTTTTTAAATTTAATTTTTTAATCAGCTGCTGCACAGAAAAATTGACAGAAATATAATTAAATGTACTTTTAATTTAAAGCATTCACTCAGACAGTAGTTATTACAATTCAAGCAACGTAAGTTACATGTGGAGAGCTCTCCCACATTACTCTCATTCATCTAATGCCTCTTCCTAATACAAGAGTTTGAGATCCCAATTGGATTGCAGCCAGGTTTTTCTAGCTGACTCCTGGCTCCCAGATCAACTCCTGGCAGAGCAGGCACCCAATAAATGTTAATTACTATTGTTTAAAACAAGGGGAGAAGTATGGTGGGGAAAGGCCTTCTGTAAAGTGGACACTGAGACCCACTCCATTACCTCTCTCTGCACTTAGAAGTTTTCCTAGAATCTCTGCCCTTCCTTCAGCCAGGGCTTTGCCATTTCTAGCCCAAGATAAGAGTTAATCTATGTGTATGCTGTGCTTGCTGACTCTGATATCTCCAATTCTGCCTACGGTGTTTGCCTTCTTCGTGTCTTAGATGGATTCCCTAACACTTAACACTCAGAGGACTTGGACATAGACTGAGATCAGTCTGGTCCAATGGCCTTTCGTTATACAGACAGACATCACTGAAGGAATAACTGAGATGATCCTGTCCTAATGGTAAGACTCCACCAACTGTTCTACCTACGTTCCTTCCATTCTCACTAGATAAACATGACAGAGTACAACTACAGATTTAGGTCAGATCTGTTTTAGCACTAAAAGCTGATTCTCAGGAATGTGGGTGAAGTATGTAATACCTTCCTAAGTCACATTAAGTAGTGAAATGTGTTCACTTTACGGTAAACAACCTCCTAAGCTGTCAAACAGAAAGTACTTTGTCTCAGGAGGATGACCAGGAATACATCCTAATCTCTGCTAGTTTCCACAACATAAGCAGATTACTGACCTTTACCAAAGATCACGAATACCCACTGGATGAGGAAATGTCCTGAGTGGAAGGGACATTCTTGAACCTCCTGAAGACCAGCTGGTACATTAAGGGAGGGTAACAGATCACCCGATTAACCGGCACCACAGGCACTCTCAGCCTTACAGCTTTATTCTGACTCCTCCATGGTAGGGCTGAAATCTACACAGGACATTCCAGCTATCCTGCATGGTAGTGTGATGTCTCTGGACACACAGAAGGAACTACATGGCATCTTAAAATGCTGTATTAATCAGCTTCAGTCAAATCAGTTTCAGTAAAAACAAGGAGAGAAGTGTATTGACTTGTGTGATTGGAGAGCAGAGGGACAGAGGACATGATATTCAACATAGGTCATGAGGAGTCATGCCATCCCCATCCCCATCTCTCAGTACTGTTGTTCTTTCATGTTAGCTTCATTCTCTCTTTAAAGCATTGTAGGCATCCTTCACACGGTAGTGAAAAACAGCCATGAGTGCTGGCCTCACTTCCCAGCATCGTGACACGAGGCTCAGTGGCAGAGCCAGCTGCCTGCCCAACTTTAATACAGTGACTGGCTTGGTTGGGATCACTTGCACATTATTTATATAACCATGTTTCATAATACACATAATGTATGGCCAAATCCCACCTGCTGTGATCAGAAGAGTGGAGTTCTGTTATTGATAGCCCCACCAGAGCCACACAGGGTGGAAGCCGATGGTTCCTCTCTACACAAGGATGCCAAACAGCTAAAAACAACACATGCATACATTCACTTCAGATGTCTATATCCAAGCCAAAGTTTGATAGGAAAAGCTGGAGTCACTGCCAGCATCCATCCTTTTCACTCCATCCTGGCCACACTGGTCTCCTTGCTGTTCTTCAAACAAGCCATAAACACTCCTGCCTCTGAGTCTTTGCAATTCATCTGGAATACTTCCCCTAGGTCATTGCATAGTTATTCCCTTACTTCCTTCATGTCTATGGTCAGATGTCACCTTCTCAGTGAAGATTACACTAAAATGGGGATATCCATTCACCTCTCTCCACAGACACATCTCCCTACCCAGCTTTAGCTTTTTCCTAAGCATTTGTCATTATCTAACATAGCCTGTATTTTATTTATCTTATTCATTGTCTCAAGACAATAGCACGAGAACAGACGCTTTTTTCTGTTTCATTTACTCACTGTTATATCTCCAGTTCTCAGTACAGTGCTTAGACTATAATTGGCAGTCATTAAATATCTGATGAATGAACAAAAGATGGAATCAAGAAGGGGTCACCTTATCACTCTCAGTGTCAGGTAATGTACACTACGGTATTACACAGGAAGGAGTACAGAACAGTGCAGTACTTGAATACAGTCCTCATTTAGCCTCCCTGGGCTACCACAGTTTAGTAAGTATGTCCTGACCTCAGCGCTGTGGAACTAGACCAATGGCAGGTTTTCCACACTTCTCTGGGAGGAGTGCTAAGATACCCTGAGATGAATTCAAGCCCTGTCTTTCACATCCTTGTCACGTCTGTGCAATCTGCACGACAAAGTAGCTGCTTGGTTTCCTAATCCATATTCCCTTTCCCCACTAGGATTTAAATCCTGTTCTGACTCTCATCCCTGACACCCTGCCTAGCCAGGAGGCTTGATCCTGACTGCCAATCCAAAGCCACTGGCTAGGGTACTACTTCACCAGACAGACCACCTGGAACCAAGATACTGCCCACGATCAGAATCCTGATATTGCCAGAACAACACAGAAAGTACTATTGCAACATCTGATCCACCAGACCAGATCCTCTTCAGTACTGATTTGGCCTGATTTTCCTGGACTTTGACCATTCCCTGTATACCCTATGACTTCCATCACAGCTCCACAATGGAATTACTTCCCCTAAGCTAATTCCTCCCATTTCCAGCTTTTTCCCTCTGACTAATAGGCCTCACAACTATGAATGTCTCATGCAGAATTACAAAATGAGTACTGTGATGTCCGTTAATCCCTGAACACCTTCAAAACCTCTGTAAGAAGTGGCAAAGGTCTTCATGTTCTGGTTTATTTCCATACCTGGGACCACAAGGTTTGCAAATGAAATGGCACATATGAGAGCACTTTCAAAGTTTGGAGTTGTCTGCAAATGGGCCTGCATATATATAGAAATTTATTATGATGTAAGTAGTATTATCAACCAGTGAGGAGAAGATGGATTATCGAATAACTATTGTTATGACAATGGTTAGATAACTGCTAACCATTTGGAAAAAAATTAAGCTGAATTCCCAGCAGACTCTTTTCATTAAAACAAATTCCAGATATATTAAATATTTAACTGTAAAAAATAAACTACTGAAAGAAAAGATAGGTTAATATGTTTATAATCTTAAATTTTTTTCTAAACATAACACAAAGCTTAGAATACATAAAAGATTGTTCAGTTTGGCCACCTACAAATTAAAAATCTATACAGCTAAAAGTACAACTAAAAATTCAAAGAGTAAATAAGTTGGGAAAAATATTTTTAAAACATGACAGATGAGAGGTCAATGTTCTTAATAAACAGTTATGATAAATCAATTTTTAAAGATGAATAACCTAATAGAAAACATGATGTTTGCCAAAAAAATACAAGTGGTCAAACAAGATGTTAAAATATGTTTATCCTCCTTAATAATCAGGAAAATATAAACAAAACAAAATAAAACTTTTTGTCTATTAGATTGGCAAGATTATACAACATAATAACTCCCTACTTTTATAATGACTGTTTTGGTGCTGTAATACTTTGTTATTAGAGAGCAATTTGTTGCAATTTCTTCAGAGGATAGTTTTTCTACAGTCATATGAAAAATAGAAGTGCACATACCTTATGCACCTATCATGTTCTCTTTCAGAAAGTTATCCTTCCACAAGTGTGCAAAGATACATGAGTGCTCACCGTAGCATTGTTTGTAATAACAAAACCTAAGTAGTGCTCAATAGGACATTGGGGAAATAAATGGAATAATATGCCTCCATTAAAAACAATCATGTAGATTGGTATGTATTGATATAGAAAGACTTCCAAATATGTTTTTAAATTTTCAAAGGCTATAGAATAGTAATTTGAGTTAAAATACAAACACGGTAATATATGTATTAAAAATGTCTGGATGTTTACAATAGTGTTTTCTTGTGGGGGAGTGAGACTAGGGCATGGAGGAAAGTCTCAAAGCCTAATGTGAAGATCAATTTGAAAAAATCAGCTGGCCAGCAGTAGGTCAGGCTACTCTCAAAGTCCTTGGGTCCTGTTTATTAACTTTTGTGTGACATTAATTCAAGAATTGTCCTGATTAGTCACAGAGACCATGAGTTAACATTGCTATGCTGTTTGCTGCTGATGTTTTAGAAGACTTACCATCTTTTAAACGGGAATATCTTTCAAATATTCATTTTATCATGATCCCTGTATCTCCCATTCTGGCACAGATTGGTTTGAATTGCTTTGACAAGAAACTTTTGAAATAAGATGTTATCATGTAACTTTAGTGAAATAACTCTGGAACACCTGTGCAAACTGTTTTTGCTTTTACTCTGTAAGAAAACTCTAAAATTTAAAGGCATTTCCTGCAGCTACAGAGATGGCCTAATGAAATATGAACAGTCTGTCCCTTGAGAACCAGATGCTTTTTCAACTACATTTCTCACCAGCCCTTTTCATTTTCGCGAAAGTGTTTTTCCTAGTGATTTGTACATCACCATCAGTGGATCCGTGAGACAACCAGAATCTGTGAAGGGTAAATGGGCCTAAAATCCACCAGAGCGTCACACGTTATCTCCTTCACTTGAGTCTCAAGGGCCACACAGCCAGCTATGTCTTTTCACCTCTGAAAGCCGTTAAACAGCTTCCCCACAGCAACAGACAAGGCAAAGGCACCGCTGTCAGGCCCAGAGTGTGAAAGGCATCCGAGAGGTTTTTCCCCTGCAAACCAACACCTGCCTCCAGCACCAGCTACACAAAGAGCGGGAGGGAACCAGCGAGGCCAGCGGAGACTACAATTACCAGCAGGCGTAGCGGGAGCGGGTTCACGCACGTGCATCCCAGACCCTGGGAATGAGGTCCCTCTGCAGGGCTTCTGGGAAAGGAACATGGCAGCTCGCCGCCTGCGGTCTGGGCTGGGCCAGCTCTTTGCGACAAGGACTGCGCTGGGGCGCGGAAGACGAGCTTACAACACGTCCCAGGCCTTCGCGGAGGTTCTACGGCTGCCAAGCAAGCAGCTGACGAAGCTTGTGTTCCCGCTTCAAGAACTCGAGCGGCATCTCGTCCCGGGCTCGAGACCGGACTTTCACCTTAAGACCTTCGACCCGAGCCTGGAGGATATCGCGAAGTCCGACGGCGTCTTCACGGCCACCGTCCGGAACCGCATCGAGTACCTCAGCTCCGCCGTGAGTCTCGACCACGCCCCGGACCTCCTCTGCCCTGAGGTGAGACAACCGCCTGCTGGTCGTGCAGGCTTGGACTGGGATTTTGCTATCACCTATTTCTTGTCACCAAACAAGAGAGATTTTCTAGCTTTGTATGGACGCATATCATTATTGTAACTCAGTAAGCAAATACAGTTTAATTATTTAACCTCTATAGTTAGCCTCTAGTTTTATCATCTGTAAAATGAGGACAATATTATCTTCCTCATAGAGATATTGTAAAAAGCAAATAAGAAAACATATGTTAAGTGCTTAAAACAGTGCCTGCCACGTTGAAATCATTTATTAGATAGTAGCTGTATGTTAGAATTTGAGGTTTGACTAACCACAATCTACGTTTTATGCTTAGGCAAGACTGAATAGTGTTAATAGATTTTTGCAGCTAATACAACATATATCTATACATACACACACATACATATGTAAACTAGTACTCATTTATCTTCTTTTTCCTTGTATAAGGTATGTTTTATAGGCAGAAGCAATGTTGGAAAATCCTCTCTCATAAAAGCTTTATTTTCACTTGCCCCAGAGGTTGAAGTCAGAGTCTCCAAAAAACCGGTATGTTTAAGCTTGAAATGCCTAAATTGTCTCTGAATTGATTAAGATGAGTAATAAATATTGGGAGGTACAAGAAGTCATAATTGTTGGGTTCCTAGAAAAGTGATTTCTTTCTAACAACTACTGAAGTAAAACATTTCGTCAATGCCTATGTATTTCTCCAAAGAAGAGGAAGTGTGTCTGGATTTATTTTAGTAGTCTTGCCAGTATTTAAGGAAATCTTCCTTGGTCCAAATCTTTTCCAAAGAATTGTTCTGTCGTCATTCTATATTTGCTTCTGTGAGAATAGTCATCTAGTTCTACGCTGATTTTAGAGGAAACAGCTTTAAAGTGTATTTTTCTTCTCCTATAATCTTTTGTACCTTGCAAACTCTTACACAACAATCAGGCTCTTCCCAGTTTACCCAGGGCCAGATTATGTGCCTTGTTATCCCAGCCAGTCTGCTAGAGTAGCTGTCATTTTCTCATTTCCTCTCCTTCCTTCTCAATAATGCAGACTCTACCAATGTTTAACATACCCTCTCCTCAGAAGTCACCCCAGCTCCCCTTACCTTCTGTCCTTGGCAGAATGCTCCCCCTCACCCAATGCTTACTGCCCCCGTTTTCTTAGAACCCTTTCCTGAGGCTTCACTAGTCTCTTGCTCCCCACTTCTTCATGTGGTTGATTCCCTGGCTCCAGCACTGATGATTGCAGTCATTTGTTAACCCTCCTGTCTTTACTCCCCCCTGCCCTGCCTCACCAAATAATTCAGCTAAACTCTCACTTATAGGTAGGATTGTCCCCTTCTGTGAGAAGTCTGTGAAGGAAATGTGTTCTTGACATTCCTAATCTGTAACTCTAAAATCATTTTCCTATAAATAGACACATAAGCTCACTGGAAATCTAAGCACCATTTATAAAATCTTTTCTCTGAAAATATTTGTTCTAAGTTCTAAACAATTGACATTTAAAATTATTTGTCTTAATCTTTTCTTTCCTGATTAATAAATGTCTGTGGACACAAAACCACATGAGTAAACCACTATTTATCATCTTTACATCAGTTTTAGTTGCCCAGATATTTTTTAGTGTTGTACGTGCTTTTTAAATGGCTTAATGAAAGCACTAAACCCATCTAATAAAACATGCAAAATATCTTGATTTTAGAGAAGCAGTAGTCTAGTCATATAATAAACTATCAGGCTTTGCATCTAGATTTTTTGAGAACTAGTATGACTGACAGTAAGCATTTACTTGAACCTATCTGTGCTATAATTAATTTCTCTTTAAAGTGGAGATACAGTATTCATCAGAGAATATTGACTAATGCAGTCATACCATTTAGAATGGGATAGTTTTTTCACTAAGAGGGAGCCAGTCAAATAGGAAAGTCTTGAAAATACTTTGCCTTCATGTTTCTAATATGGAATCTAAAGTTCTTCTTAAGTAATATAGAGTCTCTTTAAAGAATGATTGGAGAGAAGAATTAGAATCATCTAAACTTACCTCCAGTCACATTCCTTCTACTCCTTTTCCTGTATCATCATCAGCATAATTAGGATTATATACAGAATACTTTTATGCTTTTGAAAATAATTGTTGATTGAATCATGAAATAAATAAAGGACATATTGTACAAAAGCTTTTATTTTTTTATTCATTTTATCAGGGGCACACAAAGAAAATGAATTTTTTCAAAGTTGGAAAATATTTTACATTGGTGGACATGCCAGGTTATGGCTATAGAGCACCTGAAGATTTTGTCAAGATGGTAGAAACCTATCTAAAAGAACGAAAGAAGTAAGAAATTTTTTTTTTTTAGTTAGTTACATTTAACCCCAAAGCATGTTTTCATTAATAGAGCTTCCGCACATGGTGAACATTTCAGTTTATCAAATGACATTTTTAGAAAGTCCACTTTATTCTCATAATATTCTACAATACAATATTTAGGAACAAAGTATATACTGCTTACTTAGTTTTTTCCTATAAATTAGCTTAAACTTAAATTTAAGTGTTTTCCTAAATTGAGACTATAAATAGTACTTGAGCAGAGTTTATTTTTCTTTTACCCAACTCTTAGCTGCTAATTTTGAAAATGAAAATGGTTGGTCGATCTGGTATTTGCCAGATTTAAATAAACCAGTAAATTCTAATCATCCTTAAAGTGCTTCTGACGTCACATCCTCTGTAAATATTACCTTTTTGTCCCCATAGGTGGTCAAGTAGCAGTTCTATGTTTCAAGCATTGTACAATATATAGGAAAATTAATGTTAAACTTCTGAAGTGTGAAAAAGTAGTTAAAGTATCTTGCTTATTGTACTTTACATAGAAACTAAGATAAAATATTTACACAAGAAAATACAAAATACAATGTGTCTGGTTTCTGTTATGTTAGTTTTAAAGTAACATTTGAAAATTTAGACATTTTTATGATAAATTATAGTTAATTGGGTTCCTGTTTTTTCCTTCCAGTAGAGTTCAAGCTCTTAAGAGGAAGGAACTCATTCATCTTTGTTTCCAGTTCTAGTCAGAATATTTTGTGTTCAATATATGCTATGGAAATAAATTCATATTTAATGAATTTAGTTATTGAACATAAACAGCATTGAGACCCATTGGACTGTAGGATGGACTTCCTGGTGAATTGAGAGTTACTTCTGCCTAAAGAAATTTTTTAAAATTTTGAATTGATAATTATTCAATAGAAATTTGTTAGTATAGTGAGGGTTGGGGGTGGAGAAATGAATGAATATATTTTGTATTGCTGTTAATCTTCATTTCTGCATTCTTACAGTTTGATGAGAACATTTTTGTTAGTGGATAGTGTTGTTGGAATTCAAAAAATGGACAATATTGCCATAGAAATGTGTGAAGAATTTGCATTACCATATGTGGTAAGTATTTCTTTTGAATCATGGTTGCGGTTAGAAATAGTAGTTCTGTGTGTGTATCTTTTTAATGAGTGAGTAGGTCTTGCCTCCTCAAGAGATAAAAGAGTACATTTCGAATAATCTTCTGAATTATCATCCATTAATATTAAAATAAGTTCTTTGGTGCTCTTTTCCTTCTTCTAGCTTTAAGTGTTCAATATTATAGTCAAAGTAAGAGTTTTTCTAAATTGTTCATTTAGTATTCCTAAGTGCTTTTCTTTGTTGTTGTTTTAATGGCAATATGAGTATTTGCTGGAACTCATTAGTAGCTCTGTAACAGCAGCTTCACAGATAGTACTTAACAGAATCTAAATAAAACTGCAACTGAAAAATTTGCTAATTTGGAATTTAAGAACATCACAAGAATGTAGCAGGCTTTAGTACACATAAGTAGGAAGTTTATATTCATAAAGAAAACAAAATTTCTTACGAGAATATGTTACCAGTGTTCTTTCTGTTGTTTGCCCTGGAATAGAATAGATTCATAGGTTGGTGTCCATGTTTATTTTGCTTTGTGAGTTTTCCAGATAAAATATCTTAAAGTTTCTTTCTAAGGAAAAGAACCCATTGACTAAAATTTGGCTTCAGAAAAACGTCAGAAAACCACTAAAATGTAACAGTGGACTTTAATGCAAATTAAGCCATGTTACCAGTCAGAAACTTTTTTGTATTCTTAGGGTTATGGAATTCTTGAGTTTGGCAAAAGCTCTGTGACACATTAGAGATAACTTATGGGGTGAAGAGCCAGAGGATTGATATACATTGTCTACAATGCATAGTAAAAAATGCCCGGATATTGCCAGACTGGTTTGATTAAGTAATAGTACTCCTAATTTAATATCATAGATATCATATATTTTCCTTCGTTTTAACTTTAAGGAAATATTACTTTCGTTTTTGGAAAAGAGGTTGTGACAGAGGAATTACGTCTCCTTTTAAAAATCAGCATATTTGCCTTTATGAGGAAAGAATTCTGCTTCTCACTCCTTCTTTCTTTAATATATTTTATAACTAAAAAGCATAATTGATTAGTCAGGAAATTTAATTTTAAAGAAATTTCCTACAGAAAACCTTTGATAGATACACCAAGATTTTACTTTTCCTCTAGTATGTAATTGTCTTTGAATAAGTAAATTATTCAAGGTAAATATTTAATATTAAGCCTCATATATTGGAATTTATACTTACTTGGAATAAAACTATACATAATTTGGAATAAAACTAGTGGGTACAGCCCACAAATAGCCTGGCTTCTAATTTTTCCTTTAGATTTTACATATAAAACAATCATTTTGTAAATTAAAATAATTATAAGTTATCAGTTTTATATGGATCAACCTAATAATACTCACATATCTTAGACTACAAGATATAGTGATTATATGAAACATTTGGTGTATGGCAATCGCAAATATGGCTCCAGGGTGCATTTCACTGGTCTTGAATCCAAGGCCCTGTGCAGTTAAAGTACTGGAAACAGCAAACACACCAGACACACAGTGTATACTTCATATATTGCATCCATTAACTCCTTTAATCTTCACAGTAACTCCTTTAGGAAGTATTGCTTTTATTTTATAGACGAGGAAACAAGTACTAAGAGATTAAGAAACTTGTGTGGGTCACCTAGTAATTGAAAATTTGTAACTAAAATGTGTAAAGCTAAATATTATGAAATAACAGTTGACCCTTGAACAATGTGAGGGTTGGGGTGCCAACCCTCCTTGCATTTGAAAATCCAAGTGTAATTTGTAGTCAGCCCTCCCTATACAGGTTTCTTCCATATCAGTAATTCCTCCATGTTGACAATTCCACATCCACGGATTTAATCAACCATAGATCATGTAATATTCAAGTATTTACTGTTGAGAAAAAAATCCACATAAAAGTGGACCTGTGCAATTTGAACCCATGTTATTCAAGGGTCAGCTATATTCCTAATGCTCAAATGTTTTTCTTACAGATGGTATTAACAAAAATTGACAAATCTTCCAAGGGACATCTTTTAAAACAAGTGCTTGAGATCCAGAAATTTGTTGACACTAAAACACAAGGATGTTTTCCTCAGTTGTTTCCTGTAAGGTAAGATTTGAATTGTCTTGATAACTTTTTGTACTAACAACCTTTATTATTAAATCTGTTTCTAATACTGAGGAGTATTAGAATTAGAGGAGTTTGGAAGACTATGCATTTAGCATGATTTATTGGTTCAACCCATCAACACTTTTATTTTTTTCTTCCCTCTATTCTCTCTTCCTTCTGCAGATTCTTGCTGAGTCTTCTTTGTGGTATCTTCATTCTCTTTCTCCCTCAGCCTAATTCAACCCTAGACCACAGCGGAAGTGAAAACTTTTTACATTTTAAATAAGCTAAACAACAGCCACAATAAAAATACTACCATCCCTTTCTCAGTTCCAAAGGAAAACGACTCTTCTTTATTGTAGAAAGGTCATTCAGGCTGTGAGGAATAAGAATTTTCCTTTAAAAAGACTGTATGTAAAGATGAAATTCTTCATGTAAGTTAGAATCAAGCATTGGTAGCAGACAGAATGGTTATTTCCTGAACCAGCAATTTTTGAGATACTAGATGTGGTTTAGCAATGGAACATGAGTTTACTTTCAGTGTATACTTTGGGTACAGTAAATAACCTATACTGTAGCAGAAATGCCATTCCTCTGTGATTTTCTTACTCTAACTTCTTTGTGGAAGGCACTGTGGTAGTTTTTATGAGAAAATAATGAAACCAAGTAACAATTGTATATGAAACTGTCCTCTAAGCAGTCATTCTAGGTTCTACCAATTCAGATCCTAGTTAAATCGTTTGTAATTATGAAAATGCCTGTCCAAATCTGTCTTCATTCATTCCTACAAAATGCTTTTCTCCTTTGACTTACATTCAAGTGTTTATCCTATTTGTGTCCCATATATACAACAGAAATCCTAGTTCTTCTTAGAGCCCTGAGCATTGTCATAGAAAAGTAACTTTTTTAAATGTCTAATAAGAAGGAAGTGAGACTGATTCAGCTAAAAAGGCAAAACAAACGTAAGATGGGCAAATTATGGCCTAACAGCAGCATTTATTAAAAATAAAAAGTTGTAGTTGACTGTAAGCTAAGTTTAATGGAGACTGGAGAAAAATTGACAATGTTTTCTTAAGCTACATTAATAGAATTATAGTGTCCAAAACAGGAGGATGATCAAATAGTAGTCCCACAGTGCTGTGAACAGTATGCTATCAGACCATTCAGGCTGGATTGTGGCTTGACAGTAAGAACAACTAGAGCTATCTGAAAACAGATGGTCTTGGGGGAGGTTATGTCACTGAATCATTCAAAACACTTAATTGATCCACAAGTAAACATCGCTGTTTCACAGATACAATTACAATTTGGAAAAGTGAAGTGAGTTGCAGAGAGGTATTTGCTGAAATAGAAAGAGCATGGACCACAGGGTCAGATAGCCATGATTTTGCATGGTTCCTCTTGTTCTTGGCTAGAGATTTTAAAGCAACTTATTTCATTTTCTGAGTCTATTTTCTCACTTACTTAGTAAAAATGTGATGGTTAGAATGATTAAATTAAATACATTGTGACTGATGTACACACGTTAACTACATACTGAATGTTAGTTTCCTTCCTTCCCAAAGGTCAGTCCATTGGTAAATGGCAGAGTCAGGCCAACAGCCCAAACTGTCAGATTCTTGGTACTTCTTACAGGCATTCCCTTCTTTAGATATACCAGCATTTTCTGATGCATGACCTTGGAATCACGGCACCACCATACTCACTATGTAACTGCAGAAGCCACACAGCACTCAAAGTCTTAAGAACTGAGACACAAGAGGCTGCTTGCTTTCATGAACTCCAACGTTCACTATACCACAGTGACCACATACAGGAAGTTTTCACACTGTACTCTGTAGCTTTCAAAACCCAATTCAGAAAGTAGAGTTATTTATACTCCTTGCTTTTATTTGCTTGATCAAGTCCCAGTCCATCCCTCCAAAGGGAGTTTGGCCGACTCACACAATAATGTAAAATAAGTTAGGTTTTATTTCCTTCTCTTCCTTTATGATCTTGGTAGGAGAAAGGTGGAAATGTGGGTAGACATTGTAGTCCAGCGAGATTTGGCCTTTAAGTCTGTTGGCAAAAGTTAACTGTTATCCTTCGTGTCTAAACTCTGCCTCAGCTGAGTAGAGAAGTGTAATTGGTGAAAGGCCCCTAAAGATTGACACTGGGATCAGTCTATTTTTATAAATGGTATGGAAGAAGTATATAATTAGACACAATATAATTGCTTCTATATATTTCTATGTAGTGAAATTTCAAGCAACTAAGAACTGACTCTGAAGACAAAGAAAATCATATGAATTGACCGAAATGTTGCAGATGAGTTAAAGGTGCCATAGTGTGTGGACTGTCCAACTTGTGTCTCTCCTTTAAGCCGTATTTGTATAACTTCAGTTATAACAGAATCATTATGGGCTGTTCTCAAGTAGGCAGCTTTGGTCAAAAAGTCTAAAATGCTGTACTTTTCCAAAAAGAATTAGCAGTACAGCAGAAAATATTTCACCTGTTTTATATACCTTTATTCATAAAAGTCATAGTGTATCCACAAAAGCCCATGTATCCCAAGACATGTGTTCATGTCCATGCTGACAAATGTGTGAATGGGTATATGGATGGATACAGTAAGACAGATCAATAACAGACACAATAATGGTGATGATTTTTTTTAAAAAGTCAGGAAAAAAGGTCTAAATTATCAAGGTGATTGAATCTTTGTCACACAAAGAACAAATTAAAGAGATCAGAATTTTAGTCTGGGAAATAAAAAGCAAAATAGAAGATATCCCAATGGCCTTTTTCACAGAAATGGAACAAATAGCCCTAAAATTTGTATGGAACCACAGAAGATCCTGAATAGTAAAAGCAATCTTGAGAAAGAACAAAGCTGGAAACATCACATTTACTGATTTCAAACTATATTACAAAACAGTATGGTATTGGCATAAAAACAGACACATAAGCCAGTGGAACAGAAGAGAGAGCTCTGAAATAAACCCAGGCATATGTGAGCAATTAATTTACAGCAAAGTCTCCAAGAATATCAGTGGGGAAAGGATAATCTCTTCAATAATGGTGCTAGGAAGATTGGACAGCCACATGCCAAAGAATGAAACTAGACTAGTATCTTACACTATACACAAAAATTAACTCAAAATGGATTAAAACTTGAGTGTAAGACCCGAAACTATAAAACTCGTAGAAGAAAACAGATAGTAAGCTCCTTGACATGTCTTGGTGATGAGTTTTTGAATCTGACTCCAAAAGCAAAGGCAACAAAAGCAAAAATAAGTAAGTAGACGATATCAAACTAAAAGCTTCTGCACAGCAAAAGAAATCATCAATAAAATGAAGTCAACCTACTGAATGGGAGAAAATATTTGTAAGTCATGTATCTGATAAGGGGTTAATATCCAAAATATATAAACTCATACAACTCAATAGCAAAAAAAATTGGATTAAAAAATGGGCAGAGGATCTGAATAGACATTTTTCCAAAGAAGACATACAGATGGCTAACAGGTACATGAGAAGATCCTCACCATCACTAATCATCATGGAAATGCAGATGCAAAACCACAGTTATTTATCACCTCATACCTGTTAGAATGGCTGACATCAAAAAGACAAAATGTTAGCAAGAATCCTCATGCTCTGTTGGTGGGAATGTAAATTGATGTAGCCACTATGGAAACTGTATGGAGGTTCCTCAAAAAACTAAAAATAGAATTGTTACATATGATCTAGGAATTCTACTCCTGCATACATATTCAAAGAAAGTAAAGACATTAATTTGAAAAGATACATGCACCCCTATGTTCATTAAAGCATTATTTTCAATAGCCAAATACGGAAACAACCTAAGTGTTCCTCAGTGGATGAATGGGTAAAGACGATGTGGTATTGTACAGCTGACCCTTGAACGATGAGAGGTTAGGGACTCTGACCCTTGGCCCAGTCAAAAATCTGAGTTTAACTTATATTGCATATTTGAAAGTTGCTAAGAGAGTAGGTCTTAAATGTCTTCATCACAAGAAAAAAAAAATCTGTTAACTATGTACGGTGACGGATACAGCTAGGCCCACTGTCATGATCATTTCACGATATATAGAAATACTGAATCATTCTGTTGTGGCCCTGAAACTAATGTCATATGTCAGTTACACCACAATTTAAAAAAAAAAGTTTAGTCTGGAAAATAAAAAGCAAAATGGTAGATATGGTGAAATTTGTAGAATCATGAAGGAAATAGATCATATAATGTGGATCACCAGATTTAGAATACCACAAGAAGCTGGGAGAAGAGAGGAAAAGTAAAACAAATTAAGACATTCTGTTTCATACATGGAACTCACAAGAGTTTGGTAAGCAGATTTTAAATTAGATGAATTCAGATCTGTTACTACCTCTGAAGTAAGGAAGGAAATGGTTTTTCTTTTCTTTTCACAGTGCTGTGACCTATTCTGGAATCCATCTGTTGAGATGCTTTATAGCAAATATAACAGGAAATCTTAAGACTAATGGCTTCCAAGTTAGCTGAAGATTCAGAATTCTCTATGCCAGCTGAAGTTAAACTAAAATTTCAACATTGTTTTAAATGTTGTGTATGTGTAACTTGCGGAAGGATCACTTCAGCCTAAAAACCTGCATCTTCCCAAAGCCAAGAATGAACTTCTGCCTGGGTGGAAAATGTTTATAAATGATTGAACTGTGTTGTTCATTAGGACGGATGCTAGCAGTTTTTCCTATTTTAACAAACTGACAAGAGCACGTGGAAGTCCATAAAATGAAGACCTATTTACTACTGCGTAAACAAGGGTTTGCCATGTATTGGGTTTTTGTCTTTTAAAGAGAATGTCTATTAAGTGTATTTTTTTAATGTTACAATGGACTAGGTAAAAAGAGGGCTACTTTTCTGTTAAGCACTGATAGGTAGGTTGAAGATAAATTCTCCTATGTATGGCTATAATTTATCTTTTTTCAGAGTCCTTATTTAAATATGGGAAAAATTATTCTTGATAAATTTCAGTCAGTCCATGCTGGAAACGCCAGTCATTTCACCTTCAGGTGACCACAGGATTCAGAATCAGAAGACTAGAATTCAAGTTCCAGTTCTAATATTTACTGTATGTTGGAAATTGGGCAGATTACTTGAGTTCTCTGGATTTCTTTTGTTAACTCTTACCTTAGAAGCTATGAAAATTAAAATGTGAAAAAGACATCAGTATATTCTACATATCTGTAAAGCAAAACCAACCCAGGTATACAGCAAGATGCACAGGTGGATTTATCACAGAAAACATGTGGAGGAAATAATATCTTATGTAGTCAAAGACAAAAAAAAAACTAGTTTTAGGTGAGAAAAGTGATTTGCAAAGGGTAAGAGAAAAAAAAGTTGATGGGGCAATTTAGAATTGATACATTAAGATTCAGAATGGAAAGATAAAAGCCTTACTCTGAATGAATGTTAATGGAAAGTATTTTTATGAAGATGCTACTGACCTATTCTTGTAAGTGGCTTTGCTGTTAAAAGGTCATAGCAATAGCACTGGAGAAAAAATTAAGGTTGTAAAACAGCTTTGTAGCTTTTTTTTTTAGAAAATTCAGTTCTGAATATATTTTCAGTTTTAGAATTGACATGCTGGTCTATTCTAACTAGCAATGTTTTAAGCTTTAAAAAAAAGACTATGTAGGAATTCACAAAGTAAAATATATAGTAACAATAGAATTATCTTAGAAGTCATCTTTCTGTTAGTGTTCCTTTATTGCTTGTCTTAGCCTTGTTTCTGGTTCTAAAAGGAGAGCTCAGAATAAAAGCTTGCATGCAGTAGTTTATTGGGGAACAGGAGTGACAGAGAAATGAAACAGATGGAAAGCCAGTCAAATGCACTGAGTCACATACCACATAGGGTGATGGGGCTTGGTCTTGAGGGACCTGAGGAGTCCTTTGAAATGTGCCTCTGGATTGTCTTTGAAGGGAGTTAGAGGGCAGCCCCATACCTCTTCCAGGCTGTACCCACGTGGTTCCTGTAGCTTGTCAGAAGCCAGGAGGCAGGGAGAGGTCTCTGGAACAGAAGGCCAGAAGGCAAGGTCCAATCCTACTTGAAACTGGTTGCCATAGTAGTGGCTTAAGTAAGAGGCCAAGAGGATTTGAAGTGACACATGGGAGGTCTCACCACACTTTTGGAGAACTCCAAAAGCATTTTAATATGCCCTCCAATGAGATAAGGCGAACAAATGAAGTGAAATAATGGCTGTGACCACTCCCTAGTAATACAATTAGTGGCAAAACTTTGATGATCAATTCTAGTATACAGAAAACTACAACCATTAAAATCTACAAACCTTGGGTGTTCAGAGGTGTACTTACCTCCAGTGGAGCCATTAAGGCTAAAATGACCTTTTAGGTGCTTCATTGCTACTCCCCATTTACCTAAGGCATAGAATAGGTTTTGCAAACCAAATTATTCAGGTCTTAATTGAGTCAAAAACTATTTAATAGTCAAATATTTGTCGATTAAATGACACAAAACTATGATAAATGTTTATTGAACTGAAATGAACTGCTGTACAATGTTGCACTAAAGCAGCTCTGAGTCCAAGTGGTACTTCCAGATCTTTCCAGATCTCAGCTGTTCTACTTAAAACAGCAAAACACTGGACCAGTTAGTTAATTACTTAAGTCTTACATATGAGCATCTAAACTCCCATCAAAGCAAAAATATCATCAATGTCGTGTGTCTCCTTAATGGTTCCTGTTGTATTATGTTTGTTTATTTGCATCATTGTCCAAGAATCAGTTTCATTTTCATTGCTTCCTATAACATTTTCATGTATTTGTTTCTCCTTAGTTTGTATGACAGGATTTGAAACTCTTCTACGCAAGAGTTGCTTATTGTTAGGAAAGAGATCAGTTCTGCGAACTGCAGGGTGTGAGAGTCTCCCTTTATTGGTGTGTGTAGCACTCTGAGTCCCTTGAGGTGGCTGCTGGACTTCCTTTAAAAGAGTCGACTGCAGTTTTCTCTGTGGTTTCCTTCGTCTCATTGAAAATTTATTCTGTGATCTTCTTCGTCTCAGATGATGCTTTGAAGTTTTGCTACCTGAGCCATGAAGAAGGCAGTTGCAAACAGACGTTTTTAGGCACTCAAGTTTCTTTGGCAAACTTAAAGACAGAGAGGGAAAATTGGAGATTAAGATGCAGAAAGACATTCTCAAAAACTTCTGTCTCCTTTTTGCCAACTTCCAACTGAAAAATATACAATTTATATTTTTGCCTGTGTACAACTCCAGAATCATAAGGAATAAGGGAATAGGAGTTTCAAATCAGATCTGTGTTTTCAGAGCACAACTTCCCTCTGATTCAGATTGTTGGCAAATGTGTCCCCATTATGTTACCAAAATAAAGTAGCTCCTGTAACTAGCGAGGTAGCTGAATGGTGATCTCCATATTTCAGTGCCAGAGCTTTGCCTTGATAATGGCTAATATGTTCATACTTTAATAGGAGAACTGGGGGAAAGATGTATCACAAATGGGAAATTTACAAGGATGCGTCAACCCATTTGTGGATTAACAGCTTCGTATTATAGCAGGAAATAGTCAAGAAAAAGGGAGTAAAAGTGAAGAGGAATGAGAAAACAGAGCTTCTGGCAAAGACAGAATGACAGCCTTGAGCTACCCTAATTGTGATTCATATTTCATCTTCAAGTCTGGGAATTCAGAGCTCAAATGGCTGATTATTTTAGGTGTTTTGTTTCTGAACAGGGTGTACTGCCACAAGGTACCTCCCTAACTGCCTCACTCTTTGGGATAGTCAGATTTCAAAAGATTAGCATGAGTCTCTCTACTTCCTAACCTCTCCTCTTCCTTTTTAAACAAATAGAGAAGTTTGAGGAAGCCCATTTTAATGTAGTAATGCATGATCTCTGTTTCCAAACCATTTAGTCTTACTATAAATGGTGATTTTTAAGTGAGGAGAGGGTAGGTGTACTTCTCAACTGAAACAGAAATAGAAGTAATGAAAATAGAAGAATCAGAGGATCTGAATTGAGTTCTAGATCTCCAATTCTATCACCCTGAGCAAAATCCTCTATTTCCTCATCTATACAATGTGAATACTACTACCTACCTCACAGAGTTATTGTGGATATTAAATCAACATAAAATGTACTACACGTATAACATATTACTGAAACAGCAAAACAGGGCAGCTCTGTTTTTGTGGAGTATAGAATAATGTTTTAATCAAATAACTACCAGTTTGTCACCCTCTGCATTAACTTTTAATTATCTCTGCTTCATCTACCCTGACTTTAAATGCAATCCTGAACAAACAGCTCAATCTCAGGCTGAGTTTCCACCCTAGAATAGATCCCTTTTAAATGGCTACAGACCTTTAGGTGAAGCCCAGTGTAAATAAACCCTTCCAGCAGTTCATCCCTTAGGAATACTTAACTTCTCCCACAGCTCTTAATCAAAACAGAGCTCTCACAATGTATCATATTTTTTTACTAAGACAAATACCTTTTCCATAAATTTTTAAAGAAAATTTAACAAATTTTAGACTAAGTGATTCATCCATGGGAACCACTGTAAAGTCCTGAACAGATACATGTCTGTAACTATACATAAGAAATAATGGTGGATGCCCAGAGATACATAAAAAGCTGCTCAGAGTGATTGCCTCTGTGAAGGGGGATAAGGATTTTTGAAGCCATTTGTGTCTCAAATTGTTAAACATGAGCATCTATTATTTTTTCAATAAAAACATAGAACCCTAAAGTATTTAACTTCATGTATTGTTTCAAGTATTACTGCCTCACAGCCAAAGATAACCATCCTTCAGCAGTTCTAAGAATGTAAGAATCACAGGAAAAGGAAGAAATCAATTCATGGAGAATCTAGCTCCTGTGAACAAAACCTACCTGACCCTGACCCCAGAGGCTGGGGTGCACCCTTGTAGGAGGCAGGCACTTCTGCTCCCACACCGTCATCCCGCTGAAGCTGTGGGCAGACTGACCGTCTCTCCTGCTAGAGGTGGAGCTAGAGCTCCCTGAGGATTAAATCTGGCTTATCCCCAGGCTTAGCATACCACAGACACTCCTAACACTTTCTGAATGAAAGGATGGAATGGTGAAGGGTATAAGTGAATAATCCAATTAACCAAGTTTACTTTCTTCCTCCCAATGATATATATAGATTTGCCCAACAAAAGCAGTAAACAGAATTTGTTTGAGCAGATCCTAATTTTAGCCCCCAGCTTACTGGACATCCCATTTTAAAGGCAGCTAACTTGAATATATGTACTTGTGCCCTAAATGGTAACAAAAAAAGTAAAGGAATGTAATTTTTGTAATATACTTACCTATAGCCTTGAGCTTCCACATGTTTAAGCCGGTTGCTTTTAAGAAGTTTACTACCCAGAAAGGTGGTCTGAGCCTTGAGTTTTTTGCTCCTACACCACTGAATCGCCATTTGGATTTCTTTAGAAAGTTCTATGAAGGTCTCAGCTTCTTGGAATCTTTGCACAAAACTTTTCACACAGGGAGTTCCTATTGCTTTCCAAGAATGTTTGGTTGCCTTTAATTTGGATTGAGAACATTTAAACTCAAAGTTAGTCTGAAATGTGGAAAGGTGATAAAAATATATTGGATTTGTTAAAGACTTACAAATATATGACAACAGAGAAAAGCTGACTCATAGACTATCAAAATTTGAAAATACGTCTTTTTAAAAGAAGGAAACAAGTTTTTTTCCAGCTCACTATGCTTTCCTTTTGTCTTAAATTTTTTATTCTCTGCTCCTAACACAAGGTTTCCTCCCCCCTCTGCTACAGTAGATCCCATCTGTAGCTGAATTCAGTTGTACACAGGTAGCAATATAAGTATTTCCATACCTGTCTATTTATTTAACCTACACATAAGAATAAAAGTCCACATGATTAAGTACTGGTCAAAACCTATCTGGTAGGGGAAAAAAACCCAAAAACTGAAGAGTCCTTTTCCTCTATACTGGGCTACCACAGCTTGTTTTTCATTTATTTCTATATCCTGAGTCACCGTCCTCAATGATGGGTCATAAATGTTACTGAAAACGTGTGAAGATGGGGATGATTGCTGAATGTATATTAAAAATGCTTAATTGAGCAACATTTCCAATTCAGTCATCTTTTGATGTGGCACCTTTGTCTCTTCAACCTCATCTTTCTGTATAAAGTCAAGTTTGAATTTTATCAACTTTTACTGTTTATTAAAATGTGCCACCTTTAGGTCTTCTTCTATACTCCATTCAAAACTTACCTTCTTCCAAATATCTCTCTCAAAAAATATTAAAAAGTAGTAGGAAATATGAAAGGTGGAGACCTATCAATACTTTGTGTTGGAGCTCAATAAAAGAAGTTTGACTAAAACTTTAGCATACTGGTGCTAAACGCTAAAAATGTGGTAGTGATTGGTCATGAATAAGAGGGATGCTGGGACCAGCTCACCTAGGATCAGGTGGATGGACTGCAGAAATCTCAAGGGTCACAGAGAGCCACAGTTCTTAAGAGAGAGCTGACAGAACTATTTGGGGGACTAGTGTAACAAAAAAGAACAAAGACTGTGAAACCAAACTGCCTGTGTTCAGATCCCAGCTCTGCCCTGTATCTGCTGTGTGGCCTGAGCAAATTTCTTGTCCTTTCTATGCCTCAATTTTTTCATCTGAAATATGGAAACAAGAATAACAGTATGTAACTCACAGGGCTTTTGCAAGGATTATATGAGTTAATACATACAAACTGTTTTGAACAATGCCTGGCAAGAGTAAATGCAGTATAGGGATGATGATGGTGGTGATGATGATGATGGTGATGATGATGTCGTCTCCCTCTGGAACTCATGAACTGGACAAAATGTAAATGCAAGCTGGAATCCGGGTAAACCTTCAGGAAAGTACTCTGACTTACTATAAATGATTAAGGATTCTTGAATAGAATGGAAGAAATAACCCATGTAGGAAACCGGAAGAAAACAATTTTGAGAAGAGAGGATAAAAGAAGTCAAGAAGTTAGTGATGAAAGAGGGTGACACTGATGTTATTTGTGCTAGGTCCAAACAAACAGAATTTACAGACACTGGGCAAGAAGAGGAATCATGTTAAAGCTTGAACTCTGACAGGAAGAAAGAAATAGAAGCCTCATGACAAAGGATGAGGATAGTGATAATGATGAAAATAGCTAACAACATCTAACATCAGTTAGGTGCTTACCATACTCCAGACTCTGTGCTGAACACTATACATGCACTAAAACTGGCACAACTCTATGAGGTACATACTATTATTAGAAAATAGAGGTAGGGAAGGTCAAGAAACTTACATAAGGTCACACAGCTAGGAGAAACCAAACCCAGGACTCAAACCATTTCTGTCTGACTGCAAAACTCATACTTTAAAGCAGTACAGTCCACTCCTATGATGGATCCTAGGATCATTTTAAAATTCTAGCATAAAGCAAAACTCTTAGTAAAATGTTTCTGAAGGCATTCTACTAACTGAATTAACTAGAGGCACTCAAACCCCTTGGGAGTGCCTCTATTCATTCAGAAGCTTAGGTTGAGAACTAAGATGGCACTATGCTTAGGGCTGGGGTCAAAAGTAGAAGTAAGATTCAGTCTCTGCCCTTGGTAAGTGGCATCTACTCTACAAATTAGCAGAAGTCATAAGCTGTATTAAAGTAAGTCAAACAAACCTGAATAGTTTTATGTTTCAGCTGTTTGCAGAAAGCCCTCACATCAAATTCTGATGATTCTTCTGTGGAGATGGGAAGATCACAGATATAAAAACTTAGGCAACTCTTTTCAAATCAACAAATTCTTACGTGCAAGAAAACATTGCCAAACTACTACAAAAGAAATAAAGGGAATTAAGCAAGCCAAGAACTATGAAGCAACAGAAACAAATAACTAAATGCTTAAGTTTAAAAACGCAGGTATTATCATGCCTCTCTAAAGATAATTAATGTGAGTTAAAATTAATTAGCGAGATGCTGAATTTCTTCCTATACAATGTGTAACTATACTGTAATTTCAGCAGGTTTTTTTGGTTTGTTTTTTTTAGAGTATGTACCATATCAAAGCAAATTACCTTTTAAGATTTTCTTTTTCTTTACTGGCTGTCCAAGATCCACATTATTCTGTATATCGATCTTCATTTGTTTAGATTTTTTGGAAATTCTAAGTAAAGTTTCCTCACTGGACCTTTGTGATTGCTCTTTTGTTAAAAACAGTTTATTTAGCAATTTAGTTACTCCTTTAGCTGCAAAAGCTATAGGCATTTTTTTCTTAAAGACTTCAAAATAGGGCTCTCCTAAAAATTCAGCAATATCAGAAGGAAAGGTGAAACCTTTGAAGTAAGGCAATGGTTGAATCCTGGAGACCTCCTGAAGTAATCCAAACAATGGCTCATATAAAGAAATCAGTCTTTTTAAAACATCTTTATAGAGAACCCTAGAGAAAGAAGAAACAGGACCTCATCGATTAGCCAGTAGTTATAATTTACAGATGACATAATAACCATAACAGATTCAAGGCTGAAAATAATGTCTGTCAATCTGCCCGTTTTTAGTACATACTTTCAAAGAGCCAAGATTAGTCCAGCCCGAACAGAAAAATCCAAGTATAAAATGTTATGTATATAAAGCCAAATGAAGTACTACATGGAGATACATCTCACAGGATGTACATCAAAATCTTAAGTGTGGTCTTATCTTGATGGTGAGATTTTAGACAAATTTCAGGTTCTTCACATTTTTTGTTTTTAAAATTTTCTTAAGCATGTATTATTGTAATCAGCAAAAATTCAAGCTATTTTCATTATAGAAAAGAATAATGAATGCTTGACACTTTAAAATAATATGATTAGTAATTCTAACATTATTAGTTCTAAAAATAAGCAGAATAAAAAACAAGATGATTGGAAATAGTACTTGAGATACCCAGGTTACGATATCAAAACAAGAGGATTCTCTTTTTCTCTTCATTCAAATAAGAGCTAATCACCCCCATTGTTTAAAATGGACAAAAATAGTTCTCCTTATAAATTTAGGCAGATTTTTGAGTCCAATTATCCATCAAATAAGTTTCATAATATATTGTGAGGTGAAAGGGAAGGTCTGCAACTAGTATTACCAGTGATCTTTACTTCAACTATGTCTCAAAAAGCAGGTGTTTTTCAGGTGGAAGAAAGGAATCTAGACCACATAAAGAAGGTCACTGCCGGGGGGTGGGGGGGGGGGGAGGATATAGCTCCCAATAGAGCGCAGCAGGCTTAGCATGTAGTGGGGTTCAATCCCCAGTACCTCCATTCTAAAGAAACAAACATACCTAATTACCTCCCCTCCAAGAAAATTAATAAAAAATTTAAAAACTTACAAAAAAATTAACACAACATTGGTTTTTAAAAAAAATTAGAAACCGAGTGGCAGAATCAAATGATACAGACTGCCTGGGAACAGCTTCATTTTAAATGACCCACCTGCTGAACGATTACAGTAACCATTTTTTCTTTTGTTAATTCCAGTTGCTAATCCTAGCAATTCACTTGCTTAATTGTTTAGTGATGAGGTTAATTCATGGCTTCAGATTCAAAGCCTAGTCTTTTGACATAACCATCAACACTTAGCTTCCCAATCCACCACAGATAAACTCTGATGAAATGAAGAAACAGAATTCCTGCACCTTCAGCACCCCATGGGAAAGCAAACATGAAAACTAGTAATGAGAAACCTAGGCTGAGTTAAAGAGATGAAAAAGAAATGAAGCATTTCAAAGGTACGTACATACGTACCATAACCTGCTCACCAGCCCAACCATCACAAGGTTTAAAATAATGAATTCTTGCAAACCTAGATGTTTCACAGTCAAGCTGGAGTATCAAGTTAAAGTTGGAAAACAGAACCAAAGGAATTTAGATTTTTTGAGCTACATTTATGAAAGAAACAGACTGAAACTAGAAAGAATTTTCTTGAGGGAATTATACAACCTTAAAACATGTTGTATTTAAGTCATGGAAACTTAAAGTAATATACACTCTGCTGAGGTCTCATAATAAATTTAGCTTCTAAGGTTAAGAATTTCTGTCAGTGCCCTTAGGATAAAACAGACTAGTAGATACAGAAGTCTCAGGCAATGGCTGTATCAGGCAATTACTGAGAAAAGCCAAAAAAGCAAAATTTTAAAAATTCCCTTAACTTATAACTCTTACAGACTCTCCAGCTTTCAAAGAGAAATACTATTAAATATATCCAGAAAATTCCAGTTGAGAAGATCTTTCACTTAACTCAAGGATACAGAAATGTCTTGCAGCAACAGTCCAAAAGGCGTAGCAGCAACTTGCAGGCTCCTAAAATCTTCATCAACACGAATTCCACCACTGGTTGGCTGGGGATGACACATGCTCTGGTAGCTACAGGCTGATTTTCACTTGACAAAAACAGAAAAGTACATTACTTTCATTCTTAAATATAAAGTACTTATATAGCAGTTTTCAAGTGCAGACTTGCTTTAAGCTCAATTTGAGGTAGTGATGCTTAATGACTCACTGAAGTTGACTGACACTGATGTTTCAATATAACTTATCATGACCCTGATTTCAGTGTCATGCTATTCTCTCCTAAAGGCCAAGAGAAGATTACCACAAATACCAGGGGCCCTTTATTAAAACAAAGTTTGTACAGCTGAGGTATAATTGTTTATATTCCAGTAATAATCAAAGGAAAGTCTAAAGCAAGGTCACAGCAAGTCACTGAGTTCCCAGCCCACCACAAAGCCCACTGCAAAGCAGATGGACCACTTACTTAGAAGAAAATGACTCAGAGAGATCTTGAATTGAACCTTCCAAATTCATGTTCTTCAAACGTTTTAAACACTGTTCAACCTGAAAGGGAAGAGCAGCTCAAATTCATATGTATATTATACAGACAAGGCCGCTGATGTGACCAGGAGAACAAAGAGATGCAAAATTTCGAAGTACAGAAATACACTGAATACCACAGAATGCCTTTTTTTTAAGGGTAAAGAAACCTGCAGCCCAAAGCGTATTGCTTCCGGTTAAAATTTTGAAATTTATCCAGCCAAGTAAACTTCTCAAATCAGTTTATGACTAAGAATTTACTATATGTCAGGATGTGCTTAATGCTATAAAGGGGACCAAGGTAAGAATAAGATTATTCTCAAGATGATAATTTTTCTGAAGCAACATGATTTCTAATAGTGAAACTATTAAAACAAGATAGTAAATTGTTAAGTACTAAATTTCAACAGCCTGTAAGTGCCACAGACAGGAAGAAAGCAATGGAGGGACTGGGCTTTCTGAACATACAGGACCAGGTGAGCAAGGCTCAGGAAGGAACGAGTGTGGTGAGTAGGATTCATGAAGAGTTCAGGTTCCTTGGAATAGAAAGTGTATGAAGATAAAGACCAGAGAGAAGCCTGAGCTAAGGAAAGCTGAAGAGCAGGATCACAAAAGGTCTTGTTAGCTAAGCTCAGAGGTTTAGTCTTTATTCAGGAGGCAGTGGAGGACCAGTAATAACCAAAGCTGTGTTTCAGGATGATTAACCTGGCTTTGGTACACATGAATATGCCAGCATGGAGAAAAGACTGGAGGAGGAAAGATCAGTCAGGATTGCAAGACAACTAAAAGTTGACAAGGCCTGAAAAAAGAGATGGCAGCCGGAACTAAAAGAAGGGACTAGATGCAGAGAAAGTTTTGACTGATAGTTGACCAGATGGAAGAGCTACCTAAGGGAAGAAGCAGAGAAACAGAACACCAGATTGTTCTGACTGGATAATTATTCACAACTTGGAAGCCAGGAGGAGAAATCTGTAAATTCAATCTGAGGTGACAAGTTTGGTTTTGGAGTAAAAAGACTCAGAAGGAGATAAAAGCTGTCCCAGAGAAGAAACTTAAGAAAACACAATGATCCCAAATCTTTCTTTGATGAAAAAATCTTCATTGTTTTTGCCTTAAGTAATGGGAGTGGAAAATTAACCAGAGAACATGAATCTGTGAGGTAGAGGTTATGTCTGTCTTTTTCACCCCTGTTTACCCAGCACGAAGCATAGTGCCTGGCACATGAAGTTTCAAAAATATATGGAGAATTAATAAAATTCATGAATGAGTATATAAGGAACTCAGCTTAAGAGGCTCTACTCTGTGGCGTAGTCCCTGAGCTGGAGAGCCCAATTTTGTCTTAAACTCCAACCCTTAAACAAAACCACGTTACACCACAACTTATTAAATACTCATTTACTCTAATATATTTCCAGTTAGAATACATACTCCAGAATAAGTAAATCACAACTCTGTTTTTTTAATGGTTTTGGGATTTTGATTATGCTTAGGAAAACTGGTTCTTAATCCACCACTTTGTCTTGATCAAATCACTCAATCTTTAAACTAAGCAAAGGTACAGTCATTTATTATAGCTTACATATAATGAAGAAAACTTTTCATAAAAATTACCTACCTACTAGAAACAAGACTGGGAAAGAATCATAGTTCCTTTCTATAATAAGCTGTTCTTGAAATGCTTTCAGAAAAATAAAAAAATGAAAGTGTGCACATTAACTGTGGGCTGAAGACTTACAAATGACAATTTACCATGATTTCCATAAATAACAAATTATTAAGTGGCAGTGCAATTGCCATCTTCATCAAGTTGAGTCTTAAACACAGGGCACTTCCTCCTTACCTGTTTGAGGGCCAAATGGGGCTTGTGGCGGCCCATTCTGTTGTGATTGCTGTAAAGGACTGCACATAACACATCTGTTTCTGCATCTAAGATTTGGCTCTTCAGTGACAGTGTAACGAGACAGCATTCTTTAATTACAGCTGCAATGCAAAGGTCTAAAGCAGAGATGTTTAATAAGACAACGTGCATTTCTATATAAAGTATATTATAGAAAAAAATACACTGAAAAAAAGCAGCATCTCCTCACTTGTTTAAAGAAATGAAGAATAAATTAACATAATCAGCTTCACCTATAACAACATAATGATTCTACATATGTAAAAAGTTGGAAAATGATGACATGATATCAAGTCCAGGAAATCATTAAGAGAACATCTAAGATTACATCTGTTAAACTACAATGTAATGTATATTTTTACTTCCCATTTATCATGATTTTAATAATCTTTCATATGAATACTTTGCAGCCAACCATTTGGTGTACACTTAACACCTTAAGGACCTTGAAGGTGGGACACATGTTGTATACTTCTCTAAATCCCATTTTGCTCTGCACATAAGCATGACAGAATAGATAAATTCATACTCTTAAAAGACAAAGGTACTGTATTTGGGTACCACTTTAAGAATACACTCAAAAAGAGAAACCACTGTAACAACTGGAAATTATATAATGAACATCAGACTCAACACAGGGTGCTTAGCAAAACAAGGTATCAGCTTCCTAGTCTAAAAAGCTATGAAGTAGAAGATGGAATTGATGTGTTCTCTGTGGCTCTGAGGGTAGCACTAGCATCCTAAGGAGAACTAATACAAAGGCAGATTTTTGTGTAATGTGGCGAACTTTCTTATTGCCCCAACTATTTAAGGCCAGAAAGGGTTGCCTTAGGGGTGGGGAGAGAGTTGGTGAATTTCCACCCCTAATAGGAATCCTGTTAAGGAATTTTTGAATAGAGGAAGGGGAAAGATTAATGTGTAAACTGTGCAGGATGGATGTATGGGGAGGGAGATGCGATGATTAGATAGCTTACAAGTATTTAATATTAAAAATAATAGCTATTATTTGTTTATTTACCGTATCAGGAACTGTTCCAAATGCTTTACCTATAATATTAACTCTTTCATCAAAATAGCTTTACGAGGCAAGTATTATTTTTATCTTCATTTGAAAATGAACTGAGGACCTGAAAGCTTCAATAACGACACCTCTATCCCTCACCCTAGCTGCAGCAGAATAAGAGCCAGGATGCAAATCCAGGCCAAGCTCGTACTGCCCTACTGCCTAATAACTGCCTAATAATGGTAATGCCATCATACACTGATAGAACACTTTAGTTTAAGAGCACGCCCTCCTACATGACATCATCAGATCGTCCCCACAATCCGGTGATGGGTTGGGAAAACTAACCCCATTCTACATTTAAGGAATGGGGAACCCAGAAAGACTGCGGCGTAAGTGCAGAATGCGGTAAAAGTGACGGCCCGCAGTCCCTCAGAGGCAGAAGCTGGAAAAGACTGAGGAGTAACCACGGCTCTGGGGGGCCTGAGTTAACGAAGGGTTCCCAGGCAGCACTTTTCCTTCACGCCCTGTGGGCTCGGGGCTGGGTCTCGGGCCTTAGGCGCTCAGCCAGGCCCTGCGTTCGGCACGGTGGGCGAAGAGGACCGTGAAGCCCGGTGCCCTAAAAGCTTCCTTAGCAAACACCGGAGCCCAGGCCATGCTCGGCCGCGGCTCTTCCCAGCGTCCTGCGGGCTCCGGAAGTCCCGCCCCCGCGCACGTGCGCCGGCCCCGGCCCGGAAAGGCCTACCCCTGCTCGCCAGGCGCCTCACTCACCCAGCGCCGCGCTGGGGTCCTGTACTGTCACTTCGCTGCGGCTCCCTGCCTTGGGGATCCTCACGCGGTTCCACGGCTCCGGGCCCGGTAGCAGGGCAGCCATCTTGGAAGGCAGGGGAGGGGCTGGAGAAGGCGGAGCTAGGCGAGAGCAAGTGGAGCAACCCACGGAGGAGACGACGTCAGGGGCGGGAAGAAGGCAAGGGGCGGGAAGAGGGCAAGGGGTGGGGCGGGAAGAGGGCAAGGGGTGGGGCAGGGTGGGTCCTTCACGGAATCGTAGACCGAATACCGTAGACCTGAAGGACCCCGGTTGTCATCCAGCCCCTTGTTACCAGTGCCTGGCCGGGTATCAGAATCACTTGGGAGAAGGGGAGAGGGCAGGGAAGCCCCATCCCGGTACTAAATCAGAATCGCAGAATTAGGCGGGGAATCTGCATTGCTTCCCCACGAGATTCGGAGGCACAACCAATTTTGAAACTACTGCAAGGCATTTTACAGATGTGTAAAGTGAGGCCCACAGTTAACTTAGTGCATATAGCCCCATCTCCACCTCAGACATTAGGGGAAAAGGAAGAAATAAAATAAAGAGACCTATATAAAGTGTATATTTGTAACGCAGAAGTGTTTGAGTTAGGGAAGGCTCTACCTTGAGGAGCAGCAAAACCTCGATCACATCGCAGAAACTTGGAGGCTGTCTGACTCTCCATCAACCCTATCTTATATCAGTGTCCAGAACAAGACGACATTTATTCCAAACTTTGCTGATCTTCACCTCATTAATATCTTTCTAATAGTTCATTTATATTTAGCCACCCTGATGCCACCTTAAGACCCCCACTATAATGTGTTGAAACACTTTACATGCTGTGTGTCACTCTGTACATACTAATTTCTCTACCTGGACCATTTCTCTGAAACACAATCTCAGCTCTGGTGTTATCACCTAGGTAATTCTTCTTGAGCATCCTGTCCCCACTCCATAGCTTGATAGAGAGACCCCTTTAAGTACTACCATAAAGTGTCCTTTGTTGGCCTCTGTATCAGCTTCCTGTTGCTGCTATAACAGATTACTACAAACATCGTCACTTAAGACAGTTATTATATTACATTTCTGGAGGTCAGAAGTCCAAAATGGATTTCAATGGACTAAAGTTGGCAGGGCTGGATCCTTCTGGAGGCTGTAGTGGAGAATTCATTTTCTTCTTTTTTCCAGCTTCTAGAACTGCCACCTGCATTCCTTGCTCATGTCTCCATCTTCCATTTTCAAAGTCAGTAGCATAGCATCTTCCAATCTGTCTCCACCCTCTTTCTCTCTTACTCTTCTGCCTGCTTCTGTCTCGAAAGGACACTAGTGATTACGCTGAGCCCACCAACATAACCCAGGATAATCTCCTCATTTCAGAATCTTTAACTTAGTCACATCTACAAAATCTATTTTGCAGTGTAAGCTAAATTCACAGATTTGGGGGATTAGGATGTAGATATTGGTGAGGGGTGGGGGAAGCATTATTCAGCCTACCACAGACTCACAGAATTTATCTTGCTGTATTGTATTAGTTTGTATATATGTCTCTTTCTCCAGTGGTATGTGAGCTTACTGAAGGCAGAATTGGCTTTTACCCTAAAGACTGCTGGCTCCCAACCCTGGCTGGTCATAATTACCTGGATAGTTTTTTAAAATAGAAAATTTTCAGGCTCCATTTTGAAAATTCTTATTAGTCAGGCCTGAGTAGAGCTCTAATCCTTGTTTTGTAAACGCTCCTTGTGATGGTGGTCTGGATTGTAATTCCCTTGCTGCAGATGACAAAGGAGTCATTGAGTCTTAGGCTAGGCAGTTTTGGTCACCTTGCGTCAGAGGACGAGCACTCTGGAGAAGAGATTTGAAGGAGATGAGACTGGAGGTAGGGAGGTAAGGGGCTCTATTGCAAAAGCTGAGGCAAGAGATGACAAAGGCCTGAATTCAGACACAGGCACTGAAGGTGGACATTATGACTTATTTAGATGTCCAGTATTTAGGTATTTAAATGTCTAATATGACTTCCAGACTTTTGCCTTGAGTTTGAGATGTGGCATCCAAAACCAGAACAAATTTAGGTAGGTAGCAGGGATAATAAGATAACTTTTGGTATAATGAGTTTGAGATTGCCCATGGGCTGTTCACAGAATATGTCCAATTTGCCAGCTGAATAAATGGGACTGTAGCTCCAAGAGTAATTGCAAAGAGAGGAAGTGGAGATGATGAACATAATGTCTTTAGAAGCTTAAATGAGACAGGAAGATAGCATTTATGTGATAACAGAGATGTAGGATCAAGCTGGGTATTGTTTTGTTTTGTTCCAAATTTAAGGGTAGTGTATCAGGGTTCCATCAGTCAAATAGGACCAGTAGCAGATTATATATTGTATATCTATGCGTGTGTGTGTGTGTGTGTGTGTGTGTGTGTAAAGGACTTTTGAAAAGAAATCGGCTTACACAACTGTGGGGGTTAGACAGTCAAGTCTGAAATTCGTAGGGCAACCTATCAGGAAAGGTAGTCTGGAAACAGGCAGGAGCTGAAGTTGCAGTCTTCAGATGGAATTTCTTCTCCTTTTTGTCCTCAGGGAAACCACAGTTCTGTTCTTAAGGCCTTTTAAAGGGGTTGAATCAGTCTTCCCCAGATTACCCAGGATAATCTCCTTTACATAAAGTTGACTGACTGCAGCTGATAATCACATCTATAGAATACCATCACAACGACCCCTGGGCTAGTGTTTGATTGAATAACTGGGTACTCTAGCCTAGCTGTGTTGACACATAAAACTGACCGTCACACACAGGAAGTGATTTGATCACCCAAATAGGCTGAGGGAAATGGGGCCAAAAGAGTGAAAGAAACTGGACCTACTAAAGAGATCAAGGGGAGAGAATTGATGAAGGAAGATCTGTTATTCATTCAGAAAACTTTTTGAGCATCAGCTGTTTGCCAGACACCATACTAGGTTGCAGAGAGGACAAGCAGGGGTGGGACCAAGTGCTTAGGTAGAGAAGTTGCTTTCAAGATCAAAAAGCCTTTATTTTCTGAGCCCAGGCAGCAATAAAGGTAGCTTTAGATATAGACATGTTTGGGGTAGGGTAACAGAAAGATGAGGGAGCCCCAGAATGAAAGCTCCTATGTTGTCAGTGGAGAAGGATTTGAATCATTACCAAGAATGGAGGGCAGGAAGATGGGTTCTGGATGAGTAGTGGATATTTAAAATCAGAGCTTCCTTGAATTTAGGGGTGTGGAAGAGGCATGGACTGTTTTTAAGGAGAAAGTAAGGATTTAGGGCCATGCTTTTATAATTTCGAATTTGCAAAGAAAGATTACCACAGACACAAGTGACCATGAAATAGATAGAACCTTGTCCATCTCATTGACAATATAAGAAATACAGATAAAAATAATGTTGAGGTATTGTCAAATAGGGTAAAAAACATGATGGCCATGTTACTAGGGCCTTGGACAAAAATTTAGACACAGATTTATCCTTTGTTATTATAATCATGAAAGCAGAAAAAGATAATAGTCCCACAGTGAGTCAGTCGTTTTCTAATATTTTGGCAGTGGAATTATTTTTCCTTATAAAAATCTTAACATAGAAATCCAATATATAAAACAAAAATAGAATTGCAGCGGTTAAGGGTGCAAGGTAGGACTCAGGAACCTCCCATTAAGGCCCCCTGCCCAGGCTCCTGAAGTACCTCCCAACACCACTTCCCAGGAACAGTTTGGACTCCAGTGTTGTAAATAAGTAAATGTGTATTGATATGAGCAATTTTTTTTATCATACATTGTTTTTTAAAGCAGTTTAAGAATCTCTATGTACAGTGTGATTCCATGAAAAAAAAATGTACATCCATACATTGAGAACAAGATCTGGAAGATCTAAAGGAAGGTGTTAACAATGATTATCTTTTCAGCAGTAGGATGGATCTTTTTTTCTTCTTTGAGCTTATTTGTATTTTCTAGTTAAAGGAAAGCAGTATGTGTTGCTGTTGTAATGAGAAAAAGATTATTTTTAATGCTAAAATAGTGCTCATCAAACCTTACGATATGTGTGTGCAGGTGTGTGTGTGTGTTGTGTGCATATGCCAACATATTCAGCGATACATACTTTTTGGCCCATCCAGCTCTGGCCTCGGTTTCAATAGCATGCTTTGCTCCGTCGTGTTGGGGCTGGTATTCTGCAAAACCACGTGGTCGTTGCCAGCTGGTAGTTATACCAGTATGAACCACTAGAGGGAGATTGGAAGGCCGGAGGAGAGAAGGGACCTCTCCTTCGTTTGTTTTCTTATTCCTGACAATGTTACCCGACAACAGCTGTTCATCCCAGCTGTTCATCCCAGGTAATGGCAGCTGCTTCTAGTCCCTCCCTCACTTTTACACACTGGCAGAGCTAACTGACCCCTCAGAGGTATTGGCAGCACCTGGATGATGTTCTCTTGTCAAAGATCTGGGTTCCAATTCTGTAGACTCCTTCCTCCAAAAGTCTAAATTTGGGTGATCCCAAACTCTTCTCCTTCTCTCCCCAGCTCCAGGGGGTTGTAACTGCTTTCGGCAGTTATCTCTGTGTTACTTCTGTGTTGCATGTGTGCTTTTCAGTTCTTAAACATCTGTTTAACGCATTCAGTGTATTAAATTCTCTCTGGTGAAATACCTAGTATGATTCTGTTTTTACTAATATGATTCTTGGGATGAGAAGTGGTCCTAAGAAACAGCCCCTCAAAATGGGATTCTGAGGTTCGTTTGACATGTCCTTAGCTTTGAACACAGTAGTGATCTCTTTACCAAGGGGAAATGGAAGCAGTTCCATTATACGCTGTGACAGTATGTTTAATCACCTACAGCTGATTGTGATGAAATGCCTTCTGAAGCCCTAAGGGAACCAAATGACCATTATGGTAGCAATGATGCTTATACAAAAAATGACAAACTCAGATCATTAACTCTTAGCTCAAGTCACAGAGAATAGGAGCACTTCTATAGTGGCTCTTAAAGAATCATTTATTTCTTACAGCTGCAAGGCTGACCTTGACCCAAAATTTAATTTTGTGGGTTGCAGAATGTCAACCTAAGTTGAATTCATAGACTTAAAAATCTTGTATGTGAAAGTTAGAGCGTTGGTTGGTAAGAAGGACTCTGAGACTTGGAATAGGAGCCATCTAGTTTGATTTGGGAAGAGCTGAGACTCTTCAGAGCAACTTACCTTTCTGTGTCTGAGGAGATTTGTATAAAGACCCTATAATAACATTAAGACCCACTGCAACTACTTCTTATCATCTCTGAGCTAACTCAAGTCAGATCTCAGTTTGCTCCAAGGGGACAAGTGCAAGGTCTGATGTGAAAGGAGATAATAGCAAAGTAATAGCAAAATGTTGTGAATTTTAGTTGGTAGAAACTGAAATAATAGTGGATTTTAAGGTTATTAGAATAAAGAAAATGGAATATAAGACACTGGATCAGACCAAATGTATTGATATGGGTCATCATATCAGTTACTAAAGATTCTTACAGTTAGAAGTGTGTCTAATGATTTTCTTGGCTACTTGAACTCAACTATAGCCTATACACAGTGAAGGTAAAATGCCAGATTTTTCCTGGCATAATGTAGAAGGAGGAAACCAAACGCTCAGAGAGATTGGAATGATGGAGTGTATATATAATCTGCGACCTGCACACCCATCCACCCGTAACTATGTCCTCTGAGAGGTCACTTCCTCTACTGAAGCACTGAGAAAGGCATTAGTGTGGAGCTACCAGTATCCTCACAAAGTTCTGTGATGACTGTCTTCTGTAGGCTATGGTGATGGTGGAAGATACCGCCATTGATATTAGCTCCCTGATTACAGTGAACGTGACGAGACCCGCAGAATGACAAAGGTCAAGAGACAACGAACAACTACAGAGACAAGGTTAGTGCATTTACTGTCATGGGCAGTAGAGACAAAATGTTAACCAAATTGTTTTGACTAGCAGGAATCTTTAGTGGTAGCTAATTGATCACAGTATCTGTAGGAATTGAATAGACTGCAGCCTATTAAAATATTGTTTCATCAATATAGCAGGGGCCAGAAAACTAACTTGAGCACCAAAATGGAGAGACATGACTTCTTACTCAGTTTCCAGACTTAAACAAGTTCAACAACATAGAATCCCTTGATGAGCAAGGAAGCTGATACTAAGATACTCATCACTGTCATTTACAGTAACAGAACTTTAGAAACATATAAATAACCATGTGTCAATTATCGATTGTTGGTTAGCAGCCAACGTATTAATGACTTAATATGGAGTCATGAGGGTGAACTGAGATGACTAAGTCTCTCTTTTTTTATGGCATTAGCTGAGCTCACACATGTGTCTGGGGCCTTGATTCCCCTCTGTGTGGTTTCTCTCTCCATGTGTCATCTCATCCTTTAGGACCTATCTCCCCATATAGACTCTCTGTCCAGCGATAACGTGGACTTGTTAACGTGGCAGCTGTATCCACCCTGAGCAAAAGCAGATGCTACAAGGCCTCTTAGAGTCTGTGCTCAGAAGTACCCAAGTGTCACTTACATCACATTCTGTTGGTCAAAACAAGTCATAAGGGCAGCACAGATTCAAGGAATGGGGAAATGGACACCAGCTCTTGTTGGAAAAAGCAATAAAGGCCTATCACAAAGAGGTGTGAACACAGAGAGACCTGATTCAGTCATTGGGGCCATTTTCAACAACCTACTATGGTTTAATAAGAAATGTTTCTTTTAAAAAATGAAGGTATAACCATACAATTAAAAACAGAGTAGGCGAAATTGCTGTAACAAACAGAGCCCAAAATAAATAATGATTCGAACACAATAGATGTTTCTTTTCACTCACATTGTGTTCAATACATGATTATTCAAAATGTCAGGCTCCTTCCATCCTTTGACTTTGAATTCCCCAAGGGCCTTGGCGTCATCTGCATTTAGCTCTAAGAAGAGATCACATAAAGGAGTCACACCTGCTTAAAAGCCCTGACCCAGGAATAACATACACCCCATTCATTCGTATCTTTTGGCTACACCTAACCACAAGGGAGGCCTGGAAATGTATCCAGCTGCATCATTTTTTAAAGATAGGTAATGGCACATGAAATGTTCACATTATATTAAATGAATAAAAGAGATTATAAAACTTTATATACAGTATGACTCCAAGTTGGGGAAGGAGCAAAGAGATGTATGTCTGGAGTGAAGATGATGCCAAGATATTAATGATTTTATTTCTGGTTCATGAGAGTACAAAGTTTTATTTTCTATTCTTTTCATTTTCAGAATTGTGTTCAGTGAACACAAATTACCTCCATAGTATGATAATGTTTTTAAATGTTTAAATACCTAAATTATAAATGCAAAGCACTCTTTTAGCATCATTGCTGACAATCAATCTATCTCAACTCCTAGAAAGCTCTAAGACTGTAAGGGAAAAAAATGCCCATTGGTTGTTATGGGCATTATTGGGTTGATAGGATTATTTTTGCCAGCCTAGTTTCTGAGGTATTGAGGGCCCAGCGTACAGTGTTAATACAGATCATTCCTAATTTAGAAAAGTCACTTCTAAGTTCATTATTTGAAACTGAGTGCATTCTCCCATAACACGAACATAAAGGATGATAATTAGGCTCCAGAGCCAGCCCACCAAAGCCACTTTCCTCCCAGTCCTTAGTTCTCTAGAGGACAAGTGTGGATCCCAGAATTGTTACAGAAGAGTGCTTTCCACAATCAAGATTAAGTCAGCAGGAGCACATCTTCCCTCAACTTGAGTCACCCTCACCCACAAGGAGCCCTGGCAGCAAGAGAGGGAGCTTCTACTCTGCTGTATCCCCAGAACCAGTTTCTCTACTAGGTGGAAGGTGAGAGCTGGGATCTCTCAGCAGTGAGCCCTGAGCACTGAGCACCGGGATGGGAGGGCAGTGAGAAGGTGAAGGGGAAAGTAGGGTTCTAGGCCTGGAGCAGGGGTTCCCATATGGCATGATCCCATGAGACCCAAGATTCTCAGGGAGATGTAGTGTGGCATGTCAGATTACAGTACTGGGGAGAATGCTCAGGACTCTTAGGAAGGGGAAGAGATGTTTCCCCATTCACTTTCCCTTTCACAGAAGTAGTGGTCTTCAGTGCTTCAGTTCCCCTCCATCCCAGGTCCTCTGTCAGTCCGGTTACTTCATTGTCCTCATCTCTGGTAACCTTCCCATCCATTTCACTTCAGTCCTGTGCTCTCAACTCATATCCCAAATCCTGTCGCCCTCCAGAATTATTCCATCTCTGAAATCATAAATTCAGACAGTTGCCTTTCTGATGATAGTATTCTTTCTTTCCAACTTTCTTACTCAAGTTACTCCTTATAAATCTGATCTTAAACCTCACCAAATCACCCATCCTTAACCTCCTACCCTTCCCATCAGAACCCTTCCACCCTCACCCTTTCATGTGTGCAGCTAAGATTCTCCCAGTCCATTGCTTGCCAGTGTTCTCAATCCCCTCTCCTCATCATACTCCCATCACATTTGCCTGGCAAATGTCCAATGCTTTATTAATTCTACTCTTTGAATTTTCTACGATTACAGAAAAAAAAAAACCACAACAGAAGTCCTCAGACAGGAACTCTCTCAACTTCCTAACCGCCAAGTCTACAAACTTCCTTGTCCCTCCACCCATCCTGTCTTCCATTCCTCCAGTTACAGTGGATGAGGTGGTCCACCCCTCACCAAAGGTGAACCCCTTAATTGGCTGTCTCCTTCCACTGAAAGCTTTTTCAGGAAAAGGATCACATGTGCTTGTTAACTGCTGCCTTCCAGTACCTAGCAGAGTATCTGGCATATAACAAGTGCACAGTATTTATCAAATAAATAGCATTGGTGATTTAAGGAAAAGAAAAGGACAGAGAGAAGGAATAAAATGGTCATTCTTCCTCTCGTTTGACTGTTTTTGGTCAGGAGAGAGAAGAACATTTTGAGGAGGATAGCAGAAATCTTCTCACACGTGAAAGACAGAGGTTCGTCAAGAATTGACAGTATCTGAACTGTTACTAATTCTTATCTTTCAAAAGTCACCTGAACGAATGAAAGTCATTTCCATTATTAGCCGTATATAATTTATTTTCCTAAGAAAATTTCTTCCTTTATAAATTTCCAAAGAAATTTCTTCAGAAGAAATTTCTGCCATGTGGAATAATTTTATGTCCAAATCTTACTGATCCTTTAATTCCTAGTTTAGATGATGCTCATTTCACCTGCCCCAAAAGCTGGAACCAGTCTCGTCCATCTCTTAGCTCCCATCTCACTTTCTCTCTGCCTCTCTTACAATACTGACCACGGTCTGCCTTGTTCTTTTTTTTTTTTTTTTTAACATTTTTTATTGATTTATAATCATTTTACAATGTTGTGTCAAGTTCCAGTGTTCAGCACAATTTTTCAGTTATACATGAACATATATATATTCATTGTCACATTTTTTTCTCTGTGAGCTACCATAAGAGCTTGTGTATATTTCCCTGTGCTATACAGTATAATCTTGTTTATCTATTCTACAATTTTGAAATCCCGTCTATCCCTTCCCACCCTCCGCCCCCTTGGCAACCACAAGTTTGTATTCTATGTCTATGGGTCTATTTCTGTTTTGTATTTATGCTTTGTTTTTTTGTTTCTGTTTTTGTTTTTTAGATCCCACATATGAGCGATCTCATATGGTATTTTTCTTTCTCTTTCTGGCTTACTTCACTTAGAAAGACATTCTCCAGGAGCATCCATGTTGCTGCAAATGGTGTTATGTTGTCTGTTTTTATGGCTGAGTAGTATTCCATTGTATAAATATACCACATCTTCTTTATCCAGTCATCCGTTGATGACATTTAGGCTGTTTCCATGTCTTGGCTATTGTAAATAGTGCTGCTATGAACATTGGGGTGCAGGTGTCATCCTGAAGTAGGGTTCCTTCTGGATATAAGCCCAGGAACAGGATTCCTGGGTCATGTGGTAAGTCTATTCCTAGTCTTCTGAGGAATCTCCACACTGTTTTCCATAGTGGCTGCACCAAACTGCACTCCCACCAGCAGTGTAGGTGGGTTCCCCTTTCTCCACACCCTCTCCAGCATTAATCATTTGTGGACTTTTGAATGATGGCCATTCTGACTGGTGTGAGGTGATACCTCATTGTAGTTTTGATTTGCATTTCTCTGATAATTAGTGATATTGAGCATTTTTTCATGTGCTTATTGATCATTTGTATGTCTTCCTTGGAGAATTGCTTGCTTAGGTCTTTTGCCCATCTTTGGATTGGGTTGTTTGGTTGTTTCTTATTAAGTCATATGAGCTGCTTATATATATGCTGGAGATTAAGCCTTTGTCAGTTTCATTTGCAAAAATTTTCTCCCATTCCATAGGTTGTCTTTTTGTTTTACTTATGGTTTCCTTTGCTGTGCAGAAGCTTGTAAGTTTCATTATGCCTTGTTCTTGAGACATTTGTACTGAGTTCTATAAGCACCTCCATGCAGGGAGTGTATCCCCTCCTTCCTGCTGCCATGAGGGTGCTCAGTAAATATTGTTGAATAAATACTGAATGAATTAAGTAATGAATAAAAAAGCCTTTCAATAAGAACCAAGTATTAGCCTGGCATTAAAAATGTCTTAATTCAAGAAACACAATAGCTCTAGAAGTCACTGGAACACATTTGAAAGGCCAATCATACATATGCATAACGTGTTAATAACCCATATGCTAGTCTCCAAAAATTTTCCTTGATTCTAAAAAGCATCCTGTCATAGATTTTAAATGAAAAAGAATGCTTCTCCCTGACTATACTTTCTGAAAATTCTGGCATTTTTAGGGCTATTAAAATTATATATTTTTTCTTTCAAAATGTAATTTGCATGCAAAAGTCTTAAGGAGTCAGCCTCTCATTTGCATTGAGGAACTTTCAGAAGATTTAAGACCAACATGTTTCATTTGAATTCCTGACGTTTGGATTCTGATCTGAATGTATGGGGTACAAATCTCAGTTTAAGATCTGGAGTATATAAGAATTATAATTTTCCTGGGTCAAAGGCTGATTTTCACTTTTTGGGAATGTGTAAGGATAACATCCCTTTCAAAAATCTTATAGTTATCTAAACATACAGGAAATAATGATTGAAGAAAGGGAAGAGTTTAGAGAAAAAAATGAGTAATGAATTTGCAACAAACAGAAATATAAAGGGGGTGGAATGAAAACTCCCATTACTGAGAAATCAGACTCTTATACAGTGACCTTTCAAACTACATTCAGTATTTATTTTTGTGGTACTGCTTCTAGACCCCAGGCTCAACAGTGTGTAAAGTGGGTCAAATTTCTCTAGGTTCCAGCTTGCTCAAAAAAATACATATATGTAATATATATACATATGATAACGTTTAGCTTTGCAGTAGAGTATAACCTAATAGCTGTAAGTGTAATTGTTCCCCACGGACATTTGCATAGACACCTTAACATTTGCTTGGGGAATCAGTCCTCAGCTATGGCTTGTTCAGTACCCGGCTTTCCACCAGAGGGCAGCAAGAGGCTGTACCCAGCTTGCTCTCTAACTGCTCCTTCTGGCTTCAGTTAGAAGCCAAGCAGAAGAACCTAATCAACATTCCAGCCCGCCAGTGGGATCCCAGCTTCACAACCTCAGACAGAGTGGAGACAAACTGACTTACCCCGGGTAGAGGAGATTCAAATAATCAAAGAAACATCTCCTAGGCAAAGTAGATGCACATGACTTCAAGGCTCTGTCCCTGCCCTGGCAGCAGGTCACGGGACCTGAGGGCCTAGCTTGGCTGGGAGTGGCAGAGTATAAGTTTACTTGCAGGGAGCAGAGGAGTCACCTGATCCTGGTAATGGCAAGACTTAAAAAAAGTTGATAATCAGATAATTGGATGTATTTTTCCTACATTAAAGACTCAATGCCCAAGAACTGGCCTTGAAGAAAATGAAATCATTATTCCTACTCTGACAGCCTTGAGGCAAAATTTCCAAGTCAAATTTATAAGGTGTATAGGGATTTGGTTGCTTGTTTTGCTTTCTTCTCTCTTGCCAGTTACCTCCTGAGAGCTGGGCCTGGATCAGTAAAGTCCCTCTGCTCTGGCTGCCAGCAAGTCTGTGCCTGATTTGGCGCATTACTGAAAAGGTACCAGGGCCTCTAGTGGAACATAACACCCAGTACTGAGCCAAGGGACGGAGCCAAGCCACATTTCAATGTCTGCTGCTAAACCCAGCTCCGAGCAGGGGCCTTCTTTTCTGCCCAAAAAGTTGTTACTGGAATCTTTCAAGCATTTGCTTTTACGACTAAACTGGTCAAGAAAATGTTTTTTTAAAAATTAGGATTCACTCAGAAAGGACATAGTCTCTCTACACCCAAAATTTCCAAGAGACGCAGCATCTGGGCACCCAGATACTCTCACAAAAATGCACATACACACATGCATACTTGCCAAGAAACAAACAGTTCTCAGGAGAATTGTGCTCCTAAAAGCTTTCTCTTTTCCACCAGTATTTATTGCTGTTTATTCTTATAATATCTACTATGGGAGATGCTGGAATAGCACAAATTTTGCCCCAGAAATATATAAGAAAACATAATCAGGGCAGATGTATTCAGATAGTGACAAGGTTCTCAAGTATGATAAAGCCAGTACATGGAGGCAGATCTCACTGAGTCAACTGGAGGATGAAGGTTAAGGATATTACAATTGGCATTGAGAATCTCCCCCCATGAGCATGTCGGCATCCCGAGAACAGAAATGTGCAGTTTCTTGTTCTAACGAGAAGCAGTTTAGTCCCTCGTTCGTCCTAAATGCCTGGAACAGTTCAGATGCTCAGTTTTTGTCAAATAAAGAAAACACTTAAGAAAGTTATCATGTCAGAGACCAGTATCTCTTAGGAAGTCCATTTCAGACAATCCTTTTCCCCCTCCAGCATGAAAGCAGGTCATGGTTTCTTTAGTCAAACCTCAGCTGGTATAGTTGCCTTGGGTGAACTAGGGTGTTGTGTGTGTCTTTCACCCCGTCCGATCCAAAGAGGCAGGCTGCCCTCCGCCCCCCGGGACACCTGTGGGCATAGATGCTGACTGAATGAGTTAAGATTCCCACTTCACACTCTCTCTGGGATAGTGCTGCCTAATTTAGCAAATAAACATAGAGGGCGTGCAGTTAAATTTGAATTTCAGACAAATGAATTTAGCATAGGACAAACTTATACTAAAAAAGCAACTCATTATCTAAAATTCAAAATTAACCAGGAGTCCTATATTTTATCTGGCAACCTTAATCTGCAGCACAGATTTCCTGAGCAAAATGGTAGGAGAATTGTCTGACTTTGAAATTGTGACCTTTCTCTCTGGTCCCACAGGTTGTATCTTTATAACTTCATTGTATGAATGACACAGTAGGATGACGATGACAGTGGACTCCATTTAATTCCTTTAGGTGTGCCATGGAAAATTCCAGTAGTTGGAAATGTTCCCTGAACTCAAAAAGTGTTCAAAACCATAGTCTTTGGTGATCAATCTTTTTTGATCTGGATGAAGTGTCTGCCCCTATAACCTTTGCTGTTCCCTATACTTTGGGAAATAGTTTCTGGGTACATATCTTTGTTTAGAAGGTTGAAATCAGGCTTAGGAGGTACTGTGTTTTCCAAGTAATTTCCAGCCAATTGTCAGCCTCCTGATCATGAAGTGGTTGTAACACTCTATTCTGGGAGTGGGGCAGGAATTCATAGTGCAAGAGAGCAAGGGTTGGGGGGCAGTACTGAATTCAGTAGTGATAACATGAACTCAGTTTTTCCAACATGAATATGGCTTAGAAAAAGTCATCCCCAGACTTCTGTTCACAAACATCATATATTAGTCCTGGACCAGAGCCAGTGTTTCCTGAGAACACATATCTAGCTGTAAACTACACAAGTCACCAGTGCCTGGTGACTGTCTCAGAGGGTCCTGGTCCCTCTTTCCCCAGAGCTCAGCCCTTGTACCTCATGGGTCAGCTCAGCCAGAAGGCTCAGTGGGTGACCCTGGATGCCTTGGGTGGAGGTGGGGTGGGGGTGGGGGAGTGGCAGGGGGCAGAGGAATTTATCTGGTAACCAAGGAAAGAATACAAATGGACTCTTTTTCTATTAGAAAAATCTTTGTTCAGGTAACCTCAAAGTTAATTATAGAATTCTGTAAAGAAGATTTTCCTTTGTTACTTGTAAGCATTATCGCTTTTTATTGAGCTATACTATAAATGGGTACCATTGAATAAAAGGAGACCAATTAAATGAATAAAAATAAAACTCTTACAGTCCTAGAAACCTCCATTATATCATATGGCATTTAAGACCTTTCACAAATTAACACCAGTCTATCTTTTCTACCTCATTTCCTACCCCTTCTTTCTGGACCGTCATACTCTCCCCCAGGGTTTCTGAATCTCAGCGCTGTTGGCATTTTGAATGGGATAATTCTTTGTTGTAAGGAACTGTCCTGTGCATTATAGGGTATTTGCAACACCTCTGGCTTCTACCCACTAGAGACCAGTAGCAGCCCCCCCCAATCCCCACCCAGCTGTCACACTTGTAACCAGCAGAAAATACCTGGAGACGTTGCCACATTCCCCTGGGGAACAAGATCATCGCCCCTGAGAACCACCGGGGATACCTCCCCTCCCCACCCGGCAGTGAGAACCACTTCGCACTCTCTCTGGGATATGTGTCTAAGCCATGAGACAACCTATGAACACGTTTTACACACCCTTCCCCACCACACACACACTTTTCTTCCTGTTCCCTTTACTTGAAACACCCTACTTTCCCCCTTTCCATGGACAAGCTCTACTTATTCTTGAAAACCTAAATCAAATGCTACCTATCTATATAGTTTTTCTCACAACCCATGCCGAAATAATTTCCTTCCTCTCGCCTGGGTGCCAGAGGCCCTACGCCCACCTGCATTAGTAGCACTAATGGTGTTTACACACCAAGATGCAGTCGTCCCCTCCTCTCAAGAGAGTGAGTTCCTCAAGAGCAAGTTCCGTGTATCCACACTACCCAGCATGGTCTGTTTTGTGTGTGTGTGTGCGCGCGTGTGCATGCGTGCATCCCAACAAGTATACACAGCACTCGGATAAATGTTTGTGTTGAAACATAAGTCAAAGTCTTAAGTTCCACCGTTCACTCTGTATTTCCTAAAGGAATACACGGATGTTCATACTTACCAAGTAGATTAAATTAGATGACCCCACTGGACTAATGTGCTTCAGCAAATCTGGATTACTCACCATTTTCCAAGCATGTATGGTAATTTCGCATCTTTATACCATGGTTGAAATTGTTTTCTTTTTCTTCTAATTGAAAGTATAGTTGATTTACAGTGTTGTGTTAGTTTCTGGTGTACAGTATAGTGATTTATTTTTCTGTGGATAGCTGAGATTCTGTGGGTAGAGGAGCCAAAAGCCAGACTGCTGGAAGGTAAGGAGTGAAGGAGCAGGAGGTCCCTCCACCCTCCTCTGTGCCTTAGTTCCATGATTCCTCACTCCTCCCCCTTTCCTTCCTTCCTCTCAGAGGATGAGCTCTTGTCTCCTTCCAGAGCCAGCCCTTCCTCAGAGACTCCAACCCCATCCCGCCTCATCTAAGATGTTACTTCTGACATCCCCTCTGCACTTTCTCATCCACTCGAGTGATAGGGGGAACCCTGTGCCCAGGCCTGTCCATCTTCTGAGGCTGGAGTGACATGAGGACAGTTGGGAGACAGATGTGTCAGGGAAAGGACTAGAGACAGGTGAAAGGTGACAGAGCAGCAGTGAGGCCCCAGGATTCCTTTCAGATGGACATATCTTCTCATGGAAAACTCCTACTTACCCTCAAGACCAGCTCAAATGCTTCCTTCTCTGACTCACCCAGATGGAAACCAAACTCATGGGAGTCATCCTTCCCACCCCCAACCCTGCAATCTTTATAAAACTATTTACCTCATTGTATTCACGTTTCACTCATTTGTCACTGCCATCAGTTCTTAATTACCTCTGCAGTTCCCCGCTCTACCACCTGAGCTATCGAAGGTGCTGCCATCAGTTCTTACGCTTCTCAAAGGTCATAGTTCGTCTCTGTATACCCAGTGTCTGCCAGCATGGCCAGCACACAGAGTGCTCAAAAAACAATGAGTGAATGAATGAAGGGGTGAATATATGAATGATGTTTCCTCCCCCGGCGGAAGCTGACTTCTGCTTACAGCTGATTAACTAGAGCGGAGAGAGCCCCCGGGAGAGAGATTAGGGGAAAGCTGCACGTGTGGATGCATGTGACGTAAAAGCAAACGAGAACAAGAATAGCCGTGACCGGTGTGAAACTCGGAGGGTTTTCTCCAAAGCCATGTGCAGTCCTGAGTAGTAGAGGAAATGAGTGGGAGGATGGGGAACTGAGTGAAAAAAGTAACAGGCCCAGGAGATAATTTACAGTTGGGAATGGAATGACTTCCTAACTCATAGAGTGTGTGGTCCAGCGAGCAGAGCACCACAGATGCAGTTACTGGGAAGAAAAAAAAAAAAAAAAAAAAAACCACTCGTGACTTTTTTTGGCAAAAAGAAAGTCTGTTTTGAATCTGACTTTCTCTCTAGCAGCACGTAAGCTTGCCTTAAAAAGCAGCGGCTCCATGAAACCTTCTTCCAGATGAAATTCAATGTAATGTGAATAACGGTACCTTACGTAACGGTACCTTGGTGATGCTGTTTACTGAGTCCCACCATGTGCTCAGCATGTTGTCTTTATAACTCACAATCTTCCTGCCAGGTGGGTGTGATTTGTCTGTTTTACATGCAAGGAGACTGAGGCAAGGAGCAATTCGGTGAGGAACCCAAGATGACTCACTGGTACACAGGGCCAAGTTATATTAAGCAGATGCTCCACCAGATGTAATCATAAGAGGGTAGTGAGGGGGACTGCCAGGGAATCAAGGCCGGCTTCATGGGTGCACTATTGGGTAAGGTGCACAGGGCCCCGTGCTTAGAAGGGCCCTGGGCTTGTCTTCGTGCTCTATTGTTGCTTTCTTGAAATTCTTAGTAATTTTTAAGCAAAAGGACCTGCATTTTCCTTTTGCACTGGGCCCTGCAAATTTTGGAGACAGTCCTGCATAGAATGTTAAGGCTAGTAGGGCTTTGAGAGGCCATCTGTTCCACCCTCACCCATTTTTGTGATGAGGAAACCAAGTCACAGAGAGGCGGACTGGCCTGCCTTTGGTCACACAGCTGATTGGTGGCAGAACAGCAGCAGAACCCAGGTGTCCCCTGTTCTTCCTCCTTTACCACACCGAACCCTTGAGAGCCTTTAAAGTTAGGGAAGGGAGGTTTTTCCCCTTCCATCCAGGAGCTTATCTGTAGCCAAAGTATCATTTGTGGCTGAGCTGGGTCAACTCATTTCACTCCTGGGCAAGTGGCCCCGGGTTTTTCATAAAACCAAAGGTACAGAAACCTGGATGTGATCCCGACAAAAACCACAATGTCTACACTGTGGTAAAGAAACGTTTAGCTGAGTCTCTCACCTCACACCCCTCTCCCCTGCCCCAGCCTCCCTAACATGCATTTCTTCTGCAGAGAGAGGCTGGCTCGACCAGGGTCAGGCTGGGGTCACAGCCAGGGCAGCCGAGGGGGAGGCCAGGCTCAAGGACAAGGCTGGAGCTCCTACCAAAGCCGGCCCCCAAGAAAAGGAAGCCTTTTGGCACCGCCAGTCTCTGTCCAGGGCCCAAAGCATAGATGTTCTGCTTCCCCTGAATTGGTCGCACATTAAGCCCCATTAGCAGGACCTGTCAGAACCACCCCCAGGTCAAGACAGAAGTGACCCAGCATTTGTACGGGTTTGTGCTCCTCTTTTCCGTGCCCACGGACTTGGAAGTTACAATAAGGAAGACACAGCGTTCTAATTTTCAGCCGCAAAAGACGTGTGTTTGCCTCAGACACACCAGAGCATGTGGCTCTGCTCAGGGAAGAGCTGGTGCTGAGAAGCATTTGCTTGTTCTAAGGGTCACGTGTGTCCCCCGCAGCGTGGAGGGGAAGAGGTACAGCCCATCCAGGTCGCCCAGGAAACCTGGTTTATGTTCTAAAAGAGCTTCTCGAGATTTCCTGGTGTTGTGCAAAAGCTTTGCCTGTAGGCACCGTATGAACAGTTTCCATTTTCAGTCAGAACGAATGCAGTACATCCCAACACTGGCACCAATCAGAGAATTATTGTCCTTATGTCGCATACATTGTTACCTAATAAAGGAGCACCACGAGGGCAGGGAATCTTACCTCCTGTTCACTGATGTGTCCAAGTACCTGAATGGGGGCTGGAACTAGCAAGTGCTCATTGACTATGAGCTGCAGGAATGAACACTCCTTGTGGCTTTGAGTGATCATTGGGGTATTGGCATAAATGAATGACTAGTGTCGTATCATAGATTTTCATTCTAACATGACAACCAAAGAGGGGTATTTCAGGGACTCTGAGGAGGTAGAATGTGGGTCCATGATGTCTTGTGTACTTTAGATCCAAATGACAACAAGTAAAGATGGGGAAGTTACCGTTTCATTTTTTGATTATTTCCCTAAGGGCTCTATGTATTAAGGCTAATTTTAGTAACTAAGACACATACATATCTATCTATATACGTGTATGTATTTATAAAGTATGTAATACATTTGTAGAGAATTATATATACTTTTTATTTACTTATACGTCTATATATATGTGTGCAAATACATATGTGTGTGTATACATACACATATATACGGGGGGAGGGGGGCTTTTTTCCTGACATCACGACCCATGACTCCTAAGTACTTTATGTCTACTTTCACAAAACAAGAACACTCTTCTTTCCAATCTAGAAAATCAACACCAACACAACACCAACCTCCACTCCACCAACCCCACTCAGATTTCTCCAATTATTGCAACGTCTCTTTTCCCTTGTTCCTCTCCGGGAACGCCCCTTATCTCAGTCTTCTGCTTCAGTCTGGAGCATTTCCTCCTTCCCTCCCTGCCTCTCTGTCCTCGACAGTCTTAAAGAGTGCAGACTTTTCATTTACTGGGATGACCCACAGCTTGGATCACTCAGGTGCTTACTCAGACTCAAGCCTCGCATTCTCGGCAGAAAAATTGGAGGCATGAAGCTGCACCACGTTAGGCGGCTATGCTGTCCAGTCTGCCCCACTGCTGCAGTATGAGCCCTGATCACCCGGCCAGATTTGTGTCTGCCAAGTTCTCCACTTTCCTTTGACCCAGCTCAGCCACAAATGATATTTTGGCTAGAGAAGCCACCATCTTTCCTTTGTACTTAATTTGTATTTTATGGGGAGATATTCTAATGTTAAACCAATATCCTATTCCTCAAACCTTCACATTTTACAGTTGGAATTCTACTGTAAGGAAGAACTTCTCATTCATTTGTTTAGTTATACATTCATTTATTTGTATCTCAAGTGAACTTACAGACTCTTATTTTATTTATTGAGTTTTAGTCCAGTATTTTATTATTTATTTTGATACCATAGTTGTCCTAGGTTTGGCCAGTGGGAGTGCCTTCAAGCTGACTTGTATGTCCTGTTGACATGTCCCCATCATTCTGTGGGCGTTTTTTTACTTTCTGTCATGACAAGATGATTCAGGCTCCATAGTGATTCATTTTGTTTGTTTGTTTGCTTGCAGATTATATGCTGTTATAGGCTATTACAAGATATTGAATATAATTCCCTGTGCTGTAGAGTGAATCTTTGTTGCTTATCTATTTTATGTATGGTCGTTTGTATCTGTTAATTCCATAGTCTGAACTTGTTCCTCCCCACCTCCCTCTCTTCTTTGGTAACTGTACGTTTTCTCTGTCTGTGAGGCTATTTCTGTTTTGTATATAGATTCATTTGTATTATTTTTTGGATTCTATATATAAGTTACATTATATAATATTTGTTTTCTCTGTCTGACTTACTTGACTTAGTATGATATTCTCTTGGTCAATCTATATTGCTGCAAATAGCAATATTTCATTCTTTTTTATGGCCGAGCAATATTCCATTGTGTATATACACACCACATCTTAAGCTAATTGTCTGTTGATGGACACTTCACACTTAGGTTGCTTCTGTGTCTTGGTTATTGTAAGTAGTGCTGCTGTGAACATTGAGGGGTGTGTATCTTTTCAAATTAGAGGGTTTTTTTCCCCAGATATATACCCAGGAGTAGAATTGCTGGATCATATGGTAGTTCTATTTTTAGCTTTTTAAGGAATGTCCACTCTGTTTTCCATAGTGGATGCACCAATTTACATTCCCACCAACAGTGTAGGAGGGTTCCCTTTTCTCCACACCCTCTCTAGCATTTGTTATTTGTAGCCTTTTTGATGATGGCCATTCTGACCGGTATGAGGTGATACCTCATAGTGGTTTTCATTTGCAATGAAATGAATAATTTTTCTAATAATTAGTAATGTTGAGCATCTTTTCATGTGCCTCCTAGCCCTCTATCTAGGGAAAATGTCTATCTAGGTCTTCTTCCTATTTTTTGATTGGGTTGTTTGTTTTCTTGATATTGAGTTGTATGTGCTGTTTGTATATTTCTTTGGTACAAGGTCTGGTTTTGATTTGGACACCAGCCATGTCTTCTTTCCTCAGTATGTGCTGATCGTTACCACTTGATAGGGGATGTGCTTAGTGTTGAGGAATCTAACACCTGTGCAGGGTGTGAGGTGGGACTTACTCTCTGCTCTGTGACTGTTGTCATCCTGTCAGGGGTGGGGTCTGCTCCCCAGTTGTTGGAGTAGAAGCCCTGAGGGTTGAGCCCAGTCAGGCTCCATTCCCCTTCAGCCCCTTAGGGGAGTGATTGCTGAAGCAAGTGAGGCCCGTGTGCACCACCTGTGTAGGCATCTACAGCTCTGCTCAGATGCAGCCCAAGGGCAAGACCCTTCCCCTGATGTGTTTATTTCAGATCGAGTGCAAGGCTGTGGTATGGAGTAACCTGGACTGGGGTGTTCCCTAGCGAGGACTGGAGGTTGGGACGTTGTGGCTGCAGGAATTGAGGTGGCTACACTGCTGCTGAAACTCTGGGCTTCCTCTGTGGCAGTCTTCTCCCAGGACCTCTGTGCCCCAGATCCAGTGGTAAACTGCAGTGTAGAGTGGGCAGGGCCAGAGCACTCACTTGCAGTGCACTTCTGAGCACGTGCTGACAGTGGCTGCCACCACCCGGCCTGGATCACACCTCAGGTCCTCCGTGATTGTCTCTGCGTAGCTAGACCAAGTCTTTTCCCAGGGCTGGGTTGGGTCTGATCTCACACCAGGCTGTGGTGTAGAATGAGTGGGGTTGGAGTGTACACACTGTTCAGACTGGGGACCGCAGTGAGGTTGCAGCCACCAGTGCAAGGCTCTCTCCATCATCGTTGTTGACAAGTCAACTTGTGTACACTCCTCATGAGTCTAGGCTTCTCCAGATTTTCTGTCTGTCCCAGTGTTTCCCTCAGCAGCCAAGGGAGCTTGTCTCCTTCACATAGGACCCCAGGAGTGGGATGCCCAGTCTGTGGCTCAACTCATTGGCTCCCCAGGGTGAGGATCCACCCACCTTTCAGATCCCTCCCAGGGGCACAGGTCCCAACCCCATGCCTTTTTTACTGTCCTGACGGGTTACATGGAAATCTTTCTTCCAACTTTGGTCATATAGGGAGTTCTTCTGCCAGTTTCCAATTAGTTTTCTATGAGAATTGTTCCACATGTAGATGTAGTTTTGATATGTTTCTCGGGGCAGGTGAGCTCCACATCCTCCTACTCCACCATCTTGATCCTTCCTCCTCTGCATCTCCCCCAATTTATTCCTCAGTCAACAGGCTGCCTCTCACTACCACACCATCATAGTACCCCTCCTCCTCACCACCCTGCTTCCCTGGAGGGAGGTGAAAAGGAAAGGGAATGGATTGGTATTTTGAAAGGCTTCCCAAGCAACTCTAAGTATGCACTCAGGTTTGCACATCACTGGACTAGAGAGTGATAAAAACATAATGTTCACATCTGAACCTGAGTCCCAAATTATCACACTCACCATATGACATTCTCCTGAAGTATCCCTTTTTTTAGCAATAATTCACTGAGTCAACTACACTTCAATAAAAAATAAAATTAAAAAAATTTTAATTAGAAAAAAGAATTCAGTGTCTCCCTGAATGGGTGGATTCGGAAGGCCCTTGGAAAGGGTGGGGAGTCATGAGATTTAGAAGCAAGGTGAGGTGGTGGGATGCTAAGAGAAATCACAAAATTTTATTTCAGGCTAGCCCCAATCTGCCCTCTCAAAATGATCTCATGTGCCCCCCTGGAATATGCATATTTGTCACTGCTCCTTAATCTAACTTGCAATTGACTTCCTAATGTTTTGGCTCCTGAAATCTGTGAAGAATATGACTGCTTTTAATTTGTTGAAGGCTTCACTCTATTTCTAGTGGTCTTCTTGTGTTTTTCCACTTTGGAGAATGGATTGCACTCCAGGGAGTGAGTATAGCCAGTGGTTGGACAGTTTTGTCTTAAGCACATCTTTGCCAGCATGCTTCAGGTTTGTCCTTTGATGTCTGCTCTTGGCTTCTTCAACCTTAGATCCCCCTCCCCCCTCCCCTCATCAAGTAACCTCATTGCCTTCTTTATTTAGTCTTTGCCATGTAGCCTGGTAGGAATCATAAACCCAACACTAAACTCCACAAGCCAGAACTGCCAAGGTAGAGCAGTATTAACCCACTTGAGCCAAAGTTATTGCACTTTCTCCAGCTCCATGCTAATGAAGAAATGTGTCAAATATTTATTCTGGAAAATAAATTGAAGTCAAGTTAATAGGAAAGAAGGATTAATGATTGGATTCTGATATTGCCTTTCCTGGCTTTCAGTGTCGCTAAAAAAAGCCATAAAGCTTTATTTGTGCTGTTAATTTTCATGCTTTCATGCTTACATTATGACTAAAAGACAAGTCAAGTCTGGCTCCAGATGAAACATCTCTGCCTGGAAAAGGAACACTTTGTCCCAGAGCTACAACTGGCTTGGCCCTATTAAAGCAAGCTTACACAACAAAGTTAAGGCAAAAGTTAAACAAGAAAAGAACTAAAATAGAAAAAGCCCAAGAAGAGTTTGTATAATTTATCAAAGCTTTGTGAAGTAATATCTGATTTGCTAATAATAGTTTGGTCTCTAAAATTTTCTTCTGACCTGATGGTCAATTCCCAGAGATCACCATGGATAGCATTTGACACTGACATGGACCATAAGAAGATGCCAGTGTGAGATGGAATTCATGCTGCTTAAGTTTATCTCTAGGAGTAACTTCTCTTTTCTAAGATACTACCAGGGAAGGTTAAAGTTGATTCTGTTTTCATACATTAAAAATCAAAGTAACAGAATCAAGGCACCAGCAGACTTGGTGTCTGGTGACGGTGCCTTTCCTTGTTCATCAATTGCTGGTCATCTTCTCACTGCGTCCTCACATGGCAGAAAAGAGTAAGAGAGCTTTCTGGGATCTCTTTTGTAAGGGCACTAATCTCAATCATGAGGGCTCCATCCTTATAACCTAGTCACTTCCCAAAGACTCTACCTCCAAATTCTATCACATTGGGGATTAGGTTTCAACATGTGAATTTGGAGAAAATATCAGCCTTCAGTCTATAGCAGAAAATAAGGAAGATTGTACTGATCGAGTCATGACGAGGCTCAGTCAGTCAAAGACTTCACTTGTATCCTACTGTGTGCACTGCGTTGTGTTGACATCATGGACTGATGAAAGGAATAGAAGGTCTGGTTCCTATTTACAATCTATGCTGGGCCAGTGGTGTGTTACAGTCAGCTCACACTGCCTCATGAGAACAGAGTGTTAAATATTCAGGAAACTCTCTAGCAGGCTGTTAAACCTTTGTTAGCTTGAAATCAGCCACAAAAGTAATATTTTACTGTAAAAATAGACAAATGCTACAAATTAAGACTTTGTTTTAAAGAGCCAGTTTGCCAGTGCATCAGGGCCAGTACTCATACAGAGATACTCCCCAAGGTTGGAGATGATAGACTTAGAAGGACTGCGAAGACTAACATGAGAAGGGACAAGGTGGCTCCTGTGAACGGTCAGCCTCCAGAAAAGGGCAAAGCCATCTGGTGTCTTGGGGAAGCTCCCGTTGAAAGCAGGACTTGAGTATAGGGGAGGAAAGAAACATCTGTGTTTTTTCCCAGCCAGTCTTAATCACTGTCCCCACCTCATCCCTAACCAAAGCCATCCCATCAGCCTACTCAGTTTCTAGGGAGAGGCAGAGAGGAGTACAAACAAAGAAAAGAGGGAGAAAGTAGAAAAGGTGCCGAAGCATGAATTCATTAGCTTTTAGAGATGGAAAGATGACTCAACCCAACCCCTCACTTAGAATCATGGAAATAGAACCAAAGAGGTAAAATGACACTGAGGTCATACAGTTAGCGAGTAATATGGCCAGGGCCAGAAAACAGGTCTCATCCACTACCCCTACTGTCCACCAGGTACTGTGATGGTTCCTAACCCTTTCTTTTCCCACTGCTATCTCCTAGGTAACTTACACACAAGTAGGGGGAAGCAGAGTGGAATTAAAGGAAAAACTTGAGACTCATTAATCCCTCCCTCTCAGCCAGCACATTGGACATGCATTGTTTCAAGAAAAATTGGGTTTATTCATTCCAACCTCCTAGGGCCTGCCAACTTAGAAAAGGGATGTATGCTTGAAGAGCTGGTATGTGTGCTTGAAGGTGCTGTGTATGTACCATCTGGTGTAATTGGGGAAAAGGGATCTTTTCTCCTAAGTTGAGTTCCAAGTCATAATTTCTTAAATGACAGCCTTTACTCCCTAGGAATCTACCAAAAATGAGGAATCTACCAAAACTGAAGAAGATTTTCAGTTCTTTCCAGATGGAAAAAAAACTTTGTCATCCTGAGACTTACCTCTGTCATTGATTCTGCCCGGTGTAAGGGGGCAGCTGAGGTAGAGGCATCAAGTCGGAGTAAGTTCATGGGACCAAAAAGGCCTCTGTAGAGCTGTTTCCTACCTGTTAGGATTGCATCTCTCCGACTGGAGGGGAGAAGCTTGTGCTGTGGTTATACCAGCTGAACCTTCTCAAGGAATAGAAGATTTGGTTCTGTCCTTACTGTCCAATCTTGTCATCAGCATTAGACTCACATTATATTTTAATAAGAGAGGTTCTTATTAAGCCAGTCAAAATAAAGTCTCTGTGAGAGAACAGTTCCATGCTGGGCCCCAAAGGGGTGGTTGGAATGTATGGCTTGATCGATCCTCTGCCTCTCTGATTACATTGATGATTCCAGCAGAAGTAATAGGAGACTCAAGTCCACCTTTGGCAACGTGGACTTTCTGTAGCAAGAGGTTTTCTTTAAAGGGTCTTTATAAGGGTAGTCGGGGGAATAAGAAATACAACAGATCGATCTTCAAAATGTTTACTTTGTCCCTAATAATTAACTCTTACTAAGATAACTTCAGAGACCAAGTCATCATCCACAGACAGGTCTACCTAACCGATGATGACCCCTGCATAGCTGAGAATAAGGTGGAACTGAAGAGACAAAGGGCAAAACAAAGCTGAAAAACTCTTACTGGGTAATCGTCCTCACACTGCTCTGAGGACAGCAACTCTAATGAGATGCACGGTTACTTGATATGTGAGCTTCATAACAATTCTACTGGCTTGTAGGGTGACCAGCTATCCTAATTTTCCCAGGACTGAGGAGGTTTCTAGGATGCAGAATTTTAGTTTTAAAATTAGGATAGTCTCAGATGTACCAGGCAAGTCCAGTAACACCATTAAACTCCAATTCCGCCTCACCCCTTAATCACGCACTATGAAACTGAGACCCCAAGAAATTAAGAAACTTGCTGAAGATCACAAACTGTTTGATGGCAGAACCTGAACTGGTATCCCAGTCTGACTTCAAAGATGGAACTTTCCTTTTAATGGCCTATAAGGAGATTTATATTTATTGACAGAGAAAGGTATGAAAATACTAAACAGCTGGATGTTTCCTCGTAGCCCTTCACATTGGAGACCTATTTAACAAGACAGCAGGCTTAAAGCCCAGGTTTTGATGGGAAAGTAGATTTCCTAAATTTCTTTGGGATGGAATCCTGGAAAAGTCAGATGATAGAGTATCTCCCATATTTTATAGAAGATACAATTTCTGATTCTGGAGACCCGATTGTGAGAGGGTAACCATGCACTCCAGTTTTCTGAGACAGTCCTGGTTTACTCCTGTTACCCTGGTGAATAGTAACAAGTGCTCCCTTTCACTCTCCTGAAAGTCCTGGTTTGGATGATAAACTATATGTTTCCCCTGGTCGAGAGGCTTACCACTCATAATAGAGGGAAGATGTGATATATTGGAAAGAAAAGAAAGCCACTCTTTCTGGCTGAGAGGTTGTGAGAAGAAACAGATAGATAAATGAGAAGGAAACAAAAGTCGATAAAGGGTCCAAGTGACCAAATGCCAGAGTCAGCTTATCCTGGCTAGTATTATGGTCACTTTTTCAATTCAGAAATTTTCTGAGCAGGGTGTTAAATCTTTGATAGCTTGAAATCAGCCATGGTGGGAGTATTTACACCACAGAAATCAGCAGACACTCCAAACCAGAGCCTTTTATTCCCTCCCAGATCCAAATGACCAGCACACTGCTAGCTCCAGAGAACCATTTCCGCCCTGTCACGCTCTCTCACTCACTCTCGCTCACGCACATGTGTACACAGACCGTGAACTGAAATGGCTGGGGTGCTTCAGAAACATCCAATAAGTCCAGTGAATTCTGAGGAGAGGACTCTGTCTTCCAGTTTCACCTGGGGCTCTGGAAGGAGATGACTTCCTGTGCTGCTCTTAAACAACATGGGATGTGTTACTTTAATGCAAACCAAGGGGTACAGGGTAGTGAGCAGTGAAAGCATATAAATGTAGCTTTTCCAAGCCACCCTCAGTTACCCATGGCTTGGAGAATCTATCTAGAGAACTTGCCAAAGAGGACTTGCCTACCTGGGGTGGGATGAGACTCAGCACAGGGGACCACCTGGACCAAGGCCCAATATAGGTCTTAGCGCAACTCCAGAGGGGTCCACAGATGAGGCCAGACTGCCAGAGATGGTTACTATCCCCAAAGGAGCCAAAAGGGACCTAAGTAAGTATTATGCCAGCCCCTGACATTAGCCGTGAATGCCAGAAAGGCCAGTAGTGACCAGGTGGACAAAGAACATCACTGTGGGGGCCCAGAAGAGCAGAAAGCACACAATAGCAAGCACTGAAAGAATACAAACTCTCCCCAGTTTATGTCTAATTTTCTTTCCGGACTGTTGCCCCGGTGACCCTTGGCCTAACATCAGATACAGAAGTGTAGCCTTAAAAAGATGGCTTAACCAGCTCCCATGACTGTGCAAGGTCTAACCTCTTTTATAAGCCCCTCACTCTGTATCACTCATGGCTCTGCTTCTCCCAACAAACCCTGACTGACACAGAAATCAGTACTGGAAGTGGTTTCATGGAAGCAGAGCCTTAAGGATGAGTTCTCTAAATTGGCTTTGGGATTTCTGGAATTGTCACTTTAATCTGATTAGATTTAAAGGCAGTCATTACGCTATTTCCAGTGGTAAAGGAGACCCTGGTAGTCCATGACGTGCTGAGGCAAAACTTACTTATGTCATCACCTGTCACCTGCAAATACGTGGAGTCAATTGCCGTTAGAACTCAAGGCTTCTTTGTGACAAAGCCACTGGTATCGGAAATTTTTAGTAAGAGTAAGATGTATGATGGAGCTAACTGGATGTTTCTTAGTTTGCTGGAGAACTGTAGAGAAAGAAAATGGTGAGTTCAGGGCTTTAAATTCCCAGCTGACATTTTAATGAAGACATGCAGGCAAATCCTGACCTTAAACTCCTAAATTCTGCTGAGTCTTCTTAGCTAGAGGGAGGATTCCTTCCTCTCACTTCTGAAGTTAGCCTCCCCTCACCTGAAGATCCTGAAACAGCCAATCCTGAGGTGTTTGCCTTGTAGAAGTCTGCTGATGTTCCAGACCTACCCTCATGCATTCTCATTGCTTCTAGACCTACAGCCAGACTCAAGCCCGCACCTCAAAGGGTAACATAGAGTGATAACCATGAAAAAGTGCAACATACACACAAAAAATTGCTTGATTTTGCCCATTTTTACTGACAGAATCCTGAGGAAATGTTTGGGAATGGATCCTAAGGGTGATGGATCAGAGTGGAAGGATTTGTTGACATGGCCTATTTCATTGAGATGGGTACTCTAAACAGAAATTCTGGATTCAGGGGACTAGCTTGAGTGGCCAAGAGCAGCTGGGAATGGGTCTAACATGGGTTGGTTGGTTGAATTCTGGATGCAAAGGTGGCCTATCCCAAAAAACATGCCAGAACTTCCTCTATCATCCAATGAACTCTAGAGGCAGCCCATTACCCTTTCATGGGGTCCATAAGATCAAAGCTATTTTTGTAGTAATATATGATGTTATTTGCCATTTTTCACCAAGTTGATAGCTGATGTGTTTGCAGGTGATAGGTAATAACATAACTAAATTTTGCCTCAGCGTGTCATGGGCTACCAGTGTCTTCCAAATAAACAAAAACTCTTTGGGGTTCCCAGTAAATTCTAAGAATGCCAGGGAGTCTGGGACTAAAAAGTTCGGCTGCCACAGAATACGGTGACTAAAGGCTTAAGGAGATATGGATGCTAGAGTGGGTTTATCTTGTAAGACCTGCCTCTTCCAACTATGTCCCCCAAAGGAATCCAGAGGACACTCCTTTTACCAGCTCTGTAAGAAGTATGTTCATGAAGGGAGCTCCAGCATCCTTAATCTGCTCTATGTTGCCATTTAACTGTTCTCCCTGAATTCACTGGGGATGATGAGATACAGGGATGGCATGGGCTAAGTGGCAGCAATCACCAAAGACAAGGTGGATATGGTTACCATAATGGGCAAAGGAACCAAACTCAGTGACCTCTGAGTCACTGGCATTGACTAGTTAATTTTGGTCTCCCTAGAACTGAGTAGATTGACAGTCTACTAAAGGCTTATTTGATTTGTAAAAGGAGAAAAACTCTAGGTTTGTTCAGTAGAACTCTGACTTGAATCACTACAGTAGAGACTTGTGGTCCCTCATTCAATTTCCTAGATTTGAGCCAGTTCACAAATCCAGAGCCCCTTAGATGAAGAGGCAGCTGAGCCCTCTTGAGGAAATCCTCTTTACACAGCCAAAATGTATATTGTTTATCATCTTCCTACATGTCCCCTCCTAACAAGAGGCCTATACCCCGGCTCTCCAAGGGCTTGAAACTGTCCTAATTAGTCTTTTTTTCCCATTGAAATCATTCCAGTCTAGCAAATCTTTGCCTTGTGCTGCAAGACTGAACTCATGCCACAAAAGGGAGCGCAAATCTCTACAAACACTGGGCTCATAATATCCACAAGAGTCACCCTGGACCAACCCTGCCTCCATGAGCATACTTCACTTTGTCTCTGCTTTCTCTCCCCAACATCTCTCTACTTTATTTTCTCAGTCTATTCTTTCGCTTCTGTCTTCTCTCTTGCCCTCAAGGTCTTTGTCTGTTAGCCTAGTTAGTGGCAGGTCTGTCCCAGATAAGAGGGGAGTCTCACACATTTGGAATTAAGAAGATACAGGCAAGGTATCTAGACCATCAATGTCATGTCTTTATCAGTCTCAACTTCACTTTCCATCCCAAAGTAAAACTGCAACATAAGAACCTTCCAAGTTATGCAGAACTTGAGGGCCCTGCTGTTGTCCTCCTAAAGGGCTGACACTACATCTCATTCATGAAGGAGCAGGTTCATAGGAGCTCAGGAAATGTGTCCTGAATGAATGGATGAATGTTCATTCTCAGCCTTGTTGGATGTGAGTGTTGAGAAGATCAATGCCCAGAGCACCTGAACACCACACCTTAGTGGCTGGAGAACCCCAACTCCATACGTCATATGAGAAGATGTAGTATATGTATTTCTAGAGCAAGCAAGAAATGCCTAGGTATATAGCTAGGCTATATAATGACAATAAACTGAAATTTCACCCCCTACACTAGGGCCCTCAGTGTAAGTCCTCTGTTCTGTGAGTTTTCTATGTCACTGAGGTTGTATCCCTTTAGGGATCAGATATTTTCATTGAACTATTTTGAAATTATAGCTATAGATATATTCATTTTCATATATATTTTATATGTATTTTAATTTTATGTATGTTAAAATAAATATTTATACATAGGAAATGAATATATATATGTGCATCTTTTTTTTTAAATTTTGTTTTGTATTGAAGTAGTTGATTTACAAAGTTAGTTTCAGGTGTACAGCAAAGTGATTTAGCTACACAAATACATACATATTTTTTTTTCAGATTCTTTTCCATTATATGTTATTACAAAAAATTGAATATAGTTCCCTGTGCTATACAGCAGGTCCTTGTTGTTTATCTATTTTATATATAGTAGTATGTATCTGTTAATCCCAAACTCCTAATTTATCCCTCTCTGTCCATCTTCTTTCTTAACCAGGGCCTGTTGCACATAATTCTCTTTGTTCCGAACATCAAATTATGACTATCAAACAATTTAATGTAGTAATCCAGTTCCTGTAGCAGCTGGATATGTCCACAAGTTAGTCAAGAGTGAGGTTCTGTCTCAAAGATAAGTCGATAGCTAGGCACTGGAATGAGCTAAATGTCCCCCTAATTCTTTAGGTTTGGGTCAGCAGTTCAAGACTATGTCTGTTCTATGGCTCCTTTATGTCAGGCACTGTGCTAGGGGCTGGGTACAGGGAAGTAATAAGACCTATAGCACTGTCAGTCCACAGGGATGTAACATTAGGAGACAGCGGGCGAGAAGGAGCTTGGGGAACCTTCCTCTCCACAGTCAGTTTGTCCTCTACATCGTCCAAGTGGGACTGTGACCAAGTATCTCTTCCAAGATTCTTTTTCATTGCTCTGTTTTTCTTGGAGAAAAAGTTTTTATGTCAGCAGCAGCAACTCTTTCGATGTGTTGAGTACTTATGCTAATCAGTGATCTGGCACCAGTTTACTGATTCTTTCGCCTGATTATTTATTATTTATAGAGTGTGGTAAATGCAGATGGCATTTTGGAAAGCACAGAACTCTGAGAATGAAACCCCGGCCTCAAGGCGTTGACTGTCTGATTCAGACATAAACAAAACACTGAATAAACAGTGAGACATCTAGTTGAGTTGATGTGGCTGGAAAGGAAGAAAAAACTGGGAGACCAAGATAAAGAAGTGAGTTTTATGGAGAGAGTTGAAGAAGGAGAAGGGAGCATGAAAAATGTGAGCCATTTCAAGAAGCACACAAGAAAGATTACCAAACCAAGGGGTTAAAAAGGAAACAAGCAGTGAGGACAGAGTCCCAGGAGAAAGAATTCAATGAGGTTCCCTATTTGCGTTTTTTGGTGGGAGAGATGAGGGGCAGGGATGTCTGGGTGAAGAAAACTCTAATGATCATGGACAAAAGTGACAAGGTCACGGACTAGTGTTTAATTTCCAGAAAGGAAGAGAAAAAGAAGGCAGTTGGAAATGTGAGAAGACGTGGAGGAAGTCTGAGTGAGAAGGGAAAGAAATGGAGAGTTCAGAAGATGAACTTGCAACATGGGTCAAGGAAGCTGGCCACTTCTGTTAACTGAGCCATCTGCACTTGATTTTAACTTTCTGGGTTCAGAAATTTCCTCGTATTGATTTATCCAGAGATGACCATACTCTCAATATCTTACTCAAATTAATGAAATTCACAAAAGGCTCTTAAGTAAACAGAAATTTAGATTTATTGCTTCTGAGTGGATGGTATAGGTTGAAATTAACTGGGTAGGAAAAAAAAAACCACACAAAGAGTAAGCATAAGAGGGGTGGAATGGCTATATTAATATCAGATGAAATAGATTTCAAGACAGAATATTTCCAGAGATAAAGAGAGACATTGCATAATAAAGGAATCTATCCTACAGGAAGACATAAAATAATAAGTGAAAATATACAGAGCAAAAGTGAATGGAATCAAAGGCACAAATAGGCAAGTCCATAGTCACAGTTAGAAATATTTTAATGCAATTAATAGAATAATTTCTATTTCCTTTCTCAGCAATTGATATAACTAGACAAAAAATTAATGGAGACATAGGTGATTTGCACAACACTATTGAACACCAACACTGTTGACCTAATTAATTTAGAACACTTCACTCAACATCTAGAGAACACACAGATTCTTTTCAAAAATGGGTGATATTTCTCACCTCAAAGCTTGTACAGGCTACCTGAATAAATTATGCCCACAATGTGGCAGAACATTTCAGTGTCACCCAGATCTCAGGTCCCTCATCCAAAGAGATTACAGTTTACCCTACATTTGTTGCAGTCTTTCTGATTTTCAGGTAGTGGTTCTAGGTTCTTTAGTAAGACTTGAGAAATACTCTTATCAAACCTACAAATTTTCTTTGAAGCTGACTTGTTTTCAGAGACTGTATTGCTAATGTTAATTTCTTCAGGATAAACAGAGAAAATTCATTCTCCAGCACCAGCACAACATTCTGTGCCTGAGTCCTAAAAGACCTGGGTTCTTGTCTCTGCCCACCACCTCCCCAAATACACATACAGCTTCCTAGCTTTGTGACTTTGGACACATGACCTCTTTAAGCCTGACTCAGTTTCCTCCTCTGGAAAACTCTTAGGGCTATAATGAGGTTCAACTAAAAGGCTGTATGAAGCCTCTTTGTAAACTCTGAAGCACTATACAAATACCATGGAGCAATATTTTATTTTTTGCTTATACCACTTGGGGTACCTGTTCTCCCTAGAAAGGGAGTATGGGGCAGGTATCCTGCTTCTGCCTTGGAACACAAGTGAGTCAAGCCTAGTATGAGCAGAAATTGTATGATGAGAGAATAAAGTGAGGGTTGAAGGGTTTATTCAGAAGTAAAACCCATGAGAATATTAGGTTCCACATCACAGGAAGGATGATAAGAAGTGTAATGGTCAGTGTTTTAAGTTTGCACAGGGAGACAAGGGGAAAGCTTGGGCTTAAAAATAAGAGTAAGCCACTGGAAATTTTGTTGAAGGAGATATTGGATGACATTGAGCCCAGGAATGATGAATTCTAGACCTCCTTCTACCATGGACTTTCTGAGTAACCTTGCACTAGAGATTTACTTTCCCCAAACTTGCTTTTCCACCATTTAGGCCATCTATAACTGTCCTGCGACAAATTTAATGTTTGTAAATGCTTTGAGCAATTTGGAAGGATGAGGCTTTTAAGAAGACAACATATTATTCAGAAAAGAGAAGAATACAAAGTCTTCTGAACAAAGAAGACTTAGAGCATCTCCCTCAACATGGCCTTTTCATGAGACTCCTCTTTTTGTCTTATAAGGAAAGAAAACCCAGTTGGGAGATGACTAACCCCACAGGCTAATCCCTTCCTTTAATGTTCTGGACACACACTTTTCTCCTAAAGGAGCGCGTTGGAAAGTCATCATTTGGATTTCCTCATCGGTATAAGTGCATCCTTTCCTAGAAATACAATCGTGAAGTTTTTCAGGAAGCTGGCTGTGGGCCCAGCAGTCAGATGTTCTTCACCTTGGGCTTTGTGCAAATCACGGTGCTGTTCAACTTCCTTTCCTCATATGTACAAGTGGAATAGAAACGCTGCTCTCTGGGAGGTCAAGTGAAAATTGATTAGCTGTGTTTTCTTTAAGTTCCTCTCCATTGATATTTCAGCACTCTCTGTATCATTAACTGGAAAAATGCTTTGGCATTAGTTCTGTCCCATGGCAAGGTTCTCAGTGGAAGTGGATAGGAAGGAATCTGGGAAGTTTACTGATCACTAAAGTTTGGGGATCCTGGTGACACTTCCTAAGCTTACATTTTAAGAAGGCACAAGAGACCTTTGCTGGATCTAGTAGCCACTTTCAACTGAGTGTCAGATTAAACACCACAAATGTTTTTCTTTCTTTTCTCTCTCTTCCTCTTTCTTTGTTGATAGTTCTCTCTGAATCTCTCTGGGTTTCACTCTTTCTCATTCTCTCTGTTTCTCTCTCTCCTGTTTCCCTCCACTTTAGGGAACTTGTGAAAATGAAGGTTTAGCTGAGCATTTTAACAAAGTTAGCCACCTCGCAGCCTCACTGAGAAACACAGCACTTTAAATAGGAGTGTCGTCAAACTCATTAGCGTCCTCCTCCCCTTACCTCTTTGGCATCGGGTCGCTAACAAGTTACAATGTTCTCCTCTTTCCTCTCCAGTCGCCCTTGTTTCTGGGTTTTGTTCTCCTCTTCCTCATTTCTGCCTTGTTCTGCCTTGCTCGCTCGTCTTAAGAAGCCGGGGCTGCCCCTGCTGCCACCACTGTCATCACTCCCTGGCAGACAGAAAGGCTAAAATGTCAAAAGATGCCTCGGTTGCCTCTGACAAAAGTGCAGATCAGCTCTGAAAAGGAATAAATATGATAGGGGGCACAATAATCACAGTGTGCACTTGTTAACTACTAAACTCCAGCGGGAGCTGGGGGCAGGGAGGGAGGGAACCGTGGAGAATAGAGGCTGCCTGGGCAGGAGCCCCCGGGGGAGAGAGTAGAGGGGGTCCTCCAGCAGCAACCATCAATTCTGTGCACTGGTTTTGTTTGGATTTGTGAGGTCTGAACTGAGGCTCAGCTGATGGGGCAGGGGGATGGCGAGGAGGTGAATAAGGGATTTTACCCAAACCAGTGACTCTGAATGGAGGTCTTGGGCTCTGTTGAGGGGGCCTCGGCAGTGGGAGCGTGAAAAGAGGGTCTTTGGGCTGTTGGGGGGTAGTGTGGGTTGGGTGGGGGCTAGGGGAGCATTTTGAGGTGGGAGGGGTAGGGGGAAGGAGGAAAATAGCACAATAATGGGCAAAAGGAGGCCAGCTTCTGAGCTCTCCTTTCTAACAATGAGTCCCATGTGGTTCTCTTTATCTCAGCCATTCAGGAGTCAATAGAGAGAGCTTTTTTATTTTCAACTCTAAGGGTACAGCCACCCCCCAGCCCCCATCACACACACCACACACACGCACGCACACACACACACACACACACACACAGACACCTAAAAGTGTGGGCTATAGAGCAAGAAGTTGGAAATGTCTGAAAAGCTCAGTGCAGATTTGCTGAATTTTGTGTCCTCTTGCCAGAACTGCATGTAAGGGACATTCAGGCCACAGCCATCCTCACCACTGCTCTGCCTCTCTTCTCTCTGCACCCTCACAGTCAGCCTGTAATCCCTCTTTCCTCTGTTACACACCCCTCCTCTCCTTCTGTGGATTCCTTGACTCTTTAGAAAGACAGGAGTTGTATGATGTCAGGGAAAGGAGATCCATGATGGGGTGACGGTTGTTTTTAACCAAAATAAGCCAGAAAAGATGCTAGCAAAACCAAGCCTGAAATCTAGTCTTTTTCAGTGTGTAGAAAACAACAAACAACAACATTATTTTTGATGGGGGATTTCTGTGACATGGTAAGCCCTGACTTGGACCAGTCGATCCCTTTCAATTTGTTCCTACGTTTGTCACTGCGGTGGCCACAGCCTCTGAATCTACTCAGCCTGATAAAAAGTAATTTGTCTGTTTTTCAAAGAATATAGTTATGGATTCTCATGGGATACAGGAGTTTGAATAGGTACAACATTCTTAACCAGGAGTGGAAGCTTTAAAAAATATAGATTCCAGGCCTCATCACTAAAAGATTCTGATTCAGTAGCTCTGAATGGGGCTCAGGGTGTGTGAGTTTGTGTGTGTGTGTGTTTTGGATCAGAGAGGCATTAGCTGAATAGTGGTCACCAGCACTAGTCCAGTGCCAGGCAGATTGCTTGACTCAGATCCACCTGACCAGGTGAAGGCTCTTTGCTACCGAGCAGTGTGGCTGAATGAAAAAACTGGGAAGGGAGGAAATGATCATTTTCATTGTCCAACAGTGAAGGTAAGGGGAAGGAGTCATCAAAAATGACATAACATCAAGCAATTGCTGAATGCCACACGGGTCCTCCAAGAAGTGGAAGCAGAAATGAGACTCTGTTGTCTTAAGCAACTTGGCCAAGGCCACACAGCTGATAAGTGGCAGGGCCAGAATGCCTCCCCAGGCTTACATGATCTGAACAGCATGCTCTGGAGTGGGGGCAGACGCCAGCAGCGGGGCAGCAGCACTCAAAAGCAGACTTCCACTCAGCCCATAAGAATACTTCTAAGGCCCAGCCACACACTCTGTCTGTGAGTCGTGGAGTGGCTCTTAGCAAGGCCTCCATGATGACTACACTTAACAACCCTGTATTGTGTATTTGAAAGTTGCTAAGAGAACAGATCTGAGAAGTTCTCATAATGAGGGAAAAAAATTATAACTACATAAAGGGGGAGGGCATAGCTCAGTGGCAGAGTGTGTGCTTAGCACGGATGAGGTCCTGGGTTCAATCCCCGGCACCTCCATTAAAATGAGTAAGTAAGCCTAATTACCTCCCCGCCATAACAAAAACAAAAAAAGGACACAATAAATAAATAAATCATAACTACATAGAGTGATGTGTGTTAACTGATCTTGTTGTGATCATTTTGCAGTATATGTACACCTAGGTCAAATCATTATGTTGTACACTTTAAACTTCTACAATGTTACATGTGCATTATATCTCAGTATACCTGGGGGTGGGGGAGGAGCAAATAATTTTTGTTTTAAAGAACTCTGGACTTCTTCTCACCTCTCACAAATCTCATTTCTTAATACAGCTTGCTCTGCTGGGCAAAATACCCCATGCCAGGGGTAGAGGAAAAATGAGTATGGCTTTCAGATCTTCCTCTGAGCAGGGAAATGAATATAGCTTTCAGGTCTCTCTCACATGAAAGGGAAATCACAGGCACCCTTTCCTTGGCTCCATCTCCAGTGTCTTGAAGGTGCAGCTGTGTGGCTTGGCTGTGAAGACTGGGGAGAATGTGAAGGAATGTGAAGAAGGAAGGAGAGGAGACCACCCCCATTCTGCCGTCCTGGCCGCTTCTTAACCAGCTCTTGTCCAATATTTGATGTCCAAGCTCTTCTGCACAGTGTGGATGTGCTCACGGGTTCAGATGTGCTTCTCCCCTCCCTCTAACTGCACGGAAGCTCAAGGGCAGAACACTGCCAAGTACTCCTGCATCCCCAACAAGCCCAAGCCCAGTGCAGGACATGTGGTGCTCAGTTAGTTACTAGCCTTTGCTTGATTTCCAACAAGTGCCTTTTGAATTGGGATGCTCGTGGTCTCCAGATTGTTTTTATTCACCATTCCTAATCATCTTCCTCTTGCTGGTGTGCTCTAGTTTCTGGATCATCCCAGTTGAGGTGTTTGAACTCCTTGTGGACCCAATGGCCCAAGACTTCGGTGCTGCCTTCAGCTCCTGGCATTCTGGTGCCTTCTTCACTTTCCCCAGCCTGTTGTGTTGGCTCGTCATCCCCGAGTCCAGCCCACTGTCCTTAGGTGTGTGTCTGCGCTTACTTGGCACATTCATGCTCCTCTCAACTCTTTAGCAATGCTTCCTGTTCTCCTGTTGCCAGTTTCTTATGGAGAGTCCCAACCCTCTCCATTCTTCCACTTTACCTCCAGACCCAGAGCTTGAAAATCATCTCAAATGCTACTTTACTGAGGTGGTGGGGCCTCCGGGAGCCTGAATATTCCATCTCTGCTCCCCGCTTCTTCCAGATATGTGGAGGCAGGTTTGTTGGAGGTTTTTTTGTTTTGTTTTGCTTGGGGGGGGTCACCATTTATAGGGCTTACCTCTTTAACAAAGGGCCTATCACCTTCAGGAATTTGCCTCCTCAAATTCCTGTCCCTCTGCAGTTTTTTTGTTGGGGTGGTGGTGGTAACTAGGTTCATTTATTTATTTAATTTGTTAATGGAGGTACTGGGGATTGAACCCAGGACCTCGTGCATGCTGAGCTCACGCTGTACCACTGAGCTATACCCTCACCTGTTCCTCTACAGTTTTTAGATACCACCAACTTTTCTCTCCTTTTTTTTCCCCATCTCCTTAATCAATAAACAAAGAAACCCATGCCACCACTATAGTAAATTAAAAGACAAAAGCACTTGCTCTTACATTCCCCTTCAGTTTCCATCCTATTTTTCCTTTCATCTAAACGATAAGTTCTACTGTGTTATGACTTGGTCATGCCTTAATCTCTTGCCATCTGGTTTCCCCCCTTTCGCTCTGCATTGCCCTTACTGGGAGGGGCAGTAGGAACCTTGAAGGCTCTTTCCTTCATCTCACCGTGCTTGGTTCTCTGCTGCATAGGATGCTGTGGCCACGCCCTCTTCCTTTCACTTCTTTAATACTCTGTGTGCCTCTATTTCTTCCACTACTGCTATTTCTCCATCCAGGCCGCACATACAGACCTTTCCTAAGATTCAGTCTGTGCATGTTTCTCCTCGGAGATGACTTTGACCTACAAGGCTCCAGTTATGACCATGTCTCAGCAGGTCACACTGTCACACTTCCAATTGTCTGTTGGATTTTTCTCCTTGTTCATCCTACTATTACTTACAACTTAAAATATCTCAAATTGAGCTTATCTTCCCCTCTAAACTGTTCAGTTTCTATCCTACTGCCCTGAAGCCTCGAGGTCACTGACTATCCATTAATATCCCATCAATCATTAAAGTCTATGACTCCTTTAGGTCAACCCTCAGTCCCATCTATTCAGTTCCCTTCACCACCTTCCTAATTCTGGCCCTTATCCCTGACACTTGGACAATTGAAATTACTCTATTAAAATACTTCTGTTAAAATGTACTTTTCTATTTAGAACATCCAGTGGTTCCATATAATTTACAGAATCAAGTCCAACCTTAGCCTAACATTCAAGACCTTTTTTAATCTGATCCCAACTTTGTGTTCCCGCTGTTTATCCCACTACTGCATTTCCCTTAAACAAATTCATCACTCCTGCAAACTGTTCTGCTCCTAAGCTCCCATTTTATGTTCTCTTTTATCCACATAATTGCTTTGTCCTTCCTGAGAAACTCATCCCTCTTATTCTCGTCTCTCCTGACCTTCAAATTCCAATTCAAATCCTACTTTTCAGAAAACCTTCCTTGACCATCTCAATCTAAATTAATCTCTTTTTTACCGTAAAATTCCTTTAACTCCCATAAATTCCTGGCAGTTTATGAAGTTATATAAAATTACATTTTAGATTTTAAATGCTGCTGAATTTTTTGTTATCTTCCTAAACTAGATAGTCTGCTATGTTTATATCTGGACCCCCAGCTGACACCTATCTCAGGCTTAGGAAATATTAGCTGTTCTCTTCTGAGTTTTCCTAAGTTTATAAATACAATTTTGCCACTGTAAATTAAGTCCCAAGCCTGTGTGTTTATGAGAGCACACACCTTGGATAAGGTTAACTATGTGCTGGTGTGGATACTTTGTTGGACTTCTTTTCAGACAAAATCTTACTGATTGGCTACCAGTGGAACTATATGTACATACCCCATCTTTTCTTTTTGCCTTTTCCTTAGCAGGTAGGAAAGAAGCAAAGTAGACAGCTAGTGTATTCTTTTTCAAGTTAACCTCATTTCTCATACACTGGCTAATTTCTTTCTTCATGTTGAAGTAACTCTGCTGTTCAAAGAAAAAAAAAAGAAAGAAAAAGAAAAAGGAATTTTGTAATAGAATCTGATTGAAGTATGTAGAAAAAAATGGAAGTTTATCCTGGACAAACAGCTTTAGTATATCTAGATCATAAATTAATTTACTATTTCCAAGCACCACCCATGCTCATTTACCAAAAAGGAAAGATGAGAATCCTAGCTATAAATACATCTTTTTCTCTTATGTGAGGCATCAAAATCTTTGTTAGTGAGACTTTTGCTTCTTTAATTCAGGTTACGTTCAGCCCATCTTCACAAGGCTATCTCCATTTCTTGCCAAGTTGGTAAAGTAATGTCTTGTGACTGACTTAGTGTATCAGTGGGCCAGAGCAAAGGCATCATCTGGGAGCTTGTGAGAAATGCAGAATCTCAGTACACCCCTGAGAATTGGCATCTTCACAAGATTGCCAGTTGATTCGCATTCACATGAAAGTTTGAAAAGCACTAAGTAAAGCAGATTTGATCATCAGACACGTTGGAAATTCATCTCAGGTGGCATGAATGTGATGCTTGATGCTTCTGCAGGAAGCTTAAAGCAAATGTGTGGGTGTTGATGAGTTGACAATATAAGACAGTTAACTCATGTGCCAGACTGCAAGGGCCCTAAAGGAAATGCCTGCATCCTTCCTTTCGGGCTCAGTAAATCCCTCCAAGATTTACAGTCCACCTAGCCCTCACTTGTTCTGTCACTTCGCTCTCCTCCTGGAACTTCTCCCTCTGCCTTTCTGCAGATGTCTGCCTTAGACAGCTGACAGTGAGTTCCTGCTGCTGCCCTTGGGTGCCTCTCGACACAGTGCACAAGGCCAGGCTGCAGGAGAGGAAGGGCCTGGAACGGTGTATCACCCAGGCAGGAATTGCCCCAGGGAGCATTCTTCTCTAGTATATCATCTGCTGCTGTCTTTACTCTGTCATCTTTCTTAAACCCATCTGGAGAAATGTAATCTCTTTAAGCATTGTATTTATTTTCTGTTGGGGGTTATTTTCCTGTTAGGCTTTTCTTAGTGTATCTTCATTTTGAATGGTTAAAAAAATAAATAAATAAAAGACTGGTACTCAGATAAAAGAGCAAAGACAGCAGACCAGGAAGAGGCAAACCATTTTGGTGTGATGCTGGGCTCTCCTTCATCCGGAGAACCGCCAGTGGCCTTTCTTACATGGGTTTTTTATTCATGCATTCGTTTTCAACAAATATTATTGAGCTCGAAATTGTGTTAGATGCTGTTCTATAGAGTGCAGGTATGTTGGTGAGCCGAACAAAGTCTCTTTGTCTTTCCATGATAAATATTTGGGTGGCTAAGGAAAGGGAGAGAGACAAGAAAAATGAGCAAAACAAAATCCCTGGCCTCACATCTCCAGAGTGGAATGAGCTAGGCACAGAGATGAGGAGGGGGTGGGGGGGGAAATGTGGGAAAGTGGAGGAGAGGAAGGCAAGACGTAGAGAAAGAAGTCAGAGAGCCGTGGGACTGGTAGGGGATGACCGACCCAGCCACTGGCCAAGCCCTTGCCCTCACAGCGCAGTGGGCTCCCACCCCTAGTCTGTGGCCAGAGACAGTGAATTTGTTCTTTGAAGGGAAGAGAGCTGCAGAAGGAAAACACACTAATAAGCCAGAGGCAAAAGAGGCACTTAGTAACAAGAAACCTTCGGAAGAAAGGAAGTTAGGAATCAGATTCTAGCAAAGATATAAGCTGGAATTCTACAGCTTGCTAATTTTCAGAGGTTATTAGGACACATCAGAGCTCCCTGCTCCCAGAGTTCTCACAGTCCTGTGCAAGAGACTCACAGATACGTCGGGGTGTGAATATGGGATCGTATGTGTATATGATGTGTGTTGGGACCGTGGGGGGCGCGGCACTTGGGCAGAGGGAAAGAAAGAAGGGAAGGCCATAAAAAGCCTTGCTGAGAAAGGTATTTCTTGTGCACAAAAAAGAAGCAGGCCCCTTGCTCCCTGCTGAGCCCATTTCTCCTGCCTTTACCCGAGCTGTCAGGCATGAATCCCGGTAGCATTCCGTAACTAATTGACAGTAATGGGGGCCATTGGGAGTCTAAGAATACGTGGCATTGCCCGGCATGCACTGGAAAGAAGGAGCGGGGGCTGCCTCGGGGCAGCTGTGGGGAAAATAAAGGCTGTCTTGTAAACTTTTTTTAACTTGAAGGTAGGAGGTAGAAAGTAGGCAGGAGCAGATCGAGGCAAACTTCTACTTTAGCCTGAAAATAAAAAATTGTGATCTCATCTCTTATCCCGAGTGAACATCCCAGGATAGTAAGTTTGCCACAGAGAAGAAACAGATGGAATTTCAATTAACCCCAGGGCCCCCTGTGAAATCTATATTGTACCCTGTGGATTTACAACATATTGTAATATACGACTGCAGGCTCCGGAGATTCCATCGCAAATCAACCCTCTTTATTCCAGGGGTTCAGATAACGGCTACAAAGGCCCACTTTAGAATCAAAAGTGGCCAACTTTTTACAACTTCATCCTCACAGTTGAAATTTTTAATTTTACAACATATCTTATTTATTTGAGCAGGCTCATGTTTTTTTAAGAGGGGACATTTTTTTTTCCCGTCTATTAATGATGATGTCTGTGTGCTAAAACTGTTGACCCCTAAATAGAAAATTGGAAAAGGTACACTGTTATCACACCTTCAAGAATGATTCAGCACAGACCTGTGGTAAATTATCCCCCAAGGATTTTTATGTTTTAAAAATTCTTACCTTTCCAGAATGTGATTTTTAGTAGTAAAGATATTCAAAACAAAAATCAAAGCAGTTACCTCGGCTATGAATAGCACGCGAAGTCGTAAACGCTGAAATAACTTTTAAGAATTCCAAGTTGCTTTTCAAAACCAGAATTGTTTACCAGGTACTTACAAACTTAAGGCTTTGACTTTTTTTTCTTTTCTTGTATTGTTGGCCTTGCCTTTTTGCATTTGTTCTTCATTTCAAAAATAGTATTTGCATAAGCATTCAGCTTTTCCCACGCACACAAAAAGTTTCCAAATTAATTTTGGCTTTTTGATACTAGGGATAAATTTTCAGCACATTTTGCTCAGCAGACTACTTTTCCCTAAAATTGCACTTCGCCTCAAATCTGTCAGGACCTTCTGCGGAGGCCAGTTTCCTCCCTGCAGTAGAGCAGACTCCACTCTCCAGGTTGCTGCTTGGTTATCCAGCATCGTTTTATGGAAGATTCGCCCCCAGACTCCTGGGGAATATCTCTAGGAATCCAGATAAGCAAAGTCCTGTTCTTTGATAAAAAAATCATTTTGGAGAATTGAAATGTGTCTTTTTATAAGAGGGTTAAGGAGTTGAAATATAATGTGAGGTGTCTTCCTCTGTAAGGTCACCATGAGGAACTGAGGACCAGAGAACTGAGACCAGTGTTCCTTGGGAACACAGTCTGTTAGACTCCGATGCTGAGCTGGAAGGACTAGGAGGGGATGTCATTCAGGCGGCTCAGAGATTGTGCGTCCCCACTTTTCGGTTTCATGGAAGTAAATGAGCAGAATTCAGTGAGACAGTGGCCGGGACACTGCACTCTGAATTATCAGGAGGGCAGAGTTCTCTCACCAGCTGCTCTTACTCTCCACCAAATGCACAGCCTTGGAGGAACACTTTAGGGAACCCTTCTTTCTCCCTGCATCTGATTCATGTGGCTAGACCAGCAGGGGCCATTACGTGGTGAGGACATCCAACCAAATCAAGTAGAGAGACTTGGTATGGCACAAGGACTCTTATGGTGACACAGGGGACACTTCAGGGACAGGTCAACCCACTTTTCCGCAAGGTTTGGAACACTGACTCCAAGGTTGGAAGAAGGTCCTTCTAGTGGAGCAAGCCCTTACTTCTGCTGATGTCGATTTAGCCCCTTAAACCACTCTTTAATCAGGAAAAAACAAAAAACAAAACAAACAAACAAATATACATATACATAGTGTTTTTAAATAGGCTGAACACATGCCTACTATAGACATCTTAATATCAGGCAATCAAAGGTCATTTTAAAGTGATTACTAGGGTATATTTCCTCATCTGAACAAAAACAGATTTGTTATTAAACCAGGATCAACATTCATTTACCTGTTTCATTTCTATCCTAGATAGCATTTATTTTGAAAAGAGAAAATATGTGGTTATTTAAAAATAATATACCAACTAAATATTGAGTGTGATTGAGTTTTTGTTTGTTCTTTTTCCCTTTTGTGTGTATTTATCACATATGAATCTTAAAAGTCAATACTGTAGTGTTTGCTCTGCACCAGGCACTGTTCTTAATGCTTTATGTGTGTCAGTTATCATCTCCCTGCAGCACTCTGTGAGGTGTTCCCATCCTCCTCTCCGAAGAGAGAACACTGATGACCTAAACAGTGTTCTGAGTACATGGATGTTTCTCAGCCTCTAGAGTTTATGGCCAGGCATCAGGGTTTCTGATTGCCTGTTCATTTGCAGACTTGAAAATGACTTCTTTTTTAAAACATAGTCAGTATGATTCTTCTTCTTCCTTTTTCCCCTCTCCTAACTTCTCCAAGTCTGCCCTGAACTCCACACAATTTACACCTTGTTTGAGACTCCCGCAGTTACGTCTGGCAACTTTAACTTTGGTCCTTCTGTTTTTATTTTTATCCTAGTCATTTCCTAGTCCAACACCATTGGACATTAAAACAAGATAAAAGGAGAAGGGAAGGATAATATAGGAGCTGTTCTGAAATCACCTGGTTTAAACTTCACGATCAGATTAAAAGGGAAAAACTATACTAAATAACTCAATTGAAAAAAGATATGGTTGGTGAAAAATTTTTTTGCTATTAGTTTACTTTTTCCTTGTGTGTGTGTGTTTCCTGGGTTGGTTTCTTTACTATTTTATCGCATCTTTTCCTGAAGACTCAAACCATGATTGTTTTTCATCTCTTTGCTGAACCAAGGAAAGTGAGTACGTTAGACCACATAAGCTTTCTATTAGATCTTACACATTAGTTTCTTCCAAAAGCCTTCACTGACAAGCTTTTCCCAAAGGTATCTATTCCTTTCTTTGAATTCTCTTGGCGTTTACATATGTAAAAAGTACCTCACCACCAAGCCCTTGTTTATTATCTTGGCTTGAAATTGTTCTCTATTTATTTAACTGGCACACATCTTGGCTTCAGAGTCAGGCTCCAAGGAAAAGGGCTATTCTTTTCCTTTGCTGATTCTGCAGAGCCTGGTTTTGTAGGTCAGACAGATTTGTTGAGCTGAATTAGGGAGAGTGCTATATATAAATGACATATTTCCCTGAAGTGTGATTGCTGAGTACAGGAGCACTGAGCTGATTGGGAAACTGGGCCAAGTAGACAAAGTATCACAGCTATAATAGGAGGAGCGTTGGTCTGGGCTGTGCTAGATTCTGTGCAGGTGGAAAGATAGTTTTTGGTGAGGGCAGGAGCCCAGACAGTCACAGAGATGGAGCTGGAGTCCAGCCTGGCCCCTCCGTGGTAGTGGGACCCTATGAGGAAGACTGTCCGGAATATTGGAAGATGCTGAAGTTAGAGACCAGAATTAAGATTGGGTTTCCTCTAAACAAAAGAAGAGACATTCTCGGTAACACATGTAGAGGAGAGTGCAGAAGAAACATCTGCCCTGAGAAAGGAAAGCAAAGCCGTGGGACACCAGAGATGAAGATGTTCAGAGAAGAGCACTGATGTGGCTGAGTGACTTGCCAGGAATGTTTGACTGGGCTGCTATGACCAAACTGATTCCAGGATCTCATTTTTGTGGTTTTAACAACTCTCCATCCATTCTCTGCAGATTGCCCTTTTGCCATAAGTAAGAGTTCTGACCTTTCGTTCTCTGTGTCTTTGGAAGCTCCAAGGAAACCATTGTTTAAGAAGGATCAGCTTCTGCTTAGCAGAGCCATGTGGACTGTCCTGAGCTTGTGACTGGCACCGTTGCAATGACGGCCACTGGGACCCATCAGTGTGTTACAGTTTCAGGCTCTATCTTTCTTTGTACATTAACAAGCTGTTTTTGTATCTTCAGAAATCATTTTTTACCTGTCATTAAGATTGAGAAAATCAACTGACATTCACGTAGGATTTTTCCGACAAGCAGCTAAAACTCAGTAATGATAAAAGAATCTCTCTCTTTCTCTAATTGCCTTCATTTTTCGAGCAATTGTAGGTTTATAAAAACATTGAATGGAAAACACAGAGACTTCCCGTGTACTCTCTGCCCCTCCCCGTTCCCTTACCTCTTTTCGCCACAGTTTCTCCTGTTATTAACATCTTGTGTTGATGTGGTACATTTCTTACAGCCTATGAGCCAATATTTATATATATTTATTAACTAAAGTCCATGGTATATATTTGGCTGCTTTACATCTTACGGGTTTTGACGATTGTATAATGAAAAGTATCCAGAATTACAGTATCGAACAGAATAGTTTCACTGCCCTAGAAGCCCCCTGTGCTCCACCTAGTCATCCCCTCCTCCCTCCCACCTCCCCTCCAGCCCCTGGCAGTCACTGGTATTTTTACTGTCTCCATAGTTTTGCCTTTTCCAGAATGTCATATAGTTGAAATTTTACAGCATGTAGTGTCTTTAGATTAGCTTCTTTCAATGAACAATATTCATTTAAGATTCCTTCAAGTCTTTTCTTAGCTTGATAGCTCATTTCTTTTTTATCACTGATTAATATTTCACTGTCTGATCTACCACAGTTTATGTATCCATAAACTACTGAAGGACATCTTGGTTACTTCCAAGTTTTGGCAGTTATGAATAAAGCTGCTGTAAACATCCATGTGTAGGTTTTTCTCATTTTGAAGTTGAGCAACAGAAGTAAGCCTCTCAGCATTCTATATCTCCACACTTCTCCATCCAGCTCACTGGCTGGCTAGCTCCAAGGCTCTGATAACTGATTGCTCACACCTGATTGCTCTTGGTCCCCCTCCAGGCTTAACATGGCAGAGGTTAAGGTCATAGTTTTGTCCAGATGGCCGGATGGCAGATCCCAGACCAGGCAGATGAGTGCACGCGTCGTGCTGGGTGTCAAGAGTTGGCTTTTTACAGTCAGACACAAGCAACCTCTCCCTACTTTGTTTAACCTTCTGCGAAATGAGGCCAACAGCACCTAATATGAGGTTACCCCTAAAACTGCACGTTAGCACTAGAGGAGAGGAGTGGATACTGTACCTGTCAAAGGAAGGGGGCTTTTTGCAACAACAACTGAGGCAAGAAAAGTAGTGGGAACTGGACATCAAATCTTGGCAGTCCTGAGGTAGAAGCCGGGAGACAGAAGGTGCAGAAGCAGTGAGGGCGAATTGCATAAGATGGTTGATGATTGCATTAGGATATATTTTGTGTGCCAGGATCTCTGTGGATACAGAAGTAAGGAAGGCAGTCTGTTCTCAAGATCTGGTTTGGCCACAAAAGACAGTGCTCTGTCATTCAGATAGCAACACTGGGTTTGAGTTGGGAGAAAGCCATTGATTATCCTACTGGCAGAAAACTCTTGAGTCAGAGCTGCTTTATTGGAGAAGCAGAGTAAGCAAAGAAATAGGTCCTAATGTTTGCACAGGATCTGCCGTGTTTGCTGAGCCACCCTTCAAGGGAATTACATGCATTATCTGAGTTTAGGAAGGCACCTCTATCGTAAATTGGAGTCACTGAAAGCAAGAAAGGTTAAGTGACTTGCACAAGGACACGTGACTAATAATTTTCAGAATCTTGGTCCAGCTGTTTCCAAATTCTCTTCTTATGCTATGTAGGTGATTGGAATTCAGATCCCCTGCTCCCCTGCCCAAGACCCTCCCCCTACTAAGAAAAGGGTTGTCCCTTAGGTAGAAGGAGCTTGAAATTTTACAATGAGAGAGGATATCTTTTTATCTAAACACTTCACTCATTGCTAAATTTCTGCTGAGAGGAGTGAGCCATTAAGAAGTTTAGCATTCATGGATTCCTTACTGAGAACATACTCATGAGAGAATTTCCTGCCAGGAAATTTTGATTATGTGCATTTAGAACGGAGGGAGGGTTCAGAAAAGGGACAGTATGAGGGACTAACACACAAGAGGGGAGCAGAGATGGAAGACACCGTGGCCTACTTCTCAAATTTTTGTGGGTGCTGTGCTGCCTGGGAGAAGCCCTGCCCCTTTGAGCTTCTCTCTCCATCCAGGGAGCGTGAGGGTAACTGGCTCTTTCACCCCCAGAGGGTCAGCGAGTGGGCAGAGGCCAGAGGGAAGAATGCTGGCAATAGCAGAGATGGGGAGGGGGGCTGTGGGGTGGAGACAAAGGGGGAAGTAACTTTTTAAATAAAAAATGATAAGTGATGAATAGAATGGCTAATCCTGGGGAACCCTGAGAATGCTGGACCGCCAAGCGAGGGCCTTTCTTTTTTTTCACGTTCCTTTTTCTTTTCTTTCTAATTTTCTTTTATTTCATTTCGCTGCAGCACGTATAATCAATTACAGCCTGAATCAGGATAAAGGGAGGGGAAGCACTTTAATTCATAAATCAATTTTATACGGTCATCAGTCAGGTTGTGAATGCAAATACCTCTGTCGGTTTAGGTTATTCAGAATTAATTGACTCCCACCGGGCTGGGCTGCAGATGGAGAGGGGCTTTCTCACAAAGTCTCCTTGGGCCCAGCGTGGGGGCCAACTGCTTCCTCCCTCCCCACTCAGGCCCTCGGCCACCCCCACCCATTTGCTCCTTTACCCTCTGGGCCCCAAACATGGAGATGATGGGGGTGGGCATCCAGCAAAGAAGCTGGGTGGATAAGAGCCCAGAAAGATTGTTTGAAGAAGGAAGGGGAGACACAGAAAGATGAAAGCCCCCAAACAAACCCTCTTCATCCCAGGCCCTGCAGAGACACCTTTATGTGATTAGAAATGCTTAGCTTTCAAGGGTCTGCTTTTAAGTTCTCTTGAGCTTCTTAAATAAGAAAGCAAAAAGAAAACAAACAGAAAAGCCAGAGCCCCTGGGCTGAGGCTGAAGGGATGTCATTCAGAAACCACCAGGTTGCAGGGGTTTGTGCAGCTGCCGGATTGGAGCAGCGGGAGAGCAGCCCAGGACAGAGGGGGAGGCTCCAGCAAAGCCCAGGAGAAGTGAGGGCACGGTCTGGCCCAAAGCGCCTTAGGCTGATGGCTGCAGGACGGCCCTGGGCTGTGGCCCTGCACCTGCTCCGCGGGCTGGAGAGAGGATGAATGAACAGGTGTAGGAAGGATAGACGGGGCGGCCTAGCTGGGCAGCACCTGTTTCCTAAGGTAGGGTCTCCCTTCACAAGAATTCATTCTAACTTGGAGAAGACACACACCACCTGTCCACCTGTACATTCAGCGTACCCTGTCCTCTACTTTTCAGCTAAACATACCCCTGAGTGTGGTGCTCCAAATCTGACTTTTCGTGGTTTTTCACCAATGGCCCCCACATTAGAATCACCCAGAGAGTTTTTGGTTTTGTTTTGCTGTTTGTTAATGCTGATGTGCGGGTCCACTCAAAAATTCTGCTTTAATCCGGTCATGAGTACATCTCACGGAGTTGGTGTTTCTTTAAATAAAGCTGCAAGTGAGTACAATGTACAGGTAATGCTGGAGCCACTGATGTATCTGAGAACCCCATCCCCACCCCCACTCCCAGGCCCCAGGCCCTCCCCACAACCTGGCAATGGTTCTCAAAGTGTGATGCACTAGAATTGCATGGGCAGGGGAAGAAATAGTAAGAAACAAAAAAGAACAAAATAAAATTTGATATTACATATATTGCAGATTCCCTGGTCCTGTCTAGACACAGTGAGTCTCTGGAAAATTCTCTTCTTTATACAAATTCCCAGTAAGTGTGGGAACCTCCCACTGGCACAAAGCACCAAGACGTTTGTGCCGTCTATCTATAAAAGCAAATCCTAGCCTGCTGTCGGTTGGCAGGCATCACATTTTGCCTTCACGTAACAGTTTTGTGTTTGTGGATTTTGCCAGAGAGCTCCTGTGAGAGACCAAAACCTGAATCTAGACATGAAAGGAAAACAATTCATTTGATGGGATGATCGTAAAGGTTGCATGTTCCAAAACATGGGTCCTTAATCTTCTAAAAAATCAGCTGCAAAATCCTTACGTATTTTTAACCAGAACACAAGTAATCAGCCCCTGATCTTTAATACAGTTGTTTTATGCAAATAAGCTGTATTTATTTTTTACGAAAGGCTAAGAGGATTTCTTGGAGAAATGTTCCAGTTAGCCATTCTTTTGTATTACCATATGTTATTGGAGGCAATAAAACTGCCTTTCTTTAAAAAATTTCAGTACTTCAGGCTTCATTCCCAAGTCAGACTACTTCCTCTCCCAAAAGTCTGAAGGTCTTAATGGAGATTAAATGTGTGTTTTCTCCTGCTGTACTTAGCAGCAAAGAGAAATTGGGCAAGAGGGTGGCGGTGTTCAGAATGAAAGGGCACCTTGTTTGCAAAGCTCCATGTTTCTAAGGTAGAAGATGTTCATGCGAAAAAAAATCCCTAGCCCATTAAGGCAGCATGGCAGGGTGATTCAGCACACAAGCTTCAGAGACCATACCGCCCAGCTTTGAAACGGCTCCACCACTTACATGTGCCTCAGTTTCTCCCTTTTTAAAGTGGGAATATTAACAGTAGCTACCTCATAGGGTCGCTGTGAGGGTTAAATGAGATAAAGTGTCTCAAAAGCTAAGCAGAAAGCAAGCTCAATATATGGCAGCCCTTGCTTTGACTAAGGGAAAGCGTGGCTGAGAGGTTTGAGAGGTTTCTGAAGAGTGGGTCAGTGTGCCTGTTGATCTGATTTGGTCCCCCAGTAGCGTCAGCATCCCTGGAGACTTGTTAGAAATGAGAAATCCAAGCCCCATTCCAGGACTACTGAACAGAAACTCTGGGGTGGGACTCAGCACCCTGTGTCTTAACAAGCCCTCTAGGTAATTGTGAACCACACTAAAGTTGGAGAACCATGAGGTACCTTAAGGGTTAGAGACTTGGCAAGCAATCAGAAAGAAGGTTCTTAGGGTCAAGCAGTTTGTGGTAGAGAAAAAGGTTGGACTTGGCTCTCTCTATAGGGAACAAAGAGGGCTCACCCTGTTGTGTTTGGGAGTGGAAGGAAAGGCAACTTAGAGGGGCCGCAGTCTGGAGCATCGAAACAAAGAATGAGATCTCACCAGTAAACAGAACGCCTTGTACAACAGCATCCTTTGCAAAGCCCTGCCCCAGGCGCATCTCAGACCTCACAACCTCAGAGCACCTTCCCTCCTCCACAGCCCCAGCCCCTTCCCAGATTCCAAGGCCCAGAGATGCCTCCAACCTCCCTTTCACCCTGGGACTTCAGCAGACTGTACTGTCCACTCTGGTGCCAGATGAGAGCAGAGGGAAGTCTGAGGCTCTCACCCTAGACTTGTGCAGAGGGCAGCTCTGTCAGGAAAGGGGTCCTAGAATAGTGGCCTCAGCCATGCTGCTTTGAGATGCCAGTAGGGTACCTTCTCCCCAGCACTTTCCTTCTCCCACAGCAGGATTCCCAGGAGCCAGAAGGTGGAGAGGAGGGGCGCGAACAAGGGAATTTGAAAGTCATCTGTATAAAGGTAGCTTTTTAAAAGATATCAAAAAAAAAAAGAAAAAAGAAAAAAAATAGAGAAATGTCCAGGGGTTTCAGAGAGAAACCACACATTCAGATCTATAGGAGGCTAAAGAAGGAAAAGCAGACACAGGGAGGAGCCACAGAGGGTAACGTGTCCTGTTAAGATGTCTACTTCCGGTCCACAAACAATAATTGAGCACCCACTGGGTCCCAGGGACTCTGCTTGACTCTGAGAGACAGAAATGCATAAGGCACAGTTCCTTCCCTCCAGGAGCCTTTGAAGAAGACGGAATAAAACAGAAAAGCTGTGCACATTCCTCCCAAAACGGCATCTGAAGAAAAGAGAACAAAGCAACTCCCAAAGTTTTTTCTAAACCTTTAACTTAAATTTGAGATTTGGAGTTCAGCAAACAGGCAGAGTGCAAATTATCCACTCCCAACCCCACTCCTATACACATACATACATGTTCACGCGCATGTGCGCGCGTGCGCACACACACACACACTTTAGCAGCAATCATGTCCTTGTGGAGCTGGCCTGTAAAGGATCAGCCTGGCTGCTGCTGGCCCTGCCACTGGACTTCAGTCTTGATCAGAAAAGCACTAGAAGTTGATTAAAGAAACAAATCCTAGTAGTTTCTGGTGCATAAGCCAACTCCAGTCTCCCCTCCCTTCCATGAGGTAAGGGTAAAGGAATCTGACAAACATAGATTTAATTTCCTGTGAAATGCACAGGGGTTTAGAAACTAAGAGAGGGGCAGGATTTGGACAAATACAGTTTGGGTTTTATCACATAAGACTCATAAAACCCTTTTGTTGTGTTTATCAGGCCCGAGGCCCCCGGGGTTTCACCCATCCTTGACTTGCACGTACATCCTCTGTCAGAACTCAGCTCTTCAGCTCCCCTCCCTTTGGACTGCCTCTCCTTGGGAAAGAAAAGTGAAGGCACCTCTGTTGGTGTGATGGCTAAGACTTAGGTCACATGCTTCCCAGGACATCTGTCCCAGTGGTCACTTTCCCAGCTCACTGTCCTTCTCTCACGCTTTCGCTAAATGTGAGCCAATCTGGGGCAAAAAGGAGCCTCTGAAAGGGGCCCCTTTGTTACTCTTCATACGTCAGCCCCCAGGTGCTCATGGAATCTGTTTTCTTGCTCCCTGAGGGAAAAAATGAGCTTTCCTTCCCTCTCAGGCCTCTGCTGATATTTCTTTCCCAGGTCAGTTCCAAACAGCCAAATGAATTTTTCAGAAAAACTACAGCTGGAGTGTCAGGGTCCAGGTGACATATTAAAATAATCGAGAGAGGAAAATCTCAGAATCCCTTGGGTGTCATTTCCACAGAGTTTTCTTCTGAGCATCCTTACAAGGCCAGGGTTATTCCTTGCTTCTGCTCTGTTGTCCTCCTTGGCCGTTTTCCTCTGCCACTTCTTTTTGCTCTAGATTGCTCACCAAAGCATAAACCATGTGTCTGTGATCATGAACAAAGTTGATACCAAAAGCTTTTTGGTTTTTTTTTTAAGAATGTTCTTTAGACAAAACACAACCCTGGCTGCAGCTGAAGGCTGCTGGGATTTCTCTGCTTTGTTTTAATGCCTGGCCCCTTTCATGAAACCCGGGGGAGTTCCTGGGGGTGGGTTGGAGGGAAAGGAGGGGGAGGGGGAAGAGAGGCGTGAACCTTTACTCCCAGAGTGGGACTTCAGAAGAATTTACAGCCGTCTTTTCTGGAGACTGTTAAGGTTTTATTGCCCTAGAACCAGCAGTTACAATGCTTCGTGGAGCTCTGAGCTGAGCCCGTGCCAAGGATCCGCTAGCTGGCTGCAGCTGGCAAGAGGCCAGCTCTAATGCACGTTCACTTCAGAAGGAGAGAGGAAGCTAGCTTAGGTGGGAGGTGAATCAGAAGAAAGAGAGAAACTGAGAAAGTAAGGCGTTGTAAACTCACAACTTCAGCTCCGCTGTCAAATAGAGCTGACTTTGGGTGACTTTCCACCATTTACAAGTGATTTAACCACTCCAAGGCCAGGGTTTCCAATCTGTAAACCAGAGATCGTAAGAGAACCTACTTCATTGGATTATTGGGAGGTTTAAATAAGATAAATCCTGTAAAGAGTTTAGTACAGTGTCTGGTCACAGTAAGAGCCTAATTATATTATTTTATACTGATATATTATAAATAATGGCATTGTAGGGAAGAGTACCAAGTTCACACTTTCTCTGAAGGTGAGTGTATCCAGGGAGGAGACATGCTTGCTTTCTTAGCTCTCAGCAGTCCCTTCTGTGGCCACTCTCCCACCCAAGCCTGCTGGGTACCTCGGGTGGGTGGGGAAAGACCAGTTAAAAAGAATAAAAGTGAAAGAAAGAAGAAGAGATGGTGAAGGCAAAGGAGATTTACAGGGAGAAATAATTGGAAAAAAGACATGCAAAAAAACTAGGTGAAAGAAAATAAAATGGAAATTGTCAGAGATGGAAAGAAGCTTTGCAGCTGGACATAGACTAAGCAGGAAATGTGGACGAGAGACGGAGGAGTGTGGAAAGGGACAGGGTTGGGTTTGCTGGCCAGTACATCCTTGCAGGGAGGTAATGACTCCTAAAAGCCATGAGCCTGTGGGTATTTCAAAGGAACCTAAGCCGCAGAGCAAACCTTCCGGCAGAACATATAAGCCCTCTGTATACTTTCCATCAATCACGATTCCTTCTTCACAGCCCTCCCTGAGCCACTGATGAATGACTCACCTCTAGCTGCCACAGTCTCACACCTGCAGACTTTACTGGAAGCCTAAAAGAGACTTGGCTTCTGAGGTAATAGTCCACTTTGTGCTGTGGGTGCCTCTGCTGCAAGGGTAGGTTTAAAGCATCCGATACCTGGAGCTTTCTAAGTGCTCCATAAGTGCTTGTTGAATGAGTGAGTGAGTGAATGAATGTTGAGGCAGGTCTACATGCCTGCCAAAGGTTATAGGGTTTCTTCCTGGTGGGGGTGGGGTTCTGGAATTAGATAATAGTGATGGTTGTACAACCTTGTGAAGGTACTAAAATTGCCAAACTGTACACTTTACAATGGTGAATGTTATGGTATGTGAATATTATCTCAATAATATAAATTAAAAAGCATAAACTATAGCCTTAGAGAAAGAGCCCAGACTAGCACTTGTCTTCCAATATACTCTCAACACTGGATCCTCTTCTCATCCCTTTGCTCCTCAGAACATAGGGACAAAATAATTACCTTAAAAAGTCTTTCTCAAGTTTGCCTTGGATTTTCAAGTTCCCATGAAACCAAAGTGAGACCAAGGATGGTTCGATCTTATAGAATTGAGGGGGTTTAATAGGAGGGGCTCAGCCTCCTCTTGAACATTTCTCTAGGACCTTGTAAGCTTTTCATGCTTGAACATCCTGAAAACAAAGATTCATTCTCTTAGCAAACTTCCTCATGTTGTCCCAGCCTCCCAGGCTCAGCCGCTAAGAAATTTAAGGAAATCAATGGCGGTATTACCTAATCTCCGTGTGGGTTAGCCTTCAGTGCGTTAATGAAAGACCTTATCTTCCCTGACAGTCAAGGGCACTCGAGTGAGCAGAAACGATTTTACAGACGGGATGAGGAAGAACAAAGTCAGACTCGCCTGCCCTTTCAGCCTCGCCACACATAGGACCTATATACGCAGAGACGACTTCCTAGCATCGTAAGTTACTGTTCTCTACGGACACTTCAGTTTTGTGAGATTGTGTGGTTAACTTCTTCACAGTGCACTGCTTGCAGGATTTTGTGTGGACCTTATTTCAGTTGCTTGTTTAATACTGGCAAAGGAAACTCCTAAATCTTAAGCGCCATTTAATACATCAATAGCAGACTGCTTAGACAAACAGGATTTCAGGTTTAGGGACTGGAGTCTGTTCTATTCCTATAAATTAAAGAGAGAATGAGTCCATATATGTCTGTGCTCTACTGTAAGGTTTGGGCCAAGTACTGGGTCTCCAAGAAAAATTGAGAAAAGCAGGCTGTCTTCTGTTTCAAGTTCCTTCTCTAGCATCCAATTATGAACAGAAGAAAAATGTAAAAAAAAAAAAAGGTGAAATGCTACTTATTCAAACCTGATCCTGAACTCAACAAACAAACATCAACATCTTCATTCATTCAGGGGTTTTACGTGAACTGAGTGGCCCTAGGAGCTTCTGGAAAGCCCACCCAGTCATTATACGTAATTTGTCATACCTCACTGAGAATCTCGGTTACCAACCCTACAAAGTGAGATTTGATCTTGATCTTGGGTTCCCAGTGTTGTCACTACCAAGGCCCCTGTTCCTTTATTTTTGCAATGATGTCATAAGCCAGCCAGAGCCTCAAAGCCCCATGAGTGCTCAGTGCTAACAGCTGAATTGCCTGGCATCATCATTTGGGGAGTTTGTTGAAAGTATGATTCCTTTGAAACTTAGAAGTTACCGAGGAAAGGTTTTTAAAGCTACTTTTTTGGTCTTTGAGGATCCCCCCACCTTTCAAGAACCCCAGATTGGAGCTTCTGACCAAATAATCTCCCTGGCTTCAGAATTCTCCAAGTCTAGAAATCTGAGGGTGAATGAGTAAGTCACAAGTGACCTGGATTTGCCCCTCCTTTCAGACTATCCTAAAGATTCTCCCTGAAAAGTAGACTTGTCCACTGGCTGGACTGCACACTCAGAACCAGCTGTTACTGTCCTCATAGTTAGGGGAAAACAATGCAAACCCAAGGAAATGGTCGTTATTTGGATTTAAATCCTGTTGGTTTGTTTCCTCCAAATCTCTGGTCTAGAAATTTAAGAGAAACGGCTCTTCCTTAGTCTTTTACAGCAAGACTTTGCGAATATAAGCAATGAGAAAGATTCTTATCCATTGTGCCCCAGGTGGTAAGTCATAAAACTCTTGAGCTCAGTGGGACCCTAGAGAATCTTTGCACAGAGGGAACCAGCCATTCAGCTGAAATTTAAGAGAAAGGCAAAGGAAGGGAAAGAAAGACATCCAGGAACCCAGAGATGCTATACCTTTTTTCCCCAGTGCCTGTCCTCTCTCTTTTTTCCCCAGTGCCTGTCTCTCCTCTCTCCTCTCTCCTCTCTCCTTTCTCCTCCTACCTTCCTACCTACCTACCTACCTACCTACGTAGGAATCGAACCTACTACCTTCTGCTTCCAGGGGATACGTTCCAAGAACCCCCTGTGGGTACCTGAAACCACAGATAGTACTGAACCCTATATATACTGTTTTTTGTGTACATGCATACCTGTAAGATAAAGTTTAATTTACAAACTAGGCACAGTAAGAGATTAACAACAATAACTAATAATAAAAGAGAACAATTACAACCATATACAGCAATAAGAGTTATGTGACCATGGTCTCGCTTGCTCTCTCTCAAAATATCTTACTGTAGTGTACTCAGCCTTCTTTTGATGATGGGAGATTTCAAAATGTCTCTGTGATGAGATGAAGTGAGGTGAATGACGTAGGCATTGTGACATAGTGTTAAGCTGCTGTCGACCTTCTGACGGTAGGTCAGGAGGACCCTCTGCTGTGGGGGAGCCTGGGTGATCACACCGTGATGACGCTGATGTCGGATGTCAGGAGCAGACAATGTTGATGGTCAGGAATCCCAGTAGGACAGCACAGATTTCATCATGCTTCCCAGAACAGCATGCAATTTAAAATATTAATTGTCTATTTCTGAAATTTCCCATTTGATATTTTCGGACCACGTTGATCATGGATAACTGAAACTGTGGAAAGTGAAACCACAGATAAGGGGGACTCATGCACTTTTCATTGTGTCTCGCTGGTCCTCACTCTTCCTTCCAGAGCACCTCAGGCGTTGTTGTTCCCTTTCCTTAACACTTCTTCAAGAAAATACTTCATGTTTTCAGGTTGAACATGTTATTAATTCAAGAATGTATGAGCTTCTTCCTAGGAAGTTAACCCATTTCCCAGCAGCCCCCAGTAGCATCTTTGTTTGTATATTATTTGTGTATTAGGTTGATTTTGTGTTGCTCCTCCAGAGACATTGGAAAATCATCCAAAGAACTTCAGGAAATTAAGCATTCCTGAAATACTGGTTTTTATTCAATATCATTGTCATCATCATCTTTATCGCCATGCTTTTAAATCTTTCTGTAAACAAATAATCAAATGAACTTCTGGTGCCAGAAAGCAGGAGATTGCTTGCTGTTTCCACATGTATTGATAGTGTATTGGAGCCTGAATGTGAAGCAAACTCAAGTTTACTGGTATTTTAAGGAGGTAAATGCCACTCAGGACACTGAACCTTTTTCTTCCACTCCTGTCCTGGGTAGCATCTTCAAATCCAAAGATGGTGGGAGAGTAGAAACAACTTGAGAATCCTTCATGCTGTGGACCGTGTCTGGGTTATTTCAGTAATTCTCACCACAAGCACATGAAGCTGATGTTACACCTCCTCACTTTTTATCCACAGCTGCTGAGAGTTAATCGCTTTGTCATCCCGGGTTTGTGCAAAGCTCTCACGTTTGTTTGTTACTCCGTCTATCCACACAGCTGCTCCCATTTCACCAACACACCCCATATGCAACATGCTTAATGTGTCTCTCAGGGTGCTCTTGCCATATGTATTACCCTGTATGTATTTTTATTTACATAAATGGATTCCAAAACCTTTTTTTCACAGTTTAATCTCTGATATCAGGATGCACCTTGCAATCAATGGTATGTCAGTTTTCTTGGCAGAATTTTTACTTTCTTAGTCAAAGCATAAAATAGTGGTGTATAATACAGTAAATGGTATTTAGATTCAATGAGATTTGTATATCACATGCTACTTCTTACTTTTTCCGGTTGGAGTACCAGTACCAGACCATGAATGTTGCCTTGTCCTCGTCTCTTGTGTTGCTTCTAACTGCTGCCCCATCCTCCAGGATGGGCCTCTTTTGTACATTGTCTATCCACTCCCAGAGGCTGCCGGGCTGGCTCCAACTCCCTGACACCACAGACAGTACTAGAGTAAGCATCCTTGTGTGTATCCCCTATGGCGTATTGTAAGCATTTCACTGGATAGTATGTCTAGCAGTAAAATTGCTGGGTCATTAGGTTTGTAAATATTTACTTGACTAAGTAGAACCAAATTGCTTTCCAGAATAGTTCCACCATCCATGTTTCATCAGCAGTTTCTGAGGGTCCTCTGAGCCCACATTTCTGCCAACAGTTGGCATTATCCAGCTTCCTCATTTTATATTTGAGAAAAGGAAGCTTGGCATGAATGGATTCTCTTCCCTTTTATCAGGAAGAAGCAGTTGTAGCTAGTGGTACCAGAGCCTAGACTATGCCAAGATGCTTCTGTGGCCACATCAAGGAACCATGCGGTTTCTTAATCAGCATTTCTTCAGTCATTTCAGAATGTCCTTTACCCTCTCTGGGCATCAGTGTTCTCATCTCTTAATTAAAGAAATAGTACTTGATGAGGGCTCTTTTCCAAATCTAAAATTCTCCAACTATGAATACTCTTCTGTCCATCATTAGCAATTACCTCTGATGGCATCCAAGCGAGTGTCTCTAGGGCTTCAAGATGTTCGAAATGATAAACTGTTCTTTGTACCTTTTTATCTAAGTGACAAAAGCACCTAAGAAATAAACAAGCACCCACACGCAATGCTACCCTCTTTCATTTGAACCTCCTCTCCCAATCTCCCTGCACCCTTGACTGAGACAACGCCCAAAAATAAAAGACAAGGTACACAGTGTACTTTTGCAAAGTCCAAGAGTATGTTAGGTTAGGCTTTGTTCCAGTCTGAAAAGTATCATTTCCCCTCTTACGGTGAGGAATGGATCACATTATTTCTAAGGCAAAGTCCAAATACAGAAATGACATCACCCAGACAGGGAGAAGCCAAAGGTCTTTCTTCAGCCGCTTCGTGAATAAGAATGGAGAACTGATATGAAGTTGGGGGTCATTCAGAGCGCTTTTATGGCTAAATGCTCACTCCCACTTATTTTTCTCTATACTGGATGAAGTTCTGCAGACTCTCCTGGCTTCCAGCCATTGCCTAAAAGGACCATTTAGTGCACATCTGTGTAGACCAACCTCACCAGGATTCACCTCTGACAGCTCCCTAAGAAAGACCAGCCCTTCTTGGGCCTCACAGATGATCGTTGGGCAGTCAGTTTCCACCAGCCATCTCCACCCCTTCCCATGTCACACTCCTATCAAGTTTCCAAGTCTCTAAGACCCAGAGAGGCTGCATCTTTGGCTGAATTTCAGCACCATCTTGTCAGGAAAAATGAGATGATGAACACCACTCGCCACCAAGGGAAACTCCAGGGTGAGAGGTATCAAGTCTGAGGCTCCCATCCTCTGAGCTGGTATCTCCTCTGTCTCTCCCTTTCTCTGGGCCCACTGAGTTCCATTTTGAATGCCCAGTACACCTCTGTCTACCCCAGGGTTGTAAAAGGCAGGGTAGGAATGGTTCCTGAGGGCAACTCAACTAGGTGCTCATGTATGTGCTGTCTCGTGTCATTCAAACATCTCCTTATCCTAAACAAAGGACACTCGGCTGTTGCTCTTCTCTGGTCCCAAGGGGCCCCTTTGTCAGCAGCAGGAGTCAATCTTCTCCCTTTGATCGCCAAGTTGGGAGATTTATTTTACTTTCCTGTGGCTCAAGATCTGCTTATTGGGAAGAGCTGCTTAGCCAGCTTGCCGCAGCTCTGCTGGGACCTGGATGGGAAATTCAGTATCAACCCACATGGAATATTGTTTTGGCTTAGCTGCAGGATTATGGTTCTGAGTTCCAACACGCTAGTCTTTGCTTACTCTACAGGGTCATTGCTAGGACACACGGGGCCCTGCACCACTTGGACTGGTGGGGGAGTACTGCTTCTTTTAAACTTTAAGTAAGAGCATGTGATAGCAGAGAAAGCACTGACCAGGGGAATCCAGACTGTATTCAACACACTAACTGACATAAGTGAACATTATAACCAGCCTCATCAGTTCATGCCAGGTTTTCGACCAGAGGAGTTTTGAGGGGAAAAAAAAGTCTTGTGATTTCTTTAGAGCTCTTTTGTGGAAACTGCAGGTAAAAGATTGTGGACCTAATTAATGGAAAAAGCATTCTAAGCTTTGGGCTCTGGAAAGATGGAGATTTAAATCCCTTGAGGCTGATTCTGGAGAAGTTACTTAACTGCTCTGAGGTTGTTTCCTGTATGTATGTAAAAATGAAGATTATCATAACTATCTTGTAGGATTGTCTGGAAGCTTAAATGAGACATGGAATGTGCAGAACCCGGCTGGCATAGGATAAGTAAAACAAAAACAAGAAAAAGATAACTATTGATTTTAGGACATGTGGAGGGATGCAGGGATGAACTAGAACAATGACAGGTTGGAAGGAAAAAGAAACTTGGATTTGAGGAGGGCAGTGAACCATATGGAAAACCTTCATTTAAGAGGGGGAAGGAACAAGGGTAAGAAGTCTGGAGAATGGAAACTTGACAGTGGGCGAGGTGGGTTCTGGGAAGGCTGGAGCATCTAGTGTAAGTGTCTTGAGCTGTATACAGCCAGAACCTGGCACATTGGAGCTAAGGGATGGTCATAAGGTTCAGTTGGAAAAGTTGAGACCCAGTGTGGGGACTTGATCTATAAAGAACTAGTCAACATGTCTCTCAGCCTCAAGCAAGTTTTTCCACTAGGAACGCCTGACTCTTACTCATCTGGATGCATGTCTACCCCATGATTTCATTGCACTTGGAGCCAGGTGGCTAGATTCATATTGCACAAAAGCCCCCAAACAGAGATAAGGAGTAAATTATAACAGCTGTCATGTAGCGCATGCTCACCCAAAATGCCAGAATCTGGGCTAAGGCATTTTACATCCATCACCTCCCAAAATTCTCACAACAGCATGAGGAATGTATGATTTTCCACATAGATTTTCCACTATGGATGAGGGAACTGAGGTTCAGAGAGGTTAAATGATTGCCCAAGGTCACAGAGCTAGTAAGTGGCAGAGCTGGAATTCACCTCCAAGTCTGATTGAACGGCAAGAACCACTACAGTGTGCTTACCTACTGCTGGTTAGCAAGAAACGTCATAGATTCTATATGAGAAACCCCTAGGCTCTCAGACATTGGAAATAGAAGGCCACGGTGGTGGGGCTTTTGTGGGAAGGACCTTGGCCGCCTTCACCACAGCCCTTCCTCTCAGGTCCTGGCTCCAGGCTAACACACACGAGCTACAGCAGGCACAGGGAGCCCACAATCCTTTAAGAAACCCACAATCCATTTAAGGACCCGCAAAAATGGTTTAATCTGTCATAAAATCAGAGGAGAATATAATGAATGTAATTTATTACATGCAAAGAAGTTATAAGGGATAATTTTTAATACTTTTATATGGAGGAAGGGGCACACGAGGTCAAAAGTACCTTGGGCCCATGAGTACCATCATGCACCCTGCCTGCTTTCTTAAATATTCTAGAAAGTGTTTGGTGTTTAATTGTAGTCCTGGCATAGCATCACCTCCTCTTTCATTCATTTGGGGAGTTATATCATTCTAGACATCCTTAAGTAGGAAACATGCCTTTTCTTGGCTTGTTCTTTTCGGCTAACATAAAAGTGGTACAAATTTATCCAAATAATCAGATATAGAAATGTGAACAGATAGGTAAAGCTTAATATTCACAAGCTATACCTAAGAATTGTGTACCTCAGCTTGTCCATGGACATAAATTCACAAGCACCACAGGGCAGCTGTAAACATAAGATCACCAACACACACACACACACACACACACACACACACAGACACACGCAGACACACACACACACACACTCTTCTCCAACAATAAAACAAATAGACAAGAGCCAAGAAGATCAAATTACTATCCCATGAACAAGTTATAAAGAGAAAAATCCCAGATTTGGAGTCCCGTCTGCGGTAGGTAAATAAAGGAGCAAGAGTGGGTGGGAAAAAGGATCAGACTGTAAATCGAGCCAATGCATTTATTTTTTTTTTTTTAAGGTCCAAGACCAAAGCACTTATTAATGATGGCCCTCAGTGTTTCCCCAGTAAGGCATCCCCCTCTTGTTAAGGGATTCCAGACCTCAACAAGCCTGCAATCACATCAGATTTGAGGATTGAGTTGGGGTCAAGACGAGGGGAGGAGAGGAGGAGGGTAAAAGCTTTGTGAGGGGTTCCATGCTTAAAAACAAGTTCAGACTCAGCTGAAAAGCCAGAGAAGAAGCTATCTCATTAACTGGACCCCTTTCACCTCTTTCCTTTCCCATTCCACCCACAGTTCTCCCTCCATAGAATGTACCCAGGCAAAACAGTTGAAAGGGATTATCTGCCCTGTTCTTCAAAGCCAAGTTATTTTTGGTTAATTAGGGGTGAAAATGGGAGTCAACCTCTGGGCAGAGATACCCTCAAGTCTGGCCTGTTTGAAATCAACAAATCCCAAACAAATAAGAAAATGTGTACCCATAGGGGGCTTCTAGCCTCAATATGATTCCTGTAATATTCATTTATCTAGAATGTTGGGAGATTTAGATGTTGGGTTCACGAATTCATTCCACAAAGATATAATGCCACCTATTGATAATAATAATAATAATAATAATAATAATAATAATAATAATAATAATAATAATAATAATAATAATAAGTGATAGCTGGGCCTGGCACTGTGCTGAGTGCTTTATCTGCAGGGATCTCAATCCTTGCAGCTCCAGGAATTAGACACTTTTATCACAAGAAGAAACTTTACAGACAAAAAAACTGAAGCTTGGAGACGTTGAATAATTTACCAAAGTTCTCCCAGCCAGTAAATAATAGTTCAGGTGCACTGATCCACTATAACTCAGATCTCTCGCTATGTGGTTTACATTGTGTTTTTTTCCTCATTGCTCCTCAGCATTTAGGGTTCTTTCCCAATCTTAACTACTAAAAATACTATGGCAATGTACTCTTTGTACATAAAGCTTTTCTCTTATTCTTGATGATTTTTTTAGAATAAATTCGCAAGAGTCAGGTATCTGGATCAAATGGTTTAAGTATTTGTTGGCTCACGTATGGCCAAATTACATTTTAAAAGGTTTTGCTCATTTACACCTGAAACATCATCATACTTTTAAAATTTGAGAATATCTGTTCTTCTCAAATCCTTTCCAGCACTTTCTGTTTGCTTATGAGATTTGACTGCTCTCTGGCCACCGTTCCTCATTCAATGGCAAAGGCTCTCAGAAATTCCATTTCAGTGACCAGCAGCATCTCAAGGTTGTGAATCTGCTGGATTTTAATAGGCTCCATGAAGGCCCGTTACCTCTTGCCCCATCTCCCACCTGTTGGCCAGTACCTGTAATTCTACCACCAGGGCCTCATCCTTTTGGCTTAGGGTTTAGAGCTTTTCTAAAATGCCTCCTGGAAGGTGTTACTTTTAAATGGCTATCAATTATTTATATTCTGTCGTGAAGGTAAAGAACCAGATGATTTTGAGAAGGAAAGGAGGCCAGGGGACAGTGATTGAAGTTCTAGGCGGTGGAGGGGTTCGAGGGGAGGCCCGAGGAAGGAGGGCTGGGGAGGGAATGAGCACCAAGAAGGAAGAAGGTGCAAGTTTTTCCCCTCCCCCCCTAGCCAGAGGTACGGTCTGTTTTTCCTCTCCAGCGCTGGGCGTACGAAGGTGGTTTTCATTTATTCCTTCCTTCAGGCCACAAAAATTGTTTTTGAGTACTCACTATGACGTAAACAGTATTCCGGGTGCCACGGAAATATCCGTGAACCAATGTCCTTGTCCTAAGGAGGCTTACATTTTAGTGACAGGAGACAGTCAAGCAAATAAACACATAATATGTCAGGAGTAATAAATATTGTAAAGTGTTGTCTTTAAAGGGGAAAACTGTCAGAATACAAAGTCTCTGACAAAGACACTGCGGGTAGTTAATCTGCAGACTCCAGGTTTGGGCATGTGTGTGAGACTCGGGATGTGGCAGGAAAATAAAATCACAGACAGATCACTAGCAAACATGGCAGCTTTCTGACCCTTCTTAGACAGTGCTCTCGACCCTCTTCACTTCTCCCAGTGAAGATCCATGATTTTAGTCACTGGGTCCCTCACTTGGCTGTGAGAATGTGAAAGATGTACGTGGCTAGGCTGTTCTTGTTCTGGGTCTACATCTGGTGTGTTGATCTATAGCCAGAGCAGCAGAGCTCTTGCAGGCAGCCCTCTGAGAAGCACCTGCAATGGGAAGGGTAGAAAACCTTGCGAGTCCAGGCTCTCACTAAGCCACTACTGCAGGACCCGGGCCAGGCCCAGCTGCTCTGCCCTGGGCCTCAGTCAAGCCCAGTTAAGTAACATGAGGAGTTTGGACTCTAGAAAGAAGGCCTTCCTGGCCCCTTCCAACCCTCATCCTCTTCTTCTACCTCTGCTTGCATTTCTGCCTTGAGCCTTCCAAGTAAACAGCAGGATTAATCCATCAGCTCGGCCGGCCTGGGAGCGGAAGGGAGGCAGGCGGAGGAAGTTTCAATGGTATTGCACTCCAGTGAGCACTGAAGAGGCTCCATTCATGGACCAACAAAACCTGGGAGAAACCTCTGACTTAATCAGCCCAGGAGGCTCCAGCAGTAGGAACAATGGAAATCACAGCCTTATTTGGAGATCCCGGCACAGCTTCTGTGTTCTCCCTGAGACCTGCGCCCGCCAGCTCCCCCAGTGCATGTGCGCGTGTGCACACACATGCATATGTGCGCGCACACACATACACAAGCATGCTGACACACTGTGGGATTGCAGGTTTCCAGAAGGAAAATGGAGGACAAAGAGGCAAAGACAAAGCATCTGAGGAATTAGGTGATAGCTGTTATGAGAGCTTCACTTAAACACTACCTTTTAGACCAGGCTCTAAGAACACTTTAAAGTTTGATGTTTTAAAATTAAGATCCTTTTTACACTATAACCGAAGAGCACTTTGATGAGGCTCAAAATGAAACTCTTGCGTGGTTTTTTGCATGAAACCTTTAAGGGTTCTGGAGTTATGTACATATCTTAACATATGGCTGTTGCAATAGTTTCCAATACCTCAGGCCTTTCCATAGAACTTCGAAGTAGGCATTTATTAAAATATTCTGACATCCTCCTAGTGAAGTCAGTTGGGATTATGCATAGTCCCATTTTACAAGTGAGAAAACTGAGGCTGTGTTTTTTTATGGCTGCTTATTGGGACTACAGCATGCTGCTGCAATCACCGGGGCCAGCATCATCCACAAGCGTGATCCTTGATCCTGAATGGATGGCGCTGAGAATGGGCCGACTGCCATCACCCTTCACAGGTGGGTGCCGGCAGGAGGATGGGCAATTAGGAGGCCACATAACAACCAGTAACTTTCCTGGGAACAGGGGCATGATGCTACCACCCCCTCCATGCTAATCTAAATGCCACAGTTCGTCTTTGTCAGATGCTGAAAGTATCTGGGAGATTATATCATTAGAATGACTCACGAAATTAAATAATTACTTGTTTTTGTTTTGTTTTATATGTATATGTCTTTCTTCATGTGACCTGCTGCTGCCCTATACTATCATAAATCGCAACTTTCTGAAGACAAGTTTCAGTCTGCATACTTGTGTGAATAGCACTGTATGTGTTAGTAGCATTTCAACCAGTGGGCATTGTCTTTAAAACGGAGCTGAGGCAACCTGTTGTGGGATCTTCAACTCAGATACTTGCTAAAAAGCTTTAGGGCAAACATTTTTGGCTGGAAAGTCTAGTATAAAATGAATATAATTCTGCAAATAAAAAAGTATAGCTTACTGTGTTCAGTTATTTCTCCTCAAGGAATGGGAAGAAATGTGAGGTTAAAAATTATTATTCATTATTGTTGAATTGTCGTGACTAGTAGGTGACAGACATGGTTTCTTCTTTTAAAATATGATACCTGTGGCCACAACTGATTGTAGGAAAGACCTGGAGAAGATGTTTCTCTTGGGTTCAGCTCTTTTCCTTTTCTGTGCTCCTCTCCCTACTACTAATTTATAATTACCTATGATTTAGGTGGCCCTTGTCATTCCACAGGATTTTCTTGACCTTTGCCTTACCCTTTGATATTTCTCCTGAGTAACATCTCTTACTCTGGACCAAACCCATTCTCTCCCTTTCATCAGTACTTTCCAGTCTGGGTATGACTTCCTGGTAATTGGAACATTTCAGGTGTATTCCCCAGGACAGAAAACTTTGGGGGCCAAAGAGCCTTCTTGCAGCACTCCTCTCCAGCTCCCCATGGAGGGTCTGTTCATGGGTTGAGTCTGGCCCCTTCAGACCTCTCTTCTGCACCATCACAGCGGGAACCTTAGCCAGCCTTGTGAGCAAAGCAAAGGAAGCTGTTGCAGTTGTAAAACTATTTTGAAGCTTTCCACGGAGAGAGACCTTCTAGTAGCCCTGGTGCTTCCTAAGAGTTCTCCTCCCACTCTCAGTGGTGTGAGTGTAAACTATCCAGAAACCCCAGGCCTCTTCATTATCACAGGTCTTGCCTTCCCACTCAAGTCTCCTGCCAGGTGAAACATAACCTCTATAGACATGCCAGCCCCCTATAATTGATCCCCCTACACCCATATACAAAGTTACTTACTGCTTTGGTGGCATCTATTATTAGAAGCGATTGGAGGTGATTTGCACAGCCAGCACATGGTGGGCACAGTATATATGTTGGCAAAGTTGAACAGAATGCCAATAAAAGGACATATCCTTCAGCCATAAAACTCCAGTAGAAGTTGGCTTGCTTCTGGGACAGTGATCCTCAAAGGGTGGTATAAGGCCCACAGCAGGGAAGAAGGTTCTGCCTTGTGAATCTTGAAAGGGTCAAAGTATGTCTTCTTTGGGGAGGGGTGGATCTTCATGCAGTAGATGATGGGGTAGGTGAGCCATGGGGCTTTTTGCCGTAGTCAAAAGAATTTGAGAGCATTGGATAAAAGTGTAGTCTTGCCAGGAAGCAAAGGGATGCCCATTGTCTATGTAGAGTGTCTTCTGTCACACCTGGAAATGGACAGCTTAGCCTGTGGCACGCAGGGATGCAGAGAAGGTCCACTGATGGCCTTGGCCTCAGAGACTCATCACTGAGGTTCTGAATCCTGACTCTCCTGACATCACTAGAATAGCAGTCCCCACCCCCAAGAGCTGAAACTCCAAACCTGTGTACATCCAGCTATCACACATGCACACGTGCGCGCGTGCATGCACACACACGCACACACACCAGTTTGTTAATTAACCGTGATGAATACAACTAATAAGAGTACTGATTGTTCACTTTGGCCTTATCAGCGCATTCCTTCAGAATGAAGGATGTGAGTTGAGTTTCAGAAGTGTCTCTCCTTGAAGAAGCTTTAGGCACTTTCACAGGGTCAGGGGCCCGGAAAACCTCTGTCCACAATAGTGCCTCTGCAAACCTTTTCCTTTATTCCTACAGTTGATCACTTTTCCCCTCCCCACCCTACTCCCCAGAGAGATACATTCTGTTCAGAGAGATTGTTAAAACAATATGCATTTAATTGGTGGAGCCCTGAGGACTGTCCTACTACCTGCTTCCCTGAATTTTCTCCTGGGTCACCTTGATTGATACCTCAGGTATGCCCAAGCTTTGGCTTACACATTTAGGGGTGGTTTCCTGGTTTACTTCCACAGGTGGCTAATCACATCCACTGTGTACAGATTTTAGTAGTTTAGCTCTTACAGTGAATTTAGAACACATCTTATTGTGGTCTCTAGACCCTACAATGTTTTCTAACCCTGTGATTTGTTGGTGGGAGCAAACTCTCCCAAAATCCCAGCTCCTGAGTCACAGAGCTAGACACTGGTATATTCCATCTACCATCCCTCCTCTGAAGTAGTCATAGCCTTAACCTCTTCAGTGAAGCTGGCAGTAGACATTCTTCCCACACTGCCTATGAGGAATTGGGATGAGAGTTCGTTAAGTCCCTTAACAGCAATTTTTTGAACAGTAGAGGAATCAAGTAAGAGATTAAAAAACAACTGCAAATGAGTTTATGTGAAATGAAAAGTTAGCAACCGGGGCCCTCAGGTAGGGCGGAAGTTTAATTCTCCTCTCTCTGGGTCAGAGTATCAGTTGTAGCTTTCAGGATGGCCCCAGCTTCTGAAGTGTCACTTGCTTAGTAAACATCTACTAGTAGCCTCCAACGTGCACAGTGGGGAGTGTGGGCGTGGGATGAATAACAGATGATGAACACGAGATGGTGCGTGCACTCCAGGAACTCACAGTCTAGTGAAGGCGGGAATACTAGCTTACTGGCAAGTGGTTCCTGGAATAAGTTATGGGATAATGACTGGCAAGAAGGAGCAGGAACATTTGGAATTACCTGGAGAGGCATTTAACCTTACAGTCCTTCCTGTAAGCACAAGGCTGTTTCTCTGCACTAGGAGCCCTGGTCCCCTTCTTCCTCTTTCTCCTCGCCCTCCCACTCTTTCCTCCTGGCCTGTGGAGTCTGGCTGTTCTCCCTGCCTGAGGGTTATGGAGCTGCTTTCCAGGATGAGTCATCTCCACCCACCCCCACACACAGTGGCACCCACTCCGGGAAAGGAACAAGGATCTGCAGTTTAAACTCAAGTTTGGGCTGATATATTTATTTCTTTTAAAGAAGTTAAAGAGTGAAAACTCTTCTCTGAATGTGCATGGGCTTCGACAGTCCTTTTTAAAGCACAAGGACAAGGATATTGTAAGTTTTTTAAAACGTGTCTGCCGTGGTATCCGGAGACCCTGGGGCTAAGTACTCTGGACCAGTGAGTGAGAAAAAGCAAAGAAGTCAACTAGCCTCATTTTAAAAGCTAACAAGGAGAGTTATATTAATTTTAGCTAGACTCCAAAACCAAGAGAAATGTTCCAAGAACAGGCATTCCCTACAGATTCTATTGTTCATAAAATGATAATCTATGATATTATGAATTTGACAAAGATTTAGTGTCAGTCACCTTAGTGAGCACTGGAAATACTGAGTAAGACATAGTCTCAGCCCTCATGGTTTCTTGACGATATGTCTTCAAAGTAACGTTTTTTTCAAAGTAAAAGGCATAGCTTCCTAAAAGTTCTGCCAGAACTAAAAGGTCTCTCTCCCTCTCTCTCTCCTCCATCCCCACCTTTCTTTCTCTTCTTCTCCACCTCTTCCCCTTTCTTTCTATTCCTCTCTCTCTCTCTTCCTCTCTCTCCCCACACTGGTGATAGTCGTGGACAGAGTCTGTCTACCACACGGACATCCAGGTGCTGCTTTGGATCATCCACATTTTGCTACATGGTTGTACCAGTCAGGATAGACTAGGTTATGCTACAGTAACAAACAACCTGAAAATCTTAGTGGCTTAAAACTACAAAGATTTAGTGTTCACTCAAGCCACATATTCATCACTAGTCAGCAGGGATCTTTGCTTTTTGTGGTCACTTAGAGACCCAAGCTAATGGAGCAGCCACCATCTTGAATGTTGCTGGTGATTGTACCAAAGGGGAAAGAATGCTTGGGAAAGTTTCAAAAACAGGCTCCAGGCCCCAGGCCCCAGCCTCGAAGTGTCACATGGCACTTCCACATAGAATTCAAAGGCTATAACTAGTTACAAAGCCCCATTCAAAAATAAAGAAGCCAAGAAGTTTAATCTTACTCTGCCAGAACTGAGGAAAACAAAATATTTGGCAAATAGTACTAGTGAGTACCACAGTGTGTGTTGTGGATTTGACAGATGCTGATCCAAACTCTAAGATCCACTGGGCAATTTTAGCCTCAGCATAGTGAATTCTGCCTCCTCAGCCTCAAAGGAAAGTGGGAAATCACAGTTCCCGCCTGGTCTCTGGAATGGTTTGATCCCAGGGTGACCTTTCATGCCATTCTCCAGCCATATAGATACACACACAGAGAATGGAAATAAGGGAGGTGTAGGGGGGAGAGTGGTGAGATGATGAAATGTAGAGGTTTCAAAATCAACCAGAGTTGGATTTGTGTTCTGCTTTCACCGTTTACTACCCATGTGAACTTGGGCAAATTTCTCAATTCTTCTGTCTCAGTTTCCTCATCTGAAAAATGGGTCTGATGAAGCTTAAGTCATAAGCTGATTGTTGGGATACACTGAGAGAAATCAGTGAATCTCTTAGGCCAGGGCTTGGTAACTGATAAGTCCTCAGTAACTGGTAACTGTTATTGTTAGTGTTAGGATTGGAATAATACTCAAATATCAGCACAACATCTGAAAGAAATCAGAGATATTTTTTAATATTTTCCTTGAGACATGCTACTAAATGTCAAGAAAAGGAGTGTGGGAGAGATGTGCACAGATAACAACAAATAATGCACACAGAGAAGCCAGTGGTGTGATCCAGCTGGCACACGTTTCCCAATATACAGTCTTTGGGGATCCTATGCATATGACATTCCTAAGTAGTCCTAAGATTAGAGTACCCTCTCTAATCTTATATGTATTGACAGCTACCATGCATAGGACCTCACATACAGTATGCTATTTAATCGTAGTGATAAACCCATCAGCTCGTATTTAGATCCCCATTTTAGGAAAGGGAGCCTTTACAGCAGAGTGGGTAAGAACATAGGCTCTGGTGTCAGACTGCCTGGCTTAAAATTCCAGCTCGACCAATACCAGCTGAGTGTCCCCAGGCAGCTTCCTTTACCGCTCGCTCATCTGTAAAATGGGAATAATAATTATATGTCACCAGGATGTTGTGTTAATTAGATGAGATAATGTATGTAAAATTCTTAGCCCAGTGCTCGGCATGTAATGAAGGTTCAATGGATGTTAGTTAGAATTACCAAATATGAGGAAATCAAGACTCCAAAAACTCATCCGTTGCCTGAGATCACACAGTTAGTAATTAGGAAAATTTAAACTCTGGTCTTTCCAAATCCAAAGCACATGGGCCTGTGTTTTACCACATCATTCCATTATTTACACCCAACTAACTGCCCTTAAGACTGCATTAATCTTCTGATATTTGGGTTAGGCAATTATCAGGCATAGTTGAAGAAAAGCAAGAAATTGTGCAGTAGGCAGACTGACAGTGGCAAGAAGTAAATGGAGCCTTTCTATTTTCAGTACCGGTCCAAATCATCTCCTAAAGACTCTTATACTGTAAGAAGGAAGAGATGTTACTTCAGAGGTTTAGAGTACTTACTATTCAGTACCTATATCCCTGTGCTAGGTAAGTTCTCTGTTTTCTCGTTTAATCTTCACACAGACCTTTGAAGGAAGTACATACTTATTTTCTCCATTTTACTGTAGAGGAGACTAAGGGTTAAGGTAATATACCCAAGGTCACGCAGGTGGAAAATGGCAAAGCATCAGAGGATAAATTAGGTTGAAAACAACCTTTACCAACTGAAAAAATGTAATCTCATTTAAAAAAAAATTTTTTAGTCAGCTTTTTTCCACATCATCAGAGTAATAAGTGCTCATTAGAGGAAGTTTGGAAAATAGTGCAAAGGGCACAGAAACAGGAAAAATTAACCATGACTCTATCACCCAGAGTCAATCACTGTTAAGTCTTTTAGTATAGTTCCTGCAGGTCTTTTTTTTCTGTGTTTGGTTTTTATTATATAGTTGAGATTACAAACTATAACAGTTTGTAATGCTGTTTTTTAAGAGGCCAAGAATGAACTCAGTCGTCATTTCTAGTTAATATAATAAAATCTTTGGTTAGAAGAATTCAGGAACCAATCATTCTAGCTGCCATTTATTGACTATTTCTGTATGCCTGGGACTGTGCAAAAATAGTTTAAAGTATCTCCTTTTATCCAAACCTATAAAGCAGGTATTAAATAATCAAAACAGAATATTTATGCAACCAGTATTTTAATGCACTCCACTTTTTAAGAGAAAGAGGTAAAGGACAACAAATAAGGTGATAGATCTTATTTATTTAAAAGAAACTCAAACAAGAACACTGCCAGGCTGTGGTCTGTGGTCACCATAAATTGTCTTCTGTTTTCCACCGCTCTTCTATCTGCAGCTCGGTGAGGATTGGGGTCCACGATGATGACCACAGTGATGATTGACAAGCATCACGGAGTAGGAGTTTCTACCCTTTTCTCCCTTGGCTTGTGCCTAGATAGGCCAGCACTTGAACAGCCCAAGTTACAGGACCCCTCAGTGCACATCAGAAACGGGAAATGAACCACATCTCCCTAATATGGTCTGGATCATGTCCCAGTTTCCTCCTTTGGTAATTTTTGCTGGCTCTACAGTAGCCCTCTCGTCCCTAAGATCTGAACTTCAGGATTGCCTCCTCTATAACCCTCAGAAACTTCCTTAACTAGCCACAGACTGAATGGAAAATGGTAGCTGGATTACTTTTGGGGGCAGTCCTTGCCCTGTAGGATAGGAAGAAATTAAAGGTGAGAAATGACTCTTTCAGATTAAAGTGCTCTCAGCCAAGTAAAATCTAAAAATAATCACCACTTCGTAAGAACACATGACCCCTAAGGGTCCTAAAAGGAAATGCTAGGGGAGGCTCTGGCTGCAAAGATGCTAAAAGGTCAGGAGTGGACCTTCAGGGTTTGCTGTTCTACATGTTTAAAGAGTACGTCTGTGTTTTGATAACTGCACTTGCTAATAGCCACCACTTGAATTGCTGCTTCCTGCTTTCTGTTTGTTTTAAATAAGAAGATTCAGCCAGTAATATTGGGAGGGGCTACAAATGATTTCCCCAGTAGGGAGTGCCTGCTTGTTTTTCCTTCTCCCTGGGCATGTTGACGTGCAGGCCACACTCACAGACTCACACATCGGAGGAGGAAGCCCCAGGGAGCCCTCCATCTGTATATTTATACAGGAGGTATGTTTAAGGAGGCGCTCAAGTATCAAGATGCACAGGTAACCATGGTAAAAAGAGGAATTCTGTTACAAGAATTTAAATATGCCATTTCTCATATATTGGTTTCTTTCTTCATTCCCTTGACAAACCTTTAATGAGTACCTACTGTGAGAAACACTGTGTGATTTGCTATGAGACATATTAGTATTTCTAAAAGATGGGTCTTTATTCTCCCCCTTTCAGAAGCTTACCATCTTTTGGGGGTACTATCTGATCATCTACTAAAGCATACACCAGTCACGCACAGTGAGAGGTAATGTAGGATGACTGCTTTAGGAATGATAAGGAAGATAGGTGTTGTAGGCATATTGAGTAGTAATGTTCCCTTCTGACTCAGAAGACATCAAGGAAGATAGGTGGTGGGGGAAGAGGTGGGCTAGGTGAACAGCAAATATCCAGAGGCCAAAAAAAAAGGGGGGAGGGGTATAGCACACTGAGAGTTGTAAGCAGATTGGAGGTGGAGAGTGATCAATGGGAAGATACACTGAGATGAAATTGGAAGCTAGGGGTCAGATTGTATAGAGCCTTGAATGTCAAGTTCAGTTGACCTAGACATATATAGATAGGGAAGGGTCATAGAGGTACCTCCCCAGGTCTCAGAAACTCAGGAAATAAGGGTGATATTAGGGCAGAGAATAGCTCTTCACTTTTCAAACGTCTGCTAGGCCAGCAAGCTATCACTGTACATTAAGGAAATAAATGCATGTAGCATTTGTGAAAGTTGTGGAAAACATAACCTCAGAGTAAAATATAGCTCTTTAAATTGAACCAATTAAGAAAACTATTTAAACTATGCTTATTTTTTCACCATGGCCCAGTGGAAGTTCATCACAGCCATTGGTATGGCTAGTTTTTTTTTTTTACTCCAAATCCAAGCTCCTCAAGGAAACTTACAGGTACCACATAAGTCAATGGGAGGAGAAGGCTACTTTGGTGTGTTAGCTGCCACCCTGGCCTTGCACATTGGTCTCAATAGAGCTTTGCTAGCATGAATAAGTTTCTTCAAGTGGGATCTGCTCTTGGGGCATGGCCAAATCACATTACTGAATCTTCAAAGAGAGGACTAAACCCTAGACTTTGCTGAATTGATCAACATAAATGGCCCTTTCTTGAGTCCCATCCAGGCAGCTCACCATTTTCCCTCTAGGCCTCCTTAGAGAATACCTCATCATGCAAAATGCCCACTGTTGTGGTTAATGGAAAAGTTTATAGACTTGACTGTGTATGGCATATGTAAATCACCAAGAAGTGAATAGAATAAAATAGCCTTACACTGAAAGACCCTGTGTTTACATTTTTTTGATGATTCAAGAACTACTTAACCAAAGACATATCCAGAATGTATTAGAACTCTTAAAATACAATAGAAAACAACCCAATGGGGAAAAAAAATGAGTAAAATAATTGAACAGGCACTTCACCAAAGAGGATACCTGGATGACAAGTGATCATAGAGAAAGTTGTTGAAAAGCACTAATCATAAAGAAAATGCCAATTAAAACCATAATGAGTTACTACTGATGATAATGGCTAAAAGAAGAAACACTGACAATGCCAAGTGCTGACAAGGGTGCAGAGCAACTGAACTCTAGGCATTGCAAGGGAGAATACAAAAAGTTTTGCCAGTTTTTTAAAAAGTTAAACACGTACAAACCATGTGACCCCGCTCCTAGATATTTACCCTAGATAAATGAAAACTTATTTTCACATAAGTAAGTGTACATGCATGTATACAGTCACTCTAGTCATAAACATTCAAAACGTGAAACAACCCAAATGCCCTTCACTAGGTGAACAAGTAAACAAAAGCTACTTCTGAATTTTACAGAACTTTGGGGGGAACATTATGATCAATTAGTGTCATGAGGTGGTACCATGGGAGGGAAATGGTCATATGTTTTCTTCTGCTTATTCAGATTCTAGATAAAGTAAAGATTTCATGCTGCCACAAACATCAGAAAATGTGCAAATTGTTCACTGATGCTTGCGTCAGCCACACTGTGTATGTAGGTCTGCGTTTTGTCAAAATACGTAAGTATTGAGTGTGAAGTGTAGGTTTTTAGGAGCAGAAGGGTGAAGTATGTGAGTGGGAGGAGCAAGAGAAAGTCTGGCTGGAGAGTCAGTGAAGGAGTCTGTCTGTCAATGTTGGCTCAGACCCCAGGACCAAAGTGAGGCAAGTGCCTGCCTATGTGCTTGATTTACAAGTTTTTTAAAGTACTGCTTAAAATCACTGAGTGTCTCTAAAAACTAGTCTTTCGTGGGGTGCAGGGAGGAAACCCCTGTATTTAGATGAACTCGAGAGAGCTGGCAAACTTAAAAGAACTGGCACTGCCAGAGGAAACTAACTCCCTGTATCAGTGCAGTCTTTGTCATCTGCTGTCCTGCGTACCCGGAGACTTGACTTTGTGTCATCCATCCTCCCCACTCTGAAGCAGCAAACGTTCTTTTGCTGCAAATCTATCCATATTCTAAAATGTGCTTAATCAGGGATGGGAAAGCCACTAACTGAATTAAATGAGACAGAAATTTACCAGCAGGTGGCAATAGAGGTAATTGTGTCTCCAGAAAGATTAAACTCGTAGTACTTTATAAGCTGGACATGGGAACCTTTAGAACTTGCTTGGGCCCCAGCTTCACTTCCTTCTGCCTTAACACCAGCATTCTATGAGACGGAATTGTTCAAGCCAAAATACTGTAGCCAGACACATAACCTTTTCCTCACTGAGTGGCTGCTGTGCTCCGATTTCTAAGAGTGGCTCCTTCTCTAAGAATTTGATGTTTTTAATTGAAAAACTGGAAATAATGGCAAAATCGTGTTACTCTCATAAATTAGATGTATTTGTGGTTAAGGGAAGCTCAAAAAGGTGAAGTAAAACACTGCTTTCAAATATAACCTCATGACATTATTAAATAAGCTACACCAAATGTTCAGAGCAAAGATGAAGCAATTAGACTGGACAAAGGGACACTAGGTTCCTAAGTGAATTTCTCTTACCTTTGTTAATTTCTTTTAGACAGGAGAAAACCCTTAGAATTCAATGGAAAAAATAATTTTTTTAAATTTATACACAATAATTTCAAAGAACAGTGGAACAGGGTAGTCTGCTGTGAAGCACACGTCCCCTGTGGACAGCAAAGTGTTGTAAAGATAGTCCTGACTATCTTTACCCTAAAACTTACCAACTGTCTGCACTTTTTCCTGTTTTGCTAGCTTTCTCTGATTCTCTGGTTCTGTCTCCGTCTGGAGAGGTTCCTAAGTTCCCCTCTAACTCCTAGTCTCATTCTCCACAGTCTCTGTTCTGTGGTTCATCACTCCTTTCAATTTCTTTGCAATCTCTCTCTCTTAACTGAAAGGAAATTTGAAATACATGTTTTAGAAAAATAACGATTTTTGCTGTATTTCGGTCTTAAATGTAAAGGCTCATTCAGTTTCACAATATTTCTAAAATTCAGAAATAGTGAAGAGGGAAATAGCTCTATGGAGAGGGAAACAGTTCAAGGGGGAGGGTATAGCTCAGTGGTAGAGCACATGCTTACCATGCATAAGATCCTGGGTTCATCCCCAGTACCTCCAATAAAGGAAGAAATTACTTTCTCAATTATTTAATTTTTTTGTATAAGCACATTCATGTGATTCAAAATTCCAGAGATCCAAAAAGGTAAAAATGTTCTCTCTTACCCCTTCTCCCAGCCACACAGTTTTCTTTGGAAACACCTAATCCTCCTATTTTCTGAAAAATATTTCCAGAGACATTATATGTATATACAAGCAGTTAAACATATATATTTATATATGTGTGTGTATACATATGTATGTATATAGTTGTGTTTATACATCTTATACTTTTCCTTGTTTTTATACAAATTATTAGCATACTTTATACAAAAGCCCTTGCTTTCTTTCTTTCTTTTTTTTTTTTTTTGCTTAGCTGAATATCTTTGGCAAACATTCCCTATCAATCCAGAAGGAACTTTTTCTTTTCCACAGCCTCAGACTATTACATTGTATAGATAGTCCATAATTTATTTATCCAGACCACTGCGATAGGTAGGAAGGATTTTTCCAATTGTATGTTATTACAAACAATTGTTCAATGAATAACCTTATTCATATGTCATTTTGCATGTATGAGCATATGTCTGAAGGATAAATTCCTAGAAATAGAATTGCTGGACTAAAGGATATGTGCATTTGTAAGTTTAATAAATATTGCAAAACTGCCCTTCTTAGAATTTGTAGCCCCAGAGATTTGAGAGGGCCTGTCTTTCTGCATTTTTTCATCATCCAGCCCTCCTTATTGCTCTGTTTTTCACAATTCTTCTATTTTTACTTTTCTTTCTATATAAACTTTAGGACCAACTTTTATCCCCCCAAAAATCATACAGGAATTTTTATTAGAATCGCATTTAATGTACAGATTGACTTAGGGAGAATAGATATCTTTGTGATGTTGCATCTCTTTACAGATGCCTTAGATTTGATAAAGTGTTTATTTCCATCTTTAGTAGCAATTGGATATTTTCTTTATTAAGAATTCACACATTTCTTCTTAAGTTATCCCTTAATGTTTTTATTTATATCACTGCTGTTTTCAGTGGGACTTTTTCCTTCTGTCTCTGCTGAGTGGTTGCTGTTATATACATGAAACCCTTGATTTTTGTGCCCAGTTTGTGTCTCACCCCCTCAGTGAATTCTCACATTATTTGTAAAAGAGTCACTTAGGTTTTGGGGGTATAGAATCATATCATGACTCAATAATGATAATTTTATCTCCTTCTTTCCATTTTGTATGCCTCTGTTGTGAACTGACTGTGTCCTCCAAAAATTTGTATGTTGAAGCCCCAACCCCCATTGTGGCTATATTTGGACATGGAGCCTCTAAGGAAATAATTCAGAGGGTTGGGAGAGCCCAGATCCAATAAGATTAGTGTCTTATCAGAAGAGACACCAGAGAGCTCTCTCTCTCTCTCTCTTCACCATGTGAAGACACAGTGAGAAAGCAGTACTTCTTGCACTCCCTGCAAACCAGGAAGAGAGGCCTCACCAGAAACTGACCCTACTGGATCTTGATCTTGGACTTCTAGTCTCCAGAACTGTGAGAAAATAAATTTGTTATCTAAACCACCCAGTCCATGGTACATTGTTATGGCAGCCCCAGCAGACTAATGCAACCTCTATTTTCCTTATTTTGTTAAATATATTGGCCAGAACCAGAACAATGTTAAGTAATAGTGATCATTGCGGACATCTTTCTCTTATTTCAGAACTGAGAGGGAATATTTCTAGTGTTTACTCATTAATGCTGCTTTGGGTTGAAAAAAAATAGTCATATTAAGAAAGGAAAGCTATTTCTATTTCATTGAGTTTTCTTCACTTATTTGTGGTCTTTGCTGAAAATTAACAAATGCCTTTTTAGCATCTATGGTAACGGTCATATGTTTTTTCTCCTCAGATCTATTGATAGAGTAAATAATGTTAATATCTTCCTATTCTTGAACTATGTATGTATTTCTCATGGACATCATTCTTGGTTATAGTAAATTATTCTTTTCTTTGATACTGCATTTTTTGCTAATGTTTCCTTTAGTATTTGCATATTGATATTAATAAATGAGATTGACCTATACTGTATTTCTGTGGGTTTGGATATATTGACCTAAAACAAAGAAACTGCCAATTATTTCTCCAGGAAAAAGAAATGGGTTTATTCAGAATCAGCAGAGAATTGTAATTCAGGGTCTGTAACCATGCTGAACCACATACAAGTCCGCACACAGCAAGGGAAGGAAAATGATTTCACAGAGGGGAAAATGAAGTTGGGAGGACTATAGTAAACAGAGTCCATGGCTGTTCATTGTCTGAGTCCTTGCCAGAAAAGAAGAGTATTTCTTCTCTCTGTTGGGCTCCACTACTGTCACAGAGTATGAGAATTCCCCCTTCTGGTTTCTATTTAATTAAGGTTTTTTGTTTATTAATTTTTAAAATTTCCCCTTTGATTAACATTTTTCTCTAGAAGTATTGCTGATCAAGAGTCAGGTTTTCTAGTTTCAGTAGCTTTTTGTCCCCCAGTGCCAGGAAGGACCTTTTCAGAATGTACTGTCTCACATCAGAGAGAAAGTACACAGACTGGAAACCTATTGAGGTAACATTTAAGTAACAAGTAGGAGTAGAAGGGAGAACTCACGGGCACTTTTTATCTGAAGTCCGTATGTTATCAAGATCAAAGACACTAGAGATCATCTGAAGAGATATGTCATCATTAAAGGTTTGGTAACAAACTTCCAGCAGGCCTGGGCTAGATATCTTGGGAAAACCTTTCATCAGATGTTGTCCGCTTCATTTCTGGGAAATCTTTACTTTCAGGTCACCAGATGACATGCAGGTCCAGTCATAGTTCAGTGCTTTCTTTAGATGTGTCTCTTGAATCCAAGAGTCTGTTCCTTAGAATTTGTCAGCACAGTGGTTGGTTAGCAGTATTTGACAAGAGCCTTTCCAGTGAGGTTGAAGAGAGTTCTTCTGGAGCTGCTTTTCCAATAGACAAACTCCAGGTTGCAAGGTGTGATGCTTAAGGTTTCCTGATAGTACACTGTGAAAACATTGCCCTACCAAAGCATGGTTATTTTTAATAGGAGTAATTAGGCCTTTGAAATTTTGGAATGTCTTTCCTTTTAACAGTTGTGGGTCAAAAGAGGCAGGAGCCAAGAGCATCAGGCGTCCTGTGACTATCTCAGAGGATAAGAGTTTGTTCCAAAAGGGGTGGGTGTGAGATTCAGAAGCTTTACCAAGGCATTTGGAGCACCTCCACAAATTTTGCCAACTGAGTCTTAATAATGCCATTAGTGAGTTTGACTGAACCACAGGACTAAAGATGGTAGGTGCAGTGAAAGTGTTGTAAAACTGGCCAAACAGCATAGACTTGTCAAATTACCTGATCAGTAAAATGCATTCTCTGAGCATTATAAAGTTCAAGAGGAGTTCCCCTAGGTAGGAATAATCTTTTTCGAAAAGACTTTAGCCACAGAAAAAGCAGCGGCCTGTCTGCAAGGGACAACTTCAGAACAGTGTGGAAACTTACTGACCATGACCAAAATGTATTTACATCCATGAGATGAAGGAAGTTTTTTGAAGCCCATTTGACATACAAATGAACTCAAATGGTTCATTAGGCAGTTTTAAATGCCCAGGAGCAGCTTGAGCAGACTTCCCTGGGTTATACTTTGCACAAGTGGGACAAATGAGGTAGGCACCTTTTGCAGCCTTGTTAATGTTTACCCACCAATATGTACTCATGAAGGCTATCATTTTGTCAGTAGGCCAGTGGCTTAATGTATGTACAGTAGTGAGGAGTGGAGTAAGAATTTTAGAATCTCCAGTAAGACTGGGTTGTTATTTTGTCTGAACCAGAACTTTTTCTCTTTTTATCAAACCATCAATTGCTGAATTTTCTCTTTTTATCAAACCATCAATTGCTGAGTTATCAAACCATCAATTGCTTGATTTTCCTTTTCTGAGGCCAATTATTGGGCTTCTCCAGTCAGTTTTTGCAAGCACAGTATCTGCCATTGTCACCTTTTAAATAAGAACCATCAGGGAAGCATGGTCAGCGTTACCCAAGGGCATTTCCTATAGATCATCATGAGGAGTCAGGAGGTGGTCTGTGAGCATTAAGGAGTCTTAAGGGGCTTCATTGGTGACAGAGGGAGAAGAGAAGCAGAGTAAGGTTATTACAACATAAAAGAGTTATGTGAGGAGCAGTTAACAAAAGGTCTTAATAGGAGGTGAGGCAGCTGACTGAAAAATGTTGAGGTTGATGAGAATTTTGGGGAAGTTCTACTGTATGAGACAGAAAAATGGTTAAAGAGGCTCCCATAACGATTTTCTCAGTGGCTTTAACCAAAAAGGCAGTGGCCATAATGGTTCTAAGGGTGTATTCCCATGCTACAGGGTCCAGTTGCTGGCTCTAAAATCCTGTGGGTCAATGGTGGTTTCTGTATTTGGGGGTGGGTGCCTCAAGCACATTCCCTTCTTTTTCATATGCAAAGAAGGAAAAGGGAACCTAATAATTGGGATGCCCAGGGGGAGATGGGTTCATCGAACTCTCCATTAAGGCCTTAAAAGCTATGTTGTCTGGTTCTTCCTATAAAATTGGGTTGCAGTTGTTATTGTGTAGTAAAACATACAGAGGTTTGGCCACAAGAGAGAAATTTGGAATCCAGTTTTGGCAATAACCAGCTAGCCCAAGAAAACTTTACAGTTGGTACTTAGTTTGGGGTTTGGAGTAACTTAGGACACCACAAAGCCTATCTGGATCTCGGTGTAGCCCTTGTTTTGATATCAGATTCCCTAAATATCAAACCTGGATTTTGGAAAACTGCAGTTTTTCTTTGGTAACCTTATGTCCTTCTAGGACTAAAAGCTTTAGTAAGTGGATGCTGCCTTCCTGTGAGGAGACTTGAGAAGGAATACTGCAACAAAGTAGAATATCTAGGGGACTTTTTATCATCTAGTTCAGCCTTCAGGGTTTGTAAGAAACAGGGAGGACTCTCAATACAACAGTGACGAGTTGCTGTCCAGGGGAATTATTTTTCTCCCCAAGTAAAGGCGAAAAGGTATCGGCCAGCTTCATCAACTGGAATACCAAAGAATGCACTGCATAAATCAATTTCAGTAAAGGACTTGCTTCCAGTGGGAATGGACGGTAGTAGAGTGTAAGGCTTAAAAACTACAGATGTGGATGGATAACAAAGTTGTTTATTGCCTGGATGTCCTGGACAACCTACACCCTCAGCCCTTAGGTTTTTCTCACCAGTAAAATAACAGTATTAGAGGAACGAGTATAAGGGATAATGAGGCCTTGAGCTTTGTAACGTTCTATTATGCGCTTTCTGCCTTGAGTTGCTTCTTTACTTACAGCATATTGATTAATTCTGAGAAGAAGTTATGAGAAATCTGTTTGAATCATGACAGGAGGTGCACTATGAATTTTGCCAGTATCAGTTGGAGATTTTGCCTGTAATATCAGTTGGGGATAACTGATTCAAAAGGAACAAATGATCATGATCAGTATTCTAGAGTCAGCTCTAGTATCAAGAGACAGAACAAATAAAAGATGTCAAAGAGTCATTTAGTTCTTTACTGAATTGGTTACTTTAATGACTAGTGTCAAATTCTAGAATAATTTCTCCCTTTGTGGAGAAAGAAATTCCAGCATGACACTTCTCTAAGAAGTCTCAGCCTAATACATGGTTAGCAACAGAGAAATGAAGGAGAAAAGGATATGTAGCTCTCAGAGAGCCTGAACAAGAGGATAGGTTCAGAAACAGGAACCTCTTGGGGTTCATTAGAGATCCCCACTCTCTGAACTGCTTTAGTACTTTGAGTCAGGGGCTGCTTTATTAGTAGTGGGTTGAGCACCAAGAGTGTGGTTCCAGTGTAAGTCATGACTGGAAGAGATTCATCCCCAATCTGGAAGCATTTCTGTTTCTCCAAGCCAATTAAGAGGGAGGATTGGGAAGAGCCCCTGTGGTTCCTTGGAGCCCTGTCTTTGATAACTGGAAGGACACTGGAAAGGCTGATTAGAAGGCTGAAGGTGACTGAAACACTTAAGTTTGGAACAATCTCTTTTCCAGTGTCCTGGCTCTTTGCAATAATAGCAGAAACTAGAAGGCTTTTGGTTTCATTTAGGAGTTTCCATTTGCTGTAGTTGAAGATTAAGAATTTTTGCAGTCTTCCTTTTAGGTGACTCATCTAGAGCGTGAGAGAGCTCTTTGCCAGATTAACTAAAGGGAAATCTGGAGTAGATTTAGTTTCCCATTCCATCCTAGTGCTTTATACTAGAAAGGAAAGGTCTCAGTTCAGCCCATTAATGAACATAGAGTTAAAAGCTACCTGGGTAGAATCAACATCTGAAGGAAGACCAGAATTTTCCTTAAAAATAATCTGAAGTCAACTATAATAGTCATGAACAGGTTCATCAAATTTTTGTGTGCAAGGCTGAATTTTGTTCCAATCAACAGGCTTTGAAAAAGCCCTTGGAAATGCTTGACGCTGGCACCTAGCAATCGCCCAAGCCTGATATATAATAAGTTAGTGAGCTGGCCTCCTGGTTATCATTCTAGAAACCTTTCAGGATTTTCCCAGTTAGCAGTTTTCATCCAGTGCTGGGCCTGGCCTTCACTGACAAGCATATGAACTAGCTGCTGTAAATCAGAGAAGCCAGGTTGGTAAGTTTGAATCACTGTATTTAAATTGCTCAGCAAGTCTGTGAGCATCTTCAGTTATCTGGGGAGAATCTTTTTGACTATGGCTTTCAGTTCAGCTTTAGTCTAGCAAACATAAGAAGTTAAGGGTTTAGCCTCTAGATCCTCAGAAGGCTAAATTTTAGAGGGACGAAGCTCTGGTAAGTTCAGAGGATAAGGGAATGGGGAGAGTTTCAGATAGAAAGGGAAAGTGGGCAAGAGAATTGGTATGGGGAGCCTGAGAGTACAGAGGAGGTGCAGGTAGCACTGGAAGGGAGGAGGAAGGTGGCACCAGAGGTGGACCATGAGACAAAGAGCCAAGGAAGGGAGCATGAAGCCTCAGAAGCCATTTTATCTTTCTTTAACCGTTTGTTTGACTCAAAGTCTCAGTTTGTAGAGAGGCAATTTTAGGATCCTGATAATATTTGGAAGCTTCAAAATACCAATCAAAATAAGCATTTCATTCAGTTCTGGAAATTTTAGAGCTGTAGTGGTCCAGTTCAGCTTTAAGAAAATTAAGTTTGGGGATTTCAAAAGTTCCCCGTAATGGCCATTGATATAATTGCCTTTGGTCAGTTAGAAATGTGCATGAGGAAGGACCAGAGTTTTTAAACATTAAATCAGCTGGAATCCCTGGGTGAGGGGCACCCTCAAAATATTTACATAATTGAGACCCCATTTTTCAGAGGTTTTTCTCTAAGGTGAAAGAACAGTATTTAAACAGCTTACAGCTCAATTCAAACTGCTTGCAGCTCACACAGCCTGCAGGCCTAACACCTGCCACTACTAAGGAAACAGCTTGGTCCTGAAGGGACCAGGCTGAAGACTTCTCAGCCAGTTCCCATAGAACAGCCCCTTTTCCAAAGGAATGGGCCACTGGCTTCTCAGCTATTTTCTGTTGAAACAGTTAGGTCTCAAAATCAGACCAAAGTGTCAAAAGAGTACTTGCATACAGAACAAGGCCTTAAACAGAAAGGACAAAACTTTAAAATAGATCCCAAGTAAAGCCTACAAAGCTTCAAATGTAAAGAGGGCATAAGCTTGGATCCAGAAGAAAGGCATACCTTTAAACTTCAGAATTGGCAAGAAAAGCAGTGAACTCAATGGGCTCAATTGTGAGTACCATACCTGTTCACTCACCAGCTCCCAAGCCGTCAGGAGTCTACTACTTTGTACAGGCCACCAAATTGTTGACCTAAAACAAACAGACTGCCAGTTATTTCTCCAGCAAAAAAAAAAAAAAAATAGGTTTATTCAGAATCAGCAGAGAATTGCAACTCCATGTCTGCAACCATGGCAAGCCACATGCCAGTCCCTGCATAGCAAGGGAAGGAGAATGCACTTATATAGAGGAAAAGGAAGCTGTACTAAACCAAGAGTCTGTAGCTTTTCATTGGCTAAGACCTTGCCAGGAAGTAAGAAGAGTTTTTCTTCTTCCTGTTAGGCTCTGCGGTAGTCACAGAGCATGAGAGCTCCCTCTTCTGGTCTCCCAACTCTATTTAATTGAGGTTTCTGTTTGTTAGTTTGTTTTTTTTTTTTTACAGGTATCAATGTTATCTTAGAGATTTTCTTCTTTTTTTAGTCCCCAGAAAAAAATTTAAGAGCACTGGGAAATGATCCATTCTTTAATGATGTAGTAGAATTTCCTAGGAATTGCTGGTCCTGGTGCTTTCTTATTGTCTGGTTGTTTGTAAGATGTTACTTCTTTAAAAACTCTATCTTTTTAAATGGGAATTTGTTTGTATAGCTATCCTATTGTCTTCTAGAGACATTTTAGGTAACTTTTATTTTTAGAAAATTATGTATTTACTAGGATTTCAGATTTATTTGAAAAATTTTGAGAAAGGTAATCTCTGTGCTTCTTCTAACTTCCCTTGTATTTGCAGTTATTGTCCCCCTTTTATAATTTTTATTTTCTTATTTTATGTATTTGTGTTTTCTTGATTAAGTACATTATTTTTTCCTTCAAGGAACAGCTCTTAGATGTAATGTACTCCACTCTTTTTTTTTGTTTGTTTTTAGTTAAGTAATTTCTGCTTTTATTTTGATTAATTTCTACTTTCCAACTTCCATAGGTTTATTTTTTATCCCTGTTATATTCAGTTATTTTTATTAACTCCTTGAGTTGGATGTTACTTCTTTCATTTTTAGCCTTTTGGTTTATTATTCTACATATGTGAGATTATGAATTTTTCTCTGAACAGTGCTTTAATTGCACACCATAGGTTCTGGTATGTAGTTATTTCTAAATTTATTTTTGGCACCGAATTGAATTAGTTATTGTCTTGATTCATGGCACACTCTCATTGGTCAATGCATAGCCCTCTTTTGTTTACTTATTTGTCAGCCTGTTAGCTTTTTTAATGACCCACCATCCAACATAGTCTTGACAATAGCCTGTACTTACCTATATGGTTCTTCCCATCCCCCTTCTTCTGCCTCCTCCTCCCCCGACTCAATCAGTGATAAGTATCATTCTGAATTCTTTGTTTTTCATTCCTTTGCTTTTCTTTTATATAAACTATATATATAGTTTTATAACATCTATCTATCCCATATCTATTCTTAAAATATGTTTTATTGTAGATTCATTTTTTAATTATATTCTGAATATCCTGTAATTTTGATATTGATTTCCTCTTTGACCCAAAAGTTGTTTCAAAAGAGATTTGTTTTCTCTTTATTTTTCAGATTTTAGAGTATTTTGTTTGTTTGATATCTTGATTTATTATTAAGTTCTAGTTTTATAGAATCATGAACAGATAATGTTTTCTGCACTATTTTTACATTTTAGAATTTATTGAAGTTTTTCTTTGGCTTAAAATATGGTCAATTGTGAATGCCACATAACTCATACAGAAACAGCATGCTATCTAGTATAGTGTTGATAGATATCAATCAGATCTACCTCATTAATTATGTTATTTAGGTCTTCCATACCATATTTTCTTGTTTCCACTTGATCTGTCATGGACTGAGGGGACAGAACTAAAATTTCCTGCTACTGATGTATTTTTTTTACCCTACCTTCCATGGTTTTTGCTTTATAATTGTTGATTCTCTGCTAGTTGGTATTCTAACTTTTTGAAAATCATACTGTTAAAACACTACAAAGTATCATTCCTTGACTTCCTTAAGCTTTTCTTTTCTTGATACTATGATTATGGCCCATTGCATTTGCCAGTTACTTTGCCCACCCTTTTATTCTCAGCTGTTCTGATTCCTTTTTTTAGGTAGGTTTCTGTATAGCCTAAAGTTGAATTGCTTTGTGATCCAATTTGAATGTCTTTTCCTCATCTTTGACTTCTGTTACATGTTGAATCATGTTCCCCAAAGTGTGTATGTTGAGGTCTTAACCCCCAGTACCTCAGAATGTGATCTTATTTGGAAACTGGGTCACTGCAAATATAATTAGTTAAGATGAGATCATACTGGAATATGGGCCCCTAATCCAATATGAGTGGTGTCATTATGAAATGGGAAAATCTGGACACAGATACACGGGGATGCCACATGAAGTTTGGAGTTATCCTGCCACAAGCCAAGGAACTACCAAAAACTTAGAGGAAGGCCTGGAATAGATGCTTCCCTAGAGCCTTGAGAAGGAGCATGGCCCTGCCAACACTTATCTCAGAGCTCTAGCCTCCAGAATTATGAGACAATAAATTTCTGCTGCTTGAGCCACTCAAGTTTGTGGTACTTTGCAAATTAATACAATTTCTTTGTAAATATCAGTTGATTCTCATTATCAGCAACCCTTTATATTAATTTAAAATTTTTTCTTATGCCTTAATAGGTACAAATTCATGGCAAATTGCTGAAGACTTATGGACCAGATATTGCAAGTGTTAAAAGGGTCTATAGGTTACCCCTAAAATGTCCTAAATCCCTGCAGCCTAAGCAGAACTCAGCGTAGCTGACACCTATCCTACTACTAGCATCCCACAAAAATCTCAAGTAAGCTAGCTAAAAGCCATCCAACTACACATAACACCTCTTTTCTTTTCAGGATCATGAGACTTACTGTGAATCAAAGAACTGAAACCAGTAAGAGTCTCTCCAGCAAAAGAAGAATAAGCCTAGATTCCCTGTTACCTGATCCAGACATACCTAACTGCGACTTGCCTGGCCATTTGTGAAAATGAAGAAGCTTCTGCTTCCTCCAGTGAGGGTAACTCTTTTGCAAAACTGTAAAAGGCTATTAAGAAAATGAAGGTCCCTAAGGGTCCTACCTGAGACAAGATCTAGATTGTTCTCATCTTGAGCATTAATTTGTAGTTTAACTGTCCATGCTCTTAACTGTCAACCAATGGGTTTTGGGTTTTGATTTTTACTTTGATTACCAATGTTTGCTGCAATTTATGAAGCAGAGCTAGAGGGCAGATGCAGCAGACTGCGTGGGCTCTCTAGTTAAGGGTGGCTTGGTGCTGCACCCCAGAGATGCCCTGGATGCTGGCCTCTGAGAGATGGCACAGGGATCTAAGGTGGCCTATATATCCTTTCCTTCCTTCACTCCTTCCCTTCATGCTTCTGCTTCTTCCCTCTCCAGCCCAGTTGCCATGGAGAAGAATACGCTTTTCATATGCTTATTTGCCAGATATATAATTTGAAGACTATGAACAATGGCAATACTTTCAATCCAAAAATATGGACACCTAGTCTGACACTAAGTATTAGGAATGTGGGTAGTTCTTAAACTCTGGCAGGAATGGCCAGCATTGAAAGACAGGCAATGAGTGAACCGAAGCTCAGAATTTCTCTATGTAAACATACGTAGCACACATCTTACCTAAATATGCCTTCCAAGGGGGGAAAACAAAAACATTACCATACTAGTTATAAACTTTACCACTGGAAGGGATAAAATATAACTCAAAGGAAAAATAAGCAAAAAAAATTTTTACTTGATCCTATATAAGCACTTATGTTAAACTTTATTTTTAAAATAAACTTTGTTTTTTATTAAAACAATTTTAGGTTCACAACAAAATTGACTGGAAAGGACAGAGATTTCCTGTATACAACCTTTCCTCACACATGTGCAATCTCCCCCAGTATCAACATCCTGCACCCCAGGGGTACAGTTATTGAATCTACACTAACACAGTTCACCTAAAGTCGATAGTTAACATTAGAGTCTGTTCTTGATGTTGTACATTCTGTGGGCTTTGACAAGTGTAATAGACAAAATAGTTTCTCTGCCCTAAAAATCCTCTTGGTTTGCCTATGCATCCCTCTCTCCCCTAACCCCTGGCAGCCACTTACCTTTTTACTGTCTCCATAATTTTTCTTTTTCCAGAATGTCATGTGGTTGGAGTCACACAGTGTGTAGCCTTTTCAAATTTTTTCTTTCATTTAGAAATATTCATTTAAGATTCCTCTCTATCTTTACATGGCATAATAGCTCATTTGTTTTAGAGTTGAGTAATATTCCATTATCTAGGTTATCAGTTTACTTATCTCTTCACCTAATGAAAACCATCTTGGTTGCTATTACGAATAGAGCTGCTATAAACATCTGTGTTTTGTGTGGACATAAGTTTTCAGTTCCTTTGGGTAAATACCAAGGAGCACAATTTCTGGACCCTATGGTAAGAGTATGTTTAGTTTTGGAAAAAATAGCCAAACAGCCTTCTAAAATGGCTATAATTTTGCATTCCCACCAGCAATGTATGAGAGTTTCTTTTGCTCCACATCCTCACCAGCAATTTGATGCTGTCAGTGTTCCAGATTTTGGCCAGTCTAGTAGGTATATTGTTGTATCTTATTGTTACTTTAATTTGCAATCCCCTGATGACTTGTATGGAGCGTCTTTTCATATGCTTATTTGCCATCTGTGTATCTTCCTCAGTGAGGTGTCTTTGAGGTCTTTGGCCTATTTTTTAATGGAGTTGTTTGTTTTCTTATTGTTGAGTGTTGAGAGTTCTATGTTTATTTTGGGTAACAGTCCTTTTTCAGATGTTCTCCAAATATTTTCTCCCAGTCTATGCCTTGTCTTCACATTCTCTCCATGTTGTCTTTCTCAGAGCGGAAGTTTTTAATTTTAATGAGGTTCGGCTTTTCAAATATTTATTTTATGGGTCCAAGACCAAAGACATAACATATGAAGGATTGTTATGACTTCTTGGAGAATTGACCCCTACCTATATCATTAAGTAAAACCCCTCTTCATCACTGGAAACTTTTTTCTCAGTAGTCTATTGTATCTGAAATTAATATAACTACTTCTGCTTCCTCTTGATGACTGTGAGCATGTACTGTCTTTCTCTGTCTTTTTACCTGTAACCTATATACGTCTTTATATTTAAAGTAGGCTCCCTAGACAACAGTATAGTTGGGTCTCACTTTATATGCACTCTGAAAATCTGTCTTTTAGTATGTTTAGACTGTTGACATTTACAGTGATTTATGTAGTTGGATTAATGTCTAACATATTTATTATTTTCTATTTGCTTCCTTTTTTCTTTGTTCCTATTATATCTTCCACTGTTTTTTTGCCTTTTGTGGTTTTAATTAAGCATTTTTTATGACTTCATTTTAATCTCTTTTCTTGGTATATCAATTATATTTATTTTTAAAAATTTTTTCCTGGTTGCCCTTGAATTTTTGATATGCATTTACAGCTAAACCAAGTATGCTTTCAAATAACAGTGTAATATTTCATGGGTAGTACAAATATTTTATAATAATTCATTTCATTTATATATGCATACATAAGTATATGTATATATACATAAGTATTCATAATCAAATAACTGTATCTATTTATTATTTTGACCAAACTGTTAACATTACATCAATTAAGAATAAGAAAAATAAAAGTTTTTATTTTACCTTCATTTTTCATTCTCTAATACTCTTTCTTTGTGTAGGCCCAAGTTCTGACTTGTATCATTTTCCTTCTCCCTGAAGAACTTCTTTTAACATTTCTTACAAGACAGATCTACTGGCAACAAATTCCTTTGATTTTTATTTCTTTGATAAAGCCTTTATTTCTCCTTCACTTTTGAAAGACAGTTTCAGAGTGGTGAGAAATAACTCACAGAATTCTGGTCTGTGAGTTATTTCTCTCAACACTTGAAATATTTCACTCCACTCTCTTCTTGATTACACTGTTTGTGAGAAATCAGATGTAATTCTTATTTTTGCTTCTATAGAGGTAATGTGTGTTTTTTCCCTCTGGCTTCTTTATCTTTATTTTTCTGCAGTTTGAATATGGTGTAGTGTTTTGTTATTTAATTTGCTTGGTGTTCTCTTAGCTTCCTGGGTCTGTCGTTTGGTGTCTGTCTTTCATCTGGGGAAATTCTTAGTCATTATTACTTCAAGTATTTCTTCTGTCCTTCGTCTCTTTCTTCTCCTTCTGGCATTCCCGTTAAGTGTGTGGTACACCTTCTGTAGTTAGCCCCCTATTTTTGGATACTCCATCCTTTGTTTTTGCAGCCTTTTTTCCTCTTTGCTTTTCAGTTTTGGAAGTTTCTATTGATGTACGCTCAAGCACAGAAGCTCTTTCCTTAGTCATGTCCAGTCTACTGATGAGACCATCAAAGGCAGTTTTTCATTCCTTTTATAGCATTTTCAATCTCTGGCATTGCTTTTTGATTCTTTCTTAGAATGTCCATCTCTGATTAGATTACCCAGCTGTTCTTGCATGTTGTCTACTTTATCCATTAGAGCCCTTAGCATATTAATCATAATTGTTTTAAATTCATGGTCTGACCATTCCAACATCCCTGCCAGTATCTGAGTCTGGTTCTGACACTTGCTCTGTCTCTTCAAATTGTGTTTTTTGCCTTTTAGTATGTCTTGTAATTTTTTGTTGAAAAATAGATACGATGTACTGGGTAAAAGAAACTGCAATAAGTAGGCCTTTAATAATGTAGTGGTTAGGTGAGAGAGGGAGGGAAGTGTTCTGTAGTCTTACAATTAGCTCTCAGTCTTCTGGTGAACCTGTGCCCCCAGAAATTCACTAGTGCTGCTTTTTTCCTCCCTTTGGTGGAACAGGATGGGTAGAGGGGGCTGGGCTTTTGTATTTCCCTTCCTTCATGTGGGAGTCTGGAGGGGTATATTTTCTTTCCTCCATGTATGTTAGGCTCTGATAATACCAGTAGGTTAGGCCCTGGCCAAAAAAAAAGGTTTCTCCTGAGGGCAGGCTTTAATAAAAAGAACAGAATGTGTGGATGTATTTCAAAATATGTCCCCCTGCCTAAAGCACAAAGAGATTATTCTCTGGTCCTTACTGTGAGCACCTGGTACAGCTTCTGGAGTTAAAAGTCACAAAAGACAAAAGTGTGAGGGTTACTTTCCTCCATGCCCACCCCCCACCATGACTGGCATCCCCCTGGAGTTTTTATCTCTCAGGCTCGTGCACCCTGAGCTTCCAGCATTCATCTGGTACAGCTCAGGTTTTCCTGCTCTGGTAATGGTTCCCTCAGAAGTTGCTGCTCCTGGGTTCCTATCCAGTAAGCTGTGATTCTCCATATCAGTTTGTCTGTGTCTCCAATTTGGGGGCAGCAGTTTGCTCTGTGATCTTACTTCTCTGATTGATCTAAGAAGAGTTGTTGATTTCTCAGTTTGTTTAGCTTTTCACTTGTTGTTCGGACCGAGCAATGGCTTCTGAGCGTCTTACATGCTGGACAGGAAACCAGAAGTCCTTGTGTCAGCCTTTTTACATCAGTATAGTGGTAATAATCAGTTCATCCTGGCAAAACACCTTTTAGACAAATCAGCATGACTCGGAGGTGATGGTTAAAACCCAGCTGGCACAGAGATGTTTAGCAGGTTACCAAGGCCACACAGCAGGCTAGAAGCTGAGCAGGGATTAGAGATCTGGAGAGCCTGACTCCCAGCCCTGTGTGCAGACTCCACCACCTGTAAACAAACTAGCTAAGAGCCAAACCAGATAAATGTGCCTGAAGTAAGTCACTTGTGGCTGCCAAACTTTGTCTGTTTGCACCATCAGTAAGCTGAGGATCCAAAAGTCAGGGCCTTTTGCGCACATATCACAAGAACCCATCTCTGAGGGGCTATGCTCCAAGGAACAGGGGACTGACCACCTTTGGGATCAACACAGTGATTATACATTGCATTTGTATGGTTCTCCTCAGCTTTTGAAACACCTTTTTAAGTGATTTATCTCCTATGTTCCTCCCAACCATACTAGAAGACTGTGAAATATATTATTATTATTTTTTTTTTAAAGTTGGTGAGCCAAGAAGGCTAACAATCCAGTGCTGGGAGCTGAAACTGCCCTAATGAGTATGAAGAAATGAGCAGAAGGCCTGGTCTCCAGGTGAACACAGGAGGTGATCCCTGAGGTCAGATCTGAGGAGGACAGACAGCGTTGCCCTGGCGGGGACAAGGAGGAGAAACAGGTGGGTGAGGGAACCGTGCACCTATTGATTATCAGTATTAGCGTCGCCATTTGGAAACTTCCTGGGAGACACGGAGTATTAGGGGTATGATGTGCTTGGCCATGACTGGGGCATTGAAAAGTCCTCCCGAACCTGAATGATCCATCTTCCCGTTTCTTCCTGTCTCAGTCTTCTGCCTCTTTCACTATTACAATTAACCTCCACACGGGGCCCCTGTCCTCACCCTCCCAGTCATCTCTGGCCTCCCGCCCTCAGTCTCTTCCAGTTCTCTTAAGTTCATCAGCGGCTAGGATGCTACCTCTTGGGTCTCTCTGCTCACTTACCCCCAAGTCCTTGCCCTGAGCTAGTACCACACACCTAACTAACCTTCACTGCAGTGGTCATCCAACAACATACCTCAGGAGTTACAGAAGTGTTATAGAAATTAAGCTAGGGCTATGGACAACAGTGGTAAAAAATAGAAATAGAATTATGTCATTTTGTTAGTATACAAGTTACTGTCCCCTCCTTCCTGGGCACATGGCTAGACTACATTTCCCAGTCTTCCTTGCAGTTAAATAGAGACATGTAACTAAATTCTTTCCAATGCCATGGGTGGAAGTGTTGTATACCCTTTACAGGCCTGGCCCGTAAAAATTCTTCTCTGCTCTTCCACGCTCTTCCTGTGGGCTGGATGATGTAGCACTAAGGGCTGGCAGAGTCACAAGGTCTAAGAAGCCTGGGTTCCTTAACCACCTTATGGAAAAGAGCTGTGCTCCAGCCAGAAGCACCCGCCTTGAACAGTTATATGAGATACAAACTTCTATTGTGTTCGAGCCTTTATACATTCGGGGTGTATTTGTAGCAGTAGTTCAGCCTACTTTAACTAATAAATCCATCAAATGAATGAAAGCAGGGAGGACCATCATCACTCAGCTCTTACCTGACTCCAGAGAAGCCCATAATTGAAAAGGAAAAAATATCTGCCTAATAACAAGGGGGAAAAGCCATAGGTAAACATGAATTATGTTTGTATAAAATAGGATGGGGATACTTTGGGTGATGAAGGTTCTTGTAGCAAAGAACTTTTGGGGTTTTTAATAGCTAAACAGTCTCAGTGTGAGCTACTGTTACCCAGTGGATGAGAAAAGAATTCCTTGAAGACAGGTTCTTTGTTAATGGATGAGCCGGCCACATACCAGGTAAATAATAAATACTTAACTGCAGTCAAATCAAGATCAAGGGAGGGAAGAGCCTCAACACCAGCACATTTCTAGAACTGGAACATAGCCAGTCTTGAGGGCCAAACGTTAAAAGAGATATTGACAAAGTCAAACATTCAGATACATTTCAAGGGTAGTAATCACACGTAGTAAAGTCTAAAACCGTGTCAGATGAGAAGCATCAAGGGAATGTAAATGTCTAACCTAGAGGAGTGTATTTGCCTGTGTGTGGGGGGTGGGGGGGTGGGGAGGGAAGTAGAGGAGTGGTGAGAACCACAACTGCCTTTCAGTAATTTGAAGGGTTGTCATGGAGAAGAGGAACTCTATTCCACATCCCTTAAAATGTAAAACTGGGACTGAACTTCTGTTTTATATAAAAAGAGCTTTCCAACAAGTACAGCTGTTGGACAATGGAACAGGCTGCCTTGGAAAGAACTAAACTTCCCCTCAGAGGAAGTATTTCATCCAAAGCTGGCTGCTGCCAATTGAGGTTGTTGTAGAAGGTTATCCAGCACTGGATGGTAGACGAGAAAATGGAAGTCCCTTCCGAAGCTTTCGGGACCCTATGAGAGATAGTCCTTATTGAAGCTTGCATTAATAAGACATTCAGGAGATGCTCTGTTTGGGGATCACCTGTAGCTTCCAGTAGTCTCTGTGCCAACTCTGTCTTTCCCACGAGGGTGACTATTTGGCTGGTTGCAAGAGGAAGGGACAAGGAGGTCTGGGAGAAAGGAAGCCAAATGCTAAGTCATAGAATCCATAATCTTGGTGTTTTATTCAAAGTCTAGTTTTGGGAAACGGAGAGCAACAGATAGAGAGAGACAAAGTCTTTAGCCCCTCAATATGTCCACTACCAAATTACACCACTTTAGTGGAGCATTTAGTCCAGAATACCTCCTGGAGAGATGTAACCAATTATTACCCACATCTTACTGGTCTGAAGAGATCAGTACCCGGGGAGTAGGAGGAAAGGCTAACTTCCCCTTGTAGGTTTCTTATGGTGATCAGCACAGTTAGAGACAAAGGATGAAAGCCCAAAGAGGTTAGTATGAGGGCTGGGGGTGTCCAGGGTGTTGGGGAACTGCGGGGGTGGGAGGAGTTTTGCCTGCTCTGCAGTTTAGCCTGGGGCTTTGGTGTATCTCTGAGAACTTTCTCTGGGCTGATAACACTGTTTAACAACAGCCAAGTTGGAATGTCAGGACTTGTTTATAAACTGCAAACACCTTACTACGGCTCAGCTCAGTCTTCCCCATCTCAGTCCATCAGCCTGGTCTTTTTGGGTTCAAGCCTGGATCTGCTCATTCCTCCCTCTGGGATAAAGAAGGGAGAAGGAAAAGAAGGATGCTGTCTGTGCTAAATATCTTTCCTATGAGGGAAGAGCACCTCGGTGATCCATTCTTGTAAAAGTCCCCCAGCCCCACAATTCTCTCTTCCATGTCCAGTATGATTACTTGACATCTTCTCTGTTGGGAGTATTACAGAACCCATTCACACTGGCTGGCTCTTAAACACTCAGAAACCTAGCGCAGAATACTAGATGGTACAGAAACCTCAGAAGGAGGACAAAATAGGCACTACAAGCTGTTGGAAGGGAAATTATGGCAAACTGCATAGGCAAGGAAAACTTCACAGAGGAACAGGAAATGAACTTGAGTCTTGAAGAATGAGCAGGACTCAGTTATGCAAAGAGAAGTGCAGGAATTTCAGGTTGGAGAGACTGCACAAGGAGAAGAGAATGTAAGAATATGTTAGGAGCCAGTGTGTGGAAGGGTCAGACCGGGAGGATCTATGGCGGGAACTCAGTGTTTGGTGCAACACTTCTCACAACCTTCAGCTTCCCCGCACCATTCCACCTCCATCCGTGATTGTTTGGGAGTCTCTAGATAGGAGTGAGCATTCTATGGTTCAGGCTGGTAGATCAGGGAATGTTTAGGAAAAGGTTTATCTGCAAATAATCTGGCAAAACCTCCATGAAATTTTCAAATCAAATGAAGAAATGTTGACTGGCTAGAGGTGTGGTTAAATACACTAAGAGCTGATTCAATCACTGAGCCAAATTATACTTGTCTCTTACCCCCAAATCTGCCACTGCTCATGTTTTCCTTATCACTATCATTGGCCGTTCACCCAGTGGAAATGGTAGTGGATCCTTAAAAAAGTCACCTCACACCCAGATCAGTGTACCCCTGGAGTTTCCCACAATCTGAGTTGTCACAGTGGAGGTACTTAATCGCTTTAAAGGCAGTCAGCTTTCTCTAGGACCTAAATGTAGGCCATGAAAAACCATGTCCCACATAGTATGTGGGACCCGTATGTTTTCCAGTTCTAGAGTAGTGAGGACCTCTTATTCAAATTGACATCTGGGTATGCTAGACTGCCTGAAGTAGTGTTTCCATTTAGACCAACGCTCGTGGTAAGAGTAAGTTCAAAGGCCAACGTCCCATATGTTATCACCATTGAAAAATATGAATTATGTTTTCCTACTAACACTCACTGACTAGCACAATCACAGAGATTCACTTACATCTAGCATTCTGTGCAAAACACATATAAATGACAAAACAAAAGGAGAAAGTTTAGAAAAGAGAGGACTGGTCATAGGATGGAAGGGATGGCAGGCGATGTCTCTGACAGCTCATCAAGACACAAATAGAGATGGCTCATTGTTTCTTAAAAAGGCAGTGGGTCTACTGAGAAATAAGTAAAAATTTAAAAGAATATATAAAGAATGACCTGGAAAAGATGGAACATAATGGATGAAAAAGTACCAAACCAACAGAGACCAGCACACAGAATTATAAAATGTCAAAGCATCTCGTCGAGCATTACTTTAAAAGGTTGAGAATCACTTTCCGGATGAGTCTTGAAGAAGGAGGACCCAACCAGCAGCAGTCTGACGTGGAAGTCAAACTAGGGAGACTTAAGTCCTTTCAAAAATGCCTTCTCCGCTCAGCATCAAGTGACTTCTGGTTGAATTAATGGGATAGACATTTTCCAAATCACAGGAGCGTATGAACTCTGGCCGACCAAGGACACCGTTTCTGGAAGACAGATGCATCCACAGGCAAGATGAGGCAGCCACAGAGCTGTAATCTGCCAGTGTGGGGAGGTTGCCTGCGACAGAACTTAGCTGACGATTTGATCAGGAATTTCTTCCCAAAGGGGACAACATCCCTGCCTTTTATTTGGAAGTCTGCCCTATTTTCCCCGTGAAATTCTTAAATAAGTAGTAATGATTCTTTCCTAAAGGAAAACTGCCATTCTTGCTAGCATGGGCTTTGAACTGACTGTCTCTCGAATCCTTCTGGCACAGAAGACCTGTTGCTGAGTTAGTGAAGAGGACCAACAAGTGAATGAGTTGGATGAACACAAGAGAAGACCCCCTTGAGATGGTGAGGCTTCTCTTTTTCAGTCAGATGCTGACAATGCACAGGATGGTACCATGTAGGATGGCACCGTAGGAGGACAAGGCAGCCACTCATTTCAAACTGAGGGACAGAAGCTGAGTGTACACGCAGCTGAGGGAGTGTGCCCTGGCCCCTCTTATACTCTGCCTGGGTTCAAAGGTCTTTGGAGCTTCCTCAATTTATTACATACCTGTGGACTTGCTGGATAATCAGGAGAGAGCAGTCTATGAACTAACCGTAAGTCCAGGTACTCTCAACATTTCCACACTCACCAACCCCAGTGGACAATGATGTCTAGAGGCAGCACTTTCAGGTGGGAGAAAAAAGTCTAATTAAAATGACTTTTGAAAAATCCCTTCAATTTCCTGTTATACCATCTTTCAACAAGCTGTTACACCATCTTTATACCATCTTTCATTGTTACACCATCCTTCAACTGGTGCAGCATAATTTTGTGGGTGTTTTCCTTCAGTTGAGTAGGATATAAAGTGGCTGACTTTCATTTAGAGGATCATGTTTTATAAAATGAGTTATTTCTTTAAACACAATCAGATCCTATTATGAGATACACCTGGGAACTGAGACCAAAATGGACCAAAGGAAGAATAGATTCACATCTCTTGTTTCAGCTCATCTAACACTCCTCATTGAGTTGACAGATGGGAAAAACATCCTCACTGGTTGAACAGCTCTCTCTCCTTTCTTCCTTTTTTTCCTTTTCTGAACATTACTGTTGGACTCATGTCAATTAAAAACACATGGTACTCGATTCCATGGTTCATGGATGTATCCTCTCCAAAGAATCTAAGTAAGAGCCAGAAATAAAAGGTAGGGTCCAACACTTGAGGAGCTAGTTTCAGGACAGATTGGCCCCTGGAAAGTGCCTTATTGTTGACTGACTGCTGTCTTTCTAAATGTGTGCCCCAGATTCCAGGCCTTAGCTATGAGAGCTTCTCCCAATAATGATACCTCCTCCTGTCTTTAAGTGTTCTTTACACAATACTTGGATGACACTTGTGGTCCAGAAGACCTTGATTAAGAAGAAAACACAGATTTATGCGAAAAAGACCTGGGAAATCTCAAACAGACACATCTTTATTGCATCCCTCTGGATCTGTGGGAGAGAGAACAGGGCCCAGAAGGATCAGCTTTGGATTTGCTCCAACTCGAGGCTTTCAGTCACTCCTTCTCTTCCAGCCCCCACTCAGGCCAACATCTGAATCTTTCAGTCTCTCTCCCTCCTTCATCGTCCCCTGCTGATTCACCTTTTCCATTCCCTTGTCTCATTTTCCCATTCTTTCTGATGGGCCTGCTCTCTCACACTCATATCTCCTCACAGATCATCTTTCTGCTGGAGCCTGTACTGATGGCCTCTTTCCAAGAGCAGCAGGTTTGAATCAGCTCCAGTTTAAAATGAAGGCAGGGGGTGGGGGTGGAGCGAGGCCAGAAAGGGATATCAGCTCTCTCATGTCCAGTGTTCTGAGTGCACAGCCCTCCCCCAGGCCTCCCGCCTTTCTCTCTCTCTCCCTCTCTCTCTCTCTCCCCGCGCCGGCCTCCCGCCTCTCTGCCCAGACATCCCTCTTCACACCTAGGTGTATACCAGAGCAGTCCTAATAATCCCTTGCAGGCAAAACCAGAGACCCCACCCCCACCCCAGCCCCACCCCGTCAGGCAGCTGGTTTCCATTAGATGTTCCAAGCCCTATAAATATTCTCTTTTCTCACTTATCTCTTATTATTTTTCCTTTCCCTTTCTCATATTCCCCTCCCTGCCTCTGGATTCCCTCCTGGGAGGAGGCCTAAATCAAGAAGAGACGGCATGCCAAACTTTGCATTAAGCATCTTGTCATGCCCCAGGCCTCTGGCGGAGCAGAACCCAGAAATAATGGCGTCTTGATTGTCCAGTTCTCTGCTCCACACACCAAACGCTGAACTCCTCCCAGGACGGCAGAAGGGCTGAGCTCAACCTGAGCTGGAGGACGCTGCCAGGTCACCCCGCCCTGCTGGCTGAGCCTTTGGAGTCCTCTGTCTTGTGCTTTGCACTGAGTGCCATATGGTGTCTTGGGCACAGAGGGGGACATTCTGGGGTTCAGATCCCAGCTCTTTGTACACAGGCAATGTGACCTCAGGCAAGTTACATAACCTCCCTCATTTGTAAAATTGCACTGATAACACCTATGTCAAAGGACAGCTAGGGGGATGAAAATGAGGTAACAAATGGGACTGCATGTAGCTCAAGCCTGCACTTAGACACTTGCCACTTCCTATAGGATTTCCTGTGGGAAACCCACCCTCCTCTCCTACCTCCTCCTCCACCTTCCAGGTCACTCACTGAGCAATTACAGAAGAAGTAACCCCTAAATACCCAAAATCTGTGTCGGGGAGTGTGAAATGTTTGCTCTTGATAAATGTTTGCTCTCTAAGATAAAGAAAGAGACAGAGAAAGAGTGAATGTAAAAGACTTAAACTAGAACAATGTTTACAACTGTTAGTACTTCTTATAAACCAGGCAGCAAGTACTTCTTATAAACCATTGTTGAGTCAGTGACCCCAGAGCTAAAGTTCCTGCAGGGTGGGTTGGGAGGAGGGGGAATCCAGGCACCTTGTCCTAAGCCATAGAGGTTAAGAATGTAGCCTCCGGAATCAGACTGTCTCTGGGTCTGGATTCGAGCTCCAGTGCCCTGTAGCTGTTGAGCTTGAACGAGTTATTGATCTTTCTGTGCTACGTTTCCTCTTCTGTGAATGAGTATAATAATGTAGCTGACTTAATAGGGTCATTCCAGAGATTGAATGAGCTAAGATAGTTCACCGCCCTTCAGACAGTGCAGGGCAGAGTAAGTGTACAGTAAATGGTAGCCATCCTTCCCATCCAGTCCACGAGTCCTGGTGTCTTACAGCTTTGCTCTTCCATCCTGGTTGTTCCCAAACTGACCCATGCACGGGGCGTGGATCCAGCAGGGATCTGCTTCTCCCACCTCTGCACCCTCCTCAAAAGGAGTCCAACCACTTTGGTGGCTCTGGATAAATTCCAGCCCTCACAGTAAAATGAACTTTGGAAATTCTTTAACTGGCCTTCCCACAGAGGGATGACCTTTAGGGACATGCACAGAGAGCGCAGGGAGGCCTTTCCTGAGCCTCAACTGTCTGCATCCACCAACTCCGTGGCCTTCCTCAGACCAGAGCCTTTGGCTGGGAGTGCAGCCCACGGCAGGCAGCAGAGACCAGTTCAAACAGAGTCAAAGGTCTTCAGATAGCTTCAGGGGCACGGTGGTGCTGCGTCTGCCCTCTCTGTCTGTTGGGCTGAGGGTAAATGAAGAATTTGGACCTTCCAGCCCAGAGTCAGGTATAGCACAGAATCCCAAGGCCTTAAGTCCACAGAATTGAATCCACAGATCAATCTAGATGGGAACTTGATAAGGTGATTTTTATTTTTTGGGGTAGGGCTAACTTCTTTGCCCTGTCTCATTAAGTGGGGTCAGCTAGACCTGATCCTGTCATTTCCTCACTGTATGATCTTGGGAAAATTGCTTAACCTCTCTGAGCCTCTATTCATTAATCTGTAAAAGGGAATAACAACCATACAACCTTACAGATGTATCACATCTTTCTTGACAGACTTTAGCCATGGCTACTCACCTTTATGACTATTATCCTATCACTTTACTATAAGGTAATTCTACTCCTTTTTATTCCATCCTTAGTGTAGTCAGAAAGACAGCTGGTCACCATCATTCCTATATATAACTACCTTCCAGAGATCTGAGAACAGTTAATACAGCATTCTTCAGCCTCTGAACTTCAGGCTAAACAATGCCAGTTTCTTTCATCTTCCTCCCAAGGTCCTATCTGAAAATCTTGAGTAATTTCATTTTTGCCTTATGGTGTATCTCTAAATTATGAACAGCTCAGGTTATTAGTGCTCAAAGATGAATGCATAATTTTAATAAAAGTCTGACCAAAATGCTGACCCTAGTGAACATAAATTTTAATTCACCTAAATCATGCTTAGCTTGGGTGCCCACTAGTACCATATATATATATATATAATTTTTTGCATATAAATGTTAAACAATTCAAATTTGAAATAGAGAAGAAAGGCCAGTGTTTCTTCCTTTAAGAAGGTGATCCCACAGCTTATTTGTTAAACTTTTTTGTCCCATTCGCTGAAGGAGGAAAACAAGGAAAGAACTACCAAAAGGGACTCCAAAGGAAATCATTAAAGTGAGGAAAAAAGCTCTTAAGAAAAGAGACGTTTTCTGCCTCCTGAACCTTCCTTGCTCCATCCCGTCCTCCCATGGTGACCATGCAGCTAATGGAAGTCTGTGCTCCACTGGGCCCCTGCCGAGCAGGGCTAGGGCAGGACAGGAAATCGCCACTCAGAAAATAAATGACCTGTCCCAGAGTCTTTTGTTAATGAGTCCAGGGCATAATAAATCAAGGTGACCCAGTCTCAAGAAACACAAGCCTGTTTAAAAAAAAAAAAAAAAAAAAACCTGAAACCCCCAAGCCCCAGAGGTGAAGGGGAGGTGAAGGGAGAGAGGGGACCGCAGGGAGTCCTTATAAATCACACCCAGACGAAACTAGTGCAGATGTTTTCCAGTTTCAGACCCACTCAAGAGGCAGAGAATAGACGCATGTGGACGTGAATGGAAGGGGCTATCTGTTTGGGAGAGGAGACAGGAGACGGCAGGCCTGGTGGACACGGCCCCTCCTCTTGCTCAGCATCCCCTGGGATTTTATCAGCACAGGTCTGCAAGCTCCTTTTTAGTGTCTCCTCATTGTCACCATCCACTTGGCTTTCTCATCTCGTCCCAGGTCTCCCTCTAATCAGCATGGCTGGGGTGTCGGGAGTAAGTGGACTGCCTAAGGCCCCTTGGAGAAGGGAACTAAGAGCTTCTTGTGTCCAGTGTGGGTCCCAGCCTCCTGGAGTGGCAGGTTCCCATATGAGAGGGGTGGTTAGCTAAACCATGGAACGGTCTTCACTTACTAAGTAAACTGCAAGTTCTCGGAGAGTAAAATTTAACAACGATGTAGAAAGGATGTCACATTGGAAATAACTGTTCCGGCATGTAGTCGAGAACTAGGAGCAGACAGATCTCAGGCGAGCTGTAATGTGAGACTCAGTTCTATGCAGAGGGCTTTCACATAGAGCTGTTAATAGCCTGGTAAGATAGATGTCATTGTCCCCATTTGACAGATGCAGAAACTGAGGCCAAAAGAAACTAAGGAATAACAACAAAAGGCATCTGTAATGCATGTTGCAGTTTGTAACAGGTGTTCACGTTCATTACTTCATTGGGGTACACCCTATATGGGAGGTTAGACAGGTTGTTCTTCCCTTGGCTACAGATGAGGAAACCTGGGATGAAAATGAAAAAAACCTTTCCAGGTCACGCAGCTTACGTGTGGAGGAACCCGGATCCACACCCAAGCTCTCAAATCTGTCTGTTGTCCTTTCTATTTAACCACAGCTATTTGCCGGGGTCGCATGATGAGCCCCCTGCTGTTAGGGAAAGGACAGTGAAAAGGGGAGGCTAAACTTTGGCCATGGTTCACGACTGCTTAGTGTTTAGCGGCAGCTGGAAGGGAGATGGACAAGAGGAAAGTAACCAAAGACTTTTTCCCCTTCTCCTTGTTGTCTAAAACCTGCCATTCAGTCATTTCCCTCCCTGTTTATGAGCCTGGCCTCCTCTAATCACTCTCTCCTACCCACTGTCCTGTCAAAAGAAATGACATCACACCAACTGCTTTTTTTTTAAATTATTGTCCCTGCTGAATTCAGTTTCAGCCACCGCCATCACCACTACTAGTTTGTAGAGCACTTTATATTTTCCGAATTTTTTTCCTATCCGTTACTTCCTCTGGGCTTCTTAATCAGGATTGTCATTTACCCATGGAGAAACAGACCAGAGTGGCTTCCCCAGGATGGCTCCACACATTAGAATGGAGATCTTCCCCTCTAGCCTGGACTGCTTCCCAAACAAACACAAGTAGCCAGACGCCTTTTTTCAACTCAGTTTTTTTTACATTGCCCCAGTTCTGCAGTGAGAGATGTCACCGTCTCCCTCCAGGGTTCTCCCTAAACCTCCTATACCAGCCCTGCTTCCTTTCAAAATAAGAGAATGAGCATTCTGCTCTAATCCAAATAAGAGTCCAAGTGTTGGCCCCACCAGGCACCGTTGTCAACTTAAAACAGGAAGATGCCACAGCAGGCCGCCTAAAATAAACCAAAATAAACTCATAGCTTTTAATTGGTCCAGGACCTAGATCTGCCGGACAGCAGGCACACCCATGAAAATTAGGACTGTTCCAAGTATTTTAGGTAGAATAGCAGCCTTCGACGAAGGCAGAGTACTGCTTTAGGTTTTCTTTTCTTGTTTTTTGTTTGGTTTTTGGTTTTTGGTTTTGTTGTTTTGTTGTTTTGTTCTGTTTTTTTGGTTCTGCTCTACGAGTTCTCAAATCTTTCACACTCAGATGTTGACTCAGCTGGCTACCCAGAGCCAAGAACCCCAGGATGTGGGCACTTTGGTCAATTCTGGCATATCAATTTTCTGTTATAAAAGCCAGTCAGTCATTCAACAGATTATGTTAGATTCTTAATCTGTACCGGGGACTGTCTTCAGTGGTGAAGAAGATTGAGACTTATGTTGTATACTATCCTGGCCACTAACTAGCTGAGAGAGCTTGGGCAAGACTCTTCCCTTTATGGATGGCAAATCCTGCCACTATGAACTGTAAGCGTGGACTGGTCAGCCTCTAGGTCGTTTCTAACCTTGCAGCACTACAGTTCCTGAGAATCTGTGCTGGCGAAGTTGGCCTGGGAGCAGCACCTGAGAATAATAGTGTCCTTTTAATTTACTTACATGAGAAACTGGAAGAGGAGGTAGAAGTAGAGATTATATTTTGCAAAGAAATCAGACTTTGCTGTGTAAGAGGGGGTGGGGGGTGGGGCAGGAGGAGCAGGGAAGAATGGCTACTGAGTTTTAAAAATCCATTATACATGTCACAAAAAAACTTCTCAAATACAAATACGTGTATCACTTTATGCTGTTTTCTGACACGTATTTTATATAGCTATAATCAGTTCTCATAATATTTTTCATTCTTTGTTTTATCTGTTACTTTGTATATACATTCTGTGTATCACAAAGTGTATGGTTTTCTCATTGTTTTTGGACAGTAGATAAGGGCATTCCATCCAATCATACCTTAGGTTTCTTATTTACTCATCAATGGTGGGATATTTGGAATTTTTTTTTTCCTTTTAATAATAGCACTGGTATAACTTTTCCCCTCAATTATTTCCTTAGGACATTCATGAAAAAAATTAAATTTCTAAATCAGTGATGTGATTCACTTCCAAAGACCCATTCAGTTTGTAATGGCATCAGCAGTTTATGAGCATTTTTTATTTTCTATAACACCATCTACATTGTATAAATAATTTTAATTTAATTTAATTTAATTTAATTAATAGATTTAATTTTGATTAATTAAAATTATATAATGTTTCCACTAACTTCTATGAAGTTGTTTATATTTTAATTTCTTTCATTATTACTGAGGCTGATCTGTTTTCTATGTGTTGAATAATATTCCATATTTCCTCCTATGTAAGTAATTTGTTCATCTCTTTTGACCTCGTGTCTAGTGAGTTTTGAAAAACTCATTTAGGCTTATATGGGCCAAATTCTTAAGCACTTCTGATATTGTGGATACCCAAATTTGGACACATTCATCATTAGGAAAGTAGAGACTTTTGTCTGTTTTGTTCACTGATGTATTCCAAGCACCTAAAATAACATACACAGCAGGTGCTCAATACATAAGTATTTGAATAAGTGATTAAATATTTATGAGGTTCCCACTATGTACTGGGACAAATATGAGCATTCAATTTGGCATGAAGAATGAGAAGAAAGTAAGGTCAAAACAGCTGGGAGTAGGAGAAGGGGTGTTTCTCACTTCAGAATTTTAAAAATCCACACAAGGTAAAGTGGCCAGGTAAGAAGTGACCAAGGGGTCCCTCCAGTTAATGAGCTGTCATTGCCAAAACATGGCACACGTATCACATTATCACAGCGTGAACTTCATTCCAGCAACAAACATTTTCTCAGCTGTTACTGTAATATGCAGGCACCAAACTAGCTGTGGGATACACACTAGTTCACAGAACAGTCTGTGTATGCATGCAGCGGAATGCTATACTTCAAGAGAAAGGAACAAGCTACTGATACAGACTACAATGCGTATAAAACTCAAAAACTTCATGCTAACTGAAATTGAGATGCCAAAAAAAAAAAACCATAATGGTATATAATTCCACTTGTATAAAATGTCCAGAAAAGATAAGTCTATCAAGATAGAAAGTAGATTAGTGATTGCCTGGGGCTGGGGGACAGGGTGACCGTGGATGAGCACAAGGGATCTCTTTGGGGTGGTAGAGCTGTTCTAATACGAAATTGTGCTGATGATTGCACAACTCTGTCAAATGAAAAACCATTGAATTGTACATGGAAAATGAGTGGATTTTATGGTATTTAAATTATACCTCAATAAAGCTGTTTAAAAAAAAAGAGTGGCTACTATGACCTATACCCTGTCAAAACAAAGCAAAACAGTGCCCGGTGCAGGCAGGCGATGAGAACACTGTCGGTTAAGGGCTGCTGCAGAGGTGAGCCCGGGGGCTCTGGGGGCATTCGGACGCCTAACCCAATCCTGGTGCTCCAGAGAAGTTTCCCAGAGGAGATGATGTCTGGCCGGGAGAAACTGTTCCATGCAGAGTCAACAGAGGTGGGAGAGCAGGAGAGGCTCCACACCAAGTCAGTGACAACAGTCTTCATGTCTTGGAAGGTAGTGCTAGGGCCAGTGCCCACCCTGTTTTCAGTTTAGCAGGTTTCAGAGAAAGTTAAACCCTGGGAAAAGCTTTGTATATGAATTATAATTATCATCTACCGAGTACCTTGCCACGAGTCAAGAACTTTACATTCAGTAACAACATTCCTGCAAGGCAGGATTACAGATGAAGAAACAGGCAAACAGAAGCTACTCGCCAGGGGTAACTTCCCTAATGGAAGCAGCAGAGCTGGAATCCAAACATATACTTGGGTCTGAAACCATGCCTTTCCCATTCCACTCTCTCCTTTACCACTGCACAGACTCGTGACTACTACCAGTGTGGAATTAATGACCTTTGCTGAGAAGGATGTAAGTTTTGCTGATTTACTCTAAAGAATTCACGAAACTCATCTGCAAAGAGTTTTGCAAATGCAGTTTGACAGGGTCTCAGAGCCATGACCTTTGTAATTTATCGCTGTTGCTAGCACACTGCTCTGTATACAGCTAGCAGGCATTTGAAATGTGCTGTTCTCTAGCTTCAGATGTGTGAATAAAATCCAATAATTTTGGTTCAAGACAAGTTAAAGGATGTTGACTTCCTAAAGAGCTAGAAAATTCTGAAGTGCGGCAGAAATCTAATCTGTAACACAGCCCTAATCCAAAAATCCTCACTAAATGCCTTTCAGTAATTTTAGATGATCACACAAAGAGCTTAAGATGGTGAGACCAAAACAGAAACATGATTTCTTTTAAAAATGTGTTTAATTTCTCTTTTAGATTACTTGAGAATTAATCCTTCCTCTCACCTTTTGCCCAAGTGTATCTACCCCTTTTGGGAAATTGTGAGTTGACTTGGGTGAGGCAGACATGCATTCTTCTCTTGAAAGAGCAGACTTGCATTCCTATGAGTAAAATAAATTAGGCTCAGCTTCTCTGTCCATTAATTATGTGGGATAAACAACCTTCCCCTGCTCAGATAGAAGCACAGGAGACCAGCACAAATTTCCTCTTCAGACTCAGGGGAAAGATCGCTTGACCATCCAGGAGAACGCCTGTGGTCTGAAGGGACTCAGAGCTTTGGAACAGGCAAGGCTTTGCCACCAGATGTTTGTAAGAAATCCACTAATGGAGGCAATCCCATGGTACAATCCACAGAGGACTGCTGAATTGAGGGGAGGGGCTGGAATTGCAGAAGAGCAACAGAGTGAGAAGGAATTTGCATCCAAATCTGCCCCTCAGGAATGAATATCCCACCCTCAACCCTGAAAACAGCCCAAGGAGTCTAGGGAATGTACGGCCCCCTGGTACATATGTTACTTTATTAGAGTCTTAGAAGATACCAGGAACATCACTCCTGGGAAAGGGGGGCGTTGGGAGGAAGGTAATGTAGGGCCTCGGATTTTCCATAGTCAAATTGAACCGGCTGGGATTAGCATGAGCGTGGAACGTCACCACCCCCCACCACCACCGCCACCCGCCCCCTCCTACCAGTCAGGAGAAATGCAGCGAAGGAGACAAGTTTCAGGCCTGGAGATGTGTTTGTATTTTTGGCCTTTACCACTTGTGACCGACACTCCTCTTTATTCCGTCCCCCCCCCCCCCGCCCTGCGCCCCCGTACTAAAAGCACCTTGATTGTATTGAGGCGGGAAGCCCCATAAAAAGACCGGCAGGACCCCCAGGCAGGGCCACTATTCTCCTGCCAGCACCCTCGGGTTCCCTGGCCCAGAGGCTCTATCTCACTTTTTGCCTCTAAAAGCGGCTAACTTACACCTAAAATTCTATTAGTTCCCTGAGTTCATTTCTGATTGGTTATTTCCGTCACTCTTGATTGGTTATTTCTCTCACTCCTGATTGGTCTATTTCTACAGAGCTTGTTCCTGGTTGGTCAACTTCTGTTATACTTTATTTGCATATGATGTTGCAAAGTGTAAAACTGGCAGCCTATAAAAGGCCTGTGTAAACCTACAGACGGGGTTGGGAGCTTGGAGTGTTAACTCCTCTGGGTCTAGTGGCGTAATAAACCTGAGTTCTCCAACTCTCCGAGTGCTGCTTGGTCTCTCCCCTGGATCCAGGTTGCTGTCACACTGAACTGTAACACGGAGCTGTAACACATTTTTCCGCAACAGTATTACGAGCTGCAGCAGTGCTCTGGGTGAAAGCACTCAGCCTCCCAGAGGCCACTGCGCCCAGGCGAGGCCACGTGATCCAGTTCTGGCCAATGAGACGTAAGCGGAGCTCCCCGGGTGGGGCACTGAGCAGTTGCAGTACTTTGACCTCCAAACTTAGTCGCACTTGGGAGGAGAGTGAGGACACCAGGGAATGCCAGGGCCAGCACATTTCACTGTGAAAAGGACCGCTGAATGCCAGGCTGGAGCAGTAATACCAAAGCAGCCTAGATGCTTGATGATTCCCAGCGGAAACGGCACTAAGAGGGGCCTGCCACCTGTGTACTTTTTTATTATGTGAGTCATACCTTGTTTAACCCACTGTTTGTTGGGTCTCCGTTGCATGCAGCGAAACACATCCCCTAATTGCCAGCAATCTGAATTCAGTTCAGCTCAGCAGTACTCACCTGTGACGTGCTGGGTTTGGGAATACGAAGATGGTAACAGTAAAAACCCACTACCCTCAGAAAGTTCACAGACTAGTGCATGAGGGAAGATACGTAAGCAAACCATTCTAGTGTAGTCGAAACTTTCTAAAGTGGAGGTTTGTTTAAAGTGTCACGGGAGCAAAGTCATCATTATTAATAAGGAAGCAAAATATACTGGGGTAAATTATGTGGAATTATAAGTTGTTCTCACACCTTAACCATACATTTGCATATGTAGGTAAATCCCATAAACCCACTGAATACCCACAATTCATATTATTGATATAATCTGCTAAATCATGAAGTCACAGTTATTTTATCCTCCCATAAGTACCATGTTACACTTGTTTATTTTCTCTGGTGGGGTCAGAGGACCTCCATGTTTCCTGAGTAAATTTCTCAAACCTTTGTCAATTCCTTATACACAAGAGAAACCCCAAGAAGTCCATGGAAAAATAAACTCAGCCTCAAAGAGCGGTAGTAACAAAGGACAGTTTGGTCTGAAGCACACCCGGACGTGGATGTCAAAGAGCAGTAGCAGCATTTTCACCCAGGGCAGCACCTACTGCAGCAACTGCTATCTCTGCCTATCTGTCTAATTTGTGATTCTCTCTCTGTGCATTCATCTTTCCTTGTCCATCTCCTGCCTCATTCCCCATCACCCCTCTCTGGTCTCCTGGATGGCACCTATGCCTCCAACTTTCTCACACTCTCCATCTCTCTCTTCCTTACCCAACCGTGAATTAAGAATAATGAATTTTTAAAAGGCTATTTGCTGCATTCATTGAAGAGATTTTTATCTGAGATTTTAATTTTTGAAGCTGATGGTTAAATGAATTGATATTTCGCAAAAGCAGAAGTAAATTGCTTTAAACATTTTGAAGAGGTAATACATTCACCTGGTTTAAAATTTAGGAATTTTGAAAGGATATATTTAAAATATCTCCTACACATCTGCCACCTACTCCGCTTGCTCAGGACAACCATTATTACCAGTTTGGGGTGTATCTTTGCATAGCTATTTTATATACAGGAACGTATGTACACCCATTTCCCCACTTTGTTCAACAGAAAGATGGCATATACTACATACTGCTTTGTACCTCTTTTTTTCACTTAATACATCTTAAAAATCTTTCATATTGGCGCATAAAAACCCATACTCATTCTTTTTTAAGCTGAAAATGTTTCTTCTGTTATAATTTAGCCCCTGTTAATGGATGTTTGTTGTTTCCAAGCTTTTATTATTTAAAATAATGATGCAATAGATAGTATTATATATGCATCATTTCACAGGTGAGAGGATATTTTATGATAAATTCCAAGAAGGGAGTAAAATGGTATGAGCACTTGTGATTATGATAAATATTGCCAAATTTCTCTTTATAAAGCATATTATTTGACACTTCTGTTTATAGTGTATGGGGATACCTATTTCCCTAAACCGTCACCAACTCAGTTTATCAAACTTTTTGGACTTTGTCAATTTGATAGGTGAATAGTGATTTGTCAGTGTATTTTTAAGTGGTTTCTCTTATTATGAATGAGATTATTCATCTTTTGCACATTTCAGAGCTATTTGTATATTCTTTTCTGTTAAATATCTATTAATATCCTTTTACCTTTTCTTCTACTGGATTGGGAGTATTTATTTATTGATATTTTCCAAGTTGTTTATTTATGAGGAAAATTAACCATTTGTCTGAGATGTCAGATGCATGTTTTCCCCCAGTGTCATGTGGCTTTTGATTCTGCTTATCAAGGATTTTTTCCTTGCAGAGACATTTAGTTTATATGTAGTCAAATTTATTAATCCTTTAATTTCTTCTAATTTTTAGGTTTTGTTTCATACTTAGAAAAGCCTTCTGATAAAAGAGTTTTTTATTACCTTCTTGATCATACACTATATTGAATGTCAATCAGTTGTTTCTTATGTGACTGGTGCAAGTTGGAGAATGATCAGGAATCAAAGCAGATGGCGGAGGGGTCAGGTGAGAATCTGTGTTCAGATCCTCTCCACTTGCTGCTCCTGGTTGTTTTGCTAGGTAAGAGGGCTTGGACTTATTCTGACAGCCATTCCATCCGTTTGTCTGCTGTAGGTGAACACACAGGCCCAAAGCTCCACAGGCTAGGTGTGTGTGAAAGTGAAAGGACGATTCTAAAATGCTTTGATGACATGTGTGCATAATTGTTTGACTTTGTTGGTGGGCAGGGTATAGCTCAGTGGTAGAGTGCGTGCTTAGCATGCACGAGGTCCTGAGTTCAATCCCCAGTACCTCCGTTAATAAACAAACAAATATACAAACAAACAAATCTTATTACCCCCCTCCCAAAAAAAAAGAAAAAAAGAGGTAATATTTGAGAATTAAAAAAAAACATGACTTTCTTCACCTCTGCATATCATAGTGGCATGTCTTCTGCTGGACATCCACATGCTTCCTGTTTACATCATGTTGTTGCTACTGTTTTTCCTCAAAGATAAAGATTCTGGCATTCTGGAGTTACAGCAAAACTCATTGCAGCTAAAAAAAGATCCCCCAATACACTGCATTTCTGGAAGCAGGGGTAGGGGGAGTGATTCAGTCACCATTCCTAGGTGAGCAGGGCTGGAGAGGGAGCCAAGCTTAGACATGTACAATCAGGCACCTATAATAAGCTAGAGCCATTCTGCCCCTTCTGTTTTCCCCAGTCACATCCTCCCAGCCTTATGGGTCACAGCTCCCTCCTTCAGATGGGGCCAAAATCCCAAAAAGGCACCTGAATAGGTAAAGCTGCCCTCCTGCAGGATTAGAAAGCCCTCCACCAGTTGCCAAGAGGGCAGCATCTGAGTTTCCAGAAGCAACAGCCCCCTTCCCAGTGTCCTTACAACCTTGGAAGAGCAGAGAAGCTGGCCACTTATGAACCCAAACTTGGCTACAGAGTGCCTTGACTTACTTCCAAGGAGCACCACTCAGGCTTTAAGGATTTCTCATTTTTTAGGGCATTTTGAGCTAATGTCCTGCCTACACAAGTTTCTAAACTGAGAGGAGTGGTCAGAGCTCTGCTGACGTTGGGTCCTACATCAGTCACTCTGAGGACACTAGCCTCAGTCATCAAGAGCTCGCAGGGCTTGGGCTATAGGGAGGTCAATGGTGGGGCTGCTTGGTGTCCAGCAGAACAGAGTGATGGGTGGGCAGCCACAGAAATCAGAATTAGGAGATCTGAGTGCCAGGAGGCCAGGTCATCTCGAGTCTGTCTCATGGACTACATCATGGACATAGAGTCTTGGGGTAGAGTTAGAAGTGGGGGCTGAAGGATAGAGAGGGTTCATTATAGTCATAGAAACAGCTCTGTGTGAGAGCCAGGATGGTCGGGCCTGGAGATACTCTTCTCCCTCTGCCCTGCACAGTCAGCAGCCGGACGTATCTGATAAGGTCATGTAACATTTGGGGCATTAGTTACCATGCATGTGAGACATGGCTAGCCTCACTGGTTGTAAGAGAGCCCCACCTATTTCTGATGGAGTAGAAAGAAAAGGGGATTCATTTTAGTTAGGGGACTCACGATCTATGAGGAAGAGGTGGTAGGGAATTCTACAGGCAGGTCCGTCTGTTGTCTCTTGAGTTGAAATTCAGGTGGTTTGAAGACATTTTCTATCTGAAACTATGGCAGTGACCATAGAAGTAGAGATCAAGAGACCTGAGAGAGATGGCTCTAAGTTGTGGACTGAAAGGTAAAGGTAATCAGCCGGCGGGAAAGGAAAGAGTGGCTGTTTATTCATTCCACCACTGTCCACTGAACCTTGTGTGCCGGATACTGTTTAAGGTGCCAGGGATACAGCAGGGAACAAAACCAAGTCCCTGCTCTCATGGTACCTGTATTCTAGTGGGGGTGACAGATGATAACCAAGATATCTACGTGTTATATATTTCTATAATTATGTATGTATATACACCCTCTGTCCATGCCAAGTCTGTCTGTTCCCTCCCACGGCTCTGTGAGCACTTATCCCTGCTGTGAATAGATAGTTAAGTGATGGAGGGAGAATGCTCTTCCTGACAGGGTGGACAGTGAATGCTTCGATGGTAATGATGTGACATTTGGGCAGAACTAGAATGAAGTGAGAGAGGGAGTCAGGCAAACACAGAGGGAGGAGCATCCCAGGCAAAGGGCAGTAAGCCCAGAGGCAGGCGGGAGTGAGCTGATGCCACAAGAAAGCCCCGATGGCTGGAAACAAGTGAGCGAGGGTGACGTCATAGGGGATAAGATCACAGAGGTTGGAGGGGAGGTCTTGATTCAGGCCACAAAGGGCTTGGCAGATCATCACAAGGATTGAGGAATTCAGTCTGAGTGTAGTAAGAGACCACTGGAGGATCACATAGTCGCCAGGTTACTGGGAGGCCTGGAAGACTCTGTGCCGACGCGTCAATGTGATTCTCTGGTGCTGCGCTTACCTCCTAGCCTGTGAAAGATTGTGCCCCTCGAGCCCCCAGTTACAGGAACAGCAGTTGTGTCCTTCAACTGCTGATTGTGTTGTCCTGGGCTGCAGAGGGGCCTGAAGTGGGGAGAAAGACATAAGGCTGCAAATCTCAGGCCAGTGATCAGTGTCTTCCTCATCTGGATGATGGCAGGTGCAGCCTTGCACGTGGGGGTTGCCTTGGCTTCCTGCTTGAGTTGCATCTTGTGCTAGTAAGTGGCTGTGGCTCCAGTATTCAGAAAACAGCGTTGGCTTCCTAGTCCCTGGATTCTTGCTGCCAGCCTCTTCATAGACCAGGCCTTTGCTTAACAGAGCCTAGGAGGACACCTGCTTCGTCCATCTTCCACCTGGGACAAGGGACCAGCAGGCCTTTGCAAGCTTTTTCCCTGCAGAGGAAGTGAGACATCTCTCCAAGTCCCCATCCAGCTAAAGAATGGGCTCTGTCTAGAGAGTTTATAGGCTCCATCTGGAAAACCCTACACTTCTCCTAAGATTCAAATGCATTAGCAGACATACACAAGGGAGGAACTCAGATTCCATAAGGTGATTTCTTCCACAGGTGCCCTTCCTTGAAGTCTTATAAAATGCAGTGGTCTTGTCACTTGTACATTTTGGTGTGTGTGTGTGTGTGTGTGTTTGGCTTACAACACAAAGTTTTATTTCCTGCTCATGCTACATGCCCACCATGCCTGGCAATAGGTCCATTCTGTCTTCACTCCAGCACCGAAGCTGAAGTTACAGTCCCTACCATAACATGCACCTTATTGTCCTCAGGATCCTTCCCAAACACTGATGGTTTTTGCAAAACCGGGTGCAACTTCTGTGCTTTCTTTGGCAAAAATAAGCCATACTACCTGCCCAGAATCACCAGCTTGCTCCTGTCTCCCTGTTTTCTTTTTATCATGAAGTTTGTGAACACACTTGTGTGTGTGCACGTACGCACACAAGTCGTAATAATGGTGTCGACGACTGTTTAATGACCTAGAAGGATACTTACATGAAACAGTATGTTCAGTATAATTGTGTGTTCTAAGTATAGGTAATTATGCATAGCTATAGCTCCCAAAGTGGTGGCAATATAGGTGACTTTTATTTTCATCCTTATTATGTGTATTTTCGCATTTAAAATTTATTTTTAAAAATCCTTACGTCCCATCGACCTGGATGTAATGTCAGAAAGTTACAGCCTCAACCTCAGCACTTGCATCTGACAGCTCTCCACGGGACGAGGCCTTGTCAGTCCCTCCAGCAAATCCACTTTTAAATAGAGCACTTGTGTGAGGTAAACACTCACAGACTGATGTGACCCACTGACCAGCCTCCTTTTGTTAGGTGCCTGCACGTGGTGTAGAACCATTCACACACAAGATCACAGGATTGGGAGCGATTTCGGAAGTGATCTTGCCTGACTGCCTGCTGGGAGCACAGCTCTCCTTCCCGCGTGTCCGAGTGGGGCTTCTCTGGTCTCTGCTTAGTCATGTCCCGGGATGGGGCCTGCAGGGTAGGGAGGCCATACACTGTGGGATAGTGGCCTTAGTTAAGAAGGGTCACTTTATAGAGAGGAGGGAACTATCCCCACAGGACCCACACCCTCAGATCTTAGTGCCCCTTTTAGGGCTAAGAGCTCATCTCATGGGAAATAAAAGGGGACATGAGATGAATTGACATGTTCTGTTGTTTTGACTTAAGAATCTCTTTTAGTTCCTCCAAGTTCCTCTCTCCCTTTTATTTATTTATTTATTTTTTGGTTGAATTTACTTATTTATTTCCTTTTTGTTTGTTTGTTGGGGGCTAAGGTAATTAAGTTTATTATTTTTAGTGGAGGCACTGGGGATTGAACCCAGAACCCTGTGCATGCTAAGCACGCACTCTACCACTGAGCTATACCCACCCCCTGTCCTTGCTCTCCATTTCTTTCTTTTTAGGTCTGAGGTTTCTTTCACTCCCAGGTGAAACATCATAAAGTTATTTCTCCCCACTTCATTCTGGCCACCTTCTTTGGCAGTCATCCCTGCTCTTTTATTTCCTGCCCTCTAGGTAGCTGGCTTTCTTTGATTTTTCTCCTCTTTTTCCATCACCCTTTTCCTTCCCTCATTAGAACTTCTTATTCTCACTTTCCCTTTCAGGGTCACGTTAAAACAGAGACATTAGAATAACACCCTTCCAAATGCGAATCACAATAAAAGCAGTACCTAACTATGAAACAAGTTGATGGAAGAACACATTGGTGGTTTTTTCAGATTTTTACAAAGATGATTATTTCAATACTTTTTTTTTTGCATTTTTAGTTGTAAAATTCACACAACACAAAATTAGCCATTTTAAAGTGTGCAGTTCAGTGTCACTTAGTACATTCGCAATGTTGTGCAACCCTCACCACCATCTAGTTCCAGAACTTTTGCATCACCCCAAATGGAAACTCCATGCCCGTTAAATAGTCATTCCCCATTTCCGCCTCCCCCCACCCCAGCAACAACTAAACCATTCTGTCACTATGGATTGGCCGTTTCTAGCTGTTTCGTATAAAGGAAGTCATACAATATGTGGCCTTTTGTGTCTGGCTGCATTAACTTTGCATAATGTTTTCAAAGTTCAGCATTGTTGTAGCATGCATTAGTACTTCATTTCTTTTTATAGTTGGATAATATTCCATTATATGAATATACCACATTTTGTTTATCTTTTCATCAGTTGATGGATAATTGGGTGGTTTCCACCTTTCAGCTATTGTGAATAGCACTGCTGCGGACCTTTTGTGTGTGAACACAACTGCTTTTTTTGAAGTATTAATTTTTTACTCCAAAACACAGGCTTGTTTATTTGTTTCTTGCTGCGGGCAGGGGTGGGTGTGGCACTGCTGTGCTGGGGCCCAAAGCAGGGTTCAGCCTGTCTGCCACTCGTCTCCATCAGTGCCCTGTTCCTGTGCCCTTGATGATCTGCCCCCCTCCCCCCCGCCCCCCTGTTTCCCTCACTCCGTTGTCCCCACACACACTTTCATGTATGTGATGTGGGTTCTCCCCAACTCAGACAATGTGGAATTCCTATTGGCAAGTGGATTTCCTCCTCTTATGGAGGTGTTTTTGTTTTAAAATAAGTACAATGAGCATGTCCAATTCAGAAAGGCCTGAGGCCCCAGTTCTCAGCTTCCCCTAACCAGGCCCCTTTCCAACTGGATTCCAGGAAATCAGGCTCCAGGAGCTCAAGCCAGGAGAGGCCCTTCCTGGGGCCTCAGCTCATAAAGCCAAGGTGTGTCTGAGCCCCTCAACTCTGTCAGGCTTGGAACTTGAGCCTGGCTGCTGTCAGAGTTCAGAGCTCCCTGCCAAGCCCTCGGAAAGCTGGGGGGCCAGAGAGAACAGAGAGGCGTCACGTTACTGCTTGCAAAAAGGAGGGGCTGTCCTATTGGACACTCCCCATGAATGGTGTCGCTGGGTAGATAGCCACCACAGGCATCATCAGCGTTTGGACCGCATCACAAAGTGCAGTCCAGTTATGGTGCCTCCTCTCGGAGATACAGAGGCTGTTTCCCCTTTGCCCCCTCCCCGACCTTTTTCCTGGGTTTGCCGCTCTCCCCTCCTCCAACTTCCCCTGCTCTCCCAGATCTGTTCCCCCCAAAAGCTCTCTAGTTCCCTCCCGTCCCTTTGATTTCCCCCCACCCTCCTTTCATCCCCCAAACCTTTTCTATCCACTCCCTGTCTCCTTGCCTTTCTCGGTGTGCCTTTTGGATCTTGTTTCCTTTGACACTGGTCCCAGGCCCACTGCCAAGTTTCAGACCCATTAGTGAGGTGCCTTGCTGACTGAAACACAAATCAAGACTGATCCGGGTACAATTAGCAGCCGCTCGCACCTCATCTGGAAAGCATTAGCCAGCACTGAGAGTAGGTGAGGGGGAGCAGGAGGGAAATATTGATGCCAAACAGAACAGATCTCCTATTTTGGAACAAGAAAGGATCCTGACCCAGTAGACAAGTAAGATCCAAGTAGACAAAGAGGCCCCCAGGAGATGCAAAGATGAGTGGCCTGTTAACCGACCTTGGGTATCCTTCCACATCTACGCAAGAGACACAGACCCCTCCACATTTGATGCAGGTGTATAACTCTCATCCAGGAAAAGTGGTGTCTGTTCCAGGTATTTAATTAATCCAAGTATTTTAACACGCGTGTGACCCAGGAGTCCTCTGCTCTCTTGTTGCATCCTCTATTATCTTGACGCTGCTTCTAGAAATCTAATATGCATTAAGAATCACCTGGCATTGAGTTAAAAATGCAGATTCTGATTCACTAGGACTAGGGAGGGGCCTGAGATTCTGCATTTATAACAAACTGGTAGATGGGCCACACTTTAAGGATCTAGGACAGTTCAGCTCAGGTCAAATACCCCTGTTAGAGGCATCTCCCAGTACCCTGCCCTTCCTTTTTAGCACTCACAGTTACAATTAAGGATAAATGATGTAATTAGCTGTTCAGTGCTTATCTCCCTAACTCAATGCAGGTTGCCCAAGGCCAAGGACCAGGCTTATCTGGTTCAGTTCTGTATCCCCAGTACCAGCCCAGTGTATTGCATGTAGCAGGTGGTCAGTAAACAGTTCACAAGGGGATTTTCACAAGTGAATGAACCAGCTGAATCCTAAAGACCCATCAAAAGTCTCTCCTCTTTCAGAGAGCCTTCCGAGTCCAGCATTCCTTCTCTGTACCTGCCCGCTGACATTTGATAATTTCCCACATGTTTTAGCCCCTTAGCTAGATCATTAGCTACTTAAAATTGAGACTTTGTCTTCTGAGTTTCAGAACTTTTTTTATGTCCTTCCCCCTCCATGCCCCCCCACCAATCTTGGTACTGCCTTGCTCCAATAGGCATTTAATATTAGTTGATTGATTGAGAGACCCTAGGATGACGCCAAGTTGTATTTAGACCTCAGTTATAAGGCCCAAGGGTTGGCTGAATTTTGGCTTGGACCAAAGCCAAGGTTTCACATGCCCCAGTGGAAAAATCTTTAATACCACCTAACACGTTTGTGGGTGGGAAGGCTGAGACATTATGTGTGTACAAAATCAAGAGATGTAATATTGTGAGGCTCCCAAAGCAGTTATAAATCAGGCCACTCTAGGGGGTTAGCTGTGCGGCTGTGGCCATTACCTCACTCCAGTTTCTCCACTGAAAACGACGGCTCACATCGTAGGGCACACAGGTGGGGTGAGGGCTGCTCTTCTTTTCCAGGATCAGGCAGACCATTTATCTTGGAAATACAGAAAACTGGCTCCCAATGTTCTCCCAGAGACAGGAGAACCTGGTTTTGTTTGGAAATCATCGATTGTCTATTTTTTGAACATTCAGGGCTTCAGGAAACCCAGGGTGACTTTTGTCAAGCACTTTCCCCCCGTAATCTTAAAACTCATCTATTTCAAGGGACATTTAATGCACATGCTTTTGATTTACTTACCCTTAAATCATCAAAATATTGTTATGCAAGACCTGTTTAGGCTCTAAGAAACTCTATGAGCATTACTGGGAGGTTTAAAAACCTTGCTTTCAGGATAAAAAACAAGAAGTTGTGTTTTTCCGAAAACACATTGCCTTTAACATAAGAAGACTTGAGGGCCTTTCCAAACACTGATTTCATAGGGCATCAGGGGTTCAGAGCCAGCACAGTCCAGGCTCCCACCCCTGTCTCTTCAGTGAAGTAAAGTGGAGCAGAACGTCCCCGGCTTGGCAGACTCACACTGTGACACTCGACTGGAACCTGTGACCCTTCAGTACCCAATGGTGACAAAGCTTGATCTGTCTGGAGACTCCCAAGCATATTTTACAACCAGTACCCCAGTTGCATGTTCAATGTATAAGCCTGCAAAATGCCTGGCTGTGGCCTGATTATCTTCTTAAGCAAATAAGACATAAATCCTAGGGTGTTAGAGACAACTTTTGAAGTTCGAAAGTACCTGGCAAAGAAAATCCACCAGAATACAGCTCAAAGATGTAGTTCTATGGGATGGCTTTTCAATGATCTGATTGAGCTCAGGGCAGGGCATGAGGCAGGGAACACAGGATGTCTTATGTTCGCTGTTAAGGCCTTACCCAAAATTGGCCCTGAAAACTGAGAGCCACCACTTTGGCCTCTGAGTTCTGATTCACTTACAGGTGAAACAGTGAAGTGGCTGAGGGAAGTGAGTCTCAGAGCAGTGCTGATACACACACACAATGTTTTCATATAAATGTTCTCTATAAACACAATGAATGAGTGAGCAATAGGGAATGTAAGAGGTTCTAGTGGAAGAAAAACTTCAGTGCACCCAACACAAAGAAGAATTGAATAGTTGTCGAATGAGGAGTGACTGCATGTCGCTGAGAATAGGTAATAGGAAAGCTGGACCCACAGCCATCAACTCTCAGATAACAGGCTCACCTGTGCCAGCATGAGGACATGGAAGTTTGGGGTAACCCAAGAATGGAAGGTGGCCATTGAGCAGGTAGCAGTGCCCTAAGCACGTGGTGAGAAGCAGAGGCAGAGGGGGGCCCACGTTCCCCAGGCCACCTGGCCTGCCTCCCCATTATTCTTTCTCCTCTGCAACCGTGGAGCCCAGCCTAAAATGAGCAGAGCCCGGCCTGGGAATGAGTCCTCCAGAAACGATACTCAGATTCTGAGCTGACCACTCAGTAGAGAGCACTGAGGGCCTGCTGACACAGAGCCACAGTGGTGGCTAAGATGCCATCCCCACCCTCAGAGAGTTTATCCTCTGGCAAAGGTGAGCAGCCAGCTTCCTTCCCACTTGCCCAAGATTCAAGGGAGTATGAATGGAAGCGATGGGACAGAAGGAGAGGTGAGCATGAGATGGAATGGACAGCACTGAGCCCTGAGCAGATGTGAGGGGCACAGGACAAGGCAGAATTAAGGATGCAATTAAACTCACAGACATAGCAAACTTATGGTTACTGGGGGAAGGGGGTGGGAAGGGATAAACTGGGAGTTTGAGATTTGCAGATACTGACTGGTATATATAAAATAGATAAAGAAGTTTATACCGTATAGCACAGGGAACTATATTCGGTATCTTGTAGTAGCTTACAGTGGAAAAGAATATGAAAACAAATATATGTATGTACATGTATGACTGAAGCATTGTGGGGTACACCAGAAACTGACACAACATTGTAAACTGTCTACATTTCAATTTTTTTAAAAAGTAAAAAAAAAAAGGATGCGATTAAAGTTTCAAGTCTCAGCATCTCAGAGGATGGTGATGATATTGGCAAAAATCAAGATTACAGAGGAGGAAAGCAGTTGAGAGTGAAGACGCCAGGGCCCATTTGGAACCCCCCTGCTAAACCTGGTGGGACGTCTCTGTAAGATAACACTAGGGAGGCCTTTCTTCATTTGGGGAGGAAAAAAATGGCTGCCTAGAAATTTCATACACACGTAGCAAAAAGGAGAGGAGAATGAGGTGAGAGAACATGAAAGCCCTTGTCGAAGGGGCTCCGTTCTTGCCTGATAACGAGACCAGCAGAAGCAGTCGGCTCTCCTGGTCTGAGCACGCCTAGATCAGAAATGGCGGACCACGCGTCTCACTTTTGATAATTCTAAGTGTTCTCAAAGTGAAAGAAAAGAGTAATCTCACACCTCCCTAGGCTAGGTCAGATGTGTGTGTTCCAGCGGGTAGTGGTGAATCTACATACGGAAAATTGTATTCAGAAATGCCTGAGTCCAGCACTTAAATTCCATGGCACACATGGAAGGAATTGAGGAGATCGCCAGACTTACAGATTTTCCACCCACACTGTAATGTGGCGTCCTGATGCATTTTGGAAACTGAAGAGCACCGTGGTGGGAAAACCTCTGCACAGTTAAGTATGGACACCTTGAACATGGACTAAATTCTTTACAAGATTTCTATATCACTAAGGACTTAGCCAATTCCATCATATTCTGAAGACAAATCATAGACTATCACCTCTGGCTATCTAGAATGCTTTGGAAAATTTATTGTTTGAAAGAGCTAAATGTTCCAGAGAGCAAAGGGTTTACCCCTTTAAGTGCCAAAACTCTCTTTCAGTAATTTTGAATGCAGTCTTTTCCAAAGTCATGTACCTACCTTTTCTTAACTTCTTAAATATGAACTTGATTTCACTTGAGGAATGCCAGTTACAAGCTATGCTATAATAAACGAAATACTAGACTGTAAGTTCCTTGAGAAATGAATGCTGCAAAACGCTAGTGAAATCCAAATAAGGTCTGTAGTCCATTTAATGGCCTTGTACAGACATTAGTGTCTTTGCTTTGATAATGGACTGTACTTACGGAAAATGATATCATTGGAGGAAGCTGGGAGAAGGGTGCAGACTATTTTTGTAGCTTCTTGTGAGTCTAAAATCATTCAAAAAAAGCTTTTTTTTTTTAAGTACCCTGAGGTCAGGGACTGTTTCAGTTATCAAGTGGATGAGTAGAAGGAACAAAGGAAAGAAAGAAAGAGAGGGAGGGAGGAAGGATGGACAGACAGAATTGGGACCTTTAGAGATCTAAAAAAACCATATGGGAGAGAGTGTGGAGGATCAGAAATGTGGGAACTTTCAGTGCAGGCAGGCTCTGAGGTATGCCCCCTTCCTGGCTCTGTGACAAATTTCTTAAACTCTGTGAACCTCCATGTTTACCTTTGTAATATCAGAGATAAAAATACACACTGTGGAGGAGTGCTGTGAGGATGAAATTGAGCAGTATGCCCAATAACCCAAGAGAGAATCCATCACCCATTGGGTATTCAGTCATTCATCCAATTCTAAATGCCCCTGGATTCTGTGTGCTTATAATTCTTATGTCTTAATCCTATAGTTCTAGTTTCTAATCATCAGAATTCAGCTCTCACACTTTAATGCTCTCCACCTGCTTCCCTGTTTCATTTGCTGCTCCTCATCTGCTGTGAGCTTGATATAAATCTATATGCAATCTTAAATAGGCTCAAAATAAGAATCGCATCTGTGAATAAAGTATTTAGGTTCCAGCCCACAGACACTAATTTTAGTTGCTCAGAGATCTTTTTCTTTTGACTTACTTTCTAGTTTTGGGCTAAGTTCCAGATAGATGAGGCTCTTATATGAGTTCCAGTTAGATGAGACAATGATACTAATAATAATCACCAAAATTTATTGATTATTAAAATGCTAACTATATTAAGTGTTTTATATACATTATCTCATTTAATTCTCGTCACCACTCTATGAGGTAACCGTTTCGACCTCTACACTGTAGATTAAGAATTTCACCCCTTACTCCAAGTCCCAGAGCTAATTACCTGCAGAGCTGACATCACAAGACACAGATAACTCTGGAGCCCAGCTGCTATCTCAGAGGTCACTGTAACAGCTTTCTCTTCCTTCCTTGCAACCAAAAGTGCTTTTACATGGCCCCAATCCTTAGAGGGGGAGCTAGGTCCCTTTGATGAAGGCAGTAAAGACAGAGTGAGAATAAAAGGAAAGGAGAAAAAAGAAATTAGTAGTCAAGAATCAGTTCTTTAAAAATCTCAAAAGACAACAGTCCTGGAACAGCACAGTTTTGTACTATAGATCCTTAGTAAATGTTTATTGAGTATTTCAGGGAAAAAATGGGGCGGGGGGGTTGGTTTCCCCAAGCTTCCTAAAAAAAGACGACTTTCCTATAGATGGCGTCTCCCTTCTATATCCTGAGACCCTTCATCTCCTAAGCTGCCTCTGCCTCCTGATGCCTGGCAGGGCCGGTTAGGAAACACCTCCTCTCATGGGACCTGAAGCTGTAGGGTTTGAATTACACAAATTCCCTTTACAGGCAATCTCTTAGGAATTGTCTACTTTTCATTTTGAAGAATTCCTGTGTTTGGTGACCAGACATCTGAAGAAAGGCTAATGATTTCTCCAGACAGTCTGTAGGTGTTCATTGTTCACTTGCTTAAACTCACCAGGGGAGCCATGTGGGTACACACAAAAGAAGGAAAAGAGGGCAGAGAACTGGAGCTAAGAGACCTGGAGAGAACACGCCTGTTCTCTAAGGGAGCAGGGGCCAGAATCCAGCAAGGTTGCAGAACTAACCAGCTGTGAAGTCAGAGGAGGCTTTAAACAGAAAAGGTTGCTGGGCCTTGGCATCTCTTTCGCAATGGGTTGTGGTGTGAGGGATGTTTGGAACAACTGTAAACAGGAACTGCTGTGCCCTTATTAGGAATACTCACTTCTCCAGGCAGAGAAGCGGCTGCTGAGGCTTGCAACCCCCTTCCTCCCTGCTGGCCCCAGCCTCCCTCCCCATTGCTGCTGTCGGAACCCACTGGGGCTGTTCTCTACGGTTGCTCTTGGAGACTGATGCTCAGCAGGGCCCAAAAAGAGAAAAAGCCAGGGATTCCATCTGGCAGAGTCCACCTTGATCCCAGCTGCTCACAAGAGCTGTTTATTCCCACCAACACTGAGCCTAGTGTAGCCTCCTCCCTACAGGGTGGCCTGAAGAGCCGTCCAACAGGCCTGGCAAATTCTGTCAAAGCCAGAACACTGGGCAGGACTTTAGGGGGTGGGTCTGGGTGCTCAGCAGCCTGGATTTGGAGAGGCCAGTGCTCAACAGAAGGTAGGAGCTGTGGTGAGAGCAGGTGGGTGCCTCGGCTTCCCTGCTGGGAAGGGCAGATGAATCCTCAGGCCTCAATGCTGGAGGTCATTGCCTAGGGGTCACTTTGAGCCAGTATCACAGAGGTGATTAAAAGTGTAGGCTGTGGCAACAAACAATGGAGGTCAAAATTCTGGCTCTGCCTCTTTCTAAATGCATTTTTTGAGGGGATGAAAGTCAGACTTGGCAAATAGCTAAATTAGGGGGAAACAGAGAGTCTTTTAGAAGTCCAGGTATAGACAAAACTGCCTTGGAGGAGATGAAGGCTATTTATAAAAATTTGGAATTAAGGAGGCTAAGCACATTTGAAGATGAATGGAAAGTCAGTTTTCCACATTTTGAGTTTCAAGAGCTAATGAAATAACCAATTGAAGATGCCAGTAAGCAAAGTGAAAGACAGGAATGGCACTTAGGAGAGAGGTTAGAACTCGATTTTCTTCACCGTTGATTCATGCACAACCCTATCTTGTGTAGTTTACCTTTAATAGTATGATGAACACTATGAACCTCTAGCCCGACACAAGAAGCAGCCATTACCAATAACCCACACCTACCCAAGTGTTCATCCGTATCCCATCCCACCACCTCAGGAAGCCATGATCCTGATTTCTGTGGCTAAAATTCCTTTGCTTTGTTTTCTGTTTCTATATATTCCTGTCTAAAAAGTTGCTTTCTTTTGAACTTTATAACTGGTTATACTCTAATGTCTGTTGGAACTTACTTTTGTCATTCAGCATTGTGTCACTGAGATTCAAACATGTTATGTGAAGCTGAACATAATTAATTTTCACTACTGTATAATATTCCACTGGGTGAAAATACACTACTTATCTGTTGTCGTTAAGCATATGAGTTGTTTCTAGTTTCCTTGCTATCCTGAACAGTGAGCTATGAACATTTTTTCACAAGTCTCCTGGTACATGCTTTGTAAGAATTACTCTTGGCCTTATCCCCAAGTATAAGTGGAATTGCTGGCTCATACAGCATACAGATGGTCAGCTCTTCAAGCTAACACCAAAGTATTTTTCAAAGTCGTGCCAATGAGATGAAGATTTGAAAAGTATCATCAGGGAGGTGACTTAAAGTCATGGAAGCAGATGAGTTTTCCTAGGAGACCATGTAAAGCAAGAAAAAAAAAAGATTGAGGTCTGATTCTTAGACATGCATGTTCAAGTATTTACAGAAGGAAGGGGAGCCAGAGAAGGAAACAAATTAGTAGTCAAAGAGGAGGGAGGAACAGCAGGAGAAACAGAGTCAAGCATGCCAAAAGAGGGGAGTTTCTTATAGACGGGGGTAACCAGCATCAGAGGATGCTGCACAGATAATTTGAGAAGGATGAAGGTTCGGAAAAGGTCGGTGATCCTGAAGAAAGCTAATGTGGGCTTTGTTGACTGCTGAGGGTAGAAGCCATATTTCAGAGTATTTATGCGTGAGCACTGGTGGAGAGGGTAGAGAGAAATATTGTAATTCTAAATACCATTTGGATAAGTGTGACCGTGATTTGAGGAACATATATAGAAAGTGGAGGAGATAGCCCAGCTGAGATGTACTTTTTTTTTAAGGATGGGGAAGACTTGACATGATTGTAGGTTCAGAAGTAGAAGACAGTGGAAAGGAAGAGTTTGAAGAAGAGACGTTTATTGTAGAGGAAGGTCTTCTAAGAACTGGGAGAGGACAGAATCTGAAGTGCAAGTCTGCTCTTGGCTGCTCTGTTTCTCTGAAACAGAGAAAATTAAAAAGCTTTAAAAGGCATCAAAAATTATCATCGCCATCATACCAACTAACATTTACAGAGTCCATTGTGTAAAAGATCCTGTCCTAAGCACTCAACACATATTATCTTATTTAATCTGCTGAACAGCCCTATGGCACTGGTACTTTTTATAATATCTATTATAATTTCCATTTTACAGAAGAGGAAACTGAGGCTTAGAGACATGACTAGACCAGGTTAGCTGATTGAGGCCATGTTCTCGTAATCACTACATGTATGCTGAGAATTAGGAAGTGGAACAAGATTGTGCCAGATGGCAAAAGCTTAGGCCTGGAGAAATCAGAGATGTGAGAGGAATGGAGAAGGTTTGGTTTCGGCACTGCTAGTAATGTGATAAGGAATCAGGTGAGGAGGAGAGGGAAGTGAACACGTTGGTCTTTTACTGTGTTTCAGGCTAAGTGCTAGGCCCTTTGCCTGCATTGACTTATTTCCATGGGAACAAATTTAAAAGAAGTAGCAAGGGCCCCATGTGATGGGCAAGCACCCAGTGTGATGGAGCTAAGCAGCCCATGCTTTCTGCAGGCTGCACCGATGACAGGAGCAGGACCTGAAGAGCACAGCGTGGTTGAACAAGGGTAGGGGTACATACGGTGGGAGCCAAGAGGCAAGGGTGGTGATGATGAGGCCAGAGACGTCACTCATTTGCTGGGCGTGGCATCTCACATGGGGAAGAAGGCCAGCAAGGCCATGGGGCAGATGAACTGAGGTGGGGAATGTCAAGGGACTAAAGTTCACAAAGTGGGTACAGAGGCAGTCCAGCCCTGGCAGGAGTGGGAGAGAGCGGGGACGGTGACAGCTTGAGGCACAAGGACCTTCATGGTTTGAGATCTCAGAGGCTGAGCAGCTGAGTGCTGGGAGTTGGCACTGTGGTCACACGGGAGGGGGCTGAAGAAAGAAAGCCCAAGCCGCAGGCCACCGGGCCGGAGAAGCCAGAAGCTGGGCCTTCCACAGCACTTGGTGATTTATGTTGTTTTATAATCTTCATAACCTCCTGTGGGGTAGGTGTTACTGGTGATATCTCATCGATGACCAGACGTGGGCTCCCCCAAATCGGAGGAACCCAGTCTTCTTCTCCAAGCTGCCCTCTTCCTCTTTTGTGTATGCAGCCCCCACTCACCATTCAAGAGTCAGTTCAGATGTCATCTCCAAGAAGATTTCACGTCTCTTCAGACTGAGTTAGGTGCCCATCTTCCGGGATCTCACGATTTTATCACCGTGTATCCCAATTGCGCATTTCTTTGTCTCTCATGAGTCTAGAGGAAAGTGACTGTGTCTTTATTTCCAGTGCTTGGCATCATGTCTGGCCCCGAATGGGCTGAGTAAAAGTTTATGGAATGAATTAATGCATTTGAAAACAACAGACTGGGGCCAGAGACATACCAAGCCAAGAGTCTCTGTTTCCAGTATTCGGACTTTACAGTCCCCATAGGTTTGGTTTGAGGAAAAAAATGGTTCTCTATAAAAATAAGGGCAGCGTACCAGGGGCAAGGAGAAGGGCAGCCAGGAGAAGCTGGGGCGGAGGCCCAGGGAGGGCTGGGCTTGTCTGGATAGGTAAGAGTTCAGAAGAGAATAGTGTTACCGAGTCCAAACCTGTTCTGCTCACTGCACAACAGGCCAATAAATTGGGAGACGAGGTGCTGGGGCAAGGAATAACGACTTTATTCAGAAAGTTGGCAGACCAGGAAGATGGCAGACTAAAGTCCTGGCAAATCATCTTACCCAAGCCAAAATTCAGGCTCCTTTTATACTAAAAAGGAGAGGGAGTGTGGTTGGTTGTTGCAGACTTCTTGGTGTCAGAACCCTTTGTTCTTGCAGCTGACCACGTCATGGTGTCCCTGCAAACCTCCCATAAGACAAATGTTATTTTCTATTCTATAACTTTTTATCTTTACATGTATAGGAAGGTGTTAATATCCTTAAAGGTCAGAGCCTTGAGAATAGGCTGCCTCATGTATTTCAGGCTATAGGCAACATTCTTTTACAAAAAGTACAGAAGCAGTATGACTGAGCACTGGAAATAGAGCACAGAGTTAGAGCTAAAGGAACAGAGCTAGTGTGGAGTCAGACTTGTTCTTCCCTACTACAATAGCAGATATACCTAAAGCAACACTGACTATGTATTTGTTGAATTACTTACGCCCCAGTTTCCTAAGACGCCACCAGCTAGAACCTTAGCTTATCCTACTTCCATCACTCCCCTCTCCCCCAACCCCAAAAGAAAGTAGAAACCACCCACCACAGCTAGGCTTCATTCCTCATTCTTCACACCAACCTTCCCTCTCCTCAACTCCCCCATACCTCCCAACCCCTTCGAATGCCGTCTCTCGACACACACAGACCACGTCACTCCGTCCCCAGATGCGCACTTGCTCTCTCCCTGGCTGCTGCTCCTCCCTACTTTCCCAGACCCAGAGAGGAGAAAGCCTGTTTTCAGTTAAGGCTTTGGTCACACACGGATGCCTTTTCCATTACTCTTGTTTTTCCTCTTGAAGTGTAACATTTCCAATTAATTCTCCACAGGAGAGGAGGCACTGCGTTAACCACCCACACGTGGGCGTGAAGGCAGGCAGGGTCCTTGGAGGCCTGCCCTGGACTGATGACCGCTGACCCCTGAGCAGCCTGCAACAGGAGTTTTCTTCCCTCCGGGGAAGGGAAAGGCAGCCTGTGGACACAGGTTGGGGGCATGTTGCAGGCCTGCCCACTTCTGTGGCTCAGGTCTATAAATGGGACACTCCTCTAAGCAACTTTACTGACCCTCTGACAGCCTGAAAACACTAAATTAATCTTGTCAGAGAGGACATGGAGTTTCTCTTGCTCTGTTTTTGAACCTAGGGGAGAGTTAGAAAATAAGGACCATAACAGACCCACAAAAATCAAGAGGGTCTCTACTTTTCCACCTGCCTCCATAGCATGTCAGTTCCCCCCAAAGTTATGGTAGGGTGTTAAGTGAAAATGTTAGGGGTCCCTTCTGTTCCCCTAAGGAAAGCTTGTATCCCTGCCCACGTGATATAAGAAATCTGGATGCTGAGCAGTCGACTCGACTCGACTCAATCACGAGTCCCCACGGATTAGCCTCACAAAGAGGAGACTCAAATTTGAGCCTCAAGAAAATGAAAGACTGGTGTTTCATGGGTCCTCAAGGTTGGGCAGAACTGTCAAAACTGCATGTCCTTGTGACTGTCAGATTTGGCTGTGACGAGTCCTTGGTGTGGTTTTTGAACTCCAGTGGGGCAGGCATTGTGCTGGGAGCTTGGCGATCACCGATCACTGCGAAGTTCACTGGGGTAGTGATCACCATGGTTTTGTGTTGCACTGGGGCTGCTGGGGGCCAACTCCATCCCTTTGCCCGCTTGGAGCTCCACCTCAGCAGTCCTTGGTACCAGGTTTCGTGGGCTGGAGAGACATCTGATTGATGCTGGGTTTGGGAAAGGGATTGAAGCAGTAGCCCTTCAGGAGTGGGAAGAACAAAAGCTATGGGAACTGGGTTGTGGGAAACAGCAGGAGGAGGCGAGGAAAGAGAAATTTAGTTTGAAGGGAGGAACTGGAGATTCCCATCAGAGTGGAGGCCCAGGGATCTCTGACAAGCAAAGGACACATGCTGTTTATAATCTTAAGTAGGCTTGATTACACCTTGAAAGCTTTGCGGCCTCTCTCCCAGGCACCTGGGTCCAATTATCCAGGGCCTCGTCTACTTAGAAGAGAAGCTGCATCTATCTGACTATGATTCCCAGCCTCACTTCACTCTCTCCAGACTCTCCTCCTCTTTCTGATGTGACTTGAAAGGCATACAGGTGGAAGAGGGCACCCTGCTGTTGACATACACCCTCCAGAATTACATCACTGTTTCATGTTTTACAGCTTGCCTTAAGTTTGATCATCAGCAACTTACTCCTCTGCACAGGTCGTCCTGATCACAGTGCCTGTACACTGAGATGCTTATTTTTTCCCCAGCTTTATTAAGATGCAATTAGCATATAACAACGTGTAACTTTCAGGTGTACAATGTGATGGTTTGATATACATATATATTGTGAAATGATTACCACAATAAGGTTAGTTAACATATTCGCCAACTCACACAGTTGAACTTTTTGTGTGTGGCAAGAACTTTTAAGATGTACTTTCTTAACAACTTTGAAGTATACAATATAGTATTGTTTAATTAACTATAGTCACCGTGACTGTACATTAGATCCCCAGAACTTACCTAATAACTGGAAGTTTGTACCCTTTGACCACCTTCACATTGTTCCTTCTCCACAACCACCAAACTACTCTTTCTATGAGTACAGGTTTTTTTTCTTAGATTCAACGTGAGTGAGATCATACAGTATGTCTCTCTCAGACTTATTTCATTTAACATAATGCCTCATCCATGTTGTCTCCAATGGCAAGATTTCCTTCCTAGAAATGGCTAAATAATATCACATTTTCTTTATTCATTCTTCTATCAATGGACACTTGGGTTATTTCCACTTTCCATGTCTTGGCTATTCTGAATAGTGCTGCTGCGAACATGGAGGTGCAGAGATGTATCTTGGAGAAAGTAATTTTATTTCCTTTGGGTACATACCCAGAAGTGGAGTCCCTGGATCATATGGTAGTTTATTTTTAACTTTTTGAGGAACCTCCATAGTATTTTCCACAGTGGTTGAACCAAGCTACATTCCCACCAACAGTGCACAAGGGTTCCCTTTTCTCTACATCCTCCACAGCATCTGTTAACTCTTGTCTTTTTGATAATAGCCATTCTAACAGGTGTGACGTGATAGCTCATTCATTGTGGTTTTGATTTCCATTTTTCTGATGATTAGTGATGTTGAGTACTGTTAGTCATCTGTATATCATTTTTGGAAAAATGTCTGTTCAGGTCTTTTGCCCGTTTGTAAGTCCCTTTTATTTGGGTTTTTTGCTATGGTGTTGTATGAATTCCTTATATATTTTGATTATTAATCCCTCATCAGACATATTATTTGCAAATATTTTCTCCCATTCTGTCGGTTGCCTTTTCATTTTGTTGATAGTTTTCTTTCCTGTGCAGAAGTGTTTCAGTTTGATGTGGTCTCATTTGTTTGTTTTTGCTTTTGTTGCTTGTGCTTTTGGTGTCATTCCAAAAAAAATCATTGCCAAGACCAATGTCAAGGGGCTTCTCCCTATGTTTTCTTCTAGGAGTTTTATGGTTTCAGGTCTTACATTTCAGTCTTTAATCCATTTCTAGGTAATTTTTGTGAGTCATGTAAAATAAGGTTTCAGTTTGATGCTTTTACATATGGATTATTTAAAGGATGTATCAGGTGATTTAAAACTTTTGGGAAATGGAAAACTAGGTTGGACAATATTCAGTGCCTATTCAATGTGCTCAGACCACAGGAATGGGTGCTTTGGAGAGAAAATAGAGAAAATGTGGTCTTAGATGTCTAGGAGCAACCCTTCCAAAAGGGAAGGCAGAATTCACCCCTGTGGAAAGGATAATTAGATACTTAAACATGGAGACTAATGGGGGAGGGAAGCTGGATCTCCTTTTAATACAGTAGTTAGGGAAAGCTTCTCCAAAAAGATACATTTATGCAAAGACTTAAAGAGTAAAAAACAGCCAGCCTTAGAATGAACAGGTGGAAAACTTTTCCAGGGAGAGGAACCAGAATATGCAAACTCCCTGAGGCTGGAAAGAGTTTGTTCAAGAAAATGAAAGGAGACCACTGTGACTAAAGCTAATTTTAAAAAACATAATGAGATAATATTATACATAAAATTTTGTATACTGCATTTTCATTTAATATAAGATTGTATTTCCTGTGTTATTTTTTTCAGAAACATGAGTTTTAATAACCTACAATATTCCATTCTGTAAGTGTAATATAATACCTTTCAAAAAATACCATTTCCCACTTTTTGCTATTACAAGTAATGGCAGCACAGACAGCTTTATACATAAATATATAAACATACATGTATACATAAATGTTTGTCCCGAATTTATATTTCATGAGGAAAAACTGCCAGTAGTGGAACAACTTTGGTGAATAAACATTTTCAAATCAAACTGCTCTCCAGAAAGTTGGTCTATGTTACTCTTTCAGCAGCAGAATATAGAGTCCATTCCAGAGGCAGTAATAATTTGAGCAGGATTTTAAATGTGAACTATTGAATAGAAATCCTTAATGTGGGAAACAGTTAACTTTAAATTATTGAGAAATGTTAGTGCAGAAGTTGCTTCAAAAATATATAGACCCAAATGCATGGAGCATCAGTATAAGAGGGAGGTATTATCTCAAATCATTACATGGCTTTGGGGAAAGTGTTTATTTGGGAAAAAAATTAAATTATCATCTCCTTACCTTATACCATACACATTCCTGATAGATTAAGGAGGTAAACATAAAAACAAAAAGGTAAACCATAAAAGAACTCTAAGAAAATAGAGGTAGGGCAGGGGGTGGGAAGAGATAGACTGGGATTTTAAAACTGTAGAATAGATAAACAAGACTATACTGTATAGCTCAGGAAAATATACACAAGATCTTATGGTAGCTCACAGAGAAAAAAATGTGACAATGAATATATATATGTTCATGTATAACTGAAAAATTGTGCTCTACACTGGAATTTGACACAACATTGTAAAATGATTATAAATCAATAAAAAAATGTTTAAAAAAGGGAAAAAAAAGAAAATAGAGGTATATACTTACATCATAGGGGAGGAGAAACAAAAAAGAAAGGGAAAGATGGATGGATCTAACTATACATGGATTCAAAGCTCTTTTGTTTCACAAGTTCTGTCAGCATAAATTCATCCTCGGAGACTAGGTACACTAGGTTCTTAATAAATAGCTGACTTGCATTCAGTGCTTGCCAGGCACTTGCTGAGTACTTAATCTGCTTGTTATTATTTACTCCCTGCGGGGTGGATACGATCTTGTACTCTCAACCTCAGGCTCAGAGATGCTGGACTCAAGCAGTTTACAGTAAGCTGAGCTGAGCAGGGGTGATCTTGGTCAAGCTCCCCACACCTTGCCCAGGACCTTCCTGGCCCCGAGACTCTGCTCCTCTGCTCCTCACTCTCCCTTTGCACAGCTTCTTCAGTCATCACCCTGACCTGCTCAGTGGTCACCTGCCCATCGGTGGCAGCAGAAAAGCACATTGTGAGCCCATTCACGTTGAGGCCGAAGACTGCTGTTCTTATGGACGCTGGTCACCGCTCTCTCCTCTACTGTCTAAGCCAACCCAGAAGAAGTCACCATAGAGAAAGAAAATATTATTAGAGCTTGTATCCAGGGATCGACTCCACTGAGCTAAGACAGAAAGTTAATGTGTTTATCAAGAAAGATTACGCTTGTCGGCAAAGAGTGCTTTTCAGGCTGTGAGGATAAACAGAGGGAGTCGCCGGCTGCCTCTGGGCGGGTCCGGGGCAGGGCGTCTGCACAGGGCGGACAGTACGCGCTCCGTCCACCTCCGCGGAAAACAGGCTGCTGACTTTGTCCAGCTTCCAGTCCCGCCCCAGACAGGCCTCAGCTTTCAGCCACAGGCATCTTCCTCCGTGTATTTTTATTACAGGAAGATACTCAAGGATAATTAAGGGAGTGGAAAGAAATGACTTCTCAGAAAAGATTTTAAAGGCTAAATATGTATAATACAGTTAAACAATGACTAACACTGGCCCCTTCCATCCTTGGGAACTCCGTTGGGCCAAGGCATTGTTTAGGCTGGCCTACAGGCCAAGGATCAGGAGATGGCTCACCCTCACGGGGCCTTCATCCATCAGTCACCTCTTCCCCATTTGTTTATGGAAAGAGCACAAACCCAGACGTGGGTTCAAATCCTGTGCTGTGTGGTCTTTAGCAAAATCCTTAACCTAAGACTTAATCCTAAGTCTCAGTGTCATGATTTGTAAAACGGGGACCTAAAGTAACACAGTGGTGCCAGGAACGGTCCAATACTAGGGGCAGTAATAGATTTCTGAGGCTGACTCCTTTGATGAACAGTGGGCCAGGAGGATACCATTATAAGTGACATTGTGTGGCACAGATGGTCACACGGTAGTGGTCCTATCCCTGATTTCATAGGAGGTGAAAATGTCTCCATGGAGGGCAATGCCATGGTAGGTACAATGAGCCAAGAATTTGAAAAACCATGAGGGAAACAGTGCCTACGAAGAGAGTGGAGTCTTATATAATGCTGAGATGTATTGATCCCCTGCAGAGGGATGATGAGAAACAAGGCCATTTGTAAGCAGCTAAGGACTAAATGTGAGAGCCAGAAGGCTTCTTTGGTAGCTTACAAAGATGCATCTAAGAGCAAAAAATAAATCTCATAGTTAAAGTTGCAGAGCTCCAGAGACATTTGAGTGCTCAGCAAGGCAGGTCTGCAATGCTAAAATCAAGGGCCTCGTTGGAAAATACTAGTACCTTGAATCAGCAAGGAATCAATAGGACAGACGCCCCTGAAGATTTTATTCTACAAGTACCGCTTCTTTAAACTTTCAGAGTTTGCAGAGGTGGCTTCCTCCTCGTTAGTCCCTGTGCTGGAAGATGCTGCAGAGGTCCCTCCCCCAGAGGCCACACCCCCCCAAGAACTGCCCCCAATTCCTCTCCTGAATTTAGGCTAATAACTAGGGTTAAACTAGCATAAGTGGATTGGGGAGTTGCTGGGATTAATAAAGGATGAACAAGACAAATAGATGGTCAGCCAACAAGGATGCTGTTTAACATCTGCAATCAAATAAAGTCAAGGATGGAGGAGCAGGAGGCTGAGGGCAGTCATCCTAATAAAAAATCATGATCTCTTGCTCAGTTCCCAGACCTGAGCCTATTTTCAGATCTAGAACACACTGAGTCATGAGATGTGTAACCCACTACTACTATTCTCAGTCCCTCTGTTTATTTCCATTATGAATTTAAATTACACTTCGATGCATAGCTCTGTCACCTGCAGACTATATTTGACTCCTGACTTTGAAAATAAGGGTATTAACACCCTTACCTTTTTCCATCTTCGAGCTTCTATCCTTTGTACTTTTAGGTTGCCAGGGTTGGTAATATTTACATTCTGTTCTTCAACGGCAATGAATTCTTCCATTCTTCATCTGTAGATTAACCCTAAAAGTTCGAAGTCAAGAAACCATGTTAACATTATTATGGCTATGTAATAATTATTCATTATAATACCAAGTGGCTCACAGTGATTATTTCTTTACTTTTTTTAGTGTTTGATTTTTCCTGGAGTTTCTAATAGCCTTTGTGGGATATTTCCCTGCTCCCTTTTTTATTTGCATTTAACAAAACTCCTTGTTTTGATACCACCCACTTGTTTTTCTGGAATAGTTTTCTTCTAGCCCCTTCAGCCTTCCTGCTCTGCTTCTTTAATCTGCTGCACGGCTGTTGTTCTGGGACTGTGCGGATGGCATTTGGATCCATTGTTTTCTGGTTACCATATATTTCTCTCTCTCCCTTCCTCCCTCCCTCACTCCCTTTTATCCTCCATTCTTCTCTCCCACTTCTCTCTCTCTCGTTCTGTATATCCTCAAATGAGATGGTTTGACAAGGTATAGAGTCAGGAAAATAATTTTTCTCACAATCTGAAGACATTGCTCAATTGTTCAATTATTTCTGTTGAGATATCTGATGCTGACTCTGGTCTCATTTGCAGTTTTTTTAAGTGTTCAGTTTTCGTTTCTTGGAAGCCTTTGGATCTTCTGTGCCACCTTGATATTCTAAATTTTCACAACTAGGTGTCTGGATGAGCATCTTTTCCTTCTCCAAGCTTGGTACTCAGTGGGACCTTTAAATATGAGAACTCATGTCCTTCAGTTCTGTGAAATTCTCTTGTTTCTTTTATTTCTCTGTTTCTTACCTTGATATTTCTATTCAGATATAAGAACAATTGGGGTGGTATTTTCTGTCTCTTATCTTTTATCTTTATATACGTTTGTGTTTTAAATTTTACTTTCTGGGAAAATGCCTTTACATTTTATTTCCCAAATCAGAAGGGAAAGTCACTAATGTTTTATTTTTTAGGCAGACAGGGTTTTAAGAGTTTTTAAGTAGCATCCTGTTCTTGTTTGCTTAAGCAATTACAAATCATTGTATTCTCAGAGATATTTGTGAAATCATTCATAAAACAAGACGTAGGTTCTCTCTACAGTTCTGTCTTGATTCTCTGAATTTTCTCCTACTTCTAGTCTTTTCATATTGGTTTCTTTTCATGTTTCTCCTTTATAAGATCTTTGGTTTCTCATTCATATTCAAATATAAGGCAACAGGCAGATAGAATTTAAGCTTTGTGTACACAGGTGAAGCAGATCAAAAGGAAGTATTTCCTCTGGGGGTGAGGGGACAGTAGACAGTCCATTTGCCTTGAGAGACCTAAAGGCCATAGGTGCCAACTTCCACTGTAGTTCCCTTAGCTTTCCACAAAAGTTTGTTCTGTTTCTTTAGAGTGGACCCCTTTCCTTCTCCCATTTGTAGGTACATACCTGGCTACCTGGCACTTTTGCATACAGTTGGGGGGTAGTTATTGAAAGCTGACTGTTACACATACAGAGTCTTGCCTTTTCTCCCTGTATTTAGGCCCCGGCTCTCTCTTGAGGTCTCGGGCTTCTCCAGGGCGCTGCAGGACTGACCGCTTCCTCCTGAGCTGCAGTGATCTCTGTAGGTACACCACCCACCGCCACCCTGTCTCCTCCACACTCTCCATCACTCTCTACTCTTTCATTTACTTGTATTCTTCCACTAGTATGTTGAAGCCTTTCATGCCCTTTTCCATCTTGGTTAAAGAGGGTTGGTAACTTTTTATTATTTTTTTAGTATTATTTAATATATTTTGGGGAAGGAACCCATAAATGTGTGTGCTCGATCAACCACCTTGACCCAGAGGTTTCTATCTTAATGTTATTATTCTCTAAAGCCCCAATTATGGCTTTACTACCACCTAGAACACACATCAGTTAGAAATTAGTATCTCTCATATTCAACTGTTCTCTTAATTCCCACCCACACTATTCAATTCTGACTCTCACTGCATCTCATCTACATTATTACAATTAACTGACTAGTCCTTTAGCTTCTCTACCTTTGCCCACAAACCATAACTCTAATCATATCAATTTCCTCCAAATCGCTAATGCTCCCTAATGACTGTAAAAGAAAACCTAAATTTGTCTACCATTGAAAATTCTCAATAGTCTGTCCTCTAAGCAACTTTATGTCATTTATCAGATTGCATCTTCCTTCTGGAATATCCCTACTGCCCATCTCTCCAGCTCAAAGTCTTATTTTTCACCCTCTTTATTCACACCACAGCTAACATGCTACCTCCTTCTGGAAGACTTCATTGATTTGTCTCCTCCCTCCGCATGACTCTCCCTCAGGCTTCCAGTTCTGGGATCTCCCAGACCACTGGCTGACCCTCTCTCGGAGGATCCATCACCGAGGGCCTAGATGAGCTTCTGAGGGAAGAGACCTGCTTTGTTCACCCATGTCTCCATGACCAAGCAGAATGGCTGGCAGATGATAAGAATTCAGGGATTATTTGTTCAAACAAAATGACTGTATTTGCTTTTCTCTCTTTTTAAGAAGTAGTCCCCTTCAAAGGTTGCCATGCAGACCTCTACCCACTGCATTTAGAGTTTGGTACTTGATAGCATTCAAATATTATTTGGTGAATGATTGGATGTTAGTACTACCTTATTTTTCTCTAGGAAGGCTTTAAAGCCCTGCAACTTATCACCTTAGTATCAACCAGGTAAATCTAATTTATGCTAAAGTGCTAATTGGAAAAGGGCTAAAATTCAGGCTCTCTAGAAGTGAGAGCATTTGAACTGAGGTTGTGAAATCCAGCCTGTATTATTATCTCAAAAGACCCCAACAGTCAGCCATTAGCCTGGCTGGGGCCCCTGCCTACCTGGATATTGGAGCTGGAGAGATGAAAAATCAAGGGGTGAGAGGGAGAGCCAGAGACAGACAGTACCAGTGGGACAGTGTGTAAATAACCAGGCTGCAGCCCTATGAAACGAGGAAGGTGATCACTGTCCAGACAGGCTGGTGTGACTACTGTGGAAGTATTCAGGATGGCGGTGGGTCTAGGGGAAAAAAATAAATCCAAGGGGACAAAAGTGTAAACATGAGTAAATACGGAGAATTATTTTGATCTTTATATTTCCTCTACACGGAGTCTATCAATCATTATTTGTTTGGTTAATTAGGTCAATCTGGGTAAAAGATTGTGCTATAAGTAGACCAGATTCACTAGGTAATAAATCAAGTGCTGTTTCTTGTCCTACACACCCACAAACTCTCTGAGCTGGGCAGATCCTTTTTAATTGGATGTACCTAGAAGGGAACTAGAAGACAGATGCATTAGTATGTTTGTACATTCACGCACACATGTATGTGCACATACACACACACCTTGGATGTTGGACTAGACATGCTTTAAGGGGATCTTTTTTCCTGTCAGTCGTCTTTTTCTTTGCAAGCCAGAAAGAGGTACCCAGTCTTCTCTCCTAAGATGCCTTGTGGCATTCCTTCAACAACCCAGGGCTTAAATCAAAGTTCGTGGCCACTCACAGTTTTAAGTCAGGGGGCTTTTCAGGTAAAGAGCCAAAGAGTCTGGGCTCTGGGGAAAAGTCTGTTGTGCAGGGTGCCTGTGAGGGAAGGAGACTTTCTAGTCTCTCTGCTTTTCTCCCTTGGCTCTTCTAGGGGTGATCTGGCTGTAGGGCCTGAGGGCCTGGAGCCAGGAAAGGCGTTAGCAAATGTTTTCCCTCAGTGTTTCTGAGGGGTTCCTGACAGAGCCCATCAGAGCGGCCTTTTATCACCGCTGCACGCTTTAGTGTGTCTGTCATGGGTCTCAGACAGCGTGTTCCCTGCTGGACTAATCCTGCCTGCATTCATGCTCAGGATGTGGGCCACAGGGAGGGAGAGGGGGGAGTGGTGGGGAGAGAAAGGAAATAAGGTAAGAGAAGAAAAAGAAACTTTGAAAGCACCAAGGAAAAAACCTAGGAAGAAAAAAAAATTTAATTTGCAGGGGCAGGTATAGCTCAGTAGTAGAGTGCATGCTTAGCAAGCTCAAGGTCCTGGGTTCAATCTCCAGCACCTCCATTAAAAATGAGTTAAAAAGTAAACCTAATTACTCCCCCTCCCCCAAAAAAAGTCATTAAAGAAATTAATTTGCAAAATTAAGGGGACAATACAGTTGGGACAAATTAAAGCTAAAAATCTGAAAAGAGAACAAGGGACCGCCCCCTAAAATGGGTAAGCTCGAAGTCTCAGAATGTGAGGGACATTCAACAGAAGAGCAGAGACTCAGGCTCCAGGCTAGTTCTGTCAGAGGTGGTTTATTTTTGTAGAAGATTATAAAGCAGATGGAGCGTTCACTGATTCATCTCTCACTCGGAGCTCATTAAGGAAGGGCTGAGGACGTGCGGGGCACCCCTTCGAGCACAGCTCAGAGAAGTACTCAGTCCTGCCACAGCTTACTTACTCCAAGACCTAGAGGAGGAGATTCAGGGCACCGGAGCCTCAGTTTTACCCGCTGTAAAACCTGTGCCCAAATCACACCTACTAGGAAAGCACTCTGGCATTCCCCCAGTGAGAGAGGTTTTTGAAAGGAAAGGCCTGCTGGGATAACGGCGCCTGCATATCTTACTGCCCAGAGAGCCTCCCCATGCGGACTGGCCGGCCCCTCAGGCTCTCCCGGGAATGCGGTTCTGAGTCTAGTCCCTCAGCTGAGAGACTAGAAGGATGGAGGTATGAGAGCACAGTCACTGAGTGAGCATCTTGAGGACAGAGACTAAATCAATTCATTTCTATTTCCTCTTTGCATGTGAAACCCGATAGTTAAATGCTCAGTTATTTTTGGTCATTGTTTGAGAGGGATCAGGAAAGGCCCCGGAGAAGCCATAAATATGAGCTGGGCCTTGAAGCCTTCACCTACAGGCATCATTTGCCACGCAGAAGGTACTCAATAAAGGAAGCTTACCTCAGGAAGTTTGTGGAGAGAAGACGAGTAAGACAGAGGGACTGAGAAATAATATGTACACTGAGTCAAAGGAACAGAGTTTGCTGAGCATGGCTAGATCAGGGGCTCCCATCCTCATCTGTCTCTAAGAGTCGCTGGAGGAGCTAGTTTTGACTGGCAAAGTCCTGAGGTCTCTACACTCAGAAATTCAGATTCAGTAGCCCTGAGGGCCAGCGGGGATATCTGCATTTTACACAAACACTGCCAGTTTATTTGCTTACAGGTAGCCTGCCAAGCAGGCTTTGAGAAGCGCAGGCTGGGGATGTGGGTGGTGGGGGCAGTGGGAGTGGCTGAGTGTGTGGAAAGATGAGACCAGGGTTGGTTGAGAAGAGTTTGGACTCTGTCCAGGAGGGGAGCCCTCCAGGGTTTCTAAGCAGGGGAGTGACAGGGCCAGATCTGTGATGGAAATCAACTGTTCTTACTAAAGCTCAGGGCATTTTCTCTTTGCTTCTGCTCCATTAGATATCATTGCTTCAAGGGCCCTGAACAAATAACGTTCCATTAAAGCTGCCAGGTTTTGTAGGACCCAGAGTTCTAGTTACCAGTGAAATGCGAAGTTCACAGGCCGCGTTCAGGCTTGCAAGGAGAGGATTAATTAGGTAAAAAGGCAGTTGCACACATAAGTGGGTGTCCACACCCGAGCCTGGCCTGCCGTTTTGGTGCACTCATTCAGGCATACAATACTCTTTTCAGTTCTAAGCGCCACCTCTTGAAACAAGTTAAAAAGCGAGTTCCAAGTGAGATGCCCAAGTGCTGTGTTGTACACAGACTAATGATCAACAGCCTTCTGTTTGTATGGTCCTGGCAACCAGGCTGCGCTCACACTGCTAAGGATGCCATAGAAAAGAATTGCCGTGTCACACATCTGACTACACAGCTAAGTCCTGAAAAATATGTTTTCAGTTAAAAAATAAAAATGATTGCTTTACAGAAATTATTTGTTTCTAAAAATTTATGTCTATGGATTTTTTTAACATTAAAAAATGCCATATGTTTCATTGTGTTGGGACAGTGAAATTAAAATTAACATTTGTAAAGGGTTTTCCCCTTTGAAAAGTACTTTCACATATAACATCTCTACTGATTCTTGAAATAATCTTGTGAGATGGGTATTATTATTACCCCCATTTTACAGATGAGAAAATAAACTCTAAAGCTTCGTGATTTGTTTAAATCAATAAAGCTGGAAATTGTGGCATCGGGAGCCAGGCTCAGGTCTTCTTATGCCAAGAGTCGTGATCTCACAGGGGCTGCAGGGACCCCAGGAATCCAGTGGGAAGGTAGATATGTCAGTTATCCATCTCCTACCTCCACACTGTGCTGTAGCTCAGCTTCACAGCTCACTGCCTCAACATTTTGGTCATTTCAAATATTTTTCACAGAAAGAGTGGTGGGTGAGGTCATGGAAACCGGGTCTAAGTTGCTGGTCAACTAACAAGGTTGCCTATGAGAATGAAACTATAAAGTTAACTCTAATAGACAACCAGACCGAGCCCAGATCACCTTATAGGTAGAATGGCTTCTGAACGCATAAGATGTCTTGACGCGTCTAAGAAAGTGTGTGGCAAGCAGAAAGGGAAGTTGGCCATCATCCCAGAGACAAACGTGGCAAGACTCACTTGAGCTCAACTTAGGGGAAGGCATGGCTCAGGGACTTGGCCCAGGCCAGGTGGCATGGTCAGCTTCACTGTGGTAACAGATGCCCTTCAACATTTAGACCCAAACTCCTAGCCCCCTTGTGATGTATCCATGCTCAATGAAGCAAATCTGAGATTTGACTTCCCTATTTAAGATGTTTGTGGGCTACAAGTGCCCAGGGTCTCCAGGTGACCCCAACCTGGCTCCCGGCCCATGACCCCAACCTGGCTCCTGGCCCCTGACCCCTAGCCAAGCACTCACTGTTTTGAAACATCCAAAGCAAGTCCTGGAGGTGCTGTTCCCAGCTCCAGAACAGGCCTTAACACTTGTGAAGGCCAGCACTAGCCCATGGCTGCTCAAATGGCCCTCTGGTTTTTAAGTGAGTGACTTAAAATGAGAAACTGTGATTTTTTTCCATTATGTTAAAAAAAACCAAAACTACAAAAACATTTTCCACCTCCCAGCTCTGTTGAGCTATTCTGAACTCTCTTCCACCCCACAGTGAATTTTGTTCACTCTCAGAGAACTTCCAACATGCCTTTCCCTGTTTTCTCTCTCATTTCCCTCTCCCTTCTTACCTGTATGGTCCCCACTCATTTTTTCAACTTTGTATTTTACATAACTTTACAGAAAAGTTGCAAAGATAATACAGTGAGTTTTCTTATACCCTTACCCAGTTTCCCTATTGTTATCACCTAGATCTAACAACCAAGTTCAATAATCAAAACTAAGAAACCAACATCCTTACAGAACTGTAAACTATGGACTGTATTTCGATTGTATCAGTATTCCCATTAATGTCCTTTTTCTGCTCCTGAGGGAGGTAAATATCAGCATCTCTGTGTTTCAAATCAAAAGCCCCAAGCTGAGGAGCCAAGCTGTGTCTGTATGCAGCCATTGCTTCAGATCTGGTCAGATCATTATTTTCCATCACTTAAGCAACACAACTCTGTGCAGTCAGATTGGCGGTGCTGTCGATCTATAGGCTCTTAAGATGTTAAACAGCTAGTGAGGGTGGGGTGTGTGGGGCCAGGGTCGAGAGAGAAAGAAATATTACATGCTGGCAGCAGCAGCTCTTCCTCTCTCCTTTTTTTCTTTTCTTCCTTTCTTCAGCAAACAGCTACCCACTACCTACCTTATCCCAGAAGTTGTGCATGGTGATTAAGGCTGAGGACCTCACTTCAAGAGCTTCACATCAAGTGAGGAAAATTGAAAATACACCACAGTGTGAATGGCATCCCCTGTGGATGAGAAACATGACAGCCTGAAATAATTATTGAAGCAGTGCAGGAAGTGCTGTGATGAGGGGTAACACCAAGTGGTGTGGGTCCTTGGTTAACAGGCACCTCTCACATGCTGGGGAGGATAGGTGGGCAAGGAGGACCGGAGGAGCTAACAACTGAGCTAAGCTTTGCAGGTTTGCAGGACTAGTAGGAGTTTCGTGCAGAAATCAGTAAAGGCCCTCCGAGCAAGGGCACCACATACACAAAGGCACAGAGAAATGAACCATCTGGAACATTCTAAGGAAGTTCTATATGCTGAGGGAGTGCATAGGGTCAGGAGTGGGGAATGGTAGGCAGTCATATTGAGGAGATACTTGCTAGGGACTGTGTGAAAGGTTTTGTGTGCTTTGCTAAGGAGTTTAATTTCATCCTGAAAGTGGTGAGGTCACCAAACAATTTCAAGAGGAGGGAGGGAGCAATAGGGCATAATCAGGTTTGCCGTTTCTAAAGATGTCTCCATCGGTAATGTGGAAAACGGACCAGCAATGGAGGCAGATGGGAAGTAGGGACATTAATCAAGAGGCTTTTGTGATGTTCCACATGAGAAATGATGATGGTCTGGATTAGGTCAGTTGCAGAGGGGACTGAAGGCAGGTAATGAATTCTGGGCAGACTTTGGATGTGGCACTGGAGGAGTTAGTGACTATTGAATGAAAAGAGTGATGAAAAAGGAGGCACCAAAAATGATTCGCAGGTTTTTCAGACAGCTAGATTGATCATGCTGTTACTCGCTAAGGCAGTTTAAGATGAACTTTTTTTTGCTTTGCTTCAGACAAATGTAAAAAATAGAGAAAGAAGCAGATTTTTTTTCCTGTTAAATAAGTGGGGCTTTGCTAATATTACTCATATTCATCGAGGAGGGATCAAATATAAGAAAGTTTCACTGCTCCGTGCTATTATTCCTAGACCCTACTATAGAAGAGAGGAGAGGCTTCCAGTCCCAAGGGAGAGTAGAAAGTTGCAGTTTCAGGTAGGTTTGAGTTTGACATGTTCAGCAGTTTCACAGGCGTGTGGCCAGTGCAGTCACACAGAGTCTTGTGCACAGAAGGGCTTCTTGCTCGGCTTTAATCTCTGGAGCCACCATCTTGAAATTCTGTCTTTGAATTTGTGTTTTGTACATGAAGTTCGACTAGACAATGAAGCATACAGTGGAGGACTGGAGTCTCAGCTTACATGCAGCCCTGCCTCCCACTGCCTCCCTGGGATAAGTTCTCAGCCATCCAGTCCTTTGAACCCTGGTGCACCAGCCTGCCCCAGCTACCCACTCCCCATACCTGCTCCTCAGTTGCCCTCTGCCCCTGGTGGGGGCCTGGTCATAAGTGTGGGGAGGGTTGGGGTACAGTGTGTACCCCACTGCATCTCAGAGAAGGGCACGGCAGTGGCTGTCCCCACCCTAGGCCAGCAGGTCCACAGCACTTTCAGTAGACAATTGGACGTGGGCCTCTAGCCCGTCCCCTAGTGTGTCTTGGTGTGGAAGTTACAGCTCCTTGGGGGTCACCTTTCTGCTGTGGATATGGTAAGGGGAGATTGACTTCCTGACTCCTGACTGGGACCCTCCATTTTTATTTTGCCCTGGACTCTGCAAATGTTATAGCCCACCCCTGAGTGTGTTGACCAATGGCAGAAAAGGGTAAGTGGAAATGTTCCAATTCATCATGCATCCTCCAGAATCTGGGTCCTTTCTTGACCTGTCAGAGGAGGAACAAGACATTCAAAGAGGATTCAAAAAGGGTGCAAAGCAGAGACTGGGTCAGGAATGAATCCTGTTGCCATAAACTTTTTGGAAAAGACCCAAGCCCTTTCTTTTTGGGACCAACTGGCCATGGTCCTGACTCTTACTGAGACTCTTACTTTCAGGGGCTGGGCTGCACAGGTACAATAACTTAGAAGTCATTTTTAAAATATACAGCTACTCACAAATGAGTGTGCAAGTAAAACTGGCAAACTCTGAATAAAGCCAATGATTATGTCAGAGTCAATTAAGATATTGTTAAGGTATCTTTGATTAATATGTTGTACTACAGTTAGGCTAGATACCATGCTGTAGTTAGGGGGAAATCTCTGTGTATTATATCTTACAACTCATGGATCTATAATTATCCCACAATAAAAAGTAAAAAAAAATACAGCTAAAAGTCAGTCATATGCTATCATTTCAAACTTGCCATTAGCATCTAAATGCAAAATACTAAATAATAACTATCCAACTTTAAACTTAAGACAAACCAGTCTTTACGTGCTTTAGGTAAGAGCCTGGTTTTGGGTTTCCTAACGTTGATGTCACCTCAGGTGCAGTACCAGTTATTGGTATCCTTTCAACATTCCAGACTACATAGATCCATTAGGCTTCAACTACTGTGACAGAGATCCTTGATTTTATTAATTCTTCATTCAGGTGTTTCTATAGTGGGCACTCACTTTGTGCCAGGTATCATGCTAAGCACTGGGAATGCAAAGATGAAGCAGGAATTGCCTTGGTGCTTGAAAATATTTCAGTCAAGAGAAGTCAGATGGACCCTCAGTTACAATTACAATGCTCAGAGTAGATGCTACAGTAAAGGGAAGAAGGGGGTTCCTTGGAAGGACAAGTGGAGGTAGGGAGGGGAGGTTCAGGCAAATTTTCCAAGAGGAAGTGATGCGAAAGGGAAATCTTAAAGAGGAAGTAGAAGTGAGTGCAAAGGAGAAGAAGGGGATTAAGTTAGAGAAGACAGAAATTGGGTAGGCTGGGAAGCATGAGAACGTGTGATGCTTTGAGGAAGGACCAAGAGATGCTGCAGCACAGGATACAGGTAGGTGGACCACTGGGCAGCCAGGCTGGAGAGGTGGGCTGGACCAGAGCAGGGAGCACTTGTCCCCTTATATCAAGGGACCTAGGAGCCACTCAGAAACTTTAAGGTAATGACAGGACTGATGGTGTCTTCACCTCTCCTGGATAAGTAAGGACAAGATTTATGGATTTTTTTTTTTAAGGGAATGAAGAAATCAGTGGTTGTATGATTCATTGTTTTACTCCTTCCTTATCCCAGGTAGAGGTTCATAAGAAAGGTTCTTCTCCGATGGGGCCCATCAAGCCTCAAATGATTCTATTTCCTAGTTGATGAATCCAATCACTAGAAGGCAAAGAAGATGAAACTGGGTTCGGATTCTGATTTGGAGAGGTAGTGGTGAGACTCCTGCAATGCCATCAGCCCATCATCTCTGTCTTCCTCTCAACTCTCCTTTCTTCCTCGGGGCCTCTGCCCTGCAGGCTGTTCCCCAGAACCCCAAAATTGGGGTGGAGTGGAATTAAAGTGGGGCATAGCTAATTTTCTCTTGCTGTGACTAAAGTCCTAGTAAATCCCCAGTAACTCACGAAGGAGAAAGAAAATAATATACTGGGAGCAAAAGAAGTCAGCACACTACCTGTTTCTAAGCTCACAATGGCAGCTTTGGCATTTGCTTCTGACCTGCTCAATCCCTGGGATGTTAATTCCCCTCCCTGGAAGCATCTCATGGCTAAACACCCTTACAGGATGTGTGAGAAACTCCTTCCCTCTTAAACGGCTGACTGAACAAATTTAACGGAGGCTGTTACCCACTGAGTTTGGAGTCAAAGCTCTGAGGTCTAGTTCTCTTTGAGATTTTGCTTTCATCTGGAGTCTCTCACCCCCTGCCCTCTGCTGCCATCAGCCACACAATATCAAACAGCTGGAGCCTGGCAGCTCCAGGATCCAAGTTTCTCAGCCCAACACGTGAGGGAGTTTGGGGCGGGGGGGAAGGATGGAGGGAGTTGGCGAAGGTAAGGGTTTCATGAGGGACTAAATGGGGTCTGTGCTTGCTTCAGAGACTCATATCTTGGAAAAGTGGAGTCTCAGGACTCAGTGTCAATAGACAGATTCCATTTGTCTGAGGCTTAAGGAGTGTGCAAAATCAAGCATGCTGCATGGGGCACAGAAATGGCCTTGGAATACCCTATTTCCTACTTCTCTGTCCTAGCTTCACCTCTGACTCACACTTTTACTACTATAGCTACCACTTATGGAGTGCCCACCAAGAGTTATATTAAATATATATGTGTGTGTGTGTGTGTGTATACATATATATGTATGTATATATGTATATATGTAAAGTGATGGTCAAAGCATTGGAACTGACCAATCAGAACAAGTGCTAGCCATAAACAACTGGTATAGTTTTACCAGATGACTCACTAAAAGTCATATACTGAGAGAGGTACTTCACACATACTATTTCGAATTTTCACAGATAAAGAAAGTGGGATTCAGAGAATCCAAGCTCTTACAGTTTAAGACTGAATCCAAACCCAGATTTGTCTGGATCCCACAATCTCACTTTTTTGTCTTCCTCCCTTTTGGGTACCCTTGTCTGTAGGCAGGCTCAAGGGGATCTGGAGACTGATTCCTTAAAGTCAAGGAACACATGGCCAGTAGGAACACCTGAGTTGGCAGCACTGGGTGAGACAAGTCAGTCCCAGCCAGCTCAACTTAAGTGGGGAGTAGATGGCATTGTACCGGGCTCGCCTGTAATTCTGCCTCAATCATGCAGTTTAGGGTTTAATTACATGCTGTCTTGCATTGTTTACTAATTGTTGCAGAGGTCAGTCTTATACTTGCATTCATCATTCTTCATTCAGTCATCAGATATTTTGGAACAACTGTGCACATTCCTTCTCTGGCAGCCCTTGTGACACCCAGCATGGAGAGCTAGGCCAACTCAGATAACTAGTTAATGGCCCACTAAAGAGCCAATGAGGGCTGGTTTTCCCAGTCATCAATTAATGAATTAAGTTTGTATTTGTTTTGAAAATGTTTTGAGATATTGCTTTAATAAATAAAAACTTCATAATTCAACAGCTAGAATTTGAAATTAGGAAGTTGAATGCACAAATATTTTATTTTTAGCACCTGTGATCAAGATAAAACGTCCTTACCCAAACATTAGCTTTTGGAATAGGCATGTATACAAAAGCCAATTTACTAATTACTGTTAGTGCTGCGAATTTTAATATCTAGCCTTTAATCTAAATATCTTAGCTCATACATCAGAACTGCATTCTCTTAAGGTGTACAATCCTTGGACTCTTCTATTAATTCCAATTAGTAACTTACTAGTAAGTTACCTTAACTCTTTGAATGCACTTAGATGCCCTTTGGGAAAAAAAACAAAACAGTCATTTGGAAGGCCACAAAAGATTCCTCAACAGTTTGCGAAAATTCAAGCATCTTCTAAATATTTTTTATTCAACTAAGTAACCTGTAACTCATGGAAAAGTTGCAGAGAAGCGATATGTTGCACTTGAAAAACTTTGGGTTTTGGAATTACTACCACCCCTTAGTTGTTAGTGCTCTTAGGCAAATTACTTAATTTTCTGTATCTGTAAAATGGAGATAATCAAACCTACAGGAAAGGGTTGCTATGGGGATTCCAGATCACATGTACACACAGAATCCACCACAGAGACTGTGGGAAGTAGATGCTCAATTAGTTAGCTTATTTCTCGGAGGGTTGTTGGAAAGGTTAAATAAGACCATACATAAAATTGAGCTCCCATAGCGAGCAATTACTGTTCCACTCTTCCCAAGAGCATTGTCTCCACTGTAGTGAATACTTGGCAGTTGTTTGTTTTATCTGGTCTGTACAGTCATCCAAACTGGATAATTCAATCAAGTCTCCATTTGGAAACTTGTGTATGATGATCTCGTTGTCGAGAGCTGAGAGATGAAAATTTAGATTGGAGTACCTAGGGGACAATTTTGCAAGATCAACTAAAAGCCTTTAAAATGTTCTATTCGTTGATCCAAAACTTCTACTCATAGGAATTTACCTTTAGAAAATAATCAGAATTGAAGATTTATAACAAGATGTTTAGTGAACTGTGATGCATGATCATAATAAAAATAGAAATAATTTGAATAGATGACAATAGGAGAGTGGTTGAATAAACAACAATCTTTCTTTGAATAGTACACAGCTGTTTAAGTCGAACTTTTGGAGAAGATTTAATGACATGGGGAAAATAATCATGTTCGAATGTTAAATGTAAAATGTAGGATAACAATTTGTACATACAATGAACAAAATTTTGCAAAATATGAAAGTACCAGATGAATCAGTGATGAAACTGATTCTTGCCTAAATTACCAAATGCATAAGAAAAAAAAGTACAAAATATTGAATAAAGGTATCCATTTATGTTGCACTTTTCAACATCTTTCAGTTCTGACCAATTAGAATCATATACTCAGTGAAGACCAAGTGTGTATTTGTATTGATGAGAAACAAAAACAAGAGAAGAATGACCAGAAAAAAACACTTCACTCTGTTCAAAGTGTCATCCCTGGGTAGTGGGATTAAAGTAATTTTCCCCTTCTTTGTGCTTTTCTTATTTTCTAAATTTTCTTCTGTGAACATATTTTATAATCAGGAAAACAGATTTATATTAAAACAGAGGGGAAATTATCAAGTCCCTATTTCTCTTTGTCTACAACTTAGTAATTTTCTCAGCACAATCCTTTCCAGAGATCCTTCACCACCAAGGAGCTCCCTGTTCATGTGGTCCAGACACAGCACACTGAGGAGGGAGCATCCTTTCTTCATGTCACTCACTGGCATTCCTTCCAGTTTACTCTGCACAGTCTTAGTAATGTGGCCACTTATATAGACCTACAGTCCCTGCCTGCCACCCCCAACATAATTAATATGCTAAATACTTCCATCTTGATGGAGGCCCAGAGAACCTCCAAGAAAGCAAGATGCCAGAGGGAAATTCACTATGAACAGAGTGGAGAGGAGCAGAAAGCACCCTACGGCAAGCCCAGACTCTGTTTCGAGATGGCTGGGGGGCTAGAATGGGGAGAGGGAGGCAAAGATAGGGAAACTAATAGAGAGGGGAGGGGGGAATTAGGCAAATAACTTGCTCCAGACAAAGGGGGAGAGTTCAGAGATATGATGTTCTTATGGGAGTCATAATAAACATAATTATGTTAATACAAAGTGCCATAAAAACAATAAACATACATGTGAGGTGCCAACAATGTGCTTTGTGCAGGGGCAGAGTTAAGCCCTCTCAGTTACGCTGTGATGTGCATTCTGTCTGAACGCTATGAGAAAGATGAGCAGCCACATGAACAGCCTAGGACAGAGGGAAGTACAAGGCCATGGGTCTTTCTCTTGGCTAAATAATGTTGGTAAGGACATCAAGCTTCTTTATTTTCTGTTGTGCTCTGACTGGTTTACTCAGAGTTCAGGGCATGATCCAAAGGCCAGACATGGAGGGAATCGAGAGTCCTAGGAAAAAGTCCTTAGAAAAAGACATTGCGAAGGGGTAAGAGACATTTTTGAGCTACTGATCAATGAATGGTATATAAAGGAATATAGAAGAACCAATGTGAGAATTTCACGTTCCTCGTTGGAATCCCACATTGCCAGAGAGAGTGCTATGTGGAGCCATCTTTGAAAAACAGCTCAATACACTACTCGGGGCTCTGGGGAGAGGGAGTGTTTTCACTGCAGTGGAAGGTGGCTGGCCCACTCTCTTGGGGAATTAAGAGTACTGTACCCTGGGTGGACACCAGGTACCACTAACCCAGGTAGTCCTGAGTTGTGCCTTAGAATGAAGACAATAGGAAGGTGGAAGCTAACATGGTCATTGAGTGGAGAAAAAATAGGTCTTGGAGAATGCTGGGGGAAGAATTTTGGAGATTAAGAGAAGGAAAGTGGGGAGGGAGGGATCTGGAGAAGCAAGGAGAGGAAAGAATACATGTGCATAATTCAAGGAGGGAGTTCCTTGTCTTTTCCACCTTGTTGAAAACGGATCATCCCCTTTATCCATTTTGCCATGACACATACCCAAGAATCCAGGCACGTGGAGCTGAGAGTACCAGATGAATCAATAAAGAAACCAGCTCATGCCAGAAGTACCAAATGCATGAGAAAAAAATAGTACAACATACTGATTAAAAGATGTTCATGCTTCCCTTCTAAGCATCTTTTGATTCAGGTTTAATTAAAATCATATAATAAGTGTAAAGTATGCATTTTTACTGAGGAGAAACCAAAGAAATCAAAATTGAGGCCCAGAAAGGTTAGGTGACTTTCTCACAGTCACAGAGTGGCTTCCTGACTCTTCGAGTGCAACTGTCCTGTCACGGGAGGTAGGGGGGGACACCTTCACTCACCCCCATCTTGTCCTACCTGAGCAGCTTCTGATTTTGGCACAAACTCGAGGTTCACTTTGCACAGACACCTGCCTTAACCCCTCTGGGTCTGGGTTCCCTCAGCTGCAATATAAGGGAAGGGACTGGATAACCCTTCACAATCTGTTTCGTCCCTACAGATTAAGAAGGGGACCCAACTTGCCACCAACCCAGCAAATGTCTGACTTAATACCCTGGATAGTGGTGTTTAAAATGTGACCCTGGACCCACAGCATCAGTATCACCTGAGAACTTATTAGGTATGTACATTCTTGGGCCCACCCAGACCCTCCTGAATCAGAAACTCTCAGGGTGGGGCCCAGCAACCTATGTTTTAATAAGCCTCCAGGGGATTCTGCTGCAGCTAAGTTTGAGAACCACTATTGGGAATGTTTTTCTGCCCGAAACCAAAGGGAGGGCTTAACACTCACACATGCACACGTTGGTAACTTTCTCTGTGGCCGATATCCCTCCCTCGCCCTCCCCTTCTCATCCTTTTCCTCGAGCTTCCATCCGGGGATGATGAATGGAGGTCAGGGCAGGGCCCTGTCAACGGAGGACGCGGCAAACCCTCCCTCCCCAACCAGCCTGGTGGGTCGGGGGAGGTAGCTTTGGGCTTCCCCTAGACTGGTTTCCTTATCATTTTCTCGCCAGCCGCTGCCCCATTTAGGGCGGGGGAGGGACATATTTAATAGCAAAGTTTACTTTTAGTGATTTATCCAATCGTTTGTTCGCAGAATAAAGGAGACTATTAAGATGGGAGTGGGGAGATCGTAAAAAGAATTGGGGAGAAGAGAGGGCAAAGGAGGGAAGGATAGCGTATGAGAGAGCCAGGGTCCGAGGTGAAGCTAAAGAGAAAATGAGGGTTCAGGGGAGCCCGTGGATGTGAGAGAAAGGCAGAGGACTTTGCTTTTGGTATAGGAAAGTGAAGTTGGGGGAGAACGCGGGACTAAGGCGCAACAGGAAGGAAATGGGTGTTAGAAGAAAAACTGAGTTTGGGGGGACTTTTTTCCAGCTTCCTTCCCAAGACTTGTTCTTTGCTCCACTTTGCTCCTCCCCCTCCTCCCCGCCTCCTCTGTTCCCCCTCCTCCGCCTCGCGCGGTAATGGGAGGCTCCTAGGCAGGAGAAGCAAAAGAAGGAATTGTTTGCGAGTTCAGTCATCCAAAAAAGCTTCTTCCATATGGAGGGACCGGGTGCGCAGGGCGCGGCGTCCCCTGCCTTGTCCTGCTGCTGCCGCCGCCACGGGCCCGGCTCCCTGCCGCTGGCACCCTGAGCCCCGGCCCGCGGGTGTCAGCCGCCGCCGCGCGCGCGCACGCACACTCACACTCACACACACACACACACACACACACACACACACACACACACTCACGCCCGCTGCAGCCACAAGCGCCCGCACGCGCCTTCCCTCCCCGGCCGGCCACTTCTTGGTCCCGGGCTCCTTTGTTGCTCCCGCTGCGGCCACTCTCCCGTTTTGTGTGTCCCCGGGTGTCAGTGCGGGTTGTGTGTCCGTGCGGCGCGGGGCTGTGCGGTTCTCTCCGCGCCCACCGCGCTGGCCCCAGGGCCCCGGCTCGCCCGTCCCAGGAACCGGCTGCATCAGAGGTGAGTCACGTCGCTGAAGTTTGTTTTCTTTTCATAAAAAGTTGTGTTTATTTGTTGGTTTGGGGAGGGGAGGAGGTGGGAGGCGACAGCAGGCCGGGCGATGCCGAGGAAGTGCCGGCGAGTGGCTGATGGGGACATGCCGGCGGCGGGAGCGGGTCGGAGCGCTCCGCCCGCGGGGCTCGGACTGGGGGCTGCGACCGAGGCGGGCGCGCCGGGCGCGGGCACCGGGAAGCGGAGCGAGGAGGGCAGCGGAGTACTGGGTTGCCGCCGCCGGGCCCTGGGGCGCAGCATCTCGTTCCCTGCGGTCTGGCCGGTCGTTCCCGGAAGCTTCCCGGGTGGAAAGGGGGCCGGGACAGCCTCCCAAACTTCCCCCGAAGGTTGACACCAGTCTCCGGCTCTGGGCGCCGGGCGGTAGGGGAGAAGCCCACATGGGGCAGATATACAGAACCACCCCACACTTATCTGGCCTCTTCGGGGGTGTGGGTTTATCGTCTTGGCGTTAAAACAAACAAAACCCACTAAAATGAGGAACCGAAGCAGCCCCAGAAGAGCATACCCCGCTGGAGGGTGGAAGGCTGAAGTGGGGTGTCCAGAGTTGTCCGTGGGTTGGGGAAGCCGTGAGAGGAAGTGTGTGTGTGTGTGTGTGTGTGTGTGTGTGTGTGTTCGCGTTCGCGTGTTCGCGCGCCCAACGTCCTCCTGGGGTTGTGCTCCTAGGGGTTTTTGTTTGTGTAACTGTGAGAGGTGGGGAAGTGATCCTCTGGAACAAGTGGGGAGGGGCTGTAGGGAGGGGCGAGAAACCCAGGCAGAATTTTCTGCTGGAGTTTTGAAGGCCCTGCTTGCTTAACTTTCCAGGTGCCCAATGTTAGTTTGCTCTTCCGGATGATAGGAAAATTTTGAGGGGTGGGGGGCAGGCAGACATAGAGAAGAAGTTTAAGAAGTCCTGGGGATTTGTTTGCTTACTTTTGCTTGCTTTTGTTTTGGGGATGGGGTTCCCCTGCAGGGTTACTTGAAAGGTGGTTGTGTGTCTCCAGAGATGTGGCAGTAGAGCTAAGAATACCCAAACCGCATGCCAGCAGCCCTAAACAGGCACTTTCTGGGTGTGGTGGGGTGTTCTGCCCCTCCCCTATCCCTTCTCAGCAAGTTCATATGGGTTCGCCTAAGTTTTTGCCCCAGAGTTGCCACTTTGAGTGGACTGAGTGAAAAGTAGGTTTTGGTTTCCAGCCCTTGTGCCATCTCCAAGTACCCTGTACCCTGATCATGTTTGTTACAAAGATCTTTGTTACCCAGAAGTTTGCCAACATTGGCCAACGAATGAGTGTAATTTTCAAAATTCTTGAATGTGCAAACATTCCTGACTTATTCCACAATTGGGCCCCCAGCAGGCAGCCCAGCTCTGTGATGGTTTTTCATCCCTTTGGTTACAGCCAATAAATCAATCTCTGTTTTCTCAAGGGCAGCATGACAGTCTTAAAACTGTCTTAGACTGAGATGCGAGTGAGGTGTCCATACATCTGTGTGACCTGTTTTCTGAACCTTACCTCAAGTGAATATGAGGCAAGAGTTTGGCCATTTTGAGGTGTGTAACAGGTTTCCCAGGAACGTTTCTGAGGTCTTATAATTGGTACTTTTTAATGGTTTCATAATTGAAACCCAGAAGTTTCCCATGGTAATTTTGAAGCACCTTGGGTCAGTGGGACAGAGACAGGGTGGAAACAGCAATGGAGTTATGATTTTCTGCAGGATGAATTTTTGGAGCGAGTGTATGGAAAATGAAAGAGGTAAGAGTTGCTGCTTTGCTGATGGTGCCTGCCCCCAATTATTGCTCAGAGTTTGGCCCTTCAGGAGGCTGGATGCTGTGTACACCTATGAAATCTGAGGATTGAGATGTCAGACACTGTCCCTTTCATCCACTGTCAAGAGGTCTCAGGAGAGTAGCACTGCAAGAGATGTTCTGTCAGGAGAAAGTGCCCAAGCCACAGTGTTGGCTCTACTGGGGAGAGGGGTTGATAGAGGCCGGGATGGTTGGTTCCTTCACCACAGCTGGGAAGGGCGAGGGGATAGAGAGGACCCTGCTTAGCTGTTGATTGGCTGGCCAACTTCTGATAAGACGGTGATTTATGTTCCTTTCTATCCTCCAACTGGGTCTAGAGATTTAACTTTCTTTGAAATGTTCTTTCAATTGTTTGGGCTCCTAGCTCTCTTCTTGTCTGTAGTTTCCATACCCTAAGGAGGAATAGAAGATTTTACTCATGAAATAATTCAGTTGACTTCCCCAGGGATCACCAGGGTGTAACAGCATGGAGGGTGAGATGTGAGCCTACTGGTCACAGTGTTCCATGGGACTCTAGGGGTTTGGGTTCAGATTTCAGCCAAGTCACTGATGCAATTAATGAATAAGGATTTCTCTCTTCATGTCTTTTAAACAAGTAGGAAGAAACCAACGAAGACCCAAGTGCAGCAAATAATTGCTATCCAGTTCTTTCTGGCCTCTGAATAAGAAAGTATTAACCTGGCATCAAAAGATACCGTACATTCAGAGTTTGCTTTCATTCCTCCAAACTCCAAGCCTCCTTGTTATCTGGGAAAAGAAGTGGGGGGGAAGGGAATGGAAATTGGGAAGGGAGTGGAAAGAAAGTGATTTGTTACATTTTTAAAAATCTATTTACTTTAACATATGGAACTTCTTGTCATCTCCATACTTCAGTTCAGCAAACGTTTATAGTACATCAGACCCCAGACTGGGAGCTTTTTTTTTGTCCCAAGAGAATAAGCTTTCTTAGTCGAAGGATAGTTCTCCAAACTACCCCCCTCCCAATTTTTATTTATTGCACAAGCGTCTACTAATAGTAGTATGTTTTTAAATCACCCACATTCCTGTATTATAATACAGCTTGTTTTGTTCTTTAAATTTTTTATTTTTGTTATTGAAGTATAGTTGATTTACAATGTTTCAGGTGTACAGCACAGTGATTCAGTTAGACATATATGTGTATTCTTTTTCAGATTCTTTTCCATTATAGGTTATTACAAGATATTGAATATAGTTCCCTATGCTATACTGTAGTTCCTTATTATTTATCTATTTTGTATATAGTAGTATGTATCTTTTAATCCTCAATTCCAAATTCATCCCTCCCTCTCTTTCTAGCACAGCTGTGTTTTTGTCCATCTCTGTGCATATATACTTCTCACATAGTTGTGATATAGGTAGAGGCTCTGTAGCATCTCTACATTTTTGACCAAAGACTCACAGAGAACAGGTATGGCCAACCACTTTACTGTTGCTGGGGACAACCTAAGTCCACATAGAGCCTTCGCATGTAATATTTTCACCATTCATGGGGCTAAATCAAATGTTTGGGGCCAGAGAGTGGGATGGAAGAGGATGGGTGCTTTTAATCTAGAAATCCATGTTTACAAAAAGCCTTCCTAAATAGGGCTTTTGCCTCCCTTGTAGCCCTGAGGGTTGGAAATGGGTAGAGAAGGGGAGGTGGAATCAGGAAATAAGGCTCAAAGGATCCATCTCAAGTGGTATAGCCCTGAGGATTAGGAAACTTGGGTTGGAGCCCTGGCTCTGCCTGTGGACTCCATCTACACTGACTCCATCCACTGAACTCATCGATTTCTGCCTCCCTGTTCCTGCCGAATTAGACTCCTTCCCCAAGCTTGCCCAGGCTTTCCTGCCTTTCCTTTTATTATTCCTCCATTCATACCATCTTTCCCATTCCTGCCACCACCATGCTTCTTTGTGCCCTTGACAGTTGTGTGATGCATGGCTGGAATCCCCACTGTCTACCTGTAGCCACCCCCTGCCCCCATCCTCCATCTGTCCCAGAAACAAGTCATCAACCAGCTTAAAAATAATCTAAGTTTACAGTCTATATTTCTTAGCCCTCTCACACGTGGCTCTGTCTCACCTCATGATAATATCACCTGCCTAGGTGCCTTCTGCTCCAGCCTGACCCGTCTGTTAGCTGAGCCTTGATTTTTCGGGGGGGTTCATTCCTTGCTTGCTGCCTTGTCCCACCAAACCCCTTTCCAGTTAACACACCTTACTTTGTATGAGGCCTGCTGATAATGTGTTCCTGACAGATACTTGGTGAATGAATATTGATGAAAACGGAAGGCTGGATGAAAGGCAATGGTTTTGTAAGATCAACAGACTGTTATCATTGTCCTTAATCCATTGTTCATTTTGTGTCTAGCAAGGGGCCAGGTAACTGGAGGTTTAAGGAAGCCTGTGATTTAGAAAAACTGCTTTTTTCTGTTTTCTTATTTATGAAATGGATTAAATAAGGAATTACTATGGTTTAAGCAATGCACCTTATAAAAAGCAAATACTCGAGAAGTGTTTGTTTATTTTGTTTGAGACACTTTCTTTTTCCTCAGGCCCAGAACAAGCTTCCTGCATCCCATGACCCATGAAGTCTTGTCAACATCCACACAGCCTGAGGGTCTCAGCGATGGAGTAGAAGAAGTAGGTGAGGCTTTCTGCCCACAGTCTACTGTCTCTGGTCTAGTGGGTCAGTTACGTTTTCCGGTTTTCTATTGCCACTTGAAGCTAGAGTGTTTCTCATCCTTCATTATTGGGAGAGTTTGGCTTTGAGTGGAATCTGGATGAAACAGATTGGTTCTGGTTCTGCTCAGATACTGTTTTAGTCAAAGCCTGGGGTGGCCTCTTTCCCCTGGGGTGGCCATTGAACCCCCCTTTCCCTGAGGCAAGTTCTGTTCGACAGGTTGGATACAAACCATCTACTGTGGATTCGGAGTCTAAGACAGCTGTGGAAAATCCTGCTTAGGTTTGGGTGAGGAAAGCCCTGTGTTTATGTGACTATCGATGGTATTACAGCAAATGCCTTCTGATCTGATGTACCGGGCAGTGTTTATCTCACAAAACCCAGAGGGATTCTGCGTCGCTCCATCTTCTGAAATTAAGTTAGGAAATAGTTTTTTCCTAATGGTGAATTTGGCCTTATCTTCAAAGACGCCCTTTGATGTTTGGGACAGGATTATTGGGCAGTAAGAGGAAATCAGAGGAGAAAGATCAGAGCCAATGATACACAGTCAACTTCATTTGGTTGCCAGAGAAAATGTTGAAGAAAGTCTCAACTACTTCTCCTGGTTAGTGACGGGAAAGTACACAATATGGGTTGAATAAAAAATCATACAGAAGGAGCTGAGCAGCAGAAAATATGGCAAAGGAATGTTTATTCTTCTCCAACATGAGTTTGGACAGCATTGGATAAGATGAGGGTGATGACTTGTGTGCAGGTTGGAGCCTTCATCCTTTCAACAAACTTTTTTTGCATGCTCGCTGTGTGCCTGGGAACCATACCAGAGCCCACGCCGCCCAGCATTCCCTGACAGAAGGAGGGGACACTGCAGAGCATAGCAGTGCAAACTCCAGTCTTAAAGTGCTCAGACAGGGTCACGAAGGAAGGCTTCTGGTGGGAGGGGAGCCCGTCTCCCAGGCCAAGTGCTAGAGGCAGAGACGGACTGGCAGGACTGAAGCGTTGACCTCTGCCCATGTGCATTGTTCATTATTTTCTCCCACAAAACTTACTTTTCCTCAGTGGATAATAGGCTAAAGTATTAAGACAAGAGATTGCAAGTACAGAGTATTTTTAAAAATTATTTTAAGAAAGTTAAAAACTGGAATCTCTGCATTGAATACAGAAACTCAGAAATGTGAATCTTCGGTTTCTAAAAGCAAGTACTGAGTAACTTTCAGGGGAAGAAGGAGAAATGTGTGATCTTTTCTTGCTCATCTATGTCAGATTTTAGCTGAGAATGTTAGAAACACATGCCTGAGTTCAGCTTTTTACTTTTCAGTTCCACTTGCCCTTTGTTCTACTGTCTAGGGTAGGTTTGCTTGGCCCTGAAGTCATCCCCAGAGTAGCAGATGAGGAGACATTTATTTTAGGGACAAATAAAAGTTGCCGGGAACCTCCTTGGCTGCTAAGAGGTAGCTGTCCCACAGGATGGGAGCGACAGGTAAGAGGAGGAGGGTGTGTGGGACCAGCTGGCCTTGGAGGCCCCTCACCCCCAGGCTGGACTTGAATTGGACCCTTGAAGAGAGCCCTCCCCCACCTTTCCTGGCCCTGCCACTGTTTTTCCAGAATCGTCCCAGCCAAGTGCCTTTACTAGTCTGAACTTACCTAACATTACAATCCCAGCACGTTTATTAGGTATCGGTCACAGTTAATTGGAAAGGAAAATTGGGGGGTTCTGGGCTTATTACTTTTCTGTGAAAGCGGAGGGTGCTCTTAATTATTTTACCAGTCATCTCCCCCTCTTGGCTCTCCCTCTGCTTTCTGTCTAATGACTAGCATCCCACAGGCGTGTTACGGTAGCTCATCCTCTTTCACAGGCCTGTGCCCACGTGAGTGGGGTTTCATCACGTAGTCAGTCAGCACAGCGCCCGCTTTTGCAAGTGAGACCACAGAAAGTGATGGAAATTCACGGCTGTTTACTTCGGTCATTATGAATGGATGTCTTGTAGTGAACGAGTTACATAAAAATCTGCTGTGTTATAGCCAAGAGTTAGGTTCTAATGGCTCTTCCAACGCCCGGGCCTTCCAAGCAATCACCTGCGACCCTTCCTGGACGCCGTTGGTGGTCCTGCCATCGAGAAGGCCGCGTCAGCTCCAGGTGAAAGCCGCCAGTCGGGTGCCTGTCGCTCTGTGGCCTTCTGTCGCGGAGACTGAGGCTGGGCAGTCAGGCCCGGCTTGCGCCTGCCTGGCCGGTGGCAGCTTGCCAGCAAGTTTCGCTGGGTGGTCTTCGACAATGGGAGAGAGGAGGGGTGGGGAGCCCAGCTCTCCTGCCCAAAGGGGAACAAGAAGGTTGGCAGCCAATCCCCTGTCCCTGAAACACCACAAAGGTCCTGAGTGGGGGTGAAAAGAACGGAACAGGTTGCTGAAGGCGGTATTGTGATGGAGTTAATGCCTGTTCCTCTGATTTTACACACGAAGTCTTGCATTGATGGGGCGAGTCTCCCTCAGGAGGGTGAGCCTATACCAGCAGCAGGTACCCGTCAACATGGGAGAGGAGAATTATTATTCTCTCTCGGGGGACCAGCTGTGGACCCCGAGGGCAGGCTGAGATCTGGGAGTCCCAGTGCCAGAGAGGCAGTACTGCCTGCCTCTGTCGTCCTCCCGGTGATGTGGAGCATGAGAGCCGCCGTTTCCTGAGACCTGCTGTGTGCCAGGCCCTAAGCTCCGTGCTGTGAGCCTTGTTCCTGCAGTCCCCCAGCAGTCCTGTGGAGATGGACAGTCGGGTCCCATTCTGCAGACAAGGGAGCTGGAGCCTAAATAATTATAGAGACTTGCTCTGCTCTCACAGCTGGTAAATGACAGAGCCAAGATTTCACGGCAGGGCTGCCGACTCCAAAACTCAGGCTTTGGGGGAGAAGAAAAGTATCCAGACAGTCCCTCCCCCTAAGCAGAGCCCCCTTAGCTTGGGGGAACTTTCTTTTGCAACTAACAGAGTGGAAGGGGCAGGTGGCAGCCTTTATGAGACTTGCCTTAAGAGACATGAATTGAAAACTGGGACCACAACTGGAAGGTTTTGCCTGGCTCCACAGCCACAGCCGGAGGGAAGCCAGGTTCTGAGGCACAGCCAGTGTCCGGCTTTGCAAGCAGTGCTGAAAGCTGCCTCCATCCTGGGTGTCCTCTTGGAACATGTCTCCTGCCTTTTTCTCACCCAGGACAGCATCTGGATTGGCTGTCTGAATCTCTGCTTCCACCACAGTTGCCAGCTGAGTCCATTTGCTCCTCAGGTCTCTGCAAGTCTGATCAGGCCGGTCCTCTGGGCCCTTAGTGGGGTGAAGGTGTTTTGCCCAGCAGATACTTTTCCTGGTCAGGAGAAGTGGCAGCTTGTGCAGAAAAAATACCCTGGGGAAGGAAGAAGCAACTTTGACAGACAGGTAACTGACAGGAGATGGTACCTTCCAGGCAAATACTTGCCAGGCAGCCAGCAGAAAGAATTCTGCAGGCCATTACCTGCAGAGCGAAACCAGCCTCTCCCTGCTGCCTGCGGGGAACGTGGAGATTTGGCTGCAAAGAGCATGTAGTTGCCCTCAGTTCCTTGTTTTTCTTTAACAAACGTGGAAAGCTTGAAGCCAGGATGTTCTGGGCTTTGGTTGGGATGTGGGAGGTGGTGCGCAGGACACCTGGGTTTAAGATATAGTTAGGTGACCAACCAGTTGAGTCACCAAGAAGAAATCACAGAGACTCTGAGCGTTTATCTCGCTGTTCTTGCAAGCTGACTTCTCTGGACACCATGTGGACGCAGACAGGTGGCCCAGGGGAACACTTTTGATTCATAATGTTCCTGCTCACCTCCAAAGCCCAAGGCCTCTGGCATCTGTGCTCTCCCAGGTGAGTGAGGAGTTACGACATTCTAGGGAACTGACCAGAGGTCAGAGTCTGGGCACAAGGGGTGCCTCTGCTTCTGTGGTTGTGTTTGTTTTCTAAAGGCAGGGGCCTGGACTGGAGGCAGTTCAGGTCCATGGCCAGAACCTTTCTGGATCTCTCCACATAAGCTGCTTTTTTCCCTCTCTTGTGGGAAAAGGCAGTGAGGGTGTCAGGTTCTGGCAGGAGTTGGGAGAAGAAAAGATCTCATGCTAAGAGGATCCTAGTTAACATTCTTCCAGAGAGAGGAAGGAACAAAGGAGTCTGGGGAGTGTCTGGGGGATCCCATCTGAGAGAACAGAAGTCTGGAGTGAACCTTACTAGAAAAGGGGGTGAAGTGTTAGAGGAAGATGGTTGCTGCAGGAGGGAGCAGTGTTTCTAGGGCCACTTCAGGCCTGAGATTGTAAAGCCTCCTGATTAAGAGCAGGCTTTGGAAACAGACAGGCCTGGGTTTGAACATAGGTTTGCCAGTTGCCAGGCGTATAACCCCAGGCTAGTCACCTAAATTCTGATACCCCTGTATCTTAGTGTTGTTGCAAAGAGGAAGCAGGATACTGCGTATAAAATACATGAAATGCGTTATGGACATTGAGTAGAAGGTGACTGTTATTAGGCAAGGAAAGAAAGGGAAAAAGGAACAGACTGAGTAGGTAGAAGCTGTACCTGCACAAGGCTTTATAGAGATAAAGAAATGAGAAGATGGGGAGAGAGAGGAGCCCATAGCAGGGCAAGGCCCTGCCCCAGGTGCACCTTAGGTACCAGTCCTCAGGCCTGGTCACTGCGAAGGCAATTCTCACCCAGCCTTCTCCTCCGCTTCTTCCCTGATTCAACTTTCTACCAGTTACCAAACCAGGGAGTCATCTTTGACTCTGTTCTTTCTCCCCTATTCCATTTTAAATTGGCAAATGCTATAGGCTTTACTTTTTGGAGGAGGGGAGGCAGTTAAGTTTATGTTTGTTCATTTGTTTGTTTGTTTGTTTGTTTTAATGATACCGGGGATGGGACCCCAGACCTTGTGCATGCTAAGCACGCACTCCAACGCTAAGCTATACCCTCCCCTCTTAGGCTTTACTTTTAAGATGTATCCAGAATCCCTCTTCTTCCATCAGCATTTCTTACCTGGACTATGGCAGTAGCTTCTTACATGTTCTCCCAGCCCCACCCATCCCTGACCTCCCTGCCTTGTCTGTTTTTCGTAGACAAGTCAGTGTTAGCTTCCAAAAGAGAAACCAGAAGCGATCATTCCCCTGCTCAGAACTCCCCATGGCATCTGTTTCATTCAGAGAAAACTCCACACTCTGTCAGTGGCCTCCCCTCCCCTCACCCGCTTCCACCCCCACAGTGGCCTCCTGGCTGCTCCTCCAACAAGCAGAACAGCCCCTCTTCTCAGAGGCTTTGCCCTCTGCCTGGAAGGCTCTTCCCCACATCTGCACAGCCCGCTGCCCCACTTCATTCAGGTGTCTGCCTCGGTGGCCACCCTCCCCGGACTGTCCTTGATTACATCACACTCCCATCAACCTAATGTCTTTTTCCTCAACGTTATCACCTCCTGACACATCTCTATGTGTTCATCTGCTATTGTCTGCTTTCCCCTCAGAAGGAAAGATCCATAAGAACCGGGACCTCATTTTGGTCCTCACTGCCTTCCCGGTACCTAGAGTAGAATCTGGTGTGTAATTGGTGCTCAGTTTTGTTTTTTTTTTTTTTAACTAGTCTACAGGCCTCTCCTGAATCTCAGAAGGGCTATAAAAAGAGTTTCAAACAAAATGAAATAACTACCTATAGATTTATAGAAGAAAAATGCATTCTAAGTATATGTATACAGGGAGAGAAAGGTGTGGAGAATTCTAATACTAGTAGAGGGCCTATTTTAGAAAAGCCAGAAAGCAGTGTGCTAGGCCACAGCAGAAGGAACCCAGGTCTTCCATCTTCCTCAAGGTGACTGACCTCAGGAATGTCCCTAAGTGTGTCAGCTGTTCCCTCTGTAAGAGGAAGGTGAGAATAGACACCTCTCAGGCCCTTCCACATTACTCGAGAAGAATTTACTGTACATGGACTTTAGGCCTGGTGCCGTGCTAAGCCTGGCTTGGAGCTGCAGAGAAGCCCAGGGCATCCTCACTCCACCAAGGGATAATAGTCTAGTCATTCACCTACAATTTCCTAAGTGTGCCTGGACCATCCACGGTACTGCTCCCTTCCGTTTGCAGAGTTGAACTGGAGTTCTGTTGAATCTGGGACATGAGAAACATGGGATGAATCTGAGAATAGTTCAGTTCCCCACATGCATGGGGGCCGGGAGGGGTCAGGCCCCATGCTAGGCACACAGGCGACAGAAATGGTTTCTGCGTTTGGAGAGCTGACAGCCTTGGAAGTTCAAGGAATAGCGTTTGGATGCCTGCCCAGAGGGCGATAGATCTGACTTCAAATTGCATCTCAATCATCTCTGACTTGGTTCTAGACTTAGAAGCTAAGGAAGAATAAAAATAGGAACAAATATCCCAAGAGGTCTTGTGCTGACAACAAACATGCCTGAGAAATTACACTCCCAAGATCCCTAGACCCAACATCTGCAGCATCTCGGGGGGCTGGGGAACGGCCCAAGCTGCCTCCTCCGGGTGTTTTTTAACTTAAAAAAAAATTAATGGCCTTTTTTAAAAGCAATTGTAGGTTTATAGAAAAAAATTAAGTGAAAATTATAGGGAGTTGCCACATAGCCCTCAACCCCCCCCCCCCCCGTTTCCCCTATTACTAACATCTTATGCTGGTGTAGTACATTTGCTACAGTTGGTGAGTCAGTGCTGACACATTGTTATTAATTAAAGTCCACAGTTTACATTAAGACTCACTTTTTGCATTATACAGTCTATGGTTTTGACAAATGCATAATGACACATATCAACCATTATTATTATATCAGAATTATAGCTTCACTGCCTAAAAATTCTTGGTACTCCACCTTTTTGGCCCTCCTTCCTTCCCTCGCCCAATCCCTGGCAACCTCAGCTCTTTTATTGTCTTTGTAGCTTTGTCTTTTCCGGAATGTCATATAGTTGGCATCACACAGTGTATGGTCTTTCCAGGTTGGCTTTTTTCACTTAGCAATCTCCTCCAATTTTAAACCTGGCCTTCTCCCCCTCCCCCTCCCATACACACATCCAGCTGGGGTGCAATGCGCTGGCAAAGGAGGAGCCCCCAGCCAGTGCTGAGACCCACCTGACCAGAGCCCACGGGTCTGCAGTGCTATTCCTTTGTCGCCATCCACTGAACATGCCCGGCCCTGGTGCTACTGGAGTTCAGCCCAGACTGGTAAACTGTCAGTTGCTGCCTGTGTTTTGGTTCCACATCTGGAAGTACCAGCTGTGCAGACCTTCCCATCCCATTCTTAAGTGGAGAGACAGGAGGAGCACTGGGCTGTTTGCCTTCCTCCTTGGTAGTTTGTTTTACTTGCTCTGGAGCTTCGGACTAGCGGTGGGGAAGTGAGCCTCCAGGGCAGGCAGCATCCTTCACACCACATCCGGCAGTGGCCACAGCTCCCTCAGCCTCTGAAGTCGCTGTCTCAGCTCCACCTGGGCTCCAGGGTGTCTGTGCTGAGCCCAGAGTGACTGAGCGCTGGGGCTTGTTTTGTGGTCATTGAGGAGGAAGAGTGATCGGGCGCAAAGAGCACGGGAAACGTTTTCCCTGTCAAGAGGTGCTTATTTCTCCCGGCAGCCTTGCAGATGAGGATTCCTTGGGAGTGTGGTGGCAGGAACTCCAATATTCAGGGCACTAACCAGTCACTAGACAGAGAGGCTCTCAGGGGCTGGGTGATGATTGTGGATTTTGTAACAGGAGCAGAAGGAGGAGCTCCTCCACCCTCACTCCAGCTCTGGACCACGGTTAGGGTAAAGTGCATGCGAGTGGGGGTCATGTGAACCATCTGGTTGAGTCAGGCTGAAGAGGAGAGGGGGTGTACTAGGTAGAAAGAGTGCCAACCCCAGGGGAAGGGACTGAGATTTAGACCCAGCTCCCCTTGCTTCCTGTGTGGGATAAACACAGAGCTGAGGCCAGCTGGTACCTTCTCACTCTGAAGGACACTCGGCAGGTGCATCAGTTAGTAAGAAGGAGGAAGAGGATTCTTTGGCCTCCTTGAAAAGCCAGCTTTCAGACTGTAGAAATTTGATTCCAATGATCCAAATCCTTCCCACCTCCTCCTCTGGTTTGCTCTCCTTGCCTCGCCCAGCCTCCGATCTGTAGCCTGACCAGGGACTCACTGAGAGCTCTGGGCTGCCGTTCAGTGCTTCTTCCTACTTGTACCTACGTGTGTAAGTGGAGACTAATAGTCCCTGCCCCAGGTTTGTCACCAAGACTGAGCACTAATGCAGTGGAGTGTTTAAAGCACCTTAAACTCTTCAGAGAAGTACTCTCTGCAGGCAAGCTATCCTTGCTTTTGTTGTTAGGAATTGGGGCTGAACCTTCCCGTCCCCCAAGACTGCAGGTCTAACTCCAGAGTCTGGAAGGCTGTGACTGATTACTGACCGTCACTGCATGGGAAGCCTTGGTCCTCGCCTCAGTTTGCTTGGGGAAGCCGAGGACAGCGAGCTGCTAAACACACGAGGGTGAGACCCATGTTCCCTGCCAAATCCATCCTTCACTCCTGAGTGCCCCTCCTCACATTCCTTCCCCCCCGGAGGCAGTGAGTCCTGAAGAAGACTCCCAGACCGGCTTCTGCAGGTGCACGCCTGCAGCGTGTGCCTAGGAGCAGGAGCCACATTTGTTAATCCAAAAGAAAATATGTGATCTGACAAACAATTTGGGATTTTTTTCCTCTCCTGATTTTTTTTTGGGGGGGGGGATCTTAGAAACACTGAGTTTATAAACATCTTGTAATGTACTAAAAAAACAAAAAAAAACTTTAGTGTAAGGAATGGTATTCTGTACAGTGGGGGTCATGCCAGGACCTCCCAATGGTGTGGTCGCCTGTTAGAGCGGAGTGGGCAGAGAGGCACGTTGTGAGCATCCCGGGGGATGGGGTGGAGCACCGGTAAGTGTTGGTGGAAGGAGGTCTCCAGTGCAGTCTGGGTCTTCTCTAGAACTTCCCCTCCAGAACAATCTGTAGAAACCGGAGCAGGGTCCCAGTTTTACCCACCACCCCTCTTCCCCACTCTCTAGAAAAACGCAGCCTCCATGGAAGTGGAACAGGGAGGCTCCTGAACAACTGTTAAGCTCTACAGCTTTCAAAGCCCACAAGTAACGAGGACCAGCTACCCAGTTGTGATGGAATGTTAGGCAGGCAAAGCTAATTTTCCCCACATAAGGAAACTAACCACAAGGCCAGCGCTAGCACCTGTGGTCTAGTTGGGGGAAAAGCAGTGAGACCTTGTTTCTTTTAATCTCAGCCAAGAAAAGGTGTGTTACCCTTTCCCAGGCCGGGGGGTTCTGACCTGTCTCCCACCCACTGAAACTCGCTGCAGCCTGCCTCTCTTGGGTCACTTGAGGTGTTTCTCGTTATCCATATGCACAGCAATAAACCTTGCCGAGAACGGTGCTGTTTGTGCCTCTGTAGGCATTTTTCACGTGGACCTAAAGATGTTCGTAACCATTCAGGGGTGGCCTTTCAGTTGATCAGCCGGCAGATCATTGAGCACTATGCCTGCTGCCCTCAGAACATGTGTAATCCAGATTCTGGATATTTCCCAGATCTAAGCCAAAGGTCATTTCACTTTGAACTACATTATCTACCTTCTCTCATTGGAAGAGCTCTTGGCTCAGAGGGGGTGCTTGGTGTCACCATTATCATCATGATGATTATCACTTTGGCTTGAGATAAGCTGCTGATTTATAATTCCTTCCCAAGAGCCCATATTCTTGGAGAACTTGGCTGTTTACATAGTTTTGTCAATTACGGTATGTTTGAGAATTTTATAGGTAGAGGAATGGAAGTCCAGAGAAAAGTGATGTATGGTCTTTTACTCGGACCTAGGGCTTGTGCCCTTGGTTGGTTCTGCCATCAGGGAAACAGCCAGCCAAAGGTGGGAACCTGCCATCTGTGAGATGTGCTCCAGGTTCTGGGGAAGGCCCACCCTGGGCAGGGAGGACCCAGGAAGGAGGCAGTGGGCATGGAGGGCTGCCAGTTGGCTCTGGGTTCCTGAGCCAGAGGACCAAGGAGATCTGCTCCTCAGGGCCTCCTCTGCTTATGACCAACAGAACCCTTTCAGGGGTGGGGCTGCCTCTTTGGCCTAACACTGAGGAGGCTTTGCAGGTTAAAGAGTGGGTGTACTGCTCTATGTTACCAGAACCTGAGCACTCGTGGCAATCTGCCCAACAGTGCTGTTTTTGGCTTAACTTGAGATGATACGATGGCGGGGGGGTGGTGTCCTGGAACCTTGGTGCAGGATTGAGTAGGTTTGGAAGGATCTTGCTCTAGTGATCCTATTGAAAAAGTAAGTATTATTCATCTATCTAAAACCTCAAATACACAGAAGCAGAAAAAAGAGTATCCTGACCCTATGTGCCCATCACCCAGATTCAACAATGATCAAGACAAACGAGAGAGCTTTTAAACTACTACATCGTTTTCATTATTTTGTGTGCAGATGGGACAAGGATGGATGCCACAAGGTTACCCTTTCCAAAAGAGGTGTGTCATCCAGCCTTCCCATGCCCTCATCGCTGTGGCGTGGACAAGAGAGGACAGCCCAGGGCACTCAGGTTTGATCGTCATTTGCTCTAGCAGTTCTCTGAGATGTTTCTGTGTGTCTTCTTTACCAGATGCAGAGCTCCCAGGGAAAGCTTGTGTTGCCAAAGAAAGAGGTTCTTGCCTCGCACAGGAATTCAAGAGCAAGGCATAGTAAAGTGAAGGCAAGTTTGTTTAGAGACACACACACTCCATAGACAGAGTGCCGTTTGTCTCACTCAGAAGGGGGAGCGGCTTAGGAGATACACACTCCGTAAGCAGGATGCGGGCCATCCCAGAAAGGTGAGAGGGAGAGAGGCCAAGAGGTCTAGGGATGTTTAGTTTAAAGGTAGATACACACTCCATAGACAGAGTGAGGGCTGTCTCAGAAGGCAAGAGAGAGAGCAACCACAAGGTGCAGGATTGTTAGTTTTTATGGGGTCGGTAATTTCATATGCTAATAAGTAGGAGGATTATTCCAACTATTTTGGGGAAGGGGTGGAGATTTCCAGAAATCAAGCACCTGCCCACTTTCTGACCTTTTACAGTCAGCAGCTGCCATGGTGCCTGTGTGTGTGCCATGAGGCTCCAGGTCTACAGGACGTTGAATCTTCCAGCATATTGGTTCTAACTAGTTTGTCCTGTCCTCAATTGCTCTGTCATTTCTCAGTGCTTGTTCCCTGCCCTCTTCCCTCCTGTCTCACTTGAACTCTATTTTTGGATCCACAGAGCCTAATATTAAATAGGTGCTCAATGAGTATTTACTGACTTGTATGGCAAGGGATTGTATGAGTCAGGATGTGTTCCATCTGGACAGGTGTAAGTAATGTGAGTACTTAGTTTATCATTTGGGGAGGAAAGGGGGCAGTAGATGTGGTTTAGAGTTGAGTAAGGGGCCATTTTCTGAACCTGGGGGATCCTGAATGAGTGAAGGGTTAGGTGTGATCATTCTGCTGTTCAGGGGCTCCTGGTTTTGCTGAGAAGGAAGAAGTCAGCAGCAAGACATGACGGGAGAGAGCTGGATCAGAACCGCTCTTTGCCTGGCCCCCGGATTGAGGCATCTGCGGACCCTGGTGTGGTAGAACAGGAGTGTTAATGGCAGCTCCAGCTCCAGACTCGTTTTTCTGGGTGGCCACAAGCAGCCTGCAAGCTGCCTGCACCACCAGGGCCCATGTGTCATTCCAAGCACTATTTTATTCATTCTGCAGTTGGCGAGGAACGGGCTCCTCCAAGCATGGGGAACAGAGCCTGCTTCCAGCCTTTGGAGTGCTGGGCAGTTCGGCTGCTCTGTGGCTCCAGGGCAGGGGTGGGATGGATGAAATGGGTATTGGAGGACCAGGAGGGGGAGATGCTGCAAAAGCTTCTCCTCAGGTCTGACCCTGAATGAAGCCAGCAGGGGCCTCAGGTGGGGTGTGCCCAGGCCCACACAGACCCCAAGGAAGTCTCCAGGCCCTGACTTTCATCAGCGACACGCCCCTCCCACTCTCTGCCTGGTCTTTTTCAGTTTAAACTTCCAGCCCGGCCCTCCCCTTCCATACACGCATGATGTGTGTGTGTGAGTGTTTTAATTTTTATTCTTGGCAGAAGTTAAGACACAAAATGGATTTGGAAGGAGATGAAACCAGTTTGGGCATATGCTGGGCAGTGGCAGCTTCATTCCTGGAGTGGGAGGGCTGCAGATGGGGAGGGGCTGGGTGGGACCCAAGTCTCCTCCCCAGCAGGGACCAAACTGAAAATCTACTCCATGGGGAGGGAAAGGCCAGGAGCTCTGCTGAGCTGTTAACCCTTTGGGATGTCAAAAAGCCAGCTCCAGGGGAGCCAAAGCCCTCAGGTGTGATGTGGTGTTAAGTGGATGGGGGACCCCTGGATGGCCAACACCTGTTCCATTTCCTGGTGGTCTGTCAGCCCCTGGAGGCTGTTCTGAATTTGTTCAGGGAATCACTGAGGGCATTTCCAGTTTTGATGTGCAAATGCTAAAATGTACATATGCTTGGAAAACTTCTGGTTTCCTTCTGACCTCCCAAGCCCTGCTCCCGCACCCCCCAGAAGTAGGAGGTGGTAGCCCTGTAGGGGTGACTGTGGCCCAGGGACCTATTTGAGTGTCTCCTTTGCTACAATGGAAGCTGTCTTGGCCCCCAAAGTAGGTGCTTTTTGCAATGGTGGCCTCCTCTTGGGTTTTCATTTCTATGTGAAGAGGAGAAAACTAGGAATCTGAAAGTCCAGAAAACATTTGGGGAAATCTGAGAGAAATTTTGAGACCATGTTTCATTCGTTAAAATGTATTAAAATATTCAAGTTGTGGGGTAAAAAAAAACTCAGCTTTAAAAATGGCAAGAATTTCTCTAAAAATAATATAGACATCTTTATGCAAAACTTGCAATTCCAACTATGGCGTCCAGTGCAGCTAGGGCGTTTCTGGCAGACCTTCAAAGGACTCCCAGATCCTTGGGGGAAACACCCATTGGTTCCTACCCCTGGCTGCACATGACAGTTTCCAGGAAAGAGTTTTGAAAATGCTGATGCCTTGGCCCCACCGCCAAAGGTTCTAACTGAATTTGCCTGAGGTACTGCCCAGGCGTTGACATGTTTGAATGTCCCCAGGAGATTCTTCTATGCAGCCAGAGTTGGGAACCTCCAGTCTAATGCTTACGTGAGAACAGAAGGAAGATAAGAGAGGCCAGATTAAGAAACGGAGGAGTTTTTTTGTTTCTCACTACATGCTGGTGCGTATTACTTGGATCTAGACTCAAAGGGGTGCTGCCAACTTTTGGACAGGATCGAGGGGCTCAGACCTCAGGACTGACTCCGAGTAGGGTGGAGACAAAGCATCTTCAGGAGCTGGGTGCAGAGTGCACTGTGGGACATGCCCAACCAATCCCTCCCGAAACATGCTGGTTGGTGCATGTCTCCAACTCAGACTGATTTGGGTTTTGTCAGTCTTTCTCGGCTTCCTTTTTTGGTGTATCTGCTTGAATCTACTAAGAACACTAAGACCAGCAGGCAAGGGGAGCAGATAGCCCTGGCTTTGAAACCTTTACTTGAGCAAGATGCTTAACCTCACTGAGCCTCAATTGCTGCATCTGTAAAATGGGGATGACAATAGTATATACAGGAAAATGGGGCACCAGAGGATGGTCGTGTGTTCCAGGTCTCTGGTGGGTCCCTGGGATGTGCCCCGCCAAGTGAGGATCCTTGGCTTTGGGCAGGAAAAAATCAAGAGCGAGCCATAGCTGAGTAAAAGTAGATTTATTCAGAGAGATACACACTCCACAGATAGAGCATGGGCCCTCTTAGAAGAAAAGAGAAAGTGACCATGCAGTGTGGGGTTGTTCATTTTTATGGGCTTAGTAACTTCATATGCTACCAAGTGGGAGGATTATTTCCACTACTTTGGGGAAGGGGCTGGGATTCCCAGGAACGGGGCCACCACCCACTTTTTTACCTTTTATGGTTAGCCTCAGAACTGTCATGGCGCCTGTGGGAGTGCCATTTACCATGCTAATATATTATAATGAGCATATAATGAAGCTCAAGGTCTACTGGAAGTGAAGTCTCCCGCCATCTTGGGCCTCAAGGTCTACTGTGAGTCAAATCTTCAGTTGCTATGTCATTCTTTTAATGGTTGTGCCCTGTCCCCTTACCTCGTCTCAATACTACCTCCTTCATGGACTGCTTTAGAGATTAGACAAGATAATAGATGTGTTGCCGGAGAACAGGTTCTTGCCTCGCACAGGAAAGAATTCAAGAGCAAGGCATGGTAAAGTGAAAGCAAGTTTATTTAGAGAGATACACACTCCACAGGCAGAATGTGGCCATCTCAAAAGGTGAGAGGGAGAGAGACCGAGAGTTGTGAGGGTGTCTAAAGTTAAGGTGAATACACACTCCAGAGACAAGAGTGCGGGTCGTTGCAGAAGGCGAGAGAGAGCAACCATGAGGTGCAGAGCTGTTAGTTTTTATGGGCTCCGTCATTTCATATATTAACAAGTGGGAGGATTATTCCAACTACTTTGGGGAAGGGGCAGGGATTTCCAGGAATCGGGCCCCTGTCCATTTTTTGACCTTTTATGGTCAGCCTAGGAACTGTCATGGCGCCCATGGGTGTGCCACAAGGCTCCAGGTCTACTGGAAATTGAATCTTCTGCCATCTTGGTTCTAACCAGTTTGTGTCGTATCCTCAATGGCTATGTCGTTCCTTCAGTGCTTGTGCCCTGCCCCCTTCCCTCTTGTCTCAGATGCACATCATCTCACAGAGTAACTCAACAAATGGTCCAATATACTGTTTTATGCCAAGATTGACTATTTCTTCGAATTCTAAATGTTAACTTTAATCTCATACTGTGACAAAACATGGTGTGTTACATTCACTAAATCTGAATGACTTTTAATTATATTTACAAATCAGTTAAAGTAGGAAATTAGTAATTTAGTAGGGAAAAAAAGGCAGTCTTTAAATGTTAATATGCCCAACATGGTAACGTCAGCAAACTAAGTATTTGATGGATATTTTATACAACTTACTAAACAAAGAATTTCAGATTTGTAAAGGTTGTTAAGTATTAAATGCATTTTTTTTTCCAAAAGGCTTGTCTACATTATGTGGAAGCAACAGAATCCTGGAATTAGGGGAGGGGTTCCTTACAAGCCAAAGATGTTGACTGTTGAAGGTAAATGCAGGAAACCCCTCAGATGTGATAATGGGGCAGAGACATTTTACAGCCCAAGAGGTTGTTGGGATGTGAGGCCCCCAGGCGTGTGGGAAGATAAAATTTCAGTGATATGATAATATTTGGGGTAGTGTTTTTTTCAAATTTACCTTTTTAATTATAGGAGTGATAATTACAAAACCCACTTTGAATACTTCTGAAGTAGTAAGTATAAAAAATGCAATTGTTAACTGATGTTAACATTTAAATGTCTCGACCTTTTCCTGTGACAACCCAAATAACTATACATCATAGATTCACATGCAATTTTTTAAAAATTACAGACATGGGATGCTGTTTTACAAGTTGCTTTTGGGATATTCTCCAGGAACCTCTTATGCCAACATTTCCCAAAGTGTATTTGATGAAATTTTCCTCACTAATGGTACTCTGAGAAAAAGAGTACTGTGGTCAAGTCAGTCGAAGCCTGTGGTCAAATAAGGCCAGGCCTGTGGTTAAGCGAGTTCAGCCTTCAGTGCATACTCTATCCCCCTCTTGGTGCTTCACAATGCATAATAGCACATTAAAGGCTCTGAAAAGGCCTGCAGCAAAGAACCTAATTAGCTTTTCTTAGCAGAGCAGTTCCCTAAATTTTTTTTTGTAGTGAACATCCTATATAGGTTTTTAGAAGCACTATTTTAAACATTCCTCACTAACCTTCCCTCCACCTACTCTCCCTCCTCCATCTGCAACCTTGTAGGGTAGGCAGGAAGAAAAAATTTCATCTGTTCATTTAATCAACAAATACTTACTGCACTCCTATTACATGCCAAACACCGCGATAGGTGCTGGGGCTACAGCAATGAGGCTTCCGGCTTCCCTCCAGCACAGGGATGATGGTATTAGTCACACAGGATGGATTGCACCTGGGACAGCAGAACGTCGGCAGGGATCCTCGCTGCAGCTGTGGAACCAGGAGTAGCTGCTCACATTATCCCCACCCCCTCCGCTCCCCACCCTCCATCACGCCCACACTTTGCTCGGCTATAAATAGTGGTGCCTGACCCAGCTGGCGGGGCGCCATGTTTGTTTACTCCGGGGGTGGCAGCCTTGCACCAAGGCCCCGGGCTTCGCAAGTTGGGGAGAACCTACAGCAGTTTGGGTCGTGGGCTTCCAGCAGAGAAAGCAGGGACAGACAGACGGACTGGAGCATGCTTCACGTTTCCAAACTGGTATTTATTTTAAGTTTTAGGTGGTTTAAAAGAGCTTTCTAATTGAGGAAGATTGGGGGTGGGGGTGGGTGGGGGACTGAATGTGTACATTTGGGGGTCAGAGAGGTGAAGAAAGTGGGTTTGTGTGAGGTCAGGTGGGAAAGAAAGTAAACTCTTATGATTCGAAAGCACACTTACCCGCTGGAGCCGGAAAGCTGGAGCTGCTCACTGTGAGCATATGTGCACGTGCACGTGTGTCTGTCGTCGGTCTGTCTGAGACATAGTGAGTATACATGCCCAGAGCAAGATGCCTGGAAAGCCTGGGTGAGGGGGTCTGGTGCCTGAGAAATTTACCTATTCTTAAACCTTTTGTATTAAAATACTAGGAATAATCTGCAACAAGGATCAGACTAATGAAAATACTCCTATGAGTAACCCTGAAGGGAGTTACTCAGATTTGAAAAGTTGCTGTCATTTATTGAACAAACTGCTTTGTACCAGTCATTCTAGATGATTCGCTAATGTGATCTATTTTTTTCCTTCAACATGACTCTGAGAGATTCTTCTGTCCTGCATCAAAGTGGTTCTTCCTCAGTGTCAGGGTAAGGGTTTCTTGCTTGCAGGAGAGTCTTGGAGAGAAACTGTCCGAGTCACAGTGCAGTCAGATGCCAGCTGAAGAGAGGTTTAATGGTGATACTGGGGGTTGAACCCAGGACCTGTGAAAAGGCCTGTGTTGGAGAACTGCTGTGCTGAGCAGAGCCTGAGTGTGTGTCTGTGCTCCAGTGTGTGCCGTGTTTCTTTTGTCCTGCTTCTGATGCTTTTGCTAGTGGTTCTGGTGCTTTGCCTGTGCTTTGTAAAATCAAGTTTATCTTTGACTCTGATCTTTTCTTGAGGCCACGCTGCATTTTAAGTTGGTGTAGTGGAAAGATACAGTCCAGGTGAACGTTGAGGAGCTTCCAAGCTCTTCAAGGGTGGGATACTGCCTGGTCTTCTCTGTGGCCCTGCCACTCCCCCATACACCACGTGGCACCTAGTGGGTGCTCAGTGTGGTTTTGCTGAACTGACCTGACTTCTGCCCTGAGCCAGCCCCAGGGACTTGTATCTCTCATCAGGAGTGACTTTGGGGTTGCCAGCTGCTTTATCTGCTCTGCTCACCATGAACACTAAGCAGAAAACCTTGTCTCTCCTACTCTCCCACTGAGCCAAATCCTGTTATTCTTCTGGATGGTTTGGGGAAAGTGCCTTTTCTGTGGTTCTGTGTGTATTGCAGACTGAGCGTTGGTTGCTCCCTGGTGTATTTCCTGGGGTAATACGTCCTATTCCTCTCAGGGCTCCATCGCTTTCAGCGGGCACCTTCCGGTGTTCCAGCCTTCTTCCCCTGAGCCTGCTTAGGACAGCAAAGTTTGTGTTCACACACGGCTCCACATGGCTCACTTGCAAAAGTCCTTCATCCTAGGAGAAGCGGACTTCAAGCTGTTAAGATCTGCCTTAAGTGCTGTTCAGTTCCTGGGACTGGTGTGTTTATATACTTTGTGCTGTCTACCCGAGCTCTAATTAATTCCTTTTACCTTGGATCTTTTGTCAGCTATGAGCGCCAGAAGCCTTCGGAGTGGATGCTCCTCTTTCCTCTCCAGCCACTATGTTACCATTTTCCTTTATTGTTTACTTGTGTGGCTAGAGCCCTGGCCATAGGCTGTAATTAGAAACCAGTAGGTGCAAAAAGAGCAGGTGGTTTGTTGTGGCTTTGTGCATTCACTGATGAGGTCGAGGTGAACTCGATCTGGAGCTGCAAGTGGAGAGTCAGAAAGGGGTTGGGGCTGTGTTTTCCTTTCTGTAAACACATCTCCAGAACTTCTTGTCCCAAATGATCTACTATCTGACAGGGATCTTTCCCTTTTCTCTGCAAACAAGTAGAGACACTACAGAGAAATTATGATCATTATCATCATTATCATCATCAAGAGAGTGCAGAGAGGGGGCATAAACGGGGGCAGGGGGCGGTGGTGGGAGAGGTCATTAGCTTAAGTGATATAAATGTTGACTAGTGTTGGGTGGAGATTGAAAGGCTAGAAATTGGCTTGCCACAAACTTGGGAACGCTATAGCACTGTCTAGGCATCTTCTGTCCCACAGGGCTATTGTGAGATTCTGTAAAACACTGTGTAGAATGTAGGTGTTACTGCTTTTTTTTTCAGCCAAGAATATTTGTTGAACTCCTGATGCATGTGTTGTAGGGCAGCAAAATCGGGCCATTGCTTAATTTTGTACATCTTAATAAGGAACCGTGAGCAAAGAGATGATAGCGCATATGTCTGGAGTTGTTAAAATACAATGTGTCTTCAAGTCTTAAAGGACATTAATCTCAGAGCCCACCAGGTGGCAATGCCACAGTCTGAAATTAGACCTCCAGTGAATGGCTTTCAGTAGAGAAGTTCTGTGACACCTGTCGTCCTGGTTGCTATGTGCAGGCTTCTTTCACACATAATCTCCTTAACTCGTATTAGCAGCTCAGCAAGGGGGTATTATCATTCTCATTTTCACAGAGGGTAAACCGAAGGTCAGGGATTATGTAATTCACCCAAAGTCACCTTCTGCCGAGGGGACAGAGTGGCAGAGCTCATATCCAGACCCAGGGCTCATGGTTTTCCCGTACCTGACCCTACAGTTTCAGTGTTGTCCCTTGGTAGAGAAGCTATGTCTGTAAGAAAAATTTGAGTTGAGCCCTAAAATCTTTGTGTGGTAAAGGAGCAAGAAGGGTGTTAATAACCTCCCTCCCCATCTGTAAAGGGGACAGGGACACTCCCTGAGCTGTCAGGATGAAAAGTGACAGTGTTATATGTGCCCCCAGCACTGGGCTCAGCACAGAGTAGGAGCTCAGCGTGTTTGATGGCCTTTCCTGCATCTTTGCCCGCATCCCTCCCATGCTCTCGCTTCAGGCCTGAACCTGTGCTCTTTCTCACTCCACAGAGTTCTTCTTTCTCCTTCTCCCATCCCCCTCTGCCTGCTTCCTTCCACCCTGGCCTCAAACTCAGGGTCATGGGGTGCTGGTGAGATGACACCCAGTCACCATATCGTCCTCAATACGGTGGTTCTAGGCAGTTCAGTGGCTGCAGGAAGCCCAGAGGCACAGACTTAGTCGGGTATTGGTCTGGGGAGAAGAGAAGGAAAGCAAAGAAGGTTCTTGAATGAAACCCCAAGTAATAGGAGCAGCTGCAGGGACAGTGACTTCCCTCAGGCCGCTTGGTCCTCCCCTCAGGCCACCTACTCGTCTAAGGGCCATTTGGGTTTGAAAAATAAAGGCCAGGGTTACAGTCCTTCCCCCTAGAAAAACCCCTGGATTCCGAGTAAGCGTGTCTCTAGGCATTCCTCCTGAAGGTCTGTGGTTTGGATTAGCATTCCTTCTCAGTCCCAAATTTCTCATCTGAATAAACCCTTCCGCTCAGCAAACATTGACCAGGTGGTGTGCCAACACTTTTCCAGGTGCTAGGGTTACCGAGAGAAATTGGACACATCCTTGCCTTCAGGAAGTCTATAGTCTGGGAAAAGAGGCACATTACAGACAGACAAATCTGTAAGTCATTATGGAAATGCTGCAATAGGTAAGCAAAACCCTTTGGAAACTGGGATGAGGACTAGTCACTGGCGGCATCATACGGTGACGTTTGAGCTAAGTTTTGAAGGATAATGAAGGGAGAAGGACAAGATGGTTCTGGTAGAAGGAAAAGAGTGAGAAAGTAGTTTGCCCAGGGTTTAGGGCTTGTGGAGGAAGACAAAGGAAAGGCTGGCTGCAGCCCAGTTAGGAACCTGGGAGGTTATGTGAAGGAGTTTGAACTTCATTTAATCATAGTCGTTTGGGGAGCTATCAGAGGTGAGTCTATTAGCTCCTTTGTCTGTTTTTTTTTAACTGACCCCAAAAGGGGGAAAAAAATCACTCATAATTCCTTCACATTTTCAAATCAGCTGCTTTGATTTCATATTCCCTTCCAGGTCACACCCAACTGCTCACATGCTTTTTACAAAATAAGATCTGTGCTTTTCCTTAATATCTTTTTAACATTTTTCATGTTGCTACTTGATCTTTCTAATTATTGTGCTAAATGGCTGCGTAATAGTCCATCAATTATTAGGTCATGATTTACTTCAAGCAGTAGGCTAGAGTGCCAAGAGGCAGGGGTTTTAGAGTCAGGCAGACTCGTTCAAATCCTGACTCTGTGATTTACCATCTGTGTGACTGTGTGATCTTGGACAAAATATTTAATCACTCTGAGCTTTAGTTTCCTCATTTATAAAACGAGTTGATGGTACAGGGCCATTGTGAGAATTTTATCAAAGTAAGCAAATTATGGGTGATGGCCTATAGGAGGCATTGCTCCGTGAATGGTGGCAGCTCATTTGTCATTTTTACTGTTGGCTTGAGCTTGAAATTCTAGAAAGAAAGTAGGTGACAATGTGGGGGCTTATTAGTTGGGGAGAGGAAAATCAGGGAGCCAGTGTGAGGGCCCTAGACGTGTACTGTCCAGTACAGTAGCCACTGACACACATGGCAATAGGGCACCTGAAATATGGCTAGTTTGCACTGGGATGTGTAAGTAAATAGAAAATACACACCAGATTTGAAAGACTTAAAACAAAATATAAAACATCTCATTAATAACTTTTATATTGACTATATGTTGAAGTAGTAGTATTTTGGATATATTGTGTTAAAAAAAAAGATACTCTTGGAGAGGTGGGGTATAGCTCAGTGGTAGAGCACATGCTTAGCGTGCTCGAGGTCTTGGGTTCAATCCCCAGTACCTGCACTGAAAAAGAAAAAAAAGAAAGAAAGAAAAGATACTATTAAAATTATTTCCACTTGATTTTTCAATTTGGCTCCTAGAAAAGTTTGAATGCTGTATGCCACTCGCATTGTATTTCTCTGGTTGCTCTTGCCATAGTTAGAATCCACACGACTGATCAGATCCTGGGGTGGAGAATCGGGGAGAGCCAGGAGACAAGGGTGAGTCCCGGGTTGGGCAGCGGAGCAGGTGGTGTGTAGGGAAGATAGGGGAAGAGCAGATGAGTTTGAGTTTGTTTGTAGAAGCAGGTCATTAGTGGGTGTCCTCTGAGCAGTGAAATGAAAAGCAAGCATTTGGTCTGGACCAGAGAAGCCGCCCCTGCTTTCCTTAAGAGCTGGCCATTCTGGCTCTCACCACATCACACACGTCGGTGCTAAGATTACTGACCAAAGCGCTCTCTGCGGGGAGGGCTGGGAGAGCTTGGCAGCCCTGCTGAGCTCCCAGGGTGCTTCAGGACTGGCTTGTCGTGGGGCTTCAGGTGTCCCCACAGGCTACTCTGTAACACATACAGTATGTGGGATCAGAATGACCAGGAATAGGGTGCCGTACAAACACAGAAGTTGGAGGGGAAGGCAGGCTGCTTCTGCAGGGAGGGTGAGTGCACTGAGTCCTAGAAGGCCCTGTGCAGTTGTGTGTCTGCAGCTACTCTGGTTTGGGGTCTTCAGGGAAGGGGGTACTGCCCTTATGGGCCCCTAATAGTTAAAAATTGATTTGATGCTGAGATTGGCCTCTGGGTAGAATTTCAGGTAACCAAATGCTATTTAGGTTTTAGAACTAGGAGTTGAAATTGGACCTGGCTCTCAAAATATCATTGCCCCATTTCCTGAAGGGTTGTTGGACATAGGGCCTTAAAATCAGGATAAAAGCAAAATAAAATAAGAACTTTCACATACTCTCCTGCAGTCTTGCCCAACCCCTTGGGAAACTGCAGATTCATGATGCATTTCAGTGGGATAAGAGCAAGGAAAGTAGAATAGGGTAAGCTTGGGGAACAAAAAACAAACCACAGTGAGCTCCGGAATCTGGGTTTGAGCAGTTTTCTCTGACAGCCTGCCTGCCTGGCGCTGGGTGAGGCAGGCAGTGAAAGGCCGGTGTGATAGATGCAGGCATCACTGTGGCAGGACCACTCCTAGCAAAAGTGCAGCAGCATTTTGCTTCTTCTGTTCAAGCCATTGTCACCCACCCAAGCCCTGACTGCAGTTGTCAGTTGGGTAAAGAGTTTCCAGTTCTTGGTGAGCAATGGAACAACCACAGCAGCATGTACACGGTTCACTCCTTCAGCAACCATTTACTGAGCTCGTCCAGAGTGCCAGGCCATGGGATTCAAGTTTCAGCTGTAGGAGAGTATGTGGAAGTTTTTATAGCTTTTCTTTGCTTTCATTTTCTATCTTGATTTTAAATTTGGAATTTTTTTTTTTACAGTCACAGAACCAATAACTTTGTTTCACAACCTACAAAACAGATTCTTTATTTTTTGAGGAATGCTGTCATAGTTCGGTTACCAGTTTTATTTTTTCTGAGAAGTTGGGAGAAATGTACTCTGTTCTCTCCCCACATCTCTCCCCTCCTTCCCTTTTTGGCCCTGGGGAAAGTGCACCTTTGACCTCAGGGAGCCCCGAGGCTCACTCCTAGCAGATACACTTACGACACAGCTTCAACTGCTAGACAGCCCACTCCATCCATGCAGAGAGGCTCCATATGCCCTTGGTTTGGCTGTGGCGGACCACAACTGTCACCTCTTCCTTAGTGCCAGACCAGCCAGAGGAGAAAGTGGGCCCCAACTTGGCAGGCTGGTGGGTCTTCTGCCCCTACAGAGATTTATTTTGAAAGCAGTTTCATCCCATTGCAAAACTTGCGACTTTTTCAAGGCAACTGTGGAGAGGTGGGAATTGGCCACAGGCTTGACATCTCGGGGAAACAGGTGTTCCTGGCTTTAATGACCTTAAATTGACTGGGATGGGAGGGGGATTTGGGATACCTAGACACAGAAAGCTGAATAAATATGCAGGCTTCTGTGCTCCAAGGCCCGGAGGGACCATCCCCACCCGCCACACTCTCTCCACAAGTGCTCAGCCTCAAGGCCGCGCGCACACCGCACACCTGCAGTACCACGTGCCCCAGCCCCGCCCTCCTGCCCTGCTCTCGGCGCTCCCCGCCCTCCCCGCCCGGCTCTCGGCGCTCCCGCTCCTCGCCTCTCCCTGCCAGCTCCCGCCGCCACCTCAACATCACCTCACCTTCCTCCCTCTTAACTCCACAGTCCGGCCTTTCTGCCAGCCCAGACCTCTCCAGATTAGAGTCTCTGGGGACCCAGTCCTTTTAAAAGGAAGAAACAAAGAAAAAGGGAGGAAAAACAGAAAGAAAGAAGGAAACAGAAGAATGAAACTGGACCGAAGGGGCAGTGGTGCCTTGAGCCATCTCACTGCATTACAATGAATATGGACTCTATTAAGCTCCGTTCTGCCTGTTAGTGTTTCCCCGGGCAACACAGCTCCCATATGGCAAGCATGCAGCAGATTAGGGGAGGCCCCTGGGCCTCATTGAAGGCCGGGGGCTTGACTGGCAGTTGAACCCCCTCCCCACCTCCCCCTACCCCTCACACTTGACAGTGCCTGTGTTTATCTAAAGCAAGGAGGGGGGGCCATTTGGAAGGTTTTTGTCCTGCTCTGAGAGAAGGGAGAGGAGGCTGGGGGGTGGGGTGGGTTGAGGGAGGAAGGAGGTAGGGGTGGGGTGGAGGGGGTAGGCCTGAGGGAAGGCCTCATAAATATTCAGGAGGAGTGGTGAATGGAGAGAGAGAAATAAAGCAGATGGAATTCGTGTTAAAGAACAGCACAATCACCCTGTTTTGAGCCCTCCAAAAACAACAAAAAAGAAAAGGGAATGGCCTTCCAGGAGTGTAGGAGCTGCGTTTATCCAATTAGTAGGGTTGTCAAATTGAATTTATATGGAATAGGGGTGGGGGAGTTGAGAGGCGAGTGCAGAAGAAAGGAAGTGGTTTTCCTTTTCTCTTTTTTCAGTTTAGCAGTAAGGTTTGTGGGTTTTTTCCCCCTCTTTCCCTTTCTTTAAGGGTAGATTTTTTTTTTAATCTCTTTAAAGAAATTAGGCCATTTTGAGGGAGAAGTATGTGTGACAGAGAAATGAGACTCCCAAGTAACTTTTTCCTGAAGTGGTGAAGGTGAGAGAGGATTAGATGTGTCCAGTGGGCAAATCAAGAGACCAAACCTCCTCTTTACTCAGAAGGCAGAGGTGGCTTCTCTCTGGTGGGGGATTCCTCCCCAGAGCTAAGATGCTGTGACCAGACTCTTCCTTGCTCCTTGGCTGGATCGTAAAGGGTCCACCTACCTGAGTAGAATTAGCAGCTTGTTATAACTTTGGAGTTCAGAGTGAGTTAGGAGCCCAGGTTTTGCTAATCTCCCCCAAATGCCTCTTTGGTTATATATTTCCTTCTCAAAACCATCAGCATTCCCCCTCTGTCTATGGTGTTAACTTCAGGCTCTTTTTCCTAGTCTTTCACAACATGACTCAATCTCAGTTTTTCCCTTGCCTCTTTTTCATTCTTCTGGAATAGTCTCCAAAGCGGGGTGCAAGCCCCGAAGGGGAAATAGAACATATTCCACTGGGGCGCTGGGAGATAAGAGGGTCTCTTAAAGTTGATTTCTGTCCACAAAATGAATAGGAAAGAAATTCAGCTTCCTAATATTTAACATTAGGATTGCTATCGTTCCTTTAGTCCTGTGTCAGGCAGTGTGCGTGTCGCCACAGCACGAAGGACCTGCACTGCTTGGAGGGCTTGGCAGGGTGGGGGTGGGCTAGAGGGGGCTGGGGTAGGGGCAACCTCACTCACTTGTTCATTCACTCCCCAGTGTTCCTGTTCTCTGTTAAGTGGATTTACAGATTATATTATTTAGTTTTAACTAAATTAACTCCCAAAAGGACAAGTGGCTTAAAGAGATTGCTACAAAGAAACTGGGTTGATGTGCTGATAATCTAAGCACTTGCAGACAGGATGGAAACAGCAGAGCTGACCCCTTTTCCAGTCACATTAGGAAGTAGAAACAAATATATCCCATAATAATGGGGTCTGATGAGAAGTCAACAACATAATTAGCATTCAAGCAGACCTTTTCAAAGAGATTACATCCATATCATTAGTGATGAATCTAACCCTAAGTAGGCTTGCTGCCTTCAGGTATTTGCTTAATGCTATTATAAGACAGTCGTGATTAACAAGTCATTAAAATATGATTTCATCTCTGCCTACTCATAAATTTTAGTCTGGCAGCACATGCACTAAATTTATGAATAAATATGCATGCATTAGCGATATTTGCCCAGAATATGTTTCTCCTATGGAAGCAAAATCAGAAAGGTTAGGAGACCACTGTTCGAGATAGGCATCCTGTGACAGCCAGATTGCTTGATGCACCCCCTGCAAACAGACCCTTCCCACCAAGTTGGGGTCACCTCCCTGCAGGGCCTGTCTCTTTCCGTGTGCATATTCCAGAAGACCCATTTTCAAACCCACATATCCAGAAAACCGTTCCTGAAGACCTGAAATTAAAAATGCTCTCCTCCCTCTGCTCTCGTTTGCCACTTCCCGTTTGTAATGAAGCTGGTGATCAGGTGAAGTTTTAGGGTAAAGAATGTTAGAGTTGTTACATGAGCGTAATCCCAAAACTTCAGTGGTTTTATGCAACAAGGACTGAGTGCTTCTCCTGTCGTAGATTGTCTGCCTTCCATCCTGCAGCTGTGCCTCCTGGAACATGACGTGCTCACCAGGGCTGGGAGGAGGGACACACCGCCCCCCTAGTTCTCTAGCTCTTAACTGCCTTAGCCCGGAAGTGACACAGAACATGTTCACTTACAGGCCATTGGCCAGCACTGGTCACATGGTCCTAAGCCACCTGTGGAGGAGGTTAGGAAATAAAGAGCTTATGGGTATTTGCCGAGCACTGGCTGACTTATTCTAAGCTTTGTTTTAAGCTTCTCAGGACAGAATCCATCCTCTGATACAGTGCCTTGCATGCTGTCTGGTGTATGGTAGATCACAGTGATGTTTTTCCTTCCCAATATAATAATATCACAGTACACACAGTTTTTTAATAGAAAACACATACACAAACTTTGGATAAGGAATAAGTTAGAGATATATTTAGAGGCTGGCTGGAGCATGGCTCATACTTAAGACCATCAAACCATTGTCATTCTCCCCTGTGTGACATCAGAGCTGTCTGGGTGGATGTTCCAGTTAATAGTCTTGAACCGCATTCCCTAATTTGGTAACCACTAGCCCTATTGGCTAACTTAAAATTAAAAATTCAATTCCTACATTTTGAAATCCCAGTCTATCCCTTCCCGCCCAAATGTAGAAAAGATAAACAAAATTATACTGTATAGCACAGGGAAATATATGTAAGATCTTGTGGTAGCTTACAGAGGAAAAAATGTGACAATGAATATATATATGTTCATGTCTAACTGAAAAATTGTGCTCTACACTGGAATTTGACACAACATTGTAAAATGATTATAAATCAATAAAAAATGTTAAAAAATTCAATTCCTTAGTCATATTAGCTACACTTCAAGTATTTAACTGCCACAAGTAGTTAGTGGCTATCTTAACATTTGGGACAGTGCAAATACAGAACATTTTCATCGTTGCAGAAAATTCTATTGAAGAGGTTTGTGTGAAGAACAGTAGGATTCTTCCAGATTAGGATCTAAATGGTAAAGAATAAAAATGACCACACAGAAAGTTACTGTTACAGATAATGATCCAGGTGATATTTTTAGGCATGAGAAAGTAAATTCAAAAAACCTTCTAAATTTAGTTCTAAAAGCAGCTCTAAGCAGTTGGTTAATATGACCCAGAAACAATTTTCTGGGAGGCAGAGTCAAGGTAGTGGACAGAGCGCTGGACTAGGAGTCAGGAGTCCTGACCTGTAGCCCTAGATCTGTCTTAATTGGGCGACCTTCTGCAAATCACTTAGCCTCTCTGCACCTTGCTTTCCTCACTTGTAATACCAGATACCTGTTAGGTGTTATTCTAAGCGATTATTTTTTTTTTTCTGAGATCCCTCCTAATTTAAAATGTTTCCCTTTAATTACATCTGTGGGTAAAAACTTTTTAAGTAAAAAAATGCCCTTTCTTAAATCCTTCTTCTAGGTTTACATAAACTCACATATTCAGCCGTCTGAGAATTAAATTCACTTGTTTCCCCAAGTATTCCTCCAGTGTCACTCCTTGGTCCAGGAGCACCACCCTCTTTCTTGAGGCCAGAGGGCTGCCAGCCCACACCTGTCAGCCACTTGGCATCACCTTCTAGGGGCAGAACTTCTCTCTGCCTTTAAAGACAGTTGGGAATCTTACTCCATAGAATTGGAAACATACAAAAAAAATGTAACTTGTGGTCAGAAATACTTCTTTTTTTCATGTAGGTAGCCCCCTCTCAACCGATGGGAAAAAAAAAAGCTTTGTCAGATCTCATTCTTGCCACTGGAAGAATGTTTTTTAAGATAAACTCTGTGCTTTCTGCTAAATCACATGGGCTGCTGTGTAGCTCATCTTGGTTATTGGTCATAGGACATCCACAGGGTGTGTTTCGCATCTTAGACCATGCAGGCTTCTCTGAGAGAGCTGCAGGGGCCTGGGTGATCAGAGCATGCGACGTGGCCTCGAGTGCCCTGGTTTCACTCCGGCCGGCCAGCCAGCCCTCCTGGGAGAAGGTGGAGCTGGTCTCCTCCTGCTGATGATCGACTCTCCGTTGTTTGTAATTTTCTCGCAAAATAAATACTCCAAGGCTATAATTTCTCATGCTTGGTCTCAACCTTAGACGTGTATTCTGCTGTTGTTGTTTTTGGAAAGTTTCAAAACCGTCTGCCTGGAGATTATTTCAGTGGGAACACGTATGTCGCCAGTAAAACTCAGGCGCATTTTCTTTTATTTTTGAGTCCAAATAACCCTTAAAAAATAGCAAGTACCTAGGCCTCAAGGAGGAATTCATGTCAAGAATTCATTTTCCCTTCTCTCTGCTCTTGATTTTTTTCCCCCTTGATCTCTTTTTCTGAGAAAATGCAGAGAAAATAAGCCGGATCTAGACATACTTTGCATTGCCAAGAAAAATAACAGGCCTTACTGTTGCCTTCACCCAACTTTGAAATTGTTCCTTGTTTATTTCACAGTGGGACAAAGTGACACTGCAATTAGGTACTCCAGCTAAGCCTCATTTGCCCTTTTTTTTAATCATTAAAAAAAAATGTTCTCCGAAACCTGTATTTTTGGACCTATCTTTCTAGACCAAGCTCACTAGGTAACTTGGTCCAGAAGTAACTCAGTTTCCCCAGCTGCTAAATAAGATGCATCACAGCTACATCTATGATTCCTCCCTCCACATTTTTGGCGCAATTCTGCTTTTACGTGAGGGAGACCCCACGTGTCCTGCTCTGGGCTCATTGAGTGCTACCTGCTCACAACTCTGTCGTGGGGATCAACGAGTTAACTCCTTTCTCCCCCTTTGGACACCTGCTTCCTCTCCCTCCCTCTCCCTCTCCAGCTACATTCTTTTCTCCCTGCTGCATTTCAAAGCCGGATGGTGGCTGGCAGCAGCAGTGGGGTCTGTTTCCATTTTGAACCTTGTAAATTACCCAAGGTGCAGAAGTAACAGGAATTGTTTGGCTGGCCCTCGTTAAGCAGGAGGCGGTCTGGGCTGAATTTCCTCAGTAAAACCTTTGTCGACTTTACAACCACCAAACACCTCTGTAGCCACCCTGTGCCAGGATGAGAAACAGCCCTCCTGTCCCTCTTTGTCTGCATGTCTTCTTTCTGCCCTTTATTACTTTATATTCATTGTCTCCCCGCCGAGCCGCCTCCATCCTTACTTTCCTTCCTTCTCCCTTCCTTGGGGAGGGAGGAACAGGTGTCGGAGTTCTCTTTAAGGAGTTGGGGAAACTGGTGCATGTCGGGAGCAAGCAATTTCCCTAAAATCCTATAACTGGTAATTCATGCAGTGTTCTAGATAAATACTTCATTTCACTGGGAAAAAGCAGAGAACTAGAACTAGTATCTGGATGATTGAGAGGACACCAAAAGCTTGCGTGGTTTGTAAATATGTTCACGAACTTTTCCTTAATGAACAGCGATTCAGAAATCACTGTTAAAATTCCTCATTGTTTTGCCTCACTCTTATTCCAACTCCATTCATTAAGCACCCACTGGGTGCAGAGCACTGATAGAAAAAACATGAAAAAGCTACTATTGTGGTTAAAAAGCACAGAACTTTGGAATGAGCCCAACCTGGGTTTCATTCCAGGCCTACAGTTATGTGACCTTGGACAAGTTACCTACCCTCTGGAACTCACTTTCTTCACCTGTAAAATGGGTGAGTCCCCACGTTGTCGAGTTTTTCTGACGATGAAAAGAATACCTTGTGCAAAGAGCTTAGCGAGGTACCTGCGGTGATGACAGGCATCTGCCCCCCACCCCGCCCCCGCCTCCACCACCACCCTTCCCCACCCTTCCCTTCCCGTCTGTACTCACATCCTTTGCAGCTTTCCTTAATGTCGCTTTATAATATGACCCTTTGATTTACTGCATTGTCTGAAAAAGAGCAAAAGCGCTCTCTACACCAAGAGGAAATTACGTTGTCAGGAAAAGCTTAAAAATTTTCTTTCAAACCTCTTATGGAAAATGTCCCCTTGTCCTTTCCCAGAACAGTGGAGGAGTTTTGGAGGTGCTCTGATATCAAAGACACGAGGCAAAGGGAAGGATGAAAAACCAAGGGGAAAGAACTCTTTACTGGGAAACATTCTTAACAACAGTGTAGGGCTGGGTCCTAGATCTGGTTTGGAGAGGTGTTTGTTGGGCCTTGACACTCAGCAGCCAAGTGAAAAGACAGAAGGGCCAAAGGAGCGTGGAGAAGGGAAGTGTTTAAGCAGATCTCAGGCACTTCCTGACAGAGCAAGAGCCCCGCAGCCCAGCCTTCAGGCCCTTGTTGAAGGAGCAATTGGGGGTTGAGAGACTGAAGATCAGATCTTACAACAGACTGGGCGGGTGGCCAGAACTCCAGAGACCCGGGGCCATAGCACATCTCTCAGTTGGGTGGCTTAACAGCCTCGTATGATTTTTCACTGGTGACTGTAAGTCTTTGAAAGAGTCACTAATTAGATAAACTGGTCCAAAAGAGAGAACATTTTGAGTATAAGTCACTCTCCTGGAAATATACTAAATATTGCCGTATGTGCACAATTCAGGAACGTGCATTCACCATCTAGACTGTTGTCATGTTGCCTTCAATGATCTGAACCTCACTCTAATGCGTACCAGCCTAATAAGGATGTTGACACAGCTTCCTTATTGGTCTGATGTTCTATAAGGGCAGCAGTGAAAAGCAGAGAAGAGCTTGGTTGAGGCTGTGACAGAAGGGTGTCTACACTTGCCTGTATGTCATTTTGATGAATCTTTTATTAAAAACACCATAGATTAAATGAGGCATAAAGAAGTAATACTGTGGATGGAGAGGAGTTAAAGTTCTAGGCAGGCAGTAAGAGGGTGGCTGACAGCTGAGGTATGTCACCAAGCTGCTGGAGGTGCAGGGCAGCCTAGAGCTCCGAAGGAATGTTCTGGGTGGAGATGGAACACAGACGATTGTCAAGAGTACAGATTTTGTAGAGATGGAAGACACCAGAACTTTAGCACCAGGGCAGAGAGAAGAGGGGCCTTGGCTGATGTGTGACTTTTGTCTGTGTTTGTGTTTGGGGACACAGAGGTTACAGACAAGCTTAGGAGGGTTGGTTGATTCCAGGAATCGAAGAATGGTCACAGGGATGTCAGTGAAGAGCTGAGATGAATCAAAAACAGACCTTCTGTGAGCCTCTGAGACTTTAGGATTCATTAATTAGTAACATCCCCTAAACGAAGGACTCCGCATGCACTCATATGTATGACCGCATTGTGCGCGGTCCTTTGTGCTAGCGGTGAGCCACTAGTACAGGTGGCCCAGGACACCTGGCCTCCTGCAGGAAGGTGGTAAAGATGACTGCATCCTCTCCAGCATCTGTGCTACGTGCCCACCGCCCAGGGCCTGGCACCAAACCGCAGGTCTCGGCCTCCCCATGTCCTGGGCTTTCCTCTCCTCGTTACTGTCGGTGCCCAGGCAGGGCTCTAGCATTCTTACTGTAATAGCATCACTTTCTACCTCAAAGGGGCCACTTAGAAGTGGCTTATTTCAGATGAGAAATGGCATGAGAGTGTTTGGTCTTCCAGCAGCCCGGCCAGGCCAACACTTTGAATGATCCCACCTGTGTGGTGGACCAAGGGGCGCCAGGACACAGCCAGGCCCGGAGCACAAGGGTGTCCCGTCCCAGGCATCCTCACCATGGCCCTCCCAATCTCTCTCTCCCTCTCTCTCCCCCTCTCTCCCCTTCTCCCCCCCCCTCCCTCCCTCTCTCTCTCTCTCTCTTTCTCACAGCAGAGTGTGGCAGGAGATTGCAGTACCTCATTGAGTGACTCCAGTGGCTTATGGGTCTTTGGCTTTGGACCCTCTGTGACACACCATGCTGCGTGGGATGATGACGACGCAGAGAGGACAGAGGCCTGGAATCATACTTGCTTGCCTCCTCCTGGCCACAGCGGGCTGCTTCGCCGACCTGAGTGAGTGCCTTCCTTCCTTTCTCAGAGGCCCCTCTGGGAAGGACACTTTGCCCCTGCTGTCAGCCGGAAGTGTGACGCATTCCTCAGGGACCTTCTAACAAGGCCTTCCTCCTGGGTTTCGAAGAGCACTGCATTCCCACTGGCCTTCAGGGACATGCTCAATAATACAAGATGACAAGGTGTTGGGCTCAGTCCCCAGTTACCTCCATTATAAAGAAATGAGGGAATAAATGTGGTACAGCTCAGTGGTAGAGCGTGTGCTTAGCATGCACAGGGTACTGGGTTCAACCCCTAGTACCTCCACTAAAAAAATACAAGATGAGAAATGATGTCAATAACATCATATTGGCTGTGTTTTGGTATCTTAATCATTTCAAATACTAGAGGAGGAGTAATGATAGTAACTCAACTGCCTTGTACTGAGCCTGCTGGCGGTTTACATACATAGTTTGTAAGCGTCCCAGCAATGCGGTGAGAGAGATATTAGTCCCATTTTACAGATAAGAAACTGAGACCCAAAAAGGCTAAAGTCACCTGGCTCAGAAGCAGTGGCACTGGGATTCAGACCCAGGTCTAAGTCCAAAGCCTGAGCCCTTGCCTGCACCTGACACTGCCCCTCCAGGTTACCTTCTGGGGACAAGGCCAGGATCGGGAATGGACCCAAGGGCGGCAGTGTTCTTCAGAGAAAGATCAGCTCCTCTCTGGGTTGCTCAGCTCTGAAGGCTGTCTGGGTGCTGTGCTTATGAGGAGGTCTTATTGTCAGTTTCTTGGGGGTGTCAGCTCATCTCCACATCCCTGCTCTTCCTCCAGACGCAGTCCCTCAGGTCACTGTCCAGCCTTCTTCCACCGTCCAGAAGCTCGGGGGGACTGTGATCCTGGGCTGCGTGGTGGAACCGCCCTGGATGAACACCACCTGGCGCCTGAATGGGAGGGAGCTGAACAGCTCGGATGACGCCCTGGGCATCCTCATCACCCGTGGGACCCTCGTCATCACCACCCTCGACAACCACACCGTGGGACGGTACCAGTGTGTGGCCCGGATGCCTGCAGGGGCTGTGGCCAGCGTGCCAGCCAGCGTGACACTAGCCAGTGAGTACTGCTCCTCTGCCCCTTTCCGTGCCGCAGCCTCCTCCTCCTACCCATTCTCTCTGTCCCCCACCATTCAAACCCCCTGTCATTAGTCTTACCTTAAAAGGGGCCTTAAAAGCTGACATTTCCAATCAGAGAGCAGTGGCTGCCTAATATCCCCTGTGGCAGGGAACCTCTGTGCTCTCTGAGTAGGGGCAGAGTTGGAGTGAGTGTCTGGAAGGAAGGGAACTTGACATGGTTGAACTGCTCCTATGGGCTCTGGAGCTGGGCCATGCCGTGCCTTCCTACTTGGTCACCCTGTGGTCTTAGATGTGGTTGTGCCAACTGTTTGCCGCCCCCTCTGTCCCCCACACTCCGTCCTCACAGCAGCTGTAGACAGAGCATGTACAGGGCTACGCGTGGTCTGAACAGAACCTGCCCATTCACCCTTGGCCTCCTGCCTCTGAAGGACAAGCATATTCCAAATGCCTGGAGTATAAACAGTAGAACACAATGAAAAGGAAACTGTGACAAAGAGGTAAAGAGGAAGAGATCAGGTGACAGTTTGGTCCGAGGAGGATGCCAGGGGAAGACTTCCTACTACTCTTGTGTATAATTGCCACTTGGATATACTTCTGTGTCCAAGCTCAGCTCAGTACACACATTACCTGATTTTCTGCCCATTGTACACGGAGGAAGTGAGACTTGACGGACTGAAGTCCCACAGGCCACAGAGCAGCAGGACACCTGGTCTCATGTGCGGAGTCTACAGCCAGGAAGCGCAGCTGACCCCTGAACGACGTGGGGATTAGGGTCGCCGGCCCTCCCGGCAGTCAGGAATCCGCACACAACTCACACAGGGTCTTCGGATCCTCAGGTCCAGCCAGCTGTGGGCCCGGTAGTGCTGCAGCATTCACTGTGAAAGAAAAATTCGCGTCCAAGTGGACCCGTGCAGTTCAAACCTATGTCGTTTAAGGGTCAACAGCATGAAGAATTACCTCCCCTTTCCTGGTGGCCAAAGTGTAGGGAACAGAGAAACTTGAGAGTTTAATGGTATTTGGATTTAAACTTTGAGAAGATCTCCAAGCTTGTTCCCTCGTGACTTAGCAGTGCCCCTTATCCCTGCTTCTGTGTCACCATCATCCTCCCCCTCCCAGATGATGTGTTTCCAGGAGGTCGATGGCCTTCATGTTATGGGTCATACCTAAGGCAGCAGACCTCTAAAATGCTCCTTAAAAGTCAGCTGGAGTCCCTGGGGTGTGAGGCACGAGTCCTGGGAGGAAAGTGGCGAGAGATGGGGAAGTAGAAAAGCAGGGGAGAAAAGACCCCTCCCTACTCCCTGATCCCAGGGCCCTGGAGGGACTTGACCGCATGGAAGAAGAGAGTAGAACGGAGGCCGCTACAGCATTCCTGTTTTCCTGGGGAACCGTCACACGGCCCTGCCCTCTTCTCAGAAGAGGGAGGAAGGCAGGGTGGGTCCCCAGTTACTTCCCTAGGGGCTAGGCCGAGCCTGGGCTGCATCTCAGAGCCCCCCTCACTCCCACAGGGGAGCCCCTTTCTTTTGCGGCAGCGGGAGCACTACTGAATCTGAGTGCCAGGACTCTGGGGAGTGGGCTGTGAGCACAGCTCAGCGAGGGTGGCAGGCCCTGGGCCTCCCGCTGCGCCCTCCCCTCCCGCTGTGCCTGCTGGGGGTGGTGCCGGGAGACTTGGGTGAGGACATAGCAAGAAGGGCTGAGCTCAGAGCTATACTTGTTACCATACTACTTCTCTTACATGTCTCAAAATTATAATAAAATGACACCATAGAAGGTTTAGAATATATAGAAAATAATGTCTCCCCACCAGCCTCCCACCCTCGCACAACCACCGTTATTGTTTTGGAGTGTGCCCTTCCAGTCTATCCATACCTGTGTGTTTACACTACTGAGTATATTCTTTATATCCTTACTCTCTTCCCTTTGACACTGTATGATAAGCGTTTTCCATTGGCCATATGGCCATATTACCATATTTTTCTTGAGTATAAAATGCATCTGGTAAAGTACACAGAGTGCCCTCATCTTAAGTGAACAACCTGATGTGTTTTTCACACGTACATCCCATGTAACCATCCCTCCGGCAGACTCCTAGTTACCGTCCCCCCACCCCAGCCAGAGCAGGAGCACAGTTATCACAGCCCTAGAACATCCCCGAGTGGCTTTACCACAATGTGCTGAACCCTCTTCCTAGGGCTGGGCCATCAGGTCGCTGCCAGTTGTTCATTATTACAGATAAGATGTGCCTTTTTGCAACCTCTGTCCCTTTAAAGGGTGACGTTGCTCATCTGGGAGGCTTGCTCACCTGCAGGTGGTCAGCCCTCGTCTGTGAAGACTTGGGAGACTCCAGCATTCTCTGCCTAATCAGGAGGCGGGCTGGACCTTTCATTGTTTGGAAGGAGAGCTGGAGAGGAGAAGGTTTGTTTTGGAGCCCTCCTTCTACTCCAAGGTGTATCCATGTGAGGAGAGACGATTTATAGCCTTTATTTTTAAAAAATTCCTGGCCATTCTTTCTCTGGTGTTTGAAGGGATCTGAAGTTAGCAGTGAGGACAAAGGGACGGGTTTGGTTGCAGCCCAAGAAGGCACGGTGAGAGAAGAGGGGGCTTGTGCAGGAGCCGAGGCGCGTCTTGTTTGAAAGCCAAGAACTATTGGCTTGTCATTGAGACATGAATCAGAAGGGAAATGTTTGGGCCTGACCAGAAGAAGGATGGAGGAGTGCTGGAAATGCAGAGAGCGGGCTTGGAGGGCACTGTGTCCTGGGGAAGGGGGAGCTGGTGGAGTGGAACCACCACCTCCCAGACTTGGAGGAGGCAGTGCCGGGGTGGCAGGAAGGCGGGAGAAAGGGGTGCTGTCTTTGGGTTAATGCCATGGGGGATTTGGCCCAGGCTCAGCAGCTAGATTAAGTTTCCGAAAGCACATTCCTGAGCAGAATGGGGGCTGTGTTTTGCTAGTTGGCTGGTGTGCGAGAGAGGCTGAGTGGTAGAAGGGATTACCGAAGGCACGGTCTGCATGGCGGGGTGAGGCCGGGCAGCGGCGTGCCGGCGCACACGCACGTACACACGCACCCACACCCACACTCAGCATTGCAGGCTTCCTTTCCCTCCTGCCTCTCCCGCGTGCGTTCAGATGTTCATCCTCAGACAAAGCACTTCTGTTTGGCCTCCCTGGCAGGACGCTGTTCCCTGTGTCTTAGTGAACTCTTAGAGATCACTGGGGGCTTTCAATGATGGGGGCAGGACCTGGCTTGAGGATTCAGGGGAGTGGAGGGGGCCTCTAGCAGAACTTTCCTGGTCCAGACCTCCTTCGTCTGATGCTGGGGGTGCACTTGAACTTCACCCCTGCCTGGTGACGTCAGCTCTGTTCTTCAGGTAAAGGGGAACGACCTGAAGTCTCACCAGTGCGCTCCCGCCCTCTCCTCCTGGTGGTCCACCCGGGTGGTCCACGTGGAGAACTGCTGCCTTCGCTCTCTGGGAAGGTGTCCTTCCCACTCTCCTCTACCTGGAAATTGTTTTTCCGGTTTAACTTAAACTTTATTTGTGGTGAATCCCTCTTGCTGCTGCTGTGTCCCTTCAGACCGTCTTGTCTAATTCTGGCTTTTCGAAATGCTCCAGCTTTGGTCTCCTTTCTTCCTCTTACCTCTCTTTTCACAAGCTTCACACCTAAAGGCCAGCCACTCAACGTGACTCAAAGGTTGCCACTCTGTGCACCTGAGCCAACAGCAGACACTGCCCTCAGCACCATTTTCCTTGCCCCTGGACCCCGAGTCAGCCTTGGAATTGTTCTCCGTGCAGCAGAGCAAGAAGCCACCACCAGTTCATCAGAGCTGGCATGCAGCGTGAAAGCTGTTTTCCGTCCCTCACCGCTGGTCATCTGCCATTCGGATAAATTCCTAATAATCCTTCATTTTCACCCTTTTTTTTTTTAAATTAATTCTCCCAGTTATCCATTATCCCTAGGTCCTAGTCAGAGGTGAAATAAAATAGGCAGTAACTGGGCAGTAATTCTGCATCTGGGAATTTTAGTTCACAGACTAATGCGAAGTCTTAAGCTGATGCTGTTTAACTGAGAGTGGATCTAACCCCTCTGTAAGGTCTTTAAGCACGAGGACCAGTCACGTTCTCCTGGGTTATCCTCTCTCTGGCATCCAGGATCAGGGGCAAGGCAGCTGACAGGAAGGGAAGGAGTTCCCCTCAGGCAGCTGTCTCCATGACTCTGTGACTTTGAGGAAAGGTCAGAAGGTGACAGGGGCTCTTTGTTACCATAATTTAACCCATGAGAGAAATAGAGCCAAGCTGGTATGGTGGAAAGAACAAGAAACTTAAACCTAGCATCTTTTTTTCTTAAGTTTTAACTCTGCCGCTTACAAGTTAACATGAGGTTGGGCAAGTTACTTAATCTCAGATTCTCACAGCTGTGAAATGAGCACAGGAATGATTATACCATCAGTCGTACAGGTTTTTTTTTCCTTTGAGAATCAAATGAGAATCTAAGATAGTAATTTTTTGAAGGATTTTATAAAATCCAGGTTTTATTTATTGATGCATTTGGTCAACGCACGTGTGTAGTGTCCTGTGGGAGGCTCTGGGGCCTGTGTCCAGCCCTGTGCTTCCCAGTCCATTCTGGGGGCAGCTCTTGGGAAGACAGTCCAGGGGCGGCACGGTTCCCAGTCCCCGCCACAGGAGAGAGGACTGGCTTATCAGGAAGAGACCAGACCCATTTCCTGTGAATTTCTTATCTCCCTCTGTACATGTGTTCTCCAACCCAGGTTCCCACCTGCCAGCTGCCTCTGAGAGCCGCCGTGGTGTCACTGCATTGTGTGTTGTCACTGTAGCCACAGAGCTGCCCACTTATGCCTTTGTTGGTTCATGGTCGCTTGCTCTTGCAGTGTTGGTTTGTGCTGGCAGGCTGGGCTGACCCTGGCCCTCGGCGTGGTGAGTTCCACAAACAGGAGCCTCGTCTCTTCTGACTCAGCTCCCAGCTGTGGTTCCCATCACTCACTTCCTTAAGGTTTTCTGCACTAGGACCTTGAATTAGGACAGGCCCTGAAGGACTGCTGTCCACATTAAAATATTTCTAGCTTCCTTTATCCCTGTTTTAGTCAGGATTCTCCAGAGAAGCAGAACCAATTATTATATATATGTTGTGTGTGTGAAATGTACACATACATATACTTATATATAATTATATACATACATGTAATTTTATGGAGAACATACATATACAGTTTTGTGTGTGTATACACACACACACACACACACAGATATACATGTAGATGGTGAGAGGTAAGGAAAGGGGAATAGAGAAAGGGAAAAAGGGGGCAGAGAGAGAGATTTCTAGTAAAGAATTGGCTCGCCTGATTGTGGAGGCTGGTAAGTCCAGAATCCACAGGGAAAGCCAGCAAGCTGGAGATGCACGAGTCCCCCTGGGGAACCGGCGAACTGTCTGTTCTCTGGCCCTGAGTTCACTATCTGGATGTTCTGGAGACTGGCGTCCTGAGAAGTGGGGAGTGTTTAGAATTTCCAGCAGAGCACAGGAAGACCTGGTCCCTGCCATGGAGGCTCTCCCAGACTAATGGAGAGGATAGATGCAGTCACGTGTGAGCCATAAAGCAAGTCAATCAGAGCTGTGAGTTGCCTAACAGAGATGTAAACAGATTTTAATGGGAGCTCAGGCTAACAGTGATTCACTTCAATTTCAGGGCATTGAGGAAGACTCAGAGTTGAGCCTTGAAGAATGTGTGTGGAGCAACTTTTATTTCTAATTATTTGAGTCCTCATGTATCTTCCTCAGACTTTCAACAACTTGAGTTCAGCCCTCTACATTGTATACTTAGACCTAAGCCCAGTGCAGTTTCTGAGATGGTGCAGATACTTCCGTGGTGAGTTCAGTCAAATCAGAGAGGGTGGGACGGCTTTGGTGGTCACCACTGCTGTTAGGAATACGTAGTTCCCAGGTGTGTGGGCAGGAAAAGTGGGAACCACTATGGGCCCCACTGGCCCAAAGACAGTGCCCCTGCCTCTCCCACCTAGAATTCTGGTTCTAAGGGCCACACTGAAGTGCTCGCCTCCATCTTCTCCCCTCTCTCTTCTTGTGCAGGCAGCCAGCCTGCCAGAGACTGTGCCGGGATCCAGCTCTGGCTCTGATGAGTCCGGACCACCAGGATTCACATTAATTTTCCCATTGCTAAGTTTATAGTTTAGATTTGGTTGATCAGAGAAATATGTGTGATGTGGGTTGTTGGCAAGTAAATCTTTTTTTCCCTTCTTCTCTCTTTCCTCTGTGTATTTTTTTTAAACCATTTTATTCCTTCAGCTAGTCCAAAAGAAACTCCCCAGTTCTGCTAACCAGCCCTACCTCATAGCAGCACTGAAGTCAGATAAATGGGATGGGCTACAGACATCTTCTCTGTTCATCTGGCTGCCAGACTCAGTGGAGAAATGGCTCCCATCCTTGACTTGTTTTCAAGGATTAATAACATTTCTCAACCTCATATGTCTTTTTAAAAAAAAATTTTTTTTAATTGGTTCAAGCCAAGAAATTCCTGAAGCATTAGGCCAGTTTATTGCAAATCATTTAATGACATTGCAAACTAGGTTCTTTTTATTTTCCCCCTTTCTTCTATGCCCTGTCTCCTCTCCTGCCCACCTCCAGTCATGACTTTGATCTTCTGCCCTCCTCCCCCTAGCTCTTTCGTCTCTTCCCCATCCTCAGCTTTCTCCCATCACTCACATCTAGGTGCACACCCCACCTTAAAGGAAAAGAAACACAAGATTCAGGGATGAATGTGTTTGGCATCTGCAAAGGTTTTTTTTCTTTTCTCCATGGAAACTGTTTTTATTTAAATAGAGAGCCTGCCTTGCTTTCATCAGAAAGTGTGTTTGAGAAATTGCATGTCATGTTTCCATGGCTGTCAGGAGAGAGCTCTGGAGCCAAAATTATTTGTGCAATTGAACAGGCAGAAGAAAGTCCCAAAGAGAGCAAATGTATTTATCCACGCTTCCGGCCTTGCAAAGGATGGAGAACTCACTCTGCCAGGCCCCTTTCTGAGTTGCTCTGGAGCTGGAGGTAACCGAACGCTGATGCAAGTGGCAGGGACTATGCTTGGGGAAACCACTCTTGCCAGTTACTGTACCCTACCTTGTGTGTTGCTTTTAAGTGTTTTTTCTATTAGAGTGAAGCTCCCAGTGGTGAGGCACTATGTCTGTCTTCTTGATATCTCCTGCAGCTCCTGGCTGGCTGAGTGAATGAATCAGTGATGCCTGGAGTGATGGTATTGTGCCAAACGCCAACTCCAGAATCTGCTGATTTTGCCCAGCCTTGTGGGCTACAGTTGGATTTGACTTCAGTGGTCTGTGTGCCAGAGCTACAGACGGGTAATAGGCTTAGTCACTACCCAGGATGCGCGGCTTCTGAGATGCCTGCCCATCCCCCAGTAAACCCTGTCTGCTCACCGGGAGCCAGGCATTCCCACCTCTAACGGGAAGCACTGTCAGGCTCCAGCCTCCACTCCGCTCCTGCAGTCAATCAGATGGTTTTCCACTTGTAGAGCACTTTAGTTCAGGGGTTGATCTTGGGGCCATGCCAAGCCACGGCTGCTCAGGTGACTTGGAGATCAAGAGTTGTGCTGTGATTCTCTGCCCATCAGGGGGCAGTTCAGGGCACAGGAGCACCCCAGCATTGCCAGAGGCCACACGAGGAGGCAGTCCCTCGGCCCCTTCACTGGCTCAGATGCCACCTCCAAGCCCATCTGTAAAGCAGTGAGCTGCAGGCTAGTTTTACTGCCCTTGCACCTTTGCCATCTTTCAGAAAGGTGCAGCGAAGGGCCGCAGGGTCAGCACATCACTGAGGAGTCCTCCATTAGGGCGAAATATTTCTGTGCTTTGTAACTGTAGCCCTAAAGACGCAGCAAGCCAGCACGGGGACAAGCTGAGGCCTGGAGGCCAGGAGAGTTAGGGAGCGGAATTGTCACTCAGCCCAGAAACTGGGCAATAGCCACAAGGCTGCTGAGCTGCCTGGGCCACTCTGCCAAGTGAGCCCAGTGCGGTGCTCTGCAGCCCGGGGGACCCCATCCAGGCTGCAGCAGATGAGCGCAGGCTTGTCTGGGAGCCCTGAGAATAGGCAGGAGGGTAGGGCAGGGCCGACTAGACACGAGAAGTGCCTGCCTGGGTTGAAAGCCAAAATGTTTTTAATCATTCAGCCACGTTCATGGAGATGAAGATGCTGGGAATGCCATTTTTTTAACATTTTTTTTTGATTTATAATCATTTTACAATGTTGTGTCAAATTCCAGTGTAGAGCACAATTTTTCAGTTATGCATGAACATATATATATTCATTGTCACATTTTTTTCTCTGTGAGCTACCGTAAGATCTTGTGTCTATTTCCCTATGCCTGACTTCCTTCTTGAATGGAATTGAACTTTAAGTTGCAGCCTAAGGTAAAACTCAGGGAGAAGAGGATCAAATGAGGAAACTCCTTGAAAGTAATTATTAGGTTTATTGATGACACTGGGAGCATTTTGCTGAGGCCTGTAAAGTCTAAAAACTGGGGGATGAGCCTGCAGTTAAGATGTGACCATGTTGTGTTATGAGAATGCACAAATGTACATGAAATACTGTCATTTAATTCATAGATCGGCTGAAGGAAGGACCAAGGCTAGAAGGTGGTGAGAGAGAAATTCAAAAGGGGGTTCAAGAAAAAGCTTGTCAATTTGTAGTTTCACATATGATCCTGGTGATGGCAGGCATACCCACACGCCTCTAAAAGTGTTTATTTTCTTCGTCTTTTCCCCCACGGCCAAGAAGGTAGGAGCCTGATGTATCCTAGGCGTGAAGAGGAATCTCAGAGCACATTGCATGGTTTGTGTCTGAACAGATCCCTGTAATCTGTGTATCCAGTGGTCCTACGGAAGAGATGTGTCAGAAGATACACATTCAGGGGGAGCTCAGTGGTAGAGCATGTGCTTAGTATGCACAAGGTCCTGGCCAGGACCTCTGTTAAAAAAAAAAAAGAAGATACACATTCTGTTAAGAAATTGAGTGCTTAGAAGGAAAGGAACTGGGCAGGGTTTGGTATGGAGTCTGAGATGTTAGGGCTTTCTCAGAAAGCACAAAGTTCTGTGACTAATAAAGCAGGTCTGTAAACTGCGAGATGATGGCCCCAAAGACCAGGGCTTCTGACCTGGTGAGAGCTGAGAAACAAGAGTGGGCCTCCTGGCATTTGATTAGTGCAGGGAAGTTAGTAAAATCACTGGAAGAATGCACAAAGAGAGGATACAAAAGAGGGGTCTGAGGGAAGGTAAGAGGATTAAAGCTGCAAAAACATTCCTCTAATGGATTTCTCAAACACACCAGCCAACAGGCAAGGGCAGGTGTCCTGTCAAACCGTTTCCCCTGTGAAACCGGATACCACTCTGCATCGAGGCCTGCTAACCCCATTTGTAACCGAAGGGCCTGCCCCTTATTCCCAGCGAGGCACCCTGAGCAGCCCAGGGGATTCGCCAGGAAACCGGCTTTGCAGACAAAGGGGCCTGGGAACAGGCTGGTTTCCTTCATATGCAGCCAACTAGATCTCTGCATCTGCCTCTCATCTGGTGGCCGAAGGGGCTGTTATTGATCACGGAGTCTCTTCCCCTCCCTGGCCTCCTTCCTGCCCAAAAATACTAGGAAAGGGGGTGCTCTGATTTTCAGATCATTCATCACTTCATTACTCTGCCTTTGATCCCTTAGTGAAACTCAACTTTTGCTCCAGCAGCCAAATTGGGAGTATTTGTCTAGTGAAGCAACTGCTAAAGCTTGAGCTCGGGGTTGGGGGTTGGGGGGACAGGGCCAAGGACCAAACTGCTGCTTATTTGTTTTGAAGCCAGGAGCCTTTCCTGCTAGTCGGCCCCTGTGGGGAGCTGGAAGCTCAGCTGGGGTGTCCTGGGTCGTGCCCTCATGGGCTGTTGTGCACATGTTGGCATCAGAACAGAGGGGCCGTCTGGCTGCATGGCTGACCGGTGCCCAGCTTTGTGCCTCCCCCAGTGCATAGCCCGCTGTCTCCAACCAGGCAGTTAATTGTCAGTGCAGAGGGGCCAGGAGGAGCTGCAGGGGTGCGCAGTGTTCTCTAGCATTGGGTCAGTGAGGTGGGTACACGGAGGAGCACGTGCTCTGTTCCTGGGTAAGCCTTCAGTTACCACGGGGCAGGAGCCTGGGGCGGCGATGGCATTCTGATGCCAGATTCCTTTCAGTTGCTCACATCTTTCCGGCAAAATGATCTGTTAGGTTTAAGTATATTCTGGCTGGAGGCAGATTTTCTTGGAATGAGGTAAAGAAAAGGAGGAGGGTAAAACGAAAACTCAAAAACTCTTGGTGGAGTAGTTTTAGATTTATTAGACCGTGACAGAGAGTGCTTCTCAGCGACTGAGGAATTTTCCAGCTCACCATCGCTCACTGCTGGCTTCGTGGGGAGTCTCCGACTTGGCAGGTACTGCGTGCAGTGTGCTAAGGAGAATGAAGGCCTTTGCATGGTTGAAGCGCTTTGCTTTTGAAAAGCAGTTAGCGATACTCAGCTAGAACACACTGAGCCCAGGCAGGCCACCCTTGCCCAGAGTCCAGCTCTTCCTCCTCTCTGAGACAAAATGCACTCTCTCTCTTGGCTGAGGGGCTCTGCCAGGACTGGACTCCATATTTTGTGTGGCCCACTGCAAAATGAAAACATGAGGTCCCTTGGTCAGATATCATCTAGAATTTCAAGATGGTGACAGCAGAGTGTTAAACCAAGTGTTGGCCTCTTCCAAGCGCAGGGCCTGGTGCAGCTGCATCGGCTGCGTGCCCAGAAAGCTGGCCTTGGGCACAGAATTCCAAACTATCCATTCAACAAGGTCTTAATGAGCACTTGGTATGTCCTGAATACTGTGCAGTGGGACTTGGGGTTGGGGCGTGGAGTGCAAAATTAATAGGCTGTCCACCAGGAATTTGCAATTTCATTGGGGTAAGACATCACAAACACCAAATTAAATAACAAAATAATTGTTTAAAAGCCCAGAAGGTCCCATACCCACTCAAAGGAAGAAGTGCGTGCAGACCGCGCCTTGACCCACAGGAATCACTTGTTCAGCCTGGAAAGTGAAATGGGGCCACAGAAATGAACCAGGTATTCTGTCATTGTTTTTGCCACACCACTCCGTGAACAGTGTGGATTTCGTATTCCACATTTATTAGGCCTATTTTATCCCTTTCCTGACCTCCTGAGTAACCTCTCAAAAAATATTCTATTTTCAAAATAGCCACACTTAGATAAAGGTTGACTATCCTTGGATAAAAAGTTCATAGAAAATCTGTTGTGCTAGGCCCTGGAGCTCATAATGTAGACCCAAACTCAAATATGAAATTTGAGTTCATAGACAGCATGGATGGGCATTTTGTACCTGACTTGAGGGGCCCAGCTCCAAGATAAATTATTCATCCAGTCATTCAACATTCACTGAGCATCCCCTAGGTTCAGAGGACACATGTATGAACAAGACTTGGTCACTGCCCCTAAAACATTCACAACTGAATATTGTTATCAAAGGACAACAAGCCTTTCAATAGAAACAAAAGGGCTTTCCTGCCCTGGCTGGCTTGACTGAGAACTTCAGAAACGTTCCATTAAGTGGGAAACCTCCTGACAGCACGGAGTGCCTGGATCACCAGGCTCTCCTGTGGTGACAAGAGTTTGTTCTTGGTGATTATGTCATGCCTCCTGGGAGAAACCTGATTCCCACCGGCTCCCGTTGCCTTCTCTGGGAACCAGCCACACAGGCAGGTGGAGTCTTGCGTGGAATTGCAGTTCGCTGTGATGGTATCATTCTCAGGAGCTGAGAATGTGGCGTGGTCAGCATTCAGACAGGGTGCCTCCAGGGCTTTCTAAGTACCTTTGTGGAGAGAGTGTCTGTGTAAATATTTTCATTTCTCTTATCTTATTCTCTATTAGTTTTATTTCCTCTCTTAAATTAAATTCAGCTCCAATCCTGAAAACCAAATTTGGAATGTGGTTTTGTTGCACAAATGGCCCATTTGGTTTAGCAGCATCAGTGATTTGGCTCAAACAAAGAGAATTTTGTTGTTTGGACTGTTGGATTGTTTGGGAAACATCCTGCTTTTGTTCCAGATGGCTCTCCATCGTCTCCCATTTAAATCCCTGTCTTCCTGCAAAGAGTCAAGTCAGGAGAGACCATAGCCTGTGTCAGGACCCTTGGCTCCCCCATATCCCACTGCCATTAAGCCACACTGGGGGCATCCCTCTTTGCCTTAGAAAACCCTTTGGGCATACACAGATCCCCACCCCCAGCCCCGAGAAGGAATCAGCCATGACAAGGCACAGGGCACAGTCGGCTCTCTGTATCTGCAGAGGGGAAGCCCGTGGACACGGAGGGCTGACTGAAATCACTGTACCCAATTTCATGTAAGGGGCTGGAGCATCCGTGGATTTTGTATCCACCGGGGTGCCTGGAAACAATCCCCAAGGATACAGGGGGAGGGCTGCACAGTTCCTGGGTGACAGGAATCAGCCTTCTCGTTGTAACTGTGGTTGGCAATTGAGTGGAATCTCTGGCCTTTCACTTTTCCCTGTGGATGTCTGAGAAGAACTAGGGAAGGCTGTTCTTGACTGAACTGGGGAAAAGACATGAGCATTCTCTTTCCTTGTTCCTTTCAGTCTCCATGAGCTGAGCCATGCCAGGACATTTGTGCCATGACCATAACCCATTTTCTGCCAGGTTCGGTAGGGCCAGTGGGCCTGGCCTACTTACACACAGCACCCCCACCCATGTCAGGTCACAGAAGAGAACTGGTCTGTGTCACAGGCACCACTTGATGGAATTCTCTGCACACCCCCACCCCCAGGCTTATGTGCACCAAGCTGAACTCCCATGCCATAATGTGGGCTCACGGTCCCTTCTGTAAACTCCTCGTGACAACAGAAGGCTGGAAGGAGGACTCTGAGCACCCCTAGAGGGCCCTTGGAGTGTGAGGTTCTTGCAGCTGCTGATGGTGACTAAAGACACCAGGGCACAAGCCCACCCCGAAATGTTGCATCACCTGCCTCTCTCTTCCGTCGAGACCCAGCTGGCCCCTGCCCTCTCTCTGCAGATCTCCAGGACTTTAAGTTAGACGTGCAGCACGTGATTGAAGTCGACGAGGGGAACACGGCGGTCATTGCCTGCCACCTTCCTGAGAGCCACCCGAAAGCCCAGGTCCGATACAGCGTCAAACAGGAGTGGCTGGAGGCCTCCAGAGGTGAGTGAACAAGCAGGAGCCACCTCCTCACTGCCTCCTAAACCCTCGTCGACATGCCAGCAGCCCTCTCCTTGGGCTGTCAGCTGTCTTCTACTTTGACATTTAGCCCTGTGGGATCCTAAAGGGACTGGCTTCCGTTACGGAGGTCCCCTGCCTGTCACAAGCAATCTGTTCATCCTCTGAGGGCCTGGCAGATGCTGAGCTGCTGCCCTTGGACCAGGGCACTCAGCACAGGGTTCCCGATTGTGCCGGTGCAAGCTCCCTGCCGCCGGGCCCGCACAGGAGGGGTCCCTGATGACCCAGACCTTCGTGGAGCTGTGGGGTTCCCTGGTGGGAGGTAGGGCTCTTCCCCACACAGAAAAGCAGTCTTTCTAGGGGAACTCGAGACTTTCCCTCTCCCCATTTTCCTGGTAATTTTGCAGCCATCTCGACCATCACAGTTTCCTGCCCAGGCCCCCGTGGTCACAACAGCTGGTCCAGGGGAGACCAAGCTTTGGTCCACAGAGTGCCAGCGGGGAGAGGAGATACCTCTCAAGACCAAGTCAGCTTCTTCTCACAATGACCTGCACTCAAGGCCAAGTAGACCCCTGTGGCTTGACCCCACACCTCAAAGTGTATACCTTTTAAAATGTTCTAGAGATTTTTAAATGTTTCTGCTAACTTTCTGGTTATGAAAGGAATATATGTTTACTATAGAAAATACTAAAAAACCATTTTGTAAAAGGGTAAAACCTCTAATCCTGCCACTCAGAAATAACTGGAGACTGAGAAGAGTATGAATGTCTGCTGTCCCTGGCAGAAGCCTGGCATTAGCCCCTAGGGGAGGCTTGTCCATTTTTCCATTCCATCCAGCATTTGCCTAAGCAGCTCACACCTGGAGGCTGGGTTGCAGAGACATCCAGCCTGCCAAGCACAGGCCACCAGAAAGCTTGACGACCAGTGCTTTGCCTCTCAGGAAGCTGAACACCATCCCTGTTGTTGGGGTGTCCAGAAGCTGTGAATCTGTCTCCTGGGGAAAGAAGCTGAAATCAACCCTGGGACTCCACCCCCATGGCACCTCTGATCCAGAGTAGACAAAGCCTAGCAGACCAGTGATGCAGAGAGAAGGGCTTCAGTGCTGTGTTTATGGAGAGGGTAGGGGTTGGGGGCTAGAATACTCCTCCCTGGCTGCAGAAATTCAACAGTGAGGTGGCTCAGAGCTGTGACCAGACTGATGGGAAATTCTCAAGTCAGTTCCCTCCTTCCTGGTGGCTCGCAGGAAGGATCACCTCATCACCATGCATGCAGCACTGGCCCCTCAGTCCTTACAAATGGTTCTGAGGCAGGACATGTTATGCCTTCGACAAATGAGGAAGCAGAGTCTGAGAGGTTAACTGACTTGCCCAAGATCACACGGTTAATACAGGGTAGAACCAGAGCTTGGGTCCAGGTCTGGCAGACCCCCAGTCCTGCTTCCCTTCTATGCTACCTGGGCTCCCTTGAAAGTATAAAACAGACCCATGCAGAGCTTGGAGTGGCGAGGGTCAGCCACCCAGTTTATTACCTGGTTGGTTAGTTCCATTCCCTGCATTTTCGTCCCAGTTGGTGCAAAGTTTCGTGGGGAGAACAGCACTTTCAACTTGGGCTTGTTGGGACCCATGTGCACAGCTCCCGGCTCCTCCCCTACCTGCCCCCAACCTTTGCGGGGGGCTGTTGAGTGCAGTATTCTGGGCCCAAACTCATCCCATGTTCCCCTGGCCCTGTCCTTTCCTCAGATAACTACCTGATCATGCCATCGGGGAACCTGCAGATTGTGAACGCCAGCCAGGAGGACGAGGGGATGTACAAGTGTGCCGCCTACAACCCAGTGACGCAGGAAGTGAAAACCTCGGGCTCCAGCGACAGGCTGCGCGTGCGCCGTAAGGGTCGGGTCTCGCCGATAGAGGGGGGCCTGGGGGTACAGCGGTCCAAGCTCCTGACCCGTGTTCTCCAAGGTGGGGGCCGGGGGGCTGGGGCCAGTGGGATGTCCAGGACTCAGGATTCAGCCAGAGTAGGGGTCCTCTGCCCTCTGCCGGCCTCTCACAGCACGTGGCCCTCAGACTTGGTTCAGGGGGCGGCAGAGCTTGCGGGTCACTTCAGAGCCCTGTGGGGGGACACCCGCTCACTCCAGCCTGTTGAGAGCTTTCCTTCTCTGTGCCACTTTCAGAGGATGGGCACGGGTTGGGATGCGTGTACTGGGGCAGGACAGGCTGGCCATAGCATACGCATAGAAAAGACGCTGGTGCATGCATTTGTGCCTGTGTGAGGCCACCAGATCTGCTTTGCGTGAGGCCAGGCTGTGTCTACTCAGTCCGCATGGTGGAAATGCCCAGCACCTCCCTCTGATGAAGGTCCCCAGAGGCCCACACTGCTCCCCCATTCATATGAAAACAGCAGCTCCCTTGGCTGAGCACGTCCTCCGGGGCAGGTACTTTTCTAGGCTCCCGCGTATTCAGTGGAGTGACGTCTTATGTGGAATTAGGCTTTAGAGTTGGCACCAGAAGCAGATCTACCCTGAATCTAATGAAGCAAAACTTCATTGAGTCCTCACTCACCTAATTTTGTATCTGTAATTTTTTATATTCTTTTTCTTCAAGAGGGTCTCCTGAGCTAAATTTCAGGTCTTACATACGCTGGATCTGCCTGTGGTTGGCGCATAAAGCAGATGGTCAGCCTGCTCCTTAGTCAGCGGGCTCCTCCTGGGTTCCTGAGGAAGGGAACCTGCCTTCCAGTCAGTTCTGTGTAGTTTCTGCCCCAGCGTTGAAAAAAGATCACTGCTTCCTCAGCTGAGCACCTGCTGAAATACTTGATTTGCTTTAGACACAAGAAATGAGTGCCTCTTTAAACAGTAGGTTACCTCACCACCCCCCGACTTAGCACAGCAGGATGCCAACTGCCAGATGAGCGCAGGGGCTCCCGTGAGACACACTTGGGAACTGAGGTCCAGGGATGGGGTTTGTGGGACGCAGCAGATCCTTCTCCCCTCTTGTCCTGGGCCTCAGAGTGGACTTACTGAGTACAAGTGAGAAAAATCACCTGCACCATTCGAATTGTTTCTCTGCCCACCACCTCATCTTTCTTTGTCAAAACACATAGTTAACCATGCACATGTCGTGTCGATGATGCTGCTTCACCCCTGTCTCGTTCCTTCCCCGTGACAGCTCTCTGCAGGACGACCTTGTTACCCATAAGAAAACCAAGGCCCAAGGGAATTAGTAACTTGCCCACTTGACATAGGTCGTAAGCCCCTGGAGGCCTGTTTGAGTCCAAACGCAGGCTCTCTGGGCCGCCTCCTGGGGCTGGGCCGCCTGAAGCAGGCTGGAGGGGGTCCCTTGCACCCCGGCCTGGTCCCACACGCTGTGCTGCTTCTCCTTGCCCCTCCAGGCTCCACTGCTGAGGCTGCCCGCATCATCTACCCCCCCGAGGCCCAGACCATCGTTGTCACCAAAGGCCAGAGTCTCATCCTGGAGTGTGTGGCCAGTGGGATCCCACCCCCGAGGGTCACCTGGGCCAAGGATGGGTCCAGTGTCGCCAGCTACAACAAGACACGCTTCCTGCTGAGCAACCTCCTCATCGACACCACCAGCGAGGAGGACTCGGGGACCTATCGCTGCATGGCAGACAACGGGGTCGGGGAGCCTGGGGCTGCGGTCATCCTCTACAACGTCCAAGTGTTTGGTGAGTGTCTCCTGCAGACCTTCTTCTCTTCTGCCTTCTCTTATCTGCATGGCCTTTCTAGAGGCATTAAGCTGAAGCTCAGACAGGGTCACGCGCCGAGTGAGTGATGGAGGTGTTCTGAGAGGGTGGGAGGCCTTGGATCCCAGGGACTAGGGAGTACCTGCCTGGCAGCCCTTCCCTGTGAGGACTCTGATGGAGGAGACATGGGACCTTTCCTCTCCTCTACCAACAACCACAGAGAAGGAGAGAGAGTCTCTTGCCAGCAGTCCCCTCCCCAGCCTGTCTGGGCCTGGACAGAAGGACTCAGCCTTTCTCACCGTTGCTCTGATTTCCTGTCAGAACCCCCTGAGGTCACCATGGAGCTGTCCCAGCTGGTCATCCCGTGGGGCCAGAGCGCCAAGCTCACCTGTGAGGTGCGCGGGAACCCCCCTCCGACCGTGCTGTGGCTGAGGAACGCTGTGCCCCTCACCTCCAGCCAGCGCCTCCGACTGTCCCGTCGGGCCCTGCGGGTGGTCAGCATGGGGCCTGAGGACGAAGGCGTCTACCAGTGCATGGCTGAGAATGAGGTTGGGAGTGCCCACGCCGTGGTCCAGCTGAGGACCACCAGGCCAGGTGAGTGCAGCCCAAGGGTCTGAGATTCTGAGTGAACATTTACAGAACCCTTTTTTTCAAATGAAATCCAACTTATCTAGTGTATAAAGTGAATAAAAGTGACTCTTAGTTGTAAGTTCAAATCTACATTAACTAGTAAGTCAGAAGTGTTAACTTTCAGTAATGAAAATGACCCATTTCACTGTTGTAATTTTTTTAAACTTTTTAATTAGCTTGCAGAATCTGTAGGGTTCTAGGGTTCCATGGAACCCAGTTTGATAACCACTGGTCTAGCACCAGGAAAAGCAAGTCTGTCTTTCTCAGCTTGATTGATTTCAGTTGACGATTCAGTCAGGCAATTAAGCAGTTGCTGTTGGCTCAGCACAGGGCTAGGCAGTGTTGGGGGTGCAGAGAAACATAACCAAGACCCTACCCTCAAGGCCCTTCTTAGGCAGGATGTGGAAGAAGACAACAGGAGTAATAAAATGCTGAGTCAGCTACCAGGTGCCCACCTCCTGTGGTGCAGGAGCTCAGGTAGAAGCAGCTAGTGTTGGCAGAGTCTGTGGACGCTTCCTGAAGGAAGTGTTGCCCCTCCTGCCTCTCAGAGTCTCAAGATGCACTTTCATAGCTCAGGTCTCCAGGTCCCCACAGTTCCACAGGAAGCGGCCCACACTGTGCCAGGGTGTTGATCCCACAGTGAAGGGACATGTCCCCATCTCTGCATGGACGTGAGAAAGAGGGACGGGGTTCCTGCACCTCGGGAGCAAGTTGAGGTAGTTCACTCAAGACATACCAGGTGTGGACGCAGGAAGCCTGGGGTGGGGGTGGGGCGTCAGGCTGCCTTTCCCTCCTGGCTGGGCAGGGGCACAGCCCTCTCCTCCCACAGAGCCTGGCTGTGTGTCAGGCAGGCTGGTGGTCACCTCAGGCCCTGCGCTGAGAGCTCATCCCTCTGACATCTCAGTTTTCTCCGGTGGGGCAACAGCTCAGCAGGTGCTCTTCCTCACCTTCTCCTTCCTGCTCGGTCCTCCAGGCACCACCCTGAGGCCATGGCGGGATGCTCAGCCAGACACCACCACACCTCGCACGCCGCCCTCCAGACCTGGAAGCCCTGACCAGATGCTGAAGGGCCACCCGGGGCCCCTGAGGCCCCCGGTGTTGGTGCAGCCGGCTTCCACACAGTGCCCCGGAGAGCAGGGGCAGGTGGCTCCAGCCGAGGCGCCCGTCATCCTCAGCTCGCCCCGCACCTCCAAGACTGACTCATATGAGCTGGTGTGGCGGCCCCGGCATGAGGGCGGCAGCCGGGCGCCCATCCTCTACTATGTGGTGAAACACCGCAAGGTACGGAGCGTGCTGAGCTCTCGGTGAGGCCAGGGGCTCTCTGCCTGCTGGCCGTCTCCCCTACAGCTCCTGAAGCCTGGACAGTTGTCCCCACTGCTGACCATGACCTTCTCTGCCCTCCAGTGTACTTTTTTCCACCTTGCAGGAAGCTTTGGGTCTGAGCCCTGTGCACCAGCTTCCCATCCCGAGGAGCGTACAGGCTCCCTGTTAACCATCCCCCATCCTCCCCTCTTCCCTCTGCCATTTGCTGGGGCTGTTGTTTTGTTTCGTTTTTTAACCTAAGTAAGCTGTGCTGGGTACATACCTGCAGGAACTCTGGTGTGGCAAGCTAGCTCAGGAGCCAGGAAAACTAATATTTGTGAACAAGTGTTTTCGCTGAGGGCCACAAAATACCCACTCAGTTCTCAGGATTCCTCATGGCTCAGGTTTGACAAGCAGGCATTTGAGCTAAAAGCACATCATGTTGTTCAGACCTCAGCTATTTCTCGTTGACAGAAGGAAGTCTGTCCAGGTGGTTGTTTTGGGAGCTGTCAGGGAGGGAGTCTGGCTCTGACAGGATGCAGGGACAGAGCTGGGCCAGCCCATCTCTTGGACACTGCGCCCTGTGAGCAGAACGGGGCCCCCAGGCTGCCACCCTCATTCAAGGCCAGGCTCTCACCTGCTGTTACCCATTAAATTCCCTTTAAGAAAATATCCTTGAAAACATTTCTGTTCATCCCAGGTGCAGGCTGTTTTCTTTCTAAGGCATAAAACAGTAGAAAATTATTAAGTGGATTTTTAAAAATCGTATTTGATAAGTAATAATGTGTCATAAGTGCTAGGCTTTATTATGCATTTATTATTTGTGGTTTATGAAACTGCTATGTGCACTTGGTAGAAAACATGGAAAATATATGAATGTGGAACTAAAAGTATTTATCAGCTTTCCTCTCCCCTCCAAAAACACCACCACCAGCCCTGCCGGGTGGAAAGCGCTGGCTGTGCAGAAGCCATGCTCTGGCCCTGGGCCCGCCGGCCCCCACGGTCTCTTCCTGCCCGTTACGTGCTCTGCTCGGAGACCTCGGGTCGGGACAAGTCCTCGGGGGCACCTTTGGCAAAGTTGCCTCCTAGGTAGGGGTCGGGAGGGGCCGTTTCTCATTAACTCTCAGCCTGCTAGCCTGTTCACAGGCAGCCAGCAAAGTGGGTGGGTGAGTTTGTAACAGAAAGCAGCATTGTTCAGCCCAGGTTATGGGGCAGGGCTGGTCCTAACCCTCATTTCCCCGTGTAACTGGACCCCACCGTCACAGAGCTGTGGACAAAGATCAGGGCAGGCCAAATGCTCATGGTCCCCAGGAGACAAGAACCAGCGTGAGAGCAAGGAGAATATTTTTCGGGCCAGTAGGTGGACGTGAAACCAGCTCACTGAGAGGCCGGCTGGCAAAGGCCACGTGAGGCAATCCGGAAACACCGGGCTGAGGCCGCGTTCTCCCCCTCGGTGTGCGTGACAGTGACTAATTACCATTCCATTTCTTATTTTCATTTCTGAGCCCAGGGGAAGGGAGACCGGTGCTGGGAGGCCGAGACAGCAGGGGCCCAAGGGAAGTGAGAGGACAGCGCCCCCCGCTGGGCCTGGCTTCTGTTACGCTGTGGCCTGTGGGGCACTGGGAGCTGTTGGGTGGACTCGGCCTTGAAAGCAGTTTCTTTCTTGAAGAACTAAAGATCATCACACAAGAAAGGATTCTGAAAGAAAAATCAGGCTTGGGCTTGTATTTTTTCATCCCCCCTCTCCTGCTGGAGCCTGGGAGTCATTCAGCTCATTTTCACTTTTTCACATGCATGAAGCCAGTTTTCATTTCCTGGTGTATCTACAGATCCTGGGCTACTGTGTTTGGGTTTCCAGCACCGCTGGGGATTCTCAGTTTGTAAAAACTTTTTCCCTTTGGAACAAATCCTGGAAGCCTGACATTAATGAGTCCAGACCATCCCTGTCCCTTGAATAGTGGGTTTTGTTCTACTTTGGAATATTCGGCGTGGAGATAAGAGCTTTTCCTACAGCTGTTTAATTCCTTCAGCAAACCGCAGCTTCAGGCCCCAGCAGGCTCTCTGAGATGTGCACAGCTGGCAGTGGAGTCTCTGTCCTGAAAGGCGGGGTGGGTGAGGTGAAGCAGCCTCTCAGCAGCGCCTGTCCAGGAGCCTGGAGCTCCTTTGTTTTTTCTTTAAAAAGAGCTAAGAATTTGAAGCCTTAAAAAGATTAATCTGTGATAATTACGAATTAATCCATGGTTTTTAAGTTCTAAGTGAGGCCTGAGGGCAGGAACAGAAAAAGGAGAGTTGAAATCCTCACTGCGTAGAGGATGGGGGGTTAGGGGAGGGGCCAGGCGCTTGTTGGGAACCTACTGTGTGCAGGTTCAATGCTCAACACATCACGTAAATCATCAGATTTAATCTTCAGGATGACCTGAGAGATTTTCTTTGCTTCATTTTAGAAATAGAGAGCTTAAGGGATCAGAAGGATTAGGAACCTTGCTCAGGGTCACACAGCTGGTAACCTGTGTGTGGTAGGAGAGACAGCCCAGATTTGAACCCAGGATTTTTTGGCTCCCAGGCTCTCTTTCCAGGGTAGGTTATGATTACGAACTCGCTCTCTGGAGTCAAGTCAGGGTTTCTGTGCTCACTAGCAGTGTGGTCTTAGGCAAATCACTCATCTCTGTAAGGCTCAGTCTCCCCACTTACGAGGCAGGAACAATATTAACTCCCATCTCTTGGGCTATTGCCATGGTAGCACTTTATGGTGCATATAAAGTGCTTAGTGTGTGCCTGGCACATAATCAGCACTCAGCAGATGGGGCTGCTTCTCCTGGTGCTGCTACTTTCATCATTTTCACCATCATCTCATTAGAATGTTTGGTTTAAATAGATCAAGGAGAAAGAAAATTAAATAGGGAGGTTTTTAGAAAAACAGAGGGTCTTTGGAGAAACTCCCAGCAGTATCACTTGGGCCCTTTGACTCTCCCCACCGAGTTGTCTTTGATGAGATCATTAGATGAGGGATGAGGGAGCCTGAATGTACTGTCCCAGCGAGGATGGGTGTCCCAGGGCCAGCAGGACCAGTCTCCTTCTGTTGGGCCACCCCTGCCCCAACCCTGGCCCATTCTCCCTCCCTTTCTCCTGCCCTCTGAGGCTCAATTCTGCTTTTCTTGCAAACCACAACCCACTTCTAGCTCCAGGCCAAGATGCCAGTCCTTATACCAGCTGCCTTCACCAGCAGGTCACAAACTCCTCTGACGAATGGACCATCTCTGGCATCCCAGCCAGCCAGCACCGCCTGACCCTCACCAGACTCGACCCTGGGAGCTTGTATGAGGTGGAGATGGCAGCTTACAACTGTGCAGGTGAAGGCCAGACGGCCATGGTCACCTTCCGAACTGGTAAGGGTCCCAGGTTGCCCCCAGCGTGGGGTTTCCGTGAACCCGAGCAGTCCTGTCAGGCCAGGTGGGAAGCCCTGCTCGCCTTACCCCAGCTATTCACCTTGAACTTTACCTTCCTTTCAGCTACTGCCTCCCTGTGGTCCCACCTCCCATCAGCAGAATCACCAGCTGGCCCCCTGACATCCCTTTGCCTCTCTTGCACTCAGGGGCCAGGTGCAATTCCATGACCACACTTCCAGTGTCCTCTATTATTGACATAGTCTTGTCAGATCTCTTGGCAGAGCCTCAGGCAGAAGGGACTCTGTGGAAAGGGAGACCTGATGCACACTCCTTGTGCTGACCCCAACCTATTTCACCCAGGACGGCGGCCCAAACCCGAAATCATAGCCAGCAAGGAGCAGCAGATCCAGAGAGATGACCCTGGAGCCGGCCCCCAGAGCAGCAGCCAGCTGGACCATGGCCGCCTGTCCCGTAAGCCCCCAGCAGACCCAAGGGCAGGGTGATGAGAGGTCAGAACTGGGTACAGGTCCACTGCCTCAGAAGGCTCATTGCTGCAGGTTGAATGGGATCTTGGTTCGTGGGTGCAGGAGTCCTTGTGTTGTCTGGCCTCTCCCCAGTTAGCCACAATGAGATGTGGATAGGAGCTTTTCAGAAAAGACACTGGAGTTTGACACTAGGGTTGCTGACCATCTGGGTCCAGAAAGCAGTAGAGGGGGGAAGAGCTGGCCCCTGGCCTCCACACTGATATTGCAGAAGCATAGCTTTTAGGCGTCTTAACTCCAAGGGCTCCTACCAGGGGAGAGTGACCCAGGGAGCCCCAGGGAGACCTGACGCAGCCACCGGGGGGCGGAGGGCACTGGGGGAAGCTGGCCCTGATCAGGAACAGGCCAGGTCCAGTCTCAGGACACCCACCTTCTCACCACATCCCTTCCTCCTGCTTCCTTCCTCTCTTGTGTATGGTCTCCTCCAGCCCCAGAAGCTCCAGACAGGCCCACGATCTCCATGGCCTCTGAGACTTCAGTGTATGTGACCTGGATTCCCCGTGGGAATGGTGGCTTCCCAATCCAGTCCTTCCGCGTGGAGTACAAGAAGCTAAAGAAAGTGGGGGACTGGATTCTGGCCACCAGCGCCATCCCGCCCTCCCGGCTCTCGGTGGAGATCACCGGCCTGGAGAAAGGTAGGGTCCTGGCCACTGTCCTACCTGGTCCCCAGCTGCCCCGGCCACCTGGAGGAGAATGGGAGCCTGGAGGTCCTTCTCTCCGCTTGTCCTCCACTCACCATCAGGCTCCCTGGCCGCTCTTGGTGGAGTTACCTCGGTCCCACAAGCCCTTCCTTCTCTCTCCCTAGCTCCATACTTGGTCTAGAGGCACCTCCTGTGTGGCTCCTCTCTGATGAGGGTGGGATTCTTGAGTCCTCTGGGGCTTGCTTTTGGGCAAGGGCTGCCCAGAAGATCCCTCCACGTCCTGAGCCTGGATGGGCCGTGGGGCAGTCAGGCCGTGTCTCTCCCCAGGCACGTCCTACAAGTTCCGAGTCCGCGCTCTGAACATGCTGGGGGAGAGCGAGCCCAGCGCCCCCTCCCGGCCCTACGTGGTGTCGGGCTACAGCAGCCGCGTGTACGAGCGGCCCGTGGCCGGCCCTTACATCACCTTCACTGACGCCGTCAACGAGACCACCATCATGCTCAAGTGGATGGTGAGTGGCCTGGCGCAGACCGCCGTGGGAGGACGGGGCCGGCAGCCGCAGCGCGGGCAGGAAGGAATCACCTTTCTTCCCTGACTCATTCCAAGCTGCTTCCCCTTAAGTGTTCCTCCACCTGCGTGCCTGGGAACCTGGGGCTCGGGCCAGAGAGACTCACCCTCACGATACCCAGGTTGAGGGGACTTCAGTCTTTGAAGAAATGGCAGTTTGTTTCTTGTCTCCAAAAGTTGGGGACTGCTACGCTAAATAAAATAAGGCGTGATCTCCTCAGCATTGACCAGGGGGCCTTGGGGATTGTCATCAGAAATGTTTGTCTGGGTCCCTAGTGAATTTTAAACTCTAGGCTGGGGTATGATTCCAGCCACCAGCGGATCTGCTCACATGATGATTTCCCTGCTCCACTGGCAACTTGTTTCTTCTTTCTTCCCTATAGTACATTCCAGCAAGTAACAACAACACCCCAATCCATGGCTTTTATATCTATTACCGGCCCACAGACAGCGACAATGACAGTGACTACAAGAAGGACATGGTGGAAGGTGAGAAACACTTGTGAGTTTCCTCTGTTGGCCCTGGTGTGTCTAGAAGTTGGTGAAAGTACAAAACGGGCTGGCGGGTCCCAGATCATTGGCTCCTTCATGACATACTCGGGGTCGTCCAGTTCATAAGCCCCCGTGCTTCCTTCCCATGGTGATGGGACAACAGGAAGTGGGTGGGCACTTGGACTATGTCCTTCAGTGCTCCTTCCCCACATGGCCCCCTGTGCTAGTCCATGGCACCAGCTCAGACACACAGCCCTGAGTGTGGCTGCAGATGGGGGCCAGGCAAACCCCGTGCATGATCCCCACACGTGCCTCTCTTGCTGTTTCCCAGGGGACAGATACTGGCACTCCATCAGCCACCTGCAGCCGGAGACCTCCTACGACATTAAGATGCAGTGCTTCAACGAAGGCGGGGAGAGCGAGTTCAGCAACGTGATGATCTGTGAAACCAAAGGTGATTCTCTTTGGGTTCTCTTCTCTCCTCTTGCTGTTCCCAGCAGACAAGGGCAGAGTCACTGCTCTGTGCGCCGAGCTGGGTATATCTCCTCCCCAGGATGACTCCTTATTTTCCATGTATCCCCAAACTTCGTCATTTTAAACCCTTATGTTGATTTGCCCAAGTATGAATGGGTTGCCATCATGACGGCTTGGGAATTAACTCATACATGAAATCAGGGACTAGAACCCGTTCTTAAGTTGGGAACTTTCTATAAACACTTTATTCCTACACTGGGCACTTACCCTTTGGTACTTCCATTGGTTGGCTTACTTAATTTAACTACAACCCCATGAGAAAGGAAAGAAATTCAGCATCAGGAAATGATACACAGCAGTTAGCGGTGGAGCATGCTCAGGGCCCGGTGGTCTAACTACAAGCCCAGACCCTTTCCCCGCAGTAAAACACACTGAACATACTCATATAATGTTAATTTTTGCACAGTGATCAAGTAGATCGATATCATTTCTATTTTGCAAATACTGAAAGTACATTGCAAAGAATGTGATCAGGAGGAGAAGATCCCAAAGGAATAGGAATGGAGACAAGAAAACAATCCACGTTCCCATCACTGGCAACATTCTCCCTCCTGCATGCACTTCCCACACTCCTCTATCACGTGCAGTGAAGCCGGGGGCAGGTACGTGCACAGCCAGAAATCCTGTACCAGGTGACACAGAGTCCCCAGGGCAAAGAACAGAGACTTCACAAAGGCTCTGCCCTGGTCTTCCAGAAGGACTAAATCTTCAGCCTGGATGCAGGGGGAGGCCTAGAGGACAGGACAAACCTGCAGGTCGCTCACCTGGTTGGAGAGTATGGCCCTGGGAGGACAAGAGGGGGTGTTTAGGGAAGAGGCCAGGGATGTGAGGGCATCGGGTCATTGAAGACTGTGGGCTGAGAGGTGGAGAAAGGGTCACTGTTGGATTTGCTTGTCCGGAAGCTCACTGGACCATGCAGGAATGGGCTGAGGGGGGAGAATTAAAGCGAAGGTGTGGGTTTGAGTCTCTTCTGGGGAAGTGCAGAGAGGACCAGAACTGATAGCACTTTGAGGCCAAGAGAGTGAGAGGAGTTCAGAGTAAACCTTAAGTTTCCAGCTTGAAGCACCACAGAGGTGGTGTGGCCACTTATTGAAATGGGGAGGCCGGAGGAGAACCAGAGTCCATGAGAAAAGACAAGGTGAGACCTCAGGGAACAGTCCTGAGACTGAAATAGTGTGCCCCACAAGAGAAGGCAGGTCTCCTGTGGCCGGGGGCGGGGGCAGGAGGGCCTGGGTGGGGATATTTGGCAGTCATGGAGATGGAGGCTGAAATCACAGGAAGTGAATAGAGTGCAGACTGAGAAGGACCAGGAGGACTTCCCGGTGTCTGAGGTGAAGACAGAAAAGGGCAAGAAAGAGAAATGTAAGTGGCCATGGTCAGAGCGGTCGTGGGAAACCCAGAAGACCGTAGTAGCAAGTCAAGGAGTGAACGGTGTCAGGTCACCCTGATACAGCAGGACCCAGATGAGTTTGCCATCCCATCCCCTTTGGTTGGCATTTCACAACCACCGTCCGTCCACGTGAGCCCCACCCAGCACGCTGTCTCCCTGCTCGGCCACCCCAGCTCACACCTAGGACTCCACGCCTCTCAACACACCCAGGAATAGCAAACTCATGGGGAAATTCCATCTTTTGCTGGTTTCATGCCTTTTAAAATATCTTCTTCTAAAAGGTCGCCAGCTTTTCTTTTAGAAACCCTCTATACCACTTCCGCCCCGGAGACCCAGCGTGAGCCCTGGGTCTTGGCCCACAGGTCTCTCAGGTTGCCTTGTGAAATGTGAGATTCACATCTCTTCGGCAATGCCCAGTTTCACATGAGATGCCAATTTTATGCTGAGGTTGGACAACACACTCACCTAACAAATGCCCTGTATTATATAAGTTTGACCCAATTTCACACCCGTGGAATCAAATCAAGGTCTTTTGTTTGTTTGTTTTTTACTATTTCTTATGAAAGAAATGTTAAAGAAATAGATGCTGAAGTGAGTTTTGTCCCAATTGCAGCTCGGAAGTTTTCTGGTCAGCCTGGGCGACTCCCACCCCCAACTCTGGCCCCACCTCAGCCACTGCCCCCTGAAACCATGGAGCGGCCAGTGGGCACTGGGGCCATGGTGGCCCGCTCCAGCGACCTGCCCTACCTGATTGTCGGGGTCGTCCTGGGCTCCCTCGTCCTCATCATCGTCGCCTTCATCCCCTTCTGCTTGTGGAGGGCCTGGTCTAAGCAAAGTGAGTGAGTGACCTCAGTACCAAGGGGAAGGAGCCTGGGGTGGGGGGCAGCCCCCAGGGAGGCCTCTGCTCAGGGTGGGATACAGGTGCCCTGCTTCTCATACACCAGAGCTCAGGTTCCTGGTGGGCCCCCTGAGGACTTGGGGAGAGTCAGAACAGTCCCATACGGGCCCTTCCCTTTAGCTCACGGACCTTGGCAGATGGAAAGGGTCAAGGGGGACTTGGTCTGTCCCCTCTGCGTCCCTGGAACTCGGTACCCACCTGCCTCTGGCTTCTTTTACTGTCTGAAGCTATGCTCTGACCACTTGTTCATACTTTTAAATGACCCTGTCTCTTCCCACCTCTGGGGCTGCCTCGAACTTTCCCCTTATCCTGGGTTAATCTGATTTACCCACTAATTTCTGCTTCAGATGGCAACACATCTTATCAACTTGCCTCATTTAAATGTTGCGCCTACTGTTCACTTAACACTTAGTTCTCACAAACCCTGGTCCTGTATCTCCTCTCCCTACTGCAGAAAAAAGTCTAGATGTCAGGAAGCAGTGGGTGACAGGAGGAATTTCCTGAGACGACATCCTCATCCCTAGGGTAGTGTCCGCTCCCTGCCTACCTCACTTGACCTCACATCCTCAGGACTTTTCTGAGATTCAAGCTGCCCCAGGCCTCCTTGGCCTGAGCAGACCTCCATCCTTCTGTCCTTCCAGAACATACAACAGATCTGGGTTTTCCGCGAAGTGCCCTTCTGTCCCCCTCCTGCCAGTACACTATGGTACCACTGGGAGGGCTCCCCGGCCACCGAGCCAGTGGGCAGCCCTACCTCAGTGGCACCAGTGGGCGGGCCTTTGCCAGCGGCATCCGTGTGAACAGGGCCTGCCCTGCGGCTGCCGCGGGCTACGCGGGCCTGAAGTCTCAGCTGCACTGCCCAGGGGAGCTCCAGCAGGTAACGTGGCTGGGGTGGGTGGTGAGCAGGTCTGGGCCACCGTGGAGAGGGGCTGGGCTGCCTCTTGGGGCTTCCTCTCTTCCTGCCTCTAATTCAGGCAGCAGCATCCAGGCCTGCTGAGCAGTGAACAGGGAGGTCACCTGGACCCCCTGATGGGACCTTTTTGTTACTCTTTGAGCAGCAGGAGGACCCCGCCAGCGTGCTGCGGCAGACCGTTCTCGGCAGTGGACCTGACCCCCGCGGGCACCGGAGTCCCAGGTACCCGAGCCCAGCACCCACTGTCTTGCTAGCGGCCCCACCCCAGCCTCAGTCACCCAGAGGGGGCCACTTGTGCCTCACTCAGGGATCCCCACATCCGCAGGCTGCTCCCCCCGGACGCTTAGCCTGAGGGGTGGTTGTTGCGTCTGAGTCACAGTGCCTTTTCTGCTCAAAAATCCTTCCCTCACTTGGTGGGCCAGACACCGCTGGGGTTGCTCACAGGCCCCCACACCTGACTCCACACCCTCATACATTCAGGACACACACGGAATCAAATGGAAACAGGCTAGAATTACCTGTGAGAGTGATGGTGTGAAGCCTCTTGACGTCCCTGCCCTGTCTGAGCTCTGCCGCCCTCAGACAGAGGAGCAGCCAGGGCTGGGGACACAGGCGCCCCCTTCCCCCTACCTCACCCCTCCATCTGGCCTCACGCACACAGGGGTCCCGCATCCAGCCTGGACGAGGGCACCTTCTTGTACACACTGCCCGATGACTCAACGCACCAGCTGCTCCCGCCCCACCAGGACTGCCACCACCTCCAGGAGCAGCCTGCAGCCGTGGGCCAGCCAGGCGTCAGGAGTGTCCCCCAGAGTCCTGGGCTGGAAGCGACATGGGACCCTCTTTTTCACCCAGGTCAGCGCCAAGGGCAGGGTGGGAAAGTGAGCAGGCTGGGAAGATGATAGGCCTTCAAGGTGGTGCTTGTAAGGAGCCATTCACAGCTTTTATCTCAGAGATGGGGGTGGGAAGGGAGCTGGCCACCTCCTTCCCTGCTAAAGGCCCAGCAGATCTGCAGGGACATGTCAGGTGGGTCCTATTCCACCATGGCAAGCTGTGTCCCCAAAGGCTGAGAGAAAGGGCACTCCTCCACTTCAGAGTAAGAAGCCCCTTTGGTCTCGGCATTTCAAGGCCATTCGTGAATTCCCATTGCCCTCTCATCACCCCAAGAGGCATTCTCTAATCACTCCCAAATATCTTGCTTTGTTGGGTCTTGTCTCGTCATGAAGGAATGAGGTCGCACCCATCAGTGAGAAGCCAAGTTCTCACATCATCTTCAGAGCTCTGTGCTTCTACAGAACTTTCTCTCCAAGGGGCCCAGTACACGCCACCCCCAGCCCACTGTCTTGTGCCAACCTGTCAGAAGTCCGTGGATACTTGGCTGGGGCTCAGGCTGTGTCAGAATTAGCTGATGATCCTCCATGGCGTGGATGCCAGTTCACATGCAAGTCCTAGACTCTGTCTCTGGGAGATAAAATACCAAGACAAGCACCTTGTAGAGCCAGACCCCAGTGTCCTTTACATCGGACTCTCTCCACCTGGCGGAATGAGCTAAGTGGGATGATTATGACCAGAAGGCAGGAGGGTAGACTAGTGGGTGGACTTCCCACCTGGACAGAGCAGGACTTCTTTATGCAGTTCCTGGGCTCAGCTGACTTCATCTGCTCCCAGGTACAGGGTAAGGTCACAGTCCCACCGCTGAGATGAGCAGGCAGCACGTAGGTGGCCCGCGCCAGGTCGAATGTCCTTGTAGTTGTAGGTCTCTGTCCTCCTTCAAGGCCAGCGTCACTAGCTCCCGTCACAGGTAGAGGCAGGCCCAGCGGTGCTGAGCGCTGGCTCCTGGTCAGGCTGGACTCTGACGTTTCCCACTTCTCCCCCCAGGGCCGCCGTGCTGCTTGGGCCTCGTCCCGGTTGAAGAGGTGGACAGTCCTGACTCCTGCCCAGCGGGCAGAGGAGACTGGTGTCCCCAGCACCCCGCGGGGGCCTACGGAGGGCAGGAACGTGGGAGGCGGCTCTCCCCCAGCCCACCGGTGCCCGTGGCTTTTGAAACACCACCTCCTACAATTTAGGCAGAAGCCGCTATCCCAGAAAGACTATATATATAGTGTTATTTGTTTTGTTTTTTTTTCAAAGAAGAAAGTGGTATTTATTTTTCTATAATAGCCATATTTATATATTTATGCACTTGTAAATAAATGTATATGTGTTTGTATACTTCTGGAGCAACATAGGGAATCCTGCCCACTGGGGCAGGAGAGGGAAAACAAAGAAGCAACGACCAAACAGGTGTCACCTGGGAAAGAGCAACACCCACTGAGGCGGCAGCTGCCCGGGAGGCTGCGGGGGCTGCGGAGGCGCCCATGGAGGGAGGCTCCTCGGCACGCCGACCAGTGACCGGGAGGAAAAGGCCGGGGCTGCGAGAAGCCTTTTCAGACGATGCCCGTGAGTCTAAGATGTGTATAGTCCTATAAGCATTAACAGGTCTTCCAGAATCAGTAATCTGCAGCAACATATCTCTGTACAAATAAACACTGTAACGTCTAAATAAATGTCTAGTCTCCCTTGTAACCTTCAGCTGAGTCACAGGAGTCAGCATTATTTTTAGCTGTTAGGACTCAGTCTGCAGATTTAAAGAAACACCCACTGGTGACGTTTTCCACGATCCCTCGAGAGGAGAGCTGGAAAAGGCAGCAGATGTTTCTAATTTTTTGTCTTTTTAAATATTGAATGTCAGTTATTTTTATTAACGCGGATTCGTTGATAGCTGGTCCAGGAGGGAGACGGTGGACAGCAGGTGCGGAGCAGATTTGCGTTCTATTGATGGACTTGGAGGTAAAGCTTTGGTCAGACTGAGGGGATGAAACTAATCTTTTCTATAGAGGTGGGTATATTTTCTCCAGAATACCATTTAGTTAAGTGCTATGCGACACACGAGCATGCGGTGCCTAGTAAAATTCACTTCCCTTCTCTCCAGAGATACACCAGCATGGCCGGACGAGTTGACTCACTAGTTGTTTAAAGTCAACATTTATTTACTGCCATCCAACCACAGGCTTAAACTTTGTACGGGGACGTGCAACTAGATGGACGCTGACGCTTGCAGTGGAAGCCCTAACCCACTACCTGTTTTCCGGAGGGAAAGATATCTTCTAGACTTCTGTCCGGTTAAGTCACAGATGAAATGCCATTGAGACACTTAATCCCATTCAGAGTCATCAGTGCCAGACCCTGGCTTCAGCCTCTAGTCACAACTTACACAAACAGGGTCCTACCTGGGACAGCCCCGGGAGTGACTCTGATAGACTGGGACAAGTGCGCCCTCTGCTGGCCAGAAGGGAGTCTTGCATCCTTTTCCATCCAACAGCTAAATCGGAACATGATTTTCAGAAAAGCTGTATTTTAAAAATATTTTAAGAAATGAAGGACTGTAAGGAACATGGAAATGATAGGAAAGGTGAAGTGGAACAGGGAAGAGAAGAAACGAGTTACTGTGACTTCAATCTGGCATTGAGGGCCTTGAGGTCACTTCCAGGAGCACGACTGGGCTCATGGCCTCAGATCTGGGCTGTAACTCAACTTCCGGCCCTTTGGCTTTTTAAAAAAAATCTCCCTTTGACAACCACTGGGATCATCAAGCACTAAAAAATAAAGTAAATTTTGTTGAACTTTATGGAAGTGATATTTATGACACTTCCTTACATAACACTGAATGCTTTTGGCTCTCAAAAAAAAGTCTGGGAAAGAAAAAGCACTTCTAAGGCATGTTAAATGAGATAAATGTGAATATTTACCTTAGCCAATTGCAGGAAAGAAAAAATAGGTTAGGGCATAGGCCTTTAAATTTTAGCCTAGAAAATGAAACAGCTTAGATATTCAATTTCATTGTAGTTTTTACTTTTTACTTTAGATTCTTTTAAAAGTCTGAGTCAGTAACAGCTGTATAAGTTAATCAGAAGGAAGAGTAAGGCCTAGTTGGGCAGCAGTGGGTGGGGGTGCAGAGTTCAGCTCAGGGCTCGGAGACCACTCTAAGCGTGGCAGCCAGACAGGACAGGCGGACTCAGCAGGAATGAGTAACCTCTTGTCCTGTGAAGATCTGACAAAGGGGCTGTCAGTTTCTTTTTCTTTCAGAGTTGAGATTTGATAATGCTATGGATGAGGGTGCAAAATAGCCAAGGACCATTAACAATTAAGCCACAAGGAACTCAATTTAGACTGACTTTTGGCCTCTCTCAAAGGTGAGGCTGCCATCTCTAAGAGCACAGTTTGATCAGGGAAACAGGACAGCTTTCCACGCACCCCCAGCCAAGGCTGCACCCTGGCGTGCTCCAGTTTGAAGCTAAACCTTCCAAAGGTTCAGATGCTCATACTTATAGATTCAGGACTAAGGCTGGAGTCAAGTAGAAATGAAACTAAAGCTACCTATGCATCTTGTCTAACTCAAAATAAAAACAAGTTAACTATATTGTCAAATCCCAAACATGCTTGCACAGAGGCCTTAAGATGGTAAACTTCAGTGATTTAGGGTTATTATTTTTTTGCCAAATTGCACTAGGCTGATTGGTTTTACTCTTACATGGATAGACATGTGGACTCACTGACATGGCTCTCATAAATTCTAAGTTCATTCTGGCTGCGATTAGAATCGCAGGATTTTAGAATGGGAAGGTGCCTCAGAGCTTACCCAAATCCCTCATTTGATAATAATATGAGGCCCAGGACAGTAACTTAACTTCCCCCAGCTCTCACCACAACCAAGGGGACAGTTTCTCCTCAGCGACCACCCACTTCATCCAGGCAGTAGCCAGCCAGTGAGGAATGGAGCCTCCTGGCAGTCAGGTGAGTAGGTTTGGAAGTAGCCCTTCCAGCTCCAGCCAAGCCTCAGATGGCCGCGGCCCCAACTCACAGCTGGACCACAACCTCAGGAGAGACCTGAACTGGAAACACCCAGCCCATAAGCGGCTCCCAATTCCTGACCCTCAAATTGAGTGAGATAAGAAGTGCTTGTTATTTGGGGGTAATTTTTTATGCAGGAATAAATCAGTAAAGCACTCAGAGCTATGACTAGCACATTTTTTTTAAATGCTGGAAGGGCACACAGTCTTGGGCATACAGCAGAGAACGTGATGAAGGGTGCTCTCCAGTGGAGAAGCCACTCCTTCAGAGATCTGTGGTGATGAGCACAAACGATAAGCTGTTTAGACCTAAGTAGGAATACGAAAGGATCTTAGAGACACAATGGGCCAAGTGGCCCCATCTAACATACATATTCCAACCTACCAAGAACCCAAGTCCTGTCTATAATTTTGGGGGGCAGATGAGCAGACTAGCCACAGGTTAGGAAGACTGGACATTGCTGAGTCACCTTCTACACTGGTGCAATACTGCCTCCTTTACCTTTCCCTCTCAGTAACCAAGTCCTATTCTGGGACAGTCTCAGGACATCTCGGTTCAGTGGATCCACAGAGCACAGAATTGCCAGTGCTATGTTCTCTTACCAACGGGAATTCAAATATCAGTGAAATCATTTTTAAATGAATCCAATGACCACTTACCCCCAAGCCAAAAGAATGCTCTCAAATTAGTTTACAATGTTAGGTACAATCGAAAGTGACTGTTAGAGGCGGTCTCTCAGAGTGATGGAATCTAGTTCCTGATCTATATCAAAACCAGCAAATGACTCAAGTAGAACCTGAAAGAAAACAGCACAGGACGTGAGAAACTACAGGAAATACTTAGAATACTGGTAGAGCTGCAGACATCTTTGGAGAAAAGCCTCCTTCTTAACCATTTTGCAAAACACACTTCTCTGCTCCACCCGGAGCTGAGGAGATTGCTAAAACCATAGGTGATTCAGGAAGCTGATTTATTTTTTCTTTCTGCCAGTCTAAAGCAAACTGCTCTGCTCTATCGGTCTGCATTTCCTGAAGCCTGAGCCCTCGAATAACGGCTTTCTGAAGTTAACAATGTCAAAATTCTAATTTGCATTTCTTTTTCTCCCAGATATGGTTGGCAAAATATTTCGTCTCTTTCTCTTGAGAACACCTGGTAACCTCAAAGTTTATTTTCCAAGGATCCAATGATTGAGAAAAGGAGGTTTACTTTGAATGATAGATTTTCTTGTCAAAGACTGAAAATTCAGATAACTACAAAACAAGTTTCCTAAAGCAGGATATATTACAGGCGCTTTCTGGCGATTTGAGGTACAGCCTTCTGAGACTTCATATTCGATCCAGTTGGTTCCAAACACATGGAAAATGGTTCAGTTCAATAACAAGGAGGTGTTGGGCGCTACAGTCAGTTCTAAGACAACCAAGTGGGGAAAAATTATTAAAACGACATGACTGGATCTGGTTTTCAGCTTTTAAATAAGTTCACTTTAAAACAGTAGGATAAAAGCAAAATAAAAGGCCCCAGGGCTTCATACATTGTCTGGCGGAGGATGAATGGGTGGGAGGATAAGGCCACCTTTCTTACGCAAAACAGCGATCTCTTCCTTTAAGGCCAAAATCCTTTCTGCCTGGACTTGGATCAATTCAGTGACCTTCTCTTTTGCCACAATATCTGCTTTCCGAAGGCTCTGGAAGACATTGCCCTGTTGAGAGAAAACACCTCCCTGCTTTAAGCCTCGTTTGGAATATGGAGATTTCCCTGTCTTAGTAAGTCTGTTAGGTGTGTCTGCCTTACAGTCCATTTAAATAACCATCACTTCTTATTTTTAAGAAGCACTCAGTTCCTCCACTGAAATCCTACCATTGGAAATATATCCCTTTGGCTAATAAACAACTCTGAAAATGCAAGTCCCCAGTAAGAGGGTAATTCATTAACATAGCTCTCAGTCATTCAGACCCGACAGGATTCATCGCTAGAATTATAAAAGACAAGATACCTCCTTTTCCTATACAGCCCCATGTTGTTTTCCAGAATAGAAATATATTTCCTCATCTGACGTCTTCCCCTGCCCAGCTAAGTCCTGCTCATGCTTCGGACATCACTTTAGGGAGGCCTGCTTTACCCCATGGACTAGGTTAGAATTTCCCACGCTCTGTTCTATCAAATCATCCATCCCACGTCACTAGTTATTAGACGGAATCATTTGAAATTTGTGATATTTGACTATTTTGTTGTAGTCTAAACTACAAATAGTCTAGACTATTTGACAAAAAAGTTGTAGTTTCATACAGTTCAAACTAAATGCTTGTTTGATGTGTCTGTCTGTCTTGCTGGATCCTGTGCCTGAGAGGTAGGGCCGGGTATGCCTGGACCTCACCACCCTGCCAGCACCTGCCCCAGAGCTTGTCACGGAAGTGGATGCTCGATAAATCTGAATGCACGTTAAAGGGAGGGACGTAAGACCTAGTTCCAGCTCTGTGCCAGGTGCTTACATGTGCTCTTAGAACCCTTACGGCTCTGAACAGGGCAGTGTTACTCCAGCTGTAAAGATACGGAAGCTGACAGATTCATGAGCTGGCCCAAGTCACTGTAATACGAAGGGCTGGAAGCAGCATTAGAACCAGGTTACCTGAAGCCAAAAGTCCATAATTCACCCATCACCCCCCTTACTGCGCAGCCCTTCCTAGGAAGCAGGGGTTCCCTGTGCCCAGTGCCTCTGCCTCTTCTCAGCGCACTTTCACTTGAGAGGCCACGAAAGCTAAACACTAGCCTTACCCAGCCTCTCTTCCAGCTTGGAGTGGCTAAGTAGACATAGTAGAAAGCACTGGCTTTCTTAATGAGGGACACGAGAGGCTGGCATTTGACCATGGAACAGAGCTGTGACTCCAGAGGAAACACCAAAGAATCAGGGAGAGAATCACAGAGGTCCTGGCCCTGACATCACAGGCCCACTGAGCCAAAGCCCGTCATCTCCTGCAGACTTCCTGTGAAGTGAGGAAAATAACCCCGATTTGTTTAAGCTACTCTCCGGGGGCTTTTGGTTACGTACAGCTACGTGTATGCCCCACTCACACCCCAGTTCATGCCCGTCCCTCTGAGGTCACCTTAGATTTTCCCTCATTCTTGTCACCGTATCCAAACAGACTTTGGCTATTCTTACTTATAAATGTCTTTGGCCCTTGGCCTTTCATCTTTGCCGTCTACACCCCCATTCGTGACTAGACTATGATAAGAATAATAGCAGTGGCGTAAGCTTTGGAGGCAGACAGACCTCAGTTTAAGAGTGAACTCCCCCAGCTCCAGCCCTGAGAGCATGGGCACGTGACTCACCTACTCTGAGCTGTGGAGAGTGGTTATTTTGAGGATTAAATGAGATAGCCAGTGGGAAGAGATGATACAGGTTAAAATATATATGTAAAGACATACTATGTAAAGAGATCCATACTATTAATTTCTTTTCCCATTCAATTGATCTGTTGCCTCCAAACTCTTTCCAGTGTATCTGGACTTAGCAAAGCACGCCACGTCGACAGACTTTACTAAACACTCTGTGAAGACTTTTCAAGGCAGCAGCCTTCACGAGCAGCGCCTTGACTCTTCACTCGAAAATTCCTCAGTGGAGCAGGGGCTTCAGGGAGGCGGAGCGGAAGGACACGGAGCTCACCGTCTCCCACAGAAACGCTTCAGTGGACCAACCAAGGGCCCTTGCTATTCAGACTAGACTTCCTCTCCCATCTCATTCTAACTCTAAACCTCCCAAAGCCTCTTATTCATCGTTTCTTCTGAACTTGTGCTTAGACCGGGGATCTCAACTCCAGCACGCGGCAGAATCACCCAGAAGGCAGGTTCGGTGGACTGCCCGGCCCCTCCCGCAGAGCTGCCGATTCAGTTGGTCTGGGTGGGGCCCAAGCCTGCATCTCTGACAAGTGCCCCCGTGGTGCGGACGCTGTTCTTCAGGGGAGCACGTTTTGAGAACCCCTGACTTAAACCATTTCCAAGGCGCCTAAAGGAAACATAAAGAAAACTCGTAGCGTGAGAGGAGGGGGAAACCCAACATTTTTGCAGATACTACCATAAGATTATGGCATATAGTTCAGAAAATGCCACAAATGTGCTAGGTCCCTAGGGGGTGAAACTCTGTTAAGTAGGTATTATCCACCACATGTTATGTATTAAGTACCACTCTGCTAGGCTGGGTAAATACTGTATAAGAGCAAGTTGAAAGCCATAAAAAAAAGTAACAAGTGTCAATTCAGGACGCCCACTTTAGGGCAAATGAAGTAAATGATATTGGATGTTTTGACACCAAATTCAGGGAGCATGCTGGTCTCATTATTTATACCTAAATAACCTTACCTCTCTAGGGCCCAAGGCACTTCCCAAAATTGGTACGTATATAAATTCATGGCACCCAAGAGGGACAGTAAGGCTAGTCGCGCAGGCTCCTTGCAATGTACCAGTACTAGCTCAGTGTCCTCAGGGACCCCAGTGGGCCAGAAATGTTCCAAGATCAAGGCTTGTTTAAAAGCCAGCACTTGATATTCCTGAGAATAACTACCTTTACAGAATGTCCTTGATTCTGACAGAGCGTCTGCAGAAAAGGAACATACCTGCTGGTTCTGTAGTGTATTCAGCTGAGAATCAAGCTGCTTCTTTTCAATACATAAATCATTCATCTGATGAAGCTTTTTGGTGTGTTCTTTGGTCTTCATCATCAATTCCCATCGCATTTGAGCAATCTTTTCCTACCAGGGCAGGGAGATGCAAAATGGATTAAGTGAATGAGAGAGGAAATAGAGAAAAATGCATGTCTGGCTTTGATCCAAACCATCAAGCAAACGGAGTGATAGGCATATAGGGAAACATAATAAGCCAATAATACAATCAAAAGCAACTGCATTGGGTCTGGTTTGATTAGAGAAAAGAACATTAAGTAGGATGGAAGTAGATAAAAATAAGACAGACACAGATATCACTCCATTGTTGAGGCATGAAATTAGTACGTGTACAGAGTGCTGGTATTCGCTAATTAAAAGGGAGAAAGGTCCCTTAAGCAGGAAACTTTACTATATTGTTCTTTCCCTAGCCTTCCAGGATCCTCAAGGTGACCAGCTTGAATGGCCATACATCTGCCAGTGGCTTTCCTTTGTTCTCTTATTGCTCCAACAGATGATTTTAGATTGCACATGTTATCTCCAAAACTCCGATAGGGACCAAGTCCCATGGATGCGAACACTTAAACAATTTGCGTCTTCCTGGTATAGTGCAAATCTTGTATAAGAAAAGATAAGATAGCACTAGGAACCTCTCCTCCTTCCCTTCCTGCCAGTAAGACAGAAAACTGGAGAAGCCATAATGATGTGTGGGCTTATAAAATCAGGCTGTAACTGGGGCACTGCCTCATCTTATGGTTCCGAGAACAGCGTAGACATTTAACATTTTCTAAGACCCTGCCGGCTAAACAGTATATACCTTGTTATAAAATGTATTACTTAGAGATGTGTTGTACTTTCCAGATGGAAACAGCATGCAAAAGCTATGTGGAATAATACAATCAGAAGTGACCTGCTATACTCTGAGGATCCTGACACCATCAGAGCATTTGTACATTGCTGTAGACCTCCAAGTGGAGTCTTTCTGTAATCTTTCATGCCACTTTGCCATGATATTTACATGAATCCTGGCCCCCAAACCTCAGTGCTGATGCTTTCATCCCAAGATAGACAAGTCCTTCCAACTAAGTGAACGGTAAGGAAACAGACAGGCTTCAGATCACGGGGGAGCCACATGAGGCTCATGGACCCAACTCCAGCAGTACAGATGCCTCGTGGGAAACACTTACAGCTCACCAGGACTTCTTGCCTCCACCCATACTGACACAAAGTAGGTCACCTGCCCTCTCATCCTTACCTCCCACATCTTCATCTCCTTTGCGTTTGCTAGCTCCTTTCGGAGTTTTTTAATCTTCAGTTCTTCAAGTGTCATATTCACAGAAAGTGTCTGAAGGGCTTCTAGGTTTATCACACGGCCAAACTTGCTGATCATTAGTTGACTAACTGTTTCTTCCATTTCTAAAAGAAGACAGTCCCTGTCAGGTTGCTCAGCAGCTCCCACTGTTGTTCAATGAACAATCCCAACACCAATGCCATTCTAGGGAAGAGCTTTTGCAAGAAGATGGGAAAGATTTGTTACCAGCTGGTCTTTCCTCTGTTACTTTTCAGAGAAAACCTACTATTTTCTTACTTAAAATGCACATGACTTACTGTCTTCTCATCTGCTTCAGATTCCTATGAAATTCCTTCAAATTCCTGCGTGCAGTGGACTCATCCTTCCCCACTGGCTTAGACACTCTGATCTGCCTCTCCTCAGACTATCAATAGGCCCCAGCTGGGTTATGGACTCTTGAGTTCTTAATTTCTTTGGTTACTGATCTCTACGACATCTTGTGTTAAGAATAGAACAGCACTTAACAGAGGTTTCCATCTTACTGCAAGTGAAAATATTAAAATCTTTGCGGTGGTTCAGAAGGTCCTACCTGGTCTGGCCTGCTCTGCCCCTATTCTCTGCCACCTCCTTCCCACACCTTTCTCCTCACTTACACCTTTTTGCTTCTCAAGCATTCCAGGCTCACTCCAGTATTCTCATCTGGAATTCTCTGCAATTCCACTGTCTGGAATTCTCTTCCCCAGTTGGCCACATGGTTCACTCCACACAGCCCATTTTCTGAAAACAAATTGTGAGACTGATAAAAAGACTCATTTCCAAAACATTCATTTCTGATGGTGTAACCAAGAGCAGGTCCTTGTCCTTGAACCAGGGAGGACTACATCTTAGCAAGTCTGTCACTTTTCCAGGGAGCTCTTCCCTGGCCTCCTACAGACCTCAGCACTCTTTCCCAGTCCCCTTTAAATTTTCTCTTAACAATTATCTACAGCTAACATGCAATATATTGTACTTTTGTTTATTGTCTTTCCTCAATATGCCAACAGTGGGACACCTGGAGAAAATTCCATCTATGGAGTTTGAGCTCCCCAAGAAGATGTAATCTTGTTACAAGTTTCTCTCAGTCACCAGAGTCCCATAAGTGAAGTCTGAAGGTCCTAAGGTATAAAAAAGATGATGTAATTCTGTTATGGTACAGAAATTTGTATTCAGGTATAACCGTTATGGCTGAATAATAATGGTACAATTGGCATGGCTGCCATTCTGCACAATCCAGGGAGGGCTTTTCATTTCTGTTCTTTGTGTGTGGTGCCTCCATGCTTTTGTGGAATGTTGGTGGCCATGATAATCAGTGACACAAGTGAAACGGTGATTGGATTATCTGCACGTATGTGGCTAGCCTGTAGCTGCCTGCTTGTCCTCCCTCGGTAAGAACCTTGACTTCCCCCAGCTAGTCCCATATGAGGGGGTGCCCTCTACCTGACAGCCCCACGTACTAGGACAGGTACTCTGGTCCTTGCCCTTCCCACTTTGCAGCCAGCCTAATACGCTTCTCTTGACTTGACTGGGCTGGTTAGTGTTCACTGGGGACACACAGGCTTCTGGAACACTCACCATCCTACACTCCCATGGCTGCAAGCTGTGCCCTCCTTGACGGAGAGAACTTACCTTCCCACCCCTATGCTCTAGACTCTCTTCTTTCCCACTGGGTCTGGGGGTGGGGAACAACAAGTGACTGCAGGGTTTCTCATCACTGTTAAGCCTTTGTTCTCTGAGTTACAGGAAAGGAACCCTCTCCTAGGTTCACCTTCAGAATTAGGAAATGAGTCTCTAACCAGACTCACAACACACTTTCAGAAAATGAACTGGGGTTGGGAGAACTGAAAGTCATTGAATAAAGCTTGCACCACATAGAACTATTTTTAATTTCAACTAACATTCCAAAATTTGAACACTTCATTTCATCCTCTTCACACATTTTTCCAAACTGAGAGTTTACTCAAATGGAAATAAGCTTCTTTCTTCATTTTCATACGAGTTTGCTCCTTGGTTTGACGAGTAATATTTCCAAACATAAACAACAGTCAGGCTACAGAAGCCAAAGGAATGTGAAATACGTGAGAAAGACTGGAGCCTCAGGCTTGTACCTGAGATAACTCCGCCTCAAATAAGTGTTATTCAAACATAGAGTTGCAACATGTATTTTTAAATTGTATAATCCAGCCACCCATGAGGGCAGAACCATCAGCACTCATTGGAAACTGGCCTCTACAAATCTAAGCAACTTGGACTGACCAACCACTACAGTCTTCCCATTTTTTTCTTTCAAATTTTCTTTTAAAAATATTAGTTTTTAATTGTGGTAAAATATACATATGAAAATCTGCCATTTTAGTCTTTTTACAGTGTACAGTTCTATAGCATTAAGGTAGATGCTATACAGTACAGGTAATATTATTGTTATTAAAGCTAGAATACTTCATCACTTACACATATGTTCCATATATCAAATATTCAAAAGGTGTTTTAAAAGAACTGTCTTCATGCTATACATCTTACACTATAAACCTCAATTCCAGGTGAATTATGAACATAAATATGAGAAGCACTACTAATAGAGGAAACAATAAAAAAAATCTTTATGACCTCAAAATCAGAAAGGATTTCTTAGGACACACACACACAAAATGCACAAACTATAACCAGATTGAGAAAATAAACTATATTAAGGTTTAAAACGTCTGCATCCCAAAAAGATACACTAAATATAGAAGAAAGGGAAGACACATACTAGAAAAGATTTGAAATGCATTAATGGAAAGAGAAAGACAGATAATAGAAAAGAACTCTACAATCAATAAGAAAAATAAAAAAGCAGGAGTAAAAAATTGGGCAAAGTATATGACAGGGAATTTTCAGGAAAGGAAACATGAATAAATGACTAATGAATGTACATGAAGATGTTCAACCTCAAGGAATCAACGAAATGGAGAAAAATCACAGTGAAATACAATTTTAACACCTACCAGGTTGGCAGAAATACTAAAGCCTAGTGGTGCTGAGTGTTGTTGAGACTGTGGACCTCGGCATACCTGGTATCTATCGCATAAGGATGGAACAGACATTTCAGGGTTGGCATGTTAAGCAAACTGGCATGTAAAGCGAGCAGGGAGAGAAAACAGCACAGCCGCTCTGGAGGGCAACTTAACCTTGTTCCAGGAGAGGAAACGCATACAACCCGCTCTCACCCAGAGACCCCAGTGCTGGGGACTCACCCCCTCCCGCACACGCACAGGGAGACGTGCACAAGAAGGCCCACTGTGACACTGTCTACAATCCTGAAAAATTAGAATTACCCTAAACATCCATCAACAGGAGACCACAGAGATCAACTCTTTTATCGTCCTACAACGGAATACTGTGGTAGCAGTTAAAATGAATAAATTAATTATCTGTAGCAATATGGGTCACTCTCAAAAACTGGTTTAATAAAGTGAACTGCAAAATGATGTGAATAATATTACAGTTAAAAACATGCAAAGGCATTTCATATACTGTGTGTGGATGCGGCCATCCATACACAGACATGCGTGCTCGTAGTGGTGGACCCTGGGGAAGGAGACAGCGGAACAAGATTGGAAGGAGACGGGCCTTCAGTTGTATCTTCAATGTTTTATTTCTTAAGCCTGGTAGTAGGTACACAGGTGACTGTTATATGATTCTATATTTTATTATAAATAAAACCTTTAACAATTACTAGAAATTGTTTCTGTGACAAAAGACCTATATCCTTTTAAAATAGAAGAGCGGCCCTTTGATAGAATCAGGAGAGACAGTAAGTAGGAAGCTGAGACGGTGCATTTCCTCTCAGTGGTTCTGATTCTGTGATTACTTACTCTTTCCAAAGTTGGAGATGGTTGCTGGATCGTTCCCTCTCTAATCAATAAATATTACTAGGTAATCCAGGGGCTTGGTTACTCACTCTGAATAGTTTTTGCCATCTCTCTCTTTTCTCGGATGAGCTGTTTACGCCTCTCCCGGCATTCTCTGTTCAATTTTTGCTGCTTGGCATTCTCCTCCTGGAGGTGTACGATTCGCTCTTGCAGCCGTCCCAAGGAGCGGTTAGAAAAGACTAACGTTCCGGAAAGATCACTAGGGATTTCTCCAAACACCACGTGCTCTATCTGCAGAAACAAAACCAAGCCCAAACCCAAACAGACAAAGATCAAACTAAACGTTAAACTCACAGAAAGCATAAGGGAAGCACTTCTTACTCTGCCCCTTGTTTAGGTCACGACCTTTGGCCTTCTAACTCTCACCCGAGTAAGGTAAAAGCAGGAAGCTTCTTTCAAAAGAAGCCACATTATATCCCCCTGGGGACAGCAAATCTTCCCACGTAGACCATGCCTGGTATCTACCGCATAAGGATGGAACAGACATGTCAGGGTTGGCATGTTAAGCAAACTGCTAAAGATAGCTAATCCAGGTTGGGTCAGGTTCTACAAACTGATATGTAAGGCTGAACTTAGGTTTTTCTTCTAAAATACCGCTTTGTCTCTACCTGACCAAATACAATACAGTTGGCCTTCACTGGTACGTATCTCGGCATTTTAATGTAAGTTGTAGTTCATGTGAAACAGAGAAATGGACAAAGAGAAGAAAAAAAGAGAAAGAATATTTTCCTTTTATCTTAACTTCCCTCATTAACAAATAGAGATTAAGAGAAGGTAATGCTTGCATCTTTAGTTCATGTCTATTTAAAGATGGTGTGAAAGTGACATGTGACCAAGAGCCAAGATTTCAAACTCCAAGCCATTCCTTTAAGCCACAGGCTCGTTTCTTCAGACTTGAGGTGATTCAACTTTCAAAGTGATAATGGGCCCCAGGGAAATAGACATGCTTTGATATTACTCTTTCATAACAATCTCAGAAGGAAAGTTGGGGTGTTGGGGGGAGGGTATAGCCCACTGGTAGAGTGCATGCTTAGCATGAACGAGGTCCCAGGTTCAATCCCCAATAGCTCCATTCAATGAATAATAATTGAAATAAATAAAATTTATTTTAAAAAAATGTTGGGGCATCACTCTACAGGTAGAATTCTCAGCACAGGACTGCACTTCTCCCCACTTGTGGCCCATGAATCTTTCCCTGGAAAGCCTGGGTATGGTGGCTTAGATGGGGCGGGGCAACCCGTGCAGACCCCTCACCTGGTGGAGCTTGAGTGGAATCACGACCAGTAGTTCATTCAGCCGCTGCTGCTTCTCGCGTTGATAAGCCTCCAGGGCCTCCTCTGCTGCGTTCAGATTAGTTGCCACGATTTTCACCTGTGGAAAAGCCCCGTGTGTGAGATGTCAACAAGATTCAGTGAATACATACCCAGGGTGGTAAATGAAGCCATTTGGGAGGAAGCCAGAGCATGACGGAGTCTGCCGTGTTGGGCTGTGATTAAATGGATGATCAGTTTGCAGCCCAGGAATGTGTGTTACTCCCTTCCAGCTAAGTCAGGATCCACAGCATTTTTTCAGTCGTTCCTGTGACCCCAGAGCTGTAGAGGTTTTTGTGAATGAAAGCTCAGAAGACATGTCCCACCCTGGAATGGTTCAGATCTCATTGGGTCATAATAAGCGCAATAAGTTAGAGGAGAAAGCCTTTTAAAGTGATGAAACTACTCACTATAGTATTTCTAAAGCACATGCTTCATCTCCTACGAAACTTGAAAATCTTCTAAATCATATCCTTTTTGCAAGAGGAGAAGCAATCTATCAAAAATATTTCTGAGTATGAGTCAAGTTAAGTGATGTTGCTCTAGGAAAGAGTGCCTAAGAGGAAAACTGAGCAGATATAGCAGAAATCAATCAATATAATTACACAGAAAGTTTAGCTTAGTGGTCTCTGACATGGCACACACGTGCCCCCAGCATGTCAAAGTGATCTGCTGGGGTCCAGAAAGAAAATAGAGTTTCGATTTTATTTATTTTTATCTTATTCTTTTTCATTTCCATTTTGGCAAATGTGTCATAATATACAAAATACATTAGAACAATCGTTTGCAAATATAATCTATAAATAAATGTACATTTATTGTAGGTATATGTGCTCCACAATTTTTTAACTTATAGAAGTATGTAATCAAAAAATTTTTGAGGGTCAATGATTTAGCTAAAGAAAGTTTCAACCATCAAAAAAGCAATGGCCCCCACCACAACTGTAAATGGATGTAACACTGGAGGAGTCTCTTCTCTTACGAGAAGTCCTAACTCATGTCACGGCTACGAAATAGCAATGTTAGAGCTAGAAGGAGGTGGCGCTGGGGGAGAGGATAAACAGAACTGAAGAAGGCAGACCAACATACTTTTTTGGACAATGTATCATATTCCTTTTTGAGGTTATCAATAATTTTCTTTTCTTCAACTAAGGCCTCTTCAATGTCCAGCCTTTTCTCTCGAAGTTGAATGGCCAGTTCAAAGAGACCCATGTCACAATCTGAAATGACAGTCAAAATAAAAAAGTAGCCCGTGGGGGAGGGGATAGCTCAGTGGAATTGTGCATGCTTAGCACACACGAGGTCCTGGGCTCAATCCCTACTACCTCCATTAAATAAACAAACAAACAAACTGACTTACCCCCCAAAAGAAAATCACATCTTCAGGAAAAAAATTAAATAAATAAAAATTTGGAAAAATTAAAAAAAATTAAAAAGCAGCCCCACTTGTTGGGGAATGTAGTAATATTGTAAGTGTGGACTTTGGAGCTTTAGAATTACTAATGACGATTTGTGGATCTTCTCTAGCAAGGTTCCATTACACTTAGGGCTCCAGGGAGAAATGACTCCAGGTAGAAATTAATGGTGTTAATAAGCATGGTAGTACTTATAATACTAGCATGGATGTTTTGAGCAGTCCTTGGTGCTAGCCCTTTTATGTACATTATCTCATTCAAGAGATCCAGCCCCTGTGATGTAGAAACTATTGTTTCCATTTTATAGGTGACAACTGTTAAGTCTCAGGTCACATGCTGATATGTGATAGAATGAGATTCAATACAGTATCTCTATATTAATTTCCACTATTATCACACTAACTGTAGGCCCCCAACTGTGGGAACAAAGTAACGAGCCTTGGGCCAGAATGGTAAACAAGTTATAAAAAGCTGCAGACTCAGAGGTGAGAAGGCTGGTTAGCCAAGGACGGGTAAGATCCCCAGAGGGTGGCAACCTAAGACAGGCAAAGCCGCCTGAGTCCAAGAAGAGTATTGTGAAGCAGCCGTTTCTCATACATTCCGCCCTGATAAGCTGTAAGGCTCGCTAGTGCCGACACGGACATGATTTACCAAAACATAAAGGGTCTTCAGACCTTGAGCCAGACACTGCCTGTTAACCATTTCCCTTGTCATTCTTCTTTTCTATATAAGACTGTGCAACGTAATAAAGCTTCAGAGTAGCCATCAGCTCTCTCCGCATACGGTGTGTATGTGTACATGGTATCATGACACTGACACTAATAGCCACATTTATCCACCAAGTAATTGATCAAGAATGTGAAAATATAACAGTATTACCACTGAACTTAGAACTTAGGTCTAGCCCCAGTTCTACCACTAAATTAACTGTGAGCCTTTGTTCAAGCCATTCAATCCTGCTATAAAATAACAAGTCGCATTACAAGATTTTTTAGCTCTCTTCTACTCATAAATATGATTTTAAGGAGACTCTTATTTTCCAAATCAAAACAAGATTTAAGTATTATTTGACATTAAGCTTTAAAATTTGATTTATAATTTATATAAAATATCTAGGAAGATCATTTGAGATCAAAAAGAAATAGTTTGGTTTTTTTTTTCCTACTGAATCATTCGTCTATTGAGACTGTAAGGATATTGGTCTGGACTGTAAGAATACTGGACCATAAGGATATTTCAGACTGGTATCACCAGTGAAAACAGTGAATATAAGCTGCCAAGCACCTCCAAGAAACTGGTAAAAATTGCCCTTACAAAACAGGTTTGAAATATGAAAACTGAATGATTTGGCAAAAAGGGAGTGCTTTATGTATATATGCACACACATACATACACACATACACACATATATACATACACATACATATATACACACATATACATATAAACGCACGTATTTTATACACACAGACATATATATATACATCTTCTGTTTCTCTAATAAAGTGAAACTTTGGTGCATAATTTATGACTCTGAACTGACTATAGCTTGTCTGCAGGTTATTTAATTTGGCACTCACAAATGGTTGCCTCAAGAAACAGGAAATAAATGGTCCAGAGAGGCTCCAAAAGTATTCATGAGACTGTACATCATTCCTATTAAACCGTCCTTTCCTTACATTTTATTATGAGACAAGTGAGAAACCAAGAAAATGACCTTTTAGGTATTGTCAGTCCATATTCACACTTCACAGAGAATGCCTGGTTTTATCCAACTTACGTGTTGGGCAGATAGAATCATCAAAAACCTCATCTTCAGATACAGACTCATCCTCGTCACTCTCCAAGCCGGATTCTTCTTCACTTGACTCATCACTTTCCTCATCTTCATCTAAGGAGAGAGGGAAATATTGTTAATAAGCAGAGGCATTCCTCTGCCAAGCTAAGTCCCAGATATTAAAAATAAATTATTTTTCAATGAGTTTGTCTCTAGGGAAGAAACAAAGATTAAGCAGGAAATTACTCAATATTTTTTAAAAGAATTTAAAATGGTTAGGAACTCAGAGACTATGAACTCAAATGCCTGCAGAAGGTCGTGCAATTAATTTCAAGGCTTTAAGTCAGAGGGTTGAGACCAAGCTGCCAAGCTGCCTATGCTGTGCCCCACCTAACACACACTTGGTTATGTTATGTAGTCCACAATTCCTACATCACAGGGATCTGAAAACAGATTTTCATGACTGGTAATGCTATTTATAATCTTTATTTAACCTACTTACTGTGAATATTCATGTCTTGCTGCAGAAGTATTAAGATGTTTGATTTACAGATTCTACACCAAACCCTGCTGGTGGTGTTAGTTTAGAAAGACTCTCTCCTTTGGCCAAACTTGAGTCAGGCTCTTTCTAACTGGAAAGTGTACTCTTTCTAACTAGGCCTTGACCTTGGGCTCTGTCCTTGGCCCATTCAGTCCAGTTTTAGCACGAATCCTGCTAAATCAGTTTAGTTAAAATCCCCACCTTTGATATCTGATCAAATCTCTTATTCTCTGCCTTCAGTGTCATATCACCCTGGCTTACCTTCAGCAAAGGGTGTTTCCTGTTAGGTCAGTTTAGCACAGAATTACACTACCTCTTAATAATTTTCCATCCACTGCCCCCCACCTTGCTCCTCAACTATAAATCTCCACTTATCCTTGTTGTATTCAGAGCTGAACTGATTGATCTCTCTCCCCTCCTACAAAATCCCATTAGAGTGGTCCCCTTGAATAAAGCCTGCCTTATTGTTCTTTAACAAGTATCATGAATTTTTTTTCCTTAACAATGACATATGTAATATCTTTTATAAAATATAAAAAATTGTGAATGCTAAAATACATCTGCCCCCATTAGTTTTGGATAAGGAATTGCAGACCTCCCCCACTCAACTCTGCCCCACTTTTTTTCTATCGTAGTACAGTCAGTTTACAATGTTGTGTCAATTTCTGGTGTACAGCACAATGCTTCAGACATACATATACATATATATTCACTTTCATATTCTTTTTCATTATAGGTTACTACAAGATATTGAATATAGTTCCCTGTGCTATACAGAAGAAACTTCTTGTATATCTACTTTATATACAGTAGCTAGTCTCATTTTCTTTTAAAATAACTTGAGTCCATCTATGAACCATAGATTACCGATTGGCAATTTTCTATTTTATGGAACATCAAATTAGAGATAAGAAGTGGACCTCATGCTCTCTAGAAGACTTTTTAAATTTAAGATGTCTCTTAAAATTACTTTAAGTGATCTGTACCACCTTATGAAATAAACTTGTGATTTCAGGGAGATGAAGTCGCTCTACCTTTCCCTATTTCTCCCACTAAATACAGCTAAAAACCCTGGATACTATATGTAAAGTAAACACAGGAAGATTCTGAAAACCAGAAAGAAGACAGTAGACCTACTATGCACCTTGGCCCCTGAAGAACAGCACTGTGGTGAGTTCCTTGGGTCTCCTTTTGTATCTCAGAGGTGGAGAAGGCTAAGTCAGCAACCTGAAACACTGACAGGTGCAGATACAGAAAAGCCAACAAGAACCTGCTCTCTCTAGGCAAACAACCAGGAAAGAGCAGCCAAGAAGGCAGAAAACTTGAAAAAACACCACAGGAAAAAAACAAACTGTAGTCTTACTTGCATCCCCATCAGCAAAGGCCAAGTGGGAGACTAGACATCCACCTTTGCCAAGCTGGAGTGAGGCACCCCACCACTGCCACTAGAATGGTGTCAGAAAAGGCCAAGTAAGCACCAACGACATTTATTCCTGTTGACTGGTAACCAGTCCCCTCCCCCCTCCCCCAACTCCCCACTCCAAGATCTCTGTGGAGACCACACAGGTAGCTCAGACTTCCACTCTCAGATGGCAGTGACAGGTTCTCTTCCCCCGCCCTGCAGAGGTGGTGTCAGAGGAGCCCTCGTAAAGAGTCAGGACGTTCACCATTGCCCCGAGGTGCCAAGGCCTTCTCCACCACATTGTCAGCAGAGACTATGTGGGGAGCTAGAACTCCCACCTGCACACAGCAGTAACAAGGAGAGCTCCCTTCCCTTGGGCGACAATTAGACTGAGTACCTCCACCTGGCAGTAGGAAGTAGGCACCCATTCCTCTCTCTGGCAGAACAGTGTTAGAGAAACCCAAGTATAAGCCAGAAGATCTAAATAAGAGACAGAGTCTCACACATAACATGAAAGTTTCCAGGTTTCAACTGAAAGTCACTCACCATACCAAGGACCAGGAAGACCCTCCAACTGAATGAGCAAAGACAACCAGTAAATGTCCAGTAAGAAGACAAATGTTAGAATTACCTGACAAAGTATTTTAAATAGTCATGATAAAAATGATTCAACAGGCAATTATAAACACACTTGAAGCAAATGAAAAAATACAATGCCTCAAAGAAATAAAGTCTCAGCCTATTTATTTTTTATATAAAGAAGAGCTAAATGGAAAATTTACAACTGAAAAATACAGTAATTAGGATAAAATCTAATGGATGGGCTCAATAGCAGATGGGAGAGGACAGAGAAATGAAGCAATGAACTTGAAGACAGGACAACAGGAATTAGCCAATTTGAACAATAGAAAGAAAACAGAGCCCAAACCCCAGAGCCTCAGGGAACTATGGGACTATAATGTAATATCTAACATTCATGATAAAAATTCATGAAAAGTAGGAACAAGAAAGAATTTCCTCAACTTGGTAAAGAATATCTATGAGACACCTACAGTTGTTTTTTAATGGTACAGGTAGCATACTTAATGAGTGAAAGATCAAATGCTCTCCTTTGCTAAGATGGAAATAAGGAAAGGATATTGGCTCTCAGCACTCTATTTCAACATAGTACTGGAAGTTTTAACAGTGCAATAAGCAAGGAAAGGTAATTGGCATATTGATCAGAAATTTAAAAATAAAACTGCCACTTTATACAGATAGAAATTCCCGAGAAATCTATCAAAAACTCCTAAAACTAATAAGTGAGGTCACAACATAAAAGATAAACACCTAAAAAGAAATTGTATTTCTATATACTAGTATGAATATGTGGACCCCAAGATTAAAAAGAAAATAGCATTTAAAATCACTCAAAAAAGAAGATATTCTGGTGTCAATCTAACAAACATGAACGTGAACTGGATGTTGAAAACGATACAAGCTGGTGACAGAAATCCAAGTTTCAGATAAACACTGTGTTCATGCCTGGAAGACTCTACATAGTAAAGATGCCAATTCTCCCTAAAATGATATAAAGGTTTAACATAATTTCTATCAAAATTCCAACAAGATTTTTTGTAGATATAAAAAATTCTAAAATATGAAAATATAAAGGAACTAGAATAGCTAAAACAATTTTGAAAAAAAAAAAGAATAAAATTGGAGGAATTAGTTTACATGATGTCAGAACTCAATAGCTGCTATAATCAAGACATTACTATTGGTGAAGAGATACACACATATTCTAGAACAGAATAGAAAACCCAGAAACAGATCCACACAAATAGGCCCAAATGATTTTTCTAAAGATCAAAAGCAATTCAATGGAAGAGATACAGCTGTTTCAACAAATGGTGTTAAAACAACTGGACATTCCTAGGAGGAGGAAAAAAAAATAACCTTGACCTAAGTCTCACACTTTATACAAAAAATTAACTCCAAATGGATCATGGACTTAAGTGTTAAATATAAAACTCTAAAACTTTTAGAAAAATAAATAGGAGAAAATCTTTAGGACCTAGGGCTAGTCAAAGAGCTCTTTGACTTGACAACAAAATAAGATCCAAAAAAGGAAAAACTGACATTGACAACATTCAAAACTACTGCTCTGCAAACGACTTTGTTAAGGGAATGAAAAGACAAGGTACAGACCAGGAGAAAATATTCGCAAACCACATATCTGACACAGGATTAGTATGTAGGATAAAGAACTCTTAAAACTCAACAATATAAAAGAAAACAATCCTATTCAAACATGAACAAAAGACACGAAGAGACATTTTACCAAAGAAGATATACAGTTGGCAAATAAACACATGAAAAGATGTGCTTATTAAACAAAACTACCCTTTGCTATCTCATACCAGATACGCACACATATAGCCCATATGGTTAGAGACCTAAAGGTTTATTTCCTCTCCTCTTTAACCCCATAGTGCCTCTACAATGTCTATGTTGTAGTGAGAAAAAAGGTGTGTAGTATGTCTCTTAGTTATCACTCTCCTTCATCCTAATGAGACAAAAAATAGGATCATATGTAAGAAAGAAATACAAACCAGCATCTCCTTCAACTTCCTTTTTCTTTACCCGCTTAATCCTCTTCTTTAATACCTTCATGAGGAAGTTAGCAAATTTATTGTTTTCTCCAAGAGCTGCTTGGAAACCAGCATAGAGGGCCTTTTCTTGCTCCTGGAGCTTGGCAACTTCATTCTTCTTCTCTTCCATCTCTTTAAGAGTTTCATTTATTTTCCACTAAATGAACAGAAACAAGAACAAATGATAAATGCAATATTTCTGATAAACTGGGTTCAGAGAACATTGCACGTTACAATGTAAGTCTACAGTTGACAAACATTTTTTAAAGCTTCTTAATAGAAGTTTACATTCCTGATGTTTGCAGAGTCATTCACTTATTTGGTTAAAATTTTGTAATTCTTTTGTAAAAGTCAGTAAGTTCAGAATCAGACAGGATCGATTTTCTGATGTTTAACTTCCTCAAAAAATCTAAATTAAATAAATTGAAAAGTTTACTGATATGAGGATGTCAGGTAGTATTTTTCCATAAGTGGTCTCAAAAAAAGTTTTTTCTTTCATTATCAAGATAACTAAAACAAAAAGGCACATCATCTCTTGATGAAGCTGATATATCTAAAATTTAATGTCACTATTGAGTATGTCTTATCTATTTAATAGAATCCTTCTTCCTTTAACATCAAGAAAGATGGTATAATTGACCTCTTTAAATTTAACATTATATATATAAAACAAAAAAGAAAATTTCCTATGCTATTCAATTATATATTATTCTGAAACTAGCTCTCATATTTAGGAAATTCACTAGCTTCTTTTCCAAGTATGTTCATAAGGATAATATATAATCAACAATAAACTTCATAAGACAGCTAGTGACAACAAAAATATACCGACTTCTGAATTTTGAAATCCATAGGTAAACCAAATATAAGGCTCACTTTGAAAAACTTTATTCTCCTACCTTACAAAATATCAAATCAAATTCATTAAAAAAAATATGATTCAAACAGGATTCAAAATCATAAAACATACAGATTCTCTGACCATGGACACCCAAAACAGAGAACAAGCAAGATTAACAGGGAAAAGGAGGCAGAAAAGAAGGCAGAAAGAGATGTGGACTCGAACAAGGAGGGAAATTAAGTTGAGAAGAGGAAGAAAGAAGGATCAAGTTCTTCCCCTAACTAAGGGTGTAGCCAGCTAGCGTTCTTCTGCCCATTCTTACCTGCATGTCCTGTTCCTCTTTGTCTAATGAATTAACACGCTCTTGAAGTATGTTCTCCTGTTTTTCAAAATTCTTGAGGAGAAGTATTTCCTGAAATAACGTGACATGGTGCAGGTCAGATAATTTCATCTGAGTATCTAGTTTCAGTTTCTGATGTCTCAGGAGACGGAGTTCTGCATCAAAAGTGACAATCAGTTCTTTGATCTGAGGTGGAAAAAGATTTGAGAATGTTAGAAGTTAAAAAGATGTAACTGCATTTTTTAAAATGATCCAACAACACTAATTTGTTTGGGTAAAAGACTTTTCTTATTACGCCCTTATCATGGATGGAAAATTATAAGGGTGGGCAGGTGGGCATATGTGCATGTATGGAGTCACTGCAATCAATTCATCAATGGTATTACATGTACATAAATTAATTTATTAAGTGGTAGGAATTCTGCAACTGCAGTCCTTCCAGCTATTTCTTCACCATTGATTAAGCCATTGATCAGGAATGTCCTTCTTGCTGGTTTAAACTGGAGACTATGAGCTCTTTGTGGGTAGTGTTTATATCTGTCTCCACCCTCCCCACAGTATCTCTACATTGCCCTTCATACAGTAAGCACTAAAAACATTTTCCTCATCCTATTTTGAAAATTTTCAAACCTATAGAATAGTAAATGTTTTTAATAGATAAATATAATCATGGAGCCACAAGAAACACATTCAATCTTCTTAGTTTATTTACAGATGAAGAAATTGAGACTAAAAGTGATCTCCCTGAGATTACAACTAATTTGTTACAGAACTAAGATGAGAAGCTAAATATCCCAAGTCCTGGTCTAGACTTTATTCCACTGTCATCCCGAATAATTTTAAATCCTCAGTTTTGCTCTGATTTTGATATAGCTTCTCCTTCACTTCATCCCAAAGGAGATGAAGATCTCAAGGAGAGCCCCCACGGGCTGATTCTCCCAAGGGAACTAGTACAACAAGAAAAAGACAAATCACTCCATGTTTTTCATTAGGCTGTACATGATGGGGAGCCTCAATGAGCAAATGCATATGATGAGTGAGGGCTCAGCCTGGGACTGAGAAAGAGGATGATATCTGTGGGTATGGGATAGCGAAATTGCTGGAGAATTTCGGAGATCAAAAAAACCCCAACAAGCCAAGGAGACGAAAAATTAAACCTTTAATTATGAATGACTGTAGACTAAGTGGGTTCTCCCTTAATGCTTGTTCAACAAATTTGAATTATTTTTAAATTTCGTAGGAGGCAGGACTGTATTTTTTTTAGTGGAACATCATTCTGAAACTTTACCACATAGGTATCCAAGTTTGTAAGTGTTACACTTGTTTTATTCTCACTACCCTTCATAGCCTGTTAGCTTTATGAGGATAGAGAACCTGTCTGACTTGAGAATTGTTGCATCCCTAATTCCTAGCTAGCACTGTCCCTGTGCAATAAATATTTGTTAAATTAATAAAATAAATGAATTAGGTAAAATTAAATCAAAACTTTTTTACTATCTACTATATGTCTGGCATTGTCCCAGATAGTGCAGGGGAATCGTGTGGCCCTTCCCTCAAGAATTGTATAATCTAATGAAACAGAGACTAAAAAAAAAAAAAAGAAAGAAATAGAAAAGATCAATGAAACTAAAAGCTGGTTCCTTGAAAATATCAACAAAATTGATAAAACTTTAGCCAGACTCATCAAGAAAAAAAGGGAGAGGACCCAAATCAATAAAATCAGGAATGAAAAAGAAGTTAAACCACAGAAATACAAAAGATCATAGGAGACTACTGCGAATAACTATGCAAATAAAATGGACAACCTAGAAGAAATGGACAAATTCTTAGAAAAGTACAGTCTCCCAAGACTGGACCAGGAAGAAATAGAAAATATGAACAGACCAATTACCAGTAATGAAATTGAATTAGTAATTAAAAACTCCCAACAAACAAAAGTCCAGGATGGATGGCTTCACAGGTGAATTCTACCAAACATTTAGAGAAGAGTTAATATCTATTCTTCTCAAACTATTTCAAAAAACTGCAGAGAAAAGAACACTTCTGAGCTCATTCTATGAGGCCACCATCACCCTGATACCAAAACCAGACAAAGATATCACACAAACAAGAACATTACAGGCCAATATCACTGATGAACATAGATGGAAAAATCCTCAACAAAATACTAGCAAATGAATCCAACAGTATATTTAAAGAGCCATAAACTAATCAAGTGGGATTTATTCCAAGGATGCAAGGATAATGCAATATTCATAAATCAATCAATGTGATAACACCACATTAACTGAAGGATAAAACCATATGATCATCTCAATTGATGCAGAAAAAGCTTTTGACAAAATTCAACATTCATCTATGATAAAAACTCTCCAGAAAGTGGGCATAGAGGGAACATATCTCAACATAATAAAGGCCATACATGACAAACCCACAGCTAATATCATACTCAATGGTGAAAAGCTAAAAGCATTTCCTCTAAGATGAAGGACAAGGATGCCCACTCTTAACCACTTTTATTCAACATAGTTTTGGAAGTCCTAGCCACAGCCATCAGAGAAGAAGAAGAAATAAAAGGAATCCAAATTGGAAAGAAAGAAGTAAAACTGTCACTGTTTGCAGATGACATGATACTATACATAGAAAATCCTAGAAATGCTACCAGAAAACCCCTAGAGCTCATCAATGGATTTGGTAAATTTGAAGAATACAAAATTACTATACAGAAATCAGTTGCATTTCTATACACTAACAATGAACTATCAGAAAGTTAAATTAAGGAAACAATCCCACTTACCATGGCATCAGAAAGAACAAAATACCTAGAAATAAACCTGCCTAAGGAGGTAAAAGACCAGTACTTGGAAAACTAAGAAACTGATGAAAGAAATGGAAGACGACCAAAACAGATGGAAAGATATACCACGTTCTTGAATTGGAAGAATCAGTATTTTTTAAATGACCATAATACTCAAGGCAATCTACAGATTCAATGCAATTCCTATCAAAATACCAATGGCATTTTTCACAGAACTAGAATAAATAACTTTAAAATTTGTATGAAAACACAAAAGACCCCGAATAGCCAAAACAATCTTGAGAAAGAAAGGAGCTGGAAGAATCATGTTCCCTGACTTCAGACTATACTACAAAGCTACAGTAATCAAAACAGTATGATACTGGCACAAAAACAGACACATAGATCATTGGAACAGAATAGAGAGCCGAGAAATAAACCTATACACTTATGGTCAATTAATCTATGACAAAGAAGGCAAGAATATGCCATGGAGAAAAGATATCCCTGTCAATAAATGGTGCTGGGGAAACTGGACAGCTATATGTGAAGAACGAAATCAGAACATTCTCTAACAACATATACAAAAATAAACTCAAAATGAATCAAAGCTCTAAATGTTAGCTGGAAACTATAAAACTCCCAGAAGAAAACAGGCAGAAAACTCTTTGACATAAATCGTAGCAATATTTTTTTTTAATCTATCTTCTAAAGCAAAGGAAACAAAAGCAAAAATAGGGAAATGAGACCTAATTAAACTTGAAAGCTTTCACACAGCAAAGGAAACCATAAACAAAATGAAAAGACAACCTACTGAGTGGGAGGAAATATTTGCCAATAATATGACCCATAAGGGGTTAATATCTGAAATATATAAACAGCTCAGACAACTCAACATCAAAAAAAAACAACCTGATTGAAAAATGCGTAGAAGACCTGTATAGACATTTTTCCAAAGAAAACATACTGATGGCCAAAAGGCACATGAAAAGATGCTTAACATCACTAATCATCAGGGAACTATAAATTAAAACCACAATGAGGTATCACTCACACCTGTCAGAATGGTTATCATCAAAAAGAACACAAATAACAAATGCGAGCAAAAACATGAAGAAAAGGGAGCCCTTGTTCACTGCTGGTGGGAATATAAATTGGTACAGCCACTGTGGAAAACAGTATGGAGGTTTTTCAAAAAACTAAAAATAGAACTACTTTATGACCCAGCAATTCCTACTCCTGGGTATATATCCAAAATAAACAAAAACTCTAATTTGAAAAGATACATGCACCCCAATGTTCATCATAGCATTATCTACAATTGCCAAGATATGGAAGCAACCTAAGAGTCCATTGACAGATGAATGGATGAAGATGTGGTATGTGTATATATAATGGAATACTCTTCAGCCATAAAAAAGAATGAAATTTTGCTATTTGCAACAACACGAATGGATCTGGGGGTTATTATGGTTAGTGAAATAAGTCAGCCAGTTAAAGACAAATACTATATGTTAGCACTTATGTATGGATTCTATAAAAGAAATCTAGTGAATGTAACAAAAAAGAAACAGACATTTACAGAGAACAAACTAGTGGTCACCAATGGGGAGAATGAAGGAGGAAAGGGCATTATAGAGATAGGAGATTAAGAGGTACAAATTATTAGGTACAAAATAAGCTACAAGGATGTATTGTACAACACAGGGAATACAGCCCATATTTTATAGTAACTACAAATGGAGTATATAACCTTTAAAAATTGTGAATCACTATATTGTACACCTGTAACATATAATATTGTACTTCAACTAGATTTCAATTAAAAGAACTGTAAAATCTAATCTGTAAGACAAAACAGCAAGAAAAATACGTGTAAAACATGAGGTGCTTATTATAAGTGCAAATGGAATTTAGAAAAAAGGAGAGTATGTGATGTGGGCAGAAGATTCTGGAGAGGGTTTTGAATGATGACAACTTTGGAAGGAGGTCATTGCAGGTAGAAAGAAATAGCAAAGGAGAAAGTACAGCTATACACTCAGAATGGGGGTGAGTGGGGAGAAACAGGAAGAATGAGAAAACAGGGCTGGATGAAGTGTTGATAACAGGTGAAGAATAAGATTGGGAAGCAATAGGGCTGCCTTCAGAGTGGAGCTCGAAAGACACATTGACGAAGGAGACTCTGTACGACCGGCAGGAGGGAGCACTCCACCCAGGAGAGATCCTTTTCCTTCCATATTCACAGCACCTCCCGCACACAACTGGCCCCAGCGTGGTCCTGATTTTCCTAGAAGTAAAAATTTTTGCTATTCTAGCTCCAGAACAATTCCAAAACTAGTCATTACCAAGAACACTCCCACGAATAGAGCAAAGCACACATTAGAGAAAGAGCAGGGTGTAAAAAGCAGAGAGTGCCCCATTGTCACTGCAAGTTTCTTAATTGTGTTTTATCCATCTTCTGGATAAGGCTGCTCCATCACTTTCCCTTTACCATGATCTCAGTTAGATACCAATGAACATGGATTTGCCCTTAATTCTTAGCTTTCCAAAAAGAAAAAAAAAAGTTAAAAAGTTCCAAAGTCCTGGGCAGAGCACAGTGATTTTCAGAAGACTAGGGATGGGGAGGCAGTGCAGCTATCAGTGAGTTGTGGGCTGGTCAGGGTTCAGGGGAAGGTTAATATAGAGACATTAAAACTAAACAAGAAACTAGATCTAGTTCATCCCTGCTCTTCTCTCTTTCAGCTTTAAGTAAGCAGTCTCCTCGCTTACCCTGTTGATCAAATACTGCTGCATGTACAAGTGTTTAATCTCATCCCTCCTCATAATCTCCAGCTCCACTTCGGTTGGATCTGCTTTTTCAAATTCCATGAACTTTGGAATATCTAGACTGAATGTTGATACTTTTAACAATCTAGACGAGGAATCACATGTCGTCAAATCCCCGTCCTTTCCAGAAGAGAGTTTGAGGAATCCTCCAGCTGAGCCTGCAGACCCTGCCTGTTCCCCCTGCGGGGACTTTTCATCCTGATTTTCCATCAGCTGTTGCTTAAAAGCTAGGAGGGTTTTCTCGTCATACTGAAATCTCTTCTCTGGAACTTCTTCCGGGTGTATCTCAGGGATTTGGGGAATCGGGACGTGCTTGGATATGTGAAGAGTCGACTGAATATTCTTCAGTTCTTGCACCAGGCACTGTATTTCCTCGATGACAGCCACCTTCAGATCTCGGAGAGAGACGATGCACTTGTTCATGTGCATTTTCTTTGAATAGGCCTGATAAAAAGAATGGGAAAGAAGCAAAATGACACTCCACTCACAAATGCTTTGCTTTGCTTTTGTCCCTTGACTGGTATACCTAGCAAAAAATTTAAGATAAAAATGTATCTGATCATTCTTGTGCAGTACACTGTTATTTCCTCTGGTTTTTAGGCTTTCCCCCATTTAGTATCTTGGAAAGGGGGAGACAGCCTGGATGTGACCCCTGATGTCCCTCAGCTGGCTTGGAGGGCTGAGCTCCCCTGTCCTCCTCCCACCAGTCAATGGAAGCCCACCCTGAGCTTTGTACTCAGCCAGATCCAGGGGAGGCGCGGGGGGGTGGGGTGGAGGGAAGGTCACTCATTGGTCAGAACACACAAGTAACCACCTTTCCTTGATGGAAACTCAAATCCCATTGGCATAGACTCACTTAGGGTTGCCTGCTTACCCACCTAGCCAGACTACGGTTTAGCCTGTTTTCATTCTGTATTTTGGCCACATTATTTCTGTTACTCCTTGTGCAGGCAAGGTCATGATCCTGAATTTCGGTATCATGTCACACCAAGAGATTCCAGTACTCTCCCTCGGTTCCTTCTCCATTTATCTAAGCCAAGCTATGCCGCTGCCTCCAGCCACAAGTGCCGTACAGGCCACTGCTCCCTCACTGCCAGCTCTCTCCCCAGTCTGTGTTTCCTAAGTGCCCTTTCCAGAGCCTATAGGCACATGCAGCCCTACTCTTGTGTGCCGTTAGGCACCTAGGTGGTCTAAAGGCTATTAAGAGTAACTTTGTGTAAATATACAGGTTAAGGAAAATAAAAGATCAAAAGGCACTTCTTCAAGTAGTCTTGCAAAACTTGCCTGCATATTTACTACCTCCTGTAACAAAATAGAGGGGATGTTTCACGTACTTAAGAACACATCTTTAAATGCTTAAGATTTAAACTCAAAAGCCAGCTCCTGGGTGAGTGGAGGACCGCTTCTGAAAGTACCTGGAGGACTGAGAAGTGAGCTTAGAAGAATAAACCCAAACCAGCCTCATGGCTGTAAGGCCTACCTCTTTGAGGAGCCCTATTTACACATCAAGCCTCTCTCTCTAGTTTTCTAAATACCACACACACCTAAACACTGACCACAGGAAGGGGATGTATAATATACTGTTTCTAAAATGCCTGATACTTTTCAATGATTTTGAATTTAACCATGATAATAATGACTGTTTACTGACTTTGACCATTACATTAACCCTGTCAAGTAGACTAGACATGTCTTGTCTAATTGTTGTTCCTTGGTATTAATATCTTTTTGACAGGCAATATAACTGAGGCTTAGGGAGATTTACATGACTAGCAAAGTTCACGTAACTACTGAGTGGCAGAGATGGAACAAAACTCTGGTCTTCCGACTTGTAGAGTGTGCTCTACATTGATTTATGTTGTTCTTTTAATAGATTCCAGTATCATACATTTCAAGACATCACACCTGTTCATCACCTCTAGCTGGATCATGAAATTTTGGGTTGGATGATTGGCAAATTGTGGTCAAAAGAATATTTCTCTATGACAATGGATGAAACAAGCATTGCCTTAGACAAACACCTAGAAGAACAACCCAAATGGTCACTAATAACATGTTCAAAATGTCCATTTGATCAGAAAGGTGTAGTTATGAGTTATGAAAATTTACTTGTGGCTATGAATTGTCATACTAGGATCTCTGGAGTACTGGCACATACAGCATCTTTGGTAAAATAGAAGAAGACACTCCTTCCTCAAGACACTTTTCTTCAATTTTTTTCAGAAAATTATAAAATATCCAAACATACTATGATCCGGCACTCTTTCCAATGTGATGCCCTGAGATGTGCAACTTGCACACGTTCTAGGTGACCAAAATTCTTCTCAAGGGGTGGGGAGGGTATAGCTGAGTGGTACAGTGCTTGTTTAGTATGCACGAGGTCCTGGGTTCAATCCCTAGTACCTCCACTAAGAAATAAGTAAAATAAATAAACCAAATTACTCCCCTCCCCCAAAAAACCCCAACTTCTCCTCAAAATGGTAGCTCAGATGCCTTCTGAGCCTCTAAGTATGAAAAGTCACCTGTCAATTCAAATTAAGGAATGACTATGACAAGGAGAGGAAACTTCAATAAGAAAACAGGTATGAGAAATCAGGATGATTAGAAGCACTTTGGAAGACGGCAGAGAGTGTCAAAAAGGAATATATTAATTGTTTAGTACTGAGTCACCTACAGAAGTTTGGAAGTCCTTCAAACAAACGCTAAACACAGTGGCCTCTTCTCCTAAGTCTTTGGTGGTCCACAGCAGCTAAAAACAATACCCAATAAGGATGTGTTTGAATTTCAGAAGTTCAAAGTCCATAAAACAGAATGCCTTCACCCATGAAACTGGTATTAAACCGAGTAATTAATTTGAAGGCTGGTTCTGCCATATTAACTAAATAATCATGGATAAATCTCTTTCCTCAGGACTCAGTTTCCTCAATTGTAAAAAGGGGCATTATTCTAGATAATCAGGAAGGCTTTTTCCAACTCTAAATTTCTATGACTATAATCTCTTATGGACCAGAGAGCAAAATGGGTGGTTTTAGCATAATTCAACAAAAACCCCAGGCTGTCTCTCACTGTCATGAAAGCTATGGGTAAGCACCACAGAGTCAAGGTATCCCAGGTCCTCTTCCTTCTTGGCAGCATTTATTCTCATGTGTTCAGGTATCTTATAGTCTGGGGCCGTCTTCAGGTTGAAGTCCCCCATATACAGCTGGGCCTCTTTGATGGCTTGGACATGTTTGGGATCTTCATAGTCATCATCAGGTTTACTCTTGTACCTATCAGAAAAATAGAAAACCCAGCCATAAATATAACAATAAACTCCAATTTGTCCAGTTTACTACAGGTAATCATATTCAATCATGAAGCAAAAGCAGAATTCTGAGTCTGTGATGCTACTTTTGTCTGTAGAGCCCAAGAATTTTAAGTTAATGACTATTTTTAAAGCAACTCAAGCAAAATAGTAAGTAATTAAATAAATAAAAAACAATCACTAGATGGTGCTTAAATAATCTGAATCATTCGTAGGCTTTGGTTAACCTCTAAGTAATTTAGGTCAACATCATTATTTATTCCCTCACTAGAAATGAAGCCTTAAGTACAGATTTTTTTAAATCACTAAAAATTTAATTGAAATTTTTTTTTAACAATATAAGTGACTGTCATAAAATTTGTCCTAATATTTTCAAAAAAGTCATGTAATTCAAAATAGCATGAGTGTTTGTGTGTATATATACATACATATACATATATACACACATACACACACATATATACATATATATGTATGTATATATATGTACATATGTGTGTGTGTGTGTGTGTGTGTGTGTGTGTGTGTATGCCTCCCTTCTTCTCTCCCTAAATTCCACGGAAATGACAGTGTGGAGGTATTAAAGGGGACAAATCATTAGGAAAGCTGAGAATGGGACAGAAAGCCATGAGCAAACTAGTGACAGTGATACATTTCTAGAAGACAGAAAGAAACAATCATATTAATGGATAAACTAGACCAATGAAAACTCTAGTCCAGAATACCCCTCAGGAGAAGGCTATAAAAAGAACTGGATATAGTCTTCTTGGTAGAGTTCCTGGGAAGCTCCAAGCAAAGAGGGGGCAGGTATGGAGCAAGGAATGGAATGCTAGACATTATTTGGCAAAATTAATTAGAGGATTGAAAAGGAATGCCTGAACCAGTTGAGCCCTCCCAACTTCCCCATCTCCACATGTGAAAGGTATCTAGGGTATGGGTTGGCACCCCATTGCAGGGATCTTCACTGGCAGACCCCCAACCTACCTAATTCTTTAAAGTGAAGCCTGTCAGTCAACATGAGCACATAGCTTCAGTCAGCCCTTTAGGAAAAAGCAAACACACGTATAGCAGAAAAAACACATACCATCTAATGTATTAATTGACAATTGTTCATTTGTGTATAACAGCACTAAAGGAAAGATCAATATTTTTAAAGAAAGGAAAGGGATGGAGAGGAAGGAAAGGAAAGAAAGAAAAGGAAGAAAGACAGTACTTCTGCTCTGGCCATGTGAGAGAAACAATTATCCTCATGCTCCAAATACCCAGAACTGAACAAAAATATAAGAAACAACTATGTTCTGACATTGAATAATAAGCAGACCAGGACTGTAATTCCTGAGAGCAGTGAGACAAAATAAGTAGTCCTTATTATCGCCTGGTTTCTGCATAGAGGAAATTATCAGAATCTGGAGTAGGGTTGGGATTGCAAATATTAGTCAAGTGACCTCACTGAGGAGACAGAAACTGGAGTTCAGAGAGGCCAAAATGGTCAGAATTTTGTGGAAAAGACTGTAAGAGTTACACAAGGAAATATACATGGGGCTTTCTTGAGTTTCTGGTTGAATATTAGTCTGTACACTTGTAATGTGAAATACTATGAAGCTGGACAAAGAAAAACATCTGGGGAAAGTCAAACACTGGGAAGCTGTAAGACAAACAATTCTCATAGGTACACATGGCTGGGACTCACTCATCATCCCATGAGTTAAAGAGACCTTATCAAATGTAAAGGACATTTAGTAGAGTACCCCCAAAGAGTCATCCCTTCAAAGTAGGAGAAACAGAAGACTTAGAAAATATTATCAATCCCCTTGTCCTCACTGATATGTATAGAACACTATACACTAACAAGTCTTTTTTTTCTTTTTTTTTTTGCTTGGGGAAGTAATTAGGTTTATTTATTTTAAGAGGAGGTACTGGGGAATGAACCCAGGACATCGGGCATGCAAAGCATACACTCTACCACTTGAGCTATACCCTTGCCCCCAGAACACTACACTCCAGAATGCAAGAATATATACTCTCTTTCAAGCATGCATTGAACTTTAACTAAAATGGACTGTATGCAGGCCTATATAATTTCCAATAAATTCAAAATAATTTAAATCACACAGACTATTTTCTGTGACCACAAAAATTAAATTAGAACTCAAACAGATATTTTTTAAAACCTCAAAATTTTGGAAACTAAACAGTGCACTTTAAAATAACCCACAAATCAAGGAAGAAATCACAAGGGGTATTAGAAAATATTTTGGACTATGTAATAACAAAAATATATCAAAACTAGTGGAATGCAGCTCAGTGCTTAAGGGAAATTTAAAATAAGTATTTATATTAGAAAAGAAGAAAAGTATAAAATCAAAGCTTACACCTAAACTTAAACTTTAAGAAGAAAGAAAAGAGTTAATTAAGCCCAAAAAACTAAAATGAAGGAAATGGTATAGAACAGAAATCAATGACACAGAAATCAGACAAACAAAATTTTTTTAAAAACTATAACCAAAAGGTAGTGTCTTAAAAAGAAATTAATAAAATTAATAAACCTCTTGTTGGAATGATCAAGAGAGAAGATACAAATTAATATCAAAAATAAAAGAGGACAACACAACAGATAGTACAGAAATTAAAATAAGAAGAGAATAATATCCTACCCAGCAAAAGTGTCCTTCAGAATTGAAGGAGAGATAGAGTCCTCCAGACAAACAAAAGCTGAAGGACTAGGACAGCCTTACAAGCAATGTTAAAGCACTTCTTCAAACTGAAGTAAAAGGATGCTAATTATTAACGAGAAAATATATGAGAAGTATAAATCTCACTGATAAAGACAAATATATATGTAAATCCAAAATACACCAATGTTGTAAAGGTGGTGGATAAATCACTTATAAATCTGGCATAAGCTTGAAAGATAAATGTATTAAAAATAAAAACTGTAAATGCAATAATTTGTTAACAGATACACAAAGTAAAATGATGCAAATTGTGACATCAAAAACAAAGGGGGGGAGTAAAAATGTAGTTTTATTGTGTGTTCAAAGTTAAGTTGCTATCAGCTCAAAATAGATTGTCAAAATGTATGTTTTATGTAAGTCTCATATAAACCACAAATAATCTATAATAGATACAAAAAATATAAAGAGAAGAAATTTAAGCATATCACTATAGAAAATCATCAATCACAAATGAAGAGAACAAGAAAGGAAGAAAGGAATTATAAAACAATCAGAAAACAAATAAAATGCAACAGTAAGTCTATACTAATCATTAACTACTTTCAATGTAAGTGGACTAAATTATTCAATCAAAAGACATAGAATGACTTAATAAAAATAAATAATTAAATGAATCAATGCATGAAAAGAAAGGAAGACCCAACTATATGTTGCCTACAAGAGACTCACTTCAGCTATAAGGACACACACACAGACTGAAAGTGAAAGGATGGGAAAAGATACTCTATGCAAATAGAAACCAAAGAATGCAGGGTAGCTGTACTGATATCAGACAAAATAGACTTTAAGCCTATTTTGAGACTATTTTAAGTCTGTAATAAAAGACAAAGAAGGTCATTATATAATGATAAAGGGGTCAAGCCAACAAGAGGATAACATTTGTAAATATTTATACACCCAATGTAGAAACACCTAAATATAGAAAACAAAATGAACAGACCTGAAGGGAGAAACAAGCAGCACTACAATAACAGTACTGAATTTTAATAACCCACTTGCAACAATGGATATGTCGTCCAGACAGAAAATCAGTAAGGTAACATCAGACTTAAATGACACATTAGATATTTACAGACATTCCATTCAACAGCAGCAGAATACACATTCTTCTCAAATGCATATGGAATGTTTTCCAGGAGAGGTCATATATTAGGCCACAAAACAAGTCAATAAATTTAAGAACACTGAAATCATATCAAACATGCTTCCCAGCTACAGCAATATAATATTAGAAATCAATTACAAGGAGAAAACTGGAAAATTCACCATTATGTGGAGATTAAATAACATGCTACTGAACAACCAACTGAAGAAATCAAAAGAGAAATTTAAAAATATCTTGAGACAAATGAAAATAGGAAAATAACATACCACAGACTTACGGGATGCAGCAAAAGCAGTCCTAAGAGAGACGTTCACAGCAATAAATGCCTAAATCAAGAAACAAGAAAAATCTTGAACAACCTAACTTTACACCTCAAAGAACTAGGAAAAGAACACACAAATGAAGCTCAAAGTTAGTAGAAGGAAGGAAATAAAGACCAGAGCAGAACTAAATGACATACAGACTAAAAAGACAATAGAAAAGATGAAAGTAAGAGCTATTCTTTTTTAAAGATTAAAAAAAAAAAAAAAAAAAGACAGACCTTTAGCTATACTCACCAAGAAAAGAACTCAAAATCAGAAATCAAAGAGGAGACTTCACAACTGATAGCACAGAAATATAAAGGATCATAAGAGACTATTAAGAACAATTTATACCAATAAATTGGACAACCTAGAAGAAATAGGTAAGTTCCTAAAAATATACAACCTACCCAGATTGAATCATGAAGAAACAGAAAGTATGAACAGACCAATTACTAGTAAGGACAGTAATCAAAAACTTCAAAACAAACAAAAGTCTAGGACAGATGGCTTCACTGGTGAATTCTATCAAAATTTAAAGAAGAATTAATACCAATCCTGCTCAAACTCCTCCAAAACACAGAGTAAGAGAGAACACTTCCAAATTCATCAGCATCATCCTGATACCAAAACCAGACAAGGACACTACAAAAAGAGAAATTTTTAGCAAAAATTTAAAAAGGTAATACACCATGATCAAGTGAAATTTATCCTAGGAATACTGATTTAATATTTGAAATCAATCACCATGACCCACAATGTTAAAGAATAAAAGAAAACAAGCATATGATCATCTCAGTATACTTCTAAAAGTCATTTGAGAAAATTCAATACCCATCCTTGATAGAAAACACATTAAGAAAATCTTCTCCACAAACTAGGAATAAAAGGGAATTTCATCAGCCTGCTTAAGTGCTTCTAAAGGGCTGGTATCACATTGATAATAAAAGGCTGAATGTTTTCTCCTTAGACCGGGAATACAAAAAGAATGTTCACTCTCATCATTTTCATTCAACACTGTAGTGCATATCCTAGACAGCACAAGGAGTCAAGAAATAAAAGATATTGAGATTGGAATGGAAGAATCTGTCTTCACTCACATATAATCATTTTATAAACGACTGTAAAGAATCTGGAAAAAAAAAAAAGCTAGTGTACCCAGTATCATTAAAGATAAAGATAAGAAAAATTAATTGAGAAGAGTTCCACTTCTAGGAAGATGGAATAGACCTACATTTTCCTATTTTTCCTGGCAAGTAGAAAATAAACAGCCTGGACACTAGCAAACATAAGAAGATTTTGAAAGGTGAAAAGAAGACGCAGACCACAAAGAACCTTGGGACCTAAAGAGTATATGATGGTAAGTTCTCTGGGTTTTATTTTTGCCTCATATAGCCCAGACTTGGAGCTAACAAGTAACTCCGAAACACCAACAGCTTTAGACAACAAAAGCCCAACAAAATCCTGCTCTCTCTAGCTAAAGGGTCAAGAAAACAACAGAACAGCAAGAGAGAAAACTTGTAGACAATAAACTCTCTACTCCAGCCAAACATTATAGAAAAAAATGTGGCCCCACTTCCACCCATGCTAGCAAAGGCCAAGTGGGGAGTCTAAACTTCCACCATCATCAGGCTTTCACAAGGTAACACAACCCCTACAGAGTGGTTTCAGAGGAGGCGGGTCCTGGGAACCAGGACTTTCATGTGTGCAACAAGCTTCCCTACCACAGTGTCAGTGGAGATCCCAAAGGGAACCTGGACTTCGGCTCCTGCCTAGCAATAACAAGGTGATCTATGATCTACCCCTGCTGGGGTAGTGTTTAAGGAGGCCTAGTGGAGAGCGATGATTTTCACCAGCCTCCACAGTATCAGTGGAGGCCAACTGGAAAGCAAAGTTGTATTAGTGGGAGCCTAGTGGAATCTGGAACTCCAACTTCTGACCAGTAAGTAGCCCTTTCCTTCCTCAGATGTCAGCGGGAGTAGAATGGGTAACCTGGACTTCTGTACTCACAGTAAGATGTTACTCCTGCTTACCCTGCCAGAATCAGAGAACGCCAGCTAAAACAGAATGTATAAATAACATCCAGAGTCTCATAATACCCAAAATGTCCAGATTTCAATTAAAAATAATTTGAAATACCAAGAATCAGGATGACCTCAACCTCAATGAGAAAAGACAATTACCAGACACCAAATCCAAGATGAGAGAGATGTTAGAATAATCTGACAAGGATTTTAAAGCAGCCATCATAAAGTTCTCATAGCTACTCTAACAGAATGGCTAGAGGAAGTTCTCTAAACAGAAATAAAACGATAGAAGAAGGAACCTTGAAACATCAAAAAAGGAAGAAATTAAGATGTTAAAGGTAAAAATATGGGCAAATACACTTTACTTCTACTATTGTCTAAGTTATGTTTGATGATTTAAAAAAACTAATACTGATGTGTGGTTGTAAAAGATATGTGGAGGAAATATTTATACAATTATATTATAAACAGGGGAAACAAAGAGGAGTGGGTAAAGGGACATAAAGGTAGGTGAAGTTTCTACAATTCACTCAAGCTGATAAAATATCAACACAGTAAACTGATCAGTTGTGTATACATAATGTAATACTGAGAGCAAATACTAAGCTACACAAAGTGATACATTCAAAAACATTAAGATTAGTCATATTGAAACTCTAAAATATTCAAGTAACCACAAGAAAGCAGGAAAAAGAAAACAGAAAACTGAAAAATAGAGAACAGAAAACAAAATATAAAATAGCAGATATGAGGCCTGAACATCAATAATTACATTAAGTGTAAATGACCTGAATATACCCACTGAAGAGCTGAGATTGACAGAGTGGGTTAAAAAACATAACCCAACTATATGCTGTCAAAAACACAATAACTTCAAAGGCAGTGATATAAGTAGATTGAAATTAAAGAATGAAAAGTTATACCATCAATATTGGATGCTTTCCTCCTAAGATTAGGAACAAGTTGTGGATGCCAGCTCTCCCTATTCTATTTCAACACCACAGTACTGGGAGTCCTAGCTAGTGCAAAAGGAAAAGAAAAGGGAATTCGAGGCAAACAGATTGGGTAAGAAGAAATAAAACTGTCTCTATTTACAGATTACATGATTGTCTACACAAAATCTCAAGGAATCTATCAAAATAATCTCAGAACTAATATGACAGTTCAGCAAGGTCACAAAACAGCAAATAAACATATAAAATACAATTTTATTTCTATGCCAGCATTGAACATGAACTTAAATACCAAAATTAAAAAACAATACATTTATGCTTGCCCCTAAAAGTGAAATATTTGTGTGTGATCTAACAAAATAGGTATAGGGCTTTTATATTGAAAAAAACAAAACACTTATGAAAGAAATCAAAGGAAATATAAATAAGTGTAGAGTTATACTGTGTCCATGGATTAGAAGACAACATAATAAATTTGTCAATTCTCCCCAAACTAACACATACATTTAACAGAACTTCTATCAGAATTTCAGCAAGTTTTTTTTTTTTTGGTAAATATATGATTTAACTGGAAAGGCAAAATAACTAGAATGGCTAAAACTATTTTGAAAAAGAAGAATGAGAGGAATCAATTTATCCAAGTTCAAGACTTATTACATAGCTACAGTAATCGAGAAGGATGGTATTGGCCAAGGAATCGACACATAGATTAATGGAACAAAAAGTAAACCTGGAAATAGACCCACACAAATATGCCTAAATAGTTTCTGACAAAGGTCCAAAAGCAATTCAACGGAGGAAAGAGAGCCTTTTCAACAAATGATGCTAGAGCAATTAGACTTCTGTAGAGGAAAAAAAAAAAAAAAAAAACTAAATCTAAATCCCACATCTTATACAAAAGAACAGCAAAACAGGCCACAGACTTAAATGTAAAATGTAAAACTATAAAACCTTTAGGAAAAAAATAGGAGAAAATCTTTGGAATCTAGGGCTAGGCAGAGTTCTTAGAACTGAAACCAAAACTAAGACTTATAGAAAGAAAAAAAATCAATAAATTGTCTTCAACATAATTAAAAACATTTGCTCCAAAAAAGATCTCGTTAAGGGAATAAAAACATACAAGCTATAGACTGCGAGGAAATATTTGCAAACAATATATTCAACACAGTACTAATATCTAAAATAATAAAGAACTCTCAAAAGTCAACAGCACTAAAGTAAACAATGAATGTGGGCAAAAGACAGGAAGAGATATTTAACCAAAGTTATATAAGGGGAAAATAAACAAATGAAAAGATACGCTTGTTAAATGAAAGTACTGACCTAAAGGTGAAGGCCCAAACTGTAAGATGTTAGAAGAACATACAGGAGTAATAGCTTCTTAATGCTGGGAGAGAAAAGAATTTCCTAATCCTTAAAAATCATCTGAGTTTATTAGTAAAATGAAATTCCTAGACTCAAAACTCAAAGGGTCATTGAAGTCCCACCACAGAATCACCACCCTGAAAAGATCCACCTAGCCCGTCTTTAACATCTCTATTTCTTTTAGTTCATTATTTAAATTACAATGTCAATAAATATAAAGATTTTAAAAGATACCATGAGACTCTTTAAAACAAAAGACTAGGTTTAAAAAAAAGAAACTTACAGTTCTTCCCATTCCTTTTTTCTCTGCTGAAGCTTCAGTTGGGCCCTTTCAGCTTTTAGTATAAGTTTCCTCGTTTTCTCAATTTGATTTTCCACCATAATTTCACTTAGGGTTTTAGGCCGAAATTTCTTCCCTTTTTCTATAATTGACTCTTCTGGCACACTAGTACTCCCACCTGTACAGAAAGTCAACATTTGTTTTCAATCTTTTTGAAACATCAAAATAAAGCTCTCAAATATTGTTTTTAACCTGCCACATTTTAAAAATCTAAGAATACAATGAATCTATAAGTCACAGTATATATTAAGCAACTACTATGAATTAAATCCCATGATACATATTTTAGAATACCAAAACAAAGATATCTAAATCAATTTTTTCTCCTCAGGACCTTATTAAAAAGTTCACAAGATGAGATATATATTAAACAATTAGAGAACAAAGTAATGAATTAATGGACCACTGACAGATATTAGGAAGCTGGGAAAGAGTGTGACATGAAGGTGGGGGAAGAGAAAAGCAAGTGAGTCTTATTTGACATGTGTAATTTGAGGTGACATATACCAACTGTACTGTTCTGTGGCCAATTAAAAAACTGGTAAGAAACACACAAATCTAGAACTTAAAAATTATTGGCTTTATCACAGAAACATGAAAAGATGCTCAACATCACGAGTCAACAGAAAAATGCAAATCAAAACCACAATGAGCTATCACTTCACCTCCGTCAGAGCAGCTGCTATCAAAAAGATGACATGTATTAGTGAGGATGTGGAGAAAAGGGAACCTTTGTGCACTGTTCGTAGAAATGTAAACTGGTACAGCTACTACAGAAAACAGTATGGAGGTTCCTCAAAAAATTAAAAACAGAACTACCACATGATCCAGGAATTCCACTTCTGGGTATTTTTAAAACCAAAGGAAAAAACCTCACTAATTCAAAAAGATACATGTACCCCTATGTTCACTGCAGCATTATTTACAATAGCCAAGATATGGAAGCAACCTAAGTGTCCATCAATAAACGAATGGATAAAGAAGATGTAGTATATAGACATATGTCTATACACACACAGACACACACACAATAGAATGTTACTCCACCATAAAAAAGAAGGAAAGCTTGCCATTTCTGACAACATGGATGCATCTAGAGTATTATGGTAAGATGAAATAAGTCAGACAGAGAAAGACAAATGGCGTATGATTTCACTTATGTATGGAATCTAAAAAACAAAACAAATGAACAAACATAACAAAACAGAAACAGACTCATAGGTACAGAGGACAAACAGATGGCTGCCAAAGGGGAAGCGTTTGGAGAGATGAAAAAGGTGAGGGAGATTAAGAGGTACAAACTGCCAGTTACAAAATAAAGGATTCAGAGGGATGAAATGTACAGCATGGGGAACAGTCAGTAGTGTTGTAATAATTCTGTATGGTGACAAATGATAACTAGACTTGTGATGATCATTTTGTAATGTATAGAAATATCAAATCACTATGTTGTGTATCTGGAACTAACAGTGCTGTAGGTGAATTATACATCAATAAAAATTAATTAATTAAAATAAAATAATTGGCTTTATCAATTAATAAGTATCTACTGGGAAAATTATTCTTTTTTATGTTCAAGCTACTAGAACATATAGATATACTTTAGATATACATAAAAAAATTAAATAATATAGATGATTATATAGTTATAAGCCACCATTTCCATTTATATTTCAACTATATGGTTCCACAGATAAGAAAGAATTTAATATGGGCTGGGTGGCCACAGAAAGGCTTTATAATAAAAGTGTAATTCGATCTGGATCCCCAAGAACTGGTAGAATTCCGAGAGGAGAGGAGTGAATTGGTCACAGTTAGGAACATGGGTGTGGAAGTTTCAGGCATAATCAGGAAGCAGCAAGCAGGGCTGTAGGCTAACGTGCAGGTTGAGCAATATGAGAATACACTATTGGAAACAGAAGACAGATACACTGTGGACAGATTAAATATGGGGATAATGGTTTCAGAATTTATCCTAGAGGCAGAAAGGAACCATTAAAGGTTTCTCAATCAAGAGAATGAACCAGTGTTTATGTCAGTCCTGCATCATGGGCACTAGCCTGGGTCTGGGAAGGCTGCAGTGCCCTTTATCCTTGACTGGGCTCTCCAAGCCACTCCCAGAATTCTTTTGTCTTCTTCCTACTCATCCGCAGTCACCCTGTGGGCAGTTACAAGAGGCAGGGTGTAGAGATTAGAGGTACTACTTTCACATCTGTATCCTCAGCTCATCATTCTGTTTAAAGCATACACTCTTAGAAAATAGAGTGGAATCCATGTGGTGTTCTAGCCCTGCACTTTAGGGTGAGGCCCAGGAATCTGGGAACAAACACTGCCTAGAAAAACAAGCATCCGCGGAAATCCTAGATTTTGTAAAGCTGGATGTGGGAAGTCAGTCAGCAGCATCGGGTCTTCTTAGCCACTCAGTCACGTGCCCGGGATTCAAAGGTTCTGCTCACAAAAAGATAATTCAGTTTTGAAATCTGACTAAATATGGATTTAAAAGCTTTCTTGTCATTTAGCTTACCGGTATCTTTCTGGCTTTCCTTTCTTCCAGTTCCCTCTTTTTCAAACCTCTCGAATTTGCTTGGTCTTCTCTCTGACTGACTTGCCCGTTTGGATTTGGTGTATTTAGAGGGTTTCACAAGCCTATAGGAGGATATCTTGTGATCACTTTGTATGGCATGAACCACAATAGTATCACTTTCCAATGAATCACGAAATCTGGGGGGAAAAAAGTATCTGAAATAGTCACCACTTTAATCATTCTGCATGATTATGAAGTAATAAAATAAGACCTCAATATACTATGCTGATAAATAATACCATTATATCATGCTGGATCCAAAATTTAACCATGCATATACCAATAAGGATGTGGCGGAAGTTGAATAGGACTTGGTTAAAGAGCAAGTAGAATTTTCTTTCTAATGAAAATACTGAACATCTCATTATTAACAGTATAATACCGTTATTTTGCTAATATGTAGAAGAGTCAAAATTTTTCAGGCAGACTGCAGTTTGATGGTAAATGGATCATATCAAACTCTGAGGAAATGTAATTCATCTTCCTATTATCTCATATATTTTACACATTTATAATATAATGTATATCTCATATTAGTATATGATAGATAATAGCTGGGGAGATTATATATCCATATATCATGTATCTCATATTATCATATTTGTCTCTGTAAAAACCATTAAGCTCAGGAACCCATACTACTTTCCAGTTCGTCTTTCTCTTATGGCCCATAGAGATTTATCTTTTCAAAGTTCTTCATCAATTAAATTGTTGCTATCTTTTGGCACTGGTTCACAATTATTTCCTCATTTTTTAATTTTAGAATTTAATTTATTTATGTAGATAGCAATTATTCCTTTAAAATGCCTGTTATATCTAAATTGATCTATAGACTCAATGTAATTCTAGTTAAAATCTTAACAGGATTTGTTGTGAAAATTGACAAATTGATCCTATGCAAAGGACCTAAGCAATATTGAAGATGAAGAACAAAGCCAGGGGATTTACATTTCAGATGACAAGAATATTCAAGGTAGTGTGACACTAGCACAAAAATAGATAGGCCACTGGAATAGAATGAAGGGTTCAGAAACAGACCTACATATATGTATATGTGGTTACCTGATTTTTGACAAACGCATCACTACAATCCAGTGAGGAAAGGATGGTATTTTCAGCGAATGATAGTAGGTCAACTGATTAACCTTATAGAAATAAAGGACACGATCTCTATCTTATGCCACCCACAAAAGTTATCCAAGATAGATAATGGCAAAACAATAGAGCTTCTAGAATAAAATGTAGGTGAATTATTTCATAAACTGGGAATAGGCCAAGATTCCTCAACTACAACTTAAGAGTATTAACCATAAAAGTTAGTGAAAATATTAATAAATTGAAAAGAAAAACATTGACAAATTGAACTTGATTAAAATTTAAAACTTCTGTTCAAAAAGACACTATAATGGGAATGAAAAGGCAAGCCACAGAGTAGAGCAAGCTATTTTACATGCATGCACCCATAGGTATGTCATATACATATGCATCATGCATATGACAAAAGACTCATCCAGAATTTATAACTCCTAGAACCCAATTTTTTTAATGAAAAAAAAGACTTGAACACCTAACAAAAGAGAATAGACAAATAAACATTAAGTGTTAGGAAAAGGGACTGGAAGTCACCCACCAGGGAGATGTCAATTGAAATCATACCCAGACACTACTACAGAATAGCTGAAGTTTCAAGAGCTGACAATGCCAAGTGATGGCAAGCATGAGTGTTATATTTTCAGTTGTGTCCCCCCACAGAAGATATGCTGAAGTCTTAACCCTCCCCGCAGACCTCAGAATATGACCTTATCTGGAAATAAGGTCTTGACAGAGATAATCAAGTTAAAAATGAGATCATTAAGGTGGGCCCTAATCCAACATGATTGGTATCCTTATAAAAAGAGGGAATTTGAACATGCACAAGAGGAAGATTATATGAGGAGACACAGGGAGAACACCCCGTGAAGACAGAAGATTTGGAGTGACGTATCTACAAGCCAAGATACACCAAAGATCCCGGGCAAAACCACCAGAAGCTCAGAGAAAGGCATAGAATGAATTCTCCCTCCCAGCTCTTAGAAGAAACCAATTTAGCCAGAACTTTGATTCTGGACTTCCAGCCTCCAGAATTATCAGACAATGAATGTCTATTATTGTAAGCCAGCTGGTCTGTGGGTATTTTGTACTAGGAAATGAATCCAATGGGAATCAGTTGGAACTCTCATACACTGATAATCAGAGTATCAATTGGTTGAGCCATTTTGGAAAACTCTTTGTCAGTGTCTAATAAAACTAAACATGTATAGAGCCAATGACCCGGCAGTTCCACTCCTGCTTATAAAGCAAACAGAAATAAGTGCTTACATCCACCTAAAAACATGCACAAGAATGTTCATACTGGGATTCTTCATGGTAGCCAAAAAATAGAAACAAATCAAATATCCATCAGCAGTTAAATGGATTAATAAATTGTGGTTTAAAAAAATCATTTAATAGAATATTACAAAGCAATGAAAAACTATGAACTACTGCTACCTGCATTAACATGGATAATCTTAGGCATGATACTAAGTAAAGAAGCCAGATACAAAAGAGCTCATACTGCAGCATTCCATTTATATGAAGTTTACAGAGAACACTAACCTATGGTGGTAAACATTCATCTTTGGAGAGTAAATATTTACTCAGAGAAACCCATGAGGGAACTTTCTAGTTGCTATAAATGTTCTTAATTTAGGTAGTGGGTATATGTGTTTATGCATCTGTAAAAAATGTTATCAAGGTATTCAATTAAGATTTATGCATTTTACTATATGTAAAGTATATCTCAAAAAGGCAAAAAGGAAAAGCAATTTCCTCTGGGAAGTCATGTTGATGGATGACAGGGATTGGACAAAAAATTGTTGTCTTTCATTACAAGTTCTTTGGTTCTATTTTATTTTTGGTTTTTTAATATGTACATGCTCGTGTGTTAACTAGATATAAAGTAATTAATTAGTCAGAAACAGAAGTAAATATGCATGCCACCATTTGGTTTGTAGAAAAAAAAAAAATTAAACCAGGGGGGTGTGAGCTCAGGAAGTTATCACCAGCAATGACAAGAGGATTCCTGGGGAGTTTAGGAAGTAGAAGGTACTTCCAGAGACCTCTCATCTGACCACTTCAATTAAGCCACTGTAAACTACTTCATTCAGCTATATACTCTCAAAGCCAAAAAGAGACAGAAAAATACCATATGACATCACTCATACGTGGAATCTGAAAAAAAAAATAGAAAGAAAGAAAGGACACTATGAACTTATCTACAAAACAGAAACAGACTTGTAGACTTAGTAAACAATCTTATGGTTACCAGGGAAAGGAGGTGGGAGGGGATAAATCTGGGAGTTTACAAATGTTAGCCACTATATATAAAAATAGACTTTACAAAAGTTTTCTTTGTATAGCACAGGGAACTATGCTCAATATCTTTTAATAACCTTTAATGGAAAAAAAAATCATGAAAACGAATAAATGTATATATATATGCATGACTGGGACGTTGTGCTGTACACCAGAGATTGACGCATTGTAATTGACTGTTCTTGAATTTAAAAAAAAACAACTATATGCTCTCAAATATCTTAACTAGCAGGACATATGGATCCTACCTATTCTGTAGCTTCATTAGGCCAAGGTGATGTTTCTCTTTTTCCCAAGCTAATTCCTTCTCCACTTGATGAATTTTATTAGCAGTTTTTCTGTCAATCTCAGCACGAATTTTGGAATCTAGATCAAAATCCTGCAGATAAGTGGATTTGTTCATCAAAATGGGTACTTACAGCAATGTACCTTATCATATTTCATACATGAATACATACTTTTAAGATTTGTCTTCAATTTCATGCCACATAACTCTTAAATATCACAAACTCTCTCATTCTAGAAAGAAATAACATACTTTTGATTTTACTGCCACAAAGTATGGAGAAAAATTCCCAGAAATAATTAAGCCACTATATATAAAAATGGAAATAAAGTTACATATTAAAAAAGATTTTTCCCACAATAAAAACAATGAATGCCAACAGAATATTTGGAGAGTGTACAAAGTTAAAACAAAACTCTCTACCCCAAAGCAACTACTGTTATATAACCAGCTGTGCACAGGGTAGTTCATAGCAGTTGATCATTAGCTGAACATCCCCTCCCATGTGACCCCACCTAGGAAAGATGGCAGTGTCTTTGGCATCTTCCTGATAATAACCAAATGCTGATTGAATGTCCTTCACCAAAGGAGCCATTTTCCCCATAAGGATGCTTAGGTCTCATGTTTGTTTCCTTCATTCCTGGAAAGATGTCAGGGCCTTCATTCACACTAAGTGGTAAGTAATGATGTATGTATAAATCTGAGCCACAGAACTTACCTCAGTTGTTCTTAATTTTGAATTATGTCACCCATATTCTGCAAGTGTCAATTCTTTTCTTGGGAAAATAACACGAACATCTTTTAACCATTACAAGTTAATATTTTAACCAATATAATGAGTTAATTATTACGATTTCACTGAAGTTTGTTTTTTGTATATATATACACAAAACTGGCTAAATGCTTCTGGAATTATAGGACTGGGTAATCTATAGATATAGTCAGGAGCATAAATTCTGGGCTTTTATTTGATTAGGTTCTTGATAGTAATTCCATTTAAGATAATGTAAAAAGTGGGAAAAAATTATTACTAGCAGATAGCTGGAGGCTTTGTGATACATCACAAAAGAAAAAAATTAGCACAAAATTAGCTTAAATAATTTGGTGTCCTCATACCTACAACTAAACCAAGTCATCTTTTAGAAACTTTTGTGGATAAACCAGGTACTATCTTTTCAATAGAGCTGATGAATTACAGAAATGGAACCACAGAAAATCAAATTATACAGTATGTGCCTATCCAACAGTTAGCTATCTTGGCTAGGTATGATAAGGACTGATAACCAGATTCAAACTTATATTTGTATCTTATTACCCAAAAAATGTGAAGTAGCTAAATCCTGAAGTAAACTTTGTTAAAGAGGCTTATCTATATTCAAACCAAGTTGTATGACAAGTTCTACAGTAGTTTAGTTGCTGTCAACACATTGGCCAGATAAAGGGAAATTTAAAGATGATTTTAAGCATTCCTGCTTGGCAAAACAGCAGTCTCAATTCAGAAATAGCCTAATGCTAAAATTAAAATCAAATTTATTTTAGGCTTACTGTCCGTTTGAACTGCATATGTTTTGGTAATTCTTCATTCATCTGTAGTAGTTTCCATAATTCATTCCTCAAAGCTTTGATTTGTTCTCTCTTTCCAGCCTTGATCTCTTCCACTTCTTTCATTAATTTGTCATGTTCTCTTTTTCTTCTGGCATTCTCAATACTGAAAACAGAAATTTAAAAGGATAACAGGTTAAAGATACAGAAACAAAGAGAAAATTAGTATTCAATAATTTGGAAATTCATTTAGCTTGGTCAACTTCAGTAAAACGTTGGTTTTGCAAAACCTAGAAGATATTTATCAAAAATTCCCATACCTGTAGGCTTTAGGATCATCAATATCTTCTGGAATTGGTTCTGATTCTATCCCAAACTGTAGGAAAAGGAAAAAAAAGGTTAGTTCCTTTAAACTGCGTATTTCCCTTAAAGTATGTAATAAGGAGTAAGTCGAGAGTTTTTTCCTGCTAATTTCTAACAGTCGTAGTCGTATTTTCACAAAAAATAAACCAGGGAAAAAATGTATTTGTTTCTATTTCACTTAAAGGGATAGGTGGAAAAAGTCTTGAAACTCAATCACATGTATGCAAAATGTTAGTATCACCATATTCTCTTAAAAATGTGAATTATTAATATTCATGTGTTAGTGACAAAAAATACAAAAAGTCCTCCAAGTCACTTATTTTAAAATACTGTTTTTTAGCATATCCCTTTCATACATGGTTTGATGTCCCCCAAAATACCCCATGTGTACACTTTAAATATATGTATTTTTAAAATTTTAAGTGTTTCACTCAACCTCATCAAAGGCATTCAATGGGAAATACATAGGATAATATAATCCTTCTCCTTGAGAAAGATACGAAATATGAATCTCCCTTTAGAAATTAATTAAAATTAAGGAGTACTATGAAAGTAAATCACTTATTCAGATGCTGTGCTGAAAAATATCTTAAGCTGTTAAAGAGGAATTATAACACAGCCAACTAAACAAAAAGACTTAGTTTGCTAGCTAACCAGTTCTCAAGTAAAACTGAACTTGTTTATTTTCTGTTCTCTTTGTTCTATTTTGCTGTCATTTGTTGTAAAGAAATAGATTCTCTCTTGATCAAGTTGTTTAATTACAGTACTAGTCTTTATACACATAAAATATAAATCTACATTTATGTAACACAAGGTTTATGACTTTCACAAAGTGAAGTCATAAAATATGACCAAGGTAAGAGAAAGTGATGGCTAATACATTTTACTTACTTGATTGAATTTTTTTATTCTTTTATTGCTCAGAACTAAGCCCCTTGGTTTTCCAATATCAGTTGTGATTTCCAGGATTTGATACTGGAATCAGCCAACCAGCTCCTGACCTCAGCTGTCTACAATAAATTTCAGTTAAACAAAGGGGCTTCCAAACAGTTCCAAAATATGTACCAATTGCTCTCAATCCTGGCTGCACAGTAGAATCAGGGGGGCTGGGGTGGGGCGAAATTATATAAAATACGTATGGTCCCCAACTTACAATGGTCAACTTAACAACTTTTTGACTTTACAAAGGTGCAAAAGCAATATGTACTCTGTAGAGACCATACTTCAAGTTTTGAATTTCAAGCCTTTCCTGGCTAGGGATATCTGACAGATCCTCTCTCACCATGCTGGGCAGCTGCTGCAGCCACAGCTCCCAGGCAGCCACACGATCATGAGGGCAAACAACTGACAGACTTACAACCATTCTGTACCCATGCAGCCATTCTCTTTTTCACTTTCAGTACAGTAGGCAACAAATTACGTGAGATAGTCAATATTTTTTGTTAAATAGGTTTTGTGGTAGTTGACTTTGCCCAACTGCAGGCTGATGTAAGTATGCTGAGCATGTTTAAGGTAGGTAGGCTAAGCTGTGATGTTCAGTAGGTTAGGTGTTTTCAGCTTATATTTTCAACTTATGATGGGTTTGTCAGGACACAACCCCACTTGCATGTTAAGTTGCAGAAGGTCTGTACTGGTGCCTCGGCCTCAACTTCAGAGATTCTGATTTAATTGCTCATGGGTGGGGCTCAGGTATCTATACTTTAAAGTGCTCCCCAGTAATTATAAAATACAGTAAGAACCTCAGACCTATGCAGAGCTTGGCTTTTTATTTTGTTTATTGAATTCTTTCTGATTTTGCCTTCTTAAAAGCAGAGTCTGCTTGAGTGACTTAAGAGATACTGACCGCAGTTGTACATAAAAGAACACCATTATGCAAACATGGAATGGGTTTTTTTCTCTCCAATATGGGTTTACATAGAGAGAGTTAGCACTAAGTAGAAAGATAAAGATTTTCATCTTGCTCGTACACTTTTCCTTTTTAATCCCTCTTCCTGAGCTGGATCTCTTTAGACAACAGTCCATTCTCCAAGTCTTGCTGCTATTAATAGAAATGGAAATTTACCTGGTCATATCTTCCCTACATTCTTTGTATGTTCTTTTGAAGTGGGCTACCTGTTAAATAGGAAGCCAATGTGCTCATAAGAATTTTTATTATGGTCTTTCTAATATAATTTCTTATTCTTTAGGAGCAGTTCTAATGGTTATTAGTAATTTTATCAAAGGATCCATTTTGATAATAGAAAATTCAGGTCCTACAATAGGGTAAAGAAATATAATTTGGGGATCCAAACCCTCAATCTTTATTACAAAGCCAATAATGTATTCTGCCTAAAAATAATTTAACTGAATCTTTGATGCTATTGTCATATTCTAATAGTAAAGACAATATTTTTACAACCCCTCTCAAAGGTACAAATTATGGTATACATCCTACATGCACCTCTTCAACAAGCGAACAAATAAACAAAAGGCAAAATTTATATCTGAAAAAAAATCCATCTTGAAAACAAAAATTTGATTGAGAAAGTGATTGAGATAGAAAAACAGATAGTCTTTTTAATTGGGGGACTTCTACACCTTTAGTAATGAGGTAAATTCAACATCTTTAATATTTGGTAACAGAGGCACCAGAAAAGCAAAAACATAATACTGCTAGGAAGGTAAATGTGTCTAAAGAGTTTCATTTTTAAAGAATATGAGTGTTTTAACATCACTATATTAAAATAAAGTTTTCATTGTTGTTAGTCAGATAGTTACCTACCCTTGGAGATGGCACTTTGGCTTTCATGCCTTTCTTTAACTCAAATTCAGAAAGAATGCTAAAAACAAAGATATTACTATCTGCTCCAGCAGTCACCAAGAAACGATCATCAAAGCTAGTGGAGAGGGACTTAACACATCCATAGTCATTGTCATGCATATTGAAGTGCCAGTATTCCTCCATGTGGGTCAATGAAAGATCGTCGTGACTTAGGATATAGACTCGAATTGCTCCATTTTGCATTCCACAAAACATCATATCTTGGGTAATGCTATGAAACAAAAGGAAAATAAATTGTTTCTTCATATTGATCTGAAAATGTTTTACATTAATTGACAAACGGCTAAATTTTTAATAACAAAGGTGTTATGAACTAAACTGTCCCCATCAAATCCACATGTTGAAGCCCTGACAAACTATGGCAGCCCTAGCAAATTAAGACAAACAGGTAAGAGGAGGAAAAGCCAATTTGAAATCTGGAGCTATTTATCTTTGTTCTTCAAAAGAATGACTAGCATATATGCTTAATCCTCAGTTAGCAAAGGACTAATGATTCAATTTGTGATTTCTCCAGAATCACTGTAACCCTGAACCTTCATTATCTGACCATGCAGTAGCATCTTCCTAAGCAACAGAAAGAAAATCTGTACAATTCAATTGTGTGCTACATTCTGACAGAATATTTGATGAAAGGGATTGAAATAGTTTCAGGATTATCTTCGGTTCTACTTTATTCATTTGCTTTATTTAACTAAACATTGTTTGAGTGCCTTTTCATTTGGACAGTTCTTTAAAACTGACAATATTCATCATGAACAAAAACAGCCAATAATGGGGTAGTTTTTTTTTTTTAAAGCTTTCTGAAATTCTGTTCACCTGAAAGTGATAGTTCTGATGGGATTATCCTCTGTATCCTCAACAAGACGGAAATCAAAAGGTTCATCTTTCTTCGCTGTGATATCACTGTTTCTGTCATATGGGGGGAACTCACAGTGATACAGAAAACCAGAATCATAGCCGCCCTGAAAAGGAGATAAACAACATAGAACATGGTACCTGAATGTAAGACACACATGAGCACATGAGGACTTTTTGATCATTTCAAATTTTAAAACATAAAACAAATGTCTTAAAACATCCATATTTATATGGTTTCTATCATTATAAGTTTTATAAAGCATTTCCATTTTTTCATTTACATGCAGTTATATAATTATAATAATACATCTTACAATGATTTGTTCCACTTAAAAGGCAATATAAGAGAGACTTCTTGTCTTCTTCCCACTTCTACCTACCTACTGAATTTCGTTGTATTTTCAGTATTACTCTGAATAAGTAGTGTTTAATAATAGAGTTTTACAGGTCATGGTTTTCAAAGATTTTCCATCTAGGACACTTTCTTTTTCTCCCGGAGGCTACTGCCAATTCTAAAAGTGGCAGCTGAGAGGCCAAGAAGCTAAGCAGAGCAAACTGTAGTGTCTTGGATTTAGGGAGAGAGAATTTCCAGGGTCCTCCAAGGAGCAGTCATTGTAAACACACCTTCCACTGGGCTTTCCATTACAACCCTGGTGCACTCTTCCCCACATGTATGAGTAAACTAGGTATAGACTGGCACTCACAGGAGGTAAAGCCTAATTTCAAGTCATCTCAGTCCCTGACTGGATGAAAGAGATCCAGGATTTCTAGCTGCTTTCCAGAACCAAAAATAAGTCTCCAGAAGAGAATGGCAACATACAGAGACTCAAGCTAATGCTACAGTTTTTCACATACAAAGGCTAGCATTTAATTTAAAAACAAAAACAAAAACTAGGCATAAGAGTAAAAACAGATCAAAGAGACAGAATTATAAGAGAGACTGATAGAGGTGTTTTCAAAAGGGAATTCAAAGTAACTATGATTAATGTATTTAAGGAATTTGAAGGAAATATAGAAAATTTTAGAAATCAACTAGAATTTATAAAAAACAGTACATAATGGAAAAATGAACATTCTAGAATTGAAAAATAAAATGACAGAAATTAGAAATTCAATAGATTGGTTTAAAGGCAACTTGATCAAGCTAAAGCTAGAGTTATGAAGCTGGAGCAGAATAAAAAAACAAAACAAAACAAAACAACACAAAAAACAAAAGTAAAAAACAGACAAAGGCAGGAGGGAGAAAAGAAGGATGGAAAATACAGCCAAAAAGAGGAGTGTAAGACACATATGGGACATAGTGATGAGGGTTAACATACATAAAATTGGAATTCCACAAGGAGAGAGTAAAAAGATGGACTAGAAGCAATGTTGTAGTAGATAATGTCTGAGAATTTTCTAAAACGGAGTAAAAATATGTTGAGATTCAAGAAGTGTTGTGAACCACAAGCAAGATATATATGAAGAAATTAGACCTTTTATCACCAAATCTTAAAACCGACAAGAGAAAAAAGATACATGAGGTTTCAAAGAAACACCAATAAAAAGATGTAGCTGGCAGAATGGAAAAGAAAAAATAAAAAGATACCAAAGTTTTGAAAATATCTAGCAGAAACAGAATTTTTTAAAAAGACAAAATAGGCACTATAAAGCAAAAATCTCTCAAAATCCAAACCAGAGCATTTCCCACCAACAGACCAACACTAAAGAAAATATTAAATGCTATTTTTAGGCAGAAGATGCAATTACAAAGATATAGAAGGGAATTAACAGCAAGAAAAAGGATAAACCAAAATGATGCTGACAATATAAAACAATAGTAAAATGCCTTTTGGGGAGTTGGCAAATAGGTGGGTCAAGCAGGGTGAGTGTCTCTACCTCTGAACTATACCTTAACCTTGTGTGCCGGTGCAGTTTAATGGTTAAGAGCATGGACTCTAGACCCAGACTGCCCGAGTCCAGATCCTGGTTCCACTTCTCATTAATTATACAACCTCGGATAAGTTCCCTAACTTCTCCGTGCCTTGGTTTCTTCTTATGTAAAACGCGAAGTATAAGAGCATTTATTTTATAGGGTGGTCACTTAGACTGGTGCCTGGTATAGAATCAGCAAGTTTCCGTACTTAGCAAACAAAAATACAGAATGTTTATTAACTTACTGTGGTAATTATTTTATGATATATGCAAGTCAAATCATTATGCTATATATCTTAAACTTACACAGTGCTGCATGTCAACTGCACCTTAGTAAAACTAGGAAAAAAAATTTTAAATACAGGATGCACAGTTGAATTTGAATTTCAGATAAACAAATATATTTTTAATATGTGTATGTCCCATGTAATATTTAAGTGGCAACCCAAAAGGTAAACAATGTTTGTTATAAAATTAATAATTTTTGCATGTATGTTTCAAGGACAGTAGATCTCTCTTATATCACAGTTGCTTCTGTGCCCCTCTCCTTCATGGTATGAGGACACTTCCAGAGGGCAGGGCCATGTCTTACTTATCCCTTTACCCCTTGAACTCAACACAAGTAGCCATCAATAATTCTTTCATAAAACACATAAGACAGACAAAGGGTAGATGCACAAATAAATGGAATCTTAAGGTGTTTTCATCACTACTTTCTATCCTTCTTGCTGCTGGCCTTCGTACAAGTCGCTATGAAAGACATATTTCTAAGAAAAGCTGAAGAGGAGAGGAGTTAACTCTCACCACGCCTTATAGCAACAGTCCTTAGCTAGTCAGTTCCCTGGCCTGGCCAAAGGTCTGAGACCAGTTATGCATTAGTGATAATCTTTCAAATATACTTTTGTGTCAATTATTACCTTTTTTTGGTGAATGGAATTGAAATCTGTGACAAGTTTATAATGAAGGAAATCTCACTTTGCAATAGATTCATAAAATGTTTTGTAAGAGTAAAAAAAAATAATTGTCACATCACTGTGACAGTCCCAGGTATTTGTCTCCCCATTATTTTTCTCTTCTTCCTTATTAGCCACATCCCAATTTCGTTCAGAGAGGCAATGTCACCATTTAAAAACAGTCATTTCCCCGGACTTCCATGTGGCCACAAAGCAGAGTTATAGATAATCAAAGGCAAGCGAAAGTCTACTGGGTAGTACTGTCATTAGAATCAATATCTTAAAGCAACAGATGCAGCTGGAAAAGCCTTTTGGCCTTTGCCCTTCTCCTTTGGTTCTTCCCCCCTTTGACCTCCTCAAACATGTATGATTGTCATAGATAACAGATATAACAAGTTGTCATATAAAAAGGATACTAAGATGATATAAAAACTCACATTTATTCATCAAAATTCATACTTTCGACAGTAATTAATAAATGAAGACTTAACATAGAGTAAGGAAGTAAGAATGTGCTGGAAATAATAACCATATTGGATTAGGGCTGAAATAAAATTTATTACATTATTACTCACCAAAGAAACCCAGAACTTCCCTGGTCCAGAGTAGAATCCACAGAGGATGTGACAGGGGGTTAAAGGAATAAAGATTTCGGGCAATGGCTCCTCTTCCTCCTCCTCCTCTTCCCTGTGGAGTTCCCTTTCTCCATCTTCTCCCATCTCTTCTGCTAGCTTCTTCCTTCTTTCTTCCTTTTCCTTCTCCTTCAACTCCTTTCGTTTCTTTCTCTTTTCAATTTCTATTAATCTCTTTTGCAAAAGGGATATTGAGGAGATATAAACACAGCCGTAATTCATTCATTCATTCACACTATTAGAGATGACAAAGAAAGTAAGAGGTAGACAGTCCTACAAAAACTCACATCTCTAATGTAAAAATGTCATTCAAAAATAATTATCAATTTGGGGGATGTATTTTTATTGTTAAAATTTTAAAATCATTGGAGTGACTTTCTGTCTTACTCCCACTGACCCTGGTTTTACAGGAAGTATTTTGACTTTGTTTTCCTAATAGAAAAGCTAACTACAGTTTCTCTTAGAGCCTATCACTGTCACTCCATGAATTAGGCATATTGAAATAGTCCACAAGGGAAGTTGTTTCTACATTTAGTGTTACAGTGATTCAGACCCTCTGCCTCTGCCAACTATTGCAAAAGCCTCCTAACACTGGCATCCCTACCTCCCATCTTTTACCTCTTTATTCCATTTTCCCCTTAGAATTAAATTCCAAATTTATATGATCGCATCACTTAATCCTCTCCTCAAAAACTCACAATGGATCCTAATGGCCTAAGAATTAAAACACCTTGGTTGGTGTTTAAGGAGCCCCACATGGTGGTCACAATTGCATCCCTCTGTCTCAGAGTCCATTCTTCATTTCCCCAAAACACCAAAAACTCTTGCAATTCTGCCTTCCTTCAGGATGTTCTCCCAGCTTTAACTGCCTTCTTCCCCATTTTCATCTTCTCAAAATCCTTCCCATTCTTTAAGTACTAAATGTCACCTCCATGAAGTCATCCTTGACCTCCTTTCACCCCTCCATCAGAATCATATATTCTTTCCTGTGCATGCCCCTAAAATTTTATTTGCACCATGATTTTCATATCTATTCATTACCGCCTCCTAATACAGTTAGCTACTTTCCACCAGATAAGCTCCTTGAACTCAATGTATTAATCATCTTTGTTTTTCCCTAGCACTTAACACAGAATAATTTATATTCTAAGAAAAAATTAGAAGATAATGCTTCAAGGATATTTCATACCAGAATCTTAGATTTGACACTTGAGAAATGGAAACATTTTATGCACATGTCTTTGATTTCATAGGAAACTACATCATGATCCTCTTCTTCCTCCTTTACAGTTGGAAACGGAGCTTCGAGAACATAGCCATTCTCACAGATTATCAGTAAAGTACTTTCAGGCTAAAAAAATATTAAACAGTTCATTTACATTTAGGCAAATATTTTAGGAGCACAGTTCAAAAAAGATTTTAAACCAAGGAAAATATAATTGCTATATATACTAGCCATTTTAAAAAGCACTTATTACTAATAATAACTACAGGATTAGGTAGGATTAAGTAAATCTTCTTAATCATTATACACAATTATTAATAAAAATTATTATATCATTATTCATGAATAAGCTAAGTGTTAAAATTAGGTTTAGATTTGTTTCCCTTACGATGCTAGTACATATTTGCTGAGCCAAAAATGTCTTTGTGAAATATGTTTGGCCAAATATTAAAATTAGGGCTGCCAAGGAAAATCTGCAGTGTGTGGATAGCATATACAGCCTCAGCCTCCTTTGACGGATCATCCTCTCTCTGCCTGAGTTTATTTCATGTGGATGTTCCCAGGGTTTATGTTCTCTTCCCTCTTCTCCTTTCTCTCCATAAACATTCCCTGGGAAATATTATAGCCAACCAAAGCTTCATTACCACTCACAGGCAATTAGACTCCAAATTAACCTTTCTAGTACAGACCTCTCTCTTGAGCTCCAAAATCATGTATTTAACTATGTATGGAAAATCCCCATGTTGACATTCCATAGATACATTATTCAAAATGTTGACCCATCCAGTTATTTTATTCAACATGTATTTATTATACACCTACTATGTACTCAGAATTTTATAAAGTGCTAGAGATACAATTATAATAAGAAAAACAGGTATAGTCACTGTCATTATGGAGCTTACTTTCAGTGGGAGAGCCTGTTATTTAGCAAGTCATAAATAAATGTAAACTATAACTGCAACAAGTGTTGCAGAGGTACTGCAAGAGAAAGATTATGCAAGGCTTCCTGAGAAGGTGGTACCTAAGACTCAAGGTAAAAGACGAGTAGAAGATAATTCCATAATGACTTAGTGGAGGGCTTGAGGGAGAAGACTGTGTAAAGAAAATAGTATGTGCAAATATCCTGTGGCACATTTGGGCTCATAAGGAAGATGTGGCCTTGTTGTATAACGTAGGTCAAGAGAACAGAGTGAGAAGAGAGATTGGGACAGAGTCTTGGGGAAACAACATTCAACGGCTGGGGGAGGGAGACTAAGAAGCGGTGGCAAGATGTAGAAGAAAGAACCAGGAGAGCATAATGTCCCAAAAGTTGAAGGGAGATGGTATTTCAAAGAGGAAGTGAGGGTCAACAAGGTCGACTGAGACTAAGGGGGCAAGAAGGATTAAGTACTAAAAATGTTAAATGGATACCACTGGTGTCTTTAGAAGAGCAGATCTGGTGGAATTATGAAACAAGAAAGTAATAAGAGTGTGTTAAGGAGGGAGTGGGAGGTAAGGAAATGGAGGGGAATTATCAATCCCCTTGAGAAAACTGGGAGAAGAAAAATAGGACAGTCACTGGAGGAGAACATAAGGTCACGGAATTTATAAGTGGGAGAGGCTCGAATATATTTAAATACTGATGGAAATGACTGAGTAAATAGGTAAGGTTAAATTTATATGACAGAAAACGAAAATGAATCGTGTGGAATCTTGGGACAGTGGGAGTAGAATCCAAGGGTCACAAGGGAGAGCTGGCCTCAAAAGGAAGGCTGACAGCACCTCTACTGTAAAACAAAAAGAAAAAAATGGGAAGAGGAGCAGGCAGATGCAGAGGTAACAGGATTTTATGATTGGTAGTGGGAAGGTGAAAGAGTTCCCGTCAGAGGGCTCCTAGTTCCTGTGAAGTAAGTGATGCTGAGAATGAGAGTGAGAGTGCCAGCCAGTGGGAGGCTTGAAGCTTTGAGGAGTGGAGGAGTTTACAGTGGTCACTGTGGGTGAAAGACAGCTGATAAGAGCCATGTCACAGGATTGCTAAGCCACACCACGAATTGTGTGGCGGCCATTTGAGTCACTAAGTTATGGAGAAGCTAATCTTTCCTGGTGTGTGATTATCTCCAGCTGCCCTTGGTAATCAATGTAGGCAAATATAAATTAGTTGGGGACATTCAGGGATGGATTTTTGCCAGATGTGCATTAAAAAAAAAAGAAAAAACCAGGAGATCAAGGCATTGGAATAGTGTTATTGACCCTTACTGAAATGAAGAATCATGAAATTTAAGCTGGATGTAAAAGGAAGTTAAGAGTGGACTAAATGGGTGAGAGAAAGCAAATGGTGAATGAACAAGAGGTGCCTGTGACTTCAGAAAACAGGTGGAGCAGAAGTAGCCCAGTGAACAGGCTGGATGGGAGAGAGTTTGAGGCAGAATGTGAGATATCTGAATGGTTGACTTTTAAGACTGAGTTCTTACAAGTTGTTATGGTCTGAATTGTGTCCCATCAAATTCACATATAGAAGTCCTAACCCCCCATATATCCAGTATATGACTGTATTGGGAGATGGGGCCTTCATGCAGGTAACTGTTACAATAGGATCATTGGGGTGGGCTCTAAACAAAAATGACTGGTGTCCTTATAAGAAGAGGAGATTAGGACACAGAGGGACAACCACACAAGGACACAGTGAGAAGGTGGCCATCTGCAAGCCAAGGAGAGAGGCATCAGAAGACACCAAACCTCTCAGTACCTTGACCTTAAACTTCTAGCCTAAGGAATGGTGAGAAAGTAGATTTCTGTTGCTTAAGCCTCCCAGGCTATGTATTCTGTCATATACACTCTAGCAAACTAATAAACAAGTGGTAATAGTGCCCAGTGGGTGGCTGTGAAAGTGTGGGAATGAGCTGGAAAGATCGTGGGAAATGAAGAGGTCAAGAAACTCAGAGGCTGATGTGGTTTGTTCAATTAGGCACATGGTGTTAATGTCATTCAGAATAATTGCTTGCACTTTGGGTAAAGATAGCTATATTCTCAAAATTTTAATAAAGGAGTGGGATTGACCAGGTGATAAGATTTAATAACAGTCTAAAGAGAGAGAAGGTGATGCAGTGGAATTATAAGAGCCTCAAAACATCTGTGCTTTTATCTTAATTTTATGAGTCTCAAGTCATAAAACTAATACATAAATATTGCTACAAATGAAATCAAAGTTAACTATTATATTTCTCTCTCTGATCTCAAGTAGATATATTGAATGCTAAGACACTGATGTGTATTCTTCCACACTTTTCTCTTCCAATAGAATTTTTTCAAGAGGTTAAAAGGGTATTCATTCACTCTTTCAGTGAAGATATAGTCAACCCACATCCATGAAGATAAGGTAGTCAATCACGTTAGAAATAAGACATCAGGAGTAAGAGTCAACAAAACAAAGATAATACCCCCCCCAAAAAAAGTCCCTAAAAACTTCAGATGTTGAAATTATCAAACATAGTCCGAAAAACAATTATGCTTAGTATGGTTAAAGAAATAAAAGGAAAATCTTGAAATAGCTACAGAAAAAAAGCCTAAAAACAAAACAGATATGAAAAATAACCAAATAAACTTTTAAGAACTAAAAAATACAAAAGCTGAAATTAAGATCACATAGGGTGGCTTTAACACCAGAGGAGATCATCGAGGAGATAACTATCTGCAGAAAATAGATCAGAAGAAATTCATAAAGTACAGCCTGGGAAGATTTTTTTAAGCTAGAAAATGCAGAAGATAGGACAAGATATTTAGAGAATAAGATGGAGAAATTCTAACATGTACTTTGATCAGGGTCTGAGACAGAAGGTGGGAGAACAAAAGCAGAAGACAAACAGGCTAAATTTTTTCCCAAAATTGATATGAGTTTTAAATCCATGGATTCAAGCACCTAGATACATTAGAATGAAATTGCAGGACACCAAAATCAGAAAATCCTAAACACTGCCAGAAAAGACAAATTACCTTCAAGGGACTGACAATCACACCAACAGGTGGCAAAAGCAATGGAAGTTCTACAGCAACTGAATGACATCTTGCATGGGTCAAAAGAAAATTATTACTATGTAGAATTCTATGCTAAAAAAAATCCTTTCACGTCAGAAAAATTTTCAAAACAGAGAAAATAGAATTTGCCAATAGCAGACCTGCAGTAAAAGAAGTTCTGAAGAATGTATTTTGGACAGAAGAAAAAATTCCCAGATGCAAGAAGGAATAACCAGCAAAGAAAGTGGTCAATACATGGGTAATTCTTTGTGAACATCAATTGAATATATCTTGTGAGATTTTAAATGTGAATTGTGAAAGATATTGTTTTTTTAAAATACACAATGATGGAATATCATTCCAGAAGGAAGGTTGAAGGAAGACTGGAAGGTGCTTGCATTGTCTTGGGTAAAGAATTAACATTAAAATTTCATGTGTTAGGGCTTTTGCACAACAAAAGGAAACCAATAAACAAAACGAAAAGACAACCTACAGAATGAGAGAAGATATTTGCAAACGATGTGACTGACAAGGGCTTAACTTCCAGAATATACAAATAGCTCATACAACTCAGTAACAACAACAACAAAAAAACAAACAACCCAATCCAAAAATGGGCAGAAGACCTAAACAGACATTTCTCCAATGAAGGCATACATATGGCCAATAGGCACAAGAAAGGATGCTCAGTATCTCTATTTATCAGAGAAATGCAAATCAAAACTACAATGAGGTATCACCTCACACCAGTCAGAATGGCCATCATTAAAAAGTCCACAAATGATAAATGCTGGAGAGGATGTGGAGAAAATGGAACTCTCCAACACTGTTGGTGGGAATATAATTTGGTGCAGCCACTATGGAAAACAGTATAGATATTCTTTAAAAAGCTAAAAATAGACTTACCATGTGATCCAGCAATTCCACTCCTGTGCTTATATCTCAAAAAAAAGACAATTCAAAAAGGTACATGCACCCCAATGTTCATAGCAGCACTATTTACAATAGCCAAGATATGGAAGCAATCTAAATGTCCATCATCAGATGATTGGATAAAGAAATTGTGGTATATATATACAACAGAATACTACTCAGCCATAAAGAAGAATGAAATAATGCTATTTGCAGCAACATGGATGGACAGATGGACCTAGAGATGATCATAAGTGAAGTAAGTCAGACATAGAAAGATAAATACCATATGATATGATTTATATGTGGAATCTAAACAATGACAAATGAACTTATTTACAAAACAGAAACAGACTCACAGGGTAGAAAACAAACTTATGGTTACCGAAGGGGACAAGGGAGGGAGGAGGGATGAATTCAGAGTTTGGGATTAGCGGATACAAACTACTGTATATAAAATAGATAAACAAGGAGGCCTACTGTATAGTACAGGGAACTATATTCAATAATTGTAATAACCTATAATGAAAAAGAATATGAAAAGGAATATATATGTATATAACTATGTTAGTTATATAGAAACTAACTCAACATTATAAATCAACTATACTTCAATTTAAAAAAATCAAAGTGTGAGAAAACTGAAGTCTCCATCAAAAAACTATTAGAATAAATAAATTCAGTAAAGTTACAGGATATAAGATTAATATACAGAAATTTGTTGCTTTTCTACATACTAATAATGAACTATCAAAAGGAAAAGGCAGGGAAACAGTCCTGTTTAAAATCACATTAAGAAGAATAAAATACCTAGGAATAAACTTAACCAAGGTGGTGGAAGATTTATACTCTGAAAACTATAAAACATTGATGAAGGGAATTTGAAGATGTTACAAAGAAATGGAAAGACACTCTGTGTTCATACACTGGAAGAATATTGTTAAAATGACCATACTACCCAAGGCAATCTATAGATTTATGCAATCCCTATCAAAATACCCATGACATTTTTTTACAGAACTAGAATAATTCTAAATTTTACATGGAACCATAAAAGACCCCAGAATAGCCAAAGCAATCGTGAGAAAAAACTGTAACAAAGTGGGGAGTAATCATGCGCTCCAACTTCAGACTATACTAACAAAGCTACAGTAATCAAAACAGCATGGTACTGGCACAAAAAACAGACACATAAATCAATGGAACAGAACAGAGAGCCCAGCAATAAACATACACACATATGGTCAATTAATCTACAACAAAAGAGCAAGATTATACTATGGGGAAAATAGTCTATTCAATAAATGATGCTGGGAAAAGTGGATAGCTACATGTTAGAGAATAAAAGTAGAACATCTTTTCACACACAAACAAAAATAAACTCCAATTGGATTATAGATCTCAATGTAAGACTGAAAACCATGAAACTCCTAGAAAAACACATAGGGGAATACTCTTTTTTTTTTTTTTTTAATTTCAGCAGTATAGGGGAATACTCTTTGACTTAAATTATACCATTTTTATTCATCTCTTAAAGCAAAGGAAACAAAAGCAAAAATAAAACGGGATCTAATCAAACTTACAAGCTTTGCATAGCAAAGTAAATTATACATATAAATAATAACAAAACCCATACTCATAAAGAAAACAGACTGGTGGTTGCCAGAGGTAGGGGTTGGGGGATGGGCAAAGTGAAGGGTGTCAAAGGGTATAAGTTTCTAGTTATAAAATAAGTCATGGCGATGCAATGTACACCATGATAACTATAGTTAATAATACTGAATTGTGTGTTTGTTGTTCAGAGAGTAAGATCTCAAAAGTTTTTGTGTATGGTGATGGATTATTGCCTAGACATATTGCAGTTTCTAATGTATACAAATATCAAATCGTGTTGTACATCTGAAACTAATTTAATGTTATATGTCAATTATATTTAAATAAAATGTTTAAAAAGAACTATAATCACTGAAGACATTAATTTAAAAAGAAAAATCACCTCAGGGAGAGGATATAGCTCAATGTTAGAACACATGCTTAGCATGCACAAGGTCCTGGGTTCAATCTGCAGTACTTTTATTTTTAAAAAATTAAAATAAATGAATAAATAAACCTAATTACCTCCCTCGCCAAAAAAAGAAAAAAAAACTATGTAAAAGTAAAATAAAAAAATAAAAATCACCTCAAAAAAAACCCCAAAAAATAAAAAACGAACTCTGTTCTCAGATCTCAGATGGCTCCACTAACAAGTTTGCCGAATGTTCAGAATTGTAATGTAACACAGACTCTCCAAGAGAATAGAAAAAAGAAGGAATATTTTACAACTCATCCCAGGAGATAGAATAACCTTAACACACTTGATGATGAATTATGAGGACAGAAAATATTAGCCAAATCTTATTTATAAATATAGATACAAAATTCTAGTATCAGCAAACTGAATTCAATAACACATGAACAGTTTGCTGAAACAGCTAGTTCAAGACAGAGAACTACAGCCACAGCTCTAAGGGTCAAGATCCCAGGAGAAGGGAAGCTGAGTGAGGTAAGCTGGGCATTCTCTGCAACTCTTTCTCCTAAGCGCATTGGGAAACTTACTGCATGGGACCCAGAAGCGAAACAGATTGCAGTGTCTCAGAGTTTAGGCTTTCTCTCAGAGATGAAGAGACAAGCTGAAGGTCAAAGTGGCAAGAAAATTAGGACTTTGGGGGGCACATGACACCAGAGAAAAGGGAAATGCAGAAAAGTGAGACTGACATTCTGCTGGGCCTTTGCCTTAAAAAAAAGTATTTATATATATAAATACACATATATATACACACATACATAAACACACACACAACCCTAAGCTGCATGGGAACAGGATTTATTCATTTCATCCAAAAGTCACACTATTGTTTACTTTCATTTTTGAAAGATACTGCTACTGGGTATAAAATTGTGGTTTGGAAGTTATCTTCTTTTAGCAGTTTACAGTCCTATATCTATTGAAGAAATTATTAAAATTATTAAAAAATCCTCCAACAAGTAACAACTCAGGTCTTGAGAACAGAAAATATCTCTTTAAAAAATAATAATAATAAGGTCAAAAATACCTTGATTCCAAAGCTGGCAAGAACATTACAAAAGGGGGAAATTATCACTCTGTTATGAATGTAGACACAAACATCCTTAATAAAATATTAGCAAATTGTGTGTGTTAAAAAAAAAAAACAATCACTTGATGTGTGAGGATGACAAGAGGGAGGTCACTTTAGGCAGAGAAGATCATTGTTCAAAGATTAATGCATTAAACAGTGAGGAACAAAGAAGACATAGAAGAAGACAGATTTAACAGATGTTTAGGATGCATAACCAATGGGTGTCTTGGTGAACCACCAAAGTAGGGTGGTTAGAGGTAGGGAAGAGACACCTTTAAAGATTTTCTCATTTGGATGACAGGGATAATGGTGATCCCAGAAAAATGCAGGAGGAGAAAAAAACATGTTTTGGAGAAATTCTAATGAATTTGACTTGAACCCCTCAAAATTACCCCTAGTAATTCAAAAGATCACCAAGTTCTGTCAACTCTACTTTCTACCTATCTCTTGTCCACACAGTCTTTCAAACCTTAGTTTTATTCTTATCTGGAACACAGCTGCACAATAGATCCACCTGCCTCTCATCTGCCCCCTTGTAACTTCTCCATCTTGTTGACTAAGTGATCATGGTAGTGAACAGTGCAGGGAGATGGTGTGTGTGATGCACCGTTATTGGAAATCAAAACAATGGGCAGAAGCTTAATACATTCAGGAAGGTAGGAGGTCTGACCATTGGGCTGGTGTGAACTAACAGCTATTGCTATTTGGACAATTAAAGTAGGTAGCATATCAGTTACACATGGTAATTTACTTTTTTCCCCAGCTTCATTGTAATATAATTGACGTAACATTACGTAAGTTTAAGGTGTACAATGTGATGATTTGATACATGTATATATTGTGAAATGAGAGTAATTTACTTTTACATTAGTAATTCCCAAATAACATTAGGAATACAAGTGCTAATTGGCACCACTGCCTGCTTGAGGGATTTGGGTTTTTCCTCCTACTTTTTTTTAAACTTATTTTGAAATAATTCTTAAGAAGTTGCAAAGATAGTACAAAGAGGTAACGCGTCCCCTTTGCCCAGTTTCTCCCACTGGTTACCTCTTCTGTAACAGTATCAAAACCAGAAAACCAACATTAATATAGAATTGTGTATAGTTCTATGTCATTTTATCACATGTGTAGATTTGTGTAACCATCCACAGCAATCAAAATGCAAACTATCCCATCACCACCAAGATCTCCCTCAAGTTGCCGCTTTATAGTCACACCCACCCCCATCCCACCCATCATCCCTAACCACTGAAAAATGTTGGTTTCTTTTTTAACTTCCTATCTAGGGAAATGATTGAAGGATCCACATTAATAATATATGTGGTGATACAATCGTTCATGTTTTAACACAGAGCATCCTTTGCAGCTCTCGTTCCCTTCACCTACACCCCTTGCACCCACCTTTTCTCTACCGACTCACATACTGCCAATTCCTCAAGATTCAGGTACAGTTATATAAAATAATAACACGTCGACTTCTCCCCTTCTTGATATTCCTGTTCTGTATTCACGGCACATGCCGTCTATACCACTGGTATCACTGATATTTTAATCACCTATTCCCTTGTAAAACCTTGTATTGTTCTGTGATAGAATTATTTAACTTCTAAATATGTACTTTTTTCTTCTTCAAAAGATACCGTTTTGTACCGCTTATTGAATCCATCACCAATGCCCAGCAAAGATGAAAACAATGAGCATTTGTTAATTTTTAAAACATTCTTTGAGATACTATGTTTTCTTTAGAAGAGCTCAATAGATTACAGATGTTACCCCAATAATCCTTGACAGTACTGCTATGCAGTTCATCAGTATTATCATGCTGGAATCTAGTACAGCACCTGGTTTAGACATTCAATCAATATTTAGATGAATCAATTATCCTACGTTCAAAATTAGGGAAATTAGAGGCATTAAATAAGATTAGTTATCAAGGGGGTAGGGTATAGCTCAGTGGTAGAGCGCATGCAGTCCTGGGTTCAATCCCCAGTACCTCCATTTAAAAAATTTAAATAAATAACTTAATTACCTCCCCTCACTAAAAAAAACAAAGTAAAGAAAAACATTTTAATATTTTTTAAAAGATTAGTAATGTATACTGAATTGCCAATTGTTGTTAGGAAAGAGGCAATGGAAGATTAGAAGAGAAAATGGAAGTGGAAATGGGGGCAGAAGAGAAGTAAAGCAATAAAGATGAGGACAAGTATATTCAGACCTTAGAACTGAACAACTTAATCAGAAGGACTGGCAGACTCAACACAATCTGACATGTGTATCTGGCTAAAGTCGCCATTGTTGAAATAATGTCTGACAGAATCCAGTGTTTGGAGAGCGGATTGTGAGCAAGTAATTAGTTATGGAAGAAAGAGGTGGTGGGACGGGCATGGAGCTCCTGAGTGATGCTCTACTGGTTACGCTGAGCAGCTTCCCTGGCCCCTCACTGCAGGACCCAGGAGTGGGGCTAATAATTCCACCTGCTATTCTCTATCTACCAGATCACTTCACTGTGTAGCAACTGAGAATTAGGCATGAAGACAAATAACTACTTACATGAGAAGTTGCAGACCCTATTAACTGGCAAACAGGTCCAGGGGTAGTAATATAACCGATTGGTTTATAATCCTTTTCCACTTCGAAGAAGAAGACAGTTTTATCTTTACTCTAAGAAAAACAGAAATACTGTCAAATATATATTATTATGAAATCTATTCCATAAAGTACAAAGAAACATTTAGTAACTATATTACATCCACTATATACTTATACCTACAATGATCATATATCCCAGATTTTCTGGGAACATGCTTATTTCAAATATTTGCTTCGTTTTCCCAATGAGAATATTTGACAAACCATGTTTTCTTGTATGTGGGTCTGAAAAAATGATCACCATACCTGTACATGAGATTAATTCACAAAAAAATTCTACAACGCATATGCTCACCTATTTATGCATGTTATTCTCTTAATTTACGACAATTCTATATAAGAACACAGCTATGTTATAAAATACTGATTATACATAAAAGACGCTGCATGATTCCCAGTTGAAAATTTCTATTCATTAAAAATAAGCATTACAACTCAATTTGTAAGAATATTTTTAAATGTCATGCATAGATGATACTGAATACGAATACAAAGAAAGCAAAATGTGGGTATCTTCTTGAAGGAATATCAGCAGATAAGGCATCATTAAGTAAGCAGACTAATAAGGCAAGGTTAACGACAAACATTCAGTGGGAAACAAAAGGAAATCTACTACTTACCCCTGTGGCTAGAATTTCTCCATCACGGTCATAAGCTAAAGCAGTGACAGGAGCAGTGTGGGGTTTGAAAGCCTTTTTTAGTCGAATATCTGCATCCAAAATTCTCTTCCGTCCCACAAAAATTGTGAGCCCTTTTGGATCATAAAGGTCAAGAATTCGAACAACACCATCTTCAAATCCTACAATAATCTGTCCTCCAGTGTAGCTTACCTTAGACAAAAAGAAATGCAAAGGATCTGAAATTAGTTAATTACGAAAGTTGTATTACATAACAGATACTTCAGGATTTTATTTAGACTTAAGTAATTTAACTAATTGACTGTTCATTGGTAATTCCACATACCACTTTCTGGTAACCTCCATCTATTCTAGGACAGTCCCTTATCACTGCTGACCATGAGACAAGTAAACAATGGCAATCCAAACACTCAACGAGTAGAGTGTCTATCTACCACGTGCCAGGCACCCATCACCAGCAACCAAGTGTGAGCATAAACACTTTCAACTTGTTTTCACGAATTCACAGTCAAGTGGGAGGACAGACATTAACCAGCCACACAAACATTAATCAACTACACAAATGAATGTGGAATTATGAACTGAAATAAGCATTAAAGGAAAAACATTCTCTGGGAGCAGATAGCAAAGAAAGCTGACCTAGGCTGAGGGAGGAAGAGATGGTGGAGCTGAGATCAGAGGGACACCCAGGAATTAACAAAGTACAGGAACACTTCTGAGAGAGGATATGGCTTGTGCAAAGGTCATATGGCAGGAAATAATGTAACTCAGGAAAAAGTTTGACCAGAGCAGACTGAGTGAGGGAGCAGTGTTTCCACAAGCAGGCACTAGGTCACAAAGTAGCTTACATGTCACATTAAGGATTGTCTTCGTCCTAAGAGCAGTGGGGAGACAAACAGTTTTTAGTTGGGGGTTTGGGGTGGGGAGGTGACATGATCAGATCTGCTATTTCAGAACAATCATCCTAGGTGCAGTGTAGGAAACAGATCTGAGATGGCATAGACAGGATGCATGGGAATCTGGAGGGAGACTAAGTGACAGCTGCTGTACTCCTGGAGACTGACTGTGGTCACCTGGTCTGAGGTGGTGTAATGGAGATGAGAAGTGTGGACACAATTTAGAGATAGGTATAATGGGTCCTATTTGGTGATGACTGGATATGAGGAATGAGGCAGAGGGAGGTGTCAAGGATGACTGAGACATTTACTAAGACAGGAAACACTGGAGAGGAGTCAGGTGTGTGTGTGTGTGTGGTTTGTTGCTGCTATTATTGTTTTTATAGGAGGGGTGGCTGGGGGCCAGCAGATCATGAATTTAGTTTTGGACATGATGAGTGTGAAGTCTCCTGGAAATCCCCAGATGAAGATGACATACAATCTGCGGCTTAGAGGAGAAGTCTGGGCTGGAGCTATAAATCTGGCCTTGTCTGAATACATTAAGTGTGCCATCTTGGAAGGCATTCACGAGAGGGGCAAGAGCCCTGGTATTCTTTAGAGCAGATTGATCATCCCTGAGGCCAGGCAGTTACATAATCTTAGGAATAAGAAAACTATGTTTCATTCAATTCCAGTTGCATGCTGTTTATTTAAACATTTACTAAGTATGTCAATGTACAAGTAACTCAAGAGGCACTGGAAGTACAAAGAAGAATAAGGTATGGTTGTCGCCACGAAGAACAATCTGGTGGGAAAGACAGTCAATAAAGCAAATCATCTCAGTACACTGTGGTAAGTGCTTTCGGAGAGGTATATGCACAGTCCTTAAACAAAAATCACAGAGGAAGGAGTACCGAGCTCTACTTGAAGGTGGGGTCCCGGAGGGCTATGCAGAGGAGATGATGTTTGACCTGAGATAAATTATAAAGACTATGTGCAGTTTTTCAGAAAGGCAAGAGTGTATGGAGAAGGGGCAACCCTAGCATAATATCCGTATGACCCTTACTTCAATATAAGGCTAAAAGAGAAAACATTCTCTGGACATTGTACAAGCATCTAAATAAATGGTTCAATTGTGAGGGCTGTATTTTAAAGACTCTCGGTGAGAGCGTAAATATATGAGGATAAAGAGTGATTGAGTTTGGTTATCTAAATACTCTGAGGTTTCCACTCAATCAAGCCTCATCACGGTTCTGCTTCTATTCCCTGGCCTGAGTTCTCCTTCTGATCTTGGTCCCATCATGAAATTTCCTGCCAGTCAAACCATCTCCACATCTATTTTGGGCCTGGAATATTTTCTCTTTGATTTCAACCTAAAACAGTAAGGATAAAATATTCCCCAAATATTCCCATGACCTTTAAACACATGGCTGCAAACTCTTTGACATGCATCCCATGGAAAGATGGGGTGGAAGTCCCTCCCTCCTTGAATCTCGGTGCAGCTTGTGACGGCTACACCCACCCAACTGAGTATGGTACAAGTCATATTATGTGACTTCCAAGGGTAGGTCATAAAAAGACAGCAGCTCTGCCTTATTTGTTAGAACACTAGATCTTGGAGCCCTGAGCTGCCATCAAGAAGTGTGTGACTGCCCTGAGGCCACCATGCTGTGATAATGAGCTTTCCATGTGGCATGGGCTTCAGGTAAGCACTCCTGTTGACATCCTAGCTTAACCCAGCCTTCAACTGAGGTGCCAGACGTGAGACAAAGATCTTAGATTGCTCCATTCGCCACCTGAGGCCCCAGATACAATGAAGCAGAGATAACCTATGCCTGCAGTCAGGTGTATGCATTCCCAAACCAGAGCACGTGAGAAAAATAAGATGACTGCTGTTTTGTGCCACTACATTTGGGGTAGTCTATTACACAGCAATAGACAATTATAGTAACTCCCTATCTCTCATTCTTTTTTTTTTAATTTTTAATTTTTTATTGGGGGGGTAGTAATTAGGTTCATTTATTTATTAATTTTTAGAGGAGGTACTAGGGATTGAACCTAGGATCTTGTGCCTGTTAGGCACGTGCTCTATCACTTGAACTATATCATCCCCCCATCTCTCATTCTTTTCCCATAGCTCTTATCATTATCTAACCTGTCACATACTTATTTTGTTTCTTGTCTGTCTCTACACCCTCTCTCCCACTGGAGTGTTTAAGGTTCATGAGGGTAAGTATTTTTGTCTTTTTGTTCATTGCCATATTCCTAGAATCTAGAAAAAGGGCCAGCACATTGTAGACATGCTGGAAATACATAAAATGAATGAAATCAGAGTCAGACAGATAGAGGATAGATACACAAAGTTCTGTTGGGTAATTACTTGGTAACATGGAACTATTTCTACTCTATAGATGGCATAACAATAAAGGTTCATTAAAACAAGTCAGAACCACAATAGCAAAGTCAGGATATGATTTCTATCAAATTCTGAGTGAACAAACTAAGGTAAAATTTTTGTTCTTCTCTAAAATCCAGAGTCAGAAAATATCTTTATTTCCAAGAGCCAGCACTGATATACCATATTTACAAGTGGCTTCTAGCAGAAGTTCATAATAGTAACAAGCTTACCAGTCGTGGTACCCAAATAAGGGCAGTACCTCCTTGTTTGAATTTCGTCTGAAGCAAAGGAGTTTTGCTAGAAAAATCATAGAGTCTAACAGAACCTACAGTAAGACAGTTTTAAAAGAAAGAAGTTATATACATAAAAATATCCTTAATAACCTTGACTCACTTTACATAACAAGAAACTTAATTAAATCAACTGATAATCTAATAGCCTTTCTTTAGTCAAGTATTCATGTATACCCTCAATCAGGTACTTTATAAACATGAATATATACCATGCCATTTATATAAAGGACTTAAGCATTGGGGATTTTAGTATCAGAGGGAGTCCTGGAACCAATCCCCCATGGGTTAAAAAACAATAGCTGATTAACTAGTGGATCAATTTCACCTTGCACAGTCCACATAGATTCGCTACGTCAAGAAGGAAGAAAGGAGATGGAAAGAAACGTGGATAATAGTAAAACGAATGGTACTTTTGTGAGTAACTTACTGATGTGTCTTTATTTTAATCTCTCACAATAACCAGGACTGCTGTAATTGGAGCACTCCCCTCTCTGCAAAAACTCACCTCACTTGCATCAAGAGGCTTCTGTTTGGAAAAATTCTCAAATGCTTTAAGCAGGAGAGAAGCGTATAACTCAGTGGTAGAATGCATGCCTAGCATGCATGAGGTCTTGGCTTCAATCCCCAATGCCTCCATTAAAAAAATAAGTAAATCTAACTACCTCCCCCAAAACCGCCTAAAAAAATTTTAAAAATGCTTTAAGCAAACACAGAAAAAAATGTATTGAAAACCAAAAAGGCCAAAGGTGCATGTCTACTTACAGTCTAAGCCAGTAGTGGCCATGAGGTAAGTGAGAGGGGAGACGGCCAAGGCTTCAATGGCTCCAGAATGGAAAGAGAAGAGGCATTCTGGATCTTGGGTCTGATAATAAAAAGAGATCTAATTAGATCTCTAAGATAGAGTTAAGGTCAAGTTTAAAGAAATGCAAATAGAACCCTGTAACATGTGTGACTTTATCTGAGTAGAAATAAGAGAACATATTAAGACAGAGGGCTGAAGTTTGGAATTAGGAGAAACAGAGTACTGGCTTTGCACTCGATGGCTGTGGTCACTTCAAATGCCAGTTTCCATTTCTCCATCAATAAAATGAGATGATGGCAACTGCCTGCCTACAAAACGGAGTAGTTGTGAGTATTACGTGAGATAATATAAATTAAAACCCCATATGTTTATGAAAATGGTAAAGCTGTATAATGTTAGGCGTTGTCATTGCCACTTTTCTTGTAAGTTTTGTTATGAGATAGAGCCTTTTTATGTAAAATTATAAACAAGAGAAACAGAGACAATATGAACTCATTAGGATATGTTGATCGAGTTTTTGAAGGGAACAAAAATCAAATATGGAGAAAGATAAAGTATCTTTTAGAGAAGGATAAAGATTTTTATTATGAAAATTAGAAATAAGAAAAATAGGCAACTTACAATATTTGAAAAACTGAGGTCAAGCTTCCATATGCCTCCACTGGTATCCTGAAAAATTAAATTCCTAATAGTCTGTTTTATCATTTTGAACTTTTATCAAATTAAAGGAATTTTCTTTTTATCATTTAGTTAAAGGACAAACAACACTACCAGAAGTTTACATATATTTTAAAGTGTGGTTGAAATTTAACAGTAGCCACGTGCATATATCTTAGAACACAACCACACAATAAATGAAGGGATTACATAAAACTTATCATCCGTTTAACATAACAAAAATGCGAATCGGTTTTCTGTGTATAAAGCATCAGTCAATTAAATATCAAAATTCAGGAATTCTTCACTGAAGTATAAACAGTAGTCCTAATAGTACAGTGGACTTACAGGGACAATAAATTATGCTATTTTAATTTTACATCCAGATAACTTTAAAGAGCCAAGACAGAGAAGTGCATCTTACCTGAGCCAACCAAAAGTTATTTCCAGTTTCATTCATTTTTATCATAGAGAAGAGTCTGACACTCTTGTCTACTTGAAGTTCATTAATGGGCTCAATCTCTAACAATCCAGTCTCATCTGTGGTATCAGCAGTGTCTATTGTCTCCAAATCCCATATCTTATAAAATTAATAAGAAAATACTTTAATCAGTCAGAAGTTTCTGAATACACTTTTTTAAATTGAAGTACAGTCAATTACAATGTGTCCCACTATATATAAAAATAGATTTTTACGAAGTTCCTTTTCTATAGCACAGGGAACTATGTTCAATATCTTGAATAGATATTGTCTAAGCCAAAAAAGCTCCCATTTTTTTTTCATAAGTCATTTCTTCTTGTTTTGTGAAAATTAATAATGAGCAGGTGTAATTGAAACAGCAGACAAAACCTGACCCTTGGGATTTTGCTCTGAAATGAGAATAACTTATAATTTCCTTTGTATTTATGGAAATTAGTAAGAAAATACAGCCCTGAATAAAGCAAACTTTATTCCAAGGTTTCCCTCAGGTCTTTCTGCATATAAAGTGGCCTAAGGCATGAATAGTTCAGTCACTCACTGAGGCATATCGAGCCTTATTTTGTATAGGCCTGTGGGCCCCTGGAAAGGGGACACAGACCTTCTTGCATAGTGATTCAAGTACTATCTTTGTTATAAGCAGTGAAAACGGATGTAGATTTTGTCTTCTTGAGAAAACGTCTCTCTTCCTCACGTGTTTAGACTGTACTATTGGGATAAGGATTGCTGTTCTTGGCACAGGACTCCAGGAGCGTGCAAGGGAGGGATGAGCGAGGCCAGTCTCACTTCATGTGGTGACACACTCAGAGGGGCCTCCTCTGCGAAGTGACGAAGCCCAGCCTGGATGGTTCTGCAGACCACGGTGCCATATTATCCTACACTCAACAGCTCGGACTTTGGGAGGGTTGGTGTTGCCCCACAGAGGAGCCTTGTGGGGAAGGTCCCAGATCCTAGGCTCACACTAACTCCTGGGAGTTTGAGCAGGTTTTTCCTAAAGGGTGAGAGGTAGAGATTTACAATGTAAAGAACTGAAGAGATGAAGGCAGACTGTAAAAAGGGGAGCAAACTTAGAAAGCAGTGGTGTCCATGAAGGCATCCTCTGTGAGGCAATACCTTCTTGTCTGTTGAGGTTTTCTTCCACTTGGTATTTTGATATGTTATGTCTTGGAAGGATAGTGAATATACTGTATGACATGATAAAGGATATAAAAGATTCTCAGAACAATTAGTAAAATATAACAAAAACTTAACATGGTTCAAAAAGCTGATGGTAAGAGATGTGTTTCTAATGTATTATTTACACCATAAGTAAGCTCCATAGGAGTCAGTGTAACCAGAATGTTAAAAAAAAGAAAATTTTTTTTTAAAATATGGTCTTACTTCTGATAATACTACTTCCTAAAGAATGTCCAGAGAATACAGCCTTATGAAAGGCCCCAGTAGAAATATGTACTGAGGGGACCACCAGGCAAATCAGAAGACCCCAGATTTGCCAGCAATAGCAGGGTACGTACATACGGGTGGGTGGGTGGGGGAAGAGGTGTGACAACAGCCAGAGGGACTGGAGCAATGTCGCTGCATAGCCCACACTATGGGCAGGACAGTGTCCACAGGCGAGGACAAGGGAGTTCACTAGCTTATGGAGCAATGGGAGGGGAACACCCATAGGCAAACCCCATCAGCTCACCTTTGCATTTCTTTTTTTTTTTTGTTTTTTAAACAGAGGTACTGGGAATTGAGCCCATAACCTCATGCATGTTAAGCATGCACCCTACCACTGAGCTGTACCCTCCTCCTCACCTTTGTATTTCTAATTGGCAAACTCAGTTAAAACAAACAAACAAAAACAGACGTTTGGCGTAATTGTCCCTAGAAAATGACCCATTCACACCATGCATTTTGGAAAGACATCTGTGTCCACCATTAATATCATGCTAAAGTGGGTATTCATTTTCTGAAGCTACTATTTCAAAAACAGAATGAAAGCTAAAAGGTCCCATTAGAAAATTTCAGTGCTAAGATGCTGCAAGTGAATTTTGACTAAAATTTAAATATTTACTACAAGAGAAGTATTATTTAAAGTGAGTTGGCCCTGGCCCTGGGAGTAAATGACCACTGATCTCTTTCATCGCGTGAACTTTGAGAGAAATAAAAATCTGCTAAAACCCACAAGGTGATCTGCCAGGCTTTGATGTAGGTGCTACTGTCCAAGTGTAAAGAAAACTTACCCTAACACATCCATCTGACCCAATGGTGATGACTTCACCCTCGTCCAGCATTATCTGGTTAATGGGACCCTGGTGACAAGGCTTGCCTGCAGCTCGACACAGCTCGATTTTGATGTGGCCGCCTTCCCAAAGCAGCATGTTGCCCCATTCCGACCCTGAGAGCACCTGGCAGGTGTGCGGAAAGGAGGGAAAGTGCATTAAGACAGACAAATGTGTGCATGTATGCCTCAAAGAGCAGGTGAGAATTGTTTTTAAACATTATTTTTCTTAAAAAAAAAACTGAAGTAAATAGGATAGAGAATAAGTAAATAAATATAGAAGAACTGAAGTAAATATAGGAGACTATACAGCAATATATCCTCTGGAGGTATGAAAATCTAAGTATGCCACCATCGGCAGAAACCATGAAATTTAAGATGGAAAGATTTAGTACATAAAGAATAAAATGTTCTCTATGTCAGAAACACCATGAATGAAAGGCAGATGCATGAATGATATAAAAAATAAATTTTTACAACAAAAAAGATTATTTTTCTTGATTATGAGTAAAAAATCTTAAATATAGAAAAATAAGAAAACACAACAATGAAAATTCACTCCCCCCCAGAAACAACCACTTTATCACATTTTGATGTAGTCGCTCCTAATGTTCTGCGTAGTTTTACATCATCGTGATTAGGCTGTATGTTGCTGGTTAATTTTTCAAATATACCTACAATAGATTTCTTCATATATCTCTTAAGGATATGACCAGGAGCAGAATTACTGGGTCAAAACTTAGCGACATGTTTAAAATTCTTGATAGATGAGATTCTCCTTTTTAAGAGTGATAACATCAAATGTTATGTTTGATAAATTGTGAGGCCATTATTGAACTCAAAAATTATAGCATAATGGTACCCAGTTTTAAACAAGGATAACCATCTTGAACCACCTCGTACTAATCCATTCAATCCAGCACTTCCCAAAAGTACATACCACCAACCCCCAGTTCTTAAGATGTTTAACTCATATTACATAATACATATTACTGATTGAGTACTGACTCCATACCAAGCACTGCTTGAGCACTTTATATACAATAAATTATTTAATCTTGAAAACTATATGAACTAGGTGCATTTATCAAGGATACCACGTGCAGTTGTTCAGGTTGGGCCCTTGATTTTTGCATAACAAACAGTTTTACTTATTAACACAAAGGAACCATATGGGCCAATGGAAGTCCTGACTTTTTATCCCCATTTTACAAAAAAAAAAAAAAAAAAAAAAATACTAAAGCACAGAACAGTTAAGTATCTTGCCCAAAACTACCCAGAAGTGTCAGGGTTCTAAGCCAGGCACTATGGCTCAAAAACTCCCATTCCAACTAACACTGCCTCAGAAGACATGCTAGGGAAAGAAAAGTCAAACAAGTTTCTTTTCTCTAGGACCCCTTGGAAGCTTTAATACAGAAGTGTCCACTGGGAATCACCAAGAGAAATTTCTAGATACACAGGAATTTGACCAGGAAAGTCTTATCTTCAGAGAAGAACATTCAGAGAAGAATGTTCCATGAAATGCCCTTTGGGGAACTCTGAGTTCTTGCCTCCCTGCTCTGCAGCCCCATTTCCCTCTCACCTAGAGTAACTTATGACCTCATTCAGTCTTTTCTACTTCTTCTGGCTACCTATTCTTATCTATTCTACTTGTTTTATGTATTAAGCCTCAGCCCACTTGTCTTTACTTAGGCTGGTTTTCTTCTGTCCAGTAACTAATGCCACCAAAACTCAAAGCCAACAAGGCATTCCTTTCTGAAATGTCACACTCATGTCTAGCTTTCATTTTCCATTTATCCTGAGAAAAGTCTTGGCCCTCATCACCTCTTCTTAGATAAAGCAACATCTTCCTTTCAAGCTCATCTCCTTGACTCCAGAGTTCCCTTCTTCTTTGTTTGGCATTTTGTGGAGATATATATATACACATACATACATACATACACACACATACACACATATATATATACACACATACATACATATATGTATACACACATACACACACATATACATACATACATGTGTGTGTATGTGTATGTATATATATATATATATAACTTCTTTCATTTGCAACCCTGCTATTCCAATGCCTAATAGTTCTTCCTGGCTGCTCAAGTTCTTGTACACAAGGACCCCACCCTACTTCTCAATCTAATATCCCACACTTTCCCAACATGAATGCTTTATTCGAATTAATCCTCTGAGTATATGATATTCACTCCTAACTCTAAACATTTCCTTTTGTGGCTCTCTCATTTAAAATGGCTTATTTCCTCCCCTACATCTACACAAACTCTACTGAACCTTTTTAAGATAGATCTCCTACCATGTTTTTAATGGTCTATATCTTAGCTTACTTATTACAGAATTCAGAATTTGAAGCTAGAATGACTTATGATCATCTTATAGGTTTGGATATATAATTTAGTCAGCATCCAAGGTTTTTCATTTCCTCTCATACACCATGATTTCAAATTGAGAATATTCCACTAAGTAATGACTAGACCACTTGGTTCCTCAGAGTATGCTGGCATTTACTTATATCTGAGATGATCACAAGTAATACTATATAACTCATCCTAATAGGAAGCCAAATACAATATTAATGGAGAACTGACCCTATAGGCAATATGCCTATAAATTACATAAGAAGCAATTAACAATATTAAAGAATAAACTAACAGATTAAAATTGCAGTGTTGCAGATGTTATTATAAAATTGTTCGGTCTTTCTGAATAATAATCTGACAATAAAAACAAAAGCCACAAGACTGTATATAACCTTTGATGCAGTAAGTCCTCTTGGAGTATCATGGCAAAGGGGAGAAGGAAAAGATAAACTTCACAAACATTGCAACTCCATGACATAATTAAAAGCGACAGGTACGTCACTATGTTAATATTTGAAAGTGCTTGCATACTTGATGTGTGCATAATACTTAGTAAAAACAGAATGAAATGTACATGTTGATTATGATAATTTCACAGAATTAAAATTGATCATCTAAAGAGGCAAAATTAAATGCTTATTATATTTACAATCATAGTATCTGTTACTGCCAATATTGGCAGTGCTTTTTAGACTGTGTGATGTGCTTTCATATATGTATATCACTTGAAAACAATTTTATTATTACAGAATAGTGGCTATATTCACCTTCCCATCTGGGAGCTCCATATAACCTTCTATATCAGTAGTGGCTGTTTTACCAAATCGACCCAAGAAACCCTGAAGCTTGAGGCCAGTGAATGTTAGAGCCATTTCCCAGAACCTGCAAACAAATAAGAGACTGAATGTACCTCAGAGAAGTTTTATTTACTTTAATTTTAGCGTCACTTGGACATTTACATATTTCAGAGTCACATATTATTTCATTTATTCATTCATCCAACTAACATGTATTATCAACTACCTGTCAGGCAAAGTTCTAGGCAATATGAATTCAGCATTGAGCAAAATAGACCAAAAAAAAAAAAAAAAAAAAAAACCCCAAATTCCCTGCCTTTGTAAATCTTATATTTTAAAGTTGTGTTGTCCTATGCAATAGCCACAAGTTTGATCATTTTAATTTAAAATAACATTAAGTAAAATTTAAAAATTGGTGTGTCATTCAGACCAGCCAGTTGAAAGTTTTCAATAGCTACATGTGGCTAGAGTCCAGTAGATGGGACAGCACAGAACATTCCCACCCTGGAAGAAGGTTCTACTGCACAGTACTGCTTTAGAGGATGTGAAGGTTTTCACAAAAATTCTAACTTACTCGCTGTGTAACTTTGAGTGATTTTTTTGATCACACTATGCCTTCACTCTCTCTTGTATAAAATGAGAATATTAGTAGCACCAACCTTGTAAAACTGTTGAAAAACTCTTAGAACAGTGCCTAGCACATAAAAGCAATCAATAAATGTTAGTATTGCTAACATTTTCTTATTCGTAGCCTCAACAAATGAATAGTTAGAATGAAGAAAATCATGTAAGAAAAAATAATCTGACCTATCAACTGGATGTAAAATAGATAATGGACAATATCAACAGCCAATAACATGAAGCCAAGAGCCTAAATGACCAATGCCCTTCTCCCAGGCTATGGCAGGTCCCCTGATCATCTGTTTCTATTTCCTCTATGTTTCTTTTATAGCACATCACACACATCACACATTGTTCAACATTTATCTTTCCCCCAAAATATAGAGTATATAGAAAATATGCACCTTAGTAAGCGATGGGAGAAGGTAAGTTAGAATTTAATCTATAGCTAGCAGAGTTAGTGACAATTCCAAGATTTTTTAAACAGATCTGTTCAATTATTCTATATTTCAAAAAGGCCAGGTTTAAATTGGAATAAAAAGGATTTAGGATAGTTAAAAATGTCTTTCTCATAAAGACACTGGGAATCAAGTCATGGGCACCTGGAGAGTAGTGCTTGAAGGTTCTTAAATAAAGGACAAAATCACCCCGTCCTGAAAAAAGACCAGTGTATGATACAGTGAAAAAGACCCAAAGACCTGAAATCAAGAGTAAACTCTGCTGCCATTTAGTATTGAAGTTCCTGCATCAGAAATGATTCTCTTATAATTCTTGTTTTACAAATGAAGACTGAGTTCAGAGACAACAAGATGACTTACCCATCACACAACATTGCTACACCACATTTAATAGTGGATCTGAAAGTTCAATATGAACTTGGACACAGCACGCTAATGTTAATACATTATACAAACCTGTAGGAAGAGAAGCCTACAAGAAGGCAGCAAGTTAAATTTAAAAGCCTTTCTTTTATCTGCACTGTCTTCAGCAATAAAATCCCCATTTCCAATTACAAAAGCTGCACAACAGTTTTTTAAAGTAACACCATAAAAAATATCCTGTTAACAACACCAGCAAAAATGTCTCCAGCTGTTTAATCCTCTTAGCAAAGACCCTTACGATAAACTACTAGCACCTGTTCTCAGTCACACAACCTACTTGATGTGGCCTGATCCTGATGTAGTAAGCTGCTCGTCGTTTTCAGGATTGAAAGTAACCTTAAAAACTTCCTGGGAAAAAGCTTTTGTCCTCAGTAGGGGCTGCTCTTCTTTCCAGTTCCAGATGGTTAGTGTGTGATCGGGGTTGCCGCCAACAGAGGCCAGCAGGGTACCATCGTAGTTAAAGTCCACGTAAGCATAGGCCAGTTCAGTCCCATCTGAGAGGATGAAAGGATGAATGGGAGTCTAATGCACAGGGGCAGCATTTATTTAATTTTCAAAACCATATTATCAAAAAAAAAAAAAAAGGGAAAAAGAGAGAGCACCCTCGGTGATGTGCACTGACGGAAGAAGACCAAGAATCCCCTAAAGAAACAATTCCAAAATCATTCACCACCATTGGCTTTAGAATGAATTACATGTATGAGGGGTGAGGATGAAGAATTTTTAATCACATTTTACATGAGGAAAACGCTTTGAGAACATACTCCACTTTATGAAGCCAGGACAGAAAAGCATGCTAGATAGCAGAAAGAAATCAGCATTTAAAATTTGCCACTGAAAACGTCACAAAACAAAAATTAACGACTTCAGGTTACTGGTTAGGCATGTTAAGAGCTTAGACGCCGCCATTCCAGCCTAACAAAACAACTTTTTAGCTAAATAGACTGAAAAATCAACAACTCTTCCTGGATCTACAAGAGAGGGAAGGACACAGGGCAAAACGCTGCCCCCCAGACTAGAGAGACCAAAGGGTGAATACAGGGATTTACAATTTACCAGAGCGGAGACTTACAAGCAGAAACAGCCAGAACAGCTCAAGGAACCCACTGCCCGGCAGTAAAGCCTCAACTAGATCTGACGATTTGCTGTAGCCTCAGCGTGGACAAGCCTGAGAGTTAAAAACTCCAGAGGGATGCAGTCATAAGGTGGCCCCAACAATATTGTGAGATTGTGAGCTCCTCCAGGAGCTTGACCAGATTCCTGCAGTAAAAAATCTCGAAAAATCCCCCCAGGCTTCCAGCAGAGGAAAAGAAAAAGGAGCCATTTTGAAATACACCCGAGCATTCTGTTCTCCTTAATAAGGTCTACGCTCAGGGGAAACTAATTAACCAGAGCCTGATTGACCTGGAGAGTAAGTATCCAACTTCAGCCCACTCTCACCGTCCTGTCCCACTTAAGGGGGAAGAAAAATGCTGGGAAATGTTTGTGAAATTCACAGTTCAGAGGCACCAGCTCACTAAAAAATTGAGACCTAATCACAGGACTAAAAAAATGCTTCCCCTCCCCCACACCACAAGGACACTAAAGGCCTATTTCCAGCAGTTCTTTTTACCCAGTACATCACATCTAGCTAGCTATCAAGAAAAAAGTACAAGGCATACCAAAAAGCAAAAAAAGGCAATTTGAAGAGACAGAGCATGCATCACAACCAGACACAGCATAGATATTGGAATTATCAGACTGGGAACTTAAAACCACTATAATTAATACACCAAGGGCACTAATGGAGAAAGTAGACAACATGCAAGAATAGATGGGCAATGTCAGCAGAGAGATGGAAATCCTAAGAAGAACCAAAAAGAAGAGCTAGAGCTAAAAACCACTCTCACAGATGAAGAATGCTTTTGATGGGATTACTAGATTGGACACAGCTGAGGAAAGAATCTCTTAGCTACAGGGTGTCTCAACAGAATCCTCAAAAACCGAAGAGCAAGGAGAACAAAGACTGATCAAAACAGAACGAAGAGCTAAGGACTGTGGGACAAATACAAAAAGTGGAACATATGTGTGATGGGAATACCAGAAGGAGAAGAAAGAGAGACAGGAACATAAGAAATATTTAAAATAATAATGACTGAGAATTTCTCCCAACTTAATGTCGGATACCAAACTGCAGATCTAGTAAGCTTAGATATCACCAACCAGGATAAATGCCAAACAAACAAACAAACAAACAAACAAAAAACTACAGTAAATGAAAGACAAAGAAAAAATACTGGAAGAAAAAAAAACATCCAGAGGAGAAAAAAAACTCTTATCTATAGAAGAACAAAGATAAGAATTACATCTGACTTCTCCTCAGAAATCATGTAAGCAAGAAGAGTGGAGTGAAATTATTTAAAGTGTTAAAAGGAAAGGAAAAAAACCCCACCAACCTAGAATTCTGCACCCTGCAAAATTATCTTTCAAAAATGATGGATAAAGAGTTTTACAGACCACCAAACATTGAGGGAATTTGTTGCCAGGAGACCTCCCTTATGAGAAATGTTAAAAGAAGTTCTTTAGAAGAAAAATGTCAGAAATTTGGATTTAGATAAATAAAGGAAAAGCATTAAAGGAGTATATGAAGGTAAAATAAAAACTTTTTCTTATTCTTAATTGATGTAACAGATAAGAGTCTGTTCCAAACAAAAGCAACAATGTATTAGATTATGTATGCTTATGTATGTGTGTGTATATATACATATATATGCTTGTGTATAAGTAAAATGAGTGCTTACAGATAAGCTTATATATAAGTGAAATGAATGACAGCAACTAAGATGCCCCTTCGTAGGTGAATGGATACATAAAATGTAGTACATACAGACAATGGAATATTATTCAGCACTGAAAAGAAATGGCTATTGAGCCATCAAATAGTGGAAACTGAAATGCACATTACAAAGTAAAAAAAGGCCAACCTGAGAAGGCTATATACTGTATAATTCCAACTATATGACATTTTGGAAAAGGCAAAACTATACAGTCAATAAAAAGGTCAGTGGTTGCCAAGGGGGGACGGGGCAGTTATGAATGGACAGAGCACAGATGGTATTTAGGACAGTGAAAATACTCTGAATGATATTATAATGAGGGACAGATATCATTATACATTTGTCTAAATGAATATACAACACCAAAAGGAACCTTAAGGGAAATTAAGGACTTTGGGTGGTTATGGCATTACTGTTGGCTCATTCTTGGTGAAAACGCGCAATTCTGAGACGTGGTGTTGATGAGCAGGCTATGCATGTGTGAGGGGAGAGGTATATGGGAAATCTCTGACCCTTCCTCTCAATTTTATTGTAAACCTAAAACTGCTCTGAAAATAAAATCCTTCTTAAAAACCGACTGCTGAAATTAATTATGTGGAAAACAGAATTGTAAGATACTTGGGCTACAGTATCAACTATTCAATTAAACACCACTCTGGATGTTGCTATGAAGGTATTTTGTAGGTGTGGTCAACATCTCTAATCAGCTGACTTTAAAGATTATCCTTGATAACCAGGGTGGGCCTCATCCCATCAGCTGAAAGCACTTAAAAGCAGAACTGAGGTTTCCCTGAGGAAGAAGAAATTCTGCCTGAAGATGTAGAATCAATTCCTGCCCAAGAATTTCCAGACTGCTAGCTTGCCCTGTCAACTTCAGACCTGCCAGCCCCCAAAATTACATAAGCCAATTCCTTTGAATAAATCTCTCTTCTACCTCCTACTAGTTCTGTTTCTCTGGAGGAACCTGATGCTACAACAATGTTACATCTTCAGAATGTTGTTAACCTTGAACATGGGATATTTTAGAGATTCTACTGGACTCACCTTGAAGGATTCTGTAGGGCCTCAAAGAAGGATATTCATAAATGATAATCTTTGGGAAAACTCCTTTCTCTGCTACTGTGAAGCAAGTTTTATATGGGTGAACCTATAAAAAATAAAATCTCACTAAAGTATTAAAAGGGAAATTGTCATATAAACAGTTCTATTAATACAGTACTTAGTATCTGTTACTTTATAATTTATTAGGATCAACTCCAGTAGAAAACTCAAAACTAGGCATCTTTTTCCTACAACATGGATGGACCTGGAGATCATCATTCTAAGTGAAGGAAGCCAGAAAGAGAAAGAAAAATACCATATAATATTACTTATATGTGGAATCTTAAAAAAAGACACAAATAAACTTATCTACAAAACAGAAACAGAATCACAGACATAGAAAACAAACTTGTGGTTACCAGGGGTAAAGGGGGTTGGAAGAGGTAAATTGGAAGTTCAAGATTTGCAGATACTAATATATATATAATAGATAAACAACAAGTTTATACTGTATAGCACAGGAAACTATATTCAATATCTCATAGTAACTTATGGTGAAAAGAATATGAAAACGAATATATGTATGTTTATATATGACTGAAACATTATGCTATACACCAGAAATTGACAACATTGTAAATGACTATACTTTAATTAAAAAAAAAGGTCATCTAACAAATTCTTGACAATGAATATAACTTAAACTGAAAACAAGAAGAATACTCATTTAAGTTTCACTTTCATTAATAGAGGCATGTCTAACTCTACAATTTAAAAAATTGCCATCAGAAGAAGCTAGAACATTGAGCAGGCATCAGAATCACAGGGAGGGCTTATTAAAGCTCAGATTACAAGCCTTAACACCAGGTTTCTGATTAGTAAATCAGGTCTGGGACCTGAGAATTCAGTTACAATTCTAACAAGTTCCCAGGTGATGTTGATGCTGCTGGCTCGGGGTTGGGGGGGGGCACTCTTGGAGAACAGCTGAGTTAGATGAATTGTTTACCCTGCATATAAATTAACTTACATATTTGAATTAAAAAATTCATGTTTCCAGAGTAGGTTACATCACAATTTCTAAAATTTCACCTTGGACAAACTTACCAGAAATGGATGTAAACTTAGTGGAAGTGTGAAAGATAACAATATTTCCAAGCCAGAAGTAGAGGAAAATATAGTAAATAAGCCCTTGACAAACTACTTGTGTCAGCATTTCAGTAATAGCCATATAAATTGGATGGAATCGTAGGTTCACTTCTGTTACTTTTGTTTATTCCTGCCAATGTGCAGGAAGAGTAAATGAGTAGTCAAAAAATAAAAATAAAAATAGGCTGTTATAAGAAAAGCTATTTAAAACACACATTTATAAAATTCCACTTTCAGTTACCATTTTGCAACTCCTGATTATATACCTTAGGGAGTATTCTCGGGCACAGAGGGCACTGGAAGTCCTTGTACCCAAGATTAGGTTCTTGCTCTTCTTCATCCCTCCGCATGTGGGAACCTAAGACCCATAACAGGCTGTCTTCCAACTGGTAAGTCGCCTTTTATTCTTCAATTCAAGTAAATACCCATCACTTCAGCTTGGAACAAGGCTTGTGTTTATAGGATGGATACTCAGTGAGATAATGATAATGTTGAAAACAGATAACATTTATTGAGTACTTACTATGTACCAGACACTAAGTTTGACATGAATTAATTTCCTTAAATTTCACATCAACCTTGTGAGGTTGTATATCATTTTTATTCCCACCTTATTGATGGGGAAACTGAGGAAAAGAGAGGTTAAGTAACTTGCTTGAAGTTATACAGCTGGTAAATGCAAGAGCGTGGATTCAAGCCAGGTGTTGGGGCTAAGAAGAAAATGGAACTAAAAAGTAGTAGATTCAAGGGGAGGGTATAGCTCAGGGGCAGGGTGTTTGCCTTGTAAGCATGAGGTCCTGAGTTCAATCCTCAGTACCTCCAGCGCTACCAACAACAAATAGTAGATTCTATGAATTTAGTGAGAAATGCATTGAGACATTTCTAGATTCCCCACTTACAAGGGAATATTCTGTAAGATATGGGGGTCACAGAAATCTGAATGGGCATTCAGGCAAATCTTTCACCTGTTTAGGTCTTGTCTATAGTAAGTAAAAATACTTCTGCTCTTCCAGATCAGAAGCTGCTGTGGGGTTGGGTTTGCTGTTTTGCTTTATTTTTAGTGGAGACCTGGAACAGTAAGTCACTATATACTCATAGTCATACTCAACATATAGATTCACCCTATCTTTTCTGGAAGATAGTTTATATGCCCCGGAACACATTTCTCACAGGTTTCTCATAGCCTCACGGAAGAATTGCTCATCCACAAATAGATAACTGTTTCAGAAAAAGTGAAGCAATGTGGGCAGTGGAGGAAGGCCCCTGTCACGATCCAGACTCCAGAAGCCCCAGCACACATGGAGACGAGCCCCGTGGACACACGAGTGCTCGGAGTCCAGGGGGTACAGTTTAGGGTGAGCATTCTTGACCACATTCTTGACTTCACTACATCCCTAAGCACTGACCTCAAGCCAAATTATCATATAGCAAAGTAAAATGGGCATTCCAAAACTCCTGTTGGCCACAAAGTGATAGAAAAACAAGTGAGTTAGATATTGCTGAGTCCTCTGCAGATGGTGTGGACCCCAGGGCTCATGACACCCCAAGATGGCCCCAGTTGACTTCCCTCCAGAGAGCCCGTGACCCTCACCTTGGGCCCATGAACATTTGCAACAGCTGGTCCCACAGTACCAGGTACTTGTATACATCTAGCCTTGGGGTTTTTTGCTTTTTAATATGGATCCTGTCTCTTTAGATGGATTTTAAACTCTGAATTCACAGGAGTCATGAACCCTTCTTCCTCTGAATCCCTGCATGTTTTGAGCATTGGCTGCAGAGTTTTATACAATAAATTCTTGCTGAATTCATTAATTCGTCTTATAACAAACTCCCTGAAGACAAAGACTTAATTATATACACATGCTATATCCAGATAGATGATCAAGAAGGAAACAAACCTGAGATTATCTTTGACTCTTTCATCTCACCACATCCTTAGGCAATCTAAGTCCTGTTTTTGGGTCTCAGATTTCCTCATCTTCTCCATCCCATTGCCATGTCCCTGCTTCACTCCCCAGATCAAGAATCTTCAAAACCTCCTCACTCACCTCCACTTCACAACTAAATCTAACCCGATCAAACTGTTTCCCACTGCTTCCTGCAGGCTTGGCCCATTCTCTCTGCTGGAGCCACATCAGTCTTTCTGCCAGAAGCCCTGGCCTCAGCATTGTGCTGTGAAGAGGGCCCTGCACCTCCTAGTTCCTTCTGGTCTGCTCACACCCAGCAGGAAGGGCAGGAGTGGGGATTTGGTATTTGGATCCGATCCCTCTAGAAACCCTCTTGAGCATCTCATGTGGAACTGCTGCTTGTTTCAGCCCCCAATCCTGTATATTTCTCCTCCTTTCCCTCATTGTCTCTCTCAGCCTCATCTGAACGGATGGTCCTCTCATGACTCCAGTGACACCGAGAGGCATCCCTCAGGCCATTGGTTACTGGTGAGAGTAGATCTAGGGACACCTGCTTTAAGGAGCAGAGAGTAGAAAAACAGCCAAGAGTAAAGCTCAGTTGTGGGGCCATTGCTACAGGGAGGTCAGGTAATTAGAAAAGTATTCTTCAGATTTGGCTATTAAGAGGGCCTTTGGTCACCTTAGTGAGGTGATGGGGAAACAGACAGCAGATGTTTGGCTCTGGATGAAAGCTTAAAGGTCACTGGGTAAAGAGAATGTATGGTCAGAGAGGAGCCTTTTAAACTGAGAACAAGTTGATTTAGTTTGCTTTTGGGCTGAGGATGGAAAGCCCAAGGAAGTAGAGGCTGAAGATACAAGAAAGATGATGACTGATGGAGACAGACACCTGAGGATGAAGAGAGGCTCCAAATCACACACAGATCCTTTTGTCAACTGCTCGAAACTACTGAGTGTGCAATCTGTACTTCATCTCTAATGTTCAACTCTATGTTCACATCTTACCTGGCATTTAGCTCTAATTCATATGTGAATTATCATTTGTGTTATTCACCACAGTGTTTTTGCAGAATAGCAACATACCATTCAGTGTGAAAAACCTGCATGACTGTGGGAAGTCACTGAACCTCTATTAGCCCTGGTTTCCTTATCTGCAAAATGAGATGGTAGTATTATTAATATAATAGTGTACTATTGCATGGGATAATGTCAGTGAAAGCAGTGGCTGCAATCACGGAACTGAAATCCACACATTTACTACCACAGATTACTCACATAGAGGATGAAATTAACTCAAAGACTTCAAAGAGATTTTTAAACTCATTATATGCATACATATATTTAGAATTTATGGCACAAAATAAGTTCTCTGTAGAGTTTTATTTTTAACATCTAAGTTTTCTATGTCTACCTCTTTTAGACTCATACCATCTCCAGTTGACTTAAAGCTGTGTCCTTTTCAACCTAAGTTCTAAAGGTGACTGCTTTGGAACCTGGTAATAAACAAAAATAAAACGTATGTATATAGCCCAAGAAAATGCCTTAAAGACTGCTGTGCATTTCATGTAATCCCACAGTACTGCATGTGGCCCTGGCACCTCATAGTCCAGCTGGTCTACAGAACAAAGAATTTTTTTTCTAAGTTAGTAAAGACATACCCCAATGACACCAATTCCTCTGCCACTGCTACTTCGCAGGTAGGTCTGTTCCTTGGTTTTCAAATTTAGAAGGATCAGCTGGTTCCCAGCTATGTACATCACGGTATTGCTGTCCAGAAGTTGTAGGTTGGCCCGCTTTCTGCAGTCATAACCAAAGGAATGTCTGAGGGAAAGCTGCTAAGGAAAAGAGGTGAACCAAAGTAACCACCCTAGAGACAGGAAAAGCAATGAAATCAATATGTTAAAAAAAAAAAAAAAAAACCCAAATCCTTAGATAAAGATTCAGTGTTGAAGTATGAATTTTACACCAAAACTCAGAGTTTTTAAAAAATGTATTACTAATGCAATCTTGTTTTTAAATTATGTAAAAATTCTCCTACTCTGATTTAGTCAATATTTTAATTTTCTTAGGAAAATCCTGAAAGCATACTAATTTTGTTTGCAGTAAAAAATCAAGTTAAACTTTCAATTTGGGTACTATAGAGAGTAAAGTTGTCCCCTAAATAATTTCATTTCCCTCTCTCCTGCTGAAACTAAATCACATCATAATGCGGGAGGAAGTCTGTCTTTGTCATCTTTGTTCTCCTAATGCCTGTTTAGTTTGTTGACTGAACACAGTAAAATGATCCTGTAGGTCTCTTCCTTGATGCTGAAAGATAAGCCGTTTAAAATTCTGACATGCTTGTGAAATTCTGACACACCAGTGATTATGTAATAAATTCACATAAATATAATTGAAATGTTATCACATGAAAAACCATGAAAACTGACTAAATAATATGTAGTATGTAAGAATATAAAATAAATACCCTAACATTTCCTTTCTGAGATTATTAGTGTGTATGGGTGTGTAGATGAGTGTATATGTGTGTGTGCATTTATGCTATAGAGTAAAACTGCATTAATTCAAAATAGAGGTTTTAAAAATCTGAGTTATAAAACATCTTTTAAATGTACTTTATCACTCCATTCAAATTCAAATTACTATAACCCAAGATATAAATGTAATAATAGATCAATCTATTAAAGAAATTATAGCTTGCCAAAGAAACATATTATAGTGTATCTTAAGGAAATAGATTCCTATTTTCGAAGAACTCACTGCTGAACACAAAAGTTGAAGAATCATTGGAGAAATCTTTATTTCTTGAGCCCTTATTTAAAAAAAATCTGATTTTAGAGAATTCACCTTATTTCTAAGTAAATATTTTCAGAGAAAGAAATTATGTGGAACTTTTAACAAGAAGGATATATAGAATGTAAAAAAAAAAGATTTTAATGAATGCGATTTGAATTGTAAAGTACATACAAATTATAATGAACTACAAGTTACTTTCCTTATCTCATTGTCTAACAGTTAAATTGAAAAAGAGAGAGAGAATATTTCAGAACATTTGATCTGTTCAAGAAAAAGGAATTTTATCAATTTAAAAGATATAAATGCCTAAAACTGAATCTTATAAAGGCATATGAGTAAATATGTGATCCAAGCTCTAGATGAAGCTGCTCTGGCCTCGTGGTTAATATCCAAGGACTCTTTACAAAGAAAAGAGTGGAATCGACAGTCCCTGGTCTTCCAGAGTCCGGTGCAGGGCAGAAGTTTTGCCTACCCTCTCCTTCCCTCTCCCCAGACTACGCTCTCACCTTTCCTTTTTCCTCCTCCCCTTTCCCTTTTCCCAGGCGCCAGTGTCATACTTCAGAGGGCTGAAAGTATGTCTGTAACTGTGAGAGTAGAAGTGGGCTGCCATCTCTTCACGACCTTGGATGACAGTGGGGAATCAGAGATAGGATCGGCTACCTAGTATTACCATGTCTAGTTTCAGGGAGATGACTCTTACTTGCTGCTGCTTCGATCTTAGTGGGTGAGACTGTAACTTCCCAAACTCTTGCCCTATAAATCACAACCTGCTTGAGGGCAGAGACTGATTCTCACTCCTCTCTGCTTCCTGGAATGCAGACCACAGTGTTTAGAGCCTATTAAGTTGAATGAGTGAGTGAGTGAGTTGAATGAATGAATGAATTCATAACTGGAGCCTGATCTTTCCCTTCTAACCCCAGAGGACAAGGCAGCCCCTAAGCAGAGCTCTGAAAGTGTTTTCACCTCTTCAGGTGTTCTGATATACATTCAACTCCCTTCTGTTTTATCTTACCCTCCCTTCTGGCTCTTCTTCCTAACTTCCTATCAGAGGCCCCGGGCCCTCACTGTTCATTCGTGGCCATTGAGGACCTCTGCGTTAAAACGGGGTTTAAATACCCTGTTAAGTTCTGTTTGGCGTCTTTTATGACTTATGCTGTGGTTTAGGTGATATGTTATAAATTACACATTTCTTGATTGATTTAGAAGACAGAAATGTTAAAACTGAAGTAGATAAAGAATTGAAAGAGTACATGGGGGATATATGACAGCTGACTTCTTTGAGCTTCTCACAAGAAATAGAGATTACATTTGTTCCATCTCTAGGGAGTAGGACTAAGTCTAATGCAGGACATTCCAGAGAGGCAGGTTTTGATTCAAGGCCTGGAAGAGCTCTCTAATAATGCAAGCTGTTCAAAAATGAGATAACTTTGTGTGATTGCTCTGGTTGTGAAAGTGTTTAAAAAAAAAAATCTACAGCTTATGCAGCCACTCATCCAGCGTGTGTGGAAAGGATTCACGCATTGTGCCAAAAGTCAAGGCCTCTCTGACTCCATTATTTACAAACTAGGCTTCTCTCTCTAACACAGAGATCCTTGCAGCCTGGAGCAGCAAGTCCCCCGAGGTGGGGGCCAGGAGAAGGCAGCACAAGCAAAGTTACCGAGAGGAGACGTGATGAGGAGACCAGGAGGCCTCTGATTCTGTTCCTCAAGGCTGTCTTCTCTGTACCTCATGTGATGAATACTGTGAAAGCACTAATGCCTGGCAGTGGCCCCATCAGTGTTTCAAGAAGGGAGATCAAAGATTTTAACTGACAGTCATTGAAAAGAGGCTGCCAGGCTGGTAGAGGAGGTGAATGGGGATCAGAGGCCTCCTGGTCTCCTCATCACGTCTCCTGAAAGGACAGCCAGAAAAATCATCATTTCTCATTACGGTTGTTTGGCATCAAACAAAATCTTAGTCTAAATTAAGAGCAAGCTTTTCTGTCTCAGCTTCTCTAAAGGCCAAGCTTTTTAGAATGACCCAAGACAGGGGTTGGCAAACTTTTTCAGTAAAGGGCCAGGTAGTAAATATTTTAGGCTTTGTGGGTCAGATTGTCTCTGTTGTAACTGCTTAAATCTGCCCTTGCAGTGTGATGGCAGCCATACACAAAAGGTAAATGAATGAGCAGTGCTGTGTTCCAATAAAACTTTATTTAGGAAAAAAGGCCAGGGGCCAGATTTGGTGCATGGGCTCTAGTTTGCCAACCCCTGACCTAAGAAGCTGAAATTCCAAGACTATATGTATGTAACTGGAGTGGATACACAAGTGTGAGAAGATCCAGTGGTATGTTTGAATCCGGAGTCACAAAAGGCATCGAAACAAGTTCCATATAGTTGTAGAAGAAGCTCTCTGATATTTTCTTCTTAACTTCCTCCTCTGCCTCTTCTGCAGCTGGGACAGGAGTTTCCATATACTGAGATTCTAAAAAGTTAAAATGTTTTAACTAAGAAGAGTGTCTGCTCAATCCTAAAATCATGTTTCATGAAGACGGGAGCAATGTACCCAGTCTGTCTTACTCCAGCAGTAACTACGACTACTGGCCCGAACATAGGATGCCACCCACTAATGAGCATGGGCACCGAGGCACACGCCTGTGTGCATCAGGGTGAACGCTGAGCCCTGCTCATGATCCCAGCAGTCCCAAAGAACAGTTCCCAGTCAGTTCCAAGAGAGAGTTGTTCTCACTAATCTGGGGTAGATCACTCTTTAGACCATCCCCACTCCCCAGGAAAACCCAGTATGAGAGTATGTGATCCTCAGAAATAGACTAGCCAACCCCAGAGCTGCTAAACCACCCTATCAGCATAAGATTGATGCTCTTTCTTTTATCACCCCCACATATCTTGCAATTTTTTTTAATGGATTTACAACTGTTCAGTTTGGGCAATTTGTCTTTAAAACAGTGACAACTACTGAACTGATTTTAAAAAAAAAAACCTAATAATACTTACCACCAGTGCTTTCTGCATAATCATCTTGAAGTGAACTTGAACTTCTTTCCAAATGTTCCATATATGAGTCATTGTCCCCTGAATATGATTCTTCCCCTTCAGTAAATGTTTCGTCTGTGGTATCTTCCAAAGATTTGTAATCCTCTTTCATAGCAGCTATTAAAAATCCTTTGTTTTAATAATTTCTAAATTTTAATGAAATATTTTCTTATTTCCAAAGTAGCTAGTACTTCCAATTCATTTGTGTTCTAAGTTGAATGAATTTTAAGCTCAAAAATCCCTACAAAAATCATTTTATTTGGTCACTCATAACTTTACAAAAATTTTTAAAAGCTTTTCCTGTGAGTTAATCTCTGTTTTCACTTCATTTCCAGTCCACTTCCACTTACAAGAAAATAAAATAGAAAGAAAAGAAGATTGGTCAAGTATGCTGCTATTACTTTTTTAATTCAATTTGATTTGACCAAAACTTATTATTTATAAGGACCTTTTATGTCAAAGATAAATAATGCACATTCAAGAACAAACTTGTCTGGGTATGACTACCTCTGAGTGATATCACAGGAATAAGTTAGACTGTTTGCTTCAGGATAAGCTAGAAGAGAAAGAGAGTTGGAATGGGAGTAGAACAGACCTAGGTATAAGCCAACATTCAGATCAAGTCCAAACATGGGTATGGTTCAAATATACCATGTCAAGCAGGCGAAAGGGCGGGGTGAACTTTCAGGAGAACAAGGCAGAAATGGTAAGTATGCCAGAAACAGTAGAACCACCGACTAGATCTATTTGAGATGAGGCTAAAAGATGAGGAATAAGGCCCAAGACTAACATAGATGAGGTGGGAAAGCTAAGCCAAGCCAATTAGCAAGACAACAGGACACGGTTCTGTAGGATTCGTGTATTTGTATAGAAAAAAAAAATTATCTTGGGCACCTAAATGGGCCCCACTGCTTGAATTCCCCCAAGGGAGAGCCTTGGGTAACTACCCTCCAATAACACCATTTAACAGGTATCTTAGATCTTTCTTGTGACCATCCCAAGCAAAAATTATTTCCCCATCTCAACACTAAAAACTTGACGCGTCGTCCTGCGACTTACCCCTGGGAACAGAGTTCAAGTTGCCATTATATGAGTTAAGACTGCCAGTGAGAATGAGAGAATCATTGATAAAGGAATTGGCAGTGAACACAGATAAAGGAGAATAAATCATTTGTTTTTAAATTGAAGTATAGTTGATTTACAGTGTTGTGTTAGTTTCTGCTATACAGCATAGTGATTCAGTTCTACATATAAATTTTATTTTTCATATTCATTTTCATTACAGGTTATTACAAGCTATTGAATATAGTTCCCTGTGTTATACAGTAGGACCTTGTTGTTTAGCTATTCTGTGCATAGTAGTTTCTATCTGCTAATCCTAAACTCCCGATTTATCCTCCCCCCCGATTTATCCTACCTTTCCCCTTTGGTAACCATACAGAATTTAATGTAAATTTTGTAAATGAATTGATTTCCCCAGGACCTGATCTCCTGTAACTGGATAGTAAAAACTGTATTTCTGAAACTATATTTAGGATTAGAACTAAAAAAAGTCAAGATTCCACCAGGCTACCTAACACCATGATGTTCAGTCAGAAAAAGGCAGCATCTTTTAAAACTCTTATTAATTATTAAAAATTATTAATCTTAAAAATCCTTCACTTCCCCTTCCATCTGCACTCTGTGATATCCTTCCATGCATGTCATCCAATTTAATCTTCAAACAGCTCACAGTCATCATTTTAATAGGTGAGAAAATTGAGGCTTAGAAAGGTGAAATAATTTATCCAAGATCAAACATCTCAAAGTGGTAGACCCAGGACTCAAAACTGAAATCCAGCTCTTCTTTTCCACTACAGTGGTGTAAGAGAAGTCCATTAAAGACTTTGTAGACCCTACAGGAGAAAGCCAGCAGATGTGAAGATAGGTCATTATCAACACAGAGATGACAGTACCTTCTGTGTTCCAGGAGCTAGAGATGAAATGATTAAAACACAGACTCTGCTCTTAAAGAACTTAAGGTTTAATAAGGGAATTAAATGAATAAATATCATTCTGTCATATACACTTAGATATGTATTCTTTAAATATTATTCTACCTGAATTTAATAATAAAGACCCTAAGTGTAAATTATAATCTTTACTTACATCTTGTTGCAGATTTAAAGGACCGAGACTGCCTTTCATCACTCTTTGATCTATCTGATTTTCCCCCATCAGTATCCTGATCATCTGGTTCCTTCATTTCCTCTGTAAGCACAAAATTGAGAGAGAGAAATAGAGAGAGCTGTAAAATAGAAATCACTGACAGATTTTTTTGCCCCAAATTCCATGAGAACCAAACACCATGTGTGTTGATAATCCTATGTTTGCATGGTATCCAAAATGACTTTACCATCAGGTGGGTACAGCCACCATCAGAGACCTCTGCAGAATGGCAAAATATAATCAGATATTCCCTTCCTCCAGGCAAACTTTTCACCGTGGTGCCCTCTGGTTTTCCAGAAAGCCACAGTGAAAATAAAAATTAACCCTCTGCCAGCCTTCCTTTGGTTTACCTCCTTCTCTTCCTCCTCCCATCATCAAATTCCCCTGGTGTTACTAACCAATTTCAATTTTTAAATATTGTTGAGGACACCTTCTATGTATCAAATCTTATGTTAGCTAAATTATGGTACTGAACTAGAGAGGTATGATCCCTAATTTCGTGGAGCTTGTTTAGAAAGATAGGTGTTAAACAAGCAATTAAAATATAATGAGTGTTACCAAAAATAGGGTGCTGTGCGTGCATCTAGCAAGAAGATTAAATCATGTCTGGGGTTAAGGAAGAGGCATTTGAAGACACAGGTGATGGGAGATCTTTAAAATCCAAATTCTATCATCTAGTACATTTTATATTCCTTTCAGTTTGGATACACAGGCTTGCTTTCTGTGCTCATACAAGTGACTCACTTTAGAATGAATAATTAAGTAATATCTGCTATTACAAAGCAGCGTCAGTTATGGCAGGTTGGTTGCAGATGATCACATACTGTGGGTAAACATGTTCAGATAGCCACAAACATATCTCAATGCCATTTCCTCCCTTGATTTCAAGGTTCTCCACAGTTTAAAGCAGTTCAATTCTTAAAACTATTGGTCATCTTTATATACAGATGATACTATGTCAGGCCCTGCAGATGATACAAAGATGAGCACTATACAGCCCTTGGCTCTAAACAGTTTACAGTCTAAGAAAAAGAAATTGACAATTCTCTTTTCATATCATCTCAGAATAAACTTCTCTTCTAAATCACTGATTCAGACCCATCTGAGGTTGACCAGGATGGTCTGATCATCATGATTGAAGCAGCACTCTAAATGAAGATTTCCTTGATAAAAATCAACATTTAAGGTACTGGAAGGAAACGAAACTACTCTCTAAAGTGCCATGATGCAGGCCCCAAATAGGTGGAGGTAAGGCAGTCCCTCAACAAAACTGAACTGATATTCTATTGTTGCTATTCAATTAAGAACTAAATGAAAAATTTTAGTCTGCAAATTTCAATAACACTTCAGTCTGTAAACAGGTATTGTTTCACTTTCCTATTGTTGTCATACAAATTTAGCAGCTTAAAATGGCACCCATTTATTATCTTCCCAGTTCTATGGGTCAGAAATCCAAGCACAGTTGTGACTCAGCTGGTTCTCTGCTTAGAGTCTCACAAGGTTGAAATCAAAGTGTGGGCCAAACCCTCTTCATTTCTGAAGGCTCTGGGGAGGAATCTATTTCCAGGCTCACTTAGGTTGTTGGCAGAATCCAGTTCCCTGTGGTTGTAGGACTGAGGTCTCTGTTTTCCTGCTGGCTGTAGGTCAGTTTTTCTAAGCTTCCAGAGGCTGCCTGCATTCCCTGGGTCACGGCTCCCTTCAAAGCCGGCAACAGTAGGTCAAGTACCTCTCAGTGAGTTACATCTCAGTTTTCTTTCCTGCTTCCCACCAATAAAAGCTTCATGAGATCATTTCCTACCCTTTAGTCTTTCCTTGTCTGCATACACTCATTTTTAACATCCTATAACTGAACATTAACTGGGTATAGATTCTAATCAAGAGCCTGTAAGACCTAATAAATTTACTCATAAATTGATCATAAAATGGGTAAGAAACAATTATGCTAACTGAACCACTCTGCAAACAAAGGATCTGAACCACAACAAAAGGTTAAATGGTGTCAAGACAAAAGTACCACACTTTTTGTTATCATAGACAATATAATCCTCAGGTGGCTAATACCACCATGCAATAGACATTAACATCACCAACCTAGGTATACCAGGTTGTGTATAGTATGAAAGAAAATACTGGGGCTAAATGAATTTGCCCTGTCTTCTGAACTAGCGACACAGGACAAAAAATACTGAGATTTTTAGATTTGGGGGTCATAAAGGGTGACTGATGAACCTGTGAAAAGCAGGTGAGCAGGTCAGGTAGGAGGGGCTCCTGGCGTGCCAGAGATTAGCAGTGTAACTGGTGAGATGGAATAAGGTAGACTTTATTTGTTTGTTTTGTTTGTTTGTTTATTTGTTTGTTTTTAGAATGAAGGGGTTGGGAAGGTGTATTGTAACCTGATGAGGCTTTGATGCCACAGACACTTGGGTTCACATCCCAGTTTCTCCAAGGAAAAAAGGTTAAGTTGGCCAAGGGCCAAGCCCCAGCATCCCTTAATGTGTTAGTCCTTTTATATGTAAAATCAGAATAATAAGTCATCTGGCAGAGTTATTGTAAGTACTAAATGAGATCTTATATCCATAGTTCTCAACTGTGGCTGCACTTTAGAATCAGTTGGAAAACTTTTTACAACATACCATTCTCAGGGTCTCACTCTCTACATAATTCTTTTGTGCAGCCAAGGATAAGAATCAGAGTTAAGGACCACGGGTTTATATAAAACTCCTGTAGGTACTGGAAAATGGTAGTTGTTTTTACTATAGTTACTACACATTCTCTTTAATACAGTTAGGGCTCAATAAACATCATAGGATCTTCAGAGTTGAAAGAGGTTTAATCCATCCAACCTCCCACCCAACATAAGTCACACACCTATACTCAGCCCAGCACCGCTAGAAAAGCAGTCTAGTGTGTTGGTCAGGCTGAGAGTATTGGCTAGAACTGCACTGACCGGGCTCAAAGCCCAGCTCTTCCTCTTACTAGTTGTAAGGTGTAAACAAGTATTTAACCTCTCTGTGCCTTCTCACCTGTAAAGTGCAGTACCTACTTCATAAGGTTGTTCTCAGATCCCAATAAGTTAATACAGTAAAGCTTTGAAATAACAGTGACTGTCACTCAGTATGTAAAATAGTTGAAGGGATGAATGTATTAATCCCTGAATAAATGAACAAATGAAGGAACACTTCTAAAGATGATCAACTTCAATTTTAACATTTCAGGTAAGAGGATGAGCACATTTCTGTTAATGTTCTCAGCTCTAGTTTTTAGTAAGTTCATTTTATGTTATATGAAATCTCCCTCCCTGCAACTTGGGTCTATCTGGCCCTTATTCTTCTGAGAACACATAGAACAAGTTTTTCCATTTACTACAGCCATTCAAATAATTGTAGCTGGTTTACTTTCCTCCCCAGATCTTCTCTTTTCCCAGCTAAAGCATCTCAGTTCTTTCAACTATTCCTTGCTAATATGTTTTCAAATCTTTTCAGCATCCTGATAGCTCAAGAAATTAAATTCCAATCCACCATATATCCCTCCCAATTTTGTATGTTCTTCGAAGGATCCGGATACTTTCCAGAAGATATAAACTATCACTTTACCTGCTGGGGACACTGTATTCCTTCAAGGCAGCCTAATATTACATTATCTTTTGGGTAGGAAGGCTGGTTTATCATACCCTGACTCACATAATCCATTTGTAACCAACTAGAATAACTAAACCTTATCTGCATGTTCCTAACCATGTCCTATCTTATACAACTGAACTAGCTAGATTTGGAAGTCTATCTACAGAACTATCTTAAATCTGTTTCCTGGACTCAGGCTTATTGGTCCAGCCTGTGGCTAATTCTGTTAACCAGCTCTTTAGGCAGACTGTCAAGTTTCGTGTCAACCCTGAGGAAGTGTAAACAGAAAAGAAAATCATAGTATGCAGTGGTGCAGCGGGTGTGTTGCTAGAAGGAGGTTGGCTGGAGGCCAGACAGGGTGCTCCCCAAAGTGACAGTACTCAGATTCATCCCCTACATTCCAGGGTCGGTCCCCGGTCCCCACTCTCACAAACTCCAACACTCCATCTCAACAGTGTGCCAGAGCTGTTCAGGTTGAGATTCACAAAGATGACTGCATATAAACAGATACTTTGTTTTTACTTTATAGTGTGAAATACAAATGTGAAGAGAATAGTAGCTCCTGGTTTGTTAATGTTTACTGTGTGTCAAGCACAGTTCTGAGGATTCTACACATATTATTTCATATATTTCTCAAATCTCTGAGTTAGGTGCATCTTACAGATGAGAAAGCAGAGCAGGTACTCTTTGAATCCTTCCCTCTCACTCAGTTCAGGCAGTTGGCTCCAAGTCCTGTTGCCAAGTGTCCAGTTATCCAGCCTTTTGTATCTATCCCCTCCCTTCTACTCTCCTGTCACCATCCTAGTTGTGGCCCTCATCTCGTCACACTTCCATCATTTCCACAGCTCATTCTCTCCCTTCTCTGGTCCGTTTCTGCACTGCCACTTATATTTCTAAGACACAGCTTGCAGTGCACCATTCTTCTTGTTTAAAGCCATTAATGGTTCCTTGTTGCCATAGAATAAGAACTCAGATTCCTTGGCATGGCCCAAAGGTCCTTCATCTTAGAGTCTGTAATTCACCTCCTGCCACCTCCCCACTTCCTGGACCCTCCTCAGCCTCTCCTCCTCCTCAAAGGTTTCTCATCAATATTGTAAATTGACTGTACTTCAATTTTTAAAAATTGTATCTTAGAAAGTTTACATTAGTAGCCATCTGGGTCAACTCATAATTGGCTGGACTGACACACTGAGCTACTATATCCACCTGTGTGCAACAAAAATTTACTGTGCACCTACCATGTCATGCATAGGCCACACATCTTACCTGAATTCTCCTATTTAATGGTAACAAGAACCCTATGAGGTAAGCACTATCACCTTCCCTTTTAGAGATGAAGAGACTAAAGCATAGAAGGTCAACTTGCCGAGTGTCATACAGCTTAACGTGAGAGGGGTGGCTTGCTTGACCCCAGAACCAGGCAATTTCCCACCGACTCCCTACTTCTGGCTCGGCTGGGTCTAATTCGTACTCCTGGATTACGAACTCCTTGCAGGCAGGAACAGTGTCCGCTTTGTATCTAGTGTGTAGCTCCATGCCTGTGAATGTTGTCACTTCAAACGTATGTCTGATCCACAGAAAGGAGAAGGAATGTGTCCCAGCCAAGCCCGGAGAACACTTGTTGGCCTTAAGGGAAGTCCAAGTGAGGTTCACTGCTCTCTAACAGATTGGGAAGTTGTGGGAACTGCCAGGCTGCTGAGGTCCAAACTTACCGAAGGCGCCGATCTCCGCAGCGAGTTCCTAGTCACAGCATCTGCCCAAGGTCTCCGTTTACCGCGGTTGCCAACGGCAACACCACCCCGCCTCCAGGAGGGCGGAGACAGGCGTCCGTGAAGCTCATGCGCCGCCTAGAAGCAGCTTTTTAGAGAAATACCGCAGTGGTGCCCGGAGGACATTCAATCTTATTTGCCTTTCTGGTCCCGGCTATTTCGTGGTCCATGACTCAAGATCAAAGCCAAACAGAAAGCCCAGCATTTTATCAGCTTTTTATCCCAGTTTAATTTTTATGTCCAGCTATATTATTATCATCATCCTAAGGATGCTTCATTGATAATTAAATGAAATGATCTGAACAATTTTGAAAATATGCCCAATGATACAAAATGGCTCAAAGGGGCCCTGATCGCACACAATCATCAACAAAGATACGTCGCAGGGCGAATTTCCTTTTACTTCTTTGTTTTACACTATGTTATCTTGTCCTTTAAAAGTAAATATTTTATGTTGTGGGCTCCTTGGTCACGGGACTCTAGGCGCACAAAATACAGGCCTAGCTTCGCAGATTTCTCGGTTCAGCAATCTGCTCTTCAACTGCTCTGTGGCACAGTCAGCGATTATACTTATTTTTAAGTACCTAACTAATCTGACTGCTTACAAAACGTTTTGAAATGGCTACAACTTCGCAATGTGACAAACGACTTTGTGCCCAGAGTAGGTAAAGGATTCTTGTAATTCAACAAGAAAAAAACTAATCACCTAATTTTTAAATGGGCATAGGACTTTGAATACTTCACCACATCGGATGTACGAGCCGTCAATAAACACATGCAAAGATGCGTAACAGTAGGCCCCAGGGAGATGCACGCTACAATGTTTACACTCCGCACCCACTGGAATGGGTAAACGTTTTAAAACTGTCTGCACCAAATGTGGAAGGATGTGGAGCAAATGGAATTCTCATATACTGCTGTTGGGAATGCACAGTAGCACAACCACTTTGAAAAAACATTTGGCAGCTTATTTAAAAGTTAGATACATAACAAGCCATTCCATGTCCAAGATATTACCCAAGAAAATCAAAAACATCTGTCCAAAGCTTGAACATGAACGTTCACAGCAGCCATATTCATAAATAGCAGAAACTGGAAACAACCCAAATGGCCATTGACAGGTGAATGGATAAGTATCTATAAAATGGAATACTACTCAGAAGTAAAAAGGAAGAAACTGATACACACAGCATGGATGAATTTCAATTAGGATGAGTGAAAGAAGCCAGGCACAAACAATAATACAGGTGTGTGATCCCACTTATATAAAATGCAAACCAATCTATCGTGACAAAAAGCAGATCAGTGGCTGCCTAGGGCTGGAGCCAAGGGATAGACGCACTGCAGAGACAGGAGGAATCTTTTAGAGATGGCAGAAATAGTCTTAATTGTGGTGGTGGTTTGTGTATATATATGACTGCCAAAAGTCAATGAATTGTTCTCTTTAAATGTATGTATGGATGTCATTTAATGTCTATAAATTATTTCTCAATAAAGTTGATAAGAAAAAGATGTCTGTATTATATTTTATTAGTTCCATAATGTTCCACAATGATCTTCCAAAAATGTTGTACCATGCATTTGTTGGGAACATTAAAATGTTCTCCTTAGTCAAGTATTCTGCAGGATTAAAAAACAAGAGCATTATCCTTGCTGTTAATTATTAAATAGTACATCCAGGGTGTCAAAAAGTCAGAAGACATAGGATAAACTAATTTTTTAATTGAAGTATAGTCAGTTTACAGTGTGTCAATTTCTGGTGTACAGCATAATGTTTCAGTCATAAATATATATGCATATATTCCTTTTCATATTTTTTTCATTATAGGTTACTACAAGATCTTGAATATCTTATGCTATACAGTATACTGTATAAACTTGTTTATCTACTTTGTATATAGTAGTTAGTATCTGCGAATCTTGCACTCCCAATTTAACCCTTCCCACCTCCCTTCCCCTCTGGTAACCATAAGTTTGTTTTCTGTGTCTGAGTCTTTCTGCTTTGTAAATAAGTTCACTTGTGTCTTTTTTTAAGATTCCACATATAAATGATGCCATGTGGTATTTTTTTTCTTTCTGGCTTACTTCACTTAGAATGATGATCTCCAGGTCCATCCATGTTGCTGCATATGGCATTATTTTATTCTTTTTTACGGTTGAGTAGTATTCCATTATATATAAATACCGTATCTTCTTTATCCAGTCATCTGTTGATGGATATTTAGGTTGTTTTCATGTCTTGGCTATTGTAAATAGTGCTGCTATGAACATTGGGGTACATGTATCTTTTCGAATCAGAGTTTCCTCTGGATATACATCCAGGACTGGGATTGTTGGATCATATGGTAAGTCTATTTTTAGTTTTTTAAGTAATCTCTATATTGTTTTCCATAGTGGCTGCACCAACTGCATTCCCATCAGCAGTGTAGGAGCATCCCTTTTCTCCACACCTTCAGTATTGGATAAACTTATTTTTAAACAGCATGTTGGTTACATTTTTCAAATACTATGCTCAACATGTTTTATTTCAATCTCCAAACATCTTTTCAGGTGAAACAGCTCTAAATTTAAAGCACTGGGTCCAGTTATTAGTTTGAGAAAAACACAAATTCACTACAGAATGTCTGAAAAAATCCAGAAACACAGAAGGAACAGTGTATTTATTTGTACACCAAAAACTTGGCAGTCATCATTACTGAATGCTTGTGAGTCAGGTCCTTGTTCTTAACATATTTACATATATGTACCTCACTTAATCCTCACAACCCTATAAGAAAGGTATTCTCCCTGACTTTCAAGTGGGAAAAATGAGATTAATTTGCCCATGGGACACAGCCCAAGTAACAGAGATGGCACGAGAACCCAAGTTTTCTGATGACAACCCTTGCGCCCTTGGCCACTATGCTATATTAGTTATTTCTTTCCAGTTAGTACAAGTCCAATAGTTGTTTTAGAAAAGAGCTTCAAGTCCTAGCTTCCTTTCTTATAAGCACGCTGACATTGGGTCACTTCCTCCGCCTCTAGAGCTCAGCTTCCTCATCTGTAAAGGGCGGTGGGTGGCATTTAAACATGACCAACTCATAGGCTTACTGTGTGATTTAAACAGATAAGGGGCTAGTGCAGCTCAGCACCATGCCTGCCACAGCACAAGCTCAATAAGGCACACCTACTACCTCACGGGGCTTCCACAGCACACGCCGGGAGAGGGCAGCGCAGCACAGGCCCTGGAGAAAGATGGCCTACCTCCCCAGTCTAGTGCCGCCACTCCCTGCTTACGTGACCTTAAGAGACTGCTCACCTCCTCGTACCTCATTTCTTCATCGGCAGAGTAAGGATACAGTACTTACCTCATAACAGTGTCAAGAAGTCTGTGGCTAAAACAGTACCTTCGCAAAAAGTAAACAGTTACTAAATTCTGCCAATCCAAATGATTTTGCTATACAGTATAGGAATGATTATACCCTCAACTGTGGATTGAACTATCAATCTAGCTTCTCTTTCAAGCTGCAAATTGGAGAACTGTAAATTTTATTAAAGTTTAGCAAGTGATCAGCAGCTTTCTGGGGCTGGAAATTGGAGGACCTATATGTTATAAAAAAAACTTGCTTCTAAACACAGGTAATGAGTTTGGACTGTTAAAGTAAATACAAATGCAGTACATCACAGTCAAATATAGCAGAGTTCCCCTGTCTGCAATGCTACAGATCAATGGTTCTCAAATTTGAACACGCACCAACTCACATGAAAGGCGTATTAAAAGAGCTTCTGATCAGTAGATCTGGGGTAGAGCCCAAGAACTCTCATTTCTAACGTAGCGAGGTGATGCTGACACTGCTGGTTGGGGCTCAAGACCCACTGATGCAGCTGGCTCTGAAAGCTGATAAAGAGGGGCTGATGAAGGTAATTAAAACCAAATATGCACTAATTATGACTTGGGGATAAGAAATGTCTTTATAATGATGATTCCCAAGCTTGGCTGTGCACTGGAATCATCTCAGGAGGTTTTTAAAACACGAATGTTTCTGTCCTTCCCCCAGAGATTCTAATTTAACTAGTCTGGGGTGAGGATTAGGCATCGGGAATTTTAGAAGGTCCGCAATGACTCTAACGGCAGCTAAAGTTGAGAAGCACTACTTCAGACAGCCTAAGAAAGAAAGGCCCTTTTCTCTGCATCTATTATTGTTGGAGTTTTGTCAATCTACTTTTGTATTTTATCAGCAAAAACAAATATGAACAGGATGAATACTTAAATGTCAGCCCCACAGGTTGCCAGTGAGCTAGTGGCAAAAGATTTTTTTGTTTTGGTTCTCAACTCTGGCTGCACGTTAAATCAACCTTGAGCAGCTTTTAAAGATGTCATACCAAACATTTTAGAGGTTTAAAGAAATACACAGGAAAAACAAAGAGCCAACCAGCTGGAGAATATTAAGGAAAATACATGTCAAAAGAATGCATTCACAAACAATGTGGACACCTTGACATCTCAATAATATATGGAGTAACACTAAAATTTTTTAATATCCCAGACAAGAATAGTATTTATTAAATACCAAGTTTCAAAAAGTGCAATGCAGATGGAAGACTGCAATAATGCAAATATATACAGATGACTTCACGTAAATAAAATCAGTGATACCAGAAGAAAATGTTTTTGCCACAACGAAGAGGCCCAGATGAAAAATGAATAGGATGCTTCCTAGAACAGTGACTTTTAACTTCAGGAGGAGGGAAGGTGTTGTCTGAGGAAGTTCCCCAAAAAGTTTCAGGGTGTTTCGCCCACCCCATGCCCATCACACTTAGACTGAGAATTCCTATAGAGCCAAGGAGCAGAGACCATTCAAAAGGCAAGTTTAAAACAGGAACTAATAACTGAGACCAAACAGGTGCCTAGAAGAAAAATCTACCCTGAAAGTACAGTAGATTCAGGGCTGGGAAAACTGATAGCCATGTTTTGTACGCCACTCTGTTTCAAACATTAAAGAAACCAATAAATCAATGTTACTGCATTTAGATAATTGAGCTCAATGATCGTTATTTATTTGATATACATTGCCAATACTGATGACATTTTCAGATTTAAAGGCTACGTAAGAAGTTTATAATATTGTATATATTATATACAACCACCCTTACCTGCTGAAGTAAATATAAACAAATATTCTCACACTTACTTTTTAAAAGTATACACTCACTTAATGGAAAAAAGTGATGGACTACAGTGACTTCCCCTAAAAGGAGGTGTTAAATTTTTCTGAAAGCCAGATTTTAATCACACAGAGGCATTTTATTGTAAGTTATATGCAAAGAGCAACTTAGTTCTTCAGAAAAAGATAAAAATAAAATATATCAATATTTAAGATATACTAGACCCCCCAAAAAAACCTGAATAAAGATGGTAAAGATAAAAAGATATTAATCCAAAAAACCCTTGAATGTATTAAGATATAAAACTTTAATTTCCCTCTAGTCAAAATTTTATTCACAAGAGGTTGTAGATTGGTTGATTGCTAGAAATCTATTTGAAAGGTCAAAAAATCACAATAATTGCTTTATTTCTTTGTTCCATTAGTACTAAGTCACGAGATCTTTGTAAGTTTTATCTGAAAGAAGAACACAAAAACTTGAAAGCAGGAGCAGGGAAAGGGGAGTAGGAAGTCAAGAATATATTACTGAGAGCAAACTGTGAAACTCAACCTCGCTTACGACACGTGGGTAGAAAGAGCAAACCAGCCTTCCTCATTTTGTTTCTCGGTCTGTTGAACAAAGATGCAAAAAGGATTTAAAGTAATCAGGAACATGAGACCATTCAAGATTTACAATTATTTATCAAGTACACAGAACCAAAGTTATCCTACACTGCTGAAAGGTACTGAAAATTAAATTGCTACTGGCAATTTTTATTCTCTAACAGAGACACTCCCCAAAATTCCCTGGTCGGCATATCCCCTCATTGATTTGGGAGGCCTAATTTTTAAAAAAAGAATAAATCCAGTATTTTATGTAAATCATAGAAACAGCTTTTTAAAATAACAAAAAGTTATTTGATCTTAGTAAATTAAATGTGTTACTAATGATATAAAACAGTTTACATTAAAGCTGTTTCAGAATATAAGAAACAGCAAAGGACAAATCTTCCAGGGCTGGGCAACTGCGACATCTGAGCCTACTGATTGATTTGGTCGATAAGTACTCAATGATTATTGATGCATTCACTATTTGGTCTGATTACTGAAGTTAGTACTAAGAATAACAAGGAAGGCACCCCCCCTTATCAAATAGCTGCCAGCTCACGTTCGCAAATGTAATGTTTGTGATTTTAAAGATATCCTGAATATATGCTATGACCAAACAGTCAAAAGAACTATATTTTGCTGTATTTTCAGCACAGAAAAATGACTTTTGCAAAAATTTTGGATATATTGTAAGATGCTTAGTTTCTGTATATTCCTCTTGCAAATCAGAACACATAAAGAATATGTAAGACATTTATTTTCCCTTTGTGCTATAACCTAAGTGTGGCATGTCACCTCTCTGTGCACACTCAGATACAGCACCTGGGGCAGAGTGACAAGGAAAGTGACTAGCCCCAGGGCTCGGGCTATCCCAAGCCTCACACAGCCACAGCAAGGACTGAGGAAACTCGTATCTCAGTACACCTATAGCCCATTCAAGGCTCCCCTGTGTATCTTGCCACACTATTTGGAAAGCTTTGCTTGAAATAGTAATGTCCAGTCTCTGCCTGTTGAAATCTTATTGAACTTTATCTTATTCCTTAGCTACCCTAGGAAACAAAAGAAGTGTATGCTTATTTGTTTTTCTCTAATGAAGGTGAATTTGTATTTCTTTTCGTCTCGGAATTCTGCATCATCTTTAAGATAACAGGAATAATAATTAAGCATGGAAACTGCCAAATCAGCCCGCTTCCTCCCTCACCCTCTACACACATTTCACAATCACATTTTCTCATATACCTTTGCTCTCGGATTAAGCGGTGTCAAGTGCCCGCTTCCTGAGCTGGCATTTAATGGAGAAGAAGAATTACTAGTAGCCCCTGAAGATCTATTTATGAGAAATGAAAGACAGAAAGAGAGTAATCTGTTATTATTATTAACTTTCAAAAATTATGTAAGACACAATTCTCAATACTGGCAAGAACCTAAAAGGGAATGGATGACTTAAGTCCAAAGGAGGTAAATTATTAGCAAGGTATTTTCACCAGCCTAAGTCTTCTTTTTTTAATTAATAGACTTTCTTTTTAGACTATGTTTAGGTTTACAGAAGGACTGAACGGAAAGTACAGAGACCACTATAGTATCATGGATGTGCAGGGGTAGGGGAGAAGCCAAGGCCGTGGAAGAGTGCTGAGACTCAGAGCGGTGCAGTGGCAGCATGGAGAGTGGAGGCAGAGCCAGGGACATGCTCAGTGTCACCATTTAGCAACCGTGTGACCCATCGAGACAATTCAGCCAATTAGCTCCATGAGCTTCGGTTTCACTTATTAAAGGAAGAAAATACCGCTGGTCAATTTGCCCACCCTGTCATATATTATCTGCTAATTCTGTAACCCATAAAGCACTCTACATATGTGCTATTATCCCATTTTTCAATAGCCAACCCAGTGCTTTTCTACTTAATTAAGGCTTGTTCCTCACTACTTTTTTTCCTCCCAAAATTCTCCTCCCCAATTATTCTATTTTCTCTACATGAGTGAATCTGTCTGGATCTATGTCAGACACTATGCACTTCCTTTCTTCACAGAAGGAATAGAATACAAACCACCATGTTCTTGATTTTAACCCTACCTTCTTGTATTTAGCCCACTGGTAGGAGAGACAGTACTGCATTTTGAGCTTTCTGGGGCTTCTGCTCCTGGAATAGACACCTCAATTGTCCTCCTTCCTCCTTCTAAAAATATAAGAATAAACATTAGTTTCATTAAAATTTAACTTGATATCTGTCTTACTGTAAATTTCACATTATAAATTTGAGGGTTCTTTCTACATTTTTATCATTATGGCCCATAAATGCACTTCAAGGATTTTTTTTTTAAATGAGCTGTGAGACAAGAAACTTCAGTTGCTAGTGTCAATTCAGTAGCATGCCAGTTCATAGAGAGCCAGAATGTTCAGACAAGTGGTACCATGTCAGATCTGCAGCAAGAAACAGAAATGAAGAGCTGGCCCTAAAGGACATGAGAGCTTGGTCAGAATAGCTTATCTAAAGCTTTCCAAAAAAAAAAAAAGGAGAGGAAATTTCTGAAGTTATTCAGTAAAACTTTAAATCCTCTAAATCTATTACATTACTACCATTACTGCAGACATTAAATTAGGATGGGAAAGTTGGCTGAGGAGATCATGTAGCCAATTATAAGTATAATTATGTACATTTTCAAGATTTCAGAAGTATCTGATTTCAGAATCAATCAAATATTTACTATATCTACTAATGACAGGCTTTATGTCCATCTCAGTGAGTTTCACAGAGGCTCCTAAGAACCACTGCTTAAAACCAGTGATTTCTAGGCTTTAAGAGGTAATGAAGCCCTATTCAATTTTGTAGCACATTCCTTGTTTACCCTAGAAAACAAAAAAGGTTTTGCGTGGCATATGATTTATTTTTATCTCTATCATTACAGCCCACCGAGGCTCCTGTGAAACCAAGAATTTTACTAAGAAAAGAATATCTCAGACATAAGCACTGGAAGGGAAACTACACAGTTGCAAAGAGTTGCAAGGATGCCAGGTACAAGGATGCCAGTTTGCTTCAGAACTTCAGACAAATCACTCAACTTCTTTGTGCCTCAGTTTACTTATTTACCGAATAGGTCTATCAGCTTTGTCTACTCCGAGGGTGTGCTGAAAACTAAATGAGATGACAGAAGTGCAAGTATTATTAATCTCAAAGAACTAGTGAAATAAATGTCTCATTTAATCATAAAATTATTCTTAAGAGTGACCTGCTTTATTCTTCTTCATTGCACTTATCACCAACTGATATTTTCTCATATATTTATTTGCTTATTTGTTTACTGCCTGCTCCCCAACTTGAATACTGGAGTAGTCAGCTGGGCAGGGACTTGTCCTGTTCGACACAGTACTCCCGGTACCCAGAACATGGCAGGCACACAGTTGGTATTCAGATACATTTAGTGATTTAATTTATTCATGTCAATCAGAAGTTCCCTCTAGACTTTCTTACTATGAATAACAGGAGACAAAGCTATAATGTGAAGGGGCCCAGAATAAACCAAGTAGAAGGGTCTTAGGGAAATAAATTATCCAACATTTTCCAATAATTTCCAAATCATTCTGCTTTCTGGCTCTATAGTTTCAAAAAGGAAGTAACTCCTGTGAGAAAAAGTCTTATTGGCAGACACCTTAAAGGTAACCTACCTCAGCCAGCCACAGGACACAGGAGTCCCTTTAACACACCACTTACTGATGCAGAGCTTCTATTCCTGACACTTAGAACCTCCCCTCACACCAGGCCTAACTTAGTCTCTCTACAACATTCATGCAGCTCTACCCCCAAGGGTCTTAATAATTCAAAAATTTTTGGCTAAACAGCAATTTGAGATCTACTGCATTTCATCAGTACTTTTTTTAATGTGAATACAATGACAACTAATTTTTCAGTTACTTTTCTATTATTTAGAACCCCTTCCAGCTTTCCACATTCCTAAATGAAACAACAGAACAGAAAGTTTAATTTACAAGTGAAAATGACTTAATGGTTTTAACAGAATAGTAACTTGTAATTTGTAATTGCTAATGCAATTCTAAATGATCATTTTGCTGCTATATAATTAGCTGCAGCATATGTCCTAAGTGAATCATACACTGTGATCAATCCCATGTACATGTAGGGCAATGTAGGAACTCAGACACCAAAGATTAACTGCATGGGATAGCTTTTTATCAGAAGACCCGCCTCCTAGTCCCATTTCTGTCACTTATTCTGTGACTTAGGTCTGTTTCTTTCTATATAAAATTGAAGACATTGAAATATCTGCTCTCTGAGATTTCTTTTGACTAAATATTTACTCACAAAATCAAGAAAGTGAAAATGTTCATATGTCTAAGCTTTTAAGTCATAAATTTGTGACTAACCAGTCCATGCTCTGAGAGGTGACTGAATAGGTGACATTGCTGGCGGGGAAGGATTCAGACCGATGAGTTTCTGCTGCTCTAGTAACTGCAGGAGTTTTTCACGAGCCTCCATACTCTGCCGATTCAATTCTGCAATTCGTTCTTCCATGCTACTTGGTGTTAGAGGTTGTACTGCTGGAAAAGTCTTTAAAAAAAAGGGCACAGATTCCATGTTAGAAATAATCCAAACAATTATGACTTTTTGTAAAAATAAACTCTTCCACTAAGAGCCATCAAAGTATTCATAGCCCTTGCTACATGCAAACTTGTCTAGTAAGCGAGTAGTAGTAAGATTAACAAATCACCTAACATTTAAGGCTAAAGTAAAGGGATACTAATTTTCTACTATTGGTGCCACATAAGTTCTCTAGTCCCTTTGTCCATGGAGAGTGTCTGTGGGACAGAGCAAAACCTCCCTGCACCTCTTAGTGTTTGTTGAGCTGCACAAAGATCATATGAGCAAAGACACTGCTTGTAGTGACTGGCTTCTAATTAACATCCCTATTAACACGCTGATTGCCACGTCACCCAAATCTAGGTGACAGCTGTGTCTCCTCAGGGGCACCAGATCCACAGTGGGTGATCAACAACATGTTACAGACAGGTCTGGGGTTTGAATCACAATATACAAAAGAGGATCTGCTGTAGTTGAAACAGATGCTTCTATAATTATAATCTTTATACCTGCATCATGAGCTATTTGGCAAAGATTTGTAGGAATCTTATACTCCTTCTGACCGTGTGTCAGCCTCCCCGGGCTACTCTAGCCTAAGACATCTGATTCAAGAAAATGTGTGACTGGAAAGGAATATGAACTGAAAAGGAGCCACCCAAGGAGTATAACGTAAGTTTGATTTGAAAATTGTTGAAAGGAATGTATATGTCACTCTTAACTATTTCACTTAGTCTAATATGTCCCTTTGGGAGAAAAACAATCCCTAATAGAAATCACTAATTTGTAGCTTATGCTCACTAGTTAAAAAAAGAGACAAGTAAAACAGTATGAATTAAAAATCATTTTGTAATTCCGATGAGAACAAAAAGGGCAGTGAGGGCGATAATATTAGATTATCCTCTCTAGCCTGATTGCTATACTAAGAAAAGGGGGCGAGCTCAATTTTTAATTCAGTGGCCTTTTTTAAACCAAGAGTTGCCTGTTTCAAATAACCTTCAAAACTCTGCAAACATAGAAGTGCCTCCATGGACTAAAACCGAGGCAGTCTGTACTCACACACAACCGTATGGATGACTGCTGCCCTGCTAATACTCTTTCGTGGCCCCTCTGCCAGTGCGTGACTGCTCCTCCTGTGACTCCATACCCATATTGCCCGTAATCCCCATGAGCCAGTGCTACCAGGGATGCCCTCACCCCCACCCTCCCCTGTAACCTTCCTCATGGAAGCCCTCAATCCCCCTCTGGTAGAGTCCTTATGGAAGCAATCACCTCTGGAACCCCTAGTCCAAGAAGCTGGCCAGCTCCTTCCTGCTACTAAAATGAAGCCCCATCCCCTATCAGAACCCTGACAGGTGCCACCTTAGCTCATGAAGGGGTAATAAGAAGTCTCTCCCATTACTGGGACCAGCATGAGGATGTGTGTTATAAATACTCCACACCTGGAACTTAGAATCCCTTTTCTCCTCACAAACAAGGAAACAAAGGTTGATGTTACCAGGTCAGCTCACAGTTTACTTAACTTACAGAATTCCAGCACTACAATGTGCAGACATTTGCTCCTCAAAATGTAATCCTCGGACCAACGTCACCTGGAAACTTATTAGAAATGCACAGGCCCTACCTCAGACAAACTCAATCAGAAACTGCATTTTAGCAAGATGATTTCATATGTACATGAACGTTTGACTTTAGTAATTCTGTAAAACATCATTTCTATAGAAAAATGCACTCTGTGTCCTAAAAAATCATCTACTCATAAGCTGAGAGACAACTACATATAATTCTATTTAATGAGCACCTTTAAGAGTAAAAATGATTTCAATTAAAACATAGTTGTGTGGCAAACTTTCAAGACATGTTAACTCTACATTTTATATTTAAAACTTCATCCCTAGCTTAACTTTAGCTTTCCTACACTTTTTTTACCTTTGTCCTATTTTCCTCATTCATTTTGCCATTTTTAATGTTATGCTATCCTCTTTTAATGTCTGTGCAATGTAAACAGATAAATAACCTCTACTTATTTTGTGACGAGGACATGACAAAGCATAAGCTATCTAGGGGCAGGGTCACTTCTGGAAGGAAGTCCCTTAAGATGTTCCAGCAATATACTTAAATTCCTATATGTCCACAGTCAATCCTTAACTGGTACTCACAGCGGTCATGTCACTGGCATGACTTGTCTCCTGTTTGTTAAACTCCCGAAGTCCATCCCCTTGCTCTCCTCCTGGCCCAATAATATTATTCAGATGTGCCTTGATAGCTGAATTCTGCAGTGTCAACTCAGCAATTCGTGCCATGATGTCCTTTCTTTGTATTAACGTCTCATTTGTTCTAAGCTGTTGTCCATCTCCCAGTACTGGGGGTTCTTCTGAGAATGCAGGGTTTCTCGATTGCTGACCACTTGAATGGGAGCTGCAGAGGGGCTGAGAGAGGTTAACAAAAGGGGCTTGGGTTTTGTTCCCCAAATCTTCTCCCATGTGAGAGGCCCTCCACCTCTGAGTAAAGAGGTGACTCTCTTCACTTGAATTCTGAACGTCTGTGCCAGTAGGTAAGGTCTTCTCCCAATTTTGTTCCTTTTCAATTATTTCCACAGTTGGAGGAATTCGTGGAGCAGGCCGAGTTTGAACAGTCCTCCTCAACACTGTAGATTAAAATTAAACCATAATAAGCATCTGTCATTTATCCATAGTTGGCACTATAATCATCTCATTACCCATCATGAGAGTTAGACAAGTATTTCAACAGGCGGGCTTGGCTTCTGAATGCCTCAAGAACAGACCAGCAAGGCCACCTCTAACAGTTAAGTACAGGGACTTTTATATCCTTAAACCTTATTAGCATCCATGTGAAGAACCAGCTACCAAGTTCACATTTTAACACATATATTAAAACTCACATCTGGGAATCTTGAGGTGGGGGGAGTATAGATACATAATATAAACTGAGGATGGGCAGGGAAAGCATCTTTGAAAAAGTACAAATCTTAGATAATTACATACGTGGCAAAAAGTAAAGCAAAGAACATTACAGTCAGAGAGAACAACAGATGTGAAGGCCAGTCTAGCTACAGCATGGCAACAAGGGAGAACTGGGAACATGCGAGCCTGGAGAGGCCTGCAGGGGCCATTTCTTGAAGAGCTTTTTAAACCATGTTAGGAATTTTATAATTTAATCCAAGAGCAATGAAGCTTGGAGAAGCCTTGGCAATGACTCAATTTATATATTTAACACTTCTTAAATACTGTGATAACTAGAAGGTCCAGGAACAGAAGTAGGGAGACCAGTAAGCAACTGTAGCGGGCAAGAAGATAGATGATGGTAGCTTTGACTAAGATATGTTGGCTATAGAAATGGAGAGTAGGAGATACACTGTGAAGTATTTTAGCAACAGAACTGAGAGTGATAAGCCAAAAGTGGGGAGTGAGGGCAACACATAAATCAGGACAGCATGCACAAGTGCATGGATGGAGAAGATAGGGAGAACAGATTTGGGGGAAGAGAGATTATCAAGAATTGTATTCAATATGCTAAGTTTAAGGTGCCTAACAAGTCATCCATATATCTATCCAAGAAGATGAAACAGGGGTCAGAAACTCAGGAGGTCATCTGGGCTAAGATCCAAAACTGGAAGTCACTGGCTTATAGAAGGTATTGGAAGCCACGAGAACAAGTGAGGTTACAGAGAAAAAACAGACTGAGAGAAGAAACCAGTAGCAAGACATGAAGGACTCAACATTTAGAGTTGGGTGAAGCAGGGGAAGCTGGCAAAGTAGAGTGAAATGGAGCAGCAAAAAGATAAGAGAAATAATACAAGAATGTGGTATCAAGGAAACAAAGAGGCAGTGGTTAACTGTGGGTTACACTGCTGTAAGACCTAGAAACGTAAGGTCAGAAAAGTGTACCCTGGGCTTAGCAACATGGTGCCACTGGAGCCCTACACAGGAGTGAGTGGTCTAGGTAGATTGACCTAATTGGGAGTGAACTGGGAAAAGAGATGGTTCTGGTTCAAGACTACAGACTGAGCACACATTTATCTCACCCTCTTTCACTGACAGTAAGGAAATACAAAAGAAAATAAACCCACAACAGTAAAGATAATGGTCTGGGGAGAAGCACTAGCAAATCAGATATTTCAACACATTTCTGAAAGACTGAGAGTGTATGAGAAGTGTGTGAAAGAATGAAATTGAGCGGAAGCCACAGTTCAGAATATGTCTATATTAGAAGAAAGCTACAGGCAAAGCCAGTCTCTTCTGGGGGCACTAAAAAGGCTGCAGGCTCAACGCTGACAGGTACAGAGAAAGAGAAAAGGAGGACTAAACTGGTGAATTACTGGAAAGTTTCTTTCATACATTTATATCCGTTAAGCTGTTGCTCATCACTTCCCCCACCCATCCTTGAAAGCAAAAAAAAAAAAAAAAGAAAGAAAGAAAGGGAGGGAGGGAAGGAGGGAGAGAGAGAAGGGGAGGGGGAGAGAGAGAGAGAGAGAGAGAGAAAGAAAGAAAGAAAGAAAGAAAGAAAGAAAGAAAGAAAGAAAGAACGAAAGCAAGCCAGCCAGCCAGCCAGCCAGCCAGCCAGCCAGCCAGGGAGAGCAAATGTGGTAGGCCCAACTGAATAGCTGGATCCTGCTTGCCGACTCTAAAGGAAGCCTGCAGTTAACACCTCATGCCCATATATACAAAGCAGCTGCTTTAGCCAAAATCTGTTGGGAAAACAGATCTAGATGTAACTACATCACAGGGAAGAAAACTTTTGCCAATCACCTATACTATTTAATCTAGTCATTTATTCTGAAATATGAATGGACAATAAAGACATATGAGGAAAGCCAGCAGTACAAAGGTAAATAGACAAGAGACTGAGAAGAAAAAAAAAAAATCAGGTACAGAAGAAAATGTAACAAAATTTTAACTGGTATCCTCAGAAGATATTGCATTCATAATGAAAAAAGGACAATCAGACAATAAGAAAGGAACCTTGCTTGAAATTTTAAAATATGATTGCTAAAATATAAAAATGTAAAAGACAGATTTGAGTATAAAGTGAAAAAAAATTCCAGAATGTAAGAAGGAAGATATAAGACCAAATACATGAGGAAATAATCCAGAAGGTCAACATGTAATTCCCCCAAACTGCTGCAGAAAGTCATGTCTTCAGACTCAAAGGCACCACTGGTGCCTGACAGCATAATGAGAAAAAAAAAACCCACATTTAAACACACCTTGTGCAATTTCAGAATAAAAATAAAGGATCCTAAAAGCTTCTACAGAGAAAAAGAAGGTCAAAAGTACAAAGAAATAAAAGTTAGATACGGCACCAGACATCTCAATTCCAACACTGGAAACTAAAAATCAATGGAATAATACCTTTATTTCTCAGTAAAGGGGACTACAGAACTAGAATTCTACTTCTAGCCAAATTATCAGTTAAGTGTAAGAGAAAAACTAAAATATTTTCAGATTTTCAAAAACTGAAAGTTCACCTTCTATATACCCTTTCTGATGACTTCTTTCAGAAAACTGAGGGAGAAAATCAAAGAAGAGGAAGAAATGGAATCTAGGACACAACAGGCTCAACCCAGGAGTATGATAACCACAAGTCCCAGTACGAGAGCTGCACAGCAGGCCCCGAAAGCAGTCAGTCAAGACTGGAGCAGGGGCTGGGGGGCTTTGGGAAGGGATCTGTGGGATGAAAGTGGATTCCGTGCCAAAGACAGCATGACTAAAGGACTTGCAGATATGATGAATGTGCATTATTCTTTTGTCAACAAGATGGTAAAAGCAGTCTGAACTTTCAGGCAAAATAAAAACTGAACAAGAAAGTCCCAGTATGTAGAGCCAACTAAGATTCTGAGCAAATGATGAAGTGAAATAAAGAGAATTCACCTTGATCTTCATACTACAAACTTTTTCCTTTTGTATGGAACAAGGATTGATAGTAACAATGGACACCAAAAGAAAATGTAATTGTTATTTGCTTGCAATGTTCAGTATCCAACCATAGATGAGACACAGAAGACATGATTGTAATAGAACAATGTAAATGTTATCAAACTTGATACTATTAAAGGGAAGGCAAACTTGACTGATGGTGGGATGTGGAAACGAAGGAGAGGGGGAAGGAAGGGAAGGGAGCTAGTGTCCTCACCTTATATAGCAGAAAGCCAAGAGATATTACTTAAAGTCAATGAAGGAGAAATTGAAAGTATTTTAAGTCACAAAGTTATGCAATCGAAAAATTAAAAATAAAAATATAATTACCCAAATTAGAGAAGAGAGGTAGGTGTTAATATGAATTAAACCCTCTTCTTTTATAAGGGAGAGTCTGACACAACATTGTAAAATGACTATAACTCAATAAAAAAATGTTAAAAAAAAAAAAAGGGAGAGTCTGCAATGATTGTGTGAAGTTGATATTTCAAGAAAAGAGATATAAAAATATTTTATGTTAATTATGAAGACAACCAGCAGAAAAACAGAAATCAAATTGGGATAAAAATAATTGCTTCTTTTTTTTTTAATTGAAGTACAGTCAATTATGATAAATTTGGGAGTTTGAGATTTACAAATGTTAGCCACTATATATAAAAATAATTGCTTTTGAGGTAGGCCTAGAGGTAGGGGAGGAGGAGACCCTTATATGTGGTTTTTTTTAAAACCACCTGCAAACATGAATTAAATTAATACTTTAAAACAAAAAGTGAATGGGAGAAAGTAAAAGTGAAACTAGCACATTATATATATATATATATATATATATATATATATATATATATATATATACCACTCTTTCAAGAAGCATGGCTATAAAAGAAAGCAGAAATTAATTAGTAGCTAAAGGAAAATATTTATGATGGGAAATTCTAGGGCAACATTGTCCAACATAGTAGCTGCTGGTCATATGTGGCTATTCATACTCAAACTTAAATTAATTACAATTAAACAAAATATAAAATTCAGTTCCATCATTCACAGTATCCACATTTCAAGTTCTCAGCAGCCCCATAAGGCAAATAGTGGCTACCATATTGAATGGAGTAGACATTGAACACTTTTATCATCAACAGAAAGCTCCATTGAACAGAGTTGTTCTAGAGCCTAACTGAACACTGATGAAGGGCCCTATCTCTCATCTCTGTCTGCATGTTCAGTTCAACAGAACAAGTCTTTACATGTGAGTATTCCAAACTGCTGAAAAATATAACAAAACTTCACCAATTCAGAATACATATTCAAAGATAGTTTTAGCTGCTGTAAAAGACATGTGCAGTATTATTTTCAGTGCAGTACCTGATGCTAACAAAATGATGTCTACAGCAGTCCCAGAATAACTTGCTTTAATGAACATTAAGTTTATTTGCAATCAGAGTAAACATATTTATTGTAATTATTTCTTTAAAAGAACTTCAAGCTATCTTACTATCACCAGTGGAAAATAATTTCCAGTATCTCATAAGAGATCATTAGACAAGCTCATTAATATCATGCAAATATTTGAAAAATTACTTTAAGGAATGAAAATCTAACCTGAATAGAAATCAGAATTCAAATCATATTTTCTAAGTCTAATCAGGGATTAAAATACTCTCTAGATCTCTAAAGAAGAAATATCAAATCATAGAACTGTTGTGCTGAAGGAACAGTAAAGAAAAAAGGAAAAGCCTCTCATCTGAGAGACAAGAAAGTCCAGGAAGGGTAAGTATCTCAGCCCCGCGCTGCACAGCTAGTCACTGGATGGGCACGCCAAGACTCCCGCACTCCCGACCCTCAGCCTAGCACGGTCTCCCTGCACCACGCAGATCTGACAGACTCTACATGCGCGTTGTAAATGCCAAGACAAATTTTATGTAACAAAGATTTGTCATTTTCTTTAACCTCTTAAGGTCTCTCCATGTCCTCCTAGGGAAACAAAGTGCAGAAAATCTGACAAAATATTTATGTCCCAATGACAATAAAAATTATTCTCCTGTTCCCCTATATAGGAATATAAACACTCTTCTCTAAGAAATAAAAAATTAGGCAAATAAAGAATAAATCACATTTTTCTGAAAATGTGAAAGTCTAAGGTAGTTTTTTGATTAAAGAGCTCTTTTGAAAGTGAAATGAAAGCTACAGCTCCAGAATAATGCGCATGTGGACAAATAAATACAATTTTCCAAGCAATGAAGCAGTCTGTGGAGCATCTGAAGACCATCCATGAGCTCCAAGTTAAGAATCTCTGAGCTCAGGATTAACAATAAATTGTTTAAATTTGATTTAAAGCTATATATGTGTTGCACAAGGGACTCTAAAGCTAATTTTAATTGTCCATTGACACTCATTATAAAATTCCCTCAACTGACTAGGCTAAAAACTTTGATGAAAAAGAGGTTAATAACCAGATCTGACTTTCAAAATCCTCAAAGTTCCAGTTCCTACCTCTCCTTGGTTAAACTTTCTTTACTTTCTGGAGTAAAATCTCCTCTTGTTTCTTCCCACTTCCTATGTCCCTGGACCATAGGGACAGAGGGCATTCCCCTTACTCCACATTTTAATGCTGAGGACTTTGGTCCTTTGACCTGAGTTTACTTAATATTTACCATGTCTGATGGGACAGACACATACTAAAATTCATTGTCACATTTCACCATAGCTGTAACACCCATGAGATAAACAACCTAAAAAATCCTCCTTCAGCTTAAAGGTTATGTGTAATAATCAGTACCTTTTGGAATTCTGCTTTTCAGGTAACAATGAACACAATTATTACATTTATGAAGCATAAAAACAACTGCCGTATAACTTGAGAAGAAGGCGGCTCACCATCCTGCAAAGGAGAGAATTCTGAGGTGCTCTTCTGTCGGGGCGGTGTTAGCAACACAGCCGGCTCAAATACACGTGCTGGAAAACTGCTGGCCAGATTCCCACTTCCTGGAGGGTTGGGCACCTGAGACAGTTTAACAGGCAAATCTTCCTGAGGGAATTCAGCCACTTCATCCCCTCTGAACATCAACGGCATGGAGACATCAGCATTCACAACTGGACCCTCTGAAGAAGATGAAAGGCTGTTAGTACTTAAAGGAATTACGAGCACATGTCAGGTATTGGTACTTACGTGCATTTCCACGAAGGGCAAAATCACGTGGTCTCCAGAGCCTTCCTTTTCTAGTCCATATCCTCATTTAGCAGGAACCCACAGGAAAAGCTCCTGTGGGGCCAGCACTGGGAAGAAGTAGCCGGGTTTTGGTTTTCTGCTTTGTTTTTTTTTAATGGAGGGACTGGGGATTGAACCCAGGACCTCGTTCACGCTAAGCACGTGCTCTACCCGTGAGCTGTCCTCCCACCCCCAGAAGCAGTTGTTTTTGAGAGAAGCGCAAGGGTCCCCTGCCCTTGAAGACCTACCCTAGCCATTGAGTTTATGTCAGGCAAGTGAAATTTTAGAGGCAGCCACTTCTTAGAGTCCGTAAGAAAACACTCCTAAACATATAAAACTCTTTCCACACAAAGACACTCATCAAAGTATTACTTAGAAGTAAAAAACATGAAAAATCCTATATGTCCTATTCAGCCTGTGGAATATGATGATGGCCCATGAGATGAAGAAAGGCTTTCAAAGCATTACCACAAATGAAGTAAAGTTACGAATTTCTGAAACTCTATTTTTCTCTTCCCAAGACCACCTCTTCTCCTCCTGAACCTGGGGCACCATAACGAAAGGTGCTGCACTAAATTCCGACATGTCTGGGAAGCTAGTTCTGCTACTTTCTATTTGTGTGACTTCAGTAAGTTATTAACCTTCTCTCCTGCCTTAGTTTTCTCATCTAAAAAATGGGGATAACAAGGACACCTACCTCATAAGATTGAGTGCAGAACTTTTTGCAAATTAAGTGAAAGCTGCATTATAAGGATTAAACAAGATAATACATACAAAACACTGTAAAAGTACTTGGCATAGAGAAAGCGTCTGATAAATATTAGCTGAAATAGTAGTGGCCAATGTAACAGTGACAATGCTGTTTATGCATAAACAGCCAACGGCTACATATAAGTTTACAGTTTTGTTTACTCTGTAAGTTATTTTAATGCTAATCTGAGATAATAAGATTATTCCACTCACCTGGACTGTCCATATTTCTTCTACTTGTGGCTCCCCTTTCTAATGCCTGACTTCCTTTGTTATTTATCACAGGACAGTTCTTAATGGCATGGGTGAGTGATATAAGTTGCTCATCTGTTGTGATCATGTACTGCTGAAGTCTCGCCTCAAGAAAAGAGAACAAAATAGTATTACTGGCATATCAGACCCCAAATCATCACATAGATATGTATAATTATGTCATTGCTTCAAATACTCTTAGGAATTCAGACTTTCATTCAAATACTAAAATAATGCTTTCATAAAAATACATAATTATAAATATTTATTAAATTCCATGATAGAGGAATGGTTAAATAAATGATGGAACATCATTAATTAATAAGTGCACTGCTACAATAAGAATTAACCCTTTCACAGGGCTTTCAATTTACAAAATCCCTTCACATAGATGATACCTACTGACTCTCGAGCTACCCCAAGAGTCAGATACATTAGAGGGAGGAGACTCAATACAATATTATACAGGCATTTAAACTGATAAACATGAGCATTATAAAAATTTATGGTAATGCATATAAAATAGTATTAAGAGAAAATATATACATATATATATATACATATATATATATATTAGTCGACACTTGAACAACGTGGAAGTTAGCAGTACCAACTCTCTGCTGTCAAAAATTCGTGCCTAACTTTATAGTTGGCCCTCTGCATCCAAGGTTCCACATCCACGGATTCACCCAACTGCAGACCGTGTAGTACCGTGGTACGTATTTATTGAAAAAAATCCACATGTAAGTGAACCAGCACAGTTCAAACTGGTGCTGTTCAAGGGACAACTGTATATACATAAACAGACATATTTATCTCCAAGATGTACACACATTTGATAAAAATCAGATGTGGTCAGAAATCAGAAATATTATTAGTATGACAGCTAAAGAAAGGCCATGAAACAGTTTTATATCAGCCAAATTTTCCCCAAATTCCACACTCATATACCCAATGGCCTACTTAACAACTCCATCTAGAACTCACACAGGCTTCTCAAACTCAAAATATACAAAAGCAAACCCCTCTGCAACAGCCCCTCATCAACGACACTTGTCCCTCTAACTGCTCAGTCCAAAACTCTGATTCTTCTCTCTGGTCTTCTCCTTCACTTCACATCCAACCCATCAGCAAATCCTACTGGTTGACTTCAAAACATGTTCAGAATTTGGTCCCTTTTCACCACCTATTCCACTTCCAACCTAGAACCAAGCTGCCATGTCTCACCTGAATTATTCCAGTAACTCCTGTCTGTAATACTCTGCTTCTGTGTTTGACCACCTAAACTCTAGTCCTCCACTGCTCCCAGACTGCACCTGGGGGCACCAGAATGGATCACAGGGGCACCACAGGACATTTTAAATCCTCAAGGGAAACACTGATGTTCAGGTACCAGTGAACTACTACTAGCTTGAAGCAGTTCACAGACTCCACATTAGATCGAGATACATTCCTTTTGATGGTGTCCTATCTTTGTGAAGCTGAGTTTTTAGTAGCTGCTGTGCCCAAAAGCATTAAAATGATTGTGGAGTAGGAAATAAGAGTGATGGTGTCCAATATGATTCCAAGTTTTGAGAAGCTGTACAATGCCCAACAGGTATCTGTGATCTCATTAGTGAACAATTATGGTTATTTAATCATGAATAAAAATATGGCTTTTTCAATCACTTTACATGTATTATTTTTTTCACACAGCATCCAAGTTGTTAAGACGTAAGTACTTATTGAGTTGTTTGAACCTCACTACTTAATCAGTGAGACTGCTGGGTATTTCTTTGGCCCGGGGTGTTCTGAGACACTAAGGGCACCCTGAGCGGAGAAAGGGTGGTGATCTCTGATCTAATCTCAACATAGCAGTCCACTGTTGTCCTCTTAAAACCTAAGTCAGATCACTCTCTTCTCTACCCAGAGCCCTTCAGGGGTTTCCCTTCTCACTGGGAACAAAAGCCCCAGTCCTTATCCAGCCTGCAGGGTCCCACATGGTCTGGCTTCCGGGCTCTTACCTCCTCCTACTCTCTGTCTCCCACAGTCCACTCTGGCCGCACTGGTCTCTTCCATGGCTCTGAGCTCAACAGCCACATTCCCACCTAAAGACCTTCACCCTTGCTGTTCCTCTGTCTCAAGTGCCCTTACCCCAGCCATCAGCAGGCCGGCTCCCTCACCTCCTTCAAGCCTTTGCTCAAACGTCTCCTCCTCAGACAGATGTGGCCCATCTCACTTACACCTCCCCACCCCAGACACTTCCTATACCTCCTACCTTTTTCTTTATAGTACACATAACCATCTAACTTACAATATACTTCACTTCTTTTTTTTAAGGATTTATTTAAAGTATAAGCTCCATGAGGGCCAGATTTCTTTTTCATTCATTACTGTACTTCTTGTACCTAGGACAGTGCCAGGCCCACAGTAAGTGCTCAGTAAAGATTTGTTGAACAAATTGATACACTTGAAAAGTGCCCACCTTCCCAAGAGAATTGAAAACATATGTTCACAAATACTTGCACATGAATGCTCACAGCAGCATTGTCCATTCATCGCACACAAAAAGAGGAAACAACTCAAATCTCCTTCAACTGATGCACAGATAAGCAAAGTGTGATAGAGCCAGATAAGGGAATATTACTGGGCAATAAAGAGGAATGCCATACTGACACTCACTACAGCACGGATGAACCCTGCAAACATGCTGAGTGAAAGAAGTCAGACACTAAAGACCACACACTGCATGATTCTATTTACATAAAACATCCAGATTAGGCAAATCTATAAAAACATAAAGCAGATTTGTGGTTGCCAGGGGCTGAGGCAAGGAGAGAATGGAAAGTGAATACTAATGAGTATAGGGTTTCTCTTTGGAGTGATGAAAATATTCTGGAGTTAGATAATGGTGCTGGTACCAAATTCTGTGAGTATACTAAAAAAAGCCACTGAATTGCACCCTTTAAAAGGGTGAGTTAAATGGTATGTGAACTATACATCAATAAAAAAATGCATATTTTATATCTAATGTCCACTGACACAAACACAACTTGTCTTCTAACTATTGATTTTCTAGTCTCTTTTGGCTGATAAATAAAAGTAATAATAACCACTATTTGACAAAAAGATGACTAAAGATACTAAAGATACTATAAACATCTTTAAATGGTGTATGTTACAGGAGGGTTCCTCAAAGGGTATCCTCTGCTGTCCTGAAACTAAAAGTAACTATCATAACACTCATTTCACACTTTCAATAAACTCCTGTAATATTGGTAGTTATCATTTAAATGTAGACTCTGTCCTCCCCAATAAATATCAAGTTTCTTAAAGACAGTAGATTTATTCTGTACAGTATTTGTAGTGCACATTTCTACTATAGGACCTCCAATGTAATAAATGTTCAATAAAAGTTACTGTTGATGACAATAAAGAAGTGATAATCACACCGGCACAACTAAACCAAAAGCCAACTGGAAGAGAATCTCATATATTCTTAAAGATGGTTTACACTACTAAACACAGAAAAATCTGGGATCTCATCTGAGTACCTGGGTAGCAGTATTTTCTTCTCTCAGGAGAAGAATTTCAGCTGTCAGAGCATCAATGAGCTCTCGATGATCACCTAACACCTGTTCCAGTTGCTTCCTTGTCTCGACTTCTTTACGCAGCTGGAGCTCACTCTACAAAAAGAAAATCAAATAAACTCCCATCAACAGCATTGAATGTCAAAAACTAAAAGTTCCTACTCAAGCTGTCAAACAAGGTAATACTTGCAAAGGATATATTACGTGACTGTAATGACTTAATATTTTTATTAAAAGGTTTATATTTCATTAAAATGTGCTGCTTTATCTCTTCCCTTCTTTAGATAGAACACAATGAACAGAATGGTATATAGAATTAAATGACTACAATTTCTGTAGAAGAGCATGGAGAGAAGTACATATGCGTACTGCTTACGTATATGTAGGCCATCTCTAGGACACGCTGGTATCTGGTAATGTTAGTTGGTGACGAGGAAGCAAACAAGTTAAATGGAGGTTTGGGTGGGAATTAGATGTTTCATCATATACCCTTCTGTATCTTTGAATTTCATACCATGTAAGTGTATCACTAATTCAAAAACTAAGTTTGTTAAAAAATAATTAAAAATTAAAAAAGCAAATTTAAATTATTTAGCTTTGTAAACCAAGTGATTAACTAAACAGTACCTGCTTTTTAAGCCTGTAATACCTTCCAAAAGCCAGAAGTACATTCCTAGAGATTCCTGACTTACAGGTGGAGGAGTGTTAAGACTTCCACAAGTCTGACAGTATAATAAATCTTTAAAAAGCAATTTTAGGAAGACAGCGCCAGAGAAGTTGATACATGTGAATCAGGGTGGCGAATCAACTTTTTTTTAAATAATAAAATTTCCTTTCACATTTTTTGGTCATATTTGCTTAACAAATTTAAATACATAAAAAATAAATAACAGTTTAAATAGATTTCTCAAAAAGATGTAATACATAACCAATTCTAATTCCATAGCATTCTGAGGACTGATTATTATTCACAAATGAATTAATGAAATTATTCCTTTAACGACAATAAAATGTCTCCTACTTCCGACACTGCAGCAAAGCCCAAGTTACCAGTGATGCAGATAACATGAAGAATTTTCCTAATCTATGTCTACAGACTACAGGCATGCCACTCTCCACACTGAACTGACGTGGGAGTAGCAAGGAGAGAAGAGCAGTAGAACGAGGACATGGTTAGTACTTCTAATTAATCTGTCACTGTCAAACTGCAATATTGAGTATTAGCACAAGATATAATTTTATTTATAGCAGGCTTACCTTATTAATTATATTTTACTAAAGCTCATATTAAAAGCAGCATCAGAGGGGAGGGTATAGCTCAGTGGCAGAGTGTATGCCTAGCATGCATGCGGACCTGGGTTCAATCCCCAGTACCTCCACTAAAAAGATAAACCTAATTACCTCCCACCAAAAAAATTTTTTAAATAAATAATAAAATAAAATAAAATCAACATCACTTATCTGATGTATCTGTATCAAGATGTTGAGGGGAATTAACAGGATAAACCTTTACTACAGATAATTCAGAGCTGAGGTCTTTTAAACAAAGCTATTCAAATACTTGGAGATTCCAATAACTCGAGTGTTGAGAGGAAAACCCCACCCATTTCTGCTAGCAGTCTGACAGAAGGGGAGACTGACAACCCCACGCCCTTACCTCTTTAAGGTACCGAACCAGGCGACAGAGGGAGCTCACGAGTGACAGGGTGAAGCCGGTGAGACCCTGACTGTTCTGGAGCCCCTGGACCTCGCGTCCTGTCCACCGCTCGTATTCTTCCATTTCGTGTTCCACTTCGTGTATCATGTGTTTGAGGACATCCAGGCTGGAGTTACTGCTAGTTGGTAAATCCGTGGAGGCTGTGCTGGCTGATAACGTGCTACTCTTCTGCTTGGAAGGAGGTCTTTTTTTCACTGATAATGACAGAAGTCATTCTATGTTAAGACCAGGAAAAATTATACTAGAAAAACATTTGACTGTTGTTCACAATTTATAGAAAGCTTTTTAACAATAAAAATTATCATCATTTTCTCATTTAAAAAAACTATACTGTTCAAACCAGACTTATGCTATCCATAATGAATGTATGAGAACCATCTTTCTAGAATTAAATGGAATAAAAGTAGACATTATTTGGCTACCATTCAACAAACTTACTTAGTAGAATCCAACAGGATGAGCTTAAGGGAAAAAACACGTACTAAGAAACTAAGACAGCTGTATCTAGTTACATGTTTAATAACTCATCTTTGTGAATGAAGGGGTGGAACCTTTATTTAACAGCTGTTTTTGCTTCCTGGAGTTCAGCACTTGCCCCACAGCATAGCTGGCATCTAGAGTCGTGGTAGACGCCTCAGGTGGAAGTCTGCTATGGATTCTCTTGACAGCATCGGGAGCATTCAGAGCAGCTAAAAGGAAGAGTATTTCCAAACGTATCTCAGGTGAACGACAACAAAAAGTCTTTTATGCATTTCAACTGACAGATCAATCAGTATTTTAATCAGGCTAAGACAATCAAAACTCAAGTAATGTTCCTTTAAAAATTACTGTGCTTCAGGAAGAACATAATAAAGCCAGCTACTCTCTAGGGAAAACAACACAAATGGGGACCAAACCTTTTCGGTCTCCTGGTGGAGAAGCAGATGATGGAGTTCCTGAAGATGTTGTTATTTGTGACTGTGTTGCTATTTTTTGCTGAATATCAGTCCATAGTTTATTAATCAACTCAGAATTATCTTCCTTTATTTGCTGGAGAAATCTATAAATTATGCGACAACAAGCTACATTAGAATTCACAAGTGCTATCATTTAAACTGTTCAACTGCTTACATGTTTGGTCTGAAGAAACTTTAAATAATTCACAATCAAAGAAAAATGTTTTGCTTTAACTTATAAGACAAAAAACTAAAACGCCAGTCTTCTCAGTGTTAGAAAGAACCATTTCATCTCCCTCTCAGTTTCTTATCTATGTTGGCTCCTAAAGCAGGAGTGATTTGCCCTTTCTGAAGTTTTGCACTACAGGCTCCATCTTCTCCTCGCCTTGTCTAGAGGAATTACATGGCTTGGCCCCTTCTGGTTTATACAAAGGAGCTTGTCCTCAGAGCACAGGCTCTGCCTATCACTGAAGTAAAGTGACTGGAGCAGACTCTGCTCCTGTGCGTCGGGAGGCGGGGAGAGGGAATGAGAAGGAGAGCTGCAGTCTAGAGGGTTAGAGAGCTAAGCCTTTTGCTATAATCACCTTTATTATTGATAAAGCTGATATTTCAATCTGCAATTGTCTGATTTCTTTGTCTATTTCCCAACTGGACTGATAATTTAAAGGAGGTAGGGGGCCAAAAAGTGGAAACAACCCAAATGTCCACCAGCTGATGACTGGGTAAGTAAAATGTGCAATATCCATACAAAAGAATATTATTCAGCCATAAAAAGGAATAAAGTTCTAACAAGCTACAACATGGACGAATCTTGAAAACATGTGAAAGACACCAGACACAAAAGACCACACATTGCATGATTCTATATATAGGAAATGTCCAGAATAGGCAAATCCATAGAGAGAAAAAAATAGATTCATCTAATAGATTAGACAGGGCCGACAGGTTTGGGAAGAAATAGGGTTTGGCTGTTAAAGAGTATGGGGCTTCTTCTGGGGGTAATGAAAAAGTTCTGAAATTGACTACATTGCACACTCTGTGAATATACTAAAAATCTTTGAATATTATACTTCAGATGGGTAGATTGTATGACATGTGAACTATATATCAATAAAACTGTTACAGGAAAAAAACAACAAAGACAACAAAGGAAAGGTGAAATCTTACTTAGGGGCTCCACAAACCTCAACCTAGAGGAGCTGCTTTCAAGCAGCCTGTGGACAGCACATCAAACATTAGCTGCTACAAAGTTTAGTTAGCAAAAGGTCTATAATGTGGTCCGTTCACATTATGGCCAGGTATCAAAACATCAGACAGACACCTCTGTTAAGATAGTGTTAATTAACACTAAATCCAACCTTCAGGATAAATCCTAAGAAACATGTTGTAATGAGATTTCTATAGAAGCTGGGAAAATCCAAACCAGTTTAAGCTCACATTACTGTCTCTAATGTTTGTACTTTTAAGAGTCAGGTCAGGTGAAATAGCAAGAACAACAAAATAATACACATCATCTATGGTAGGCTTAAGAATGGCCCTCCAAAAGATACCCATAACCTAATCCCTGGAACCTACGACTGTTACCTTAGCTGACTAAAAGGGGACTGAGCAGCTGTAATTAAGTTAAGGATCTTGAGTTAGGGAGAGGATCCTGGAGTATCCAGGTGGACCCTAAATGCAGCCACATGCATCCTTATAAAGGGGAGGGAAATTCTGACAAATACAAGAGGAGAAGGTGATCTGAAAGTGGAGGCAGAAATTGGAGTGATGTTGACACAAGCCACCATCAGCCACCAGAAGCCAGAAGAAGTAAGGAATGGGTTTTACCTTAGAGTATCCAGAGGGAATGTGGCCCTACCAACACCTTCATTTCAGTCTAGTGAAACCAATTTAGGATTTCTGGCCTCCAGAACTGTGAGAGAATAAATTTCTGTTCTTTGAAGCTGCCAAGTTTGTGGCAATCTGTTACAAAGTCCCCCAAAATTAGTACAGTTTTTGGTACCTGGATATGGGGTGCTGATGTAACAAACACCTAAAAATGTGAAGATAGCTTTGGAATTGGATAACGGGTAAAGCTGGAATAATTTTTAGGTGAATTTATGACAGAAAAAGCCTGAATGTCTTAAAATGACTATTGATATAAATACAAATGTTAAAGACTCTTCCAGTGAGGGCTCCAGAGGAAGTGAGCAGCATGGTAGAGAAAGCCAGTATCATCTCAGAAAATAACATATCACTATAAAGAGAATGTTGGTAGAAATGTGCATTTATCAAGAGATAAATTAAGAGAACTGTTAAGCAAAAAGGAACCAGGACTTAGTTTGAGAAATTCTCATACACTCTAGATTACAAAAGATACTCAAAGCAGGAGTCACTGTTAGGAAAATATGCTCTGTAGAGAAGTGTATGGCTGGATAACCTTTTGCTACTTCTAAAAAGATTAGGCATATGACTCATGGACCCTCTCAATGATCTCAGCAGAAGCCAACAACAAAGATGGAACTATCCACAAAAGCTCTATCGGGGACTTCTTATCTAATGACATGCTTTTCCATGACATACACAGGAGACCCATACGATCTTTTGAGAATGTTATACCAGCAGAAATACTATTAGCTTGTACTGAAAGGGACAGAGATAGGATAAAATAAAGGAAGGGTGTCAAACTCCTAAAATTCTCCAGATAGAAAACAAGTCTATAAAATTACTCAGGGGCAAACATGGGCTTCAAGGAAAAGGAATAATGATTTCAAAGCCAGGGCTGCAGGTATAGAGACCAGATCCACAGGCACAGAGGTCAAAGTCAGAGCCACAGGCATAGAAGACAAAGCCATAGACCCAAAGGATGAAGTCTCAGAACAAAGAAGATTATTACCAGGCCTTGAAATATAATAGAAGTTGCCCTGCTGAGTTGGGACTGGTGACCCATTTCTTCCTTTGATTTTCTCTCTTTTAGGATAGAGATGTCTGTAATTATCCTATGTAATTATCCATCATTGTATTTTGAAAGCAGATAACTTGTTTTCCAGTTTTTTAGGATCATAAATGGAGAGGAATATTGGCTCAGGGTGTATCACATCCAGAGTTTGACCTGTATCTCACTTAGATGATCAGACTTGGTTTGAACTGATGTTTCGATGAGATTTTGAACTGGAGCTAATGCTGAGACTTCAGGGGATACTGGAATGGGGTGAATGTAAATTTTGCATGTGGGCCAGTGGGTGGACTGTGGTAGCCTAAATTATAGTCCTTGAAGATATGCCCATGCTCTAATCCCTGGAACCTGAAAATGGCCAAAAAGGGTCTTTGCAGATGTGATTAAGTTAAGGGACTTGAGATGGTGAGATTATATTGGGTGAGCCCTAAGTGCAATCATGTATATACTTATAAAAGAGAGGCAGATGTAGATTTTGATACACGTAGACACACACACAGAGGAGGTGATGTGAAGACAGAGGCACTGGGGTGATGCAGCCATTGATTCATAGCCAAGCTCCTTCCATTTTCACTGTTGACCACTTATGAGCACCAGATCTATTTTATGGCAGCATCAACTACAACAGTACTTTAATGACTTTATTTCATAGACAGCTTAGGAATATCAGCCCCTCTAATCCTTAGCATATAAACCCAAGCCTACTTGAAAGAGCAATTTTCCTTGTCCTTCAGTTTTTGCCAGGTGGGATTTCCTCCTCACATTCTTCCCGCCTTTTTCCCATAACAGACTCTAACACCACCCTTCCTCCTCCCTAGCCTGCACACAAAGGTCTACGGAGGGAGTAAGGCAGTGGTAAAGGTTACAGTAAGAGAAATGCTTGCAGTCACTGCTTCCTCACCTGGAATGTGCTGACCCCCCAGAAATACCAACGACCTAGTAGAGGTTTTTGAGGATTGGGGTAAGAATTTATTTATCACATATAACATTATTTCTATGAGAAATCAGTTCAGTGCTCACAGGAACTCACAGAATTCACAGAAATTTTCAAACCAGAAGGTACCTTAGAAATCATATATTCTACACCCCTCATATTTTACAACTGAGGAAACAAACACCCACAGATTATCTGATCAGTAAGTAACCTTAGTTGCCAGATAAGTCTAATGCCTCTTCTAATACCTCATGCCCAGTATGTAACAAGTAGCACTGGAGACATAAAGTATTCAAAAGTTGGAAACTGGGCGGGGGGTGGGAAGAGATAGACTGGGATTTCAAAATTGTAGAATAGATAAACAAGATTATACTGTATAGCACAGGGAAATATCTACAAGATCTTATGGTAGCTCACAGAGAAAAAAATGCGACAATGAACATATATATATGTTCATGTATAACTGAAAAATTGTGCTGTACACTGGAATTTGACACAACATTGTAAAATGATTATAAATCAATAAAAAAAGTTAAAAAAAAGAAAAAAAAAGTTGGAAATTGCCTATTTACCCAACTAATGAGATAAAATTAACCTTAACTAACCAAATAAAAAAATTACTTGATTCAAGTGTGAAGAATAAAAGCGATTCTGTACAAGATTAATTATATTTATGTTGGGAAAGAAAAAGATGACACATATTTCCAGATATCCCTAAGAAAATGGTGACCAGCTAAATCTGAATCATGCTATATGTCTCCTAAAACACTATAGAGTGAAACAAGAAAAGCAAACAAAACAGTAGATAACCCATAGCTCCTATGTTATTGAAAGACAGAGAGCACTACTAACTTCAAACCACCTGTAAGTAGAAAAATAAGCACCAAATTCCAGCAAACAGATTACCTGTGCTCCTGCTGGAAGCCTCTGCAAAGAATGGGGGCAGTTCAAAGTGACTGCGCAGAGAAAAGGAAAGCTGAGAGCCTAATGGTGGCAAAAATCACCTCTAGAAATAAAAGGTCCACTCTGAGAATGCAAATACTTTAAAAACAACAGTAACAATCTGGGCAATCATAACACCACCAAGAAGTGTACAGAACCCAAGGTGGTAGTCTTGGAAAGGTATCACTTCTTAAGGAGAACAGAGTGAACAGGAAAGGAGAGGCGCACTTTGAAGGGTGAGTCCTGAAGGGGAAAAGAAGTACAAGTCCTTCAAGACAAAAGGGAACCACAAAATTGGAGTATAAACAACTTTAACCCACCCATACTTTTAAAAAAAGAACAAATACACCCATTAAATAAACTGTGCTTCACTATAACTGAGAAGTCACTCAAACTCCAAACCCTCTCCACAAAATGTAAAGTATAACAAAGGCAGTATATCAAAACAGAAAATTTAAATTGAAATATTGCAGCTGATGAAAATTCCTGCTCCCCACCTGTGAAAAAAAAGTAAAAAAAACTATAACATAATACTTCAAATGGAATAAAATATACTTAAAGAAGCACTTCTTCAATCAGAAATTCTGAAACTAAGACTAGAAATGGACAAAAAACAGGAAGAAATAAAACAAGAATTAATTAAGCTGAGGAAAGAAATTGAAGAAAAATTATGTCAGAAATAAAAATTAAACAACATGTCCACTGAAGAAGTGTTAAACAAACATTACTAAGCAATATTGAAGAATTAGAGAAAAACAACAAAAAGAATAATAAGGAGAATAAAAAGGGTTAGAGAGAAAGTGCTTGAAGTGAAAAACAGAAATCTTTTACTTATATAAAAGGAGTCTCTGAAAAAGTAAAACAAAAACAGTAATTTAGAACTAAATATATATATGTATATTTAAATAGTTTGTATGTATATAAAAAAGGGCAACCTGGGTTGGGAAAGGAAAAACTGACCTGGAAAGGTAAACTCCAAGACATAGCTTAGCAATATTTAAATTTTAAAGACAAAATAAATTTTAAAGATAATGGAAATCAAGTCACTGGACAAAAATGCCAAATCATAAGGGCAAGAAAATTATCCTAGCATCAGACTTCTAAAAAACAACATTCAAGGCAAACCAAGAGTGGAGTAGCATTTTCAGGAAAGTTAAGGAAACAAAAAGGAATCAAAGACACCAAAAGCACAAGCAAAAAACCAAAAATAAATTAAGTGGAACTACATGAAACTAAAAGCTTTGGCACAGCAAGAGAATCAATCAACAAAATGAAAAGGCAACCTGTGGGATGGGAGAAAATATCTGCATATCATATATTTAATAAGGGGCTAATATCAAAAATCTATAAAGAAGTCATACAACTTGATGGTAAAAAAACCAAACAATCCAATTTTTAAAATGGGTAGAGGAACTGAATAGACATTTTTCCAAAGATGACATACAAAGCCAACAGGTATATGAAAAGGTACTTAATATCACTAATCATCAGGGAAAAATGCAAATCAAAACCACAATGAGATATATCCTTACACCTGCCTAAATGGCCATCATCAAAAAGTCAAGAGATAACAAGTGTTGACAAGGATGTGGAAAAAGGGAACACTTGTGCACTATTGGTGGGAAAGTTAATTGGTACAGGCATGATGGAAAACAGTGTGGAGGTCCCTCAAAAAATTAAAAATGTAACTAACCTATGATCCAGGATTCCCACTTCTGGGTATATCTTCTGGGTATATATCCAAAGGAAATGAAAATAGGACATCAAAGAGATATCTGCACACCCTTGTTTACTCCAGCATTATTCACAATAACTAAGATATATCCACAAACTAAGTGTGTGCCAATAGATGAATGGATAAAGAAGATGTGATATATACATAAGTATATATACACAATGCAATATTATTCAGCAATGAGAAAGAAGGAAATCCTGCCATTTGTGACAATTGTGGATAAACCTGGAGGGCATTATGCTGAGAAAAAGAAGTCAGAGAAAGACAAATACTGTATGGTATCACTTATAGGAGGAATCTTAAAAAAAAAAAGAAAAAAAAAGCTGAACTCATAGAAACAGAGTTGAGTAGTGGTTGCCAGGGGCTGGGAGGTGGGAGAAATGCGAAGATGGTAAAAGGGTACAAATTTCCAGCTACAAGATGATTAATTTATGTACAGCATAGTGATTGTAGCTAATAATATTGTATTATATATTTGAAAGTTGCTAAGTGAGAAGATCTTAAATGTTTCACCACAAAAAAGGTAACTATACGATGTGATGGAGGTATAACTGCTGTGATGGGAACCATGTTGCAATATGTAAGTGTATTAAACCAAAATGTTGTACACCTTAAACTTATACAATATTATATGTCAATTATATCTCAATAAAACTGCAGGGGGAAAAAGAAATGGCCTTGGAAAAAAGCATTGTAGGTCTTTATGCCATATATACATACGTGTCTGCATTTGTGTTTGACTGAGAGTTTAGAGAATTATCCAACTCATTCTCACTTTCTTCTGACTGGCTGGTAACAGTTCCTTCTTCTTTGTCATCATCAACTTCATTAAGAGCCTTTCTCAACACAACAATAAAGTAACATCATAAGTTGGTTATATATACACTCATCCTTTCCTTTTGTCATAACAAGAGAGATCCTTCCTTCTAGGGCTAATTCCTCCCCATGTGTTCTAGAACCCAAACGCTCTTACCTCCTTCTAGTTCACCAATTGCCTCTTTCCTCTCCTGGACCTTTAACCTCTCCTTACTGGCTTCAGCTCATCCACATTTAAATGTAAGTCTCTCCCATCTTATCCTGACCCTAAATTTGTCTGAAGCTACCATCTATCTTCTCTCTTTGCATCATAAACTTCTTGAAAGAGCTGTCCCCTACTTCTCATCCACCATCTATGCCCTGAAACTCTGCTTCTGCCCTGCCATTAAATTTAAACTGACAAGGTCAACATCAACACACTTGTTCCCAAATCAAATGGGTATTTCTGACTTTGCCTTCCCTTACCTCTGACTCATTAGACACCAGTGACCACTCATTTCTTTCCTTCAAAATCTTCTTTATAAACTTTTCTTTTTCATTTCTATCATATTGCATTTTCTTGGTTTTTCCTCTTCTTTTGATCATTCCTTCCCAATCTCCTTTATTGGTTCTTTCTCTACCCTCCCCTTATAGTTGATATCACTCAAGGTTTTCCCTTTGGATCTTTTCTCCTCTCATCTGACTCATTTTCTGTATGATTGTATCTTATTCCAAAGCTTCAACTACACGCCAAATGCTGTTGATTTCCAAATCTCTATCTTCATCCAGATCTCTCCTGAGCCCTCAACATTCATATCCATCTGCCTAAAAGATATCCGTAGAACATCTTACTCCACATGTCTGAAATTTATCATTTTCCTAAGCCTCTCCTATCATTCTTCCACAAACCTCATTCTTGCCATATTACCAAGATGATGAACAGCATCACCCTCTACTCAAGATTCTCAAGCCAGCAAACTGGAAATTATCCTTCTCTTTCATCCATCACATCCCATCAGTCACCTAATCCTGTCAATTCTACCCCTTTTTAAAATCTCTCAAATCTATCCCTCTTCCCCTTTATCTACTTCCTGTCAGTCCTCACCACTTCTCACTAAGATTCCAACCTGAGTCTTCTGTAACCAGATTCTCTAACCAGTCTTGTCCCTCCCCAGTTCGTCTCCCACACTACTGCCAATTTCACTATGACTGCTTTAGTGGCTCTACTTTTACTTTCTGATTCCTTAGCCCTTCATGACCCAGCTCTTCCCTGTCTCTCCAACCCTGGCTCTTGCCACTTCCCCACCCTCATCATAGAGACCATGATCATCCGAAACCTAATTTTTTAATAAGTATCAAAACATAAATGGTTTCTGGCTAGGGATACAGCTAATGGGTTTTGGCTATTTAAAATATGTGTAACATTCTACTTAATTGCCCTTATAAGTAGAAAACAATATACTAATACAATTCTGGACCTTGTGATTCCCTAGGATCATCTAACTGATGTCTCCTTTTCTTCAGAGAAGATACAAATAACTTAAGAAATTATATTAAATAGGTCCTAAGTCCTAGTCATTTATAAAAAGTTGATTTATTTTAATATTAAATTCTTCATAGACTTTTAAAAAATGTTTCCTATCTCAAAATTCTAAACATTTTGATTAAGAGTTCCAATTAGGTTAAAATATAGGTAATTAATGTTTTACTACTGTACTTTTCCCATGTAATTAGTCAATAAATTCCAAGTTTCTTGGGTAGCTGCTTTTTAAACACACTAATACATTAGAAGGGACTAAGATTTAATAAAGAACTAGTATCTGGTATTATGCTAGGCACTTTACATAACCTACCTTGGTGGATCCTCACAATGACCGTAGCCTGTATATTCTCTTCCCATTTAATAAAAAACAGTTTAAGCCGACTCAGATACCTTGAAAAATCAACTCAATATCAAACTGCTAGTATGTAACACAGATTCATTCACCTGACTCAAAGTGGAAGTGGATAGACTCTCTTTTCCATATTTGTAGATGGTGCCACAGTATTATGGAACCAGACAGCCTCAATTTGAATGCCGTCTCTGACACTAACTAGCTTTGTGATCTTGCACAAGTCATTTAATTTTTCTAAGCCTCAGTTTTTTCATCTACTAAATGGGGATAATAATAGTAACTATCTCCTAGGTAAGTACTCAATAAATGTTAGTTATTATTATCCAGTCCTATCTTGTTTAGTACAAGCATTATTCACAGAAAGTACAACATGCTTGAGTAAGAACAATTCTAGCAACCACAACTTGGTATTTATTGATACTAAAGCTTTTCGAATGTTTACCACAATGCCCATCTACATCAACTTAAACTTAATTTCAGCATGAGCACTTATGGCTGTGTGCAAAGCACATTACCTGAGGCTCTACGACAGATTCGCTAAGGATAGCCTGGGTGACTGGATCTTGATTTACCACAATGGGACCTTGAGAGGAATCAGGAGCCATCGTTACATTTGGAAACCCTGCAGAAGGAAAATAAGTCATGATGATTTTGTTTCATTTAATTCAATTGACTTCACACGCACTAAACACTGCCATAGGTTTGAATCATCATGAAAATCTTAATCATAATCATAATCATAATAATAGCAAGTCACACTTACATAGTGCTTACTATATGTAAGGCATTGTTCTAAACACGTTCACACAAATTAAATTGTTTCACCCTCACAAAATCCTACGAGGTTGTTACTATAAGTGTTTTACATATGGGAAAACTGAAACTCAGAGACATGAAGTAACTGGCTGGCACAGAGTCAAACTAGTGAGTGGCCAAGCCAGGATTCAAACCTTAAACTGAAAACTAATGATCTGTTTTCAGGGATTAAGATAAACAATAGATTATATACACATTAAAGTGAATAATGTGTATCTCACAAAAGGAAAAGTTCCCCTGAGAGAGAGACTGAGGTTGCTTTAAGTTTCAGACTAAGCTTTACTCAAATTATATACAAAACAGATACTTTAATTATATGGTAATTTAATATTAATAATCTGAAATTAAGTCTTATTTTAAATTATGATCTTATATATTTCACCATAAAATATCTTAGTAAATAAAGTTACCTTTCCTTAGCTGAGTAATTTGTAATAGTTAATATTCTTAGTGAAAAGCAAATAAATTATAATAAATCTATGCCTAACAACTCTTGCATGCTATCCGCTCTAGAATACACATAATATAAATAATACGATGCCTGAAAAAAGATTTTAAATTCTTCCAAATAGCCAGGTATGGACTATGGTTTATAAGATAAAGAAGCTTTTGTTTGATTTGAATACTTCACCTGTGCGCCTACGAGGAAAATCAACAAATAGATCTTTTGCTGTAGCCATCAAACGATCAGTTTTTTCCAATACATCCTGCATCTGGTATTGATCAGAAAGAATCTAGACATATGTTAATGATAAATATTGTTCAGAAATATATATATATATATATATATATATATACACACACACACACATAAATACTTAACAAATCACAAAGGACAAGTCTCTATAAAGGCGGGAGCATAAAAATAACCTAAAGTCCTTCCGTGGCAATATCTTTAAGTACCAGTAGATGGGGCTATTACAATAATAAGTGGATTCCAAATGCTTGCCTTAGATCCAAAGAATTATTAAATTATGACCCAGTCCACACACAAACATAAAGATAGATACACACCAAAATAAAAGTTTTGCTTAATCTTACTCTTTGAGAACCACTCTGATATTTTCTTTTTAGTTTCTGTCCTATTTTTTCAAATGATGGTTGCAACCCATTAACTTGATTTTACAATCCACTAACAAGTTGTGATCCACAGTTTGAAAAACATTGATTAAAGATATGAATCTCGGAGCCATAAACTCAGAGATGTGAATCTTTGGTATTACAACCATTAACTGATTTCATAGTTCACCAGTGGATCATGACCCACAACTTAAAAAACATGTGGTGAGGTTTGAGTTTGAAGACATTAAACAAAAAAAAATGATGCTTCTGCATTTATAAACAAGCTCAGTTTTTATCCTGGAGAGATGAGAACTCAAAAAATACCATTACAGTGGTGCCTCTGACTATGCACTTTCAACTTAGAACTTGCTTAATTACAGTAAGGACAGACACATAGGCTGGAGTAAAAGCAAGTTAACTCCATCCACCACCACTAGAAGGCACTCTTAGGATGGAAAGAATCTCAGAATTGGAAACTGCCCAGTTTGCAACACTGACTGAAATCAAAACATCTAGTAACAAATGCTCTTACTGGAATTTCTCTAGACCATGGAAACAAATATATAGTATGACCTCAGTTATTGTTTTAGGATGTGAAGAAAAATAACGAGAGTCACATTTGACTTTTTCTCCTTCTCCCCTGCTAAAGCCAAGCAGGTTAGCTGGCTCAGTAAGTGAGAAGTCCTGAATTTGTTCCTTCCACAAAGAGTAAACTTTGGAATGGCGTATGGCAAAGAGCACATCTGAAACCAGAAGACTGGCATCCTAGGTCTGGTCAAGACACGCTAAGCAAAATCCAACCTCTTTAAATTTAGTTTCCCAATCTCCCGATATGTAAATGAAGATACAACTACCTCCCAGCCCACAGGGGTGTTATAAGGTTGTGGACTGAAAATCTGCATACAACTCTATAAATATTTGAGAATGTACAACTTAAATTTCCATCCCTGGTTAGAAGCCATCATGCAGTACACCAATTAGAGCTTAGGAAAGAAAGTAAATGAGCATTATAATCTATTATTTATACTAGAAAAATTACACAAAATATATTTCCTGATGGCAGGTTTAAGAGTTCACCATTTTTTTTTTTAAAAAAAAGGCTTGACCTCCTATCAAAATAAAGAGATACAAATTGACAGAAGCAGATTGTGGAGGAATAATTTTATCATATGAAGACTGGGTATTAATTATAATGAGGTCTCCAGTAAAGCCACTGCCCTGCAGCCCTCTGCTAGCCTCTGTCCAGGCTCTTTGGAGCAGATGGTTTGAGTGGCCAGAGGTCAGTGCATTGGCTTTCCCTCGTTCTTTGTAGATTTCTTTACTACTCCTCTGTGCGAGAACTCATCGTCATGACAGGTAAATCAATCTGTGTACATATTGTTTCTCCAGATGGGTTTGTAGAGCACAAAGCCAAACTTATGAATAGTAGAACACATCTTGGATTTTCAAAAGATCAGTCAAGGTCCCTTCAAAAACACTATTGGAAACTTCTCATGCTAGCAGTTTTGCTCTCTGGTAATAAAAACCAGACAGAATTGGGAAAGTACAGAGACTAGGTTAGTAATTATACTTTAAGAATTTATAAAATCTTATCAAAGCCCCCCTTTCTCTGATTTGGATGTGAACTATTATTTGCTTGATTCCCATGGCATGAGTGTATCATATAGCAAATGAAATACAAGACTTTGCGGGTCAAAGAGCCTTTCTCTTAATTTACGTTAATTGAGGAGCCCAGCTTCTGGGGGATGGGTCCTGATAGCTCTAGCCCATATTGATAAGGCCGAGGTGGATATGCCCAAAGAGGCCTCTTCCGTTGGTCCCCACACTCCCTTATCAGAGACATTACAGATTTAGCAATATTGACACAATAGATGTATGCATCCTTTGACTCAGCAATTCCACTTTTAAGTGTTTATCCTACAAATATATTAATACATGTACTCAAAAACATTTCAAGGATATTCATGACATTATTTATAATGACAAGGCAGGAAATAATCTGTGGGTGGCAGACACTGCTACTTACCCACCAATATCCTTTCCATTTTCCCTGTAACAGTAGAATTCCCAAGTTAGTCAAGTACATAGCTAATTTGCCAAATACCCTTGCAGGTAAGAATGGTCATGTTCTGAACTTCTGGACAAAGGGACAGCAGCAGAGCTTCTGGGTGGTGTGTAAAAGGAGTAGCATGCATTCTCCTTCCCATTCATGCTGCCTGGAATACAGCTGAAGGAAGCTGGAACAGCCATTTGTACTCAGACACGGAAGTCCTGTAATAAAGGACCAGAGAGCCCCCTACCAACTACCATGGACCTCCAAGCTGTACCATAAGAGAGGAATCCATTTCTATTTTGTTTCAACCACTATGTTTGGGGGTCTTTTTGTCCAGGTGCTTATACTATACTCTAATACACATCCTAAATGTCCACCAGTAAAGCACTGAATAAATAAACTGTGCTACATTTGTATACTATATGGCTACTAAAAAGAAAAGTAGATTTCTAAATACTGACATGGCATAACCTTCAAGAAATGTTGTTAAATGGAAATGCCTGAATCCCGCTAACAGCAGAGGTTCTCAGCTCCAACAAAATACTAAAATTACATAGCAACTGTCTAAAAAAATACCTAAGTGGAGTCACATCCCAGGTCCACTGAATCAGATATCTAAGTATAAATACGGCTGAGTCCAGAGACTGGTTTTTTAATGGAAATTAGTCAGTCAGGGTTGAGAAACACTACACTAGAGCAGGAGGAAGCGGCATTACCAAAGGAAGGCAGAGAAATTTCACTCTCTCCCCCTCACTACTCTTCTTCAACCCCTAATTCTACAACATCTACTACATACAAGGTATAAGAAATTCAAGACATGAGCAGGGACCACTAGGGAGGGGAAACAAAAGCCCAGAGTCACCTCAAAGGGGCCTCCTCTTTCCCTGACCAGATCTGTGTTCTTAGGTCTTTCCCTGAGAATTACTACATAACATTTAAATGTACGTGACTTGTCTAAGATCACCAAAAGATATACACCTCTAAGGAACATCCTCTCTCAACCCACTGTTCTTTCTATAAACTCATGTAAACATTTATTTCAGAGATATAATTCTTCCTAGTGATACATAAGGTCAAGATTTTCATATTTCACTAAGAAGCCTGATGAATTCCTCAAAAGACAGAGTGTCACTTAAAGCTACAGTAGAAGGTCACCCAGACAGCCAAGTGCAATAACCTTCAACACTGAATAGGAAGCAGCACTGAGCAAGAAAAAAAAGGACATTTCTTTTATATTGATTTCAGCCCAAATAAAAGGTTTTTTTTGCTGTAGTTTCCTCTTATTTCCCATATTGTTTATTCTGATTACTTATTCAAACACCTCCATCCAGCAAGAGATTAAGCCAAAGACAAGTGGCTTACTAACTTCTTAGACAAGCACACAACATTATTTTTTTTTTTTTGGTAAAGTAGTCTAACAGCATGGCTATTAGAACTGAGAAAAATATTTATAGCAACTTATATATATATATATATATAAATATTATATATATGCCATATATATATGTGGCACTAATTATGTGCCAAAGACTATGTTCATCACTATATTAGTATTTTATCACTGAATTCTCAAAACAATACAATCAGGCAAATAGTATTATTCCAGTTTTAAAGATCAGAAAATTCAGGCTGAGAGGGGAGGGTATAGCTCAGTGGTAGAGCACATGCTTAGCATGCATGAGGTCCTGGGTTCAATCTCCAGTACCTCCATTAAATAATAAATAAACAAACAAATAAACCTAATTACCCCGCTCAAAAAAAAAAAAAAAAAAAAGGAAAAAGAAAACTCAGGCTGAGAAGTTAATTTAAGGTCATGTGGCTAATAAGCTGTAGGGCAGGAATTCAAAGCACCAGACTAGACTCTAATTGTCACTCTTCCTTTCTTCGAAAGTCCATATGTGGATAGTTGAATGAGGACACAATAATAACTAGAGTCTCTCCAATGTGAATCAAATATGGAGGGAAAGAGAGAAACCTACTTATCCCTTCTTTTCCTAACTCTACAGATAATGCAGTTTAGCATTACCTCCTTCATGATAGACAATCTCCTTTTCTCAAGATTAGAAATTTCTGGTTTCTGCTTCTTCCATTTTCTCTTCAAAGCTTTTTCTTGGAGCTCCCAGTGTACTAATGCTCTATTCTTCGATTTGTGTATTTCATGACGACGTATCTATATAGAAGAAAAAAATTTACAAGAATATTTCAGAGACAAAGAACTTGCCTATTCAGATGATAGGACCATCTAATGTAGTCTATCTTTGAAAATTTTTTCTAGTCCAACATATGTATATTTATATATATTCACAGCCATTTTCACAATCTTCTAAATTTTCAAAAATGATTTACAAAAAGAAGTATCTAAAACTAGTAGACCTAGCTAAAAGACAAAATGAAAAGAATGTTAATTTCTACTTCTTTTGTACAAGCCTATCCAATAAAGCAGTCTTTTTCAAACTGCAGTTGGAGACTTAGTTAATGAGTGGTAAAATAAACTAGTGGATCAAATATTTATAAAATAAAACAAAATATAAAACAGCAAATATTAAGAATACATTGCACAGAAGAATATGAAAAGTAATATACGTATGTTCATGTATGACTGAAACATTGTGCTATACACCAGAAATTGATATAACATTGTAAATTGGCTATATTTCAATTTAAGGAAAGGACACACTGCACATAATGAAAGTTGAAAATTGTTTTGTTAAACTTTTCAGTTACATATGTGTGTACATGTACAATTACACACATACAACTGACTTGAGTATAACATAAAAGGCACAAAACCCACTGAGTCATCTTTGGCAAAGCCACACCCATTCCATGATATTCACATCACCACCAAGAACTAACAGTGCAGTGTTTCTATAGCCCTGCAATGGCTGCACGTGGAAGTGGGTCACTGGAGACACAGGACTCCAAGGAAGTGGAATTCCTGAAGCAGAAGCTGAGATATGAGCCACAGCTTAAGAGTTAGAGGGGAGAAATTTGCTAAGGTTGTTAAGGAATAAAAGCAGATATTGGTTTTACAAGCACTCCGGCATTCAGAACTATAAATATGAACAAAACCTGTATGTCACCTGATAAAATGTATTGCTGAGTTTGCATCATGTAAATAAGAAATCAGTCCATTAAGAGACTAACAACCAAATACTATGTAAGGATTCTAATTCACAAAAACAAATGAAGATGACATTTTTGAGACTATCAGGGATATATGAATATGGACTGGAAATTAGGTAATACCAAAAATTAATGTTACTTTTGTCAGGTATGATAATGGCATTGTGATTATATATAAGAAAATGTCTATTTTTTATAATGCAAACTGAATATGTAGGCACAAAATGACATGTTCTCTGGGCTTTGCTTTAAAATGCTACAGTGAAAAAGGTATGATAAATGAAACAATTATGGCAATATTTTCATAACTTTTACATCCAAGTGAACAGTACATAGGAGTTCTTTACATTTTTGTCTCTACTTTCATGTGAGTTTGAAATTTTTCATAATAAAAAAAATTTTAAGTCAGTTGGACATCATTATTATCCTCAATAAACATTTAATGAGTACCTACTAGGATTACTATTCCTAGATCCACAAAGACATATAAGATATGGCCTCTATCCCTCCAAAGCATTAATAATCTGCCCAGGGAGATTGGACATATGCATATAAAGATAAATGACATGCATTAGAGGGCATATGCTCAATGCCTTATGTTAGTAGTTAAGTATAAGGACAGTTCAGAGGAGATAGCAACTGTTGGGCAGCTTCAAAAAATAGGACTTCAAACTTACTGTAATACTCAAGAGAGTATGGTACTGGCAGAAGGACAGACATATAGATCAGAAGAATAGAAATGTAAGTCCAAATTAGCCCTCATATTTACAGACAACTGATCTTCAACAAGGGTGCCAAGATAATTCAATGGGGAAAGAACAGTCTTTTTAATAAAAGGTGCTTAGACAACTGGATATTCATTTGTAAAAGAATGAAGTTGGACCCCTTCCTCACACCATACACAAAAATAACTCAAACTGGATGAAAGACCTAAACATAAGAGCTAAAGTTTTAAAACTCCTAGAAGAAAACATAGAAGTAATTTTTGAACCTTGCTTAGACAATGGTTTCTTACATATGACACTAAAACCACAAGTAAGAAAAGAAAAATTACATAAATTAGACTTCACCAAAATTTAAAACTTTTATGTTTCAAAGGATACCACCAAGAAAGCAAAAAGACAACCAACAGAATGGAAGATAATATTTGCAAATCACGTATCTGATAAGAAACTTGTATCCAGAGTATATAAAGAACTCCTACTACTCAACAATAAAAACATAAATAATCCAATTTTTAAAAAAGTTTTTTGCATTTCTCTTTTCATCAAGTCCAGTTCATTGTAGTCACATCTTTCCTCTGGTAATTTTTAAATAACTAAGGGATTCGAACAAACATTTCTCCAAAGAAGATACAACAAATGGCCAAAAAGCATACGAAAAGATACTCAACATCATTAGTCATTAGGGAAATGCAAATCAAAACCACAATGAAATTCTACTTTATACCCTCTAGGAGAACTAAAACCAAAAAGATGACAATGATAAATGTTCACAAGGGGTATGGAAAAACGAATCCTCATACATGCTGGTGAGAATGTAAATGGTGCAGCCGCATTAGAAAACCCTTTGGCAGTTCCTTAGAAAGTTAAATATAGAGATAGCATATGACTCAGCGGTCATACTTTCATGTATATACCCAAGAGAACTGAGCGTATGTTCACACAAAAACCTGTACACAAATATTCAGAGCAGCATTATTCATAACAGTCAAAAATTAGAAACAACCCAAATATCCAACAACTGATGAATGGATAAATAAAATATAGTATATCCATACAATGGAATAATATTTGGCAATAATAAGGATGAAGTATTGATACATGCAGGGAGGCATAAAGAGTGACTGTTAATGGGAAAAGGATTACTTCTGGGAGGGTGATAAAAATGTTATAAAATTACAAAGTGATGATGGTTGCATAACTGTGAATATACTAAAAGGCAATAAACTGTACACTTTAAAAGTGTAGATTTTATGGTATGTAAATTATATCCTAATAAAGCTGTTTAAAAATAAACTTATAGTAGAAACTTAAAAAAAAAAAAGTAAGACTTGAACTAGTATAAGGAAGCAAAGTTAAGACTCGGACAGGTGGAGAAGAAGGTAGGGAAACTTCCAAGTAAAGAGAATAGCATGAACTGGGGCACAAATGTGGAAATATACATGGCACAGTTTGAGAAAAAAATTACTATGTATATTTGTGTAGAGAAATAATAGTAAATAATGCCAGTGATATCTACAGCTAGAAAAAGACCATAGATGTGTAGAGGACAATACAAGACTAGAGAGATTTGAACAGTAAACAGATCCTATCTAATAAAATTCTAATACATGCCAATTGATATCCCTAGGTAAAATAAGGAAGTCCAGGACACATGCTTTTTGATTTTATATAGACATAAACAAGATTAAAATTAACTGAATAACTTCCAAGAAGTGCTTCTGGTTTTTATTCTGAAGGTCAGAAACCAAGTATCAAATAAAACATGTAACAAATCCCGCAACTTTCCATAGTAAACATACCAGATCTTCAGGAGTTGCCCGATGAACTGTAAGATCAGTCATAGTATTCTGCAAAAAAAGATGAACTTTCTTTAAAAAGTAAAAAAGGTTTCTTATAAAATATTAGTATGTGCTGGATTTTAATGGCTGAAAATGGATTCAAAATCCTGAGACCAAAACATCTTTCTTTCGAGGAAGCAATCAATATTCTCAATTTAAATATTAAAATGGATTGATTACTTTTAGCTGTCTTGTAGAAAATAACAGACTATTTTTAGGTGTCTTACAGAAATTAAGCACTAAACTCACCAAGCAGGCACACATTATACTAAAACAGTGAATAAAACAGGATAGTATATAATTCAAAATGAGTTAGTTTAATTGAAGTTATAGTTTTCAAATGATAGTCCATGGAATGAGGCAACTTTAAAGATTCCTAAAAGATAAACTGTGATCACTTTAGAGAGGTTCAGTTTGTGTCCATGCAAACACCTTAAGCACAGAACCTATCATAATAAGAGATGAATTTTGAGGGTATTGTGTAATTTCATAAAATGTGAAAATAGTTACTCAAGTAAAAAGGCACTAAACCAACATGGCAGGGCTTCCACACTGCACAACTCCAGAAGGTACCATTAATATCCTCGGTCATGTAAATAGTCCCCCCTTGGAGTCGTGCAGGCTGTGCACTGCACGACTCCAAGTAGCAGCCCCACAATTTGGTCCTTCCCAAAATGACTCCAGCCACTTTGTTATACAGATTTGGTAAGGCAGGGAACAAAAGAATGTAGAGTTTTAATTCTAAGAGAAATATAGAGACCTGAGTCTAGTGAAATCATTTCTGATGTGTTCAAAGACTTAACTTTTTGGCCACAGCTTAAATTTAGCTCAAGGATTTTATATACTAAAATCATATTCCTTTCATATTGATTTAGAAAAGTACAAGATACAACTATAAGATCACAAGAATTGTTTTTAATAATCATAATAAGAATTCAGGCATATAAGTGATATGCTTGGAATTAGTTCTCATGGAAGAAAATATGATTTCATTAATACCACTATTGCTTAAAACTACAGTTGACTCTTGAATAACATAGGTTTGAACTACACAGGTCCATTTATGTGTAGATTATTAGATAAATACATACTACAGTGCTACACAATCCACAGTTGGTTGAATCCACAGATGCAGAACTAGAGATATGGAGGACTGACCGTAAAGTTATCAGTGGATTTTTTCTGTTTGGTTGGTTTTTGGGTTTTTTTTTTTCTTCGGGGGGACGGGAATAATTAGGTTTATTTATTTATTTATTTATTATTGTTATTTTTTATTTAACTAATGTATTGGGGATTGAATCCATGACCTCATGCAGGCTAGGCATGTGCTCTACCACTGAGCTATACCCTACCCCCCATAAGTGGATTTTTGACTGTGTGGAGGATCGGCACCTCTAATCGCCGTGTTGTTCAAGAGTCAACTGTATTTCCTTCTGAAATTGCCTTTAAATCTAATTTATAAGCCATTTCAGTAAATATCTCGGTATCAAAGAAGTATTATTCAGTTGATCTCTCCTCCCTCATTTACCATTCACTCCAAATGACTTATAACTACTTTCACGTTCAGTCTACCTTCAAAAAACAAAGTTTTTTCCAGCACTGGAAATACAAAAAGTAAGGGAGGAAGGTTCTGAATGAAATTTCAAGTGATGGCTTTCAATTACACTTTGAGCAACAGCAGCACATCAAAATAAATACTGAACTTCCCAAAGTAACCACTCTGAAGGAGACAACTTATGTTATCATGTGCATTCTTTCCCCTTTTAATCAGTTTCATTACCTAAGAATCACATCTTTATACTATTTTATAGCCAATCAAATGATAACAATGCAATCTAAACACAGAGAAATCCCCCTGTTCTACTTTCGAAAGCTGTAAGTTTGCCCAGGATATCTTGGCCACAACCCAGAAGGTTCCAAGTCCAAAAGGATCCCTAAGATCGAAACTGGTCCCTGACCCATTACTCTGCACAAGAGAAAGGAAAGTTACTAAAGGTCTCATGGTCCAAACCAAAGGACCAGGCTGCAAAAGATAAAAATCCCCTTGGTAATACCAAGTGGTATTCAGGGTAGGAGCCAGGGATCATGTCTCAGGTACTTGAGACTTGTCTTCTATCTGATGAGAACCTTTGTACTGAAACTGACCACCCTCACTCTGGGGGTGAGCAACAAATACTTCAAGAGGTAAGAGAGCAAGGATCATCCACTTTTTCAGTCAAACATGCCACTCACATGATTATGGTATCACAGGTTGCTATGGGCAAATCTAAAAAATGTACCCAAAAATTTCAGACTGGGTTAGCTAGAGTTGCCTTAAAGCAGTGAGTTCTCAAAGTGGAAATAGGGGGACTTTTTAAAAACATGCTCTCCACCCCCTTAAGATCTCAGTTCTTCAAAGGAGACAGAGGCTATAGCCTCAATATGTATATTCTAAAAAACTCCCCAGAGTCTACTCTTCCCTCCAAGACCTTGGATATGCCATGCCCAGAAACCCATCCCACCCTACCGCACGTGGGAGCCCCATTCAGAGCACCATCCTGAGTGACTAGGGTCACGTCATCACATCTGTTCCTTCCGTGTAAGGTTACACTGTTCATCATCCCACCTAGACTTACATCCCATTCTTGCTTCACTGACGTTTTCTTCTTCTTTACTTTCAGTGTTTTCCTTCCTCCTCCCCGCGGACCATAACGGTTCACTCTGACAAATGACATCTAGGAATAATAATCATATCAAATTTTTAAAATAAGTTAAAAACTAATAATTAGTCATCACCCCAGGGGGGGAAAAGATATCTAGGAAAATAAAATTTAAAACATCGGAAGAAAAACTGACTCACAATGAAAGAAACAGGCTACCAAAAGACTTGGTTCTTTAATGTCGTAGTTATTAGAAAATTGATACTGATAACTTTGATAAAAGAGGTTTCAAGTCAACAAATTAAATATATGTAATTAAAAAAGAACTCTAGGAATGTAGCAGTTATGACCTAAAGCAGAGATCTAGGACAGTAGTCATAAGCCTTGTCACCCGTTCACAAATTCACAACAGAGGAAATGTCAGTCCCATGTGAAAATACGAACTTCTCTTAAGTTCAGAGATAGCTGGTGTTCTTTTTTAAGCACTCCAGCACTCAAAATCACTACCAGATACATATGTACTCACCTTAAAATAAAGGTGGCTAAATTTTAGAGAATGAATGAGTTATGATACCATTTCTAGTATATTTTTCACATAATACTAAATGGGGGTGATTATCAATATTAAGCTAGAATTTGAAAATTGCCAACATTTGCTTGGTACTCTTAAAATAGCAATGCTAAGGACACTGGACTAAACATACAAAATGAGAAAAAGACTCATAGTCTCTGAACACTAGGATTTTAGAATGCATATATGATTTTTAAAAAGCAACACATGGACATGACTCCTATTCCAGACCTTCTTTACACACCTAAATAATTACAGGACTTTCCAACTGAACCCCTTATTCCAAATTATCCTAGAACATTCTAGTAGTTTCCTTAAGTACATCTAAAAAAAAAAATTAACTAGTGTACTGTGATAAAGATGACTAAAGGCAAGTATTTTTCTCGATAGTTTTTAAACATGGTATCTAATTTTAAAGTGTACAATCCAGCAAAGAAGATAAATCACATACAAGTTAGAGAATAACATTTAAGTTTTAGTGATGGTGGTAGTAATGATGGAACGAGCAAACATACAAGCCAGCTACTGTTCTAAGCTCTTCCCATATACTACCTCCTTTAATCCTCACAATAATCCACTGAAGTTTTATACTTGTTATTCTTTTTACAGGTGAGAAAACTAAGGGACAAAGAGTTAACTAACCGTGAAAGCCACACAGTTAAGTGTCAGAGCCATAAATACCATTTTAAAAGACATGGAACGGAACAGAACTAAGAGTTCAAAACAAACCTTTACGTTTATGGTCAGTTTATATTCAACAAGGGTGACAAAAAACAATTCAATGGGGAAAGAACAGTCTTTTCAATGAATGGTGCTGGGACAAATGGATATCCATATGAAAAAGAATGAAGTAAGACCTCCTACCTCACAATATACATAAAAATCAACTTCAAATGAATCCACAGACTTACATGTAAGGGCTAAAAATAAAAACTCCTAGAAAACAAGCATGAATCTTGGATTAAGCAATGGTTTCTTAGAAATGACACTAAAAATGTAAGCAACCAAAGAAAAACTAATCTGGACTCCATCAAAATTAAAAAATTTTGTGCTCCAAAGGACATCATCAGAAAGTGAAGAAAACAAAAAGAATGACAGAAAACATTTGCAAATCATACATCTAAGAGGTAACTTGTATCCAGGATACATAAAGAACTCTTACAACTCAACAACAAAAGAATCCAATTTTAAAATGGCTAAGGGATTTGAATTGACATAGCTCCAAAGAAGATATGACAAATGGCCAATAAATATGTGAAAAGACATTCAAGATCATTAGTCATTAAATGCAAATCAAAACCATAATGAGATGCTACCTCACACCCACCAGGATGGTTATAATCAAAAAGATGGAAATAAAAAGCTTTGGAGGGAATGTAGAGAAACTGGAGTCCCCAGATACCACTAGTGGGAATGTAAAACAGCATAGCCACTTTGGAAAACAGTTTGGCAGTTCCTAAAAAAGTTAAGCACAGCATTACCATACGACCTAGCAATTCTAGTCCTAGATATATACCCAAAAGAATTGAAAACATATGTCCACACAAAAACTTAGACATGAATATTCATTGCAACATTATTCTTAATAGACAAAAAAGCAGAAACATCCCAAATATGCATTAACTGAAAAAGGGATAAATAAAATAGTGTGTATCCATACTATGTAATATTATTTGGCAATGATAAGGAATGAAGTACTGGCACATGCTACAACATGGATGAACCTTGAAAACATTATGCTGAGAGAAAGAAGCCAGACACCAATGGCCACATATTGTATGAATCCATGTATATGAGATGTCCAGGACAGGCAAGGCTGTAGAGACACAGAGTAGATTAGTGGTTGGGAGGACCTGGGGGAGGAGGAAATGGAGAGTGACTGATAATGGGCAGGGGTTTCTTTTGGGGATGATGAAAATGTTCTGGAATTAGATAGTGGTGATGGTTATAAAACTCTGTGAACAAACTAAAAACCTCTGAATTGTACACTTTAAAGGGCTAAATGTTATGGTATGTGAGTTATATCTCAATAATGCTGTTATTAAAAAAAGATACGGAAAAATATAATAGTTGTGCAAAAAAGGTTTCTAATGTGTTTTACTCTTTAACCACTCAGATCTTGAATTTACTTGGCAGAAACAAAGGGGAATCATAAAATGTCGGTAATCTGTATGATGAATTATGCATTCTTTAAAATTATATCAAAAAGAATATTTAATGACACAAGAAAATACATAAAAAGTTCACTGTAAAAAGTAGAATATAGAACTGCATATACAGTATATTTTCAATGATGTTAATATACCTCATTATTAATAAAGCTTTTATCTGTGCTGTCTGTGTGAGGACACAGCAAGAAGGTGCAGGCTGAGAACATGAAGAGGACCCTCACCAAAACATGACTGTTCTGGTGCCTTGATCTTGCACTTCCCAGATACAGAACTTTGAGAAATAAATTTCTGTGACTTATAAGCTCCTCGGGCTCTAGTATTTTATTACAGCAGCCTAAATGGACTAAGACAATATATAACTTGCTTTTTTTTTTTCCTTCTTCAATTTAGCCTAGCAAAGCTGGCTGTGATCACCCTAAGATAACCCCAATGAGCTGTGCCATTGTATAACCCTTTCCCCTTGAGTTTGGGCAGGACCCGTGACTGGCTTTTTGAGTCTTGTTTTGTTTTGTTTTGTTTTTCCCCTGTGACTTGTTTTATCCAACAAAACACAGCAAATGTGAGGACATGTCATTCCTGTGATTACATTATGTTATACAAGTCTCTCTCTGAGGACAACAGAGCAAGAGATTCTCTCCTGCTGGCCTTGAAAAAGCAAACTGCCATGCTGTGACTCCCTATGAAAAGGACCACGTAGCAGGGAACTCAGAGAACTGTGGGCAGTCTCCAGCAGAAGTCAGTAAGAAGCCAAGATTGCTCAACCAGACAGCCCCAGAGAAATGAGTCTGCCAACCTGAGTGAGGTAAGCCTAGCAGATTTTTCCCAGGTTGAGCCGCCAACTTGGGAAAAATGCAGACTGCAGACCACCAACACCTTAATCATAACTTTGTGAGGCCTGAAGCACAGTACCCAGCTAAGCCACAGGTACTGTGAGATAATACATGTGCACTGTTTTAAGCCACTAAGTCTGTGGTAATTTGCTACACAGCATAGGAAAATAATGCACTGGTCAACCCTAAATTCCAGTCCGTGTATGGTATAATGAAGCTGCTATCCCACCTCTGACCTTCCCTTCACCGACAAACATCATGAAGGAGAGGCCTATTTCAGCACTTCTATTTACTAAGCCCCAGTTACACTTCAAACTTTTATAACACAGGAACCACCTCTGCACTGAAAAGTGATCTCCTGAACAACACCTGTAACAGTGACAATATCTTGCTTGACCAAGGATCAGACTTTGTGGCCTAACAAAGGGATTTTGTGCCACTTAAAGAAACCAGGGATCACAAGGGAGCTATAGTTTACATGCTGAAATGTGAGACTATAGAGATATTTTGATGGTTTACGGGGCTGGGAAGTCAAATAATAAAAGTAGCATAGCCCAGAAAATCTAGGCTTGCTTGGAGAAAATCTAAAATACTAATAACTTCCAAATTGCTAAAATTATTGGTCCCTTATTTCTCAGGCCCCTTCCATCTCTAGAGACTCCACTCCTAGAGGCTCTCCACTCCCTTGGCTTCCATGACACTATTTCTCCTGGTTTCTCTCCTATTCTTTTCCCCTTCTCTTTGCAGGCTCTGTTGGTCCCTCCTCACATACTATACAATCAAGATCTTCACTCGGTTCTATCCCAGTCCACTTTTCTTTCTATTGGACACCCTCTCTCTTCATCCAATAATTGTTTTTGAGAGACTGCCACATGCCAGGCACTGGCCAGGCACTGGCCAGGCACTGGAGATTCAATAGTAAACAAGTCTAATATGGTGTCAGCTCTCACGGAACTTACTTTCTAGATCACCAAGGGGGAGTTTACATCTTCCCTTAGTGAACTCACCTACTCCCTTGAGCAAAGCTATCAATGCACTGGGCACACAAACACACTGTGAAAATGAGTCCCAAATCAAGGATTCACACCTTTCCTCAAAACACCTAATGCTCATTTCCAACTGGCTTCTGTGCACATCCCCCAAATATCTCAAATACAGTATGACCAATATATAGCTTAGTACCCACACCCCCTCTCCACCAATCTCTAGTTCTTAATGTATAATCTGCTTGCTCAGTAGATGTCTGCTGAATGACACTGAACTACAGAGTTACCATCCTTCTAGTTGCTCCAGTTTAAAATCTTAGCATCACCTTTTCTTCTTTCCTGTGAATCTATTCATTCTTTCCCTGAAATATCTCTCTCATGTCTCTTCTTCATCTCTACCGAGAATGTTTTTGTCCAAGTTCTCTTTATTTCTCCTAATTGATCTTCCTTTCACTCATTTCCTCACCCACTTCATCATCGGTCTATTATTTCAACAGGTATTTTGAAAGCACCTGCCAAGAGCCAGGCACCAGATACAGCAAGAAAGTAGAATACTCTGCACCCTCACAGAGCTTAGAGTCTGTCCCACCACAGTTAAATGAGTAATTGCAATAAAAGGCTAATGTAGGAAGTAAATTCAGGGTCACAGAAATACCTAACTTACTCTACACAGTGAGAAAATGCCACCTCCTCCCTCTAATTCCCCTAAAAATGTTTAAGCTGAACTATGAATAAAAGAATTTGGGGAAAGCAGCTCCAGGTAGGGGGAAAGGTATTTACAAAGGGTTTGAGAGGTTCAGTTTGACTAACAAAGATTTGAGAGGATAAGAGGCTAGAAAGAGGATAAAAAAGAAAGGCAGAGGCCAGATCATGGCCTTGTGAGCCACAGCAATTTGAACACTATCCTAAAGACCTATAGCAAGCCACTGAGGGACTTTACCCAAGGTCAGTTAGGATGTGATTTAGCAAATCCACTCTGGCTAATGAAAAGTTGATCACAGGGAAACAAGACATCTTTCCAAACACTGTCCCGTCAGTCAATCCTACCCAGACATATGGATAGAGTATAACTCTCAACACTTTCCTTCATTCCTCAAAAGATTTTAATGGCTCTCCCCTGCAGAGAGGAATGCAACTCGGCTAGGCACTCAGGCCCTCTCCTCCCTCCTTGTAACCCAGCTGCCCTTTCTTTCTAGCCTTTTCTCCTCTTATATCTCCCACACATCCTAAAACACAGCTCTCGCCCTCACATACAGTTCCAGCCATTCCTTACGCTCTGCTTGGAACACCTCTCAAATTTCCACTCCCTTCACGGAGTTAACTCCCACTCACTCCTCAAAATTCACTCAAGCGGCCCCTCCTGATAAATCCTTTCCTAACCATCAAACCGACTCAAATGACCCTCCCTGTCCCCAAGTACCTGGGTAGTTTGTCTCTCCTGCTGGACTGGAAATTCCTTGAAAGCTACACGAGGATACCCCCATTTCTAGCTCTGTGCAGAAGCTCCCAAAAGCGCTGCGCACGATGCTCCTAGAGGAAGCGAGCTAGGCACAAACACACGCGCAGACACGCATCCTGACACGCACAGACACTCGCAAAGCGGAGTCGCGAGTGCACTTTCTGTAGTGAGGCTCCTCAACCCAGGCGCCTGGATCCCTAGGAAACAGAAAGGAAGACGCCACCACCGTTCTCCCCGCCCTGTAGCCTCGGTCCCTTAGACTCGGCGGGTCTGCGGGTGCAGGCCTCCGTCCCGTAACCACAACCTGCCTTGCTGCTTCCCGGCTGCTGCGTCCACCACGACTAAAACCTCGGGCTTCAGAACCGCCCGGCCCGCCACAAGTCAAGGCAGCCTCCGCTTCCGGGATGTTGCCTAGGTTACCGGAGCCCCGCCCCATTCCCGCGCGTATATCCGCTGAGGCCAGTGCGCAGGCGCCTCCCAAAGTCTGGTTTGGCCTGTGGCCTAAGGGATTAAAAGGCTTTGATGTATCCGGCTTTGATATGTAATGCTTTGGCTGTCTGTGCCGTCGGCAGGGCTCCGGGCAAAACTGTGGAGGATAAGTGTGTAGCATTAGGCAGCATCTTGTGAATTCTCGAAAAGATGTGGTTCTCCACAGCAAGTTTCACATAGCACACTTACTTGCTTTCACCTCTGCTTATTCAAAAATGTTTACCACCTACCAAAGTGCCAGAGATTGTTAAATTCAGTGGGATCTAAAAATAGGCAAAGTCCGTCCTCAGGAAGCTTATTCTATAGTAGCAAACAGCTATTAAAGATATAAATGTAAAATTAAGACTGACAGGTGCTGAGGAGTAGGCGTACTGACCAGACACTAAGCTTATAGGAATATTTGAATTACCAGAAAAGCTGAAAAGCAAGGATGAGTAAGCTACTAAGGAAGAGTAGAGCATTCCTGCAGAGGGAGTCACATATGCAAAGGTGTGTGGCAAGTGCAAGGACATTGAAGAAATCCATTTTGTCTGGAGTTGAGAGAGCAGTGGGAGCTTGGTATAAGGAAGGCTGCCCTAGCTGGGTGGAGCCAAGACAGGCAAAGCTGTGTAGCCCATATTAAGAATTTTAAAAAGCACTTCATTGGAAAACAGTTAATTTGCTCCAGTAACACAACCTCCTTTAGCTCTTAGTTTTGTACTGTTAAGACACACTCATCCACGGATCAGCAAATACAATATTCAACATCTTCTAGATGCAAAGAACTGCCTTCTAATATTTTCCACTCTGGTTGAGGAGGTTAGATGTAGTTATATTTAATGATCTATCAATATAATCAATATAATCCTGCATACATCCTCAACTCCCTGCCCTTCTCTGAGTTACGGTAAACTTGGCAAAAACCACAATCCTGGCTATTTCAACACTGTATTTACTAAGTGCCTGCACCCTTACAGCTGAAACTGGAAGGAGAAAAACACTTAACCATGCTGACTTTAAATTCATGATCACCAATTTTAAGTGGGCCTTTAAAGATGACTGAAGACCGTATTACAATTCTCTGATCCATTAATTCTCCTACCCTCCTATGTGACAACTTTATACCTTCTCTCATGCTCAGTATCTCTTCCTCTGTCCTCAGCCTCAACCAGTGACCTTGCTTCCTACTTTATTGACAACACTGAAGCAATCTGAATAGAACTTTCATAAGCTTCCATCACTAATTCAATCCTCCGTCAGCATTTTTACCCACAAACCTGACTTCCAGAAGCTCAACAAAATCCAAACACAAAAAACATGAAGAATATTACATCAAGATACATAATTAATTGCTCAGAACCAGTAATAAAAAAAAATCTTTAAAGCAGCCAGAAAGAAGGCATTACAGAGTAGCAATCATATTTCTCATTAGAAACACAGAAAAAAAAAACAGTAGAAAATCTTAAATGCATTAAAAGAAAAAAAAATCTGCCAACCTACAATTCTATATCTGTCAAAAACATCTTTCAAAAATGAGGATGAAATAAAGATGCTTCCACACGTAACTGACAGAACTTATGACCAGCAGACCCCCAACTAAGAGAAATGTTAAAGTAGTCACTTGAAGCAGAAGGAAAATGATACCTGATGGAAATCTGGGTCTACATGATGAAAAGCACTGGAAAAGCTACAGGAGTAAATATATGAAAGTATGTTTCTAGTTCTTTAAATCTCTATAAAAGATAATTGAATACTTAAATATAATAAAATGTACTATAAGGCTTATATTACATGTAAAAGTAAAATGCATGGCAACAGTAACATAAAGGCCAGAGGAAGCATATTACTGTAAGGCTCTTATACTATTCCTGATGTGTTATAAAATTACTTGAAGGTAGAAGAAAATTATTTGAAGGTAGACTGTGGTAAATTAAAGATGTATACGATAAACCCTAAAGCTGTCACTAAAGTAATGAGTTAGAGCTAAAAGAGATGATATCTATAAAAAGAGATACTAGGATCCACTTGGTGACCTGAGAGTGAAGCTACAAGAGTGGACTTCTCTTCAGACAACCAAGCCTACCTCAAGACACCAGGCTGGAGAGAGGCATTTCTGTGGTGTTCTGATCACACATTTATGGAGTTTCTGAAGGGCAGTGGAGAGTACTGCCATTCACAGCAGACCTCTGTGCAGACAGGTGAACAGTAGAAATTCGTTACTACTCCACCAAGAAGCCCCCAGAAGAGTGGCTAACCTGGACATAGAAGTGTTGAATTGAAATCCACAGAGCATTTTTTACAAGAGTTCTTACCTGGGTGGGGTAATCCTCAGTGCACTTTCTTTCTATTGCCTCAGTATTACTGGATTAAAGAATAGCTGCTTCTTATTAGAAGGTTCATTTCATTTTCCATTACTTCCAACTTTATACTCAGAAGCACTGAGAATTTCAAATGGAGTATATTGAAGTAGGCTCAGTTTCTTTGCATCATTTCTGTATTCAATCTTTTTAATTCTTTCATAATCCTACTGAGTGTTTTTTAACTAAATTAACATAGCTCAAATGAACTGCCCAGCTCCTGTGGAAGTCACATACAAGAACATGAGATTTCCTATTACACACAACTAATGTGACCTTAAACAAATGTATGGAGGAACCTAAGTATGGAGTTACACAATAATAAGGGTATGTGAAGCAACTTATGACACTACTCTTGTGGAGAAAGAAGGCAGCCAGTTCTCAACTGGGCTTTTGGTGATGGTGCACCACCATCTAACCAGATTGTTGATGATTATTAAGTCTTGTGAAAATTCAGTTTCATGAAGACCCTTGTTATATTGCTGTTCATTGAGTTGCAGGCCTTGGGAGAGCTCCAGTGCTTGTCGCCCTAGCATTAATTGAAGGTGGAATGAAATATGAAGATGCAGTATAGTTCGTAAGACAAAAATAGTGTGGCACTTTTAACAGCAAGCAGCTTTTGTATTTGGAGAAGTATCGTCCTAAAAATGTGGCTGCACTTTAAAGACTCCAATGGTCATAGAAACAATTGTTGCATTCAGTAAAACTGGGGTGCCTGATGCCATTGCCTTGAAGTGGAACTTGAGATGGGACTGAATTTGTCATACATATTAGCCAACACGTTGGCTTGATGAAAAGTCTACTGAAGCTTCCATAGGAGTGTTGAAAAGCAGTTTTACCAGACCACAAGCCTGGCAGAATTACAGCCTCTATGTTTGGGTTATGATCAATCTATTTGGACACTTAGCAAAAGATTCTTGCTGTTCAGCATTTTAAGTGTGCTTATCATTTGTATCAACTGACCGTTCCTGAAATCACACAGTATTAAGTTGTCTTTAAATCTGTTCCCATGCCAGAGTCTTATCAACATGTAAGAAATTTAGAAAGATTAGGTGCCAAAATACCCAGCACAATACTTGTATATTGTTAGTATCATGTAGAACTAAAATCCCAGGAACTCTGGACACTCTGGACCTTCTGTGGTTTCTTCCTTCCATCATTTCACACATAAAAAGTATGGCCTGTATGGTTATTTGCTCACAGTATGTTTACATCTCCCACATTCATACCAGTGTACATCAGATTTGCTCCTTTTTTCTTTTTATTAACCAAGTCTTACTACGATTATTTAATGTCTTTCTATAAATCTCCTTTGCACTGTTATGAAAAACATTCATTTGAAAAATCTACATTGTATAGAAGCACATGTCTCCAGATAAAAAATCCTTACAGTTAATTTTATTGTTTGCACTTCAGGGTGCAACTTACAGGAAGGGCCTGAAAAAAGAGTGGGAGGAGGCTATTAAGTATTTTTAGTAAAATGTTGCCTTTGTCTTGTGCAGAACATGTAGAACATGCACTTTAATTTAGTAAATATTTTTAAAAGGTAGAAATATTTTGTTATTGTAGCTAAAACAATTCTTAATCATAAAATTTCTGAAACTCTTGTAATCCTTTTTCATACTTATCTGAAGTTGTTTACCAACATATTTTTGTTTGAAGTGTGATTACCAACCTCTCTTGCAAAAAAAAAAAAAGTGAATTTCTGCTAATGAATTAAGCAGACATTAATATTCTATATGCATTTTGGGCTATGTAACTTAATATTTGGATACTTGACAATTTGTTTTATTATGTAATTGATAAAATGGTAATGTGTGTTAACAAGACTGCAACCATATAATTTATACTGTCTGGGAACATACAGTTATAGTTTTGTGGGAGAAATAGTTTATCAGTGTTCACCAGCTTGTAAAAATCTAGTGCAAGAGCTTAAATATCAAATAAATAATGAAATGCAAAAAAAAAAAAAATTGTAAAAGAGATAAAAAATACTTGATTGATCTAAAAGTAGGCAGAAAAATGCAAAACAGGAAACAAGGAACAAATGAGAGAAGTAGAAAACAAATAACAAGATGATAGACACATATCAATTATTGCATTAAGTGTAAATGGTCTAAACACTTCAATTAAAAAGTAGAGTTTGTCAGATTGGATTTTTTTAATTGCTGCCTATAAGAAGAAATACACACTTAATATAAAAACGCAAGTAAGTGTACAAAGATGGAGAAAGATATATCATTCTAACACTAATCAAAAGAAAGCTGGAGTGACTTAATTAATATTAGACGAAATAGATTTCAGAGCAAAGAATATTACCAAGGGTAAATACAATCATTTTATGATAGTAAAGGAGCCATTAAATTAAAAAATATATAACAATTCTAAACATTTATGCCCCTAATAAGAGAGCTTCAAAATAAATGAAGCAAAAATTGATAGAACTGCAACGTGAAATAAAGTCAGAAATTTCAGTGGCCTTCCCTGAACAACTACAATACAAGTAGGTAGAGAATCAGCAAGGCTATAACAGGCTTGAACAACATTATCAACCATCTTGACCTGATTCACATTTATAGACTACTACTACAACAACCAGCAGAATACACGTGCTTCTCAAATAGATATAGAATTTTTAGCAATAATCTAAACCATAAAGCAAGTGTCAATAAATCTAAAAGGATAAAGTCATACTAGGTATGTTCTCTGACCATGTATAATTAAATTAGAAATCAATAACATAATGATCCTTGGCAAATTCCTCAAAATTTGGGGGAGGAAATACAGTTTTAAATAAGCCATCAAATAAGAAATCAGAACAGAAAATAGAATATATTTTGAACTGAATAGAAATGAAAATACAGAATATCAAAATTTATGGAATATAATTGAGATAGTACTTTAAGAGACTTGTAGCAACACCTATATTAGAAAAGAAAGTCTCAAATCAGTGAGCTTAGCTTCTGCCTTTAGAAATTAGACAGAGTAAGTTAAATCCAAAGTAAGAAGAAAGGAAAGAATAAAGATTAAAGCCGAATCAATAAAATAGAAAAGCAAAAACCAATGAAACTAACGGCTGAATCTTTGAGTAGATTAATTAAAACTGATGAACTTATAAACAAATTGATTAGGGGAAAAATTACATATAAATTACCAGTATCAGAAATGACAGAGGTGACAGATTCTACAAATACTTAAAGAATAATATAATACTTTGACCCTTAGTGCAGTAATTTTAACATTGTAGAAAAAATGGACAAATTCCTTGCAAGACATAGATTACCAAAGCTTTCTCAAGAAAAAAAAATGTGGATAATTTGAATAGCCCTATATCTATTAAGGAAATTAAAACTGCAATTTAAAAACACCTTACCACAAAGAAAACTACAGGCCTAGATGGCTTCACTGATGAATTCTATCAAACATTTGGGGAAGAAATATTAACAATCCTATATACACTCTTTCAAAATATTGAAGAGAAGGGAACACTTCCCAACTCACTCTGTGAGGCCGGCATTACCCTGATAGCTAAAGCAGAGAGAGGCATTACAAGAAAAGAAAATTACAGACCAACATCCCTCATGATTTCAGATGCAAAAATTCTAAGCAAAATTTTCATAAAACTCATTTAACAAAATAACTATGCTGAATGAAAGAAGCCAAACAAACAAACAAAAAAGGGCACTTACTGCATGATTCCATTCATAAAAGTCTCTAGAAAATGAAAGTTAATGTAGTAACAGAAAACAGACCACTGGTTGCCTGGGAATGCAAAAGAAGCAGGGAAGTAGGAGAGAGGTTTAAAGGAGGAAGAAAACTTCAGAGGATGCTGGATATACAGAGGATGGTTTCACAGGTATGTGTGTCTATAACACAGGTGAAATACATGCTTTAAATATGTGAAGTTTGTTGTGTGTCAGTTACACCTCAAAAAAGCTGTTTATTTAGCTTTCTCTGGGTGGTCCAGATATGAGCCAGATAAGCTCCCCAAGCCATAAGACCCCCCATTTCTGCTTAGCCCACCTCCAATTTCCCCATTCCAAATTCTAATCCGAGTATTTCTGAAGTCTTCCCTTCACTATAAAGCTTTTCTACTCCCCTCTTTTCTTTGAGTCTCTGCCAAATGCAAGTGATGGAGGATGATCCTTCCTGTATCATGCTCTGAATAAGTAGCCTCTGTTTATTCTCAAGTCGATAGTCTTTGTTTCCACAACTGCTTATATTTTTCATGACATTGATTGTTTTTAATATGGGGAAGATTTGTCTTGAGTATTACTATGAAAAGAATCATACTTTTCGTAAATTTTGATTTTTGAGATGTAAAAATACCTTAACTGGGATATAAATCTTATGGATCTCTTGTTGGTTGTGGGGAGCAAAATATAGGGAAGCTGGCCATCATAACCGAATCATGACTATTCTGGGCTGATTGTTGCAGAGGTCACGGTTTGGCTTCCTGGACTGATTACTACAGAGATTGTGGGTCAAGTTCTGTTGTTATATATCATCTGCCATTGTCTGTTTGAATATTCAGTCCCAGACCCCACCATAACTAGCAAACAAGAAACCAAGAGCGATGCAATTGTCTACCACTGCTCATGCCAATGAGTTGAGACTGGTATTCCTTCTAGATCTTATGTGGTATCATTCATAACTTCTGACAGAGTTAATGATAAATTTGTCTTACAGTCTTTTCTATTTGTATAATTCTCACCATTGAGAAAACTGCTTTGATTGTTAGGATAAACAATGAGTCAGCAACTCCTCCACGTAGAGTACCTAAACAATCAAGGGTGGTCTTCAGAATTTCCATCCTTGGTGGTTTATAGAACTAGAGTATCAATGTATAAACAAGTCTTTGGATAGTATTACTAATATGCATAAAGTCTTAGTCTGAGGCAAACAAGACTACGTGTTCTGGCTGCAAAAGAAGTAGTAGCCTTTAGGGGCCCTTGGAGATCAAGCAAAAAGATTTTATAATATGAAGTCTGAACCAAGAACTTATATGGTTGGATCTCTCTTAGTCTCTTCAAGATGGCAAGTATTTGGCCCGCCACCCTACAAAGGTTGTTGAATTCAAATTTAGAATTACCAGGGGGTCTGATCAATAGATTGTAATAACTGATTCTTTTTCTGGGAGAAGGGAAATTAGCAAAGTCATGAGTTAATGCGTTTAAGGTAATTTGTCCATGGAGGTGCAAGTGGAATGCCCATGGCTATAATTCTCTATGATCTCATTTGATGAGACTAGGATAGACTATAGGTTTTCATCGTGGGGATTCAATGATAGATAGAATATCAAATAGTAAGACTGAGGGCAGAGGGTACTATCTGGAACAATCTAAGAATAGTGTTACAATGAGTATGTTCTGATCGAACAATTATAAGAAACAGCGGGGGAAAGGAGAGAAGGGACCATTATGGATAGAAAACATCAGTGATCTATATAGCAAATGAAAAGGGGAATGACTGTAAGCAGGTCAAAAATAAAATAGGAATTAGATAGGGGTCCTGGTGCAATGTCTTAGTTGGAAGCTGTCCATTTTCTAAGCCTGTGTCCTTGTTCCAAAGGTCTTGGGTCAACTGTTTCCAAAGATCAGCTACTTCTAGAGAATCTGTGACAATCCTCAGCTTGAAGTCCCCTATTGGAGTAGCTGTCCAGTTATATGAAACTCAGTTGTTTCTTTAGCTGTGTTAAGTCAAAAGTTGACTTGCTGAAGTTTCACTAATAAATTTGTTGTGTTAAAAATGATTAAAGAAGACAATTCAGGTGACAAGCTTTATTTAACATTTCATGAAGTAGTCTCCTTTTGGAGAACTGCAAAGTGAAGTAGAAGGAAGGAAGCTTTTATAGGATAAAGAATAAAGAACAAAAAAGAGAAAAATAGAAAATATCTGATTGGCTGGGGCAACATAGTCAACCATGTTTGGATAAGAAGGCCGAGAGTTGGCTTGCATTTGAGGATTGATTGAATGACTAAGATATTTCTGGTCAAGTAGAGCATTTGCAGGGACGCAAAATTATCCAAGCTTTGGTTCATGATTGTGGCACCCTAGACAGAAGTGACTCCAACTTGGGCCTAGAAAGGTATTACAACAGTTGTTAACAGTACATAAGAAGGTCCCTTCCAGTGCAGTTCAAGAGGGTTTTTTTATTCAATGTCTCTTCCATTAGATGAAGTTTCCTAGATGATGATCATGAAAACTCAATTTAAGAAGTGTCGTGGGAAGCTGGCCTTAACTTGTTCATTAGAGGACTGGGTACAATATTGCAAGTACTCACTTGCGATATTTTGCTATATCTGCATGCAGCAGCAAAGAGTCTAATATCAGGGGTGAAATTTCTAGAAGTATGGGCCTTCCTGTCAACGATTCATAAGGATATAACCGATGGGTCCCTGAGAAAATGGATCATATGACCAAAAGAACTAGTGAGAGTATCTTTAGCCAGGAGAGCTCAAGGATTTCCAAAAGTTTTGCTAATTTTAATTTTAAAATTCCACTGGTTCATTTGATCTTTCCAGAAGTTTGTGGGTGGTAAGGACAGTCTAGTGTTTGAGAAAGACTAATGCCTTACAAAGTTCTTTTATAGAGGTTCACGTAAACCATGTGCCTTGATCACTTGATATAAAAGTTGACATACCCCAGGTTGGAAACACAAAATCAAGCAACTTTTTAGAGGCTGAAAAGAATTCTCAGCAAAGATTTTCAGTAAGGAAATGCTGTAACTTATCCTAAAAATAAACCCCATGGAGAGTGGGAGCTGGATAAAATCCACCTGAAGGTGCTCAATGGTCCTGGAGGCTTTGGTTCCTCGCTGGGCCTCATCTGTACAGTTTTTCTAGGATTATGTTGTTCACAAGTAAAGCATGTCCCCAAAATAATCTCAGCTGTCTTTTTAAAGTTTTCCCACCAATGTTGATTTAAGACAGTAATCAATTTGTCTTTACCATGATGAGTAGTTCCATGGAAAAATGCAGGTAACATCAACTTGAAGTCATCTAGTGCCACCAAATGGCTATCTCGAGGGTCCCAAGGATTATCTGAGTGAAGGAAACACCACATTTCTTCCATTCTTCCTTTTCCAAATCATGAAATTTTGAGGTGGATATTTGACAATGGCTTCTTTGACTCAGTCCAGAGATTCTTCTTTTAGGGGTTTGGCTAGTATAACCTCGGTTAAGGATGATAGTTTGGCAAAATGATCTACTAGAGCATCTTCTATCTCTGTTACCACAGGCCTCCATCTTTATAATAACCATCTCACTGGGAAGCAGAAGTGCATCTAAAACTTCCTTAACTCGTACACTTTTGATGGGGATTCCAGCAGAAGTGAGAAAACCTTTTTGTTTCTAAAGCATTATGTCCTACTCCAGAAGCTCATCTACTATCTGCATATATGTTTACTCTCTGGTCTTCAGCTAGTTGACAAGCTCTAATAAGTGTTATAAATTCTGCCATCTGGACTAACTGCCCCTCAGGGAGAGGGCTATCCTGTAACAGAGAGTTCAGATCAGTGATAGCATTAGTGATAGCGTGAGCATCTCCAGCTTCAATTTTGAAGTATGACTCATCAACAAATATCAAGTCAGGATTCTCAAGGGGAGTCTCTAATAAAGCGGAGCGAGGTACAGAAAGCTCCCTAAGATGATTGTGAAGTACCCCTTCTTCTTGTAAGGGCAGGGGAGTGGCAGAATTCAGGGTGTTGTAGCAGTTGATAGTAATGTAAGAGCGAGAGGGCAACACAAGTTCCTAAGAGGTTAACTGACTGACTTAAAAGTGTTGTGTGTCCACAGTGAAGTCTTTACTCCATGTGGAACCATAAGGTCAAGCAGGGAGCCTAGAACTAATTCAGGAGAAGCGTCAACAAGTTTTGCAGTGGTAGCGTTACCCCAGGACAAGGGGTATCAATCAACCCTGCAACTGGAGTGAGGGTGAGGCTACATTAAGTGGTTTCTTTTTAACTTAAATTTTTTATTCTGAGATAATTATAGGTCTCATGCAGTAGTAGGAAATAATACAGAGAAATCCCATGTGCCCTTGACTCCCTGTCTCCCAAAGGCAACATCTTGCAAAACTATACTGGTAATAAAGTTCACACTTTAAAAAGTGATGAGTTTTTGATGGTTCTCATGAAGTCTGTTTAAAACCAAGGTGTGTCTAGAACACTCATGTATAAATTGACAAAAGGGTTTGTTGTTGTTATTGTTGTTAGGGATATCTAGGGAGGCGGGCTGTTGAAGAGCTTTCTTCAGATTATAGAAGGCTTGTTTGATACTTGGGCTCCCAGAACAGAGTGGCTCTTAATGAAGACTTAGCCATTTCATAAAGTGATGTCACAATCTCAGAAAAATTGGCACCCACAGTGTGAAATATCCAGGTAGACCTAGGTGTCAACTTAAGTGAAATGTTGTGAGAAGTCTAGGACAAATTTGGATAGTCTTCATCCTGTCATGAGAGAATGTTTTTCCCTCCTTAAATAGGTCATGCCCTAAATAACGGACTGTGTTTTGGCAAAATTGCAATCTACCTTTTTTTGAAAGTTTATGCCCCTGTTCTGCTAAGGCTGAGAGCAAGGAAGTGGAATCTTTTTTTATCTGAATAAAATCAGATATCATCTACATATTATATCAGAACTGAATCACAAGGGAAATTTGGATCTTTTACTTCTTGATTAAGGCCTTAAAAAGAAAGGAGGGGGCTTCAGTGAACTCTTAGGGCCTAGCTGTCCATGTAGAGTGTTATCCCATCAGTTGAAGGCAAAAAGGTATTGACTGTCCTGGTGTAGAGACACACACCAGGAAAGGCAGTCAAAGACCCAAGGGTTGTACTTAAGGGCCGGAAGATTAGGAAAAACCTGTGAGTTATTTTGAATACCTACCACTTGTGTGCTATGTCTACACCAACGAAGAAGTTGAGCAAAGATGGCAGACCTTAGTGTAGAAAGATTAGTGTTGTTGGAAAATATTTTCTAGTTTATCCCAAAATCTCCTATAGTTTCATCTTTTTGCTTGTTGCATGATTGAATTATGCAATCAACTCTTATTGGAAATGTTTCAGGTGTGGCTTTTAGGAGATTTTGACCTACTTTTATGGCTTTTTTTTTTCACTCTAGAGTTTATTGAGTTTTGAGCCCTCTGATTGATCCTGCATTGGAAGCAGGGGCAAAAATTGGGGAAGTAGGCAGTCATTGACCAAGTCCTGACTTTTCTGGGTTATTTGCTGCATTTGTGGTCTAACTTCTCGAACTGGTTGCTGCAAAGGTTGTGGGTCCAGGGGCTATTGTCATATATGGTCTGGCCATTGTCTGCTTGTATGTTCAGTCTCTCACAGTGCAAGCTTGTCATTGATACTTTTAAGGCCTGGCTGGTAGACCATGTTTTACATGTGAGCTATTGAACTATATAGGTATATATATAATAACAATATTTGGACATACAGCATTTTATACTTTCTAATACAACTTCAAATACATTCTTCCCCTCTTTTATCCTTACAGAAATCTTGTGATCTGGGAGGTTAATTACCTAAGGTCACTCATAGGATTTGGGCTAGAAGTAGAGGAGTCAGTCATCATATAGGCTGATTTGTAATCTAACACTCAAATTGTCTGGTATAGCTATCACCTATAATGGCTTTAAAATAAATATCTTGGGCTCTGTGCGCTGATAAAATGTCTGTTCCAATTGCTTCTAAATTCATTATTTAAAGTTAGGATAAAGCCTTGAAGGGTTATAGCTCCCTTCAAATACCTACAAGGCTGTCATGTGGAAGAAGGATTAGGTTTATTCCTATGGCTCCAGAGGGCAGAATTCACAGCAGTGAGTGGAAGAGAGGCAGATTTCAATTGAAATTATGAAATATCTTTCTAATAATGAGACACCTGCACCCAAAAGAAGGGGCTGCCTTGTGAAAGGGCCAGTTCTTATCTCTCTTAGTGTCTTGAGTAGAACTCCATGATTCCATACCTCTAGAGAGTGCTTGAACTGGCCAGGTCAGCTAATCTCAAGGGACATCACAAATTTCAAGTTTATTAAATGTTTTTAAATCATAAAAAGAGGCATAGACATTTTAAATCCAGCCATTTAACATCATTTAAATTCTGGATGAAATTATTATGTTTCTCAAAAACAGCTCTATTTTAAACTTTACCCCTAGACTCTTCCTTGAATTATTAATTTTGTCCTTATGCCCATATATTTTCCAAAAACATTGTTTAAAAAGTGGGGGGGAAAAGTTAAGTCTTAATAAAAGTCCTAATAGGAAGTCATCTGATTCAATCTTCCATCTGCATCATTTTCTGATGGCACAGTTATAAAACTTTATACCAAATGCATTGCTCTTACTTTTGGGTGTTTTAATAAATTGTAAGAATTCAATGAGGTTTCAAAAAGAGAGAGAGAAATCCCTTCCTTTGAATGGTAAATGCTATGATTTTAATCTGTAATCGTAACTCTTTGAACGTGATCTTTTTCTTCTTTGTGGCTTCTTTTTTAATGCTCCCTCAGGTTAAACGCAGTTATATTCTTTTCTAGTTTACAAATAACTTGAAGCTGAAATACAACAGTGAGTCCCCTTCTACATCTGAATTGTGATTGTTTGATTTTGTTTTGCAAGGACTTCCGAGGAATCCTCTTCTCAATCTATCCTTTACCTGCCCCTTTTAACTGTTTACATTGAACCCCCTAATTTTTGCCTGGAGGTACTTCTTTTTGATTTTGGGTTCCTCTCTTTTGAAAGACAATATAGAATCCCGGGGATTCTGCCAAATCTAAGAAGTCATTGCAGAAGTCAAGAGGACAAGAAGCTGGGGCAGAAAGAAATGCCCTCTGCACAAATCCAGTTGCTCTGAGTCGTCTTTGACAACTTCCGGGACCAGACTTAAGGTGGCATTCGAACTGTTTTCATTACTATGTCTATATAGTTTTACATGACTGTAATATTTACATATGTATACGTATGGCAAGTGGACAGAGAAAGCAATGACGTGAGGCTCCTTGAGAATAGGTGGTGATAAGGAAATAAAACAGGTGTTTGGAGAGGGGTTCTGTAAGAGAAGGGAGAACTGAGAGTTAATACCCATCATTCAGACAGGCAGTTCTCTACAGGTAGCTGACTGGAAATGTGAACTCGTGCACCCTCTTTGGGGACAGGCTGTGTTGCTTTCTATTTCTTTGCTTGCAGCCAGGTGCACATTTATTTGAAACGGAATGAATTTTCTGCTCAATGGCCGGTCAGGTTAACGCTTCAAGACTAGTGGATATTTCTTTTTAATGTCTTCAATGCTATTTTTTCCTTTTTTTTTTTTTTTCTTTCTTTCTTTTTGAGATTGAGGAGGAAGAGCTCGGTTTAAATTCTGGTTGGGTAAGTGGGGGATTCTCAGAAATGAGAAAGGGGGAAGGAAACGGACTTAAAAGCCAGAGAGCAAAGCACCAGCCCTCGGCCCCCACATCCTGCGCACCCCCTACCTCCGCCCCGTGACCTCCCGAGGAGACCCCAGGCGGCTGCATCAATATTTGATCAGCTTTTCACCAGCGCGTTGCCAGCACTCGTCGGCGGGGCTTGCCAGGCATCGCCCGCGCTACGCTGAAGCCCGCGCCGGCGCCCGAAGGGGCTTCGGAAGGACCGGCTCTGCGCTCGCCCTCTCCGCAGGACGGCTCGGCTTCGCGGCCGGGGCGCGGCGCCCACCATGCGGGGCTGCACGCGGCTCGCGCTGCTCTGCGCGCTGCCCTGGCTCCTGCGGGCGGCCGCGCCGGGGCGCACGGCACAACCCCTAGCGCAGCGCCGCGACCCCCGCGACCCCGCCAGGGGCGCCGACTTCGATCGCATCTACAGCGGGGTGGTAAGCCTCAGCACCGAGAACATCTACTCCTTCAACTACACCAGCCAGCCCGGCCAGGTAAGGCACTCGCTCCCCTCGCTCGACTCCCAAGAACTTGCCAGATGTCAGATCCTGTTGCTGCTCTAGGTCCCCTGGGAATCGACCGCGGGAGACCTCAGGGGCAGGGGACCCTCGTTCCCTTTCTCCTTCAAGGCAATCACTGCCTTGCTCGAGCTGCTGCATCCTCTGCCACCGGCCTCAGGGACAACTCCGCCTCCTCTCGCGCCTCCCCTGGCCTGGTCGCTGGCGTTTCTGGGCTTTGCAAAGGAGCTGGTTTCCCCGCACTGTCTGCGGGTCCTGGCCCCCTGCTGGCCTTTCTCTAGGAAGGTCACGATTTCTAGGGCTGCGGAGGGAAAGGACCGCACCTCTGTTCCTAATCCCCTGCGAGGAAGGAAGCTCATCCCATTTGGATGAGTCTGCCAGACCCTTCTATTTCATAGAGCATGGGGAGGGAGAGCTGCTCAGAATCTAAAATGGGAACGTGTGAGAATGGACGCAAGCTGCAGAACCTATGTGCATGCGAGTCACTTCCTGCGTTTCTGTACCCTTGTCACACGTATGTGCTTCAGAGAAGCTAGAGGACCCGGCCAAAGATATCGGGACTGCAGCCATCAGCCGATCTATCCAGGTTTTGATTTCATGTCAGAAGGGATAGTTGTCTTAAAGTTCTAGACCCATTTATGATGAAAAATTGAGGTTAGATAAGGGGAGGAAATGACTGTTCTAGCAACTATTCCTTTGACACATATACTGATTGTATAAGGTAAGAAAACGCATAGTTAGCTTTTCCCTTCTAATACGGTGTCCTCTGAGGCACAGAGAAAACTCCTCCGTGTACTTGCCTCTAGACCTTCTTCCCAAATAAATGTATGTAAATGTATATGTATACATATGAATGAATGTATATGCATCCCTTTCTATGCCAGTATTCCCTACTCCCTCAGGAAATTCCAGAACCAGATGATTAGGATACCAAGATATGCTTCTCTCTGTGACTCTTACTTAGGAGCAGAACTCAGAAACCTGGGCGCTTGGGTAGTACTGAGCCAGAGCGACCAATGTGCCCATCACCACTCCCAGACATTTACCGAGTGTGTGTACTGAGCAAGTGCCCCATCTCCAGTGTGGCACCAAATCCTAAGCTTGGTCCTCACCCAGTCCTGTCCCCTGCTGACCTTCAGCGCACGTCCTGAAGTGAGCAGAGTGGCTGTGTGCGGAGTCATTCCATTGAGGATAAGTGGGAGGGGCAGTTTTTACTCCCCAGGTTCCTTGTAACCCACCTCTTCCAGTCCAGTGTGCAGAATTGGACCAGCTGCCATTGTACATGAGGTGTGTTCCCAGCCTTCTGACTGGCTCAGAACAAATGAAACCTCATGGTCTCTGGGTGTCTGTCACTTTTTCCCTAAACCACTGGTAAGGAAACTCAAATGATGTGTGCAAACTAAAACCTGGCATCAGGCTTCAGTGTTTCTTGCACTTCTACTCGGAGATAGAGTGACCACTTTTTAACTTTTGCTTGAGCCTTTCCGCTGGTAGTATTGGGTGAGCTCCTCTTCCACAGCACAGGTTGCACTGTTTGCAGTTGGGGTCACCTGATTGACCTTCCTAGAAAACCAGGAGATACTGAGGACGGGGCAGAGTCCTGTTCATCTCTGTACCTTAGTACCTAGCACAGTGCTAGGCACATAACAAGTTTACTGATGTTTTTGAAAAAAATGAATAAATAGGGGAAGAAAGATTTAAGGAATCTTTAAGCTAAAACTAAATAAAATATATACTTTTTAGTAGGTTAAACGTGAGATCATTTCATATAAAAACAAATTTTTAAAATTGTTCTGAGATTATACCCTTTCCATTTTGCCTGTATGTATGTATAAATGTTCTTTATTTTATGAAACAGTGGTGATAATTCATTTTTTAAATATCTTTGCATAATACAGGAGAAAGCTACCAGCCCCTAAAATTTTACTAGTCTGAGAAATACAGTTGGGAACCATGGGACTGGCAGATAACTCGAGTTTTTTAATTATTTTAATGCCAGTATGCAATAATATGAACCAGATGTCCTCAAATCTTACAGCTTTCGGAGACCTCTCTTTAATACGCAAGTAAGACAGTGGAACCCTCAGTCCACTTATTCTGGAATATTGTCCTCCTCTCCCTCCAGCCCTGTATTCCTGTCCTTTCTCCAGAGACAGCATTTTCTGAGCTAGCCATCCAAACCATTACTCTGTTTCTCTTGATGGCCTCCTCTCTTCTTGGTCTCTTTTGCTTGTGTTGGATACCAGCACTCCTTCCAATACCATGAACACAATGCTGTTGGATACAGCAGAATTTTACTGAAGGTGTGCAATACCATAAGGGAATTGCAGAACAGCACAGGACAGTAACAGATTTAATCAGAAGCCTAAGCAACACTGTCCTAACAGTTTCCAGCTATTCCCCCACCAGGAGGAATTTCAAAATGGCAGCACATCTTCTTGGCCACCCCTCACCCCATATACTAGCCTCTCAGTCTCTAAATTTTTGTTACTCTCTCACATCAAGCAGTTTTGCCTCCATTACCAACCCCAAACTCACTAAAGGGCTCTGCTAAATAAAGATCTATGACCCCAAGAGCAGAAGCTTGGCGATGACCTTTTTCCTTCAACCTGAACAAAGTCTTGGCCCGGGCTCCCTCCCCTGAACGGGTCATTTCTCATCTACCTTTCTTCAGTGCAACAAAGAATTTGGCTTAGAAAAAAAAAGGCTAATTTTTTTTAGTCTTAATCATTTTTTTCTTTCCTCTTCAAGCCATTAATATGTTTGCCGTTATTTTTCCTTCAGCTGGGAGGAGAAAGGCTATACTAAGTTTAGTTTCAGGGAAGAGAGGAAACTGCTGTGGGAGAATTTGCTCCTAATCTTTCCTGTCAGCCACTGCGTTACCCAAGCGTGTCATGCTAATTAACCAAGCTCGGCACCAGGAAAAGTCTCACATGCCTTCTAGGCAGAGAATAATGTAAATATGAAGTTGCCATTAAAAAAAATATATCACTGAAAGAATGGAGTGACTGGTTTAAAGAAGGATAATGAAAATAATGGTGGAAGGTGCAGGTTAGGCAAGATCGTGGTTCATTTCAGTACCCTGAAGGGGTAGTGTCTGGAGACTCCTTTTAAGGGGTGCAGGGTTCATTATATCAAACAGGATGTTCCATAACTGCAGGGCTAGGGCCAAACTAGAAGGAAATCACCTTGTTGAGAAAGTCACCAGGGATATGTTTGACTGGGACAGAGGGCACAAAAGCAGGTTTATTGGGAAATGAGAATAAACTTGTAGAGACAGGTGGTGACAATAATCAGATGTTTCATATGAGCTAGATGGTGATAAGCCCTTAAATAAAAATCTAACCATCCCCCAACAAGATGTCTTCTCTGAGGCTTGCAGTAACAGAACTCATTGTTCGCCACAGATTTTTGCATTTGAAATGTTTACCTGGAAATATTTCTTTTATTTTGCTTAGTAAACTGAGGCATTTATTTTAATGACATATACTTTTCTATGCCCAAGGAACAAGCTTTGGCCTTATGAATGTCAACCAGTAGTTGTATATCTAGAACCAGTTATAACAGCATCTCAGATCTAGATTCAAAAAGCCTATCCAGTTCTCATGAACAATGAAATATATGTCAGGTCATTCCAGCGGTAACTTCTAGCCTCATGCATTACTACTTACGTAGAAGAATTAAAAACTTAGATGTGACAGCCTCAGTTCTCCCAGTCTGGTAGGTGCTCTCCCTGTATTCTTTATAAACTAAGGCAGAGAAGCCTCCTCTACTGTCCTCCCACATCTTCTTACTGAACTGGACTGTGTTTGTGATGAGAGAATCATCTCATTAGCGCATTATCTGGGTGATTGGTTACAATCTCCGTCAGTTTGGGCTGTTAAGAGTACCATACACTGGGTGCCTTAGAAAACAATCATTTACTTCTCACAGTTCTGGAGGCTGGAAAGTCCGAGATCAAAGTGTCAGCAGATTTGTGTCTGGTGAGAGCTGGCTTCCGGGCTTGTAAACAACACTTACCACTGTGTGTTCACATGGCCCGGAGGAGAGCTGAGAGAGAAGTAAGCTCTCTCCTGCCTCTCCTTATAGGGGCACCAATCTCATCATGAGGGCTCCAACCTCATGATCTAATTACCTTCCAAAGTCCCTACCTCCAAATACTATCACCCTGGGGATTGGGCTTCAGCATAAGAATCTGGGGGGTGGGGGGACCACAAAGATTCAGTCTGTAGCAGTCACCTCTCACATTTTCCCCTGCAGCTCTGAACATGTCATAAGGGTGTTTAGGGGATGACATTCCTCCAGTTATGAGTCTGATTTTATGGGGAACCCATATTCTGTCTGCCTTGACCTGATCATCATATGCTAAATTGTATAATGAATTCTGTAAGCGTTTGCTGTCCAATGTGGTAGCCACTATCTACAAGTGACTGTCAAGCAACTGAAATGTGACTAGTCACAGAATGAGATGTACTGTGTAGAACACACACCAGATTTTGAAGACAGTATGAAATAAATAACATAAAATGTGTCATTAGTGTTTTTAGTGATTATATGATTAAATGCTAATATTTTGGATATATTAGGTTAAATAAAATGTATTAATACAAGTAACTTCGCCTGTTTCTTTTTACTTTCTTAATGTAGCTACTGGAAAATTTTAAAACACATACGTGGCTCATATTATATTTTTTTGGACAGCACTGCTTCAAGTACTGCAAGACTTTAGAAAAGTCATAATGTCCCACAGATATCTTTGTTGGAGGAAACAAGGCATGAAAAGGTCACGACAGATAAGCAGAACTTGGGTAGGCAGAGAGAAAGGGGAAAGACCTTTCAGATACGGAAAAATATACCCTATTTCTTTTTTGGCAAGACTACATCAGAGGTGGTGGTGTGTATATTCCTACCAGGAAGCACATAATGTCTGGTTGTTTCTTTTTTGTGGTGATAGACATCACTGATCATGACTGCCTAGTTTCATGAATTCATTAGGAACAGTAAAATAATATTTAACTGTGTCCTTTATTTTTTTCATTTATAAACTGGAATACGTCTATAATGAGAAACCTCTCGTCATCAGCTATTTGGTTGCCTTAAGCTACTGTTTGTAACAAACATGGAATAAAATCTTCATTTTTCACCTTTATTTACCAATTTTCAAAATAATGAGTTGGTCTCCTAGCATCCTATAATAGTGATCAATGAGATTTTATTTAGTGTTGTCAGGAGCTCATGAGTTTAAACATATTTGATATATTTCAATCCATGGTAGTTACTATCCTTATTCAAGTTCCAAGTGTTCATGTCTGGCCAGTGAAAGCCAACCTGCTTTGATAAAATCTAAGTGCTCTCTGCCATCTTCTGGGCTTTCTGGCATGAAAAGTTATTCCAAGCTCAACAGGCTCAGTGCCTGTCTCTGAACTGGAATCAGCCATTTCTCCAGGAAGGTCAGGTTCATTTTAAGTGAGCAGTAGTTTTTAGAGACCATAGTTTGAGAACTAGAGGCCATTACTGCTAGCTGACTTATAATTTTTTTCTAAGCCTTTTCAGTGGACAGAACTAAGGAATACATAATGGGAGTTCATACCAGTACTTCTAATTTAGATTCAGAAATGCAGGTGTTTTATTTAACCTCAATTGATTTTACATCTATATTTCATTTCCTTTCTCCTGTGCCAGAAATCTTAGTTCTCAACTAAGTTACTCATTTGCTTTTCACCCACAATATACACAGAACTGTTTTAGATAACAGTACCAACATCACCACCAACAGTAAGATTACTGGCAACACTTTAAGCTTTATTTTCACAGTTCCTTTTACCTTAGGGTATGTTTCATTATGAACGTTGAGTCAAATTACTGTATTTTTAAGTAATGTAGCATAGTTTCTTTCAGTGCAGCTATGTTATCAGCTTATTAGGGTCATTTGTTTCATTTTACTTTTGAATTTTAGGGATACTTCTTAATTTTGTTTGAAAATTAAGAAAATTCTACAAAACATGGTGTATTCAAAGATTTGGGGGTTTGTCATTTTTAAAAATTTTTGTTAATTTTAAATTTTGATATATTAGGCTAAAGTGTCCATTTTTTTAATATTATAATAATGCTTCTATTTAATCTACAGACCTTATTCAAATTTCATCAATTTCCCAATATTGCCTTTTAGAACAGTAACAAAAAAGTATTTTTTTTTTTCCTTTTTGATCCAGGATCCAATTCAAGAATACACACTGCATTTGGTTGTCATGAATCTTTAATCTCTTTGATCAGAAACAGTTCTTCATTCTTTCTTTGTCTTTCAGGACCTCAACACTTTTGAAGAGTACAGCCAGTTACTTTATAGATTGCCCCTCAATTTGGATTTGTCTGATATTTCCTCAGGATTAGATTCAGGGTATGCTTTTGGCAGAATACCACAGGAGTGATGTATCCTTAGTGCATCATAGCAGAGGCACCTGATGGTAGATTTTCCTATTACTAGTGAGGGTAACATTGATTGTTTGGTTAAGAGTCTCTCCCAGGTTTTTCCACACTGTAAAGTTACTATTTTCCTTTTGTGATTGAAAAGTAGTTTGTGGAGCAATACCTTGAGATTCTGTAAATATCCTATGCCTCATCAAAGCTTCATCCATGAGTTCTAGCATTTATTGATTATTCTTGCCTGAATCAGATATTACTACGATGGTTTCCAGCTTGTGATTTTCCTTAATTTCTTATTCCTTCTATATTTACCGGTTGACATTCTACTGTAAGAAAAAGCTTTTCTTCTTCCCTATGTATTTATTTATTCTTTATTTATATCTGTGTGGGCTCAGATTCTTTTTCCTGTTTAAAAATTTTTTAATTGAAGTATAGTTGATGTACAATATTAGGACTCCTAGATTGTTCTTTGATCCAAATACTCATTGCTTTAATTTACATTAAAGTTTTGTTATAAATAACCTATAACCTATAATTCTAAGGATTATGTGATTTTTTTTCCTCTTCAGATTAGTCATACTCTACTATTATGGGCATATTAAGAATCTCTTTGGGGGGAAGGGAAATAGCTCAGTGATGGAGCATATACTTAGCATGTATGAGGTCCTGGGTTCAATCCCCAGCACCTCCATTAAAAAAAAAAATCTCTTTCACTCTAACCTAGGAAGCAGATTTCTCCTCTTTCCTTCTTTCCTGTGATGTTGTGATTTATAATAAGAAATATACATTTGGTCTTTCACCCCATTTCTATCACAGCATTCCTAAAACACTTGGAATTTCCTGAGTTAAGAGTGATAAAGGCATCTTGTTATTCAAACATTGAGTGTATGTTAATGATGTGACTTTGGGAAAGCCTCTAAGGGGTATGGTTCTAGTTGCCAGGGGAACCAAGCAGGTGATTGGAAGGTTGGAACTTTCAGACCCACCACCTTAACCTTTGGAAAGGGGTGGAGGGGAGAGGGGCTGAAAGTTGAATCACTTGTCAATGGCCAATGATTTACTCAATTATGCTTAAGTAATGAAGCCTCCATAAAAACCCAGCAGGACAAGGTTCAGAGAGCTTCTGGGTTGGTGAGCACGTGGAGACTGAGGGAGAGTGGTGTCTCCAAGAGCATGGAAGCTCTGTGTCCTCTACCCCTCCCAATACATACCTTGCTTCATGCATCTCTAATATCTGGCTGTTCCTCAGTCGTATCCATTGTAACAAATGGGTTATCTAGTTAAGTAAAATGTTTCTCTGAGTTCTCTAAGCTGCTCTAACAAATTAATCCAACCAAAGGAGTGGGTTGTTGGAGACTGATCTATAGTTGGTCAATCAGAAGCACAGGTGACAACCTGTACTTCCAACTGGCATCTGAAGGTGAGGGAGGGCAATCTTGTAGAACCCTTAACCTTTGGGATCAGATGCTATTGAGGTAGATAGTGTCAGAATTGGGCTGACCTGTAGAACATTCAGCTAGTGTCTGAGAATTGCTTGGTGGTGTGGGGGAATAAAACTTCACATTGTAATTGGGGGTGCAGAATTATACCTCCTATCACTAGCAAAATATTTCAATGACTTTTAAGGAATCAGAAGGGAAAATGACATCATTGATTATCTTCTAAGCATCTATGGGGACCTATTATCTAGATCATCTGGGTCTCCCGAGCAGATCTGCCTTTAGACCACTTAATAAGTACAGTAATTCTCAGTTTTGAATTTGCAGTTAAAAGGATAGTCATATAATTCTTTTTTTATTCATGAGAAATTGAAAGCCAGAATAGTAAAACAAGTTATATGAGTGATAGCTGAGGCTAGAATCCCTGAGTATCTTATTTCAGGTCCATAATTTTATCCATAGTAAATCCTGGACTATAGAGTTCTTGGGATTTTTTTTAAATGTAGGTTTTCATCACTGGTTTCTGAAATATGATAAACTTTGCATGAATATGATAAACTCTCTGGGTGGTGAGATTATGAAGTATTTTAATGTTCTTTTCTGTATTTTCTAAATATTTCACAATAAAAGTTAAAAAAAAAAGGAAAATTTTACTTTTACCCAAGGCAAGGATAATAAACAACCAAGGGGCCGAGCAGGACTGGGGAAGAGCACTGGGTGTGGCACAAGGAGATGTTTGTTTTTATCCTTTTAACTATCTGCGTACCTCCAGCAACTTCTCTTCCCTCCCTCTGTTTTATTTTCCCCACTGAGAAGAGAAGATTGCATTTTTGATCCTTTTTCAAGCACTAAGATTCAGTGAGTGCTCTGACTTTTTTCTACCATGTATGAAACTGTAATTTTTTTCTTAACTATAGATAAGAAGTTTTTTCTTGCCAAAAAGATCATTTCTCTTTGTCATATAAAAATAAGTAAGTGAAAACTTTAAATTACTGTTTCCAAAAAACTACTCTTTTTTTTTTTTTTTTTTTTTTTTGGTATTTTTTTTGAGAAGTTTCCCATAAGGCTCTTCACTGCCTGGAAGTGGTTTTGTTTTGTTTTGTTTTGTTTTGTTTTTTTCCTCCAACTTTGCTACATGTGCTGAACTTGGATTCCAATTCCTTTTTGTTTCTTGCTGAATGTGCTATGTCAATAGGCTTACTGTAGTATTGGATTTGGTATTTCAGTTGTTTCGTGTAGATTTTACTGCTGTGATGGTTCCTTCTGGGGGGTATTTTAGGTTCTTATACAATATGTTGCGATCTTCAGCCATTCTGCCTTTCCTGAGCTGGTGTTACCTGAAGTATCTCCTAAGTCATTTCTCACTGTTGACTTGAATCTAAAAAACCAAGGGACTTGGAGATACTAGTGATACTGTGAAACCTCTTTGCTGCTAGAAGTGTCAGCACTTCTTTCTTTTTTGCAAATAGAAGTAACCACACCTTGTTGATAATTACACGTTGCCATGAAGCACCCCAGAGTATGTTAGCCAGCTCTTCCCACATTGTTTAATGCTGGAGATAACTCAAGTTCCGTGTCAACACACCAAGATGGAGCGTTAATGATTTAAAGGCACATCTAATGAGCTATTTGAACTGGGGCCTCACCATCCTTCCTGCTTATTTGCTAAGAAAAGTATCAAATATATCATGGGCCACCAGACAATACAGTCATAGTGTTTTCTATTTTGCTAAAAAAAAAAAAGATAAACGTTGATTTTTTTTTCTTTTCTTGATTATTTAAAAAATGGAAAACTCTGAGGGGGCAAGTATAGCTCAGTTGTAGAGTGCATGCTTAGTTTGCATGAGGTCCTGAGGGGTTCAATCCCCAGTACTTCAGTTAAAAAAGTAAAATAAATATTAACAAGTAAGCCTAATTACCCCCCCAACCAAAAAAACAAAAACAAAAAGGAAACTTGGAAACTTTGAGGTTTTTCCAGTACATTAATTGGCCATGCAAACCAAAACAAAACCTAAGGACCATGTTATACTTAAAACCTAAAGTCAGCAGTAAGAACAACACTGTATTTCATTAAGTCCTCAGTCTAGGATCCTTCAGTTTTTCTATAGAATAATAAGTTTCTAAGAGTGTATGTAAGTTGATTTACATATTAGCAGGTAGTGCTCCATTCCTGGAGAAGGAAGACCAAAGCTGAGTGTTACATAGCAAATGTAAATGATACATTAAATGTTATTAGTAATAAAATTAATTAAAATTAAATTGCTCTAGTAATTAATTACTTCAAATTCTTATTACCCTATCTCCTCAGTTTATTTGAAGTGACAGTAATAGCCAAAGACATTGATTTTACTATTGGGAAGAAGTTTTACGCAGATGTTAATTTTGTTACCAGATTGAACAAGGGAGTTTTCAATGGGTTAAACAAGAAGAATGAAGCTGGTTTGAAGGTGTCTGATACTGAAAAATGTGTCCAGAGGAAGCTGAATTATAAGCCTTCTTTCCTGATAAGAAAGATATAGGAATCTTCTTTGTCACAGCTCTCAAGAACTGGGAAATCTCTCTGTTTAGACCACTGAAAAGCTTTTTAGGGGCTAGTTCTCAACCCATGACTTTAAGGAACTTTATTTTGGACCCAGCCTTCTACAGTTGATCCCAAGAATGGCCAGAGGGTGTCAATATGGAATTATGAAAGTATTGGCTAATTAAAAGTGAATATCACCTATGTTTTGGTTAGACGCAAGTGTTTGAATAAAATACTTCATTTCTGAAAGCGGTGGCAAAATTAAAGTTTCTCTAACATCATCAAGTAACATGTTGTTCTAAGTAAAAGCATCCTCTGGCCACTTAGGGTACTTACAGTTGACACTATGGGCCTTTAAGTGTACAGATAAAAGTTCTCTTCTCCCTCTGCCTAATCTGGAATGCAAAAGATTTTTGACTTTGTTAGCTTCCTCACTGCTCCCCCACATGTATATATTTTTAACTAGGCTTTATTTTTCACAGCAGTTATAGGTTTACAGAAAAATTAAGCAGAAAGTTCAGAGTGTTCCCATATATCCTCTCCCCACTGTCACACAGTTTCCCCTATTATTAATATTTTGCATTAGGATGCTACATGAACTGATATTGATGTTATACTGGCCTAAATTATTACTAAAGTCCACAGTTTACATTAGGTCCACTCCTGATGTTGTACAGTTCTGTGGGTTTGAGAAATGCATAGTGTCATGAATCCATCATTATGGTGGATTGTACAGAATAATTTCACTCCCATAAAAATCCCCTGTGCTCCACCCTTTCATCCCTCCTTCCTTTCCCTCAAACTCTAGCAACCAATGATTTTTTTAAACTGCCTTCATAGTTATGCCTCTTCCAGAACATCATACAGTTGAAACCATACAGCATGTGGCCTTTTCAGACTTGCTTCTTTCACTTAGAAATACGCTTTTGAGTTTCCTCCATGTCTTTTCATGGCTTGATCGCTTATTTCCTTTTAATGCTAAGGAATAATATTCTATTGTTTAAATGTGCCGTAGTTTGTTTATCCATTCATCTATGAAAGACATCATGGTTGCTTCCAATTTTTGGTGGTTATGAATAAAGCTACAGGAAACATTTGGGTGCAGATTTTTGTGTGGACATAAGTTTTCAACTCATTTGGGTAAACACCAAAGAACTTAATTCCTAGATCATATGGTAAGAGTATGTTTAGTTTTTAAGAAACTGTCAAACTTGTCTTCCAAAGTGGTGTACCATTTTGTACTCCCACCAGCAATGAATGAGAGTTCCCATTGTTCCACATCCTCACCTGCATCTGGTGTTGCCAGGGCTTTAGATTTTAGCCATTTTATAGATGTATAGTGATACCTCATTGTTTTAATTTGCAATTTCTAATGGCATATGCTACTGAGTATCTTTTCATATGCTTATTTGCCATCAGTATATCTTCTTTGGTGTCTTTTCAGATCTTTCGCCCACTTTTAAATTGTTTTGTTTCTTTACTATTGAATTTTAACTATTCTTTGTAGATTTTGGGTACCAGTCCTTTATCAGATACAAGTTTTGCAAATAGTTTCTCCTTGTCTGTGGGCTTGCCTTTTCATTCTCTTAATAGAGAATTCACAGAGCAGACGCTTAATTTTTTTTTAATTTGAGGAATTAAAATTAAATGATCAATTTTCCCCCCGTGGATCATATCTTTGGTGTTGCATCTAAAAAGTTGTCATAAAATCTAAAATCACTTAGATTTTCTCCTATGTTATCTTCTGGAAGTGTTACAGTTTTGAATTTTAAATTTAAGTTTATAATCCATTTGGGATTAATTTCTGTGAAAGGTATAAGGTCTCTGTCTAGAGTTTTTGTTTGTTGGTGTTTTGTTTTTGCATATGATGTCCAACTGTTCCTGCATCATTTGTTGAAAAGATCACCCTATATTTTTAGTATTACAGTACTGTGCATGTGTATATACATTTATAGCCCGCCTTGGACCAAAGAGTTTGAAGCATCTCCTTACTTGGGGCTCATTGTTCTTACCACTGTTCCCAACCTTCTCCTCTGTTACCACCACCCCTGATCTCTACTGTTCTCTTGTTGCTCCTTTTTTCTGTGTATCTTGTGTCTCTCTGCATCTTCCATCCTTTTAGTCTTTCAAATGTTCTGTGAACACTGTGGGCTCATCAAAGGTCTTCCTCTTCTCTGGTCATTTGAGGCTTTGCTATTGGCAAAGATATTCCTTCTTCTGCATCTCAGGACATATGTTTGGTTCCTTCCTTCCTGATTCAGAGCCATGATGAATACTCTCAGTCACTGGAGATCTGGTCTCCCAATTTTTAAGGTTTTGCTATAGACTATTAATAATACCAATGGTGTAGGATGAAGAACATACATTATTTGGCCAGTCAGTATTTATTTCTGTTGGCTTCATGTGCCATTATTTCCTTTATTCAGATCAACAAGATTTTCTTTGTCAAGTCTGCTTAGCTAGAGAAGTGTGTAACTGGTTTTGCATTTGAGACTTTTTTTCTGTTTCTTTTTAATCACTAAAAGAAACATAAAATATCCCTCAAAACCATAAGAAAGGGATAATTGTATTTTAAACTTAAGAGCTAAAAGGACCTCTTAAATCACCCAATCTCTTCTCACTTAACAGAGAAAACTGAGTTGGTAAAATTAATTGCTTGTCCAAGTCCTGTAACTAGTTTGAAACAAAGCCAGGAACAAAGATCAGGTTCGTGAGGACATTTCCTCAGGATATTCCTACTAAACCACTTTCCCTCCCACAAGAGAATATCTGTCATGCTTTTCAACGGCAATAAAAATAATTTTTAAACACCATAGTTATACTGTCACAGTCAGGTCATTTGATCATACAATTTAAGGGCTTCATGTCTGACTCTCTTACAATACTGAAAATTGAAAAGATGATTCTCACTTTTGTTTTTCCCCATGAGTTGTCCACGCATCCATTTGCCTGTGTAAGTCAGGCAAGCAATGCTGACACTAAGTAAAACTGCAAGTGTGACAGGTTTTCTTCATTGTTTCCCAGAGCCACAGCCACCCACCAACCATGATCTTACCCTGACACCCTGTGGACCAGTCTTCATCTTTTCTGGGCTTTACTGTCATTGATGCTGGGTTCCTTCTTTGTGCCAGACACAGGGCAGCTTGGAGACCTAAGCAGTTAACCTGTTACTCTAGGGCAGTTGATTAATCCTGAGAACTGGTATTTCTGGATCCCCACCGAATAGCCATGAAGATAAGCCATAGCAAACAGGAATAACTGACTACTTCTGTCCATCCAGACCCAACTGCCCTTGTGTGGACAAAGTGACTCACAACTATTTTAATTTATCTAACTGAGAGTGTACGTTATGCTCCTCCCCAAATTAACATGTAAATGCTCATGGTTCTATTTTATCCTCTCCAAGAAAAGGGATCCTATATTTGTCCCCGCTCTCTCCCCACTTCATCTTCACTGAAAGGGGGTAATTATAGGTTTTTGGGAGAAAGACAATGTTCATCTGGGTAATAAAGGGATAAAAAGTGGAGGCTAAGGAGAGAGGCAAACAGGGTGAAGTCTGAGTGTGCAGACGTGGATTGGAGAGATCTGCGGACAGTAAGGCTCAAATTAGTTGTCGGGTATGAGTGAAGTAGAGAAGGAAGGAGGATGTGGGGTCAGGCAAGGTTACTGACTGCAAGCAACAGAAATCAACTGGCTACCATAAACAGAAAAAGAATTTACTAGGAGGCTATTGGGTAGCACCCAAACCTGAGTGACCAAGCTCATGCTCTGGGGACTCAGAGAGACTACACTGCAGGAAACCATAGTCACGCAGCAGGAATGGTTTGGTCAGGATGCTCATCCAGGTACCACCACCTCCTCTGTCATTGGATGTGGTCACCCTTCGATGCTGCCATGGTCCCTACTGTTGTCATCATTGCCAGTGAATGTTAAACTCTCCCTTCATCTTTGTATCATTTAATCACCATTGAAAGTACCAAGTGGGAGCATCCAGCTATCTGAGTGTGGGCCTCATATCTGCCCCTATGGCGTCCAAAGGCAGCCTCGCCTCCCGCAAAACTCATCCAGGGAGGTGGAGGGGAGGAAGTTCCTCTAAAGGATGCAGGTCATTTGGATGCTGGGTAGCCCCCAAATCAACCCTACCAAAAGTCTTCACGGGGTGTTCCCAAGCTCGGGCATTGTGGGAAGGCAGCTCTACGGACCCAAACATAAGTAATCAGAACCAAGATATGACAAGGAATATGAAAGAAATCTGGGCTGCTGCAGGCTTCTTTGCCGGTTTAAAGAAGAACATCTCATCTGAGTGTCAGAGAAGAATTCAAATCGTATATATCATCCCTGCCACAGCGTTTACTCCATGATTAGGAATAGTTTTGTCTCTTAAATGTGGCCTTCCCTGAGGCCTCTGCTGCTTGTCTCAGGACATTTTCTTTGAAGATTTTGAAGAGGAAGAAGTTTGCAGCTGATAGGTTTTGTCTTGTTTAGAAAGCAGTTTCCTTTAGGTAATATTTATATCCTGACAAAGCTTATTTAAAATTGTAAGTGGCGCCAGTCCGGCAATAAACACCACTACAGAAATAAGCAGCTGATAAGCATCAGCTCCTAACTCTGACAATCATAACAGTTTTGTGGTGCGTTTCCATCTTTAGAGCATGAATTAATTAGGGCTCAGAATAACGCTGGAAGAAACGAGCCTGCAGAGCAATCACTCAGCAAGTGGATAAAATCCTGGGAGTAGATCCTTGCATTCTGCCTTGAACCATAAAATAATTCTTTCTTCCTGTTCGACCCCCTCACAGGATAAGGAGTATAAGCAGGAAATAGAGAGGAAAAGACAGAAAAGAGGAAAAGGAGTCACACACAGAGATGCGCAGACTCGGGGACCTGAGAGTTGGTGAACTAGCAGAGGCCCCGGCTCTTTCCCAGGAGCCAAGCCCGGAGAAGCCTCATGCCAGAGGGAGGGCAGCGGGAGGGAGGAACCAGTGCAAAGTGTGTGAGAAGCCCTCGAGAGACAGAAGATGGTCGGCTCCTGGCGTGAGAGGCCCTGGGTAAGGAGTGGGTTGGGGGACAGCTTTCTCCTGGTGCTGTTCTGCCCTCCTCATGTTGGCCCACATGGACTGCCGCCTGGCCTGCCTCCTCATCCTTGTGAGGGAGGAAACTGGCAGCACCAGCCCAGGGCTGGCTGGGCTCACGGGATAATGTCTGTGGAGGCTGGAGTGGAGAAGAATAACCACTGTGCCCTTGACCACCTGACTCTGAGTGATCCCTGCTTCCCCACTGCCCTCTTCGCAGGGCAGAGGACAGCAGATAATGATGGGAGCAGGAACAGTGGGGACAGAGAAGTAGAAGTCAAATTACCAGCAGGGGGTAGAGGGGTGGGCAGACTGGATCCCTGAGGGCAGGTAAAAGGGGCTCTCCAGCCTCCCAGTTCCTGCTTCTACTCTGAACTCTCCTCACATTTAGCTCCTGCCCTTTGGGGTTCTCAGTACTACCTCAGGTAGCTGATACCCCACAGAATCAGAACTCACAGGAGAAAATAACAATAGATCTGCAGAAAGAAGTCACGTGAGAAACGTCAGCCTTTACCAAATGTAGCAGAATTAATGAGCAGAAAGAATAAGATCTCAAAATAAGCAAGTATCTTCGAAGAGATACTGATAGGGGAACACCATTAAGATGAAACAGGTTATAGTTATAAAGATGAAGCAACTGGAGCTCCCAGATTTAAAAAAAAAAATCATCCTGCCCACATAAAGACCTCAGCAGTGGGTTGGACATTAGAATGAATAACAGATTAGAGAACTGAAGGGTCCAGAACACAAACAGATGAGGAAATCGGGAGGGCAGACCCAATTATGATGTCAGCAGGGGCCCCACAAGAAGAAAACAAATGGAGAGAAAAGAAAATCTGTAGAAAGAATGCTGAAGAATTAAGAACAGCCACTTCCCTGATGTCCTGGGGTGTTTTTCAGGACTTGTCGGAAGCTACAACCTTAGCTGGGCTACCTCACTCATATAAAAACAGTAATGATGTGTAGTGTGTGTCCTAAGAGTCAAAAGCATGCTTGACTCCAAATAAGTCACAGATAAAATCCTCAAAGGGGACAAAAGAAACACATGGAACAGTTAGCAAATATTTAAAAAAACATGAAGATATGATGTAATTGAGTGCTAAATTGGGTAGTACGGGCCATAAGTTTTATGCAATTAAACGGCGAGATTAGGGTCTGTTAGGGTCTTCACTCGACTTGACACCAGTTCTTGTGAAAAAAAAAACATCTAGGCCAGCATTTCCCAAAGTGTGTTCTTGTGAACCCTTGTTCTGTAGGACAGTCTTGGCATTGGATGTGAAAGGGTTTCCAAGTGTAGTAGAATTTGGTCGTGTTTTAGACTGCCCGACATTGAGCCCTATTCCTGTAGTTCTGGGGGGAATTCCTCATTCATGAGTCTGCACTGGAGGCAGAACTCCTTCCACTATAGAAGTGGAACAGCAGGCATCTGCTTTCTCGCCACCCCCCCCCAACTCCCACCAAGCTCAGGCTTGGGCACGCAGCTCCCATGCTGCCAATCAGATCTGCCTTCCCCAAACTTTGCCTTGGGAGACAGTGATGCAGGGAAGCAGCTGCTCAGCAGCAACAGAGGCAGCGCTGGTGTCCAGGAATGGCCATGGCATTGGGGTGGTAGCACTTAAAACCTTCCAGAGGCTTTCTATTGTCCTAAAAGTAAATCCCCCATCTCCCTGACATGACTTTAAGACACTTCAGTACTGTCATGGCCCTTCACGCACATCATGGTTCAGCCAAACTGATTTTCCCTTAATTCTTCAAACTTGCTTCTTGCCTTTCTCTCCCTCTGTCTCTCTCTCTCTCTCCCCGCCCCCCTCTCCCCTACTCTCTCTACCCCCCTCTTCCCTCCTCCCCTCTCCTTCCTTCTGTCTGCTACACTGCTCCCTTTGTTTGGGCATTTCTCTTGCTCTGTCCTGCATTTTCTGGTTAATTCCTACTCATCCTTTGGGAAAATATTCCCCCTGAAAGTCTCCGTCATGCCCTTCCACAGGAACCCGAATGTTAATGCACTCGTCCATTGAACTGGTATTCTATGTGCATACCTGGGATCTCAGTGAGGGCAGAGGCTATGTCCACACTGCTTAGTAATGTCTCCTGGGCCCAGAACAATGCCTGGCACAGGAGGGAAAGTCAAATGTTTACTGAATGAACAAAGTTCATTCTAAAGTAGCTGGCAGAATCCAGACTGTGTAGGGTTCTATATTCCTGGCCTGCCAACTATTATGCCTCTCTTCAGTGACCACCCATGCTTTTATTGGAATTGAAATGTTTAAAATAAAATTTAAATCATAAACCAAAAGAGGAAAGCCTCTTTGAATTTATTTTTGTCCAGATTATTGTTGGCATAATGAAATTGGTGAGATGGGGTCTGTAAAGGAAAGTGCCCTGAATACAAAATGCTAAGAATCTAAAAGTATAGGGAATAAATAGCTCCCAAGGGATAAACTGCTCTTTTCAATGAGATGAATGAGCTGGTCCAGGAAAGCCAGAGGCCAAGTGTGAAAGAAAATTAATATCCTACGTCAGGTGGACCACATAACCTTCTCCACTGCCAGGGGCAGTTGTGCTTATAAGTGTGTCTCCACACATGGAAAACAGTCAGTAACCGATTGATTGGTGAGTGTGTGGGACTGGAAAAGCACTGCCCCAGCCCGGAGCCTGGGTGGGACGGCTCTGCCTTCTGGTCTGCCTGGTGCCCAGTAGGTCACAAAACAATGGTCACCCATAGTCTAGGGAGGTGGGTAGCCTGGGTGTTACTGTTCCCATTCTACAGGTGAGGAAACTGAGACCCAGAGAATTTAAGTGATTTGTTCAAGGTCACCCAGATAATAGAGGTTAGTGCCAGAAATAAAACCCATATCTTTCTTCACTAAAGCATAAGTTTATAGAAGATGGCTTTTCAAAGCTGAATCAGGCAAGGGAGGTTTTAAACAGTCACATCAATAACTACAGGAATTATTTTAATGCTTTTCTTTAAAAAAAAAAAAAGTATAACCTGTGATTAAAGCAGCTCAGTTCCCTGCAGTAGTTATAAAAATTGTGGGATGAAATGTTTCATTTACTAGGACTTTCTAGCCTTTAGTAAAAAAAAAAAAAAAAAAAAAAAAAAGATTCAGAACTGCAAGGCCACTTTGCTCTGGGGCAGCTGTTTTGATGCAACAGTCACACAGTGGACTCTCCCAGCAGGCCTGCCATCATTCAGCACAAAGGCGCTCGGCAGGTGGGCACAAGTCAGCAGTAAGCTGCTGGTCAGGGAGAAGTACTGAGTCTTGGAGAATGACTTCATTACTTAAAAATCCTACAAGTCTAATGCTATGGGTTGACTTCTGTCCCCCCATAATATATGTTGAAGTCCTAACCCCTGGGACCTGTGAATGGGACCTTGTTTGGAAATAGGGTGTTTGCAGATGAAATCAAGTTAAGATGAGGTCATTAAGGTGGGCCCTAATCCAGTGTGACTGAAGTCTTCAGGAGAGGGAAATCTGGACACAGGCAGGCACAGAGAGGAGAACGGAACGTGGATCAGACACACAGAGAGAGAACGCCATGGGGACAGAGGCAAAGGGCACAGTGATGCAGCTACAAGCCAAGGAACATCAAGGATTGATGGTCACCACCAGAAGCTAGGAAGGGCAGGGAAGGATTCCACCCAGGGTCTCAGAGGGAGCATAGCCTGACTGATCTTGATTCCAGACTTCTAGCCTCCAGAACTGTGAGAGAACACATTTCTGTTATTTTAAGCCACCCAGTTTGTGGTACTTTGCTATGGCAGCCCTAGGAAAGCCACACACCCAATAACATGGAATCTCGGGGGCACATTTCTGTCCAGTGCAGCACTAGCTCCATCTTCATGTTTCTTTTCCAGGGAGAACAGTGGAGAAATGAGCCCTGTTAATTAGATCAAAGACAGTGCAAAGTTCTGCAGCTGGCTGGGGGTGGGGGGTGGGAGAGACACGCACACTGTAATCAATGAAGTCAGCATAAGCAGGTCAAGCATTAGTAAAGATGGACTATGGCAAAATGAGCCAGGAAAGCCATGAGAGTATGTTTTGAGGACTGAGTGCCATATTTCTAAATAACAAAGAACCTGTATAAAGTGAGAGTTGTTGCTCAGAAGTGGGCAAACACAAACACCAGCACATCGTGACTTATTTATGATGGTGAGGATGATGACGATGGTGATGGTGATGAAATTTTCAGACATATAAACAAGGACAGAAAACGAAACGAACACCTATGTACCCACAAGTCAGCTTAGGAAACAAACAAACAAACAAAATTTAAATTCCTGCCTTACCCCCACTCATCCTCTTCTTTCATCCCCCAAAGTAACCATTTTGGGGAGGCGGTTTTTCATAGGTCTCCTGATTTCTGCATATCTTACAGAAAGATACTGACTGAAAATTTTCTATTCTGTTCTTTCAAGGACATTTGTATAGAGAACAGGCTCGGAAGATAGAGACAGTGTCCCTCTCTGAAGCAAAAGTCAGGCAGGTTTACTGCCCGTTATAAAAGATGCAGTTTCCCTAAGCTCACAGCTCCTCTCCTGTAGTTCAACCCACTGCACGTATGTAGGCATCCAACTGGGCCCATTTACATCCCCTTCATGGCACTCAGGGGCAAGAGGAACCGATGCAAATGTGAGTGTGGGTGCTCTTGATGCATGCTGTGACAAGACCAATAAAGTCTTGCCTCTAACCCAGGGGTCTGGGTCTTCTATCAGTTATCGATGGAACTGGAAAGTGGGGTAAAGTCTCAGATCCTTCAAAGCTTTTGAAAACAACTACCTTAATTTCGATGTTTATTACTTCCATGTATGTATATTTTACTAAAGATAGATAGATAGATAGATAGATAGATAGATAGATAGATAATCATTTTACTTCTTTACAGACTTTATGTAAATGGGATCATGCAGTGTATCCTTCAGCAACCTGGTCTTTCTTTTTTGGGGGGGGGGGTAGATAATTAGTCTTTCTCTTAATTTATCTTCTTCAGGGTTATCCATGCTGATCCATATTCTAGTTCATTCATTTCATTCTTGTTCATGACTCCTTGTGCGTATGTAAGAGTTTTTCTGGTGTGTAAACTTAGGAGTGGAGATGCTGGAATGTATTGTGAACTCCTCTTCAGCTTTAATAGATATTGCCAACTTGCTCTCTGAAATGGTTGTACCAAGTAATGTTTTCGTAAGCAGTATGCTAGAGTCCCTAGTTCTCAGCATCCTTGCCAATGCGGTGTTGTCACACTTTGGAGGCTTTACCTTTCTGGTGAGTGTGAAGTGTTAACATCTTTTCGCTTGTTCTTTGGTCATTCTTCTCTTCAGTTGCCGTTTATATCCTTTACTTGATTTTCTATTGTGGTGTTGTGTTTTTCTACGAGTTTTAAGGATTCTTTCTATATTAAAGATACTGATATTTTGTCTGTTAGATATGTACAAATAACATCTCCTGTTCTGTGGCTTGTCTCTCCCTTTGCTCATGTTGTTTACATAGCTTCTTGATTTCACAGTAGAATAGCAGGAGAAGCCTATATCCCCAGTGGTGTTCAGTGGAGTCGGGAATTCAAATAGTGATAATAACATGATCTGACCAAGCACTGTGCGGAGACTGGGATGTAAGAAGCTTGGGGTGTAGTCATGGTTCTTCAATAGCTGAGCATCCTTGAGGAAGTCACGTCACCTCTATGTCTCGGCTCCTCTTCTATAAATGGAACCTTTGGACTAGATGATCTCCGAGTCCCTTTCCAGATGTACGGTCCTCTAATACTGTGAGTCAGGGTCATGTGCACCAGGCAGGCAACAGCAGGACCTACGTGAACAAGCCCAGCTTCACTATAACTTGGGAAGTAACTGACCAGCCTATGTGGTTTTTCCCGTCCTCTGGGTGCCCACAGCACCTGCTCACATTGCTACTATATCATCACATTATGCTTTTGGGGATAACATCATCTGTTATCCAGATCATGAGCTCCTGAAGGACAGGGTTGCCTTTAAGATACCCTTAGTGCCTCCCCAAACTCCTGACTCAGTGAATGTTTGATGAATGATGGAGGGAGAATGGGAGGGTAAGAAGAAAGAATGGAAAGAGGGAAGGAAGGGAAGAAGGAAAGAAGGAAGGAAGGAAGGAGGGAAGAAAGGAAGGAAGGAAGGAGGGAAGAAAGGAAGGAAGGAAGAGAGAGGGAGAGAGGAAGAAGGGAAGGAGGGAGGAAAAAGGGAAGGACAGAAGGACCAAAGAACCTAAACACCTCCAAGATGTACACCCAGTGAACATAACACAGTTACTGAAACAGTTACCAAGTTATATTTGTGTTTGTAACAAATTTGTTTTACAATGTTTGTTGGATGAAGGAAGAGAACCATTAGCAAATACTATTGTAGCTATTTCACAAATGGAGTCAGTTTTTCAAGATCACACTGGAAAACAATGGTATGGCTAATAATGGAAACCAATAATCTCTGATTCTTAATCTGATGTTCCAACTAACAAAGCCTACAGTCTCATTATTTTAGCAAAACCAAACTCAATTTTGAAGCAAACTCATTTTCATCCTCTTTATGCAACAGAACTATATTACTTATAATTTTGAACTTTTCCCTACTGACATGTTCTAAAAGATTAAAAAGGGACTGTCTAAGCTTTAAGACCTTTCATAATTCTGTTCTATATAATATTAGAGATGGGAGCACTTCAATAATTCTTCTGTCTTAGTTATAATGCAATTCCCTGCTTGTAGTAAACATAGGGAAAAAACAACATATATATATAATAAAATTGCTCTTATTGTCATGACAACAGGAAAAAGCAACAGGAGGGGAAAAATCTTGGCTCTTAAGAATGGTCTGTTACAAGGTGTCAGAGTCCATTATGCATTGTCAATACCTTCATTTAGTTTTGCCTTCATATGGTTTACTTCAGGGCTGCAAATGTAATCCAACTTTCTCAGTGGCATTTAGCCTCTGGAAAAGCAAAGCAAAATTTGAACAGGACTTTTTATCCTTTCCTGGGGTGGTGCATTATCTGCTCATTTTGAAAAACTGCCCAGTGTTTTCTATCTCCTACTCTAATGTATTTTTTTAAATTATTATGTGAGTATCTCTGAGTTTTAAAATTATAATTAGTAAGATCATCATTAAATAATAAAAAAGTAAGTGGATTACAAGAGCCAGACCAGGAATAATAGGGTGTGGAGATAAAGAGCAGACTGCAGTAACCATGACAGTGACACATCTGCTCTGCTCTTCTCCCAGAACACCTACCTCCTGCTGGCCCAGTTTCAGCCCCACCAGCCCCACCAGCCTCTAGACGTGCTAGTGATGTTGGTGATCTCATGGTTGTGCATCTCGGAATAATGGGCCCTTGGCGAGTTGCTGACAAATGGGGCCATCCGCTCGATGGTTTCTTGGAACAGTACTTCCAAGGTGTGGGCTCCAATCCATGTGCATCAGAATCCCCCAGCAAGCTTATGAGAAACACATTGTTTTTAAGTTTTATTCCTGATCTGCCAAATCAGAAATGCTGGGGGTGGGCTTGAGGAATTTGAATGCTAAAAGGCACACTAAAATTTGAGAATCACTGCCTTAGGGTAAAGTGTGAAAAAGAAAAAATGGAGGGGAATCCCTTCTGGCACTAAGTACCTACGAAGGGAGGAGGAGGCTGCAGCCTAGGTAACGAAAAGGGAAGCAGACAAGCTAAAGATGAAGCTGGCCTAGTTCACAGCTTTCCTGATGTTTTTACCTCGGTTCTGACTGCCATAGATTTAAGCTGGAGAAAGTGTGCTCTAAACACATGTGATGTGTACAATGCTGGCGTGTGTTTGTGTTATGCACCTCAAAAGTGAGCCTGCTTCTAAGCTAATTAATTTTGCCAGCACCAAGGATGCCAAAGGTGATGTTTTTCAGCTTCCCAGAAGAGCCAGGCAGGTAAATAGTTAGAACATGGTATGGTCCACAATGAGACAACACTTCACACCCACTAAGATGATTATAATCTAGAAGACAGACAGTACTAAGTGCTGACAAGGATGTGGAGAAATTGGAACCTTTCACATTGCTGGTAATGCAAATTGCTAGAATATAAAATGATGCACCTTTTTGGAAGACATTTTGGCAGTCCCTCAGAAAGTTAAATGTAAGAGTTACAGCATCGTCCAGCAATTCTACTCCTAGGTAAACACTCAAAAGAATTTAAAACATATGTTCACACAAAAACTCGTTAACAAATGTTCATAGCAGCATTGCTTGTAACAGTCGAAAGGAGACACAACCAAAATTTCCATCAACTGAAGAATAAACAAATGTGGTGTATTTATACAATTGGAATATTATTACTAATAATATTTCAAAACTTGACCTAGATGAAACCTGGGTGTGGCAGGTTGAGACCTTTCCAAGAAGGGTCTAGTGGTCTAACATCCATTTTCTGAAACCCACTGTTCCAAACTGACCTTTGTATTCTCACTATTGTATCTTACACAAAGTCATTTGTGAAAGGAGTCTGTACCAGAGAAGAAGTCCCTTTCAGGAAAGTCAGGTGCTAGCAGACTTTCCTCTAAGGCTACTGGACTGAAGGTGGCGTTGGTGGTTTCCGATGCACGTGTGAGTGAATGGAAGAGTGTTTTAAAAAGGTTTATTTAATGTGGATTGATATTGTAATGGAAGGCTTAACTCGGGATCCTGGACTGTCACTTGCTCCTTTGTTCTCCACCCCCTGAAATGTACATGTGCTTCAATAAATTTTTCTCACTTGTCAAAAACAAACAAAAAAACCCCCATGAAAACCAGCAATAAACAGAAATGAAGCATTAGCACATGCTACAACATGGAAGAACCTTGAAAACATTATGCTAAGTGAAATAAGCCAGATACAAGAGAGCATATATTATATTATTCCATGTATATGAAATAGGCAAATCCATAGAGACAGAAATTAAATTAGTGCTTATTAGGCTTTGGGGAAGGAGGGAATGAGGTGTGAGTGCTAATGGGTACTGAGCTTCTTTTTGGGGTGATGAAAATATTCTGGAATTAGGTAGTGGTGATAATTGCACAGTTCTGTGAATATACTAAAAACTTCTGCATTCTACACTTTAAGAATGGGTTGTGTGGTGTGTTAACTATGTCTCAGTTTTAAAAAGTCATGGAAGAAAAGTCTAAGAAAAAAGGAATAAATTTGACTACATTAAAAAAAAAATGCTTTGTAGTTGTCTAGAGGAAAAGCTATCTTCTGTTCTCTTCTACTCACACTCACGATACTTCCAACACCAGATGTGTGGGTCTTCCACACATCAAGCAGTTTTGTGACACCGGCTGGATGTCCTACAATTGAATTCAGTTCTGACACTGTCTACCTGGTATTCACATAAGAGCTCATAGGTTAAGGGGTCAGTCCTACAAGACTGCCCACCTGCTACCTCAGATGCCCATTACAAGTCCAGATTGTCACCTATGCTCTGACCAACCATCTATAAATTGGAGGTTCTTGTGACCCACCCCCCAGGTTTGTTTAATTTGCTAGAGCATCTCAGAGAATTCAGGAAAACATTCACTTATTAGATTACTGGTCTATTATTAAAGGATATAACTCAGGATGTGCAATGTGGAAGAGATGCACAGGGTAAGGTCCAGAGGTGTCCCGAGCACAGGAGCTTCTGTCCCCATGGACATGAGGTGCTCCATACTCCTGGCATGTGGATGCATTCACCAACCCAGACGTTCTGCAAACTTTGTATCTGGGGAATTTTTATGGAGGTTTCATCACATAGGCAAGACCAATCATTAACTCAATCTCCAGCCCTCTCTCCTTCCTGGAGGATGGGAGGTAGAGCTGAAAGCTCCATGCTTCTAATCATGGCTTGGTCTTTCTGGTGACCAGTTCTCATGGTGAAGTTCTCCAGGAGCCCACAAGTTTCTTCATTAGAATGAGAGAGACTCCTATCACCCAGGAAATTACAAGGGATTTAGGAGCTCTGTCAGGAGCCAGGGGAAAGACCAAGTATTAGAACCAAAGATGCTCCTAGTGTTCTTATCACTTAGGAAATTACAAGGATTTTAGGAGTTCTGTGCCAGGAATTGGGTGCAAAGACCCTATTTTTTTCTATTATTTCACAGTGGTAGTAACATAGAATATAGAGGTAATCAGAGGCCACATGGGGCTCCCCGCAAGGGAGGGACACCTACTTATTTGGTAGGATGGGGCAGTATTAGGGAAGACTTCCCCAAAAAGGAAGAAGGGATGAAGAGGAGAGTAGAAGGCCAGTTACTGGGGATGGTGCCCTTGTGAGAAATAGCAAGTAACTGGGCTTTGGGGGCTTGGCAGACAAAGAAACTAGAGGAAGAGGCAGTGACGGAGAAGAGCCTGGAGGGATTCAGATCAGTGGAGAAAAGATTGACTTGTTAATAGGTGGTGTTGGGACAACTGGAGAGCCATGTGGAAAAAAAAAATCATTCCTCATAACCTATGTTAGTATTAACTACAAAGGAATAGAGATTTAAATATTAAAAATGTGATGCCATAAATGACTAGAAGAAAAATAGGCCTCAGTAACCTGGAGTGGTGAAAACTTTGACTCTAATTCGAAATCTAAGCAGAAGTTTGAGAACTGTGGTTACGTGAATCTAGTCAAGCCTCTAGCTCTAACTGCCTGTCTACAGGAAATACAGGAGATAAAAGATCCTGTTCAATGACACCACAGAGTGCAATCAGCAAAATGTGGAGCCTGGGTACCTCAGGTTTGTACTGCTCCTTTGTGAACTGCTTTCTTTAACAAATAAATGCAAAAACAGAAAAAAAGGAAGGAGGGTTACTTTTAGATTAAAAGATGCTCAAAATACATATCAACCAAATGCAATCTGTGGATCTTGTTTGCTCCCCCCAATTAAAAAAAACTGAAAAAAAGCACAACTTTTGAAACAAATGAAGAAATTCAAACCCTATGTGGATATTGGATAATTTTAAAGAATTGTTATTAACTTTATTAAGTATGATCATGGTAATGTGCTATGTTAAAAAGAGGAGGCCTTATCTCTTAGAGATATAGACTGATTTACAGATGAAATGGTATGATCTTTGGTATTTACTTTAAAATAATCCAAAAAGGATATGTGTGGGAAATGGGAGGTAGAAATGAAGTAAAGTGGTATGTTTGTTAATAATCATTAAAGCTGGATGGTAAGTACATGTAGATTCATTATTCTATTTTATATTCTTATAAAAATCCTGTTCTCATTCTTTTGGGAATAAATCTGAAAATTCCCAGAGCCCCTGAAGGCCTTTTCAGCAGGAAAATGCCAAGATGAAACTGGCATCTGAGGGGTATAGCCCTGGGGCTAAGAAGACTAGATAAGGTGCTGTCAGGAGGTGATGGTGATAAGGGACTGGATGAGGAGAATGTCGAGGTCAGGGAGGGGAGAGTCAGGGTACGGACAGTATGAAGGAGGCAGAAGAGGCAGAACCTGATGACCATGGACTGAGAAAGCTAAAGAAGTAGGAAGCAAGGGTGACTCTCAGGTCTCAGGCTCAGATGAACGACTGTGTGCTGAGACCATTCAACAAGCAAGGAAATCCAGAAGAAATTAAAGTTGAGGGTGAAGGAAGTGATAGGTTCCATTTCAGACAGGCTGAGTTTGAGGTGCACATGGAACATCCAGAGCTTAGGAAAGAGATCTGCACCAGAGATGGGGTGTTGGCAATGATCAGCTGCCGCAAAATTTCCATGGTAGCATGTAGAGTGTAGGCACAAGTAAGCGCTCCTGTCAAGAGTGAGCACTTCTTATCAAATTAATAAATTACTCCTGGACCGTTGTTACATTAAAAAAGCAAAGTGGCTTAATCAAGAATGATAGCAGAGACCCACACAGTAATAATCTGTGACATCCATGCTGCTCTGTTGCCTCTCAGTTTTCACCTTGAACATGTCATAGATCTCCAGGGTTTAACTGCAAGCTTTTCTTGTTTCATTTCTTTCCCCTGATAAAGGTGTTTTCAAGAGAACACTAAGGCTTGAGTGGGAAGGGATAAATTGGGAGTTCACGATTTGCAAATACTAATTACTATATAGAAAATAGATAAACAAGTTTATACTATATAGCACAGGGAACTATAATTAATATCTTGTGGTAACCTATAATGAAAAAGAATGTGAAAACATTCTTGTATATGTATGACTGAAACATTATGCTGTATTCCAGAAATTGACACATTATAAACTGACTATATTTCAATTAAAAAGAATGCAAATTTTAAAAGAGAGAGAACACTAAGGCTTTAGTATATTGGGGGAAAAGAAACATCATGAGAAAGATCAATTTTTTCTTTTACACTTCACCTTTTTCCTATTGTTCTTTCCGTGTTGCCCATGGTATTATAAAAACTGAAGGAAAACACCAAAACCATCTAGATCCAGGGGCACAGTTCAATGTCCTGTCTTTTAAACAGCCGTGGTAGCGTTCAGTCCTTGGGATGACATATGTATTCAGAAGGAGCCATGCGGCTGCTGGTGTAAAACAGCATTTTGTTTCAGGGACTGATTTATGCCTTGGAATAGGGCAAAGAGAAGACGACTCATCCCCTCTGGTATCTGTTGTTGGGGGAGCATCAGGCCATCTGCTGGGCTTTAATAAAACGTGACACTAACATTTTGGTTTGAAGCACAGAATAATTTTCCAAACCAGAATTAAAGTTTGTCAGCAGTTGAGGCACTTGCAGGTCTTTTTTTGTTTTGGGGTTTGTTTTTTTTTAATAAAGATATTTGCATCTTTAGTATTTACATTCAAATAAGAAGAGAAGCACATTACGCTCCTTTTTCTGTCCTGGGCTTATTCTTGTAATCTTGTGTTGACTGCCCAGTCCAAGCTTCTTGGCCCGGCATTTAAGGCCTCCATAATTTGGCTTCACCCAAGACCACTTAAATCAGAATTTTGGTGGGTTGGACCAACATCAGTTTTAAGTCTCCCCTGATGATTTCGTTGTGCGATCACTATTGAAACCATCAGTGGTTACAACGTGAATGTGGAGAAGACAGCGAGGGCATTTGGATTATTTATCTTATTGATCAGAAGCAAATGTGAGAAATTAAAGTTTTTCGGAGCTTCAGATGGCAGCCACGATGTTTGATGTATATGCATGTGCATGGGTGTGTGACTGGTGTTACCGCTCTCTGTCCCGGCTGCAGGTGAACGCTGTGCGGGTGTATGTGAACAGCTCCTCGGAGAACCTCGACTACCCGGTCCTGGTCGTGGTTCGCCAGCAGAAAGGGGTGCTGTCCTGGCAGGTTCCTCTGCTTTTCCAAGGACTGTAAGTGGATCTTTCCCCAACAACTTCATTACACTTGTTTTCTTTCAACATCCTAGACCTTAATTGGTTTTTTCCTTAATGAGGAGAAACCAGACATTCGGAATGCGGACATATTATGCATGCTAAGTGCAAACAGTGGTCATGGTGCATGCCCCCAACCTGCTCAGCTCTGTTTTGTTTCTGTCTTCTTTGAGGTGCCCATAAGCACTCTGCCTAGATTTGTAGCATCTGGAAGAACACTTAGCATTTTAATACTATCCAGAATGTTCTGTTGTTCTTGGTTGGTTAGTGGGTCATCCACTGAGTATTTAAGTCATACTCAACTTAAAGGAGTAACACCTCCCCCATTCTTTACAATGTTTACCACGTGTGCTTTCTTTATCTTGTAATATTTATTGAGCACTACCAAGTGCCAGATGCTGGGGACACAGTAGTGGAAAACAACAACAAAGTCCCTGCCTACTGGAGTTTATATTTTTGCAGGGAAAACTCTCCAAGTCACTAGAGCACTAGTAAGAGCAAACCCAGAAGGCATGCAGACATGGGCACATAGTACAGTGTTTAATCATTTTTGGAGGTTGAGGAGTTTGAAGATTGAAATACTCTGATAGCCTTGACTTGGACTCTGGGGCTTACTTTACGTTCATTTAGAAAAACCTTGAAGAGTGGGAAAAGGAAATCAACTGGTTGTTTTATCGGAAGAGTTTCCCCTTCAAAATCCGGTATTTTTTCCTGATTTAATTAGAAGGATGGTTTGGCGTGTTCACAGCCTAAGTGAACTGGCCAGCACTCAACAGTCCTCTCATCCCTGTTACCACGCCACACAACCCTGTGCCAAACACACTAGCTCTGCAATTACTATCAGTAAGTCCAGTATGAAATTTTAAATGTAAGGACTTGAAATGAAATTTAGGGAGAAGTGAAGTGAGGTGTTTCTTTCCCTGCTTGTTCATGGAGTCTCTTTCTACTTCTGGCTGGTTTTACCCTCGTTTGGCTGCTGCAGATACCAGAGGAGCTACAGCTACCAGGAAGTGAGCCGCACCTTGTGTCCCTCGGAAGCAACCAACGAGACAGGACCTCTGGAGCAACTGATCTTTGTGGATGTAGCATCCATGGCGCCCCTGGGTGCCCACTACAAACTGCTGGTTACCAGGATCAAGCACTTCCAGCTGCAGTAAGCGGGACTCCTTGCAGCTTTTCTCTGTTCGCTTGTCAGCACGTCCTGCGCTTGCGCATGCGCACTTCAGCTGCCTTGCTTCCTACCTTCTTTCCAGATCAACTCTCAAGAAGGAATTCATCCGCGTAGCATATTGTCTTAGCACGTTCTGAATGCTGCTGCTCCCAGCTGGGCGGCAGGGCCTTACTCCGTGCAGTGGGGAGGCAGCAGGGGGCTGGAGGAGAGGGGAAGGGTGTCTGACCTCAGAGGTGTATCTGTTTCCCAGGGTCTGTGAGGGCCCTGTCCTCTCTGTCAGGGCCCTGTCTTCTCCGTCGTCCAAGCAAGAGGCATTGGTGACGGGTGCTTTTGTGTTACTCACCAGTGCCACTCTTCTGAAGGAAGATCTTAAGCTATTTTTTATTTTTTATCATTAATACTAAGGAACTGGAAGTTTTCTCCTTCCGGTTAGGAATGTTCATAGGTTGAAAGTAATATCGTTATACGGCTTTGTCCTTTGTGCAAAAACTAATGACTATTCCCTCCTCCTTGCACTTCCATCCTTGAAATCAAATCAGTTGGGATACAGCATCTCAAATTGTTTATATTAGACATGGAGTATAATAAAGTTCAGTTGAGGGCATGGTCTCTAAAGAATCTACGTTATTCCTATAAAATATTGCATAAATCTGTGTGAAAATGTGAACAGAGAGGCTAAGGTTATTCCTTCATAAGGGCCAGAAAATTCAGGGAGTTTCCAGTCCTGTCCTACTCTAAGCCTTCTCAAGAGTTCAAACCATTTCCTCCCCTCTCTGTATTTTAAATAAATTTTTAAAAGATGTATTGTTAAATGGTTATATGAAAATTGGGATTTTTACTCATCAAAAGGTATCATTAAGAGAACAAAAAGACAAGCCATGGACAAGAGAATATATTTCCAACACACATAACTGACAAAGGGCTCATATGCAGAATATATACAGAGCCCCTAGAAATCAATAAGAAAAAACAGGCAAGCTCTTGGCTCCTGTCCCCAGTATCACCTATTCTTCTGTAGCTCTGGCTTCTTATGGGCAAGAATTTTGGAGAATATGAGTCTGGACCCTGCTCAGAGTTGAGGCTGGCACCCAGTTGGGTGCAAGGCCAGACTCAGCTTCAGTGGAACAAATAGGTTTTCTGAGGCAAAATTGTGGCGATCTTAGGAGCAGAAAATATACTTGAGAAAACAGTCTTGTGACCTGGACCTCTCACTAGAACTCTGGGACAGAGACAGAAGAATCTCAGATGGGGAATCAATGTTTATATTTACCCATTAAATATATATATTTATATATATATTTATACACACACACACACACACACACATATGTGTGTGTGTGTGTAATACAAATGGACTCAAATATGCCAAGTAAAAGACAAAGAATGTCAAATGAGATTCAGAAAAAAAATACTAAATATATGTTGCTTACAAGAGTACAATCTTTTAAAAAGAATGTATAAATGTAAATAAAAGGATAGTAAAAGAAATACCACACTCTAATACTAACCAAAAGAAAGTTGGTGCAGTATGTCATATTATACAAGATATTTCTTAATTCAAGGTGCATTACTGGATATAGAGAGGTATTTCATATCTTTAAAAGAATCATTTACCAAGAGGACAAATTTAAATTCCAAATTTGTATGTACCCCATAATGTCACTTAAAATATGTAAAGCAAAATTGCAGAATAAAAAGAACTAGACAAATCCATCGTCTCTGTTAAAGACTTCGTAGCTAATAGAATAGTGGGCCAAATTTTAAAATATACATACAAGATTCCCCCACTATGTGAAAGTAGAGCATTTCTATCAAACCTTTTACAAGCTGACTGGCATAAAGCAAAGAAGCAATTCCCTTAGGATACACCTTTCTAATGGATGCATAAAATAAATTGAGAAAAAGCACAGATGCTCACAGACACAGTTCAAAGGTATGGCAGCTTTGGTGCGTAGATGCTGAGTATAGTTCCACTATCACTGCTCAGAGTGCACACTGCAAAACAAACGCTGAGTACTGTTTTTACTTTTCACCTTTTTTCGTAAAAGCAAAACTCTCCAGATTTCTTTTGGTTAGTGAAAGCAGGTACTAACTAGAGAAGTGGCATAGAGCAAATTTTTGAAAAATGAGGAATAACAGTATACAGTAATTAGAACAGACATTGGCAAACTATGGTCCACAGACTGGCCACTGGTTTTTATAAATAAAGTTTTATTGGAAAACAGCCCTACCCATTCATTTACATATTGTCTCTGGCTGCTTTCACACTACAATGCCAAAACTGAGTAGTTGGGATGGAGACATTCTGGCCCTCTAAGAAACATAATTAATGAACTTGAGCTAATTAATGTATTTTGAAAACTGTATCTCAATATGATAGAATGCCTAAACATTTTAAGTGTAGATGCAACCTTTACCAAAATTGCCAAGCTCTCGTGCATGTCTTGATATATTTCAAAGGACTGAAATCCTTGTATATGGAATTCAGATAGAAATCAACTACAAATTGGTATCTAGAAAATCCCCAAGGGTTTGGAAGTTAAGTAGTCTACTTCTAAATAACTTATGAGTCAAAGAAATCAAAATTAAAATTAGAAAATGTTTTAAACAAATGATAATGAAAATATCCAAGCTTCTGAGATGCAAATAAAGCACAGCTTAGAGAAAAACCTGTAGCTTTCAAATGTATATGTAAGGAAAGAAGAATGACTCAAAATCAAGGTGTTAAGTAACCATTTCAAGAAGTTGGAGAACTGAAAATAAAATTCAAAGAAGGTAGAAGGAAGTACTAAAATAAAAGCACAAAACAATGAAACATAGAACAGATTGACAATGGACAAAATCAACTAAACCGCAAATCAGTTATTTGAAATATCTAGTATTATTTTTGTACCTGTGTAAAAAAAAAATTAAAATGGCTTGCCCATGGAAAAGAGACTTGAACAGACACTTCACAAAAGAAGTTATCCAAATGGTCCAAAAACACAACTTCATTAGCTATCAGAAATGCAAATTAAACCTATAATGAGATCCCACTGCGCTTCCCAAATTGCTACACTTTGAAAGAACCAACAATGTAGTTCCACTCTAGTTATATACCCAACTCCTAGATATAAAATTGTGCTATTCATTCAATGGAATACCACACAATAATATAAATGAACAAACTACTGCAGTCCCTAACAACAATAAATCTCACAAATACAATGCTGAGCAAAAGAAGCCAGACAAAAGAAATACATACTGTTTGATTGCATTTACATAAAGTTTAAAAACAAGTGAAACTATTTTGTAATATTAGAAGTTAGGACAGTGATACTTTTCAGCAAGAAAGAAGAGGTGCATGATTATGCTGACTTGGTGAGAATTCATTTAGATATATACTTACGATTTTTGCATTTTTTTTTGGTTGGAAAGAAAGGTGCTTTATTCAGGAGGCTGGCAACTGGGGAGAAGGTGGACTTGTGTCCAAGAACCAACTCCCTAACTTTTCTAGATGTTTGTTACACTTCAGTAAAAAAGTTACTTTTTGAAGAATCAGAATATTTAAAAATATTTATATGCTACTTTTTTGCAGCTTGTTTTCCATATCAGAATTTTCTGTTCTGGTACAAAGCATTCCTCAAATTTTATAAAGCAATTTATTCTGAAGTCTGTAGCCAGTGGAGTTGCTAATAGGAATCAAATATCTGTCTTGGTCTTCTCTACAGCCCTTGACAGTATATACCCTTAGATGGACAGGTGGATTAATGAAAGATCAGAAAGATGGAGAAGTAGTTACAGCATTTTTTCCAAGTCACTCCATTAATTTTGGTGTAGAAAAAAGTGACATGATAACTTCAAGAGCAAAGAATCCCCCCACCCACCAGAAGAAAAAGACAGAAAAAGATCAATTAAATCGAAGTCTCTAGGAGGGAGGTTTGAGCATTATAGAATATATATTTTTTAAGTTCCCAGGTGATTTTAATCTGCAGCCAGAGTTAAGAACAAGTACATTTGAGCAGTTTCTACATATGGTGCTTATGTTTGTTTTAATAGTAAATTTGTTTATGATATTAAATAATGTGGGAATTTGTGCTTGTAACTTGAAGGAGGTAGCAGCACATTACTGCTCTGAAGTGCAGACTGAACTTCAGAGAAGCCTTAGCTTTACTAATTGGTCTCTGTATCTGACCTGTCACTGTCACCTGGGAGCAGTGTACTTGAATTCTAGGGCTGGTATCTGTGAGGCTAATTAGACCCTTTGGAGAACTGAATTCTGTGACACTGAAGTCATAAGGTCACAACTCTGTGCGAGTGTTAGTGAATGAGATGCGTGTGGTGAAACTGCAAATCTATTCCCTCATGTTGTCTTCTGTTTCCATCTCTCACAATGTGACTTGACCTCAGCAACCAGACATTTAGAGAATTTCAAAATGCACAGTTACCAGGGCTTTTATGAGACTAAGATAAGCCTGAGAAGAGATGGTAACTGAGATCTTTGTGTCTCTTCCTCCCTGGCTCTGGATTGTCCTATACAAGCCTTGCTGGAAACCCAGAAATCCAGAGGATGATGGTAAACAGACCAGAACTGAGGGCTGTGGTGAGATCTGGCCTCACGTTGCAGTCCTTGCTGTATGTTTTTCAGCAGCAGAGTAGAAGGTATATGAAACACATTCTGGGATTTTTTTTCTCTAGAATCATAAATCTTAAGAACAGAAGGATCTTTGGAAATCAAATCCACTCATTTCATTTTTACACGTGAGCAAACTCATGCCCTGAGAGGTTAAATGATTTGTCCAAACACACAACTATGAAACGGCAAAATTAAGACTAGATTTGCCTTCTGACTTCCAGTTCTGTGCTCTTCCCACTGTAACATGCTATTTCTATTTTCTGTTGAAAATTGTCCTCCTAATTTTTGTTGCCCTAAATATGTTTCTCAATTCCATGAAGTATTTATTTAAATCCTGCTTAAAAAATAAAACTCTGCCTTAAAGCATTACTCCTTGCCATCTTAACTCTCCCCTACCTGCCTCCACATACACATACACCAGCTCTGCCACCGCTCCTTTTCCCAGACCCCACTGCCCTGGTGTTCAGTGCTGCAGAGTGTGACGTTGCAGACAGGGAAGGGCAGGAGGCTGTAGGGACTGGCAGGCACCTGATCCTGGGGTGAGAGGAGCTTGGAAGGGCTGTTAAGAAATGCAGATAGTTGTCTAAATTGTGACAATTGTGTGGAGGATGGATTCGAAGGGGACAAGACCAGACGCAGAGAAATTAGAAGGTGATGCAGTGGTCAAGATAAATAATGAGATGAGTCGAAGAATTTGGAGGTGAAATTGACAAAACTTGATTGGATACGAGGAGCAAGAGAAACGGGAGAGTCAAAGATGACCTTCTAATTTGTCGATGGCGGTGCCACTAAAAGATGAGAATTTTGAGGAGGGGAGGAAGAGATCAGTTCACTTTGGGACATGTTGAACTTGTGCAGATGCCCAGCAGAGTATTGAACATATACCAGCATGACGATCAGGAGAGAGAGCTGAGTTACAGAGAGCCGGCTGAGTAGAAATGCTTTAAGAAGGCTGGGCCACGCGATGCCTGAGGCGGAGTTACCCGAGATAAGGGGAGAGACAGGCAGTACTCAGCCCTTGATCTCTGAGATCTTGTATGCTGCACCAGGGAGTTTAGACTTCACCTTTTAGATCATGGGAGCCACTAAAGGATTTTAAGCAACAGAATATCATGAACAGATTTGATTTTTAGAGATGACTTTAGTGACCATGTGGAAGATGAACTGGAGAGAGAAGAGGCAAATACACACATGGGGATAATTTAGTAATTCAAAAAATATATGCAGCAGAATCAAAAATACAGTCCCACAAGAGTACTTGCAGCCTTCAACCCTCCTCTAGCCTACTAAGTGAAGATCTTGACACTTTGTTTTGAGAGAGAGTTTTGAGTGCGATAGCTCAGCTACTATGCTGTGAAAAGTAGAGATTTTTTAGAAAATGGATGAGTGAAAAGGCTTTTATAACATTTTGCTATGTGTCATATTATGTAATCACTCTTTAGTATTTGGGGGGTAGACTACAGTAATGATTTACATTACTTTTCAATTTTTTTTTCTTATTGGATGCTCTATTGAGCAAAGAGGTGCTTCAGGTGGAAGCACGTGTATCCAGGTTACTATTATACTAATAGAATCTTTAAGACTTGGTGAGCAATCAAATGTGGAAGTTGATTAAAAAAACAGGGAGTCCAAGATGACTCTAACAATGATGTCGTTAGTCATCTAATGACTTACTAAGAGACGTAGCAGGTCAGGGTTAGGGAGAAGATAATACATTCCACTTTGATCATATGGAGTTTGAGGTTCTTGAGGGACAGTCAAGTGCAGAAGCCCAGCAGATAATCACTCTTCTGTGACTGGAGCTCAGGAGACAGCCCTGGGCTGAACATGGAGGCTTGAGGTTCACTGGAATTGGTGTGGTTTTCTTGACAACTGAAGTGTGTGTGTGTGTGTGTGTGTGTGTGTATGACTTTAATGGCAATTTAATATATATAACTATACATATAGGAATGAAAATGTATGTGGTGATGGAAAATGAGATCAAGAATATCACTGCAGGTCACATTCTCAGTTAAGGGATGGTCTGAGAAGCAGGAATTCTTGGAAGAAATTGAGTCAGCATAGCCAGATGTGTAGGAGAAACCCAGGAAATCAGGTGTCTCAGAGCCCACGGGAAGAAAGAGTTCCAAGACGAGGGAGTGGTTGTCAGTGTCAAATGTCACTGTCACAGAGAGGTAAAGAGAGATAAGGATTAAGTCACTGGATTTAGCCATTAGAAGGTGACTGGCAGCCTCAGGGGGATGGCAGGGAAAGAATGAATGAGAGATGAGAGCAGAGTACTCTTTTACCAGGCTGGTCTGTGAAGGAGAGGGAGGCTATAGAACATCAAAGGAGGGAAATTAGGGAAAAGAGGGGAATTTTTGTTGGGCTATTTTTGTTGGTTATTTACTTTGAAAATGGTTGAGACTAGAGTATATTTCTAAACCAAGGGGTAGAAAGGCAGATAAAATTTATAGGAGAGTTGGGTTTTTGTAGAATCAAAGTCCCAGAGAAGGGAAGAAAGGTCAGTATTTAGCACATGCAGAGTTCATACTTGGACCAGAGCAATGAGGTGGAGGGGTACAGGTGATGGAGGGTTGGTGGAAGATTTGGGATAAGCAAAGGCAGTTCATGACAGATGGCAGGCAGTAAGGAGATAACAGGAAATGATACCCTGAAGTCCACAGTCCAAGTGCACAATCTGGTGTAATTTCCCTCAACAAACAAAGGGTTTTGAACGGCCACTGTGCTCAGTGGGGGGGGGCTTTGCTATTGTAAGATGAATACGATGCTCTGAATCTCACAGTCCTCTCTGGTCCTCACCTCAAAAATGACTTAGCTTTGGTCTCTGCCTGTGTTTCCACTTACTACTGCTTCCCATCCCCCTTTCCTTTTTCTTGGGCTTTATTACCCGCCTGTATATATTTCTGCGCTGCCTCCCTATGGGCCCCTCTCCTTCTTCTCCTCCTGCATCCCTTACTTGCACACCCATCTCTCTTGCCCTCTGTTCCTTTCCTCTTTCCCTCTCCCTCCAGCTAGCCAGCAGGAGGACACAAAGTCAGCTTTTAGGCTTTCTTATTTATTAAATAAACATTTGTTTCCTGTGCTTAATTTTTTTTAAACAAGTTGAATTTTTTTCTACTTCTTTCTCTAAAACTAAAGGTATACATGTGTCTCAGTTAGATTTGCTCTGTTGGCTAATGACCCCTGATAAAATAAACCTCCCCCACCTCTGTCAAGGCCCAGAGGGAAGGAAGCAGAGCCTTTCATCTGCAACAGACACTGTGTTGATTTTACACACTGTTGACTCCATGAGAAAGAGAAGACTTCAGTGTGATAGTCTTAAAAGAATGTGTTTTCAAAGTCTGCATGTGTTGTACTAGTGAATAAAACATAAAGAATAAGGGGAAAAAAAACAGAAAATTCATATTGATGTCCATACATTCAATGTTACAACAGGAATTCAAATGACAGGGGAGAATTTAAAAACAAATGTTTGGCCAAAGAAAACTCTTTGCTTCTGGAAATCTCAAGCTGTCTGTTGCTAGCCAAGAAAATCAGCATCCCCTTCTTTCCCCTGACCTGGCAACGAACAGAATTGAGGGCCCCGTGTCGCCCTGGTAACAGGAGATGACACTCCCCACACTGCTGAGAGCCACACACAGCACCTCAGGGCCTGACTTTGGCTGCGGAATCTCGGGAGCACACACACAACTGGATTGGACGTCGACTTTGGCTTCTTTAGGTGACTTTAGGCCAAGTGTTAATAACCGTGCTTCAGCAGAACCAATCCTTGACTCTGATGATGATTTCTGCTGAGAGTGGATATATAAACATTGCACCCATTGCTAAATTCTAAGCCTAGTCTGCTGACAGCCTAAATTGTCATTACCTTTAGAAATAGTGCTCAAATTTTATGACTTCTAAACAGCACCTCCAATTACAAACTTCCTACTTAAATATCTTGGCACGCCATTTCTAAAGGAATCTTTAATAAAAATTTGTTAAACTGTTTAATTTCTATAAAAGGAAAATTAGGAATGGAAAGAAAGACTCTTTAGAGTGAATCAAGGGGTGAAGCTGCGGAGGGGGCCCAGGAGAAGTTCAAGTTCAGGTTCCCAGAAATGCAGGCCACCCTGGAGGGCTGGGGTCATGCCATTCCCCAGATGCAGGCATTGAGAGGGCAGTGGGCATGTAAGAGTGATCTTCGTAACTAAAGGTGAGGCAAGAACCAGAGAGAACAAAAGCCTAAAAGCAGCCCTCATGTGACTATAGAGGAGACCAAATCTGTCACTGTGTTTTCCGGCCTCTTGAACTGCTTCACATACGTTCCTTCCAACCGCACCCTAGGCTACAGATGTCTGCGTCCCACACGCTCCTCACACTCTCCTTTTCCCAGTGCTGGCTCACTGCTGTCTTTCCCAGAAGAATGGAAATATCTAATAAAATAATTCACAGCAAATTAATAATTGGAGAGAAAGTAACTTCATTATATTCTTTTGGTGGCATGTGCATTTTAAGAAGGGTCTTAGAAGGTAATGCCTAGCCCCAAGAGACACAATCTTGGATGGAAATGGAGACAATTTGGGGGTGACCAGGGGCAGGAAGAGCTTGCTCCTATTCCTAGGGACCCTTCCGTGGTGATTATCTAGACACCACATTTTTTTAAAAAACGATCTTTTGCCATGAAGGCATCAGAATTATTTTGAAGTGCTATCTGAATTATGTAAAAGGACCTCAAGCCCTCTTTTCCTCTCTCATTCAACCCACTTCTGACACCTAAACTCTGTGCTTGATTGTAAAATCTTAAGAGAATCCAAAGACAAAAGTGTCTACAAAAGCAAACAAGTACTTACTTGTATAGGTATAACTTCATGGGTATATAAAGACATAAAATTGATCCCTTCCCCAGTTTGATCATTCTTGAGAATTGAAACCACCAAGTTCCAATGCAGTGTACTTGTCACTTTTATGGACCCAGAATTCCCTTCACAAATGGTAGGGCTGTACTTGCATCTAGTTTAAGATAGCATCCTTTTAAATAAATAATTTTTGCTCGCTAACTTCTGCTTTTCTCTCACTTTCCCTCTTTCCCTCTCCCCCTTGCACTTCTCAGGACAAATGTTGCCTTTCACTTCACTGCCAGCCCCTCTCAACCTCAGGTAAGTGAAGGGTTTCAAAGTTATCATAATTCCACCTGTTGGTGTTACCCAAAGAAACCATGGTAACAGAATCAGCATGTGGTGTTGCCCTTAATCTTTCACAACTTGAGCTATATTTGTAATTTTGGAATGTTGTTCATGTAACTGGGATGTTAGACACAGTATTTAACCTTATCACCTGAATTGGTGTGAAATAGGAGGCATGACATTTGTCTGCAGATGTTCCTGGGCTCAACCTTCATTCATCAAATTGTGAGCCTACTATGTACCAAGCACTAGGTGCCAGGGATGGAAGGTGAAGAAGAGAGAGATGCAACTGCTGCCTTCACGGACCTTATAATCTGGATGGGGGTAGGGGACAGGGAGTGGAAGGTCACCACTAAACAGATACACAAATAGTCAGTTGATCTGGAAATACAATAAAAGTAAGACAGATTTTCATTTCTACAGTGTTATGGGTAAAATAAATTAGTTTTTTATGTAATAAAGAAAGAATAGGAATGTCTAATAATAAAAATTATTAGAAGAATTGATATTTGTGTTGTGTTCTCCATTAGACTATAATCATAAATAGAATAAATAGATGAAAATTTTGATTGATTCAGGCTGCTTTTCTAATGACACTTCTAGTTACCTTCCTTTTTCCTTTCATAGCTTCTGAAAGAGTAAAGTCTATGCAAAAGCAAGCTTAAAACACATTTATTTAATGTCTTGATATTTATTGTAAATTCTGTAGGCTGCAGCTTTGGCTACTTATTTTTTGCTTTGGATATGCTAAAACTGGGATTAACATATTATATGGACACTGTTATAAATCTATTACAACCACTTGTGAGCTGGTAAATATTTAACAACGGGTTCTCAGAGAGAAAGCCCTGATTTGTAGCGTTTGCCCATTTCTGCAGTGTAAATACCTCCACCATGGCCGGTATCAGGCTGCCAGCGCCAAGTCACTGAACACTGAGTTGGGGACTGATGTGCACGATCAGCTCCCCAAACCTGCATGAGCCGACTCCCACACACCCTTTCAGAGTTAAATTTCCCACCAGCGAAAGCCTCCACAGTGCATAAATACTGCCACCCAGTGACAGAAGAGGACTCCAGGTCCACAGTCCGTTGCCTTCAAAGTTACTGGCCACTTAAAATATGAAATATTTGAAAGCACTCATTGCTAAGTGCAATGGGAGATATCTAGAAGCCGGGCGGGAGCGACCTGCACCCCAACTGCAGAAACAGTACAGTATAATAGTCCTGCACAGACCTATAGACAATATGATGTACTGAATGTTGTAACGTACTTTCAGTTTGTAGACTGAAAATCAGTGATGACTATGTATCATAGCTTCTTTGTATTAAAAAAGTATTAAATATTAAAGCCTAAATAACTTATATATAAACCCCAAACTGGAGTAAAATATACTTAGAACAAATTAATGAAACAAAATAGAAGTTCTTTGACATCTATGAAGGTCTTACTTTACTTGTAACTGTTCCCATTTTGGCCTATATTTTTATACCCTCTTCAATTGTAGGAAAAATTTTCTGTTCCTATAAACTCACCCAAACTCTTGCACATACTCAGACAATCTGCATCACCACTGTCTGCCTCTATTCCTGTAGAGAGAAGCAGGTCACAGAAACTGGGTAGGTAATCAGGGTTTAAGATGGTGATTTTCAGCCTAAATTCCAGACATTGCTTTGCATCTTTGTCATTTGCTTCTTTCTGGTAATTATCAAGGCAAGGGGTTTATTTGGTGGGGAGGGTTATGGTAATTTAGAGATAAAGAAGATTGATAATACTTTGGCATATAGATAAAGTTTCAGTAGATGTCTACTCTTTGCACAAAACCATATCTGAATATATATGATGTTCATTATTGCTAATAGTAACCATAATAATGCTTTTGAGTCACAAAGTATGGCTTCCCTAAGAACCAAGAATACCTGTGGGGAATTACAGAGTATTCACCTTCAGAAGAGCCCTGTATTATATGTATTTGAATCAAGCTCCAAACTGAAAGCACAAAATGCAGCGGGTTCTTGCGAGTGTCGCTGCCATCTGCTACGAGGCATGAACAGACTTCCAGACAGCAGCGTTGATGACACTCTTTAATCTTGAGATTATTTTTTCCCTATCAGAAGGCTTTGGGTTATTGAAAAAGTTCTATTTTTATTGCTCTGGTTCTCAGAATAAGGTTAATAAAGAGGATGTTGGAAAGCAAAATTAAGTTTACCATGTTTTGCCTCTCCTTTAATGTGGTAAATTTATTAAAGTCCTAGGATAGGGGCTTGTTTCATCTGGTTTCCTCAAAATCTTCATCACGTATTTCATGTCGAGCTTGTCAGCCTGTTACCATATTTGTAATTATTGGGCAGAAGTCCCCTTCCTTCATTGTTAGTAACATCTTTAAAACTCAGAGTTAATAAATTTTTTCAGTGGATTTATAATATAAGTATATAATTAGTATAATCCCTATTATAAATGTTTCCTTATTCTGGTGATACATGAGAAATACTTTTCAATACTTTTCTCAGCCTGCCCAAAATTGTGAACATATTTCAGGGGCATAGATGTAAGGGCTGGTCTCTTGAGTCTAAATGTCATCTCATTATATTCCAGCCAGAAAATAGATTCTTTGGCAAAAAAAAGAAGTCTAGAGGAAGGGTAGGACCAGTGCTAATTTTTGCCTATGGGAAGGTGGTTAAGATTGTTGAAGAACAGGCTTATCTGCTTTTCAAGGTGGAGCTTCATATTTCAAACTGACCACACAGAGGCAAACCTTGTCTCCTGTTACATTTCACATATCTCTAATTCAAAAGGTTGCCCAGAGGGAGGGGGAAATCTTCTTAAATCTAAATTGGAATGAAATGTAGCAAAGTTCAGTTGAGAAAAAAAGACCATAAAAATGGTAAGGCAAGACTGTATGAACTGGCTACTTTGCCTTGTTCACTGCTATACTCCTAGTGTCTGAGCTCTGCACAGAGCTTTTTCTCAACATGCAAGAGATGAATGGCTGACAGAAACACTGGAGGCTTACTGAGATTCACAGCTGAACTTCGTGCCCAATATTACTCTTACTCGTGTGAAAACAGTTTTGAGTTCGTGATTGTAAACATTTCTTAACATTAACAAGTCTTGTCTTTCTTTTCCTCATTCTCAGTATTTTCTATACAAATTTCCTGAAGATGTGGATTCAGTTATCATTAAAGTCATGTCTGAAGTGGCTTATCCATGTTCCGTTGTCTCAGTCCAGAATATCATGGTGAGTCTTAGTAACTCGTCCCCCTTCCAATTTGGAGCATTATATCGTCAAGGATAAAGGATAAAGGAGAGCAAAGGGTGAGCGCCATGTCATCCTCCTAGTATGTATCTCTGACAAAACTGCTAAGTGATAAAAACATCTTGTGCACACAAGTGGGCAGTCTATGTTTGTGGCCATTGATCTGGGGAGATAGAGAATAGCTGACGCTTCACCAAAATAGATAAAGGAAGGAAGGGAGGGAGGGAGGGAAGAAGCATCATGACGAAGAACAAGGAAGACCAAGTGGGCGGCACAAGAAAAACAGAAGCCTACTGTAGTTCTATGTTTTAAAATTTTTATTGTGTCATTAAGCCCTTTCTGCCTTGTAAGGTGTTAGTAAAAAGTGGAGAAAGTATGATATACTTTAAGACAATCTCTTAAGTTCTCTTTGATATAAAGTGACCTTGATTTTAGAGAACATGGCATCAAGTTTTAGGAAGACTCTTTTATGACTGTTCTGGGAGAAAACTCTTGATGGTTTCTGGCTCAGTAAGGACCCCTCCTCTGTGATCCAGATAGTATGTTTAGTATGTATAGTATGACATCAATGATGCTTTTTATGCCTTATGCACGTTACAGTGCCCGGTGTACGATCTCGACCACAATGTGGAATTTAATGGTATCTATCAGTCCATGACCAAGAAAGCTGCCATCACACTACAGGTAAGACAACACTTCTGTGGTCATTATTGTCAATGATAATGCACATTTTATAATCAGGTTACCTACTGGACTTAGAGAAACCTAAGGGATTACCATTCACTGTGTGCCTTGAATCTCTTTCCTTTCTGATCAATTTTAAAACAAAGATTGCTACACCTGGGTGTTGGTGGACAATGCTGCTCTGCCAGGTGCCCCACCCCCCTTGGGGAATCTTGGGAACCTATGATGCAGCAGGACATGTATATGACGGATTGCTTAGGGAGATGAGGGCAGAAGATTCCAATCTACTCAACAGGGGATGCCAATTTAGGGTAAAGTTTATCAGATCCATTTAAAGCAATTAAGCACATTCTACTGACACAATAATGTAAATCAACTATATTTCAATGAAAAAAAACACATATTCTAATAATTTATACTACTAACAGTGACCAAAAGAGAACTTCAACTCTGGGCAGAATGGACAGGTTCAAGGAAATATGAACCACATTTATGTAGCAGTTTGCCCTTTTGGTATTATAATTAAATTATTGTTTCAATGGTAATTTTATAGCAAAAATGTACACACGCATCATGTCAGTATATTTTCAAAGAGATTCCATCCCTGCCTTTAGAATGGTACTTACTTGAAGTATCTGCAATTTGATCTGTTCTCTAGGTAAGGAGATACTGTCTATTGAATAATAAGCTATAAATGAGAAAAGATTAATTATAATTTAGGGATCAGACCTAAAAGCTTCTATTAGTCAGGCTTTAATTTTCTTTTTTTTTTATCAATTGAAGTCTAGTTGATTTACAATGTTGTGTTAGTTTCAGGTGTACAGCAAGGTGATTCAGATATATATATGTATATATATGTATATATTCTTTTTCAGATTATTTTCCATTATAGGTTATTACAAGATATTGAATATAAGTCCCTGTGCTACACAGTAGGTCCTTGTTAAGCTTTAATTTTCTAATGTCTCAGATTTGATATCTCAAATATCTGCTCTTGTTTTAGTATTTATTTTTCCCTTAGCACCTTAGCATTAAGTGGTTCCAAATTAAAAAGGACAAAATAAAAAACCACAGTAGGAAACTCAGATTTTACATCATCCAGACACTAAATTAACAAAGTACAAAGCTTTTCAGTACATTCCTACTTTGAATGTGTTTGGCAATAAATTATTCTCTTTTGAGCCCATGATTCAGTCTTGGGCCATTTTCTCAGTAGGTTAAAGATAATATAGAAATTTTGAAATAATTAAAAAGTCAGAATTGTAGAAATACACTGGACCTTAAAGATCATCTTCATTCACAGATAAGAAACTGGGACACAGAGAAGCCCATATAGAGAAAGTCAAAGCCAGGACTATGACTCAGGCCTCCTGATTGGAGCCTTTGCTTCCCTAACCTAAATTATGTATTTAACTGTTGACTACGTGACTTCTGAGAAAGTCGTATTTCATTAGATTTTAAACCAATAGAAACTTAATAAAGTCAAGCTAAAACTGCTCTAAAAAGATAAAGTTTATTAATTTAAAGAACTTAATATACAATTACTACATAGGTTGTGGACATATTTTTTATATGGGATCTATGATAGTTCCAAGCACACGAGTGGGTACAAGACAGATTGAAATGAGAACAGTGTATGTACCTAATTTCTTAGCTGTAACAATTGTTTTATTGTGGATAATCTGGAGCAGATCATGGGCATGTGAAAATCCTTTCTAACGAGTTAAGGAGCAGGGGTGAGCTTTACTTTTCTTCTCTTTCCTCTTTCTTTTTGCCCCCACCTGCACCATTTTGGACTTCCTCCCTTCTTCTCACTATCTTTCTTTCTCATGCAGAAGAAGGATTTTCCAGGCGGGCAGTTCTTTGTGGTGTTTGTGATAAAGCCTGAAGATTATGCTTGTGGAGGATCTTTCTTCACCCAGGGTAAGCAATAGTGAGGAATAGTAATGCTAGTATATTATTTACATAATAAATGTTAATATATTCTCTTCTAATATGGCTACTTAGAAAAGCCGAATAGAACAGCATGGAAAGGAGCCAGTAACTGATTTTGGCGCCTTCCAATCCCTCTTGACCTTCTCTAGTTCCCACTAAGTGAGATTCGGCAGCAGTGGCTTGGCCAAGCAGTCTGAGCATATTTGAGGAAAAAAATAAAGGGAAGAAAATAATAGATCTCAAGACAGTATGGATACTACAAAATGCCATTCAGTGCGTTGAATCTGTTTAAAGTCTTGTACTCCCTCCAACCATGTGAGGTACGTTCACTCTGCTGGCCGTTCACTCAACAAATATTTATGACTATGAAGTGATGACCTTGTATGGCAGGTCAAGGATCACCTTCTAACGTCATTTTGGTAGCTAGCAGTAACGGGCCCACTTACATTTATCAGCAGTCATCATTTCCACAAGGAAAATTCAGGGGTTTCAATTCCTGTTGCCAAAATTGCCCCTTTCAAGACAGTAAGTAAGTAAAGTGGTAAGACTAATCCCAATGACAGAGACTGTGTGAGCTCTTAGGGACAGCACAAATGGTCATGGGTAACTACCCAGTAAGTATCTTGGGAATGGAATAGGCTACTGATTGAAAACACAGACCCCCAGCAGCTGATGGGGATATGTGATCAGCACGGAGAGTACTGCTGAGTGTAACATCATTCCCTCGGTAGCTAGGTGAATTTTCTTCTTGTATGTTCTTTAATCTCTTAATTACATAGCTCCAGAGTTTTGCCAATGTCTGATGTCCCCAGTAAACTAGAAGTTCTTTAATATAAGAAAAAACAAATTGTCACTGGCTAGAAAAATGCAAACCGGAAGATAAAGTAGCTATCTATTTTTTTGCTGCTGTTTTCTTCAGATGTCTGTGGCAGACTGAGTTGTATGATATCGGGAGAAGGGTCACGCCTTCTTCATTCAAGGAGGGAGGCTGCAGTCTCATTTACGTCCCTTAGTGCTACCAAAATGCACCCAAGCAAAGGCTAAATTGAAAGTTTTAACCAAAAGGAGTATTAGATGGTTTGAAGGTTGGGGGGTTGGGTTTTCCTGCAGTTTTTGCTAAAAGAAAATTCAGCAACCAGGGTTAATTCTGGACAGTTTTGAAACAACTGTTCAGAGGAGAGGTCAGGAACCTAGAATCTGATCCATTGTGCTTTGTTCTTTTTTACCAGAAAAGGAGAACCAGACCTGGAATCTACAACGTGCAAAGAACCTTAAAGTGACCATTGTTCCTTCCATTAAAAGTCAGTATTGGCACTAAGATTCAGTGAAGGGATTCCTATGGCAGGAAGTCGATCATGTAACTCAATGCTAATGTCATCCTTCCAGAGAAACATAATAAAATTAATGTTTATTTTAGAGATAGAAGAGAGAATCAAACCACTCTGTTAAATCCCTTGCAGAAGGGAAGGGAACTCAATTATGAAGTATGTATGGGAAGCCCCTTCCCGGCTTCCCCTGGGAAGTCACTGCCATGAAAGGCAGCCATTTATGGATCATGTCTGGGGGACCTCCAGTAGCTTTGCTGCTTTGAATGCAGATATCTTAGGAATTAAGAATGGGTGTGATGCAGATGGGCCCTTGACGCTGTCCTGTCCCAAACACGGTGCTCTTTTCTCCTGAGGAAATCCTGACCAAAGTTGTTTCTCTCCCCTCAGAATCCGTTTATGTGAAATCCATTCTTCTCAGTTTCCTCATCTTCCTCTCCTTCTACTTGGGATGCCTGTGTGTTGCGTTGGTTCATTTTATCAGGTATGTCAAGGATTTCAAGAAATGTCAATCCCTTCAACTGTCTCTGCTTTTAGTGATTAGCACATTAGACTTTAGAGCCATATTGACTGGATTCAGATCTACCTTAGTCACTAACCGTGTGATCTTGGGGAAGTTACTTAACATTTCTGTGCTTTGGTTTCCTCATCTGTAAAATGAGATAATAATTTACCTCATAGACTAGCATAATTGCAGTGTTTATGTCAATATTCTGCACTGAGCAAGTGCTGATAGTTATTTTCATAGTTAATGAAACTTCAATAGAAAGACAGCTTGGGTATTTTTTTAACACCAGAAAATACTCAATATAAATATGGAATGTAGGAAATGAGTTCTACCTAATATGGAGATTTAGAAACAGCTTTAAACATTCCATCAAAAAGTAAAATTAATGCCTAAGGTAAATCTTGAGGTATAATAAATAGCAAGAGTGACAGATACATCTTGATACTATATTACCAGGTGCTTTCTCATTGTGGTAGCATCAATTTTACAGTAAAATGTTCCCTGAGAGAAAAAAAAAAAAAAAAAAGAGAGAATCATGCTGTAGTTTGACCAAGGAACTTTCTCTCCCCAAGAGTTTGGAGCCCCAGTGAAAAGAGCTCCAGTCTTCCCTCACATGTCTGAGCAGGCCTGAACTTCGAGAATTCCATCGTTTGTTTTGGTCTCTGTGAAACAACTACAGAGGACTGGCAGGAGGTACAATAACAAATGTTCTCTCTCCTCTTGAGCATGGAAAGAACACAAAGCCAGCGCAGTGTTTTCAGACTGTTGGGCAAGATTAGCCTTATCTGTAGAAAAACCTCACGGCTGCCACAGTGATACAGCTATCCCAGTGATACAGGCCTACCTCTGACTTAAAAAATAACCCCCTTCTGTGATCTTTATGAAGCTTTTCTGTTGAGAAACTGACTTCAAAACCCCCAGGACTACTGTTGGTCATATCTGGGACAATTTGAGCACCAAAATAATTAAGAAGAATAGTAAGTTATAAACCACTGAGAAAAACAGAAATTCATGAATCCGTATCAATCAGAGAAGGAAGGAAGGCAGGCAGGGAATGTGAGACAGAGGGAGGGAGGGATGATGGACCTAAATGCTTGCAGATATACATCCAATGAATTCAATGAAGTTACTCAGACAGATACACATTAGGGAAAGGAGCTGTTAGCAAATACTGACATAGAAGGGAGGACTCTTGCCCACAGCAGAACACCAAACACTGGTAAATAAGGAGAGTGCTGGCCCTGGAAAATCACCATTCTGCAGAGGTCAGGTTAAGAATCATCAATGAACACTAAAACTAGGAGGAACTTCTGATGAGGATCAAGGTATCTGCATGGTCTTACAGTGGATCCCCACAAATTGCTTAGGAGTTGAAAGGGAAAAAACAGAAACTACCCAATAGAGAAACGAGATGATTGACAGGGTGATCAAAATTAATATGACCAAGGGGAAGATGGACACTGTGTGCCTCCAGATGTGACACTCTGAGAAGGACACAGTATCACTTCGGCAGTATTCTAGCCAGAAATACACATTTGGAATATAATCACGAGGGAAAATTTAGATGAACTCCAAATGATGACCATTCCATTGAAATGTGTCACAAAAGACCAAAAAAAAAATGGCTGTGGAAATGTTCCATATTGAAGGAGACTAAAGACATATGGCAGCTGAAGCCAATACCTGACCTCAGATTGGATCCTTTATTAGAAGAAAAATATGCTATAAAGGACATTATTGGGTCAATTGACAAAACTGTAATAAAGACAGTAGATTCGATAAGAGTATCATATCAATGTTAAATGTGCTGAATTTGACAACTACACTGTGGTTATATAAGAGAATATTTATTCTTTGGAAATATTCCAAAAAGTATAGAACATATATGGGTGTTCTATATTCTGTTCTTCTTCGTACAGCTTTTCTGTAGATTTGAAATTATTTTCAAATAAAAAGTTAGAAACAAAAACTCTAGCCTACAGGCCAATATTATACCTGGAAAGTATATACATTAACTGATTATCAGCTCAATTAACTTTTCAGGTCACAATCATTAACACTGAATAAGTGTTCTACATCAGGTACTGTGGGGGGCCCTCTAAGCAGATTATCTCATTTAAAGCCCCCCTACAGTAAGTACTAGCATTATCATCATTTGACAGTTGAGGAGATTCAGGCATTGAGAGGTCAAGCAATTTGACCATGAATTCACATCCAGTAAATGAAGGAGATGGGATTTGAACCCAGGCAGCCTGGCTCCAGAGCCTTAGCTCTTAAGCAAGCTGGTCAAGATAGGTCTGGAGTGGTCAGGGCATGTGAGGGAGGGCAGTCCTGATCAAGGAGACCAGATCAAAAGCCTGGCACCCCAACTTGGATTTGGTTCGAAAGGGGTGCAAAAAGCTGCCAATTTTAACTCCAATGTACTTAAACATAATGGAAAAAGAAGTTCATCTCTTCTGCCTGTCTTAGGAAGATGGTCTCTCCTGCTGATGTTTTAGATTTTAGAAAGTAAGATCTCATCTCTTTAGATAGCTAGCAGTTATAATCAACATACAAACAGACAAAAAATGAAGCTAATAGCTGGATATCAATCTCCCTAGTGTTGTTATTCGGCCTGCCTAAGCAAGCAGAGTTTTTGGAAGTTGTGGTCCAAGGCTCTGTTGAAACCTCTAGCGGCCAGACTGTTTTGCTACAGTCAACTGCATAAGCATGGATTCTTTCCAAATATAGAGAAACTGAAAATAGAAATCTGGAGACATAAGGCATAAGAACTACTTGGCATTCTAAACAGACTGAGGGAAATGCTAACAGAACTCTTCCTTCATTGAACTAAGCAGAAATAACAAAGTTTTCTTCAAAACCAAGTCGAGCCAGTCCTGGAGCAGAATGCCATTTGCTTGTTGAGCGCCCCATATGTTATTCCTAATATATATGGGCTTTGCAGTACATGCTATGAGATCAGGATGAAAACACTGATAAGTGACATGGTGCCTGCCCTCAGGGAGCTAAGAATCCAAAGTGTTTTTATGCTATATTTGCTCAACCCTAAACTCCATTCCCTTCCCTTCCCACCCTCCAGCCCCAATTCATTCAACAAGTATTTATGGAGTCCCCACAGTGAATGGCAGGCCCTGGGCCAAGCACTGCCTACATTAATCCTGCCTCTTGGTCACCCTGCCAGACATTGAGTTCAAACTGCATGATCCTGATTACTCGTCATTCCCTTGATTCCTGTATTAGTTATCTATTGCCATAATAGTGCTGCATAAAAATTGGCCATAAAACTCCACTGGCATGCAACCATATACATATATATATATATGTAGTTGCATTTGTTCCCAAGTCTATGCGTCAGCTGGAAGATTCTGCTGATCTGGATGAGGCTCAGAGATCTCAGCTGGGTGTGGTCATGGAGTGAAATCTACTAGCCGGTCAGTGAGGAGCCGGCTCTTCTAGACTGGCCTGCTGCCCTTTGTCTCTCATCCTCCAGCAGCCTAGCCCTGGGTTATTGTATCTCCGACAGGTAGAAGAAGAACGCAAGGCCTCCTTAAGATGTAGATTCAAAAGTGGCATGATATCACTTCCCCCTCCTTCTATTTATTAGCCAAAACAAGTGATGAGGCCAGTCCAGATTCAAGAGGTGAAGATATAGACTCCACTTTTGATGGAATAGCTGGATACAAGATGAGGTGTAGCCATTTTTCAACCAGTCTAGCATGGTTCTCATTTACTCTTTTCCCCTTTGTTCACTGGATACTGCCTGCCTCATCCTAGCTTCACAAATCATTTAAATCCTCTAATAAAGAATTTTATCAACTCCAAAACCTAAGACAAATGTGCATAAAGCCTGTAATAATACAAACATAATCCAAACACATCATCTCTTATGAGTTCGTGTAATTGCTTGCTAGTTAACATCACTAAAATTGTTTTTTTAAAGGGACTTCACTAGACCTTCATTTGCCAGCTAGAACATTCGGACCCAATTGTAACTGCTCTCCTTAATAACATGTCTTGTTTACTCAACAAATATTAAGTTATTTCCTGTGTGCTGGGCCCTGGCCTAAAGGTAGGAGATACAGTGGTGAACCAGACAGTCTAGATCCCAGCACTAATAGAGCTTACACTGTACAAAGGAAAAATGTATAAGCAAGCAAGCAACTAATAAGAAAATAATTTCAGCTAGTGACAGGAGGAGAACAAACAAGTGGTGTGACAGATGATTGGTTTGGGGAAGCTACTTTAGAGTTGATTTGTTCAGCAGGAAAGACTTCTCAGAACCAAGATCTGAATGGCAAGAAGGAGCCAGCCATGGAAGGATACAAGATGAGGTGTAGGAACAGAAGAGGTATGAAAAGAAGTTCTTCCCCCAAACATACCAGGATCAGGAGTGCACAACTTCTAGAGCCCCCAACAGAAAGTAAATAAGACCATGTACCAAAGCACAGGCATGTCTAGCCCCCAACTTTTCTCCCCTCTCCCCCTACTCCAACCTGACATCCAAAAGGGAGACTCATTTGGGGGAAGAAGGTAATTCACATTTTAATTTTTGATAGACATTTCCATTTAATATACCTGGTTTTAAAAATAATAGCTTTATTAAGGCATTAATTCATAGACCATAAAATTCACCCTTTTTAAAATTTAGTGGCTGTAGTATATTCACAGTTGCACAACCATCACCGCTATCTAATTTTCATCACCTCCAAAAAGAAACCGAGTTCACCAAGATTACAAGATCAATATGCATAAATCAACTGTATTTCTATACACTAGCAATGCACAATTCAAACATGAAATTAAGAAAACAATTTAATTTACAATAGCATTCAAAAATAATAAAATACTTAAGAGATTTAACAAATTAAATTTAAGATTGTATATTGAAAACTACAGAACATTCTTGAAAAAAATTAAAGAGGACATAAATAGATGAAGAGGCATTCTGTGTTCATGGATTGGAAGACTTAATATTGTTAGGATGGTATAGTAGACAGAATAACGGCCCCCAAAAGATGTCCATGTTCTAATATTCAGAACCTGTGAATACGTTACTTTATGTGGCAAAAGAGATTTTGCAGATATGATAGTTATGGAGATTATCCTGGATTATCCATGTGGGTATCATGTAATCACAAGGGTCCTTATAAGAGGGAGGCAAGAGAGTCAAAGGAAGTTGTACCCCTACTTCTCACCATATACAAAAATTAACTCAAAATACAACAAAGATCTAAATAAAAGAGCCAAATCTATAAAACTCTTAGAAGAAAACATAGGTGTAAATCTTTGTGACCTTGAATTAGGTGATAGTTTCTTAGACACAACACCAAAAGCACAAGTAACAAAAGAAAAAAAATAGGTAAATTGGGCTTCATCAAAATTAAAACTTTTGTGTTTTTAAAGGATATTGTCAAGGAAGTGAAAATATAACACACAAAATTGGATAAAATGCTTGCAAATCATATATCCCATAAGAGTCTAGTATCCCAACTAAAGAATTCTTACAACCCAGACAGAAAGAAAAATATCTCCATTTAAAAATGGCACTTTTTGAATTGAATAGACATTTCTCCAAAGGAAACACACAAATGGCCAATAAGCATGTGAAGAGATGCCCAACGTCATGAGCCATCGGCGCAATGCAAAGCAAAACTACAATGAGCTATCATTTTAAGCCACTAGGATGGTTATGATAAAATTGTTTAAATGGAAAATAACAAGAGTTGGTAAGGATTTATAGAAATTGGAACTTCCCACATTGCTTAGTGGGAATGTAAAATAGTTCCTGCTATAAAGCTGCTGTGGAAAACAGTTTAGGAAAAAAAGTTAAACATACTTGACACCCAGCACTTCCATTCCTAGGAATACACCCAAGAGAATTTAACACATATATCCACACAAATACTTGTACACAAATGTTCATAGCAGGGTTGTTCATGATAGCTAAAAAGTGGAAACAGCCAAAATGTACATCAAATGTAAACAAATAAATGAAACATGGTACACCCATACAATGCAATATTACACAGCCATAAAATGACTGAAGTGTTGATTCATGTACCACACAGATGAATCTTGAAAGCATTATGCTAAGTGAGAGAAGCCAAACAAAAAGACCACCTAAACTACTATTCCATTTATATGAAATGTCCAGAATAGGCAAATGTATAGAGACAGGAAGTGCATTAGTGGTTGCCAGGGGCTGGGAGGAAGGGAGGACGGGGAGTGATTGGTATGAGTTGAGATTTCTTTGGGAGATGATGAAAATGTTCTGGAACTAGGTAACAGTGATGGTTGCACAGCTTTGTGAACACACTAAAGTTCACTGAATTGTGCACATTTTAGGGTGCAAAATTTATCTTTAGGGTGAACTTTATGGCATGTGAACTACCTGAAAATAAATGAAGATGAAAATAAAATTAATGAATGCATATATGTATGTATGCATGTGTGTGCCTAGGCGTGGAATTGCTGGGTCATGTTGTATCTCTGTGTTTAACTTTTAAGGAATTGCCAAATGGTTTTTCAAAGTCCCTGCTCCATTTTACAGTCCCACAAGCAATGTATCAGAGTTCCAGTTTCTGCACATCCAAAGGCCCATTTTTAGGGCCCATTTGTCCTCACAGAGAAATCTGCAACAAAGTCTATAGGGAACGAGTGTAAAATGCTGGGGTTTTTGCTGTCTTAGGAGCATGTGTATGTGCTTGTTTGCAGGTTTCAGAGAAAATCCATTGATGGAAGCTTTGGTTCCAATGATGGTAAGAAAAATCCCTGATTTCGATTCAAAATGATGTCAAGAATGTGGCAACATCCCATTTGGTACTTCTGTCTCTCTGCCTTCTGTGATTTCCAAACCCCCCCGCCTTGGTTTCTATCCCCCAGAGTGGTCTAATCTGCAGTGTTTAGAAAACAGAGCTAGTGAGAGCCAATTTTTATAGTTGATAATTACTGAGATATGGAGCTCACACTAAGGACCTTCGCTTGGAGTGTTCCTTGTACTTCTCCACAGCCCATCTGTCAGCCATTCATCTTTTTTAAAAGTTTAATCTTTTCTGGGATATAAGTTGTTCATACCTATCTTATCCCAAAGCTCATTTGTGAACAACAGTAAGGATTTATTGTGTCAACACGAATGCAGAGTGTACTTTTCCCAAATTGGGATAGAGGGTTTTTTGTTTGAGGATCTAGAAAACTGAAATATTTTAATCTAGCAAGTGTAATAGAGTATAATTACTTCAGAAAATCCAGAGTAACTGATTATCCAACCATCGTAATATGCCTTTTCCTCCACTCTGATATTTTGAACAGAGAAATTCAGTTGCTTGATCTTTCAATAAAACATTTTTAAATTAAATGTCCTAATTTAAAAATTGAGATATAATTGATATATAATGTATAAATTTTGGGTGTACAACATGATTCTGTATTTGTATATATTGTAAAATGATCACCACAAGAAGTCTGATTACCATTCATCACCACACATAGTGACAATTTTTTTCTTGTGATGAGAACTCTTAAGATCTATTCTTTTAGCAAGTTTCAAATATACACACAGTATTATTAACGATAGTCATCATGTGGTCCATTACATCCCCAGGACTTATCTTTTATAACTGGAAGTTTGTGCCTTTTGCAAGTGTCTTGTTTTTGAAAAGCCTAAATCAGCATGAGTTACTCTCTGTCCACAAACTAGCTGGCATGTGGAAAAGGACTGATGAGGTGAGACCTGATTTTTAAGTCACATGCAGCAGATGTTGAGTTGTGTGTTTTCTATGCTTAAATGAGCCCACAGGATCTCAGAAAGACATAAAAGGACCCCAGGCCCCACCCAGCAGGAGCATCTCTCCCTCTGCCTTCCTTTGACTTTTGTCTTCCTTAATGTCAGTGTGTTTGTTTTTCCAGCCACCCAGGCAGTCTGTTTCAATAACATTCAACAGTCAATATAAAAGGACACATGCTCTAGTGTCTTTAAAATGCCAAGCACTACTTCCCGTTTTATTCATAAAATGTTAAGATGAAATGTCGTCTCTCTAGGTCTTATCCTTTTTCCTCCAGAGCTTTCCAGGTTTTGCTCTTCTTTCAGGCCTAGTTAAACTTAGAGAGCCTGATCAGGTGGGTCCCCCTGGTGTGCTGTGAATGGATGGGCTGTTATTTTTATTGTATGAGTGAAGTCATTTTATTACTGCAATGATAATGAAAGGAATTCCATGTTCGGAAGGGTCTCCTGCACAGTGAAGCATTGGTGGACAGAGCTGGGACTTGAGCCAGATCATTGTCTAAAATCAAGAAGGCTCTGAAAGTGAGCTGAGAGCTAGAGGCACCCTTCAGACGGCAAGCAGGAATGCATGAGGGACCCCTCCCCACTGCCAAAAGAAAGAATAAAGATGCATCAGTTGAATTCACGTGGCTGCAAGTGACAACAAAGTACATCATAAATATACCTAAACAATAAGGAATGTCTCATCTCCTGGAAGTTGAGCAGAAGAGTGGGCTTCAGGCATGACTGACTCCAGTTGTACTGGTCCTTTTTCCTGTCATTCCATTGGCTCTGCTTTGCCCCTAGGGCTGCTGGTGAGATGGCCAGGTTTATGCCCTCACCTGAGAAGGTCCAGAGGCAAGGACTTTTTCAGAAGCACCTACCAACCTCTCTCATGTTTCATTGGCCTAGAGTGGACCATATACTTATTGCTAAACCAGTCACTGCAAAGGAATAGATTTACCTACAGATTAGTCAAGCCTGCTTATAGAATTCGGGTGAGGTCTTCTTTTTTTAGACCAGGGTTCCTCAGACTTAACATTATTGACATTACAGCCAGATAGATGATTCTTTGCTGCTGGGAGCTGCCCTGTACACTGTAGGATGTTTAAATGCATCCTTCACCTCTACCTACTAGAATTCAGTAGTACACTCCCTCCCTGTGACAACTAAAAATATCTCCAGACATTATCAAGTGTCCTCTTCGGGGCAAAACGTTCCCCCCACCCCCAGTTGAGAATCACTGACTTAAAAATGTGGGCTGCCAGGCTCAGGTAGGGATGCCTGAAGAAAATCCCAGTTTAGTTAGGAAGTAGGGAATAGGAGTGCTCAGCACAAAGAGCTTTGCAATAGGGAGGAAGTAAGGAACCTTTGTAGTGCAGAGAAGCTACTGAGAAAGGTGGCGCCTGACCACTGGTGAGGCAAGACTTTGGTGCTTCAAACAAGAGCAAAGAAGACAAGCTCTACCATAGGTAAGAACCAGTTAGTGATTCTTAATCATCTCAAGCAGAGCACTGAGAAACCAGCCTGGAGGAAGAGACAGAGAATGTGTGGGACCTTATTGAAAGCTAATCTGAGACATTCAGGGGAGGAATGTCTTTGGAGAAGAGCAAGGATTCAGAAATGTCTTTATCTCCTAAGGGCCAGTATCGGTGTGACCTAGGGGGCTTCAGGAAACTTAATAGAGCTCAGAGCTACAGGAAATGCCCCAGGGGCTGATGCCCAGAAGAAATGCTAGGAGCTGTGCCTGAAAAAGGAAGGGGATCCCACTAGATTTGGCATGTTGTCTGCCCGAATCAGTGTGGAACTAGACATGTGAGGAACTGGGCCTAATGCTTGCACCTTTGATATGCCTGAGGTGGATGAAGCAGAGCCAGGTCCCTATCATGTGCCAAGTTGGTGGCAGCTCTGTGATAGTTATGTAATGATAGGAAGCAGCATTTGGAAAATCTGTCAGCTCTCCTGCATTTGTTTTTCTTTGATTTGCCTGCAGTTTTTAAAGTTGTATTTGAAAGAAGCATGCTGACAGTGGCTCCAACTGTACTAAAAAGCAGAAAAAAAAAAAGGAATTTCTTTCATACTTCCTGGAGTAAAGAAGGAAATAAGACCCTGGAGCCCAGGTGAAGTAGAAATAGTGCTAATAAACAGCAGCTTCAGGCCACAGAGGGACTTTCTTTCTGATGTAAATGGACAAACACCGTGCTCTCCGTTCATCACTTAGAGCTTAAGACAGGGGCCTCTGGTAATCTGAGGGCCTCTGTACAAGGCTCTATGCTCTAAAAACATTTCCTCCAGTGGCTCTATTAGTGGAGAAACCCTGCGTTTCACGTCCTTGTTACAGAGCCTGTGCAGAAATTCAGTTACCAACTGGAAAGAGAGACGGACAAAGCCTGCCTCCCAGGCCTCGGGGACCACGTAGGCTGTTACCACGACCTTGGGTGCAGCCCGAGAGGAGGTTCCTTTCTCAAGTGGGAGAGCTTGACAAACCTGACATGTTTGTAGATTTCAAAACCAAAGGACCAATCAGACCCTTCCCTGGATGGAGCTGTTACTGAACCAGCCTTTCAGCAAACAGCAGGGTCCAGGAGGGATGAGACAAGCCGTGCTGAGTGTAGGGCAGCTGGGAGCACAGGCTGTCTCAGTCTCTCTGGCAACCGGTCTCAGATGCCAGTCCTAACTCTCCCCTCGGCTCTACCCAATTTTAGATGACTTTCCTTGCCCAGTTTTTAATTCGAGAGGATTTTTCCTTTTACATCCTTCTGCAAAGCCTAGTGGTTTCCTTCATTTTCTCCTCAACTTTTGAAGCAAAACATGAAACTAGTCGGAATAGGTAGCCAACTGGTGTAAAAATGAAATCTCCTGGCAGCCTGTTCACGTCATTTCTGACTCCCTCCTCGGCTTCCAGCCTCCTGAGTCCAGAGATAGAGGAGCGCAGGACAATTATAAATAGAAATTCTGTCCCTGAAAGAGCCAAGCATGCTCAAAATGAAACGAAGTTTCCCTCCTCACATAGAGCATTTAACACAGAAGGCAAGCAAGCAAACATACCCTCTTCTAAGTTAGTAAAGTAGGCAGATGGCAGAGAGCTCAGAGAAAAACATTCCAGAACAAGTTTCCTCATTAAGATGAGCTCATTCACAACCTTACACATTTGCTTATTCCCAGCCAGAACGTCTTGGTCTGTCCTATAAACTGATACTTTGTGCTTCATTCTGCTTTCTAAATACCCTAGAGTTAACTAGAAATACGGCTTGCGTTCCTGGAGCATCGATCACACTTGAAGTTTGGGAGACTGTGCTTTGGGTTTTGCATTCTAAGAAGGCCTTAGACATTAGAAAAGTTAACAGTGTACCGTTATCCTGTGTCGGCCAATCTCCTAGTTAACTGTACATATGAAAGTGCGCAGATGTAAAACACTTTTATGTGCTGGCAGTTGTACTGCACGTGAACATCTTGACGCTCTTGTCCACCGCAGAACCACTGGTGCTGCGGCTGCCTCAGGGGGAAAGGGACTAGCGACTACATCAAAACCAGGTCAGGCTGGATCGCGAGCCAGAGCAGAGTGCAGAAATCAGCAGTCCATCCAAGTCTGAGCAACAGCTGGCTTTTCCCTTTTAGTGAAGTTGTCGCCTAACAAAACAATGATTGTTTTTGTTTGCTCGCTTGCTTTGATTTTATTTTTTGTAGGTTTTTTTTTTCCCTCTTTTGATTACACACACAAAAAAACTGCCTCCCACAAGCCGTTTCAACCCCCTGCTACTGCGTAACACAGGCATTCTCCTTGCTTGCTTCTATGCCCTGTACCAGAGGGCTTCCCTGGAACACCAAAATGGCAAAAAGTCTGGATTTTATGCTTTTGTATCCTTCTTCACTTACTCTTTACATATTTAATATTTTTAAAAATTACATCTTAAACAAAGGATGTAAGCTTGTGGTTAAAAGTAGGGAACTTAGGCTGGAAAAGAGAAAAATGTGAAAGATACTGAGGGAAATAGGAAAGCTATGTCACCTGGGGCTGAGATGCTAGCATGACCCAATAAGGAGTCATAAACAAGCAGCAGCAGCAGCCAATCTAAAAAGCAAACGTCGCACTTAGATACTTCTTTAAAATATGAGTTTACTCTGGTGGAGATACAAATGAGCCTCTATCTCCTTGTGTCTTGCAAAACGAGCACTTCATGAAAGTAACACTCTTACTGCGAGTCATTCTGATGTTGAAGGAAAATCCTTTTAAATTTTTTTTCAATTAAGAAAAGTTTTTTTATCATCCTGTAATTGTTTATTAATGATTCCATAATTAATGCAGTTTTTAATACATATATATTTTTTCAGATTCTTTTCCATTACAGCTCATTATAAGAAATTGGATCTAGTTCCCTGTGCTATACAGTAGGTCCTTCTTGTTTATCTGTTTTATATATAGTAATGTGTATCTGCTAATCCCAAACTCCTAATCCATCCACACCCCTTCTATTCCCCCCCACAGTTTGTTTTCTATGTCCAGGAGTCTATTTATGGTTTGTAAATAATGGGTTTTTTTTGGTTCCACATATAAGCAACATCATATGATATTTGTATTTCTCTTTCTGGCTTACTTCATTCAGAATGACAATTTCCGAGTCCATCTATATTGCTGCAAATGGCATTATTTTGTTCTTTTTTATGGCTGAGTGGTATTCCATTGTATAAAGAAATAACTTCTTTATCCAGTCATCTGTCGATGGACATTTAGGTTGTTTCTATGTAAGACAGTAAGTTTTAACTGCGACCTATACAATGACCACTACCATCCACCCACGATCGAGGAACTCTGGGCAAATTACTTGACCTATCAGTGCCTCCCTTTTGTTATCTTTAAAATGGTGATAATAAGAGTACCCACCTCAGAGGGTTGTTGAAAAATAAAAAGAATAAATTCTTGTGAGGAACTTAAAAGAGAGTCTGACACACAGTAAGTTTTCCATAAACATTAGCCAGCAGTACCGACAGTAGTAGTGATAGTAGTAGTGACGGCAGCAGTGACAGTGGCAGTGACAGTAGTAGTGACAGCAGCAGTGACGGTAGTAGTGACGGTAGCAGTGACGGTAGCAGTGACGGTAGTAGTGATAGTAGTAGTGACAGCAGTAGTGATAGCAGTAGTGATAGTAGTAGTGACAGTAGCAGTGATAGTAGTAATGACAGCAGTAGTGACAGTAGTAGTGACAGCAGTAGTGACAGTAGTGACAGCAGTACTGACAGTAGTAGTGACAGCAGTAGTGACAGCAGTAGTGATAGTAGTGACAGCAGTAGTGACAGTAGTAGTGATAGTAGCAGCAGCAGCAGCAGCCCCTGCGGCAGTGGCGATAGTAACAGAGGCATTAGTCGTAGCAGCAGTACTAGTGGTGGTGGTAATACTAGTAGTACTAGTTATAGTCAATAGTGGCAGCAGCAAAACTCTATGCTGTAACTATGGCCAAATCTGTCCTAGGCCAAAAAAAAGCCAGTCAGACTGTACCTGGTATCTTCCCGTCACTCTGTTACTGTGCTCAAAAGACTGAAACTCTCATAGTTAAGAGTCTGAAAGTAACCTGTCTCTGTGTCTTGAAGTTGGATGAAAAGCACAGATGGTGTTGGTACCATGCCGCATATTTATGGGTGAGCCCAGGAAAGCCAAGGAACATCTACTTTCTCTAAATAATAAGAATGGTATCAAGGAGTTTCCAAGCCTAGGAACCATGCCAGGGAGTCTGCATTGTGAGAGCCCTGGGAACAGCTTTGCCTGCCAGGAACGCTGCATTAGCCAAAGGCCTTGCTGTCCAGCTGAGCCAACACCTGGCTAAGCAACCAAGAGAGGGAAGGAAATTGAGTCTCCGAGGCCAGTGATGTGTCTCTCATCACCTGGCTAAATGTTTTGAACTTAGGATTTAATTATTTTCCTTCGAGGAGGAAATGAATAGGCACACAGAGTAAAAAACATGATAAAGCCTACAGACTCGCTCACAAAACTGGGAATGTGTTTTTTACTGCCCACCGGTGGAAGTGAAGTTTGAAATCTGGATGAAGAGAGTTGACTGACAAACAACAAATTGTTTGAGGCTCTTGGTTCTTTCACAAGCTTTGCACGCTGTGGCATTAATGTAAACTATAGCAAACTATGTTTTCAATGAAGAAATGGAAATATATTTACAGTGAGGATATTATAGAATATCTTCAGTTATGCGTCTTCACTGAAAATGGTTTTCTCTGCAACAGTATGTGAAGCTGACCAGTTAACTCACAGATGTCTTTGCCGGAGGTGTGATACAAGCAATCTGACCTCCCAGAAAGAAGATACTTTACTGAAATTCCCAGCAGCCTGACAATATCCCAGATCCTTGACAAAGCTCAGGAGGCAGCATCCTAGAGATTATCACACTAAGTGAAGTAAGTCAGACAGATAAAGACAAATGTTATGGTATCGCTTATATGTGGAATCTAAAAAAATAATACAAATGGATCTATATACAAAACAGAAACAGATTCACAGATGTAGAAAACAGACTTATGGTTACCAAAGGGGAAAGGGGAGGAAGAGGGATAAATTAGGAGTTTGGGATTAACAGATACAAACTACTATACTTAAAATAGATAAGCAACAAGGACCTACTGTATAGCACAGGGAACTATATTCACTATCTTGTAATAACCTATAATGGAAAATAATCAGAAAATATCATATAACTGAATCAGTTTGCTATACACCTGAAACACAATATTGTAAATCAACTATATTTCAATTAAAAAAAAAATTGGTGGCAGCAGAGAAACGTTCTCAGGCATGTTCACAGATGACTGTGGCCCCTGGAGATGAGTCAGAGAAACTGCCTTGATGCCTGCTTCCTTGTGGTTTCTGCTCTTTGTCCAGCCCTGCCTAATTCTCAGAAATGGATATGCTCGGTGGGATAGCATCTTTCCAAATAACCAGTGAGGTTGGGAGGTGTTTTTCTCAGCTGCTTGTGGTGGGGCGGCCCCAGATGACACCCCCAGCCTCTCAGAGGAATGAGTTCACTCTCCCTGCTACGAGGAGTACTTTATTGGAAAACTCTGAGGAGCATCATCTTAGGGACTGTTTTTCTCTCACTGCCAGCAACCATTTGGCAACAGATACGTCTATTCTACCTCTGAAATATCCCGAAATAACCCATATTCCTGTACATCCCTAGTTCATGTTGTCATTATATTTTGCTCCAAGGAGTGCAGATTTCCTTCCTATCGGGACTTACCCTGCCTATAGTTAGGGTACTGCTAACGGCTGTGACAAGTAAACTTCTGATTACAGTGCCTTAACAGCAGAACATCACAGGTGTTTCTGTTCAGTGGTGGCCTTCCTCCAGCAATTCCGGGACCCATGCTCCTTCGTTCTTGTGATTCTGCAGTAGTGTCAGGAGGGAATCAGCAATTTTTTTTTTTTTTGTAAAGTGCCAAATAGTGAACATTTTAGGTTCTGTGGGCCCTACAGTCTCTGTTGCAATGGATCAATGCCGCCATTGTAGCCAAAAGCAGCTACAGACATATTCAAATGAGCGTGGCTGTGTTTCAGTAGAACTTTCTATATGAATACAGAAATTTCCATTTTTACCTCTCATGAAATATTATTTTTCTTTTGATTTTTCCTCCAACTGTTCAAAAAAATTTTAAATCGTTTTTAGTTCAAGGGCCATACCAAGACAGGTGGAAAGAAAGATTTGGCCTGCAGACCTTAGAATTGGCCTGTGGACTCCTATATTAGAGTGAAAAGAAAATCAAATTTAAAATCATATGGCCTGATGATTCAAACTACTTAGAATGGTGTTCTTTCATTTTAGCAGCTGGACATAAAGTGTTCGCCTCTCTGCTTTTCTTCTCAACAGGCTCTGGAAATATGTCGGCGTCACATCCCATTGCTGCCAGCACCCCTGAAGGAAGCAATTATGGGGCAATAGGTATTTCTGACAAGAGTCCATTCAGGGAAGTGTTTCCTGGTTCTCCAGAGAACAGGATACAAAGGGCCCTCCAGCCACTGATAAACTGGGAGAGTGGGCAAGGCATTCATTGTATGAGATTGTGTTTTATTTATGAGATGAATTGGCTGGATGATCTGGAAGGTTCCTTCCAGCTCTTAACTTTCTCCAGTCCTACTGTTCTGTTTCTCCAGTCTGCTTAGCCCCACTTGAGCAGAATTTTCTCCACTAGTTGCCATCAACTCCTGTGGGGACTTTTTTCATGCCCAGCCTGAGTTTAGGGCATGAGAGATGTGTCAGAGTCTGACATCAGGGAGCCCAACACCAATTGACCAGCTGTTTCATTCTCAGGTTGCAGTGGAGTAAGGGCGATCAGAAGACTGAGGCTGTGTGTGCTGCAGGTGAACCTGGCTGAAGCCTAGCAATCTTGCATTTTGGCTAACTCCATAACTAAACCTGCTCAGTGCCACCCAGTCATTCACATGGCAGCCCCTGGACTCATTCAGTGGCCTGGAAGGGACAGAATTCTGATCCCTGTCTCCTTAGCGTTGGAGTGCATTGATGCTTCCATGCACTTCCATGACGTTTGGGGGCTGATGAATGGTGTGCCTTAAACTGTCAGTGTAGAGGGGCTGGGAATCCTGTATTCCTGCCCTGTCATTCTGTAACTTCAAGAAGCATGTGGGCTCAGTGCTGGAGACTTATTTCTGGCTCTGCGAGCACAGGGTTTTTTTTTTTAATCACTGAGCAGAAGGAATAAAGTGGAAGGTAGGCTCGGCTCATGTGCTCATTAAGCTGCACAAATTCCCATCTGCTCCGGGAAACATTCACAGGAACACAAGGATTCTTCTTCCTGAGAATGTTGTTTTCATTATATAATTATAGATACAGCATGTGGGGGAATTTCTGTGTATAAATACTTGAGCCACGAGACATGTATAGCTGCTGGATATGTGCGTGCTTACACATATATATGATAGATGCTATACATAAGGATGTGCATGTGTCTGTTTATATATTTATGCTCATATTTTAAAATATGAAACATGATATATAAGCATATTTTTGCATCTAGATAGTTAACAGAGCAGATGCCTTTATATTATGTATTCAGCCCTAGAAATAGACCATTTAAATGTAAAAATAGGAGAAGGGGAAGATTAGAAGTCCATTGAGGAGGAATGGAGAGAAAGAACAGGTGTTGTGGGTAAGGAATCGGTTTGACCGACACGACATTTTCAAGAATGAGCTAGTCCTGTGCTTTTTGCCAAGAGAAGTGAGCTCCATGGGTTCTTCTGGGCTGGGGAAAGCAGATGAGGCTTCTCCGTTTCAGATGAGTCCAGCTCCAGTCCGGGCAGGCAGGCATCCTCCTCCGACGGCGGGCAGCCGTGCCAGTCGGACTCCGACAGCTCCGTGGAGGAGAGTGACTTCGACACCATGCCAGACATTGAGAGTGACAAGAACATCATCCGGACCAAGGTACCTCTGCCTGGCCAGGCGCCGAGACAACAGGAACTTCGGGAATCGATACAACCTCAGCAATGCCCCAGTTTCCTTTAGTAGCTTTTTTAATTCGGGAAGTCAGATTTCCCAGGGGGCTTTTAATTTTTTTTATTTTAAATTTAATTTAATTTTACTTTTTTTTTTTTTAACAAGAAATTGAATACAGTTCCCTGTGCTATAGGTCCTGGTTGTTTTACCCAGGGGGCATTTTAGGTGAAACTTAACCACATACTAAAAGCACTGCTCAGTTAATGAACTCTTCTTCTGGAGGGAGGGAGTGAGAGAAGTAAAAAGAACAGCATTAAAATGCTCTCAGGGTCTGAAGTGGCTGATTGTGGACAAAAAAAAGGAGGAAGGGATCCAACCAGATGGAAGAAAATGTTCATTTGCAGACTACACCTTGAAAAACTTCCCAGTTCTGTACATAAAATCTTTTAGGAGTAAAGCTCATTTTTTTCCAGCTTGTATTTATGATAGTGTTGTATCCAGTAAGGGCTATGAAGGTGAACTGCACAGTTTCAACCCTGTAATTCCAGGACCACACAGTCGATATCACTGAAAACTGGGAAATAAATTCTTGAGATTTAAGAAACATTAGGTTTCCCACATCAGCCAATCCTTAATATTCTAAGGAAATCTTAGGATTTTTAAAGGTATCGTGGGAAAAGCACAATTAAACGTCTTGTTAAAGAACTTAATCCCTAAGGAGGTGCTGAATTGAAATGTGTAAAGTTCTCCTTTGTATTTTATGCAAGAAATCCAAGTACAGTTTTGCATTCTCTTTTTATTTGGCATCCCAGACGTTTCTTTACCTGTCAGATCTGTCCAGGAAGGACCGGAGAATTATCAGCAAGAAATATAAGATTTATTTTTGGTGAGTAGATGACCAGGAGAGCTATGGCTCTCTTTAGTAAAATTAAAGTTTTCTTTGTAAAAGCCACACTCACTTATGTGTTTAATGAGGTACAGGTATAGGCATTTAAAGGATTCATGACACATTCCATAGGAAAATGGAGATAAACCACCAAAGGCAACAGCCCTAAATTAAATAAATACAAAGCATAAAGAAGAGTGGTAGTGGAACCCCATATGTTCAGGGAGCACACTAAATCGTCTTCCAGAAAGATGTCCTGAAGATAACATTAATGTCACCATGTTCGATGAGGCATGTTAAACTGGAGCTATTCCCTCATCTCCTCACCAGGACTTGCTTTGGGGAGAGCCAGTGATTTCAGGGACAAGATGCCTCGAGCACCTCAGGGTAGCTGGACGCTACCCTGGGAGAGATGATGCCACCAGCCAATGATAAATGGACCTTTGGTAGTCACACACACACAGATGCAGCCTCCCTCCAAGAGGAGAGTCTGAAGTGCCTGATAGGGTCCCCTCCTTCCCCTCAGAAACCCCAGGCTGACACTTGTGATAGCCCTTCCCATTCTTTTCTCTGGGAGGAGGCCCTTTCTTGTGGATACAGAGAAGAGGGAAACAAGAGGCAGTAGGGGCGACACGAATTCCATAGTGGGACCATCATTTAGGAACTAAGAGATGTATCTTAAGAGAGCCACATCCCCTTGGTGTGATCCATCACCCAACCCCTACTCTCTGATCAATTTAAACTAATAATATCCTAGAGAGATAGGACCTCATTAATAATTTGGTTAAACCAGAAGCAAGTATTATTTACATTGTTTTGAAAATGATTGTATAAGAGGAAGACTGGAGAAGGAGGAACTGCATAACCAGTTTCTAACTATTTTTGTGAGTTAACGAGGGAGTTATGGGGTAGGAGGAATTGTCTTTTGAAAAAGCAAAGATTCCGTTGTTAACTGAAAATAACCATTTCTGGTTCTCTCTGCCTGCCTAGGAACATCATTACCATCGCTGTGTTTTATGCACTGCCCGTGATCCAGCTAGTCATCACCTACCAGACAGTAAGTGCTGCCCAAACCAGGAGCCCCAGCTTTCATACTGCAGGGAGAGATCTTTGCTGTGACTTACACAGGAAGGTATAACCTGAGCCCTGTCCGAGAATGAATTCCCCACTTGGGTTCCCGTTGGATTTCCCCATAGCTTCGTCTTTGACTGACCTTTAAATCTAGCTCCCGACTGTTTAATCACAGAGGAACCTGGGGCCTCTTGCATTATTCTGTCTACCAATCTGAAATGATTACCTTGCACTCATTTACTCTTGGTATCTATCAACTATGTCTATTTTTTACCAGTCTGAACTTTTGGTCAACATGGGATGATGAGTAAATAAAGTTCCAGACAAAAGCAAAGAAACCTGATGTCTCATGTAGCCTGTGCTCTGTCATTGAGGGTAAATATTTTTTTGTAAAAGTAAAAACAGCTTCACAGAACTAATAAAATATTAAAAGAAAATATACAATAAACACTAAAATAGAGAAAAAAACCAAATAAACACAAATAATAGTTCAAACAGCTCTAGAATCCCACTGCACCTTCATAGAACCCTAGGGTCCAGGTTGCTTAAGTAGCCTTCACTGGGATCTGTTATACATGAAAAAGCCCACTTAGAATAACACAAGGCTAAAGGTGTTTCTAATGCAATAGCTCTCAAACTTTGCTGTGCGTTAAAATCATCTGAGGAACTTTTTAAAAGCCCAGTGTCCAAGCTGTACCCCACACAGATGAGATCAGTCTCTGACAGGGGAGTCAGGCATCAGTATTGATTAAGCTCCCAGTGATTCCAGTGGACAGCCAAGTCTGAGAGCCAACAGTCTCACAATATTTCCCCAATTCCTTAACACCTGATGAGGACAAGGACTTTATGAAGTTTGAGCACCACAGTTTATAATCCAAATATTCCCTCAATACTTTGGGGCTCTATCAGAAGATACAGCTGTGATGTGCTCTGAGAGGGTTCTTTTTTATTTTTAAAATTTAAAATTTTATTTATTTACTTTTTTTTAGTGGAGGTACTAAGGATTGAACCGAGGACTTTGTGCATGCTACGTACACACTCTACCACTGAGCTATTCCCCTCTCACCCCCCACCCCCGGAAGGTTCTCAATGATAGAGATAGTGATAAATATGGAAAACTGACCACACCCCTCCTCGTGTCTACCCGCCCTGTGGTTATCATTTCCATGCAGAGGATGGGATACTCCTTACCCTCCCAGGATTTGACAAGAAAATAGGATGTACCCTGACAGTCCTAATAAGCAGGTCCCAATGTTAGCATCCTTTCAAAGTCTTTTTATAATGACAATAAAGGAATCATACTCAGCTGAATTCTACCCTGAAGCCACATAATGAGGGACATAGACTATTTCAATTCAAAGCAAGATGGCAGCATTTAAAGGAAATGTGTCTGTTCCACGTAGAGGTGGAAGGTAACAGCCCATCTCCTGCTGAGAAGGAGCACTGGTTACACTGTAAATCACTGACAGGTTATCATGGTGAGCACTGTCTGCTTTTTGTGATTTCAGGCTCAGGGGACGGACAAACACTGCATTGCCTCTTCTCACTCTTGGTTTTACAGGTGGTAAATATCACTGGCAACCAGGACATCTGCTACTACAACTTCCTCTGTGCTCACCCCTTGGGCGTCCTGAGGTGAGCCCAGTCCTCTGGTTGCCGTGAGGCAGTGAGAGATGCCTTTCTGTGTAAAGTGGTGGCTTCTGTTTTTAAAAACACTAGAAGCCCTTGTGGAAAACCCCCAATCAAGAGACTAGAGGAACGAAACCAGGAAGTTGAGACCAGGTTTCGGGGCCTCAGGAAACATTCCTAAGAATGATCTGCTGAGGAGAAGGCAGGGATGTTTTTGAAAATATATCGGGTCCGTAGATGTGATAACCCATGTCCATGGGCATGAGCTGCCAGTCCCTTCAACCCATTAAACAACCTTATGAGGCAGATAGGATGATTATTACCCCCATTTTAGGTGAAGATGTTAAGGCTTAATTAGAAAGGTAGGGACTTGCTGAAGGTCCCTCAACTGTTAGTGGCATTAGGACTCACCCCTGGGCTGCTGCTTCCAAGGCCAGAGCCAATGGAACACGGTTAAGTAGGAAAGGCATTTGCCCGGGAGTTGGGAGCCTGGCTTCTTGTTCCAGACCTGAATTAGCCTCGGTTTCCTGAAATAAATCTGCTGGCTGTGACCACCAGATGTTCATCCTGAAATTCACAATTACAGAGCTCAGCACTGACACATCACATGCATCCTTCGATGTGAATTCACTCTCACAGTGCAGCTGAAACACTCAGCCAAACTGCTGGTCTTTGGGGCGACTCTCTTTCCAAGGAGTCGTTCCATGCCAGGGCCACCAGGACACGAGAGGACTGGGTGGGTGTTAGGGAAGCCCAGAGGGTGTTATTGGACTCATTATCACAGGCGAAGCCTCCCAACATGAAGGAGTTAGGTTAAAGATGATCTCTGATGATTTTCAGTCCTGAAATCTTATGAAAAGATTATCAGTGGAAAACACAGAATGCTGAGTTCACTCTCTCGTTCATGCCTCCGTTCAGTCTCTGAGTCTCTCTGATGCCTTGACTCTCTCGTGTTCTCTCTCATCGCTTTAGTGCCTTCAACAACATCCTCAGCAACCTGGGCCACGTGCTCCTGGGCTTGCTCTTCCTGCTGATAGTCTTGCGCCAGGACATTCTCCATCGAAGAGCCTTGGAAGCCAAGGACATCTTCGCCATGGTGAGGAGAGGGTCGGTGGAGGTGGCAGCCAGGGAGGGTTATGGTTCCAAACAGGATCTGTGGAGGGCAGGGACATCTGGCCAGATGGTGTGACGATGGATCATGTGTAACGAACCACACAAGGCCAGAGCACGGGCTTCCTGGTTCTGTGGCCAGGTCGCTAATGAGTATCTTTCCACTGACCATGCTTCCCCTTTTTCAGGAGTATGGGATTCCCAAACACTTTGGTCTCTTCTATGCTATGGGGATCGCACTGATGACGGAAGGAGTGCTCAGTGCTTGTTACCACGTCTGCCCTAATTACTCCAACTTCCAATTCGGTAATTAGAATTTATATCAACTACACAGACTTGAGTAAGTGTCGTATCCTGGAACTGTCTCAAAAATGCCAAGGTTGTGCTTGCAAGAATTAAATGACATTTTACATGACCTGAGGGTACCTCGCCACGGGGCATGGTTTTCCCACACTGGACCATTTTGTCCACCTTTCAGGCTAGAAAATGCTCAACACTACGTGTTGATCCCGCAGCTAGATATGCAGGTGGGCAATGGGCTAAGCGTCAGGCAGTAGGTCTGGTAGAATCCACCAACAGACATCTATGGAGAGTTCCCTCAGTGTAACTTGGCTTAATTTAGCAGTTTGCTTTGGGTTGAAAGTGTAGAAAACCCAATTTAATCCAAACTGGATTAAATAGTAAGTATATTTATCAGCGCACCATCTGAATGCCCAGAGGTGGAAGGGCTTGTTGTGGGTGCTTTACCTGGTGGCTCTGGCCCCATTTCTCTGAGATCCCTTGGTTGTGCCCAGCCTGCATGCTGATTTTATCCTCAGGCTGTCTTCCCTCATGGTGGCAAAAATGGCTACATCAGGTCTTGGCTTCCTACCTCCCCACTACGATGTGTAGAGGAAGGAGCCAGCTGATTTCCAACAGGCTTCACTGGAGAGCAAGGAAACTTCTTCTCCAAAAACCCCCAGATAACAGCCCCTCACACCTTACACAGTTATAAGCCCCTCCAAAACCATTCTCTGTGTGCTGGTTAGCTCAGGACTGGGCAGCTATACCAATCACTGCAGCAAAGGAGGTGGGGTTACCTTTAGACCAATAAGACCCATCTCTGGAACCAGGGGTGCGGTTACCGATGCAAGTGGGCTGAGAGGGTGTGCATTTCTGAGCAGAAAATGGACTAAGATATTTGAGTTCGTAATGAGATGCTATTAGGAGGGAGGAAGGGAACAGCTAACGCTGGTAGAAGGCAATTAACAATGTCCTCCACACTCGAGGAAGAGGATTTTAAAAAGTCATTTTGTGTTTGTCCTCTAGCCCCTCGCTGTTAACTCAGAACACCACTGAAATTCTGTCACATTTTAATTTTTTTAAATGAGAAAACAATTGTAATAGAGAAAACCATAGAGAACAGCATCATTCACCACTCAGAATGAACAAATGCCAACGCTTTAAAATATCTGCCTTAAATCTAATTTTTTAAGGAATAAAATGTTGTGTAAAGTTGAGGTCCTGTTCTGAACTGCCTTCTAAACTTAATCCTCTCTCTCTCTCTCTCCCAGAGGCAACGACTATGATTAATTTGATATCTATCCTTCCAGTTTGCTTTTGTAGTTTTTCTACATTTGTAACAACTTAATAATTTATCACAGTGTTCTGCATCCTTTTTTCATTCAACAATATGTCCTAAGATTTATTAATATTGAATCATGGATATCCAGTTCATTCATATTTAAAGATTGTCATTCTGTGATAAAAATATACCGCATTTATCATTTCCTCTGTTGAGCAATACTTAGATGTTGCAATATTTTGCTGGTACAGACAGTGCTGCAGTGAGTATCTTCATCTATGTCTCTGTACACATGTGAGAGGAGGTTCCCTGGGACACCCAGAGGTAGAATTTGGGGATCACCTGGCTTATGCATCTTCCGTTTTACCAAAAACTGCCAAGTTTCTCTCCAGAATATTAATTCCCACTCCAAGTGAAAGTTTCCAATTCCCCCACATCATCACTAAGGTGTTATTGTTAGACTTTTAAGTGTTCTGCTACATTTTTGAGTAACACGGGACATTGCATTGTTGTTTTAGTTCGCATTTCCCTAACCCTCATGCAGCTAAGCCACATTTAACTTGCAGCTGTTTTCCATTCCTAGGCTAGAAAACTGTATGTACTAGCAGTAACCCGTGTGGTTCTATTTCAGGATGCTGAGAAGGACCTCCGACGCCCACCTAGGCGTCACATTGCCCTGTCATCATTAGGGGTCCTTTTGTTGTGCTGCCTGAACAGCAGCACTTGTACACAAACCCCCTGCAAGTAGGGATAGTCTATTATCCATCAAATCACCTGACACTCTTCTGCGAACCAGGAACACCCCTTGGAGGCGGGTAGCAGCGGAGTGTGTGGGGTTTGCCTAGAGAGGCTGGCGTGTGGAGGTCCCCACGCTGTCTGAGGGCAGCACGTACTCCAAGGCCTGAAGGGAGAGGGTTCTCTGAGGCTGAAGGGAAATGACCCTCTGGCTTCTCCTCAGACACCTCCTTCATGTACATGATCGCCGGCCTGTGCATGCTGAAGCTCTACCAGACGCGCCACCCGGATATCAACGCCAGCGCCTACGCCGCCTATGCCTCCTTCGCGGCGGTCATTACGCTCACCGTCCTCGGAGTGGTGCGTCCCTCCCCAGCCCGGCTTTCAGAAAGTACCCTCCTGAGAGGTTGTTGGTTGTTTTTTTGGCCCTCAGGCGGACAGGTTTGCATTAGTCATAATCCTTGACTCGTGACAGACTCTCATCACTGGTCCGTTCGCGGCACTGCGTTGTTTAGCTAGCATTTTTTTTAATGGAGGTAGTGGGACTTGAACCCAGGAGCTTGTGCATACTAAGCATGCACTCTACCACTGAGCTATACCCACCAACCACCTTTAGCTACTATTTTTAATAATGTAACAGGCACCTGGAATACTGCCCCCGGACAGTGCTAATATAAAGCTGGGACCTAACTCAGTGAGGCTGGAATAGAGATGTACAGGGTCTTGGAACAGAGTTTGACTTGAAAGAACAGAAAACACTTCCCAAACGTGTGTGGACAACTTTTAGTTGTCTTCTGTTACTTGAAGAGCATCAGGCCCCAACTTTAGACCTGTCGCCTCTTCACCTACTGTTCAGCTGCCTCGCCTATTTCTTCTCTTTCCCATTTTCTTTGGTCAGGTAGCCATTATTCTGACCCAGGTGCAGTAAGATCTCCATGAGCTAAGAGCAAGGGGAAAACCCAAAATGCACACACAGCTTGGATTTTGACTCCTTCTGCATACACAAGAGACGGAACAATTTCAGCGGGCTCTCTGGAGACAAACGCAGATGAAAGTAACTTCCATCTTTACTCCTAGGTGTTTGGGAAAAATGACATCTGGTTCTGGATCATCTTCTCCGCAATCCATATTCTGGCTTCTCTGGCCCTCAGCACCCAGATCTACTACATGGGGCGTTTCAAGATAGGTGAGTCACCTGTTACTTTACATGAAACACGGGGATCAACTTACCCTGAGAAAGAATTGTCTTCATTTATCCTAAACCAAAGTGTTACTGGTCACTGTGAGCACGTGCTTCGAATTCCGTGTGTGTTTAATAGCATGAATTCTCTTCAAGAGCTTCCCGTCCTGCGTAGGATTGCAATAAGCTGTTATCACTAGTTGTAACTTCAGCCGAGAAACTGAGCTTGGTATACCTCAGAGTGGGGGCATGCCTCCAGCCCCAAGTCCCAAAGGCTTTACAATTCATCAAACCTTGAAAGTGTGTTTGCAGAATGGTATATCATCACACCACTCATTCTATCTGGAAGAATATTTTTCATTTTTAGCATTTAAAAGGAGGATTTCTCTAACCAGGCTAAATGGTTATCAAGACTGAATTATATATCACTTTCAAACTTGGGAACTGGAACTTTTTGAGGCCAATTTGTCAGTCTTAGAGGCTGGACACCTGCAGAATGCTGACAATGTGGACGTATCACATTAGAACACCAAGTATTCTACAGAAACCAGCTTCTTATCTGCTGTTGGTCAGCCATCATACATAGGAGCAGGTTCAAGTCTTTTTAGAGCATTTAAATTTCACCAGTCATTTTAAGGTCCAGGAAGTCAGACTGAAAATTCATTTGTGTATTTCAAGAAAAACCATTATAATATAAACATAGGCCCATCCCTAATATTTCAGAGCCCAGAGCAAGACTGTAAAAAGAAGTACACACACTATGTATATATACTTTTAAGCTCTAAAGCAGACTGGAAAACCAACAAACTGATAAATATACTTTCATTACAACCTAGAAGGTACAGGTTCAAATTTTAAATTCTTAGGTCCGTGGAAGAACAGTCCAGAACATAGCTGTACAGGAGAGCTGGTCCCCAGCCCCTGCCCCTCTTTCCTTCCTGCCTCTGGCTCTGTCCTGCATCTAAGGGGTCTCCTTGCCCCTAGTGGTGCATACTCAAGTCGTGCCACCTGCCCTCAGGAAGATAAACCAGGGAACGGGGCTGTGCAGGCTTTGAGAGTAGGCTCAGACCATCAGAGCAGGGAATTCTGGGGTCCAAGAACTCAGAATGTGGCCTGGGAGGAGAAGGAGCAGTCCCTTTGCCCCACAGACTCGTCATTCATTGGGGAATGGAGGCCTTTAAAATATGGCACCCCTCTTGCCCAGATCTAAGAGTGACTAACTCTACTTAAACAAGTGGCTTTAAGAGTAGGACCAAATAAAATAATCTCTCATGTTGGCAGTTTGGTTTTCCCCTTTGGCATGGTCAGTAGATTTACTCTTGGCATTACAAAGCCAGTCCACCTCCAAATGCCCCAGTGGAAGCATCAACAGACAGTTGTGTAGAACATTTGGTACAGCACCCAGCGCATGCCCAATCCTCCCCACTGAAGAGTTTGTCTCCATACTGAGAGTTTAGTTTGTATGACTTCCCTCAGTCATACAAACTAAACTCTCATAAGGAAAATTATATGAGCACTGTTTTTCTAGGTTCTCTGATTTGGAAAAATAAACTTGAAAACAGATATATGTAGTGATTGTGACCATTAATACATAGAGAAGCTTTTAATACATTTATACCACCTTTGCCCCATGCAATTTTACAACACTGAATTCATTTACCTTTTTAAAAAGGAGAAATTTATTGTAGTCTATTATAACCATGTGACAGTTTGTCAGGGTCCTCACCAGAAAAAGATGTCACACGAAGACTGAGCAGAAGGACTCTTCATGAAGACAGGGGTGGGGCAGAGAAGAGTGGGAGGAAGAGCACAGTAAGTAAGCTGGGGCCAGGAGCAGAGCAGCTTTACTGTTCACAAGCCCGAAAGGTCATGGAGAAAGTAGCTACCAAAACGTGGAAGGAGGGCATCGTGGAGAGGAAGTCTCTAGGAAAGGAGCAGCGGTTTGGTTGACAGACAGGCAACCTCACAGGGAGGGCAGTGGGCGGATAATACTTTCAGCTCATTCGCCTTCCTCTGTCCCTCCAGTCTCCTGCTGGGGTTTCTCATTGTCCAAATCTATGGGCAGTGGGAGACCCACTGAATGGTCCCTACAATCAGCCTCCCCGGGCGTGGTGAGGACAGAGAGACATGGCAGTGGGTCTGTAGGGGTAAAGGGAAAATAGCCCTTGCACAACTTAACTGTTTTAAATTTCTGCACTTAGGGAATCTTCCCCAAGTGGTTACAGATTTACCAGAGTCAAAAGGAAAACCTGCTATTTCATCTTGACGATTGCACCTACATTTAGTCCAAAGGCAGGAAGCTGAGTTAGTGGACAGTTGTTCAGGCAACACCAACCTCTCCGCCCATTTCATAAGCTGCCTTTGCTTTCTTAAATCACAGACTCCTTTCTCTGTGGCCCTTGGGTCACACTTGAAAGTAAGGGTGGACACAGAAAAGGCAGCAGCAATGAGGCGGAGCATTTCTTAAGTACGACAGAAAACTGTAGAGCCACTTGCCCTGATCACTATTGTGTCCCTTGCTTCCAGAAAAGGACCACAGGGAGAGGATGGATTGTAAGTCGCCAGTGGTGCACAGAAGTATCAGGAAGAGAGAAAAGTCTGATTTGCACTTTGAAGAATAGTGAACTTCTGAATGTTTGAGACAGGCAGAAAGAGTCTATGTTCTTTATGATGAGCAAACAAGATTAAAGTCATCTGTTTTGAGAGAAAAATAAAATGACCAGTAGTTTACCTGTTTGGCTTCTTACAAATCTTTTTTTCTTTTTTTCCCCTTATTTCTCTGCTTACCACTGATTCAGATGGGTCTGACACAGGTAACGTTCAGCCATCCTCCCCAGGGTTTTCTAGATTTTTCTCTTAAAGAAGCAACCTGCCCGGCTGACCCGCCAACTCTGCTCCCTAAATACCCCCTTCCAGATTGGGCAGGACTTGGTGGGAAGGGGGTGCAGAGAGAGGCTCAGAGGCAGGGAAGCACTCCAATCCAGCCTGCAGTGCACCTCTTCTGGGCTGTTGCATGGATACAGCCCTCCCTCCTTCCTCCCTCACCGTATCTATCTGGGTTAAACTGACCCCAGGGGTAGCCTTGAAGAATAGCAGCATTCACAACAGAGCTGGGGTCCACGCTCACTGAAATCCTTGCTTTGGCAGCCCCCAGCCTTGCCTGTGACATCCACATGTGGATGGCTCACAAAATGACAGCCCCACCTGGCCCCTGACCCTGTCCATGTAACAGTTATAACCTGCACCCTCACTGTTTTTTATTCCATCCTTTTGAAGGATTGCATTAAAAAATCTTTCCTGTCTTTTTCTCTCCCATCTTAACTTATGTTCCTTTAATTATTGTTTCAATACACATTCAGGCTTTCTAAGAACATACTTAGTAGATCCCAGTATCCCCTGGTTCAATCCTGACTTATAACCACACTGAGAAATATGTTAGAATTTTTGCAAGCTAAGATTTCCCATGGTCTAGAGTCAGCAGATGTTTTAAGGTGACTTTTGAGAGGCCCCATAACATCTCTGCTGTGAACAAAGCACCACCAGAGTAAACTATAAACAGAGGAGAACTGGAAGCCGTAGGAGAGCTGGCCAGCTGCCCAGGCGCCTTGTGATTGCCTGTTACTCGTGTGGACCTTGCCTGCCTTTCTGTGCAGACACGGCACGCAGCCGTGGAAGCACAGGTGGTTGTGGGCGCCATTGTTTAAAACAAACATTTATTGCCAACCTCTCAGATGCAAAGCACTGTTTTTCTGAGGTGAAGACAGTATCGTCCTGCTTGGGCCATAGGGGAGTGTTCTGTATTCTCTCTGATTAATCCTTCTTACCATGCGACTGTGTCATCGGCAGATTTGGGGATCTTTCGGCGCGCCGCTATGGTGTTCTACACGGACTGCCTCCAGCAGTGCAGCCGGCCTCTGTACACGGTACGTGCGTGTCCCCGTGCTCCCTGCAGGAGGGGCAGGCTCGGGGCAGTTACTCAAGGCTCCCTAAACCAAGAGGGGCAGGTGGCCTAGGGTGGCTGAGGTCCAGTTAGCGAGGGAAGAGGTGTCTTGCTTACCCTTCTCACTCTAGGCAAGCTGGGATGGTTCCCTTTTTATACATGAAAAATTGCTAGTATATAAAGAATACACATATACACACTAACTATTAGACAGTGATGACTGCTGGGGGGGGAGGATCAAGATAGGGTGTCCCCAGAATCACTCCCAAAGAGGCAGATTTCATTTGTCAAAGTGAAAAAGAGGGCACAATTAGTAATGACACTTGGACTGTCCCAAGCAAACTGGGGACAAACTATCCCTCCAATCACTCTCATCAGAACTTACACTTTCCACATTAGACGTGTTTGCTTTTTATACATTGTTTGATTTTTACAGTAAGCAAGAATTTTTTCACCAATAAAAATGAAAAAAAAAGAAAAAATTTATAGAGGTTGGGGTATAGCTCAGTGGTAGAGCGCATGCTTAACGTGCATGAGGTCCTGGGTTCAATTCCCAGTACTTACAATTAAAAAAAGAATGCTTTTTCAAAATTGTAGTTATTGCTTGATGGTGGAAATACACTTTTAAAAAGTCTATCTTGTGGTTTTCAGTATACTACACATTTCTACCCTAAGCAGAGGGATCAGGGCTCTGGTCCCAGCTGCCCTGGCGTGCTGGCCATCGGCCTTGGGAAGGCTACATACCTCCTCTGAGCCACTGCTCCAACCCCTACACAGCGCTGTGGTCAGAACTAGTGATGCCATTTGGGCCTGGCATATAATGTTTATAGTCAGAAGGATTTTTACAGAAAGGTATGTGGGGATGTTTCAGCCCTCGAGAGCCTAGGCAGGAGCTGTGGGCACTAAACCTTGAGAGAATTGAGGCTGGCAGGTTTTACTCAGGTGAGAATTTAAAAGCCCATTAGGACCCGTATTCTTAGAGATAAGTGTGCCTTAGCTGTGAACCACGAGGGGCAACTAGTGGTTTGGGATTTTTACATGAATTGATGCAGGCTGTCTTTATTTTTTTTTAATAGACTATTATTAGAGCATTTTTAAAGTTTTTAGTGTTTTGGAGAATGCAGAGATTTCCCATATACCCCCTCCCCCACACAGGCACAGCCTCTCCAATTATCAACATCGCCCACCAGAGAGACACATTTGTTGCAGTCAATGAACCTATGGTAACATGTCATAATCAAAGTTCATAGTTTACATTACAGTTCACTCTTGATTTTGTACAGTCTCTGAGTTGTGACGAGTTTGTAATGACCTGTATCCATCATTAGAGCATCAAAGTCGTTTCCTGCCCTGAAACTCCTCAGTGCTCCACCTGCTCTTCCACACTCCTCGCCCCACCAACCCCTGGCAACCACTGATCTTTTTACTTTCTCTTTTGTCTTACCTTTTCCAGAATAATATAGTATGTAGCCTTTTCAGATTGGCTTCTTTCACTTAATATGCACTTACTTTTTCTCCATGTCTTTTCATGGCTGGACAGCTCATTTCTTTTTGGTACTAATATTCTATTGTCTGAATGTCCCACAGTTTATTTATTCATTCGCCTACTGAAGGATATTTTGGTTGCTTCCAAGTTTTGGCAATTATGAGTAAACCCGCTATAAAAAAAAATATGCTCAGGTTTTTGTGTAGGCATATGTTTTCAACTCCTTTCAGCAAATACCAAGGAACATGACTGCTGGATCCTATGGTCAAAGTATGTTTAGTTTTCTAGGAAACTGCCATACTGTCTTCCAGAATGGTTGGACTATTTCACATCCCCATAAGCCATGAATAAGAATTCCTGTTGCTCGCCACCAATTGGTGTTATTAGTATTTTGGATTTTAGCCTTTCTAAGAGGTGAATTTTTTTTTAAATGAAGTTATTTCCTCCAAATTTAATGGATCGCCCATAAAGAGAATCCCTACTTTTAAATAGATGAGTGGCCATGCAAATTAAAGCATAATCAGGTAGCTCCTAAAAGCTGTAAGTAGTAGATGAAGGAGCAGGAACAGATTGTGAGTAAAGCACACCAGAGGAACTGTTCTTAGAGACAGACCTTTCCTCTCTATTTTCTCCCCTACCAACAACTTTAATCTTAAGGCCATGTGTTTAGAATCCAGGAGCCCGGGAGCTGCAGGGCCTCCTTGGAGAGTAAGGGGTGGGAAACTAATTAATTACAGGTCAGTCCCAAGAGCTGCCTTAGAGCCCACCAGCTAACACAACGCAGGGGAAGAGTCCTTGGTTACGCAATACTAGTGGTAGAATTCTCTTAACTCCTGAGTACTCAGCACACACCGAGAGGTGGGCCCTGGTGACGTCCCATCTGTTTGCAGTCAGAGGCTTTGCCATTTAGTCCTCGCAGAGGATGAGTGTCCCACCATAGGTGCAGCCCTCTTCAAACCACAGAAAAGATTTTTTTCACTAAGGCGATTGTTTTCCCATATTTGATGCTTCCCCTACAGCAAGTTTTAAGAAAGCAGAGTTTGCAGCTTCTCATTTGATGCCTTCTTTCCTCCTTTCCAGGACAGAATGGTGTTGCTCGTCGTGGGCAATCTGGTTAACTGGTCCTTGTAAGTAGTCTTAGGAAAACATGTTTCTCTGTAACATTGTGGTTTAGCTCTCCTTGGCTGCCATTTTTATAAAGAAATCTGAAATTCAGGAGAGCATAGGACTGTGCTTGTTCTAGAGACTTGAAAGAAAGCTATTTTCCTCCCACAAAGAATGTACTAGGAAACTGTTGTGCACCAGAAGGGCCTCTCTTAACCCACTGAGTTCAACTCATTGATGCCTTGAGTTCAATTGTTCAATAAGACAAATGTCAAATTTGTTCTATGTGGATAAATTAGATTGAATATATATGCACATAGACACACACATATATATATAGAGAGAGATGAATTATGCCAGCAGTTGCAAAATTGCAACAGTTTTAAAGTCTTTTTTGGAACTTTCCATAAAGGCTACCTAATAGGCATTTCTCTTCCTTACTAGGTGTGCGCATAAGTCTTTCCTATTTCTTTCTTTCCCTCTGGTTCTGTCTTCCTAATCCACCTATATCATTCTTCTTCCTTTTTTCCCCTCATTATCACCTTGGCCTTGTTTCCTCAAATGACCTCAAAAGTAGAACAGTGCAACAGAAGTATATTTTTGCCAGCTGTATTTCCTGTATCTACTTTTTGCAACTTATTCACAACTTTAAAATGTGAATGAGTGATATTTTACTGATCCCTCAAAAAATAAGTTTAGCTGCTTTTCTTAGTGGTTCTTAGCTGATAGGCTCCTCTGGGTCAGTGGCCTTTGCTAGAAAGATGACTCCCTGCTCCTCCCCCCTTTGAGACATCAGATAAGAAGAAGGAGGCACACCATCAGGGAAGCCAGAATCAAGTTATGAGAATTCAAATCTTATTCGGGGGTCATATGCTTGTGGAAGAAACCTCCCACAATGTTGTCACCTCAGGGATTCCCTTGGGGAAGGTCCATACCTGTGAAGGATTGTCCTTTACTCGGGGACAAGTCGAGATGGGTGATGCCTGGCCGTGGTCACCTGCGATGCTCTCCTGATCACCCTTTCAGGGCAGACCCGACAGTCCTGGTGACTCTGTAAGACAGGGTGCAGGTAGGAGATACAGTAACCGGGTCAGAATCACCTGTCTTGCCCCTGCTTCTTACAGCCCTAAAATCAAACCCACAGTCTGTTCAAAAGACAAGGTGGACAGCCTCTTTCTTCTTAGACAGGAGCTCTGTGGGACACCAAAACCTGTGGGAGTGAATGAGGCACAACAGTCACTAGTACTGTGATTGCCCGGTGGGCGGTTACCTCCCTCAGTTTCTCCATCCTCAGTTTCCCATGAACATTACAAGAGATGGAGTGATCTAATATGAACCTTGGATGTTATTTTAAAACTCACTCTCACACAGTCCTGAAGAACAGTGGTGTGTGTATGTATTCATATATAGAGATGTATGAATAGATATGTGTATTTATGTATGTATACACAGAGACAGAATGAGAGAGAGAATACAGATGTGGCCAAATGCTAATAACTGATAAATCTGAGTGAAGGGTATACAAGAATTTTTGGTATACTGAAGATTTCAAATTCTGAGAGGGTAAAATTTCCCATATTATATAGAATAAAGTCAGCTGGAATAAAAAATTAAGAGTCCATTAATAACAGCTTTACATTAAAAATACTTAGGAATAAGCTTTGAGAGATGTGCAGAATCTTTCTGCAGAAAATTTAATTTCCTCATTCGGAGACACAGAGGAAAACTTAGCTAAATGAAGAGATAGTATGCCCTGGGTGAGATGATTATTGTAAAGATATCAATTCTCAGGCTAATGTGGAAATTTAGATTTAGAAATGGAATTAATAGGATTTTATTTTGAAATTATTTGCCTAGTAAAACAAAATTTCCAATGGTCTCTGCAAAAGAAGATTAACAGAAGAAAGGAGGGGCAGAGGTAGATAATGATGGCCCAGAATTAGCCAGTAGAACTTTCTGGAATGATGTGTCCTATACTGTACTGCCCGATACAGCAGCTATTAGCCACTTGTGGCTATTGAGCACTTGAAATGTGATGTGACTGAAGAATTGAGTTTATTTTTAATTTTTATTTAAATAGCCACACGTGACTACCATATTGGATCGTGCAAGCTAGCCTAACCAGATAATCTAACGTATTATAAAACAATAACTCCACAGAAAGGCACTGATCTGAAATTAGAAATATAAATTAGTGAATCAGAATGAAGAGGACAGAAATTCAACTATCTATGCGTGCATGGTGTATGCGTGTATTTATTAAAAACAAGCTTTTCAAAACCAGGAGATAAAGAAGGGCTACCGAATAAAGTCTTCTGTTACAACTGAATAGAAATTTGGAACAAATTAAGGCCAAACCCCAGCCAAAATGAACTTCAGAATTAGACAGCAAACATTTGATATTGCATGTCAAGCTGATTTTTAACATAATTCTACTTCTAGTAGTCTATTCTAATAAATTAATCTTAAATGCAAAAAGAAAAAAAAACACAGTATGTCTGAAGGTACTCATTTATTGTTGCAGTGTTTTTTATGAGAAATTCAACTGAAGGACAGAGAGAAAACCAGACAGGAAGGGTGATAGTACATCCACATACAGTAACTTTATAATTCATTAAAAATGAATGTTCTGGAGATGTAATAAATTGAAAGTTACTTATAAGTTTTTTTTTTCATTCCCCTCCCACCAAAAATGGGGTTGGGGGAGTGAAAAAGCCAATAATGTTACAAATCCACCTTCATGGCCACAATATAACTCCTCTGTGTGCTCAGTGCCCTCTTCGGACTGATCTATCGACCCAGGGACTTTGCTTCCTACATGCTGGGCATCTTCATCTGTAACCTGCTGCTCTACCTGGCCTTCTACATCATCATGAAGGTAAGAGTGGCGGCTGGGAGCCGGGTGCCGCAGGCCCCCCAAGGGTGGTGGGTGCAGTTTGGCGGCATCTGCTCTCACCCGCAGCTTCGCAGCTCTGAGAAGGTCCTCCCGATCCCACTCTTCTGCATCGTGGCCACTGCCGTGGTGTGGGCTGCCGCCCTGTATTTTTTCTTCCAGAATCTCAGCAGCTGGGAGGTAAGAACAGTTTTCTTTTCCAAGATGATGTCCTCTCTCCATTTTGCCTTTTTGACCTTCCTCCCTCCTTCTCCTCGTGTGCTTGTTGCTGTCTACTTTTTTATATTCTCTAATCTGAAAGCTTTCTCTAAAAGGGATGGTTTTAGGAGGGAGAGTATAGCTCAGTGGTGGAGTGCCTGCTTACCATGACAAGGTCCTGGGTTCAATCCCCAGTACCTCCATCAAAAAATTAATTAAACAAACATAATTCCCCCCGCCAAAGGGGATGGTTTTAAATATCCAAACATAAATGTTCAATAAATGGCACGTTGTCATCATTATCAGGGTGGTGGTTCATAACTGTGGAAGCCCTACCAACACTGCAAATGTGATCGTTATGTGTCGTACTTTGAGTACGACCCTGTTCCCAATGGATGTGTAATATGTACAAAGACCTTGATTAGTGTATCTTCTCCAACTTTTGCATCATAATCACCAACTGTATGCCCAGGCACAGGTTTTTATTAATCCATTTCACAGGTTTTTATTAATCCATTTCACCTAGGAAACTGGTGATATCATCTGAGGCACCGAACAGGGAGGAAGTCTTAGGTCTCCATCATCATCATCACCACAGTCAACTTTAAAATATTTTAATCACCCCAGAAAAAAACCTGCACCCATTAGCAGTGACACCCTATTTCTCCCAAACCCCTTAGCCTTGGGCAACCCCAAATCTACCCTTTGTCTCTACAGATCTACCTGTTATGGAAATTTCATATAAATGGACTCACATAACGTGTGGTCTCTGAGTCTGGCTTGCATCACTCAGCATAATGTTTTGCAGGCCCACCCATGTGTAGATGTATCAGCACTTCATGTCTTTACTGCTGAATATTCCATGGTGTGAATATCCTGCATTTTATCTGTCTGTTCATCAGCTGATGGACATTTGGGTCATTTCCACTTTTGGACTTTTATGAATGCTGGAATGCTGCTGCTGGGAACATTTGTGGACAAATTTTTGTGTGGACGTATGTTTTATTGGAAGCTAACGTTTTGACACAGGCATCTAGTAGCAATTTTGTAGATTTCCGGATACTCAGCCTTCTAAAGAGTTGAACTGTGGGCCTGCTGCCCCACATCCTGTCTCACCTTCTTCCAGGGAACCCCAGCCGAATCCCGGGAGAAGAACCGCGAGTGTATCCTGCTGGATTTCTTTGATGACCATGACATCTGGCACTTCCTCTCTGCGACTGCCCTGTTTTTCTCATTCTTGGTGAGTATATAAAACCTTTTCATTTCCTCTCTTTACATCCTGTGCTCTTTTTTCTCTTCCCTTCTTCCTTACATCCCTTTTGAATTTTTAATTTCCCTTTCCAACTCTTTATTGTAATTCATGCAGAGATTTTTTTTTTACATTGTATCCTTTGGTTAGATCTTTATTTTCCTCTTACTCTTCAATACTTTAAAGACACAGAGCGATAATGTTCCTTCAGTTGCATAGTATTTGGACTGATCTGGTGATTAGAACTCACATGCCCAGGTCCCCCAGAACCGCTTTTGGCACTGGCTACAGTTTCAACAACATTAGGTTATTCCTCCTTGTGCTGTACTCACGTTCCTCCCTGTCTTCCAGTCTCACTGAATTTCTTACAAATAGTTTACGCATTCCTGGAGCGGCTCAGGAGAGCAGCCAGGCCTCTGTTGCCTTCTAACCAGACTCATCCAATTCTCTCCTGTAGTCCCTCCATTTTTTTGCCCGAACACCTTCGCAGAAGCCATGCACACTATAACAACCCAGGACGATCATTGTTGGCATCCTTTCATCTTAATTTTGACTTTTCCAAAATAAGAGTCCGTGGTGCCTGTACACAAGGTCAGTTAACAAATAACATCCTTGCTAGGCCTTCTGGGTTCACACTGCCCACTTAGCTTTAGTCTCCACCATGTAACCTCAAGAGTGGAGCAGGGCTTCCCCCTAGTGGCCAGTTTGGGAAGTTTAACCAATCTCTACGAGAATCATTCCTTTCTGCTTTTTTGATAGGCACTTTCTCTCAGGTCGAGCTTAGAGTTCCATGGGGAGAGAGTGGTGATACAGGGAATAAAATGGAGGATGAGGGTACTGTTCTTACTCAGTAATATTCTATGCAACAAGATTTCATTCTCTTTAGGCTCTGACCCAAATGTCCCCTTCTAAATGACAGATGTCCCTGGCCACCCCCCAAAATTTTTTTTTTTACCTCTCTCCATCCCATACTTCCTATAGTCCCTCCAGTTTAATTTTTATCCTTAGTACATATTACTATCTAACGTACTAGATTTTGCTCATGCATTTGCTTCATGTCTGAAGGCCTCCATCAAATTTAAGCCCCATCAGGGTAAAAGATTTTTGTCTCTTTTGTTCCAAACATAGTTGATCTAGAATATCACATAATAGACCCTTGATTAATATTTGAATTAACTAATAAATGAGCTATATAATTATAGCAAGTGCCTGTTAAGAGCATGGCACTGCAGGAAGCTGCAGCAAACACAAAATCAAGTGAGAGCACTTGTGAGTCTGAGAGAGAAAGCAGGGACTTACTGCGACTGTGTTCCTCTGTCTCTCTGCCCCTCTCCTCTCAGGTTTTGTTAACCCTGGATGATGACCTGGATGTGGTTCGGAGAGACCAGATCCCTGTCTTTTAAGCATCCAGCATTAAGAGCGGGGAGTGGGAGTGATCGATCTTGGTGCTGTTTCATGAAAAATACAGGGACTGCAGCAAAGTAACCACTGCCAAATGCTCCACGGGTCCTCTGTCGGTCAGCTCTGTACACATTCACACAGGGAGGAGAGATGCTGCAGGGCGACTCAAACCAGCAAGAAGGGAGGCAGAAGGGAAGCCATGGCTGTGGATAGACGCAAGCCCTGCAGAGCCAAGACATTCACCACCCCTTCCATCACGACTCAGACATGGACAAAAGCTGCATCAAAGTCAGCGCTCTGTCCTGGGACTCCTCCCACCCTCACCTGAGACTTGCAGCCATAGGGGAACCATGCTGCTCTCTTGTCTCCAGCTGCCTCCCTGCCCAGAAAGGCCAGTACCTCCAATTTCCTGCCCAGAAACTCAGGGCCGGCCCCCTGTGCACCTCTGTAACATCTGCTGCTCTAGACGTCCCAGAACACAAGCCCGCTTCTCCAAGGTCCTGGGATGATGGGACTCCTTGCAGTCTGGTAGAGGACAGACCCAAGGCCCTACCCACCTGGGACAGACGTTTTATAGCACAGCTCGTCACCTCTTCAGCAGGAGTCAGGAGTGCTGTATGCATCCCTCTGGTTCCCAACCACATGAGGACTGACTCCAGGGCCATGCTGCACACTCCTGGCGGGTAACTGTCTCCGGGACCAAGGCGTGGGCACTTCCCTGTTCCTTGGTGTCTTCATGTCACCGTTGTGTGTTGACCCCATGACTCAGGCTCTGCCTTCTTGAGAAGGCCCTGTTAGTCCACCAACGAGCTCTACAGGGAAGGAGAAACCAGAAACCCCTTCCAGCAACAGGAGGAACAAGAGAAATGACCAACAGCACTAAGAGACTGGTGACATTAGCAGCAAGCAAACAAGCCTCACCCTAAGGCCGGGGCTTCTGGAGCAGATGCAGCGAAGGCAGAAGCACTTCCTCGTGCCTCCAATCCAAACAGCTCATTCTGTGCCCGCATCACCCTTGGGGAAGGAATAAGTGTTCTAACCAGGGGCACCGCACTAGGGCTCCTGTACCACCGGCCAAGCCCCCCTCTCTGCTGCTTTATGCAGATGGGGGGCTCCAGACTGGCTCCTGAAGTTCTCTCTGGAAGTCACTCTCAGGGGGAATGCATTCCACCCTCCTCTCCATTTGCAAAGAGCACGGCTGATTTAGGGTTGTCTCTTTGTTGCACCTGATTCACATCCTCTCCCCAGTACATGTGAAAAGCTCAGCGTCCCACTCCACTCTGTCTGGTAGCTCTGCCCCCAGGAAGTCCTGTTTTGACCAGATTCCCTTGTTACCTACAGGGTGATGTCATCAGAAAATTGACGTACAAATGTGCACACATGATGTATTTGCCTGTGAAATTGAAGTCCCCTGTCACTTCTCCTTTCCTGACCCTGCACTAGAGAAACCTATCAGCCACTCTTTTAAAATATATTAGTCTTTCCCTAAAATATTTGCATAATGTTCAAAAACACTTTTTGGAAGGTTGAATAGCAAACTTGCCCTGATTTTTAAAAACAAAGATATTTTCAATGAAACATCGTGTGATTTTTTTCCCAGAATGCCCCCAAATTTGTAATTGGTCTTCTGTTACTCTTCATTCCTTAAAAATTGCTGGCTTCCATAGGCCATATAAAGGCCACCTATTAAATGGTTCCATTAGTCTAACATCTAACACAAATTTCGAACCTGTTTAACTTTCGCTGATTTGACCTAATTCATTTATTTTTAGATAATAATAAATTTTAAATTTAAATAAAAGTTTCAAATCAAAAAAAAAAAAAAAAAGGAAGAGGAAATCTGAACAACAAAATCTGTGCAAATAGCCCTGTGCCTGAAGTAAACACATTGTAGGACATGTTACCTGTTTGGTAACTTGTTTGGGAAATATGTCCATAGAAATGGGGAGGGGACCCTGTAGAAATGGATGGATTGTGCTGTTGTATTTTTTTTTTCTGGATGCTTTTTGACAATGTCTTGTGCTATAAACTCACACATTGTGGTCAGCTTTGTTCTCAGCAGCAGGACTAAAAACCCAACCCTGCTCTTATAAACATCAGTTCTAAATGTACGTGTTGCAAGTTCTTTCTGCAATGCCGACTCCAGGTTGGAGGACACAAGGAAGCCGTTCAGCTGCACCTGTGGGGCTGACAGGACCACGGGTGGAGGGGCAGCCAGAGTTACTCCTGGTCCCTCATCCACATGCAGTGCAGGCCACATGCAGTGCGAATTCTGTCTGTGCTCATGGCTTCACTCTCCAAAAGAGAAGGGAACTGAAAGCCAAGTGCAGCAGGAGGGTAACCGGAGAAAGATAGCCACTGTGAAGAGGCTCTTGGCAGAGAGGCACCGAGTAACAAGAGCAGTCCAGCTGGCGGACAGAGACGTGGTGGCCAGAGGGGCAAAATGGTGCACATTAAAAAAAAAAAAAAAAGGCCTCTTCGCACCTCTGATGAATGCGGGAGAGGCAGCCCCACCTGTTAACGCTGGAGGGTTGAGGGATTAGCTCGGTTTTATTTTAGCAGCAGCAAAAGCCAGTGGAAAACCAGAGTCTATCTGGGGAAGGGACTTTCCATGACCGAAGGCAATCACCAAGTCAGCACCTGGGGCAAAGAAAGTGGCAGCTGCTGCTTTGTAGCTCCAAGCAGCCACCAGAATGTTCTGTGGGGTAGCAAAATGCATGTCAGTAAAACAAATACTCAATTGTTTCTCCTCCTGGGAGATTGTCTCTCTGAAACTTGGGGAGGGAGGGAGGAAAAACAAAGATAAACATTCTTCGTAGAAGGAATAGTTGAGTCCGAGAAAAATTCTTAAGTCAGACTTTAGTCACCTGCTTGCTGTGTGACCTTGGGCAAGTTGCTGGAACTCTCTGATCTTCACCTACCACATCTACATGACACTACTTGAGGGTGATAAAGGTGGAGATGTGCAAAGTACCAGGAGCAGTGCCTGCACAGAGATGATCCTCACATGCACCTCTTGAATCCCGCAGAGCTGCTGGGCAAGGGCAGGTCTCCCTGCTCAGCTGGCAGCTCATGCCTCTAGGCGCCCTTCATTGAAACCAGCTGTGCAATTTCCTGTCCTCAGTTACAGGAGGCCCTGAAGAGGCTGGGAGGCCTCTTCACCTTCAGACAAACTGCCCAGAGTTATCAAACCTCCCCGCCCGCCCCAGCATCCCCTACCCACCTTTATTGCTGCATTTCACTACTCTTACTCCAACACAGATGAAAAATCACTACCAAAGCTGGGGCCACGTGGAAAGTCTGGCTATGTACAGTTACACCTCATTACTGCCAGCTCTACCCTGGGAATCTCAAAGAAAACCTAGATTTTTCTCCTCTCTCTCGAGTAGCTATTACTACCTCGGTCCAGGGGATGCCATTTATAAACATTCCTGCCTCCCCTGCCCACCCCCTACCCCTCGCCGCCACCACCACCCTTATCACCAGCTGTTCTATAGGGAAAGCCTAGATGAAGGGGGACTTCAACCTGTGGGACAAAAACAGGTCCCAGGAAGAGAAGGTCTGGGAGGGTCACTCCGGTTTTGAAGTAATTCTAACGTCTTCTGGTGAAACTAAAGAAAAGCGTTATGAGTAAAGAAACAACAGGCCTCTGCCTGAGGCAGTGTAAAGCCTTTGCTTACCATTATTCTGCCCAGATTACAGCCGCTTTTGTTTTCTTCGGCCGTATTACGGAACCAGGTTCGTTTCGCCTGATTTACAGCAACCAAAACGCTGAGACGCAGCGGTTTGCAGCATGGAGTTAATTCCGCCAAGGAAACCCCGCAAGAAGAGGGGGGAAACAAATCTCAAATCTTCCTCTCAGAAGGCAATGGACCAGGGTATACAGGGGCTAGGGGATGAAGAAGCAGGCTGGTCTGAGGTGTGGGGAGTGTAAGGACAGCGATCAGGAAAAGGTGCGGGATTGTGGTTCTGCGCAGGGGTACTTAGGCTACAGGCCTCTGCTCGCGGAAAGGTCACCGAGGGCGCCGACCCTCGCGCATGCCCAGTTGAGGGATCGTGGTCCCATCTAGTCTTAACCAGCTCAGCTCCAACTGGAAGCGGCTTATGCTTGGCTCAGCTGAGCTAGACTCCACCGGTTCACAACAACTTGGGCAAACATCTTATTGTTTAAGCTAACTGCCCTTCGAAGGACAGGCAAGTTTTAAAACAACCTTGATTAGTGAAGGCAGGTGAAATGGATTTGACTAATTACCCACAGTTTCAGTGGGGACAAGATATATTTGCGTGACTACGTTTTACTGTATTCTCGATATTAAGGCAACATCGTCAACAAGTTTAAGTGGCTGCTAAATCTCAGGCCTTAGCACACATGAATTCAAATGAATGTGGCGAGGGTTATGAATCAGCTTTCGTCAGTGAGTTTCCTAAAGGCCATAGTGGTGGAGTTTTCCCTTGGACTGGATTCCTCTGCAAAAAGACACACACACACACACACACACACACACACACACACACACACACACACACACCTCTTTTTTTTTTTTTTTTTTACTTTTTTGACCCCAATGAACTCCAAGGGTAAGGGGGCTGCATTTCTTCCTGAGGTTTCCTGAAGGGTGGTCTTGCTATTCTTGGTGAAGCACGGAGAGTACTAATTGGTGACCATCCTTCACGTGGAATTACCTTCTGCTCCCCAGTCTTAGGGAAACAGAGCTCTGCTCTCTTTCTGAATAGGTCTAGATTGGAAGTTTTCGTAATTTTCCCTGAACAATAAATTTTTTAAAATTCCCTGGCTCTGTCCTACATCTTTTTCATTGCCTTGAAGTTCCTGTCACCTAAGACTTACTGTTTCATCGGAGATGAAAAATAGCTAACCACCACGAAATAGCCTTGAAGTCATATCACATTTTAGTCGTGCTAGATAAAGTCTGGGTTTCCCATCTCGTGTCCCAGGATTAGAGTTATGATTTAGTAAACAAGAGATTTGAACAGAGAGATTTTCAAGTCTGGACATACAACCCCACCGTGGCTGGCTCCTGGACCCCTAATTTCCTCTAACTCTTGACGTTCTTTGTGAATTAGGACACTACGGCCTTTAAACGGAGGATTATCCAAAATAATTCAAAAGCACCCTCTTTTAGGGTGCTGTAATGCTGCCATCACACAAAAAAAAGTTGATTTGCATTTTATGATTTTTATTACACTGCTTATCTGAGCCTTTCGCAAGCCTGCACACCCAGATCTAGGCAGGCCCCTTAGAGGAAGAGGACAAATTCAGGCCTGAGGTTTATTCTGCTTCTCTCTCCACGTGGGACACTTTATAAAGTAACTTGCTTTTCGGGGGCCCATTTCCCCTCTATCCTCTCCTTCACCACTTCTCTTTTCACTTGCACAGAATCAGAAATACTGCTTCAGTCAGTAGTAAATCAAGAAGTATTTGGTGGGGAGGGTATAGCTCAGTGGTAGAGTGTGTGCTTAGCCTGCATGAAGTCCTCGGTTCGATCCCCAGTATTTCCATTTAAAAAAAAAAGAAAGAAAGAAAAGAAATATTTGGGCCAAACACTGTGAGGAACTGGGCACAGCAATGGGCAAAACACACAGGGTGTTTTCTGTCATGGGGTCTGTGGTCCAAAAGGGAAGATACACATAAAACAAATAATTTGTTAATTATAAGTAGGCAAAGAGCTCCAAGGAGAGAATGGCCTTAGGAGAATTTTATCGTTAGGTGTAGAACAAAAAAAGTCCAAATAATTATCAGCAAATTTTATCCCCAGACATGAAGCCCTACATTACTGATACAACATAGCATCTCTCTCAAAACCAAATTCCTAGAAAGGATATTTAGAAGGTCTCCAGAAGAGACCTCTGCAGGGAGGTGCAGGCTTTTTCCACTTGTGGTCTCCAGATCTACTACACAATGAAACAAAGAAACAAAATAATCAGAGGGGACTCTGCTCAGTATCAGAGAGAGGGTACCAGTTCTCAGGGATGTACAACTTTGAAATTTGTACATTTGAAAATTGACTGTTGCTAAGATTGCTCCAACCACGTCAGAGGATTTCAAATTGACTTTCAAGTGCTAGAACAATGTAATAACTAGGTGGCTGGAGCATTCAGAAGAAGGAAAACTGAGATGAGGCAAGAAATCTAAATCTAAATCTGAAAGACTGAATTGAGATTCAGTTGAAGGTCAGGTTCAAGCGGAAGGGCTTTATGAAAGCCTTGGGGGAAGAGAACTATGAGATTTCAGCCTGAACCATCCCTAGAAACTACAAATTTGGAAGAGGGCATTAAACAAGAAGGTAAACTGAGGCTTAATTGGGACATGGAGGGGAAAATAGCTACTTCTTTGAGTAATGGAAGTTAAAGAGTAAACTGGAAGGAAAAGAAAGTTGTTTAACTTCCCGAGAAGCACCAGATGGTGGAGTTGGTGGCACACAGGATGGAAAGAGCCTAGAGCATGTTGTTTTAGTGAGAACTCTGTAAAAAGGGTGGGGGAAGAGGACTGGGCCAGAGGGGGATGGATAAACTTTTGATGTGATGCATTTATGGGTTTGATTTTGTTTGTTTTCAGGATGGCTAAAAGCAAAATGAAAGGGACACTTGGGCTCCACTGAGCTGAGGCTGCTGAGCTGGGCAGTATTTGAAAATATGGTATTTGAACTAGCAGGAAGCTTAAACCTATTGGGCTCTCACAACATGCTGTGTCATGCCCAGAGGAGGAGAATATTGTGTCCTCTCCAGGTAAAAGGGGAGAAATCAGAAAAATAAGAGAGATAATTTGAACTGACAACCTCAAAGTTTTCATAAGAAAAATGAAAGTCCCGGTTTTAATCCCAGCAGAGAACAGAGATCTGGGGACCGAGATGGTTGGGGTGGGGATCCTTTTAATCCATCCTTGAAGAAACAACAGCTACAAACAACAGCTACATCCCCCTAATTGTTAGGAATTCTTAGGAATTGCAACAACCCCTTCCTGCTGTCCTTTTACTGGGATTTTACTGTTGAAAACTATTGCCCTCAATTCCCATCTCCCAACCTCTACCAGAGTAAAGTTGGCAGAACTGATCATTAAAACAGCAAACATCTGTCATCAGGCATTCTGCCAAAGGTTTTATATACACTCCATGTTTAATCCTGAGATACTTACCACCACCAGCCCCGTGAAGTCAGTATTATTACTATTATCCCCATTTCCCAGATGGAGAAACTGAAACTTAGAGAAGTCAGTGTTCACCAGGTGAAGTGAAAGGTTCAGAAACTTAGATGAACAGCCAGAAATGAGTAACAAATTAGGTAACAAAACCTGAAACAGGGAAGACAGTGTTGCAATGAAGATTCAACTTTTATTGGCGCTTGTATCTGTACATGCAAAACACACAGCTTAGAATTATATAACCATTGACCATGTTAACAAAAAGAGATTTTTCAAAACTTCGGAAGGTATGTGTCTGTTATATAAACCTGAGTAACAATGAAACCTATTGTGCTTTAGGAAAGCCAACCAGTAAAATTGCAACTTTGGATCATTTGGGCTCTCTAAACTGGAATAGCAGCGTTCATATGAGGACTCTTCCTTAAATTTCTAAGTTTATAAGGTTAAGGACCAAAGTCCTTTTTATACATTCAGTGATTGCATCTGGCAAAGGTGTCAGGTTTCAATTGGGAGCCCGTTAGTTCAGAAACAACAGTGGAGAGAAAGCCCAGGAATACAGTGGTTTTTTAAATTTCCTAAAACACATTCAGAGACTCAAAAAAACTGTCAAGAGTCAAAAAGTCCTCCAAAGCTGCTCTCAAAGTGATCTTTGCTGGTCCAGTAGATCAGGCAGAGTCTACAACTCCCATGCATGGCTGAACCATCTTTGTTCCTGGTGGCTGGGAGTGGTTTCATTCCACCACGCTGAGACAGATACTATACCAACAGTCAACAAATGGTACTTTCCCAACGATTATTTAAAACTATATCAGTGAATTTTTCATGTTTTGTAATGTTAAAATCCATTGGTCTGTCTTTCATTTTGAATGGATCTTTTCACCCCTGCATGGTTTTGTAGCAGCATGCCTTGGTCACTTGGAAAATATTGGTTCACTAAATTGTGCAAATCTTTCAAACATTCACACATGTAATTATATAATCACTAACTTTAAATATATATCTACACATATTATTCATTTATATCACTACTTATCTCATCAGAGAGGTCTTAATGGGAACCTGTCAAGCTCACTATAGTGGATACAGTGAAGGGCTCATTCCACTTACTTTGTGAGAAAATGTCCGCCAGATACCAAGTCTGAATAACCACAGGTTGTGGTCATTTTCTCAGCTAATAATAGTAGCCCATAAAGGAAGCCACGATTTCATTCTGCAATTCAGCGCTAGTGCTTTTCCTTATGAAAACCACCATCCTCCAGTTTGCAGTGGAAGTGCTTTACGTTTGCTTTCCATATGCTCATGCAATACTAATTTGATGTTTCAAAAGAATATTAAAAGGAAGTGTACTCAAGAGTGAAGATTTAATGAAATTATTAACTTGTGCTTCATCAAGGAGATTCTAAAGCAAAACTGCCTTTTTTTTTTACTGTGAGTTTATGATTATTAAAAATACAGTGATTGTTAGCACAGTTGTCATGCCACTGCCTAAAGTCCCAGCAGTTTTACCCACCGTTCCTTTTGCGCCATCAGTGCACATGTCAACACAGTATACAGGCATGCCATATCTTAGTATATTTCGATGTCACAGGTCCCCTAAATGGGTCTCGGAGCGCTCCAGGGCTACACTTTAAGAACCACTGCTCTAGAAGTGTTAGTGTTTTACCTTTTACATTTAGGTCTATGATCCAACTCAAATTAATTTCTGTATGTGGTGTGAGGCAGGGGGGTCTAGGGCTTTTTTCTCTTACTATACTGATATCCAATTGCTCCAGCCCTAATAATTGAAAAGACCGTCAAAAGATACTCACTGAAATGGCACTGGCACCTTTGTCATCAGTCAGGTTTACTATATGTGTATAATCTATTTCTGAAATTTCTGTTCCCTTCCATGGGTCTATTGTCTATGCTTGTGCCAGTAATACACTGTTTTAATTATTAGAGCTTTATGGTAGTTTAAAAAAATATGAGGTATAATTGACATATGACATTATATTAGTTTCAGGTGCACAACATAATGGTTTGATATTTGTGTGTGTTGTGAAGTGATTACCACAGTAAGTCTAGTCAACATCTGTCACCATACATAGTTACAAAATATTTTTTTCTTGTGATGAGGACTTTTAAGATCTACCCTACTAGAGCAATTTTTGAAATCTGGTCCTTTTAGGTCTTTTAACTTTGTCTTCTTAAGATAGGCTAGACTATAGGACTTTTACATGTATATAATATAAATGTATATTTTAAATATTATATTTATATTAAATATTATATAAATTTTAGGATCAGGTTGTCCATTTCTATCCAAAAAAAAAAAAATCCCTGCAGTGATTGCAGTGGCAATTGCATGAATCTGCAAAAAAAAAAAAACTTGAGGAGAATTGTCATCTTAATGACATAGTATCATTTCTGCATTTTGGGGGGGTCTCCCTTAATTTCTCCAAGCAATATTTTAAATTTTGGTAAGTAGTTTTATTCCTTGGTAATGCACTGGCTGAGAACACCAATAAAATGTTGAGTAGATGGGTGATAATGATTATCTTTGTCTTGATCCCAACTTCAGGGGGAAATTATTAAGTATGATGTTAGCTATAGTTTGTTTCTTGGTTTTTTTTCTGGAGATATGCTTTATCACATTGCAGATGGTCCCTTCTCTTTCTCTTTTGTTTAGAGTTTTGACCATAAATAGATGCTGAATTTTAGCAACTGTCTGAGTTATATTTTTTTGCCTTTATTCTCTTAATACAATGAATTGCATAAATTGATTTTAAAATGTTGAAACAATTTTGCACTCGTGAAATAAACCCCATTTGGTCATGATGTACTATTCTTTTCCTATATCACTAAATTCAATTTGCTGACATTTTGTTTAGAATTTTAACATGCATGTTTATTAGGGATATTGGGCTATAATTTTCTTTTAGTATAATGTTGTGACAGATTTAGTATCAAGGTTATGTTAACTTCCTAAAACATGGAAATGACCCCTGTTTCTCATAAGTTTGGGCAGATTGGTATTACTTTTTCCTTTAATATTTAGAGGAATTTCCCACTAAAACCTTGAGGGTTTTTTTTTTTATGGGAAGGTCTTTAAAAAACAAAACAGCTTTATTGAGATATAATTCACATACCATGAAATTCACCCATTTAAAGTGTACAATTCAACAGTCTTTAGTGTATTCACAGAGATGTTCAACCATCATCACAATCAATTTTAGAACATTTCATCACTCCTCAAAAAACCCCATAAACATTCACAGTCACTCCTCACTTTCTCTGAAACTCCCCAACCCTAGGCAACTGCAAATCCACTTTCTGTCTCTTTAGGTTTGCCTATTCTGAACATTTCATAGAAATGGAATTATACAATACGTGGTAAGAAGGTTTTTAATTGTAGATTCAACTTGGCTAACAGGTATAGGAGTATAAAGATTTTCTGTTTTTTCTTGTGTTCATTTTGGTAAATTGTATTTTTCAAGAATTTTGTCCATTTCATTTAAATTGTCAGTAATATTGGCATAAAGTTGTAAGTAATCTTTTATGATTTTAATTTTTGATAATCTTTTGTGATGTCCCCTTTTCCATTCATTTTATTGATAATTTATATTTTCTTCTTTTGTCCTGATCAGTCTTTCTAGGAGCTCTTTTGTTTCCTTTTTAATCTTTTTCAAAAATCAACTTTTGGATTTGTTTATTTTCTCTGTCCTATGTTTGCTTTTTCCTCTGCTTATTTGTCACATTTTCCTGGACATTGTATATATTTCCTGGATATTGTACATAAATGAGCTGCAAAGACAGAAGTTGTGTCCTTTGCCACGAGGGAGGGGTCACACTTTTCCTCTGTTAGAAGGTGGTTGGGCTGGGAGCTGGATGCAGCGGTAGTTAGAATCGGTTCTCTTCTGATTTTCAACGTCTTGAAGGTGAGACAGCTTCATCCAGCAATTTAACTCCTAAGCTTCATAAACCTGTGGGAGCGTTCACTCTGCCTTTTCAACCCATACTCATCCAACGTCCCCAGAGGGCAAAAAGTAAGGCCAGAGATCTCACCGCACCTATGGAGGGCTTTTCTCCCTCTGAAATTTTGTTCAGATATATTCATATAATCAGAGGAATTTTGTCTTCTTATATTGATGGGTTTTAGTATCTTTTAAAACATGATTTTTCTAATTTATCTCTTTGTTCTAGTTGGTGCAGTGGGATTGATAACCTGCCAGGATCTACTACATTCTATCTAAAAGTGAAAAGTCCCTGGATACCTTTTTAAAGAGATGTTATTAAAATCACTTTCCTTTAAACATCGAACTGAACTGGAAAGCTAACAAAACGTTAAAGTATATACAGCTGTTATAACTTTGCACATTCACTTTAGGGAGGTTGAATTTATGCATAGTGGTTGCATTTTTATGGGTTGTATATCCTTTGGGGCATAGTGGGGCTCCTTGTCTAATCAAAATATATCCTACATCTGTGTCCTCTGAATGAGAGGCAGTGTGCGCTGGTGGAAAGAACACTAAACCCTTGATAGTCAGAATATTGAGTTTTATTCTGAACTCGAAAGAAGCTAGACAAGGAAAATATTATGAGCATTAATTTCCTGGAGTACATGTGGGAGTAGACGATCCCTAAGGTCATCATTTTACCTGTTTTAATACTAGGATATGTTTTATACATTCATAAGACAAACATTTCAGGTGTAAGTGAGATGACCACCCAAGTGTCTGCTATCCAATTCAGCAGAACATACCGATAGTTTTGAAGTACCTCTCTTGATACCATCCCCTTCTCCTTTCCAAGTATCCATTATCCTGAACTTTGGGCCTATCATTTCTTTAACTGATCATTTTTACTATATCTGTAGGCTAACACTAAAAAATAAATTTTTTGATTTATAGGCATTTAAATTTTTTATAGCTTTACACTGTGCAAGTTCCTCTACAACTTTTTTCCCCTCAAACTTCATGCCTGTGAGATGTGACCAAGCTGATGTGGGTAGTTGTAATCAAAGACCTAATTCTTGTCCCAAAGTTCTGTGCTTCTGGTTCCTCTACTACAAATAAACGAGGAGAGTGTAAACTGAACCATCTCTCAGTTCTCTGCCAGGTCTGAAATTCTACTTCTACTATTTACAGGAAGTATAGAGGTGCATAGTTTGCTCCAATAATCTAGCATGGATCATAATTATGATTTATTTGAGGTTGACTCTGATCAGAAACACAATCCCCATGGGAAATGTGTCATGGCATCCTTTTTAGTCATTTTGGCAAAATTTAAATATTACTTGACTATGCAACTTCAATATGCAAGATAAATCGCTTCAATACAAGATTTGAAGTGGCACATGCAATGATCAGAAAAGACAGAATTCACAATGCAAAAATGCAAAGTTTATTTTCTTAAATAAAATACTATATTCATATCTATACAAATAATTATTACAACCATTAAAATGTTACATTTACCAATAAAAATTTTAAAACTTTAAACAAGAGCATGGTTCAGAATATTCACACCCTAATACAATGCATTTGTAAAAAGATGTCAAAATAAACGGGACCTATTCTTATTTACAACTGTAGGACAATCCTGATCATATTATACATATCTGCTCTGGATTCCATTACAAAACAAATTAGTTCCCATTAGAATTATAAACCAGGTGATTTACAGTAATAGGACACAGTGCACAGCAGACATTGCTGGCGTGAGAATAGATACAAATATTACATACACTATCGAAAGCACTACAGTTAGATTTTTTCTGGTGATTGCCCTACAGTAAGCTTCTCACCCAGTGTATCTATAAATAATTTGTGAAGGTAACTATGTTCTCAGATTTTTCCACCCATTTTTACTGAAATGAATATATATGTGTGTATACACACACATACACACACACATACACGTATATATATATATATCTCTTGTTGAAAGTGGAAGCAAATCTTTTCTTCACAGTAACACAGCTGCAGCATTTTGAGCAACACTGTCTGGTCCCTTTCTTCTTGGAAGATCAACAGTTCAACTCCCTGTAAAGGTTAACCAATATAGTCAAGTCCAGTGCCTCAGTGACCTCACAGATGAAAAATGGTTCTAAGACTTAGGGGATGAGGGAGCAGAGATCCAGAAAAGTGAAGAGAGGATTTACATGGAGTAAACTTTTAGTTCCTATGACATAGTTTGGTGTATAGTTGTACACACAAATGGGCCAAAAAAAAAAATTAATGATCTTTAAAAAAAGTGTTAAATTACAAATGAAGAATTATCTTCTATGTCTCATGAAATCTCTAGTGACAGATTTTGCAGTCATCCAAAATAACACCAATTTGGATATTATCCCCAATGTTTTCAACCGGAGTTGGCTGATGTTTTTGAAGCATCTGAACACATGCGTGTGCCAGACAAAGATTACAGTTGATGGGGTTTGTGCAAATCTAGAAATAAGGATGTTGAATGACCACCACATTCAAGCTCTGAGTTTAAAAGGAGTTTTGCTTCTAACTAGTAAGATTTTTACAAGATCGGCATCAAGGATGGCTCAGAGAACGTAAGGCAACAGTGAGAAAAATCAGCTGTACTTGGCGTCGAGGTGTTGGATTACACTGAGCACGTGCCATCCTGGCTGGCCCGTTGCTCTTAACAGGGGAGTGGGTGAGCAGTGCGTTCCAATGGCCAGCCTTAGGACCAGAGGCACGGCTGCGGGTAAAGTGCGGTCCCAGGGTAGAGGCAGGTGGGCGTTAGAAGCTCTGGGTCTGAGAAGGCCCTCAACACTTCTTACCTGCACACCCGGATTGCCTCCATCTACACTTGTCCCTCACAGACTCCAGCAGAAACACTCTTAAGTGCACAAAGGAAGTGTAGAATGCAGGGAGAATATGGTTAAGTGGAAAAGAAAAAAAAGACCTTTTTACGTTGAATTCTGGGGAAGGAGAAATGATATCACTCAGCCAAAAAGGTATCTGAGAAGCAACTAATTTCTGCCCTTTAATTTGCATACAGGTTTCATAACATTATCACTGAGTATTATTGCCCTCTGGAAGTACACAGCCATAGGTGATGATCTCCGGGCAAAGGCAGGATTAACAGAGACAACAGAACAATGACTTCCAGGTTCCTAAGGATATCAACCCAAAGCCATCTGATTTTGGTACCACCTTTGCCTTTCTTTACTCCTCCATGGGATTGAAAAAAACAAGTTCTCCAAAACAAGGAACAGAACTATATGGCACATCAAATATTTTAAATCAACTTGAACTACTTCTGTTTTGAGAAATTCTTGTTACCCCTTAGTAGAGAAGGAGATGCAGTGGTTCCCAAAGCCAGGCACTGGGAGTCACTGATTTGGGAGCATGAGTCCCTTTCACACGCTGATCCTGTAGATGCTGGACCCCACCCAATCAGTGTTTCAAGGCAGAGGCTAATCACCCTGCTAAGGAAATGACCACGGTCCCTGCCACCTGTTTGACATGGTGCAGATGGAAGAAAATAAGGGCCTGGGTATTTATGTATCAAAGGAAGGACAGAGCTAAGAGGAGGCGTATTAGTGAGTCTTTACACTTTCTCAAATTTTCAAAACTTTACTCTCATTAAAATGTATTTCCACATTTTTTTGGAGTATAAATTTTAGCCTCTCCATAAAATAGCTCATGTCAGAAGGCAAGAGCAAGGCAAATGAATTATCTTTAAAGTGTTTGAATAATTTTGTATTTTAAGAAGGCTGATTTTTAAAAGTTGATCCTCATTGCAGTTCACCCTGATATGTGACTGAAAATCGCTACAAAAGAACATTCCCTCCTCAATCTTCTCTGATACGTTACATTTTATAAAGCATGATCACTCTGGAATTCTCACTCCTTACTTAGAAGAAGGGTGCCAGCTCTGGTACACCCCAGAGATCTTATGATAAAAACAAAAATAAATTTCCTGAAGCAGTATAAAACATCCCAAAACGACCTATATGTACAAAAAAAAAAACAAAACCAAAGTTGATTTCTTTTATCCGTAACTGACACATTTAAGTTTTTACATGATGAGAAATCTAAAATTATTCACGTCGTCAGAAGCTACTGTGTTAAATGTTTAGATGAACCAACTACTTTCTGAAGCTGATTCTGTATGACCAATAACAATATGAGAGAGAAAAATTATTTAATCAAGGACTCACTTATACATAAGTCTGTGTATTTCTAGAAATTACAAATTTATTTGTGAAAGTGGCTTTATATTCTATAGACATATATTAGTGAGGCATGAATAACATTAAATTTACTATAACCAAAATTGACGATTTCTCTGCCATTCCTTCACCAAAAACTATAATCCAGAGATCACTAGATATTAAATAATAAATTTCCTTCCCCAAATCATGTAGCTCTAATTATTAAAATACTTAATACTGCTGGTAAATCTCATACATTCATGCTTATAAATCAAATAAGATTACTGTGCTCTGAACACCTTCAGAATTTAATTTCTATATAAAATGGCCTCATATATGCACACGCCTATAAGATAATTAGAGCTACATGTAAGCAGGGGCCCTGTTACTTGCAGATGGTCACCTCTTTCCTCAGATGGTCAAATAAGCCTTACTTCGGGGTAGAGACTCGCTTGGAATGAAAGCCCTGAGGAATGTAAATGCTATCTCTAAACATTGCTGAGCAGAAAAATACAATTGATGCAACAGAGAATTGCCTGCAAGTACCAACCAGGCTTGAGGCTCTTCCACTGCAATGTTCAAATCGAGCTTCTCCTTACCTGTGACCTTAGTTTCAATTCCAACAGTCCCTGGTTCTTCAGAACCTAACAGCCACTGTGCGGGGGGAGCGGGGCTGAGGGGGCGAGGTGGGAGGGCAGAGACAGAAAGAGCCATGAGAAAGGGAGAGGGAGGGAGGATGAACAGCTGAACCCATTGAAAACCTTCCTTGAAACTGGCAGATTGGACCTTTCAAGTTCAAAGAAAAATCTGAATGTTGAAGCTTAAAACTTAGTTACGATGATTTTTTTAAGTTATAAATCTCACATTTTTTCTCAATTAAACGTTAATATGGTGTTGCCTTGTGTAAGTAACTTATTCACAAAGCTCTCCTATTCCTCCCTGAAACCATTTTGAAGGGAGAAAATATAGATGTTTCTCTTGTTTTCAGTATTTTTTTGCCCTTAGGAGGTGGCTTCAGCCGGCGGCGGGAAGAGACAGGAGGGTCCGGTGAGAACAGCTGAAGAGGCACAGACGACCCTTTTGCTGAGTCTTTAGTAGAGGTATCCGCTGGAGTTAACTGCTCTTACCAAGCCTTAGGAGGCTTTTTTAAGCAGAAAAAAAACAAAATGCTGGTCCTTGGCTTCACTTTGTTAACAGAGCAGACACAACACTGTCTCTGCATCTCTCCCTCTCCACCCCATTTTTGGCAGAATGTAACCACAACAAAAAAGTAATGGGTTTAGAATATGAGTGTATATAACTGTTTTCTTAGTTTTTAATAAAATTTTCAGAATTCAATAGATGAATTTTGAGTATACATTTTAAAAAATGTATTACTAACTTTAGTGGAGCTTTAAAGAAGCCCTACATCAGGTTCTTCTACATGTCAGCAGGTCTCAGGTCCCAATTTCCCATTTTCAGATGGCAGGCCTGTTTTTAAAGAGCCACTTTAAAATCTATGTCTGAGTGCACACACACTCACATACGCAGACGTATATAAAGACCATTTTTTGAAGCACCATTTCACATCTACCATCAGAAAAAATAATGAACAAATTCATCCTCTCATGATGATTCTACTATGAAGGGTAATAATGCAATACACAATGTCATATTTTAAATATAAATATCAGCAAATGAAAATATTGACAGAGCTTAAGACTCTGCTCAGAAATACTCAAAAAGTAAGGCTCACATAATTATGTAGATTCCAAACGCACTATTTACTGATCAGCCCCTGATGATTAAACAAATGTAAAAGAACTTATGTCAAGATCGAATAAATAGAATGAAGAGAGAAAACTAAAACAACACTCAACTGATGAAGCAACCATCTTTAACTGAACACGTGCACAACTCCACAGCACAGCCGCTTCTATCCTGATGCAGTGCGCAAGCACAAGATGGAGAACATCGATGTACTACGCTCTTTAGCTTTCCATTTTTAAGGCTACTTGTTTAAGGAAGACCTTTGCTTTACAGGATCTTGGCACATTAGAGGATAACACGGCTCCCTCATTTGGAGAACAAGACATGAAATTCAGACAATTTATGCATTGTTATAATCAAGAAAGAAGCCTCTACCTAAACCAAACCTGGGTAATAAAGGTTGATTAAAGAACTCATTTATTTGCTAACTGCTCGACTTTAATCATGCACATTCATTCTACATGAATTCAAGACCTGCCGTGGATGAGAGACTGTTCTACACACTGACACTGGCCCGCAGTTGGTTATGAGCCATTGTGTTACATCGAACTGTCTGTATTTTTGGAGAGCAACTCAACTACCTCAACTATCTATTTTACAAATTATCAACAATCAAGTAAGATTAAAATCTAGGTTCCTTCCTACCACCCAAGCACACTCCAAGATGACCTCCCCCAACTTCCAGTCAATGAGTATCTAGGGGATATCAGATTACAAATCAAACTTGAAAATGCAAATCTGCTTGGAAAATTTCAAAAGCACACCATGCAGTTGAAAATGAATGATAATTTGTTTTTGACAACCCAGTATTCACATCGTTTCTGACATGGCTTCCTTACATTCAGAAGATAATTGGAAATTGATTATACAGACACAAGGAGATACACACACAATCTCTCTCTTCCTGTGCAGGTATGTGTGTATAAACACACAAATACATGTCTATAATCTCACCCATTACATTTACGTTCAGTTGATCGGCATTTAAACAGCTGAACTGCAATCATGACCTAAAATATGGCTTATGTTGTGGGCAGGTCTGTTTGAGGACTGCTTGGAAGAGTCGGAGGCAGAGGAGTTTGCTATTGTAAGCAAAGGTGACATTGCTGAGCCATCGGGAAGAGCTGTAGCTATTTCTGGAAACAAAGATGTCATATTAAAATTGGATAAGTGAGAGTTGGTCATGTGCATTGGTGGCATATCAGGGAGAAGAGGAAAACTTGGTTGGGCAAAACCAACAGGTCTGGGAGGAGATAAAATGGATCCAAATCGGTTATTTAAAGTTCCACTGTTTACCTTCTCTGTGCTAGGATTTGAGAACATTTGATTAGAAAAGTAGGGGATGGAAATATCATTGGACAGTGTAGGGTGAGCAGGAGAGTATGGGGGATAGAAGGAAGGTAGAGTATTTTGGGGATCTACAGGGATAAGGGCTGGAGTCCGAGTGGCACTAGGCTGAGTAACCTGTGGAATGAAAGAAGTATTCGCGTTTATTGGTGGATTCATGCCACCCTCGGGAATAAAAGGAAAACCAAAATTTTGTGATAGTGTGTGCTGGTCAGGTGCTGAATTGTCATTCGGAACTTGTGGGCTATCAGGCATGAAACGAACAATACTTCCTCTCTTTTCTGCAGTGGGTTGCTGGCGTCCAAGAATCATACTGCCACTAGTAGACAGAGGAAGGTGGGGAAGACTTGGATCAAAGACATTACTATGTCTTTGGTTTCCAGAGCGATTCCTTTCAGGCTGACGAATTTTGGAACCACTGCTGTCTTGCAAGGGATGTCTTGATCGCTGGGGAACTGAAGAATTAGTCTGACGTACGGGAGGCCCTTGGTCAGTGTTTCCATGAGACACAGACGGATGTGGCAGAGCTGGCCTTGCAACCCCATGCATGTTGCTTGTGACTGGAGGGTTCATGTGGCCCTTGGTCCCGTGACTGTCAGTAATCCTCATGGGATTGGACTTCTGCACAGAAACATTGGGACTTGTATTTCGACCTTGAATATCTCCTGAAGAAGAAGAACTCGAAAAAGGAATATTCAAGGTGCTGTTCCTGGTGTTAATTGCCCCTAGGGACATGTCACAACTCTCCCGATTCTGACTCTCACCCTCTCTTCTAATATGGACACTTTCATGAGTTGGGGGACAATTATATTCAATTGCAGAAGGTGGGCCACACTGTGTATTCCTCTGATGTTCTGAGAGCGATCTCTGGCTCCCAATGACCTGATCACCAAGGTGAGGGGCAAGTAAACTCTGCATGAAACTCTGGTGACACGTATTTTCACTGTCCCTTGGTGGGATGGCATTTCCGGTCGGGATGCTCTGAACTGGTGGATAAGGTAATCTCTTTTGGCGGTCGATTGGTGGTGGACCAGGGTTCTGACTAATTCGAAAAGCCTGGGACTGCATACTCCTCAAGGAGGACACAGGGTTACCTATTTCATTATTTCTTGAAGACTGTACTTCAAAATTACTCTGAGGCTGCTGACTGGCTCCACTTGGTTTAAATGTCTGACAGTCAGAAAGGCGGATATCTGAGGCAACGGTATGGTCCACACGACCCTGCATATTATGAATGGCCAAACTCTTATTTCTGGGAACATCAAGGTAGCTTCTCATTTCAAGCTGATCGGAAACTCTGGAACCCTGAATCGATATACCCATTCTCTGCTCTGAATTAGAAGATGTCTTTCCAATGAGTGCCTCCGCAGAATAACTTGAAACTCTATTTCTCTCTGGCCTGTGTGGAGTACAGGTCATGTCGGAAGGCCTCGTCACAATACTTGGTTGGGAGACCATCTGCTGCTCTATGCCTCTTGATGTCAAAAGCCTCTGCATTGGATTATGCCCAGGTACATGTTCAGAAGAAACCCCTGAGCCTTGTGGCCGGCTTCCTACATCCTGCTGCTGGTGCATAATGTCTTGGTTGAGATGGTTCTGGGGATGGTTATGGTGGTTCCGGCTCGTTGAGGGGTTTTCACAACTCTTCTCGGGCTGGGAGCTCCCGAAGTGCTGCTGCATCTGCTGCTGCATCTGCTGATGGTGGGGGTGAGGCTGACCACTCTTGGGTCGGGACTGGTCATTTCCGTGGTGCTTGGGTTGTAAAGCAAGCTGAGAGGTCTGAGTGCCCTGAACAAGATTCCTCTTCTTCTGCATCTGAACTTCCTGTTGCAGAGTTCTCTGTTGGTGGATGCTGTGGGGCTGAGAGTGGACAGAGCTCTCTGCGTGAGGGACGTGATGCTGCAGTTGATATAAGTGATGCCTTTCTCTTAACTGCCCTGCTTGCTGCTGTTGCTGCTGCTGCTGCTGCTGCTTTAAGTAGAGATGATTACTGTGCAGGTGAGGGACCCCTTGAGCTGGAACATGCTGTTGCAGGGCCTGCAGATGTTGGCTGGCCTGGGTTTGTTGCTGCTCAGCAACAGAAGGCTGAGAACTGCACTGAACCTCATTCTGCCTCAGTGCAGGGGCCACGAAGTTGTTACCGGGTGGAAATAATCGTGTAAGGCCATCTCCATGGGTGGGGTTGCTGATTGGCACAACAGAATTTGAAGAGTTGGGAGGGATCTGACCAATCATCATTTGAGTTTGCTCGGAAATGCTGTCTGGAGTTCGGCTCATCAGGGACAGACCCTCAAGCCGGAGGGGGGCTGGTTGACAGTGCTTTTGACGTTTGGCTGAAGACAGTAAGAGGTCATCTTGGACAGCACGCTTAGCAGAGTCTTTGCGGTTTTCATGACTTGGCTTTAAGAGGGACTCTTGAATCTGTGGATTTGGTAGGGTACCAGCCATGGTATTTAGCTGTTCTTGGGAGTATTCGGTCATCAGAGACGGTCCGGGGGGCTGACTGCCATAGGAGCTAGATGAAACCGTCAGATTAACCGTGGCTGGAACAGTTGCTTGCTCTGAAGTTTGGGATAAACCAGCGCAGCTGACCAGAGGATGGTTGATGCTGCTCTGATGGATAAGATTGTTCACACTTAAACTGGTGATGGTTGGTGGCTGAGAAGTGGAAACCTGTAAAGCAGCATTTGACGTTTTAATTCCTATAGAACAACTTGGTTTTTCAAGGGGCCTATCCACAGTTGCTTCGACCGAATCCTGAGAATGAAATTCATTTGGTGTTGCTTCTGCCTGTCCTGGGCCATTCTCTTTAGATATCTGTGTTTTGAAAGGCTGGTCTCCCTCTAAAGAGGATGCTTCAGAAGATTTTGAAGTAACTTCCCTTATATCAGCCTGGGTGCCAGCTCTTCCCTTCTCGAGGTTCTCCTGGTCAAAAATAGCCCTCGCTGCCAGAGCGACGATATCAGTTTGCTCCACAAAGGTGCAGCTGTCACACGTATTAGTCGTCGCATTGCTGGTGACATCCTCTCTAGTTGTCTCAGGAAGCATGGATGCAACTGAGAAACTACGACTACTGCCCGAGCTGGTCGACATGGGAGAGTCAGCCTGCCTACTGAGCAAAGAGCCATTAATAACCTCCTGATCAGGGATGCAGGAATGATGCTGTCCTGGATCTCTGTCATCACTGTTCATCAGTAACAGCTCCTGTTTCGGATGTAAATCAACATTTGAATCAACTATCTTAGAATTTCCTGAAGAAAAGTCAGGAGGGTCCACCTGGACTGAAAGAGATGATTTCTGAGGGTTTTTTTCTTTAGCAAGACCAGACAGCAATGCAGTTAAACCCTGCCCCTTTAAGAGACCTGTGGTTTGCACTGTATCTGATGGATCTTGCTCAGCCCTGCAAGGTTCAGCAATGACTTCTACCTCAGAAACACAGTCTGTACTTGAAGTGCTCGTGGTAGATGACAAATCAGAAACCTGAGAAACCAAAGCATGGGGATCAGTTGCAGGTGAAATCAACACGTTGGCGGAAGTGCAGGATTTGGCAGCATCTGGCAATGCCAAACCAATTGGTGGCTTATCCTGAGACATCTCTCGTTGCAAAATGGGGGAAGAATCTTTGGATTTTGCTGGGGCTACTGCAAAATGTTCACTTGTCACGGATTCTTGGGAGGGCAAGCTAGACTCTTCTGCTGACTTAGATTTAGGTACAGACTCAGGTATCACGGGTTCAGAGTTGAGAACATCCAAAGAATGTGAACCAGAAACACTTACACTATTTGCCTGGGACACAGTGACAGAGGGCAACACAACAGGGAGGCTGTCCAGCAGTCCATCATTACACGATGGCTCTGCTGAGCCTTCGGTGCTGGGGAGGTCTAACTTGCCCACATCTCTGACTGGATTCAGGGTGCAGGCTGACTTGTTAACAGCTAAGTGTTTCTTGCCACTTGGCTTCTTATTCAACCTTTTGGACTTCATGTTAGGCAAACAAGCCACAGTGTTCACTGAGGGAGTGGTCACTAGATTATAAGTACTGGGTAGTGTGGCTGAATTATCTGTTGTCATAGGAGGTGCTACAGTGGTTGTTAATGAAACACAGTTAGCCAGGGTGGTCTGACTATTTGCAGCAATCGGAGGATTCGCAGGCTGGCTAATAGACAATTGTACACAGCTTTGCCCAGCCATCTGTGATATACTTTGATTGAGGCTGGCCAAAGCGCCAAATGTATTCAGGGCAACATTGGTATTTGGATCTTCGCTGGTGGTGGGCTGAATAATTTGCATAGGGGTTTGACTTGTAGTTCCTGATGAAGACATCACAGGCTGCAAAGCAAAGAGCTGTCCATTTAAAGAAATGGTTTGAGGCTGTTGTGGTTGGTTTGACATGGTAACAGAGAAAGTTTGTGTTGAATTAGATGTTGATAAAGATGAAGGTCTTGGTAATATGTGGACAAGATGTTTACCTCCAAAAGTTTGTGGAGTCGAAACATTTTGCACTGAATTATTAGACCCTATTATCGCATTGGCTCCATTGACAGGGAGTCGAACAGAACCAGGGGGTGGAGCCGAGAGGAGTGGCAAAGGATTCTGATTAGCTGCCTGTATGATCACTATCTGCTGACCTACTGTTTGGTTGGGAACCTCTGCCCTCATCATTGTTGGGCACGGGGTGGTGCTGGGTGGCTGAAGAATGATCACGTTTGGATTAGCTGGGGCTGCATTCACAGCCGACCCCACTGGCTGAGCCATCTGAATCACTTGCATTGCTGAATTCAATGGAAGGATATTTTTTGGAGGCTGAGATTTAACTTGTGGCTGGGCAATCAGTGGCTGCATAGGTAAGGATGGACAAGAAGGCAAGGTTACAACTACTTGCTCAACTGGCTGCACATCTGCTAGAAAGGAAGTATTCAGGTTGATGCCTGGAGCCACCTGTCTACTGTGGTTGGCTGTGGTGAGGCTGGTACCAGACTCACTTAATACTGGAGTCACAGCAGAAGACGGTGTCTGGCTTAAGGGCTGAATAGTGTTTCCTGCCAATTGCAAAGTAGTCCATGTCGTCTGCGTGTTTCCAGCTGAGGAAATTCGGGTAAGGCTATTCATGTTTTTTAAATCTGAAGCACTAACAGCTGAAGAAGGCAAAGAACAAGAAAGGGTCCAACCATTGTCTATTGGGTTTGCAGAAAGGGAGCTGACAGGAGTGGTGGTCTTCCCTCCTCCAGGGGCAGATGAGGCCACCACGGCGGTAACACTTGTCAAGTCTGCACCCTTGCTCGTGCTCACTGGACAAGAGTCACTCACAGATCTGGGAGGCTGGGAGCAGATCGTGGTGGTAACAGAAACAACAAAAGTGGTTTGAAAATCACTTCTGAAATCCTGTGTGCTTGAGCAGGACTTGCTTCCAGAGTGCACTTTAGTGGCAGTTGCTGAGGGGATGGAGATGCTTGTGGCACAAGGGACTGTTTTCTTCAATAATTTGGGGCTCTCGTGCCCGTTCTTATTTTCAGAAGAATTTTGATCATTTAGACATGGGTGCAGGGAACGATGCTGCGGAGGTTCAGGCCCAACAGGAACAGCGATCAGTGAGCCACTGGTGGCACTGAGCATACTCGATTCGCTTTCGGAGGTGGAAAGCTCGAGAATATTTTGAGCAGAAATGGTAGCAGGAAGACAAAGGGGAACAGGCTGGTTGGCAGCCAATGCAGAAACTGTAGTCTGCTGCCATGGCTTGTTTTCGGGAGGGTAAACTCCAGAAATAGACACTGGAGTCACAAGATTGCAAGTCCTCTGCACTGGCACCACGTTGGCAGTCTGCTTTTGTAAATTATGACCAACATTAAAGGTTATCCCTTGAACAGCTGTTCCCTGGCTGTTTCCACCAGGCTGACTCCCATTGGAATAAACAATGATATTTTTTTGAACCTGGTCACTGGGAATAACAACAGAGACCTTTGAGTTTTTAAGATTTCCTTTCCAGTGGATGGTAGGGTCATCATATAAACATATGTCGTTTGCTTTTAGTAATTCAATGTATCGGCCGTTTTCCTTTTGAATTTCTTCCAGTTGTTTACGTAGCTTTTTAATTTCTTCAGCTACAGTATCGAAAATAAAAATGAAAAAAATTATCTCTAAATGTCAGTATTTACAATAATTTAAGAAAGCGTTTGTATAGCAAGCTACTGAATCTAATCTTAGCATTTGAAATACCTCAGTTGAGAACCTTCAGCTCTTTTCTAATACAAGTTCTTTCTTCTTCTTAGAATGGTACCTCAAACCTCTATCCCAGTCCTTTTAAAAGTATATATATATATATATATATCTTTAAAGGTCAACAAGGCAAAGGTCAAAAGTTACTCATAATGTAGAAATCTCAATAATCCCAAATTCAAAAATTCCCAAGTGGGCAGCTACCAAGGTGATGCAAGGAAAGACATATGGATATCATGGTAAGATGCTGGGAAAATAACACTATCAATATAATAGCATTTAAATGCTGCAACAGCCTACATTACTTATGATGGTAATAGTCTCTTTTATAAATGGCTTTAAACTAGTTTCTATTTTACCCTTTGAAATAACAGAGACCAAGTAGAACACATAAGAAGTAGGGAGGTAGAGCACTGAAGAAAGCAAAAACAGTGAAACTTGCATTTTCCTTGGCAGGGCCAGTGTATGCAGACTACTGAATAGTGAAGATGTCTGTGACACCCTACACCCTTCCAAGGGGCAGCATCACCCAAAGGTCCTACTAAGAGTCAGCCCTGGCAGCTGGTATTTATGTTCTGTGACCCACACACCCCCACCTGCCTTGTCACAGTGGTAGGTACTCCCCCCTCCGCCCCCTGCCCCTGCCAAAGCCAGCCAATCCTCAAGGCCAATCCCCTATAAGGTAACCTGATACAAAAAGTTCTGTTCTAACAAGGATGAGTTGAGACTAGCAGATTATTTTTTTCAGATATTTAAACTGAGAGACACAGAAGAAAGAGGCCCATGTGCCATGGACATTAGAAATTAAAGGACAATTATAATGGACCAAATAATAATGATGATTGTTCTCGCTTACTGCACACTTACTCTACACCTGGCACTTTTCATTCATTGTCTCATTTAATGACGATGATGACAACAAGGACAAGAAGCACTTATCAAGCATTTACGATGTGCCAGGCTTTGCTCGAAGTGCTTCACCCGCACCACCTCCTCTAATCCTCACAGGAACCCTGAGATGGGACTGCGTATTGTCATCACCACTTTCAGATTTCAGAGACGGGCTCAGAGTAGTTACAGAACTTGCCTAAAGTCAACCAGACAGATGCTGTGATTATCCTCATTTGAAGACAGGGAAACTGAGACCTGGAGAGGGTAAGTAACTGGCCAGAGGTGCTGAGTGAGTAAAGGAAGCAGAGACTCAAACCCAGGTGGGCCTGACTCCCAAGGCCACCGCCCTGACCACTATGCTAGACCGTCGCGTGGACAGGGAGTATGTGGAGGGAGCTGCTGGGAGAAGAGAGAGCGCGTGCATGGAAAAGAACTAAGGAAAGAACGATGCCGGAGACGATGACACACTCGGACTTAAGCTGCCTCAGGTGCCACCCTAACCCCTGGCCTGGCTGTTCAGCTTTCCCTGAGCCTCCTGCAACCTGTATTTTTTCAGGTTTCCCTTTTCTCTAAGATCAGTTGATTGCCTCAGACTCTGGGCTGTGAAACAAAGGAGCCCTCATTAGAAAAGTCTGTACATCACTCTAGCTTTAGCATCCCTTTGGTGGGTACCTCAAAACGGTGACCAAACACTCACTATATATCTAACTGCCTGGCAGCATCATAAAACAGGGCCTGGGTCATAAAAGACAGCTGACCGCGGGGAGCAGGTAAGTTGTTATCCAACTAGAAGTAAACGAGAATTTGGAATGCCGAGCTTCTGGATCTGCTTTCCAATATCCTCACTTCTTTTACAGTGCACACAGCCCAGCACTGCCCCCACCTCCGCAAATCCTGCCTTTGTTTCGCTCCTTGTAAGGTGACCTACTGACTCGTCACAGGCATTTCTCTTTGCTCTCGTCAGAGACATAAATAAAAGACAGTTCAAACTGGCTTCCTACTTGAAGTTTCATGCTTGCCTGGGGTATTTTTCTTTTCTGCTGTTATAAGGAAACTTCTCCAGTGCAAGTGGGAAAACAGAACTCACCTGACAGCGTAAGAAAGTCACCTCTAAAAATCAAGTATCATTAAATGATCAGGCAGTCTGACATACACATTACATGCAATATAAACAACTGTGAACTCAATGTTTTGGCCTTCTGAGTTAATTCACAGTTACGTCTTGGTGCAGGCATATGTTTATCTGTGTTTAAGTTACACTGAGCAGGAGTCTTCCTACATCCTCTTGTGGGATTCCCCTAGCTGGAAGAGCCAAATAGAATAAAGGAGATTCAGTATTATTTGTACCATGAGTTAAGTAAACTGGAAGCACAGGAAGAGTATAAAATCAAAATTATTTATGCCTACAAGATTAGAGTCGCTCAAAGAGGGAAAGAGGTAAACTGGGATGAATTTATTTGCAGCACTATTCTCACAGACACACTGAATGCATGGTCTTAATAATGGTTTTGGGTAAAAAAAAAACCCTTCCGTACGCTAATATAAGTCGCATTGTGACACAAAGGCCTGAACACTGAAAAAACAACAAAGTAAGAATCTTAACATCTTTACCTTGTTCATTGTTTCCTCCGTTAAGCAGGAGTTCATCATTTTGCCTTTTCAACTCTGTTATATATTTAAAGGCTTGGTCCAGGATCATATTCTTGCTCTGCCAAAGAAAATCGACCATTTAAAGGTTTCACTGAGGGGTAAGAACTCGCCAGAAGAAAGTTACAGCTTTGGCTTTATCACATGTATGTGATATGTATCTTTTCAGAATCTAAAACTGGCACAATATTCAAATGCTTCTACTGCTCATCTTTCATTTATGAAGTGTTTATTGAGGCTCTGTTCTAAGCACTGGGGATGTAATAAAAAGGGGGACAAAGTTCCTGACCTTGAGGAATGTTATTTTATTTCTGAGGAATTATTATATATTTCATATACATTTATATAAAAATCAGGTAGTGATAAGTGTTATGAAGAAAAATACAGTAGGGTAAGGAGGGGGCCAGAGAGATGGCAGAGGCTACTCTGTGCTATGGACTGAATGTTTGTGTCCCCCTACAATTCATGGTGCAACCCCAATCCTGAAGTGATGGCATCTGAAGATGGGGTCTTTGGGAGGGAATTAGGTCATGAGGGTAGATCCCTCGTGAATGAGATCCCTGCCCTTAAAAGAAAAGACATGAGAGAGGTGACCACTCTCTCTGTGATGTGAGTTCACAACCAGGAAGAAAGCCCACACTAGGAACCGAACCAGCTGGCACCTTGATCTTACACTTCCCAGCCTCCAGACCTGTGAGAAATAAATTTCTGTTGTTGAAGCCACCCAGTCTATGGTAATTTTCTTATAGCAACCCAAACTAAGACATTCTGCTATAATCTATTTTGCATAGGGAGGCTGGGGAAGGCCTCCCTGTAAGGTGATATTTGAGCAAAAACCTGAAGGGAGTACCAGGAGGTACACCCTGTGGATATCTGGAAGAGGAGGGCTCAGGCAGCAGGATGAGCAAGGGCACAGTCCCCCAGGTGGGGCTGAGCCTGGCCTGTCAGAGAAATAGAAAGGAGGTGAGCGGTCTAGAGCAAAGTGCAGAGGGGAAGAGCGGTAGGAGAGAGGCCAGAGAGGGCCATCAAGAGCATGAAGAGAGTTTAGATTCAGTGTTATTCTTCATTCTGTCAACTACAATCACAAACTATTCTAAACAATAGGTTGAGATAATGTCACTTGATTGAGTTTGTCATCATGCTCCCAGTACATTCTATTCCTAATCTTTTCCAAAGACTATATTTTATGTCAAAGTTCCGTTACTCTTTAAACTTTTAAAATTGATAACATAATATATGCATATGTCAAAAAAATATAAATAATATGAAGGGATATAAAACGAAAAGTACGTTCCTTTTGACTTTAGCCCTCCAGACCCCTTTCCAGAGTCAATGTCCATAAAGTTACTTGTGTATCCTTCCAGAAATCTATGCCAATACATGCATATACATGTGTGTGTATATATATGTATATAACTTTTAAAAAATCTTTTTTAAAAACCCAGATAGAAGGATACTATTAACAGTATGTTACATTATTTTGTTCTAATTAAAAAATATATACCTTGGATAGAATGGTCATTTTAATAATGTTAATTCTTTGAATCCTTGAGCATGATATATCTTTTCATCCATTTGTGTCATCTATGATTTCTTTCATCAACGTCTTAGTTTTCCAAGTACAGGTTTTTAACCTCGTTAGTCAGCTTTAGTCCTAGGTATTTTAATCTTTCTGATATAACTGTAAATGGAATTGTTTTCTTAATTTCTTTTTCAGATAGTTTGCTGTTAGTGTGTAGAAATGTAACAGACTTCTGTATTAATTTTGTATCTTACAACTTTATTAAATTCATTAACACATTGATCACCTACTATGGATCGGGTGCCCAGAGGAAACACAACTGTTACCCAGATTTGGTGATGTGATGATCAATGTGTTAATGAATTCTAGTAGTTTTCTGGCGGCATCGTTAGGATTTTCTATGTCTAATATCATGTCATTTGCAAACAGTGACAGTTTTACTTCTTCCTTTCCAATTTGGATTCCTTTTATTTGTGCTTCTTATCTGATTTCTGTTGCTAGGACTGTCAATACTATGTTGAATAGAAGTGGCAAGAGTGGACATCTTGTTAAAGGACATGTTTTCAGCTTTTTACCATTGAGTATGATACTAGCTGGGACTTGTCATTCATGGCCTTTATTATATTGAGGTATATTTTCTCTACACCTCCTCTGTTGAGAGTTTTTATCATAAATGAATGCTGAATTTTGTCAAAAGTTTTTTCTGCATCTACTGAGATGATTGGATTATTTTTATTCTTCAATTTGTTAATCTGCTGTAACACATTGACTGCTTTGTAGATACTGAACCATCCTTGCATCCCAGGGATAAGTCCCTCCTGATCATTGTTTATGATCCTTTTAATATACTGTTGAATTTGATTTGCTAATATTTTGTTGAGGATTTTTGCATCTATGTTAATCATATTAGTCTGTGATTTTTATGGTCATGGATTAGAAGGATTAATATTGTTAAAATGACCATATTACTCAAGATACTCTACAGATTCAATGCAATCCCTATGAAAATGCCAATGGTATTTTTCACAGAACTAGTACAAATAATTTCAATATTTGCATGGAAACACAGAAGATCCAAAGTAGCCAAAATAATCTTGAGAAAGAAGAACAAAGCTGGAGGTATCATGCTACTTAATTTCAAAGTATCCTACAAAGTTACAGTCAACAAAACAGTATGGTACCGACACAAAAACAGACAGACAGAGCAATGAAACAGAATAGAGAGCTTAGAAATAACTCCATGTGCTGATGGTCAATCAATCTATGACAAAGGAGGCATAATATACAATAGGGAAAAGACAACTTCTTCAATAAGTGGTGCTGGGGAAATGGACAGCTACATGTAAAAGAATGAAATTAGAACATTTTCTCACACCATATACAAAAATAAACTCAAAATGGATTAGAGATCTAAATGTAAGACCAGAAACCATAAAAATCCTAGAAGAAAACATAGATAGAACATTCTTTGATATAAATCATAGTAATATTTCTTTGGATCTTCTCCTCAGGCAAGGGAAACAATAGCAAAAATAATCAGAAGGGACTACATCAAACTAAAAAGCTTTTGCACAGTGAAAAAAACTATCAACAAAACAAAAAGGCCGCCCACTCAATGGGAGAAGATATTTGCAAGTGATATATCAAATAAGGAGTTAATATCCAAAATATACAGAGAACTCATACAACTCAATGTTAAAAAAACAAACAATCCAATTAAAAAATGGGCAGAGAACTTGAATAGATATTTTTCCAAAGAGAACATGCAGATGGCCAACAGGCACATGAAGAGATGCTGGACATCATTATTACCAGGGAAATGTAAATCAAAACCACAATGAGGTATCACCTCTCACCTATCAGAATGGCTATAATGAAGACAACGACAAATAACAAGTGTTGGCAAAGAGGTGAAGAAAAGAGAAACCCTGTGCACTGTTGGTGAAATTTTAAATTGGTGTAGCCACTATGGAAAACAGTATGGAGATTCCTCAAAAAATTAAAAATAGAATGACGATATGATTCAACAATTCCACTCTTGGGTATTTATCGGAAGAAAACAAAAACGCTAATTTCAGAAGATATATGCACCCCTGTTCACTGCAGCATTATTTACAATAGCCAAGGTATGGAAGTAACCTAAGTGCCCATCAACAGATGAATGGATAAAGATGATGTGGTATATAAATATACACAGTTGTAAAAATTTTGCTACTTGTGACAACATGGATGGATCTAGAGGGTATTATACTAAGGTATTATACTAGAGGGTATTATACTTATTATACTGAAATAAGTCAGACAAGAAAGTCAAATACTATATGAAGTCACTTATATGTAGCATCTGAAAAAACAAAACAAATAAACAAGCATAACCAAACAGAAACAGAGTCATAGATACAGAGAACAAACAGGTGACTCCCAGAGGGGAAGTGGGTAGGAAGGGAAGAGAAATAAGTGAGGGAGATTAATAGGTATAACCACCAATTACAAAATAGATAAGTTATGGATATGGAATGTACAGTGTAGGGAATACAGTCAATAATTATGTAATATCTTTGTATGGTGACTGATGGTAACTAGCCTTATCACATTTATCATTTTGAAACAGACAGAAATATCAAATCATTATGTTGTGCACCAGGAACTAACATAGTTTGTCTGTCAATTATATTTCAAAAGCAAGCCAACAAACAAACTTACAGAAAAAGAGATCAGATTTGTTGTTACTAGGGACAGGGAGAGGAGGAGGGGAAACTGGATGAAGGTGGTCAAAAGATACAAACTTCCATTTGTAAGATAAATAAATACTAGCAATGTAACATATAACATGATTAATATAATTAACACTACTGAACATTATATACAAATGTTAAGAGAGTAAATCCTAAGAGTTCTCATCACAAGGAAAAAAATTCTTTTTCTATTTCTTTAATGTTATATCTACATGAGTTGATAGATGTTCACTAAACTTATTGTGGTCATCACTTCATGATGTATTAAGTCAAATCTTTATGCTATATACCTTACACTTATACAATGCTGTATGTCAGTTATATCTCAATAGAGCTGGAAGAAAAAAATAGAAGTTAAAAAAATATATATATCTTGGAGATACTTTCATATAGCATTTAAATAACTTTATCTATGCTATATTTTCTAAAGGTGTGTCTATTTTATTTACAAGTTTATTACTGATAAATATTTAAGCTGTGAAAGAGAAATTTCAGTTTTTTATTCTTCAGTTATGTTGCAGTAAATGTTTAAGTTCTACTCCAGTATGTATATTATTAAATATCTCCAGTATTTGATCAATAGTTGTCTTCATGTAGGAGTCAGTGATTTAGGGCTTTGGTTCAGCAAGTTACAATTTTGGGTTCCTTAGGCTGAGTCCCAGTAGAAAACCAGTATAACCCAGAAAACACTTTACTTCAGACAAAAGAAACTAAGATAATGTCCTTTCTTAGAGCAAAAGCTGAGACAAAGGTAGAATCTGATAATGCCCACCTACTGCTTCTCTGTTGCAGATGGAGGTGGGGACATGTAGCAATGATGAAGAAAATTTTAATCTACTCAGCTTCTGGGAACCAGAGACTGACTTCCATTGCACACTCTAGGACATCAGAAAAAAGAAATAATTATGGTTTCCTTTCAGAGAAACTTGTAGGGAGTAAAAGCCAAGAGGAGGAATAGTTTACTGGGCAAACACCAATACCTACTGAGCAGCTACTCCACATTGAGATATGGAGAAAGAAAAACAATCAGAAGACAGAGTGCCTGTCCTTAAGTTTGCTTTTGTGTTAAGGAAACCGAAAGTCCATTTTAAAGAAGACTAAACACATTTATGTAATATTAGGTACCACCTTGCAGGGGAGAATGACAAGAAATTAAAGTGTAAGACCTTGCTGAGAGAAACAGTGTTGAGAAGTGAACAAATTCTGGCCCTCCCCTCTGAAAGCCTGGGAAAGTTGAGGATTGTGAAGCTTCAAATGCCACAGAAGGTGGGGGGAGGTATGGGGTTAAACTAGAAGGGACTGGTAGAAAGACTCTTCCTTTGCAGTAATAAGAACTGATCCCCTACATAAGCGTCCTATACATCTGGACGACTTCCCCTTCCTCCCCAACCGCAGGAGACAAGTTTATTTTCTGTGAAATTTGAACCAAGGCCTCAAGGACAGTTACTTGGCAGAGAAGTGGACAAGATGAGACTTGGACAAGATGAGGTTCCAAAGTGAATGGGTGGGGGGGGGTGGGGGAGGGTGGGGTATAAAGAAAACTCTGCTTCCTAAAGCACAAGACTATAGCACCCTTTCCCCAACCCAGCTCCCAGAATAATGGCAACTAGCCTTACACTCCTCTTCCAACCATTCTCATTCCTAGGCAGGAGGCTGAAGAAATCCTCTCTGGAAAATAAAAATTAATAGCTATCCCCCCAAAAAGAAAATCTACAATACTGATATTTTTCAGTTCAACAACAATAACACTAGCTCACCAGCTAATCACTAAACAGGGGCACCAAAAAACAAGCCTGTTCAATCAGCTTTTTAATGCCTCATTCTCAAATATGAAAAAAACAGTTAATTATCACTAAACATTTAAGGAACATCTCCAAAAAGAAAGACAAAACATCAGAACAGAGGGGGAAGAAAGGAAATCAAAAGAAACAAAGACAATATAGAAAATAGAAGAAAAAATTTTAAAAAGCAAAATGCTGTGTAATATTCTCAAAGATGAAATGATATTATATCTACAAAACAAACGTGGTAAGAAAAGGAACAAAGAGAATAAGAAAAAAAGACTTAGAAATTAAAAACATGAGAGCTGAAATTAAAAACAGAAGAGTTGGAAGAGACTAACTAATTGAGATTGAAAAAGAAGGGTAGAGAGTTCTAGAAGTAAAGTCTCAAAGGAAAAACAGGAAAAATGGAGATTATGTGGCAAATTTGACCATGTAGAAAACTGTACTAAGAGACTCTTGGAAATGTGAAAAGAATTAAAGATAGATATATAGAAAATTGAGAAAATGAAAAACACTGAAGCAATTATTAACTTCAAAAAACCAAAAGTAACATATAAAATGAAACATAATAATAGCACATTGTGGGGAGAGTATAGCTCAACAGTTAGAGTGCATGCTTAGCATGCACGAGGCCCTGGGTTCACTCCCCAGTACCTCTATTTAATAAACAAACAAAACCTAATTATCCCCCCCAAGATAAAAATAGTAGATTACTTGGGTCAGCTGTAAACAATATTTATACAGTCTTGACAACACGAAAACTGAATACTGATTTAATCTAAAGTGATACAATTATATTAGAAGGATTAGGCAAGGAGAAGCCAAGGGAAAAGCATAATAAAAAGTCAAAAGATAATATGTAAAATGGAGAAAAGATTTAAGCATGTTATTTTGAAACATAAAGGTAAATACTAGAAGGAACATTTGAGAACGGGCACCTCCAAGGGGCTATATTAGAGTTGGGAAGCAGGTAGGTAGGAAACTATTTGCTATTTTTAGCTTTTTAGTGCTATTTGCTATGTGTATATATTAATTTTTGCATATATTACTTTAATTAACAATTAACCAAAAAAGGCTAACACAAATTATGATATCTTATTTTTAATGGAATATCATATAACCATTGGAAAGGAAGGCGATCATATGCCATATGTATCATATCATATCTACAAGCAAAATGTGTCCCACTGAGTGAAAATGAAAAGCAGGTTATAAAACAGCACTGGGTGTGTATGAAGATATATTTATAAAGCAACGTCTGGGGAGATGTGTAACAAGATTTTAATAGTGGTTATAACTTGGGAGTAGGATGTCTACTTTTTAAACTTTTTTATGCTTTCCATATTGTTTTATTCTGTTTTCAGTGAGCATGCTTTATCATCATTATCAGAAGAACCAAAGAGTTATTTCATTAGGGAGAACTGTTAGCCTTAATAAACTGAGATATAAGTACCAGTGAAGGTTGACAGGGCGTGGGGAATAAAATAGGAGGAGATCCTTAAAAGAGTCTAGGTAAGAACTTAAGGAGAGTAAAGAACATGACTGGCAGAAAATAAATTAAATCCCTGGTACATACAGTGGCAAATACATAAATATAATCACAGGACTGATTAATTCAAGACCTTAATGATCTAGAAATTATATGGTCCATTTGATCGTGTAGAAGACTGTACCAGAAGACTGTTGGAGGTGTGGGAAGAATTAAAGACAGGTATACGGAAAATTAAGCAAAAGAAAACCAATGAGGTAATTATTAACTCCAAAAAACCATTAGTGGCATGGAACAAAAATAATCACTCCGAGCATAGAAACAACTTAGGAAATTATCTGTTCACAAGTAATGAATGAAAGTAAGAGTGGATCTCTTACCTGTTTCAGGGCAGGGGAACATGGGATCAGCTCTCCAATTCTGTTTATCCCAGCATTGATTTTCTTCTTTCTATGCCTCTCCACTAGACAAAAGAGAAAAACCATTTATCAAACCTTACAGTACTACTGCCAACGTGCCTCATTCTTCCTGGGTAAAGAAATTTTAGGTAAAAAAATCCCTAAGAAAGTCTTATCAAGCAGTATCTACTGAATACAAACAGCTACAATAAGATCTCTAAGAATGTCATACTCAAAGTCTAGTGTTATGGAAATGGATTTAAGCCATACTTTTATTAGGATTTTTTAAATGGGACCTATAATAATTAAATTCAAATTATAAACAAAAATTTCTAATATTATATTGTTAGGCCATTATTATATTTAAAGTAATTATTAGAGACTTGAATAATAACTAAATTTCAAGAACTCACTAACAAGTTATGTTACTAGAAAGCTGCTTCTTTATATACCTTTCTAGACAGATTAAAAAACCTTAAAACACCTTCTAGGCTATGACCAGAAGGCATTTTTGGAATAGTAACAGCTATTAGTTGTGACTTAAATAGGGGGTCTGGGCTATTCATTTTGGCCATGTCTGATTTTCCCATCTAAGAAACTGGGACAACTGACAACTTCTCAATTAAATGAGAAATGTTCCAAGCTTGTGTGTGACAATTTAAAAGGTTGTGTGAAAGGGGCAAAAAGATACAATAAATGATCTAAATAGTTTCTATAATACACTGTAAACAGAAAAATTAGTCTTGGCTATTTTCTGTTAGTTTTCTAAAATCTTCTTTTTTAACAAAGGATTTTAGTGCTTCTAAGAGGATGAGTTTTCAGACTGTAGCATAAGTAGGTTTTGTTTTGTAAAATATATACTTTTTACTTCATAATCTAGCAGTAAGGACATCCTTTTTGATGACATTGATTTACTCCCTCTTAATAAATTACTATCAGGTCATATTTATGGCCCCCTGTGACATTCGATTCCAATCATAAAATTTAGTTCACATGGCCAAAAAATTAGAGTTATTTATATGGCCAAAAAAACAAAAAACAAAAGAACCCCAAAGCAATAAAGTATAGCTCACTTTTCTTCTCAATTCTCTAACAATAGTATTTGTTGTTATCTAAGAGCCGATTTTTTAGTGCATGTAGGTTAAAAAACAGTAACAACATTAATACTCTATCCACAGTGATGAAGGGGAATTCAAAGGCAGAAACTCTCTGGAAAATAGCAATATCCCACCAGTATTCAACATATCTTTCCACAGATTTAAAAAAAAAATCCAAAGGGTCCTTCCCTTAGTGAAGGGAAGATATTATTTACAGAGTAATAGAAATAAACTCTAAAATTTAACTGAGGACTCCACAGCTTAATTTAAGACTATTCACATTTCAGGTATCTTTAAGATCTACAGCTTGCTGCTCATTTCCTTCCTACTCCTGTAGGTAACCAGTCCCTCTATAATTTCCTCAGAGACATGTACTCTTCATTCTATTCAGGAGAAGTACATCTGGAATTCCTAAGAGGGTGAAATCACTTAAAACACTAGCTCCAGGGTTATATCAATCCTTAAATTATCTGAATAGACAATGAATCAGAAGATGATAAGGAATCTATCCTCATGAGATTTAGGGAGCATTTTGTCAATTAAAAACAATAAAGTACAAACAATTATATATGAAATAAATAAGCTAAAAGGATACGTTGTACCACACAGGGACTACAGCCAATATTTTATAATATCTATAAATGGAATACAACCTTTAAAAATTGTTAATCACTATGTCGTACAGCTGTAACTTACATAATATTATATATCAAGTATACTTCAATTTTTAAAAATGCAAAAAGAAACAATAAGGAACACTTTCTTAAAACATAATGAATAATGGTTCTGTGCTTATAACATAAGAACATAATCAACTGAAGCATAATTTCATTTTGAACGCAACAAATGGAAATAAATAAAATTTAAATTGTTGTTTCTACCTGCATTGTGTGTCTCCCGGTTTTTCTTTCTGAAACAAAAAGTATAGATAAAAGAAACATGAAAATTACAGGAAAAGATTTTACCACTTTATATTTTGAGAACCATTAAAATTAATTTTATGAATTTGTATTTGTTGCATCAATAAGAAGCCATTTGAAGAAAAATTTTCTTAATACATATTATGGTATAAAAATCTAACTGCAGATACAGCAATATAAATTTTGAATCCACAATTTCTAAAAATAACTACAATTCTCTATTTTTCCATACCCATCAGCTGGGAAGTAAGTCAATCATTAAAAACCTTACCTATGTGGAAAATGTAATTAAGGAGCTAGTCAGCTCTCAAAGTGATGTGGCAAGTACTGCTGACTTGAACAACATGGGTTTGAACTACATGAGTCTACTTACGGAGTTTTTTCAATAGTAAACACTACAGTATTACAGGATCCACAGTTGGTGGATATGGAGGAACCATGGGTAGGAGGGTCGACTACAAATTACACATGATATTCCACTGTTTGGAGGTAGGTGCCCCTAACTACAGTGTTGTTCAAGGGTCAACTGCAGATGATTTCTGATGTTTGCTCTGGCATCTGGCCAGGGGTAGGGATGAGTGTGTATAGGAACCTCATAATCCCCAGGGAGGGAGGCGTGGCAGCCACCAGCACCTATGCACTAACAATTGGCATCTGAGCCATCCTTTGCATTCTTGTACCTGAGATTTTCCAAACACTTACATTTTCTTAAAAGCTAATCTACTAAAAATACCGATTTTCCCATTTATGTACAATAACTCAATACATTAGCATTCTCTAATAGCTATTTGATAAGGAAAGAGAATAGTGATTTTAATATTTTAAAATGGAGGCATTGGCCATGCAATTCTAAGCAGAAACACTGCCCAAAATGCGAGAAATTCTCAAGGATATATTATATAAAGAACCAGAATTAACATTGTAATGTGCATACTGTGATGTGCACATTGGCATTAATGGTTTGTAATGTCACAAAAATGTCTATTCAGACTGGCTTCAGCCTAAATGAACTTAGCATCTACCACAAAGACTAATATTGAATGCAAGTGAAAACTTCAGGAGAAACAAAACATTTAGTGTGCATTAGGTATCATATTATTTTAACTACTGATAGTCATATGACTTGCTATACTGCTAGTAGAATTAAAAGGACAGGTAAATTTTAATTACATACTCCCTTTCAGTAAATCTATTTATATTTATCCACATCTGTTTTTGAAGAGTAATGGTTTTCTAGGCATCTCAGTGAAAGTTCCCTAAGAACTACCTGTTTAGTGAAATGGGGACTCACTCAGTTTCTTATCTGCCAAAACAACATTGTTTTTGGACTGTGTCTTCATACCTGTGCTGCTTTTTTGTAGGAGTCTCATTTTCTGTCATTTCTGGCATGGTTACAGTGATAGGAACCTGCAAGGTAGGGAAAGACATATCAGAAAGTTTAAAGTCATTCTAGTATCTTAAAGAAATGGATTAATAGCAACTTGAGTATCAAGATGCTAGAAAAATAAAAGTGATACTGTGAAAAAGCACTATACTATGTGGTATGGATAGAAGAAAGTATAAGAAAACAGGACAAGAAATATAACTAGCAGATGGAGAACATGATGAATGTCAAATGTGACGTATAGCCAGAAAGTGCTTGAGAAGATTGGAGGAGAGAAAGATCATTATAGGCTTGGAAATCAAGAAAAGCCTAAAGAGGGTGTAGGTTTGAGCAAGACCTGGAAAGACAGGTAAAACATACTTGAGCTGGGAGAGTATATTCTTTAATCATGATACTGTTTGTTCGTGACACAAAATTTAAAACAATGATCCTCCTCTCTGTACACAGAAAAAATAAAAGTGACACGTGCACAAACATGTCATATTCCATACATGGAGGCATTCATTCATTCACTCATTCATTCCCTCATTCGCTAGGCTTCCTTTAAACTGTTAGAAGTCTTAAACATTATCTTTGGAGAATCATTAGAATCTGAGTTTGAGAATGAAAATTCTATTTCTATTTAAAATATCATGATAGTAAAGCATGTATGCACTACAGGGAAATATACACTGATGCCAGAAAAGCCTGAAAGCAAATACATTAAAATAGTAATCATATTTAAATAAGGTCAGGAATATTATAAGTGACCTCTTTTCCTTTTCTGCTTTGCAAAAATTTTGTAATGACAATTTTAATGCTTGGGATTAAATCCCAGGGCTTGACAGCCTTTCAAAAGAGGTCTGTCCAGGTGGGATGCCTGCTCTGATACACCCAAGGAGGTGCAGGTGTATGTTCCCATTTTCTCTCTAAGAGAAAAAGAAGGCAACAAGTATGGAAGTGAAGTCAGCGTGAGTTCAAAATCCAGTTCTGCCTTTTCCTAGCTGTGAGGTCCTGGGCAAGCCTTGTAACCTCTTGGAATCTCGGCTGTGTCATCTATAAAACGGATCATAATCCCAGGATCTAGATCATAGGGTTGTTTTGAGAAAGGAATGAAATAATGCAGGGAGAGCACAGCAGCCTGGCGCCTCGCAGGGGTAAGAATTCAGTCAACATCAGCCATGAATAGTGAGGAGGTATTTCAGGTATGGCTTTAGCTCTAGAAAGGAGGGGAAGGGTCCTGGGAAAGAAGCAGAAGTAGATGCAGATAAGGTCCCGACTGGAGCAGACTGAGGAGAAATGAGTGCTCTTAATCCACTTCCAGCAGCTAATTCCACCTTCTCCGTAACGTTTATGAAGTCCCATAGGAGTTCACATTAGCTAACCATATACTGATAATGTGGGACACGTGAGTAAATAAATCAATCCCTGTCCTCTTTCTCACCCACAGGCTTGCAGAATTTCTTCACTTTTGACTCCTGGTTTCCAACGCCTCCCGTTTCTGATCCAAATCTATCATCTTCTGCCAGAAGATGGTCTATAAGTTATGTCTTCTTCTTACTACACAAGAGAAAAATCAGTAAATGTTTATAGGTTTCCATTAGCAGCATGTGAAACAAGGACTGGCAACCTTGGCAGGCAAATTTTCCATGGTATGAAGGATGATCCTGAATTCTCCCCACCACCTGAAGGCTGATGAACCTTAGTTGCTTTCAAGTCACTTCCCAGTGGGTAAATGCATGCTCCACCCCCACAAAGAGGTAGTACTGCAGCCATTGGACAGTCTCCAGGGGGCGAGTCTCTCCTTTCTTATGCATGCTCCCTGTCCTTAGGTTTTCCTTGCCCTCTACCTAGCTCTTACTCTAATTGTCCTCAATTCTAAAATTATCTTTCCTTCAATCTCCTACTTCCCCATTCTCTCTTGTGAGAGTGACTGAAAACTTACTCATGGACCTTCCTCTAAGGCACTAGGAAGACAGCTCTCAGATCTGTACACTGTATGTACTCCAAAAAAAAAAAAAAAAAATGCAGATTTGCAGGCTTCATCTCAGACAAATGACAAGTGCTAGGTAATGCCTAGGAATCTGTATTTTCGACAAGACATCTGGGTGATTTTCTTTTTTCTTCCTTTTTTTTTTTTTCAATACAAAAAAAAAGTTTGAGAAACTTAGTTCTACTTTAGGGCAATGTTTCCTAAACATTCTGGATGATAAGAATTACCTGAAGGTACTAGTTAAAAAATACAAATTCTCAGCCCATCCCAGACCCGTTGAGTCAGTCTCTAAGGAAGGAATTCCAGCCTCTAAGGGAGGGGTCTGAAATTCAGTAAGTGCCCCCAGGTGGTTCTCATCAGGTTAATTAGGAAGCACAAGCAGGTATCTTTGGTGAAATTTCAGGCACCTGACTAATAGTCTAATGTAGGAGAGATTGTTTGGGACATGGAAGACAGTTGACCAGATGATTTTACCTACAAACCAGTAACGTCAGATGTGCCTTGTACCCATCTGAGTCAGCATTTGGTCATTAGTAGCACAGTTCCAGTTGTTCCGCTGCAGCACTTTTGAAGGTTTGTGGATTCACGTTACAATTAAGACGCAGTTAAGTAAAAGTTTTAATTTTTTAAACATCTAGAATCTTAAAGTAAATGACACCAGAGGCCTATCACATAAGTGAACACATTTAATAAACTGCACTGGGCTGAAAACCAGTAGTTTACTGAAAGAGGAATGCAAGTGCAAATCAAAATCATCCAGTTTACCAAATGTCCTCCTAAATACCCATCTCAAAAACATTTTTACCAATTCAATTAATCTAATTCAATGCAAAATTATTTCCATGTCCAACTTCTCCAGATAGTAAAATTGCATTCCTAACACTGAAAAAGAACATTTATTGGAATAAAGAACTATGTAATACTGTCATAAATCCTTGTCCAGTTATTAATTAACCTACTAATAATAAAATGGCACTTTTAATACAATATTTATATAACTAAATATGAAAATACCTTTTAAGGTGTCATGAATTTTTAAAGAAAATTGTCAAAATATTATATTAGTAATCTATAAATTACTTTTCATGGTAAGAAAGAATTATTTCTGAAATAAGTCAAACTCAGTGGTTCTCAAAGTGTGATCTTCAGATCACTTGCATCAAAATCACATCTTTTAAAATGTTTTTTCTCCTTGAGGTAAAGCTTCCATGTAAGTAAAATGCACAAATTTTAGTGTAACATTCAATGGGTTTTGACAAATGCATACACCTGTGTGACCTAACCCCTATCAAGGTACAGGATGCTATTATCATCAGAGAAGTTCTTTGACAACCCTTTCCAACCAATCCCTTCCCCTGTTCTCACAGAGGCAGCCAGTATTCTCTCCACCAGAGAACTTTATAATGTACTAATTGAGAATTCTACTGCGTCGAGCTTTTTATTCAGCATGTTTTTGAAATTCATGTTGTAGTTGGTTCTTTTTTTACTTCTGAGTATGAATAACTGTGTGTGAGTTTAAAACACAGTTTATTTATTTTTCTGTTGATGGATACCTGGACTGTTTCCATGTTTTGGTTACTATGAGTAAAGCTGCTACCGAAGAACTTTGTTGTATACAAACAATAAATGCTGGAAAGGGTGTGGAGAAAAGGGAACCCTCCTACACTGTTGGAGGGAATGTAGTTTGGTGCAGCCACTATGGAGGACAGTATGGAGGTTCCTTAAAAAACTAAAAATAGAGTTCCCGTATGTTCCAGCAATCCCTTTCCTGGGCATATATCTGGAGAAAACTCCAAATCGAAAAGACACACATACCCCAATGTTTATAGCAGCACAATTTACAGTAGGCAAGACAAGGAAGCAACCCAAATGTCTATGGACAGATGATTGGATAAAGAAGTTGTGGTGTACAGATACAATGGAATACTACTCAGCCATAAAAAGGAGTGAAATAATGTCATTGGCAGCAACATGGATGGACATAGAGATGATCGTATTAAGTGAAGTAAGTCAGACAGAGAAAGACAAATATCATGTGATTTCACTTATATGTGGAATCTAAAAAAATGAGACAAATGAACTTATTTATAATACAGAAACAGACTCACAGACACAGAAAATGAACTTAGTAACCAAAGGGGAAGGGGGGGGAAGGGATAAATTAGGAATTTGGGATTATCAGATACAAACTACTATATATAAAATAGATAAACAACAAAGTCTAATGATATAGCACAGGGAACTATATATTCAAAGGCTTGTAGTAACCTGTAATAAAAGAGTGTGTGAAAAAGAATACATATATATGTATGATTGAATCACTATGCTGTACAACAGAAACTAACACAACATTGTAAATCAACTAGACTTCAATTAAAAAAAAAAAGAACGTTGTTGTTTAAGTCTTTTTTGTGGATATAGTCTTTCATTTCTCTCAGGTAAATACCTAGGAGTGGAACTGCTTATCAACTGCAGTTTCACTGCAAGGTATTGATCCAAGAGAAATGAAAAACTGTATCTACAAAAAGACTTATGTAAAGAACATTTATCACACTTTCCTGAGAGTGATAGTGCCATTTTGCACTTCCATCCACAATGGTGGAAGAGTTCTGGTTGCTGCACAGCCTCACCAACACTGGGCTTTTCCTGTCTATTAATTTTAGCCATGCTGGTCGGTATATAGTGGTATTCCATTATAGTTTAATTTGCACTTCCTGGATGACTGATAATACTGAATGCTTTTTTACGTGCATAATAAACCATTTGTAGAACTTCTTTTATCTACTCATTTCTTTTACCAGCTTTTTAATTGGCTTGTATACCTTTTTATTATTAATTTATAGGAAGTCTTTATATATTCTGAGTTATTTATATCTTCTGGATACTTGTCCTTTGAAATATATTTTAAAATACTCTGTCCCATTATGTAGCTTGTCTATGCATTCTCTCAATTGTGTCTTTTGGTGAACAAAATTTCTTGATGAAGTATAACATCAATTTTTCTTATCAAATTTTTCTTCTATGATCATTTCTTTTTGTATCTCGTCCAAAATACCCTTACCAATCCTCAAGATATTCTCCCATCATTGCTTCTAGAAGATTTATAATTATAAATTAATTAATCATTATATTTAGGTCAATGATCCATATTATTTATGGCATGAGGAAGGGGTCAAAGTTCTTTTTTTCACCCATATGGACATTTAGTTGTTTCAACACCATTTGTTGAAAAGATGTCCTTTCTTCAGTGATATTTTTGTTAAAAATCAAATATCCATATAAGTGCAATTCCATTTCTAGGCTCTCTATTCTATTGCTCTCTATTCCAATCTGTCCTTACAGTATTGCCACACAGTCTTGATTAAGCATGTGTTTATTTATTTTATTTTTTATTTTTCCCTTAATGGAGGCACGGAGGATTGAACCCAGGACCTTGTGCATGCCAAGTAAGCACTCTACCACTAAGCTATACTTCCACCCCCACAATATGTTTAAAATACAGATTCCTATACTCCACCCCAGACCTACTGAATCAAAAACATGAGAGGGAGTGTGCCAGGAATATGCAGTTCTAACAAGCTGCCTAGTTAATTCTCATATACCCCGAAGTCTGAGAAATATTACATCACTTTAACACTCCTTCTTCTAAAACTGATATAAATTGATGAGCTCACAAAGTAGGGTTCACATGGAAAGACCAGTGAACTTGGAAATAGGAAACCCGAACTCTACCTCTAAACTTGCTACTCAATACCTAGATTTCATTTTATTTACCATAACCTAGGGCCTAAGTTTCTTCATATGTAAAGCAAGAGGGTAGGTCTAGACTCAACCATTCAAGTATGGATTGAGTACTTACACTGCCTAGGAATTGCAGAAATAAGGATGAATACAGTCTAGAACAGGGCTGTCCAAAAAGACTCTGTTCAATGGAAACGACACTGTCCATGAAGTCACCATTAGTCACAGGCAGCTCTTAAGCATTTGAAACATGGCTAGTGAGATCATGGAATTAGTTTTTTAATTTTATATATTTTAAGTAATTTAAATGGCCACTTTTGCCTAGAGGCTACTGTATTGGACAGCACAGAGAATGGAAAAAATTAGTAAAAAGATGAATTAAAAGACTGGTTAATGCATGTCAACTTCCTGGTTTTGGTACTGTCCTACAGTTATAAAAGATGCCACCTTTGGGGGAAGCTGGGTGAAGAACTCATGGACTCTATACTGTGTATCTCCTTTTGAGTCTGTAATTATTTTAAAATAAAAAGGTTTTAAAAGTGAATTTAAAAATTGGTAACTGCTGGGGAGAGGGTATAGCCCAGTGGTAGAGTGCATGCCTACCATGCATGAGGTCCTGGGTTCAATCTCCAGTATCTCCACCAAAAATATAAATAAATAAACCTAATTACCTCCCCCTTAAAAAAAAAAAAGAAGAACTTCATTCCTTTTTATTAAAAAAAAATTGATAAGTGCTACCTTAGAGATTTATTAATAAATAAACAGGTAAGAACAGAGCATCAAGCATGTTTCTTGTGGGACCCAAAGAAAACTAGGTCTTGGAGACTGTATACAGGATTTTGCCAGGTGGAGACGGACAGGGAAAATGATAGGAAGTAGAAGGAACAGCAGTTGCAAGAGCAGTGAAGTAAGAGCAGTCTGAGGACTGCACCAGGACTACACAAAACACGGGAGGGAGGGAAAGAGACAGGAGGGGAGGGCAGGAAAGGAACTTGGCCCAGACTACAAAGGAATTTTCTGTGCCTAACACATTCATTGTATTCAGATTTTATCTTAAGATCAGTGGGTCTCAAATAGCAATCCACAGAAACTAGCATTGGTCTGAAGTAAAATGAAGCCCGCTGGTCCACAGTAAAATGAAAAAAAGGACAATGCCAGATAGGATACTTACTTTTTTATTGACATACAACTTACATACAATAAGTCACTAACTTAAGTTCATTGCTCCATGCATTTTTATATATGAATACTCCCATGCAACCGCCACTCAGATCAAGATACAGAATATTACCAGCATCTGAAAAGGCTCTTTCGAGGTCCCTGCCACTGAATCCCTTGAAGTTTCTTTTAAAAATATATATTCAAAGAAGAATATATATTTCCAAAGAAGACATACAAATGACAAACAGGTATCTGAAAAGATGCTCAACATCATTAAAACCACAACAAGATCTCACTTCACACCTGTTAGAATGGCCACTATCAAAAAGTCGAAAGATAAGTGTTGGCAAGGATGCGAAGAAAAGGGAATCCTTGTACACTGTTGGTGGAAACATAAATTGGTTACAGTCATTATGGAAAACAGTATGGAGGTTCCTCAAAAAATTAAAAATAGAACTACCATATGTTCCAGCAACCACACTTCTGGGTATATATCCAAAGGAAATAAAATCACAATCTTGAAAAAATATCTGTACTCTCATTTATTGCAGCATCATTCCCAGTAGCCAAGATATGGAAACAACCTAAGTGTCCATTTACATGAATGTTTGTAGCAGCAATGTCCATAATAGCTAAAGAGTTGGAACAAGCTAAATGTCCATCAAATGATGAATAAATAAAATGGAATAGCCACACAATGGAATATCACTCAGCAATAAAGAGATATAGTACTGATACATGCCACAGCATGGGTGATCCTTGAAAATATTACAGTAAGTGCAATAAGTCTGATCCAGAAGGTCACATACTGTGACCTTTACATATTCCATTTATATGAAATGTCCGTAACAGGCAAATCCATAGAGAAAGAAAGTAGATTGGTGGTTGCCAGGGGCTGAAGAGGATGGGGAATGACTGCCAATGAGGAAGAGGGGCATCTTTTGGGAATGATGAAATGTTCTAAGATGAGATTATGGTGATGGTTGCACAACTCTACAAATATACTAAAAACCACTGAATTACACTTTAACTGGTAAACTTCATGGTATATGAATTATATCTCAATCAAGATCTTCAGGAAAAAAAGAAACTATTTGATAGAAGTTTCTTTGGACAATTTGAAATTCTCTACCCATTCATCTTTTTCATCAGTTGATGAATCAGCTTTCTTTCAGCATACAATTTCAAAATTCTACTTTGCTGCCAATCATTGCCAGTTTCCCTAATATGGGGAAAATGTGAAGCCACCAGAAATAAATACTGGCATTTACTTAAGATTAAACTCAGTCTAACTGTTCAGTGGCAAGTTGTGTTTTCTTCCCACCAGGAGCAAATTAGTGGTAAAGGTTAATTTAATTTGTGTCTTTAGATACAATGAAGAGAAAAACCTAATTTCTTATCATAAAATTTTTAAGTTGGAGTTCAAGTATCCTAAGTGAAAATATTTTATGGCACATTACTGTAACATTGTCCATGGGTTGAGGACAAATCTCTGTATTTAATTGTTTTGCTGCTGTTTAATGCATTCCTAAGTATTTTGCAATTATTTTATATGTTTAAAAAAATGGCTACATAGATATGCAATTTTAAAATGTGTTTTATTTCTTCATATGAGATCTCTACTAAATCCTTAGTCCTCTCCAATCAAAATGACTTAGCCTCCTGAACTAGAACATGATCCATGGAAATTATAACACAACTAAGTTTAAATTCCTGGTCTGGGTCACAGCCATTAAACCACTAGCCCATTTTATATTCTAACAAAAATGATCTCTATTTATTTTAACTGCCTTGCTTTAACAGTTTTTCCTTGTAATAAAAGTAATATATACCTAGAAAACAAAACAAGGCATAAAGAAAAAAATTTAAACTATTTTCAATCACATCACTCAATAAGAACTCACAAGAATCCCTGCTAACATTTTTATGAGTTTCCTTATGGATATTTTTCTATACATATCCAATTTTTTACAAATATTAGGCCATAAGCAATGTTCTGCTTTTTATGTAAGGTGGGCATTTCTCCATGTCATTAGATATTGAAAACTGTGATTACAGAATTTATGTTTAATATCTTAAATACAGTACTGTATCATCTTATTAGTGCTTTGAGGCATCTTTGCTCTCTGAATTTTGCTAGATGAGCTACTATTTGCATTTATCTTCTCCAGCATTTTAGGTTAATAACTCTCTACTGGGATGTTCTGTCACCTGGTCTACCTGGTTTAACTCATTAAATATTGAAATCTGGCATACTTGTATCATAGTGAAGAATAGCACAGGGGTGCTTTCCACACACAAAAGAATCCCTCCTCTATCTGTGTGGTTTCCGCAGCTGCTCTCCATCTCTGTGGGACATTGAGGAGCTGTCTGAGTATGCTGTGTTGTCTTCTGTGTTGTGTAACTGCTCTCAGAGGTTCTAATTTCCCTTGCCATTAAGGAAATATGACATCCTTTAACAGTGTCCTTTGGCTCCTTCCGGTCAATCACAGCACCATCATGCTTGGTGCAGTCAGTCATGGAGGTTTCATATATGCCAACCTTGAGACACCATGACATATAAAAGAACATGAAATAACAAAGACCTGCTTCCATTGTGAAGTTGAGTCAAACTACATCTCGAGAAAAAGAAATCAGCCAAAGGCATAGTAATTTGCTGAACACAGTTTACATTTTTTATTTTTAAGCTACACAAATGAACTGTTTGTAAAAAATAATTATTTTATTGAGATATAATTGGCATATAACAGTTTCAGGTGTACAACATAATGATTTGCTATTTGTATATACAGCAAAATGTTTACCACAATAAGTCTAGTTAACATCCATCATGACACATAGTTACAATATTTTTCTTGTGACAAGAACTTTTGATATCTGCTGTCTAAGCAACTTTCAAATATTCAATACAGTATTATTTCAGAACTCATTTCTGAAGAGTATAGAAATGCGTAAGTTAAATGGAAAAGTTACTGAGCTCTATAATCACACTCTTCAAGAATAACCACTGTAAACAGTTGGCATTTTTTAGACCTTTTCCTTGCTCTTGGCCATACAAACTACAAATTCTTCTGGCTCAGAAACTATATCATAATTTAAGTCAAAGAGAACTCCATGCTTTAAAGCTTTTTCATAAAAACTCAGTTGTAAAAACAATCCCTGCTCTTTGTAAAAATTTGAAACAATATAGATGTACATGAAGTACTAATGCCCCTCTGCTTTTAACAGTCTGGTGGTATCAACTGTAGATATTTTTCCTATGTATGTCCAAGCAATTACTTATGTACATACTAGTAACTGTTATACTGAAAGAGCAGGACACATAAAATGCAAATAGTATAAAACACCTTCCAGTCCCAGTTCAAATCTCCCCTGTGGGGTGATCTTGCTCCTTGGATAAAGTTTAAGGCATATCCCATGACTTTACTGATCACAATTACATATTAAAAATCCTCTAGTCATTTCTTGTCACAAAACAAACCATTGGGAATACATCAATACAGTTCCTTTAATGTGGGTAATGCCTCCCACCACCCAATCTCTTGCACTCTCTCCCCACCCTCCAACTTCTGCCTCTGTTCTTACAGCTCCAAGTTCTTTCTGCTGAGGAGCCCTTGCCCCTGTCAGAAAGTGCCCAGACCAGCCCCCTCCTGAAGGAATGTGGAGTCACATCTGGTCCACAGAAACACATACCTCTCCAATGCAACAACTCCTAGAAATTTACCAAAGTATATCCATGCATGTGCCAAAAGACATTTATTCAGGGATACACAAGCAGCAAAAGACAAGGAAAGGCTCATCAAAAGGAGACTGATTAAATATGTCATAGTATTATGTTGAACCACCTGAAATTGCTCAAATTTGTTATTTTCTGCCTCTAGAAACTGTAATTTCACATGGTTCAATCTAATAGCTTTATCCATACAAAGCAGTTATATGCACTGATAGTCAAATATATAAATTTATTTATTTATTAATTCATTCATTTGTTATAGGCCGTTTTGTGCCTTCCCCAAATACACATGTTGAAGTCCTAACCCCCAATACTTCAGAATGTGACTGTATTTGAGAATGGGATCTTTAAAGATGTAATTAAGTTAACATGGGGTCATTAGGGTAGGCTCAAATCCAATATGACTGGTGCTCTTATAAGAAAAGGAGATTAGAACATAGACCAAACAGACATAGAGACAACCACATGAAGACACAGCGGGAAAGCAACCATCTAAAAGCCAAGAAGCAGCTTCAGAAGAAACTAAACCTGCTGACACCTTGATCTTAGACTGAGCCTCCAGAACTGTAAGAAAATTAATTTTTCTGTTTAAGCCATCCAGTCTGTGTATTTTGTTACAGCAGCCCTAGTAAACACATATAAACATATATATATATATATTTACACACACACACACACACATATGTACAGTACTATGTAGGCAATATATTACAAGTTTACTTATAACATACATACATACACACACATGAATATATGTAATATATACCTGTAACATATATATACACATACACACATATATATATATTCATATACACATACATATTCATATACATATGTGTGTATGTGTATATATGTTACAAGTAAACTTGTAATATAATACTTATCCTTTGGGATGGGGAGAACATGTTAATAAATGCACAGAATTTCTCTGGAAGGATTGCCCTTCAGGAGGGGAACTGGGGAATAGGGTACAAGGGAGACCTACTGTATATCCTCATATGCAATTTTAATTTTGCCACATGTACACATTATGAATTAATCTTTGTCTTTCTAATAAATGCATTTAAGACTGTATTTCCTCAAGGTACAAGTTGGTCCACAGCCCATAGATTTTGATATGTAATATTTTCAATAGTTATTAATTTCTAAATAGTATACAGTTTTAGTTACATTTTACAATCATTTTTATATTTTTCAATTTTTTTAAACTTTATTATAATTGGGGGGTAATTAGGTTTATTTATTTATTTAACTTTTAACAGAGGTACTGGGAATTGAACCTAGAACCTCATGCATGCTAAGTAAATCATTTTTAAATGCTATACTGAAAAACAAATAGTAAACATTACTCCTAACCCTGTCCTTTTTTTGGAGGAGGAAAATTAAAGTCTCCATTACCACCTATTCAGTTCCACCCTTTCCAGTTGCTAGTCAATTTGACACCAAATTTCTTTCTTTCTACAAAGTTATTTACATGTACATATAATTACTTGCACATAAATTTATAAAAATGGAGCCATGCTCTATGTCACTCTGAAATATGCTTAGTTTTTACTTAGAAATACATTATGGACATCTTTTCAGGTAAGTACATATCAATTTAACTTATTCTTTTTAATACCTGCATAGCATTATGCAGCATGGATGAGCCATAATTTATTTGTTTCCCATTGATGAATACCCCTTTTACCCCTCTTCCTTTTTTTATTTCTGAGACTTTTTGCTTGTTTTGCTATTAAAAACAATGCTGACAAAAAAGGGCTGCAATCAACATCTCTCTTTTTTTTTCCAGTTGAAAGCAACAAAAAATATCTTATTGCTTAACTTTCACCTCCATGATGACTGGTGAGGCTGAATACCCTTTCACATGTTATGAATCATTTATATTTCTTTTTCTGTTGTCTTTATTATCTTGACTTTTTCTTTCTTATAATTTCAACTTTTATATCCTCTTCAAACTGAGTTAAAGTAAAAAGTTTTCCTAGTATCATAGCAGTTTTATTTCTTCTTTTTTGGTTCCCTTTTTTTGTTAATTGTGTGCATGTGTGTGTGTGAACTGTTTCCTTGCAACATGACTGGCAATAAATAATTTTCAATTTTCAGAATTTGAGATTTTCTTTGTAGCCCTCTTACATGATATATTTTTGTTAAGTGTTATATGAGTATTTAAGAAGAGTGTATTTTTAGCTCCTTAGGTATAAAGTTTTATCAACTATTTTTAAAAGTTTGTTGTCTGGAATTAAACTTTGAAAACAAATTACTATGCATTTTCTTCCATTCAACATTTGCCTGGAGTGTGTATGTGTGTATTTTATTTTTAACCTTTCTGCATTATTTTGTTTATATTTGTCAAAAATAACACATATCTGGAGATTTGTTTTTACACAATTTAAAAGCTTTGTTTTTAAAAATGAGAATGTATTACAGTCACATTTATTTTAACTATTGCTATATTTGGTCATACTTTGCTCTTTCTCTCTTCCCTCCTCCACTGTTTTTACTTTTCCTTGGCTGATTTTTTGTTTCTCTCTATTTTCCTCAGAGTCTTTTTCCTCTTATATCTACTCTATTCATAAATAACCTTAACAATTTTAAGAAACACAGTGAAGTGGACATTTGTTCGATATCTTCTCCTGTCCACCTCATGAAGTTCCCCTCCCCAGCACAGCCCCTGTGCTTCAGTAAATGGGCCCTAGTAGGTCTTGGCAAATGATTTTTTTCTGACCACAGTGATTGGTCTCAGACTGGTCCAGTTAAAGCAAAGCTCAGGACTTTTCTTTGACAATGTGGGTTCCCAATTTAAAGAGAGAGCATGTAACTCCAAATACTTAACTTGCAGGCATCTTGCAAAAGAGGGAAGTCAGTCTGAGGATAAAACTGACACATAAAGAAAAGCAAAGCTGACAGGACAATGCTAAGAGAATAGGAATCACATTCCAGTAACTTAAAATATAGTAATATTAAATTTAAATATATTTTTTTCAATTAAAAACAGTATCTATGGTCTCCTCCTCTACAACTACAGAAGCTGAACATACTCTAATTCTTACCACCAACTGTCCACCATCCCCCTCTGCCTGGGATTCACTGAAATTGTGCAGAATTTTAGCTCTGGGGTGTTAGTTCTCCTCCTAGATACATATTTCATGTCCAACAGCTCATAATTTTCTTCTTTGTTCTTTTGTACCACATTTTGGAAGAACTCCTTGGCCTGATCTTCTAGCTCATAATTAGTCATCTATGACAACCATGCTGCCTGCTATTGAAGTTTTCATTTCAGAAAATATGTTTTCAATTTCTAAAAACCTTCTTATTCTTGTTTCTTTTTAATAGCACTCCATTGCTATTTTATGGAAATTATATTCTCTAAAATCTTTGAGGATATTTTTGAAGATCAAATATTATCTTTTATGTATTACATTGAATTTGTTTCCTCAAAGATCAATTTCTCTATGTGTTCAGCTTGGTGTCCCTCTTTCATCCTGCTGATTTTCCTGAAATATTTAGCAGGTCTCGGTTAGCCAAACTGGTAGCGAAAGTTGGTTTTCCCAGCACAGTGATTCTCAAGTCTGGATATGCTGTAGAAGTCACCTTTCTAAAAAAAGCTCCGTGATTTTAATGTGCATCCACCACTAAGAACCACTGCTTTAACATATGTGAATATCACTCTTATCTAGTAGCTTAGCCCGTTAAGAAAACATTGCAATTAGCTGTTTTAATTAGTCCTAGTACAGCTGTTCTGAAGTCCAGCTGTTTCGATCACTGTTACCATCTGAATGCATCCCCTTCAAAATTCATATGTTGAAATCCTAATCCCTAAGGTGATGGTCTAAGGAAGTGGGACCTTTGGGAGATGATTAAGTCATGAGGGCAGAACTCGCATGAATGGGATTGGTGCCCTTATAAAAGAAGGCCCGGAGCGCTTGCTTGCCCCTTGCACCACATGAGGATGCAGCAAGAAAACAGGCAGTCTGCCACTCGGAAGAAGCCTTCACCAGAACCCAGCAGTGCTGGCACCCTGATCGGGACTTCTGGCCTCCAGAACTGTGAGAAATAAGTTTCCGCTGTGCCACCCAGTCTATGGTACTTTGTTATAGCAACCAAAATGGATAGCTGAGATAACCAACTCAACTTTCAGTCTCTGAGCTTTAGGGTCTTCTGGAATTGTGTTGAGAAAACTCACCTTTTTAGTGTTTCCCCTGTACTGGGTTGCAGATTTCTCCATATTGTAAGGTTTTCCATCAACCTGATCCTTAATGCTTTTCATTTTTCATAAAGCCCTCAATGTTTCAGATCTTTAGATGATATCTTTCCCAGCTTTTCAAACTAACAAGGATGTGTCCTTACTCTCCCATTTTTAAATTCTTTTTGTTACTGAACTAGATTTTTTTCATTATACAAATTAAACATCCTTATATTACTTACATTATTCTGAAGGATTTAAGTTGTAAAAGAAGTAGTCTTCCCCTATCAACTGTCCTCCTCAAACTTCCTAACACTACTCAAGTGGTCACAGCTATGTTCCTGTTCTTCCCTTTCCACACTCTAGTCCTTGGAAGCGAGTATTAAGTCTAGCCCACGCTCAAGGAGAGGGGCATTAATCTCCAACTCTTGGAGAAAGGAATATCTAAATACACATTTTCTAGAATTCTTCTGCAAAGAAGATTTGTCTCCTCTCCTCCATTTATTTATTTAGTCACTTATATCATTATGGACTCACAATATTTATTTTATTCTTTTTAATGCTGTATTTATTATTCAAATTATTCAAGCTTTGGCCATTGGGTACTCTGGTGTCCTTTTCACATGCCCCTCACCTTCCCCCACCCCTGCTTTTTAGTACTTCCTTACTTTTTGGCACTGCAAGATGCTCCAGACTCGTCTTGTGATATATATATATTCTATTGGTTCTGTTTCTCTGGAAAACCATGACTAATATCATGAGTAATCAATGAGTATGTTGATGAAGGAATGAGTCTAACAGGGGCAAAGTAAAGAAATTTTACTGTTATCAGTAATACAGACCCTCTCAAGGCCCCCCATATTCTTTACTTCACATGAATGAATGAATGGTAGAGTGGTATGGGACTAGCCTTAGATATCAGACCAAGGATCAAATCTCAAAGTTGACATTTACTAGCTATTTGGTTTTAAAATAAGTATTCCTTGAAGTCTTAGCATCCTCACATTTAAAATTGGGAGATGATCACGAACCCCTCAAAGAACTGTTACGAGTTTACATGATAATACATTTAATGGGTCAAAGTTTCTGGTACATAGCAAGAGCTCAATACATGCTTGCTGCCTTTCTTCCATTTCACCCCTCCTCCTCCCCCAATTCACTGGGAAGATGAAGGTCATCTGGTTCGAGTTCCTTAACTGGATCCTACATGTACCATAACAGACCTCTGTCTATACATCTATCCTTTCAGCTTAGCAGAACATCCTAAAGCTAACTCCATCATCTGTAGACAGGGATTCTATTCTTGATCTTTTCCTCTTTAGCACTTTATTTCCTCCTTAACTATTCCTCTCTTGCTTCCAAAACACAAAGAGTTTCCTCATATTGAACAAGAATTTACTGCCTTTTCTGTCAATCATTCTGTTTCTCTCCTCCTGTTCCTGTGAAACTTCTCACCTTTCCTTCACTGGCCAATCCCTCCTAAACCCATGGCAGTATGCCTTTCGATCGCTCCTGTCAGCTGAAAATGCTTTCTTAGAGATTGGGGACTAGTTTTCACCAGACCAGAGGTCTTTTCTCTGTCTTCCTTCTCCTCTCTGCAGGATGTGAGGCTGCTAATCTCTCCCTTTTCTTGAAATTCTCTCTCCCAGGCTGTCTTCCTCTCCTCCAATTGTGCATCATCTTTCTCTAACAGGAATCCTTGTCTTTCTCTCACTTTGACTTCCAAGGCTGAATGCTTTTTTTCTATTTGCTTTCTCCTTACAAAGTTTCAAGTTGTTTCTGTGTAAGGGCTGTTTATGTTTTTACAATAAAGCTATCTTTCAACACTGCTCTTGTTCCAAATCCCTGGTTAGGCAAAGCTCTTTTCAGAATCATTCATTTCCAAACCAATGAACAAGTCTGTCTGCAACATGTTAAATGGCCTTGAGTCTTAAGAGACCTGCTTCCAATTTCTCCAATTTATCATTGACACCAAAACTTTAATCTGGCTCTAAACCCCAAAATAATCTTCAGCTCTTCTCACCGAATCCTATCAATTTTTTTCCCCACAATGTTCATCTCCTCATGTTTGTTACTACCCCCTTAGATGAGTCCCCATTTTACACAAGTCTGGCTCTTAACAGTCTTTTGCTCCAGTCTTTTCCCTATCCTTCAATGGTTCTGCACTCCAGTATCTCAGTAACCCTTCTGTTGCACGGTATCCCATCAAGTGCTTCTCCTGCTCCAGAATCGACAGTACCATTTCCCAAGATCTACTGTATCAAATCCAGACTCCTGGATCCTAGCTCTCATGACTCTGCCTGACTCTACCTTTGTCACTGACCGGCCTCACTCATCCACTTCCCCCTAGGACAGCACGCATAGGAGCAGGGCTAAATAGCAAATCATGTCATCTACTCTTCCTTCCTCTCTCTCTGATTCAGAAAGACTCTTCCCTGTGCTTCTTATCAGCTAGTGTATTTCTTGCTAAGTCTGTGTATTTTCCCCCTGAAATAATCTTTCCACTTTGCTCTGCTTATCTAAATCCTATTAAACTCTTCAAAGCCAAGTGCAAGTCTGTCCTCCTCTAGGAAACCTTCCCTAATATTTCCAGCTAACACCTTCTACCTTCGTTCTGGAATCTATCACTCCAACTTCTTAGCCATCTTGTTACAAAAAACATATTGTTTCTCTCACATATTATTAACCTCTCCTTCCCTATTAGTGCTTTTACATTAAAATATATTATTCCTTTTTTCCATTTAAAAGACCCAGAATTTTTTTCTTTCTTTTTCTGACCTTGCCACAGCTCCTTAGGTGTTCCCATTCTTTTCTCCCTCCCTACCGTCAGGCTCCTTGAACAGGTAATTTATACCCACTGCCCTTTCTTTCTCACTTCCATTCACTCTTGCACATGCTCTACCACTGAGCTATACCCTCCCCCACCCCTTCACTCTTCAACTCCCTGTTACCTGGTTTTTATTCCTAAAACTGCTTACATCAAGCTCACCAAAAGATCTCCACCCTGCCAGATCCCATGAACTCTGTAGGAAATACCTTATTTGGGGGCTTCTGGCAGCAATACCTCGCTTTTCCTTTGGTGAGCTTCTCTGCCTCACTCCTGGGGTCTGACAGGACCATCAAACATGGGCTCACCTCTGAGGTGGGCACAGGGCTGACCCTAAGACTGTGCACAAGGAGGAAAACTGTCTGAGGCCAAGTTAGCCCCACAGATCATGTGACCCTAGAAGCTGCTTTCTGTGGTCTTCCCAAGGCTTTATCATTCATTCTACGTTTCTTCACTTCTGTGAGTTTACCCAGGACCTACCCATCAACTGCCATCTGCTTACATTAGTCAAAGGCAATTTCTGTTGCTCATAACCAAAGCAAAATGGGTCCTGCAAGTGGAGTAGAGGTAGAAGTGGTACCTCTCATGGTTACATTACAAATTTCTTCTCCCTGTCCCCTTCACTATGGCTTCTGCTGCTTAAGAAACTACATTAGCTAAGGGGAGAATGCTTTTGCCAAGGGATCCTACAATGACTTCATTAATTTGGAGGGAACAATGTCTGGGGCTCTTCGTGCAGCCAGGCAACAGATAAAAGGGAAGTTACAAGGACCAGAGATGGGAGTTGGGAGAACCCTGGGGCACCTCTTTTTCCTAAATAGCACTACAGTTATTTACTACTGCTACACTACATAGACAAGACCTGCAAGGGCTCAGACCTCTCAGGAATAAAAGTTTGCAAACCACATGTGTCTGACTCTAAAGTCTACGCATACCACTCTCTACTGATGTCAATCCACCTGCAGCTCCTTAATCAAGACATGCCATCTCTCATGGCCATACCTTTGTACCTGTTACTCCATTTGGAATGCTCATATCAACCTTCTTACTGGGAACTTCTACTTATCCTCTTTGAAACCTTCTCTGATCCTTGGAAGTTAGTCCCAAACATCCTGACATAATACATACTCCACCGTGTCTTAACATGAAATACACTCTATATGCTTATTAGCTTCTCCCACTAGCCTGTAAGGTTCTAAATGGTAGAAGCTACATCTTCCAAATTTCTATCCTCAACAATTAGTACTGAGTATGGGGGTAATAAATGTCTATTGAAAGAATATCTGATCTACCTTAATTTCCAATGTTATTAATCATTGCATCATCAATTTTGAGTACTTATGTTTAAATTAGTTAATGAATAATGTATTTAATCCTTTAATTGTTTGATATGATGTTCTCCAATTCTCCTAATAAGTCTAAAAACTTTTAAGACCTTAGTTCACACCATTTACTACTTTCATATTCTCTTTAGCACCTAAGAGTAATGGGCACATGGTAAATATTCAATAAATTCTTGATGAACTGAATTAAAAACACAGTATTAGCACATTAATGGGAGCAACTTATCATGCCCTACTGATCTAAGTAAAAGATCTGGCCTTCTGAAGTAGTGCAATTGTACCAATACGGAAAATTTAATGAGAAAAAGAAAAATTATCCAATTGGACAGTTAACAGCTTTTCTCTTAGAGTTCCACAAATATTTTATGGATAACTAGAGTCAACTTCTAGAGCTCAGAGTAAAAGACTCAAGGTATATATCTCCATGCATACTGGCAGGAAGATTACATGTTTAAGGGGTCTATCACAATCATAATTACTTAAATTCCACTAATCCTTAACAAGTCCATAATAGGGGTATAGGACAAAGAATTTAATAGCAAAAGCAATTAATGCCAAATCAACCTATGCTAAAGATGTATATGGCCATTCTTGCATAATTTATAACAAAACAGACATTTACCCATTCAACATTTTTGCAGTGACTACTAATGACAACTGCTATATTAGGTCCCAGAAATACAAAGATGAAGAAAACACAGTTCCTATGTTGGTGGGGTTCTAGCTCCACCATGTTGCAATGGTGTTTAAGAGTACAATTAAATGGTACCTCCTGGAGTTGCTCAAACATGGATGATCTGGGTAGCAGCCTGGTGGAGAAGGTGGATAAACACATACTTAAAGGCAATGTGTGTTAACAGAGAAATAAGTACAAGCTGTTATGGGCCACTGAAGAGAAAACAATTAACCTACTGGAGAAATCAGGAAAAGATATGGAAGAAACTGACATCCATACAAGAATTCAATGTGAATTAAGGTATGAGGAAGCTACCCAGACAGAAACATCTGGGATGGACTCTAACCTGAAACTACAGTTGCAGGCAGAATTGGAGGGTTTCAAAGCAAACCAATCCAATTGAAAGCAAATTGCTGCAGAAGAGCAAAAAATAAAATACTCTTGGCCATTAAGTTTGAGAATGAAACACATATCCAAAAGAAGTTAAACTACCACATGTTGTAAGCATAAAGGGAGTCTGTTAAACAGTATATAGAATGAAAGTTCAAAGGAAGCCAATCACTAAGAGAGAGAGCTGTCCAGGAAAACCTTAATTAGAGCAGAATTGGAAATACTACTGATGGGGAGAGGAAGTACAGGGAGGGGCATCCACATGCCTAGGAAGACAAATGTCATTAGCAAAAGCAGGAACCTGAACTGCCTATGTGTGGGACCACAGGGAGGTTCATGTTGGGAAGCAGGTGGGGGGTAAGTTGGACACGTGAGTGAAGGCCTAATTTAGAAGAGCCTGGAACACAAGCGTGGTAGATTGGACATTATTCTAGACACACAGCAAGTAGTTCTCAACACTGACTGCTGAGTAAAAACACCTAGGGAGCTTTAAAAAGTACACCTATGGCTGAGGTCACCCCATATCAAAAGAGAATCTCTGGGGGGAGCAGCCTGGGCATTAACATGTAAAAGCACTAAGATGATTCTACCGAACAGCTGAACAGTGAACAGTCGGGATGGAGACTCACGGGGTTAAGAAGACAGAAAGGGAAGGCATGGCAGATATCGTTAAGACTAAAACTTGATAAACCCTGTTTATAAGCAACAGTTTTGAGCTGACTGCCTATTGAAGCTTATCTTCTAACCTGAGTTAAACATTCTGTTTTCTTAGTGTTTCTTTTCCTTTGTTGACAATGCCAAACTCTGAAAATAGGAAAACAGCCCATTAATTTCTCTTGTGTGACTGTTTCACCATACAGCTCACAACTTCAGAATTTTATTCCATGATGTCCCACAAACAACTAACATAAAAAGCAATTATTTCAATCCTATGCTGCCCTTATATCTCTGCAATGAGGTGCTTTTATTGTAAGGAATGTTCTAGGCTGCATTCACGTTTGGATTTTATAAAACTTCTCTTTTAAATAAGAGAGCATGTAATACCTATGTGTATAAAATTGCTTGTACTAGAGCAAAATGTAAGATTAAGTAGTCATTCTTTACACTCTTCCTGCGATAGGATTCTGTTCCTAGTTTCAGATGATTACAAAGTATTTTGCTTATTTTGTAACAAATTATCAAATACTTTTGCAGTACTTCACAAATAAAGGGAAACAACAAATGTATCCCATACAGTAACTCTGTACTACATCAAAGTGTCCTGTGTAGGAGGAAAAAGTCATCAAGGTGATTATAAAGTTTGACAGCCTGTTGATCCTTCTAAAAGCAGGTTTGCTTGTCTGCTTGTTTTTTTTGTTTTGTTTTGTTTTTTACGAAAAAGCAAGGTACAAAATATGCTTCAGAATCCATGTTACTCACGGAAGGGTTTATTCAAGAAATATGCATTTTGTTTATAAGTAAGCAACTGTCTTTGTTATGCAAACTTCAGTTAGCCACAACTGTCTTGTTTTGTGTGGCGTTAAGTCAACATATCTACTTAATAGTAAAAATGGCAGGAGAACATAAGTTGGAAGTCTATAGCTGGGATCCCACGTGTAGGTTTATTCCCAGATAAAGTTAATAAATTCGAAGGACCGTATCTCAGTGTGTAACCATAGTGAGGGGGAGTGGGGAAGAGGAAAAGGGGGCAATGAGTATAGGAGAACTCAACAATCACAGTGTTAAACAGGAGTCCAAAAATATTTCCTCATAAACATGGAACTAGATTTCAAGAGTTGGCCATTCGCTTGTACCGCTCCTATTCAGTAAGGAAAAGAAAGGCTTCTAAAAAGAAGACGAAAGCCTAACTCTCCGACATAGGTGTTAGAGTTAAAAAGCAAGTCACTGGAGTCTGACCAGTGGGTCCGAAGGAAATTCGGAGGGCAAGGAAAGAAGAGGAGATGAAGGAGACAGGAAAAGGTGAAGGTGGCGGGCAAAGGCCATCCGGTGTGAACCTGGATGCCCAGCTCTTTATGCCCCGGGCAGCGTGGAGGCTCTCTCGCCCCGCGGGCATCGGGGGGTCGGGACGCAGCGCGAGCCCCCCACAGGCCTGGCACCAGGGGGCGCGGGGCGTCTGGAGGTCGGGGAGAAGAGGGGTGCGCGCACCTTCCGCGCTCGCGCCCCACCGGGCTCCGTGCGCAGGGGTCCCCAGGAAGAAGGCACACTTTGCGCAGCCCTTGCCTCCGGGTGCAGGGAGGGGGTGGGTGGAGCAGAGCCCGGGGCCGCCCCCCGGAGCCGCCCCCGCAGCCCCGGCCCCGGCCCCCGGCCCTGGCTGTCAGCGGCCCCCTCCCGCAGTCACTCACCCGCGGGCTGCGTGGTCTTGGCCGCGGCGGCGGCGGCGGTGGCGGCGGCGACCCCCGCCTGGGTCATGATCTCAGGCGGGTACGGCAGGGGTGTCCGACCACCCGGGCGAATCTCTCCGTCCGCGGCCGCCGCCTGCTCCTCTGGGGCTGGGGGAGCGCGGGCCCAAGCCCTCCTCTCCCCCCGCCCCCGCCGCCTCTTCTTGCGGCCACCGCCGCCGCTGCGAGCTCTAGCCCTCAAGGCCGGAGACCCGGCAGCAGCGCGGCCTCAACTTTCCCAGCCCCCCTCCCCCCGCCCCTCCCCGTCCCTCACCACCCCTCCCGCGGCCGCCGCTGGGCAAGCGAACAGCCTACCCTGGGTGCGCTGCGGTCCCGCCCCTGCCATTCAGCCCACCAACCCGGACCCGGGGAGGCTGCCATGATAGCCAATCAGGACCCGAGACGCTGTTGCGCTAGGCTAGAGGGCGGGAGGAGGTGGAGGGAAAACCGAAGAGCGAACGGGCCTCGGGCGGCCCAATGAGGAGGGCCGGGGGGCGGAGGTGTGCAAGTTGGGTTGAAGGAACAGGAAATATTCTTAAAGGTAGAATGATGGGCAGGACGGAAAGCCAGTACGTGAATGGGAAAGAGGTGGGCCTGGTTCCTTAAAGGGGACGCCTTGAGAATCTAGCAAAAGAGGTGTTTTAAGAAACTTCTTTGTATCCTGTTTTCTGTTCTGTTTTCTACGTCTTCGATAGGAGTTTGGGACTGGAACAACTGAAAAGGAAGAGGGCACAGAAAACTTTCAAGAACGATTAGAGAGCTCCTCTTAGCCTAGAGGGCAGGAAGGCGGCATGATACCTCTGAAACAGGAGGTGGGGAAGAGAAGAGATTGAGGACGCCTCCCGCTGCCCCTTCACTGAAAGATCGTTGCCGACCTGAAGCTGCTGGAACTTGTAGGCTGTGGTCATCTGTCGTTTTTCATTTGCCGCAAAGACGGATTCCTGCGAATTGGAGATGACCGTGTTCAGCAATGTCTTGGTGGCCTTCTAGCTGGGGGAAGAGAGTATGTGGCATTGGGGGATGGGGTTTGAAACTTCAAGCTTGGGATTCTAGAAACCTAGATCTGGGAGATATAGCGCCGCCGTGACCGAATGGAAACCCAAGGGTCTCTAACTCCAAGATGGGTTTGGGGCCCTGGAGCTGTGGTTACAACTCCTTTTTCCCTGGTTTCACTTCATATTTCATAATTCCTCCCCTCCTGAAACAGGTGTCCTCCACCTAGCGGTGGTTGAAGATTTCCTAGCGCTTCCACAACCAGGTTATAAATGTCCCAGATGCTACATGTCCAAGGGCTAGACCAGATAACTTCCAGAAGGTGCACGCAGAGCATGGCATAGTGGGAATTACTTGAGCCTTTCTGCAGAGGAAGCTGACCTTGTATGGGATAAAGGGTAAAGTTAAACAGTAACCACACCTTATGTTTGTACAGCAGTTTAAAAGCTATGATGAAACAGAAGGTCTCAGTGTTACTTACAAACTACTGCACTGTAAACAGTCTAGAAATTTTCTTTAACTCCTGCATCTTGGCATACGAAGTTCTAATTAGTCTCTGAGTGGATTTAGCACACTCAAATCAAAGCTGCAGATGAGAAGGACCCTAGGATTCAGAGCCTAATAGTAATGCTAATAGGACCTCCATGAATTTGTATTAGTTAGCATGTCTAGCTGTTGGAAATTTACATTGTGATCAGAATATAAGGTATTCTGATTTAAAAACTATTCTGGTTAATACATACCATACCTAGGGTGTGTATGATTTTCTAAGCAACTATGATGCATCGAGTTTAAAGTAAAATAAATAGTTTTTTGATGGTTCAGAAAACAGACATTAAGAGATTCTTTAGACTACCGTTAAAAACATACATTAATACCTTTCAGGCACAATTTAGGTGTGTTAAGAGAAATTTATATTTAATAAAAGGTCTGAATGTTAGCTTTTTCATTTAAAAAATGAAGCCCAAATCATGGATCTTTTCATTGACTTTGCTTATTCAACATTGGTGTACTGCTCAAGATATGAGAGGATAATATCGAATAATCCACCAGTTTTCAGGCTGACTGACATGCTTATAGTGCCTACACATATAAACTATGGTGGCCAAATGAAACTGGTCTCTGCCTCCAGGCCAAGTCCATTTTCACAGGGCTCGAGTGAATCTGATTTTCACCCACATAGTTAAGACCTTTCAGTGGCTCTAATACTCTTTGCATGACTTAAAAGCCTCTTGCTTTTATCTCCAGTTTCATTTCGTGGTATCTCTTTTTTTTCCTACTCCTGGGGATTAATGACTAGTGGAGGGGGCCCGCTGACAGCTGGGCCAGGGCCAGGCTGCGGGGACAGCTCTGAGCCCTGTTCTACCCACCTATTCCCTGTTTCCAGAGGCCAGGGAGGGCTGAGCAGTGTGCCTCCTTCCGGAGGACCTCTGTGTGCAGACCCTGTTTGGGCGTGACCGTAAGAGTGCACGCACCCCTCTTCTTCTCGTCCTTGCCCCCAGGTGCCAGGCCCGTGGAGGACAGGGGCTCACTCTGTGCATGGGGTTAGATAGGCTCCTTGCTTGCATCTTGTTTTTAGACATTTTCAGAAATGAATGGCAGCGGTCAACTGTTTTGCAAAGTGGCTGTAATATTCTGCATTTTCAACAGCAATATATGCAGATTCCAGGTACTCCACATCATCACCAATCCTTGATATTGTCAGTCTTTTTAATTCTAGCCCTTATAGTAGGTGTTGAAGTGGTCTCTTGTATTTTAATTTGCACTTCTCTAAGTACTAGTGTGTTGTGCATATGTTCATGTATTTATTGGACAGTTACATATCTTCTTTGGTAAAGTGTTCAAATCTTTAGCCCATTTAAAAATCATGATGCCTGCCTTATTATTGAATTGTAAATGCTCTATATATTATGGATAAAAGTTCTTTCTCAGATGTACGTTGTGCAGATATTTTCACCTAGTCTATATCTTGAAAAACAAAATTGCTTTTTTGAGGTATGATTGATCTACAATAAACTGAACATATTTAAAATGTACAGCGTGGCAAGTTTTGACGTTTGTAAACATCTGTGAACCATCTCCACAATCAAAAATGGACATATCCATCCTGCTCTCAGTTTTCCTTCTTTCACTCCTTCCTCTTGCCCTCATCCTGTTCTCCAGGCAACCACTAACCTGTTTTGTCACTATACATTCGTTTCACTTTCTAGAATTTTATATAAATGGATTTTTCCCATTTATACTCACTTCTGTTTACTTTCAATCAGCATACTTTTTTTTTTTGATATTCATCCCCTCTGTTGTGTGTATCAGTAATTCATTAGCTTTTGTTGCTAGGTAGTATTCCATTGTTTGGATATATTGTATATATTCACATTGGTGGACAGTTGTATTGTTTTTGGGTTTTGACTATTACAAATAAAGATGCTAGAACATTTGTGTACAAATCTTTGTAGGATATCTACTTTCATTTTCCTTGGGTAATACTTGGGTAAATATCCAGTGGAATGGCTGAGTCAGAATCTAAATGTACCTTTTTAAAAAAATTGCCAAACTATTTTCCAAACATTTTATATTCCCACTAGTAGAGTATGAGATTTCTGAATTGTACCATCTCCTTGTCAACACTTAATATGGTAAGTCTTTTAAAATTTTAGTCATTCTAATAGGTGTATAGTGGTATTTCATTGTGACTTTAATTAGTATTTCCCTAATGGCTGATGATACTGAGCATCTTTTCATGTACTTATCAACTATTTGTATATCTTTTGTGAAGTTATGTTTAAATTTTTTGCCCATGTTAATTGGGTTGTTCATTATATATTGAGTTTTAAGAGTTTTTTTTTTTTTAATGAATTCTGGATACATATCCTTTATCAGATATGTGATATGCAATATATTCTCCCAGTTCTGGGTTGTCATTTTATTCTCTTAATATTGTTTTTCAAATAGTAGTTCTTAATTTTAAGTCCAATTTATCAAATATTTCTTTTATTAATTGTGCTTATGGGATCATACCTAAGAAATCTTTGACTAACATAAGGTCACACAGATTTTTCTTCTGTTCAAGAAGTTTTATAGTTTTGTTTTATATTTAGATCCATGGTGCATTTTAAATTATTACATATTGTGGGAGTATGGATCAAAACTTGTATTGTATTGGTAATATGGATTATATTTTTGTATTGGGAAATCCAGCTTTTCAAGTACCAGTTGTAAAGATTGTCCTTCCTCCTCTGAGTTGTCTTTGGGCAAAAATTAATTGACCATGTATGTGCAGCCCATATTTCTAGACTCTATTCTGTTCCATTGATCTATTTGTCAATCTTGACACCAATACTGCACTGTTTTTTGTTTTGTCTTTTAAAATTTATTTTTTAATTGAGGTATACTTGATTTACAATGTGTTAGTTCACATGTACAGCAAAATGACTGTTATACATATACATGTATGTTCTTTTTGAGATTCTTTTCCACTATAGGTTATTACAAGATATTGAATATAGTTCCCACTGCTAAACAGTAGGTCCTTGTTGTTTATGTATTATATATATCATACCACACTGTTTTAATTGGTGCAGCTTTATAAGCCTTGAAGTCAGGTAGTGTAACTTCTCCAATTTTCTTGTTCTTTAAAAATTTGTTTTCACTATTCTAGGTCCTTTGCATTTCCATTTAAGCTTGTCAAGTTAAAAAAAAAAAAGCCTGCTAGAATCTTAACTGGAATTTACAATTCAATGTGGGGAGAAATTATAACTTAGTATTGTCTTTTGATTCATGAATGTGTTCTCTCCATTCATTTGTGTCTTTTAATGTTTCTCCTAGGATTGCTTTATAGCTTTCTGTATACAGGTTTTACATATATTTGCTAAATTTATCCATAAATATCTCATATGTTTATGCTATTGTAAATTTTTTTAGTTTAAATTTCTAGTTTTTATAGCTGGAAAAACAATTGATATTTGTATACTATGGCCTTGTTGTACTAACTTACTAGTCCTAGCAGTTTTTTTTGTCATAGTATTTTTTACTTCATCATGTTATCTGCAAATGAAGACCATTTTCTTTCTTTCTATGCAATCTGCATGCTTATTATTTCTTTTTCTTGTCTTACTGTACTGGCTAGGGCTTCCAGTGCAACATTATATAGAAGAGGTGAAAGGAGTTATCCTTGTCTTCTTCCCAATCTCACATATAAAGCATGAAGTTTTTCACTATTAAGTATGATGGCAGCTGTAGGCTTTTTATAGATGACCTTCCCAAATTAAATTCTTTTTTATTCTTTTGTCACTGAAAGTTTTTGCCATGAATGAATGTTGAATTTTTTTCTGCAGCTATTGAGATAATCATGACTGATATTGTTTACTGTTTTCTTGTAATGTCTTTGCCTGGTTTTGGTACCAGTATAATGCTGTTCTCATAATATGAATTAGGCAATCAATATTCATTTCTCTACTATTTTCTTGAAGAGTGTAGAATTGGTATTATTTCTTCCTTAAATGCTTAATAGAATTCACAAGAAAAGCCACTTGGACCTGAAATTTTTTTTTTGTGGGACTACAAATTCAATTTCTTTCATACAGTTAAAGCTATTCAAATTACCTTTTTAAAAATATATTTGACTTTTTTTTGGTAGCAGCTTGAGATATAATTCACATACCATACAATTCACCCACTATGGCTGAATAATATACCATTTTATCGATAGGAAATACTTTGATAATCATTCAGGTAATGAACATTGGGTTGCATCTACTCTTTGGCTACTATGAGTAACACTGCTATGAACAGTCATGTATGAGTTTTTGTGTGAATGTATGTTTTCTCTTGAAATTATATACCTATATACCTAGGAGTGGAATTGTGGAGTCATATGGTGACTCTATGTTTAACCTTTTGAAAGAACTTCTAGACTCTTTTTGGGTAACCTGAATGATTGGCATCGTTCAAAAAATTTGTCCATGTCATTTAAGTTGTTGAATTTATTGAATAAAATTGCTTGCAATATTCCTATTATCTTTTTATTGACAGTAAGTTCTGAAGTGACGTCCTCTCTTTCATTACTGATGTTGGTAATTTGTGTCTTCTCTGTAAGGGGTTGGGGTGGGGATTGGTCAGTCTGGTTAGAGGGTAAGTTTATCGATTTTATTTTTTCAAAGAAGTAGCTTTTGGTTTCATATAGTTTTTCTACTCTTTATTATTTTCAATTTTATGACTTTCTGCTCTTTATTTCCTTCTTTCAGCTTACTTTACTGAACTGGCTCTGAAATGGCTCTTCTTTTTTGGTTTCTTAAGGTGAAAGCTTAGGTCTTTGATTCAAGATCCCATATACAAGCAACAAGGATCTACTGTGTAGCACAGGGAACTATATTCAGTATCTTATAACAACTATCATGGAAAACAATCTGAATCACTTTGCTGTGCACCTGAAACAATACTGTAAATCAACTATACTTCAAAAAAAAATCTCATATACACATTTAATGCTATATATTATCTTTTAGTTTTATCCAAGAGCTTTGATATATTTTCATTTTCCTTCTCTTCAAATTTTTTCTAATTTCTACTGCAATACCTTCTTAAGACACCTAAGTTATTTTGAAGTGTGTTGTTTAATTTCCAAATATTTGGGAGATTTTTTCCAGATTTATTATTTTCTTATTTAATTCTGGTGTGGTTAAAGGACATCATTTGCATGTATCAATCCTCTTTTATTATATTGTGACTTACTGTTTACCAAGAGTTTGAAATCTCCAGTTGTAATTGTGGATTTGCCTATTTCTCGTCAGTTTTTTCATCATATATTTTGAAGCTATGTTGTTATGGTCATACTCATTTAAGATTATAGTCTCTTGGTAAATTATCCTTTACCATAAACATCCCTCTTTATTTCCTGGAAATACATTTTGTTCCAAAATTTACTTTGGTGTAATTTAGTCACTCCAGCTTTCCTTTGATTAGTGTGCATGGTATATCTTTTCCATCCTTTTTCTTCTAACTTACGGGTTCACTTATATTTAACATGGGTTTCTTATAGGTAACATGTTTTTGGCTTTTTCAATCCAGTATGAAAAATCTCTGCCTTTTAATTGGTGTGTTTAGACTATTTACATTCAATATAATGATCAATAGGGTTGTATTTGAAGTTTCCATCTTACTATTTGTCCTATCTCTCCTTTGTTTTGTACAATTTTACACCTTGCCTTCTTCCACTTTAATATTGTTCTTTGTAAAAGCTGGGTAATATGGAAATGTGGTATTTCAACTTTTCCCTTATTAGTCAGCATTTTGGTTGCTTCTAGTTACTTACTGTGAACATTATCATACAGGTGGCTGGCTTCCCTCCATTTAACCCCAGTTTGGCCTCTTAACTGTGACCTTGATAAAGTTACCTTCTCTAAGCCCATTTCTGAACCTGTAAAATGGAGCTAATGAAAGTTTCTACCAAAAAACATTGTTGTATGAGTTAAATAACTTATATAAGAGCATCAATCATAGTGCCTGATTCTTGGTAACCCTTCAATAAATGTTACAGTAGCCAGTGAATCCAATGCAAGACAGTGGGTTAGGCCTGGCAGTACATAAATATTTTCAAATTCCCCTCACTTAGGCAAAAATAAAGCCATAGTTTTGTGAATTGCCTTATTAGAGTTCCTTTTTCCATTATTAATTGTATTTCCTTTGTGAATTACGTCCTTTCACTAGGAAAAGATTTCAATGTCTTTCTTAGATATGAGCTCTTTAAACAGAGTAACTTTGAATGCAACATTTTGTAGGCCTTTTAAATACACATTATTTGTAATTTTGTTAAATCTGACCATATTTTTAAAACTCTGTGATTTTTATAACTTACCTGAAGGATATGCCTGTGAGAATTTTTAAAAACTTCACTGTTTTGCAGACATTTTTATAGGCATTTTATATTTACATTCATGAATGTCGTATATCACTTTATCTCTTCCATTAGTTTATTCACCAAGTTTCAAAGGAACTTCATGTCTTGTATAAACTCATAGTTTCTACGAATTCCTGATACTTGTGTCTAGTTTTTATTAAATTTAGTTGGTTCTGTATTGAAATGTTGCTGAGATACCATGGGCTTTTCAGTTCCAAAGATTTTACAGTGACTATTGCCCCCTACCTTTAGGTATTAAAAGAGTAATACCAACATTTGTTTTGTATTGAAAGCCAAAGTAAAAATTGACTTGAATGTTTTCTCTAAAATTCTGTAGTTTATTACGCCTCCCAATCCAACACAGTATCTCATGGCAACTGGAATAATGAAACAATGTCATGTTTGTTTCCTACCTGACTGATCACAGGGCAGGGCCATGCCCCTCTCTTTCACTGCTGTACTGTCAGTGCCTGAGCCCTTGTGGGTACACTCCCTGACCAAATCTCTGTACTGAATTCTACAAGTTACAGGAACATTTTTTTTTAAAGGACTGGCAGTAATCCAGGAACCATTCTCTAAATTTGTCCCAGGTTACATATTATTAGCTGGATTTTGATTTGGAGGAGAGACACTATACTAGTTTACATAGGGAAAGAGGGCTTGGCGAGAGGAAGCTTTCAAGTATGTGGCAGTTTCGTTGTTAAAACTACACTAAACTAAACACAACCAACTAAATAACACAAGTCTGAGGAAATGTGCACAGTATAAACAAAGGTCATATAGACTTGCTTATATGTAAAATAAATGAATTGAATCAAGTCCCTAATAGGTGGTCATTCCTAATGTCAGTCATCAGGGGACAAAGTTTGTGTTAGAGAATAGAAACCAAAATGATGAAGACCTAGGGAGGAAGAAATTTACTCTTTGGATCCTGATGCTAAAGGTCAAATTGTGTGGAAGATCTTTCCTAACTTGGCTGATAATATAATCTCCAGCTAAAATGCAGTTGAGCTGGTCTGCTGTTTCTAAATTGTAGCTTTCTCAAGGCAGTTTACAATGGGATAGGCTCAGTCCAGGGGGACAAACAGCAGCTCCACAATGTAGGTTGTATGGTCTCTGTTATATAAATTCTGAATTTGTATACCTTTTGCACTCCTTTTCATACTTTTAGTCTCAGCTCTTCTATGGGAATTAGGCTTGTTTATACTCAAACCAATGTTAAAAGAAATCAAGTCAGTGTACAGAATATTCCTCTCCACTAAGTTTCTTTCGAAGTTAAATTCAAGACCCTTGGAGACCGCGGCTGTTATTTTAGTAAAGCTGGCCTCTACTTAGACATGAATTCTACATAAATTAGAATTTTACTTCCCTTTAAAGAGACCATGATTATCTGCCTGGTTCATTTACACATCCCTAGAGCTTAAAATAGCAGGTGCTCAATAAACTCAAAAACAATTTACGTCAGCGAAAGGCAGATAACTTTCACACAAAGGAGATGGTAAGGATAAAGTTATGAAACTGCTTTTAGGGTGCTATAATAAAGCCCTCATCTTACCAGATTTTACTGTTCTGTATACTAATTACTTTAAGTTGTGTATTCAAATTTCACCTGCATAAGCAGCTATGCTTATATTACCTGTCTTATTTTAGTACAGACAGTTTGATTTTACTTTAGTATACAGCCTGCTAGTGACGAATAGGATTCAAGATTGTTCAAATACTCATAGAGAACTTTTAATATTGCCAATTTGGTTTCTAAAAGATGAACTAACTAGATGAGCTCATAAGTTTGGTCAAGGAAACGAAGAAAAACATTGTATCCTGCACCTCCTCTATAGTTAAATTAACTTTTAAGCAGAGTACCTTCTTTCCTTAAAATGGTATATAGCTTCCTGTGCCCTTTCAAAGGTATTAATTTTTACATTAAAAACAAAGAAAAACATTATAGTCAGGTATCTTTTTGAAGCTCAGCGATTTAACACACGATTTAATTTATATTACTTAGATTCCTTTATAAACTCATATGTCTTGAGTTTTTGAAGATAGCAAATAAGAGTAAAAGCTGTGACTAAATTCAGCTATGCAGCAAATTACTTTCAATAAATCAGGAAAATTTAATTCAAAGTCCACAAATTCCAAAACATCCCTTCTCCCCTATAGACTGTATCTTCCCAAATGTTGGACTTAAGCTTCCATCACAAATTAATGTAAAACAGGCCATATTTCTTTGAGATTTAAATTCTAGGCTGTTAAAGCAGTTATTGATTCTTACTAACTTTATGCTCTCAACTATTCCTGAAGCGGACTTTGATTCTAGATGAATAGTTTTCACTGAGGAAACTGTTTTAAATTTAGAGAATTGGAAAGGTTGAGAACTTCTGTCCCAGTAACAGATTTCGTATTCTCTGACTTCACATTCCTCAATGTTCTATCAAAATAACTACACATACATTTAAAAATCTGACTCAAGGCCTTTTTTCCATAGGGCTATGCTACTTGGCTGTATCTTAAACTAGGACTAAATTCCTATAGTACAGCATTGTAAGGGAAGTCCAATTCAGGACCCTCTGCCACACGGTTTATTTCCCGAAAAAATTCTCATAGGCTCACCACTCCTACTCACTACAGTACCCAACTTCCCAGGAATGTTCACATCACACAGCTAGAAAAGCACCTATCTGGGAAATGGATTAGTGTTATGAGCCCACCTAGCTGAAAAACTCAATTATAAGAGCAGAACTATTAGGCCCACTCCCTATTTCTTTAACATTCTGAATAACAGCGCTTTCTAACCTTCATTTAGCAAATTAAGCCCTTTAGAAGAGTCTTTTCCAACTTTCTTGCTTTGGTTGTCAACAAAGTCCAACATTTTCTCCAAGCATAATGTGGTAGCCAGGTCCACTGATCTCCACCTTCTGGTATTAATATCCTGTGTATTCTCCTCCCAAACTGTACCAGGCTGGTACAATAGTTAGTCTGTGTAACTAACGAAATATGGCAGAAATAATAGGTATGTTATTCTGAAGGTAGGTCATACAAGCGTATGGTTTCTGCTCACTCTCTTGGATCACTTGCTCTGGGGCAAGCCAGCTGCCAGCTGTTAAGACAGGCAGCCCTGTGGAGACACCCACATAGTGAGGAACTGAGTTCCTCCAATAGCCAAGTGAGTCAGTCATCTCAGAAGTGGCTCACCCAGCCCTAGTCAAGCCTTCAAGATGATGTAGCCCTGGCTGACAGTTCTGTAACCCGATGAGACCTCAAGCCAGAGCCATCCAGCTAAGCTGCCCTTGGACTGCAGATTCAGAAACTATATACGACGATAAATGTTTGTTGTTTTAAGCTGTCAAATTTTGGGATTATGTGATTAAGACACATCTGACAAAGATCACCCATTGTTTCTTGAATGGAATAAGCAAAACTCTAATTCTAACCCTTTTTACTAAGATATTGAGTTAATTTTGTTAAAGACAAAATTCTAAATTCATGTTTGTTTGATACTCAGAAAAAAACTTAAAAAATAATTCCCAATTCATTCAACATAACTATCCTTTCTCACTGTTGAGAGAAAAAAATGTGAATATACATTATCTGTAGTCAATGTACAATGCTAATTAGATGACAACCTAAGGTGTCAGTTTTTTTTTTTTTTTAAAACAACAATTTACTTTCAAAATATAGCAGCAGTTAAGACAGCTCTTTAGATCTTATATTTTCTCTCACTGGGACTGAACTACAGATTCTGGGCAGTGTTTGTAGCAAGTTCCAAATGGTCTGAATTAGGAGGGTCTGATTACACTTGGCCTATTTTAGTTAGTTTTAAAGTTAGATTTTAAAGAAAGGTGAAAATAAATAACGTAGTATGGGCAATAGTAAACAGTGACTACATATAGTTGCTGATCTCAGAATTCAACACAAAATGGGGTTTTCTTTGACATTTACCAGACATCACAGATAACTACCAGAACATCACATAAGTTTATTTCAGATGTAACAGCAATGTTAAAATCAACAAGTTTAAATCTTAACTGCACCAAGTAAACTTAGCCATTTAAGTATTTTTAAAGTTATTCCCTCCAAAAAACTGAGGGAGCTTTTCTTTTCCACCCCACATACCATGGTTTCCCAATAGTTCTGTTTTTGGAGGACTTTCAATTGATGAATAAACTGCTTTGGGGGTATTTCAGAACTTCTTTCCCCAAATGAAAACTAATCTGGACAAATTATATATTGCATAGATTACTCAGCAGATTCTTTTCTTTAGAACCTCAATGCAACTACCATACAGTATAATTTTTAACCTATTTGCCCCACAGAAAAAACTATCTGTCCTGAAAAAAATGATGGATATATCCTGTGATCTTCCAGTTAAAAGAATTGTTTTACCTCACTGATAATTTTTATCATGTTTCAAAATAACCAACTCAACATGGGACATTATTTCAGTCTTTACTGACCCATAAGCATATGAACTAGTGCCCAGCTTCTACCTTTTCTACATCCTCCTCCTCCATTAAGTGGATGGAATTAATATAAGTTTGAAGTAGGACAATTATCCCTTTACAAACATTTACAATTTAGGTGAAAGTCATTGACTAGTGTGAAAAAAGAAACACTATGATAGGGAGCCTACACACTCAGTTCAAAATTTTATATTTTTTCCTCCATAAATAACATGTACTTAATTGTCATGAGGCAGCTATTCGGTTTTCAATAACCACATTTAGGGATACATTCATAGGACTGAGTAGATAGTCCAGGTGAAATGGTTATAGAAATAGAGGCAGTGTCATCTCACAAAACTCATTTATATATCAAAATCTATTATGATATCTGGACATTTACAAAAAGGATGAATTCTTCAAACTAATTATGCCTTCTGTAACTCAAGCACTCTTCTCTTGGCAAGAGCAAGCTGAAGCTTATCTATGAAGGTAAAGGTGCTTAATGCTAAATTTTTCTAAGCTTAGACTTGGACTGCTTAATAATCTGACACCCAAGAAACCAGCATAGTCTTTCTACATTTTTACTATCCTAAGATTAGAACCCTATAAACTCATTCTTCAAATATCTTCCTTTTCTATATTATTCTTGGCACTCAACTAAGACTGTTGAAGTCTACTATACCTTGTACTTTCACATTCTCAAATAAGAACTTAAGATCATAAAATGTGCATAAGCATCATGTAAAATAATTTTGTCACTCAACATATTTGGAGAGATGAGACTTTTATGCCAGAATTTACATAAGAGGATAAATATTATGAATCAATCTTCCTTTCAAAGTCAAATGAAAATTCAAGCCCTGTGCATTGTTTTAATTAAGTCTAATGAAAACATTTCTTGGGCCACCAGTATTGGCAATCTAGAAAATTTTAAATATTGGAGATGGGACTATGGAGGAAAACATGAAAATTTCAAATGTCTTCTATCTTACAGAAAGTTATCAACCTGTCAAAGCTACTCCCTATGTGCCAGAAAATGATCGGACATAAACCAGTCCCGTCAGTAGAGGAGGTCACAGTGACATTTGCGTTATTAACACTCACTTTTCCAAGAATAGAAGCAATATGTTTAACAATCCCCACTCCCCCAAATCCTTAAACTCAATATCATAGGCACAGAATGTAAGCAAATCTGGGATGTTCTCCAACAGATAAGCAATAGCACAACTATGTTATTCTCAAAAATACTGTCTAGATATTCTTTCCTATATAATCAAATGCTCAGTGGCCACACTTCTAACAGCCTGCATTAGCTGACTTTAAATGAATTTATTGTGTCACAAGTCCATCTAAGCTTCCTTTTAGGTATTTTTAAATATGTCCAAGAGACAATACCTGTTTCAGGTTTATTTAGGGGCATCGATCTATAAGGACATCAACTCCATTTTTTAAGGTTAGACTAACTATTGTGGGTTTACTGAAGAAAAAGGACAGGAGAAAAAAAAAAAGCGAATCACAACAAACCTCTTTAGGTTAGTTAAAGGACTTATCTCTAGCTGGGATATTAAAAAAAATTAATCTCACCAGCCCACACTCTAAAAGTTAATGCCACTAATAACAATCAACAGCAGGAAAAGTAAACCTGCCAACAACCAGCCCACTCATTAGCAAAAAAGCAGTTTAACTCAAATACTGAGACCAAAGTATAACACTACCTACCCAAACTGTCCCACCCACCCTCAGCCGCCAGCAAGGAAGGAAGAAATAACTGCTGAACAGAACAAAATAAGCTTAGTATTTCTTACAAGGATAACAATGGTCCAACTCCTGAGATAATACTCAGAAGGACAAAAGGTGGAGTGAAGGCAATGTACAGGGATTAGTATCCCACAAACAGTCTTGAAACATCCAAAGTACCACAAGCACACTAAACTTGTCTATGAATTAGAGGACAGGATATTGCTGCTGCTTCTTTTTGTCCTTTGAAATATACAATACTTTGTAGACTCTGCCCTTCAATGTGAAAGCAGGACACTTAAGGAAAAAGAAATTGACACCCCAATTTTGAGACCATATATCTTAACTGTGAAACTAAACAGATCTATACCTTTTCCTTCCTACAATCAAAACACCTCACAAAAATAGGAAAACTAAAACAACCCAAACATGATTAATTTTCAAAGTCCTTGAAAGTTTAAAACTTTTAGCGAAAGGGAAGGAAGGAAAAGAGGAAAAACAAGAATAAGGAAGGGGGAAGGCTTTAAAAGAAAGAGGGGGGAAAAAAATCAATGGGCCTCTCTTTTATTTGGCGACAAGCAAGTGCAAGAAAGTTCATTTGTAACTTGTTCAGTTGTCTGTCTTTTGCACATCTGCGTTCTGGCCAGAAGGGACTTTGAGGTTTTTCTGCAGCACATGAGCATCTGCAGGCTCTATTCTCTTATAGTAGTTCTTCTTTGTCTCAATAATCTCAAAGCCAAACTTCCTGTAGAAGTCAATTGCAGACTCATTGCTGATCTGGACATGCCTGAGATATAACAGGGCAACAGAAAAAAATAAATAAAAATAAATTAAGATTCCATCAGCTTTTATCTGTCCTTCACAGATAGCTTCAAATTGGTTGGCACTGGAATACCGCAGATATTTTAGATTCTCTTTAGTAATCAACAAAGATTTAGGTATTCATTTCAGGGAAACTTTTGATAACAAATTTACACTTCTAACTCTTAACATTTGCAAGACAGCTGGCTGAGATTAGGAAATGCAGGAATAGTGCTTACTCTTAAAATCAATCAAGATTGGGGGAGGGAATAGCTCAGTGGTAGAATGCATGCTTAGCATGCATGAGGTCCTGGGTTCAATCCCCAGTACCTCAGTTAAAATAAATAAACCTAATTACCTCCCCTCCACCCCCACCAAATCAATCAATCAATCAATCAGTCAGTCAGTCAGTCAGTCAAGGTTAAAGTACCCTAGCTATCATAACATTTTGTATTGTAAGGGGAGAAAGATTCCTGTAATAACACATAAAAAACAAACAAAAGACTAGGGTCTCAAATGCTTGAATATATCCTCCTTCTGACTGATAAAAAACATGCTAGATTTTGATAGTAAATAATTTGTGCTTCCTCAATTACTCCTCAAAAGAGCATTATATAATTTACTCTCTCCTCTGCCAAAGTGAAAACGAGAATAATCTTAGTATCTGTACTTTAAAGACTCCACAGTTGTGATCTCAGCCTTGGCTCTGAGGTCTCTTAAGATCCAAGTACAGATCAGCTAGGTACTCTCTGACTTTGACTATTAAATTCTACTACTAACTGAGCATGTCACTGAGCCTTGAGCAGAACTCAGAGAGTGCAAACAGATGGCATGAGAAAAGTAATATTAATGGTATTAATTTCTCAAATGATGAAGACTTGAATTTTAATCTTGGTTTCACATCTGTGAGTTTGGAGCTCCCACTCCAACGTAATAAAGCAAAACGAGAATGTTTATCTCCCAGGCTCCTTGTCTATTATTAAACCAAAACAAAATAAACTTCTAACTACTACTTCTATGGTATTTCCAAAAGACAATGAAATGAGTGACTGGATTTTAGATTTTCTTGTAAAACTTTTCATTGCCAATTTATTAAATTCTTTAGATAAGAAGATTAAATATGACTTTACTTACAGATAGATGTTGTCAAAAGTGCCATCTTTTTCACAGATGTTTAAGACATGATTTAACATTTTAGTTCCTATTAACAAGACAAAGAAGTAAGTAATCTCATAAAAATCAATCTTTAAATTATATACATCCAACCCCCACCTTGACACTTACTGAGTCCTAATAGAATCTGAGGTAAACACTAAACATCCTGAATTTCCAAAATTGTTCTCTCTACATTACCTACTGTGTTTCAAACTGGTAGCAGAAAAGCAATCTTTATATACAGCCCTTCCAGGAAGAAGGAAAACAGAAAAGGCAAAAAGGATATTAATAACAAATATATAAAGGGCTTTCGATTGAATTACGTTAACAAATAAACAGTTCTTTTTCACCTTATTTTACAAGTAATTCAGTATCCCTTTCCCAATATTCCTAGAAGAGACAGTTTGACTTACTGGGTCAGAAACTGTAGCAATGTACTTATGTTTCTTTGAAGAAAAAAATAAAAACAGGGACAAAAACACAAACAATTTTACCTATTCCTAGCCTTCGGTATGGTGCCAGACATCCTAGCGTCATGATGTAAAGTCTCTTCTGGTTCTGTGAATGATCCACCCTACAGCATACTGCACCTACTGCAATGTCATTGAAATAGGCTGCCATGGAAAATATAAAGATACAAAGTTCAACAGACAAAATGACACTTTTTGTTGATTTTTTTCCCCTCCCTTTCTATAAGGACTAAATTGTTGCTATCAGCATTAAATTTTATCAGCTACTTTGAACATCAGTAAGCCTCAAAAATATCCCATACCTTAAGAATTTAAGCCTCCTCTAGAGTAAAGTTAAATATGTGAAAATACAGACATAGCCTAAATAAGAAAAGATATTTAGCATTTCCTTTTAAAATTCAAGTATGTTATCTTGATTTTTCTCAGAACTTGGTCAGCCCTATTTTCTCACTTGTTGTAAAACTAGGAGATTACATCAGTTAACTGTTCCCCTCCCCATATTAAAAATTAGAGGTGAAGAACATGAATAAACAATTGAAGGGAAGGGGTGGGGGAAGAAAAACATATCATACCAAGTTTTGCTAGCTCGCCAACCTCCAGCACATCTTTGTAGAACTTGTCATTGTAGCTGACTGGAAAGATGACCTGGTTTAATCTCTTCAACTGTTTAATATTGTGTGGTGTCACATCTCCCAGCTCGATCCGGCTACTGGAACAAACCAAAATGTACTCAATAAAATATAATTAGCTTCATTTGTTAAGATTAACATATTAAAAGGGTACAAAGCCTTTTTTACATGATTGATAAATCCAACCCTTTCTTAAGTGATTTTCTATTCCTATGAAGATTTCCACTTTTAAGCAGATTTTGCCAGTCATTCCATCCAGATTCCAACTCATAGCTCTTATACAATTGTATATATTTAGAGACAAATACAGTAAACAACAATTACTAAGAAGGCCAGAATAATATTTTCCATAAATGGCAAAATTTTCAGAAAAACTTAAAGGTATCTATTACTGATCAAAAAGAGTGACGATACCTAATTGGCAAAAGGGTGGCAAATAAGATTTTCATACTCTGCTGGCAGGGATGAAAACAGATACAGTATCTCTGAAAGACAATCTAGCACTAAGTACTAAAAAAAAGTCTAAAGAGTATACATCTCCTTTTGTCCAACGTATCTCATTCTAGGAATTTATTCTAAGGAAATATCAAAATATGCAAATACCATGCATATCAAATAGAATATACATTTGACACAGGAAACACACACATCAGAGTCACATGGGGTGGTATTCACAATCTAGACTCCTGGATCCCATCCCATACCTTCAGAAGCAGAATCTCTGGAAATGGAACATGGGAATCTGTATTTCAAAAACAAAAAAATCCAAACAACAAACCCCAACCTGAAAACTACTTATCAAGAACACAACAGTAGCATTGTTAAGAAACCATTCTTAATCAAAACAATGGGTTCCATGGGAAAAAATTAAAACTATAAAGTTACAGACTCAGTAACAAAGTCATTTTGCCTACAGAGCTGTCAACAAAAGAAATTAATAGCTCAAGTCAATTTCACTATCATAAGCTAAAGGTTGATCAAAAGTGACAAGACAAACCTAAATAGAATCTACATAATTCTTCTTCCTATTACCATTAGCACTATTATTAGCTACTTATATACATTATTTGCCTTCTTAAAAATTTTAACAGTGGGTGGTAAAAATATTTAAAGAAAATGTCAAATCAAAATAAAAATGAGTTCAAAAATAAGTAAAACAATCTAATGCCAACCAAGCAGCTAGGAAATGATATAGGTTCTACCACTAGGTGCTAGTTCTGGATCAGAATGGTATTAGTCAATAGCAGGGAAACGCAAACAATACAATCTAATTAATCATTTACATCATATGCACATAGATTTTGAAAACTCTCTGTTGGAGAAATGACTAAACAAGAGGGTTAATCATCACACTTTTATAATGGTAAAAAAGAGAAAAAAAAAAAAGAAATAGAAGGATCTGAACGTCCACCAATAGGGGGACTATTAATGAAATAAAGCATGATACATTTATATTATTAGCATAGTAAGATGCTGATATACTGGTTCCTGGGGGAAAAAAGCATATTCCAAACATATATTTATATATATTTCCAACTTTTGTTAATATACACAAAAATGTTTGAAAACATATTAAAAAAATGTGTAGTTAAAACTGTAGATAATTTCCACGTAAGTAAATATGCAGTAACTATGGCCTTTCTCCAGAATATTTGAGAACTAAAATGAATTCTCTTTCTGAGATTCATGTCTTCCTTAACTAGGTTACATCTCATTCACAGAACAACTTCCCTCTTCATTAAGGTACATCCTGGCTTTCTCTTCTTTAAGGCTGAAGTAAACATTTCATCTTAAAATACAGGATTCCTTAAAATATAGGGATCACATCTTACCTAGTCTATTTTTGTTTTTTAAAGAGGATTCCGCCCATTTAGTTAATTAACATAACCATCACCTCACTTCTTATAGCTGGAAGTTTGTATTCTTTTACCAACTTTTCCCTATGTCCCCTACTCTGGCAAGCACTTTTCTACTCTTTCTATGAGTTTGACTCCTTTTTTTTCCCCCCAGATCCCACATGTAAGTGATAACATGCAGTATTTACTTATCTTTCTTTATTTGGCTTATTTCACTTAGTATAATGCTACTTTTTAATTTATTATTGCATCACAAATTGGGTTCAGTAATTTTTAAAAATGTAATATAGCTCATTATATTGATTATACTTAGAACACACCATTTAAAAATTACTCCACTGCACTTAAAAGCCAGTGTCTGACAATAGTCAAGACACAGAAGCAACCTAAATGTTCATCGACATGACTGGATAAAGAAACTGTGGTATATTTATACAGTGGAATACTACTCAGTGATAAAAAAGAATAAAATAATGCCATTTGCAGCAACATGGATGGACCTGGAGATTGTCATTCTAAGTGAAATAAGCCAGAAGGAGAAAGAAAATACCATATATCACTCATATGTGGAATCTAAAAGAAAAAAAAAGGAAAAAGAGGACACTAATGAACTCATCTACAAAATAAAAACAGACTCACAAACATAGTAAACAATTTTATGGTTACCGGGGAAAGGGATAAATTTGAGAGTTTGAGACTTGCAAATGATAACCTCTGTATATAAAAACAGATTAAAAAACAAATTTCTTCTGTATAGCAGGGAACTATATTCAACATCATGTAATAACCTTTAATGAAAAAGAATATGAAAACGAATATATACATATACATGCATGACTGGGACATTGTGCTGTGCACCAGAAATTGACACACTGTAACTGACTATATACTTCAATAAAAAATTTTAAAAAACTGATCAATAAATAAACTAAGAAATTTTTAAAAAAGCCAATGTCTGTATTTTAAGAATGACTGAAAAATTACATTATGAAATCTAATAGTAAAACAATAAAGGAAAACTTAACAATCTAGGAAGTTAAGCTTCTAAATTATAAGTGAAAGAACTTGTTTTTTTTAAAGGTTTAAGAATAATTTCTAGGAAATTACCATGTTTCAAGTATATTTACAGTTTTTTAAAGGACCACAACCAGGTTATTTCTTGATTTCATACAGAAGGTGTGGTAGACTGAAACTAATAAAAGTTAAGTACTAAAAAAGTTTCCATTAAGGGTGGGCAGATCAAGACTAAATATAGAACACAATATTGAATCTTTAGGGAATAAATAGCTTAATCTTTCCCGCCTAATTAAAAAGAAGTATGTCTTGATTAAAAAAAAAAGTCCAACACCATAGAAATGAGTTAGATGTACTTAGTCTTCTAATATCCTTTTATGTACATATATACAGATATTTTAAATTTGAATATTGTTTGGTAGCCATTTAAGAAAGAAATTTATCAAGTTTGATTATTAACAGACTGTCAGCCTGTGCTAGAAACATAATTTCAAAATGTCTATTAAATATAACTTTGTCAGCAAAATTCGCCTTCAAATACAGTTTAACTTTTGTGAACATGATATGTCTGATTGAAATGGAACACTTCTGTAATCCTGATCACTTAGCTCCAAATTATTTTAAGATGTGGATATTCTAAATATATCAGAGTAATATCATCAACTTGTAAATATAATTCAGCAAAGAACAGGCAGTATCAAAGGCATAAACATAGAGGGCTATGTAGAAATGTCAACTAAATGAGAACATCACTTGACTGTAAACAACCAAAAAGCTTTTAAAAGTTAAAAGAACTTGATTAGAAAATTAAATAGAGATTTTAAAAATTCTACCCGTGGATCTAAAATTTTCTAGAGTTCTTAAGAACATAATAGTTGCCTATTCAAAGCATAAGTCAGTTGTACTTCAATAGATATTTGAGCAGCTATGAGTTAACACATGGAATGCAAAGGAGTTCCTACCTAGCAGGAAATAGGGGTACACATAATGCAAAGAACAAAAATAATACTATAATGGAAGTAACTGTAGAAAAAGTAGTGAAGGATGAATAGGAGTTTGTTATGTGGGAGGGCAAGAATTTCAATCTAAGGGAAGGGTAGAACAGGAACAAAATAGCAATCATGTGTTCCTGAAACTAGAGGCAGTTTGATATGGTAAAACAAAGTATGCCTTGTGTAAATGTGGAAACTGGGGCTGGAGAAGAAGGAGAACCAATTTCATGCTACATGTTACTTTCTTACTTCCTTTAAGTCTCTTCAAATGATACTTAAGAAGTCTTAAGACCATACGTATTTGAAAATGTTTTAAGTTGATGAATCTATCCTTTTATCATTTTGCAATGTCTCTCTTTTTGCTGTAATATTCCCTGCCTTAAAAGTCTACTTTGTTCATCAATACAGACATACCATTTTCTTCTAAATAATGTTGTATGGTGTATCTTCTACCATCTTTTTACTTTAAATGTCTGTGTCCTTATATGTAAAGTGTGTCTTTTTCATAGAGATCATCATGTTAAGTGAAGTAAGTCACACAGAAAGACAAACATCATGTATCACTTATATGTGGAACCTAAATAAAGATACAAACTTTATTTACAAACCAGAAATACACTCACAGACATAGAAAACAAACTATGGTTACCAAAGGGGACAGGGGAGGTGGAGAGATAAATTAGGAGTTTGGGATTAACCGATACTTACTACTGTATATAAAATAGATAAACAAAAAAGATCTACTGTACAAGAAGGATCTACTCTATAGCACAAGGAACTATTCAATTTCTTGTAATCAGCTGTAATGGAAAAGAATCTGGAAATGTATTTATATATGTATGGATATGTACAACTCAACTGCTCTCCTGTACACCTGAAACTAACATTGTAAATCAACTACACTTCAATAAAAGAAAAAAAAAATTTAAAGTACATCTTTTTGTAAACAGCATATGCTTAGAGTATTGTTCTTTTAGTGTGACAGAGTATTTAGTCTGTTCAGATTTAATGTAATTATTGGTTGCATTCTATTCAAGTCTACCAGCTTGTAGGTTTCTATTTGTACCAACTATTAGATGTTCCTTTATTTTCCAGCCTTTTGGGGGATCGATTTTCCTTCTTAGCTTAGAAAAAAAACTTTTAATAGTTTATATAAAATTAAATTCACTTTTTTAGGTGGAGAGTTCTGAGTTTTGACAACTATGGATAATCACACCTAACTACCACGATTATCAAGATACAGAATGGCTCTATCACCCCAATAATCACCCACATGACCCTCTGTAGTTCAGCTCTACCACCATTCCCAGGCAGCCATTAATCTGTTTTCTCATTCCCGATAGTTTTGCCTTTTCAAGAATATCACATAAACAGAATCACACAATACACAGCCATTTGCTAGGCTTGTTTCATTCAGCATAATGCTTTGAGATTCACCACACTGTTGTATCAACATTCATTCCTTGTTATTGCTCCATTGTATGGCTGTACCATGGTTTATCTTTTGGTTGAAGGGCATTTGGGTTATTTCCAGTTTTTGGAGATTATGAATAAAGTTGCTATAAACAAATTTCTGCATAGGTTCTTGGGTAAACATAAGTTTTTCTTTCTCTTGAGTAAATACCTAGGAGAGTTAAGAAACTTTCAGTTGCTCTGCATCTAAACCAGCATTTGGCACTAGCAACTTTTTAAATTTATGCCATTCTAATAGGTGTATAGTGACATTTCACTATGGTTTTCATTTGCATATCCCTAAAAAATGATGAACATCTTTTCATGTACTTTTCTGCCACCCATATATCTTCTTTGGTAAAGGAGCTCTTGAAATCTTTCGCCCATTTAAAAACGAAACAAAACAAAACAAAACAAAACAAAACCAAAACAAAACAAAAACACCCTTGGTTCTCTTATTACAGTATACTATGAATACATGTCCTTTGTAAGATAAGCACCGAGCTATACCGTCCCGACTGCATGTGGGGTTTTTTTTTGGTGGGGGGTGTAATTAGGTTTAGTTATCTATTTTTTTCTCTTTGAAGTACTGTGGATTGAACCCAGGACATTGTGCATGATAGGCATGCGCTCCACCACTGGGCTATATACCCTCCCCCTTGTACTTTTTAAGCTATGTATGTCGCAAAGGATTTCTCCCAGTCTGTGTGACTTTTTTTCCTTTCTTAATAGTGTTTTTTAAACAGAAGTTATACATTTTGATGAATTTCTTTTGAGGATCATGCTTTTCAAGGTCATATCTAAGAAATCTTTGCCTAAGCCAAGGTCACTAACATTTAGATTTTTGTTTTCTTCTACAAGTTTTACTACATTTAGGTGTATACGCCTCCACCCCTTATATCCCTCTCATTGATTTTTCTCTTAAATGGCCTCTTGAGGTATGATTTATAAACTATAAAATTCACCTGTTTTAGAATATGAAAATGAATTTATGTATATTCATGTATGACTGAAGCATTGTTCTATATACCAGAAATGGACCCAACATTGTAAACTGACTATACCTCAATAATTAACAAAATTCATCTGTTTTAATTGTACAATTCAATGGCTTTAGACTATTTACAAAGTTGCACAACCATCACTTCAATTAACCTGTAGAACACTCACATTATACCCTAAAATCCCTTGCAAACATCTGAGACAAATCCCCTTTCTTACTCTAAGCTGGCCAATCTACCTTCTATAGACTTATCATTTCTGAACATTTCATACAATATATGTGATTTCTTGAACTAGACTCCTTTCACTCGGCATGTTTTTGCGGTTCATCCATGTTGCAATTTGTGTCAGTAGCTGAATAGTATTCCACTATATGAATATACTACATTTTGTTTATCCATTCATCACTTGATGGACATTTTAACTGTATTTACTTTGAGATTATAAATAATGCTGCTATGAATACTGCATACAAGTCTATGTGCAGACGTGCTTCAGTTTTTTTTTTTTTCTAGTAGATAGCTAGAAGTGGGACTGCTGGGTTGTATGGCAAATATGTTTTACTTTTTAAAGAAACTGCCTTGGTAGACAGAATAACGGCCCCCAAAGTATGTTCATGTTCTCATCCCAGGAACCTTTATTAATATATTATTTTATATGGAAAATGGACTTTGCAGACGTTATTAAGACCTTGAGATGGGAAAATTTCCCAAACTTCGTGGGTGGACCCGCTGTAATCGCACAGGTCCTTAGGAGTCAGAGATGATGATGTGATAAAAGCAGAGACGAGAGATTAAAAGATGCTATGCCGCTGACTTTGAAGACAAAAAGGGTCATGAACCAAGGAATGCAAAGCAATCTGTAGAAGCTGAAAAGGCAAAGAAACAGTTTATCATCTAGAGACTCTAGAAGAAACAATCCTGTTGTATCAATTTCCTAGGGCTGCCTTAACAAATTACCACAAACTCAGTGGCTTAAAACAACAGAAATGCATTCTAAGTTTTGGAGGCTGGAAGTCCAAAATCAGAATGTCAGCAGAGCCATGCTCTCTAGGCTCTGGAGCAGAATCTTTCCTTGCCTTTGTCAGCTTCTGGTGGCCTCAGGTGTTTCTTGGCTTGTGGCAGCCTAACTCTAATGTCTGCCTTTATCTTCACATGGTCTTCTGTGTGTATATGTTTATGCTCTCTTATTCTTATAAGGACATTAGTCATTGGATTTAGGCCCACCCTAATTGAGTATGATCTCATCTTTATTACATTTGCCAAGATCCTATTCCTAAATAAGGTTACACACTGAGGTTCCAGGTAGACATCAATCAGGTAGGCTATACCTACCTTGATTTTAGCATAGTGAAATCCATTTCAGACTTTTGATCTCAAGAACTAAGATAATATGTCCGTGTTGTTTAAGCCACTAAACTTGTAGTAATTTGTTACAGCAGTAACGGAAAACTAATACATTGCTAAACTATTTCCCAAAGTGGCCACATCATTTACATTCCCACTAGTAATATATTAGGGTTCCAGTTTCTCCACATCCTCACCAATGCTTTTTATTGAATGTCTGTTTACAGCTATTCTAAGTGGTGTGAAGTGATAATTTCACTGGATTTGCATTTCTCTGACTAATGATGCTAAAACATCTTTCCATATGATCATTAGCAATTTATGTATCTTCTCTGGTGAAACGTCTATTTAAATCTTTTGCCTATGGTCTAGGCCTGGGAATAAACCTAGAATTTTTGTTAAGTCATTAAGAAAATTCTCATTTTAAAATTGAATTGCTTATCTTATTGAGTTGCAAGGTTCTTTACATATTCTGGATACAAGTCCTTTGTCAGGTATATAATTTACAACTATTTTTTCCCAATTTGTGGCTTGTCTTTTCATTTTCTTAACAGTGTACCATACTACTGTAGGTTGTTACTAATAGGGGAAACTGGGAACTATCTGTACTGTCTTCACAAATATAAATCTAAAACCATAACTAGAACTATTCTGAAGTAAATTTGTTTTTTTTTTAAAGGAAGAACTGTCAGATTAAGAGATGGTGAGACATTTCAGCCAACTGCAACATGAGGACCTTTATAGATTCCGATTTAACAAACCTATTTTAAAAACACATCTGTAAGACATATGAGAAAAACCAAATACAGACCAGGTATCAGATCACAATATGGCATTAGGTGTAACAGTACTGTAGTTATTTATGATATTACCTTTAATACTAAAACTCAAGAGTAGAAAGCACTTGAAGACTCATTTATTCTTTACTATCTGAAAGAACATAAGGAGGATAGAGCTTCAAACCTTTAACAAACTACAACTTCTCTATTTCCAGCTGTACCAAACTTTCAGTTTATAGAAGGGAAGCTGAATGAGATGAGAATAAGCCTTCCATACTGATACAGACCTAATCTTCTAAAGTCAGCAGTCTCTAGCCTGTCTTTGTCTTTGGTGTAAATGGCTACATGTCGTGACTTGTGTTCCTAACTGAAACTACAATGTCCCTTGATATCCACTGGGGACTGGTTCCAGTACCCCTTGACGTACCCAAATCCATAGATGTTCAAGGCCCTTATGTAAAATCGCATAGTACAGTTGGCTCTCCATATGATACTGTCAAACGCTTTTTAGAATGATCATTTTAAAAAAATGCATTTATGTAACAGTTTAAATGCCACCTAATGTGACTGGATGCAATGCTGCCATTAAGTAGATACAAATAATTAGCAGAGAGAATGAACATGGACCTTTTACATTAAGTTAATTTGCAAGGAAAGAATTCCCTTTTGTAACATCGCTTTAATAGTTGTTTCCTGGAATAGAAATAAATAATGTACAATGTACATCCTCTGATTATGGGAACACATCACATTACCAAGAATGTCTGCAGTGAGAACATGTGAAAACAGAACTATTAATACTTGAATTTTAGGGGTAAAAGAGTATGAGCCCATAAAGGTGTCTGAGAAACAACTGTCAACAGAGTAGGGGAAAAATCTGGGGTAGTAGTGTTGTGAAAGTCAAGAATGGGTTCCAAACTTGGCTATATGGCAGAATCACTTTGCCAGTTAAAATTTCAGATTCCTACATTCTACCTTGGACTCTTTACTTTTATAATAAGCATGTTACTTTTACCACACAAATTTAACACCTACTCAAATTAATAAACTTCCCACTGCATGTGTGTAGATTTCTAAGTCCAAGGGGTCTGATGAGGGACATAGAGACTAAAGATGGGCATAGACAAGTGGAAGAGACCACTGGAAAAAATATGCTATATGATCAGGGTGGATTTCACATAAAAACGTTAAACATCTCCCTTATGCAAGCAGTACAGTATGTTATACTATAGCTTTAATGTGTGTAACATAGTACTGAGGAACTGACTCAAACTGGCCCGACTCTGAAGCTGCCTTTAAATCACTACACTGACTGCTTGCTTCAGATAAGATTTCAATATAATTTAACAATATAGACTATCTTAATTTATCAGTTTAAGACCTCTACTCTATAGATAAGCTCCAAATTCCTGGCCTAAAGGTTAAATCAGCTGTGTGGCCACACAAATTTGACTCAATAGTTTTTTGCTTTTTCAAGTTAAGTTGGTTGCTAATATTTAAATCAGAAGACTTTACACAGTCTACATTTCTTATCTTATTTTACTCATTTACCTTTGTCTGCTTAGTCCCAGGTTCCTGTTGGCACTAGAGTTCACAACCCTAACTAAAAAACTGAAGACAGTAGTTGTTAAAGAAACTAAGTCATTCTCTTAGCTCAAGTAAACGCATGTGACATTTCATTTTCCTTGTTTTTCAAATCTGTAAGAAACCCCAATGCATCTTCATACCAAAGTTTTTAGATAGAGGATCTAAAAGAGAGGGTCAGGCTGACATAGCAGAAGTATGCATAGAAATATGAACCAAGTCTTTAGATCTGGAAAACACAGCTACTTGCCTCCTACTTTAGGGAGCCCATTAATTTGTGTCAGCATCACAACATTGGTCTGTTACTGAGTGGAATCTCATATAGTCTTAGCACTTACAATATGGTAGTAGGTTTATAAGAACCTTTGGCTTATAAAACAAGCAGTGTGATAAAATGAGGTAATGCTTGTTAAGTATTTAGCACAGCAATATCAGCTAATAAGCACTCAAATGTTCCTAGCTTTCAAAAGTAACATCAATTATGGCCACAACTGTAAAAACTATATTTAGTAGCAATATTCTGAAAGGCCACAAGATGGAGATATGACTACACTAAAGTGGGTCTTTTTATACAAAGTATGAATTTTAAAGTAGTTATATAGCAAAAAGAGAAAATGATGTACAGAAAAAGCTTGAAGCTTTTACACTTTAGATGGGTATTTAAGTGCACCTTGGTACAAAATTTTAGTTCCTTGGTCACTTGTTATGATGAATGTTTGATCTGGAAGGGATCTTAGAAGCCACTGGTTCTACTCCCTTTCATTTCAGATGATGGAATGGAGACAGATGTGCCTGGAGTTATACGACAATTATCAATAAAGCCAGAATCAGGCCTTTGTGAATTCCCACTATGGTGCATTATCAGCCACATTATATGACTTCCTTCAAAAGAGTCTTCTTTACTCCTCAAGGTTAGGAGAGAGAAATACCTAACCCAGAACACTTACCTAAGGTGTACTGATAAAAGGTATCTGTATAAAATCTAAAGTCTTTTAGCAAGGATCAAAGCATGTCCAGGGTCCTTTAATAAAAAATTTCAAGAGGCTTAGAGGATAGATTATTTTTTTTCCTAGCTAGCAGTAATCTGGTTCTAAATACTTGCCTTCAAGCAAATTGCATGAAAGAGTTATACCTCTAAAGTATAAATTCCTTCAACCTAAAAGTAAGCCTACTCAGTGTTTATCAAAGCACAGCTTAAATATTAACTGCTCATGAGGCCTTAACCTGCCATCTTGCTGATTTCCACCTCATCTGAACTATGGTACATAGTAGTACTCTTCCATGGCACAGAACCTCTGCACTGACGAAGTGTTTATTTTCAATCTTACCTCTTCTATCAAACTACAAGACTTAGGAAAGGACCTCAAATGTTTCAAGGAACTAACTTACTTTAAGTAAATCCAAGAATCTCTAGGCCTTTACTATAACTGAAAAACTCTCACCTCATCTATATTTTAGAGCAGAGTTTCTCAATCCTTGTACTATTGATATTTGGGGCTGGATAATTCTTTGTTGTAAGGGGCTTTCTGGAGCACCGTGGGATGTTCAGCAGGACCTCTAGCTTTATCCACTAGATTCCAGGAACCATCTCACCCCATTGTGACAACTAAAAACATCTCCAGGTATTATCAGATGTCTGGAGTGGGGTGATGGGAGGTGTGCTACTCGTTGAGAGTCACTGTTCTAGTGGTTTAGCAGGTATCAAAAAAAAAAAAGTGGTGGTGAGTCAATCATTTCTCCAAGCTACATGACTGCCAAGTATTAGGTGTGTAAAAATCTCAGCAATTATTTGACTGGGTACCAGAAGTGCTAAATACACACAAGGACAAAATATACTCAAGGCTATACCCTAAAAAGAATAAAATTACTCTGAAAAATTTTTTCCCATGTTCAGTATGTTCAATTAAGAGAACTCTTTCCCAGCTTTGGCTTTTCCCCTACTATCAGCTAGGTGTTAATGTTTTTACTTCCAAATCTCTGAATTCAAGCACATATTCCCAATTGCTTACTGGGTATCTCTGTAGGAATCTCAAATTCAACACAACAAGAACAAAACTCATTATTCTCTATCAGAAATTAGAACATCTACCTCTATTCTCTACCTTGATGAATAGCCTCATGATTCATCCAATACAAAAATTTAGTTTTAGATGTACTCTTATATCCCATTTTAATCCCTATTAATTCTGCCTCCCAAATATCTTCATAACCTGCTCCTATATCCTCTGTCTTAGCAGTATGGTTCAGGCCATCATTTCAACCCAAATTGTAATAGCCTAATGAAGGGGATTAAGACTAGATCCAAGGAGACAAAGCCATCACAATGCAGTCAGAATAATCCTTCTAAAACACAAATCTGACCACTTTACTTCTCAGCTTAAAATCTTCCAAAAATTGCACACGATCTACAAAGTAAAATTCACTTGGCCCTTCATCACCTAGCTGTGGCCCCTGGCCTAGGTGTCTTCCCTCCCTCTCCCTCCCACATTGTTTTTTGGCCATATAAAACTACTCAAACCCCTAGAACCAACCAAGCTTTATTTCCTTCTTCACCCACCTATGTGTCTGTTTTATACTATACTTATTGATACATCAGTAGACTATGGATCCTATCTGAGAGCTGTTATGAGGATTACACAAGAATCATTGCCTCGCACATAGTAGGTACTTAACAGTGGAGGACAATACATAGCTATAAAAAAAGTAAAAGTGGCATGAAGGGGAAGGATGGGAGAGCAGGTCTCAAAAAGCAGACACAAGAGCAAAATGAAGAAAGCAGCTTAAAAGAGAACAATTCATACATGATTTCAAAGTTTTATTTCTTGGTATCATAGAAAGCTAGAGCTGATAGAAACCAAGGATGGCAAACATGTGGCACACATGCCATTAGTAATTAATGACATAACCTTTTTTATTATTATTTTTTTGCAGTCTGAGAACTCATCAAAGCTTTCATCAGATTAAACACAATACTGATAAGACACTATCCACAGATTAGAACTGACACAAAAACTTGAATCTTTGGCCTTTCCCATTCAGATTCAAGTTGTTCTCTTTAAAGACAAAGAAATAAAGGCCCAGAAGTCAAGGAACTTATTAGTGACTCTACTGATAATTATTATTGGTGGCACACTGAACTATAAAATGTGGTTATTTCAGTTCAAATGTTTTGCCTTATAAGTCTCCTTTTTGAAGATAAATTATAGAACAAATAATACACTATACAGACTGTGGGTAGGGGGAACGCAATATATCTTTAAACATACTTTAGTTTTCTGGAAAGAAAAATAAGAAATGTTTAAAATGCTCCCAAGTACAAAATATTTTTCTTGCTTACCCTAGTTTAACAAGCTCTACATATAAATAATATTCTTTCTAATGATTTGGGTCCTATACTGGCACCACTGACAGTACTTACTAAAATTTGAAAGTCTCAATCCCATTTTCTAAAGTACATTTTGTGTTGATAAATGCTGGAGAGGGTGTGTAGAAAAGGGAACTCTCCTACACTGCTGGTGGGAATGCAGTTTGGTGCAGCCACTGTGGAAAGCTGTATGGAGATTTTGCAAAAAAACTAGGAATAGACTTGCCATATGACCCAGGAATCCCACTCCTGGGCATATATCCAGAAGGAACCCTAATTCAAAAAGACACCAGCACCCCAATGTTCACAGCAAAACTATTTACAATAGCCAAGACATGGAAACAGCCTAAATGTCCACCAACAGATGACTGGATAAAGAAGTTGTGGTATATTTATACAATGGAATACTATTCAGCCATAAAAATGACAACATAATGCCATTTGCAGCAACATGGATGTCCCTGGAGAATGTCATTCTAAGTGAAGTAAGCCAGAAAGAGAAAGAAAAATACTGTATGATATCACTCATATATGGAATCTTAAAAAAAAAGACAAACAAATAAAAACAGAAACAGACTCATAGACATAGAATACAAACTTGTGGTTGCCAGGGGAGAGGGAGTGGGAAGGAACAGAAAGGGAGTTCGAAATTTGTGGATACTGACAGGTATATATAAAATAGATAAACAAGTTTATACTGCATAGCACAGGGAAATACATACAAGATCTTGTGGTAGCTCACAGTGAAAAAGAATGTAACAATAAATATATGTATGTTTATGCATGACTGAAAAATTGTGCTCTGCACCAGAAATTGACACAACATTGTAAACTGACTATAACTCAATAAAAAACAAAAAAAGAACGTTTTGTGTTCTGTAATTTGAAGTCAAAAAGCAATCAGTAATCGAATTAAAAACCGGGAAGTTATGTAAGTAAGTTACATCACAAAAACATAAAAATGGCCAGCAAAAGTGGGAAATGTCCAACTTCACCAAGTAATCAATAAGAAAGAAAGAAACAGAAGGAAAGAGAAGGACCATTTATCACCTGATCAGGACAGTAAAACTAGAGTTAAGGCTATATGTGTATTATGTCCTCTAAACCAACTTGAAAAGAAATTGTTACTTCTATCATTTGTAGAAATACTCAATGTATGCCACTTATCCTAGACAAAGGTAACTTATACCACCCATGACTAGAATGACAGCCACAATGTCTTCCTCCATTTCCTTGAGGTTTCTGCAAGTTCAGCCCTTGGAAAAGAGTACACTCTCAAAATTGCTACTGTCTTTCTGGAGGTCAACTGGAAACAAATATCAGAGCTTTAAAAATGTCAGTACCTTCTGATCCAAAAAATTCACCTCTAGTGAATTATCCAAAATAATTTAGGATGTGTATCAAGTAGTTTTATATACAAGCATTCACTACAGCTCTATCAAGGACTGAGACAAGAAACCTGAACTTGGAAAACAAGGTTTTTCCCTTAAGAACCGTTTCAGCAGTGACAGGGGTACGATACAGGGTGTACCAGCTCAGGCAAGGCAACTATATACTTCTAATCCCCTCCCCAGACAAGATGACTGGATTACAGTATTTTAATCTAAAAACAGGAGTGGTCTCAGAATCCTTTACCACAGAGATATAAACAGCCACACCTTATATTTACCATCTGGGAACTAGATCCTAAGGAAGGAGATTATGTTTTAGACAAATTTGGTTTTTTCAGGGTCTAGCACAGCACAATCTAAGAGAAATATAATTTGAGTTACATAATTAAAATTTTTTTAGTATCTATAGTAATAAAGACAAAATAAAACACATGAAATCATGGCAAAACGTAATCAGAATTTAAATTAATGTTTTATCTTTAAAAAATCTTTTTTTCACACTAAGTCTTTAAATCCAGTGTGCATTACACTTACGGCACATCTCAATTCAGATGCTAATTTTCCTTCGAAATATTTTATCTGTACTTCCATTTCATAAAATTCATAGTAGGTTCACATACCCAAGTTGTTCCAAACATACATAAAATCATCAGTTTTAAATATTAACTTAAAATTTTAATTCAGTTTCTCATTAACACAAGACACATTTCAACTGCTCAATAGCCAAATGTAGCTAGTCACTACTGTATTGGACAGGACAGGACTAACATTTTGCCAAAAAGGTAGGCACTGAATGGCATATGGGAGATGATGGAAAAGAAAAACACAAGAAAAAGCAGTGTTTAATGATAGCACAATAATAATTTTGTAGTTATTAAACTATAATCCATACAATTCTCACTTCCATGAAGAAAAAAATGTTTCTATTGGTTACTACTGGTATCCTAATGGTTTTTGTAGTCTGTGCTTTTTTTTCCTTTCAAACACATAAAACTTTACTTAAAATATGAGTTTAATAAATGCAAAGTCATACCACATGACAGGAAGGGGAAACAATTTTATAAATCCGTCTAGCTTCTCTCAAGTTCACTGGTAAATTAAACAAGTTAAATTAAAATTTCAATGTGACTTTTTTTCTAAACTTAACAAAAATCATTCCAGAAAACACCTGAAAGAATAAACAGTTGAAAATAATTGAGAAATTTTTGAAACTAATGATGAGGATTTGTTATTAAATACTTGGACAAAATATCTGTTGTGTGTATATAATAACATGTAACCAAAATTTATAATATGGAAAAAAACCTTTTATGACTTAATAATGAAAAAGCAACCCAATTTAAACATGGACAATGATTTAAACAAAGACTTCACAAAGGGATATGGATAATAAACACATGAAAAGATGTTCAACAGCGGTTGCCATTTGGTAAATGCAAAATAAAACCACAATGAGGTATCACTACTCACATACTAGGATAGTTAAAACTTTAAGAGACTGACAATATCAAGTGTTTGCAAGTGTGTGGAACAATCAGAACTGATGTGCAAAATGGTGAAAGCACTTGTGCTTTAAAAAAAAAAAAGAAAACAGGGGCGGGGGGAGGGGATAGAGACAGGCACTCAGTGGTAGAGTGCCTGCTTAGCATGCATGAGGTCCTAGGTTCAATCCCCAGTACCTCCATCAAAAAAAAAGTAAATAAAAAATTTAAAAAAAGAAAAAGAAAAAAGGACAGCCATTTAAATAATTGAGAAGGTATATCTTTTCAGTTGGCACAAAGCTGGAAGCCATAGCTAATACTGGGAAGAGAAAATTAGGAGTCAAAAGGATTTCCACAGGCCAAAATAGACAATATAGCTATTAGTTTGGTCTGGCAAAAGTACTGGCTTTGAAAGATAATTCTTTAGACGGGTGGCCTTTAAAAATCTTTTCCAACCCACAAATTCTTTATTATACTTTGTTTTGTTTAGAACTTTACCAAGAGCTGTCCACAATCTGGGGAAGAAATTACAACACTGATGGCAACAAAGCATTACTCACCAAGGCACACATCTGAATTGGTAGTAAATGTATTTTCTAAATTATACAATGATTTTATTTATAGACAGATGCAAACATCTTATGATCTGTGGTGTAGATGTACTTGCTTATTTGCATATTGAAATAGGTATCTTATTACAATTTACTTTCCTTTTATTTCTCCTTTATATTAGTTAGGACATAAATTTTTTAAAATTGTGGTACAGATAGATTATATCTTACACGAATTCATCTCAACATAGCAAGGGGACAAAACAAAGTGTTTGTTAAAGTCCACTATCTTAATTAACATCCCACAAATTACTGGATTCACAGAAGCAACACGTATGAATTGCAGGTTTACTGAATTTCCTGAATCCACTTCAGCCTCACTAGCCTTTTCAGTTTTTCCTGAAAAAAAAAAAAAACAAAACCCAAAACCAAAACCAACACTTTTTTATTGAAGTAGAAAATACACATGGTAAAGAGCACAAATCTTGTCACAGCTCAATGATTTTTAACATATGTATACACCCGGGTAAATCAATGCCCAAGGTAAAGATACTTCACAAAACTCCCTTGCGTCCCTTCCCAGTCCATAAACATTTCACTTACTGTTCTATACTATATTATTGCTGTTTACTTTCCTATCTTTACTTTGTTCATATGTATTCACATCTTGTTAAAGACATTTTCATTAGAACTAGTTTACATCTCTTTACTACAATTGAAGGGGAAGTGGATTCAGTTTTACTTTATATTATATTGACTAATTACATTGCCATCTCAGTCATGGCTGTGTATGACATACCTTCTTGTTTGAATATAACCTTTCCCAGAGAGGAACAACAGATAAAAATAATCAGCTTACCATCCACAAATTCAACCTACAACGTCCCTGGTTCATAAAAACAAGCAACCTCAGTAAAAAGGAAGTAACATCTTGTAATATATCCCAAATTTCTAGACCATGCATATAAATACATGCAGCAATTAATAACTGGAAATTTATCTACTACGGAGGAAAGGCAAATACATGCCAATATCATGGAATGTCCCACTGCTACTAATAAAAACTAAAAATATGAAGAAAAAGCAGGTAAAATGGTAAGTTTTTAAAGTTTCAGAATGGTAGACAATATATGCAACAATGTAAATATTTAAACAGCAGACTAATTCAGAGCCAGGAGTTCTGCATGTTTCCAATTTTAGATATTTCTATTCAACTTAAACTTCAGTTAGCTAAATATATGAAATAAACACAGCAAATAAAATTTCATACAAAAACCACATAATCAGGACCACTTATGTTTCATTTTCACGGGCCTTTACAAATCAAGAGTCAGGACTGGTAACACTGACGACCTTGTTCGGGGTGATACAGAGCTTGAACTCAAGGAACTTAAAATCTTTTAAATAACATCCACTGTCTTCATTTGTTCAGTGTCTTAAGGACAAGACTTACAACTGGAAAAAATTTTTAAGTCCCATCTTAACTAGGATTTAGTTCATCTGTGAAGTTAAAGGGACTATTCCTGCAAAATCATCTTGGAAGTTTACCATTAAGAACATAATCTTAAATTCCCAATCGTAAGAGGTGATAGGAACTAGTCTAAAGGACTCTATATTTTAGGCATAGTTGTTAGCATAAGGCACAGATTCAATAACTATAAATTTCCACTAAATTCGGCAATTATTCATTTTTGAAGATTTGTCTCTATCAGGTTGTTACATATAAACAACCAATTTAAATAAAAAGATAATTGCCTCATGAATATATCAACAGAAGGTAGACTGTGAATAATACTGCTTCTTGACCCCACTCCTATTACCAAGTTAGTACCAAGAAGAACATTGCGTCGTAGACAGACTGAGCTAGATCAAAGATATGGGATCTAAACATTCCGAATAATTTAAGTTCCTCCTCTTTAAATCTATGCACAATCTCAACACCAGTAACTCTTCAGCCTCATTTTTATCACTTTAACAAAGACAAATGAGTACTGAGTGCCAATGAGAATACAAAAACAAGTAAGAAACTGCATCTATACTCAAGGAGGAAAAAAAAAAAACTCGCCAAATTATACTGGATCATATATAAAATAGCCAAACTTCCTAGATCATGATTTAAGTGCAGCACATACTTCCCATATCCCTCAATTAATATCCTGATAGGAACTCTTTAGAACTTGATGTAGAATAAAGCAGGTACTGTGAAAATTTCTTCATGATTTCTAAACTTTAACACAAAACACGCAATTCAACATCACAGTGAATTTCCAGTATTTAAAGCAAAATCAGAGTAAAAGAATCACGTTACAAACATTAGGTCAAATTCAACTTTCTTGGACCTCTTCTGCGACCTCACTCACACATACACACCCAGGCAATATTCAGACCCTTGTTTTAGGCAATATGTGATTACTTCGAACACTGACTTTTATTTCATTCTCAAAAGGGCTGCTGAATAGTTTGAAAAGCTTCACTAACTCAAAACACAGTTACAATTCTTTAACTGACTTGGTATAACAGCAAAAAACTCAGCCATCTCAAAAAGCTTTTAACATTGGTAAGATTCCATTTCTTTCTCTAAGGAGGGTAAAGGCAAGCTCTAAAATGGCTAATTTAGTCAATATTTTACAACACCATGTTATGTAAATAATACCTTAACAGTACGTAATTCAATAGTAAGGTGACATTTTATCCAAATGGAACAGTCGAACCAAAATAATCCCCAACTGTATCCAAAAGGAAACGTGTGAAAGAATATAAACTTTACCAAACACCTGAAGAAAGCTTCATAGTAACCAAGGACCACCTTGAGGCACAGGGGCAATAGTGAACTGCTGGAGCAACAGCTCCACCTACTGATCAACAATACTTCCTTAAACATTTTGGCACACCCCAAGTCTACAGTGCTCACGCTCTCCCCCTCCTCCACTCGCTCTGACCCAACCCAAATCCAGTTGAGTCACTAGCTCTTAATACTCATCTCCTCGCTCTTTATTCCAATTCCTTCTCCGTCCAGAAGGTTCTGTACGGCTTCCAAGTGTGAATAAACCCGAAAAGTGTCAAAGACCACAGTTCTCAGTGTTGAGCCTGGATCTGAAGAGGACAACCAGCCCGCTCCACTTGGAGTGGCGGGCTGGGGGTGGCTCTACTGTCTGCTCTCCTCCGGGGTAGGAGGCCCCACGCATCTAACGAGAGCTTTTCCCCGCGGCCCAATCCGCTGCTGGTCTCCACTCAACCCGCACTCGTCCTCCGAGCCCAAATCTTGGGTTCCCCGGTCGTGCCTCAGCTGGCCCTTCAGCCCGCCAACAGCCGGAGTCGAGCCTCCGCCCCCTCAGTGAGCAGAGGAGCCCAGAAACCTCCCTCCGCCGGGTCTTCGCCCAGTCTCTCCCTTCCTTCGCAGCCCCTCTCCCCCGCCAGTCGGGCCCTGCCCGGCTGCCCTTCCTCACCCTTTCATCTTCCCCGCCTGCTGAGGCCGTTGTTACCACCGATATCAACGCCGTTGTCGTCGCCGCCCTGAGCTCTCCGCGCCCTCAGCTCGGGCCACTCAACCCCACCAGCCGGCCTCCTCGCCTCGAGCAGGGAGCTGAGAGAGTGACGGAGGCCGCGAAAGTCGAGCGCGGCCCTGCGTCTCCGGAGGGGGCGGGGGTGTCTCCTGCCGCCGCGCTGGGGCCGCCGCTTCTCCACACGTGCACACGGGGCACTTGCCTCCCGCCTGCCGCCGCCGCAGCCAGCCAGACCCGCTGCCGCGCTGTGACCTTTCACCCCGCCCCCTCTGCGCGCCGGCGCGTCGGCCGCCTCGCGCGCAGCCGCACTGCAGGCCTCCGCGCACCCTTCCCCCTCCATCTCAGGACCTCCATCTTTCTACTGGGTTCGGCCCTCTGGCGTCATCTTCCTCCTCCCATCCCTTACGACACAACTTGTGGGGCTGGCCCGGTAGGCCCTGGCGGTAAAATCCGGATTTTTCCACCCCTCCCTTTCCTCTCCCACTTCTACAAGATCAGTCTTCCCCGACCCAGTTCTTCCCAATTGGTAGTCTCCAGAATGACCTTCAAACGCTCCTGTCTTCCTAATAAAATTTTATAAAGCTGGTTCTTCTAATTGTAAAGAAGTCTGTGGAAGACTTAAGTAAATGAGGTGATTTTAATACAAATAAACTTAATAACACTTGGTCGGATAACTTGGCTTCCGTCCAGCACGTTTCAAATTCTGGTATCACGTGACTGCCTCAAACCTTTAAGCCTGGGATTTTACCGGCGGGCCCCAAGGGGACGGAACTCCATCGCCATTTCCGGTCCCTAGATCTTGGCGTGTACGTCACTTCCTTAGCAATGCACTTTAACCCATTGCACCCACGCGTTCTGCATTGCTCTTTACAACATAATCTTTGTGAACGTATTTGTTTTTTTCCTAAAATCTAATCGCAAGGAAATTAATGTTCAAACAATCCGCAAAAATACAGGCCCCCACGATGCAGCGAGCCCGGCTGGGGAGCACAGGGCGGAGCTCGATGTCACGTGACTGTCTAGGCCCGCCCCCCTCTGCAGCTGAAGACTTCCCCTCCCGCTGTGACAGAGCCTCTGGGTCTGTGATCGGTACAGTTTCTGCATCTCGCGCCCCGGCAGGTGAGCAGCGACCGGTAACCGGCGGCTAGTGGGGATGGAAGAGGTGGGAGGAGGAAGAGAAGGGAGAGTGTGAACGTTGGCCTCTGCTGTCCGAGGTTTCCTCCCCGCTGTCATCCTGCACTGGCGAGGAGCTCATTTCTTCAGTTCTCTTGACCTGCTCCCCACTGTGGTCGCCCCTACAACCTAGGGATTTGAGATGTACACCTTTTCTGGGGTTGGGGGTGAGTGCGGCCATTATGGCTTCCTATTCGGAGTCTTTGGGGCTTCGGATAGTGGGCTTGGTTTCAGGCATTCCTTGTGGTCTGCAGTAGCCTCCTGGTCTCAATTCCCAAAGCCCATTCTTTGATGAAGGCCTTGCACGGTCTTTACCTTCAGCCTAGGGCTGGGGAGCGGGGAGATAGGAAAAACCCTGGAGGCAGAGGCGTCTCCTGTGAGACAGGCTTGGGAGAGAATGTCACTGATGTGGCCCTCACTGCGGAGTCATTGTAAAGCTTGCTTCCGAATGTGCATTCTCAGTAATTCTGAGTTTTTATCTGACATCCCTACAAGAGGCGTTTTATAGATGTTCATAAGCTTTGGATGGAACTGGAAGGATATAAGGGGGCCTTTTATCTTTCTCTTACCTGATTTTATGGTGCAGGAAGGGAGAGGACAGTTAAAAGAATAAAGATACACTAGGTTCAAAATAGGCGATATTGGTAATGCGACAGTCTCGTTTGAATGGGGAGGTGCTGAAAGATGGTATTGCGATGTCACGATCTGCCGGAGACCCAGGCTACCTTACGAAAAGTGACTTCCCTGAAAGGGAAGTGATTCTTCAGAAATTAATTGGGCTGGAAAAATAGTTAAACCAAATGTATTTGACGGTAAACTTAAAGGTAAGGAGGTTAAGTCGAGATATTGTTGACTTCATATTTTTGGCCTTTGACATCCTCTTTTGCCGTTTCTCCCTAAAATCCTACTTAATTGCCACTCTCAATCAATTCCTTGACCAGTGGTAAATTTATATTAAGTAGCATTTGTATCCCTCCTTAGCTTTCCCCATTTGTAAACCTCCAGGTGACCTGTTCAGATTTTGATGAAAAGTATTTTGTGAAAACATAGAAATTATGTTGTTTAGGTTTTTGCCCAATCCAGTGTGCTCCCATTTCATAGGTAATATAGTAACCAGTGTTTTGACCCCAAACAATGTGCTTTAGGGAAGAGTGTTTTTCTGTTTGAGGTTAAACTCTTTTATTTATACTGCAAACTCTGAAAGTCCCTTGGTTCTTTTAAATTGGAAGTCCTTACAGAAATTACAAATTTTATTTTTAAAATTTAAGTTATACTTTTTCTTGGTCTGAAAAATCGTATTCTTAGATAAGCCTTGTAGTTTTCTAGCCAGTGTGATTGAAAGAATCCATTAAAAAGCCGAAAAATGAGGAAATTGGAATCATTATCTTTGGTGGGTGTGATTTTTGTTGTTCTGTATCTTCCAAATTCTCTACAATAGACTGTTCTTATTAAGGGGAAATTAAAATTCTAGAGTAAGAGCAATTTAACAAAATATTTTATAATAAGTTCCAAATAGAAAAAACTAGCCTATGGATACTCCTTACTAGAAAATATAATCTTTGAGGTCTTTCTTGCTTTCCTAATAGAGAAGACTACTATTTATAATTTATAATTTTAGTATTTTATACATATGACTTATATTGGACAATAGCACTAATCTATTGATATATCTATGTATCCATGCCTACTACCAATATAAATATAGTTTTATCCCTTAATTTATTCCAGTGTGAGGTTCCCTGATCTCTGGAGGAGAGAAGAACATAAGCAGTGTTACCTTATTGCTCAGGTGACATTCCACCAATAAGAGGAATTCTTTAAGTGTCCTTGAAATCCAAACCAGTCCTTTCTGGGTGAGACTAAAATGGGATAGAGAAAAACCAGCTAAAAAGGATGGAGTACTAGAGGGGAAAATATCAATATGAAAGAGGATGAATGAGTTTGCAGTTTTACTTCACAATTTCCCTTATTTTAGAGAACTTACAAAAGCAATAATTTAACCACTGATGGAATTTGGAAGATTGGCAGTGGGAATTTATGACTAAATTACTACTAAAGTTGAATTTGAAAAAGAGCTTTGACATTATATACAATTTGCACACACAAACAAGTGATTTGAAGCTCAGAAGCCATTTCTGAGGCTAGCTTTATCAGTTTATGAGTATTACATGTAGAAATCTTAACATTCATTAGGGAATTGTGATGTATTCCATCATTAAGTGACACACAAATGTTTCTGTGTTAGGTCTCTGACACCTCTTATGTGCTTATTCTTAGGTTTTTTCTCTGTCACTGCCTTTATAGATTATGGCCACCACCAAGAATGCTTTCTTCCATTGTGCACACAACTAGCTACTCAGTCCTGTAGACTATTACGCAATATTTTCTGTTTCTCTATTTTCTCTTCTGGCAGATTGTATTTAATTACTATTTGCTGGGCTGTTCCTTAGTAAACTATAAAGCTCCTAGCAATTCAAGGACAGTGTCTTTACTGTTACATCTTTAACACCACAATTCTGAAGTACCTGGTAGGCACTCAATAAATTATTGAATGAATGTTTGACAATTGGGCAGGGAGATTAAACTACTTTTAAAAAATTCTACTGACCAACTTATTTTCATAACATGTATGTTCATATACATGTTTGCAGCATGTTTGGATGATATGGAAGGGAAGAAAAGAGGAATGAGTTGTATTTAATGAAAAATGTGGCTCTGAATAGGCTACACGTGATATAGCACTAGACTAAAAGTCAGAAGACCATCATTTAGCACTGCCACTTTAACTACCTGCTCTTTTAAGTAAAGTTGGGGTTGACGGTTTAGGATTTGATACTGAGGAACCTTCCTGTCAAGGATATTGTGATTGCAAGTGAAATAAACCCTAGATAATCCCTATGAAAGTATTTTAAATACTTAGTGTTATTTAAATGTAAAGCAACATATTGCAGACTTTAAGAGTAGATTTCATAATCCTGTAAACCTGGGTTCAAGTTCTGGTTTTACCACTTATTTAAGTTGTGTGACCTTGGACAATTTACTTAATCTAAAATATTTCCTTAAGTTTAAGTCTATTCCATAGGTACTATTAAATTAGATTATGAATGCAGAGGGCCTAGTACATACAACGTACATGTAAAAAATTAACTTTACTGATATCTAATTTGATTTTATATATTGAATTTCTAAAGGAGACTTTTAGATAATCCTATAAAGTTGAGCAACAAGTTTGGTGTATGCAGAATGGGGTAGAATTTGAAATGAGGCTGTTAGAAAAAAAAACAGCAAGAAAAATATACCTTCTAGTAAAGATTCTAAAACAGATTTATTAATAGGTGCCGAGAATACCAACATAAAGCCTATTATCTTGGTAACTGCAGTGACTTAATATTTCCTATATAAAGATTTTCCAAATCTTATGATCGTTAATATGTGGAATCAATTTAAGGGGGTATTCTATTTCTAATTAATATTCCTGTATACAGTGGACTATAAAAATATATTAAAATTGTACTGAGTAGGTACAATGTATAGTAGGGACTTTTGAGTTTATGCTCATGTTTAAAATTTTTGCCTTTTATTTTAAATATTTTTATATCTTATTTTTTCCTCATTTGGAGTAGATGTAGGAATATAGAGAACACAGCAGAGATGTGAACTAGAGTAAAATTTTTCCTTTCCTAGATTGATGATTCACAACAATTAGTGGTTTTGTAATGGAAAATATCAGTAAATTAAACAGTAACCGAAGTATAACTATCATGAGTTTATTTTTCACCTTACCCTGAAAAAAAAGATTACTCATTTGTTCTAAGGAAAAATTTTATTAAGAGATTATTGAATATTCTCTTTAATGTTGTTTTTGATTGTAATGAAATAAATTGTGATCAGCAACCATGTTTTCCATTTAATTTCTTTCTTAGAGACTTTAAAAGTTTATTTTCTTTTTTCCTGTTGTGGACTGAAAGTGACTGGTTTTTATAAGTGTATTCTTTTATGTATATATAGTATGTACATAATATATATGTAGTAAAGACAGCTGAAATAAATATATATTTTCATAGTAATAAATGTTTGTTTTTACTTCAAACTATTAAAGCCATCTTTAAAATTACTCACTACTGTGAATAAAATTATTTAATGATTATTTGAAACTCCTCTTTATATTTGTTCATAGTTAGCTCTGTTTAATAAATTTCACAACTGCAATTAGGTTTTAAAAATTGATGATATTTCATAGATATTTTCAGATTTAAGTTATGTTTTTTTGCTTGCTTTTTTTTGGTGTCACTCTTATGGCTAGCTACTACGATAAAAATTTCAGTTTTGAATCTTAATGCTATCTGTTGAAACTATTGTTCTTTTGTTGATAAACCTTTTAAAAGTTACATCAACAACATGCTATGTTTTATTTTCTGAAAAATAATTAAACTCACTTCATTGAAAATAAAATGGTTAATGCATACAAATGATACAAAAACTATATATGTAGAAATAATTGTATATGCATATTGAAAAGATGAACAGAAATGCATGAAAATAAGGAATTATCTCTAGATTAGGAAATTAAAGAAAGATTTAAAATTTATTACTATACTTTCTATATATTTGAGTTCCTACAATCACTAGTCGTTGCTTGGGCAGCAAAAATTTTATTTGATGTGGAGAATTAAGGCATTTAAATAATGATTTCTTCTTAATTACTTGGATGTCTTAAGTGAAAAATTTTGTGTGTGTCTTAATTGAAGTATAGTGGATTTACAATGTTGTGTTAGTGTCTAGTATATAGTAAAGTGATTCAGTTATACATATATATACGTATTACTTTTCATATTCTTTTCCATTATGGTTTATTACAGGATATTGAATTTAATTTACTGTGCTGTACAGTAGGACCTTGTGTATCTGTTGTATATATAGTAGTTTGTATCTGCTAATCCCGAACTCCTAATTTATTCCTCCCCTGACCCCTTTCCCCTTTGGTAACCATAAATTGTTTTTCTATGTCTGTCAATCTGTTTGTGTTTCATAAATAAGCTCATTTGTGTCATATTTTAGATTCCACATATAAGTGATATCATATGGTATTTGTGTTTCTGACTTATTAAGTGGAAAATTTTGACTTATCCAGATAATTGAAAAAGTTATTTAATTTTTTAAGTGCAGATTTATTTTTAGGCCTACGTCAGTGCAGCAGAATTTTAAAAAGCAGAAGTAAATCCCAGCATATAAAGGAATTTAATACATGGTAAAGTGATACATATTTTAATCCCATGGGAAAAAAGGCACATCTATAATAAATATAACTGATGCAACTTGTCTGTCTAGAAGAAAATTAAATTGAGCCAGTACTTTGCAGCATATGCAGAAACCAATTTCAGATGGATTAAAAGCCTAAATATTTTAAACAATAAAAATATTAACTCCTAAAATTTTTCTACATACACCCTCTAGACGTAGTAATGACCTTTTAAGCTGACATAGGAAATCTAAAAGTCGTAAAAGTAAACTTAGATATATGAAACTACATAGAAATGAAGAATTTTTCAATGGCAAAAATAAAGGACAAAAAACAGAATGAAAAAATATTTGAAATATGTATAACAGATATGGAGTTAACATTTGTAAGAACTATTACATATTAAGGAAAAGTGCACACAGTAGAAAAATGGGTAAAACATGACCAGAACTTCAAGAAGAGATATCCAAACATTCCACAAACTTATGAAAAGATGTATAACTCCGCTAGTAATCAATATACTAACAATGAAATATTCTTTTCTGATTAGCAAAAATTAAGCTAGTGGAGATGTAAATTGTTAGTTTTTTAGTATACAGTCAGGCAATATCTGTTAATACTGAAAAAACATATTGTATCCAGCAATCCCACTCTGTTGGACTCTTTCCTTAGAAATAAAAACACTAGTAAGTAAGTGTTCACATAAATGTTGATTGCAGCATTGTTTGTAGTAGCAAAAACCTGGGAACAAAAGGAATGCCTGTCAATAGGGGTTTTGATATGTAACTTATAGCACAGGCATATTATAGAATGTTTTTGAAGTCAGTTAAAAGTAGGAGTTAAATTGATGCTAGTGAATCAAAAGGATTTCCAAATAAAAGAATTTCCATCACTTATCTTAAGTGAGAAAGGCAGAGTTTAGAGAAATGTATAGAATGAGATTCCATTTTTGTAAAACAGTTGAAAAACACCATGAGTTTTGTATATGCCTGTATGATTGTCAACATTGGAAGGAGGAAATAAGCAAAAGAGAAAAAGAAAAAAGACAGGGGTGTCCACAGTAATGTGTGCGTGTAAAACTACATGTTTATGCCAATCTGTACAAGACAAATTACAGGAAAGACTAGTCATCAAAATGTTTAGTGGTTATCTCAGTTCATGGATGGGCATTTCAGGTAATTTTTATTTTCTTAACCCTTTTCTATATTATGAGTTTTTATTTTTACAATGAACATGTAGTAGTGTTTCTCTAATTAGAAAAAAAACCAATACTACCTTTTTAAAAAGAAAAGATCTGATAGGTCAAAGAAGGAATTAACAAAAGGAAAAGTTCCATTTGAAATGGCTAGAAATGGCAATTGTCTGGAATTTTTTTGTTTTGATTCCTTAGGTATCTGAGGGGAAACTGTATAAATTACCCCAATAATTCCGTAAATTCTCCTTATTTTTGTGTATGTGATAACCCAATAAGAAATTATCACTAAAAATGTACAGGAAAGTGATAGGCATTACCAGATAGGGTTACAAATTGTATCTCTGGTGTGAGTATTAAGTCCTCCAGAAGTGCTTTCTGTCTGAGAGTTATAGAGCATATTGTGCAAGTATGGAGTCTGTCACCTGACTTCTCATGATAGTCAGTACAAGGAAAAGCTCACATTTGAGTTTGGTTAATAAAAAAATCAGATACAAGAGTAACTCTCCTTAAGAAAGCGTCAAATAAGAATGCCTTTGAAGAAGCAAAGTTTAAAGTATTTGTAGTTATTTAATACTTGATTTCAGTCCTTTTAAGAATCTGAAGTTAATATATCAGTCAAAGCCAAAATAGAAAATGGCAGGTGCTGTAGAGTGAGATTTGTTGGATGTTTAAAGCATCTGTATTTGTTTTCTTATGTTGATTTTTTTGTTTTCCCCTTTTCCTTACCAATTTTATTAACTTAATTATATGAATATGTTCTTTATTATAAACTGTACAAATTTTTTTCTTCCAGTTTTTTTGAGATATAATTGACATACAGCATTGTATAAGTTTAAGGTGTAGGGCATAATGATTTGACATACATACATTATAGAATGAGTACCACAATAAATTTAGCGACATCCATTGTCTCATTTGGTACAAATTAACAAAATTTAAAAAAAAAGTTTTTTTCATTGTGATGAGAACTCTTAGGATTTACTCTCTTAACAACATGCATGTATAATATTCAGCAGTGTTAATTATATTTATCATGTTATACATTATATCCCTAGTACTTATTTATATTATAACTGGAAGTTTCTATGTTTTGACCACCTTCATCCAGTTACTCCTCCCCCTGCTCTCCTACCTCTGGTAAGCACAAATCTAATCTCTTTTTATATGAATTTATTTGTTTTTGAAGTATAATTGACCTACAACAAATACTAATTTAGTTCCTGCTACACAACATACTGATTCAATATTTCTGTACATTTCAAAATAATCACAAGTCTAGTTATGTCACCCTGCAAAGATACTACATACTTATTGACTATATTCCCCACACTGTACATTTTATACCTATGACTGATTTCTTCTGCAACTAGAAGTTTGTACCTCTTAATCTCTCCCACCTATTTCTTTCCTCCCCGAGTCCCCTTCACTCTGGCAACCACCTGTTTGTCCTCTCTATTTATGACTCTGTTTCTGTTTGGTGATGTTTGATCATTTGTTTTGTTTTTTAGATTCTACCTATATGTGAAATCATATAGTATTTGTCTTTCTCTGTCTAACTGATTTCACTAATACCCTCTGGGTCATCCACGTTGTTGCAAATGGCAAGATTTCGTTCTTTTTTATGTCTTGAGTAATACTCCATTTTATGCCTACACCACATTATCTTTATTCATTCATCTATTGGTAGGCACTTAGGGTGCTTCCTTATCTTAGCAATTGTAAATAATACTGCAGTAAACACAGTGGGGTGCATGTATCTTTTCTAATTAGTGATTTTGTTTTCTTCAAATAAATACACAAGAGTGGAATTACTGAATCATATGGTAGTTCTATTTTTAATTTTTTGAGGAATGTACAAATTCTTTTTGACAAAAGTTTGAGTATATGTAAATAAAAAGTAATTTTAGAGAAGCAACATAGCAAGCACAGAGGTTAGGGGTGTAGGCACTGGAGTCAGACTGTCTGGCTCAAATCCTGGCTCTGCTACTTCCTAGCAGTGTGACTTCGGGGAAGTTCCTTTTATCTTTCTGTATTACGTTTTTCTCACCTTTAAAATAAGGATATTAAGAGTATATTTATTTCATTAAGTGTTGTCAGTATTAAATGAATAAGTGATTAGAGGAGTAACTGGTACATAATAAAAACTATATAAATATTTAGTTACTATGTTCTTTGCTCAGTTAATTATATAATTTATCACTTGGCTTAATTGTTTTAGCACTCATTGAATCACTCAGTATTTTCTTTCTTTTTTTTTTTTTTTTTTGCTTTACAATTTTCAAGCTTCACACACATGATTTCATATAATCCTATAATAACCTTTGTTTTTCTCCTACCCCTATGTTGCCCCTCCCCCTTTTCTCTTCTCCACTGATAACCGCTAGTTTATTCTCTATATCTGTGAGTCTGCATCTGTTTTGTTTTATTCACTAGTTTGTTTTTTTTTTAGATTCTGCATATAAGTGATTTATTATAGTATTTGTCTTTCTCTGTCGACTTATGTCACTTAGCTTAATGCCCTCCAAGTCCATCCATATTGCTGCATATGGCAAAATTTCATTCCTTTTATGGCTTTGTAGTATTCCATTTTGTGTGTGTGTGTGTGTGTGTGTGTGTGTGTGTGTGTATCACATCTTCTTTATCCATTCATCTGTTGATGGACACTTAGATTGCTTCCATACCTTGGCCATTGTAAATAATGCTGCTATGAACATTGGGGTGCATGTATCTTTCAGATTAGTGGGGGTTTTTTTTTCCAGCTATATACCCAGGAGTGGAATTGCTGAGTATATAGTAGTTCTTTTTTTTTTTTTTTTTTTTGAGAAACCTCCATACTGTTTTCCACACTGGCTGTACCAGTTTATATTCCCACTAACTGTACAAGGTACCCTTTTCTCCACATCCTCTCCAGCATTTATTACTTGCAGACTTTTTACTGATAGCCTTTCTGACAGGTGTGAGGTGACATATCACTGTGGTTTTTTTGGGTGGGGTGGGGTGGGAGCTAATTAGTTTTGTTTGTATATTTATCTAATGGAGGTGCTTGAAATTGAACCGAGGACCTCCAGCATGCTAAGTATGCATTCTACCACTGAGCTATACCTTTCCCCCCTGACTGTGGTTTTGATTTGTATTTCCCTGATGATTAGTGACAATGAGCATCTTTTCATGTGCCTATTGGCCATCTGCATTTTCTCTTTGGAAAGATTCACTTCTGCCCATTTTTTTAACTGGGGTTTTTTTTTTAATTTCTAATTAAGTTGAATGGATAATACCTGTACAAACATAGTAAAAATTATGTATTCATTCATGTGTATGTTTTTTCCCTCTCTCCATCCTTACTCTTTTTTCCCCATATATTTGTTCACAAAAGTAGCATTTCTTCATGTCATTCTAGACCTTACATTTTTCGCTTAACAGTGTTACCTTGGAGATTTTTCCACATTGATATGGTTAAAGATACCTTATTCTTTTTTAATAATAGTCTAATATTCAATAGTACTAATATACCATCATCATCATATGTAACATTTATTGAGAGTTTACTACTGTTTCAGACACTTTTCTTAATACTTTATTTAAATTAATTCATAGAAGGATCACAATAACTTTATGAGATAGGTTTTTTTTATCCTTATTTAACAAATGAGACAATTTAGGCATGGCATGTTTAAATGCCCAACAGTTACACACAGTTCATGAGTAACAGGACTTTGGATTTGAACCCACAGAGTCTCTTTCCACAGATAACTATCTTAATACCTCTGAATGTGTGTGTGTATATATACATATATTCTCTCATACTGCCACGAGTTACTTATGTAGTCTCCATTTAACTGTGAAGTATGTAAGTTAATGGACATTCCAATCTTTTACTATAAGAAACAGTGCTGTAATAGATATTTTGTTAATAGGACATGTTGTATACATAAAGTAAATTTCTAGAAATGAAACAGCTGGATCCAAAGGATTTTGTACATTTTGAATTTTGGTGCCAAATTATTCTCCAATTTAGTGATACCCTGAAGGTCAGATTTGTCCTCAGTATTTAGCAAAAATCTGCCATTTATCTTAAGTCTTTGGTAAGCTGAATAGCTGAATGCCTATAACATTTCTTTCATCCCTAGATTATGTGTTATCTGCTATCATGTAATATCATAGTTTACCATCATATCTAATCATTGAAACAGGTCAGTATAAGAATAAGTTTGACAAATGTCATGACTTTTTGTTACTTTCAAATAACGGTAAGCAGTCTAGATATAACTCAAAGTACTCTTTATGTGATTCATGCATTGAAATTCTTATCAATTGAAGTTTGAATGTAAATTATTGGAGGAGTGAAATGCTACAATTGTTAATAATTGTGGAAATCGCTGATTTTAATGTACCAAAACAATTATGTTAGAACTTTCAAATAGTAAATAGGGAATCAGATTGCCAACTAATATGAACATTGAGAATTTGATAGCTAGTCAAATGTAGGAATAACTATCTTTTCATGTGAAAAATGGGTTGTCACTCTATGAGTCCTAGTCTTAGGTAATGCAGAATTAGGCAGTGAGGGGCTTTACTAGAGCTACAACATGCACAAATTATTTTGAATATAACATACTTCTGTTCAGTTTTCTCTATTTTTTCACTGTTTCAAGAAAGGGAAAAATATCTCTTATTAATCCAAAGAACAGGCTAATTGATACCAAAGTCTTCAATGTGATCCAAAGCAAACACTTAAAATGCAGAATGCTCAAGTCCCAACTTGGTACACCTACAGTGCTTGAATGCAGATTTATAGTACCTGCTATTGTTCAGTGGTGTGTATGTGTGTATTTTAAATATGATCGCATCCTCATGCAAAGATACTGTTGGATAAGGAGAGTGGGGGAGGTCCCTATGAATAGGAAAAGACAAACGGACTGTTAATTCTTTATCATGAGTTATTTCTACCTCAGATAAGAGTGGTATGAAACAACAGACAATAACTATTTCTCTACCTTCACCTTCCAAATGAATCACTGAACCATAGCAACTTTGATATCCAAAATATTACTTAGCTTGAGTCTTGGGCGACAGACCCTTCTTTGCCTCATGGCTCAAAAGTTCACTCAAGATAGGGTTAAGATTTTCCTAAATCCTCACCCAAGATACTGCCATTAAGCCCTGTTCTGAAACATAGATGAGTAAGTACTTTAGAGGCATATCTGACTAGTATACTCCTGAACTAATAAGGGACTGTGGAAATTCCCAGGATTTGCTGAACTTGACCGGACAAGAAGGTGCCCACACAGCCTTGTCAGGAGCCACATAAGTTCATTCTAAACAAACAGGCAAAAACCGGTTTGGTTGTTTTCAATGGTTCCCCTTACAGTGCTACTAGGGTTAAGATTCTCCATTAGTCTCATAAGCCATATAATCTTTTATAACTATTAGTTGACAAGTAAAAAGAAAATGCGATGTGTTCGGTGTAAGCATTATGCCTTTATAGGATTCATATTGTCAATACTTTGTCCTTTTTTAAAAGAAGTTTTATGGAGGCATAATTGACGTAATCACATATATTTCAGGTGTGCTGTTTGATGTTTTGATGTATGTGTAGATACTTGTGAAACTGTCAGTATAGTGAACGTATCCATCCACCCCCAAAAGAAGTTTCCTCATGCCTCATCCCTACCTTCTATACCGCCCCACTACCCGTCCCCAAGGAACCACTGATTTGTTTTCTATCACTATAGGTTAGTTTGCATTTTTTAGAATTTTGTATAAATGGAACTCTTTTTTGGAGTGGTCTGCCTTTTACATGTTTCAGTGATGCATTTCTTTTTTATTTCTGCACTCAGCAATGTGTATTCACTGTAAACCAAAAATACCACAATTTGTTTATCCCTTCACTTATTGATGGATATTTGCATTGTGTTTCTACTTTTTGGCTATTATGAATAAAACTGCTTTGAACAGTCTTAAAAGTCTTGGGATATAAGCTTTCATTTCTCGTGGGTAAATACTGAGGAGTAGAATGACTGGATCGTATGGTAGGTGCATGTTTAACTTTGTAAGAAACTGCCACATTGTTTTCCACAGTGGTTGTGTATTTTACATTCCTAGCAGCAGTATATGAGAGTTCTAGTTCTGCGTCCTTACCAACACTTCCTATGGTCAGTATTTTAAAATTTTAGCCATTCTACTAGGTGTGGAGTGGCATTTAATTGTGGTTTTCATTTGCGTTTTCCTAATGGTGTTAAGCATGTACTTACTTATTTTTCATGTATTTTTTTGCCATCCGTAATATATCTTCTTTGGTGAAGTATATGTTCAGATCATTCGCCCATCATTTTATTTTTATTTTTTTCTTATTTGTTTGTTTGTTTTGATTTTGATTTCTTTTGATGGAGGTACTAAAGGTTGAACCCATGATCTCATGAATGCTAAATAAGCATGTGTTCTACCACTGAGCTATGCCACCTGCCCGCCCATCATTTTAATTATGTTGTTTTCTTATTGAGTTTTGAGAGTCCGTTTTATATTCTAGATCTAAGTCATTTATCAGACGTGTGCTTTACAAATATTTTCTCCCAGTCTGTTACTTGTCTTTCTGTTCTATTTTAAAGAGCAGAAGTAATTTTTATGAAGTATAATTTTCCAATTTGTTCTCTTATGGATTGTGCTTTCTAGTGTTGTATCCAATAAATCTACTTAATCCAAGGTCACAAGAAAGTTTTTTTTTAACATTTCTTTATTGATTTATAATCATTTTACAATGTTGTGTCAAATTCCAGTGTAGAGCACAATTTTTCAGTTGTACATGAACATATATATATTCATTGTCACATTTTTTTTTTCTCTGTGAGCTTCCATAAGATCTTGTATATATTTCCCTGTGCTATACAGTATAATCTTGTTTATCTATTCTACAATTTTGAAATCCCAGTCTATCCCTTCCCACCCCCTGCCCCCTTGGCAACCACAAGTTTGTATTCTATGTCTGTGAGTCTATTTCTGTTTTGTATTTATGCTTTGTTTGTTTTTAGATTCCACATATGAGCGATCTCATATGGTATTTTTCTTTCTCTTTCTGGCTTACTTCACTTAAAATGACATTCTCTAGGAGCATCCATGTTGCTGCAAATGGCATTATGTTGTCGGTTTTTATGGCTGAGTAGTATTCCATTGTATAAATATACCACATCTTCTTTATCCAGTTGTCTGTTGATGGACATTTAGGCTGTTTCCATGTCTTGGCTCACAAGAAAGTTTTATAGTTTTAGGTTTTACATTTTGGTCTGCCATCCATGCCTATTTATTTTGTATATGGTGCAAGATATGGATTGAAGTACCCTTTTCGCATTTATATATCAACTTGATCTACCACCAACTGTATTTTCTCCACTAAATTGCCTTTTCACTTATATCAGGAATCAGTTTTCCATTTATGTGTGCGGTTGTATAGCCTTTTTGTGCTAATATTTGTTTGTAAAATTTAAAATAATAGTAACAGGTGGAATAATAGGAATAAGATTTTATCTATTCTTTGTAGAATTATTTGGTGCACTAGCACTCATAATGTCAAACAAAACAACCACTAAAACTATAACATTTATAACTTTTAACACATATTTTTCTTCTTTTATATCAGAAGGTCATTCTGTGGTGGTAATATTTGGCTTCAGCTTTGACCTCAGGTAAATACTGATTTTTAAAATCTTGGCCATTGGGCATTAGGCCGAAATGTGTATTTAGTGCCCTTCAGAGGGGTTGTATCAATTATCACTCAGTGAATGTGAATGCCTGTTTCCCACACACCTTTACCAGTACTGTCACTAAGCGATATTTAATAATAGCCTGCTGTGTGTCAAGGCGCTTTACTATCTAATTGTGGTGCTCATTGAACAAAGCAAATATGGTCCCTGTTTTCCTCACACTTACAGTAGAGACAAACATTGAAAAATTCTGTTCACAGATTTTTAATTACAGCAGTGGCAAGTGCTAGAGAGGTGCAATATTGAAGGCTATGAGTGCATTCCAGGGGAAACTGGAAGTTAATTCCTTAGCAAACCATACTATTGAAAACCTCCATCTGTAATTAAGTCCTTCTCTCCCTACAGCCAATTCAGTTAAATAAATCCTGGTTATTAATCATAGAATACTAGGCAAACATGTTGAAAGGCAAATGTCTTGCCCTCTAAATTGAAAACATCTGTGCACTTTTGACTGAAGTTATAACTTAAAATCCGCATTGTGAAGTGTTTTTTCACCTATATTAATCAGGATTCTTTTCCTCTTTCATCCTCAGTTTATGCTTTACGTCATATTTTTATTGCAAAGATTTCATGAATTCCTGAGTTGGTGGTGAACCTATTTAGGGTGATGCTTTAGTTTAGTTTGTTGGCTCTTTTCTTCATAGTACATCAAATAGAAGAGTATGATATTACTGATAGTATCTTAGATTAGATGAAATATGGTATTATTTCTAGGTAGGAGAGTGTGTGTAGGGGTTGCTCCTGTGAGACAGCAGCGTAAGAGTACCCTTATGGATCCTTAGTTGGTTGCCTTACCTTGGCTTCACCTAGTCGGTGAGTTAAAGTGAATGAAAGTATACTAGCAAAATGTAAAAATTAAAAATACTGCTTCTGAAAATAAATCCTAAGGAAAAGTATATAACAAATGCTTATTTTCTTTATTGTTTGTATCATTTGACTACCTACATTCTTGGTAAGTTAAGATATAAAATCAGTGACTCATTTTTTCTTTGTAACCTGCAATCAAGAAATATTCTAAAAGTTCACACAAAAGTCTTATGGGTATTAATGTTAGCTTCACTATAACTTTTAACTCTTCTGTAAGTTTTATCTAAGAAATAAGAAAAATAAGAATTTCTCACTGAGATACTGTTTTAGATAACTTCATTATTCCAAATTTATGATAGTATATTAAATAGAAATTTTCCACTGCTATTCCCTATAGCAAAATTGTGTTGAATCTGTTTTCAGTAATATTCGTATTAGTCCCAAATTTGCCCATTAACTTTGCAATTAAATTTATATATGTTTTTACTATTATAATCAGTTATTTATGTTTGTGTTATAAATGTAGGCATTAATAAAATACAGCGTTATGTGTTGTTATTGAAAAATCTTGGTTTTTTAGGAGATAGATATTTTAGGAACAGTCAATTCATAGTTGTTTCTCTACTTCCGCTTTAGTTTGTCGATGATCTGTTACGTCATCTTTTTTCATCTCTTCCCTTTTGCCTGCATATTATCATTTGTCACTGTAATGTAGTCAGTTAATAATAGAAAAGAGGCATCTTTTTTTTTTTTTAAGGTAATGAAGGTTAAAGCTACTGGCTAAAATAAAGTCTTCTGAATTATTTGTTATTAAAAGCTAATTTTTTTAATTGAAGTACAGTCAGTTACAATGTGTCAGTTTCTGGTGTACAGCATAATGTCCCAGTCATGCATCTATTACGAACATATACATACATTCGTAAAAGTTTATATGTTAAAATCAGACTAAATTTGGGCTTCTTTGTGCCAAAGCTCTAATCTTGAGTGGATTGCTTAAGTCTCAAAACCTGTTTCCCAATCAAACACTTGCCTCATAGGACTGTTTTTAAGGGTTAAATGAGATGTGTTTGTTATAATGCTTGGAATGTGATATATGCTTAACAAGCAGTAGTTGATATTATTTATTCCTAATTTCAGAACATTTTATTGAGTTACTGCTGTGCAAGGCTCTATCCTACATGGAGGGAAGGGAGTAAGAAAACAATACATATACTCCTTGAAGGCAGGGATACTTGAGTCTGTTCATATGACAGTTCTACCATTGGTCATAGGCTTCGAGCCTGTAAACTCATACCATAGAACTTATACACTAAACACAGTATTTTGTTATTCCGGTTAAAACTTTGGATTGTCACACTCAGTATAGTTCAGTTTTATTTATAAAAATTTGAAGTGGAAGGAATCTGTGATTGTTTGCTTCTAGGAATGCTATCAAAACTGTTTATGGCTAAGCTTGTCAACAAGCCATAAGCATATGTGGCTGATATGATTTGAATTCTAGCCCCCACTTAATTGTCCACTATAACTTTTATCTTTACTATTTCTTTTACAGAAATGCCTTTATTTTGATAAATGAAGAGGTGTATGTGCCCTCAAAAATTTTTATTCTTTTAGGAATAGATTTTTCCTGATTCTGTTAGTCCAGTTTGCCACCTGTGATTTTTCTGTACTTCCCTACGCTGATTCCCCCTTTTGTCTGCACATTTCCTTGTAGTCCATCTCAGTAATTTTTGTGAACTATTTAAGTAATGGCCTTATGTTTGCCTGTATTCTTAACCTTTTGGTCTATCCATTTAAAAAAATAGCAGTATGAAATATGTATAGTATATAAAAATATTTATTCTTGAAACCCTTTCCTTTTTTGTTATGTTGGCTAATTCAGTGGACTCGTAAAGGCAACAAGAACCCAGATGCTTTCTGTCTTTCAGTTTTGCCATCCTTAGCAAGGTGGCCTATCGGCTTAGATTTGCTTTCTTTAGGATCTCACGGTGGCTGCATGTCCCATGCAGATGACCCAGTCACGATGGAAAAGGTATTTCTCATGGCCTGTATCTTTTGAAAAAGCAAATAAATCGTTCCCAGAGGCTCCCCAACAGACTTTACCTTACTGTTTATTGGTCAGAATATCATGACATGCTCATTTCCAAACCATTCATTGGCAAGGGAACTGGAATTACCTTGAAAGCTTACCAAAATTTGAACCAATTTAGGGTTTTGCTAGCAAGATAAAAATTGGGAACTAGTTACGCTAATCAGTAATCTGCCACATAAGCCTCTCTAACGGTGTTGCTAGGTAGGTAGAGTAAATAAAATGAATAGGAAAGTGCTTCACAAAATGATTTAGTACTATATAAATATAAGGTAATGTTATTTCCTGGAATTCTGCCTATTCTATACTTTTGTTATAATTTATAACAAGCATAAAAATATTAAACAGATCATGATGCATTTCCATAGGTAAATTATGTGTGAAAACAAGTATTTGCTTTTGACCAACTAGATTCTTCATCTTAAAAAAAAAATCTGTTATTTCCAAAGACAGTCTTCAATCAATTGGATAGAATGTATTTTTTTCAAGTGTTACGTTAAAACAATACTTCATTGTCAAAGAAGTGCCCCTGTGTCAATGAAGAATTTTGTGTGTAAATAAATATTGTCTTGGAATCTTGGTATTTAGCTTTTATATGACACGTCACTCTTGACTCTAGCAGCTCTATCATCCAACATTGGTAGTAAAAACATTCCTGGAATAGTGAAATTACTAGGTATAATGCATTAACCAGTAGCAGTTTGGAGGAGACCTTGTAAAATGGAAGGAACAAAAGCGAGCCTCTGCTGTTGGGATTTGCCACTGCAGTGTTCTGCAGTGTGTGGGAGAGACTGATGACTCATTAGATCAGATGGTTGCCTGTGCTATCTGGATTTTTCCCCTTCTATAGCAGGGTATTTTTTTTTTCCTCAATCTTTCACAAATATGAGGGTAAGGGGTTTCAGTGTGTGACTATTAGAATCTTGGCTGTAAATTGCATTTACTTTTTATCCTCAAAATAGGAGTCCAACAGCTAAAGGTAAATTTTAAAAAATACAATCATTAAGTTGATTTCTCTGAGTGCAGCTATATATACTACATGTTTTCATGAAGAAACTATTTTTTGGGGGTAGGGGAGATAATTAGGTTAATTTATTTTTGTTATTATTATTATTATTATTTTAATAGAGCTATTGGGGATTGAACCCAGGATCTCATGCATGCTAAGCAAGCACTCTACCACTGAGCTATACCCTCCCCCTGAAAGCAACTATTTTTAAAGTAGGTATCATGCTTTTATTTTTTAGATTGAGAGTAACAATAATAGCTGCATATTGTATTAGAAAGGAATTATTAAGTAGCATATAAAATTTCATGTAGCATTAAATCATATCATGGTAGTTTGGATTGTATGGAGATTTGGCATTAGATTAAATTTCAATATAATCCAACTTAAAATATAATTTGCTTATTGCAAGTTAAAACATTTTAGGAGGTTATTGTCTTAACATTTTTAAAAGCCTGTGCCTTTTCATATAGAAGCATAAGCATTTAATGGTGAAGCACAAGGTTTTAGTGGGGCATTTTTATTTCACTGTTTTCATAGATAACAATGAAGGGTGATTAATGGATATAAATTAGTATGTTGTGTGGCCATGCCTATCAAACTGCTATATGCTTTGCCCTATTCAGTTGCTAAGTCAGTATAATATATCTATCTAATTTATCATTTTTATTTTATTGTGAGGAAGAAGCACTTTCACATTTTTCTTATAAAACAGATATTGTATATGATGAAGTAGAGTGCAAAACTTGTTTGGATTAAGAGAATTTATAAGAACATACAAAATCCCAGCTAAAACTGCTATAACATCTTACTGTCTGTCAAGATTCTGGAAGGTGGTGGGAAGGTATTCATTTTCATGTTTACTTGTTTTTCTGCAGTTGGGGTGCTTTGGTGAAAAAGCTTTAGAAGTGCAATAGGAACCCTTATTTCAGTGCTGTGGGAACTGCAAATTGTAATGTTCAGAGAGCCTGTTACCTTGGAGCAATCCTTGGAAGTTTCTCAAAATGTTTAAATGTTAAAAAGTTGGAACCTGAAACTTTTGGACCAAAGAAAACACATTTTCCAACTCTATCAGAAAATAGTACTTGAGGCTTCTTTTCCTGTAACTACTGGTGTTGGGCTCTATGTAGGGTTTATGTTGAAGGAGGAGGAGCAAGTTCTTTGTAGAAATGAAGGCTTTCTTTGTACGGGGACCTGAGCTCTATACTCGTTACCTGAGTTAACCTGATGTAACTAATTTCAAAATAACTAAGAAGACAGGACAAAAATTGTAGTACTTCAAATGTGAGTCTTAAGTTTCAGTTACATAAGGAGTAATCAGTTTGTTCGTTATTTAATTATTTATTTTTATTTTTTTATTTTATTTTTTAAACATTTTTTTACTGAGTTATAGTCATTTTACAATCTTGTGTCAATTTCCAGTGTAGAGCACAATTTTTCAGTTATACTTAAACATACATATATTCATTGTCACATTTTTTTCGCTGTGAACTACCACAAGATCTTGTATATATTTTCCTGTGCTATACCGTATAATCTTGTTTATCTATTCTGCATACACCTGTCAGTATCTACAGATTTTGAAATCCTGGTCTGTCCTTTTCCACCCTCCGCCCCCTTGGCAATCACAAGTTTGTAAGTTTGTATTCTATGTTAAGTCTATTTCTGTTTTGTATTTATGTTCTTTTTTTTTTTTTTTTTTTTTAGATTCCACATATGAGTGATCTCATATGGTATTTTTCTTTCTCTTTCTGGCTTACTTCACTTAGAATGACATTCTCCAGAGACATCCATGTTGCTGCAAATGGTGTTATGTTGTCAGTTTTTATGGCTGAGTAGTATTCCATTGTATAAATATACCACATCTTCTTTATCCAGTCATCTGTTGATGGACATTTAGGCTGTTTCCATGTCTTGGCTATTGTAAATAGTGCTGCTATAAACATTGGGGTGCAGGTGTCCTTTTGAATTAGGGTTCCTTCTGGATATATGCCCAGGAGCAGGATTACTGGGTCATATGGCATATCACTTCACACCAGTCAGAATGGCCGTCATTCAAAAGTCCACAAATGACAAACGCTGGAGAGGCTGTGGAGAAAGGGGAACCCTCCTACACTGCTGGTGGGAATGCAGCTTGGTGCAGCCACTGTGGAGAATGGAGATTCCTCAAAAGACTAGGAATAGTTTAGTTTGTTCATTATTTAAGTATTCTGGTTTCTCTGGAATCAGGTGTCAAGAGGGAGTCTGGTATGTAGGATGTTTCTTAGGGATCAACACATGTGAAAGGAAGGGACAGAAGCAAAGTTGGGCAGGGGAAGAAGTTGGAATGCAATGCAAGCCTGATAAAGCCTCAGCCAATTGGGTGGGGTATGTGGAGTGAGTATTTATTGCTTGTAAGAGTGTCCCACATTGGGCTGACGTGGTGGAGTTTTTATACCAGTCTTTTATGCTCTGTGAAGAGTGTGAATGTGGACAAGGCACCTCTCTGCATCTGAGGCCGACCCTGAAGGGCTGACACCTGTTGGCTATCTACTGACAACCCTCCCCGTCCTTCCTTGAAGAGGAATCTGGGTGTTGCATCTCTGTATCTGATAAGACATGTCTTAAGGCAGAGATGGTTGTCCTCTGTACCATGAAGGATTGTTTGGATGCATACAATAGAAATCAGTGTAGTTAATTTAGAAGTCACAGAAGGCAAGTGCTTAAAGAGCATCGGCTTTGGAATCAGACTGCCTCAGTTCATAATCCCACCTTTATTTGCTGGTTTTGTGATCTTGGGCAAAGTTACTTGCATCTCTAGTCTTTAGTTTCCCCATTTATGAAGTGGAGGTGGTATTAGGGGGTATGGAGTTACTCTGCAACTGTTCCCTAAGTGCTTATTCCTGGCCCAGGCACTGTTTTATTTGCCCTCATGAAACTTGGCATTCTGGAGAGTGTACAGACAAAAAACAAATAAATTAAAAAGAAAAATTATATTCCTTCAGGTGCTATGAAGAAAAGCAGGGTAAGAGAATTGAGGACGACAGTGGGAAGAGGGGGCTATTTCATGGGAGTGAGGAGAAAACATTCTAGACAGGCACAGCAAGTGTAAAAGTCTGAGTCGCTGGAGCCAAGATTAAAATTTAACATGTTAAAACATTTAAAGTGGACAAAAGTGCTTGGAGTTCCTGCATTTTATACTTTAAAAACTGGTATTTTTATAATTTTCTTATTTTTTCCTGAAAGATCTTTTAAGAGCTCGTTTTAGGATGTATTTGCAAACACTTCTCTGCATAAAACACAGTGGGATACAAAAAGTAAAATTACTCGTAACCATCATATTTTTCTCCTCTTAACATTGACCTTTTTTTTTCCTTCTAGTTTTCTGCTTATTGACTATATTCCCCACACTGTACATTTCATGCCTGTGACTCATTTATTTTGCAACTGAAAGTCTGTGCCTCTTAATCTCGCATTTCTTTCCTCCTCCCACTTCTCTCTCCCCTCTGGCAACCACCTGTTTGTTCACTTTGGAATGTTGATTTGTTTTTTAAATTCCACATATAAGTGAAATCATCGAGTATTTGTCTTCTTCTGTCTGGTATATTTCACTAAGCATAATACCCTCTGAGTCCATCCATGTCATCACAGGTGACAAAATTTCATTCTTTTTTACAATACCCCATTGTATGTGTATATATATTTTACATATATATATACACACACATGTACTGATGGGCACTTAGGTTACTTTCATATCTTGACTGTTGTAAACATTGACTTTTAAAAAAGTAGAATAATCTTGATTTGCTATGTAAGACTATTAATCAGATGAATGCAAATTTATGGATCTGGTGAAAAGCAGATAGATACTCAGATACTAAGTAAATTTATAGAATTATGAGTTAGGCTGTCGATTCTCTTCCTGGTATGATGTCACTGTTCCAGATACCTGCTGTCTTTGGAGTAAATTAACCAATATATGCCTAAAACTAAAGTTAAAAACTATAGAATCATCAGTTTCCTATGATGGCTAGGATTATTCAGCTGAATGATAAGTCTACAAGGTATCTGACTCATGGACAAATTCATTTGATTTCCACTAATTATTGCTCGTAACATTTGGAGCTTCTCACTGTTGTTTTAAAGAGAAAATGTGTAAATACCTATTTTAAAAAATCAGAATAGATACCATTATTACCTCATGAACTCTCTAGGACACCTTCATGAACCCTAGGAGATTTGAAGCATCTGTAAGGAAGATCTACGGTATATTCTAATGCCTCCTTGTTCATCTTTCAAATTTCAACTTAGCCTCCTCTAATCATGCTTGTCCTGACTTGAGTCTAGGTTAGATGCCTCTGCTTTGTGCCCTTCTAAATCAGCCTGCACTGTTCTTATGAGAGCATGTTTGTCACTTTGTAACTACTTTTGCCTTTTTATCTACCAGACCAGAAGCTCCTTGAAGGAGAGATTGTGTCTACTTACTCCATCATATTCTTAGGCTATAATATAGCACCTGGCACATCATCAATGCTTAAAATAAAATCTACTTAGTTTTAGAAAATAAAGTTACAGTAAAATATACATACTAGCTAAGAAAAAAAAAAACTAACCAAGTGACTAGATTTGGTTCAAGTAACAAGAAAATAAATATATTAAGCACTTTTTAGAAATTAGGCAGTATTAGCTTGTACTAACAGAATAAAGTTAATAGCCATGAGTATTACTTTTCTGTCAGGCTTACTGTTAGGTGTTTCACATCAACCCTAATAGATTTTACAGATGAAATGAGGCTCGAAAGATTGAAAGAATTTGATTTGCTCAAGGACACAACTTATAAATTCATACTCAATTTGTCTGACTCAAAGCCTTGGTCTGTTTTTCAATGTAAAGAAGCAGCAAGAACAGATGAAGAGGTACTCTTCAGTACTTAAATAACGTTTAGAATACAGTTTTTAATTTTGTTTGCTCTGTTTTAAAAGGAATATTGACATCATGAAATACTTCCAGAATAGGATAGCCTCAGGGGAGAAGGATCTGAAAGAAGATTGTCCTTTGAGGGACAGCTGAAGACCACTAAAGAATTTCCATGGAAAGGGAACATACTCTGTGTGGCCACAGTAGTTGGAAGAAATAAGGCCAGAGGGTAGAAGTTATGGGGAAGTAGATTAGAGCAGATTTCTAAAAATAGAATTGAAGCCCTGTTTAAATTGTAGGTATTACTGATGGAATTTTTGTAAGCATTTTACATGGAACATTTTTGACAAATTGTGATTTAGTCATAATTCTGGGATAGGTGGTATTTTCAAATGAAGATATTAAGAAAGTTCAATTTATCCACCATCTCCTGCAACATGTCACTGGTAGAATCAGGATATTTCCTAAGTCTGCTGACTCAGTATTTCATGCTATTTCCACTTAAACAGGCAGATGACTGTGTATCATGCATGCTTTGTACGAAATGCCCTACAAATTTGGGAAAGAAGTTAGACTGTATGGTTATCAAGTTCTCTTCTGACTTTGAAAATCTTTGATTTTCTGAAGATTGAAATTTGACCTCATTTGCTTGTTGACCACTTCTTTAATGACTTTGCCCAACTCTTTTACCAAATGTTTTCATCTTTAGACTTTGGTTTTTTCCTTATTATCTAAGTAGTTTCTAGAAAAACTTGTTTCATCTTTTTATATTCGAATCTTTCGCAGTCTCATTCCTGCTTACTCAACAGTCCCTTCCACGCATCTTTAGGAGCCTGGAAAATCCTAGTAAGCCAATTTCCCCTTTTCTTTATTTACTTCCTCCCTCAAATGCTCTTCCAATTTTATCTTCCTAATGGAACCAAAATCTTTGCCTCCTTTTTTTTTGACATTGTGGTGGCAGTATCAGGTTTATTTTTTCTGATGTCATAATACGCACTAACTTCATCTTTATCAATAAATTACCAACATGGTGCTAAGTCTCTGTCTTATCATCGATATCGTCTTTAAGTTATTGGTACTTGCCTCTTTGATCATATTCTCACTTGGAAGTTCTCCCATATCTCCATGTGGTTTTTCTCTTTAACTGTTTTTACTCTTGGCTTGTTTCTTTAATCACTAGATTCTTCCCTCAGTCCTGTCCATCAGACAGACCCTTCTGACCACACTAAGTGTATTAAACGAGAATTCCACTGTTAATGACTTTATTGTTAATTCGTTGATACCTTAGTTAATGGATTACAAATTGTGTTCCATGGAGCTTCCTTCAGGGGCTCCAGAAAGACTGAAAAACGCTACTCAGCCCTTCCTGAATTAATCCCCAAGGCTCAGCACTTGGTTTTCTTCTTTCTGTATTCTTTCTATCTGGGCTCAACTCAGCTTTGAAACTTACTTTCCCCTCACCTGTTCCCCCCTCTCATCCCCATTGGTTTACACTTTACCCACATCCGAATCAGTTTTAACTCTGCTCCCAAAGTGTTGTCATTTTGAACACTTAAGTCATTTTGCCTTATGGTACAGTTGTTTAAAGCCAGTGGAAGCTCCTTTTACTCACAATCCTTATTCCCTAAGTTTAACCCAGTGCCTTTTCCTTGGTGGGGACTCAATAAACACTTAATAAAGTGAATTCCATTTGTTACCGAATTAAGTAAGGATCCCTGTTTGGGCTCTAGCCTAGCCTAGGCCCTCTGCCTGCCTCTGTAGGGAATTGTTCGTGCAGCCAAGAGTGAAAGGGAAGTTGAGATTGAAGCAGGGCAAGGTTTTAGTCAATGGCCAGAGAATTGAGAAGCAGGAACTTAGTTTACAAATCAACTTCTCCCCTTAATAGCTAGAGGGATTCGCTTTTAGAGAGGAAGGACAGTGGGGGTAGAAGTGAGACTAATGATGGGGAGGCATATGCATTAGTTTTCTAGGAAAGAGGCAGGGTTTTCCTGGAAATGGGGTGCTACCCCTTTTCTGTCCTTTTTTGGTCGGTGACTTTCCATCTTGGCTGCCAGTAGGTGTGTCACTAGGACACTGATGTAGTAAAATCAGTGTAGAATGAGACTCAGAGTCTGTCGGAGGTCAGATTCATCTCTGTCTTCGTTTCATTTGGTTCTGTCTGGTTTTGTTTTTCTCTTTCTATGGCTTCCTTTCTTTGTGTCCAGAACCGGTGATTTAAAGATGTTATGTTAGTTCCTGTTCAAGGGAGGGGTTGGTGGTTTTCAGCAATGGTCTGGTAGTGCTGTGACACTCAACCAATAACTATTTCCAGAGCTTTTCAACTTCTCACAATGCCTGCATTCCCTCCCCTACTCTGATATAATATATGAATTAAACATCATTCTTCTCCTAACAGTTCTTCCTCAATCTTTGGTTATTTCCTATTGTTTGTAGGATAAAGTGCACCAGGCATTCAATTTAAGACCAACAAATTAGTCTCTCTGCCTTTGCATCCTTATTTCTCACTAACTGTTAACTGTTCCTGAATGGAATTTTATTTCCATTCTTCTGTTCTTGTTATTTCCCCACCTGGAATGCCTTTGCTCTCTGTCTTTTCTTAGTTTAGGCTAATTTTACCTGACCTTCAAGATGTCTTCCCTAAACAGTCTACTCCCTGAACTTTTAGTAAATAAGTCTATTATTTGGCACTTTATCACATATTGATCTGTGACCCTTTATGTTTGTTTGGAGACATTATTTAGCTTTTTGTATATATATATAAAATATATATATTTTATCTCCATTATTAAATTGTTAATAATTATATGTTAGACCAGCAGTCACAAAGCAACTTTCTACTTTGGGATCTGTAACCAGTTTTCCATCTGGACCTAAATAGAAGTCTTTAGGTTTTTCAGATTACACATCTATACAATAAAGACGTTGAATTTCTTAAACTGTTCTGTATTGTGCTGAAAAAAGGAAAAAAGGGGGGGGGATGAACCAGAAAAAATTTAAAGATAGATTATTCATTTAAAATTTTTAATGTAAGATATAATGTTTTAGATGGTAAAAAATAAAGTAGTGAAAGAGGAGGGAGTCATGCTGCAATTTTAAGTAGTTGGGCGAATAGTCAGAGAAGCCTCTCAGAGGAGGGGACTTCTGAGTGAAGACCTGAAGATGGTTACAGATGCTGGTATCTGAGAGCAGAGTACTGTAGGCAGGAGGAACAAGATGTACAGAGACCCTGAGGCAGAATGTGTGTGTGTTTTGAGAAATAGCAAAGACTTCCGTGTTTATGCAGCATGATTAAGAGGAAGAGTCAGGGAGATAATGGGAGGGCAGGATGTTGTAGGGCTAGATAAGCCATTGGAAAGACTTCACATTGTTTGTTACACTCCTTGGTATTTTGTATGGAATATCTTGCATAGGGATATATAATCCTGAATTTTAATAACTGTAGACCATCCAGGAATGAGGTACTTTTAACCAAATCTTACGAATTTTATATTATCTTTTACTTTGAATAAATGGTAATTACTCAAGAATACAGCAGTTTACTACCTATATTGGTTCTTTTGCTTTAAGGTTTGTAATTATACTTTTTTTTCCTTTTTTACCATAGTTAAATTAACATGATGGATTTCTCCAAGCTACCCAAAATACGTGATGAAGATAAAGAAAGCACGTTTGGTTATGTCCATGGGGTTTCTGGACCTGGTAAGTAATATATAATAATCTCAATAGTAAAAATTCCTAACATCAATTAATGTCTTTTCAGGTGTTTTAGGCAGAAATTCAGGAGTTTCTGTTCCTCTACATAAATTCTACCTGTTCTTAAAAGATTTCATAGCTGCTATGAGACTGAAGTAATGCCTTCATCATAAGAGCTCCTGTAACATTTATTATCAAAATTTGATAATTATTGAGGTACTAACTTGGGATATCCTGTTAATTATGTAAGTGTATAATTGATGTTATACTTCTTAATTTCTTTTGTTAAATCTGAGCTTAAAAAGCTATAAAGTTTATGGATTAAATATCTGTTAATGCAGTTTGAATTTTGATAATTGCTTTTAGAGCATTTCTCAGAAATATCAACCTTGGGTCTTTGCATATATAAATCCTTCTGAAGGGTTACTTCATATATCACATAACTAGCTATCTGTCGGAAAAGACTCGGTAATGAGAATGGAAAACAGTTTGTTCTGCCTATACTTGGGGTATTGCATTTTAAATAATAAATCTCTTTCTAGTATTCATTTTGTTATCCCACACTTCCACAGCAAATTATGATTCACAGTTTCCATAGATAAAATCTGCTCATTGATTTATAATCTTTAGTGCCATGGAAATTCATTTTTCCTTATGTCTTTTTATAAACCCCATGTTATAGTCTTTTTTGGTTGTTGTTCTAATCACAGTGGGTGATGACCCTTTCTTGGTGTTAATGCAAATGAAGACCTTCAGTCACCGTGTGTTTTTATTTTTCCCTAAAAAGCTTTTACCGCTTAGAACTTGGTGTTTGAGCTTGAAGCTTAAACTACACATAAGAACTTTCAGGAAAAAGGCAAAAGAATACCATCAAAAGAGTTTAGTTTTCTGAAACTTACAGTAAACTCCTGGAACCTGTTTATGATTCTTAAGTACTTAATGAGATAAGAGAGAAATGCAATCCTTTTTGTTTATGAAATATGGTTTTAAATTTCAGTTATCTCTGGCATTTCTGTGCATTTTAATTATTCTTAATATGGTAGGTACAGAGATTTAAGTATTTATAAAATTAATACATTTTCTAACAAAAGTTTATGTTAGTTTATGTTCTAACATAAGTTAAATATTAATACTTTAATAGTTTCCACTTGAATATCACCTAACTCATAGTTCTAATTAATTGTATCAGAAAGCTAAATATTAAAATAGATTTATTCTTACACATATCTGAAAATGTGCAACCTTCACTCCCTACCAGAAAAATAATTTTTGCTGATAACTGTGTGGCATTCTACCATGCTACTAGCTAAAGCTCTTCTTCTAATTTTAGTTTTAAAGCTTTTTTAAAAATTGTTCCAAAAACCATCATTCCATGTAGTATAGTGAGCCAGGTTGATCAAAACTTGCCTCACTGCTACTAGGTAGAGTTTGCCTTATAGAACTTCAAAACAAAAATAGTTTTCATGTGTATTTTATAAATTTTATAAAATTTATTTATAATTTATAAATAATCTTTAGCCTAACAAATTTATTCTTTTTAGCCCTACTGTATCATATGCTAAAAATGTACCTTTTTGATCAACAAAACAAAAAGACAATGTAAGGGATGAGATATGACTGGCAAGGGGTTAATATCCAAAATATACAAACAACTCACATAACTCAATATCTAAAAATCAAACAACACAATCAGAAAATGGGCAGAAGACCTACATAGACATTTTACCAAAGAAAACATACAAATGGCCAAAAAAGGCATGAAAAGATACTCAACATCACTAATTAGAGAAATGCAAATCAAAACCACAATAAGGTATCCCCTTACAGTAGTCAGAATGGCCATATCATCAAAAAGCCTGCAAATAATAAATGCTAGAGAGGGTGTGGAGAAAAGGGAACCCTTGTACACTGTTGGTGGGAAAGTAAATTGGTGCAACCACTTTGGAAAACAGTATAGAGCTTCCTTAAAAAACTAAAAGTAGAGGTACCATATGATCTAGCAATCTCATCCTGGGTATATATCTGGAAAAGATGAAAACTCTAATTTGAAAAGATACATGCATTCCCAGTGTTCATAGCATCACTATTTAGAATAGACAAGACATGGAAACAACCCAGGTGCCCATCAAAAAGACAATTGGCTTAAGAAAATACAGATACAGATATAGATATATAGATGTAATGGAATATTACTCAGCCATAAAAAAGAATGAAATATTGCCATTTGCAGCAACATGGATGGACCTAGAAAATATTATTGTTAGTAAGTCAGGCAGAGGAAAAACAAATATTATATGATATCACTTACATGTGGAATCTAAAAAATAATACAAATGAATCTATATACAAAGCAGAAACAGACTGACAGACATAGAAAACAAACTTAATGGTTATCAAAGGGGAGAGGGTGGGGAGGAGGGACAAATTAGAAGTATGGGATTAACAGATACAGACTACTGTACATAAAATTGATAAGCAACAAGGATTTCCTTTACATAGCACAGAGAATTATATTCAATATCTTAAATAATCTATAATGGAAAATAATTGGAAAATATGTGTATATATGTATATATATCTACACATATGTATCTGTCTATATATAGGCATATATATATATGTCTATATATATATATACCTGAATCACTTTGTTATACACCTGAAAGTGACACAATATTGTAAATCAACTATACTTTGGTTTTTTTTAATGTATCTTTTTGTGATACTGTATGTTCCATAGTAGGCATTTTATTTTTCCTATGAATATATGAGGGAAGTATATTATTGGATTGATTGGATGTTTTAATTATCTGAAACTGTTCAGTCTTAAGTCATCAAAATACTCACTTGTTCCTTACAGTGGTTACAGCCTGTGACATGGCAGGTGCTGCCATGTATGAACTGGTGAGAGTGGGCCACAGTGAGTTGGTTGGAGAGATTATCCGATTGGAGGGCGACATGGCAACTATCCAGGTATATGAAGAAACCTGTATCCTTTTTGGTTCAATTTCTGGCCATTTTCTACAAATCAAAATTTGAAGATTTATGGCAGCATCAGTGCTATCAGAAATGTGAAATGTTGGTGTTGAAAGAAACCTGATTTATATAGGAGTTTATTGAAGAAAGGTACTAGGAATTAGTGCTCTTATTTTAAGAAGTTAGTGTTATCTTCTGAACTTTCATTGTTCTTAATATTTTAGTAGCTCACAAACTTTAGGGAGAACCAATTAGAATTTTTCTACAGAGGGACACATATTGTAGAAGATATCATCAACAGAGTAACAACATCCATTTGTACAGTTAAAAATCTCCAATCATGATTTCTACTTAAAATAGTAAAGCCAGTATTATGTCAAATCACTGTGTTGTACACTTGAAACTAATATAATATTGTATGTCAACTATATAGTTCCATAAAAAAAATGAAGTTAATAAACAGCTCATATTTATTAATCTTTGAAGTTTTATGTACAAGGAATATAATAAAAAAAAGTAAATCCATAAATAAATCACAACTCTCTTTGTTCTGGGTGATATGTTACAGTATAGCTTCAGCACTAGGAAATATTTACTATTTGGGTACCATAATTTTGACTTTTAAATATAGTATTTTCAATTTTCTATGAAAAATAAAGATAAAAGATTAAACTTTATGGGGAGGAATGACTTTTTTTCCTTCTCATTTATGTGTTTTACTTAGATTGATTCTTACTTAGGTTGATTTATGTATTTTACTTAGAAGATGAGCATTATGTCTTTGACTATCTATCAAGATTTATTTGGTATAACTTTTTTGCCATATTAAAATATATGCTTAAGGTACCTTTTCTCTCTGTGTTAGTACTGGAGTGCTAATTCTAAGCAAAATAATCTGAAAATTTTAATAAAATTAAGTCTTTATAGCTATGAAATCATCACTAATCAAAAGGATTTTTTCTGTTAGATTTATCTTTAATCTTTTACATGGTTTGAAGATTTAAGATAAACAAATGAACATATGTGTAGTGACAACCCACTCCACCTTTGTCATCCTGTATCTGGCCCATTTTCAAAACAGAGATGCATGTATGAAGCCAATTTTGTTAATTTTGCTTATTGTGTATTCTTCTAGTTTGTTATATGAACCAATATAAATATATATTTTTCTTTTTCTTTCTTTTTTTCCCAAAAGATAGCATATTATATCCACTGTTTTGCACCTTGTGTTTTTCACTTAAAAATACATATATTGTGAAAGATAGATAGATACATGATAAATATAGTAAAATGTATGTAGATCACTGAAAAATTCAACTTTTCTGTAGGTTTGAAATATTTCATAATCAAATATTGGAAATGAAAATATATTTTGGAGATCTTTCTAGAGCAGTTCATAAAAGTGCCTATTCCTTTTTACAGCTACATGAAATTCCAGCATATGAGTATGCCATCATTTATTAGTCTCTTAATGATCGTTAAGTCTTAAGTTTTTTGGTCCTTTCTCAGTCTAAAGAGTTTAGGTCTTTGTCCAGATACTAATATCCTTTTTAGAGAACTGATCTTCCTCACCAGTGTAGTTGAAGCAATGTATTATGGAGAGGCCTTTGCTACTATTTTTAGCCCTGTGGTTCCCAAATTATGTACCAAGGCACTCTGGACAGCTGTAGTAAACTCATGTGATGCTCCAGGATATTTTAAGTTTTTGCGGTTAACACAGGAATATTAGACATCTTGTCAGATACCACATAAACTAGTAGCTTGAGATAATAAACAGTTTTATTATTTGACTGCACTATGTTCTTGTCAGTGATGTCATATCTTTGTGAAGCTGAGTTTTTGGCAATTGCTAAGCTAAAAATCAAGTATATGAAAATGATTGTGGAATAGGCATTCAATCTGATTCTAAGGTTTGAAGATTGTAGAATACCCAGCAGGCATATAAACCCTATTTGTAAGAATTGAGGTTATTTAAAAATGAAGTTAAAATATTCTCTTTTTCTTTCAATTTATGTATATTTTTCTTTCAAAGTCCTACTTAGTTATGAGGATGTATATATTTATTAAGATATTTGGACATAACTATTTAATATCTAGAAGTTTTAAATATATCTTTTGTTGTGGGTCACTATGAAAAAGTTACTGAAACACTTAAGATGCTGTGGACTGAAAGTCTGAGAATATCTGGTTTAGCTCCTTAATTATCATTTCTTGTTAAACTGTGGTATTTCCTTTTTAGAGAATCTCTTAACTTTCATAGTGAGTTTTCCTCAACTACTGTTTCCAGCTGGTGTGTCTGTTGGAGATCCTGTACTCCGTACTGGTAAACCCCTCTCGGTAGAGCTTGGTCCTGGCATCATGGGAGCCATTTTTGATGGTATTCAGAGACCTTTGTCAGATATCAGCAGTCAGACTCAAAGTATTTACATTCCCAGAGGAGTAAACGTGTCTGCTCTGAGCAGAGATGTCAAATGGGATTTCACACCTTGCAAAAACCTACGGGTATGTTCTTGTAACCAAGAATTCTAAAGTTGTTGAAAGAATGTGAAATGAGTGTTTCGTGAACTATTTTGTACTCTTAGTCAAAATAAAAATAAAGCACAGAAACATAGTTTACACTTTTCTTTAGATCTACTAGAAGGATTATAGAACTAATATATTTTATTGATAAGTGAGGCAAATGATTTAAATAATAGCAACTGTGAATCTACTTGATGTTTATTGAATGTTAAACAGCTTGACATTGATTTGAACATTAAACAGCAAGTGCATTTGTTCTCTAGGTTGGTAGTCATATCACTGGTGGAGATATTTATGGAATTGTCAACGAGAACTCACTCATCAAACACAAAATAATGTTGCCCCCACGAAACAGAGGGACTGTAACTTACATTGCTCCACCTGGTAATTATGACACCTCTGTAAGTATCATAGAAACCTTTTCTCACAGGTGACCCTACTTGTGTATGATAGTTGCCCAGCTTTAGTGCTCTAAATAGTTATATAATTCATTTAATATGTAGGTTTTAAGTAACTCCCATAATTGTTTTTTCTTTAAGATTTTTTTCTTTAAAACTTGGGCTTGGAAATACAGAAAACAAAATATACTGTTTCTTTTTGAGGAGAAATAGCTAGTATAAGCTACCTTCTTAACTTACGCTACATTATTTAAAGCCCTGATTCTTTAGACATAGAGTAGATTTTGATTTTAATTGTCAGTCTCTATTTACTTAATGAATTGTATAATGGATTACATGAATTCTTACTCTGAGTGACTGATGGTCACATCATATCAAATACAGGAGCCACATAATAGTCTTTTGGGTATGAAGATAGCTTTATTGAGAAGACCATTGTAACGTATAACTTTTTCCCAATAAAAAATGATAAAAGAACAATTTTTTAATCATTTCACAAGAATAGGTCTGTATTCTACAACATATAGAAAACAAAAGAGTTAAGATTGAGATTCTGGGCAATCAGCTAACCTTACTGACTAGCTTAGAGACTCACCTGTACATGAAAGAGCAACCCTGAAGTAGATATTTCAGATTCATGCATCAATGAAATTACAGGTTTCTCTAGGTGTATGGACTTTGGGATTGTTTATGAAGAGGTAAAGCCATCTCAGTGTTCACAAATATTAAAGAGTATTACTCATTGTCTTTTTGCTTTTATAAGTGATTTAAAATATTTAACTATATTAAATATTTTAGGGTTCTTAATAGACTAATATTTTTCATTAAAGCATTATAAGAGCATTATAATAAAATAAACAAAACAAAGAATGGAAAATAGATTATAAAGGCTTTCATTTCTTCCTTGTCAGTCCCAGGAGTATCTTCTGTAGCCTTTATGAATTTTCCCTGTGCGTAGTCATATAATTTATTTAACTATTCTTCTGTTACTTGAGTTACCTCTTTCTCAAAAACTTCTAAATTTCTTTTTTAAATCATTAAAATGGTAATAAATGCACTTGGTTGAAAAAAATGAGAATGATATATAAAGATTGACAGTAAAAAGTGTAGATCTCCCTCATCACCTCCCTACCCCTGGAGAGAAATCTGGATTCACTTTGTTCTTAGGGGAAGGAATGTTCATAAATTTGAGTGTACTTAAAATTCTGCTGTATTTTTATAGGATGTTGTCTTGGAGCTTGAATTTGAAGGGATAAAGGAGAAATTCAGCATGGTCCAGATATGGCCAGTACGTCAGGTTCGGCCTGTCACTGAGAAGTTGCCAGCTAATCATCCTCTGTTGACTGGCCAGAGAGTCCTTGATGCCCTTTTTCCGTAAGTTTGAGCTGTGTCCCATGGTTTTCCCTTAGAGTTATTATAGGTCATTATTTTTTCACTTTTTTGTGGGTAAAGGTTTTATGTGCTAATCCTATAAGTTTTATCTAGAGAAATATATTTATATTTTTTCCAATGCTTATTAGAGTCAAACCATTGAAGATTTATTTTTTCATAGTTGCAAAGGGAAAGTATTCTTAAATTTTCTGAAAAAATAAAATGTACAGAAGGAAACCTGTGCCAAAACACTATAACTATTTTTCTTAAGTTATTCTAGAATTAGTAGATTGATGTTACTATAAATTGATGATTTCTAAAATCATCTGCATTCTCTATGCTACCCAGCAATCTTTCTTAATTTGTAGTCTGCTCTTTGCCATTTTCTTCATTGACTGCTTAAAAACGTCCTTTCTCTTTAAATTGTAGACGTCACCATATCCTGCTTTACTTTCAGCGAATGACTTCATCATTTGATTCACAGAAAAGGCTGAAGCAATGATATAATAACTCCTTCACCTTCTCATTACCAACCCATATGTGTCCCACTTACCTTTTAAACTCTTACCCTTCAAAACTGCTTTCTGTGTTGTTCTCACCATTCTCTCTCATAAGATCTTCAGTCTTAGACTCTTATTAGTCAGTACCTCCTGTTTCCATATCCTTCACTATCCGGCTTACATTTAATAGTCTATCACTTTTACAAATATTTGCCAGTATTATTAAATTCTCTTGTTTCTTTGTCTTCTGTCACACCCACCTGGCAAATACCAACTGTGAATCAGTCCAGCTGTCTCCTTCTCCCGAATCTCCACAGGCTGCTGAGAAAAAGAAATAATAGGTGCAAGTTGGTATCTCACTACTGTGGCACAATCTTTCTACATTCCCCTAATTATCATTCTCCTGCTCTCCTCGGTGACTATTTCAGCCCTCTCCTCTTGCCTCAGACCTTCAGCTCCACTCTTCTTTCTCCTTCATTCTTGGCAAATGATCATGCTAGATCCTTCACAGAGAAATTCTCATGAGAGCCCATCAGATTTGGAACTCCTTCAGTTAACATGCATTCTCATCCATCCCTTATTCTCTTCCTTTTTTTGGAGTTTATTCCACCTCATGTCTCCTCAAAGACCTCTCATTAAGTGATCCTCCCTTAACTCCCATGTAATGAAAAAATGTCTACCCTCTACCCTTCCTCCATTCTACCTTCCACTGCTTGTCTCCTCATCTTCACAGCCAAACCTCTTGAAAGAATGAATTAGTTGTCTTCGCTTGTCCCCCTCTAATTCACTGTACTCCTGCTCCACACCTCACTCCAGACTGCTCTTGCTAACATCGTCAGTTACTCCTATACTGGTAACTCAATAACCAAGTTTTAGTATTTTCTTAATTCTTACAACTTGGGATATTGCTCTCTACTCCCCTCTTTCTTTGCTCTTCTGGTTAGCTTCTGTCTACAAGAAGCTATTGCTTATTCTCCGTTGCAGGTTTCTTCTCCCTTAACTTTAATATTTCTTCCGAGTTTTTCCCTCCTCTAGGGCTTCCTCTTTCCTCACTATATATCCTATCCTCTGTGGATGACTTCATTGTATGTGATGATTCCTTAATCTGTATCTTCATCCCAGATCTCTTCTGAGTTCCAGGCTCACATATCCACTTCTGATTATACCTCTCCTTTTAAATACAGGTGCCTCAAAGTCAGTATGTTTAAAACTAAAATCATCATCTAATCACCACTCTTTTCCTTGAAACTTTGCTGCCTCTCTCAACAAATGGCATTATCATACGTCTCATGGATGCCTAATTTAAAACCTGTGACTTCTCTCAAGGATCAGTCTTACCCTTCCCCCACATCTAAGTAGTGAACTAGTGCTATTACTCTATTCCCTAAATATTTTGTATCTGCATTTTCATCCTAACTCCACGTCATTAAGGATCTTACCCTAATTCCTGCAATAATCACATTTAATCAGACTTCCCATCTTCAGTCTTGCCTTCTTTCTAAGTGGTTGTCCAAATTACATAGTGATCCAACTAAAACACATACGTGATCCTGCACTGTTTTGCTCAAAACCCCTATGTGCTCTTTATTGCTCTCAAGTCAAACACATACTCCGTAACTCTTTACAATACTACCCATGATCTGGCTACTGCTTACCTTCCAGTTTTGTCTCAGCCAGTTGACAGCCCAACTGCTTCATTATACACCATCTTCCAGGCTTACTGAAGGACTTTTAATTCCTTAAGCAATGCTCCCTTTTGCCCCTGGACCTTTGTGCATGCTTTTGCCTCTGTGTGGAATGTTATTTCCCTGTATCTGGCTAATTTCTATTTCCTTTTAGGCCTTAGCTTCTTTTGGAAAGAATTTCCTAACCCCACTCCAGTACATTGTCAGACTTTGTACCCCTTCCTATGTACTCCCACAAACCTTGGATGGTCTCTATGATAGCACTTTTCACATTGGATTGTTGAACTTCTAAAGTGGGGCACACTCAGCCCCACCTCACTACCCCAGCTTAAAAGTGATTTGAAAGAGGTATACAGAGCCACAGGATGAATAGATATACCTTCTTAGTTTATCAGAGTCACTGAAATGTTTGAAGGAGAAAACATTTTAATGCATATTAGTTTTATATGAGAAAGTTCTGTTATGATTATTAAGGAAGCAGTGTTTCTGTGAATTTTGTGATAAAACACACTATTACAAAGGAATTTCCGTTAGCATTATATCTCATTTCTTCTGCCCAGACCGTCCTGCCACACACACACACACACACACACACAGAGTGACATTCACTTTCCTCTGTCTTTGAGGGTATTTCACTCTTCACTGCCACTTTTTAGGGAAAGTGTGAAAGTGGTTGCTATATGGTATTGTAACCACCAGCTGACTCTCCAGTGTACCACACTGGAGGGTGAGCTCTGTGAGTACAGAAACATGGCTATCTTCTTTGCTGTTGTCTCTCCAGCATCTCCAAGCATAATTTTTAGTACCTAGGAAGTACTTCATAAATAGTTATTGAATAGGCAGAAGGGGTTTGACTTAACACCTTAATAAAAGCCTTTGTTCATTAACCTTTGTAGCAAGATACAAATTTCTTAGGTCTTCTTATTTATTTCAGAAGGCAACTTTCCAAAGTATTTATAATTTTCTTTTAGCTTTAATTCTTACATTGTCCTTTCATAAACTATGTAAGCATTCAGAATATCTTTAGTACTATCTTATCTACCTGATTTTTATATTCCTGTCCTCCAGTTACCTTACAGAATGTATTTTAGCTGTTAAAGACGATAGAGATGATTAATTATAATGAACAACATACACTACTATAGGTGCAAACTAGGGGAGCAATTACTGTATATCTGTATATCTATCTTTGTAAGCGTGTATATAGATACAGATGACAATATTTTAAAGTGCTTTCTTTCTTTAACTTACATTTCCATGTCATCTACTTTATTTATTGGTATTTATTAGCAAGGAAAGTAATCCATACTTGTTTTCTTTGTTTAGATGTGTACAGGGAGGAACTACTGCAATCCCTGGGGCGTTTGGCTGTGGAAAGACAGTGATATCGCAGTCTCTATCCAAGTATTCCAACAGCGATGTGATCATCTATGTGGGATGTGGTGAAAGAGGAAATGAGATGTCTGAAGTCCTCCGGGACTTCCCAGAGGTCCGTATCTGTGAAGCTTTAAATACTATTCTGGAGAAAAATACCACAAAATGACATTTAATAAAACTTTATGTTGGGTCTGGAGCAATGCTCTCATTTGTTAGGATCTTTTAGGGAATTTTCTAATTATATTTGTGATTCAGTTTGTATATTCACAGAAAGGAATTTGAATTTTTCAGTTAAACACTTGAAAGTCTCTTTTTGCGTTCTGGTGGTTTTCAGTTAATTGGGAGGAAGTTGAAATAGACAAAACACTTATAAGTATGAACTTTACATAGAATTTTATGATCTACTTTGTTACTATAGTAATATTTCTTTTTCCATAAAATAATGGACTTCACTTATGAAATGGAAATAATGGCTATTTACTTTACAGCACAGTGGGATAGAGGGAAGAGGTTGGAGTGATGGGGAGTATTACTTTGGGAACACAGATTATAAGAGGAATTAAATATAGACAAGCTGTGGGAAAGGGACTATTTCTATTCTATTTCTGTTTAGAAGCAAAGGGATCACTAATAGATTGTTTGCCTGTAGCTCACGATGGAAGTTGATGGTAAGGTAGAGTCAATTATGAAGAGAACAGCCCTGGTAGCCAATACCTCCAATATGCCTGTTGCTGCTAGAGAAGCCTCTATTTATACTGGTGAGTATATGCATTGGAATAAAAGCAGTTAACATCGGTTCTTAAGTTTAAAGCTAGCACCGAACTTTTTCTTTTACAAAGAGCTTTTCCTTCATTCTAAAATACATTCACACATATAACCATATTCCTAGTTTTAAAAGGTATTTCATTTATTGACTTATCTTAAGAATATGTCAATATAAGACATTTATAGAGCTGCCCCAATCTTTTTTTTTTAACATTTTTTTATTGAGTTATAATCATTTTACAATCTTTTTTTTTTTTTTTTAGCAGAAATGCTGGGGATTGAACCCAGGATCGCATGGCGTACATGCTAAGCATGCACTCTACCATTGAGCTACATATATTCCCCACCCCAGTCTTTTTAATGATTTTAAAATGATACACCCTCTACTACTGTTTGTTTTTTCCATTACATGCTTTACCATTGATCTATCTCTGAATATATGTGTAACTCTGTAACTTGAATTATGAGCTTTGAATTGTTGTACTATTACTGCTGGATACAGAAGATAAGAGTGTGTTCACATACTATCTTCTATCTTTGTACCCACTTCCATCTCAGCTTTCGGTACTTTTATTTCTACATTTCAGGATTTATAATATTCACATTCTGTTCTGTAACCATAAATCCAATATTTGTGCTAGCCTTAGACCTAGTAAATGGAGTCAGTGCCTGCTGGCAGCCTCTTTAATTTCTCCAATTATTTCATGATTGAAGAAAATTTGACTTTTGGAAGTTTCTTCAAGAAAGGCTCGTGGAAACTATGTTCCCTGAATTCTTGTTTCTTTGTCAGTTTGGATTTTTTTTCTAAATTTTAACAGTTGTTTGGCTTGAGTGTGAAAATTTTAGATCAGTATTCCTTTCCTTGAGAACTCTTATTCCAGCATTAAATGTTGAGGAGAGATCTGACACTAGCCTACTTTTTCTCATTTTACAGGTGATTTTTCTTTTTGCCCAAACGAATGTCTCCTTAACTTTGAAATCTTATAGCTTTCTTAGGATATATCCCAGTATTGCTAGTTTTGATGAGTTTTTCCTGAGACATAGTGTACGCTGCCCCCCACCTTTTTTTGTTTTTGGTTTTTTTTTTTTTTGGTGGAGGTGCTAGGGATTGAACCCAGGACCTTGTGCGTGCTAAGCACATGCTCTACACTGAGCTGTTACCATTCCGCCCCAGTGCCCCCTTTCAATCTATGAATATGTCTTTTATTTTGGAAAATTTTTGAGAATTCTTTCTGAATTGTTTTCTCTTCCTCTATGGTCATCTTCTTCAAACTAAACATATTGTGTCTCCTTTATCTGGTTCCACATGCATCATTTCCTCTCTAATTCTTTTTATTTAGCCTTTTGCCCATTTTTTCACAAGATAATCAGTGTTGCTTCTAAAACAACCTTTATTTTCTTCTAGCTCTCTGTCAAGTTCTGCTGGCTCATGAAACATCTTTTGTGATCTTACTGTGTATTCCTTAAGATTTTTATTTTGTGGTAGGATGCATTATTAAGATTTTTTAAAGTTAATTAATTGTGGTCACAGTTTTCATCTGTTCCTTGGCAAGTTCATTGTTGTATTCTGCTCATCTGTCTTTTTTCCTGCTTGTATTTTTGTTTAGTTCCCTGCTTTATTATTACTACTGTTCATTTTTGCTGAAGTTGGGAGGGTGTGGTTGTTACTATGGTCCAGGGTAGTAGGAATTCTTCCTGGTAATCTGTAAAGTTTGTTATGGCATGGAGTTGTGTAAGTTATTTTACTTTTTCTTCTTTCCTGCCAACAAAAATCTGCAGCTGCAAGGCCACCTACAATGAATTCTTTCTCTTCTACCCTGCCTCATCCACTGTTTACTCACTGAAAAGGAGTGCCTACCTGTGTTTTATTTGTCCTCATCTCCCTGCTTCTCCTTGATGCCAGACTCAGTTCAAGGAAGCCCTGCCATTAGCCCTGTACCCCTTTTGCTCTAGACAAAGAATTCTTGGTTTTGCCCCTCAGGATGTAGCTTCTTTGGAGAAACTTAATCTGGGATGTACAGCCTCAGGTGAATTCTTGGTGTCTTCACACGCCCTTGTTTGTTTTTTTATCTCATTTAGTTGGCTTTCCTCACTGTTTTGTTGTGAAGCTAAATATAGCCTCTAGTTTTTAACAATAGAGTTCATATTTCTGTTTTTCTTGTTCTCCTTGCTTGGTGGTTATTTTTATGAGAAGGAGAAAGTGACATATTCATCTACTGTTTTAAGACAGGACGTCTTCCTACTTCTTTTAAGTGGCTGCATGTATTCCTTTGTATGGATATATGATAATCTATTTAACCTTTTGGTGGACACTTGGATTATTTTTTGCTCTCACAAACTTCACCCCATAAAACATCCTAATGCTTGTTTTTAACACATTTATATGTTTTACATGCATGTTTCTTTGTATGTTTGTCAGATAAGTTCTTGGAAGTAAAATTGCTAAGAATACAACTGTTAATGCAGATTTTAGATTCTGATAGATCTTCAAAAGGGGTAACAGTGGACAAGAATTCTGTTCCTTCACATATTCACCAGTGCTAACTTTTTCAACACTTTCTGATTGATGATAATTGTCAAACATACAGGAAAGTTCAAAGAATGTTACAGTGAACATCCATGTACCCCACGCCTAGATTCAGCAATTACATTTTACTGTCCCTGCTTTATTAGATGCCTATTCAGTCTGTACTTCTTACAGTGAGTGAGCATCTTTCCTGTGTGTACTAACCATTTGAAAACTACCTTCTGTCCATTTTCCTGGTGGATAGTAGTTCTTCATCATACTGATTGGTAAAGCCCTTTGAAATCAGTCTTTCATCTGTTATGCATTGCAGATGTTTTCACGGTTTGCCCACCTTTTGATTGTCTGAGGTTATTTTTTTTTTCTTAAGACTTTGTTCATGGATTCATGTTTTGGAAGCCACAGAAGTCAGCATTTTTTATTCTGAAAGATGTAATGTGATAAATAGTAAAGTTCTGAATTTTCCAGCAGCAATTTTGTTTTGCTTATATAGGCCTCTGTTTCTTTACTGGTAAAATAAAGGAATTAGGGTGGGAGATTTGTGGGTTCTTATACTGTAGCAACAGATACATTTCTAGTATCTTAGAGTTGTATAGTACTTTGTACTTTTCAGAGGACATTTACATACCATTTGATCAGATACGTACAGATAGAGGAGGCAAGAGTTATTCCATTTTAACAGATTAGGAAACCACACTGGGAAATGAAGTTACTTTGCTAGGGTTGATGACAGAACAGGAACTAGAACTTTTTTCTGTATATTAGCTTCTTCTAACTGGTTTAGTGTATGTCATTTTACAGAACAGGACCTGATCTGCATGGCAGAATGATTTGGATGATTAAGATTATTACTCATGTTAATAACTTTTGTTGCTTTTGAAAAATAACCAAACAAGCTAATCGGTTGAGGATTTTTTTGGTGCATATGTATGTGAGATATATAGACAAAGCTACATTGGAAATTAATTTCAGACTTAATTATCTCAACAAAGAATGGGGGGAGAATCTTTTCCTGCATTTAAAAAATGTATATTAGGGTAGACTGGGCTATGATAAGCCCAAACGTAGAATTGCTCAATATAATAGATATTTATTTCAGATGGTCAGGGGACTCTTTACTTTTTGGGGCTGGGACCCAGGCTGAAAAGAGCTCTTTCATTTCAACACATACCTTCCAGGGGCCCTTGGGAGTTCTCTTGCTCAGTAAGCAAGAAGGGAGAAGTAACATGGAAGGATGTGTGGCTTTACTGGAGATGGAGCACATTACTCTGACTTACATTCCATTAGCTAGGGGTGAGTGAGTTACTTGCATATCTAGATGCAAAGGAGGCTAAACAATAGAATTCAGCTGTGTGCCTGAAAGAACAGATTTTGGTGAGCAGCTAGCAGTCTAACTTAGGAACATATTGCTTTAAAGTTTTCTTAAGGGTGGAAGAATCAGGATTACACATTATAGGATTTTAACTTGTAATATTCTTCCCAACTTAGGAATTACACTGTCAGAATATTTCCGTGACATGGGCTATCACGTCAGTATGATGGCCGACTCTACCTCTCGATGGGCTGAGGCCCTGAGAGAAATCTCCGGTCGCTTAGCTGAAATGCCTGCAGGTGAGTCTCGGTATTGCTTATTATATAAGCAAGACTGATAGGATTTGGGGGCTGGCTTAGAACCTGTCTTTGAAAATTTCTTTCCATTTTTCAGACAGTGGATATCCTGCATATCTTGGTGCCCGTCTGGCCTCTTTCTATGAGCGAGCCGGCAGAGTGAAATGTCTCGGAAATCCTGAAAGAGAAGGGAGTGTCAGCATTGTAGGAGCGTAAGCACCCAAACTGTTTACTTTCCAGGAGAAAAATATGTCATTTATTTTAAAGAGACAGTATTTAGCCCCCTGAGGGTAGTGATTTTTAACCAAGGTTGCACTCCAGAGTCACCCAAGGAGCTCTTTAAAATACACATGTTTAGGTCATCTCTACATCTTTTGATTCCATAGATTTGTCTTGACTGATTTGTTATATTCAAGTCACAATATCCTAGGAATAACTTAGAAAATTATAGACATGTTAAGGTAAGATTGTATCATGATAAAAACAGTGTGAAGATTCACAGTCCCTACATAAAGCCATACATTGTTCTCAGAGCTTTTCCTTCCTTTTGTTTCATCTGTTTGATTAGAACAGTGAAACTGACTATAATTAAATATCCATCTCACTTCTCAAACTAGAAAGCATTTAATAGTTATCATTCTTATTTGTAACTTAGTACTGGTTTTTAAGGTTTTTGAACAAGATTTTCTTTCCAAAGTTCATTTCTAAAGTTATTTATACAAAAAGTGGCTTTCAAAAAATTGCTTTTATATGCAAGTTATTTTTCATAAGCATTTCTAATGACTTTTTCTTCTTTTAAATTTAGAGTTTCTCCACCTGGTGGTGATTTTTCTGATCCAGTTACATCTGCTACGCTTGGTATTGTTCAGGTATATCTTTTCCTAGTGTAGTCAACTTCTGAGCCCCACCTATAGGCTGTCCTAATGTTATCCATGTCATTGTGAAGTATTAATATAATCATTAAAGAGTAGGCAATGGTAAAGTCTGTTTTAGGAGCATTCTTACTACTAAAGGCCTTTAAAGCTGTCTGTTCTTTCTTAGCTCTTTACCTAGAGTTTATAGTAGACTTAGTATCCAGAAATGGAAAATATATCCAGGGTAGCAAAGGTTTATTAGTGTTATAGTAATACCACACTTTGAGGTAGAGTAACCCTAGGTATAGAACAAATGGGCCCAAAAACACATAATGGCAAAAGCTCCATGGCAGTTTCTTTCTCCTTATGGTCTGGCCCAAGGCAGATGATCCATCCAAGAGTGGCTCTTTTCCATTCGGTGGTGGTTTCGGAGACCAGTGCTTCTTCCATATTGTGGTTCTACCTAGCCTGGCAGTCATCTGCATCTGCCTGGTACAGGGGAAACTGGAGAAAGCACCCCCACTTTTTGAACCTTGGGCTCAGACATGGTCACCACACTCATTCTGTTAGCCACACCCAGATGAAAGCACAGTGGAAAAGGTAGTTTCTGCCTAGGCAGCAGCTTCCCAGTGACAAGGCATGAATTTTAGTGGATAGCCAGCCAAGTTGGCCATTAAAAGACACCTAATTAAAAAATGTATATAAACCAGGACTATAATTTTTTTTACTGTTGATGTATTTATGAGTCTCTGCATTGTTCATATGGGAAAAGTAGAATATTTGCCTATGTTTCTGTCGGTATCAGATAAAAGGAAGTGGCAGGGTCTCAATTTACAACTTTCAAGGTGTTTTCACCTTTGCTAAAATTTTGAATTTTAAATTGCAGGGAAAAGAGGAGCCAAGTTAGGAATTCATAAAATTTATGTGAATGTTTGGTCTCAGAAAAATGACAGATCTTTTTGGATTGGCCCTTAATGATTAGGAACTGAATTTATTCAAAACATTTAGAGGTTTTAATTAAAGTGAAGTGGCTATCTTAGTAAATATTTTGTGGTTTCTGTGGTCCACCTGTTTATATTATACAGTAATAATCTTTAAAACTGTACATTTTTTTATCCTATTAGATTTGACACACTATTAAGGAAATCCAGATAAATTTTGAATTTGATTTGTAGATACTGTCTATACTGAAACTGAAAGGAATACATTTTTTAATTGCAAATTTTATTCTGTTTCATCTAAACTTGTGTATACCAAAAAGACAAATAATTTGACCAGAAAACTATAGAATTGCATATTTAGGACAAACAAATAATACTTTAAAAATTTTTTTTCTATTTTTTAAGAAAAATCTTTTGTTTTTTAATCAGGTGTTCTGGGGCTTAGATAAGAAACTAGCTCAACGTAAGCATTTCCCCTCTGTCAACTGGCTGATCAGCTACAGCAAGTACATGCGTGCCTTGGATGAGTACTATGACAAACACTTCACGGAGTTCGTTCCTCTGAGGACCAAAGCTAAGGAGATTCTGCAGGAAGAAGAAGACTTGGCAGAAATTGTGCAGCTTGTGGGAAAGGTGAGTTGTAAAATCCCTTGAGGACAGATCTGTGAGTACACTGGAGTGTTTTAAGGACATATAGAACCTTGGATATGCAGATTCTCACCTGGCAAAGTGAGTAGTTATTAAATATCTTTTAAACTAATAGAATTTTAGATTATTCCTTTATCCAGCAGACATTTGAGGAGCCTGCTTGTACTGTGTAAGGTAGAAAGATGATTGATTATCTATTGTTGAGTAACAAACCACTCTGGTATTTAGTAGCTTAAACAGTGTTTTATTGCTCATGGTCTTGGGGTTGGTTGGCTCAGTTGGGCCTTTTTGCTTGGAGTTCCCCTTACAGCTGCAGTCATATGGTGGCTGAGACTGAAGTCATCTGAAAGTTTCTTCCCTCACAAGTCTAGTGCCTGGGCTAGGAAGATCAGAACTGCTAAGCGTTGTCTGGGCATTTCTCTGTCCGTGTGGTGTCTCCACATGGCAGTTCTGGGCTCCCAGAGTGAGTATTAAAAAAAACAAGTGGAAACCAACAGCCTCTTAAGGCTGGGCCCCAAAACTAGTAATAACATCACTTTTGTCTTACTGTTTTGGTCAGAACAGCCACAGAGCTTGCCCAGAGTCAAGGGGAAGGGCTTGTACTTCACAGCAGTCAATTAAAAGAAGTAACTAAATTGTTAGGGCCTTTATATTCTTTTTGACCCTTTGGTCCTGGTTATATTGTGGATGAGAAAGAAACACTCATACAATTTTATTTCTTGAAACAGAATGTACCCATTATCCACCAAATTAGAGGTGGTAGATTTAGGATCTATTAACATACATATTTGCAGGAGTACCAGGGCCAGGAATTTAGAAGGATTGGAATCTAGTTCATTCAGTAATTAGCTGTGTGACCTTAAACAAGTGACTTACATTCTTGTGTCTGTGTGTTGACGTTTCAAAAGAGAATAGTCCAATTAAACTTAGCCAAATTAAATTTCGAAGTTGAATAACTTCTCAGATAGTATGCAGTACTAGTCAGGACCTCAGAATTCTCTGTCTGGTTCTGTTCTTTTTATTATATTGTAAAGTCACCTCCTAAATTGTTTCTAACAAAGGATAGTATTATTAGATAACTAGTACATATTAAATGCTCATTATTATAAATGAGTACTGTGGCTTTATAAGAGGAACTAGGAACAGAAGTCCTTCAAAATCAGACAAAGACAATACAAAAAAAGATAATTACAGGCTCATTTTGTTTATGAATGTGGGTATAGAAATTTAAAATTAAATTTTAGCCTCCTAAATTCAGCAAAGTATTAAAAAATAATAAAGTAATACATTATGAGCAAGTGAAGTTTAGTGCTCATAGATAACGCTACAGTCTTCTGCAGTTAATTCACTGGGCCTGTCCCTTTCCCACAACTCCCAAGAATCTTTACTTGTTAGGCTGTTGGGGTGGATGCAAAAGTTAAAGCTTTCAAGGCAATGATATTTCAAGAGTGAAGTTCTGGAAGAGCAGCACTAATAAAGTAGCTCTTAGATACAGATAAGTAGTACATGCTTACTGCACTTTGCATTTACATAGTTCTAAACATCATGTAATATAAAAAACAACTCTTTGTGGACTGTATAGATTTTTGTGAAACAAATTTTAGACTGAGATAGTTCAAGTAGTTATAATAGCAAGCCAGAATGTGAAGAAGAAAGCATTTAAAAAGAAAAAAAAAATCTGTCTATTTGTATACCCATGTTCATAGCAGCACTTACAATAGCTGAGAGGTGGAAGCAACCCAGATGTCTTTTAATACACACACACACACACACACACGGGAATATTACTCAGCCTTTAAAAGGAAGAAAAATTCTAACACATGCTACATGGATGAACCTTGAGGACAATATGTTAAATGAAACAAACCAGTCACAAAAAGACAAATACTTATATATAAGGTATCTAAAATAATCAAATTCATAGAAACAGGAAATACAATGGTGGTTACCAGGGGCCAGAAGGTGGGGGAAGAAGAGTTGTTTTATGGGTATAGAGTTTCAAATTGGTGAGATGAAAAGTCATAGAAATTTGTTTCACAACAATGTGAATGTACTTAACACTACTGAACTACACTTAAAAATGTTAAGATGGTAAATTATATGTTTTTCACAGCAAAACAAAAAAAGGATATCAATCAGGAAGCAATTGTGAGGTGAATTTATTAATGATAGGTGATTATGTGTTCATTACGTGGTTTTGGCTTGCTAATTGATTCCAACCATTGGTCCCACATCATTGCAGTAAATTTCTAAAATGTATTTTTTTTCTCTTCTAGGCTTCTCTAGCAGAAACAGATAAAATCACCCTGGAGGTAGCAAAGCTTATCAAAGATGATTTCCTACAGCAAAATGGATATACTCCTTACGATAGGTATCCCATCCTGATTTTCTTTTTTTATTTGAGGATATTCTGTTGAGTTTTAAAGAAAGAGCTGCCTACACATTAAGAACTTTTTTCCCCTCATACAGACACGCTCTGACTCAAAGTATAGGTTTATTTTATTTTCATAGCAGATACCTAATGATCCAGTTTGTCCCCTTGTTTTGATTTGGCTCATGTGCCCAGTTGTGACAGTATTTTCACTCATTATCCAACCATCTTTAATGAGATTAAATTGTGGCTTAGTGTGCAGAGCCTGGGGACCATTGCCTCCTTCAGAGGCTTTTCTCACTGCCTGTTACCACAGCCCATGCCCTTCTACTCTTCACCTAAATAATTATACTTTTCTGCCTCATTTTCCACAAGTCCATTCTTTTTCTTTCTACCGGAGTCCCTGTTGGACGTCCCACCAGCCCATTCTACTACTGCCCAGGGCTTGCTTTTTTTCATTACTGTCTCTGCTACTGCCATGGCTTACTTAAAGTTCCCATTTCTTTCAAACTTTAATAATTTGAGCCCTTTCATCACGGGCTAGCTTTTCTCCCTTAAATCATATTTGGCCCCATATGGGACTGAAAGGGAACTGAGCAAATAGGTAGATTACCAGAATGTAGTACAAGCAGAAAATATGACGGATATCATCAGTAAGACTCAAAAATCTATATCAGGAACTTAAGAAGCTCTCAGAATCACCCACACAAAGATAACTCCACAAAGGGAAAATTCTTTGAGAAGAGTGTAATGGAGAGTGGGAATGAAATTGTGTATGCGCATGGGTTTAAATTTCTCAGAAAGTTGATTAGAGTGCATGTGATCCAAGTTGAATATTAACTTGTGTGTCTTTATTATTAAAAGGTATGGATAAATGGAAATGAACACATTAACAGGGAAGCGGACGGCTTATTAACTTTAGGAAATTGCCGTTTCCTGCTTTCCTATTATTTATTAAACCTTAACCCACTATCACAAGGGAATCTTCACAACTCAGTTATTTTACCATTTGGGTTATGCCTTTAACTGCACTGTACAAAAACAAACCCTCAGAGAGTCATTAGATTGTAGCAGTACTGTTTTGTCATTCTTTCTGTTTGATTATTTTAACAGATAAAAATCAACATCGCTCTTAAATAAAAGAATACATAGCTCCATCTCCCCATCCACCCTATATCCTGAGACATCTCTGTCCAAAAACTCTGGTTAAATATTACTGATCTTTTCCACTGTCATTTTTCATTCCTTATGTATCATGCACTAACTATAAGTAGTATACATATTTAAATAAAGAAACTAATGCTCTGGCATTTTATGGATGAAGTAAAGAGTATGAACTTGCTTTGCATTTTGTTTTTGTGTATTATTTTGACTTTCATTTATCCTAGGTTCTGCCCATTCTACAAGACAGTGGGGATGCTGTCGAACATGATTGCGTTTTATGACATGGCTCGCAGAGCTGTTGAAACCACTGCCCAGAGTGACAATAAAATCACGTGGTCCATTATCCGTGAGCACATGGGGGAGATCCTCTATAAGCTTTCCTCCATGAAATTCAAGGTACATGTCTTTCTACTATAACCTTTATTTAGTAGGAACTGTTTCTTTTAAATTTTTTAAATATTTGGGTCCCAAACCTGGTGTGTGAAACTTGTACTTACCATTTTTACGCACGCTTAGGTTTTATAAAACCAGAACAGACCTCAAAGTTATGTTCAAATAGGAATTCTAGTGATAAAGATTATAGTATGTCACGTCTGAAATAAATGCTGACATATTTTGCCTTTTGTCTTAACTGCCGGGCAATTTAGAGCTAAAATCACTGCTAAGCAGCAATTACCTTACCTCAAGAGCCTGTTAATATCTAACCCCGTGCTCATCTGAAATGACTTCTGCTGTTTACTTCTTTCAAGTATCCTATTACACATCATTTTTAACTGTTAAGTGGACTCTTACGGACTCTCATTCTTTGGAAAGTACACAAGATATAAATAGATAATTAAATGAAATTATCTGTGGAAACTCAAATGCATAAGACTGTTTTTAAAATATTTGATCCATCAAATTGTATTTATTTCTAAGTCAAAACATCTAAGTATATTTAATAATCTCCTATTGAGAAATTGAGAATGATTCTCTGAATGCATATGTTATGAATATAGTGTTTGCGCTGTAGGCTGAAAGTAAATTTGAACAAATAGACACTTACTATAGCAAGAATTTTAAAATATTTACACCCTTGAGTCCTGTCATTCTACTTCAAAACATATAAGCCACGAAAATAATCAGAGATTTTGATATGGATGTATGTAGAAGATTATTTATTAAACTTCTTAAATGTCATCCAAAAATGAACAGAGCAAACAGTACATTGTGACATGTACATTATGTCAAAAATATTATGAAGGCATTAACAGCTTTTTTTCAAAGACTATCCAAGACATAGGGAAATAATTATGGTATAGTGAGTGAAAACAGTCAGGTTGCAAAGAGATTCCATATGAAATTTGATCCAAATTTTATTTTTAGAAATTATACATTCGTAGGAAGAGGATAAAAAAATATATGCAGTAACAGAGTGATGACTTCTGGTAATATGACTTAAGGTGTCTTTTTTCTGTTTACAAGTACATTGTTTCAAATTAACATCTCATTTATTTTTTAATGTCATAAGGTATTTTTCTGTCGCACTGTTTTGTGGCTGAAGAATAATATTTGCCTGTTCTTAGGTATTTAGGAAATTTTTAGTTGTTGGTATGGACAATTTTGTTCATGGAGTTGGGTTTTGTGTATTTTCCTAGTATATGTTCTCAGAAGTGGAATGATTGGGTTAGAGAGCTTAATCACTTTAAAGTCTCTTTTATACATATTACTCAATTAAGTTGCTTTCCATAAGGATTCTAAATGTGATGCATTTTAAGATTATTTCAGAAGTCTTATTCCCTGTCCCAGTGTGATACTACCAGATCTTGAATAGTAAATTCTATCTGGTTGGTTGGACTGTTCCTTCATTTATATGCTTCTACTCTTGAAAAAAGAAAAATAAGGTAATTCTGCCTCCTGCCTATGTTTTACCAGTGTACCTCACTTAGCCTAGTATTCAAATATATTAAATAAAAATAACTTACTATGTGTTCTGAAAATTATTTCCCAAAGGTAAATTGAATTCTGCAATGTCTTTTTTTCAGGATCCAGTGAAAGATGGTGAGGCAAAGATCAAGGCCGACTATGCACAACTTCTTGAAGACATGCAAAATGCATTCCGTAGCCTTGAAGATTAGAACTGTGATTTCTTTCCTCCTGTTCCTCAGCAAGCTCTCATATGTGTATATTTTCCTAAATTTCTCATCTCAAACCCTTTGCTTCTTTGTTGTACAGCTTTGAGACTAGTGCCTAAGTGTGTTATCATTTGTCTCCCTGTTTATTTGGTAGGTCTTATATAAACCAAACATTCCTTTGTTCCAGTGTTTGAAGAGCCTCCCTGATCCTTTCTCCGAAGTGGTGAATGTAGTAAATATGATACACAATGGCTACACTACTGTAAACTTGTATGTAGGGCGATGTCTCTCCTTGTCCTAGGTTTGCCCTTTCCTCATCACCATTAAATTGTAAACAGGACTACTGCATGTACTCTCTTTGCAACGGATTTGGAGTAGAAGGACAGACTGCTATACATTTTGACAGGTACTTTGTGAAACAACTCAATATCTTTATGGTAAAGTTATTTGCCACTTAGCATTTTTCTAAGTAATGCTTTGCAGGAAATAATTGCTTTTTTTTTTTAACATTAATGTTAATGTTCCAATTATGCATCCCTTCTCCCAGTATAAATCAAGAATATTTATGGGGAACTGTAGTGTTTTTAAAACAAGCGTTTGTGGGGCTCAGCACAGTATATGAATCAGTAAACTCTAAAGAAGTGAAAAAGGAGCCAGGTGGTCAAACTTAGATTAACATCACCTTGTTAAAGCCTATTTTATTTCATTAGGAAAAATTCAGGATCAAGGACTATTCTACTCCATTACTAGGAAATTCTTTTTAAAATTACATTTAAAACAATCACTGAGAACTTGATCCACATCACACCCTCTTCCTTTTCTCAAACGTCTTAGAAGCCTGAGCTTCTAAGAATCATATGGCAGTGTGATGGGCAGTAAGATGCCACAGGAAAAGATACTTAGTCTTGGTTGAAAGCTCTCTGCACCTTTAAGGACCAGCTGGGCTATAGTGATTCTTGGGGCCAGAGTGGCATGATGTTTTTACAAGATAATGACATGTGTCACATGTTTCTTTGCTTATTGAATTTTTGAACTACCAGTTTACTGATTGTAGAAAATACTGCTTTCTTTCATGTGGTTTTTTGATTCACTGGCTCAAAAGATTTTCCAGAGTGTCTGTAGCTATAGCAGCATAACAGTTTCCATTCTGTTTCGTAGGGATGAAATTAATCCTTGTAACTTGCTGATAACAGAATCTGGGTCATGTGAAAAAAAAGATCAGTTCTTCCTATCTTTTAAGTATATGTTTTAAAGTAACTAATAGTTTCTGCATTTGTATGATATGGCACACTGCAGAACAGTTCTGAGAACAGCATCAGTTTCCCATTAACTCTTTCTGACCAATTGTGCTGGCACCATTGCTTCCTCTTTGGGACAAGGAAAGCATTATGTGAACAAGTGCAACAATCTCAAATACCCAAATGTAATAGCATAAATAAAGTATTTATTTTATGCCTCAGTATATTATTATTTAAATTTTTTGGTAATGTATTTCTTTTGGTCCATTAAGGAAAGACACAGTGAAGTAGAGAATTCAGCTGTGTTGGTTTAAATCCTTGCAGATTGCATGTTCTTACAGTGGCCTGCTGTTCAGGATGGGAATTCTCCCATGCACCTTCTTTTAACCTTTCAGAATAATTGAAGATAAAAATTATGCAGTGGTTTGTTGAGATGTGGACGTAATGGTGCTGCTTAATCAGTTTGCTTCCAATGTGGCCTTCTACCCAGAGGCCCTAAGACCAGTGGAAATTAAAATAATTTCAGAAACTTCCGATTCCTACCTTAAACCTACCAGCAAACTAGGATTGTGATAGTAATGAATGATACATGATGAAGAAAGTTTGACCAAGTTTGTTTTTTATTGTTCTCAATTTGCAATGTACATTCTTACACCTTTTAAGACTGTGGATGAATGGGTGTGAAGACGCTAGAGAAGCTTTGCTCAGATATTCATTGTAAGTGTCCCTTCACCTGTATGTTGTAGAATTTCAGGTTGGTCACTGATCATATTTAGTAAGAATGTGTTAAAATTACAACAATCTTTTAAAAAGAGGATGCAGTTCTATATTTATTGTGCTGTGCCTGGTCCCAAGTGGGGCCAGTTAAACAGATTCGTATGTATTTTTCCAGTGTTAAATCTCACACATTGTACCCTTTGAAAATTTCCTTCCATCCTGAAGAACAAATAGAAGAGGTCATGTACATTGCCTCCTTATCCTTGAGGCTTCACTATCTTTGTGTTAAAAGTTGTGTAAAATTGTTCAAGTCTATGAAAGAATAAAAAGTTGATTTAAATTAACACTTTTTCTTTTTTTGTGAGTGTGGCAAGATCTGCTAAAAAGCATGTCACCTTATTGTATTTTGACTTGTTTTCAGTATGAACTTTAAATTTTTTTATTTCTCCCTTTATAGATTGTTACTTAAGATCATGAAACTGAATTAGGCCCTCGCTATAGACTGCAAAAAATCCTGTAATTATATATCAGTGTGCTTTGGAAATGTACACAGAATCCCATAGCACTCTGAATATTACATTAAATTGGGAAAGTGTATGGTTTCTAAAAATACACTTATAAATTAAAGGAAATCAGTGTACTCTATTCTATTTTTGGTAGGTGAACTAAAAACTTGTAATTCATGATTTTGCAATTATTTACAATCCAGTGTACCAACATGTTACATGGTATTTTATTTCTTAAAATGTATTTTTAACAATTTCCAAGGGACTAAAGAAGCAGTGTGAAAAGCAACTCTACATTGCTATCAAGTGCCAAGTTTATGTAAAGAAATACTTTTTTTTAATTGAAGTATAGTCAGTTTACAGTGTTGTATCAATTTCTGGTGTACAGCAAAATGCTTCAGTCATACCTGAACGTACATATATTTGTTTTCATATTCTTTTTCACCGTAAGCTACTACAAGGTATCGAATATAGTTCCCTGTGCTATACAGTATAAACTTGTTTATCTGTTTTATATATACCTGTCAGTATCTGTAAATCTCGAACTCCCAGTTTATCCCTTCCCACCCCTTTTCCCCCTGGTAACCATAAGTTTGTTTTCTATGTCTGTGAGTCTGTTTCTGTTTTATAGATAAGTTCATTTGTCTTTTTTCTTTGAGATTCCACATATAAGTGATATCATATGGTGAGAAATATTTTAAAATTTACAGGAACACTTATTCATTACAGAATATTTGGGTGGTTTTTAGTCTTTTTTGGTTAAAATAACCCAATACCCTCGGGTTATCAGTTTTAGTGAATTGCTACAATATAAGAGCAATTTTCCCAGGTCGGGTGTGATAAAATGCTACTAAAGCTGTTCTAAGGGCTCCCTTTTAGTTTGAATTCCCCCAGAAGTTGACCCTGAGACACATTTTTGAATGCAGGCAGTTTATTTGAGATGTAATCCCAGGAAAGCACCAGTGGGGGAATAGAGAATTGAGACAGGATAGAAGGAAGTCAGTAAGTGTTCTTATCAAGCAAGTCAACACTTTGGAGCACAATCCTCCTGGGGAGCTGTGGGAGCAACTGAAAAATCTACACGTCAGTTATCTCACCTGGGGTGCAAGGGGACTGGCACTTTCAGCAGTCACTGGTTGACATCCAGCTCCTGTCAGTTGTCCACTGAAGTCTGTGCCCACAAAGAGTCAGTGCCCAGCACGTGCATATAGGTAGACCAGGCTCCGGTGGCCACAAAAAACCCTCTGCAGAGAGATGTAGGTGCTGGCAGTTGGGAGGTCAGCGGAAATAGCAGTCGTGGCCAAGGAGATTTGGGTGGGGCACTCCTAGCAACCACTTCAGGCCTCTTAAGAACCCAGGGGAAAAGATCATTGAATCAGTAACTGAAAAGCCATTGTTCTGCAACATAAAGAAGCACCTGTAAAAGATCAGGACACTTTTTGAAAAGAGTTTTTTTTAAAGAGAATCTTTTCAGAAAGATGTTTTTTAAAGAGCAGATAGTACACACACCAGGTACGGTTATAAATAGCAGATGTGGGGTTTAATGCTCCTGAAAGTAAAGCAGCTTCTTGGTTTAATGGGGATTTTGATCATATATTCCAACTTCCTCATAATACAGAAGAGAAATTGAAGTCCAGAGAGTTTGTTGATTTGCCCAGTGTCACACAGCTACTTAACATCAGATTCGGGCCTCCTAACGTCTAATGTCTCTTTACACTAAATTATACTGTATATATTTTCTTTATGTATGTATTCTTCATTCAGACTAGGAAGTTGGGTTGAAAAGATGTGACATAAAGTAACTAGAAGAAATGTAGGGAGAAATGACTGGCTAGCCAAGGTGCTTGTGGGCAGTGTGTTGACTCAAATCATTTTTTAGAAAGGAAATGTGTTTGAGTAACTTAGAGTTTGAGCCAGAGTTTAGGAAGATAAGCCTAGAAATAGATCACCATTTTTACCAAAATTATATAGAGTTCTTTAAAGTGGGAGAAACAAGAATATAAACAAAAATAAATATCTTACAAAGGACTTGTATCCAGAATATATGAAGAACTCCTACAAGTCAAAAAAAAAAAAAGGACAGATCTTAATAGATAAATGGATGAAAGATCTGAACAAGCACCTCACAAAATTGCTGAATAATGTATGAAAAAGATGCTCAGCTTCTAGTCATCAGGGAAATGCAAATTAAAATTACCAGATGATACCATTTTATATGCACTAGACTGACTAAAATGGAAAGGACAGAGAATACCAGGTATTGGTAAGATGTGGAGCAACCGGAACAGTCATACATTTTTGGTGGGAGCATAAATTTCTACACATTTGGAGAACTATTTTGGTGGTAACTACAAAAGTTGAATTGGGAATAGCTAATACACAACAGAAATGGATACTTACATGTTCACCAAAAGACATGATCGAAAACATTAATAGCAGCACTATGTGTAACAGCTCCAAACTGGAAAGTTCCCAAATAGTAGTTTAGAAGAATGTATAAGTGGATTGTAGTATATTCACACAATGAAATACTATAAATATTCTCCAAATATTAACAGTTTTACATGAGAGTTAATGCAACAACATTCATGAATCTCACTAACAGTGTTTAAAGAAGCCAAACAAAAGAAAGTGTACTGTATGATTCCATTTATACAGGATTCAAAAGCATAGTATATGGTGTTGGAAGTCAGGATAGCAGTTACGCATGGTGGGGAAGGAGATGGTAACAAGAGGGTGGAATGTGGGGGGCTTCTAGAGTGTCAGTAATGCTCTAATCCTTTAAATTTTTTAATTTTTGTATTTTTTTAATTGAAGTATAGTCAGTTTACAAAGTTGTGTCAGTTTCTGGTGTACAGCACAATGCTTCAGTCATACATGAATATACATATTGATTCTTGATGTGGATCGTGCCATAGATGTTTTTATCTTGTCAAAATTTACACACGTGATTCAAGTACTTTTCTGTAAATAGGTCATACTTAATGTTAACCCAAAACACGATTACCCTTAAAGGATTTCTATTTATTTAAAGTAATTTTGCACTAAGATATGTATAGGGGTGGCTTTTAAATGCTTTTAAATTTTACCTAATAGTAAAGTGATCACATTTTTGTTTGATTTTTAAACTTGCACTTTTCTAGCAGTGGTGATAGATTTGAATTTTTTGATTCAGAAGCTCTTGGTTCTGTTTGCAGTTAGTAACTTACTTTGCCAGACAGCTGACCAGGACTTGGGGAATAGATTGTTCCTGGAACAGAGTGACACTCACCAGACTGCACAGTCACGGAATGCAGAAACTGTTGGCTCATTAACAGTGCTATATAGCAAGTTATATACAAATATGTATTCAGATGTCCATGAATACATATCACAGCCCTCAAAGCAGCAATGGATGACTGATAAAAGCAGGTTTGATGTTTTAAATAATTATACATGTCTTAATTAGCTCTTTCCCAAACTTGTCTGAATATAGGAAACATGGGACTGTGTTAATGGAACAGATTCCCAGGCTCTGCACCAAAGCAACTGAATTGGATTCCATTCTAGTGGAAAGGTATAGGAGTCAATTTAACAAACATCCCAGGTTAATTCTTACCACAGGGCAAGTTTTGGAAAACAAATATCTTTATTCAATGCTTAGATATTAAAAGTTACATAGAAGACTTAAGACTTTATATATGCTCCAAATATTAAGTTTTACCACAATCTCAGTATTTTAAGAATTTGCTTTTTACTGGCTTTAAACAGTGCTCTACAGATTCACATGTATTCTGACTAATTTTATTTATTTATTTATAACTTTTTTTAATTGAGTTATAGTCATTTTACAATGTTGTGTCAAATTCCACACTTAGGCTTAATTTGTCAATAAAATTATAGAAGAATATAATTTAGTTCCATATTTTTAAAAAAGCGTTTATCCTGGGATTCAAAATTCCTTTTTCTTTAATCCATTAATAATTTTTAGTCTGATTTTCAACTATCATCTGAGCAGCTCTTAGACTGTTATAACTCCCAAGTAGGCAGTACATCTAGCATTTACTAATGACTTAAAATTGCACTCAGAGTTTTGGACTCCTTGTCTAAAAGCCAAATTACTTCCAATCACATAAAATCATATTCATGGCCTTTATTTTTAAATTATGTGCTTCATTTCAAATTCTTTATAAAGACCTTTTGACACTTATCCTAAAAAATTGATTTAGGGCAGTATTTCCTCAAGCATAGCATTGCAGGTTGGGTTCTTTGGAAACATGCTGAGACAGAGATGTGGGTACATGTTGTTCATTTGGAATCAACACTTGAGAAACACTGGAGAAAGGAAGGGAGTGAAGCAGGGTTGGTCATAGAGGAAATCAAAATACAAAGCAGGGTTGGCAAAGCTTTGGCCTCTCCAGTGGGGAAGCTCTGGAGCAAATATTGCTGATCAGTGTTGACATGCATCAGGCTGAGACACCCAGGCCTTAATACCCCTGCCTCTCTCTGTTGACCTCCAGGTTCAGGCTGCCCTGTAGGGATGTGACCTCAGGTAAGGTGACATCTGTAGACCTGATCTAGAAGGAGCTGGCAGCTGAAGGCTGTCTGCTGACCACACTCCTGGCAGCTGGGCAACAAGTCGTCTTTGAGGGGAGAATCCGTACAGCACACCTCTGTGTCTGTGAGATAGTTTTCAGAGAGAGACAGGTAAATAGTATCCACTTTAATTCACAGAGGCGAACATGTACTTCATATCCAAGCTTTCAAGAATTTGCTTAGGAAGGAGGCCAAGCTAGTAAATTTTTTTTGAAGTGAGTCATTTTTAAGAAAAACTATTAAATATGGAAAAGTACAGGCAATAGGAAGATATGGCAAAATCATGAAGGCAGTCTTCAAACCAGACATTTTAGCAACTCTGCTAAACAGCCTGACTGTCTTAGTGCTTGTTGAAATAGAAGTGCTTACTTTACCTCAAGTAAATATTGGCTTGATTCCATATAGAAATTCATCATCAAATGCAAAACTCTTCAGGAACTGACTAAATCGAAAATAATAAAACATTTCTTTACATTTGAACCATGTGACTGTTAACCTAGTCAAAAACTTAAAATTAAAAATGAAATAGAATAAACTGACAAGAACCGTTTCAAATATATTTCTTTCCTGTAACAGCATTTATTGGTATTAGTTTGACTAAACTATTGCCAGATTAGTAGTAGTTTTGTGGTGAGCAGAATTAAATAAATCTCTCATCTTTATAGAGTTGCTCAGGCAAGAAATTACACAATGTACCTCTGTAGCTACTTTGTATCTTTGAGGTGTTTTTTTTGGCTTCTCAAAGGAAATTTTGCATATACCACATTGCCTGTATTTTACCCCAAGTTCTGTGACTAACTTATTTGAACCTTCCATTTGTTAGATTATAACTTTAGTTACAATTTTTTGCTCATAAAAAAGACCTATGTCATAGCAAGTCATCTATCTATATGATATCCTCAAAATGTATTTTCATGAGAAAATTAAATTAATCCCTAGAAACTTTGTAAATAGAAACACAGGCTATTGAGTCCATATATTGAGCAGAAGGGGAAACATGCATCTTGATTTTACAGCAAATTGGGTTGAAGTATAAGCAATATCCATTTAAATGTTATGAAGTTAAGATGTTATAATTACACTTCATTAAGATAACTTACTCCATAAACATGACAGAAGCAAGTAAAAAAAGATGAGCTTGCTCTTTTGGAAAAGAATTCCTGAGTTATAGCTACATAATATGTTTAAATGAATGTAAATATAATTTCTTTAACATAAGCAGTTCTCACTACTGTCCCCATCATCTCCTGAGAAGTCTGCTTTAACAATTATCTCATACTTAAAAGACTATCAACTATTCTGGTAGGCTCTTTCCCCTTCATCTAGTAGCAGCGATAAAATATGGTCAGTAAGACATAAGTTCTTAAATTAGCTTGTCCAACTTCAAATCCCAACTCTGTTACTTACTAGCTGTATGACGTTGGCAGTCAAGTTACCTCTTTTTTCCCATCTGTAAAATAAGGATGATAAAAATATCTCCCCGTTTTAGTTAGGATTAGGTTCAGCTTGAGTGACAGAAATCCGAAACAGAGTAGTTAAAATGAGGTTGAAATTTATTTCTTTCACATAACCGTGAGCATTCCAGTACTGGGAAGGTGGATAGTGAACTTCAGGTACTCAAATTTGTTCTTCTCCATCCTCAGTACATGTTTTTCCTCCTACTTGGCTGCTCCAGCTCCTACCATCAAACCTACATAACATATTCCAACCATCAGGAATAAGAAAAACATGTCCTTCCCATTAGGACATTTCTGATAACATAAAATTGACCAGCCATCAGTTACAAGGCCACACCTAAATACAAAGAAATTAGGAGATGTAGCCTTTATTCCAGGTAACCATGCATCAAGACAAAGATCAGCGTTTCTCAATGATGGTAGCATCATCCTTAGGGTGTTCTGGAAACTTAAGGGTGTTAAAATTTGTCACAATGAATGTATATTTGTGTGTGTGTGTGTGTGTGTGTGTGTGTTCTTTGAGTGGGGAGTTCTTTGCAAGTGATATTTAGTGGGCAGAGCAAAGATGTTATTTATTTCAAAACATGAAGGAATAAAGAATCATCCTGTATCCTGAATAAATTTCACATGTTCCACCAGACATTCTCATAGGTTAAACACTTGCCTATCATTGTGTCTTCATTAATAGAAGTTCTGAATTTTAATACTGTCAAATTTATCTATTCTTTATGATTGGTACTTCTTTGTGTCTTGTTTTGGAAATCCTGGAATCCATGAAGATATTCTCTATTATCTTCCAGAAGTTATATTATTTGTCTTTCACATTTAGGTGTGATGGGAGGTAGAAGAATCCAGATTCATTTCTCCACACGAATGCCTTATGGTCTCAGAACCACTTACTGTAAAGTCCATCCTTTCCCTATGACTGTGCAGCACCACTTCTATCACAAATCAAGTATTCTCACAAGCGAGGAGTTTCTGGGTTCCCTGGTATTTTTCATTGCCCATATTTGTTTATCCCTGTACTATTACTACTTTGTCTTTATGACTATAGTTCTTTAAGTTTTGATATATAGTGGGACAAATCTTACTACTTTGTTGTTCTTCAAAGTCATCTTGGCTATTCTTTGCAATTCTATATAACTTTCAGAACTACACTGTAATTTTAGTTAGAATTACATTGGTAGTATTTGACATTTTAAAATATTGAGTTTCCAATATATGAATATGGTACATCTCTCTATATTTTGTTTCTTTAAAGCCTCTTAATATTGATTTATGAAAAAATTTTCAAAAATGAACCTGATACAACTCTTGATAGATTTATTCTCAAGCACTTAATTTTATAATTGGCAATGCCTGTATTTATTTAGTGATTTTAAAAAGTTTTTAACCAGTCATAGGGGAGGAACCCACAGATATTTGCCCATTCACACTCAGAGCAGCATTATTCACAATTGCCAAAAGATGAAAGCAACTCAAGTGTCTAATTATGAATGAATGGATAAATTAAATGTGGTATGTACATGCAATCGAATATTATTCAGCCGTAAAAATGAAGGAAATTTCTGACCCATACTATAACATGGATGAACCTTGAAGACACTACACTAAGTGAAACAAACCAGTATTAAAGGACAAATACTGTATGATTCCACCTATATGAGGTTCCTATGGTAGTCAAATTCATAGACAGAAAGTATAATGGTGACCAGAAGCTGGAGTAAAGAGGTATGGGAAAATCATTGTGTAATGGATAAGGAATTTCAGTTAGGAAAAATGAAAAGTTTTGGAGATGGATGATGGTGATGCTTGCACAACATTGTGAATGTATTTAATGCCACTAAATTGTATACTTAAAAATAAAGTGGTAAATTTTGTGTTATGTATATTTTACCACAACAAAATTCAAAAATGAAAAGAAATGGCATAAGGTGTACTCCACAGAGGTGACTACTTTTGTTTGTTTACACTTCTGAAAAATTTCCATACACACAAATACATACTTAAAAACACTCAGAAGCATAACATACATGTTATTCTGTATCTGTGTTCTTTTGTACTTAATAGTATGTGTTGGAGAGGTAACCATTTGACTAAATAAACTTCTATATCATCCTTTATAAAGGATGTCCATCCATAGATGACTGGATAAAGAAGATGTGGTCTAATTATGTGGCCCACTCTGTTACCTGAACTACAGATGGAACTCTATCATGTGTTCTTTAAATCTCTCAACAACTCTAAGAAGGGCTTACTATTATTTTTCCTCTTTTTTCCAGATAAAGAAGCAGATGAAGCACATAAAAGAAACTTGCAGAATAGATAAACAAGATTACACTGTATAGCACAGAGAAATATACACAAAATGTTAATAACTCACAGAGAAAAAAATGTGACAATGAGTGTGTATATGTCCATGAATGACTGAAAAATTGTGCTGAACACTGGAATTTGACACAACATTGTAAAGTGATTATAAATCAATAAAAAATGTTAAAAAAAAAAAGAAACTTGCATACAATCATACAGCTAGTGAACATTGGAGCCAGGATTTAAAGCCTCTTTTATTTTACTCAAAGCTTTTTCCCTCAACCACTCAAAAATATACCTTCTGTAGATTGAAGACTTTCAATGACTCTTATGAAAAGTAATTTAACCTTTTTCTTTTGATTTTTTAAAGTATTAGATAGCAGTGAACCCAGATGCTAAATAAAAAGGTGTCTGAATATTAAAATCCAGTTTTATTTTTAACATATTAATGGCTACTACCAAAAATGTTTTGGAGTTAAAATGTGCAACTGAAGTAAACGGTGAGGTGTTAGGAAAAAAGAGAAAAGAACACAAGTAAAAAAATTATTCGTAGTTGACCCTGTTGGTGAACCGCCCGTAGGCACTTTACCAGGCCAGTTCACGTTGTCCACATGAGTGCTGACTGCTAAGATGCACAGCAGCACGTTTGTACTGAAACTTGCCCTCAACCAACAGAAGTAGCCGCATCTGGCAATGCCTAGAAGGTTAAGCATTCTGTGTCTGTGCTCCCCCCACCCCCCACCCAGTGGTCCTAAGCCAAGTAAGGGTATCATCCTGCCTCAAGGTGACATGTCTGTGATGACATGCACACTCTAGAGCTCCCTGTGGGATCAGGCTGAGGATAAACTTCAGCTACACTTACATAAGTATCTAGTTCTTTTCTTTCCTGCTTCCCTTGTAAGTTTCCCCTGCGCAGCACTCCCTCAGCAAGTCACTTGTACAGGAATCTCTCAGGCTCAGCTTCTTGGGAACGGAATCAAACCCATTATCTTCCATTTCCTCCCTCTGTACCATTTTCTTCTCTTCTTAAATTCTTACTCAGTGGAAATAACTACCACGATTTTTCCAACCATGTACAATATGGTCAGACATTTTATTCTGAGAAGTTTTCACTGAAAGAAATCCTTCAAACTGTAGCCTTCATTTTGAGAGAATTGAGAATTCAAGTGCACATATTTTCCTTCTGTGACTTTCTTCTGTTCAAGGATCTGAACCACATACGGATGCTGTTTTCCGGGGGTTGGACTTATTTTAAAATGCACCGTTGTGTGGTTCAAGGCAAGATATTAACTGATGTTAATGTTCTCTTCTCCGTTCCCAACAAATATAGCTACACAAAAAAAATACTATAAATTTTACAATTTATATATATTTAGCATTGGGTTCTAATTATCGTAAGTACAATTTCTGTTCTTATCTTTCTTAGGCAGAATTAATACTTATCCATGAATCATTATGATTCAATGCTAAATTGCTAATGCTCTTGCTAAAGATTTTGAAAAAATAATACTCCTGTGGCCTGTTAGATTCAATGAAATAGATAATGTAGTTTCTATATATGTCTAATTGCCAGGAAGAGTATTTCATAAAGGAAAACATTGTCTCAACATGTTTGATGATCTCTGAATTTAATTACACTATCAATAGCCTATCGGAAAACATTTGCTTATATCTCCGTAAAAGCAAAGCATTCCTACTTAAAATAGTGATGCTGAAATTGTGAGTGAGGTTAATAAATATTACTAAAGCAAAGGAATAGGAGAGGAAAGTGAGAGATGGCAGGTCAAATATGGGTATGTTTATTTATTTAGCACCATCGGTTATAAAGCTACGTTCGATAATATAAGGAATCCCATTTCAGAAATTGGCTCGAGGTGGATGTAAATAATTTACAGTTTAATGAAATGAAATCTAGAAACCCAATACCTCTAGCAAATGATGTAAGAGCTCTCTCAGCTTGCTCTTTTCTCTTTTTATCCCAACATCAGTTTCTCTTTCACGTGTATCCTTAGATTTTGCTAGTCTCTAAAGTTGTTCTGTCCAGTGGATCTTATCCTAGTCTCCCAGGAAATATGACCCCTTTCCTTATCTTAAGCCACGTTTTCTCTTTTGGCTTTTTCCTATTAGGCTAAAAATATATTCAGGCCACTTGCATCTTACAAAAATGATTCAAATCAAATCCGAAATCTTCCTGTCAGTCCAACATTCAATGAGCAACATTTGCATAGAAAGACAATTACTTTTGTTAATTGTTTATTTTTTATTAACTTAAAAATACTATGAAATGTATCATACATACAGAAGAATATATAATATTTACAGGGGCAATTTAAAAAATAGCATAAATATGTATGTACCCATTACTCAGATTAAGAAATAAAACATTCAAGGAACATAGAAACCCTCTGTGTTTCTACTCAGTTGCATCTATCTTCCTCCCCCTAAGGATACAAATCACTCTGAATTTTGTATTAATAGGTCCCTTGTTTTATTTGCAGATTTACCACCCATGTAGGTGTTCCTCAATAATATATTCCTTAATTTAAAAAAAAAGAAAAAAAATCTGAGAAGCATGCACCAATCTTCCTGTGTAAAGGAAGAGTGACATTGCCCCATCAGATAAAGCATCTAGAAGAAAATAAACTGAACAGAGCCTATGATTTGACATCAGGTTCCCTGAGCATTAACAAGAACCTCTTGTAGGGAAGTCAGGAGACAAGGGCTTTACAGAGTCCTGAGAGCATAGGACTCATCATAGTTTGGGCCCCTGGACCTGATAACAGATATTTAGCAAAAATATGGTCAGAGAGAGTGGACTGCTCTGTGTTTTCTGCTTTTTAACCTCTTCTGGCTACTTCCTACTCTCAGAAGGACGTCAAAGCAGAAACCTGTGGAGTGAAGCAGCAGAGCCCAGAGGGAGAATAGGAACTTCACAAACTAAGTGCGGGAAGACTCTGAGCGAGGCCCTGGGGGGATTCTGTCCTCAGCTAAAAGAAGGTCGATGGCTACAGGGATCTTGGAGATGACAGAGCTCAACTGGTGTGTCCCCTGAGTTGCACTGCCCTCCTCTAAGGTGGATGTCTTCTGTAGCTCAGCCCCAGCTGTCATTCTGGGATCTGCCTTCAGCATCTTCTTGGGAGTTCCCTTCATCTCTCTCCTGGTTCCATTTCCTGTTTTTTGGCATCCCACATTTTGTCTTTACTGGTCTCTCAATGAGCAGTTTCTCCTGTAGCTTCTTTCTCATGTAGGGTGGTAACTTTTTTGAGACACTGTACACCTTAAAATTTTAGAGTTGCCTAGTAGCCTGGAGGTGGGGAGATGATCTAGGGAAGTAACTGCTTCTCAAACAACTTTGACTTTCATTTTTTTCCCTTATTTTGGCTACTATTCTACTTCTTCTCTCCTTTTTATTGATCACCAATTCCACACCAGTATTTTGGTACTGCTAATTCTTATGCTTTTTGAGGATTCTGTGATATGAATTTGGTCTCAGTTTTCCCCACTACCAGTTTAGGACTTCGCTTTCTTAGTTTTATAAGTCAGTTTAAGTCAGTTACCATTTGTCCCCCTGCTTTCCAGAATGAATCACGGCCGACCCTTTGATCCCAAATGTGTGTGAGTGACATTGTGTAACTTCCAAGGCTAGGTCATTAAAAGGCGTTGCAGCTTTCACCTTGGTCTCTTGGATCAGCATGCTCTGAGGAAAGGCACTGCCAAGCAGCATCTTGGAGAAGCTCATGTGGAGAGGAACTGAGGCCTCAAACAAACAGCCAGCACCGGGTTGCCAGCCATTGCATGAGACACCTTGACTGTGCTTCCTCCAGCCTCAGTCAAGCCTTCTGATGACTGGAGCCACACAGGATTACTAAGGGCAATCTCACTAGAGATGGTGAGCCAGAACTGCCTACCTAAGCTGCTCCCAAATTCCTGATCCACAGAGACTGTGAGAGATAATGATTATCATTATTTTCAAGGCACTAAGGTCTTGGGTGATTTGTCATATAGCTCTACTAATTGGAACACCACTGAGCCCAGAGAAAAACTGATTGCCTTTCTTTCTGCTATTACTTCCAGACTCTTCTACTTCACTTTTCCCCTAAAACCCCAGCTCTGACTTTCATGCCAGAAAACCACGCCACAGACTGCCTCTCTTTATTGCAGTCATCTGTCAACTCAGTTTATATACTCTTTTTTATTGAAGATTTTTGTAAGTTGTTCACGGTCACTTTTCTCTGTACTTGCTATTCTTTTTTATGCTTGGTTCCTTTATTTGAGGTGCTATAACAAAATACCAGAGACTGGGTGGCTAGTAGACAATAGAAATTTATTTCTCACAGTTCTGGAGGCTGGATGTCCAAGATCAAGGTGCCAGCATGGTTGTGTTTTGGGGAGCTCCCTCTTCTTGGTTCAGAGCTGATGACTTTTCTCTTGTGTCCTTACTTGATGAAAGGGTGAGGACCCTCTCTGAGGTCTCTTTTATAAGGACACTAATTTCATTCATGAGGACTCTACGCTCATGACCCGAGCACCTCCCAAAGGCCCCACTTCCTATTACCATCACATTTGGTCATCAGGATTCAGCATATAAATTTTGAGGGGACACATATAAACCATAGCACTTGGTGATTTCAATACCTACCAAGATCGTATCTCCAATCCCTTGCTTCTTAGTTCCTTGACCTCTCTCTCCCCCATGATCTTATCACCCACTCTAGTCAGCCATCTACTCTCATATTCGCATCAGAGAACTTTATAACCACAACTTGTCCACAATCTCAATTTCAAGCACCATTCTTATATTTCCAACTCACTACCTCTAATTTTTTTCTTTAAAAAATTAATTTGTTTAGCACAATGTCTATGAATTTTGCAGATAAGAAACAAAATGAGCTTCTTCCCATCACATTATTATTTACATAGAACCTACAACTTTTAAAATTGTAGTTATTACCAGCAATCCTTCAATTCCAACTAGATTTACAGACCTTTAATCCTAACACTTTTCATTGTCCTTCACACTCTTATAACCTTGCTTTCTTCTTACCCAGGATCCAGGGACAATCATTATTATCAAACACTTGCATGCACACTCATCTCCCTTGCTCCTCTTGTGCTTTGGCATAGTCACCTGGTAAAAATCAACTCTAATGAAATCCAATTCCACTTATTCTGTGCTTGCACTTGTGCAACTGTAGAAAAAACATCTGTGCAGGCTGGTTTCCCTTTATTGATTTATTTTTCATTGGTTATAATAGTTTTTAATTATTTGAAATAAGGAAAACTGCAAGAATAGTACAAACACTTCCCATAAACCCTTGATTCAGATTCTTCAGTTATTAACATTTCTGTGTTTGCTTTATTTGTTTTATTATTCCCTCTCTCTACACATAATTTTTTTCTGAATCATTTGAGCATGAGTGAAACCTAAATACATCAGTTAAAACTAAATAAATATATATCAATATATTTCCTAAAACAAAGACATTCTCATCCCTAACCACAGTCCAATAATCAAAAACAGGAAATTAGCATTGAATAAATGCTATTATCTGCAAACTTTTTTCAAAGTTTTCCAGTTGTCCCAATAATGTTCTTTATAAAACTTTTTTTTTTTTTCTGTTTCAGGGTCCAATTCAAGATCACCTATTGCATTTAGTTGCCGTATGTCTTTTGTCTTCTTTAATTTGGAGCAATACTTCAGTCTTCCTGTGGCTTCATGAGCTTGGTATTTCTGAAGAATTCAAGTCAGTTATTTTATAGAACGTCCCTCGAATTGAATATGTCTGATGTCTCCTCATGATTAGATTCACAGCATGCATTTTTGGCACTACACAGGTACTTTGCTTTTCTTGTTGAATGATATGTTTTATAGATCTTTCCATATCAACACTTAATCAGTACTTAAGAGTTTTATTACTGTTATTATTATTTGGCTATTATTTTCCTCAGTTATTCTTTCTGTCCCTTTCTCTCTTTTCTCTCCTTCTGGGACTTCCATTATGGGTATGTTGGTACACTTACTGATGCAGCAAAATCTCTTAGTTTCCGTTCATTTTTCATTTTTTTTCTTTCTGCTCCTTAGACCGGATAATCTCAACCAAACTATCTTCAAGGTTGCTGATTCTTCCTTCTGTCTGCTCAAAGCTGTTCTTGGACCCCTGTAATTTTTCATTTCAGCTAGTGTATTTTTCAACTCCAGACTTCCTATGTAGTTGCTATTATTTCTTTATGGACATTCTCTGTTTAGTGAGAAATTGTTCTCACGGTTTCCATTTTTGTATATGGTTTCCTTTAGCTGTTTGAGCATGTATAAGATAGTTGATTTAAAGTTTTGTCTGTCCAATGTCTGGGCTTCATTACAGGCCAGTTTCCATTAATTCTTCTATCTGGACCATACCTTTTTGCTTTGTCTTACAAAAGCCTTGTAATTTTTTGTGTTGAAAATTGAACATTTGGAATATTATAATGTGGCAACTCCTGAAATCAGCTTGTCTACCTCCTCAGAGTTTGTTGCTTGTTCTAGCTGGTTGTTTGGTGACTTCTATGAACTTTTTTTTTGTCGTAAAAAACACATAACATAAAATTTACCATTTTATCCATTTTAAGTGTACAGTGCAGAGGCATTAAGTGCATTCATATTGTTGTGCAGCCATCACTACCATCCACTCTTCGGAACATCTTCATCTTCCCAAACTGAAACTCCACATCCATTAAACAACAGATTCCCCACTCTGCCCTGCCCCCAGCCCCTTGAAACCACCGTTCTACTTTCTGTCTTTATGAATCTGACTACTCTACATACCTCATAAGGTGAATTAATTTTGGAAAGTTTATGCTCTTTATCATGGGTGGCATGGAAATCTCTATTCTGTTAGCTTACTGATTTGACAGAGATTTCCTTAAACTTCGAGAATAAAAAAGAGAGAGAGAGAGAAAAGAAAGGAAAAAGATCTCCCAGTCTTTGCATACGGGCTGCATGTGTGTTTTGGCCTGCCTTCAGCACTCAGCCTGGCAATTTAGAGCTCTGCCTTAGCTTTCCCTTTCTGCAGAGGCTGAAGGTCGGCCAGAGGTGAGAGCTTAGGGCCTTAAGTCTTTTCTGTGCCTGCTCCCAGCTCTGAAAATGTGTGTGACTTTCTAGATTCCTTGGAATTTGTGGGGGCTTTTGAAAGCCCTTATTCCCAGCCTTTCCTCCCAGACTTTTCAGATCGGCTATTGTTTGCTTCAACTGTTTTCCCTTGTCCCAGGTGGCAGGAGCTATTACAGAATTTGCCTTCAAATGGTTTCCATAAATCCCACCCTCTTCCTCTTGCTTTAGGTAGAGGGCCCTGGGCGATGCTGAGTTAGGTGGAATAAAGGCAAATCCTTGAGCTAGTCCTTTAGGGAGCCACCAGACGGGGCAAAGCAAACAACCAGAATTCTTTAAAAGGTTCTCTGCTCCAGTAGTAGAAACTGGTCCCAGGAATGTGGGCTACTGTGAAGCAGGGGGTGGTACCAGGGTAAATTAAAGTGTCATAGAGCTCGCTTACTGAGACTCAGCTGTTTTTTTCTTAATTAAGCATTCCCCTGATCATTGTAAGCTTTTGGTTGGGCTCCAGAGTTCCAAATAATTAGGTCCGGACAGTTTTTGCCAGCTTAATTGTTGCTTTCGTGGAGGTACCGACTTTTAGAGTTCCCTACTCTTGCCGTTTTTGTTGCTGTTACTCCCTCTCATTCCCCCCCCCCTTTTTTTTTAAATCGAAGTATCGTTGATTTACAATAGTATATTAGTTTCAGGTATACAACATAGTAATCTTCCTTCTATTCTTTAAAAAAAAGAATTGGGCATAGAATTCCCACGGGCAGATGCACATAGTTTATTTAGCCAGGCCTTCCTTCATTGATAAACATTTATTTCCAAATTTTCCTAATGCAAACTTTTCTCCAGTGAATATCATTGCACATTATTTTGTGTGTATGCAATTAAATCTACAGGAAAAGCCCCAGAGGTGGAGCTGCTGCAAGAGTAACTGCATTTTGTGATTTTTATAACTATTGCCAAAGTGCTATATCATTTTATGTTCCCACATGAGAATTCCCGTCAACAGAATGTGTTCTCAAACTTCTGTTCTTTTGTCAATCTAGAGGTGAAAATGATATTTCTGTGTGGTTTTAATTTCTGTTTCTTTTATTCTGAGTGAAATTGGGCACCTGTCTTTTATATTTTTTAACTTGTATTTCATTTCTGGGAACTTTATGACATGTACTCTTATCATTTTTTTCCTTGAATGTGGTTTTTCCATTTCAGTTTCCAGGAGCTCTTTATTTATTAGTGTGATCTCACTTTAAATACATGAGCATGAATCTCAGTTAAGTATTGGTGTTGCCCAGCAGGCCTACTGTTTCCCTACTACGTCAGTCCATTTGTTTTCCTAAGGTCCCAAGTAAGTATTTCGTAATTTCTCCATTCTCCTCAAGCTTCCAACAACTTGGCCTCCATATTCAGTTTCAGCTTTGGGTGTTATTTCACTGAGAAATATCCCTGCCCTTCAGCCAAAGGAACACACCTGTAGGGGAACAACACTGGGTTCATTGGCTCATTGCCGTGAGGGTGAAAGTCCACTCTGGAGAGCCACAAGGGCATCTCAGTAAAAGGGTGATGGAAAGGATTTACCATAGGGCTTGGGTTTATGGGAGGTGATTTTGGGAGTCAGGATTCAAGAAGCGGGGATTTTCCCTGAATTATATGCTGTCAAAAAGCTGCAGGAATTCTTTGACTGAGTATCTTCATAAATCTTACCTAGAAGATGGGAGGGACAAAGTGAAACTAAACTGTCACTCATATTAGCCAGTTTAGGGGGACATTTGGTCATTTTGGTGGTTTGAACCAGGTGCACATCTTTGTTTAGACATGGATATGGAAATGGTCTTGTTTTTGTCTTGCTCTGCCAGGGTCACAGAGCGGCTTTGTTTAACATGGGTGTTGTGTGAAACCTTTTATGTTCAGCAGGGCACCACAGCCTGGCTCTGAACACCCTCTTTCGACCCTAAATCCCCCCTCCAGCCACCATCCTATTTCACTGCCTCACTTAAAGCAGAAGTCTTCCCATCAGTTGTTTATCCATGCTGCCTTCTACTCCTTTCCCTTTTCTCTTGAATCTGCTCTCCACTGAAATTGTTCCCGTCAAGGTCACTAATGACCTCCAGATTGTTAACACAGAGTAAAACAGAACTAGTTTCAGTTCTCATTCATCTGTTGGCAATATCTGTCATCTTTGACTTTTCCATCTTCCTCGAAATACTTTCTTTATTTGACTTCAGGGTAAAGTCCTCAGCCTCACTGACCATCCCTTCTCAGAATCTTTGCTCTTTCCTCTTCACTCCTCAACTTCTACATCTTGGGGTGTTGCAGGAACAAGTTATGAGATGTTTTTACTATTTATGCTCACTCACTGAGTGATCTCATCCACGTTCATAGATTTAAAAACCACTGATATTCTGATAATTCCCAAATCTTTATCCTCAGAACTTCAAGTTTCCGAATACAATTTCCTATTCCATATTTCCACTTGGATGTCTAACTGGCACCTCAAACTTAACACATTTAAAACCAAACTTAGGTTGAGCCAAGTTGGCAGAGTAGAGAGACTCACAGCTCGCCCTCTCCCACAAATACACCAAGAATTACATCTACAAACCCATTGAATCGCCCAGAACACCTACTGAACTCTGGCAGAGTGTCTCTCATTTTGAAATGTAGGAGGAGTCTCACAAAATCCGATAAACAATAAATTTATACTATATAGCACAGGAACTATATTTAATATCTTATAGTAACTTATGGTTAAAATGAATATGAAATATATGTATGAAAATGAATATATGTATGTTCCTATATGACTGAAGTATTGTGCTGTATACCAGAAATTGATGTAACACTGTAACATTGTAAACTGACTATACTTCAATAAAAATATATTTTAAAAACCCAAATGCATAGCTGTTCCCAAATTGATCTTCTCTTAGGCTTCCTTAGCTCAGTAAATAGTTGCCGTATTCTTTCAAGTGTCCAGGCCAGTAGTTTCAGAGTGCTCCTTGACTTCTCTTTCTCATACTACACAAGCAATCCACCAGAACATTATTTTAACTTTCCTTCAAAATGCTGCATCTGCAGAAGCTGATCATTTCTCACCGCTACACTGGTCTGCAACACATGTACCACCACCATGCTGGTTCAAGTCATCATCTCTCATCTGAGTTATTGCAGTAGCCTTATAATTGGTCTCTTTGATTCTGTTGTCCTTTTTTAACCATTAAAAAAAATCTTGTTGAGGTGGGTGGGGGAGGTTATTAGGTTTATTTATTTATTTTTAATGGAGGTGCTGGGGATTGAACCCAGGACCTTGTGCACGCTAGGCACATGCTCTACCACTGAGCTATGCCCTCCCCACCATCACTGCCCTTTTATCACCTCTGCCCCTAACATTTGTGGAGCTTGGGACAAGAATATAAATGGATGCCCACATTTGTGTAAATCTGTAAAAATTATAAAGCAATAACTTAAAATATCTTCTACTTTCCTACCTTGGCAAATATACCTCTACAAAGACCTAAAAGACCAATTAGAATTTAGAGTTCTTGGACTACCCAGAGTTCTATGACCGAAGTAAGTGATGTAGAGATAACAATTTCTTGGTCACTAGCTCACAACCTGCCTTTCTTCCATTCCAGCTCTGTCTCCACTCCCCACAGCAGGGACCATTGTGTTCATAGGCATACGGACATTCTAGTCTGTATGTCCAAGCTCCATCCACACCCGTTACAAAGAGCCACCCCTTGGTAACTCCACAGGACTTGGGTGTGCACAACACTGATGTCAGCCACTCTTGGAAGAACAGACTTACGGAGGAAGCCTTTGTGGTTCTTAGAAGTGGACTTGGGGCAGTTTGGGCAAGGAATTCAGGATTCTGGTTATTTGGAGTGTGGTCTAGAAAGGGAGGAATGTGGCCAGAGGAGGCCTAGAGTAGAGCCCTCTAAAGTAAGGCTCAAGGCAGGGAACTTTCTTATCTGGAGGTGAGGTCAGACTCCCCTTTACAGTCTGTAAGGGGAAAGGACAGCAATGAGGAGACCAGTCAGGAGGCCGGGGGTCCTTTTATAAAGCAGGTCTGATCATTCTCACAAACCTCCACGGGCTTCCATCTCATGCAAAGGAAAAGCCAGTCTGTACGATACCTAAGATTCTAGAGATCTGACTTGTCCTCATCCACCTTGCCCGACTGATCTGGTTTACTCTACTCCTTCCCTTGCTAACTTGCCTCTGTCCACACTGGGTTCCCTTGTTGCTCCTCAAACAGGCCCGGTACTCTCCTACCCTAGAGACTTTTAATTGAAAATTTGCTCTGTGCTAGAGGTTCTGCTATTATATACAGATTATAAAATCTGAGCCCATTATTCATACTTATTATGGACTGAATTATTTGTATCCCCTCTAAATTAATATGTTGGAGCCCTAACACATAGGGAGGCTGTATTTGGAGTCAGGTAGTAATTAAAGTTCAGTGAGGGTGTAACATTGGGCTCTTAATCCAATAGGATTAGTGTCCTTATAAGAAGAGGCACCAGGGAGCACACCATGTGAGGACATGGCAAGAAGGCGCCATTTGTAAGACAGGGAGAGAATCCTTATTAGAAATCAAATTGGGTGGAACCTTCGTCTTGGACTTCTAGCCTCCAGGACTGTGAGAAAATACATTTCTGTTGTTTAAGACATGCAGTCTGTGGTATTTTGTTATGCAGCCCAAGCTGACTAACACAGTACTATGCCTTATGTATCAAATGAGGACACAGGCAACACGAGATTAGATGAGCTGCTAATGTATATGGTGGAGCCAAAGTTTGAATCCAGACACTTTTTACTTTGGGGCCAGACATTTGTTCTGTCTGGCCAATGGTATTGTCTACTCATGTCCTTTGTTCATTTTATCTATGAAGGGTCTTATTTTTATAAATTACTTTTATTGAATATTGAGTAGATAGAATAAGTACATAATAGAATACATACATATATTTTGAAAGGTACCCAGAATGACTATGTAACAACTTTATATCCCTGTCCAGTTTGAATTTCCCTATGCACCTCCCTGATTCTAAACCCTTTCTTACCATCTCAAAGGGAAATTTGTTCCTATCATTTTTTTCTTTTTGCTTCTCTTACAGTTTTATTATATTTGTATCCTTTAACTGTATTTACAGTATACAAATTTTTGGTTTTATGTGTTTTGAAATGTTATAAACTGAATCTTATTGTATTTTTCTGTGACTCATTCATTGTAAATTGGGTCTAAAATCTAAATAGTGATTGACCTAGCCCAACCTCAGGCTTTTCCTTTATTAGATTATTTTCATCTTTTCAGCCTTTACAAATGATTTAAACTGTTTAGTGGAGGCAGCACTGTCAGGGGTTCTAGCAGGGAAGGATGAGGAGAGTGAAGGATGCAGTGACGGCTGGGCAAGGGGTGTTAAGGTGGGATGGATGAGGACGGAGTCTGTGCAGCGGATGAGCTTAATATTGCACATTGACGGATATATGGCCACTAACTGTAACTCATGATGTAGGACTAGATTCTTTTGCTATAAAGCACATTCTTGGGACAATTGGTATAACTCTAATGGGGTGTGAGAATTAAGAAGTAGCAATATAATGTTAATTTCTCAGTTTGGTTGGTCATGTTGTTGTTGTTGTTGTTATTATTATTATTAATGTAGGAAATACCAAAGCATTCCAAGTTGATGGGGCACAGTGTTAACTGCCAAGTCTGAAATGGTTCAGGGAAAAGGTTATTGTAACATATTTGCCACTTTTTTGTAAGCCTGAAATTGTTTCAAAATTTAAAAAAAATTTAAATAGTTTAAAAATATTTTGCATACCAACCACATTCATCTTGTACCATTAAAAAAAAAAATCCTGGCATTTTAAAACTATTTCAATCCAAAGAAAAATTCTTGGTGTGGCTTCTGGTTCAAAGAATTGGCAGTCATTATTTTTCTCTTTTCAGCCTCTCCTTGTATCCCAAATTGAAGGACAACACAACTCATGCAAAGTTTTGCAGGACAAGGACAAGAACCTATCCTTCTTGATTATCTTATTAGGTAATATGTCCTTCAGCATGCAATATATATTTTAAAAATATATTCAATATCTGTCTTTTTGTGGAACTGGATTTGCCTCTTTCCCTCTCCTCAGTTTTACATTATGATTATATTCAAACATACAGAAATAGAAGAAGAGTCACCGAACAGGGGTATATCCCCCACATAGATGAAATAATTGTTAACATTTTGCTATTTTGCTCTCTCTCTATTATCTTTGTCTGTTCAGGCTGCTGTAACAAAAACACACAGACTGTGCAGCTTAAACAACAAACTTTTATTTCTCAGGGTTGTGGAGTCTGGGAAGCCGGAGCTCAAGACACTGGAAGACTAGTGTCTGGTGAGAACCCACATCTGTAAACAGACCGCAGTCTTAGTATGTTCCTACAAGGTGGAAGCCGACTATGTGTCAGTACATGAATTTGGGAGTAACACATTCATTCTCTGGCACTATCTTTGTTGAAGCATTTGAAATCAAGTTGCAGACATCACAACATTTCACTCTTAAATCGTTGAGCATGAATTTTCTAATAACAAAGGCACTCTTCAACATAACCCAAAGTATTAATTATGCATATCAATACATTTATCCTAAATCGTTCACTATTCTGTGACACCAGCTCTAATATACATTTCATATTATAAGATACATTCCCTAGTTGCCCTAGAATGTCTTTTATAGCTTTTTTCTTTTTTGGAACCAGGATCTGCAACACTCAATAGCCTTTTACCAATAAGTTCAATCCCTCATTTGAAGGAACAAGACCTTGCCATGCAATTCATTTTTCTGCACATTGGAGCAGGGTACATATTATGAGAAGCAGAGCAAAGGCTTTGCGAGGGTGATTTGTGCCTACAAGCCATTTCACGGTAGGTGCAGGAGTTTGAGACTGGGAGGTAGGAAAGGACAGGTTTTCATCCTGATGCCTTGCAAAGACAGGCCTACAGGCTAACAAATTAACATTACATCTTCAGGAGTTAGCCAAAGGCGGGGATCCTCAACGACCGCCAGAGGGCGCAAGGGGCGCCGACAAGGTGGCCCTCGGAGAGCGGGCGGGTGGACTGGACGTTCAGGGCTGGGAGCCTCGAGCGCGCGTCGGGGGTGGGCGCGGGGCGCGCGCCTGGCCGCCCCTTCCCCGCGGCGGGGCGCGCGTGCGCGGTTCCTTGGCGGCGGAGGGATCAGCGATGGAAGGCGCTCTGATCGTTCGCCAGGTAAGCGGCGCCTGGCTGGGACGGGTTTCCAAACGGTGGTTTTGCCCGGCGGCTTTCTTCACGGAGGTTTTTTGAACCCTCTCAGCTTGTGAAAATTACTTCCTCTCTTCCCTTTTCTGGGTGCCCTTTGGGATAATGTGGAAAGTTGTTACCGAGGAAACGGTTTCCTGTGCTTCCTGCGAGCTTTTTCCCCTGGGCCGTGGTGGGAAGTCTCCCCTGTGGGCGCGCAGTGCTGGCTTTTGGTCCCCCAAGAAGTCCTAGTCCAGACGCCTCAGCCCCAGACCCCACTGTCGTGGTTCTGACCCGGTATTACGTTGATCGGTCTCACGCCGTTCCCTTCACTAACAGCTCTTGATAAAAGGGCTCCGAACTCTAGTTTAAATCACTGTGCTGTCAACCACGTTTTTGGTTTCAACTAGTTCTGGTATTTGTTTACTACTTGTAATTTGTTATTTGATAAACTTTTGTTGCAGGACTACCTGCGTTTCTGAGCGCTACCCTCATTGCTTTTACATTGGCTGTGAGTGTATGTTTTACTTTTAGAGGATCGCAGTCAGTGCAACAGCTTTTATTGGGGAGCATTTTACAGTTTATAAATCGGTAGAGGCAGAGAACTGCTGGATGAACAAATAAATGAATGCATTATTTCTGTTGATTCTCAAAACATTACCATAAAATAGGCCAGGTAGATATTCATGAACCCAAGCTGTCACTCATTCAACTGTTTTCCTTGGCACTGCGTGTTTGGGATAAGACGGTGAGCTGCACGGACGTGATCCCTGCTCTCAATGAGCTTGCTGTCTGGCCTAGAGAGCGTTGTTGCCCCTATGGAGAAAGCTGATTTAGAGAGATTGAGTGACTGCCGGTGACCACACAGCTAACAAGTTAGAGAGATAGGATTCTGTTGTGGCCACTCTACAAAGCCAGAATGGACCAACCACCCTACATTTGATTTGAAGATAGAAAATGATGATGCCAAACACACACACCATGAAGAGGTTTATTACTTATATATAAAGGCTTTTACTTATATGTGTACACAGTGAAGAGGGAAGAGCAGGGCGGTCTTCTCAAGCAGATCCCAAATGACTTGAAAGGGCAAGGAAGGAGGCTGGCTCCGGGATTTTATTGTGGTTAGGGGTAGGGTCAGGGGTCCTCTATTTGGACAGAAGCTTGCTTGTTTGACTCTCCCACCCACACCCAGGCTCTCTTAACAGTTTGCCCATTTGAGGGACAGAAAGGATGCAGGAGACGTGGGGCTTAAAAGCTGTTAGCAGGTTAACATAAAAAATGGAATGAGACTCTTTATTACAATTCACCCCTGATATCTGATGACTGAAATGTACCATTTTCATTTAGTTGAATTTGAACTTGTTTAAATAAGCCTTTGTGGCTCTTGGATGAAGCCTGCAGCCTGAAACCAGTAAGGAAGATGAAAGTTCCCTTGAATGCTTTGTTCAGGAATCCAACGATGTGTATTTTGAGAAATAAAATGAGTACCTTGGTCACTGTCGGTAATGTCTGGAACTCTTGATGGGGATAAGGAGTGTCTTGATGAGGCCTTTTATTGTGGCTTTAGTATTTGGATAGACACACGTGACCTTGATTTATATTCTGAGTATCTGAAAGAGAATTCCAGAGTTCTTTACTCTACAGGGTGTAACTCTTAGGCAGTGGCCCAAGGGTCTGTAAAAATGTGCAGAGGGAGCCAGTTGTTGGCCAGAGCATTCAATGTTAAGATAAGATAACTGTGGGAAGGTCAGCCAGTTGTGCTGACCTCCGAGTCCTTTCCTTCAACAGGAACATCCTGGTTCAGGGATGACAAGCAGTAGGTGCTCAGTGAGCTCCAGCATGTGCGTGCTGGTGTTGCTGTCTACCGAACAGCAGGTTCGCCCATCAGACTTCAGATGGGAGCTTGAAGTCTTGAAATCCTATTGCTGTTCACTCCGTTGAACCCAGATCAGTCTCCAGGTATTGAAGGGGTTCAGGAGAGAGGTGACCTCTTCTAGCACCATGACATCTGACAAAGGAATGAGGTCAGGGGAGGCCATTCCCACCTGTAGGTGGGATATGCCAGAGGGCCCACATTTGGTTCTGTCCTGCATCAGGAAGTCCTCAGTGGCTGTGCTGACCTTACAAGGTGCAGCTTCCAGGACCCAAGGGATAATGGGCAGCTGGGTATGGAGGGTCACAGGCTCAGAGCTGGTGAGAGCCTCTGCTTCCAGGAGAGTTTAGTGTGCTGTCAGTAATTGCTGCTTAAATGGCATATAGTGTGGAGTGAGGACATAGTTTCTTGCATCAGAAGCCTATGGATAACTTATGGACATCACAGGTGGTCCAGAGACTCCAGGAGTCCTGAAAAGAGGCTGCTAAAGTCTCTACAGTGAAGGATTCTTTGTGTGTATATGCGTGTGTTTTTTATGGGGAGCAGCAGGGAGGAAGTAGCACTGTTGGGAGTGTCTGTTATATTATCATTTTGACAAATTCTAGAATCTTTTTTGGGAGGGGGCCCTATTCAGGGTGGACTGACCTGCAAGTAACAGCATAAGTAGGCATTAAGTAAAATTTATAAATGAATACTATATTGCCTGCAGAATCCAAAAGGACCTAAAAGATGTTGGACTTGTTTTAATGTTGTGGGTGCAGACACGGTCAGTAGATGTTTCTTGACATTGTCATGGATGGAGTGGACCTTGGGTTACTAAATAGTTTTCAGGAATTTATCCAAGATAGTAGGCCTTACACTATGTGTGGGGCAATGACCCATCCTCTTTTCATGAGTATTTGTATGCCCTGAATGGGTGTGTCAAAAGAATGTCCTCAGAGGAGGATATAATCAATGTAACATCACACCCGTTCTCCTGGAGAGATTTGGATACAGTTACCTGTAAGGTTGTATGTGGTGGCAAGGCTTTTTAAGGTACCCTGTGGGTAGCCAGGTAAAAGTATATTGTGTTCCTCTGGAGTGAAGGCAAACTGTGACTGAGAGGTCATTGAAAGAGGCATTGAACAGAGCATATCCATCACATTTATAACATCAAAATATCTACCAGTTTCTGATTGGATGGTGTCAGTAACTTCAGTAGTATTAGGTATAGGGGCCTTCATGGACCACAGCATCAGGGATACAGTAATCACCTGTGAGGCACCATTAATTTCCCACCTTTACCAGGTCACATTGGGCTATTAAATGGAGAAGCAGTAGGGATAATCACTCTTTCACTAATTAGGTCTTATATAATAAACCTCAATCTTTGAAGTCCCTGTTTTATTTTACGTTGAGCTATAATAACTATTTTAACTAGGGGTTGGGAAGTCATCCATGGGTTCCCACTTTTTAAAAAGCCTTTTTGTAAGCCCCAAAGACTTGAGTTAAATTTATTACCATTGAGTCAGAGCATCCTTTGGCACTGTGGGATATTCTAGGGTGAACTATACTACAACCAGGGAGAATTTAGGCAAGGTGGCAGTTCTGGTAGTTAAGGTGAGACATACCTATTTGTTGTCTATTTTATGTTGAGTAATTCCCCTAAGATTACAGACGGTATCTTGTTTAAATTTAGTGATCTCCATGTATAACTATAGTTTGAGCTCAGTATTGATAAAAGGCGTAAAGATCTTCCAGTTGATGCATTTTAGCAGGTGTTGAAGTTCATTCAAAACCTATGCTGTAGAGGTGCAAAAGCCAGCCTTTATCTTTTGTTATATAAATTATTTTAATACATTTTGGATTTCCAGCTGGGTCAAGTTATGGACTTCTGTTTCAATTTTTTTTTTTTTTTGATTGGTTGGTTTATGTCTCCTCCCTGTATCCAGCTATGTTTGTTTCTTTTTCTCTCTCTTTTTGGTAGTTAGTCAATGTACTTTGGGAGGAGGGGGTCTTCTCTATCCTCAATTTCTTCCTCCAGAGAGCCTCAAATCAGGATCACCAGGGTTGGGGGCTTCCCTCATAGCAGTGGTTACTTCATAGAGATCAGGAAACTCAACCTTAAGTTGAGTTTGAATTAGTTCTTCGCTGTACTGTGCGAGTGCCACGGTGCTTTCCCTGTAACCTTGAGGGTCAACATTTTTGTTACAACAGAGGCATAGGTGGCAGTGTCAGTTTTTGAGTCCTTTTCTCTCCCTTTTTTACTCCATAGTGACGGCTCTTTCATGAGTGACCACCCCATGGGCCCCTGTCTCGCACAGTGTATAATCTTGCCCCTGAGTACTCTGTAGGTTGAGGCCAGGGCCTGGTTGAGACATCTGATTCTGATATTTTATTTCTTCATTGTTTGTATAAAGCAAAGGTAATTACCCAATTTCCCTACCAGTGGATAGTCAGGTTGTTTCCACTTTCTTAGTATTAAAAACATTGTTGACCTCATGTCCACATTAAATCTCTGGGGCGTAGTACATCTATACCCATCTTGGACCCTACCAGGCATTGCAAATTATCCTCCAAAGAGATGGAACCAATTATTACTCCTGTTACATTGTATTTTTTACTGTTTAATTGTTCCTCTAGCTGACTGTGAACTTCTGGAGGTTAAGGACTTTATTTTACTCATTTTTGTTTGTTTGTTTATTATTTTGGGGGAGTGGGGTGGGGAGGTAATTAGGTTTACTTATTTATTTTTAGAGGGGGTACTGGGGATTGAACCCAGGACTATCTGTATGCTAAGCATGCGCTCTACCACTTGAGCTATATCCTCTCCCTTTATTTTATTCATTTTTGAATTCTAGTGCCAACTAAAAACTACCTAATAAAATAGTAGTAGTTGGAAAATATTTGTTGTATGTGTAACTCTATGAACTATAGAAGGGAAAACATATTGATTGCTGTTTTCTAAAAGCTTAAATATTGTCCTTTTAATGTTTACTTGTGTATTTTGAATATTAACTCTTTTCTTTTTTAAAATGGGCATTTCTCAGTAAGTAATTTAAATTGTTTGATACTTGTTTCCAGGTAATAAATGAAGGAGATTCAAGCTTTGCTGCTGAATTCCAGGAAGAGTTAGAGCAAAATCCTAGTCCAGTTGTGGATGAGAATAATATAGCTAAAAAACAGGGGCTAAATTTATATAACTGGAGTGGTGACTGGAGCTTTTGGGTAATATATATTTTTCTCTTATATCTTCATTTTAATCATAAATGCAAGTTTTCTTTCAGTCTACAGCAATTCTTATACTATTTATAATATTTTCTTATTAGCTTCTAGATTTTAGATATTTAAATTTTAATCCAGAGTCCCACAGACATTTCTGGTTCTGCTCTCCTTTGGCCACTAGGGTGCACTGTTGTCTGGCTTGATGGAGTAGAATTGTCTGCTTCAGTTTCCCTGGGAGAAAACTACACCACAGAATTGGACTCCACTCACATGGTGTTCATTATATCGGCAAGAGACTAATGTTGTACAGAAACTGTATTTCTCAATGTTAGTGAGAAGCCAGCTATTTTACATGATTTTGGTTAAAGAATTGCTTCCTGTACCTAAAAGAAAGTTTGACGATGTTTGACCTGCAGTGTACAGTGATTATAAGGTAGGTTTCAAAGCTAGGAGTTTCATGTTCTGTTTGCACTGTGCTCACCTGGTTGCGTATCCTGGATGTGCTTCAGGTTTCCCCGCTGTGAAATGAGATAGCTGCTTGTTGACTAGGTGCAGAGAGTCTTTTGGTAAGAACATTTCTGTTACCATATGAATGCCAGCAGTTACTGCATTGAAGGGCTCATTCTAAATCTAATAATTCCTGTGAGACTTATGAACCATTTGGTAGAATCTGGTGTAATGCAACTGTAAGTGAAATTTATATAAGATTATAAGGAATATATAGTTCTAATATTAATTCATTAGAAAGCTCATCTCTAGAGGATCAGATATACTTGGTAGCAGAATTTCTTCTAATTTTAAAGTAGACTAAAAAATAATAATAGGTTGTAAGGATCAGGACAAGCACCATCGTTCTGTTCATAATTAGCAGCTCACTTATTGAATGCTATTGAATCTTAATATAAATAATAGATTCTTACTTCCCTTTAAACCACTTACCTCATGAGTTTTTTTTTTTTTGAGCCATATCCTAAGGAAAATATTTAATTGCTAAGAAATATACTAAAATAACTACACATCCTAAAAATCATGCCATCTATATTGATTCAATTATTTTGGTTGCATTTTGAGAAAGCTTATGACTGTTGGAGTGTTCTCGTCCTTCTGCACTGTGATTTTTATAGCTTCCGTTATAGTGTGGAAAATCTTTATAGCTCCAAGGGCTATCTACAGGGCTAAACAGTTACTGTGGCAGACTTAAAACAACAAAAAGGGTAAAGCAAGAAAAGGAGAAAGCAAAGGAATGAGGGGATTTAGAAATACAAGGAGAGGAGGGGAAGGTGTAGCTCCAGAGGTAAGAGTGCATACTTAGCATGCACAAGGTCCTGGGTTCAATCCCCAGTCCTCCTATAACAGTAAATAAATAAATAAGCCCAATTACTTACCCACCAAAGGGAAAAAAAATAAGAGAGAGGAAAACAGAGGTCCATGTTCTAAAGCTCTGCTACTCAAAGTAGAGTACATGGCCCCAGAGCCAGGCATCACCTGATTAGAAATGCAGAATGCCAGGCCCAGCCTCAAACCTACTGAGTCAGAATCTTCATTTTCACACGATCTCCAGGTGATTCGTATGCACATTCAAGTTTGAGAAGCGCTGATTTAGAGTGTTGAATGTCCACTTTGGCTCAGTTTAAGTTTCTATGCTAATTGCAAACCCTTTATTTTGAGGACTTTTTATATGAATTCAGATGGACTAGACTGAGACAAATACAACATCTCAGAAGTTTTACTGACCTTTCCAAAGGTCACTTATCCAGAAACCAGAATTATCAGAACTTAGACGCAAACAACAAAATGGAGCCTGAATAGCTAAATCAGAGGTCATGCTGATGGCTCTCATAAGAGGAGAATCCCTCAAGCCTTCGTTTGGAATTTCTTTAATGTATTTTTGATATTTTTTTTTAATAAGCCTAAATAAGTAGGTTCCCATTGTGTAGTTGAATAAATTATTGGAAACAGGAATTATTTGGTGATAACACATGGACAAGAGCAAGAAATGACAGCAGAAACTCAAAAAGTGTAGGAACCTGGGCCTCTTACTGTGGAGGCCAATGGCCCATGCTGATCGTTGGCTCTAATGTAACTGGTAAAAACGATGGCTAAGAAATCTGGAAAATAAATAATGCATTTTTTTCCCCTCTGCCATTTTAAATCCACACGTTTCTACTACTTGTTCCACCATGTTGCCATTTTCATGTTCTCGTGGCAATAACACAGGAGCTGAATCAGTACAGTGAGATGGCAGAGTTCACGGAGGGAACCAGAATTAACACAAGGAAGACCAGTAGCCTGACAGGAAAAGATTCATGAGGCACAGGACCTGGTAGTTAAGCAAGGAATTAGTGTCTGAGCCATTTTACTGCAACATCGAAGGAAATCTGTGCCTTTTCACTTTAGGGAAGTTTCTACCAAAAAAGACTGGTAACTTTGTAAAGTTTGGTATTTAAAGAGTTAAGCCCCAAGAACCTGAAAAATTCACTCATGTGGAATACCTCATGTATTCTGGCCAGGCTAACTGCATTGATCTAAATGTAGTGAATTTAGAGGGCAGCGTGATATCATTGAACAAATTAGAGTTTGGGAACAAAACATCTGGGATAGAGTGCGTGCATCTGTTTAACCTGTTTCCTTCTGGTGCCTCACTTGTAAAGTTAGAGACTGGGCCACAGTATTGCAGCAACGGTGTGTCTTGAATCAATAGGAGAGAAAGAGGGGTTTATGGCCAGCAAGTGATCGTAATTTACAGCCCTGAAAGCTGTGTGTCGGTCATAAAAAACTCTGGGCATACTCAGTGAGAGTATATCACACGGGGAACACTTCCCCTTAACGTTGTCCCAGTGGTTGAAAAGGTTGAAAGGTCCTGGATAAGATTATATACTATTTGTAATATTAGAAAATTATTTTGATGCTTCCCACAGATACAAAAAAAATTGTGAAAAAGTAACAAAAAGATACAAGAAAGTGAACCAAAGTTTACTGAAGTTTTTTTCCCCTCCTGAGGTTGATTTCTTTTACACCCTATCCATTTAACTTTATGCTACTTATTAGATTGGCAAGTGTCTTTCTGACAGTGGGACTTTAATTTAAATGAGTATGATTAAATCGCCATAGCATTTGATAATGAGATCAACAGCTGCAGATTTTCACTTTCAATCTTGTAATATAAACATAGGAATCTTGTTTCATTTGTTTTTTAATTTTAAAATGAAAATATTTAATCATAGTATGTGGGAAATGAGTTTTGTCGTTGACTTAATTTTTTTAATTTTAAAAATATATTTTATTTTATATTTATTTATTTTTATTATTCTTATTTTTTAGTAAAGTATAGTCGATTTTACAATGTTAGTTTCAGGTATACAGCAAAGCGATTCGGTTATGCGTATACATACATATGTATTTATTATTTTATATATATGTATTTTTAGTTTCTTTTCCATTATGGCTTATTACAAGAAACTAATATAGTTCCCTGGGCTATACAGTAGGTTCTTGGTGCTTATCCACTTCACAGATAGTAATATCGTTAACTTTTTTTTTTTTTGAGTATAGTCAGTTTACAATGTTGTGTCAATTTCTGGTGTACAGCATAATGTTTCAGTCACACATATACATACATATATTCCTTTTCATTATAGGTTACTACAAGGTATTGAATATGGTTCCCTGTGCTATACAGAAGAAGCTTGTTTATCTATCTTATATATAGTAGTTAGCATCTGCAAATCTCGAACTCCCGATTTATCCTTTTCTATCCCCTTTATCCCCTGGTAACCAAAGTTTATTTTCTATGTCTGTGAGTCTTTCTGCTTTGTAAATAAGTTCATTTGTGTTTTTTGTTTAGATTCCACTTGTAAGTGACATCGTATGGTATTTTTCTTTCTCTTTCTGGCTTACTTCACTTAGAATGGTGATCTCCAGGTCCATCCATGTTGCTGCAAATGGCATTATTTTATTCTTTTGTATGGCTGAGTAGTATCCCATTATATAAATATACCACATCTTCTTTATCCAGTCTTCTGTTGATGGACATTTAGGTTGTTTCCATGTCTTGGCTGTTGTAAATAGTGCTGCTATGAACATTGGGTGCATGTATCTTTTTGAATTAGAATTCCCTCTGGATATAAGCCCAGGAGTGGGATTGCTGGATCATCCAGGGTAAATCTGTTTTTAGTTTTTTGAGGAAATCTCTATGCTGTTTATTATGATGGCTGCACCAAACTACATTCCCACCAACAGGAGGGAGGGTTCCCTTTTCTCCACACCCTCTCCAGCATTTATTGTTCGTGGACTTTTTAATGATGGCCATTCTGACTGGTGTGAGGTGATACCTCATTGTAGTTTTGATTTGCATTTCTCTGATAATTAGCAATACTGAGCATTTTTTCATGTGCCTATTGGCCATTTGTATGTCGTCATTGGAGAACTGCTTGTTTGGGTCTTCTGCCCATTTTTGGATTGGGTTGTTTGTTTGTTATTAAGTTGTATAAGCTGTTTATATATTCTGGAAATTAAGCCCTTGGGAGTCACATCATTTACAAATATTTTCTCCCATTCTGTAGGTTGTCTTTTTGCTTTGCTTATGGTTTCCTTTGCTGTGCAAAAGCTTAAATTAGGTCCATTTGTTTATTTTTGCTTTTAAGTCGTATCATTAACTTTTAAATCTTAATATAACAATAAAAATTATGTGAAATGAAGAAATTAAATTTAAAATAAAGTTAATAGCAGATAAATATTTATGCTTTGCCCTTTAACGGTTAACAAACATACATAGCAAAAGAAAAAAATATCAAAAAACAAAGACTTTTTTTTCTTTCTGTCTAAAATAGTGGTGTATTCCAGGTGGATTAGGTCCCGGAGGAAAAGCATACAGAGATCTGCAGCAGATGCATTGATTTAGCGTAACTTCTCTTAGTGATGTAGAGCTAGCAACTATTGGGAGCAGAAAAACACCTTTGAGATGTTCTCTTATGTATGTTTAGAAGATGACATACTTTCCTGGATTTTTAAATAGTAGTATTAATGCTTTGGGCAAGGTACTTACTATTAAGCAATCTTTGTACTTTGGTATTTTGTAAATATTAAGTTCCCATTTAAAAACATTTGTCACTTGTAAATATTTATTTTTTAGTAGCTGATTTAGTTGATATCTGCATTTTAAAAGTGGAGGGATTTATAAAATTTTCTGAATTATGTGATTAAAATTATAATTAAATTTGTTTAGAGGTTCTTGATGTGTTTTTCTTCAAATAATTGTGTATTTGGAAATCTTGGCAAATACACATAGAATAAAGAAGATATGAAATATCAGATCCCTCAGATCTTTGATTTAGGACAGGAAATAGGAAAAAAAGAAAGATGAAGTAGGAGAATTTTAAAAGAGGTTAGAATTCAAATTTGTCTTTTTTTTGGTTCTAAAATATTTTAAGAACAACATAACTCTAGATTTTCAAATATTATGCACATACACAGAAATAATAACTAGTATACCTATGTTTTAATAAAAATATTAAATTTGAATTTTTCTAGATCATAATTTAGTTTTTCTAATTGTACAAAAACCAGAAGTCTTGATTGTGTGCTTTGTCATTGACTTATGATCATAGTCATGTTATTCATAGGTAAGCATTTCTGCTTATAAGTGGGGCATAAAACTTGCCACAAACTTGATTTATAGGTATATCATGATGATTAACTAATGTTGCACTATAAAATTTTTAAAAAGCCCAAAAGGGTTAATTAGTATGTTTGTAACATACTTCGGCAACTTTGGAGAAGAAGCTTCCTGTAATATGTGATCTTCCACAACATATCTTGGATTTATTCAAGCTAAAAATGATATTTTGGGTTTTCACTTTGGAAACTGATAAAAAGAGTAAACTCATTTTCCAATTTCTGTTGAATTAAAAAAGATATTTTACCCAATTAAAAAATTCAATTATAGACAGATATTGTTTGAAAAATAGATATCTTTTAACACTTTTAGATTTAATTGTAAGGTGACAGGAACTAACATTTCTGGAAATATGGAGAGAGAACTATTTAACTTTAAAACTCTTCTGCTACGAAGTACCTGGAAATGCTGGATGAAATGTTACAAACATCTTTAAAAAATGCTTTTCTAGGCTCACAAGATAGCAAGTGAAATACCTAGGGCCAAAAGGAGAAGAGGGAACTGATTATGGGAGTTGAAAGCACGTGAGCTGATGCTGAGGCAGCCCTGAGAAGGTTATTCGTCTCAGTACAGGTTTAATGGCCACACTGGGATCAGAGGTGATGCTTTGGATTTGTAGGAATTGGAACTGAGAACTCTTTATAAAGCCACGAGTCTTGAAGAGTTTTGCCCTCTGTGAAAGGGGGACTAGGAAAAAAATCCACCTACATCTGCAAATTAAAGACAAGGAAGCTTGTCTATCTAAACTAGGCTTGGGGTGCCTAACTTAGGAGGGGAGTCTTCCAAAGAGTACATAACTGTGGTCCATCTCTCATGAAGTTTTGGGACTTGGATTTAATACTTCATTAGTAAGCAGGGGGAAACCCTGCAAAACTTCATGTAAAACTACCAGAGTGATCTTGTATTACCCTAGTCACACTTTGCTCAATCATTAGGCTAAATAATTTTAATTGCACTATTTCTCTGGTCAATATGTTAATGAGTAGTATAATGCCTAATGGTAGGCAGTACAAAGAAGGGTATGGGGTATTGACATCTGAATCAGCCTTAATAGTCCTTCAAACATTGTCACCTCTCACATAGGATTAACACTTTATTTAAACCCTACCAACCTTTCCATCTTTTACTTTTTTTTTCACTTGTAGTTTGAGATAATTTTAGATTCACATGTAGTTGTAAGAAATCATAGAGATACTCTGTATCCTTTAAACAGTTTTGCCTAATGGTGACATCCTGAAAAACTGTACTAGAGTATCACAGCTAGCATATCGACATTGATAAGGTCAAGATATGGAACATTTCCATCGCAGCAAGAATCCTTTTTATAGACACAACCCTTTTATAGACACTGCCACTCTCTTTCTGCTCCCTGCCCCTACTTAACCCTTGGCAACCACAAATCTGTTTTCCATTTCTATAATTATGTCATCTCAAGAGTATTATATAAATGGAATCATACAGTTATGTAATATTTTATATTGGTTACTTTCACTCATCATAATTCCCTGGAGATCCATCCATTTTGCTTTATGTACCAACAGTTCATTCCTTTTTAATGCTGAGTAGTATTCCATGGTATGGATGTATCACAGTTTAACCATTCATCCACTGAAGAACATCTGGGCTGTTTCCAGTTTTTGACTGTGATGACTAAAGCTGCTATAAACATCTGTGTACAGGTTTTTGTGTGAACATACGTTTTCCTCTGGGATAAATGCCCAGGAGTGCAATTGCTGGGTCATCTGATAGTTATGTGTTTAGTTTTTAAGAAACTACCAAACTTGCCCAGAGTTGCTGTACCATTTTACATTCCCACTAGCAAAGTGTGAGTGATCTAATTTCTCTGCGTTCTTGACTTCTTGCTGAGTGTTTTTTATCGTGAAAAGGGTCCTTCCATATAAATTTAAATTTTAGAATCCAGCCATATTACATTTTATTGTGCTTCGCTTTATTGCACATCACAGACATTGCATCTTTTTTTTTTTTTACACATTGAAGGTTTGTAGCAACACTGTTGAGCAAGTCTATTGGTACCATTTTTCCAACATTTGCTCACTTTATGTCTCTGTGTCATGTTTTGGTAATTCTTACAACATTTCAAACCTTTTCATTGTTATATTTGTTATGGTGATCTGTGATTAGTGATCTTTGATGTTACTGTTGTAATTGATTTGGGAGCGCTGTGAACCACGCCCATGTAAGAAAGCTATCTTGATCAGTAAGTGTTTTGTGTGTTCTGACTGCTCCACTGAGCTGCCGTTCCCCCATCTCTCTCCCTCTCCTTGGGCCTCCCTATTCCCTTAGACACACTATTGAGATTAGGTCAGTTAATAACCCTGACATGGCCTCTAAGTGTTCAAGTGAAAGGAAGAGACATCTTTCACTTTAAATCAAAAACTAGAAATGATTAAGCTTAGTGAAGACGGCATGTGGAAAGCTGAGAGGGGCTGAAAGCTAAGATTTTTGCATCATTTAGCCAAGTTGTGAATGTGAAGGAAAATTTTTTGAAGGAAATTAAAAGTGCTACTTCAGGGAACACACGAATGATAAGAAAATGAAATAGCCTTATTGCTGATATGGAGGAAATTTCAGTGGTCTGGATAGAAGATCAGACCAACCACAATATTCCCTTAAGCCAGAGCAAGGCCCTAACTCTCTTCAACTCAGTGAAGGCTGAGAGAGGGGAGGAAGCTGCAGAAGGAAAGTTTGAAACTAACAGAGGTTGTTTCATGAGGTTTAAGAAAGGAAGCCATCTCTGTGACATCAAAATCCAAAGTGAAGCTGCAGTAAAGTTATCTAAAATATCTAGCTAAGATAATTAATGAAGATGGCTACAGTAAACAACAGACTTTCAGTGTAGACAAAGTAGCCTAACATTGGTTTATGGTCCAATACACTTGATATTACCAGTCTTTAAAGTTTTGCTAAACTTAACGCATTTGAAAATAATACCTTAGAGAACCTACAAGAACAAGACAGCTTCCTAGAAAAACACTAACCTCTGAAAGACTCAAGAAGAAATAGAAAATCTGAATAGACCTGTAACAAGCAAAGAGATTGAATTACTAAAGAAACCAAACCAAAATAAGAACACTTCACAGAGAAAAGCTTAGTGCCAGATGGTTTCACAGGCATATTCTACCACATGTGTAGAAGAACTAACACAGATCCTTCAACAGCTCTTCCATTTAAAAAAAAAAAAAAAAAAAAAAGGAGGAATACTTCCTAAGTCATTCACTGAGGCTAGTATTACCCTGATTCTAAAACCAAAATTAATTGGTTTTATACGCTGCATTGAACAACCTGAAAGTGAAATTTTGGGAAGAATTCCATTTATAATAGCATCAAAAGAATAAAATACTTAGGAATAAATATAACAAAAGAATTAAAGACATGGACACTGAAACTACAAAGCCTCATGAAAGAAATTTTAAATTACATAAAGAAATGTGAAAAGATATCCTGTGTTCATGGATTGGAAGATTTAATATTAAGATTGCAATACTTCTCAAACTGATCGACACATTCAGTGCCATCCCTATCAATATCCCAACTTTTTTTGAAATTTACAAGCTGACTATGAAAATGCAAGGACCAAGAGTATCCAGGAGAATCTTGAAAAAGAACAAAATTGGAAGATGCAAACATCTTGATTTCAAAACTTACTACAAAGCTACTGTAATGAAGACAATGTGGCCCTGATAGTAAGGCTAGCCATCTTATTTTAATAATCTTAGATTAATGGAATGGAATAGAGAGTCTAGAAATAAACTCACATATATGGTCAATTGATCTTTGACAAAAGTGCCAAAATAATTCTCTGAGGGAAATAGTCTTTTTCAACAAATGATGTTGGGACAATTAGATATCTACATGCAAAGGAACAAATTTGGACCCCCTATTTCATACTACATATAAAAATTCAAAATGGATCATAGACCTAAATGTAAGAATTAAAATGATAAAACTTTTAGAAGAAGAAAACATAGTCGTAAACCTTCATGACCTTTGTATTAGGCAATAGTTTCTTAGATATGATATGAAAAGCTCAAGGGGCAAAAGAAAAAAATAAATAAATCGTACTTCATCAAAGTTATAAGCTTTTGTGATTCAAGGAGTCCATTAAGAAAATGAAAAGACAACTCACAGACTGTGAGACTATATTTGCAGATCAAGTATCTGATAAGGGACTTGAATCTATAAAGAAGTCTTACAGCTTAATAATAAAATAAAACTAACCCAATTAAAATGTGCAGAAATTTAATAGACATTTTCCCAAATGTATGCAAATGGTGAATAAGCACAGGAAAGGGTATTCAATATCAATCATCGTTATCTAAATGCAAATCAAAAGTACAGTAGGATACTGTTTCATACCCTCTAGGATGACTGTAGAGAAAAAGACAGACACTAAGTGTTGGCGAATATGTGGAGAAACAGGAATCCTCATACATTGCTTGTGAGAATGTAAAATGGTACAGCCAATTTGGAAAATAGTTTGACAGTTCCTCAAAATGTTAAAAATAGTTACCATATAAGCCAGCAATTCCACTCTTAGATCTATACCAAGAGAACTTGAACATGTCACACAAGAATTTGCACATGAATGTTCATAGTGGCAATATTCATAATAGCCAAAAAGTGGAAACAAAGCTCATGTCCATCAATTGATGAATACATAGATAAAATATGGTATATTCATATAGTAGAATAATATTCATTTATGAACTGAAATGAAGTAATGTTTCATGCTACAATATGGATGTACTTTGAATACATTATGCTAAGTGATGGAAGAGAGACACAAAAACTACATTATTCCATGGCTCCACTTATATGAAATTTCCAGAATAAGCAAATCTACAGAGACAGTGGATCAGTGGTTGCTAGCTGAGTGGAGGGGGGAATGGGGAATGACTGCTAATAGATATGGGGTTTCTTTTGGGGATGATAAAATTTTTTGAGAATTAGATGGTGGTGATGGTTGCACAGCTTGTGTAATTATACCAAAAGCCACTGAATTGTACATTGTGGAAGGGTGAATTTTATGGCATGTGAATTATATTTCCATTTTAAAAAGTGAGTGTCTTGTTGGCATGGCACTCTAAGTGGATATATTCTTTTGAATTGAATGGAGATTGCTTGGGGAGAAATGGGCTCTCGGACGAGATTCATTTACCTCTCTAGTAGTACCATAATTCTTAATTTAGCCCATTCAGTAAACTTAAATAATCATTAATTCTGCCCATCAGTATTTTTGTTTCATTTCTTTCTGTGTACATATTAGATATGTGTTTCTCTATGTTACTGAAATGAATGTAGCCATGTGGCTATTTTTTGTCAATGAAACGTGAACAAAATGATGTAAGTCATTTTTAGGTGGAAGCCCTTAGAGTCGGTACACTATTTGCCATGTTTCTGTCCCCGGATGTAGAGCCTTTATGTCCCTGTATTAGGACAGTGTAAAGTTAAGCCTTTCGCCAACCCACAATGTTCATTTATATTTAAATGAGAAGTAAACCATTGTTCGTGTAACCACCGAGATTTGGGGATTTCTTATTACTACATTACAATCTAGTCTTTTATGACTAATGTACCAAGTTAGTTTACTCTTTATTTTTTTGTCACTTTCTTTTCTTCCAATCTGCTATCAAAACTGCTTTAAACACCTGCTTGTGAGGTTATGGAGTGGCCACAGATACTGATCACTGAGACTGTCCAGATCATTTTTGATTAGCTGGATGCCAGCCATTAGGATTTTTGGACCGCAAGATGATAGCTTACTGAATTTTACTGTGTTTACATACATAACTATGTACCGAAAGTATTGGAATTACTTAGAGTGAGAAGATTTTGTTTTTGAAAATGATTTTAGAGAAAGGAGAAATTGGGACCTTTCAGGACAGATACTTAAAATAATTAAAAAAACACTTATCTTCTTGAGGGCATTATGTTAAGTGACGTAAGTTAGACAGAAAGATAAATACTGTATGATATTTCTGTACGTGGAATCTAAAAAAGCTGAACTTGTGGAAACAGTAAAATGGTGGTTACCAGAGGTTAAGGAATGGGAGGATTTGGGTAGATGTTGGTCAAAGGGTACAACTTACATTTAGAAGATGAGTAGTTTTGGAGATCTGATGCACAGCATTGTGACTATAATTACACAGAATATAGTTATACAGTTAATAATACTGTATTTATATATTTAAAGATGCTGAGAAACTAAATCTTAAATGGTCTTACCACAAAAAGAAATGATAATTATGGGACATGAGGGAGTTGTTAGCTAATGCTATGGTGGTAATCATATTGCAATATATAAATGTATCAAATCAACATGCTGTGTACCTCAAACTTACACAATCTTATATGTCAATTCTCAAAATATTTTTTTAAAATGGAGAAAGACTAAATGCTTTCTAATATGAGAAAAAAATTTTTTCTTCAATATAAAATAGAATGAAATAATTTTGAATAAATTACGCTGTTTCCATGTTGTAAAACTTAAAATTGTAATATAATTTTTGTATGATTTCAATTTTGATAAATTTTAGGTATTTTTTTAAAATTTGGAAATTGAAAAAAAATGAAGAAAAAAAGTAAAAAAGATTACCATAAGTGGAATTACTTGATTAAAGTCTATGTGTTGTCTTTTGATATGGATAGCCAACTTTTTTTAATGTATCAATTTACACTCCTAGCTGTAGTATGAGAGTATATACTAGTCTCATTACACTTTATCCTTATTATGTAATTTTAGCTTAGTATAAATTATGTAATTTTCGTTTAAAATAAATTTGACATCTTCATTTTTAGGAAACTCTAAAATTAGATGAACCTTGATGAAACATGTCATCATTATGAACACTAATTATTGCCTAATCTTGTTATTCAATTGTTGCATGTAAGTGCTTCTCAAAGTGTAGGCTGATTTATAAAATGGAATTAATTATTTTTTTAATGAGTGGTAGAGAGGATTAATTGTTTTATTGCCTTCAACCGCATATGCAGTTTTGTGTGGGTCAGTATCTGACTTTCTCTAATTTAGGAGGGGAATGTATGACACGTTCACAGTGGTATCAATGGTACTTTTTAATGAGATCCTTTCCCCAGATGTCTCTGTTGGATCCTGACCTCTAGGATTTTTGCTTAGAGGAATTTTTTTTGTATAAAGATGCTCTGAGTCAGTTATTTTGAAGTATTCAACAAGGTCATATGCATATTAATTTTTGACTTGCAGGATTCTTCACAGCACTTCTTATGTCATTCTGGCCAATGAATATGACTCACATCCTTTATCCTAGTATTGCTCTCTATTTGTTGATCTTGTTTAGAGTTTGTTGGTCTTCTTGAAAATTTGCTGGTTTTCATCAGCTTTGGAAAGTTTGTAGCCGTTAGTGCTTTCATATATTACGTCTACTGCATTCTCTCTCTTCTCCTGGGACTCCAGGTATGTTAGACCTTCTGACTGTATCGTCAGACTTTTATCCTTTCTTCTGTGTTTTCCGTTATTTTTATAGAAACATTTTTTTATTGAGTTACAGTCCTTTTACAATGTTGTGTCAAATTCCAGTGTAGAGCACAATTTTTCAGTTATACATGAACATACATATATTCTTTGTCACATTTTTTTTCGCTGTGAGCTACCACAAGATCTTTTATGTATTTCCCTGTGCTATACGGTATAATCTTGTTTATCTATTCTACATTTTGAAATCCCAATCTGTCCCTTCCCACCCCCCGCCCCGTTGGCAACCACAAATTTGTATTCTATGTCTATGAGTCTGTTTCTGTTTTGTATTTATGTTTTGTTTTGTTTTGTTTTTTTAGATTCCACATATGAGCGATCTCATATGGTATTTTTCTTTCTCTTTCTGGCTTATTTCACTTAGAATGACATTCTCCAGGAACATCCATGTTGCTGCAAATGGCGTTATGTTGTCAGTTTTTATGGCTGAAAAGTATTCCATTGTATAAATATACCACAACTTCTTTATCCAGTTATCTGTTGATGGACATTTGGGCTGTTTTCATGTCTTGGCTATTGTAAATAGTGCTGCTATGAACATTGGGGTGCAGGTGTCATTTTGAAGTAGAATTCCTTCTGGATATATGCACAGGAGTGGGATTCCTGGCTCATATGGTAAATCTATTCCTAGTCTTTTGAGGAATCTCCATACTGTTTTCCACAGTGGCTGCACCAAACTGCATTCCCACCAGCAGTGTAGGAGCATTCCCTTTTCTCCACAGCCTCTCCAGCATTTGTCATTTGTGGACGTTTGAATGATGGCCATTCTGACTGGTGTGAGGTGATACCTCATTGTAGTTTTGATTTGCATTTCTCTGATAATTAGTGATATTGAGCATTTTTTCATGTGCCTATTGATCATTTGTATTTCCTCCTTGGAGAATTGCTTGTTTAGGTCTTTTGCCCATTTTTGAATTGGGTCGTTTGTTTTTTTCTTATTAAGTCATATGAGCTGCTTATATATTCTGGAGATCAAGCCTTTGTCAGTTTCATTTGCAAAAATTTTCTCCCATTCCGTAGGTTATCATTTTGTTTTGCTAATGGTTTTATAGAAACATTTTGAGTCCTAGCATGATGTTGTCTTTACTGGAGGGGATTTTCATAAACAGGTACACCTTGATTTATTGTGCTTGACTTTAGAGTGTTTCACAGATACTGCATTTTTCACAAATTGAAGGTTTGTGACAACCCTGTGTTGTTAGATGATAACATTTTTTAGCAATAAGTGTTTTAAAATTAAAGTATATAGATTATTTTTCAAGATATAATTCTAGTGCATACTTAATAGACTACAGTAGAGTGTAAACATAACTTTTATATGCACTAGGAAACCAAAGAATTCATGTGATTCACTTTATTGAGATATTTGCTTTATTGTGGTAGCCTGGAACCAAACTTGCAATATCTCCAGCATATGCCTGTGTTCTGTCATGCAGTCTGAGATTGCCTTTTTCCAGTTTTAAGGATTAAGATGACTTGAAGCTGGGCTCTGTTATTCCCTGTGTTATTGATCTCTGATTTTATTGTGTTGTTGACAGAGAACATATTTTGTATGGTTTTAATCCTTTAAAATGTATTGAAACGTGTTTTCATATTGTCTATCCTGGAGGATGTTCAATGTGTGGTTGAAAAAAATGTGTGTTCTGCAGCTGTTGAATAGAGTGTTTTATAAAATGCTAGTTAGGTATAGTTGGGTGGATAATGTTTTTTTCCCCTCCAGCTTTACTAAGGTATAATTGACAAAATTACAAACTATTGAGAATGTACATCATGATTTGATGTAATATACATTGTGAAAGGATATCTCCCATCTAGTTAATTAACACATCCATTAATATTATTATTATTTTTGTGTGAGTGAGAACATTTAAGTTCTACTCTCTTAGCAAATTTCAATTTTGGTTATACAATGCAGGGTTATCAACTATAGTCTTCATGTTCTACATTAGATCCTCAGACCTTATTCATCTTCTAGCTAAAAGTCTGTACCATTTTACCAAACTTTTCTTCTTTCATATACCCCTAACCCCTGGCAACCACTTTTCGACTGTTTGTTTCTGTGAGTTTGACTTTTTATTTAGATTCTGCATAAAAGTGATACCACCAGAATTTGTCTTTCTCTGTCTTGCTTATTTCACTTAGCATAATACTCTTAAGTTCTATCTATGTTGTTGCAAATGGCTGGATAATGTTGTTAAAGTCTTCTATATCCTTGCTGGTTTCCTGTCTAGTGGTTCTATGTGTTACTGAGAATGGATTATTGATATTTCCAGCTGCTGTTGATGGATCTGTTTTTTTCAATCGTGTCATGTCAGTCTTTGCTTTATGTGTTTTGGGACTCTGTTGTTAGTTGTGTATACATTTATCATTAGAAACATTGCTTGAGGGAATACAGTATACATCTTAACTTCTCACAGTATACTTCAGATTACTACTTTAATTCTGCTGAAGTATTAAACGTTTGCTCTAACCTAGCTCCAGTATCTCTCCCCTACTTTGTATAATTATATATCTATATCTATTTCAACATCTACATAAAATTTACATATTTCATGTAAATTTAACTTTGTGTTATCATATTATACATACATTGCATCTATATATTTCATAAACCAAACAATACTATAATTATTACTTTGCAGGCTCTTAGGTCTTAAAGATGTTAAGAGAAAAACTGGAAAATAGATTTGTATTCTCTTGTATACTTGTCCCATACTACCACTTCTGGTGCTCTTCACTTCTTCTTACTATTTAATAATTATTTTTTTTATTTTTGTAGGGGGAGGTAATTAGGTTTGTTTATTTTTAGAGGAGATAATGGGGATTGAACCCAGGACCTCATGCATGCTCAGCATGTGCTCTATCACTTGAGCTATACCCTTGCCCTCACTTCTTCTTATGAATTTGAGTCACTATATGGTGTTATTTCCTTGCAGCCTGAAGGAATTCCTTTAGTATTTCTTACAAGGCAGGTGTTCCATTGTTTATGATGAGAAGACAGCCGTTACTCATACTGTTTTTCACCTTTATGTGATGAGTCATTTTTCTCCTGCTGCTTCCAAGTTGTCCTCTGTCTTTCAACAATTTAAACTGTGATATGTCTAAGTGTGAATCTCTTTTCTTTATCCTATTTGGGGTTCATTGAACTTCTTTGATATATGCACTGTTTTTCATCAAATTTTGAATATTTCGGCTACGATTTATTCACCTTTTCCTGCCTCCCTTTCCTTCTGATACTCCCATTACATGTATTTTGATTCAGTTAATGTTGCCACAGGTCTCTGAGTCTCTTCTTTATTTTTTTCAAAATTTTATCTCTGTTCTTCAAATTGGTTAAGTTTTACTAATCTATTTTCAATTTATTGATTCTTTCTCTGCCATTTTGAATCTTTTGTTGAGCCCCTCTCATGAATTTTTTATTTTGGTGATTATCATTTTCAAGTCCAGAATGTCCATTTTGTTTCTTTAAAATTAAAAAAAGATCTATTTGTTGAGATTCTCTACTTGTGGAGTCATTGTTGTCATACTTTTCCTTAATTCTTTAAACATTATTCTCATCAGTTCTTTGAAAATATTGTTAATAACTGCTTTGATGTTTTTTGATGCTAAATCCGTATCTGGGTACTATGAAGGACTCTATTGCCTGCTTTTTTCTTTTCTTAGTATGAATCACATTTTCCTATTTCTTTTCATATTTCATAATTTTTGTTGAAAATTGGACAGCTTAGATAATATATTGTAGCAATTGTGGATTCTGATTGAATTTTTTATGCCCCTAAAGCTTGTCATTGCCGATTTTTGTTTAGTAACTTGTGTAGAGTAAATCTGTAAAATTATGTGGAAGAGAATGTCTTTGCTCAGTTTATTATTATTGTTGTTTTCTTGTTAAGACTGGCTTCCTGTGGTCACCTTTTATGTCAGCTAATGATTGGTCAGAAATAGTGCTCAAACACATAGAGCCAGTAAGGCTTTTCCCTTCTGCTGACAGATCTGTGTATTGGGTAATTGGGTAATGTATTTGAAGTTCAGGTCATTTTTCAAGTTTGTCCCAGTTTTTATGTTCCCCTGAGACTTCTTGTATCTCCAACCAGGAATGCGTGGATAGTTTGGGATTTCTCCACTCTCTGTTACACATGCCTGTAGTCTCTGTTTAGCTAAGTACATGGAGAGTCTATCAAGTTCATCTATGGCTGTCTCTCCTCCAAGATCTCTCTGTTAAGCCCCTTACTAATCTGACAGTCTACTTGTTTTTTGTCCTAGTTGAAACTTCAACCTTGCACTTACTTGGATAGCTTCAGAATTTTTCCTTTTACTTCTGGGCATAGGTTTCTGTTTTCCACTCTGAATCATCTCAGCCTCCCTCTGTCACCATAGCTGCTAGTTTTCATGGCCTGTTCCACTTTTGTAGAACTACTACATTGAATTAACTGGTGGGGGAGGAAGGGTAATGGGAGCAGGCAGAAAACAGTGTCACAGACTTCTGATGTTCACACACAACTTCAGTAGATTTTCATGAGAACATATTTCTCAGCTGATTGTATGCCTTTGGTCAGTTTCCAGTCATTTGAGATGATTGTTTTTTGACAAGTTTTTTTTTTCAGCTATATATTTGATTTTACAGAGAAGATTTGCTGAACTCCTCATTCCATCATCCTGGAAGCATCCTTTGCTTTCTTTTGGTGTTTTTTGAAGTGTTTTTTAAAATGTGGTTTTTCATATAAAGGCATACAAAATATTGCATAAAAAGCATATAATTTTAAAGTCCATTTTACTGTTATTTTGTAAGAGACTATAGTTCATTTAATGAAGATTATAATTAAACAGAAAATTAATCTTTTTATGTTGCAGATTTCAAGTTCCACCTATAAAGACAGGAATGAGGAGTATAAAAGACAGTTCACACACCTACCTGATACAGAGAAGCTGATAGCAGGTAAAAAAGACAGGAAGTTACAAAAAACCACTTTACTACTTCATCAAAATAGAGCTCATGAGTGACAGTATTTGTAGAAAGTTTAAGTCTTTATACTCAACAGAAATTGTTTTTCAATATAAGCAGCATCTTGTTATTTGTAATTAGGCAATGTAAAACTGAGTTGTAATTTGGGGAGGAGTGATTTCTGAAATACTAAGTACAGTTGACCCTTGAACATTGAGGGGGTTAGGAGCGCTGACTCTGCAGAGTCAAAAATCCATGTATAACTTACAGTCAGCCCTCCATATCCACTGTCCCTTTGTGTCTGTGGTTCCACATCCACAGATTCAACCAATCACAGATTGTGTAGTACTGGAGTATTTATTATTTTTAAAAAGTTCACATATATGTGGGCCTGCACAATTCAAACCCACGTTATTCAAGGGTCAACTGTAATCACTAGGACCTAAGAGGAAATTATTTGTCAGTTTCTTCTGGTGCTTATTTCGTGTGGTTTTATGGGGAAATTTTAAATTTGATGTTTAATATATATTACCTTTCCTCAGAAAAAGGTGCTCCTTAACGGTTATAGAGCATTTTTTATAAATTTTTAAGGCTTTATCATTACTCATGTAATCTTTCAGGTAGTTTTTTTGAAATAAGCTTTAAGAGGAAAACTTAGTTATAGTTCTTACAGAAGTGCTTTATTTTGCATATAAGCATAATATAGATTCTTTACAATCAAAATGAAGAGCAAGGTTTTAGTTTTAGTGTATACTTCATTTAAACCATTTATTCATGGGAGTTTCTCAAATTTCTGCTGCTGTTGGTCAATATTCAGTTCAGTGTAACTGAATTTCTAGAGAGTTCAGTTCTTTAAATATCATAGTAATGAATTAAAACAACTTTTAAAAACATTGGGAAGTAATAGTCTCATGAGAAAATGTTCAAATATGGCATAAGAGTGTATGGTGAAAAGTGCATGGCCCTTCCAACCAAGACCACTCTGACCTTCTTCTTGAGTAGTAGCCACTTTTAGCAAGTTCTTATATATATTTCCAGAAATTTTCTGCATGTATAACAAGGAGAATGTACATATATTCCTAACAGAACTTAAACAGGTGCACACTCTTCTTACTGTTTTCAATCTTGTTTAGAGCTCTTTCTATTAGCACTACTTATGGATCTAGTTCATTCTTTTAATGGCTGCCTAGTAGTCAGCTGAATGAATTTTGTACCATAATTTGTTTAACAAATCCCCTGCTGATGGACATTTTGATTGATTCCTGTCTTTCACTACTACTACTGGTGTTACACTGAAACTTCTCGTCTATTTGTTTTGGCACACATGTGCCACATGTATTGTAGGATAAATTACATGAAGTGGAATTGTGATAAAAAGGTAATGAGCATTTAAAAGGTTTACATTATTGCCAAATTGTCCTTCAAAAAGGCTACACCAATATTTATTCTCATCAACAGCATAGGTGACTTCCTGTTGTGCCACACCACAGGAACTTTGCTTAGGCAAAATTTGGTAGGTAGAAATGGCATTTAAATATGCATTTCTTTAATTATGAGCGAGGTTGAATATCTGTCTATAAACCATTTGTATTTCTTTTTCTATGAAACTTTCTCTTCATAAACTTTGCCCATTTTTTTCCTAGTGGATATTTTTCTTTTTCTTAATTTGTAATAGCTTGTTAGATGCTAAAAAATATGTGTTTTCATGTGTATTGCAAATGTTTCTTGCCAGTTTGTCACTTGAAATCAATGACTTTTCATGGAAAACTTTATGAAATGTATTAAATTCATCACTGCTTTCTTAAAAAAAATTAATCAGATGATACAGTGATACATACTCATGATAAAGCATTAAAGCCATATAGAAAAATATATATAAAACATTGAAAATCATTGGTGATCCTACTACCTATGTGTAATTTTGTTTAATATTTTATAGACAAATTTCTGAACATCTTTTAGTGTGTATATATGTTTTCAAAAATTTACATTTTATATTTTTCCTCACTGTTATAATAAACTTGTTCATTGTGTAAAACTTGGAAAATATCAACATTTACAAAGTAGAAATCCAAAGCCACTTACAATTGTATTATTCAGAAATAATGTCAATGACACACACACCTATAAAATTAAAATATAACATTGGGATCATTCTGTACAAGTGCCTTTAAGTTCTTAGCTTTAACCATATATTGGATCACTGTCTTCTGAAACAGAATGTCCTAACTTTAACCTTTCATTTATTAAAACAACTCAGTATTATTTCAGATCCACAATATTGTACCTTATAACTTAGTTCAATAAACATTTATTAGCACTCATTATGTGCCAGACACATGCTGTTTCTGAAGAACTTGCAGTCTGGTGGGAGAGCAGACATATAAAAAAATCACTAAGATTCAGGGTGACATGAGCAGTTTTAACAAGATACAGAAGTAGTACAAAGGAAGATGTAACATCTTGGAGGAAGACAAGTATTTTAATTTGGAACATGTTGAGTTTGAGTTGCCAAGACAACTAAAAATATACATATTTTATGTATATAAAATATTATCTGGAAATAAAATTTAGTATATGCTACAGAAGCCTTTAACTGATCTCTGCCCTAGCTTTCCATGCCTTTAATCTATTTGGTACTGCAGCTTTAGAGGTTTTTCTACAGTGCAGATCTGATCAGATCAAAACCCTTCATGGATGGTATTCCAGTGACCTTGGAGTAAAGCTGGCTTATGTGGTCTTTCATATATTTTAAATATCCTCTCACCCCTCATCTTTCATCAAGTTCCCTTTAGTCTGTAGCTTTTTTATGGCTGGCAACAGATAAAATGGACTAATTCCTTAAAAAATACAAACCACCAAACCTAACCTAAGAAGAAACAAATAGTTTGAATTAAAGAAGTTGAATCTGTAGCTTAAAAACCTTCCAAAAAATAAAAAGAAAAGAAAGAAAGAAAGGAAAACAAACCTCTGGGCCTGGATAATGTCGGTGGTGAAATCTATCAACGATTTATGGAAAAACTATTATCTTCCCTTCCAAAAATAAGAAGGATCACTTCCCAACTCATTTTATGAGACTAGTATTAGGAAAATCCCAAAACCAGACAAAAACATTCCAAGGAAAGAAAGACCAATAGCTGTCATGAACATAGAAATGAAAAGCTGAAACAAAATATTAGCAATTGAAATTCATCAGTTTATTAAAAGGATTGTGGTTCATGACCAAGTGAGGTTCATTCCAGGAATTCCAGACTAGTGCAACACACACAAAAAAACCCCCAAAAAATCAATCAATGTAATTTATCATCTTAACAGACTAACTGAAAAACCATGTGTAGCTCACAGCGAAAAAAAAATGTGACAATGAATATATGTATGTTCACGTATAACTGAAAAATTGTGCTCTACACTGGAATTTGATACAACATTGTAAAATGACTATAACTCAATAAAAAAAAAAAGGAAAGAAAAACCACGTGATCATCTCAATAGATGCAGAGAAAGTATTTTATGAAATTCAACATTCATTCATAATTAAACTCTCAGCAAGTTAGGGATAGAACTTCTTCAACCCTCCTTAGAATTAACTATGAGAAAGCTACATCTGACAGCTTACTTAATAATGAACGAGTGGATGCCTTGCACCTTAAATTAGAAAGAAGGCAAAGATGTACTCTCTCACTCCTCTTACTCAGCATCATACTAGACGTCATAAGTGCAGTAAGTGCAATACACTTGAAAGGAAATAAAAGGCATATACAGATTAGAAAAATAGGGAAAAAAACTAACTTTATTGGAAATAGACATGATTATTCATGTAGAAAATCTCAGATAATCTACAAAAAAAGTTCTAGATTTAATGAGTGAGTTTAGTCACGTCTCAGGATTGAAGATCATTTGAGGGTAAAAGAGAATCATATTCATTTATACGAGTGATGAGCAATTGGAATTAAAAATATGCAGTTTACATCAGAACCTCCCAATAATAGAAGTACTTAAGTATAAATCTAACAAATACGCAGGCTTTATATGCTGACAACTGTAATGTATTGATATTGGAAGTCTAAATAAATGTTTTTAGATTGGAAGACTCAATATTGTTAAGGTCTTAATTCTCTCAAGTGAAAAATCCCAGCAAGCTTTTTTGTGGATGAAGGAACAGACTGATTCTAAAATTTATATGGAAAAGCAAAGGAATTAGAATAGCCAAAACAATTCTGAAAAAGAAGAACAAAGCTGGAAGACACACATTACTCAATTTCAAGACTTATGAAGCTACAGTAATCAAGACAGTCTGCGATTTGCCAAAGGATTGACATTTAGATCAACGGAACAGAAAAAAGCCCAGATATAAAATCATACAAATACTGTGAACTGATTTTTGACAAAGGTGCAACAAAGGCAATTCAATGGAGAAGATTTAGTTTTTTCAACAAATGGTGCTAGAACAAATTAGATGTCCATATGCGGAGAAATGAACCTTGATGTTTACTTCACACTTTATACAGAAATTACCTCAGAATGGATCAGTTACATGAATAAATATAAAACATTGAACTGTAGATCTTCTACAAGAAAACATCTGGGTTTTTCTAGAGAAAATCTCTGTGACTTTGGATTTGATAGTGACTTTTTATATGCAGCACCAAAAGCATGATTCATACAAGGAAAAACTGATAAATTGCACTTTATGAAAATTAAAATCTTCTGCTATGCAAAAGATGCTGTATGAAGAGTGAAAATAGCAAGCCACAAACGAGGAGAAAATAGTTGTTATCTGATTTGAAAAAAAAAAAAAAACCCACTTCTATCCAGAATAGAAACTGTTCTTAAAAGTTAATAGTAAGAACACAAACAATCTAGTAAAAAATGGGCAGACACTTGACCAGAGGAGATATATGGGTGGCAAATAAGTGTATGAAAAATTGCACACTATCATTTGTTACAGGAAAATGCAAGTTAAAAGCGCAGTTAAATAAACGACATACCTAATAGAACTGCTAAAATTAAAAATGAAAACAACTGACAACACCAAATGATGCTGAGGCTGCAAAGCTATAGGAACTCCACCTTGCTGGAGGACGTGAGTGTGGCTGACTCTCCCACATGGAGCTCACCGGTCAGGTACCCGATACCTGTCCCTGGTCTAACCAGCCCTCTTTGTACCTGCTGATTCTAAGTGTGGAATCTCTGCGGTGGCACAGGGAAGGGTGGCTGTTGTCTCTACTGCAGACTTCTCTGGTATGTTTTTTGAGCTGAGGCTTTCTGTTTGGTTTATCCATTAGTATCAACTTTCTGTCTTCTAAGAATGTATTAGAACTGCTAGTTGGCTTATGTACCGTTCTTATACCCACCCCTCAGCATTGTTATAAATCGAATCTCTTTTATACGTCTTCCCTGTCATTTCAAAGGAATTTTGGAGAAGGAGGGGAAGTAAACCCATGTCAACTTCATCAAGAAGGTCTATGTACTAGTTTTGTACTAAAATAAGTGTTTACACTTCTAAGTATGTTTATCGTTTTGAATGTATTCACCTTGGAAGGAACAGATGCTTACTTCAGTGATGTTATTGCTCAAAACATTTTTTAATTTCTCTGATTAAATGAGTGAAGAACCTAGATTTTCATGCTGGAAAATGTTGTGTTGGGGAAATATAATTAAAAACAAAATATCCTGCCAACCCAGAAAACCTCTCTAACAAAAGTAAAAGAGAAAGGAAACACTTTGCTTTATTATTGAATAAACATTAATTTAGAATGTGATGTGCATCACAGGGGATCTGCAAGAGACTGTAAAGGCGGAAAGAAATCTTTCCCTTTTATATAGGCAGGTGGATACAACCCATTACACATGTTCTAAAGATAAATGATAACTAGTCCTCAAGAAAGAGGACTTGACAGCACCATATGTCACATCAGTTCATCTTAAATTCACCAGGTAATTGGGGCGACTGTGTTAGCTGATTGACTTTATCCAAAGGAAAAAAAAACTCACATCTTAATGTTGCAAGTTAGTTTTGCAACTTGGAGCCAGGTGCCCTCAGAAGTTAGGCTCCCACCCACTGACAGAAATGGGTCATATCTTTACTGATGTTTACATTTGAAAGAGATGGCTCCCAGGTCCTGGAGAAAACTTACCTGTGTTATAAAATTGGCAGGAGGCTTCTTTTGCTTTTAAAGAGATTTGCATCTCAAAGGTGCAGAGAAAGAATTTTCAAGTTTTCTAGAGAAAATACTCTAAGAGAGGAGGAGAGTCTTTTTCTCTTTTCACCAGGGAAAATTAAGTTTTTTCTTTTTCAATTTGTATTTACCTTTACAGTTTTCTCGGGTAAAAAGCAAAGGAAAAAAAATCAACATCAGGTATAAAAAATGAGGATGATTATCTTTTGTATTTTGTGTACTAAATCTCAAAGCAGTCCTAAAAATGTTGTTCCAAAGAGTCTTAAGCTGTATCAGCTTCATTGGGCTACCAAAGATGATTGCTGCTAGGAAAGAATATTTTGGGATATGTATTTCCTGACATGATTGTTTAAAAAACATATTCTCTTAATTCATTGTCATTTCCCTCATGTAGATATGCCTAAATTCTTCTGTAAAACTGAATAGTGCATCTTGTTCATTTAAATATGTGTATACTACTTATTGTGCAAGCTTACTGTGGAAGTATATGGTGCTGATTCACTCCATCTGTATTCCTGTAACACTTACATGTTTCCAGTGTATTCTTTGTTATAGTTATTAAAGTAAATCTTTAAGGGTTGGAGCTATTCAGTTGTGCTGAAGTTGATCATGTGATAACTTGTGAGTTGATGTTAACACACACATTAAAGTGACGTATGTTGCTTGGTTAATTTTCTTAATGTAATTCTAACTTTCCAACCACCAATAATAAAGTTATAAAATCCATAAAGCAATTTTTGACACACGTTATTTTCTTATTCCATTGTAGATGAATCAGACTGTTAATATGACTCAAGTCAGGTAGAATGTTGCCTTCTGAAGTGCTGATTATTACTGTGGTGCATGTTTGTTTATCTGTAGGGAAATTGAGAGCAAAAAAAAAAAGTAAAATCCTTCTGCTTTTTAAAAAAAATTTTCCACTTTTTGCTTAGGACATATTGCTAGGAAGCCATTTTACAAAAAATCAATTTTAGAGAGGTATAAGTACATTGCAACAAAACACACCTGTTTTAGGGAGACTGTTTTTAAAAAACTACTGAGAAAAGTCTGTCAATCTATATCAAATAGTCTTCAGTTGAAATAATCCAGTTAGTTAGTGTGGCTGTGAATAGAGTTAATGTAAAATAGTGCAGTGGTTCTCCAAGTGTGGTCCACAGACTCGCAACTTCAGCGTCACCTGGGACCTTGCTGTAACGGCAGACTCTTTGTCTGAGCCCAGACATATTTAATGAGAAACTCTGGGGAAGGGGCCTAGCTATTATCTGTATTTTAATAAATCTGCCAAGTATTTCTGATATGATGGTTGAGAAGCATCTAATTAATAAAATGTTTCAGTGATTTAGACAAAAATTTCAGGATACCTCAAGTGACCTTTAGCCTAACCCCTGTTTTAGAGATACATACTAGTAAATGGGTAACTCAATTTGCTCAATTATTTACTAGGATTTTTTTGTTTGTTTGTTTGGTGGCATCTCAGTTTTATTTTGCTGAAGGAAGCATTGTGAAAGACTGAATTCCTTTGCTCAATTTTTAGTATTTGCTTAGAAATTTAACATGACCACATTTAAATATTTTGAAGTTCATAACCACAATAACTTTTTCCTAAAATTGCTAATCATTTTATATAGTTTAAAAATTTTCTGTTAGCCTAAATCTCCTCATAGAAGCTCTTTATATCTTGTATTACCAGTAATTTAGCAATTCTGTTTACATTAGCCGCAGAGCCAGATCTTCATCTTAGAGGCATGGTATTAACTTGTTGGTAGGCACTGGCATTTTTCAGAGCACTCTTGATTTTGCTGGACGCTTGTGCTGAGGTAGGGAGGATCAAATTTGAAAGTAACTTAAAATGTATACAATTTTTAGTTATCCTTGCTCCTTCCTTTACCCTTACCCAGTATCTAATTAGCTACCAATTCCCCATCAGTACTACCCCTTAAATACCTCTGAATCTAACTACTTCTTTCTCTAGCACTGTCCTCTCCTGGTCTGAGTCATCATCAGTTTCCCCCTGGATTTCCAGTGGATTTATCTGAAGTCATTCTCACAGTGTGATTGAAGTAGTCTTTAATAATTTACATCTGACCATGTCCCTTCCATTTAAAATTCACTGATGGCTTTTCATAAAGTCCAGAGTCTGCCATGGCCTGTGAAACCTTACATGATCTAGCTTCTCCAGCTTCTCTAGTGAAAGAGATCTGTCTTTGTATAGTTGCGCAAAGGTGCTGTTTTCCCCCCATACCACAGGGCCTTTGCACATGCTATTCCAGCATGGTCCAGCTGACCCTTTACTGATCTTTAGATCTCAGCTTAAAGATCACATTTTTGGAGAACTTTTCTGAATATTCTCTCCCTACCTCATCCCTCATACCTGTACACCCCTTGTTATATGGTCTCAGCTTTGTCCACATTTTGATCATTATACTTATTTTTGTATTTTCTTTTTATTGTATGCCTTCCCCTCTAGACAGTGTTCCATGAGGGTGAGGTCCATTTCCGGTAACCCTAGCAACTAGCAAAATATCTGGTTATCTGGTGTTTGGTGCCTGAAGTATATGGATAAATGAATGAATGAATGAATTAGCTAATGAATAGAGCGATGACTTTCCATGTGTTAAAATAGCGTAAGATTTACGAAGTTGCCAGATTTTTTTGGTATGTGTAAGTAACCTGTTCCTTATTTTTTTTGTGTGTATGTAGATTATGCTTGTGCTCTTCAGAGGGACATTTTGCTTCAGGGACGACTATACCTTTCAGAAAACTGGCTTTGTTTCCATAGCAACATCTTCAGATGGGAAACTACAGTAAGACATATTTTCACTTGATTTGCTGATACAGATAATTGCATAGATAGAAATGTATCCAGCCAGCTTAAAAATAATGTAATTAGATTTCAAAGCAAGTTTGTATTTATATATCTATACTTGTATACATCCAAATATATTTATGTGTAGTGTAAGTGTGTAATATATATTTCTTAATACATTGAGCTCCATTTGTACACATTTAATATAGTTGGGAAAAGAGATTTCAGGTTGAAAAAAGCTTGAATATACCTCCTTTTGGCTGCCAAAATCATGTCTTATGTGACAGACTGAATTTTGCTTGTGCATTTGTGTGTATGTGTTAATGTGGAACATAAAATGTGACAGACTGAATTTTGCTTGTGTATTTGTGTGTATGTGTTAATGTGGAACATAAAATGTGACAGACTGAATTTTGCTTGTGTATTTGTGTGTATGTGTTAATGTGGAACATAAACACCCACGTGTCTTCTCACACTGTATCCTAATATTAGATATAGGAGCTGATGGAGGAAATTACTGAAAGGAAGATGTCTGTTTACTGTGTTTTTCTCAGAGAATGTAAGCCTGTGCTTATTAACTCCTTCAGGTTTTTCGCCTGAATATTCTGGATTAGATTGATGTAATGTTGGTATTTTGTGTTGTATATGTTTCTGAGAAATGCATTTTGCAATTTTTCATTCTTTGTTATGTGTTTAGATTTCTATTGCTTTAAAGAACATAACCTTCATGACCAAGGAGAAAACTGCTCGACTCATCCCGAATGCTATCCAGATTGTTACAGAGGGTGAAAAGGTGAAAAACGTTTCTGCCTTTGCCTTATTACATGATGTGGAGAAAATCTGCCTCATACTGGTCATCAGTGTTGGGAATATAGGCAATTGTTGGAGTTAGGAATATCTAATAGAGATACACTGTATTTAATACTAGATTTCTGTGTACTTATTGGTTGCTGATTAACTTTAAATGACAGCTAACATTTTTTGTACTTTATAGTTTACAGAGCACTTTCTCCCAGGTTTTTTCATTTCTTCATTATTAGAGGTGGATAAGGTAAGCATTATCAGAACATCCTTATTATTTCTAAACACCCTAATAATTCTGTGATTGTTGGTGAGTCAATAATATGTGCACAATAGAAACTTAATGAAAACCAGTGGTTCTGGTGAACAGAGATTTGGTAACATACAAATAAGCACAGGATCATTACAGTCTTCTTTTAGAATGGCGACTTTCTTTAACTGCCATCATTTTTTATTATCCACTACAATATCCATCATTTCTTGGTATGAAGAATCTTTCTCTCTCCACCTGGAAAATTAGTAAGGGCTTTGTATGTGACATTAGAAACATAATGATGAGAAAGAAATAAGGAAGGAAGGAAAAACAGGAAAGTATGGAAGGGAATTATGGAGAAGGGAGGATAGAAGAAAGGAAGGAATGAAGTGAAAGAGAAAAGAGGAAAGAGACAAAGGAAAGAGTAGGGGTGGGGAGAGAAACACAATCGAGATTGAATCATTGTCATGATACATTTTAATCTTGTAAAGTTTCTTTCACATGAGCTTTCAACTTTCAGTTTTATTTTTAAACGATCTCATCCCTACACTTCCGGGTACAGTACAGAGAACTCTTCTCCTCTGAACCATTTGAGAATAAGTTGTCAATAACGTTCTGAAGCCTCATCATCCCAGACATCACTCCAGATAGTCTAGCATGTACTTCCAACAACGACATTCTCCTATATAACCACAACATCACCATCAAATTCAAGAAATTACCATTGATGGTTATCACCATCCAATCCTCAAACCCCCTTCAGTTTCCTTGGTTATCCCAGTAATATCCCTTATAACAGATAGATCGATTTGGAAATATATGTTACATTTGGTTGTCATGTTCTTTAATTTCCTTATTTTGGGCTAGTCTCTTAGTCTTTCCTTGACTTTTGTGCCCTGACACTTCTAAAGATTACAGGTCAGTTATTTTCTAGGATGTCCCTCAATTGTGTTTGATTTTTTTCTTATGATTAAGTTTAGGTCATGCAATTTTCACAGAAATAACACAGAAGTGATGCTCTGTTCTTTCCATTGCATCCCATTAGATGGTACATGATTTAATTTCTACCATTACTGGTGATATTCACTTTAATCACTTGAATGAGGTGGTGTCTTCAGATTCTACTGTAAAGTTAGACTATTTTCCTTTGTAATAGCGTTTTGTGGTAAGCTACTTTGAAACTATGTAAATATACTATACCTCATCAAACTTTAAATTTATTCACTTACTTATATCAGTATGACTTCATAGTTTCTTATTTTATTCAGTGAATAAATGCCATTATTATTTATTTTGACGCTAAAATTGTCCCACATTTGGTCAGTGGGAGCTCCCTCAAGCTGACTCTTGTGTCCTTTTGACTATTCCCAGCATTGTTTGAACATTTCCTTGGTTTTTAGCATAAGATGTTATATAGGCCTTCCCTGCCTCAGCCCTGGAATCAGCCATTTCTCTAAGTAGTCCTGGTTTCTTTTAGGGGAGACTGATTTTTAGAAGCCAGTGTGTTCATTGCTATTGAGGTGTCACTGTTTGAACCCTCTAATGGGCAGAACAAGGGGATATACAATGAATATATAAATTACACACCCCTACACATAATACACATACATATATATCCCCACTTACACATCTGTGTTTACCTACCTACCTACCTGTCTGTCTATGACAAATCACCAGTTCACACCAGTACCTCTAATTCCAGTGCAACACCACAGAGTTCATTTTTGTTTTCTTCCTTTTGTATTTAGCTCCCTTCTCTGACTGAGACAAACCAGCCTCTTCTTATCCTTAATATGTTTACTTCGTTGATCAGTAACCCATCTTCACCTCCCCTGCTGCTCCTTCCCCACGCTTGGCTTCTGACACTTTGAGTCAGGCTGCTTCCCATCCCACTGCCACACGGGTGCTCCCATCCCGTGAGAGCTCCGCTCACCCTGCTTGGGGTGACACCCCCTGCCGAGCACCCTCCCTGTTTTCCCTGTACGCTGCGCCAGGTCACCGCTCCAGAGGGATGCCCTCCGTCTTCTGCTTGTGCTCTGACATTCTGTGCTGGTCCACCACCGTGCGCAGCTGCCCTCCTCACCCTGCTTGGGCTCTGACTCCCCAGCACAAATCCTCCTCATGGATTCCATCACACTGCGTTGCCCTTGCCCGCTCTGGCTCTGATGTGCCTTGGTGGGCGCCCTGTCCATGGCTACACTGTTCAGCGTGCTTGGGTTTGGACATCCACACCAGGCTCCCCCATTCCATGGTCGCCCTCCTTGGGCTCTGATTTGTGCCCCTCACCCCATCCTTGTTTTCATGCTGTGCTCCAGATCACCCCCATATGTGGAAGTCATTCTTACCTCCTTGGGCTCTGACACTCCACACAGGGCAGCCCTTCTCTGCAGACCGCTTCTCATTTTTGTCTGGTTCTGACAATCTGCCTTGGGCTACTGCAGCTCCTCTGCCCTTCCCCTCCCCTCGCCTCCTCTTCTAGGTGGAAGGGAAGGGAACAAGACCTAAAATAAACATTCTTAATTTTACAATTAATATATGTGATGAGGAAAAATCATAAATTTCTTTATGGCAGGACAGTCAAACTAAATCAGAACTGAAACACACATAACAACCACCTACACACCCATTTGGGACGAGCCTTTCCCGGTGTCTGGTGTGCACCTGCATTACACATTAACCAGACCTCCTCAAGGCAGGAGGATGTAACCAGCCTTTGAGAAGAATGGTCCCATTCTTCAGACGTCAGCACTGTAATTTTAAGATTACTATTTCTCTTTCCATCCTGTACAGGGAGTTGCAGAGACCTAAAGGCTTGCTCTGTACATGCACACCTGAACAAACATCTCTGATTAACTTTATTTATAATGTTAACCTGTTAATGTGATACATCATTCTTTGTCTAACCATATCTCTAATGCTTGACCAGTGGAACAGACCTCAGAGCTTTCTGAAAGACTGTCTCCTGGGTTATAACCCTCAGTTTGGCTCAAATAAAATTCTCTCTTTTCTTTCTAGCTTGATAGTTAATTTGAGTTTTTGTCGACATAGATATCCATTGCTAACAATCCATTAAACAATTCAAAAACTACCATCCTACTTCCATGCCTGTAATCCCCGATTGCCTGGCTTTTTTAAAGGCAAATACTGTTATCAGTTTGGTATGTATCTTTTCAGACCTTTCAGACCTTCTTCCTTTGTACTTACGTGTATGTATGCATCTACATAAGCATATAGTTTTGCTTTGTCTTTAAAGTAAATGCTGTGTTTTACATGTTATTCTTCAGTTCTCTTTTCTTAAAAAATAGTGTAACATTATCTCTTGGCATCACAGGTTAGCACATAGGATAGGCCCATCTCTGTTTATTAAAGTGCTATATAGTATATTTCATAGGACGGACTTACCATAGTTTCCTTGACTGTTAGTTCATTTCCATTGTTCTGTTGTTACAAGTAGTGCTGCACTGAACTGTCTGACCATGCTTTCTTAAGCTCACATGTGTCTCTTTCTCATATAGGTAATGGAATTTCAAGGTCAAGCATTTTAACTTCAGTAATGATAACAACTAGGATTTGCTGAACATACTTGTTCTAGACACTGTATTAAGTTTTTTACATATATTTTCTCAGTTCTCACAAAAAATTGCTAGTATAATTATTCTCATTTTGTAGATGAGGAAACCAAAGAAAAGTGACTCAGAGTCATAGAACTAAGTGGTAGAGCCGGCACATGAACCCAGGTAGTTTATTTGCAGAGACCCTTGTCCGGATTACCTCACTATATTGATTCGGTGATCTCTTTTCCCATCATCATGGGAACAAAAGTCTACACTACTAAATATTTATCCCTTCCATGTACTCTGTGATTAAAGGAAGGTTAATCAGGGCACTTTTAGTTGTCTTAGGTTTTAACACACATTCTGTGCCCCAGCGGCTTAGAGATGTCATTATCCAGAACTCCTTCCAAACTAAGCTTATTATTGAATCAAGATTTATTAATAAATTTTTAAAATTACATATCTAACAAGGAATAAAATAAGATGGCAATTTACATAGATTACCCAGAAAGATGGGAGTGTTAAAGAGCTGAAAATGTGATTCTGTACAGAGAGGATAAAGTCCATAGCAAGGCCTTTAGTTTAAGAAGAGGGAATTAGTAAGCATAATACCGTGGTGAAAAGTGGTGGACTATGACATTTTTCTTATCTGTATATGTACATACAAGGTTGTAAGGTGATTAAAATACAAAAAGCAAAACAGTTTGGTCTAAGAAAAGGAAATAGTAAATAGTAAATAGTGATCATTAGATCCCATATTACATATGCAATTATATTTGGAAGAGCTCCCAGATATATGGGCCCCTGTTATCGAAAGTTTTGCTTTTTGAAGAATATTATATAAACAAGATTTCAATTTATTAACTGGCAAATATTACTTGAAAATCTTTCTATGAAAAGTATAAATACCCCAAATATAATTTTGTTTGGCATTTTATTTAATAAATCAAACAGAACTGGGCTTTCTCATTCCTAAAAATAACCAATCTGAAAAGTCACTAACTGGGGGATGAGAAGAGATGGTACACTGAGAGACTGTATTTAGTGCTGCCACTTGTCATATTTTCTCATAAAATCCTATTTTATGATGTGACTTTGCAAAAATCAGTTATATGCAGAGGAAGAGATAGGGCTAAAAGCCAACATGGGATTATAGATTGAAACATGCTGTTTTTCTTCTACAACATGTAAATCAAAGTTTAGTGTTAACATGGGGATTTTGTATCTATAATCAGTTGAGATTAGGTATTTCTGGATTTTTTAGAAGATAATATAATTTTGAATTAGGATACTTAAAAAAAATCTATCTCTGAAATCCACTTGTATTTTTTTTCTTATTGTTTGTGTATATTTGACTCAAATGGCCACCATATCATATCTCTTTGCAAAGTTCAGAATAAATAAAATTTTAATTTTTTCATAAGTTTACTTAGATTGACTTTAATAGTTAAACTACAATAAACATAAATAGCTACCCATTTCAAGCTCCTTTCCCTAGTAAATATTGATAAAATTGTATTTGGTGTAAGGCACAATTTAAAAAAATAATTTGTTCATGCACCAATTACCTGTTTTTCTTCTGTTGTAACAAAAAGTTTAACAAAAATAGTATATGAAGTAGGCAGTGGTGACCTACTAGTTTGCTTTGACCATAGCAAGTGCCAGCAGACCATTGTGACAGATACTTTCCCCTTTTTTTCCATGATGCTAAAATTGTTGTATTATTTGTCTTTGCAGTTTTTCTTTACATCTTTTGGTGCCAGGGATAGAAGTTACCTCAGTATCTTTAGGTTGTGGCAGAACGTACTATTAGACAAGGTAAGTGTTCACACCAGAGGTGAGTGCTTGTTATAACAGCGACCTCCCAATGTGTACCTAAACAGTGTTTGTGAGTTGAAAGCTCCTTTTTATTTTTATGGAGTTAATTTTGACTAGACTCTTCAAATTCCAACAAGAAACTTGAAGTAACATAAAATCCATAGTTACAAGTTAAGATGTTAATTGTAACCCCCAGGGTAACCACTCAGAAAATAACTTTAAAAATATGGTAAAAGAAACATAAAGGGAATGAAAATGGCACACTAGAAACATCTGTTTAACACATAAGAAGGCAGTAATGGAGAAATAGAGGGACAAAAAGACCTAAGACACAGAAAACAAATTACAAAATAGCCGACATTACATTAAATTGTTAAACCTAAGTGGATTAAACACTTCTAGCAGAAGGCAGAGGTAAGCAGAATGAATGAAAAAAACATGATTTGACTATATGCTGTCTAAAAGAAACACCTTAGAGGTAAAGATAGAAATTGATGGAAAGTAAAATGATGGAAAAAGATACACGATGCAAACAATGATCAAAAGAGAGCTGGAGTAACTATAGTAATATCGGACTAAATAGGCTGAAAGATAAAAATTACTAGAGACAAGGAAGAAGATTTTGTAATAATGAAAGGGTCAATCCACCTGGAATTCATAACAATTGTACACTTACATGCATCTAATAAGAGAACTGTAAGATTCATGGAATAAAAACTGACAGAACTGAAGAGAAAAATTGACAATTCAACAATAATTGTTGGGAGATTTCAGTACCCCACTATCACTGATATATAGAATACCCAGACAGAAGATCAAGGAAACAGAGGAGTTGAACAACACTATAAACTAACTAGACTTAAAAGACATCTATGGGACATTCCACTCATAACAGAATATACATCCTTCTCAAGTGTACACGGAACATTCTCCAGGAGAGAGGCCATATACTACGTCATTAAACAAGCCTTAATAAATTCGAAAGGATTGAAATAATACAAAATATGTTCTCTAACCACACTGGAATGACATTAGAATTCAGTAACAGAAGTAAATTTGGGAAATTCACACAAAAAAAGTGGATATAAAGCAGAACACTCCTAGAAAGCCAAGGGGTGAAAAAAGAAATCACAAGGGAAATTAGAAAATACTTTGAGTTAACTGAAAGCAAAAAACCCCAGCATACCAAAGCTTATGAGATATAGATAAAGCAGTGCTTAGTGGGTAGTTTATAACTATAAACACCTATATTAAAAAAGAAAAATGATCTTGAATTAACTTTCCACCTTAAGAAATTAGAAAAAAAGAGAGAGGTGAAGCTCCAAGCAAGTAGAAGCAAGGAAATAATAAAGATTAGAACAGAAATTAATGAAATATAGGATAAAAAATAGTGGTAATCAACATAACCAGAAGTTCTTTATTTGAAAAGATCAACAAAATTGACAAACCTTTAGCTAAGTTTACCAAGAAAAAAGAAGATTAAAATGATTTCATCCAGAAGTAAGAGTGGTAACATTACTACTGACCTTACAAAAATAAAGGGTTCATTCTCTGAGCAATTGTGTGCCAACAGATTAGTTAGCCTAAGTGAAATGGACAAATGCCTAGAAAGTCACAAACTATTGAAAGTGACTCAAGCAGAAATAGAAAATCTGGATAGACCTATGTCAAGGAAAGAGATTGAACTAGTAATAAAAAAATCTACCTATAAAGAAAAGCACAGGCCCAGATGGCTTCATTGGTGAATTCTGCCATATGTTACAGTAGAATTAACACCAGTCCTTCACAAAATATTCCAAAAAACAAAAGAGGAGGTAACACTTCCCAGCTCACTCTATGAAACCAGTATTACCTTGATAGCAAAACCAGACAAAGAACCCCACAAGAAAACTACAGACCAGTATTTATGCTCAATGTAGACACAAAAATCCTCAACAAAATAGTAGCAAACCAAAACCAGCAATACACAAGAAACATTATATGCCATGATTTATACAAGGTTGTTCAACATATGAAAATCAATCAATATAATACACTATATTAGAATAGAGGACAAAAACACGACGTGATCATTTCAATCAGTACAGAAAAAAATTTTAACAAAACCCATCATCCTTTCATGATTAAAAAACAAAACAAATTAGGTCTAGCAGGGAATTTCATTAACCTCATAAAGCTCATAGCTAGCATATTTAATGGTGGAAGACTATAATGCTTCCCTCTTAAGGCCAGGAACACAACAAGGATGCTCTTTCTTGCCACTTCTATTCAACATTGTATTGAAGGTTCTAGCCAGAGAAATTAGGCAAGAAAAATAAGTAAAAGACATCCAGACTAAAAGTGTAGAAATAAAATTGTCTCCATTGGCAGATGACATGTTTTTGTATGTATAGAATTCTAAGAGCACCAATAAAAACATGTTAGAACTAATAAGTTCAGCAAGGTTGCAGAATACATGACCAAAATACAGAAATAAGTTGTATTTCTATATATTCACAATAAAAAAACTGAAAATAAAATTTAAAAAGTTTATAATAACATCAAAAAAGAATAAAATACTTGGGAATACATTTAACAGAAGTATAATACATGTACACTGAAAGCTGCTAAACATTGTTGGAAGAAATTAGACTTAAGTAACGAAAAGAATCTCATGCTTACGGATTGGAAGACTTAATATTGCTAAGATGGCTGTACTCCCCAAATTGACCTGCAGTTCAGTGTGATCCCTATCAGAGTTCCAACTGGTATTTTTGTAGAAATTGACAAGTGAACCCTAAAATTCATATGGAAATAGAAGGTACCCACAATAGCAAACAAATCTTAAAAAAGAAGAACAAAGTTGGATAAATTAGTCTGTTAGGGCTGCCATAACAAAATGCCATAGAGTGGCTTAAACAACAGAAAGTTATTTTCTTAGAGTTCTGGAACCCAGAGGCCCCATCTCCAAATGCCATCACATTGGGATTTGGGGATTCTACATATGAATTGGGGGGGGCATAATTCAGTCCACAGCAACCTCATTTAACCTAATTTCCTCCTTAAAGTCTCCATCTCCAAGTATAATCATATTGGGGGTTAGAACTTCAACATGTGCATTTAGGGGGATACAATTCTGTTCCTAACATTGGAGGACTTACACTTCTTGATTTCAGTGTTTACTACAAAGCTGCAGTAATCAAGGCAATATATCTCCTGGCATAAATCTAGATATACAGGTTAATGGCATAGAATTGAGACTCCAGAGATAAAATCTTACACTTAACCAATCATAAATTGATTTTTGACAAGGGTGCCAAAACAATTCAATGGGGGAAAGAATAGTCTTTTCACAAAATGGTGTTAGAATAACTAGATATCTACATGCAAAATAATAAATTTTAACCCCTACTTCATATTATATACAAAAATTAACTGAAAATGGATCATCGACCTAAGTGCAAGATCTATAAGTATAAAACCCTCAGAAAAAACTGTAGCTGTAAATCCTCAAGCCCTTTGGATTAGACATTGGTTTCTTAGATAGGACATTAAAGCTCAAATGACAAAAGAAAAAAATAAGATAAATTGGCCTTCATCAAAATTAAAAACTTTTGTGCTTGAAGGGGTCCATTAAAAGAGGGAAAAAGACAACTAACTCATTGAGAGAAAATATGTACAAGTTATATATCTGATAGGTATTTGTGTCTAGAATATATAAAGAACTCTTACAACTCAACAAGAAAAAGACATATAACCAATTAAAAATGGGCAAAGGATTTAAATAGTAATTTCTCCGAAGAAGTTATACAAATGACCAAGTGCATAGAAGATGCTTAGTGTCATTTGCTATTAGAGAAATGTAAATCAAAACCATGAGATACCCCTTCACACCCATTGGAATGGCTAAAATAAAAAGACAGATTAGCAGATGTTGAAGATGTGAATAAATTGGACTGCTCATGCATTGCTGTCGCATCATAAAACTGAAAAAATTGATAAACAGTTTTGTAGTCTCTCAAAATGTTGAACATAGAGTTAGCATATGAACCAGCAATTCCATTTCTAGGTTTCTATGCAGGGGAATGGAAAGCTTACGTTCACACAACAACTTGTACTAAAATATTCATAGCTTTATTCATAGTGACCAAAAAATGGAAACATCCTCAATGTCCATTAACAGAAGAAAGTGTACATACAGATATACAAAATGTATAGTCATACAATGGAATAGTATTTAGCAATAAAAAGGAGTGAAGTACTGATACATGTTACAACATGGGTAAACCTTGAAACATTATGCTACGTGAAAGAAGCCAGTCCTCAAAGAACACATATTTGATGATTCTATTTTTATTAAATGTCCAAAATCGGCAAATTCATAGAAATTGAAAATAAATTTGTGAACAGGGGAGGGAGGAATGAGGAGTGACTGCTAATGAATTTGGGCATCTTTTTGGGTTGATGAAAATATTCTAAAATTAGTACTGATAGTTGTACAACTCAGGATATGCTAAAAACTACTGGATTGTATGCTTTTAGAAAAGTGAATTTTATGGTTTGTGAGTTATATCTAAGTAAAGCTGTTACTGAAACAACTGGTTTGGGAGAAGAATAGAGCTTTCCAGCTGATAAGAAAGGCTCCTCTGCAGTGAGAGCTCAAACACCACTGGTGGGAACTTGACCTCTCCCCACCACTCCCCAGATAAGCCCCTCATTGGAGTGGACGAATTTTGCCTGCGGGATTTTAGGATTGAATGCTGTAACGAATTTTCAAACTTTAGGGAACCTGCTAAGATTTGGCTCTTTCAAACAGTGCTTTGCTCAGATGCTTTCACTTTCCTGGAGTTCAGGGTAGGGGTGGGGTGGAGGGGCAGGGGGAGTGGGATACGATGCGAAGTGACCTGGAAGTCGGGAGGTGGAGGAGAGAGAGAAGAGAGAAGCGGGTCGTGTAGGGAAGCGTGCCAAGCACAGACCCTCCTCCCTCCCTTGCATAACAGACAAGGCTGGCAGGGCAGCCCCAAGACCAACCCCCACTTCCTTGAGTCTTTCTTGGCGTTTGGGCGCCCAGTCTCCCTCGGAGCCCGATGCCCATGCTCCTGGCCTGGGAGATGCTCAGGCTGGCAGGCCTGCGGGTGCCGGGACCAGCAGTGCCTGGCAGCCAACTGCAAGAGCACAAAACCGCTGCACTGAGGTGTGCGGCCCGACAGCCCCACTCTGCCCTTCCAGGTCGTGCTGTGGAAAGCCTCCGCCCCGCAACTGCAGGCCCGCCGCGTTCAGACGCATCATCATAATTACAGATGGCTGCTCTTACTGGCATAGGGCTGAAAACTACAATGTTGCCATAGGGACATGGCTAACTCTACCCCAAACACCAAGTTGTTTTGATTGCTCTGGAAATACCCCGGGTGCATTATTTAATTCTAACAAGGAGCTGCTACCGCATCCCACGTTCGGTGATACGCTGGATCAGAGCGGCCTCTCCAAATCACTTTCGAGCTTACTGCACGAGAGGAAATTGGGATGCAGCCTCAGGAAAACAAATACCTCCAGGGAAGTGATAAAGTGCAGGCTTAGCCAGGGGGAAAACTGAGATCTGAAATGTAATGAAAAAAGAAAAACAAACAAACAAACAAAAACCTCTTTGAAGTGGGAGGAAGAGAGGGAATTCCAGGACTCTCCTGAGGCCACTATAGCGGATAAACGCTGTCTACCGACTGGAAGTAAAATCTAACCCTCTTTGGAAAGATCCTGATGTCAGCTGTGTTCTTGATGTGCTCAGAGGAGTATCAATGTTTTTACGGTAGTTCTACCTTTCAGATCTTTGGATTATTTGGTTATCTTTAATGTTGAACATGCAATTCTATTCCAAGTAGACGCAGTGCTCTCATTTTAATAAATAGAACGATGACCATTTCTGCTCTATGGTAGGACAAAAATCCACATTTACGCATATACTATATGTTAAGTGCTATACAGAACTTAATGAAAGTTTAAGGTGAGATCTCAGTTTTAAAATTATCCTAATTGGAATTTTAAACTCTGTAGAATTCACCCAGAAAAGGAATTAGAAAATAAAATCAACAACAAAACTACCCTTCCTAGTGATCTTTGAAGAACATTTTTTTAATATACTAATATCTATAACAATAATAGTAACTCTCACTTATGAAGTATTAGGTGCCAGACATAGTGCTAGGTGCTTCGTGTAGTCTCAATATTGTTTGTAATTTTACAAGTCTCAGTTGTCTTCTAGTTTTTTTAAAGAAATTAAATTTTGGTTAGATTTCTTGATCTTTTGTAATACTATTTTTAAAAAGAAGGAAAAAATCAAAATCCATAAAATATACAGACTAACTAAATTCTGTAAGACAAGTAATGTGAATAATAAATTTTACATATATTCAAAATATTTTTAGAAGATTTAAATTTAGAATATTATATTTATTACCGGATTTTGATATAATGAAGGAATTTGAGAATAAAAGTAAATATGTCTGATTTTTGCTTACTTCTTGCATAAGGGGGCCTTAAAAACAAAGCAGATTAATCTAGATAAAAGATTAGTCCATTAAGATTAATACAACAGAGTGATTTTAACTCTATGTGTATGTATGTGTGTTTGTGTGTATTTGTTTCTTCAGTAAAATAAATCCACAAAAAGGAAAAAAAGCTGGAGGCAAATATAATGCCTTTGAAAAAGAATGCTTTTTTAAATTTTATTGACGTATTGAAGTTGATTTACAATATGTTAATTTCTGGTGTACAGCATAGTGATTCAGTTATATATACATATGTATACATATTCCTTTTCATATTCTTTTTCATTATAGGTTATTATAAAATATCAAATGTAGTTCCCTGTGCTGTATAGTAGGACCTTGTTGTTTATCTCAAAGAATGCTTTTTTAAAAAAAATTTCATTTCATTTTTTGTTTTTGGCAAAGAATGCTTTTAAAAGTACATTTTTTTTTCATTCATTAGGTTCCTCTGATGCATTGCTTCAGAAAGAACAGTTTATTTCAGATATTTGGCTTAGCTTGCCATAAGTCTTCAATGTTTAGACATGCTTACATTATCACCGTGGTCATTCATGCTGTAATTGATATCCCTTCAACTTAGTTCACAACCCTTGAGTTTGGCACCCTTCTCTAGATAGCACATTGAGTATTTGGGGTTCGTAGGGCCAGAAGAGCGTGTCAGCTCCGTTCTTTGAAACAAACAATTGATGTTTTCTTTTTTTTGTATAGAACCTTGGTTTAAGATGAGTCCCTAGGCCCTTCCCTACTTGATTCCTCCACTATTTTGTTGCATTTAAGCCCCTCCCCCTTCCATGTTCTGTACCAGGTCAGACAGTCTTGCTACCTGTTTTTGCATGGTCCACAAAGTAGAAGTGATTTTACAATTATGTTTCATGACACAATTATATGAAATTCAAATTTCAGTGTCCATTAATAAAATTTTATTGAAACACAGCCATGCTCATTCTTTCTGTGTTGTCTGTGGTTGCTTTCACACTGCAGTGGCAAAGTTGAGTAGTTGCAACAGAGACTGAATGGGCCACAAGGCCTGAAATATTTACTCTGTGGTCTTTTACAGAAACAGTTTTTGGACCTCTGAACTATACTGAAGCCAGATTTATTTATTTTTTTGTTTTTTTTAACATGTATGCCTGCTAGTATTAGCTTCTTGCTTAATACCCATTACCCTTGGAATAAAATTTTAAAGTTTTATGTAAGGACTGTATGATTTGGCCCCAGCATGCTACTCCAGCCTCATTAATACTTTTCTGTTTCTAGTGATATTATTGTATTATTAGATTTGGGATTACTGATACTAATAATATAGGCAGGATGTGTACAGAATCAAATTATTCATTTTGCACTATTTTTCTCTCAGAGAGATAATAGCAGTCTCTCTTGCCAGTACATGGGAGCTACTAGGAAGCTAGCTCTTCATGGAAATTGAAGAGTACATTTTGAAAGTGAATATTTAAATCCAGGGCCTGGTAGAGCAGAAATCTGTGCTCATTTTAAATTATAAAGCTTAAAGAGACAGAATGGCTTTTAGGCTTATTCCCAAAGGGCAGAAGGAAGGGGCATGTGTCAGGACTAGGGATGAGGTGATGAGGGGAGCTTTTTCAATGTATACAAACCCCTCCCTCTCCAAATTCTGTTACATGTCTCTCCAGCTTCTATTTTGGGAGTCTCTGATTGAAGGATGACAGAAGGGTATCCTGTTTCTCAAGTGGGTTAAAAGAGTTTAAAATAGTTGATTAATTGTACTAGTATGTATACAGAAAGAATATGTCAATCTGGAGGATGCTTGGCCAGACTTAGGCTGAGAATTTAGGACTTAGGGCAGAAAAGCAATCACAGAGGCAGACTTTGATCACTAGAAAAATATACAGAGATGAGTCATCAGGCCCTACCAGTGTCACAGTAAATTGTCCCTTAAAACTATCTACCTGTGCTGTACTCCATGTTTATCATGCACATTTCTGGTGACAGTCTGACTTCCAAGGTATTCAGGCACCTGGATGGTAGAATGATTGAAATTTGAAATCTAGAAAGGATCTTTTCCCTACTATGCATTAGTGTATTTACTACAGAGCATGTACATGCAGCCTGTGAGTGTGGCTCGTTTAAGTCGGCCACTCTGAGTGCTCCTGTGGGATGTTGACAGTGCTGAGGCCTTCCTCCAAATAGTGGTCAATTTATCAAGGTTATGTCACCTTTGAGACCTTTTGGAGGCCTGTCATCTAGCCTTCTCCAGTAGACTCCTCAGCCTTATCAAATCCTCTTACTCTTCCTAATGCCCCTCTCCAGTGATTTTGGAATTACTTGGAAATCTAGAAGTTTTCCAGTAGTGCTATGAATCTAATAAGTGTAACAGCCAGACCTAAATGGAAAAAATAAAGGCACATTGATAGCTATTTTAAGTTCCATTTTCTATATACTAGCCTGGCAGAATAGAAATATTTGTATTCATATATATTGTTTCCTATTTTTTAACCTTTCTGGTTGGTAGAACCCTCCACCTGTTTTCCCTTGGTCAGCAAAGTGTGCCTCATCCTGCCCAGTCACCTAAGCCAGAAACCTGGTACATCCTTGTTTCTTATGTCTTCTTTGCTAACTTGCCATGTCCGTCATTAAAGCTCTCAACGTTTCTAGCTTGAACCGTTATAATAATCTCCTAAAGATCTTTTTTTTTAATTGAAGAAAAATTGATTTACAACATTGTGTTAGTTCCTGGTAGACAGCATAATGATTCAGCTCTACGTATATATAAATATTCTTTTTCATATTTTTCATTATAGGTTATTACAAGCTATCGAATATAGTTCTTTGTGTTAAAGATCTCTTTTTAATACTCTCATCTGTCCTTTTGGTTGTTTCCAAAGTAATAGTAATTTTAAAAGTGTATCTTTTAGAACACATTTCTGAATTTGTTACTTTTCAATGTGAAACTAGAAGGTGGCTTTTTATATTTTGACACTGTGGACTCCATGTTCTTTAGCGTGACATACAGGCTCTTCATGACCTGGCTGCTGCCCCTCCCCCATGGACTCTTTCCTTCTCCCTCCCTGTGTCCCCCTAGTCACCCAGGTGCTGCTTCACTCCTCTGCACACTTGCATTTGCCATACATGAGCTCATCTTGGCTATTTCAGCAGCATCTCACACCACCGCATGCTCTATTTTGAAACACCTTCTTCCCTTAATTTCCATATCATTCTTTCTGAACTGGCCTCTACCTCTCAGATATTTCCCTTGTTCTTTTTTTTTGCTGGGCACCCGTCTCCTACTCAGCCTTTGTGTGCCAGGCTCTCTTGGGGCCCAGTCTTAGGTTCTATTTTCCCTCTTAAACCTATTAAGCTTAGTTCTGCTCTCTATCCAGTGGTTGACTATAAGGGATTTTTATATTTAGCAGAAGTATATAAAATCATTTACAGTAGAGTTAATGTATATTTTTCTCATAGCTATTTGGTTACCGTAGTAGAGTGAGGATACCTATCTATGGTTTCGGTCAGTGAGAACTGCTATAATATGTCAAAAGCACTGGTTTTTAGGGAGTAGAACCTAGCCCCCTCGTGTGCTCTCTTCAGTTTGAGCAAGTGGTATCCTTCAGGGTCACTCTGGTCCCTCATTCTGCTGTTGTATGAAATGATTAGGTTTTAACAACCCTTCCCCTCCCCCAAAAGGTTGATCCTTGCAGTGCATCAGGTAGCATTTGACTTATCTATACACCTTACTGAATTAAATGGAACAGCTAGGTAGAAATTAGGGCAAGATTTGATGTTTCATTTAGAGGAAGATTTTTCTTCTGGGAAATAAATTAGAACTGATAGATGGGACTCTCCTCAATGTTTATTATAGTCCAGGTCCCTGCCAGGAAGTTATTCTGAATAAAGTAAAAAAGTATTTGTAAAGGAAAGAATTATTGAATAATCAAGATGTAAACTTTTCAATGATGAAAAATATGCTGAATACTTATTGGAATTGCTCCACCTGAACAGCTGGTTCTTCCTGCCATTTCTTGATGTTCCATTTCCAGTACTCAAGAGATGCAGTCCTTGATCGTTGTAAAGGGTTAATGCAGGCATCTGATGAGGATGCCAGTACTGAAGAAGTGGTATATGAAGAAATGATGACATTGCCAGAATGGAATAGGAAGTATTAGCATGGAAAAGAAAATTTAACCCTTAATATATTTAATTTAAAAAACGAGGTTAAAATAGTATTGCGTAGGCAATTTACATAATTGAGCATAAGCAAGATATTTTCATTTGCATTTTATTTTTTCTAATTGATGTGTAGAACTGCAAAAATTGGATACTGTCCCTTTAATAAAACCCTGTTTACCTACCCTGTTCAAGTAGGAGTGGCTTTAGGAACCTGTAGAGCGAGGTGTAACTTCCAATTCTGCGTTCTGTCTGGCAGCCTTGGAAAGAGTGCTGATACTACAAACCAGGAAGTGACAAATAATGTGCTTTAAATTATAATAGAACTAGCCTTTTATAAGGAAAAGCTTCTCATAATAAAACTAGAAGATTGAAGCAGTGATTCTACATAGTTGTCATTAAATGTTTGGAACTCTGCTGCAGATACAGACTTCAAGCATGCTTAGAATACAAAGCTTTCTGGGCCAGACATTGATCTGACTTTTAAGCCTTATCTGATTACTGCTTGATTGTCTTTATTTTGTTCAAGTGCTCATCAGGGTGAACGGGGGCTGGGGGGGGGGCCTCCCTCCCGCTGTTTGCAGGTAAGTGTTCAGTCTTTGTTTAAAATTTAGGTTGTTTCTTATGGTTACTTAACCTTGGCTCTGCTGGTGATTATTGAAAGAATTGTGAATATCAGTCTCGGTATATATTTTAATGTTTGAATGTTCAGCATGACTGTAAATAACCATTTTTGTCACTTTGCCAATTTTGTAGAAAAGTTCATTTTTACAAATTAGCAAATCTATAAGATTCTGAATTAAATGGGTTCTATTTTGTTTACCATTAACATTATTTATATTTAATTAATAGATTTTAAAGTATAATGAAAGTACTGTGCTATTAACCCCTGAGAGTTTTTTGATAGTATTTAAGACATTTACTTACATAGTCAAATAAAATTGTATTTTTGTTATTACTATTTTACTTAAAAGCTTTATTTCTTTCACTCTTAGGTAGCTGTCTCAGTGTTTATCATTGTCCATATACTTGCTTTAGTTTGTTTTTGGAATAGTTTGATACCTATTATTTCAGAATAGTTTTTATAAAAGATTAATCTTCCACAAGTATATTGAAATATTGCTTGTTTCTCTTTATAAAGTTAACCATCCACTTGTGACACTAAAAGTACTTCAAAGATAATGTCTTTGGAATATTGAGTTAATTATTAGTATGAGCTAACTGCTACTGTGGAAAAAAAAAGCTCACAAATGGCTCTTGCTGAGTGGGAGTCAGAAAAGAAATGTCTAGGGGTGTACCTTCAGGGTCGAGGACAGTGGTTCCTTAACTTTCTCTACCACTAGTGATTTTTAAAGTTTTTTTTCGATGAACAGTATGCTTCAAAAGACTTTTTGTCCACCAAATAAGTGGTGTATATTAAATAATAAAATGTTAGAATATTATTGTTTATTAAGCCTGAGATAACCCCTCTAGGATAATAAAATTCAGCCCCAAACAAAGAGGCCTGACATTTTACTTAGCTTGAACAACTTTATTGTAGGTAACTGTTTGGGTATTTTTGACTTTTTGAAATGCTTATAATAATATCTAAAGTTTCATCAACTACTGTTGTGGATCCTAGGAATTTGAGAACTAGTAGTCTAAAGTGCAGGAATTTTCTTCCGAATGTCTTTGAGTTTCCATGAAATGTAATAATGAAGGTCGCATAGTGTAATGTAACAGACAAAGATACCATAGCTACTAGACAGAGAGGACAAACAAGGAGAAAGAAAAAAGGAAGTGTGGTACTTATCGCTGGGAGTATCGGGGAGGAATTCAAGGCATTTGTATGTTTTAGCCCCGTAAAATCTCTCTATATTTATTCCAACTATTTCCCCACTTAAAATTTTACTCCAGTTAGGCTGATAAACTACTCATTGACTTCCAAACAAATATTATTTATATTTTTCATGTATTTATTCTGTATTTTTATGTAGGTTCCCTCTCCTGAAATTTCTTCGTTTCTCCATTTCCTCCATTCATGTCCTTCCTTCAGCTCAGCTGAAGACCCTTCTCTAATGTGAAGCCTTATCTGACCACCCTAATCCACAGTGATATTTCTTTCCTTTAGACTTCTGTATCATGTTGATTCTACTGTACTTTAGTACATAATAATGTTACAGTTTGTCATATTTAATTTTTACTTAAAAGTCTCTCACGTTTCTTCAGCTGTAAGTTGTTTGAGAGCAAGTAGTACATCATTTTTATCCTCCTTGGCATCTACTGCGGTGGGACACATTTGGTAGGTTCTGAATAAATGTCTGTTGAATGAATGAGGGATGTAAAGAATCTTGCCAATGGTTGCTTCAAGTGTTATGCTGCCTACCTCTACCTTGCTTAATCATGTGTTAACCATCTAAATGTTTCTAAGAATCAGACCGATGGTTATCATTACTATTGTTGTTTTTGTTTTGCTTTATAACACACGAGGTTTCTGTATTAGATAATTTAATAGTGATATGATACCTACAAAGAAAGACAAGCTGAACTTTATTAAAGGTAAATCAAAAGAAATATTCTGAATTCTCGCCTCTTGCATTTTATATTTTAGAAAAATGTAATTTAAAGTTTATTGATATATGAGGTTTTAACTGGAGTTAAAATATTCAGATACATTATGGATTAAGAAGAGGGGTTCTGAATTGATGATTAGAACTCTGAATGGTGACCCAGTGGTCATGGTAAACTGATTGGCTTGCAGAATTTAAATTGCAGATTAGTAGTTGCCAGGAACTACGAACAGAATATTTTATGGAAAGGAAATTTTAAGTCTTAACCTCACATTGACAGTAGTTACTCTATTACACAGTTTAAAATCATCATTTACGTATTCTCAGTATCGGCTATGCCAGATAGGTTTTGTTAACTCACTTTTTATAGATGCGGAAAACTGATGTCTAGAAGTCAAGTAACGACCAAAGCCACACACCAGTTGCTGCACAGCGGGTCATTTTGACTTCACTGTGTTATATACTATGTTGTTTCCCAATGGTCAGTGTGACTTTTCTGTTGTTCTAGAGCCTGACCAGACAGGAATTCTGGCAGCTGCTCCAGCAGAACTATGGCACTGAGCTAGGCCTAAATGCTGAAGAGATGGAGAACTTGTCCCTATCGATTGAGGATAATGTGCAGCCAAGGTACCGCAGAACATTTTGAAATGTTAAAATTTTATTTATTATTAATCAAAGCAGATTTATTTTAGATTTTACTAATTGAGACTTTCAAATTATTTATTCACCCTTGGGTGAAATTTGCCTCTCGGTTCTCCGGTTCTCCAGTTTTCTGTAGTGGAATGAGTGAAAGGTGAGGACAGAAAATAGTTTGCTAAATTGGCAAGCAAATTCAGGTCATATGAGGAAATGTTAACTTTGTAACATTTGTCACCTAGGATTTGCTTAAAGCTTGATGTTAGCAAATCTTTTTACTAAGGATCTGGAGAAGTACCTAGTGAAATCTCTGCACTTATAAATAACAATAAAGTAAATTAGCTGGTCGGTATTTAGAGGGATACAAAGATAATACGACTTTTTCTCAATGATACCCTAGCATAGTGCTTGTCATGTAATTGGCACTCAATAAATATTGAGAGCATTAATGAAAGGAGCTTACAGCACTACAGGGAGTGCAAATAATTGTGATAATAATTGTTGAAAATGACAAGGGCCAAAAAGAGCAATAGATAATGTCAGAAAAATTCAGAGCAGAGAGAGATTATTTTTGACTGATGGGAATTCATTTGGAAGAGTGGACATTTTTATTAACCTGTACAAATAAAAGTGCATTTTGTCCAGTGGTAATTGAGGTCATAACAATAAAAACAGCTAAGGATAATACACTACAGTTCTATAGCAAACATTAGCTGAGTGAAAGGAGCCAGCCACCAAAGACCATATATTGTGTGATTCCACTGTTACGAAATGGAGTCCAGAATCAGTATTATCCATAGAGACAGAAAGTAGCATAGTGTTGGCCAGGGTCCGGGAGTGACTGCTGATGGGCATGGGGTTTCTTTTGGGGTGTTGAAAATGTTCTAAAATTAAACAGTAGTGATGGCTGCACAACTCTGTAAACCACTGTACTGTACACTTTAAATAGGGTGAATTTTATGGTATATGAATTATATCTTAATGAAAATTATGTAAATTATTTATTAAAAAATTCTGTGGCAAGTAAGTCTTAAAATGGAAATCTTTTGAAGTTTCCATGTGTGTACAAAAATTTTTCTCTGTCTAGATAGTCCTCTAGCTATGCTGATCCTATTATCCTATTTATATTGTGTCAGTTCAGCATTAATATTTTACAGTCTTTTTTACACAGTTGCACATGCATACTTTATTAGTTTTCTCTAAAGTTAAAAATTTCAATTGTACTTCTCTCCTTGTAAAGTTTACTAGCCTCTCTCAGGTACTGGAGTTGGGTAGAAAAGCAATTGACATAATGCAGAGAACCTAACATTTTTGTAAAGAAGATCTGGATTCTAGTCTGGAGTTTGCCACCAAGTAGCTGAGCAACGTCAGGCAAATTGCTTAACCGTTCTGATCCTCACTTTATTCATCTGTGGAAGGAGGCAGTTAATCTGGATGATCTCCAAGGTCCTTGCTGACTTGAAAAGTTTCTAGTCTTTGAAGACAGAAAGAATAAATATTTTTGATCAGCTGCTCTACACACTCCAATGTCCAGCTTTTCTCTTGGTGACTGAATGTTCTCTAAGAAAAGGTGTGCAGGGGGCAGGGTATAGCTCAGTGGTAGAGTGTGTGCTTAGCATGCCCGAGGTCCTGGGTTCAGTCCCCAGTTCCTCTATTAAATTTAAAAAAAAAAAAAAAAAAAAGAAAAGGAAAACGTGTGCAGGATCCTTGCTCTCTCTTCTGCTCTTTTCCCTATTCTTCCAACCTCTGAGAGAAACATGTGTCTCAAACCTTTATTTCCCCAGCACCTCCATCTTCTTTCTCTTCATTTTCAATCTTCCCTTCAGTCTCCTTCCTCCTTTTTTCTTTATTTCTCCATAAGCCATCTCCATCCTAAAAATCCTCAAGTTCAGACACACGGCTAGTGGTCTAGTTGGTTTAGGAGTTGGTTTTGTTTGTTTGTTTGTTTGTTTGTTTGTTTGATTCCCTCAGAGTCCTGCCATTCTGCCCGACCAGGAGTGACTGACTGGAGAAGAATAGAGTTGAGAGGCTTTTTTAGCTTTTCTGTTTCTTCCTCAGGATAATATGGCTTAAGATGTCAGGCTGTTACTTTATTTTAGAAGAGCTTTAAGTCTAAATGTAGCAGTGATTGCATGGGAATAATAATTGCTCAGTAGAGTTGAACACTGGAAATTAGATCCATTGTGCTTCTTTATTATTTAATATACTTTTTTCTTCTCCTTGAAAGAGGAAAAGCAGTTCCCAAGACATTTATTATAGACTTGTCCCTATAACTACTTGAAAGCTGTTTCTTCAGCCTTAGGAATTTCTGTTATAAGAATGAGAAGAGCAAGAAGGGAGGCATGGAATGTGAATGGGCTCTGTGCTCAGACATTAAGAGCTTCCACTTCTGGGAGGTATTTGCTATGGCAGCTGGGACTGAATCCCAAGGAAGGAGATCTAAAAGTGCCTTCTGGTGCTGCTTGGCATCCAGTTCAAATATCTACCCTGCACCTTTTGAAGATTCTTCATTGTCCACAACTAAAATTTAAACAAGCAATGTTCATTTTATTAGTTGCTGTTATGGCCACTTGTATTTGGTTAATTTTTAATGGTTTCTGAAGCTTATAAAATCTTTTATGAGCATGTATTATTTTTTGCAATGATGTCAATTTGCATGGGATTTAAGAAGATAGCTTTGTTATAAGTAGAAGCTTGTTTGTTACATTACAAAAAACGTTTGTTGTCAAAATGCTTTATTACAGAAAAGGACCTCGATGAGGAGGCTACATCAGTCATTTGTGTGGCAGTGACCTTGTTTATGTTTCTATGGTGTGTTTCTTACAGAAGTCCAGGAAGAAGCAGCTTGGATGACTGTGGGGAGAGAGATGAAAAACTATCCAAGTCAATCAGTTTTACCCGTGAATCAATTAGTCGGGTTTCAGAAACAGAGTCAATCGATGGAAATCCACCGAAAGGGGTTAGTGCATGATATCCTTTTTAAAATCTAATACTGCCATATACTCATCATAATGGAAGATCAAATAAAAACGCAATATACAAAATGTTTAAAAACTTTAGATGTCAGACTGCTCCGGTATTTTAAGTGAAGAGTTTTAAGCCTGTAAGTAGCAGAGGTTATATGGGAATGAGATGTGGTTCTGTTCGGAATTGGATATGGTTCAGAGTTACCAGACAGGTCCCTGAGCATCAGTCTGTAAGGCGGATAGACACCATTAAAAATATAATAGGGTAGAGAAAGTCGTAATTAGCAGAATTTTTCTCTGAGTAGGTAGAGTGTATACTGGAAAGAATCTGTGTTGAAGGGGAGATGAGAACCCTTAGCAGCATGCTTGAGTAACAACAGACGCTTGTTAAGGTGAAGACTAAGGCAGGCACGTCCAGTTAATTACTGGGTTTCATAATTAGTTTCTTCCTTTATTTTATTCAAGCATTAGTATAAGCCCATTAACTTTTTTATTTTGGTGAGTTTCTATCGCTTGAAGTCATTATAGTATTATTATTATTATTATTACTATTATTATTATTATTATTATTATTATTATTATTATTATTATTATTATCATTTATACTCAGCTTTTCCCCTCTGCCAGTAGGAGCCCCTTCAGGTTGGCTCCTTTGTCCTTTTGGAATAATCAGTAATCTTTGATGGCTTCCTTTCTTTCTGGTACCATAATGTGTCACAGGCACAATTTGTACACTTCTGTCCCAGACTTAGCATCAGCCATTCTCCTAATGAACCACAGTTCTTAGTGAAGAGTGGTACTTAGAGACCACATGAGGGCCAAGAGTGTGCAGCTTTTGTTCTTCTGACTAGGGATGCAAGTTTGGGGCCAATGTTGAATTTCTTGGTTTAGATCAGAGCATTGGCTTCAGATTCTACCTCTGCTTAACCTTCTATGCCTTTGTTTTCTTAACTATGAGGACACTAATACTCCATGGAGGTTTTTTTAAAATAAAGATTAAATGAATTGATACATGTGAAAGTGCTTTGAACAGCCCCTAGTACATATTAAGTATTCAGCGACCATAAGCAGATTATAACGGAAGGTGAATCTGTGTGTGGCCAGCACTGGACCTTTTCTACCGTCTCTCGTGGAGCTCCCAGTGTCTTCTGTGAAAATAATGTTGGGAAGACATTGAAACAGAATATATTTATGTGAAAGCCCACCAGATTATCAGCTTACCAATCAAGCATCTATCTCAGTTGAATTTTGTGTTGTAGATTTCATGTAAAACTTCAAGATACCCTTAGGAACTTACTGCTGGTGCAAGGGAGGTGATTCTGAATGCTAATCCCTTTATACATTCCTATTGAGAAGACCAAACCACTCAATTTTGGGGTGGTAACAGGACAAGGGATCTCTTGCAGTCCTCTCATTCTTCTACAAAAGTTTGACTTTGAGAACTGATTTCTTGAGTCCTTCATAGAGCTTCTTTGACAATGTGTTCTGTACCCGCTCTTGGGATAGTCAGCCTGTTGGTTCTTCCTTCTAGTTTTGTCCCTAAAGGAAGTCATATTTTCTCTAAGGAAAGGGAATGGAATGTAGAGGAGTAATTTAATGTTTTAAGATTGATTATACATTCATTGATGTTTAGCGTAGATGTTTTCAGGTTGGGAAATAGAAATAATATAGAGATTTGGTCCTTTCCTTCCTTTTGCATTCAAGAGCAGTAAGGGAAGATTCTCAGATGTCATAAATATCATATGTCACTTATTTTGTTTCATTTTTACTTACAACAAGGTTGTAAATAATAAAAAGTTAGAAATAACATTTTTTGAAGAAGAAAATAAGTTTCTCTCAAGTTATAAAATAAATAGGCTTTGTGAAAATTCAGGAAATGTAGAAAAGTATACAAAGAAAGAAAAATTGTCCAGATGCCAGCCGTTCAAAGATAGTGACTGTTACTTTTCCTGTATCTGTCCATGCTCTTTACAATAGGAACTGTATCTTAATTAGAAACAAGAGAAATATGTGTGGAAACTTACTCTGCTTAGCATCTAAAGAGGCCCTGGGTCAGCTAAATAAGCATGTTGCCTTGTAATGTGGAAATCCCAGATAAATCAAGGCTTGATTTTAGCAATAATCTCTGCTTGAAAAAAATCAGTCCTCTGACTAGGATAGTATAATCCTTTAATAAATTGCGTCCTGGGTCCCAGTTGTTATTCTGCTTTCTCGGTGGCCAGTGGAAACCGATATCCTCTCTAGAGCTGCTTCTGTTGTTCAGTGCTGCTCAAGATCTCTTGGGGCAGGAAGTATAAAGATTATATATATGTTTTTGCTCTCTTTCATCTGCTTATACACAGGCAGTACAAGAAAGTACATTGCTGTGTAGTGTATATTTTTCACACTGTTCTGTTAAGCCTAATTATAATACTATTCTTTTCTACTTGAATACTAACACAGCAATAGCATTCATACTTTAAAGCCTAACATTAAATTTATTATAGAAATGACATATCTTTATTAAACCATTCCCAGATAGTATGGATAACATTATATATTGAATATATTTTGATGCCCAATTCTTTAGTCCCTTAACAGCAAAGCAACTGTGTTCTTGAGTTTGCTGTGAAATTAATTTTCCTTTTTAATTCTCTCTCCCACACTGTACTCTTATGTGACTTTTCTCTCTCTATTTTCTTTTCCTTTCCCCTTTAGTTACTGGTCTTGAGAGATGGGTGAGTTCTCTCCTCTGAAATGATGGGGCAGGTATTGTCTGGGGAACTAACTGGGTTTGACTCCTCTCCCTACTGCACTCCAAAGAACTGACTGTTCTGTTATTTTTAACTCTGTCCCCTTTCCCTTTGACTTACATGAGTCACATGTTGTTAACTGTGAGTTCTTTCTGTATGATGTTCTTCATACATTTGCTGTTCAATAATGTGTAAGAAGATGACTTTAGAATGGTCTATACTATCTACCAATATTTTATGAATTGAATTGGAAATTTAATGCAAAGATAGCAGACAAATTTTTCAAAGAGCAGTATTTCCAAATGTCTTTATTATTTAAGATCTCACTGTTTGCCTTTTAGGGATTAGGGAAAGAGGAACCCCAAAGTGAAAAACAGACCAAGAGTCCTTCACTAACTTCAGAGAAGAGGTTAAGTAGAGTGCCGTCAAAATCACTGGATGTGAATAAAAATGAGTATCTTTCTTTGGACAAAAGCAGCACTTCAGATTCTTTTGATGAAGGTAAAGAATTTCTTATTTAACCTTTAGTAAAATTTAAGTTACATCTTTTAATGTTTATGTCTTACATGTGCGCAGCTTGAGACTTTAGTTGCGTTAGATACAATCTCACTCTATAAAGAACCAAAGAAGGATGGAAGTTAACAGGAAATAGGGGAAAAGGGCTGCTAAGTCTAACCTGTCATTTCTACTTTTCAGAAGCCTGGAATTTGAAAATCTTCATCACAGTTAACTTTTAACATTCCAAACCTGAAGTCAGTGGAGATGGAGCAGTAGCAATGGACAAGCAAACTTTTTTTCCTTTGTACCTCTTAATCTCCCTAACCTGCTTTTCTCCTCTCCCACGCCCTTCCCCTCTGGCAGTCACCTGTTTGTTCTCTGTATCTATGAATTCTGTTTCTGTTTAGTTGTGTTTGTTCATCATTTTGTTTTTTACATTCCTCATATAAGTGAAATTATACAGTATTTATCTTTCTCTCTCTGACTTCTTTCACTTAGCATAATATCCTCTAGGTCCATCCATGTTGTCAAAATGTCTAGATTTCATTCTTTTTTTGTGGTTGAGTAATATTCCATTATATATATATAATGTATATGTATGTGCATTTTCTTTATCCATTTATCAGTTAATGGGCACTTAGGTTGCTTCCATATCTTGACTATTGTAGCTAATGCTGCAGTGAACATAGTGGGGTACGTATCATATAATCTTTTTGAGTTAGTCTTTTTGTTTTCTTTGGATAAATACCCAGGAGTAGAATTGCTGGATTGTATGGTAGTTGTATTTTTAATTTTTTGAGGAACCTACATACTATTTTCCATAGTGACTGCACTAGTTTACATTATCACCAGCGGGGTTGGTGATATCATACACGGGGTTTCCTTTTCTCCACATCCTCATCAACACTTGTTATTTGCTGTCTATCTTTTTTAATCCTTTTTGGGGGGGGGTAATTAGATTTATTTATTTATTTATTTATTTAATGGAGGTACTGGGGATTGAACCCAGCACCTCATGCATGCTAGGCATGCACTCTACCACTGAGCTATATACTTTCCCCCTTTTGCTGTCTTTTTGATAATAGCCATTCTGACAGGTGTGAGGCGGTACCTCATGGTGGTTTTGCTTTGTGTTTCCCTGATGATTAGTGATGTTTTCATGTGCCCGTTGGCCATCAGTATATCTTCTCTGGAAAAATGTCTGCTCAGGCCCTCTGTCCATTTTTTAATCGGGTGGGGTTTTTTGCTGTTGAATCGTATGAGTTCTTTGTATATTTTGAATATTAATCCCTTATAGGATGTATTGTTTGCAATTATCTTCTCCCATTCAGTAGGCGGCCTTTTCTTTTGGATTATAGTTTCCTTGGCTGTGGAAAAAGCTTTTTAGTTTGATGTAGTCCCATTTGTTTATTTTTGCTTTTGTTTACTTTGCCAGGGGAGACAAATCTTCATAAAAATCTGCATAGTGTAACACTATAATTTTACTATTTTCTTTAACCACAAAAGAGAGAGTTTCAAATCATGTTTTTTTTTTTTACTTTCTCTAAGTTAGAACCAGTTGCCTGGGGCTTATCATGCTTATCAAATGGACATTTTAAGGAATCTTTTTTTTTTTTTTTTTAGCTGTAAGATTATTGACATTGAAGTCAGTGAAGCGAGGAGACAATGGGAAAGATCAAGAACCAGGGCAGTGACTGACTACATTCAAATTTCAGGAAAGGGAACAATGCCAGTGGAGTTTTGCTGTACCTGCTTTTGTACCAGCATGTTATTTTAATATTTCTACTAGAGTATTAGTAACGGGGACTTATTGTGGTTTGGACCTGTCCGAATGATTGTACTTGCTAGTCCACTTACTATTCAGCTTAGATCTGGTTTGGGAACCCCTGATGTCTGTTTATTACTATTAGTGAAAACCAAATCTATGAAAACCAAAACTAAATCCAAGTCAAATCTAAATCAAATCCAAATCAAGTCCAAGTCTAAAATCAAATCCAAATCAGGTTCAACCTTGGTTTGGGAATACTGAAGTATCTTTGATGGAAACCAAATCCACACTCTCAAAAACAGAAAAAAAAAATTGAATAGTTCCTAAAAATCATAGAATGCATTAAGAAGACAGTTTTTGAGTTCTTTTGAAAAGATAGTTGAGAGGAAGTTTTTTTTAGAAGGCTTGAGCACCATGAATGACTAGCCGCTCTTAGTGTCCTGGCCGCTGATGAGCAGCAGGTGTGAATTAGCTATCCCCTGCCTGGCTGAGTCTCTAACCATAGGAAGATCTGCTCTGGCACCCAGTGGCCAGACACGTAAGTGACACCAAAACAAAGAATTTGTTTCCCCCTCACCTTCTCTTTTATAAGAATGGTCCTTAAAAAAAATCCTTAGTTTCTTTACTGAGTATCTATAAAATTAACATCAATGGTAAGTTACTTAAAAGTTAACATTAAAACTCATATAAGCTGTTGTCTAAATCTAGAAATAAAGAAAGAGCAGTAGCGATGTGGTTTCTGTGTTGCATATGAGCCCCAATCACATTTTGCTCCTTGTTGGCACCCCTTTGGCTTTGCAGTAGTAAGACCTCCCATGTAACATTCAGCCTTCTGTTTGTGGAGGCTTTCTTAAAGGTGTATGAGGAGACTTTTTTTTCCTTCTTAGATTATCATTAGCTAAGCAATCGAACTCTCCTATTGCTTTCCCTAAGCGGGTTCCAAAATCTCAGGCTTATCATATTAAGTGGGTGTTACAATGAATTTAATTTTTACCTTCTGAATGTTGTGAGGTTCTGAAGACACTTCATGTCAATGAACTGGGGAGACAATGGGAAAAGTCAGAAGAAGTAAACCATCCTAGGAATTCTGGACGTGTGTATGTGGATTTAGAGGGAACTAGGTAGATGGCAGACTATTTTATTTTATTATTATTATTTTTTTCGTCGTTCACCTTTTTTTTACTTTTTTTTATTGAGTGATTGTCATTTTACAATGTTGTGTCAAATTCTAGTGCAGAGCACAATTTTTCAGTTATGCATGAACATATATATATTCATTGTCACATTTTTTTTCTGCTATGAGCTACCACAAGATCTTGTATATATTTCCCTGTGCTGTACAGTATAATCTTGTTTATCTATTCTGCATTTTAAAATCCCAGTCTGTCCCTTCCCACCCCCCCCACCCCCTTGGCAACCACAAGTTTGTATTCTATGTCTGTGAGTCTGTTTCTGTTTTGTATTTATGTTTGTTTTTTTTTTTTAGATTCTTCATATGAGCGATCTCATATGGTATTTTTCTTTCTCTTTCTGGCTTCACTTAGAATGACATTCTCCAGGAACATCCATGTTGCCGCAGATGGCGTTACGTTGTCAGTTTTTATGGCTGAATAGTATTCCATCATATAAATACACCACATCTTCTTTACTCAGTCATCTGCTGATGGACATTTAGGCTGTTTCCATGTCTTGGCTATTGTAAATAGTGCTGCTATGAACAATGGGGTGCAGGTGTCATTTTGAAGTAGGGTTCCTTCTGGATATATGCCCAGGAGCAGGATTCCTGGGTCATAGGGTAAGTCTATTCCTAGTCTTTTGAGGAATCTCCATGCTGTTTTCCACAGTGTCTTGCTTCGTGCCTCGATGGCAGACTATTTTAAACTGAACATCATTTTATTTAAAATGATAGTACTTGGATGTACCATAGTGAGCAGGCAGAATGAAAAAATAAGAGGATCTCTCTCTTTTCTTTCTACCACCCATAGACTGTGATCTCTGGACTATTTGATGTAGAGATTCACTCTAGACCCACATGTCCCTGAGAGGACTCACAAAGCAGAGCATCGGGAACTGCCTCATGGAGAGAGCTGAAGTAACTCCTAGCCCAGTCCCTTTGTGTGGAGTTTAACTGAAGCCCAGAGAGGGGAAGTTAGCCTAGGATCTGCTTTGACTGGCTGCTTCTTTTTTTAATGTTCTTATGCTACACTGGGCAGTATAGAACCCACGAAGATGGAAGGGTACGCTTTTTAGGGATATTCCTGTACTTTCAGAAATAGGTTCTTGGCTTCCAGCTCCTGAACAAAATGCTAAGCATTGTGTTCTCATCTGTTAAACCATATTACTAACTTAGAACTTTGATATATAATGATTCACAGAATGAGCTACAGAACCTTATTTTTCTGGAGGGTTGTTGCTGATAGGCTTTTCTGAGCTTATTAAGTATTTGCCCAGTTTGGGGGAGGAGTTCAGAGTATCTGAGAGGATGCTGGGACTTCCCTGGCAAATGAAGATGAGTTGACACAATGTATCCACATCCACTAATACAAGGAAATTATGAGTGTGTTTTCCACCAGTATAATGTTTGTGTTGCTGTCAGGATTTACGTCTTCACCTGCCCTACTCTATCATGTCGTGGATAGCCTGAGACATCTGCCCCAGGAGGTAGAGCCTTAAGTGGAAGCTGACAAACTGGCCTATGGCATGAGACACCTGGGCTAGGTCATGATAACACAAAAGTTAAATTCAATTTTCTATGGCTAGGATTAGAACTTGGTGTGACAAGGTTCCCTAAATAAAGTCACTTTTGCTGAGAATGGAAGCTGGTTCAGGCAGAGATTATGGAGGTTCACTTCAGAGGAGTGAAATTGGAATCCACGATCTATGGCTGGCAAAACAAGGTGAATTCGAGGCAGTGCCACACAAAGAGGAAGCATCAGGTGGTGCTTATGAGTTAATAAAGGTGAGGACAAGTAGACCTTTGGGGAAACCCAGAGAAATAGCCATGGGATAGTCTTGCATGTCGGGGAAGCCGCCATGAGACTAAACCAGGTAACTATGACCCAGTTACCCAAGTCAGGGTTTTGAACAAAACTCTCAAATTAAACTTGGTCTTCCAGGTGTAAAGAAAGCCCTCAATCTGAGTCAAAAAGACAGCAGATCACCAGTTTTTAGAAAATGGAAGATAAGTTGTATGTCCTTAGTTACTCAATTAAACTCCAAATTACCTGCCCAGTACATTTCCTTGCATACGTACCTAATACATTTTTCATGTACCCTTAAAACACTGTCAGCATATGGTTTCAGTTTTATTCATGTCCACATCCTTCTCAAACTTATCTCACTTTTCCTACCATTTTGCCTGGTCACTTTCAAATTGATATGTTTGAAATAGTATTTCTTTATTGGAAATAGTTAGCAACCTCCTACTGGGTTGAATGGTGTTCCTTTCCCCATTTAAAATGCCACCTGTTAGCTTAATATGTTCCAGCAATATTATTGGTAATGTTACTTGCATAGGAGGCTTTAAAGTACCATGACTTTCATAAATAAATAATTCCAGATGGAAATAGTTTATTTTATATCCTTACTTCCTTGAACAAATTTTCACACAAAAGGTATTACTGTTAATTTCTGGTAGTGATACCACAAATTATATTTTTATGTCATGATATAGAACATTTTATCTAATAATGGAGTTTAAATGAAATAGAAGATATTGTACTGAAATACTTATATGAGTGTAATTTATTTCCTTCTTAAATGTGAACAAGAAACTTAAACTTTTGACGTTCCAGGACTCCTTAGAGAAATGGCTGCCTCTAGGGCTGGGATGGGGAATGTACAATATGAGCCTGGAACATCTCGTCGTGCCAGAATAGAAAGAAGTGCTTGTGAAAGGAAAAAAGAGGCATGTCAGAAAGACATAGGAGTCAGCCTGAAAGAGCTTCTAATGGCCAAATTAAAAAAACTGTGAGCAGCAAAATGAATAGTGCTAGTACTAGATTATAACCTAAAGTATGAAATAACTATTCACAAGTCCACACTGATCCAAATGATTAAATAAATACACAAATGGGGGAGAAAGCACGAGTCTGCCTTAAAGAGTTCCAAATGATAAACGTAGACACTCCCTCTTCCAGGAGGTAGAGTTTAACTCTCCCCTTGAGTATTGGCTGAACTTAGTGACTCATTTCTAACAAATAGAACATGGAAAGGGGGAAATAGTACCTTTGCAGTGGAGAGGCCTGCCAGACACTGCCTTAACCAAGTAATTAAGGTTAACATCGTCATAAATCATGTTGTTATGTGTACCCTCTGAGTTTGAGAAGAAGGGCACTTCACCTTTGTGGTCTTCTTCCCCAAGATCCAAACCCCAGTCTAGTCATGAAAAAACCTCACATGAGCCCAAATTGAAGGACATTCCCTGTAATACCTGACCAGGACTTTTTTGATATGTAAGGCCACTGAGAAACAAGGAAAAAGTGAAGGACTGTCAATAGGTTGGAGAACACTAAGGAGGTAACAGCTAAATGCCACATGGTATTTGGGGCTGCATCCTCGTACAGAAAAAGACATTACTGGAAAAAATAGGAATAAAGCCTCATTTAGTTAATTGTACATCTAAAATTAATTTAAAAAAATAAAAGAAAAAACATGGTTGCAAATTCAAAGTCCTATAAATAAAAACAGACCCTCAGATATTTTTAGTGTTTTCAATAGTCACTTATTCATTAAAAAAGTTATTTAACACTTACGGTGTGCCAAGCACATAATGTACTTAGGTGTTTGAAATCAACATGGTCCCTGCTCAGATGGAACTTAGAGTCTAGTGCAGGAGAGAGTCAATAAGCAGATCACTAAGCCAGTAAAAGTATAATTACAAGTCAGGATGAGCTCTGTGAAGGAGATGGGCAGGATCAACAGACCCACCTATACTTGTTTGCTCTCTCTGAGTATATGAATTATTTTTACAATGTACGTATATTACTTCTGTGTCAGAAAAAGCTATTTCTCAAGCCTAACTGGGAAGTTACCTCACAGAACCTTAGCAAATTACCTTGTTACAGTGATTCATTTCTATGCCAAAGGAGCCATTACTTGCAGTGAGAGCTTTTGCCTACACATAGTATTGTTGCAGGGAGAAGGTAAATCAATATCTACCTGAGATCCCTAAGTTCTTTGCACCTGCAGCAAAATAGGGAGACACAAACCATTTCACGGAGGAGAAAAAGCAATAGGTGGGGTGAAGGAAGGCAGAGCTAGAAGAGTTTTTCTGATTCGTAGACCACTGCCTTTTACTGTGAGACTGCCCTCCATGGCTTAATGTGGATAGACGCTTGACACAGATAATTCTTAGAGCTTGAGTTCTGAAATATGAGGAGCTTTTGTCACAGTTTTATTCTGTACTGATGGGGCATAATCCTTGAAATAATCAATAATTCCAGTCCTGAAACCACTGAAATTTCACATTGGATTGCTTTACTCTATTTCCTGTATTCTACCAGGCTCCTATTCCTAGCTGTCCTTTTTCTTTTCTTTTCTGTTCTTTTCTTCTAAGTTAAACTCCTCGCAGTATAAAATAGAGGTTGTTTGTGTGCTCTGGAGCTGGAGTGAATTCAGGTTCCAAGTCAGTCACTTACTTGCCTTGGAGCTTTGGCAGCTCTCTCAGTGCCTCAGTTTCCTCATCTATACGATGGAGATGAAGATGTTCGTTCCTCTTATCTCACAGGACTGCTGTGAGGATGAGATAAGTGAATACTTGCAGGGCACTTAGCACAATGCCTGACATATGATGAGCATCACAGATGCATGGGCTATTTTATATAGTGTTTCCAGGGAATATGAGGAGAGGTGAGCAGCTGTTGCTTCTTCACTCACTACCAAGAACTTTCAGCATCATTATCGGTCAGGTTCTTAGAAGAATGTCATATTCCACTGGGCTTTATTTAGCTTTGAAGGATACTTTCTGGAAGGATTTTTTTTTAATGTGTGTTACTGAGAATAGGTTGTGAATACAGTGATACTTGTCTTGGGGGAGTGAGCTTTAAGTCAAGTTTGAAATATTATTCAGGCTAGTAAGTTAGTGAGTGCAGAAGATATTAGAGCCATTCATGATTTTATATGTGAGCATTCAGAAATAGTACCTGCTAATTGCTGTGGTAGATACCACCCTGTGTGTCTCAGTATTGCCCTTGTCACTTTTGAAATACTCTTTTGAGTGCTTGCTTTGGCAGCATGTATGCTAAAATTGGAATGATACAGAGAACATTAGCATGGCCCCTGCACATGGATGACGCACAAATTCCTGAGATATTCTTTTGAATGATGTATTATGGGAGTTTGATATGATTCAAGTTAAATATTTCTATATCTTTTGGGTTTTGATGACTGACATATTGATCATATACATATACATATTAATTGCTATACATCATTATGTATAGTTATATAGAGTACACATGTATGTAATACCAACCATAGTTTTAATAGTCCTCTAATGTGCTGATCATTGTACTCACATTTAAAAACCATTTTGTGCTCCCAAACAAATAAAACAAAACCTTGAAATTACCTTTACTTGATTTTCTTCCCTTTTTGTTCTGTTTTTTTTGTTTCTCCAGAAAATATTCCTGAGAAAGATCTTCGTGGAAGACTTTATATCAACCGTGTTTTTCATATCAGTGCTGAGAGGATGTTTGAATTGCTCTTCACCAGTTCACGTTTTATGCAGAGATTTTCCAATTCTAGAAATATAATAGGTTGGTCTTGTGTTTTTGTCTAACGATAAATTTGGGAGAATTTTATTATCCTTAGTGGGTTGAGCGTGTATAAATTGATTTATGTTGTCGGGAAAAATTAGACGGGCTTTGATCTTATTTTGGTGATGTATAAACTAGTATTTAGATATTTTGGCTAAATGCACATATAAATAGTATAATTGTTCAATCACTCAGATCCTACCTACAATTAAGTTCAGACACTTTGAGAACTAAAATTCCCTTTATTTATTAACGTAGCAGTTCACTTGGGTTGAACCCTGTTTAAAAGGGTTCCACTGTGTAACAATTAGATTCTAGTAGAGTATAAATTGGTACGATTACTTTGCGAAATGGTTTAGCAGTATCTACTAAAGCTGACTCAGCAAGTCTTTCATTAGGTATATGTATCCTTCAGGTACACATGTACTCTGAATGACATGTATTGCAGTGTTCATAGCAGCATTATTTATAATGGCCCCCAAACTCAAAACAGCCCAAATATCCACCAGTAATAGAATGGATGAACAAATTGTGTATGTTTACATGGAAGAATTCTATATAGCAATGAAAAAATGCAAACTGCTACTACTTATAACAGTTTGAGTAAATCTTACAGATATACTGCTGTTATTAAGCAAAAGAAGCAAGACACAAGAGTACATACCATCATTTCTTTGTACAAAGTTCAAAGACAAGCAAAACTAATTTATGGAAATAAAATCAGCACAGTAGTTAACTGCTGTGGGAATCTGGGTGGGTGAAGACTGGGAAGGAGCTTTTGGGATACTGGTAAAGTTCCCTAAGTTGATCTGAGTAGTGGTACACGTGTGTGTTTTCTCTGTGCAATTTCATGGAGATTTGAGATTGCAATGTCTATGGTCTACCTTAATGAAACTACCAAAAATGTTCCAGTTAGGAAATCAGTTATAAAAGAGATTTCACTGATTAAATGTTCAGAGTTCTGTTTTGGTTAACATCTCAAATAAACTTGTCATTAATTGGAAATTGAATTTATCCTAAATATTTCAAGGTATTTTATAAACTTTGGGAGCACATGATTTAGCTTGCTCTATAAAATTAATTTGACAACTGCACTAGCAGAGATCCGTATGAGCTGAGTTGTTTGACATAGTCAAAGAGAAGGTTGTTCTAGGATCAATTTAAATGTAGTTTATAATCTAGCCATTTTATTAGCCACTAGATATTATTCCTTTATTTGAAAGGTTTATGTAACCATAGCTACATATTCATAGATTACATCATTGATAGGGATTCTAGATACAAAAAAATTTTTTCCTTACTTTCATAGTAGAGTAGCAAAACAATTTCTAATTGGTATCTATTGAGTCTTGTGATTATATTAAGAATGCCATGTTTTCAGAAGTCATTAATTTTTGCTGTTCTTCCAATTTTAAAAATGTGGAATACCTGAGGGCTATAAATCTTTCTTTTCACTCAGTAGCTTATACTTAACTTATTTAAAAATGTTTTATTGAAGTATAATTCATTTATAATGTTTTAGTTTCAGGGGTACAGCAAAGTGATTCAGTTATACATATGTATATGTATATATTCTTTTTCAGTTTCTTTTCCATTATAGGTTATTACAAGATATTGAATATAGTTCCCTGTGCTATATAGTAGGTCCTTGTTATTTATCTATTTTATATGTAGTAGTATACCTATAACTTGTTATATCTGTTCTGAATCTATTTGGTATTTTCTTGCTATTCATGTCTACCTGAAGAACTTGGTATTTGAAGCGTTTGATACATTATTTCTCTTAATTTTCTAAGATGATGACTGTTGATATTGCACTGCCATTTTTATGGCTGAAAAGCCCTCAAGGAACTAGTATGTTATTCCACGATGATACTAAATGAAGTTTGTTTTTTGAATCACAGCTGCATTTGGTGTCTGATAGCATATCCAGCTTCAATTTGAATAGCTTTATTTGCTATCTGATGTTATAAATGGCTTTGGCTAATCCCAAGTATAAACACTCCCAGACAAGTTGCTGTTAGACCTAGAATTAGTCAGAGGATTTGCCCCAAAAGAGATAATCTGTTTATGACTGCACAGCATTATGCTATCTTCTGAACCTGTTACCTGGTTATCAAAGTTTTATTTCTTGAGAACGGGTTTCAAAGTCTTCCTTTAAAAAATACTAAGAATTTAATGAAAAAAATTTAGTATAGTCAGTTATTTGTGGATTTAACCTACTTGCAGCACTAACATGGCTATTACTGGATTTTTTTTTTTTTTAGTTAGAGAGCTTTTAAATTGATATTCTTTTAAATCTTTGCTTACAGTTGCTTGACACTACTTTTGTCATTCAAAGCTCAATTTTAAGTCTTTTTATTCAACTTTTTATTTTTGAAAAAATATGAATCTTGAGTAAAGTTGCATAAATAGTATAATAAAATCTATACCTATTACCTAGATTCACCAGTCTTTTTTTATTGCAATAAAATGTACATAACATAAAATTTACTATTTAACCATTTTTAAGCATACATTCACATTGTTGTGCAGCCATCACCATCACCCATCCCTAGAACTCTTCCATCTTCCCATACTGAAACTGTGTACCTATTAAACAGTGACTCTCCATTCCCCCTCTCTGCATCTCCCGATGACCGTTCTACTTTCTGTCTCTACGAATTTGACTACTTTAGGTACCCTCATGTAAGTGGAATCTTACAATGTTTCTGTCTTTGTGACTGGCTTATTTCACTTAGCATAGTGTCTTCAGGGTTTATCCATGTAGTAGTATGTGTCAGAATTTCATTCCTTGTTAAGGCTGAATATTATACCATTGTATGTCTGTGCCACATCTTGTATACTTACTCATATATCAGTGGAGTTTTGAGTTGTTTCCACTTTTTAGTTATTGTGAGTCATGCTGCTGTGAACACTGATATACAGGTATCTGAGTCCCTGCTTTCAGTTCCTTTGGGAATATACCTGGAAGTAGAATTGGCTCATAAGGTAGTTCTATGTTTAATTTTTTGAAGAACAGCCATACTGTTTTCCACAATGGCTGCATCATTTTACATTCCCACCAGTAATGCATAAAGGTTCCAGTTTCTCCCCATCCTAGCCAACACTCTTAGTTTCAGTTTTTTTGTGATAATAATTATCCTAATGGGTGTGAAGATTCACCAATTTTAAAACTTAATTACATGAGAGGATTCTTAAATTACTTGTTCTGCAGATCTTGCTTTTTTCTCTTTTCTTTCTTTTTATTGAAGTATAGTTGATTTACAATGTTGTGTTAGTTTCTGGTGTACAGTATAGTGATTCAGTTATATATATAATTCTTTTTCATATTCTTTTTCTTTATAGGCTATTACAAGTTATTGAATATGGTTCCCCTGTGCTATGCAGTAGGACCTTGTTGTTTATTTATTCTGTATGCAATTCTTGCTTTTAATTACTTCAACTCATTATATCAAAATGGCGCATATGTCTTTTTGTATACTGTTGCCATTTTTCCTTATAATTTCTTCCCCAGTTTTTTGTATCATGATGAGCTTTACCTAGGTATTGGGGGCTTGACTAGTCCAAAATTTTGTTAGATGATGTTCTGGCACATGATATTCCATAGGCTTGTTGGTAACATTGGTGAAAATACAAGTGGAAGAGACACTTTTATCTTTGTTGATAGTTGCTTTGTTGAATGGTGTGCAGTTTCAGTGGCAGAATTCAATGACATCTTTAAATTCTGTTGCTGATTAACAATGGATTGTTTGTATAGTTTTTCTAAAACAGGCTGACATATGACCAAAGTGATCTTTTGAAAAGCGTTTTAGAATTAATTTTGTGTCTTCTTTGTTGCACACCTAAAATAAATCATTTTTACAGCAATTTCTCTATCATAGATTCCATGGTTTGTGATGTTGTCTTTTTAATTTATTTGAAGAATTTTTCTAGATATGCACAACTCAACTTCAAGATCTCTTATTAAATCCCTAGACCTAGCTGTATCAAAGAGGTTGAGTAAAATTGGATATATCATAAAGTGTTGCTTCATTCCTTTGGTAATGGGCAGTGAATTAGATAAAGGCTTCTTTGTTTTAGGATTTGATGACTAGCAGCCAAACATACTAATTGCCTAAGTCCATTGTGCTGACAGCATTAGGCAATTGAGTCAGATCTTTGAGTAGAGTTCATGATGCTGTTACTGATGTTTTCCTAGCTTGTTAAGTGACCTTTGCTGTCTGGTGCTATGTCCTAAAGATATATTTCTGTTCAAAGTATGTTTTTACTCACTGTGTTGTAGCTAAACAAAAGAAAATTTTGACCAAGATCTTGCTGTAAGTACAGAGAGATTATTCTATAGTTTTCTTAATATAGAAAAGGTTATATAGTTTATTTCTACTACAGCGCCCCCCCCCCTTGATTAAAGATCTTGGCAGATAAGCCATTAACATTATGTGATTTCTCATTGACATGATTTCTCCACAAGTTGGGATCAGCTCATATTGCTGTATAAAGACAAATGTCTTTCAGGGTTTTGTCCTCAGCACTGGAAATGTTGAAGCGTTCTGTGTCTGTTAGATAAGGCCAGCACCATTACTTCTCTTCACAGGTACAGGGAACTTTACAAAGAAGCCTACGGGTGAAACGACTTTTAATTTTATCTTCTAGAGAAAAGGAAAAAAAGTGTATTAACAGACAACAGTTCAGAAGTAAATGAATCAGAGATGGGGTATATGTCACATAAAAGAAGAGTACCTAACGTGTAATTTTAAACTAATAACACACTTACAGGGAAGTTAGGACTGCTCAAGAATAAAAATTTAAAAAATTCAAAGCTTCTTCTTTGATTCCATTATAAGCCATACCCTTCAAATTTCTAGAACTAACTCTTTATATTTGCTGTGATTAGATGTAGTATCTACCCCTTGGAATGTAGAACCTGGAGGTGACCAACTGAGAACCATGACCTACAATATAGTCCTTAATAATCCACTAACTGGAAAGTGCACCACTGCCACTGAAAAGCAGGTATGTCTACACTGCTGGTATTTCAAAAGAATTGCGTGTGGGAAGAGAGAAGATGCCTGTCATAGTCACCAATTTACAGGACACTTTCAACAGATAAATGGCAAGGAGGAGAAACTGTTTGCAGTTTAAAAGAGATTTAAGAAGTATATCAGCTAAATCAACCCAATCCTGATTAAAACAAAGCAACTGTAAAAATGTATTTCTGAGATTTAAGGAATTGTTCATTTTTATGTGCAATAATGGTATTGTAGCTATATTTTAAAGAAAAGACTATTTATCTTTTAAAGGGATATACTGAAGAATTTATAAAGAGATATCCTGACATATTTATGGGTGAACTTATATTGATGTCCAGGATCTCTTTTAAAAGTAATCTGACAAGACAGAGGATGGTGGTGGAGGGAGGGCTTGGGGGAGGGGTGCAGATGAAGCAGGACTGGGTAGGAGTTGATGCTGTGGAAGCTGGTTGATGAGCTTAGGAGGGTTCATCATACTTCATTCCTACTCTTGTATACGTTTGAAATTTTTCATAATAAATGGTCTAAAAAAAGACACTACTAGAATCTGATTTACAGGATCATGTCAAAGATTAGGGCCAAATAACTAGATGACTGCTCTGACATAAGAGGAGGAGGCTGTAAGTTATTTAATGTCCTGTCTACTCTGTGGCCAGAGTGGCTCTGTCATACTGTGGGGTTTGTGTTTGGCCAGCTTGGGTTGAAGTATAGTGTATCTGTTCTGCAAAGTTAGAAAATATCTTTTAACATCTGAATTAGTTGTGCTACCGTAGTTTTTGCCTGTTAGTGTTAAAAAGGACTTAAAATTTTTTCTTCAGAAGATTTTCAAACATTTAAGAAAAGTTTGGTATTTTGGTATTGGAGAGTCTTTGATAACCTCAGAAGATAAGTAGAACAGGTAAGGCTAAAATGAGAAAGGTTTGACCAGCAACCACTTCACATCCTGATTGGGGAAAACAATGTTTTATTTGGTTATCTCCTCCCTTCACTTTTTTGGTGAAGGGTGGTTTTGTTAAACTTTGATTAATTTTTGGGTGGAGTCTTTGCTTTTGTTTAATTGAATTTTGAATTGTTCCTCTACCAGGAACATTTAAAATTCTTTATAAACTAATACTACCCATAAGCGATGATATAGTTCCTTTCTCCTCATGCCTCAAACAAAGAAAAAAAATAGGTATACAGTGAAATAATAAAGAGGTGGCAAATCCTATTTCTGTAGGTCCCTTCTTCATTCATAGAGCGCACAGCTAACTTGCAGCTCTTCTGGCTTTGCACATGGGCTTCTCATGTCTTTTGTAATTTGTGAGAAGGAATGCTAGTCTATATGTTCTAAATTGGCAAGGAATTTGAAGTATGAAGCACGTACATGCAAGAATAATTAATCTTATTTTGGCAGAGACTGTATAAAGACAGCCGGGAAGCACAATTTTATTTGGTAGATGCAGAAGTACTGACACATGATGTCCCCTACCATGACTACTTCTATACCCTGAACAGATACTGTATCATCCGATCTTCAAAGCAGAAATGCCGGCTGAGGTGAGCTGCTGTAAATGAGTGTTTTAGTCAGGATAGGCTAGATAATGCCCCAGTAACATATTAATCCTGAAACCTTAGCAGTAGCTTTACACAACAAAGCTTTATTTCTTGCTCAGATTACATGTCCAGCTGTGGTCAGCAGAGGGATGGGGATCCTCACTTGAGGTCCCAGGCTGAAGAAGGCTTTATATCCTGGAGCTGCATGATTGGGAATATGTGTCATTTCGGTTGCCACAGGAAGAGAGAGCTGTAGACTTGTGCTCAGAGTCCAGTGGCCAGAACTGTTCACAGGACCCTGTTTAATGGCAGAGGGGCTGGGATACTTGAGCATGTGGTGAGAGGTAAACGACTCTGCTGCGCTGGGGAATCAGAAACGTGGGTGCGTTGAAGACAGTGCTGGGCCATCGCACACGTGGCCTCGTCTCAGCTGGTATAGTTACTTTCAACTAATGTGTGACCACTGGAGGCTTTTTATACAGGGCATGTAAAAAATCTAAAACTTATTTTGAGCCTTTATTGCTATTTAAGTAAAGAAAATTCAGAGTGTGAGAAAGGAAAGAAATAAAATACCAAGTTTTTAGAAGGAAAATCTGATGAAATTATTAGCAGTGCCCAGTAATTTTTTAAAGAAGTCATTATCAATGAACAATTTTTTTAAATAATCATAATGACTTTAAATCCTTTTGGCTTTCCACTGAATTCAATTTTACATTTAATTGCAATGTTAATATAATTAAATCCTGTCCTTTAAATATTCTTCTTTCCTCCTTATTCATTAGGGTTTCCACAGATGTGAAATACAAAAAACAACCGTGGGCCATTGTCAAGTCTTTAATTGAGAAGAATACCTGGAGTTCGTTGGCGGAGTATTTCAAACAGCTTGGTTTGTCAATTTCTTGATTTATCTACTTTTGTGAGATGGCATTTATTAACAGAATGGATTAACTTTTCATTTGGATTCATAGCAGGAAGTGATCGATGATGTTGGAATAACCACTGAAGTGGTTCCAACTACCCCACTTGGAATTTCAAAACTTCTAGTTTTCATTGGTCTACCAAACACTTAAATAATGCTTATATGCCAGACGTTGTTCTGTGTGCTTTATAAATATCAACTCATTACAACTCTGTGAGATGTAACCACTTTCCCCCCATTTTACTGAAGAAGAAGTATTGAAACACAGAGAGAGAAGTTAAGTGAATTGTCTAAGATCACACAGTTAGGAGCTGTCACACTCTTCCCTCTGCAAGGGGCCAAGGAAGCTGATTGTAATGAGGGACTGCGTAACATGATCACAGATATGCACTTGTGCTCACTAAGGTCCGAGAGTCCTTGGACCCACACCTCCCTTACCAACACTGCTCTCCTGGATTAATGCAGCCCCACTTAGCAGTGGTACCATGTGCATGTGTGGATTTGGTGGAGGTGGGCACTAGACGCGGGGAAGCGATTTAGTTCTGCTTGGATATTCCTTAAAATATACATGAGGGAAAAATATATATATGCATACATGAGCATAATTAATTCTAGTTAAAGAAAAGCTGGTTGGCCAGTCAACTCAGGGTAATTTAAGGCTTCATCATCCAGTTTGTTGATTATTTTCTGTGTTTTTTTGGTTTTTTTTTGCCTCTTTGACTATTTCATTATTAAACTCCTAATCAGGAGCAAACAAAATGAAATTGAAAAATGAGTTTGGCCACTGGATAATGAGCTTCTGATAAAAAATCTGGTGGAGGAGAAGGTTGAAACAGGTGACAAAAATGAGGTTTTTTGGTTGTTTGCAGATTTTCTTTACTAATGCTTCCTTTTTTGAAAACCCTCATTGTAAATTAGAACTATTGTATGCTTTGAGTTTGACAATCAAGTACTATAATCTATCTTGGAAATCTTTCTAATGCTCCAGTATAAGTGGGTAGCCTGTTGGTTCCATAGCTGAAATTGTTACATTAATATTTAGTAAGGCACACGGTGAATTTGCTCTGATAATTCCATCATTTATTAAATAATACAGTTCATTCTTTCTAGAATAATGAAGCTTCATTATGGGATCACTGTACACTCCAAAACTTTTCATTAAGAGTAAGGTTTGCAGGGGTGGGTATAGCTCAGGTAGAGCACACGCTTGGTATACCCAAGGTCCTGGGTTCAATCCCCAGTACCTCCATTAAAAAAAAAAAAAGAGTAAGGTTTCAATCTAGGCATTAAGAAACTAAGTAATAGTTAAAGAAAGTTACCAAGACTTAAGAAAAAAAAAAGCTGAAAACAAAACAACCACCAACGCCCCTGTGTCTGATGGTTGAGATGGTTTCTCCACTGCTTAAAGATTTTCTTCCTTCTTAGAATCAGATTTGTTAATGGAAGAATCTATCATAAATCAGTCCATTGAAGACCCTGGGAAGCTTAGTGGCCTGCGAAGGAGAAGGCGAACATTTAACAGAACAGCAGAAGCAGCTCCTAAGCTTTCCTCTCAGCGTTCTTCTGGAGACATGGGCTTAGATGCCAAAGGGGATATTACAGGTAGCTGTTACCTGGTAAACAGATGAAAGATTTCAGTTTACTTATATGGAGCAGAATATGCCTTTTGTTTATATGACAATGTCTATTAGGAGATCTCCCTTTCTCCTCTTCTTTGCTGATAATGTTTGTCCAACTCTGAATTCCTTAACGGTAACTACAATATAAATATAAAGGAGCAGTTGCAGAATGGTGGGTGTGTGGTCAAAGAAATATTTTATTGGGCCCACATAGCAATTTAAAAATTGGACATTTTTATATAAAAACTCAGATATGACAGCCCTGGACCCACATCCCTTCATAGCAACAGTCAGTTGGTACTTAGTAGTAGCTGCCCATTGACTGAGTGTGCGCTCCCCCAGGTCACCAGTCTCCACCGCTGTTACCCACTGCTGGATGCTTCACTCATTAATTTCCTGCCAAGCATTTACAGACATTTGATTTCTACCCTGGAATCTACTACAATGATTGTATGCTTTTAATCCTTATGTACTGTCAGGGCCAGCGCAGCAAAACTGTAAACATGGAATTTGACTTCTGTTTTTCCCCACCCTCAATTTTGAAGACATCCTGCCCCTACTGTTATTCCCTCCCTCTCAGAGCTATGAACCTGTCAGACCTTCTCATCCTACATTATCAAATCCTCTTCTAAGGCCTATATCTTAGTGTGAATATGCTTTTCTGCCGTTTAAAATTAATGGCTCTTTAATTTTGGAATTTAAAAGTTTGGGCAACAGAGGACAGATGAGGATGATTAAAATATTTTTTTAAGGAGGGAAGCATTATACATAAACCTAGCTCAAATATTATTTGCAGAGATGGAACTTAGCTAGAGATTGTACATGATATATTGCATTGCGTATTTAATTTTAGAACAAACTGATTTGTAATACAGGCCAAATTTGCAGGACCGATACAGGATTTCTTTTTGTAACTTTGTTTTGTATTACTGAGGATATCAGAAGTCAAATGAGGGGGTGCAGGGAATTCACCCTAAATCACTTTGTCTTTACAAATAATTTTCGAAGTTTCTTTTCTGGGTTATTTTTTCAAGTAGAATTAAACTTTTACCAGTTATAATCACAGTCTTGATTCTAATGTGGCCTTTTTTTGTGATCTGCAGGAAAGAAAAAGGAAATTGAGAGCTATAATACCGTCCTTATCGTGGTAATGAGTATTTTGTAAGTATTTGGCTTTTTTGTTTGTTTTTGGAGATCCAAATCTGTAAGTATTTGTTTTGAATGCTTATTACTTGTGCCTTCACTTGTCTTTTAATGGTTTTCAAAGGGATTTGAACGTATCTATATTATTGTAGAGATTGCACTATTTGAACAATTTTGACCTATAAAACCAGTAATTTTATATGCTTTAGTCTGATAGTTTTTGAATGATTTTCAGAGTAACTGTTAAAGTTGAGGGAATACCAAATACAGACTCAGTAAATGTTTTTGTTTTTTAAACTAATCTGATTTGTTTCTACCATCATAGGTTTTTACGGCAAGTTCCCTAAATTTAGAGGCAGTATTTATATATGCAGGCTGGGGAAATCCCAGTAATGCTGTTTTACTCTGTTTAGACCAGAGGTCCTTACCCTTTAAGAATCACTTGCTAAAATACATCTTTCTCAGCCCCAATCCTACAGAGTAAGTCAGTAGGTCTCAAGCAGGGATCTGGAATGAGTAGTTATCTAAAACACACTGCGCAGGTTATTCTGGTGCAAGTGACCCGAGGATCGTACGGCGAGAAATCCTGGGGCAGTGAGTCTGAATCTCTATTGGAGTCTATTCAGCCAGTCATAGTTAGACCACTGTTATCTCCATGGCTGTACTTGAATGTTTTTTTTTAAATCTTTTTATTTTTAATTTTTTCTTTGTTGTTGTTGTTGCTTATTTTTGTTTTTGGGGTTTTTTTTTGAGGGGGGTGGTAACTAGGTTTACTTACTTATTTTAATTGGAAGTACTGGGATTGAACCCAGGATCTCGTGCATGCTAAGCACACACTCCACTGCTGAGCTGTACCCGCTCCACTGTGCTCGAATCATGAGGTAGTCCATCAGATTTGATAGAATTGCTTCTGACTGGGTGATACACTCTGTGTATTTTTTGAAATGAAGTTCTTATATCAGCTGTTTTTCCTAATTATTGACTTGAGAACATAAAAAATGTTTGTTGTGTCTTTGAGTTTTATAAATGGTTTCCACATTCTGCTTCAGTTGGTTTGCTATGACAGTTTTGAATAGTAAATGTTATCTGTGATGTGTTGTATTACTTTGCTGAAAATTTATAGTCAGATGTTGAACTGTTGGTCTATATACCATTTCAGTGCCACAGTAATTTCATAGATTTGATTTTCTTGCTACTACCTTGGTTTTCATGTAGGAAATTTCTTCTTCTGGATGGGCAAAGGTGAATTCTGTGTATTTTTAAGGGGAAGTCAATATTTTAACAGAAAAGATGAGAGATATGATGCCACTTATATATTTGCATGTGTGTGTAATTAGAGATACATTCATTCAAAATGCTGCTGTGAGAATCAACCGAGTAAGTTCATTTAATACATAACATTCTATATATGACACCGTTAATGTATGTTTGGGATTTGACACTTTGTCTAAGTTGAACTAGAAGAAATTTTTGCTGAATGGTGATTTTTATAAAATTTGTTTTGGCTTCCACTGGGAATAAGAGGTACATCACAATCTACCTAAGATCAAATCCATATTGATCATTTCCTTTCTGAAGTGCAGTATTATGCCTGTGTAATTACTTAAGACAAAAGCACCCAAAAATAGATCTTGAAAGCTAACACAGTAGACTTCTCAGCTGGTGGTCACACGTCAGCACTGGCCGGGCTTCCTAGCAGAGAGAAGAGATGTCGCGGTCAATCCCAGTCTGCTTATTTGAGGACTTCATTGTCACTAATTACCTTCCAGCTTTTCCCTCAACATCCACTTAAAACTGAAAAGTAATTATTTCATAAAAGAAAATAGGAATACTTGATTTAAATAATAATAATTGGAAACCAGTATGGATAATACACATTTTTTAAGCTTTTGCATGTATATTCTGTATTAGCAATGCTTTGGGTCTGAATAAGAACGGATTAATCAGGTCTGATTTGTGCCACCTAGTTTGCTGTTGCTGGTTTTATTGAATGTGACGCTGTTTCTGAAGCTGTCAAAGATAGAATCCGCTGCTCAGTCCTTTTACCGCCTTCACCTCCAAGAAGAGAAATCTTCAAAGTAAGTCTTTTCTTCCCCCCAACCTCTTATTATTTCAATAATGCCTTTGCTGCAGAAAACTTAACTCCAGTTTTAGAGGTTTTGGTCTGCCAAACTGTTCTGCAGTCATAAACTTTTTTGTTTTGTCTGCAGACTTATAGGGCACTGATGATTTCTTGAAATGAAAGACTAGAAGCTATTCCCTCGATTTTTAAGATGGTATTTTTCTTTCAGTTTGGCCTCCGATGTGGTGTCAAGTACAGAAAAAATTCGAAAGAGCACAGACCAGGCCCATCATTTAAAAGGAGTGCTCCGGGAGTCCATTGTGATGCTCGAACAGGTCGGCAACTCTGGGTACCACAGCACTTACTGCTCTCATCCCAGTGCGGGTCAGCTGCCCCTCTGGTTGTGATGGAGTGTTTACTATCCCTTTAATTGAAGAAATCCCCCCTCCCAGAGGCAACTGTCCTTACCAGCTTCTGAATTATGCCTTTTATGTATATAGTCACTTGTCCTTTTTTTTTTTTCACAAAATGGGAGCATACTATACTCATCATTGCATACCCTCTTTTTTCAATATATTTTGAAGATGTTCCCATATCAGCTTGTGTACATCTACCACATTCTTTTTATTGATCCTTCTATATAAAATTTTATACTTCATATTAGCTCTTTTTGTAGAAATGGTAGATATTGTATGCACTGCTCATTATTTTGTTTTTATCTATTAATTATGTATCATGGAGAAACTTCCATACCAGCATATACAGTGCTTCCTCTTTTAACAGCTGCATAGAATTCAGCTGTGCATGTATGCCAAAATTATTTTACCAGTTCTCCATGAGCATTTAGGTTATTTTGATGTTTTGCTATACGCTTTATCTCTTGAACATAGTGTCATCAATATATACTGCTTGGTACTATAAACCAAAACTTAGGATTCCCTTTGAAAAATAAAGATTAATACTTCCATCATCATATATAACATGCATAGTTTTCAAAATTGAAAAATAGAGAATAGCTGAAGAGAAGAAAACCTACAGTTCTAGTATTCAGACATAATCACTGTTAAAATTTTGTTTTATTTCCTTCCTTCCTTTTCTTCTATGCATTGGTTTGTTTTTTCGAAGATTCAGTTATTGAGCATACCTTAGGGTACCATGCAGGGCACCAAAGGTTACAGCTTCAACTCATGCTTTTCAGATGCACAGTTATCTCCTGTTAGCAACTTTCTCCTCCCACTTAGCAGGGAATGGATCATTTTCTCATTTTCCCTTTCAGCCTCTCCGCCCCTTTCCCTCTGACTCTTAACTTAATGGCTATGCCACAAGGAGAAAAGAGGCTTCCCCTCTCCTTCTGTAACCAAATCTACAAACCTCTGTAACACTGCACCCCTGTCCTATTTTGCGCTCCCGTTAGAGGCACTGCTCTGCCGACCCGGAGGCAAGTCCCAACACTAGTTGGCAGGAGACTCCATCCATCACCCCTCCCGCTTCCCCATCTTCAGTCTCCCTCATTCAGCTGGATCTTTACCATCCGCACAAGCCCCTGCTCCCTTACCTCCTCCGTTAGAACACCCATGTTGTCCACGTCCTTCTCTACCCACTCACCCATGTCTGCTCCCTTTCACAGTCAAGCTCCCAGAGCTGCTACTCTGGCTGTCACTGTTTTATCCTTCAGAACTCATCACTTTTTTAAAGGTTTTGTTTTCGCCAAAATCACTCACTCACATAAAGAGTTAACTTGTCCTACAAGGTTTGTTCAGAAAAATAGCAACCCCAGTACCCTGGGCTCCATTTCTTTCCCAAAGAACAATCTTCAACTCTTTTGGTTCATTCTCTGGGTGTTCACCTCCGTGTTTATAAACAACAAGCATGTATTGATACTTCCTGATTGTTCAGTTTTAGACATTATCTTTTGACGTGCTATTCTGGAAGACCAGGATTTTGTTTTCTTTTACCTCTTCTTGCTCCCATTTCTAATTCCCCCATCCTCCCAAGGAAGTTAGAGTTTTGGTTAGCTCAGTATTCAGTGTTGGCTTTGTTTTGAGTAAGTTTACTGTTCTGAGCTGAGCCACAGTATGGGCCATGACTACTTTTTCTTTTCTGTGCTTTTTCTTACCCCTGAAATTGTCTTATTACAGTCGATTCATTTATTATATTATTTATAAGTGTTTCATCCCGATGCTCCCCCTCCTCTCATAATCTTCAGTCACTTAGGTGTTCTGTCCATGGAGCCTCTGCCTGGCTCCAGGCAGGCCTGATGGCTTCTCTCTGGGTGCACAGCTGGCATCCTGGGGTCCCTGTTTCCTTTATCCCTTGCTTTCTGCTTTCTTGGTTTCCTCCCTCGTTTTCATGGAGCATATCCTCTAGTAGAAGGAGGGTACGGAGGTAGGTATTTTAAGACTTCATCTGTCTGGAAAGTTTTTATTCTACTCTTCCCCTTGATGAATAGTTTGACAGGGAAGAGAATTCTAGCTTGGAAATAACATGCCTTCAGAACATGAAAGGCATTGCCCCGTGGCCTTTTGGCTCCCAGTGTTTACTACTGAGAATTCTGAGGCTGCTCTCATTCCTGATCCTTTCATCTGGGAATTCAGGCCCTTTTGTTCTGGGAAATGCTGAGCTGTATGGCTGATGACTTCCTCCCCCTACTCTCTCTCCCCGACTATCTGTAGTGCCTGTAATCAGACATTGGCTTTCTGTTGGACAGGTTGTCTAATCTTACCTCTTCTTTCCAGCTTCCATCTCTTTGTCCTTTTGTTCTGCTTCCTCAGAGGTTTCCTAACTTAATCTTCAAATTCTTCTATCAAGCATTTCAATTTTTGCAGGCAAGTTTTTAATTTCAAAGAGCTGTTTTCTGAATTTTCTTTTTTCAACTGGCATTGTGATCTTTTTAAGTGACTATATCTTTCTCTCTGACCATATTACTGATAATTAAAAAAATTTTTTCTTCTTCTTCTTGCATACCTGCTTTCCAGCAAGATCCTTTCCCCCTGTTTTGATTTCTATCCTTAGGGCTAGAGGATTTCTTTAGATGACTGTAGTTTTTTATTGTCTGCCTGTGTGGATTAAAAGTTCCTAACATGTGGGTCAGACTGGTCTACCCTGAACTTCTTGGTAGACCTGGCTGGGCCATTGGTTGAGAAATCCTGATGTCAGTATCTTTAGGTCTTTCCTCTTGGACTGGTCAGTTTCCACAGAGAAGACTCTTCCAGTCTCCTATCTGAAGGATTAAGGGCTGGCTGCCAGCACTTTAGGAGCCTAGTGAGAGTAAGGGATGGAGGACAGCAGGGCAAAGGGATGGTCTCAACTTTCAATATACATATTTTTGTATAATCCCCATTTTTGGTACAGTGTCTTTAAAGATGTCTTGGTGTCCTCCTGGCCAGATAGTCAAAGACCCTCTGTTTTATCCTCTCCAGAAAATAAAATTTTAGGCTTCTGCCCAGGTAGTAGAAGAGGCCACATGTCCAGAGGTTCAGCTAGTCCTTCTTATTTCAGTCCCTTTCTCTTTATTCCCACTTTCAGAGACGCCTGTCAATCCCTGGGGCTTTTGAGGATGTCTCAGGGTAAATTTGGTTGGTTTTCAGCTTTCTGTACTGTTAGCTTAGGATTCAGCGTTTTCAGGGCTGCTAAGTCACCTGTCTGCTTTCCAGTTTCCAAAGTTGTGTTACTGTTGTTACCTTTTCTGTTTTTCCCGTCCTTGTGGATTTATGCCTTAAAAAAATCCCTTTGCTGTGCTCTTGGTGGGGTTTCAGGAGGGAGCAAAATTGGATGCATGTATTTCATCCACTCACTCAGTCTTCAGCCCACTCCTGCCAGGACTTGTTCCCCTATACCTTCTGCTGATACTGCACAAGCTAAGTTCCCCAGTGACCTCTGGCTTTTAAAGTTAATGTACCTTTTTTTAGTTTTCATCTTACAGTGCCAGCATTTGACAGAGCTGATCATTCCTTTTTTGAAATGTATCTAATCTTGCCTTCTTTAGAACTATGGAAAAACCCCCAGCTTTATTGTGATATAATTCACATACTATAAATTCACCTTTTAAAGAATTTTTAGTATATTCATGAAGTTGTGCAACCATCATCACTATCTAAGTCCAGAGCATTTTTATCACCCCTAAAAGAAACCCTGTATCCATGAGCGGTCACTCCAATCCCTCACTCTCTCTGCTCCTGGTGATCACTAATCTACTTTCTCTTTCTGTGGGTTTGCCTATCTGGACATTTCATATAAATAGGACCATATAATATATGGTCTTTCATGCCTGGCTTCTTTCACTTAGCACGATGTTAAATTGCTTTTTGCTGGTTACAGCCATCTCCTCTACCTGACCTTGTCCTGACCCAGTGCTCCAGGCTCTGCCTTAGATTGGTTTCCCTTCTCCTCTGCTGCCCTTTAGGTGATCTCAGCCACTCCCCTAACTTGGAAAACCACATGTGTCAATGGCTCCCAAAGCATCTCTCTCACCCTGACCTCTTCCCTGAGCACCAGACTCAGACAGCAGCTTGCCAACTTGGCATCTTTGCTTGGATGCTAACCAGGCATCTCAAACTAATCGTATCCAAAACAGAACTCAGTTTTCATCCTGAATCGAGCCCATTTCTCCTCTAGTTGACCTAATCTCAGAAAATGATACTATCACCCTCCAGTTGTTCAAGTCAAAAACTTAATACAGTGTGTAAAAACACATATACATACGCGATTATTTGCTTTAGTTCTGTTTCCCTCACTAGTCTGCAAGTCCCGTGAAGGCAGAGACAGTGCCTATTTGGTTCACCGTTGTATATACCCAGTGCTTAGCACGGTGCCCAGCATATCACAGGCAAGCAAAGGATATTTGTTGAATGAATGACTGGACGAATGAACACAAAAAAAGAATAAGACCTAATTCTTGCTCTCAAGTTGCCTACAGTTTTACTAGAGAAATCAGATACCTATATGTATTGTTAAAGACTGTTGAACAAGTATAAAATTAAGTGTCAAAGTAAGTAGTAATGCTTTGGGAGGTTAGAGGCAGAACGATTAGGGAAAACTACATGGAAACAGGGGGTACAGTAAGTTTTAGAGAGGTGAAGACAAACATGAGCCTAAGAACAAATAAAGGAAGGGACGTGGAACTTGAGTTGTTTAGGGGCTAGTGAGGAGACCACTGCAGCTTCAGAAATCATTTAAGAAAACAAACCCTTCACCGTGGAGAATTTGATGAATAGACCTACTGGGAGGTGGCGCACACAGCAGTACGCTGTAGGAAGACGGGCAGTGCTAGGGCACGTGGGAGGAACTGCAGCAGTCCTACGACAGATACCCTAAGGAATCAGTCAGTCTTTTGTTTGGGCACCAGTAAAAACAAGGTTCTATTAAATGTAAACTCCTGGCATACAAATAATCAAAACATTTCAACAATCTGATTTTGAAAATTATCTTTGCAGTTGAAGAGCTCACTCATTATGCTTCAGAGAACCTTTGAGCTACTAAATAAGAACAAGACTGGCCTGGTTGTCAAAAGCTAGTGATCTTAAGGACTGAAATTGTAGGACCTACCTGGAACCAAAAGAAAACATCTTGAAGGAAACCAGAGGATGAAGGATTTCAATCGTCATAGGAATATTTCCGTATTTTCTCCTTATTCATATTAATATGAACGTTCTTTTTAATAACATTTGAGAATTAGTCTCTGATGGCCTTAAGAAACCATCCTTTCATTATACGTAATTCTAAGCTGTGAATTTCTCCAGTGAAGTGTGAAATATTTGGGGATTTGAATTTCTGCGACACAAAAAGAAAAAGAGATTCTGAACTGAGCTGTACGGCCTCGTTTTCACAGTGAGGTTTGAAGTTTGATGCTTTATGTTTATCTGTTAGCACAGAACCAGTATGCATCCAATAGGCTGCTCTCACAGTTGAGATACATTGGAGAGGATAAAGAAGACAATATAAGAAGAAATCTCTTAAATCATTACTAACTTTGAAGGATCAGTTTTCAGGCATATAATGTTCAGAGGTTTGTGTACTGTAAATACTGCAATGTCTTCATTTATGTATCATGCAAATTCAGTAGTCAGACCCTTTGAATCTGCATGTTGATTATGATCTGAAAGATTCTTCAAGCCATGTTGTATCTCTCTGAAAGAAATAACTGTTTCTTCTTCCGTTAGCTATCAAAGATGAGATTATCTTGCCTCTTCATACCTCAAATGGCAGAAGAGTCAATTCTGGAAAAGGGAACATGTTGGATACCAACTCTCAGAACGAAGAACCATGCTCTGAGTTTTAGAAACCAGAAGATTATGTTAAAATCTGGGCATTTAGTGACAGATCAAATGAATACTTGAACTAAGCTTGGCTTCAGCTTAGCAAACTTTCACAGTGGAAATGAGCTGTCTGGTTGAAAATAATTTGTGGATTACTTTTAAGTAGCCACGTAAGGCTTCATTTACTCATTCATGTGTGTGGCTTTAGTCAGTAAGTTATAAGCCAGACACAAACATTAGCACTTTGATAAAGACTTTGAGGGGCATCATCTCCCAATACAAGTGCACTGACGAGTTGTAAGTCATACATTAGCTTTCATTAAACTTTTTAGGCATATGTGTTTCAAGTCAAGTGATGTTGCTGGAACAAGAGAAGGAGAATGCAGAATAATTTGTATATATTCTCACTGTTTGAATAACAATTGCCTTTGGCTAAATATTGTTTTTTTTGCCCAGAGTCACCCAAAGTACATGGATTGCTAAAGTCATTTTTGAGATGTGGGTAGAGAATGAAAATATTGACTGGATTAGAGGGAAATGGGTTTCTCTGGCTGAATCCCAATTAACTCACCTTGGGGTGCCAGTGTACCTACCTGAAAGTTTTTTTGGTAAGGATTTATGAAGTGTGTGGCTGTGAGCAAGAGTGGATTGTCAACTTGAGATCTTGTTCTCTGTTAAATTCACAGAAATGATCAGTGACAAGCTGCATATTTTTGTGATGTTTCTTTAAAACTTGTACTTCATAAAATACCTCAAAGAAAATTACCAAAGTAAGTCGCTTTATAAATTATGACTAAATATGTATGCAGAATTCAATTAATTGTATTTGAGCCTATGTAAATTAGACATCAATAAAACTCAAAATCTCTAGGTTGTTTTTCTTCTTTTTCTGTTAAACCCTCCCAAATCTAGAAGGCCTATTTTAGTGAAAACATATACATGGGCCTACACTCTTTTTAAAAATGTGTAAAAATAAAATCCCAAGAGGACTCTTAGGACTCTTCTCTTAGGGCAGTTTCGTTTCAAATATGCAGCCTGCTGGAACTAAAGTACCAGATAGGCCTGCTGGTCCAGTGTAGCGACTGCTAGCCAGAAATCATGAAAAAGAACAAGTTGGGTAATTAACAGATCAGGGACAGTGATGGGCCTTTAAGAAAAAGGTAGCGAATTTGGGGGCGGTACGGCGGTAATATTTTGCAATGGAGCTCTCCCCCAACGCCTGTTGCTGGCGTCTGAATGAAGGCAAACCGACCCACGGGTCTCACGTACTTAGGAAACCCTCCGGGTTCCAGGGTTTCCCGCATTTCCGTCCCGGCGCCTTCCCGGACCCGAAGCCTTTGGAGGCTGCCCCGCCCACGCGCCGCCAGCGGGCACCGGCGGGGCGGGCGGGGTCCGGGCGGCCACCCCTGGGGAAGGGCGGGGCGGAGGTGCGGGGCCAGCCCTGCGCCCCGCCTCCGGGGCCCACTCCCGGGAGCGCGTTCTGCGCTCTACCGCTCCTCCAGGCGTCAGGGCCGCGGGCCGGGGAGGGGCCTCGCCGGCGGGCTCTGCACGTGCGAGCGGGCGGGCGGGGATCCCCGGCGCCGGGGGCGGGGCACCCGGAAGCGCGCCGACCTGCCGCGCGGAGCCCTGCGGGCTGGGGGTCGGCGCGGACGCCACGGGGAGGCGGGCGCACCGCCCCGGCGGCGGCGGCGGCGGCCGGCTGTGGTCACAGGTGGGCGGCGGCGGCGGCGGCGAGGGCGCGGCGGAGTGGAGCCGGAGGCCCGGAGACTCCAGCCATCACGCCCCGCGGAGCAGACACCGGGAAACGTGTCCGCGCCTCCGGAGGAGCCGACCCTTCTTCCCTCCGCCTTGGCTTCCTTGGCTTCAGCCTCACCTTGGCCCCGGAGCGCAGGTAACTTCCCTCTCAAGGTCATTCTTCGGGCGGGGCGGTGTTCACGGCCCGCCCACGTCCTCACGTTTGGCGGGGGCGGGAGAGGCGCGCCCAGCTCGCTACGGAGAAGTCGGGTTGGACGGCGACCCCGGGCGCCTGGTGGCCTCTCCGGAGCCGGGTCGCCGGCCCCAGCAGCCGGGGACGTTCGCCGGCTCCAGCGGGTGCACGCTTTGTCTCTGCCCGCGTCCCTGACGGTGTTTCCACCCACGCCTAGGCTGCGGGCGGGGACCGCTCGGCCCTCCCTAGCCCGCACCCGCAGGTGAGCGCAACCACCCGCGCCCCGGCTGTCCCGGGCCGCGTAGTCGGCTGTCGCTATGGGAACGGCTGGTGCCCAGACAGCGCCTGTTCTGGGTGGGGACCCCGCGGTGAAGGCAGCTTGGAGCCCCTAAAGCCCTAGAGCTGTCTGTCTCGACAGGTCGAGCCAGAAAAGCCTGATGAAAAGGGGGTCCCCCATCCCCCTCTTCTCATTTTTTATTTCTCAGGCATTGGCGGTTAATCAGAGAGAGGCGTGGATGGGTTTACAAGATGTGAGTTGTGTTCTTTCCACCTTTACCTTCTGAGGGCCTCTTATGCCTCACGGTGACAGGTGGAAATCACGACCGAGAGGGGCAGCATGAAGCCGGTGAAGAAAAACAAAGCGGAAGAACCTGAATTGGAGCCCCTGTGCTGCTGCGAGTACATAGATCGAAATGGGGAAAAGAACCACGTGGCTGCTTGTTTGTGTGATTGCCAAGATCTCGATGAAGGGTGTGATAGGTAAGAGCAGAGTGTTTCTTGATGCTGACCCTACTGGCCCTTTTGAGAACTACCGCGTATACTTTCGGCTTGGCCATCCGCAGCATTGGAATTTGCTCTTCATCCTGTTTCCAGTTATCTACAGTTGAGAGTGTCAAGTGTGAGAATTTTTAAAAGATACATTATCACTCAGTAGTGCTCTGAGTATTGTTCAGCTCAGTTTACTAAGACATTATTAGTTTTCATTTAAAGGGAGAAGATGATGGAGAGAATGGGCGGATAAAGGGACAGTAGACAAGATAAATGTATGAAAAATGCAGGCCAACAGAATCTGTAAGTTTAAAATGAACACATTAGTACTGGAAAGTTCCTACATTCTCAGTGTTCTCTGCATTCAGAGACTGACACCTTGGGCCCAGATTGCACTTGGCCGAAAAAGGCCTTGAGGGTTTAAAGATCATTTTCATGCTGTTGGAATCAGTCTCACTCCTTGTTTCTGGGGAGGAAGTGCAACCAGAAGGCATGTCCCTCCCCTGGACTGGCTGTTTTCAACATGAGCAGCAATACTGTCTTGATTGATCCTATCGTATTTGGCTCTTATTTTCTCCATTATCTCGTGTTGGAAATTGCTATCCAAAAAAGGTAATTTTTTAACATCTCTGAAAAAACTTTGTACCAAATGGTAATAATCTGGTTTTTATCCATCTTCTAGATAATTATATATTTAAAACTTTTTATCACATGGAAAGCATAATGTGGGGAGAAAAAGAATGGGGGAAACTTGCTTTCCCCATTAATAATTACTTCTGGTTGAAAAAAATCATTGCAATGGCAAATCGCTGACTTAGAGCTTAGTGGGTTAATCTCGCCATGAGAAACATTCTTGTAGACTTCTGTAGTCTAGTACCCATAATCCCTTTGTGATTCTTCCTTAACAGTGTCTATTGTCTTTCTTACGGGTGTCTTTAAACATGGGTTCTTTAAACTTAGTCTGAAATCCATACTGAAAAAATGGAGCACTTTGCTCTAAATGCAGAAATAATGCCTTTTCCATAATCTCTATCACTCAAGTCTGCAGCTCTTCCATTAACCTGGCTCTTCCTCCCTCCCAGCCCTTGAGTCCTTAGCTGTCCCTGAGTTCTCTTCTCTCCATACCCTTCTCTGGAGATAAGCTTCCAGAATTTCCACAGACCCTGTGTTCTATATGTCTTCCATTCACATCCAAGTCTAGCCCTATTGTTTAAAGTTCTAAATTTCTAAAATCAACGTTATCATTCCTTAAACTGTTCCTTTCCCTGCTAGCCCAAGTGTGCAAAAAAGTCAGTACCACCTGTCACCAAGCTCGCTCATTCGACTCTTCCTTATGTAGACCTGTGCCCTACGGAACTGGTTTGCTCCCTGGGCCCAGGACAGGTTTTGAGCTGCACACACCTCTCTCCACTGGAACGCCTCCCTGCCCCCTCTCCACCTGTATAGATAACTGGCTGGCAGTCAAAATCGAGCACAGATCCCACCTTCCCCACGCCTCTGATGACTCTACCCAGAAGTGTTTCCTCTCCTCCAAGCACACTGTCTGAATGTAATAGTTCATTGGGCAATTTTGCTGCTGTCACTTATCTAACATTTCTTGAATTCCTGTGTTGTTTTCACAGCTAGATTGTAAATTTGGGATTTTTATGTCTCTACACCCACCCGAGTCTGAACAGTGCTTGTATGGACTATGTATGTATTCCTATGTATTTGTTTCATGGAGAAGTGGTTTTAACTGTTAAATACCTAAGCATTATTTTCTCATTCATATTAGAAAGTGATACATGAATCTGAAAAACTCATGGTTAGTAGTAAGGAGGTAGAATGCTTGGCCTTTGGCTCCTTTATCAGTTATCTGCTGTTTGGCCTACAGTGTTGAGTGGTTTTTAATTCAGCAAACCCATGTGAAGCGCCTTCTCTCTGTGCTCTTTCTGAATAGATGGATCACATGTAAGTCCGTGGGGCCAGAGACCTGTGAAAGAATCATGGATACGATCTCTGACCGCCTCCGAATTCCTTGGCTCAGGGGAGCCAGAAAAGTTAACATTAGCATCCTCCCCCCACTCTTCCTGCTGCCTGTCTTCCTCCGCGTGGCTTCCTGGCACTTCCTCCTGGGGGTGGTGGTTTTGACCTCCCTCCCTGTGCTGGCTCTGTGGTACTACTACCTCACTCACAGAAGGAAAGAACAGACTCTGTTTTTCCTGAGCCTCGGACTCTTCTCTCTGGGCTACATGTACTACGTCTTCCTGCAGGAAGTGGTCCCCAAAGGGCGTGTGGGGCCCACCCGGCTGGCTCTCCTGACCTGCGGGTTATTTCTGATACTCCTCGCCTTGTACAGAGCCAAGGGCAATCCAGGCTACCTCAGAAACCCAGCGAGCAATGACAGGTCTCCAAGCGGCAGCCAGACTGAGTGCCTGATCAGAAAAGGGCCGGACAAGACCAAAGGGTTCCCTGGTGCGGATCTGTCGGGCGGTCTCAACAACCGCACGCCCAAGGACGAGGCCAAGGGTTCCTGCAGGACGGCGGCTGGCAGCCCCACCAAGGTGAAGGAGGACTGGTGTGCCAGGTGCCAGCTGGTGCGGCCGGCCCGGGCGTGGCACTGCCGGATCTGCGGCGTCTGTGTGAAGAGGATGGATCACCACTGTGTCTGGTATGTTGGAGAAATCTGGAGGCTTGCGGAGGGTACATTCACATGAGATTCTGGCCGGGCTTGATCTCCCTTTGTGCCGTCCTCAAGTCTCTCTCCTTCCCAGCTTTACACCTTGCGGATATTTGTGGGCTGTTCTGATGTTCCCACTTAGTCATCAGTTTTTCAAGTTTCACAAATTTAGTTCTTTTCAGTCATTTCCTGAGGTTTTTTTTCCCCCTTTTGCTTTCTCTTTTGAGCTGCCCCTCGTTTTTCTTCTCCTTTCTGAGAGGAGTATCTACAGTTGAAAGATTTGTTTTACAAATTGTTTTTCGGAATTGGTATAGGTGTATGTCCCCGTGCTCACAGAGATCAAGGAAGTGTTTTCCTGTATTTTTAAGTGACTCTTGTCCTCTGACGATGTATACATCCCTCATCATTTTGATGCTACCAGGGATTTCTAGTCTACCTTATTGAGTGAAGGCCTTGCCGGATAAGTCCCTATTTGGTTATTTGTGGAGAGCTGGGCTTTTTTGGTACCTCCCTGCTGGCCAGTGACAGATAAGGACACGTGATGCCCCTAAGATGTGCAGTACAACTTTTAAAGAAAATGTTGTAGCTTTACTGCACAAATCATGCCATTTGTTTTTTATTTTTGTTGAGGGAGAAGTGAGGAGGTAATTAGGTTTATTTATTTATTTTAATGGAGGTACTGGGGATTGAACCCAGGACCTCATGCTTGCCAAACACACATTCTACCACTGAGCTATACCATTCCCCCAACTGCATCAATCTTAAAGGGGTGTGATTAATTCAGATGTGAATGCTTTAAGTAGCTGTTTGCAACTTTATCACTCTTGAGGTGTTTGTGGTCAGTGAATTATGCTTTTTATGTCTAGGATTCTGGTCTCCTCAGAAAGGGATGTGGGGCAGGGTAAGGGTGCAGACAGCCAGGAGGGCACAGGACCCAGGGACAGCTCTTTTCTGGGGCTTTGTCTTTAGGAGTAAACAGGTGTTTTCATTCTTAGGTTTTCCTCGTCTCTGTCTTCATTTATCCTCATGAGTTGCCTGTGTGTGCCTGTGTTTGTGTGCATGCGGGATGGTGGTGGTGGTGGGGGCCCGTTTACAAGTGCTGGTTTGCAGAGGGCCTGACAGCCTCAACTGTGAGCTGGTCTCTGCCCACTGGGGCGTCCTGTGCTTGTCCTTTAACTAATGATAGATTTCCCTCTGCAAAGAGCAGAGAATAGAAGACTGTATCTCTCAGCAGACAGGTTTTTAATTCCCTAAAATTGAAAAACAAGAAAACTTACTTTTTAATAACTGAAATTCACATTATCCCTGTTTTAAAAGCTTTCTTGTTTATAAGTGAATTATACAGAGAACTTCTTAAAACATGTTTGCTTTTCTCCCCCCTGTGCTGTTTTGAGGATAAATAGCTGTGTCGGAGAATCAAATCATCAAGCATTTATACTTGCCCTTTTGATCTTCCTGCTCACCTCGATGTATGGGATAACACTGACCTTGGACACCATTTGTAGAGACAGAAGTGTCTTCACAGCTCTCTTCTATTGCCCTGGAGTTTATGCAAATTACAGGTGAGACATGGATACCATGCACAGGGGCCCCCGAAGGAGGGAGTGGATTTGCCGTGAAGTACAGGGCTGTGATTTGCTGCTAGGTGGGGCGTTTTCACCCAGAACAGAGCAGCTCTGGGATGCTGGGTATCCCTGAAATTGCCAGCACCGTTGTGTGGCGGACATGAGCATTTTTCTAGGGGGATGTCAGAAGGAATGTTGACCTTAGAAAGTGAGGAACTAGTGCTCTCCACATAGGACGAGACTGACTCAGGGTCTGCAGAGTCAAATGACCCCTGGCATGCCCGAGGTAGTGACGGCGGACCTGAGATGATAACTGAAGTAGCAGTGTCCAGTCTCTGTGTTGTACAGGGTCTCTTTTGTCATGAATATCAGGGAACTCCTCACTTGACTGCTGCTTCCTGGTGCTTTTTAGCCCAATCTTGATTTACTGCTTCTGACGCTTTTGTGAAGTGCTCACAATCTCTGTGACCTTTCTTTTCTATTTAACCTCCATTGGTTTCTCCTGTTCTACTTTTTTTTTTTTAAAATCACCACTCATGATTACTGTGGTATCTAGGTCAAAATTTCCTTCAGTGTGTTTAGGTTGGGGCACATTTATATAGCGTGAAGATCTCCGTGCTTTAGCAGAAGCTGGAATTTTTTAGCTTTGGCCCAGCCTCCCCCTCCCCTAAAGCCACAGCCCCCCCCCCACCTATGTTCTTTGTTTCACCCCCTCCAGCAGTTTCCTGACATGGGTGCCCTGTGGGGCTCTGGTCCCCTGTCTGAGCTGGGGCAGCTCTGCCCCCAAGGTCTTTTACTTTCTTCTCACTGTTTTCAGTGCAGGCACTTCTTTTTACGAGTCACCATTAAAGATCTAGACATTCTTGGCACTGGAATAGATGGGCCCTCCTCCTGAGGTTAAGGTCCTTTCTCCTCGGTGCTGAGTCTCACAGGTTGTAAAATACTTAAGTAACTACTCTTAGTGGGTTGTGATAAGTGTCCTAGAGCAGAGCGTGTCTGTTTGTAAGCACGAGTTTTCTAGACTTTCTGTGGGCCACGTAAACGAAATGAGGAACGTAGTCTTGCCACTGGCTCTCACTGCTGTTGGCAGGCAATTCGTGTCTCCTTGTGGGGCCTTAACTGTGGTGGTTTAATCATCTCTGAGGTCCCTTTCAGCTTAACAAGTGAGGACTCTGAATTTATTTTCTGCTATCTCATTTACAAACACTGAAAATAATCAATTGGCGGACAGGAACAGGCAGCCTCTCACCGTCTTATTAATAAGCTGGCGGACTTTCTTGTCCCGTGTGATCCTGTGTGGGTTTAGGAAGCAGGATTTGAACTGGGCAGGGGCTCCTCCAGAGCCGCCGAGAGGAGGGCAGCTGGTGCGGGCAGTGGTCCTACCTGCGTCCACCAGCATCGCACCGAAAAGAATGGAGATGTGCGGCTCCGCGCTGTTCCTGGGTTCGCACTCCCAGCTTCCTTGAGGACGTTTATAGCAATCTCATGGTGCCTGCCTTTTCTTCTGAGTTAAGAATAATTGAGGGATTATTCACTTAACAAACACATTTTGAATGCTGTGATGGCAGGCACTTTGTTGGGTGTGTGGGGGATGCAAAATGCAAACATTCGTTTAGTATCACCTACTAGAAAGAGAGTCCCCAATAATTATAAAACAGAGCATGTTAGCAGTCTTGAGTTAAGCAGGCTGTTGGTGTTGCGGGGATAGAAAAGTATCTTCCAGTTGGGGTGAGGGGAAGGCGCCAGAGGCCTTAGGAGTAAGTCCTGCATGTGTGCAATGTCACAACGGGGACAGCTCCCTGCCTGTGAAGTGGGCAGCCCTGACCCGCCTCTTCCCGCTCTTAGCTCGGCTCTGTGCTTCACCTGCGTGTGGTACTCTGTGATCATCACAGCGGGCATGGCCTACATCTTCCTGATCCAGCTGATAAACATCAGCTACAATGTGACCGAGAGGGAAGTGCAGCAGGCCCTTCGGCAGAAGACGGGGCGCCGGCTGCTCTGCGGGCTCGTCGTGGACACAGGCCAGTACAGTCGGGGCTTCCTGCGGAACTGGCACCAGTTCTCCACCCTGGGCACACACCCCTTCCACCACCCTGCTGAGGACATTGTCTGAAGTGCCTTCCGTGCGGATCCGGGGTGGCTCCCTGCTCTGCTCCCTTGCATCGTGCACTTCAGTACATGCAGGATGCTCGCGTTTATCCCCAGTTTCTTAAAGGCATTTAGGGCCATGCTCAGGTTTAGACACTGGACTGGGAAGAAATTAATTTTTCTGACTTCACAACTTAAGGGATTTTTATATCGAAGCAGTAAAAGTAGAGCCATTCCTTTCCAGTCACCTTATTAACTAACTCAGTCACCGGAAGTTGAAAGGGTGTGGATTGCTGATGCACAAATTGATAGAAGCAGTTCCCATCCATTAGTATGCAGGGGGGAGGGAGCTTTGCATTAGGGTGGTTCTAGTCTCTTTCAATTCCTAATAGCCATGTGACCCTTAGTCGAATCACTTCCCCAAGTCTCAGGTTTATCTGTCACATGGGGTTCTGATGCCTGCCCTGGTACCTCACGGACTGGCTGGGGGTAGGGGGGTTACGTGAGGGTCACGTGAGGGATGAGGTGTGTGGAAAGCACTGAAAAACGACTAAAGCACCAGAGAGGCGTGAGTACTATTAGGAGAATCCTAAGACTGGAAAAAATGTTTGTAGGCCAGAACATTGAAGCCAATATTATTAGAGTAATCCATTTTCAGCATTTCAGTGAAAAAAAATCCCCAAACACCATGTTGTACAGTTCTGGGAACTTCTGTTTCTGAAGTATTAGACATTAACTACTCAAAGAGGGTAGAAGATGACCAGGTGGATTTACGCTGTTGTCTCATCTTGGAAGGACAGTTGATAATAATTATAATTATTGCTAGTATAATGTACAGTGAGTGGTCATGAGTTTAGGTGATGAGTTCTTACATTTATCTTATGTCTTCTGTATGTATTCTGTTTGGATTTACTCTGAGTAACTCCACTAGGCATCAGTGTTTTTTCCTTTTCCTTGTTTTGCCTGGTCAGGTGCTAGCACACTTGTGACGATGGCTGGGTGAGAACAGACACTCCTGTGGGGAACATTTGACTCTTTCCTGGGCAGGGTGGCTGGTTAATATCAAGGGCTTGACTTTTTTGTTCATGTAAGTAATTCAGACACTGTCAGTAATAGCGCTAACCAGTAATATAGCAAAACCCAGCCTTCTGGTGTTCACGTTATTCTGGCCTGAACTCTTCTTTGAGGGGCTGATGGACGCCTTCCCACTTAACTTGCACATGACTTCTCATATACCTTTCTCGAGATACAAGTATCTCACTAGGAGAGAAGAAACAGGGCATATATGGTTTCCACTAATTAATGGATTACTGTTCTTCCTTAGCTCTTTCTGACTTGTTTCTTTAATCATAACTCAAAAGGAAAAACGTGTAAAGGATTAAATATTTAGAGTGGGTCTGTGCTACCACCGAATTAAGATGAGGCAGTTTCAGATGGGGAGCAAACCCTCTTGGAATATTTGGTTCTGTACATGCACGTTTTTTTGGAACCTCAAAGAATTCATGAGCCATTACATTTGCCTTAGCTTATAGCTTAATATGGGGGAAATATTGCCAGCTTTTTCAGTCTTTCTGTGCATGCTGCTGTAGCAAGAGGTTTATAAAGGTTGAGAAAAAATATTGCTACTTCTACGACTCTACCCTCTGCAGCACCATCCCTAGCCCTGCCGTTTATCAGGGCTGTCCTTAAGCCAGGCACCACGTCGCTATACAAGCTTGTCGTTGGTCTCCCCAGAGACGGATTGTTTAACGAACGAGAGGCTCTGTATTCCACAGGGATGAGCCAAAGAGCACGTGTGGGGATGTTAGCTGAGTCTGTGGTTTACTGTACGGTGATGCCCTATCTCTGGCCCAGAATCAAGCATTCATTTGGAATTAACATTGGAGCTGATAAAACTAATTCCTTTCCATATAGGTTTGAGATAAGAGAGAGGGCAGTAATGTCAAAGACAGCACACATGGCCTGAAATCTCTGCTTGTAGTCTCTTGAGTGCCAGATGTATAGCCAAATCTGATTGTCTAGTGATTGATAATGAAATTCAAATTAATATAGTCAGCAATTTTGGCCTCTTGCTAGATATTTAACAATCAAAATGTGGTGTGCTGACGATGAAGAGCACCCAGGAGACCAGCCATTTGGCGGAATTAGGAATGATACCACTTTTATAACCACCACCCCTAACGGGGTTACCGGGATGGGGCAACTCACTCAGATGAGGACTCCCTGTGTATTATTCTGACTTGGAGTTAAGGTGCTTGTTTGAAGTTCCTTGAGAACTTCATGATTGGCAGCTTACAGAAGAAAGCTCAAGCCTTTGAAAAGCTCAGTGGGTTTGTAGACGTAAAAGCCTATTGAAGTATTTGTACCAAAAGGAGCAGCAAACAAGGGGCAATCTGTGAGCTGTTTCTGTAGACTCGGGGACTTCCTTGGTCGGTGCTCCTGGACTTTTAAGCCTTTGTATGATCTGGAACTGTTAGAGGGATTTTTGTCCTTTTAAAGGACAAGGCCTCTGAATGAGTGAGTCCCAGAGACACATGGGGTGGTGGTGGCCGTGGGGACTTGCCCTCCAGACCTATAACCAGCAGTGTCTTGGCCATAGGAGCAGCACCCCCCAACATATTTCAAACAAGTGGGTTCCCTCCTTTCACCCCGCATCCTCAGCCTCTGTTAATAAACATACTGGATGTGGAGTTCAGTAAATGATCTACTATATTCTGACCACTTACATTACTCTCAGGCCATGTACTATTCCTGGGGAAGAGAAACGAGTCCATTTGGAAGATTTGAGGTTGAAATAGTTAAGGATCAGGATTGCACAAAGGGAGAAAATCCTTCAATATTTAGAAATGTTATGATGCTCAAAGAGTACTTTGTGGCTCCAGCTGGGCCCATCTGAAGTGAACTGACCATTAACAGTGCCTCTTTGATAGGTATCTTGATGCTGCTGAAGTCAAGCCATAAGTGTGTTTTAGGGCCCTGGGCTGCTCATGTCAGGCACCTGTGTGTCTGTGTTTACGAGACTGTCAGTCTCTGCTTCCCAAGTACTGGTGGCTTCCTTTGGTGGATGAAGTCATGTTGTCTTCCACTGCACCATCTGCCTAGCAGAAAGACTGCTACAAACTTTCTCTTATGCAATAGTCCTTGGTATTTCTAAAATTTTTGGCAAGAGAAAATTTTCTATACTAGAATCTTCCACTGCCAGAAAACAATGCTGGTAAGGTTCTCTGTAATAGTGACCATCTGCTTAATAGACTATTTCCTTTGGGTAGGACATCAGCTTTTTATTATAAAACAACTAATAGAAGCAAAAATAAGAGTATCTAGAAGCACAGCTTTAACCAGGATGTTGAAAAATTAATGTTTTGTGAGGTTTAAGGATCTCTTTAAATTAGGTAGGTTTATACTGACAGCTTCATTTTAGCCACATTTTGGTACACTGCATTTTAAAAAGAATTTTCTCAAAGAAGAAATGCATAATGGAGACTTTTGTTTGAGGCGCCCATTTGGAATCTGGTTTTCTCAGCAGCAGCTTGGCGGGTGTGCCATTTTGTCTGAGACACTGCAAAGGTGATGCGGGGTGAGAGTGAGCTGTGCTTCACTGAATGCGGAGTAAAATTCGTTACGTTCTTGTGGATATCTGTTGTGATTCATATAAACTTCTTCTGCAAAATCAGCTACATTTAGTCCTGTTTCTAATGGACAGTTATCCCCACTTCCCCAAGTGTTTCGTTGTAGTAGCAGCAGCAGCAGGCCAAAGACGGGATAGTTCACGGAGACAGATTTCCTCAGAGGCTGTGACTATTGCTGAGCTGGGCTTGTGACTTTTTACGACTGTAGCCTCCCTGATGGCGCCTTTCACTTTTAGAAAATTCATTCTTTCACAGCAGAGCTTTAAAACTAGAGCTAGTCTGTTTCAGTTATCGATGCAACTAAAACTCTGTTTCTTCAGACGACGCCCCTGACCAGATGCCACGTTACACAGCTGGCAGGCTCAGCTTGTCGTCCTGTGGTCTGAGTGATGTGATGGTTTGAGTTGTTAGGGCTTCGGAGCCTTTTCATTTGATCACACTTCTGGGTCTGACAGACTAAAGGAAAGCCAGGAAAATTTATGGAATGTTAAATTCCGTGTTAGAGTTCATATTTAATGTAACTGGCTCAGCACCGTTAAACGGGATTTCCGAAGCCAGCTCTGGAGGCCGTGGGCTGAACATTTTGCACTGTTTTGTACTTGTGATCGTATCCTCTTATCACCTCAGACTCAGACACAAGGCCTTTTAAATGGAGATTTAAAAAATTACTGCCATTTATGTGAAATAATGTACTGTGACCAAGTTGTTTAAATGGAAAATAAAGTGCTTTCTTTAAGGAAAAGAGTTGATGTTTCTTGGTGTGTCTCCTGAACTCTTCAGCTTTAAGAAAAGCCTGCTTTAGGGCTGGGCTGCCTCTTTGGCAACCTGGATGTCCCCATCCTATGGATTTAGAGTGTCCCTACCCCTGAGCTACTGTTTTCCTCATGGTTACCGTTCCAGTTCTGTAGGCCAGGAATACTGCCTACTTGGGCATTTCATTAGCAGTACCATTTTAAACCATATCTTTTAAGATAGTGCAGCAAGAAACATAGGTCATTTATTAAGTTATTTACTAAGTAGGTCATTTTCTAAGTTATTTTCCTGCATCTCTTTAGAAGGTTGTAAAAGTAGATAAAATGTCCTCGCTGGCCCAATCAGAATGTGGGCTGCTGAAGACTCAATTTCTAATTGATGCTTGAGGTGAAATAAAAATAAAATAAAGCTGAAGAGAGAAAAAACTTAAGCTTTATGGGATTTATTTAGGCCCCTGGCAGGTTTACTTGAGGAATTCACCCTTCCTTGTCTATAGGCTTGGCATTAAAATAAAATTGGTATTTTATTTCTGGGTGCCAATATCAGCCAATATTCTGTAATTGTACTATAGATAAGAAAAAACAGTGATTTAGATGGAAAGAGGTTAACTATGAGCTACTTTTAGTCCCATTTCTTCAGTGGCCATTAGTCTTAAAAAGGTTTCAGATGATGACTGTATAATCATATCAAAGGAAAAGATGAGTGGGGACAGGGACATTGTGGAAGAAACCAAGTTCGGTGTAGGGTGCTCTTTCCTATCCGAGTAAATCATAGCACATCTTCCATAGAAAACAGATCTAAGTGTTGTAGCTAGATAGCCCTTCTAGGGAGTAAGAGACAATAACAGTTTATTGAGCAACACACACAATTTTATTTTACCAACTCAAATTTTCAACTTACCAAATAGTAGTTACCTCGGGGCTCAAGGGACTATTCTCATTTTACTCTGATTTTACCTGTGCATCTACTACCTGAATTTGTTGTAATGAACATGTATTTTGTAATGAAGATTTTTTTCTAGCAGGTACCCTTTCAGACAGTTCACAGGAGTGTTTTGTCAGTCTTTATGTTCTTCAGCACTTTGAAGATGAAAACATTCTTTGAATTCAAGATAAGTATCTCAACAGATCAAACTGAGCTGAGGACTAGAAGACAGAACGAGTGTGTTGTTTAGAAGTTGCAATCAGGAGAGTGAACAAACTGCTGGGCTGCTTTGATAGAGTCTTTAACTTTTGGAACTGCCTTCTTGCTTATCAGAGTGCACCGAAGAGAGGTATCTTTGGTGCCCCCACTTCTCTGAAGCCAGGACACGCTGCTATCCTTGGCAGCAGCTGCCTAGAGAACCTTTTGATCTGTGGTTTTCCATCGGGGTGGGCAAAAGGGACAGGGTCTGGCAGAATGCCTGTTGCTGCTGCTAAGGTACTAGACGGCTGACCCTCCTTTTCTAAGTACTCACTACTTTTAATTTGTATTTAATTAAAATTACATTTGTCAGCAATTCACCTTACATTATAAGGACCCATTTTCCTTCACAGCCTCAGGCAAGCAAACACTTGTCTTTTTTAAAGTTTATGATACTATAAATAGATAGGATAGGATACATTTGAACAGCAGAGCTCTAGACTGTTCGACTGTTCCTTTGGATGGTCCCGCTGTGGTAAATGCTTCAGCGGACTGACAAGCAATCCACGAGAAATCAAGAAGTTCAAAGTCACAAAATACTTTCTCTGATCCAAGAGGTATGTGACAGAACATAAGCCAGGTATATGTGTGTCTGTGAGCGGGTGGAGATAACACACAGACACACAGACTGACGCCGACCCCGTTGGCAGCCCTGGTCCGTGTTCACCGGCACACCAAGGCCTCCTCCCACCCAAGGGCCGAGCACCCGACTGCTGTATGAGTCACAGCGGTGCGAACATCCGGAAATCTGGAAGAATTTCAGCAACCTTCCTACGGAGCTGCTCTCGCCTTTCTTCTTTGCCTCTTTCTTCCTTTGTAAATTTTGCAAACTTCTTCCATGTCTGAAATGTGGTCCAGAGAATCCTCCTTTAAGAATAAGAAGGAAAAATGTGAAATGCTAAGGAAAAGCTGACTTTCCATTGAACTGCACTGCAAACTTTATGGAAGGAATCTTTATGTGAACAAAATATGAAAGGTATGGAAATCACAATATGGGTTCAGACAGTAATTTTATGAAGATGATAGAGCAACTGAGGAGGATGGGAGTGACTAGTAGGTTATCTTTTCCATCAGGTGGTCAGTGAAGCCCTCTGTGAGGTGACACCTGAGCAGAGCAGCTGGTGCCTCTGAGTGCAGGCTGTGAGATGTCCTCCTCAGGGGACCTGATGGCAGCCCGCACCCTGTGTGCAAGACAGGACAGCGGAGTAAGGGCTCCAGTGGTGTAAGCCCTCCAGGCAGAGATGCAGGGAAAGCACATGCAGCACGTGCCAGTTATAAGCATCAAGGTCCTGGTGCTCGGCCCACTGGTAACCTCAACTCCAACAATGGTCTTTTGAATTTGAAGACAAGATACCCTAGCATTACATCCTGAAAAATTGGTTCTGGAGGGTCACATGTTGAAGCAAGGGTGTCTGCTGTCGTAGGGAGGCAGGCGATGGCCTTTTAAAGTAGCACAACTATGGGATTCCTTAGTGTCCACTAAAGCTGAGCACCAGGGATACAGAGGCAGACCAGTCTGCCCAGGAAGGGTTCACCTGGGGGAGAGATCACCTCAGTGCAGTGGGGGCTGCAGGGCTGGAGGTAAGTGCTGGTAGATCAGGATACTGCCTGGTCTGGTGGTGAGGAGCATCAGAAGTTTTTTTAAGAGATGATGTCTGAACTGGGTTTTTTTGTTTGTTTTTTTTTTTTAATATATAACTTTGATTTGTATTTTTAGTGGCGGTTGTAATTTTAAAGTGATAATTTGAATAGAATTGTTTTTATTTATGTTGTACTATTTTATGTGAATAGAAAGTGGTATTTGTTAAATGGATGCTAAATTGTTCATAATCTTTAAAACTTTTTTCCTTTTTTACAGATTTCTTTATAGATTATTACAAGATAGTGGGTATGATTCCCTGTGCTATATGGTAAATCCTTGTTGCTTATCTATTTTATGTACAGTAGTTTGTATCTGCTAATCCCATATTCCCATTTGTCCTTTCATCTATCCTTTCCCCTTTGGGAATTGTAAGTTTGTTTTCTGTGTCTGTGAGTCTGTTTCTGTTTTGTATATACATTCATTTGTATTATTTTTAGATTCCACATATAAGTGCTATCATATAATAATTTGTTTTTCTATCTGACTTAATTCATTAAGTATAATATTCTTTAGGTCCATCCATGTTGCCACAATGGCAATATTTCATTCTTTTTAATGGCTGAGTAATATTCCATTGTGTGTGTGTGTGTGTGTGTGTGTGTGTGTGTGTGTGTGAAATATATATTGTGTATGGGGATACATACACACACACATTTTAAGCCAGTTGTTTGTTGATGGGCACTTGGGCTCCTTCTATGTCTTGGTTATTTTAAATTATGAGCATTGCTGCTATGAACATTGGGATGCATGTATCTTTTTGAATTAGAGTTTTCGTTTTTTCTGGACATATACCCTGGAGGGAATTGCTGGATCATATGGTAGCTGTATTTTTAGTTTCATAAGGAAACTCCATACTGTTTTCTATAGTGGATACACCAATTTACATTCCCATGAACAATGTACAAGGATTCTTCCCTTTTTCCACACCCTCTCCAGCATTTATTACTTGTAGACTTTTTGATGATGGCCATTCTGACCAGTTTTGATTTGCATTTCTCTAATAATTACTGATGTTGAAGATCTCTTCCTGTGCCTGTTGGCCATCTGTGTGTCTTTGGAAAAATGTCTGTTTAGGTCTTCTGCCCCTTTTTTGATTGGGTTTTTTCAATATTGAGTTGTATGAGCTATTTGTTTATTCTGGATATTAACCCCTTGTGAGTCCTGTCATTTGCAAATATTTCCCCCCATTACATAGGTTATCTTTTCATTTTGTTGATAGTATCCTTTGCTATGCAAAAGCTTTTAAGTTTGATTAGATCTCATTTGTTTACTTTTATTTCTTTTGCTTTCGGAGACAGATCTAAGAAAATATTGCTATGGTTTATGTCCAGGAATGTCTTGCCTATGTTCTCTTCTAGGAGGTTTTATGGTGATATATCTTAACATTTAGGTCTTTAAAATGATTTTGAGTTTTATTTTTGTATATGGTGTGAGGGAATGTTCTAATTTCACTGGTTTACATATAAGCAGTCCAGCTTTCCCAGCACCACTTGTTGAAGACACTGTCTTTTCTGCACTGTACATTCCTGCCTGCGTTGTCATACACTAACTGACCACAGGTGCGCGACTTTATTTCTGGGCTCTCTGTTCTGTTCTGCTGACCTGTTTTTGTGCCAGTACTACTCTGTTTTGATTACAGAGTAATCATAGATCTTGTATGTTGCTTTTATTTGTTTTTCATTTGTCTTTCTGTCTGCTGTTCTGATTGGGTGATTTTCATTATTCTATCTTTCAGATCATTTATGTGTTCTGTGTCATTTAGTTGGCTATCCATTGCTTTTAGATTGCATTTTATCTCAGAAATTGAATTCTACATTTTTGACGGGTTCATCTTTTTAGTTTCTAGTTCCTTGTTACAGTGATCTGTGTTTCTTTTGATAAGCTTTCTTAATTTAGTCAGCATTTTTATTACCATCTTTTTGAACTTGGAATCTGGTAGACTGGTGAGCTCTTGTTTCATTATTTGTTCTTTCAGGGGATTTTTCTTGCTCTTTTTATTGGGACCAGTTCCTCTGTCTTTTCATTTTACTTAACTGTTTTTCTCTTGAATTTATAGAGACAGAGAAAGTTATCTACTGGTCTTGAAAGAGTGTTTTTATGTGGGAGCATCCCCGTGTAGACTGTTTGTGTCCAGTATTTTTGGTGCGAGGGTTGGTTTTGATACGGATGCCAGCCACGTCATTCCTCAGGGTGTGCTGGCCGTTATCACCTTGATGGGGGGTGGTTGGTGTTGGGGGATCTAAATCCCAAGCAGAGCGTGAGGCAGGACTTCCTCTCTGCTCGGTGGCAGTCGCCGCCCTGTCAGGTTCCCAATGGTTGGAGTAGAAGCCCTGAGGGTGAGGCCCGATCAGACTGCATTCCCCTGAGCGCGTGCCCTGCCCCAGAGTTGGGGGAGCGCTGAAGTGGGGGAGGCTCGTGCACTTAGAGGTCCAGTGCCCCGCCTGTGTAGGTGTCCGTGGCTCTGCTCAGATGCAGCCCAACGTCACGTCTCTTCCCGTTGTGTTTGTCCCACATTTAGTGCAAGGTGTGGTGTGGACTGGCTGGGGCTGGAACGTTCACGAGGCTGGGGCTGGGGGGTCAGGGAATTATGGCTGCAGGAAGTGACGTGGCTGTGCTGCCACCTGAGATCTGGGCTGCTTCTGTGGCACTCTTCTCCCAGGACCTGTCTGCCCCAGGTCCAGTGCTAAGCTGTGGTGCGGAGTGGGTGGCTCTGGGAGAGGAACCCTGGTGTGTTCCTGCAGCACCGCAGGAGTGAGCTCTGACAATGGCCGCTGCTGCCGCCCCACCCAGCTCACACCCCAGTCCCCCTGGGCCGTCTCTGAGCAGCTAGGCTGAGCCTTCTCCCTGGGCTTGCCTGTCCCAGATCCTGCACTAAGCTGCAGTGTGGAGTGTTTGCTCGGCGGGAGGGTGAACCACCACGTGCTCCTGGGGTCCCGTCCGGGTGAACGCTGACCATGGCTGCTGCCACTCCACCGAAATCACACCCCAGGCTCCCCGGCGCTCTCTGCGTAGCTTGACCGAGTCTTTTCCCAGCGCCCAGGTGGCCCAGATCTTGCACCACGTGGGTGTGGAGGGGGCAGGGCAGAAGTGTTCTCCCTGTTCTGATTAGGGAGTCCAGGAAGGTGGAGCCACCGGTGCAAGGCTCTCTCGCCATGGCTGTTGGCAAGACAACTTGTGTGCGCTGCTTGAAAGTAGAGTCTAGGCTTCTCCAGCCCTTCTCTCTGTCCCAGCAGTTCTCCCAGCAGCCAAGGGGGCTGTCTCCTCTGTGCAGGACCCCAGGACTGGGATGCCCAGATTGTGGCTCCACCTGCTCCCTCCCCAGGGCGAGGTTCCATCTGTGCAGACCTCCTCTTTTCAGATCCCTCCCAGGGGCGCAGGTCCTGGCCTGATGCCTCTTCTCCATCCTACCCAGTTAAGTGGAGATCTTTCTTGCAGCTTTGGTTATATGGGAGATCTTCTGCCAGTTTCCAGTTTTCTGTGAGAATTGTTCCACATGTAGATGTATTTTTGTGTTTCTGGGAGAGGTGAGCACCACATATTCCTACTCTGCCATCTTGATCCCTCCTGAGCTGAATTTTTATCAAAGAAACAGCTTTCCTAGAAGAGGACACATCTTGAGTACAGGCAGAGGCAAGAATAGCTTTTATATTTTCACAACTAGAGGCATAGATGGAATTTATTCTGGCTTTCTTGACCTTTTAATGAAGCTCCCCTAGAATGTATTTCAGTCTCCATTAATTTTATGGCTGATGGCTGTTTGATGTTTCTGATAATGTTGATTTTTTTGTTGTTGTTGGAGGAGGTATTACTGTTAAGTTAAAAACAAAACAAGAGCCTCAAGGAGTGGCGCTGCTTCATCTGCTTTCTTCCATCCATCCAGTCCATCACTTACAGCTTCCTGTACTCGGCCGTATGACCCACTCCCAGTCCTTGACCCCACTGCCCACTCTCACCTGCTGTTCACACCTTTTTCTAAATGGGGCTACATTCCCATTTTCTGACTTCTACATTTTAGCTCCTACTGTTCTACCCTAACTGAAGTGCTCTGCCCCCTGGGGGGAATCTTCCTAGATCATCTTCACCTCCATTTATTTTCCCGTCCTCCAAACTCCTAAAGCGCGTGGTCACAGTCACTGGTTTGGTGCTTATTTATAGTATCTACCTACCTACCATCCATGTCCATCTATGTCCATCTACCTACATCTGTCCCCCTGAGGTCCACAAGCTCCTTGACGTTTTGTGTGAAGCTCTGTGTGATGTGCACGTGTGCATTTTCTGGGGAGCAGGTCTGTGACTTTCATTACTACCTCACAGGGCTCTAAGACTCCAAAGTAGTTAAGAACTGCAGTACCAAGGCAATATCAGAAATTTACCCAGAAGTACTGGTTCAGCTGGGAAGGACTGGGCAAGTGCATGGCTGGGCTCTACCTGCACAGCAACACAGTGCCTGCTGATGATGAAGACTTAGGTCTGCTGACATCTCTTAGTCCTGCCATGTATAAAATACCAGACTTTTTATAAGTCTATATTCTTTCATTCAAATAAAACTGAATTAAGAACTCTGAATGTCAATTTTAAGTGTTAAAGTTCCTTTTAAAAGATCTGTGACTACATATTAGTATCACTCCTGCAGTAAAACTCATTCATTCATTCATTCGTGTACCAAGTACTATCACATACCCATGTATTGGGCTCTGTCATGCTGAGAATACAGCAGTGAGCAAGATGTGGTGGGGACGGACAGACAACAAACATATAAACAGTGATAATTTCAGAGAGTCTTAAGTGCTATGAAGAAAACAGGGCAGGTTATTGGACAGACAGGGATGGAGGCCAGTGGTGTGCATTTGAGTGGAAACCTGAATGGTGAGGAGATACAGGTCACGTGAGAGCTCTGAAGCAGGTATGAGTGTGGTTTGTCCAAGGAGCACTGAGAGAGGCCAGTGGGGCTGGACCAGGGAGAACGAGGAGATGCATGGGAAGGGATGAAGTCACAGCAGTGCTTTTACATCAGGCAGACCCTGGCTGAGAATTTATTTCTTGTTGAATGCATGGATTTCCATACCGATTACGTAACTTCAAACCCTGAATAGGACCACCATCTTACTATTTTATTTTAATTGACAGATGAGATCGAATTATTAGAAAAATTGGGAAGAAGACTGATTTAGCAAGAAGAGAATGATTTGGAGTCAGAAAACCTGACGGAGTCCAGGGTCCACCATTTGTTATTTGAGCACCTTGGGCAATTCACCAACCTGGTTGTAACTTCAGTTTCCTTCCCTGAAAACGGGAATCCTGACGTCCGCCCCCCTCCCCTCCGGCCTACACTGCGGTCAGATGAGGTGGTGTGTGAAAGCCCCCTCACTGTCCTGTCACATCAGGCAGCTGCCCCAGGGAATCTTTCATTCTGTTTTTGGCAGCTGAGAAGCAGAAAACAAAAGATGTTTAATAATAATACATTAACATGACAATAAACAAAAAAACAGCTATTATTTTGGGCCAAGCAGTGCATTAATTGAGGTCCCTTGTTACCTTGTTTTGTCTTTACAACAACCCCATAAAGACTGTGGTTCTGTGGTTATCCTCGTATAAACGAGGACCAGGGAGGTTCAAATGAAAGCATTTATTCAAAGGCAAGTCCTCTGAATCCCCTGATTCATTGCCTATTTATTTTAGACAAAATTAGAATCAACTTGCTTACGTTTTCCCAGCCCACGGATTTCAGTATCTGTAAACAAAGATGAGCAGGTGTTGCTGGAGGTGGGCGCCCTCCCAGCGACACAACAGGAGTACTTATAGAAAAACAGACACACACACCACTCCACAAATGAAAACAAGGCAACCCAAAAGTCAGTGTAGTGAGAAAAGGGACACGTCTACACGTCCACAACTGTCTGCACACCTCAGAACCTGGACGCACGGGCCCGCCGTGGTAACTGATGCTCGGAAGGAATGACATTAAATCCCCAAAAAAGGGCAGGCAGGTCACTTGTTTACTCTCAAAGGGAAGTGCAAGATGGAAATTTAGAACATTCCTATCCAAAATGCTTAAAGTTAGAAGACAAAGAAAAAGTGTACTTACATGGAATACTTACTCCTCAAGGACTGAATTAAAGACATCACTATATTATAAATGTTAATAAGACATAGTATGATTCTACTTTTATAAAGTTCCAAGCCTTGAAGTCTGCATACTTAGGAGGTAAAAATAAAAAGACGTACCAGGAAGTGTTCTCCACAAAGGTCAGGAGAATAGTTTACCTTCAGGAGGGAGAGGCAAGGCCTGTGATTGGGAAGGAGCCTGGAGGGACTTCAGAGGACAGCAGTGTCCTAGACCTCACGGTGGTAACCAGGGTGTCCATTTTATACAAGTTCTGGATATTAAGCTTTATTTGTATTATTTAACCACTTTTCTATATTTGTGTTATATTTCACAATAGATAATGTTTAAAAGAAAGAAACTTAAAACTATATGACAGAGAACACAGTACCTCTGCTTAGGTGTGTTTCAGGTATTCCCATCACTTTATTCTCTTGCCAGTCCTGTGAGGAAGGGAGGGCAGGCTTCCTCCTCCACCTCCTCATTTTAAAGATGGGCCCCTGGAGTGCCAGGGGATTTCCTATCTTGTCTGCACCCATGTGGTCGGGGGTGAGCTGGGACTCCCTCCCCTGCCCAGTATCTCTGAGTGCCCAGCTCTCCTAGCCCCCGCCTCAGCTTTTCAGACCCATTCCAGGCACAGAATCTACTGCAGAGCAGTTGTGAAGCCAGTGAGTGAATTTCTGTAAAGATCAAAGCCTCACCTGTCACTGTGCTCCACCGCAGTCCTGTGCTTGTTCTGAGAATCGATCTTGGCCTCCCTGACCATGTTGCACCAGGCCTGGAAAACCTTCTTCTGAAGAAACTGTGCACACAGTTTTTGTAATTCTTCCTCAAGATCAATCAGGTACTGGGGACGAGGACAGGAAAAAAGTGAGACATTATATCACAAAGAATTCGAGCAAATAAACAGTACAAAAGAGAAAGACAAAACAAAGGAACAACGGATAAAACACAAAACAAAGGAACAAAGGACACTGGAGGCATAAGGAAAAAGGCTAACGTATCAGCTCAGGTCATATCCTCGGTAATGTATTAAGAAGATAATAATGTAGTCAGAGGAACAGAAAACTAAAGGGACAGGTTTCTTGTAAAATCACTTAAGCAATTATGGGACAAGAAACTAATATAAAAACAAAAGCTGATGTAATGATGTTACAGGTGGAGGGATACTCTGTGTGAAAGGAAATGTGCTTAAGATTTTTTACAAAAAAAAAATTGATTTGACATTTTCAAATTCATTTCAAAGCAATGAATTGACTCTTCCATATTGTTCCTGAAAGAACACCATGACTGTTGATGGCTGGAGTGCACCTGATTTTCTTACACAGGGTTGAGCAGAGACATGTATTTATAACTCCCTTGCCTGTGGCCTTACCTGCAGCCAGCTCCGGAAGACTCTCCTAAGCAGTATTTGGTCATAAAATTGATCAGCCCGGGCCACTTTCCTAGCCAGGCTTTCCTGACTCCACTGGAACCAGGTCAGCAGGCATTTCCTCTGGAGGGCCAAAGAGTGATGCTCTTTGGCCACCTGAACAATTTTTTAAATGAGAAAAGGAAATTATTCCTTGTATCTTAAAACATCAAAGGAAATACACATCACTGTGGCAAGTGATGCTGTAAACCACATGTAGGCAGTTACCAGAGAGAATAATCTTAAAGACATTCAGCCTACGTCCTAAAAGCTTTGACTGCTGGCTGTATTACACAGGGATTTTAGATTCACAACATGCATAGCTTTTCAGTGCTGACTCCCTGAAGACCACAGTGACTGGCTGGTTATTAAGGACATGGGATAAACAACCTCCAAAACCATCATGTCACTTGCATTGAGTTTTGAAGCGAGTGGCTGGCAACATTCTTGGTTTGTTCTCCTGGAGCTTGGGCAGCAACTCCCTAACAAACTTCTCTTTATTACGTAGTTAACCACTGTCTAATTGAGGAAATGCCAATACTTTCAATTAGTTGTGCAGAATGAGCTATCACAAGCACTGAAATTTAGACATTATTAATAAACCACAAAAACATTTGATAGAAAAATAACATGATGAATAATTTAATGTCTTACCAACTTAAAAGGCTCAGAGTATCATTCTATCAGAATAAACACACAACTCAGACTCTGTAGATTTAAAAAAGTAACTGTTACATTCTTTCAAGAGGTCAGAAGGAAAAGCCCTCTGTTTAGTCCTCTCCAGACAATTACACATTTTTCTAAGTCTCGTCCTGCCACAGCACTGTGCATGTGACCGATTCAGGCGAGTCCCTTGGCAATCATACACAGTGGCCTAAATCCCCGTCACAGGAAGTCTCTGTGGCACCTGGGAGCCAGAAACATACAGCCCCCTACCCTCCTCCCTGCGCTCCATCCTCTGGGAAAACACAGAGATCCAGGGAGAGAAAGATGGTCAGAAGATCCCTTAAAAGTTCTGAAAATGGTTGTTGGAACAAATGGAATACAGCACATTTGAATTTAAGGGGAATGCTAAATAACTCTTCTGGGGGGAAAATGTTAAGCCAGGAACTGTTTAACTGGACCCCTTTTCTTTCTTAATTTCTTCTATCCCTTCCTGGGAGCCGACTCTCGTGGATGAAGAAGCTGCCCTTTCCTCTTACTGTCCTCCAGAATGTCTCCTTTTATTTATTTTTTTTACTTTCAGCTGACAGTTGGTATCTAAACACACCTCTGATTTCTATATAGCATAAAAGACACGCCCGAACTGGGCAGGAGTTTTGGAGGAAGGCGTTGCTGAACTCTGTTCTAGCTTTGTAACCAGTGTGCTTGTAACCTTAGCAAGTCAGTTCTCCTCTAAGGCTCAGTTCCCTTATTTACAAACTGAAATAGATGGAAGAGAATTGCTGATGTTCTAAAATTCCATTATTCTTTGTGGTAGGCTGAATAGTGGCCCTCAGGGATGGCCACATCCTAACCCTGGAAATACGTTATTTTACATGGTAAAAGGGATTTTGCACATGTGATTATGTAAAGGATCTTAAAATGGGGAGATGATCCTGGATTATATGGAAGAGCCCTAAATTAATCACAAGAGTCCCTGTAAGAGGATCAGCATCAATGTGAGCTGTGGCGTCGAGGAAGGTGCTGTGGGCAATGAATGCAGGCAGCCACGAGAAGTTAAAAAAGGCAAGGAAACAGTCTCTCCTGGGACCCTCCACAAGGAACCTGTCCTGCTAACACACTGACTTTGGTCCAGTAAGTCTGATTTTGGACTTCTGACCTCCAGAATTTTAAGATGATAAATCTGTTGTTTTAAGCTACTGTATTTGGGGTAATTTGTTATAACAGCAATAGGAGACTAACACACTTGTTACAAACTAGAGAGGTGATTCTCAAAATGTGGTGCTCAGGTCACTGGGATCAGAATCCCCTGGGTTACTTTTTAAAAATGCAGATTCCCTGACACACTGTCCTCCACCCCACCTTTGCCAAAACCCCAGACCCACTGAGAAGACCTGGAGGTGGGAACAGAGAGATGCATTTTTTCGTTTTTAAGTTCTCCAGATGGTGTTATGGATAGGAAAGTTTGGAAATGGTTTCAGGTCTGTGTTTTCCTGTTTTTATTTTAATTAGATTTTTAAATATTTAAAGCCTATAATTGTCATTTTGAGCTCAAACTCCTTTTTCTATTTTTACATTCTTATGAATAAATTTTTAAAAATTTAATTTGGTTATTCACTCATAGATTATTTTATTTCTAAACTTTATACCTTTCTTGATTTTACTTGGTCAAAATCAGGGACCAAAAAAGCAGAGCTGATAAGTCTGTTAGAGTGTTTTCCACTCCCTGTCTGCTTTTCTTTTGTGTATTAATAATTAAAAATAATAGACAACAATCAGATAAAATAAAACAAAACTAGGAGCACTCAACTGGATAACAAACTATCTGATAAAACCAGTCTTTGTGGCAGTATATTACAAGAAGCAAATTTCCATTCAAATTTCAAATTTCATTTCCAGACTCATTCACTCAGAAGACTAAGGGTCAGCCCTTCCACATCATTACTAGGAAAAAGCCAAAGCAAAACAGCAATGGCTTAGGGCACAGATGGGCCCAGGCCTCCAAACAGGAGCCTAAGTCACATTCACAAAGGTATGGTACTGAATTTAGTGAGATTCTTAGGATATAGAACATTACTGTTCATTTTTAATCCTGGTTTCCATAACCAAAAACATTAACCTACTTTTCAGTATTAACCTGACCAAATGTGTAAGTAAGAGTAGTCATAACCAGCATGCATTACTAACCTTATTATTAAATAGAATTCTAAAGAAAACATTTTATTTATTTAGAGCTTCTTGATCATGTAGTTAACACCCTATTCTATGCACTGGATATATCTGAATTTCAGTGGGATTTGATTTCATTTGTCTGTGTGGTAGGGTGGATTACTGTTCCTGATAATAAGATTATACACTCACACTTGCATGTGTTTTCATCCTGCCTCCCAGGGGAATAGATGTGGCCTCTTTCTCTGCTCAGTGACCTTGAGTTTGGCCCTGTGACTTGTTTGGCCAGTGGAATGTTAGTGAACATGATACAGGCAGACGTTTCATATGCGTTCACGTAACTGGGTTTGGCCTTTACGTGTCAGACATCTGCCAGGTGAAAAGCATGCCCCGAGTAACTGCTGGAGCCAGAAAGAGAGGCTGTGGAGAGACCTGAGCCTGATCCAGACTGGCCCACAGATACGTGAACGGGAAATAAACAGCTGGGCTGTAATCCATGATGTGCTGAGGCTGATTGTTAGGCAGCTTTATTGTAGCAGAAGCCTGATTAGTATACCTTACGATAATTATTTTTCTCTTTATTACAGAGCTATACACTGCTGAAGCTGAGAGAGGCCTCTATTTATCTCACCTTATAGGTCTCTAATCAAAAATTTGCTCTAGTTTTTTCTTTAACCTATTCAATTACAGAAATCTTTATCTACCTTGGAAGACCAAATCCAAACTTCTACCCAAAACAAATACACACACTCAACTCATTTATCTTTCTGACTTTTAAATCACAAAACAACCTCCAAAGCCTAACTGGGTGTTTATCCTATTTGAAAAATCCACTTGCTAATTTAAGGGGTTCAGAGTGTGACACTATACCTGGACGTTTTGCTTGCTTTGCAATCTCAACCTCTTCCAAGGTTCCAGACCTTTTCTTCTTAGCAACATCTTTTCATAATGTTCTTTGGCTATTGCTTCCAGCTGCTGGTTCCTTTTAATTCTCTTCTGCTTCTCTAGTTCTTTCTGGAAAAAATAAAAGAGGCAAAATGCCAAGGAGGACCCAAGATGGTGACATAGGAGGTTCGTGAATGTCCCTCCTCCCTTGGATGCATTGAATGTGTAGCTACACAGGGAGCAATTCCCTCTGAAAGAAATCCAGAAACTAGCTGTGTGATTTTTCCATATCAGACAAATGAGAAAATACCCACATGGATACACAGAAAACAGCCACAGGAAAGGCTGAGACACGCTCTCATCACAAGCCCCATCCCTGCCACAGTGCAATATATAGGGAGGGAACTCCCAACTCCCAGCTTCTCCCTGAGGACTGAAGGGTTTGGACTGTACACCTAGCAACCAACTTTAAAGACAACCATTCAACCAAGGGATGGCCCTTGCCAAGACACCTAGCTCTGAAAGCCAACAAGGCATGTGTCATGAGACACACAAGACTATACCAAACAAAGAAACAGGTCTTAATGGATGTGTGAGTACTCACTGTGGCTATCCTGCTAGGGCTCAGCCCCGAGAAAGCAGGCAAAAAAGCCTGTCTCCCAGTCTTTCTCTGAAAGGGATTTGACTACATACATTACAAGCTGCTGCCTGAGAGTCCAAGTTTTAATTGAGCAGCATCTAGAGGGCCGGGCTGCATCCTCTCCAGAGGCTCAGGGAGCCTCTGGGTACTTCCTTTGCCTTTCCCCTCTGGTTTACTCCAAAGATAAAGTCAGATTGCCAGCATCTCTCTAAAAGGAGCTTGTACACACATCTGGCACCCTAATTTTTTGACTGCCACCCAAGGGATGGATCCCTGGATTGCCAATGAAACTTATATTCTTAAGTCCCATAGGACTGTAGCAAATGAGCAGGTTTTAAATGGGCAGAGGAGAACCCCACTCCCACCACCTTGGCCACCCAGTCCTGTGCTTATACACCTGGGTTCAGTGAAAGGGAGCAGGAAAAACACACATCTAGTTTCTCCCTGGAAGGGTCTTAACTACCTACATTCTCAGCAGCTGCCTGAGGGTACAGCTTCTAATCAGCCTGCATCAAAATGCCGACTGAGATCCCTCCCTTTGGGACAATGATAGGTCTTGGAACACGCTCAAGTACAGGAGTTACTAGGGAGAAGAGAAAATGGGGCAGAAAGCTTATTCAAAGAAATACTGGCTGAAAATTTCCCTAACTTGGAGAAAAAAACAGATACCCAGATCCAGGAAGCCCAAAAAGTACCAAATAAGATGAATTAAGGATACATACACCAAGATACTTTATACTTAAACTGTCAAAAATTAAAGAAAAGGAGAGAATCTTAAAAGTAGTGACAGAAAAGAAACTTGTTATGTATAAGGGCACTCCCATCAGACTATCAGTGGATTTTTCAGCATAAATCTTGTAGGCCAGAGAAGTGGGATGTTACATTCAAAATGCTGAAAGAAAAAAAGCTGCCAGTCAAGAATACTCTACCCAGAAAAGGTGTTCTTCAGAATGAAAGGAAGAGAGCGTTTTCCAGACAAACAAAAGCTGAAAGAGTTCATTACCACTAGACCAGCCTTACAAGAAATGTTAAATGGACTTCTTCAAGGTGAAATGAAAGGATACGAATTAGTAATATGAAAACATATGGAAGTATAAACTTACTGGGAAAGGTAAACATATAGTTAAATTCAGAACATTCTTAATATTGTAATGATGGTGGGTGGGTGAATCACTTAAAACTCTAGGGTAGGTTAAAAGACAAAAGTATTAAAAATAACTATAACTAAAATAATTTGTTAATGGATACACAATATAAAGAGATGTAAATTGTGACATTAAGCACATAAACTGGGGAGGGGATGAAGTGTAAAAATGTAAAGCTTTTGTATGCATTCAAAGTAATCAGCTTAAAATAGACTATTATAACTACAAAATGTTTTATTTAAACCTCATGATAACCACAAAGCATAAACATACAGTAGATGCAAAAAATACAAAGAGAAAGGAATCAAAGTATATCACTACTGAGAATCATCCAAACATACAAGAATAAAGCAAGAGAGGAAGAAAGAAACAAAGGAACCACAAAACTGTTAGAAAATAATTAACAAAGTGGCCATAGCAATTATACACCTATTAATAATTATTTTCAATGTACATAAATTAAATTCTTCATTCAAAGACAGAGTAGCTGAATGGGTTAAAAAAAAAAAAACAAGACCCAACTATATGCTTTCTATGAGAGGCTCACTTCAGCCTTAAGGATACATATAGACTGAAATTGAAGGGATGGGAAAAGATATTCCATGCAAATGGGAACCAAAAGAGAGCAGGGGTAGTTATAATTATATCAGACAATATAGACATTAAGCCAAAAACTATTAACAAGAGACAAAGAAGGTCATTATATCATGATAAAGGGGTCAATTCATCAAGAGGATTTTAAATTATTTTAATATTTATGCACCCAACATTGGAGCACCTAAATAAAGCAAATACTCACATTTTGAAGGGAGAACTAGGCAGCAATACCATCATGGTAGGGGACCCACTTTACACAACTGATCTTCTAGGCAGAAAATCAGCAAGGAAATGTTGGACTTAAATGACACATTAGACCAGAGGGACTTAACACATACACAGAACATTTCATCCAACAGCAGCAGTGTACAAATGTACATGGAACATTCTCCAGGATGTTAGGCCACAAAACAAGTCTCAATAAATTATAAAAGACTGAAATCATATCAAGCGTATTTTCCAAATACAATGTAATGAAATTCGAAATCAATTACAAGAGGAAAACCGGAAAATTCACAAATATGTGGAGATTTGACAACATGCTTGTGAACAATCAATGGGTCAAATAAGGAACCAAAAGGAAAATTAAAAAATGACACAAATGAAAATGGGAACACAACATACCAAAACTTATGGGATGCAGCAAAAGCAGTTCTATGAGGGAAGTTTAAATGCTTACATTAAGAAAAAAGAAAGCTCTCAAAAAAACAACCTAACTATACACCTCAAGGACCTAGAAGAAGAACAAATTAAACCCAAAGTTAGTAGTAGGAAGGAATAAAGATCAGAGCAGAAATAAATGAAACAGAGATAGAACGGCAATTGAAAAGATCAAAGAAACTAAGAGCTGTTTTTTTTAAAAAAGGATAAACAAAATAGACAAATCTTTAGCTAGACTAAGAAAAAAAGTTCATACAGAAGACAAATAAAATCAGAAATGAAAGAGAAGACATTACAACAGATAACTGAGAGACACTAAGAATCATAAAAATACTATGAAAAATTAAATGGCAACAAGTTAGATAACCTAGAAAAAATAGATATATTCTAGAAACATGGATCACAAAGAATTAGAAAATCTGAACAGACCAATTACTAGTAAGGAGACCGAATTGGTAATCATAATCTTGGATTTTACACCAAAAGCAAAGGTAACAAAAGCCAAAATAAATAAGCAAGACTATATCAAACTAAAAAACCTTTTGTACAGCAAAAAAAAAAAAAAAAAAAAAAAAAAAAAAAATTAACAACAAAATAAAAAGGCAACCTATGGAATAGGAAAAATATTTGTAACCACATATCCAATAAAGGGTTAATATCCAAAATATAACTCATATAACTCAGTAGCAAAAAATCCCATATAACTCATTTGAAAAAAATGGGTAAAGGATCTGAATAGACATTTGGTCCACAGAAGACATACAAATGGCCAAAAGGTACGTGAAAAGGTGCTCAACATCACTAATCATCAGGGATATGCGAATCAAAACCACAATGAACTATCACCTCACACCTGTTAGGATGGCTATGATCAAAAAGACAAGAGGTAACAAATGCCAGTGATGTGGAGAAAAGTGAACCCCTTGTTCACTGTTGGGGAATGTAAACTGGTACAATCACTATGGAAAACAGATGGAGGTTCTTTAAGAAATTAAAAATAGAACTACCATATTATCCAGCAATCCTACTCCTGAGTATATATCTATAGGAAACAAAATCACTATCTCAAAGATATCTCTGTACTTCCATGCGTGTTGCAGCATTATACACAGTAGCCAAGGAATGGAAACAAACTAGGTATCCATTGATGTATGAATGGATTAAAAAAAGCACTAAAAAATATACAGTGGAATATTATTCAGCCCTTAAAAAGGAAATCCTGCCATTGTTGATAATATGGATAAACCTTGAGGGTATTATGCTCAGTAAAATAAGCCAGACAGAGAAGAAGAAATACTAAGTGGTTCACTTATATGTGGAATCTTAGGGAAAAAAAAAAAACAAAACAGGTTGAACTTACAGAAACAGAGTAGGATGGTTGTGCCTGAGGGGTGGGAGAAATCCTTCTTAAGAGAACTTAAGTGTTCTCCTCTCTTAGTAAATTTCAACTATACAATACAATATTATCAACTATAGTCACCATGTTATACATTAGGTCGTCAGACCTTATTCATACACAGAAAATATATGAGGTGATAGATATATTAATTAACTTGATAGGAATCCTTTTATAATGCATATGTATATCAAATTATCGTATATGTATGTACATTTTATCTTACAATTTTGTCAATTACACCTCAATAAAGCTGAAGAAAAAGTAAAGATGCAATGATCTAAAGACTCAACAAATAGCTAATTAATTTAATTTGAATATATAACCACTAAAAATTATGTTAATCATAGTAACATAACTCTGGAGCATTAAAAAAAAAGGAAACAATTCTGCCAAGAGAGTGAAGAAAAGTTCTTCATGAATCCTACAAGAATCAGGGCTATGCACATCCTTGGATTTATTCAGCATTATTCACAGAATGATTTACATCTCAGCAAGTTACTAGAAAGGAAAACATTCAGTTAGGGGAGCAATCCGTATTTTTCCCTCACTGTTATGGGCAACCTAGCAATATAGCCCCTTCCTTCAGATTATGGGGTAGAAATTTATATATAAATAATCTTATTCAAATTTTAAAATACTCCATACTGCATTAAAAGTCTAGTGTCACTCATGCAAGTCACAGAGCAAAAACAAAGACTTTCGACTGTCTTCACAGTAGTTGTCATCTATGCAGTAAATACACAAAAAACACTTATTTTAAGCTTCTTTTTCTTTATTTCCCACAATTTCACTTCAAGAAAACTGTTGTGAATTGGCTGGTTCTGACAAGCTACCTAATTGTCCAAACCTTCTCTGAGAAAAAAAAAAGAGACCATCAATAAAACGAAAAGACACCTACAGAATGGGTGAAACTATTTGCCAATGATGTGACCGACAAGGGACTAATTTCCAAAATATACAAAAAGCTCATACAGCTTAATAGCAAAAAAAACCCCAAGCAGTCCAATAAAAAAATGGGCAAAAGACCTCAACAGACATTTCTCCAAAGAAGACATCCAGATGGCCAACAGGCATGTGAAAAGATGCTCAATATCACTAGTTATCAGAGAAATGCAAATCAAAACTACGATGAGGTATCACCTCACATCAGTCAGAACAGACATCATTAAAAATAAAAAAATGCTGGAGAGGATGTGGTGAAAGGGAATCCTACACTGTTGGTGGGAATGTAAATTGGTGCAGCCACTTAAAAAACTTAAACAGAGGTTCCTTAAAAAAAATAGACTTACCATATGATCCAGCAATCCCACTCCTGGGCATATATTTGGAGAAAACTATAATTCAAAAAGACACATGCACCCCAAAGTTCATAGCAGCACTATTTACAACAGCCAAGGCATAGAAACAACCTAAATGTCCATCCATAGATGAATGGATAAAGAAGTTGAGACTACATATATATATTTATATATGTGCACACACACACACAATGGAATACTACTCAGCCATAAAAGAACAAAATAATGCCATTTGCAGCAACATGGATGGACCTGGAGATTGTCATTCTAAGTGAAGTAAGCCAGAAAGAGAAAAAAAATACCATATGATATCACTTATAAGTGGAATCTAAAAAAAGACACAAATGAACTTATTTACAAAACAGAAACAGACTCACAGACATAGAGAACAAACTTATGGTTACCGGGGGGAGGGGGTGGGAAGAGATAAACTGCGAGTTTAAGATCTGCAGATACTAATATATATAAAATAGATAAACAGTAAGTTTCTACCATACAGCACAGGGAACTATATTCCATATTTTGTGGTAACCTATAATGGAAAAGAATATGAAAAGGAATATTTGTATGTATATGTATGATGGAAACATTCTGCTGTACATCAGAAATTGACACAACATTGTAAACTGATTATACTTCAATAAAGAAAAAATAGAGAAGTCATTGGAACATTTCTAATATGGAAGGGAGATTTGCTCTATCTTCCAATCTAAACTACCTGTATCTGTACCAATTCCTCAATGAATATGAAATTTCCATATTTTCTAAAGCATTAAACCAAAATTACCTTTATAATCTTTATTACAGATGCTTGAGATATTGAATTGTATGGCCAGAAATAAAAATTATTTATGAGAATTTTCTTATGACTAGCAAGAGGAAGTGGAGGGCTAAGTAAGGAAGAAAACAAAAACTGGCCATTTTCACATCCACTTAAATGTCCCTGCAGCACTGAGGCAGCAGTTGCAACCTGCAGACAGGAACCTAACACAGACAGTAAGCCTCTGCAGAAGCTCTATGGCTTGGCCAACCCTGTTCACAAGCACACCTAAGTGATCTCCCTAGAATTACAACTCTACCGCTGGTGTTTTAGGCTCCAAAAGAAAACCATTTGTGATGGCTTGTGGGGAAAAATAGCCTTTTTAAAAGTCTACTTCTCCATGGAAAAATAGAAAAATATTTAATAAATCAGAGATCTGCTTTAGTCAAAATTTTGTATTCTTACACAGAAATTTAATTTAAATGTGTATTTCCTCCCTTGATTAAGGATTCCTCAATAAAGTTGATTGTATTTCATTAGTATTATTATACTTTTCATTTCCTTGTATGTAGAATGTTTATAACACACGCGTTTAAGATTTACTGGGAGGATTGCATGAAATGATGCTGTCTGCTTTGAGATGGCACTTACATTGGGGATCTATGCAGCCAGGGTTTCATAGAGCAAAATTCACTTAGGCTGAAAAGGGATACAAAATCACAGTGTCTTTCTGATTTGAACTATTCAGCAAATGACATGCAACAAATAAGACTCATTTGAATGAATATATTTACACATATCCATATATAATATATCCATATATAAATGTATATGTATGTGTGTGTGTGTGTGTGTGTGTGTGTGTGTGTGTATCTCACTACTGCTTTGAAAGACAAACAAGGAATTACAGCAAGAATTAAGAATCATACAGGGCAGTTGACACCACTCCTGCACTCTCCGCTTTCCATCCATTAAAGCCACCCTTCCATTGTGTTCTGGAACATATTCCCACTTATGTACTCCTGTAATTTATAGTTTTTGCTCTCTTGAAATCATGAATTTCTCCCTCACTACTAGATCATTCCCATTAACATGCAAATATGTGCTAGTATTTCCCATCTTTAAAAAACAAACCACCACCAAAAAAAAATCCCAATCATCAACAGAAACAAATCCTTCTTTGATCCCATGTGACCCCTATTACATGCATGGTCTCTGTTTCCTCACCTCCTATTCTCTCCTCAGCTCCCTGGAATAGGGCTTTCTTCCGAGCAACTCCACTGAAAACACTCCTGTCTATGTCATGAATAATCTCCAGATTGCCAAATCAAAGTGTCACTTGTCTATCCTCTTTTTAATTGAATCCAGCAGAATGTAGCCTGGTTAACCACCGTCACCTGTTACCAGAAATACTTTGTCCTCTCAGCTTCTCAACGGAAGATTCTCCAGGTTTTCTATCTCATTAGCTCCTCATCCTCTGAGTAATTATTCATATACTCTAGGACTTGGTCTTAAATCCTCATATTTCTTCTCTCTCTCTCCAGACTATGTCCCAAGTTGATTTCATTCACTTCCAGAGCATTAAAAACATTGACATGTTGTTGACTCCCAGATTCCTTACTACAATCTTTATGTCCAGGCTTATATATTCAGCTGCCTATTAGACGTATCCATTTGGATGTCCAACAGGCATCTCACATTCAACATCTCTTAAGGCCCCGAGTGGACCTTGGCAGAGGCCTCCTCAGCATCTGGCAGCTCAAACATCGTTTCTTCAGAGAGGCCTTTCCCATGTTGCTTTCCCCACCATACCTCTCCCTCTCTACTTCTTTAGTTGTTGGCTTGCTTACTGCCTGTTTTCCACAACTAGCACATAAGACTTGCGAGGGCAGGGCTACGGTCTGTCTTCTTTACTGCTCTATTCTGCTACCTAGGACAATGTTGAGCACATAGTAGGTGCTCTACAGACATTTGTTAAATGAATATAAATATGCTTGTTAGGCAATCATGAAAGACTTCACATCCTGCCTGGTTTTCTCTAATGAATTTATCTTTTCAACCATAAACTTGACCAACTGTCTATCAATGAAAAGCACATTTATACACCCATAAAAGTTACTGATAAGTATTTCTAAAAAGTAAGGTTTTAATAAAAATAAAGCAATAGGATGTTAAAAGGAATTCAGATTTTTATTTTCAAAAGGTCACTGTGGGAGACCTGTGAGTGGCTATCTTACTGCTGCACTCGACAGGCTATCCTGTCAGGGTCACAGGGACATTAAGCCACCACTTGGACCACCAGTGACCATGCTGCTGCAGGTGGTACTTCCTGTCATCACTACTGTGGCCCCCTCTTTGAAGAATGCAGCATTTCCAGGTCCAGGGGAATTGCAGGTAACAAGAATCTTTCCCAGGGGGCAGTCAGTCTTGACCCTGAACCACTTCTTCCTGAACATGGAGGACTTTGTCATGGGCTTATCCCTGCGGGATTCTTCTAGTTCCTTTATCTTAAAACTGGTGTCACAGGACTTATCTTGTATTTTCTATCCAAATAAATATATGTGATTCCCTAGAGACCTTTTCTATCATATCAAACAGTAGGTTTGCTCATCTATGTAATGAGAAAATATGGTCCCTCTGTTGTACAATTTGCTAATAAACTCAAAGAGCAAAAAACTGCCCACCTAGAAGAGATGAAGCAGGCTTCCATCAAACTCATCCAGGATGCAACGGATTTGGAAAATTCACAGCAGGCACTGGTTCAGAAGTGTCATTATCTTCTTGATGGTCAGAAGAATAACACCGCTATGGCCTTGGAGATTGCTAACTGGTAACAACTATATAAAGTATACAAGGAGGTAAAGAATCGCCTGTGCAGAAAATGATGTATCAAAAAGAATACGACCACATGAAAAACTGGGTAGAGAAACACCTTGCGCAGAGCATCTTTGCCCAGAAGCAAAAGAAGACAATTAGCAAGTGCATTTTAGATCTAAAGCTGCTTGCAAGGAAAGCTCAAACACAGCCAATCTATAAATGCATCTACCTCATTTGAGGCAGCTACAAACAGTTGATTTATAAAATGGAAACTAGTCCATGTGACAAAATCATTTTGTCTATTATTATAGACTGAAGTTACATTTTACCTTTCCAAAAAAAGAAAAGATTTGGCCTTGATACAGTAAGAGAAATAGAACAACCTATTAGCTAGTAATGTATTTCTCATCCTTCTTGCTCTGTATAAGCAGTTTGCTTCCAGCAAGAACAAAGCTGGACAGACAGCAAATTTGTGACTTTTTCTGAACCAATCAGAGAACTGAAGCCATCCCCAAATCTGGAAACAGGCACCTTCAGGGAGACACAACACCTAAACATTTGCGTATCTGAGGCAGAAGCTATCCTACACCACGAGCCAGTAAGATGATTAAATTTTGGTGACTTGCTGCAAGCCAAGGGTGGGCAGGCATTAGAAGGGTGAAGTTCCTAGGGGTCACAGTCATAGGGAAATTCCCACCTTTTTGCTCTAGAAATCCACGAGGCTCTCACAGAGAGGATCAGGGAAAATCCAGAGTTCCCACTGTGGTTCTGGTTGGCAGAAAGCAACACCAACCACTGAAAAATCTGCCCAGACTCTTTTCTCTGGCTTCACCTGCAAGCAGCATCACGTGAAAGCACTAGTGTAATGCCACTCCAGCTGGAGGAAGGGAACTCTGCCTAGACTAGCTTCCGTATCTCACCTAAGTGAAGGAGGAACCTCACAGAGGGAAGAGCTTTAAGGTCACAGACTGAGACACTGGATACTGAAAGGAGGGAACACAGGGCCAGGGAAAGGCTCTACCTCTAGAGAGCAGCAGAAATTCTTCTGAATGCCCAATACGGTGCACTCCAAAGAGTGAGACTTAATCAGAACGTTAGAGAATGCTCCCCTCATCCACAGCCCACCAGCACACTAGCAAACCTCTAGTAGTAACAGTGGAGTACAGCTGAAGAACTGCAAGAGAAAGACTCGTTCTGGGGACCAGCAGAAAGAAAGACCTACAGCCAAAAGAGGAGACAAAAAAAAAAAAAAAAAAAATCACTAGCAAAAACTGAAGTCTATGATGCCCATAGCAACAACAAACCTCAACAATGGTAACCACAGAAACAACAACCTCCAACATAGCCCAACTCCTGGCTAGATTAACACAAATCTCCACTACTAATGGCTCATTTATCTCAGTTTCTATTGCCCTGTACAATATGTCTGGCTTTCAACAACAACAAAAATAAGATATCAAAAGACAAGAGATAAACATAGTCTGAAAAGATAAAGTAACCATCAGAACAAGACTCAAATATGACAGAGATGTTGGAACTATCAGAGAGGAAGTTTTACATAACTTACGATAATATTAAAGACTCCAGTGGAAAAGGTGGTCATCATTTAAGATCAGATAGGTAATTTTACCAGAGACATGGAAACTATAATAGTCAAATGAAAATGCTAGAAATCAAAAACACATGGTAACCAAGAGGGCCTTCAATGTGCTTATCACTAGACTTGACACAGCTGAGGAAAGAATCACGTAACTTGAAGTTAGGGCAATAGAAATCACACAAACTGAAACGCAAAGAGAAAAAAAAGAGTGAAAAAAACAACAGAGCATCCAAGAGCTGTGGGACAGTATCAAACAATGTAATACAAGCATAACTGGAATCCGAGAAGGAAAAGGAAAAAAATGAGACGGGTAAAGCATTTCAAGAAATAATGGGTAAATAAGTCCTAAAGTTACTGTGAGACACAAAACCACATACCCACGGAACTTAGAGATCACCAAGAAGGGAAAACAAACAAACTACACCTAGACATCATATTCAATCTACTAAAAAACAAAGACAGAAAAAATCTGGAAGGCAGCTGAGGGGAAAAACCCATGTTACCTACTATTATGAACTTAATGTTTGTGTTCCCCTCCAGATTCATATATTCATGCCCTAACCCCACCCCGACTACGTGTGGCTGTATTTGGACATGGGGCCTCTAAAGAAGTAATTAAGGTAAATGAAGTCCTGCAGGGTGGGATTGTATCCTTATAAAAGAGACACCAGAGAGTTGACATACTCTATCTCTCCATCTGTGTGCATGCACTGCGGAAAGGACATGGGATGATGTGGTGAGAAGGTGACCTACTATATACCAGAAAAAGCGCTCTCACCAGAAACCAACAATGCTGGCACCTTGACCTTGGACATCCATCCTCCAGCACTGTGAGAAAATTAATTTCTGTTGTTTAAGCCACCTGCTCTGAGCTATTTTGTTATGGCAGCCTGAGCAGACTAAGATGCCTACAAAGGAACAAAGATAAGAATTAAAGCAAACTTCTTGCCAGAAACCAGACAAACAAAAAGACAACAGAGTCACATTTTAAAAATGTTGAAAGAAAAATAACTGTAACCCAGAATTCTTTACCTAGTAAAAATATCCTTCAAAGGTGAAGGAGAAATAAAGACTTCCTCAAACAAACAAAACTAAAGGAATTCACTACCAGTAGACCAACACTATAAGAAATGTTAAAGGACGTTCTTTAGGTAGAAGGAATACAATATAGTTAAAAACTCAGATCTACGTAAAGAAATAAAGAGCATCAGAAATGGAAGAAATGAAGTAAAATATAATTTTCAGCTTATTTTTAATTACACTAAAATATAACTGTTTAAAGCAATAACAGTAACAAGATGATGGGTATTTATAGTATATATGAAAGTAAAATATATGACATATATGACAATAATGGTGACCACACTCAGTCTTCCCCTTGAGATCTGAAATAAGGCAAGGATGCCTTCTCTCATTACTATTCAACCTTGCACTGGAAGTCCTAGCTAATGTAATAAGGCAAGAAAAGGAAAGAAAAGTATACAGACTAGAAAGGGAGAAATAAAACTGCCTTTATTGGCAGACAACATGGTGCTCTATGTAGAAAATTCCAAAAAGTCTATTAAAAAAAACCTCTTAGAACTAATGAGTTTATCATGGTTGCAGGATACAAGGTCAACATACAAAAATGAATTGTGTTCCTACCTACTAGCAATGAATAAACAGAATCTGAAATTTTAAAAAGACACTATTTACAACAGCATCACAAAAAGAAGTACCTGGGTATAAATCTAACAAAATATATATAAGATGTGTGGAAAGCTACAAACATAGCTCATAAACAGATCAAAGATCTAAATAAATGGAGAGCTATACCATGTTTACAGATTAAAGACTCGATGTTGTAAAAATGTCAATTCTCCCAATTTGATCTACAGATTCAATATGATCCCAGTCAATCACAACATGGTGCCAAATGTAGCAAGCTTTTTTGTACATATTGACAAGATTGTTCTAAAACTTACACAGAAAAATCAAGAAACCAGAATAGCCATATTCCGAAAAAGAATAAAGTGGGAAAATTCACACTGTGAGATTGTAAGATTATAAAGCTACAGCAATCAAAGACAATGTGGCATCAGCAAAGGACTACACACAAAGATCAACAGAACAGAACAGAGCTCCCAAAAAGACCCACACAAATGTAGTCAACTGATTTTTTTAAAAAGATTTATTTATTTATTTTAATGGAGGTGCTGGGGATTGAACCTAGGACTTCATGCATGCTAAGCACACACTCTGCCACTCCCTCTCAAATGATTTTTGACAAAGGTATAAATGTAATTCAACAGAGAAAAGACAGCTTTCTAAACAAATAATACTGGACAATTGGATGTCTATATGCAAAAATAAAAACAAAAACATGACACATACTTTACACCTAATGTAAAAATTATCCCCAAATGTACAATAAACCTAAAAGTATAACATAAAGCTATAAAAACTTCTTGAAGAAAACATAAGAGAAAATCTGAGTGACTTGGGTTTGATAATTAGTTTTTGGATATAACACTAAAAGCATATCCACTGAAAGAAAAAAATTCAATAAATTGGACTTCATCAAAATTAAACCTCTTCCTCTGTGAAAATCACTGCTAAGTGAATTAAAATACAAGCCCCAAACTGGAGAAAATATTTACAATCACATATCTAGTAGAGGACTTGGTCTGGAATATATAAAGGACCCTTAAAGGCCAGCAATAAGAAAATAACTCAAGTGAAAAATGGGCAAAAGATCTGAACAGACACTTTACCATATAAGACACAGAGACAGCAAGTAAACAAATAAAAGGATGCTCAACATTATTTGTTGTTTGGTAAATGCAAATAAACACCACAGTAAGATACCACTCACTACACACCTATTAGAATGGCTAAAATGCAAAAATAATTAAAAATTGCTGGCAAGGATGCTGGGACAAGAGGAACCTTCTGGTGGGTATGTGAAATGGAAAAGCCACTTTGGAAGAGAATTTGGCAGTTAACTATAAAGTTAAACATAGACTTAGCACACTACCCAGCAACCACACTTCTAGGTATTTACCTAAATTAGCTGAAAACTTATGTCCAAACAAAAACCTGTATGTGAATGTTTGTAGCAGCTTAATTCATAACTGCTAGGACCTGGAAGCAATATCAACAGAGAAATAGAGAAAGTATTCCAGAATAAAAAGGCTGTTTTTAAAAACTGGCCTTCAACATATAAATAAAAAGATTTTGAAGGATTCTGAGTAATGAGTTGAAAATACTCATGATAAAATCTTAGATGAAAAAAGAAGCTTAAAAACTACATCTACCAGGAGGAAGGTATAGCTCAGTGGTAGAGTGCATGCTTAGCATGCGAGAGGTCCTGGGTTCAATCCCCAGTACTGCCATTAAATAAATAAATAAACCTAATTACTTCCCCATCCCCTCCCCCAAAACTATATACACCTACACACACAAATTATCAACTTAACTATTAAAAGACAGCATTGCACAGAGAAAAAGAACAGAAGTAGGTATTCTAAGATTTTAAGAGTAGTTACTTCACTCCTGAGTTCATAGGTATTTTTTCCATCTTTTTTATATTTCCCCAATGTTCTACAATGAACATATATGAGAGGGGAAACTTTTTATACTGTTTATTTTTAAAATTGTCTCACTGCTTTACAGTAGCATGACCCGAAATTACTGAGTGGTCTATAAAAAGGGTTCTGTGGTCAGATATGTGTGGCTACTTGGCACACTGTGTCCCTCTTCTGGAAACTCCTGATTCCTGGTAGGATGCTGAAGGTTCTGAGAAATCAGCTAATAAAGAATCTTGTTTAACATGGCATTAACCAGCATTTAGCAAAGTTTTTTGACCACAGGACTTTTATTTTCTCAAAACAACTTAGTATCTCAGGAATGCCAGAATGGTGGAAAGGCCTTTTGAAGACTCAGCTTCAGCACCAGCTAGATGGCAATACCTTGCAGGTCTGGGGTAAGATTCTTCAGAAGGCTGTATATGCTCTGAGTCAGCATTCAATATACATGGTGCTCTTTTTCTCCCACAGCCAGTATTCATGGGGGCCAGGAGTCAAGGGGTGGAAATGGGATTGGCACCACTCACTACTATTAGCAAAATTTTTGCTTCCTTTTCCTTTAATGTTTCTGTTGGCCTAGAGGTCTTGGTTCCCAATGGGGAAAAGCTTCTACAAGTAGACACAACAATGTTCAATTGAACTGGAAGTTACAACTGCCACCTAGTCATTTTAGGCTCCTCATACATCTGAATCAACAGATAAAGAAGGAAGTGCTGGCTGGCGTGATTGGTCCTGACTACTAAGGGAAGACTGGACTACTGCTCCACAATAGAGGTGAGGGAGACGATGCCTGGAATACAGAGGACCCCTCAGGGTATCTCTTAGTACTACCATGCCCTGTGATTAAGGTCAAAGGAAAACTACAACCCAATCCATGCTGGCCTACTAACGGTCCAGACCCTTCAGGTCCCCCCACGACTGGCAGAGATGCTTGCTGAAGACAAAGGATAGGGTGGGGAGTGGAAGAAGGTAATTATAAATACCAGCTACACCCACTTGACCGGTTACAGAGCTGAAGACTGTAATTGTCATGAGTATTCCCTTCCTATTTTGCAACGAATATGTTTGTGTGTATACAAATCTTTGTTTCCTTTCCTCTCTTATTGTCTAATCATGTAACATAAGATGTACTGACTCTGTGTCATGGTATTTAAGTATTGTTAATTTCACATCATAACATTTAAGTTATGGGATACAAGGGGAAGAATAAACATCATTCAAGGAATTTACCTCCTCTTCCAGGAAAGGGGTTAGTTCATTTTTGGTTGTATCCTGGGTAGCTGTATCATATTAGGCGGAATAATCACTTTGTTGTTGTCTTTATTTGGAGACCAGGTACAGTTTAAGGAGATGTGTATGGGTGCCAAGTTGATAATGGCTGCTTGTGATTTTAATTTTATGTGTCAACTTGACTGTGCCAACATGGTGCCCACATTAAACATTTCTGAGTGTGTGTGAGGGTGTTTCCAGATGAGATTAGCCTTTGAATCCATGGACTCAGTAAAGTAGACTGTCCTGCCAAATGTGTACTGGCATTATCAAATCCTTGAGGGCCTGAAGAGGGCAAAAAGGCAGAGAAGAGAGGAATTTGCTTGTTTTATGCTTCCCGGCTGCCTGCTGAGCTGGGACATTGGTCTTCTCCTGCCCTGAACTGGGATTTATACCATCAGCTGCCCTGGTTTCAGGCCTTCGGACTTGGACTGGAACTACACCTCTGGCTTTCCTGGGTCTCCAGCTTACAGATAGCAGATCCTGGGACTTCTCAGCCTCCATAAGCCTATGAGCCAGTTCTTCATAATAAATCTCTTCCTATACATACAGCTTATTGGCTCTGTTTTTCTGGAGAACCCTGACTAACACAATTTCCAATTCAAATCTCTTTTCTATGAAAATATCTCTAATTTCTCCAAAATCCTCATGGATCTAGTCCTGTGTGAACTTCTTGTCCTCTTTTGGTCTCTGGGAGGCACAAGACAGGTGTATATTTTTAGATCTTACCTTCCTTTCTACCTAGATTTAATAACCTTGAAAGTAAGAATTTTCTCCAATGTTCATAGCAGCACTATTTACAACAGCCAAGACATGGAAGCAATCTAAATGTCCATTGACAGACGACTGGATAAAGAAGTTATGGCATACCGATACAATGAAATACTGCTCAGTGATTTAAAAAAAAGAGTAAAATAATGTCATTTGCAGCAACATGGATGGACCTGGAGATTGTCATTCTAAGTGAAGTAAGCCAGAAAGAGAAAGAAAAATACCATATGATATTACTCATATGTGGAATCTAAAAAAAAAAAAAAGGAAAAAAGATGACACTAATGAGCTCACCTACAGACTCAAAGAGATAGTAAAAGTAAACAATCTATGGTTACCGAGGGAAAGGGGGTGGGAAGGGATAAATTTGGGAGCTTGTGATTTGCAAATGATAACCTCTCTATATAAAAATAGATAAAAACCAAATTTCTTCTGTATAGCACAGGGAATTATATTCAACATCTTGTAATAATAACCTTTAATGAAAAAGAATATAAAAACAAAAACATGTATATATATGCATGCATGACTACGACACTATGCTGTACACCAGAAACTGACCATTGTAACTGACTATACTTCAAAAAAAAATCATGAAAAAGAAAAGAATTTTCTCTCTTATTTCTTCTGTATTTTCTTCCATTTGTTCATTCATCTACTCATTCAGTACGCTTTCTGAGTTCCTATGATATGCCAGGTGCATTTCTAGCTAATACAACAGTGAGCAACATCAGAATGTTCCCTTTACTCTTAAGGAGGTTACAGTCTATTTGCGGATTCAGAAATGAATAAAACAACAAAGAAACAGATACATAACTATAAGCCCCGGTAATGCTTTGAAGGAAATAGACTCTGAGTCCTAACCTAACCTTGCGTATTGAGGAGGGTGGGGCAAGGCAGGAAAGGCTAATCATGTTGAGCTAAGATCTGAGGAAAGAGTAGGTTTTCATTAAGTAGGTAGAGAAGAGGGGGGAGGTGAGAGAAGAGTGTTCTAGACAGAAGTTCTCAGGAGGGAAGGTGCACAGGACCACAGTATTGCACACAACAGGCTTCAAGGAGCAGGCGACTGAGCAAAGAGACAATACTAACCATTTTCTTCAGTCTTTTCTCCTCTCGTTTTTTCTCAAGCTGAGCCTCCTTTTCTTCTGCTTCTCTTTTCTGACGCTCCTCCTCTTGGGCTTTTAACTGGGCCTGATCAAGATTAGAATTTGTAAAAATCAGAACCCTCTCGTATTGTATGGAAATAAGATCTTTTACGCTGAGGGAAGTATCTACAAAAGTGCTTACCCAGTCTCTGGAAGAAGCCTGCACTTTGTATTAAACGTAGAAAACCTGACCTATAACTTAAATGTTTCTCCAAAAGAATCCTTCTCTACTTGGGAAGATGACACTAAACATGAATAAGACCATTAACTTTCCATCATAAAATGGTTACTTTTTAGTTCTTATTTTCATCTGTGAAACACTAGATCCAAACTATATACAGTATAAGAAAAAATTTCCTTCCATTTCACACACACACAAAAACCCCCTAACTGTTAGAAATGTTTATTTTTTCTTAGAAGGTACAACATTTACTTCTGGTAGTCAGGGTCAAAACTTTGAAAGGTAAGAATTACCCACGTTTGTAAACTTATCACGTTGAACACCTACCTATAACACGTTAGTATTGGTTATGCATAAATCTTCCAAGTTGCTGGCTCCCATCGACTTTCGTCGCATTTCCTTCCTGCTATACTAATGATGCTGACGTTTCCCCTTTCATCACAGAGCTCAGGCCAGGAGGCAAAGAGCCATTTCCAAAGCTGGTGTTACTCTACTGCCTTAGCAACCTTAAAACAAGCTAGGTCTTATTTTTTAATAAAGACCTATACAAATCCTTTTTCTTGCCTCAGTTTGCATTCTTGACTTATTACCAATTTCTCCTCTTCTTGTTTTTTCTTCCTCTCTGCCAAGATCCGCCTACGTTCAGCTCGCTGAACTGCTCTCTCTTCCATTGCTAGAAAATAGTAACAGAGTTCCAATATAAAAAATATAAGGAACACTGTAAAAGAAACTTCTCCATTTTACAGAACAGTTTAGTGTTACTGTTGAAGTCTTCTTTTAGGTTGAGAGTTCACAATCTCAGAAACATATATGTGTGTGCATAAAATTTATATAAAAATATAAATGTAGAAATTGTAGGTATACACATACACACCTCCTACAGGTTAAAGACCTACAATCCTATCCTCCACAATGATGAACAATTTGCAATTATGTTTTTGTTCACATCTATTAGAATAACCGTTTACTGCTTTAAATATTAAGATTATGTGTCTTGATGATACTTTTAGTATGTGAAACCCAGAAACCAGAATTTTAACTTGATAGTTCCTTTAATGAAAATAGAAAACTTTAATTACATCTAACAAATACTTTGAGAATAGAATCACTCCTCAAATCCCACTGAGTTTGCTACTTTTCCCTAAGTCACTGCATATATATATATATATATATATCTGTATATGCAACAACCACCACCACCAAACTGAAGTTTGGGGTCATGACGATTACATTTCAAACTAGTTTTAAGGCTTGGATATCCAGATGGGCAGGAAATGGAATTGTGTTAGGCATCTGAGAACTGGCATCTGAATGAATTTGAGTGTCAGACTCTTGTTCTTGACAGTCTATTAAATATCGATCCAAAAGAAGCAAATGTGCAAGATGGCCTGATAATATGACTCTGTCATCAGTTGGGGTTTCACAGGCAGAGGGGCGTGGGTGGGAGGGGTACCAAGTTCTGCTCCCGTAAGTCAGCCAATGGTTACTTTCAGTTCCTTGTGCTAATTTACAGAGAGGAAAATTTAAGTCCAAGTTTCAAGAAATAATCAAAAAACTTGCCAGGCTATTTCTTACAGATATTAAGTGTCTACTTTGCTGGAGAAAGAACAGTGGGGGTGCCACAGATGGCAGGAATGAGACGGTCTCTGGAGGCAGAAATAGACTAGAGGATTAAACTGCGAGAGCCCTGAAAAGCAGTCTGTAGCAATATGACTTTTTCTCACCTTTCCTAGAGCTAGTCATCAAAGACTACTTGAAAAGTAGCCTGGTGTTCCAAAATTTACTAACTCTTTGATCAATCAAGTATAAAAAAAAATCACACCAAACTGAGCATTTCCTGACCATCCTCAGTGGTGGGCAAAGATGGCATAAACTGCTGAACTTGGCAGAGAGTCAATACAAAGCATGCTAATTTCTTCACTAATAGGAATGGACTTCAGGCACAGTGTCCTCATCACTTCCTGTTAGGGCAGCAATCTTGCCATAGGTTAAAAATCAGATTTACAAACCACAGTATAACAGTGAAAGTGCCTACCACTACATATAAACAAATGTTCAGTGCATGGCTAAGTACATAGTGAGAACAATTAGCAGATTCACTAGGTGGGTTCTGAGGAATGCTTTTCTTCTCATAGTACTGTTTGGTTTAATAAGGATTTCTATGCACATCAAAAATGTTCTTAAAATGTCTGGCTTGTAGATTTCATTTCAAAAGCCTATCATCAAGGCACAACTCATGACAAAATGATGTAATTACTTGATGTGGATTGCTGTAAACTGGTCAATATTTTAATATTCACAAAATACAATGACAGGTGATCTTTATCAGTGTTTATTCTTAGCAGCTACTCAGTTTTCTCATTTGTGTAATTTGCCCTTTTTTAACTCACGTCCAAATCTCAAATTATACAAAAATTATAAAGCCTTTCAGCGTGTTTGTTTTTTTGTTTCTTGTTTTTTGTTTTTTTGTTGGCTGGAAAGGACAAAAAATTTGGCAGAAAGGGCAGGAAGAAAGTCATGGTGCTCTCTGGTGTATCCACTCCTCACATGTCTACTCATTTTAGACTTTGACCGAGTTCTGCCAAGTCTCCAAACCCAAGAAGGTTCAGTCCCAGCACATTCTACTCCAGGAGGAAAGATAACCATCCCCAAGGCCCCACCAAGATAGCCCTGCCTTTCAGTATGGGGTGAGGTGCCATCAGCTGCCTCCGGTTCCTTCTGGGTCCAGAAAGAGAATTTCGGGAGTCACTTCTACCACCTTCAGTCCCAGGGGAAGCAACAGGTGAACTGGGAAAAAAAAAGGGAAAAGAATTTAGACCAATCACCAGCTCATTCAAAGTCCTTGCACCTGAGGAACTCAAAGCATGTTACAAACTTTAATTAATCCTTACTCTCTGAGAGTATTATTATACCCATTCGATAAATTAGTATAATAAGGCATGGAAAGGTTGAGTGATTGGCCTGAATCTACAATGTGAGTCAGGCTTTCTGACTCCCATCCCATTGCTTCAAATCAATAGGTACCACCCACTTCTTATCCTCTCATACATATCGAGTATGTCACAAGTACCTCTAAAACCATCTTCAGTGGCTTTTGAGAAATTTGGGCTCTTATTTTAGGCTCAAAGATGTTTACTTTTAATCAAAACAACTACAAACTTAAGTGAGGTAATTGGCCATCCCCAAGGGCTGCTCCATTTGGACCTGATATTGTCCGACCTGGCTTCTCAGCCCTAAATATAATCAGAAACTCAGAAATCAAGTTAGAGCAAGTAAGCATTTTTCTTTTTTACTGGAGGAATAGTGACAGAACTCCTTAGACAAAGGGAGCCACAATGCAAATGCTAACTGTACAACTGGATCCTTATAAGCAGCCCCTTGCCTTAAATACTTGTTTGTCCCTGTCATACCAATCACAATGTATGAGACTTCTGTTTTGTGACTGCACAATAAAAGAAAAGGAGAGATTGTGGATTCTGGAAGCTGGGCAAAGTTCAGGAGCCTTTTGACCACAAAGTGGAAAACCCCAAAGAATGAGTACCAAGAGTGTTCTGACACAACGGACATACTTTGGAAGCACCTGGCAGGTTCTTTTTGGTTCCTCTTCTCCTCTCGGGCGTGACAGCAGGCAGCTCTGGGTGTCAGCATGCTCTGCTGCCCACCGAGCCTCTGCCAGCCGCTGGCTTTCCTTCAACTCCAGAATTGTTTTCTGCTGTTCCTGGAGTTTCTTCTTCTGCTTTTCAATCAGCTGTTGCTGGAAGATATGGCGGTTGTGGAAATGACCCATGCAAATAGGTTCTGCTTTCTGGCTGCTGGTTCTGAGCTTCTCGTTGCTGCCAGGCCGTTGGGAGGGCTCAACGTCTAGGGTCTCGAGCGGCTTATCGTCAGATGTATCCAGACGGACATTCTGGAGGGGAACCTGCAAGACACTCTTTGCTGATCTTCCCAGGTCAGGGCTAGACATACAACCACTGCTCCCTGAGGCAGGCTTTTCCCACAAAGAGGGCACGGCAGCCACCTAAGAGAGAAGGAACGTGTTACAGCTCAGCTATTTAAAGGACTGTGCTGATGAGACCCAATCCACCTACTGAGCACTGTTTTGTTCAATGGCATAACTGCCCTGCAACCCGGCCAGAGGCCACCAGCCTTAGTCCTGCGCATCACTCTTAGAACGTGCACTGCTGCTCACCACAAAAGCTGGGTAGGAGAGTGGGTTCAGCTGAATAAACCACTACCACGGTTAGGATATTTGTAATCAGAAAAATGTACTCTTAGAAATATCTCATTTGGACAGATCATTTGTGAATTATGCAAGGTTACTCCAGATATATATTATACAGGAGTTTAATCTGCATGAATTGACTCTGAATTCTGCAGGAAGCTGAAAATATTGTGGCAAAGGATAGAGTCTTTCTCAAGAATGTCTGAAAACTAAGGAATAATTACAAATCAGTAATAGCTCTTTAATGGTAATAATAGCTCTTTAATAACACTTCTTTCAATGCATCTCTTGCCACCAGTAAACTAATCACAGGGTACTTGTCTATTTCAGGATCAAAGCCTGGATTAAAGTTTACCATCTTCAGCTATTCCCAGACAATCTATTTGTGGGAAATATTTGTAAGCCCAAGATCACTGGGCAAATATCTGCAGTACATAAGAATAATGCTATCTAATTATATTTTGTATTAGTATATGGCTTAACAGTTTTCAAGTCTTCATCATGCAAGTCTCATTCAACAGACTGAGGTATCACACTCAATTACAAATTCTATACGAGGGGGAAAGAAACAGAATTCTTAATCAGAAAAACTTATCCTGGCTAAAATAATGTCACAGTTAAAATATCTCTTCTAGAATGGTTTGATTCCACGGACTAAGGTCTGGTAAGTTTTTAATTCTGCCATCTGCAGTGGTGCAAAGAGAAAAATACTGTGAACTACCTTATATCTTAGAAGTTTTTCGCTCTAACAGGGTGCCATACTTGGGAACTCAAAGATGTTTTTCATGATGATGGAAATACTGTCTATAGACTCAGCCAAAGTAAAAGATGTGATATATGGAAACTCTGAAATGTTAAATACTTTAAAAAATAGCCTTCTATTTCACAAATGTCAGTGGACATTTATTCATGAGAACACCTGCTTAAGCAATTTAGCATCAAGCAGTGTATATGTTTTAGGCCCTTTTAAATTCTGTGGTAATGATACATTATTAACCTAGCAAGACTATATAAAAGCCTTTTGAATACAGCAACAAGATTTCTTTTGGATCATGGTAACTTTTTAAGGTTACAATAAGAGAATGAAAGAAAAGCTTAATGGTACAAATTGTACTTAGTATAACAGGATTGAACAGCTTGAGTTAATTGGAGAAAACCACCTATTAGCTAACTGATAATTAAAAAAAATTCAAGATAGAATATATGTGTGCATGGTACATGAGTTTCTGTGACTGTATAATTAATGAGCATCTAACTATAGATTTTATATATTCATTTGTTTACTTTATATTATATGCTCTGGACAAGATTAGAGTTTAATAACCTACAGAGTCTTAGTATAGCCTTTTATTTTCATTTGCTCTATTTTTTACAATATTATCCTTTCTTGATAAAATCTTTTGTTCTTGATTTCAGAGATTTGGAGCCTTTTTTCTTGATTCTACATTATATATATGTGTATCTATCTAATATATATATATATAGACAGAGTAATTTTTCTGGTTTATGCAGATAACAAAAGATTTTCTGCTTACTTTTTTCCATTTAAAAATAACAGTGGAACTTTGTTAAGTAAAAGGTTTCAGACAGATTTTTCCTAAGATAGAAGATTATCTTGGGTCTCAATGGAAACAAGGTTATCTAACTGACATAAAGAAGGATAAATTGCCTATGGGAAGGGACCAAATGTTATGTAAGTCCAAAGAAGTATCCTCATGATCCCCCTTTGCTGAGAGACTAGGCTTAAATTAAAACCAGCCTACTTGCTGGCAGTACTCAGAATAAAAACCAACGCTGGGGACCCTCCAGTGCCCAGTTTAACTTCACACATCTGAGTTAGGTACTAGCAGTACCATGTGGAGGGATGGAAGGGGCCTGGGGTGGAGGTGAGGGGGCAGAGGACCTTCTCCAAAAGGCTTTTCAAACATGCCAAATGCAATTATGAAAGAAAAAACATAGAACTGTCTGTATAAAAATGTGTATAATACCCCAAACCATAAATTAACCAAAAAGACAAAACAAAATGAAAAAATTATAAAGTATATAATAAGTCAATAGTCTTAAAAATATAAAGAACTCCTATAAATAAGAAAAAGATAAATATTCAAGTAGAAAAATGTACAAAAGGCATGATGAGACAAGTCATTATTCATCTTTCCATACCCATTTTCAGATATATACATGATATATGTAAATGGCCAATATTAAAGTGTTTAACCTCACTAGTAATAAGAAAAAGTAAATGTCGAAGCAATAATAATATGAAAAACATTCTACCTGTCAACTTGGCAAAAATGATAAATATGTTATCAGGCAGGAAAACAGGCACTTCTTTGGTACAACCTTTCTGGAAGGGCAATTTGGTATAAGTTCTTAAAATATACACTCTATTTTTAGGTATTTATCCTAAGAGAAGCCTTATGGATGGGTGCAAAGACGTAGTTACTTATTCACTAAAGCTTTGTTTGTAATAGTGACAAACTGGAAACAACTTAAATGTCCAGCAACAGAGAAGGAGGTACACAGATTCTAGCTTGTGGTTCATGACAGAATATCACGCAGCCATTAAAAAGGGTGGCGCTGGATGGCTGTCCTTAACCAGGAGTTATTCATCAGGTTCACCTATGGAACTTTAAAAAAAAATATGGTGCCCCCCACCCAGAAATTGATATAGTAGGTCTGATTCTGTAGTATACTGTCACCTGAGAACTACTGTTGCAGAAGTAGACTTAGTGACATAGAAAATTCTCATGTTATATTGCAGAAAATAATTTTAGACAAACAGAATAATTCGATTATTATTACAAAGAAAAATACACTCCTACCAAAGTTGGTATAGAGAGAACATATCTCAACACATTAAAGGCATTTACAACAAACCCACAGCCAACATGATACTCAATGGTGAAAAGCTGAAAGCCTTCCCAATAAATTCAGAAACAAGACAAAGATACCCACTCTCACTATTTCTATTCAAATTGTACTGTAAGTCCTAGCCACAGCAATCAACAAGAAAAAGAAGTAAAAAGTATCCAAATTGGAAGGGAAGAGGTAAAACTGTGTAGTTGTAGATGGCATGATTCTCTATACAGAGAATCCTAAAGATTCCACACAAAAACTATTGGAATAAATGAATTCAGCAAGGTAGCAGAATATAAGATTACTATATACAGAAATCTGTTGCATTTATTTACACTAATAATGAAATATCAGAAAGATACCCCTCCCCCCTGCCAAATCCCATTTAAAATCACATCAAAAAATATCTAGGAATAAACTTATTCAAGGAGGTGAAAGACCTATACTCTGAAAACTACAAAACACGGATAAAGGAAACTTAAGGTGATTCAAAGAAATGGAAAGATATCCCATCCTCTTGGATTGGAAGAATATTGTTAAAATGGCCATACTACCCAAAGCAATCTACAGATTTCATGCAATCCTATCAAAATACTCATGACACTTTTCACAGAACTAGAACAAATAATCCTAATATTTATATGGAATCACAGAAGACCCAGAATTGTCAAGCAGTCCTGAGGAAAAAGAACAAAGCTGGAGGCATAACCCTTCCAGACTTGAGACTGTACTACAAAGCTACAGTAATCAAAACAGCATGGTACTGGCACAAAAAGAGACATACAAATCAATGGAACAGAACAGAGAGCACAGAAATAAACCCACATACCTACAGTCAGTTAATCTATGACAAAAGAGGCAGCACATCCAATAGAGTAAAGAGTCTCTTAAGTACGTAGTGTTGGGAAAGCTAGACAGCTCCATGAAAATCAATGAGATTAGAACACTCCCTCACATTATATATAAAGATAAACTCAAAATGGCTTAAAGACTTAAACATAAGACACGACACCATAAAACTCCTAAAAAAGAACATAGGCAATTCTTGGACCTAAATCATAGCAGTATTTTCTTAGATCAGTTTCCCAAGGCAAAAGAAATAAAAGCAAAAATAAATAAATGGGACCTATTCAAACTTATAAGCTTTTGCGTAGCAAAGGAAACCATCAACAAAACAAAAAGACAACCTATGGAATGGGAGAAAATATTTGCAAATGATGCAACTGACAAGGGCTTAATTTCCAGAATATACAAACAGCTCACATAACTCAATAACAAAAAAACAAACAACCCAATCAAAAAACAGGCAGAAGACCTAAATAGACATGTCTCCTAAGAAGACAGACAGATGGCCAATAGGCCCATGAAAAGATGCTCAACATCACTATTAGAGAAATGCAAATCCAAACCACAATGAGGTATCATCTCTGGTCAGAGTGGCTATCATCAAAAAAATCTACAAATAAATGCTGGAGAGGCTGCGAAGAAGAAGGGAGTCCTCGTACACTGTTGGTGGGAATGTAAATTGGTTCAGCCACCATGGAAAACAGAATGGAGGTTTCTCAAAAAAACTAAAAATAAAGCTACCATATGATCTAGCAATCCCACTTCTGGGCATATAGCCAGAAAAAATGAAAACTAATTCAAAAAGACACTTGCACAATGTTCACTGCAGCACTATTTACAATAGCCAAGACATGGAAACAATCCAAGTGTCCATCAACACGCAATTGGTTTAAGAAGATATTACACACACACACACACACACACACACACACACACACACCCCAGAATATTACTCAGCCATAAAAAAGAATGCAATGTTGCCATTTGTAGCAACTTGGATGGACCAAGAGAATATTATACTAAGTGAAGTAAGACAGAAAAAAACATAATATCACTTATATGTGGAATCTAAAAAATGATACAAATGAATCTATATACAAAACAGAAATAGCCTCACAGTCACAGAAAACAAACTTATGATTCTCAAAGGGGAAAGGGAGAGGGGGTGGTAATAAATTAGGAGTATGGGATTAACAGATACAAACTACTATATATAAAACAAATAAGCAACAAGGATTTACTGCATAGCACAGGGAACTATATTCCATATTTTGTAATAACTTATAATGGGAAATAATCTGAAATATATATGTATGTGTGTGTGTGTGTATGTGTGTGTATATATATATAAAACTGAATCACTTTCCTGTACATCTGAAACACAATATTGTAAATAAGCTATACTTCAATTTAAAAAAAAGAATATGACAAATAAATGGACTTCCTTTTCCTGTCTTATATCAAATTAGATACCCAATGACTTGACTGAAGAAAATGTAAAAGCTAAATACAATAAAAAGAGAAAAACCTGCATATGCCTGAATAGAGAAAAGACCAGATGGCTACATTTCAACGTGTTTTTGGCGGTATCTCTAAATGATGGAATTATTGCCTATTTTTCTTTTTTTCCTGTCATTTTCTCCTACCAAATTGCTACAATTAATACATACGATTTTTCTTATTAAGAAAATAAAAACTTAAATATTCCCCTCTTATAAATCACAAGCTTATTTAGACAGGAAATGCCTGATGATCAAGTAAGAGGCTTTCAAGAGTGGTAAACAATGCTTTACATATCTGTTCCTGAAGGAATCTTTCACTTAGCTGTTTTAAATTCCCTCTCTATATTACATTACTACCAAGTTTCAACTATACCAAAGTTTATGTGGGATTATAAAAGAAGACTCAGTTCAAGAAAATCAGCACTGACTGAAAGGTAACATCTGTGTACTGTAGCAGCTCTCATCTTTTGGATAGCCCAGGCCAGGCGACCTGACAACAGCTAACATACCCCAGGCTACACAAGTGTAAAACTCAAATGCAAGTGTTCAATAAACAGAAAGGCTAAGCAAAGGAAAAGCAATGCACCTCTCCATTTCTAGGTGGCTCCTCCACGGCTGCTGCTTCCTCAAGTAGACTGGTGCCTGATGACACGTTTACACTGAGTTTCCCTAGTGATGCTGCCTTCAGCAACTCGTTCATTTTCTTCCTAGTTTCCTCCTTTGTTACAGCCAGCTCTCTCTTCAGGATCTCTGCACGATGCCAATGCTGCCATTCTGTGAAGTGGCGCTGGAGAACTTGTTTCCGGTTATACTCAGCGGCCAGTTGTTGTTTTCTAAGCAACAAAGCGCTTCCATTAAAAAAAAAAGAAGTCATTTACAGCTTTTTAGTTGATAATATAAATGAAACACAAGTCCAAAGGAGTACCAGAAATGCTCCATCTTAACTCCAGCTTATCCCTTTTTTTTTTTTAAGCTCAGAGGAATCGTTTTATAAAATTCCCTAATGCAAAGGGTCTGCTCATAGAAGGCATTGGCACCTCAAGGCATTGCCTCAGAAGGAGTGACTGTTTTGGTCTATCACATCACAAAGGCATATTAAAATGTTTGATTACCATAAAACAGTTTCTGAGAGCTTTTAGAGGGGAAGGAGCAGAAATAATAGGTATACAGACAACTACTCTTAAAAATATGAATGCATGAGGGAGACATTCAGCTATACTTGCAAATTAAGGAAGACAAAGGTTTGCAAGAAAAAGAAAGGAATGAAAATTAATTACTGACAATTCACTTGTTAAGTAAGTATAAGACTTATACAAATCAACATGAAATTATGAGGGTAGATTTTTCAAAGAAGGACTTCATCAGAGAAAGAATCTCTAAAGAGAAGAACTCATTTACCAAAGCCACAAACTGAATGAATGAAGGACTGCCTTATGAAGATACTAAACACTAGAAATGTGAGAAGAACATACACAAGGCACTTGCTCTCACGGAACTCAATCACAGTCTAGTAGGCAATCTGGTTCACTTTCTTCCTAAGGAAGACCCCCTTTTGATTCCTGGAAATTTCATGATGTTAGGGGACATGACTGATTATCGAGCTGGGAACAACCTGCTACATTCCCCTCCTGAAGGGACTCTCCATTAGGAGATTTTTGTGGTACCAGCTGAGAATTCAAGAGTAGACGTCTCTGAGATCATTCTGTAAGTGGATGATTATCATCTCTGAAGAAGTGAGCAGTAGAGCTTGGAACTTATGTCACATCAGGGGTCAGTTTTGAGGTTTAAAGTCTAATATTGTTTAGACACCTACTTGATTTTATCTTGTAAAGGTGACTTGAATAAGTTCTCTATAACACTATTTGCATATCCATTTCTGTTCAACATATGTAATTCTTAGCTCATGAAATTTTGAGGATCATATAAAAAATTACAACGTTCTTAAGTCAATAAGTCAGGAGAACATTTCTACAATTCTTAAAAGCTTAAGTGACTTTTAAACCCTTTTTGAGTGGCACTTACAGTAAAAAAAAAAAAGTACTACTCTATGGCTGAATATAAGTTTATATGGGTATCTGTGTGTGTGTATGAAACAAAAGTATATATAATTGAAACAAAAGTTTCACCAAACAGTGTTTACCCTTACTACCAGAGATGTACTCTGATATGTCTTTTCTAATCTATTTTATTTTTTAAAAAATACACCTCATCTTGAGCCTGATTTTAGGATCCGTTAATGAGTTAAAACCCTTAAGTTGAAAGAGGCTACTCTGGAGTCACAGAATTTAACCTATGTCAGAGGAGATGGGTGAAACAATTAGTGAGAGTAGTGTCAACTGAAATAATGAAATTCAGGATAAACACTAGGAGCAATTCTGCCAACAGTATACCTCATTATATATAAGTGCTTCTTTCTAATGCAATGATAGGTACTCAATAAATACTTGGTGATTGACTGATGGTTTTTATAATAAAAACACAATATAGGCGGTAATTAACATTTATATATAATATTTTACTTTGATGGAGAAAAAGAAAGTATCTGAGACTGAACAACCTTAAAATAAAAATTTTAGAAGAAACAGAACAATAATCAGGTAGCAATGCAAGTAAGAACAAAGCTCCAAAAATATCAATGTTTAAATGGTGAAACAAACAAAAAAGCCCTACAGCATTTTACTCAAGTAAGTGGAAATCATAAATTTCCACAGGCTAGAAGATGTATGTTGCTCTGTCTGATTAATGTGAAATTTGATTTATATCAATCTGCTTAGGAAGAAGGAGTATGAAATTTACCGGATGTGTTAATTTCATGTTTTCACAGCGTAAACAGCCAAAAGATGCACTGGGGTTTTGACTGTCAAGGAGAGGATTATTTGGACAGTATGAAAAGAGAAAAATATTTCTGTAAATATAACAAGAAGACTAAACAGTTAAAAAAAATGTATGTTCATCATCGAGGTTAGAGCCCTCTCTATAATGATTACGTAGGGGATTTGAAGATGTGCATAAGATACCTATGTTTGTGGGAAGGGTAGAAACACAGAAGTTAGGGATCCAGAGACAAGACTGGTTGTACTCCTGCTCCTTTGCAGTACACTTCAGCAGAGTGGCAATATTCCAGATAAGCCAGCTTCTGCACTTTTTAAATGATGGCACTAAAAACATACATAATTCTGAAAGTGAAAAACCACTTAAAATTTCTTAAAAGCTCAGACATGATTTACTTGGGTATGCTAACCCAAGGAAATGGTTCCACAGTTCTCACATAATCATAAAATGAAGAACAGTGTTCCTTTATGGAAAACATCCTGCCCTAGTATGTTTCCAAGCTGAAATCGGGGAATTTCTGGCAAGAATATATAAATTGATCATTACAATGCAGAGAAAGGCAGCCTCTAAAGAACTAAGACTATAAAATATAATAGGTTTAAATAGGAATTTAAATATTAACCATGCTGCTTAGACTTAACACCTCAAATGGTACTTAGTTACTGATGTACATTCTAAAACACAGTAGTCAGAAGAACACTAACTAGGTACGGGACACTGGGCAAGCAACCGAAAGTTTCTAAGATAACTCCTCATTAACGGTGTCACCCTAACAACAACAACAAGCCTATCCTACAGGATTTTGTTTTTAAAGATGTAATTAAATTAAAAAAGAAGCATGAAGTATAAAACAAATTCATGTGTAAGGCAATAACACTATCTTAGGACAAGATTACTAGATATCTAAAAAGGGTCTTGAGTTTTTTAAAAGGAACTGAGAAATGATAAATAACCACATACGAGTGATCTTATTGAATGCTGAAATCTGATGCAGGACATAAAAATAGCAATGATGCAAACAGCTGCATTTGGGATGAGCAGGTTCAGCAGGAATAGTAATGAATAAGTTAATAATGCATTCAGTAATGCACCAGGTAGCTCCCAGGGAAAAAGTGGAAGATCACACAATTCTGTTTGAAAGAGTTTTAATAAAGTGAGTCGCCAATGCAAGAATGGTCCTCCTGCCTCTCTGGTAGACATAACAGGAGCTTTATCAGCTTTAGATGTCATGCATTTCTAGACTCTCTCTTGGGTACCCAGGTGAGCACAGAGGGAAGAACAGTCAAACATGACTGCCCTAAAGCATGCTGAAATCAGGAGTGCTAGGAATGGGGACTATCTGATAGTCCCTTTCAATTCAGCCTCCCCACCTCTAGGCTAGCCAGGTGAGTCCACATATGTGCTGGTTTACCAGTTTTCCCTCTAACTGAAAAAAATGCTGTCTTCCATTTAGTGATGATCTGTCACTCTCAGAAGATGGGACCTAAGAATTTCTATTTTTAAAAAGTTGTTTGGAAGACTGTAAAGTATGATAGCCAAGTCTATGTCACCCTTAAGTTTCTATCCTACTGTGCCTTCTGTTGCAATTATTTTTAATATTTGGGTATAATTTTTGACTTCTCCAGTTAGATTAAAAACTCCTAGAAGGCAGGAATGTTTAATAACTTTTTTAGTCCCCCTGCAGGTACTTAAGAAAGAGTCTAGTACATCGTAAGCATCAGTAAAGCTGACTGACTGAATGAATATATGCTATCAAACAGAACAAATGAATGAGTGGATGAATGAATGCCACAGTTTGAGGGATGTCAAAGGGCTGGTTTTTCCCCTGGCCTGCCACAGTACCTTCAAATTCCCATCACCTGCATCTTGGGCACTGCTTCCAGAAAATGCCTATTAAAGTATAACTTTCTTGGGAGGGTTAACATCAATTGAGTATTATAGAGACAGAGTGTAAGGGGCCACACGGACACAGGGAAGAGCTAAAAGTATGTTCCAGGGAAGACTCAAAACACTGGTTCAAGAGAGGGCAGGACTGAGGACAGTGCAGAGGTTAATAAGGGAAGGACAGAGATGCTTCCCAGGAAAAGAACTGAGAAATCAGGGAAGTAGGCTCAGGAAGGGCAGGTGGAGGATGCTGAAAACAAACCCTGCTTCTTCCCAGTTTGTCTAGGGCTGGCTGTAAACTGAGAGAGGAGGAATGGAAGACCTGGAGCCAACTTGCAAAAGTGAATATGCTAAAGAAATTAAAAATACAGTTCAAATTCCAATACCACCATGTCCAAAGGTCTGACTTAGCATGTGTACCAGAATTTGATTGTATTACCTTAGTGAGTGGATCCTTAGTTTAAGAGTCTGGGAATATCTGTCAACATTGCAATTGTATTACAATATTGTACTGAACTTTTATAACACTATTACCAAAACTACTTTAAAAAGAAAAGAGACAAGAAGGAGGGAGGGTATAGCTCAGTGGTAGAGAGTGTGCTTAGCATGCACGAGGTCCTGAGTTCAATCTCCAGTACCTCCATTAAAAAATTATAAACAAACAAACAAACCTAATGACCTCCTCCCAAAAAAATTAAAAAGAAAGAAAGAAAAATAAAAGACAAAAATTCCTATTAGGGAAAGCAAGGTGCATTTTTCAGAATAAAGAGATGGATGAGCCCTTGGGGTGGAGGTGAGGCTCTGAGCACAGGCTCAGTAAGAAAAGATGGTGGCTAAGTTATGACTAAGAAGAAAAGAGGGATCTCTTTTGATCCAAAGAGATACTGGGAAGAACAAAAAGGAAAGAAGGAAAAGAAAGAATCCCAAAAAGGCTGGGCCTTGCATGGGGGACAGGCCAGTAAGAGGAAAGCCCAGGTGGCAAAAGCAAATGTGGATGCAAGAGCTGGAGGGTAAGGACACAGCTGACATCTGAGAAACAGACATAGCAAATGTCTTCCATGTCCAGGTGGATGGGCCAAAGAACCACCTATGTTTTGTCAATCTGGTAAGAGTTTAGTTTCTACAATGAGTAACCCATTATAATAAATACTCTGTATCTCTTGAGCTCACTATTTAGAAAAAAAAATGCTTGAAAACGTTGAGTTAAACTGCAGGGGAGGAAGTAACTGAGCTCTTCATTCATCCACTGACTCACCCCTTATTTAACAAATATGTATTCAGCGTCCACAGAGGAACTGGGAGAAACTCCTATGCGCTTGGTGAAGAGAGTCCCAACTCTCCTGACACCCTCAGTCCCACTGACATTTCTTGTCTTTCTGCTTATAGTAGCTACGTTTGAGCTTTTTTCTCCACCTCTACTACCCTAACCTTCTTTGAACAAAATCACCCAACAATTTCCTAAAACTGTCTGCTCTAGAACAAAAAACAACATGCAGAGAGTCAGGGATTTGTAGGAAAGCAGCATCAAGGACAGTTTGTATCTAATACCTCCTTTCTTCTCATATATTTCTAGCATGACTTGTCATTTGTTAATTACTGTTCTCATTTTACATCTGTAACCATCTGAAGTCAGCTGCAATGTAACTGAAAACCATGGTTGTCTTAGGGAGCCATCACCTAGATGCCATTTAACTAGCAGCAGCATGGAGTAGGAAAAAGCACCTGACTCAGAATCAAAAGCACCAGGCTCTAGTCCTGGACTGGCTACTGCATGACCCTGAGAGAGCTGTTTACCTTTTCTGTGCCTTACTTTTATCATCTGTAAAGTGAGGAGCTGGATCAGATGCTCCTTGAGGTGCTTTCCTGCTTTAAGAATTTTCTGCTATAAAGTTTTATAGTAAAAAAAAAATATTATAAGTTAAATATTTTCTAACTCTGACAGTTAAAAAAATGTAGTACCCATTCTGAGCATTTAAAAATAGACACGTGAAAATAATTCACAGATATGAGACAAGAAGTTCTCAGAGGATCTTTAAAAAAAATTGGCACATAATGCTATTATGAAATCCTCACTTAGTGCTTTTATATTTAAATAGTTTAGTTGGAATGGAATCTCACATTCTTCAGATTTTTCTTCCAGCATGTAAATTTCCTAGACCACTTTTAACATGTCAGTTTCCACTCCCTTCATGCCCTCACTCATGATGCTTCTCCTTTCCAACACCTCCAATTTCTCTTCTTTATTCAACAAATCCAGCGTTCAGCAAGCTATCACCCCAAGTTCTTAGATCAATCACTAGGCCCTGAGAATTTAGAAACAAATTTTGAAAGAGCTTTTTTTTCCCCACTGAAGATTTCCTCCAGCATACTTGAAGAAAGGAAAAATTATCTAGGTCACCCTCCTGCTTAAAAATCTTTAGAAATTCACCTTTATTTACCAAAAAATGCTTCAACTCCCTATTCCAGCATCCAAGGCCCTTCACAAGTTGATGAACGTGACAACTATATGTTTGATGCTTTCCAGCCACACTTCGTACCATCACCTCGTTTCCCCATTTCTACCTAGAACATCCTACTTACTGTGCAGAGCCTGGCTCAAGACCCATCATCTTCTTTTTTTTTTTTTTTTTAAATTTTTTTTTTTTTTGTTGGCGGGGAGGGCAGATAATTAGGTTTATTTATTTTTTTAGAGGGGGTACTGGTGATTGAACTCAGGACCTCATGCATGCTTAGCATGCACTCTACCACTTGAGCTATACCCTCCCCCAAGACCCATCTTCTTGATAAAGCCTTTCCTGGCACTCTGTAGGAGCCTCCTCAGTTACTTCCCTCTACAAAGTTCTCAGCAGCAGCAGAGATGCATTGTGAAGTTTGTAATGCTAATCCATACCTGTACTGTTTCTAGATCTTGTTTTCCCCACAAAACTTAAGTTCTTTGAGGACAAGGGACCATGTGTCAGGCTCCTATGTATCCTCCCCAGGGCTGTCACAGGGATGCACAACTCCAGGGGGCACCATTCCCTCCTACATAGCAATGCTTTCACATACTACTCATTCAATTTTTCACCCAGGATGAATAACAGACGTGCTGGCAGAGAAGTGATTAAACAGAAGAATACGAACCACTCTCCACCCTCTTCCCACCACTAAACAAATGGTTCCTTCCACCTTCAATGATTTTGGTTCAAGAATGCAAAGTTGAACTTGGGAATGAAAAGAAAATGTATTTAATTTGAAGATATTTGAAGACAAATTCTGTGTAATTCACAAGCATTAGAGAAAGCTGATACAAAGGTGTCAAAAACCTCTAAATAAGGTGTGGAACAAAAAATGGGGGAATGGGAGAAGTCATTCTTACAGGTCTGCCTTCCCAGATGGATGTTCCTTGTGTCCCAATTAACTCTCTATGTGCAGACAGTGATTTTTATCAATGAGAATTACTGGAATATAAACCAAATTCTGTCTTCTAAAATGTAAGATGGTCCAGGGTGCAATGCTACTACATCAAAGGACAAGGAAAAAAGGAAACAAGTATGCACATTGGTATATTTTAATCAAATAATTTTTGCTTACAATTTTCAGTTAAATTTTTCTAGTTTGGGAGTAACAGAGAAAAACAGTGATGATCATATTTCATAAGTGGATGAGATGATTCCAGGGAACAGTATTTTTAATTTACTGTTAAAAAATATTTTATTTATTAATTTTTTTGTTTTTGTTTTGGGGGGAGGTAATTAGGTTTATTTATTTACTTATTTATTTTCATGGAGGTACTGGGGATTGAACCCAGGACCTCTGCATGCTAAGCATGCACTCTACCACTGAGCTATACCCTCATCCCCAGTAAACAGTATTTTTAGAATGTATTTCTGTATTCTTCAGGACGAAAGACATCCTAGACAAACATACTAGAAGGATTTTCATGGTATAAATAATAGTACCTGTTTTCTTCCCTAAGGTCATTTTCCATGGCTTGAGTCTCCCGCCCTAACTTCTGGGACCTTGTGTAGTCTCTCCAGGCCCGCAGGACCTTCAGTTGAAACTTCCAGTCAGACAGGGTCCCAGCTTTCCCCAGCTTAATTCTATGATCAAGAATCAGCTTGTGCCAGGCAGAGAAATACCGTTTTTGACACTGCAATGGAAACATTTGGAAAATCACTACTGATTAGTGTTTCTAATATTTACTAACGAGAACCCTTTCCTCAGATTTTTCCTTCACACTTTTTCTAACAAATGTAGGAACTGTTGTCTTGATGGAAGGGGAACAAAGCATAATTCTTTTATGTTAATAATGACAAGAAATATTCAAGTTATGCAACTAAGGCACCTCATGACTTAAACTAAAATACTTAATTCTCATTGTAAGGCACCAGTCCTATGGGAAGCTAGAGTAATCATCACATCTAAGATCTAAGTGAAGAGGCTTGTGTGAGAGGCTTGAAAGGCCTGCTTCCAACAGAACTCTCCTACCAGGTTGTCCTGGAGTTTAAAATACCAACGATTTAATTCATTCCTGTAATTAACACCACTGATGTCCTGCACAAAGGAACACGGGCGATCCCATAGGATGGAATGGGGTTTCTGGTCCCTGGGAACAAGACAGCTAGAAACAGCTTCAGCTGGGCCACCAATGACCATGTCAGGGCTTTTGTGAATAGTACCAGAGAAACCAGATACTCAGGCTGCTTGTGATCTTGCACTATGTGCATCTGGCAACATATCAGACAAGGTCTACTGACCTTAAGGATGTCCCCAGAGAAGTACTTACGGTCCTGGTCTAAGAAAATCTCTTGAGCTCTAGGCCTTGACTAGATCTTCTATCTTCACAGCAAACTTTATGTTACTACTACATCCAATTACTTTCAGCTCTTGGCCTTTCACCAGCCAAACTGTTTCATACTTCTGTCTGTGGTCATACTAATTTCTCTGTCCTTCTCTGCCCTCTCTCTGCCTACTTCAGGAGGCACCTGTCTCAGGAAGCCCTCCTTTTACCAATCACTCTCCCCAAATGTTGGTGCCATTCTACTGTGTTCCCAGAGGAATCTACACTTTTGGTCAAAACACTCATCACACTGTATTATAATCACCTGTTTACTAGTTTCCACAAGACTGTGAGCCTCCAGAAGGAGGGACTGGGTCCCATAAATGGGCATGGTAGATCTGAGAGTGGTACCAAGGGTGGGGAGCACTAAAACGGAACGTAACCTCAAAGGAGGTGACTCCGCGGGAGATACAGGAGATGCCTGCTGACCAGCTTCAAGAACTTGGTAGCCATACCAAGGTCAGCCCAATTTACTGTTTCTTTCTCTTTAAAAATACTTATCTTTCACAATTTCAGCATTAGTAAGCACCCACCACTGTGTCTGAATTTCAGAATTCTGAATAAAGTTGCTTAAGAGATCATTTCTACTTTTGAGAGGTTATAAGGAGAGAGAATATACAAATTAAAAGACCAATGACATACGGAAGCATATGTTAGAATTCTTAGAAATAGCCCATTTGGCCTGAAATCTTCTCTACATGAGAATCCAATTATACTCTCATTTAGACAAACTACAAAATCTTATTTTTTATAATTTTCCATTAGGAGAAACCATGGTAGTCTTTAAAAAGCCTTCATTCCCCTTTCATTGTGTCAAATGAGGGCACATTTTCTAGGCCTTCACCTTAGATCCCACGAAGGGAAAGGAGGGAGAAAGGAAGAAAGGGAGGGCAAAAGGGGGAAGAGAGGAATGGATGAAGAGAGATTTGCTGAACATAAGGTATGCCTTCAGTCATAACAAGGAAAAGACACACAGCTGCCTGGCTGAGGGGGTATGCCTTCTGCATTATTATCTGCTTATCTATCCCACAAAATACAGCATGAAAAAAAATAGTGTTTACTTGTGCACCACAGTCAAAAGAAAATATCCTGTATCTATTTACCAGATTCATTTAAGAGGTTTCTCTTAAATGGCTTGATGAAATAGTCTAGGAATAGCTAGTAATCTCTAATGTTAACTCCTGGAATATTTCTAATGATGTAACAGTACAAACATAATCCACCTTGACAATAATAGCACTACTAATGGTGTCTTTCTTGGATTTCTACGTTCTTTTTCTCTGTAAAGTTCAAAGCACCTCATGTATATTGTTTTATTAATTCATAGACCATCATTACAAAACAGAGAGACTGCAGATATAACTATGATTTACCTTACCAAGTTAAACTTCAAATAGAGAAGGGTTAAGGATTAAATTCACAAAGTAAAGAATTAGTAGTACACCTAATGCTAAAACTGAAGCATTCTGGCATCCTGATGACCCTTATCTACTAGGACAAAGTCTCTTCTAAAGAGAAAGAGCAAATTATTTGCTTCTTTTATCCTGAAAGAGAAAGAATTTTATACATAACTTCCTAGAGTAGAAAAGCATTGCTGGAAAATATCTGAATTAAGAAGGAGAAAATATGAGCTTATAAAATGCTATAGTCAATATATTTCTTTAAAAATACTTAAGTTCAGCCTTTGAGGGCAAAATGATCAGTTCTGACGGTCTATAATTCAGTTTCACTGCACAGAGGTTAACAGCAAAGTGACATATTAGTACAGCAACTGCTGTCCTGAAATCGACTTGCCATTGGTTTTTTTCCTTGTCTACTCAAAAGAGCAATCCCATTGAAACTTAACCCAACAAAAATAAAAGTATGAATCAGGAAAAGCCACTTGGTTATTCTTCATTCACAGCAAACATTATTCAAACAGGAGTCCCATAAATGTGTTTGGAGGAAAATATTTGGGAAAGGAAATACTCTGTCCTGTCTCCTCTGGGAGGAGAAGCTAGCACTCTGCTCTTAATGAGAAGGGACAAGACACAGACATACTTCCACAGCCCGTCTGTTCCCGCTCTCTATTACCCTCCCCCAAGCAGAGTCCCGGCGGGCTCAGGCCAGCTTCTCTTCAGCTCCACACTCTGGAACTACAGCAGCACTCTTGCCTTTTGCTCTTTGAAACAACAACTATTATTTAAAAACCACAATTGGGCTGGAAGAGGAATACGTTCTGTTTAAGCCGGGGAACTCAACGTCTTCACTAGACAGGCAACTAGTCTGACCTCCCTCCGTTTCTTACCTAGTTCATTTATTTCTGCACCATCCTTTTATTTCTGATAGATTCTCAAATGTGGTCATGCATTCTTTCACTAACTTTGACCATCTCTTTATTATAGTTGTGGTGATAATTAACGCTTGTTTCAGGTAAGTAAAATACTGAAAATCATTGTGGGAAGAACTGCTCCTAAGCATATATCTACAGTAATTTTTAAAATAAAATACTACAAAGTGAAATTCAGAAAGTTTTTAAATGAAATGCTTTTCTCTCTCCTCTCAAAATCTTCCACAAGACATTATTTGGTCGTTAAGGATTCCACTCAAGAGAAGAAATGACAGCTCACCCTGCTAAATTTATTACCTGCACTGGAGCTGCCCTCCTTCTGTTGGCAAGAAAAGCTCTTCCCTGAAGTGTAATCACATTGCTGTCACTGGGAATGATTGACGTTAGGTAGAACAGCAATTTGCTATCTAATCTTCATTGTAATTCTAATCCTGTCACTAGAGATGCTTGTTCTGATTAATGAAGTGGGTAACTCATCAAAATTCCTCAGCTATTTCCCTTTTGTCAGAAAGCTCGGTGATAATTGCATCAAAATTCTCAGTCATGGAAAAATAAACAACGAATTGTAAAGAGGACAAAAATGTCAACAACTTTACAATTTATTTTTGCCAAATGGAACTAGCCACGGTGCAACTAGTGGTCTAGGGGAGCTGGCCAAAGACGGAATGCTAGAAATAAAGCTACACTCCCCCAGGGCCCCAACAGACTCCTTTGCTGCTCCTGGGCCACAAGGAGCAGACGCCCTAATACTACACAGGAAAGCAATCCTTCACGTCCTTTTTCCTTTTTGGGGACCACTACAGCTAGGCAGAAGACGCCACGGATGCTAAGAAGTGCTTGGGATCTTTAAAAGGAGGATCTTTATCATGACAGAATGAATGTCCTGGGGAAGGAGCAGCACTGAAAAGCTGCTCAAAGAAAGGAGAGGAAATCACTGCGCCCCTTGCCCCCACCCACATACTTCTACAACTACATACATACTTTAGGGAAAATACATCCAGTTTTCAGTACACAGAGCTAAGACCTGGACTTTCTGTTGGGTCCTGTGGAAAAGCCCAGAGGCTTAGACTTTGACAACCACTGCTGTGTGAAATGCCAACACTGGCTACAGACAAAAAGCTACTTGTGTTATATACTTGAAGCTGTGATGATCGTTTTACTTCTGTATTTAACTTTTTTCCCTTCATTTTTTAAACTTAAAAACCCCCACCTTATTACAGAAATTTAACAAACATACCGAAAAGTAGAATAGAAGAATAAACCCCTTATTCAGCTCCAAAAATGATCAGTATTGTGCTAATCTTGTTTCATTTCTCTTCCACTAGCTGGAGTATTTAAAAATACACTCTAGACATCAGACATTGTATCGTCTCACCCATAAATGCATCAATATGTATTGCTAACAAAAGGACATTTTGTAAATTCTTACTATTTCTGCTAAGAAGTTTCAATCAATAATCTTGCTGTAATTATCTAATACTGTTTCACTGCAGAAGTAGAATTTCAAAAAGCAATTGCTTAGTCCCACCATATTAAATTCTCAATCAATAAAATGCTCTGGGGTCTTACAGAAGAATGCCCACAATGCAGCCTATAACCTGACTCTTCGCTAGGACAGGGCTCCTTTCCCAACAAAGTCTGGACCAGTTTTCATGACCTCATGCCTTTAGGGAAGTCAGACCTACTGTTCCCATTACATTCTCTTTCCTCTTTCTTCCCCTTTTAGACCCTCTTCCCCTCTCTACCAATCTCCACCTCCTGCCCATTCTCCCCCACTCCCAGGCCCTTCACCCCCTCTATGCCAAAAGTACGGCTTACCTCAGACTATATTAGACAAATGCTGGAGTCACCTCCAGGAGAGTCTGACAGTAAGACAATGACGTGATGTCGTTTGTTCCGCACCCATACGGTTCTTAAGATCCTTATAAATATTCACCAGAAATGTCCCATGTTTAGGGGAAAAGATACTCTATTCTGTATAATTTTAGAGAACGAGTTTATGCCAAAGGCTCTTAACTTTTTTAAAAGTAGAATTTAATCAGTACTTTTTCAAAAGACAAGGGGAAAAAAAGAACCTGAGATTAAAACAGCATTTTGAAAAGCAAATTGCAAATTTTGCAATGTTTTAGTAAACTAGCTCTCACTGTTTCTTCTGTGAGGAGGGGAAACCTGGGTTACTTGCAGCATGAGGGTAAGGAAGAGTATAATAACCAACTAAACACACAACCTCCCTGCCAACAACAACAAAACGTTACTTGGAAATTTTCCATAGAGTGGCTGTATGAAATAATACATAATAAGGCTTCAAACCCCTTCTAAAATGCACACCACACACTGTCCCTGGCAATAAACTTAGAGGGGAGAGTTAAATGAATTCCAGTATTCCTCATGTGTGTGCCCAGTATTCCAATATTTTTCTTATTCTTTAGTTTTATTTGCAAAGAGGCTTTCTCTTCCTTTCCTTCCCCAAACATAGGACAACATTACTGAAAGGGTGGCTGCTATGTTTCAGCTCAGAAATGGTTTTACTTTTATCAGGACCACCTCTATTACACAAAAGCAAGATCTTTGGGAAGGAATCATGCTACATGAATGAAGTTCTTAACTATAGTTTTCATCACCTTGTAAGAAAAAAAAAAAAAAAGCAGGCTGCTTTTCCATGTAGTTCCGCATCACCTCAGCTGAGTTTGGGCAGCCATTTGGAAGGCTCTATGCCACAAGCTTAACATCAGCAATGCCTCCTTCGGTCATTATTATCTTATTCTCTAACAGAGATAACTAACCAAACAAGCAAACCAACATCTTCCCCCACAGAATTCAGATTTAGGTTAGTGTCAACCCATCTTTCCTTGTTTTCTTCAACTTTCACAAGCAGGAAAGATCATAGATTTTCTTACCTAAAGAAGACATAAAATGTATTCCAGAATAGGGTGAGAATTAAGAAGGCCACTTTCCAAATAGTATAAGAATTTCATGGTTATCCCTTTTTGTTTCTACTAATTAGCAATGACAAGTGGATTGCTGAATCTTCCCAAGAGATTTCACTACAAGATCAAAGAGAAAATAGGATAGGATAGAAGTAGGAAGTTTCTATACAAAAACAGATGTTTTTGATAAAATAAAGAGGCCTGGCAATGAAGTGAGAGGGGAAAAAGCATAAATAGTACTGCACCTGAACTTGTGTTTTGGTATGAAAGCCTGCTCTGTCTCTCTCAGAAAGTCTCCTGCTAAATACTGTGAGAAGAGGGACCCCTCCTACACTGCTGGTGGGAATGCAGTTTGGTGCAGCCACCGTGGAAAACAGTATGGAGATTTCTCAGAAGACTAGGAATAGACTTAACCGTATGACCCAGGAATCCCACTCCTGGGCATATATCCAGAAGGAACCCTACTTCAGGATGACACTTGTACCCCAATGTTCACAGCAGCACTATTTACAATAGCCAAGACATGGAAACAGCCTAAATGTCCATCAACAGATGACCGGATAAAGAAGAGGTAGTATATTTATACAATGGAATACTACTCAGCCACAAAAATGATAACATAATGCCATTTGCAGCAACATGGATGTCCCTGGAGAATGTCATTCTAAGTGAAGTAAGCCAAAAAGAGAAAGAAAAATACCATATGATATCACTTATATATGGAATCTAAAAAAAACAAAAAGAAGAAGACAAATGAACTTAAATATAAAATAGAAACAGACTCATAGACATAGAATACAAACTGTGGTTGCCAGGGGGGAGGGGGTGGGAAGGGACAGCCTGGGAGTTCAAAATTTGTAGATACTGACAGATACATATAGAATAGATAAACAAATTTATACTGTTTAGCACAGGGAAATATATACAAGATCTTGTGGTAGCTCACGGTGAAAAAGAATGTGACAATGAATATATGTATTATGTATGACTGAAAAATTGTGCTCTACACTGGAAATTGACACAACATTGTAAACTGACTATAACTCAATAAAATAAAATTTTAGAAACATACTGTGGCCCAAATGTGATGTTAGAAGATTAGGGGAACAACAGAATCCAGAGTCAAAGCACAAAGAATACAGGAACCAGAAGAGTCTGAACTAGAGCAACTCCTAGAAACAGATGCTTTAAAGTCTCCCTGCAAAAGTTACTTGCCATTGGTTTTGTGCCAGGGAGCGGTTCTGTGCATGCTGACAAGAGCTTCCTATTATCCAGCTGCTCACTGCAAGCCAGGCAGGCACTTTCCACCTTTTCATCCCGCGGGCATATTTAGGCTGCGGAGTATCCAAGTTCCATTACCCAAGGGCAGTTTCAGCCTCCTTCAGAACTAGGCCAGGAATGTGGACTGGGAACAAGGAAGTGACCCCAGAGGGCCGGCTACTCTGGTGGTGTTTACCAGAGGACAGTCCCACCTCCAGCCAAGGCTGTAAAAGCCTGAAGAATCTGGTAGGTGGATTTTCCCTTGTCTCAGTTATGTCCATATGCCCCGAGGACATCTAAATGGGAGGTTCACTAACAAGACTACACATGAGTGACATAATCACAGTCACGGGGAAAGGGAAAGAAAGAACCCACCTAAGGAACTTTGGAAACAATTTTGGCTGATTAAGGCTAAAAATAAAAATAACTGTACAAATTTTACACTATAGTTAGTAAATTTGTTTCCATAGCAGTAGAGGTTAGCAATACTGAAACTACTTTTATGGTATACTAGGACTGAAGAAATAAGTAAATATATTTTAGGTAATAAGCTCCAGGTTTCTGACTGTCAGAGAAAGATATAAACAAGCAAGGGGAAAGGCTACACTAAAGCCTGTGGTGCTGAATTAGGGCTGGAGTTATCACTATGAAGTCACAATTACTTTAAAATATATACAGATAGATACAGAAATAAGTCACAAGTAAGGAAGGGGAAACGATAGTATGACCCTTGTGTTGTTGCCCTGGAATTGGCTGTATCAATATAAACCCATGGATTTTTAATTTGTACACAGACAGATACAGAAATTAATATAGTGTGTATGTATGTGTAGGACAGTATAAGTACATCCATTTCCCAGCTCTGTCTGCTGAGAGGGCCCGGAAACAGTGACACCCCAGTACCAGTGAGCAGGGCTAGTACTGGCTTGTGGTTTCTAAATATTATTCTCCAATAAAAGGAACCAAGATTCCATGTAGAAGTGGTTGATTCCAGAGCCAGGGCAGGGGAAATACAGGATGAGCCTGCAACATCTTGTGGTGCTAGAAAGAAAGGAAGTACCCAGAAAAGGACTTTGAAAGGGCAAAGGCATCAATCTGAAAGATTTCCTAAGGGCCAAGGCTAGAACAATTTGAGTAACAAAGTAAACAATAATATTTGAATATAACCCATCGGATAAATAGCCACAAGCCCACCCTGATGCAAATAAATAACTGAATCACTGAATAAAGAAGTGGGGGAGGAGGGACAGTTTTTCCTTCTAGAAGAATTTCAGTGAATAAATGAAGACAAGAAGAGGGAAACACAAAATCATTGTTAGACAAATACCACATTAATCACTGTTACAGGCAAGATCCACCAGTGGATGCTAAAACTGGTAGGCGAAAGTTTAAGGATGATAAACAGGATATTTGCATAGTTTCACAATATTTCCTCCAAGACTGTTACGAATTAAAAAGGGAAGAAACAGTGGAGGAAACCAGCAGACACAATCTTAAGTGACTGAGGTTGACATCAACAGAAATAAGACATATTAACAGTATGCACCCCTGACAGGAGTCACTGAGAGAGGCACAGCAGCACTGCTTACAGTATTCTTACCAAAAACGCGTAATCTCAACCTAAGCAGAAGAGAATGTCGCAAAGCCCAAACTGAGACACATTCTACAAAACACCTGACCAGAACTCTTCAAAAATGTCGAAGTCCTAAAAGACAAGGAAAGATTGAGGAACTGTCACAAACTGGAGTAGACTAAGACGTGACAACCACGGATGGAAAAAGGACATCAGTGGAAAAACAGGTGACATTCTAATAAGGTCTGTAGTTTTCTTAACTGTATTTAATGGTATTGTACCAATGTCAATTTCCTAGTTTTGAAAACTATACTGTGATTATGTAAGATGTTAACACCAAGGAAAGCTGAGTGAAGGGTACTCAGGAACTCCATGCACTGTTTTTTGCAATTTTTCTGTATGTCTAAAATTATTTCAAAATAAAGACTTACAAATATAGGTTCAAATCAAGCAGAATTTGTGGCAAAGTGGAGATAATTTATTCATAGTCTCTCATTTTTAAAGTATATCAGCTGGTCCTCTTAAAGCTGAGTAATCTGTTTTAATATGCCACTAAAGAGTTTTGTAGAACTCTTTATATGTGTCTAAAATTCACACCTAGCACTTCTTTCTAAAGCACATACAGTCAGCGTTCTGTATCCGCCAGATTCTACATCTGCAGATTCAACCGACTGTGGATGGAAAATATACGGGAGAAAAAATTTCCAGACAGTTCCAAAAACCCAAAACTTGATTTGCCGTGCTGGCAACTATTTACATAGCATTTACATTGTATTTACAATTATTTACATAGTTTTATGTTTTATTAGGTGTTGACCTGGAACAAATAGACTGCCAGGTATTACTCCGGTAAAGACGTATTACTCCAACAAAGATGGGTTTATTTGGGCTCTGCAACCATGGCGGGCCACGTTCAAGTTCTCACATGGCCAGGGAAGGAGAACTCTCATACAGGGGAAAAGGAAGCTGATAGGACTATAGTAAACAAAATGTCCATGGCTTTTCATTGGCTGAGTCCTTGCCAGAAAAGAAGTCTTTCTTCTTCCTGTTGGGCTCTGTTACTGTCACAGGGCATGAGGGCTCCCCTTTCTGGTCTTCTGACTCTACTTAATTCAAGGTTGTTTATTAATTTTTTGCATCGGTGTCATAAATAATCTAGAGATAATTCAAAGTATACAGAAGAATGTACATAGGTTATACGCAAACAACTACACTATTTTATATAAGGGACTTGAGAATTTGCAGACTTTGGTATACCGCTTGGAGTCTTGGAACCAATTCCCCATGAATACTAAGGGATGACTGAATTATTTCTACTTGTACAGCGGGCTTCAATAAAATAAAAAACTTAATCTTACAGGGAACACAGGTCTTACCCATCTCTTATTGGTTGGGTAACATAAGATGGCACTTTTTCCTTACTCCTTCCCAAGATGTACCCTTGAGTACTCATTTCCTTTTCTATTTTCTCTCAGAAACCTGAACTGTTACTGCAGGAGGATGTAATAACTCCATCTGTCTCTGAAGGACACAGCATCGGAGAGTCTTTGCCAATTTTTCCCAAAATGTTAATCCCAACTCTTAGTATTTCCTCCTACCACACTTCCCTCTCTATTCCTAAAGCCAAAACTCTGACCAAACTCTTGTTGTTTTATATCTGAATAATTATGACTTCTTGCCCATCAGTCCAAAACGCTGCCATCAAATATGTCTAGCTTTCTTAAGTGACTGCTTTACTTTACTACTTTACTTTTTCCCTCATATCTTAGTTATTCATATCATATTCAAATTTCTATCATTGATTTCCAGGGCCTTTGTAAACTATCCTACACTTATCAAGTCCCCTCAATCTCTTCTTGACATTCTCTTTTCTCTTGTTAAATCCATTTCACTTATACATTCATTCCATTAACTGTCACTGAATTTCATCAGTGCCTAAGGCCCTGGGGTGGGTGTTGTAGGAGATATAAAATAGATATATTTAGTATTTATCTCTTCTCATCTGACCTTCTCATTTACAAATCTTCCAAGTAATTCCTTTCACCTGAAATGTAATAGACCCCAAACTTACACTGTTGTCAATCCAACATCACTGAAAAAAATTTCTACTTAAGTAGCTAGAGGAAGTTGCTCATTTGTCAATAAAAAATTTGCCAGTTAATTTTTCAAAAAGTGAAACCAAAGAAAGAGAAAGGAGAGTAAAATAAAATGCAGACCATTATAGTAGAAGCACAAATATATCACTGTTTAGGATCTGAGCTACCAAAAGGCAAGTAACTTTCTGAATAATTCTTCTGCATAATCCAGAACACAAAGGTCCATAAGACTGTCAATGTGGAAGCCAAGCTTTCAAAAACAGCCTGAAATCTACAATAGTAGTTACACACTATTCTGAAAAAGGTTATTTAGTGAGACATCCCAAATTCATACCCCGACTTCCTTGGATCATAGAGTATGTATGAGTAGCCCCTGAACAGAGGATTGAAGCACCGCCCTATGCAATCGGCCGGCTGAGTAGCCGGGAACAAATGGTGTGGCCAATTCTGGCACTTGGGATGAGGCTCCACTGGGCTCAGTGTTACACTGTCCCATCTCTGATGGAGCCCTTTGTCATTTGTGCTACAGAATGCTGAATAAAGAGACACTGCAATTCCTACCTGGTGATTTTCCTTGAAAGTTTGGATTAATAACTCTTTCAGTTTCTTCTTTCTTTCTTTTGCCATTTTTTCTTCATCTAGAACAGTATGAACATTTTGAAACATGCCTTTCTCTGGATTTTTTAGAGAATTTTCTTCTTGCTTTTTCTTCTCTCTATTAATAACAATTAAAAAATACATGTATGAACAACAGACTTAACAATGAGTAATTACAACCTATCACAGTGGAATGAACACTGAATTTTCCATCAGAAGATAGCAATTTTTAGATCTGGTCCTAAAACTACATAGTAGGGAGATTTTTTTTTTTCTTTTTAGTCTTAGTTTATTCCTTTATACAATACAGTTAAATAAAATAAAATTGTTTTAATGTATTCTGAAAAGTAGAAAGCCCTATAGATATTTAAGTATTTTTATTGAATGATGCTTTGATGAAAATTTGAGAGATAACAACTACTAGGTAATCTCTAATACAGACATAAGTTCTCTCTCTTCTTATAAAGGGAGGCAAATAAGGACCCTTGGGTAAGAAAGGAATGAGATTCTTACCACAAGGCTTTTACAAGGTTTCTAGGACGAAAAATAATAAAAGAGTCAGGTGTTACTGAGGAAGGAGAAAATGGAATTTATATTAACTCTAGGACAGCTGAAAAGCGAAAAAATAAAACTTAATAAGGAAAAGGACTGCAGGCAAGTAGCAAGAACCTCTTAGAAACTTTGTCACTCATCTTTGTGATTATCTCTTTCTCACCTACCTATCTGTACTTTCCCCTCCAGGTCATCCCTCTTACACTCACCAATCCAAGCAAGCTCATAGCCATCGCCTTCTAATTGGAGTACATTAAACCACATAGGTATGTGTATATACATTATCAATGACATAGTAAAGCCAGCACCTAGTCAAGGCTCAGGATTCATGGGCTCTGGCCACAAACCAGCTGTGAAAACTCAGGCAAGTCACCTAGCCTTTCTGAATTTCACTTCACAGTTGTAGAAACTCAAATGGAAAGAGGAATGCCAGAATTACCTGCAGACATTCTTTCATTAATTCTCATATATCATACAGGCGACACATAACGTTGTATCTTATTACTGGTGATGTTAATCATCATTTGGTTAAGGTGGCTTCTCCAGTGTAAAGTTGATATTTTTCTCTTTGTAGTTAATAAACCTTTTAGAGAAGACTCTTTTAAACTATGCAATGAAGCAGATTTAGGGTACCTTACAAATAAACTAAAAAGCCTTATCAACAATATAATTTTACTGACTCTTTCCAAACTTACTAATGCATTAACAACATTATGTTAGATAGTTATCAGCAGACCAGAGCGGGCATTTAAAGAAACACAGTTTTAGCAAGGCAAGGCATAACTCAGTGGTTAAGAGCATGCCTACAAGGTCCTGGATTCAATACCCAGTACCTTCAGAAAAAATTAATAAAAACCTAATTACCTCCTCCCCACCCCCAAAATAATAAAAATGTGAAATTGTAAAAAAAAACTCTAAAAAAAATTGAAAATTAAAAAAAAATACAGTTCTAACACCATGGATCAAATTTTTAAAATAACACTAAAATATCTATCTGTTACGAAAGTAATATCTGCTCATTGTGAAAAACTGGAGAGGTATAAAAGCCATCCATCTATATTTCTACCCAGAAAAAAACCACTGATTAACATGTCAGTGCTGTTTCACTGTACAACCATTAATTATTAATTTCTCCAATATTTATGAATGTCTGTTATTATAAATAATGTTATTTTCATTATCTTTGTGCACAAATCTTTGTCTGGATTTCTGGTCATTTTCTTAGGATAATATTCCTATAACTGGAATTCCCAGGTCAAATGATAACATTTTCATGGCTCTTATTGTTTATTGCCAAATTGCTTTCTGTTAAGTTTAAATCAGTTCAACTACATAGAAGTACTGCATATTATCTGTCTCACTGCATCCACAGATAAGATTTTTAACTTTTAAAAGAAATGACTGGTCAGTGAATGTTCGCTGAGTGCCCACTGTGAGCAGTGCTTCCTGCTACCATCAAATGTTACTTGTTTTCCCAATTTATTTTAAGTCAGCCTAGATTTTTCAGGGCTTGAGAGCAATCTGAAAAGCAAGGCCGACCTTAGCAAGAACTCACTAACACTGGTGATTGCTTCCTGAAAGGAAAAGCATCTGGAGGAGGTCTGAGCCTGGTACTTGAAAGAATGAAGCCCACGTCCACTGCAGAGCAGTTTTAAATTGGGGAGGATGAGAGCAATCAAGAACGCAGTGGGGAAAGCTGTGGAGGCTGAGGGGGTGGAAGAGATTATCTAATAGGTCTTTGTGGCCTCTCAGTTTGAGTATTCAGCCACTTCAGGCACGTTGTTCCAAGGCTTTTGCAGTTTATGCATCCGTGCTGTTTCTCAGAACAAATACATTAGTTATTTCATTTACAAAGCTCATTTTCTGCATGAAGAAACACAACAGTACTACATCCAGTAAGGGCTACTTTGATTTCCCTTTTATGTTAGATATTGTTTTTCTTTATCAGTGGCAGTAAGGCAGTGGTGACTCTCTGTATCATTATTGGAAGATAAGACACTGAGGCAATTCACAATAGGATGAGGCACAATTAGCCAATGTGTATAAGGAAACGTGCCCAATCTTAAAAACATTCAGGAACCCAAGGAAATGCAAACTAACCAATATAATACCTATTAAAAGTGCAAAAATATTGAAAATGATAACACCTCCCCAATGCTGAGTGTGGTCCACTGCCAGCAATCGCGTAAATAAGTACAAGCCATTTGGAAAGAAATTTGGCAATGTTTCAAGAGTCACAAGAAGCCTATACCATTTAACTCTGTAATTACAACCCTAAGAACATAATTCAAAAGAATGAAAAAGCTCTATGCTTAAGGATGCTCACTGCACTACTGGTGAAAAGTCTGAAATAGCCGAAATGCTCACCAGTATGGGGAGTGGAGGTCATTATATAAATTATGGTATAAGAATTCAATGCAGTAATATACAGACCTTAGGATTCCAGGCAATGTGGTAATCACAACAAGCAGAATAACAAATTATATGTACTTTATGATTGCAATTAAGTACATAAACGGATCAAGAACAGGAGGAAACACGGAAAAAATGAAAATAGTTCATTTGTTAAGACGGTGCAAGAGTGGGTGATTTCTCTTCTGTGTTTTGTTATTGCATTGTTTGTGCATTTTAAAGAACTTTAGAGTCCTTCCAAAATGACTGCCTAAACAACATAACAAACCTTAATACTGCTCATCACAGCTGACTTACATTTTCCATGCCTCTTCCACAGTGCGTCTCCTCTCAATTATCTCCCTCCGAAGCTTTACCATCTCCCTTTGAATCTCCTCCTCCTCTTTCTTGGCCTCTAGAGCCTTTCTTTTCTTCTCTTCTTGCACCAGATACTGAGCCTCTAAGAAGGCCGATTTTTTCAGGGTCTTTTCAATTCTCTGGCGCTCCAGTTCTTTCTCACGCCTTAAGCGATTTTCTTTTACCTTGAGGAGAATACAACAAGGGTGAAAGCAGCCTTTCAAGTAGAAAGGGATATGCAAAACCTTAGAACAAATTTTGAAGATCAGAATACAATCACTTTGAAACATTCTGGCCCAGAACCCCATGGTATATCAGAAAAACAGGGGAAATTCTTTTGTTTACTGAGTAATGATCAATAGGAAGTTTTAAATGAAGTCAGGTAAGACCATTCCAAACAATTTGGGAACAATCTGCACCATGGAGAAGTTGAAAATCTAATGGGTCTGATGCCAAATTCTGGATTCTGATTTAGTAATGATTTCCTACTCATAAGATTTTCCAAGGTGTACATTACTGCTATTTATTCAGTCTGTATGCTAATTATAACTTAAGAAAAAGAATAAGGTTATTTGGGGGAGGATAAATTGTGAAGGCTAGAACAGTGATTTATTACCTTAAGGAACATCACGGCCTTTTATTCACGTCTATCATTTTAATATATAGATGATTCTGGATTATTTGGAAAACAAAATCATGAACTTCACAAATATTTCTGAATAAGCACAATCATTTTTTTCAAACCCATTAACTCTTTAAAGGCTTGACTAGCTATGAACTAAGGGGTGATCCTTTCTGTTCGTTAACTCTACCCTTATCTTACTCTCATGATAAGACTTCTAGATAATGGCTTTCTCTTAGTGAACCTTCTTTCCTCCCTTTTATCATAAATCCAAACCAGGATCATACTTCTACCCCAGTTTCTCTATCATCCCTAGTGCTGATTGAGCACGCCTTATGGTTTAAAGTAATCAGAAATTCATTGTTACAAAAAGACTAGACCGTAATTCTAGTCCGGTCTTGGTTCTGGACATATGGGAAAGACTTGGTCATTCTGACTTCCTGAAGTTCCTCTACAAAGCATTGAGATGTATCTTCTTCCTATAATCTACTATTGTCTTTGGAGACAAGAAAGTTCCCATATGCCTTTCTAATTCAAAACAGCTGAACTAGATTTAATTCAGATCTGCCCTCCCTTTCAAATTATAATCACAAAATGAGTGAATTTTTCAGTTGCCTAGAGAAGAATCATCATTATAACATTCACCAGAATATTCATGATATTAATATATTGATGTCATAATTAAAAAAACAAATTCAAGCAAACCCCAATCTACATATTTATATTCGGAAGTACCACATGTAAACTAATAAAGTTTAGCTCACTTCTCTCTTGGTCAAAATCAATTATTCTTTTGCTTGGTTCTCTTAAATAAATTGTTTCCTATCCTCAGTTTATGAGCATTATTTTTCTTCTGAAGTTCTTATATTTTATTTTTATTCTTTCTAACCAAACCACAGATGGCATCCTTTTTCATAATAAAGCCTAAATCTTTATTTAAGCTTATTAAATGTGTCACACAAAGATTGCTTCCTGTTATCCATTTTAATTTTGCTTTTCCCTCCCACCTGCTTATGTCTCATCTCCATGGTAAGACGAGGATCCTTCTGCCACTTCTTGTCTTGGTTTTCATTCATTCCAAGATCTTCCAGCATCCCAGAATCCACCACATCTTTATGGAGCAGATGGTCTATAAATTTTTGAACGATGGTACTTTCCTCTTCTTCCTCCAAGTAACCACATAAATCTGGGAGAAAGAGAACAACAACAAAAAAAGGAAAATTAAAAAAAAATTTTACTTCAGTATAATTTCCATATTTATATAAATAATCCTGGTACAATAAAAATAAAAAGCTATGAATGTTCAATAAATAGTAACTGATAATGCCAACTGGATGAGTAAATCCCTCAGCAAGTACCTTCAACTAAGAGGGAAAAACCTTCACTCACGAGGAACTTCCCTCACCCAAGTCACTAAAGACCCCCTCACTACCAAACTGAAAAGATACTACTTTTACATTTATATTACAAGGACCTAAACATCCTTGAGGAATCTATTGCTCTTTTTCAAAAAGGCTCTAATGTGGTATAACTGACATACAATAAACTTGTAAATATTTAAAGTCTACAGTACATTTTGACATATATAATTACCAGTAAAACCATCATTACAATCAAGATAATGAGTGTATCTGTTAGCCCCAAAAAGGGTCTTCATGCTGATTTGCAATCTCTTCCTCCCACTCCTCCCCATGCTCTCTGCCCTATCCAGGCAACCACAGACCTGCTTCTGCCAAAAGATTAGTTTAAATTTTCCAGAATTTTGTATCAATTAAATCATATACTATGTACTCTTTTTGGTCATGCTTCTTTTACTCAGCATAACTATTCTGAGATTCATCCATGTTGTTGTATCAATCGTTCAACCCTCTTTATTGCTGAGTAGTATTCTACTGTATGGGCATACGACAATTTGTTTATTCATTCATCTGGGGATAGACATTTGCTTCCAGATTTGGGCTATTACAAATAAAACTGTTATGAACATTTGTGTACACATATTTGTATGAATGTATGCTTTCTTTTCTCTTAGGAAAATGCCTAGGAGTGGAATGGTTGGATCATATAATAAGTATTTGTTTAACTTTTGTAAGAAACTGTCAAACTGTTTTCCAAAGTAGTTATATAATTTCACATTCTCACAAGCAAGGTAGGAGTGTTCCACTCCTCCACTTCCTTACCAATACTTGGTATGGTCAGTCTTTCAATTTAAGCCATTTTAATAGGTGTGTAGTGGTTACTCATGGTAATTTTAATTTGCTTTTTCCTAATGACTAATGATACTGAGTATCTTTCTTGCTAATGTTCTATTTAGTTCCATACATTATTGAAAATGGGGTTACTGAAGTTTCCAACTGTTACTGTTGAATTACCTATTTTTCCCTTCAATTTTCTCAGGTATGCATCATGTATTTGGGGGTTCTTTTGCTAGGTGTATACATGTTAACACTTGTTATGTTTTCTGATGGATTGACCCTTTTATTATTATAGAATGCCCTTCTTTGTCTTGAGTAACAATTTCTTATCATAATCTATCTTTTTCCTGATATTAACAAGCTGCTCTCACACTCTTTTGGCTACTATTTGCATGGTACATCTTTTCCTATCTTTTTACTTTCAACCTGTTTGTGTCTTTGAATCTAGAATGTCTCTTGTAGACAGCATATAGTTAGATATTTTTAAGTTCATTCTGCCAGTCTCCATCTTTTAATTAAAGCATTTAATCCATTTATATGTAATGTAATTCTTGATAAGGTAAGATTTACATTTGTCACTTTGGTGTTTTTCTTCTATACATCTCATGTAAGTGCTCTTTGTCAGGCTGAAGAATTTACCTTCTATTACTAGTCTGCTAAGGTTTTAATCAGAAATAGATGTCACATTTTGTCAAGTATTTTTTTCTTTATCTACTGACATAATCATATGTTAATAGTTTTAATAAACATTCTTTTTTAATAGCCAGGTAATATTTTTGTTCAATGTTCTGATCCAAAAACAAAAAGTAACTCTAGAAGCATAAGATGAGTGAAGTCTGGTAAGATACTAGATAGTAACAACAAATCTCAGAGATAGAACTAGATCCATTAGCACCAGATCTATTAGCAGTCTTATTGTATTCCAGATGTTTCAGAATAAATATTAAGTACTGAAATGCCTCATTTTAATAATGACACCACTAAACTAGAAAATATCCAGAAGGTGGCAATCAGTATATCTAGAAACAATGTGATACAAAGAACTGTTGAGAGTACTGGTGCTATTTAATCTAGAAAACTGACGAATATGAAGGATCAGATATGATGACAGCTCCCACAAAAAACGAAAAGACTGTTCTTGAAAGAGAGGACATGATATTACTTCCTATTACACTAAAGGGTAAAAGTTACTGAGGACAAAATCCTAATTTTCCTAGCAGAGAATTTATGAAGATTAGAGCCTCACAACAGCTGAATGGGCACCTCCCAGAGTGCAGGCTCCCTGTGCTGGGAGGTGTTCAGGTATAGAGTCTATCACCCCATGTTATGGATACTATAGAAGGATCTCTATTTGAGGGGGTGAAGAGGGTAGATCAGATTAGGTGATCTTGAGGATTCCCCTAACTTTAAGAGCTCATGACTTTGTGATTCCCAAGCTGGGGATTTTGTAGAGTCCTAAACAAGAGGAATGCTGCCAGATGAGTTCACCAGGGATGTATGAGTTATACATGGGGAGCTGCCCCACCATTGCCATGCCTACCCTTATGCCCAGGGAAAAAAATCTTTCTCTTTGGATGCCTTTGAGGAACCCTCACAAGCTAGCTATTTAACTTGTCTAACACTAGCTGTGTGTGCAAGTAATAACCTCCTTTATAAAGATACATGAAGCATTTTCTAAGTACAAAATGATATACCAATGTTTAAACATAGTAAAACATTTAAATAGCCATCAAGGTAAATGGTCATCCAACATATATAGGGGAAAAGGCACTCTTAAACAGCATTAGTTGCCATTATAATCATAAGAAGAATTGCAATTAATAAGACTATTTTAATTTTTAAAACATGAATTTACTGAGGATATAGATAAGTAAATTGAATCAAGAAAAACTAAAGCCAATTATAAAACTAAGCAAAACACCAAAAAGTCAAATAATATATCATTTATTATTCAAAACAAAAAGATTTCTTGGATACATCCATTGATGTTAAATCTTAGAACAATCAGATAAGTTCTTACCATCAAACCTGTCGTATTTCAAATGCCTGTTGGCTTCTGGCACAAGAGGGATACTCGACACAGTGTCTTCATCACCACCTTCCCCATCACTTGCTAGTTCTTGCTTAAGTTTGGTGTCTAACCAGTCATTGACCAATTCCTGAGCTACCAATAAAACAAAAGCATCTATTTAATATTTCAGTTACTTCAGAAACTTTCTTCATTCAGTTTTCATTCATTCAACAAATGTTAAGTGAGCACAGCATGTGTCAGATAGTGTTCTAGATGCTGGGAATACAGCAGTGACCAAAACAGGAAATATAAAACCTACCACCATGAAACTTATGTTCTAACTGGGGAAGAAAGACAATGAGCAAGTAAGTCAGAAAAACAGAGCAGGGGAAGGAGAAATGGTGTACAGGAGATGGAAGATGGGTGTTGACAGTTTTAAAGTTTTTTTCGTGGGAGGAGGTAATTAGGTTTATCTATTTAATTTTTTTAATGGAGGTACTGAGGCTTGAACCCGGGACCTCATACATGCTAAGCACACACTCTACCACTTGAGCCATACCCTCCCTCCTGATAGTTTTAAACTGGGTTATCAAAGGAGGCCTCACTGAGAAAATATTTTGAGCAAAAGAGGGAAGGAAGTGAGGAAGGGAGCTACGTGGCTACATAAGGGAATATTATTGCATACGCAGGGAAAACAAGAGCAGAGGCCCTAAGGTAGGAGAGTGTCTAGCGTACTGGAGAAACAGCATGGGGGCAGTATGGAAGGATGAATGAGATGAGGTGGAAGAGGTAATACTGGATCAGATTTGGAGCAGTGGTTCTAGATCAGGGGTGATTTTGCCCCCCAGTGGATGGCTGGCAATGTCTGGAGCCATTTCTGGTTATTACAACTGGGGGAGGTGATATTAGCATCTACTGGGTAGAGCACAAAGATGCTGCTAATAAACACCCTATAATGCACAGGACAGCCCCCACAACAAAAGTTATCTGGCCCAAAATAACAATAGTGCTGAGGTTGAAAATCCTTTCTTTGGGTAAGTCTTGACATTCTAGGTACTTTGGCTTTTATTCTGCGTGCAATGGGAAGCCATGGGGGCGGAGGGTTACAAGCAAAGAGGTGATGTATTTTAAGAGCATCAACTCCAACTACTATGTTAAAATAGACTACAGAGGAACAAACACAGAAGCAGGAGACTCCAGTTGGGAGACAAATATCCAGGAGAGAGGCGATAGTGACCTGGACCCAGAGTGGAGGTACTAAAAATGGTCAGATTCTAGAAAGTAATGTTTTGAGGTAGAGTTGACATGATCTGCTGATGGATTGGACACAGGATATGAGAAAAAGAAATCTATAAGGTTTTTGGCCTAAGCAACTGCAAGGATGGAGGTGCCATTTACTGAGACGGGGAAGGCCAAGGGAATAGCAAGTTTGGACAGAAGATCAGTTCAGTTTCAAACGAGTTAGGATGAGATGCTTATGAGACATCCAAATAGGGATGTCAAATAGGTATTGGCTATATCATCTGGACTTCAAGGGAGAGCTGAAGAAATAAATGTGGGTATGGTCAGCATACAGATCATATTCAAATCCAAAGGGGATATTTAAAGTGGATGAGATCCCCAAAGGAGGAAGGTGGATAGAGAATTGGTTCAAGGATTAAGCCCTGAGGAGCTCTGGTATTCAGGGGTGAAGAGAGAAGGCAGAACCAGGAAAGTAGATTAGGAAAGAGAAACCACTGAGGCAGGAGGAAAATCAGAGAGTATGATATCCTGGAAACCAATTTCCACTTGGATTTCTTTTTTAGTGACATTCAGAAAATCTTCTTAAATATATAGTTACGAGAGAAAATGTCTTGTTAGCATCACTCTCATCATTATAATCACTGTCAAACAGCTCTTACAGACAGGGCATGGGGGTTTCAACAAAGAAAAATGTCTATTTCAGCATTACCTTCATCACTGTTATCATCATTATTGCACAGCTCTAAGGCAATGGAGTGTCTCCATATAGTAAATAACGACAAAAGACATTTAATATAGATGGGAATGCATGATACAACAGAGAAAAACGAATCAAAGTGATAGAAACTAAGTGTAAAAAAGTATACTAGCAACAGACTCTACTGGCTTTCAGAGGAAGGTAGAGAAAGGGGGCAGATATTTACTGTGTAACCCTGTGTACAACAGTTTAGATATTTATGTGTAGAATAATTTATTTGTAGAATAATTCAGATCTACTGTATGCCATTCATATTAAATAGAGGTGTACTGTGAAGTTTCCAAAAAAACAAAGAAAGGGAATGTCCTGTGGAGGGTTCAACTGTAGGAACATTGTTCGATCAGAGGCTCGAAGCCTACCCTAAATCAGACTTTCTCAAAGCATGTTCCTCAGCACACTAGCTCTTACTGAATATCAATAGATAGTTAATGAGAGGAGAAAGAAGGATATAAACCTTTGAAAACCTTGTTCCATTCAGACACTAGTACTTTCTAAAGTAGATCACTAGTTTCTTAGAATATTAATACGTATTTCAAGATAAAAAGGGTTTAAGTCTAGGAAGCTTAGGAAATGGGGTAAGTAAGCTTTTTTTTTTTAAACTGCAGGACTTCTTGTAACCTTAAGCAGCTGAAGTATATTATATATTCCTATTGGTGGGGTGTGAGATGGGGTGGGCTAGACACAGCCTTGCCAATTTCTGAATCAATCTCCTTTCTCCATCTCCAGTGCTACCAACCACCTGAGACCAAGTGCCATTTCTGCCCACACAGACCACTGCAACAGTCTCCCACCGATCTTCCTTTCCTTCTTTTTCCCCTATAATCCATTCTTCATATATTTAAAAAACTATTACACTTCTGCTTAAAACCCTTCAATGATGTCTAACCATACTCAGAATAAAATCTAAATTCTTTCCCCAGGCCTACAAGCCCCCGTGTGCCATGTCTAGGCTCACTCCTGTAAGCTCATCTCCAGTGGGAAGCTCCAGCAACACTGGTCTTCCGTCAGTTCCTCAAGCACACCAAGCTTCGACTTTAACTCTTTTTGCCACCTTTCCCACTGCCTGGGATGCTTTTCCTCCATCACAGCTCACCTGACTCCTTTCTGTTATTCAGGTCCAAACTCGGATGACTTACGACTGCCTGCTCCTTCGTTTTTCATTTTCTTTATTCCCACTCTAGAATGTATACTTCATGAAGGCAAGGACTTGGTCTCCTGCTCAACATACCCTGTTCCTTCAGTGCCTAAAACAGTACCTGGCACAGACTAATAATTTAATATATATGCTGAATAAATGAAGAAATAATCTGAATAACTGGAGACATAAATAATCCAAATGGAAAATGGCTTCTGACTTTCCTCCAACCTCAGGGGCCTCTCCTTTCCAGGCTTCTTTGCTGGTCCCTTCTGATCTCTTCATCCCTAAATGGTGGAGTTCCTTAGGGCATCAGTAACTAAAATACTCAATTCCAGAGGAGCAAATGCTTTAGGGACGCAGAGAGGTGAGGTCAGCTTTAGACTCTCTTCATAAGGAACAAAGGTGATTTATAAACTAGTGGTCAAATTAACTGTATGATACTAGATCAAGTTAACACACTGCCCTCTGTGCCACAGGACTAATATCTATACTAACTAGTTAACTATGTTATGTCAAAACTGCCTCTGGATGTGGTTCTATTTCAAGAGACAAAATGGGCCTTGAATACAGCTGTACTTATGATACTGGAGTTAATTCCAGAGTAAATTAGCTTCAGGAAGTAGAAAGAAACAAAAATTAAGAACAAGAGAAAAAAACGCTTTCATTCTGTACTCTGGAATACATTATGATTTACGCTTTAGTAAGCTGTACTCCAAAGACTTGCTAACATCGTAGCGAAAAACGTATTCTCCTACCTTCTGCGTAGACTTCATCGTAATCCTCTATTTGCTCAGGTGTTTCCAAATCTACGATTTGGTCCCAAAGCCTTCTGGATAAATCTGAATTTCCAGCAGAAAATGCTTTCGAAACTGCAAATTCTGACGCTTTCTCAACTCTCTTCAATATGACAGGAAAAAAGAAAAAAGCCACTAAGACAACTTTCTTCAGGGTTAGAGAATTTTTCCCTTATTCAAGAATCTACTTTTCTACCAACCACCAAGACACGTTCAGTTTTTCATTTTTAAAGGAACTCTGATGTTGAAACATCCACCCTAAACAATTTCATTCATTAAACATGAAATTAATTATAGTATTTAACCAACTTTTAACAGGTGTCCACAATGTTTATATTTAAACAAAAAGCTATTTAAGCTTTAGATAACTTCTGTTTAGAGCATTAGTAATGGGTTCCTGACACCCTGGATATTTTATTTTAATAATAAAATATAATATTTTATTATAATATTTTATTAGTTTCCATGCCACTAGGACTTGCATATGAATGTGAACCAGAGGCAGGTAGCTACACTTCCTCAAATTACTACCCGTGAAAGGAATTTCCCATTGTGTATTAGGCAAACTGTAGGCTCAATAAAATTAGGATAAACAGAGTCATCGAACGTAGTCATCCAGAATATTTTAACTCAACAGTGAGAATATAGTAGAAACATGGCCAAATTCATGGCTGGGGAAGGGATTGGCAAAGGTGGGAAAACTCTTGGCATTCTGGTTTACCTGCGCAGTATTTAAAAATGTATTTTACAAGTAACCTCCCTGGCTTTGCCACTCCCCACAAACCAGCTTTTCTCCAGGCCTGCTGTGTTCACAGTTTTCCAACTCAGGTAATGACAACTCTATTCTTTCAGTTGCTCAGGATGAAAACCTTGGAGTCCTTCTTGAATCTACTCTCTGTTACTCCACATATAATCTGTCAGGAAATCTGTTGACTCTAATTTCAAAATATATCCAGAAGCTGACCCCTTCTTGTTACCTCCACTGCCATCACCCTGGTCCAAGGCACCACCCTTCCTGACAGGTTTTCTGGAATAGCCTCGTACCACAGCAGCCAGAGAAACCCCTTTAAAATGAAAGCCGTCTCATGTTAACTCCACTTAAACAGAGTTCCCTATCTCCCTCAGAATAAAAACTGAAGTTCTTCCACAGTGCTTCATGGTCCTGCACCATCAGGCCTCATGTGGGCTCTCCAACTTCGCCTGCTGCTCCTCCCGCTGCCCACTCCTCTTTGGCCACACTGAACTCCTTGTTCATTCCTCCTCAAAGATGACAAGTGTGGTTCCACCTCAGGCCTCTGTGCTTTCCTCCCCTCTGCTGACTGCTCTCCCCCTCACCTTCTCAAGTCTTTACTCATATGTCACCTTCGCAGGAAGGCCTTCTCTGACTATCCCATAGGGAAGTGTAAGCATCCTCCTCCTGGCTCTCCCCGTTCCCCTCCTCGGTTCTGACTTCCACTACAGCACTTATGACCTTATAATGTATTTTATTGGTTATTGTCTCCCTTAATGAGAACGTAAGCAGGGATTTTTGTCTTCTTCATAAGTGAAACCCCTAGCACCTAGAACAGTGCTCGGCAACAGATGCCCCATAAATATTTGTTAAAGAATGAATACGTAAAAGATTTATTTTAAAAAAGCTGCACTTTCCCGTAATTTATATTGTTGCCTGATCTATTTTGAGAATGATTTTTCCTCTTGTCCTCTGTGGAAAGACTGGGAGTACAACTGTCAAGACTTGCCAAGGGCTTTATCTTTTAAACTCTCAAAGGTTTCATATATTAAGTTTGAATCAGACAGAAGCAGAGGAATAAAGTTGTAAAATCAAGGGTAACTTGAAAAATACGTAGAAAATAGAACATATGTGAAAAGCTACAAATGAGAAGAAGGCATGATACAATCAGGGTCAGGAAAATTTCATTCATTCTTTATGAAGTCACTCAGATTTATTCTCTCTCGGTCTCTGATGTGCCCAAATCTATGCTGGTGGTATATGTCCTTTATTGGATGGTCACAGTATGCTTGGTACACAGTCCTTCCCTTTAAGGTTCTTAAATTCTAAGGCAAAAAAAAAAATGACATATGTTGTATGTGTTTGTATGTATGTACATATATATATATAAAAATATCTATTTGTAACTAATGTACAGATAATCAACTCTAATTTTTTAAATCAATCCCCACAAACAAAAAATAAACAACAAAAACAAGATTGTAGACTTAGCTCCTCAGGATATGGGTGAAAGAAATGACTTCACATGATACATCATCTCACCTGAGTTGGAATTTGTGCAGATTTTAACAAAGGAGGTAGAGAGCTTGGAGACAGGAGAAGGAAGGTTGATCTGGATCCTAGTGAAGGACAGAGACTGGTACAGATAAGTCAGGGAGTAACGAAAAATGTCTGCTTGGCTCTAATAGAGCAAGTGCTTGGGATATCACTTAAAATGAAGATTTGGGGAAAAAATACTAGATGATAGTAAGGATTAGAAATAATCTCTATTTCCTTGTTTTAAAATATTATATCCTTACAATATTTTTTTCAATTTAAATACACAGGAGACAGGAGAGGGCTCACGTGTCTATTTAAGAACTTATTCTTTAGATAAGTTGACTGAGGGTCGTTCTATTCCCAGGTCTGTGGGCACTAAGCGGAAAACAAAAGTAAAAGTTCTGTTTTCAAAGTTCACTTTAGTTTTGGTTTCATATACCATGTGTGCAGCAAACAACTCAAGAATGGTCTTAAAGCAATATAAGATGATTTTTTAAAAAACTGAGTATCTTCAAAATTTATTACTCAGTAACTATGCTATACAGAAGTATATAATTTATAAAGGAGCTTTCCTGGCATTCCTGTGACCTTAGAAACGCTTACTACGTGCTCCTCATGTCCCCCAGCACACATCATGACCCACTGGGGGCCTTTGGAACCTGCTGCCGCCAGTGCAGAAAGAGTAGCTACACGCTCTCCTCCACCTCCTCAGGGCCAGCAGGTACAAACACGAGTTCCTTGGCACATCACTATATAATAGTTCTGTGAGCAATATATTTTTTGAAAGTACTCAATTCTTTCTTATTCACCCTGGATGTAAGCAAATGCTTGATGCTGTATCTGTGTATATGAATGCCAAAATAGCTCCAAGGAAAAGAGTATTAGAAGATGGGATTAAAGCCAGAAAAAGATATCACAAAAAAAGAAAATTACAGGCCAATATCACTGATGAACATGCGTGTAAAAATCCTCAACAATCCAATTTAAAGATGAGTGGAAGACTTGAACAAACATTTTTCCAAAGAAGACACACAGATGGCCAACAGGCATATGTAAAGAGCTCAGTATCATTAACCATCAGAGATATGCAATTAAAACCACAATGAGGTATCACTCACACCTATCAGAATGGCTATCATCAAAAGGACCACAAATAATAAATGCTGGCAAGGACGTGGAGAAAAAGGAACCCTCGTATGCTGTTGGTGGGAATATAAATTGGTGTAGCCATTGTAGAAAACAGTAGGGAGATTTCTCAGAAAACTTAAAATAGAACTACCATATGATCCAGCAATTGCACTCCTAGATATGTATCTGAAAAAATGAAAACACTAAGTCAAAAAGGTACACACACTGCAATTTTCATAACAGCATTATGTGTAATTGCCAAGATATGGAAGCAACCTAACTGTCCATCAACAGAGGAATGGATAAAGATGTGTACATATATAATAGAATACTACTCAGTCACAAAGAAGAATGAAATTTTGCCATTTGCAAAACATGGATGAACTTGGAGGATATAATACTAAGTGAAATAAGTCAGGCAGAGAAAGATCAATACTGTATGACTCACTTAAATGTGGAATCTAAAAAATAAAACAAACTAGTAAATATACCAAAAAGGAAACAGACTCACAAATATAGAGAATGAAATAGTGGTTATCTGTGGGGAAAGGGAAGGGGAGAGGGGCAAGATAGGGGCAGGAGATTAAGAGGTATGAACCATTATGTATAAAATAAGCTACAAGGATATATTGTGCAACACAGGGAATAGATCCAGTATTTCAGAATAACTATAAATGGAGTATAACCTTTAGAAATTGTGAATCACTATGTTGTACACCTGTAACCTATGTAATGTACATCAACTACATCTCAATTAAAAAAAAGAAGATGGGATTAGGTGGTTGAGGGGTTCACTGAGGGGGGCATCTCAAGCTGAGCTTTAAGGGAAGGATCTGGATTGGCCTCTGAGAGAGGCTGGGGATCAGCATGAATCAAAGTAAAAGGAAGACTTGTCTGTTAGAGGGGAAGGAGATTGGCCTGAGAGGAGTCATGCAGCGTATCAGTAAAAGGGCTGTTATAGGTAGACTGATGTTACAGGTAGATTGATAGAGGACCTTCAATGCCCATTTGGAATTTATGGAGTTTCCTCTGATGGCAGGCAGAATCACTGAAGGTTCAAGAGTAGAGAACTGACACAATGGAAATGTTTAGAAAGCTCAAAGTGGCAGAATACACTGGACCAGAAAGTCAAGTCAGTCTATCAAATCAGGATGAAGATGAATTGTAAATCACGGTAGACTACTGCATTTGGATGACCTGCCGCAAGACTTAGAGTTCTATCAAGATCTGCCTGAGTCTAAATAACTTCAACATCCCTGAGGATGACTCACCGACATTTCAGCCTCAAGGTTTTCTTGATCTCTTGTATGCCAACAGCCTTCCCCTCAACTGTGCTTCAGCAACCCACTGACATGGTCATCCTGATCCAGGTCCCCCAGAAAATTTTCCATTGTTCAAACCAGATGCTGATAACCTCCTCTCCAACATCAACCTCCTACCCATCTCCCTCTTTCATTCTTCCTAATCCACACATTAGCGGTGTACCTAATCAAGTCCTCTAGTCACCATATGCCTTCTCCTTCTCCCAACCTATGAGTCCTTTACAGGGTGCCTTTCCTTCACTACTCTGTGTGGATACTCAGTTACTTTCCTACATAAGCCTCAAATCTCTTGTTCCTTTGCCTCTCCAATGAAAACCTTCAAGCCTGGACCAATCTGATCTACCAGTTCTTGGTACCACAAAAAATTATGGTTATCTGCTTCAGCCAAGTACCCAGTGACCTTCCTTTTCTGTCCTGAAGAAAGCCCTTTCTCAACCTTCACCATGTTCCACATCCTTTCCATGTATGTCCCTCTCTTCCACTTGAGTGGTCTATTCAAGTGGATTTGGAAGTCTTAGGTCTAGAGGCTATAACTGTTTAGGGTAGACCTGGAGTTGGGATTTATTATGAAACAAAGTCAGAAAAGAAGAGAGAAGTGAACAGAAGAGAAGCAAGAGGAAAGAGTGTTAGAAGAAGACAATGGAGGAGAGGGTTTCTAGGATAAAAAAGTGATAGCTGTTATCAAACAAACTAAAAAGTTTGAGGGCAAAGAAGAGACCACTAGATTTGGTCAGGAAGTCATTTATGACAACTTTCTGTGGAGTGGTAAGAAATGGAAACCGAAGGAAAATAATTGTGGACACAAGAGGGTAATAACAAATACAAGGGCAAGGAGTCCAGGCTGTATATCCAAAGACACTGGAAAAGAAAAAGAAATAGTATGGCTATCAGAATGGACTGTGGATGAAATGAGGACTTGCTGATTTTTTTTAAGAAAGGAAAGTTTGAGAGTATAATGAAGAAAGAGCTACTGCAGAAGTTTTAGAGGAATGATAAAAGAAATGAGAAAAAACTAACCAAGTCAAGCTGGCTGTCAACTGCATGAAAGAGGAAAATGGTGCAGACAAGTCAGAGCAGAATTTTTTCCTTGTTTTACCTAAATCTTCCACTCTGGAGGAGCCAGGAACTAAACGTACAGTTAAGCCTCACAGGGGCTTGGCACTGGGACTTTCAACACTGACATGCAAGCTAAGCCTAAAGGAGGCTGAGGAGTGGGCTTCCCAGAGGTAGCATCAAGGATGGTGGACCCATCTTACTGCCTTCTAAGTCAGGCTTTCTGCAGGAGCCAGGAAGCTTCCCTGGCCCCATCTAAATGAGAGCCCCCGACCATGTGCTTCCATTACATCCTTAATTCTCTCAACAGTTTAAACTAAGTTATTTAGCCCACACTGGACTATAAACTCTGGGAAGGCAGAAACTGTACCTGTCCCCTGCACTCTTTTACCTCCAGTGCCCAACACAGTGAGCTAGGACTTAGTAAGAACTTTATAAATAGTGGCTGGGTGAAAAAATGGTTAACAATGATTATATCCAGTCTAGGTTCCATCTGGCCTGATGCTCACAATGCCTGTCAATTTACATAAGTAACAGATCTTCAAAATACTATCAGGCTGAAGGATATTTCCTTAGGAAAATACTGCATGATTTTGAAACACGTGGTACACAAATGAATTGAGTATAGCAAGTTGCCAAAATGACACTCAGAGGTATGCACCTGAAGTGGTTTAACAGTACTTTCAACTTAAATGGTACTTGGACTCAAAAGTATACATCTCAGGCCTAGAAGAGGCCTCAGAGGTTATCTAACCCAATCCCCCCTTCACTAAGTGCTCAGATACTACTCCTCATTAGCCCTAACAAGTGACCGTTTAGAATCCATTTGAATACCTCCAGTGATAGAAAATACACCTCTGTAAGACTGCCTGCTCCATCCTAGGGTTGCTCTAGTCATTAGAAGATTCTTACTTGTGATGCATGTGTAACTTTTACCTATTGTATTGGTCCCACAGGTCAATGTAACTATAGTACAGTCTTTCCAGTTATCTGAGGAAGGCCACAATGTCTTCTCCTAAGGCTTGTCCTCCCCTCCTCCTTTAATCCTCTTCAGGTCATCCTCATGGCATTTGAGAGAGATGTCTACACCTGTTCTGTCACTCACACTTTCATAAGAATTACCATATCAAGAAAAAATACTAAGTATAAAACTGAGGCAACTTATACAGTCACATGGGAATGAAAATAGCGAAGTATGTGCAAAATGGAGACCTCTTAGTATTCCTATTCCATCTGATTATGTTTGACTCTAAATTCTCTTTCTATCTTAATTACGAAATATCCTTACCTTAATCCAGTGTTCCACATTATCAGGATCAAACACAGGCTGTAGAAAATATACACAAAATATGAGTACACAGCAGTATATTTATCAACTTTGCCATTTTAATCTGGCCTTCTGATTAAAGCACATAGACAAGTGTCCTTTAGTCTTTCTCCAAAGCATTTCATTAGAAAGTTCAGCAAAAAAGAATACAGAATGCCAACGGGAGGAAGAAACATGAAGGCTTCTCTGGAACATCTTCTGACTGTTTTTATCTCTTACCTAGGCCTATCTTGAGATTCTGATTAAACTGGTCTGGGGTAGGGCCCATGCATCAGTATTTTTTAAAGCTCCCCAGGGTTGAGAGCCAAGATAGAGGAGTGCTGCATATAATAATCCTTATAAAAACCTAAGCATCACTGATTAATTAGCCAGATCTTTCAAGTGTTAGGGAAGTAAATCTGCTTGGAGAAAGGTATGCACCTGTCCTCAGGCTCATCTTCTCAGGAATAATCTGTATTTACTTACAGCAGGGAGACCATTTGGTTCAATAAGAACTGGGGGGTGGAGTGAGTGATAACCAATTTCCCACTGTTTTACAAAGCAGAAAATGAGGCAGAAATCACATAAATTTCCACTCAGGTCAGTCAAATATTAATCTGAAATTAGAAATCAGATTAGTAGGATACCTCTTTTCTTCACTTTCTGTAACTTTTAGATGTTTGCAGAATTCCCTCTAATAGTCACTTAACAAATAGAGGTATTTGCTTTGCTAATAATTCAGGTAGGTTTTTAAGTAAATAAGGGGTTATCTAAACTAGCAACTGACACGTGGAGGAGGGAAAGGTATTATACTCTCACTTACATAACACTTCCCTTCAAAGAACTAATTAACCCAGCTGTACTGCTGAATAATTTTGTCACTGCAACAAAGAAACAGCTGATCCTGTTAAAGCACAATCGAACTTCAAGGCTCTTGTGATTTTACCTTTTTATCCTCTAGGCAGTAACAATGAGCAGTAGCAGCAAAAAAAATCGTCCATTTGGGGTCCCAAAAATTGTCCCCAATTTTTATCTTTCATCATCAAGTTTATACCCGTAACTCATTATGGATCCAGTCCATTATGGAACCTGGACAATAGGAGCAGACTGTTTCCAAGTCTCTCTAGTGGTCCAGTCTGCACCCTCCAGCATCTGGAACAAGATATTCCCCAAGTGGAGTATGTCCAGTGCATTATTTAGCTGGTATACTTAGAATAAACTGCAAGCACAATTGCCCAGGGAACTCAAAAAAGGTCATATGTGTGTACATATATATATTTAAGAAAGTGTAACTTAAGAGTGAAAACAGCTGTGAAGCTGCTCTGGCACTGAAAGGTGAGAAGCCACGCCTTTTGGTACTCTCATTTACATTTAAAGCATTTATTTTTGTGTCTGTTAAAAAGGTAGTCTGTAGAAAGCACACATCGTGTGACTATGACTTTGCACATGTCATTTATATATGTTTCAAGTTTAAAGAACGGTTATCAGTTTTCCCTGTCTGTGGGTGCTAATGCATCAAAGGAGTGACAAATATAAAGAGGCTCTGTTTTTTCAGTGTTGCTTGGAAATGAAAATAGCAAGGTTAATCAAGTATTGATATTGTCATTAACTACTTGCATTCCTGAGTTCATTTTAGATACTTTATGTAAAACTAGAAGGGAAGAGATATGAGGCAGAGGACTTAACATGAAGATCTTAGCCATCCAATAAAGTACAGTGCCCTGTGATTTGCAAAACATAAAAAAGAAAAGAAAAGAAAAGAAACCGTGTGGGAACTTCCCTAAAACCAGGAGTGGTTGGGAGATAGTTCTCGAATTCTCTTCACCAGGATGGGCATTACCAGGACTCTCCGGTTTTTGAGAAAAGCATTAGATAGAAAAAGTTCTTCCACAACGCTACCCAACAAAGCCGTAAGGTACCCAAACCCCAAAGTTTCTAGGCTCCCTTAGGGCGATGCTGGCTCTGTGTCGGTCAAGGCAGGGACGGGCCAGGTAAGGATGCCCCTTGGGGAAGGGGGAAGAGGGAAGAGGGAAGAAGAGCAGGTGGAGCCGCGGCTGGTCTCAGGGCTGGTCCCCTCCTTCCCTCCCCATCTCCACGAACTCCCGACAGGTATGGATCACCTTGGTGGGACTCGTCTTCCTTGTAAACTGTTTCCAGCGATTCAAACCCGTCCTCTTCCTAGAGGAGGACCTTTCCTGGGGCGCCAGCAGCATTTTCCAGGTTCAGGCTCGGACTTCAGGCAAAGCTGGAACAACCGCTCCTTTGCCTAGGATGCTTCCGGGACTCCCTGGGAGTTGTAGTTCCTCTGCCCACAAGGAAGGTGTATGTGGGGAGCCGCCGAACCACCACTCCCAGGAGGCTTTGCGCAGGCGGAACGAGTCCTCTTAGTTACCCATGGCAACAGCAGCGGTCTCTCCGCCTTGCAGTCGCCGGAGCTCGCTTTGCTCTTACCTTTGCCTTTTCCGGGCGCCCGGTGATGACGCAATGCTCCTTGATTGGCTCTGCATCGGAGGCGGTGGTCTAGGGAGTCGAGAATTCTGCAAGCCAGACACGTGGTAGCGGACGGCGAGGAGTTTGAGGGGTCTTAAGCCCAAAAAAGTTAGGAGTTTTGCAGGTAGGTGCCCCCTTTCTTCGTTGGTGTAGTGGCTGCTACGGGTGGATGAGTCGCGTGGCACCCAGACGCTTCCTGGTTGTGCTGCAGTACAGCAATTGTACTCCCGCCATGTCTCTTTCCCTCTTCTGGGTCTCCTGGTGGATTCTGGCTTCTGTAAAAAATAGATTCTCCCAAATCGTGTGAGCTTCATGGCATCTCTGAGAGAAAAATTCCTCCTTTCCACTGGCCTCTGCTCAAGGGTCACGTTTTCATGTGAAAGTTTTTTCTAGACTCCCAAGTCACTTAGGAGGTTAGGACCGATCTCGAATACCTCAGCTAAGGGCTTCGTAAGATCTGGGGCCGCTGGAGATGACCCATGGAGTGAAGATAAGTCCCTCGTTATTGACTAAGCCTAGATGTTCCAGGGCACGGTCCAAGCTGGGATACATCAATTCATAAGACAAGGTAAAGATTTAGAGCAGGAGCTTTGGACCCAACTACTTTGTCGTTGTATGACCTTGGGCAACTTGTTTAATAACTCTCGGACCTTCAGTTTAGTCATCTGCAAAATGAGGGAGATAGTACCTAAATCATTGGACTGTGATAACCATTAAAAATCAATATATGTATAGAACTCTGTTGGGAAACGTTAACTAAAGTAGTTTTGAGATTTGTGAAAATCTCAAGAGATCAGGGAAGCTGTTCCCTCAGACTATTAAAGTAATCAAAGGACCTGCTCTGTAACTTGAGTGTCCATCAGAAGGGTGATGGTTGATTAAACTGTTATGTCCAAACTATGCAATATCATGAAGTAGTTATTTTAAAAGTTAGCTCTGTGTCTCTTCTTCAGGAAGAATATTCATTGTGTATTTCTTGGAGAAAAGCAAATTGCAGAGAAGTGCTTACAGTATATTATGTTTCCATTTTTTATATTAAAAAACAACCCTCTCCCATATACAAGTATGTTTAAATGTGTGAGTTAGAGGCTGGGAGGATGGATAGATACAGAGGGGCAGATAAGGGAAAACAAGAACAGTTATAAGAATAGTATGGCAAAATGGAAAATATGACTATAAAATTACATCTTAACAGAACAGTTAATATATAAACATTGCATATGTTAATAAACAAGATGGAACTTCAAGTAGACTACCGGCCTGTTAGAGCACAGCCTCTAAAGCCAGACTTCTGTTATTTAAGACCTGGCTCTGCCACTTCCCAAATTGTACTTTACTAGCCTCTGTTTCCTCATCTGTAAAATGCACATAATAATAGCATCTGTCTTAGGCTGATATGATGATAGATACTAGTGGAGTTAATATGTGAAGAATGGTACCTGATACATAGTAAATGCCCAATAAATGTTGCTAGTATTGTTGTTATGTCTTTAAATAGGTGAAACTAATTTGTTAACTTTTATTGCAATTACTGATATATTTGGACTTACTTCTACCATTTTATTTTGTATTTTATTTTTTGGATGTGCTTTTTGGTCTCTTTTCCTGTTTCTTGCCCTTAGTTGTATTAACCAATTTTTCTTTATCTTCTCCTGCCCCTCCCCAGTGGGTTTGGAAGTTATCCATTGCAGTAATCTTTTAGTGGTTATTTAAAAATTCTTAACACACATACTTAAAAGTTTAACATTAGCATCATCTCTCTCCTCTTCCCAAATAGCATAGGATTTTTATAATGCTCTCCTTCTGAATGATTAATCTCCTCATCTTCCGTTACTGGTTCCTAGAACTTTAGAGTCCCTCATTTCTGTGTGTCTTTCTGAGTCAGCTCAGTGCACCATATTTTTTAGGAGTCCTTCAGACTTACTTCTATGCCATATATAAACAGTGTAGAGTGTGTATGTATGTGTGCATATTTATAAATATGTATGTACAGTTTTTCTTTCAGAAAAAATATGTTCACCTAAGCTTGCTCTTTTCCCTTAGCATATCGTGATCATTCTTCCATGACAGTCTGTAGAGAATTCATTAAGAAGCATTTAAAAATTCCTACTCTCTGGAGGGAATGGGGAGAGGGGAGAACTATGTGGCAGTGGAGGTGTCAGGACAGGTCCAATGCTGCCACACATGCAGGGAATCTTTGTTAGCCCTTGTAAAGGCACAGATCTACATATAGCCTGTCACTTGTCCTTCGAGTGATGAGTTTTTCCATTAACCATTATTTCCAAGTGGCTTTTCTAATGATTTTTTCTTAAGGCTCTCCCAGGAAGTGAAAGTGAATGTTGTATATTGAAAAAAGCACAACACCAGAAATCTTAGAAGAGACCCACAATGAGTGAAAGAGGAAAGAAAGGGATATGATATGAAGGCAAATAAAAACCAGATAATATTTTGAACAGATTCAACAATTTTCAGCATTTCTTTATATATATATATGTGTGTGTGTGTGTGTGTGTATATATTTATTTATTTAATATATTTAATTGAAGTATAGTCAGTTTAAATGTAGTGTCAATCTATTTTCAGCATTTCTAAAGTCTAATGGCAATCATATGTAACCTGGGATGTTAAACAGAGGTTAACTAAAGTGTTGGGTTTTGTTGTTTTTACCTGGAATTGAGTTAACTCAGCACAGAGGCATAGAAAAGCACATTATCTCATGCTCATCGGAAGGTTTGATTGTGAATCTTTTACGCTATTTATTAATAAACTGGAAAAAAGAAAGGATGAGTTTGATGGGGAGAGATAATGATAAAAATTAGTAGCATTCCAGAATCATGAACTTCATTTTTCAAACATAACTAGTTTTATCCTATGAAGGTTCTTCCTACCTTTATATGAATTTAGGTAAAAAAATACAACTCATGTGTATGTGTAAACTCTACAAAACTTAAACAACTGGAGTAAGGGGAGAAATGAGCAAATTCTTATCCTTAGCCCTTTCTGAAAAAACCCCAGACAATACAATTTCTTCCATTTTCAGATGTGTGTGACAGTAATTAAGTGCTGAGTTACTGTAGTATTTAATAACCTTAGTCCATTAAATTTTTATTAGTTCTTATTTATGTTTCAAAATCCTGTTGTTCTATTAATCTAATGCTCAGAATAATAGTTGATTCATTAACTTTAAAGTGAATTTCTCACCTTTGTGCTTTCCCCTGCTTCCGTTCCCTAGAACTTACTTAGGTTGTGAAATACATTCTTTAACTTTGCTACAAATGGCTTTAGAGCTCTGTTTAAAAAATTTTTTGTCACTTAAAATAAGGAGGTTATGTGTATTATCTGATAAATCAATAAGGAATATGATGGTATAAGCTAATGATTCTTGTATTTTCTATATTACATTCTTATTAGCCTGTACTTATATATTTTTTTAGCATAAACTTTATTTTACTTTAACAATTGTAATGTATAATAGCACGGCTTTAAAAAATAGCTTTTATATTACCCTTTGTTAAAACAAAACTTTTTCCCCTTAATACTCTCCATTTTTATGGGTTTCCATGTCACTTATTTTTGTGTCTATCTTTGTGATAACTTGAAAAAATTGGTCATAGAAAATTGACCAGCCTTTCTGCAAACACTTATACTTTTTTTATAATTCATGTTTAACATGAAATCACTTATTGAACTACACAGAAAATAGTTATTCTTATTTCTAAAATTCTAAAGACTATATTGACTATTTTATTTCAGTATAAAACTTATGACTCCCCAAAATATAATATTTGCATTCCTGAATATTTTTGAACTAAAGATAAATAATGTTTATTTATTTGTCTATTATTAAAACTGGGCTTAGCCTAACTGGCAAGAATTCCGGAGGATATGGTACTTACTGTAGAGGTGTAGTTTTTTAAAAATGCTAGATATCCAGTGACATTTTGCAAATTATCTTGCATGCCTGGTTACTGTTTTTCAGGGCATTTAAAAAAGTGATTTCCTTCAGTGAGCAATACTTAACTAATATAAATCCAACAAAGTAATTGACAATGTTTTCTGAATTTTTCCCCTGTGTATCTATGGCATTTAGAAAGTGTATCATTTTTTAAGTCAAATATTTTTCCTTCTCAGTTATAAAAGTAGTGGAACATTGCTTATAAATTGCATGGATACTCCACACAGTTTCTCGCCTCTACGTGGACACCATATGAGAACAGACTGGAAAATAATCCCTCCTCTCAGAGATAATGTCTGTTTATCTTTTGATGTATATTCTTCCATGTATTTTAGTAAACGCCAGAATGCTGCTTTGGAACCTGTTTTCTTCATTTAATTACATGTTAGGAAAACTTGCTATGTTGCCTAGTATTCTCTCAAATTAGAGAAGGAAAAAATGGATCGAATCAGTCATAAATATTCCCCAAGTCATGTGATCTTTCTCTATGTACATTTTCAAGGCTGGGAGAAAGTCTTGGCTTCATAGGACTCTTTCCATGGTTAGTCTTTACTTCCATCCTTCTGTTTGGTTTTCATCCACTCAGACAAAACTTCCATGACTGAATTTAAATGTGGTTGATGTCATCATATGGCTTTGGGACTTTGGGGAAGGTGTCTTAGTCTCCGTGTCTTTTCCCATTCTCCTATTCCTATTATCTAAAAAAATTCTAGACTGGAAGTAGTAACAACCATGCTGTCTTTTTTTTTTTTTTTTTTTTTTTTTTTTTGTAAGTTGCTTTCTTAGCAAAATGTTTAGCCTACAGATGTTATGGAACTTCTCCTGAATGTAAATGTTCTTTTCTTATCAGGACCTGGAAGAATCCCTGAGGATGAAGCTAAATCTTACAAAGGTAGTTAATGGCTGCCGCCTGGGAAAAATAAAAAACCTAGGCAAAACAGGGGACTGCACCATGGACATTCCGGGCTGCCTTCTGTACACCAAGACTGGGTCTGCCCCACACCTGACCCATCACACACTGCATAAAATCCATGGGGTTCCTGCCATGACTCAGCTTACGCTGTCATCACTGTAAGTATGAGACCTGATCATCCACATGTCAACTCAGGCAGCAGCTTGGTTACCTTAGTAAGGTGCAATAAAGAGAAAGACTTTTTTGCTTTTGTGTACAAAATTGGTAGATATTTTAGGATGAAATCAGAAGATAGATAACACGTCTTAGACGTCATCTGGCTCTAGTCTGGAAGCCATGGGCCAGGTCTACTTGTTAGAGCTGCTTCACTTTTCCATCCTGCCCTCATTGCCACTGCTCCCAGCGGCAACAGGGCAGGGAATGCTCTTAGGGGCTAAACTTGGGACCTAGGGGCTGTCTTCATGCACCAGCCTCAAAGTTTTCTCTGTCTCTGCACATGTACTTGCTGGTGCACTCTGGGGAAACAGAACTAATGGAGTTAGATCACTTGGTGTAATGTACAGACTTATCTTGCCCTTAATTGGAGAATCTGCTATATGGTCAAATAACTGCAGGACTGTGTTAATAACAGTGATTTTAAAGGGGCAAGGGGGAGAGGGAAATCCACATATTTTGAAGCAGTTGATCGTTGCCAATTCCTTTTCTCACAGAACCAACAAAAGGTCTTGCAAATTGAAGACCTTTATTCTGGCTAATGAACCCAACCTAATGAGTGGAGACTCTTAAATAATGGTGTCCTCAGTTGTTTGAGGCCACATTTACTGTCATGTAGCTGGTTTTGGTGAGGAGAGGAGGGCTTCATTTGTTGCATAACACGTACATTATTATGCTTCATATTTCCTGTTTTGCTTATAGGGCAGAACATCATGAAGTCCTGGCAGAATATAAGGAAGGAGTTGGAAAGTTTATAGGTAAAAATTCATCAAATTATTTGTGTGTGCCATGTGATGTATCGATTTGGAGGTTGGAGAGATTCTGTTTATTCTTTGATCTTTCATTCATACATTTACTTATTCATTAATTTAATAAGTATTTGTTGAGCACCTAAGAACCAGTCAGTGGGGATTCAAAGATGAGTAGGATATAGTTGCTGCCCTCGTGAAACTCAGAGCCTGGTTAGGATAAAGATAAACAGGTAGTTCTAGTAGAGTGTGGTGACTGCATCTGAAGGGTTAGGCTGGGACACATGTATCGTGAAAGCCCCGAGGGAGGAACACGTAACCTGCTGTAGGGTGAATATGGAGGGAGGTCAGAATAAAGACAGGATTCTGGAGAGAGAAAATGAAGAGCACCTTAGCTGGGTCAAGGGAGAGTAGGAGTTAGCCAGGGCAGGAGGTGGGTGCGGTGGTGCTGGTAGACAGGTGTGGGCAGACTAGGCGTAGAGCGAAGACCTAGGGGTGAGGAGCCACTTGGGACGTACCCAAGACTCCAAGTGGTCTTGTCATGTTTGAGCCTTAAGCATAAAGCAGAGAATGAAGACTTTACACTTAGCTATATTCTGACATGTTAATATTATCTTCTGTTCCAGAAATAGGATTTTAAATGCTGTTATGTTTGTCCATTTATTTATAGGAAAAGCTTAGTAGTGACAGCTAGAGAACCAATTCTTCTGTAGACCACTTTCTCCTGAAGCTTTTGTCCCCATTATCTAGGACTCACTTAAGTACATGAAAATCTTGCCTCCATTAGTTTTTCAGTCCTCTGCTTCTGAGGGAAACTGTGTGATGACTCGGTTGTCACCAAGCCCTGTATTTCAGTAGAGGGATTTATATAATATAGTTTTCCTTGATCTGAGACCAGGTTTAATAACCAGCTTTGGGTACAAGCATATAATTAAGTGAAAATAGCTAATATAAGCTTTCTGGAGATAATTGTAATAATTGAAATTGTGGAAAATAAGGTGGAGAACTGCAGAGATTTTTGTTGTTTGCTTTATATTTTTGGTCTTTTTCCAGCAAAATCCTACTTTTTTTTCTGCTGAAAATGTAGCATATGAAATTTAAGTACTATGTTTTACTAAACATTTTGAGGGATTTTTTTTTTAAACAAATACCTTTTTTGACTCAAGAACCTAAAAAAAAGGTCATATTGAGTCAATGAAACTTACTGAAAAGGAGATCAATTTGCAGTGTCCTACAGCTTTTCTGTAATTATGACCGTAGGGAACCATGATGTGGGGTGGATTTATTATTAATGAGATTACCTTTTGAGTGTATCATTTCATCTTTCCATCTTTCTAGTTCCCCTTGAATGGTACCCAGAATGAACATACTTGATGTTAAATTTCAAAGCAAATTGTGTAGGGTCAACATATCATTAAACACTTTTATTGTATCTCATATTTCAAGATAAACCTTTCCTTCATAGCAACTCACTATGTCATTAGGAATGAACCTTTACATTTAGTTCTTTTAGATTAGTAGATTTGAAAGTAATCTTTTCATTCACATTGATAGGCCTTCTATAATTCAAAGATCAGGTGTGTGCAATTTACTGTGTTTTAGAGTTGCTTTATCTGGCAGTACACATTATGAAGCTGCTCTCTGTTGTGACACAGTATGATTGTTGTTGTGAGTTGTTTCAAAGTTCCTTTTTGTGTTTTTACAGGCATGCCAGAATCGCTTTTGTACTGCTCCCTGCACGATCCAGTCAGTCCCTGCCCAGCTGGTTATGTCACAAATAAGGTGTGTTCTCAGAAAGTCCTCTGAGGCTGCAGTTCTGTCCCAGGAAGTCAGCCTGTTGTACCCCTCAGATTGAAGGATCCCCCTTCCTGCGATGCTGGCCCATTCCTGACCCCTTTAAACCTTCTCTCTATTTCTGTGATGCAGTGGCTGGTGCGGTTTATAGGACTTAGAGTAGGGCTGCCCAAGGATGAGGTTAAGGTAAGGAGTATGTCCTCAGCTTTTTCACTGCTGCCAAAAATTTGGGGGTCGAGAAAGGTCAAGTACATACCAAAAAAAGAAATTGCTATGATGGTAAAGAAAACAATAGTTTTTTGATACCATACTTTATTTGCAGTTTCAACAGCCTCAGGAAGAGTGGGGGAAAGTTGCTGATGGATGTTATCACATGTATGACTATATATAATAGAACCTCAGTACAGTACTGGTTGCTTTTAGAACAGAATTTGAAAAAGCTGGGTCTACAGCCAGAGATTTTAGCTTGTGAAAAAACAGTATCAAAAGAACTTCATTAAAAGTTTTAACCTGAGATGTGGCCCTATTGCATTATCCCTGAGGACAGCATTCTGGAAAAGCTTCAATATGTACCACTACTTTACAGGCACAGTTACTTTTCTTGCACCCACTTTTTTGTTATCAACAATATCTATTAATCTTGCTTAAGATAACTACTTTAAATTAGTCCTGAAACTTCTTTTTATTTTGTAATTTGATCTCAAAAGAAACAGTTTTGACCTTGATTTCTTAAATCCCATTTTAGAAGGGAGAAATGATTCATTTAAACATTGTTCTTATGCCAGAATAAAAAATTGTAGTTTTTATTCTGGCATAAGAAGATTGTATGCAGCCTCTCCGTTTACGTCTTTGTTAATCTTTTCTAAGAGGATAGATGCAGTAGGGGAACGAGTAGCCACAGAACATATAGAGAGTCTTGTGTACCGTGGGGTTTATGTCTTTTCATAGAATTCTGTATCTAACTCAATCTAGTAAACACTTATTAAACATTAATATTGTGTGCCCCAGACTGCTTTTGGAGTACAGCCATGGGTTGGGATACTCTAGTCAGACAAATATACAGTGGTGTGATAAGGGCTATCTTTTCTATGGAAGAGATTAGCACGAATAGCTGAAAGAGCTTGTTAGAGTGAACAGTTGGCTGTGCCTAGGGAAGTTGGGGAAACACTTTAGAGTAGGTGATATTTGAACTCTTTGTCTTGAGGATGCATAGTATTTTACCAGGCAAAGAGGTATGGGAAGGACATTTCAGTCAAAAGGAACAATGTGATCAAAGACAGAAGAATTGAAGTCTGTGGTGTATTCAGGAACAGCATGGGGTGGGAGAGAGTGGAAGACTGGGCTTCTGGAAAAGTAATAACAGAGAATTCTTGGATGCTAGCTCAGAAGTTGGCTTGTATGGCCACTGAAGGACTCTGTGACCTATCAGATCCCTCCTCTTTTACCCACTGTGTCAAGGATATTGAATTGCCACCCTCTCTCCAGCTGTAAAGAAGAATTAAATTCAGAATTGCTTTAAATCATTTTATTATTTTCTTTTTATCCGCATGTTACTCTGGCTAATTCCTCACCGTCTTGTTCCATGGCAGTCTGTGTCTGTGTGGGGTGTTGGAGGACGAGTGGAAATTACTGCGTCCAAGTTCATGGCAATGCAGCAGGCCCTTCAGCCAGACTGGTTCCAGTGCCTTGCAGATGGAGAGGCAACTTGTGATGAAGCGACTTCCATGAAAAGGGCCAGAAAGTCTGTTGACCGATCACTTCTCTTCCTGGATAATTGTTTGAAGCTACAGGAAGAGTCTGAGGTAGAGCTGTGCCCCCCACCACTCCTTTCTCTCAGAAACTCCAATTTTACATTCCATGGGACGCCTTTTCTGCTACTCCTCCTGCTGCTCCGCTCCTCACTTCTTGGTCTCTTTGACACTCTCCTGATTTTTCTCCTGAACGTTTAGATATTCTTGCTCCTTAGGATTCTGTCTTAGGCTCTCTTTTCATTCCACACTGTATGTTTTCCCTGGGTAGTCTTAACTGCTGAAAATTCTAAAATTGTGTGTATAATCAAGATCCCTCTGCTTAGCTTCGGAATTACACAACGATAGGCCTTTAGCTATGTTCTGTCGCTGGATTATTCCTCACATGCACCTCAGACTCAGACATAACCAAACTCAGTATCTTCTCTCCTCACATGTGCTCTTCTGTTTGCTCTGTCTCCCTTCCCACCCCAGAGATGGGTGTCTTTCAGGACTCCTTTTAATTATTAATTAGTATTCAGTGGGCCACTCCCCCTTGGTTCTGGGTCCCTAAATCTGTCTGGAATTACCACCTGAAGGCACAGTAACCTTATCACCCTGTGAGCTGGGGAAGATGAAGCTGGAGCAGTAAATAAGGGGTCTTGATAGCAGAGTTAATAAAGCTGGAAAAGGCAGCATTCATCAGGGGAGAGCAGAGGAGGCAGGAGAACAGAAGAGAGTGGTCAGAGGAGAAACTTCAGTATCTGTGATCATTCATGTGGAGTGATCCTGAGCAGTGATCAGATCCCCCTACAGCAGAGCACACTGAATTTGAGAAACATTGCTCTTTTGAGTTCATCAAAAAATATATATATATAATTTGGATAATAGGGTTAACATACATGAAATAACTAGAGGAAACTAACTTGTCCTTGTGAATAGAACTCTCAGTATCTGCGGTGAGAGTTCAGCGTGGGGATGTTGCTGTGGGTCTGAATTGTTAACTTTGCCAACAATTGTTTTGAGCCAGTACCTGTCCTTGTAGGATGAGTGATGTTTGGCTGAGTGGAAAGGAGGACAGGGAGTGTGACAGAGCATTATTAGAAAGGCTGGATGAGCCTCAAACTTGCCTCCCATGTTAAGTCAGCCTCACCATTTCCCATGATTTCTGTGTTGCTCAAATGCTGGGGTCCCTCTCTGTAGCCTGGGGTCCTACCCCTAGGCTACTGCCTTGGCATGATTATTGATAGGGCCACCTTTTACTCTTAAATATGTTCCATTTCAGGTAATAAATTATGTGATTATACTTCTTATACCCATGAGAATGGTTTCCCAGATAGCGCCGTGCCAGTCTCAGAAAGGGGCAGGCCTGTATAACTATCCGCTTTGTATGTCTAAGTATACCTTTTCCTCTTCCTGTGATTTCTCTCCTTCCTATTCACTGGATCTTCCTGTTCTGAATGCCCTTAAATATTGAAGCTTCCCCAAGGTTCTGCTGTCGGCTTTCTTTCCTACTCCATATGTTCCCTAGGCCAGGGGTGGCAAGTGGGTTTCATCTCAAGGTACTTGGAGCTGTGCCCAGTGCAGCAGGGGGACAGTGGTCTGCTGGCTGTGTCCGCCCCGGCAGCAGGCGTGCTGGGTGGCAGCACTGTGCCCAGCACCTCCCATTCTAACCTGGACAATCACACTTTCGGGTACATATCCATAACGTTCAGTCCATGTAGTCAGTGGCTAATACCTCAAAGTCAGAACACACAAAACAGAATAATCATCTTGCCTCAGCCTTCACTGTTTCCCTCAGATTCCCTATCTGCTCTTCTCATCATCTCCCTGGACTTCAGAATAGGAGCCAGGAGCCATCCTACGTTGTCTTCATCTCCTCCTCTGGCAACTCATCAGTCAAGTTGTGTTGATCTGACGAGGTTTCAGATCCTCTCTCTCTTTACCCCACTGCTGCCGTTGCCTTAGTCCAGATTCTCTTCCACTGGATGATGAACGTCATCTCCTGCCCTGTCCTTTAGCCCCACTCACCCTTAATTCATTCTCCACACACAGCCAAATCATCCTTACTAGAGGAACGGTCCGGTTGTGTCCCTCTTGCTTAAACCAAGAAAGGAAATTCCTTCCTCATAACATTCCAGGCTCCCTCCCCGTCCCTCTTCTCCCAGAGAGCCTCTGTTGACTTATGTTTTTCCTTGCAAGCCTTATTTTTTTACGGTTCCATACTTGTAATATGTACACGCCTGTGTGTGGTTTCCATTACATGAATATGATCATATATTCAGAAATGTGCTTATTGTTGCTTAACTCTATCTCAAATCTCTTTTCCTATCAATGTATACATTGCTAGATGTGCTGCTTTCTTTTTTAAAACAGCTGTATAGGAAGCCATACTGTGAATATATTATCATTTATTTAAGCCTTTATTGATGACACTTAGGTTGTTTCCAGTTTCTCATTATTCTAAACATCTTTGTAAATATACCGTGCTGCATATGAATGAATAGATTTGTAGGGAAGACGCTTTGAAGTGGAATTTTAGGTATAAAGATAAAAGCATTGACATTTTGATAAGTGTTGTTTATTTGCCCTCCCAAGAGGCTGAACTAATTTTTATTCTCTCTAGTTTTCAAGGCACACAAGTGCATTTCTCTTAACACTTTTACCTCATTATGTTGATGTCTGTCTTCTAACTTTTTTATCAGTGTGATGGGTGAAAATGGTATCTAATTGTTCCCAGTTTCCATTTCCTTACTTGTGAGGTTTAGTAAGCTCTCCATTTGTGTATGGAGCATTCACGTGTTTGCCTACATTTCATATTCACATATTTGCCTGGATTTCTGTGGGGTTTCATTTCCTTAGAGGATTTGTTGGAGCTTTATGTATCGTGTACACATTTATCTATTCCTCCAATGAATAAGTGAATAAGTTTGCCTTTGCCTTTATTGATAGTGTATTTCCCTAGGGAAATTTTAATGTTTTTGTACTCAAATATGTCAGCCTTCTCCTGTAAGCTTTGGCTTGCGTTGGAAGGCCTTCCTTATCCCAAGACTATAAAAATATTCAATATATTCTTCTAATGCTTATATAACTGTATTTTTTATGTTTAGATCTTGGAATTTATTTTTGAGGATGGTGTGCAGTAGTAATATTTGTTTTATTTTTTCCCAAATGAACAGTCAGTTGTCCCCCTCAAACGGTTCCACAGTTCCTAAATTTATTTCTAAGAGATTTGGAGGTAGTCTAAAGTAGACCAGGATAGTCATTTAAACAAATCAAAACTGTTGCTTTTGTTCTTTTCCTCTTGTACCAGCTTGGTGTGTGTTTAATTTAATCGAAGCTAAATCATGGGTACCTATGTGGCTTTCAAATTGTGTTCTCTGGAGCCCTGATTCTTGGGAAGGAAGGAGGGAGCACCAGCCCTCTGCACGCTTCACTTGAGATCTTGTCTGTCCATCAGGCTGCTGTGTAAGGCTCATTTAAATGAAGGTCTCTGCTACTGGAAACAGTTAAAAGCATTCAGTCCTTTCTTGCCTTAGGTCCTTCAGAAAAGCATGATCATCGGAGTGATTGAAGGTGGAGACGTTTTGGAAGAAAGGCTGAGGTCAGCACGAGAGACAGCCAAGCGGCCTGTAGGTGGCTTCCTTCTGGACGGCTTGCAAGGGAATCCAGCGACCCTGGAGACGCGACTGCACTTGCTGTCATCAGTCACTGCGGAGCTGCCCGAGGACAAACCGAGGCTAGTGATCGGTTAGGGGGCAGGCCGAACCTCCGGGGCTGCAGAGCAGGGGTGCTGCGGAGTGTGCATGGGTGTGTCCTTTGATATCTTGTTGATGTTCTTTCTGGGCTGATTCTGCTGAGGCAGACTTGGGGGGTAGTTCCCGTCAAGGTTTTCCTGCCTTTGATTTCAGAACGTAAACCAGAGGACATTGCCATGTGAATTAGTTTATTTGATCCTCATTGTAAGTGAGGGCAAGTGTTTCCCCTCATTCTTGTGCCAAATACAAATACTGTTCTTTATTCATTATAACCTGGTGCCTGGGGACAGGTATAAAGTCATATAGAACTCTGGCCTTAGTCAAGAGAAGCTGAGGATAGATCTGGGCTGCCTAGAGGAATGAATATGGGTCTACCAATAAGGACCTTTAAGAAGTTCTTACATTTGAGGCAGGTAGTTAATGGCATTATTTTTTGAAATCGAGGGAACTGGCAGCCCTAGTGTGGCTGGTTCTTTGCATAAATCACAGAATTCACTAGGTACTGGAGAGAAGAGTGATCTGCAAGATTCAAAGCTAAAAATCCCAAGGTTTTACTGTAGTCTGTTATCCCATTTGGTATGAATATTCATGCTTTTTTCTTGCAGACCTATTAAGAGGTTTGATTTTAGGGTGCTGCTTTATACCCCTCGGGCTGTTGAATAGTGAGTGTGTGTGTGTGTACATATATGTAATTTTATGCTTTCTGAAAAGTCCAGGTACAGCTTACAGTTAAGTGTATGAATCTTATGTATAGCTCAATGAATTTTACCCATATGTATGCTTGTGTAAACACCAGCCAGAACAAGATATTTCCATCATCCCGGCCAGCATTTGCCCCCCTCAATTTTAACCTAATTCTCTGTGTTCATTGCTTTCCCTCCTGTGCTCATTTCATTCTGGTGCAGATGACAATTCAGCACTAGTGTTTCTAGTCATTTTCTGGACTTCTTTTGAGTTAAGTGCTCACAGATGTCTGTTACTGGATTTGAAAGCTGGGATTGTCTTTTTTTCTACAAGTATGTAGAAATGCCAGCTTCATTTGGAGATGAGTTCTAAAACATTACATTACTTGAAGGAAACTGTAGACAGAAAAACCAGCACATATTTAAGGGTTCTGGTTGTTTAATATTACATAAGCCTTTTTTTTGGAGTTCTTTTAGAAATCAGGGCATCTATAAGCTTTTCTCCGCCAGTCTATAAGAGGGACTCTGGGTAGAAAAACAAACGTAAAACATAGCAGCCAGCCAGCCCAGAGCTAGTGCTTCTCCCCATCTCGTTTTAGTGGGAAAACCTGGTTGAATATTACTAACACTCTCGGAAAGCCTTACCCATTACCTCTAGAAATACCATCTCACTCTACCGTGCAGACTTTTTTAATGGAGAAAATACAAAGAATCAGAAAGTGAACTAGCTTCTCAGATCCTATGGGCCGAGTTGAAACTCTGAGAGCAAGAATTGCTCTGTAAATGAACTTACGAAGAATACAGTGGATAAAAAATGTCTTTCTTGAACCAATTATGAAAAATAATTATAAGCAAAATATAGTTAAAACATAGAAAAGTATTTGAAGGGGAAATAAAGCACATAGCTTTACACTCTCAAAAGACCTGCCTCTGTAGTGGGTAGAAAGGCCATAAAGTTCAGCCTGAGACTGTGGGGGTCATTTCAGAAGGAATGAGGGGAAAGGAAACTAACCTTTATTAAGCTCCTCTTTGGGGCCAGAAACTACACTGTGTGCTTTGTCAAATATATCATTAATCCTCATAATCAGTCTGTGAGGTATATATTATTGTTCTTGTTTTTAAACTGAGAAAACTGAAATACAGAGAGGTTAAGAAACCTTCCCAAAGTAACACAGCAAGTAAATAAATGGCAGAGCTGGGATAATAGTCCAGGTCTCTCTTCCTCCAAAGCCCTGTGTTCTTTCCATCACACCTTATTATCTGCTTCCTGCCACGCTAACCATGATTTTCACTATTATTCCTTTTAGTGCTTCTGGAAAGACTCCCTGATTTCATTCCTGGCGTTGTCCTCATGTCACCGTTCTTATTATTTTCACAGGCTCATCTGCGGTGTTAGCCGGCCAGATGAGGTGCTCGAGTGTATTGAAAGAGGAGTGGACTTATTTGAGAGCTTTTTCCCGTATCAAGTGACAGAGCGGGGATGCGCCCTGACTTTCAGCTTTGATTACCAGCCGAATCCTGAAGAGACATGTAGGTCTTGTGAAATTAATCTCGGTGTTATCCTTAAATGTCTTCTATTTCCTATCAACTTTTGGCTTGAGTCACAAGCCAGAAATATGTGCATGCTATAAAGCCAGACTTTTATAAAACTATGTCTTTGTTTCTTATCTGTGCGCCCTGGCATGTTGGCACACAAAACCAGGTACTTATTACTATATACATAGCTCATCGTTACTAGGAAGTGATTTTGTAGAGAGCAGAACCAAGAAAAACAAAACCTCTTCTATTAACCCGAAGAAAAAGAACAGTCAGAGTGAATTGTGATGAAAATCTAAGAAAAGAGAACCTTTGAACTTCTTGGTAAAAGTTTAATTTGTTTTTTCACAAAAGAATTCTTGTCTGCTTTTTGCCAACCCCATGCTATTAAAATACAGGAGTCTTACCTCCTCTGATCCTAGTGTTACTTTTGCTTTTTGGGGTTTTTTCACATACTGAGATGTGAAAGCTGTTTTCCTCTGCTAAGGTTACTTTGAAGCACTGCCATTTTCTTTTATTGCTCAAGTTATTCAGAAGTCGAGAAAATTAGTTTCAGATTCTAACATTTAACTGGCAGTAGGAAAGGAACCAGGATGTAGACTTTGGGTTGGGGTCCCTTGAAGTGTCTCCGCAGCGTCAGCCTCAGGAGAACATCACACCGCCTTCCCTCAGGCCTTCAGGGTGTGCTTTCCTTTCCCACTTCTTGCTCTCCTTTGATCTCTTCCTCTGTCACTGCCAGCCTTAAATTTGAGGAAGGCCAGAGACTTCTTTAAAGGTTTATCTTATTCCCTACAAGCCATTAAAATTTCATTCAGAACATGTTACACTTTTATAAGCTTAACCATTCATCTGAATGGAATTACTCTAGAAACAGAATAAATCAAGTTGATCAAATTCTTACATATAGGAGGTCAACTTTACTGTCTTTTAGGCAGACTAGAATGTAATGTATGTGGACAGGCATAGCGTAAACACTTTATAAATGTTCATGACTTCATTTACAAGCTAAATTATCTCTACCAGGACATAGGTGACTGTTAGTCATTCTGTACCGAAGAATATGCAAAACTCTGCCAAGAACCTGATATTGAGTTCTCTGGGGCAAACAAGTTCCTCTTGGGCCAGAGAAAGCCAAATTTCTCAGGAAAACTGAGTTCAGACGTTTTTATTAAACTATTATTATGAATCATATTTGCATGTGTGTATATAGTGAATTGAAGTTTATTGCCAATCACAAAGTGAAAATTCCAAAGGAATAAGTTGCCTAACATAGGCAGCAGTTCCCCCAGTGACAAGGACTTTCCGGAAAGCCAGGGCTTTATCATGCTTTCCCACATCAACATGCCAGTAAATGGCAACAAAATTAGAACAGCCCCGTGCTCAGTGCTCAGATTACGTTGCTTTTTTCTTTGACCTGGACACATTTACCTTCCTAGGACCATCTGCGCATTCTCCTTGGGTCAACCCTGAGATTGTTGTTACTTGAACCGAGAAGTACTTATCTACTTGACCCGCTTCAAAGCTGCTGGCTCTTTCATAGTAACTGGTGTTTCTTTTGCAATTCCAAGAATGTTCTTTCTTAAAGCCAAAAGTTCAAGGGAACAACTCAAGTCTCATTTAATTCTGGATTATCTGAGTTCCCTGGAGGGCCAGAGTCTCCATACAGAATACATAAATTGAAACCATATTCTATTTTTAATCTGTTTGGAACATACGTACAAAGCCCAATTAATTTGCATGTACATTATGGGAAGACATAACTCTTAACACATGCACACATATTTGTTCTTTCTCTCTCTCCCTCCCTCTCTCTTTCACACACATACACACACACACACCCAGCCAGACTTTTAAAATCATTACTTTACAGTGAGATTATATAATATATACTTGTAACTGTAATTGGCTTAGACACAGTTGAATTCCCAAGTTTTGATACTATAATATAGATAATAGGCCAGTGATCATCTTGGTACATATTGCTTTTATTTTCTTGTGCTATTTCCGTAGGATAAATTCTGAGGAATGGAATTACAGGGTCAAAGATCATGAAATAGAAACTAAAATAAATAAGGCCACTCTTTATCTGATCTTCATTCAAGACTTTTTGTTGGTTTGTCCTTCAGTATTACAACAAAATGGGACACAGGAAGAAATAAAATGTGTGGATCAAACAAAGAAAATTAAAACAACCAGTTGCAACCAAGAAATGACGTCATTTGAAATTAATCTGAAGGAAAAAAAGTAAGGAATTTTTTTGAGGTTAGATTTTGATTTCTGACTCTTTGATTTCAGTCTGTTTTAAAACTTTATGTAACTGTTCCCTTTTCAGTTGATGACTTCATAAAATATTTATAGTTGGTTATTGTTTGGGCCTTCTCAAATTCAGTTCCAGCAGAACTCTTTTTTTCTACAGATGAATCTGTGTACTTTGTCTTGTCAGAAAACTGAGGCTAGATAACTGCTGTCTTAGAAGAGCTGTCAGGAAGATTCGACCAAATCGACTGTTTGGTATTCTTCACTCTTTATGCTTACTTTAAATAACGACAGAGTGAAATAAGGATTTCAAGATAAAATACAACAAAAGTCTTAAATTTTAAGGAATTTAAGCCATCTTGATTATATACAGATTATAAATCTTGAATAAAATATTTGCCTTTATAAAGAATGAACTAAGTAAGATATCTTATAACTTTGTATTTGGCCAAAAGTGGTGATAATCAGTGAACCAGTGAGTGGTTTTTCTGTCAGCTTGGTCCACTCACTTCACTGCTGCAGTATTTTCGGTTTTATGTAAAGGGACATTCTAGGGATTCAGACTTATTCATGTCTATCTAGTAACAGTACAGACTTGAAAATTTATGAAAGAATATGAAATTCCTAGTTCTTATTTCTGCTGGGGCTTGTTGATTGTACGTCTGAAATGGTAATGTTTTCTACATTTAACTTCTTGAAAAATAGCCAAGGAGATATTCATTCATTTTTTAAAACAGGGTAATGTAAATGGTTACTACTAAAATTCCGTGTACATTATAGATTTAATTAGTAACTGCAGTATTCTTATTATCAGCACTGGACTTCAAGTTTTGGAGATTTGGCATTCAGATTGTAGCACTGCTCATGACTGTGACCTTGGTCAAGTCATGTGACTTCTTTCTAGTAGCTGATACAAGGTAGCACACACATTGTGGTTGGCATGTGCCCAGGAGGGTTCAAGCCCTTTACCATAATAACTCATTTAATTCTTGCAGCAACTCTGTAAGGTAGGCACTGTTATTACCTTGTTACATGACAGATGAGAAAGCGAAGGCACAGAAGGAGGTGAAGTGACTTTGCCGAGTGAGTTGTGAGCCAGGATCCAGCCCCAGGCGTGGCAGCTCCTGAGCCCTCCCACTCAGCCTCCTTAGCCGTCTTCATCAGTAAAGTGACAGTATAGTGCCCGTTTTCACTGGCGATTGCAGAGATTAAATGAGACAGTATAGGTAGAAGTTTTTTGTAAACTGCAAAAAAGCTCTGCAAGTAAAAGGTTGTACCGTGTCTTCTAACATTAATTCTGGAGGCGAGTGGGAGAAAAGTGTCATTCATCAGAACAGCGGCTCCTGACACTGCGTGCCTCTGCAGTGTGACTGCCCATGCTCAGCAGGAGGGAGTGCGCACCGACTCTTGCTGCTCCTCTGTAAGCCTCAGTCTACGAGGCTGCATCCATCAGAGGAAGATCCGAGTCTCCTGACTCATTGTGCTCTCCGTTAACTTGGACCACGTTGCTGTCTTGAGCAGTGCCCAGCACTGTGTTTGCCCAAGGTGTTATTAACTGTTGGTTTTACAGCAGCGGCAGAATAGGTAGCCTGGGTTGTAGATTTCTTGTTTTCCTCACTTTCTGGAATATCATGTAACTTCATTTCTCAGGTACCAGGAGGACTTCGGTCCGCTCGTGAGGGGTTGTTCCTGTTACTGCTGTAAGAATCACACTCGTGCGTACATCCACCATCTGCTGGTGACCAACGAGCTGTTGGCCGGGGTCCTGCTTATGATGCACAACTTTGAACACTACTTTGGATTTTTCCACTCCATCCGGGAAGCACTGAAAAGTGACAGACTGGCCCAGTTGAAAGAGCTCATCCACAGGCAAGCATCTTGAGACCCAGCAAACGCAGTCTGACCCTCACATGGAGCCTGTACCATTGCTGTGACGTGAGAAGAGAGAGCAAGAAGTGATCTTAGCGTTAATCACTTATATTTGAAAATAAAGTCTGCTCGAGTAAGGAACGTCTGTACCAAACTCTGCCCACGTGAGGCTAAAGAGACTTCTTCTTAAGACTTAAATGACCTAGATGGATCAGAATCGAAACATGACCTTTAATATTTCTACGCTAACTCTTTTAGGCAACAGAGATTCATTTAGTCAAAGATAAAAGCTTTAGATGTGAAGGGACAGCCTTGAAGTGAGGAAGATGAGATTCTGAGGGTTCACTGAGTTAGACTGGAGCTTGAAGGGAGATGATGGGTCAAAAGTAGCATGACCTCTGGACACATGCCTGCTGACCGAGAAGGCATCTGGCTGCTTCAAGTGTTCTCTTCATTTTGATCCTTATATTCTCAGGGGCCTCTTTTGGACACTTCTGCCTTCCAAGCTGTCCCAGCCGTGCAATCAACCAGAAATGACTTTTGTGACTTAACCAGGCTCATATCTCCATGGAATGTGGTGCTCACACATTGCCCCAGTGATCCATTGGCCCAGGGCACACTCTTCATTTGACCATATGGTCTTTCTGTGATTTGTCTCCCTAGAGTCAATGCAGTTGCCTATGAGGAGCTGAAAGTCTGCCTAACTGCTTTTATCTGTTTATACAGATCCACTGTGGTCTGCCCTTCAGGCTCATTCGTAGTCTAACCACATAATAACCATAGCTCCATCACTTGGGGAGATTCAGTCACCGTGTGTTTACTTGGACAGAGCCCTGGCCTGGCAGTTAAAGAACTGGGTTTCAGTTTTACTCAGCTGTGACACTTGGGCAAATCATTAACCTCTCCATGCCTGTTTCCTCCGGATTAAGTGGGCACAGGCATCGTGGATAGGAAATGTCTAAGATTCTGTCTAGCTCTAATCTTTGGGGAACAAGAAGTTTTAGGTTAGAGCTGTAGCCTTACTTGTGTCCTTGTTTATTGATCACTATTGACCCGATTTAAAAAAAAAAAAATGCAGTGGTGTCAGGACTCGGGCAACAGTAGAGATATCTGAGAGCCTAAAAAGAGATTTGGCCTGTGGATTTTAAAGTGGTTGGTAAATCAGCAGATCCTGAGGCTAGGAAGAACTTCCCTGATCACCTCTGATTCTATGAATTTTTTTTCTGCTCTCATTAGAGGAGTGATGTTCATGTTGATGGTGTGACAGGTGTTTTTTATTTTCTTTGTGCTTTTCTATATTTGTCAAGTCTTCTGTAAGTATATACATACATGCACGTGTACATACATAGTTTTTATAAAAACAGCCGCAGAACCAAAATGACGCCTTTGTTTTATTTATACCAGTGTGAAATATATTTGTCTTACATTCTTAAGCTATAGTTTTCTGTTTGTTCATTTTAGTGGGCATTACTGAACATTGTTTTTAATAATTTTGTGGTTACTGTACTTTTATGTGTTGGGTGCCCCTCGATGTGGCTTTATTAGTGCTTTAGGAATGCCCATGAATTTCAAAGTTAATAAATTCTGGAATTCATAGATATTCCTATAACCTCTCCAATGAATGGCAAGGGTACTTATGAAAGAAAAAGTTTCTATTATCAGGGATCTGATTGTTTTGAAATATATTGGATTGGACTTGTTCATATATTTATATTCCTGTTCAATTCCAAACCCATTGTTGGAGGAATATTAGTAAATATCCCAGAATCATATAAAATTTAGGAGTTTTATTTGTGTATAAAACACTGAATTCTGCCCAACATTGTCCATTTTTCTCGGTCTTTTTCTTATTAGCACATTTGAAAAAAATGTTTCTTTCTTTTAATGTAAATCTATTAAGGTCAATAGCCAAAAACATTTTTAATTAAAAAAATATACTAGTCTGGTTTCTTGTAAATAGTAATGAGTCTATTAAACAAAACATTAAATTTCCATGGTACCAGAAATGTTCTCCATTAGAAAAGAATTTTTTCTATGTTTACTCCATCTGGAGTCATTGTTTTAAATGCATTCACATTTAAATGCAGAGTCCAAGAAGGAGATTCAGGGATGCACCTGTCTCTTTAAATTATATAATCAGGGGCCTTGAGGCTGTGCTAGCACATAATAAAAAAATAATAAAAGTCACAATCTATGGGAGTACTTTATACGTGCCAGGCATCTTAGGAAATGCTTTCCATACATATCTCATTGACTCTTAGAACGTGGCTGTGAGGTGTTGATATTCTTATTCCTATCCTGAGTTTTTAGGAAGGTTGAATAGCCTGCCTGAGGGCTTACCAGGCATTTCTGTAAGGGGGAGTCATTTGCCTAAGGCCCCACCGCCAATCACCTCCCAGGTTAGACTTGGCGCCACCTGACTGTAACTCAACGGTTAACCACTGCACTGGCTCCTTGTGACTTGCTCCTGAGTTGCAGGGGCTACGAGAAGCAAGGACTAAATAGAGGAGCCTTCTGGCCCTGAGGTATAGGGTGCTTCCGGAGCTTTGCTACAGCTCGGTCCTGGCTCCCACTCCGGGGGGGAATAGCTGGCACTGGCTTATGTAGCCCACGGTACCTTGCTGGCACTGGTAGGTCTGCTGGTGCTCATCCCTCCTGCCCCTACTCTGGGGACTAATCACACCTTGAATGGAATTGAAAGGGTTTGGGTCTGTGATCAGTTAAAGTGGATTCTTGGGGAGGAATATTTTATTATGCCTGTATGCCTTGGTGGAGGAATATTTTAATATTCTCTGGGAATAAAGGGAAAAGATTCTTTTAAAACATTTTTTCAAACCAAATACTTGTGTAATTAAAGCATTTTAATAAAAATTTCAAACAAAGACCATCAAAAGGTCAAGACGGGAGTGTGTAAGCAACCGTCTTAGCCAGGATGTTTTTTTTTGTTGAGGCAGCTTGGAGCTCACTGAGACACCACAGAGTTAAATGATTATCTTGTGCCTTCCTGATTAGAAACAGGCTGCTCTCTGCAGTTTGATTAGTCTCATTCGTAGCTACGGGATTACAGCTTATTAAAACTGACAGTGCTGTGTAGGGCAGGGAGCCAGGAAGGTCAGCCTTACATGCTGGGCGAGCCACCAGCAAGGCTCTGACTACCTGAAGGTTTGGTGTAATTGGCATTTAATTTTTTTTTTCATTTCTTCTTTTTTTTTTTCTTCCTCCTTTTACACCTTTTCTCTCACTTCTTCCTCATGGGAGATCTTGACTTATGACAACATAACCCAAATAACAGTTGGGCAAACAAGAAAAGCAAGCCCAGTGTAAGCAGCATGAATTAGGGCAACCATACACCCTTGTTGCCCACAACAGTCCTGCTTTATGCCTGTGGTCCAGGCATAATTACTAACAGCACTCCCTTTTACTCTCAAAAGTGTGCCACTTTGGATGTGGTCACCCTAACGTGAGTGGTAGGGATGGTCAAGCTAGACAGCAGATACACCATCTAAATGGGACAGCTGCTACCCACCTCTCGCTAATTGCTGCTGTGAGTCCAGTGCTGTCAGACCTTTCAGACTCTCAGAGAAGCCCCCAAATCTGGATTTTCAGGCAAAAGCTCAGGAGTTTTAAATAGCCAGACAAATACCTCGGTGTGCCTAGTCTCCCACCTGTGGTGGAGAATCTGGAGGGAAGACTTTGGCATCTTTCACATTTAAGAGTTTCTCAATGATGCATCAAAATATATAGAAAAAGCACCTAGAGTTTGTAGCTCCTGCAGCTGATTATCAATTCCCACATTGAGATCCCCGTGTTGTGCCAACTCCCTGGCATGATCCCCAGGTAACTCCCAGAGCCTTTCTAAATCTGCCCAAAGGGAAGGATGTATCACCTTACTTGAGGGATGAGAACTGCTAGGCCTGGAGAAGAAAGACGAGCAGTCACTTAAGGAGGTTAAACAGACACATATTTCTTTCCAGTTGGCGTTCTGGCTCTCCTGCATCCTACCCTCTTATCCCTGGGCTGTGCCCTTCCAGGGTCAGCAGTGATTTCCCAGTACTCACTTTCCAACAATCCTTTCTGACTCTCAAGACCAGTCGGTACAAGGACTGAAGGGCTCCTTTTGCCCCTTCTGCCTTAAGAGCAATAGTCCTGGCTGACACAGTAAGAGCTCGATTACTGTTTGTCAAGTGAAAGAATACTCTCAGAGCAACGGAGGCATTATCTTCAGATTTTCCGCCCGCTGAGTACTGGTTAGACGTGACTGGCACAGCAGTACGTGGTAGGACCTAGTCTTGTCAGGGGCGGTTTCATCTCCCTTTACACTAGACAAGCTCCCAGGGACCTGACACATTTTTATTTTCTTCTTTTTCTCTGCTCCGCTTTCTACCATTAGCATCTTCCAGTGCTGGCCTCAAAGCAATTTCCCCTGCTCTGACAAGAGGAACTCATGAAGTTTTCTTTTGTTCTCATTCCTCACAATCCACTTTGAGACCAAGTTGAAGTTGCCAAGGAGTTGAAAAGGCCGGGCTCCCACCGGTAAGATTCAGAGAGGGATTAGTACGTCCCCTCTGCACTCTCTCACTAATGTTCTCTTCTTTCCCTGAACTGCCGTCCCCTGCTGTCTGCTCCTTTGTCTGAGAAACACATTTTCTCTTATTATTACCTTGTTCCTTGCCTCTCTCGGATGGCTTCGGAACAAAATCAAGATGTGGCTATTCATGGTCTTCTCTTTCTTAACAGCTTAGAGTCACTTCCTTTTATTTAGTCCATTTTCCCTTCCCTCGCGAACAACATAGTCACCTCTGCTTCAAATAAAAGTTTCAAAACCATTTTATAACTACTGCTTTATAGTCACTATCAATAAGGCACAAGAGGGAGGAGATCAAAGTAAGGGAAGAGAAACCAAAAGATTGAGGGGCTGAGGGAATTTCCAATAACTGAGAAACAGGGCAAGCATCTTTAGGACCCTTTCATGAACAAATTAGGCAAGATTAGCCCTCAAGCCTGAACATTACAAGCCCAATGGTCAGGTGAAGTTTTCCTCTAATTTTTATGAACAGAATGGGAAGATGGTCTCCCCTCTGATGATCTGTTTTCCTTTCAAACAGGTAAAGATAGTGCTTAGGACCATCCCAGGACCATTGATGTTGGTCATAAATCCTTTCACAGAACTTAATTACATAATAGAGATGAGTTTTCTAAGTCACACCTCTAAAAAGCTGAAGTATTCACCCACATTTTCCAGCATTTTCCATTCCCTACTCATTTATTCGTATTTTTGTTTAACAAACTTGTATTTTCATCACAATTCCATTTATCATTCCCCAGGATGCCTGCTGAAAAACAATACAAACTATGCAAATATATTCAGTTCCCCACATAGTAATTACACATCAAAAGAGAGAGAGTGACAGAGTAGGTTCAATTTTTTTCTTTTTTTACCCTGTATCTGACTTTGGTTAGACTCCAATTTCATGTTGTTTGAATAGAAAAGTCGCTTCCAGTCATGTTAAAAAGTCCAACTTCATTTTTCTACTTGAACATTCAGCTATTATCGCAAATCCAACATGTCAAAAACCAGATTTATTATCTACCTTCCTTCAATCAAACTTGTTCTCCACTTCAACTTCCTTGCCTGTCAATGGCACCTGTCTACTAGTCAATCCAGCTGGAAAACTTATTCCCCAGATGAATGATATACTTCATAAAAGGGACGGAGGTAAGATATTTTAAGGGAGAGATCAACAAGACTTGATGAGGGGTTCAGAGGATGCGCTTAAGGCATGACTCAAGGAAGACTATCACCTGTCCTTCCCTCAACCCCTTCTTGCCCGATCTCTCCTTTAGTTGTACTAGTCACTGCTACCAGGCTAAGCTGTCACAAATGTTATCTTCATTGAGATACTCCCTGGCTAAAAACCTGCAATGGCCCCCCAGTGCTATTGAGATCAACACTAAGGTGGCTGTATGAATTTCCAGGCCCGTCATAATCTGATGCTATCCAATCACCATGGGCTTTCCCACTTTTCCCAATGGTCCTCTTAACCCTACCGTTCTTCAAGGTCCAGCCCCAGAACAAAATCTCCCATAAAAACTTGCTTGTCTAGAGCCCTAGACTCTCAGGATTGGAAGAGGAGGAGCTTCTATTCTGGCTTCCCCTTTTCATAAAGGCGCCAACAACCAGTGCTCTAGGATCTGGTTTGCTCCAACCTACAATTCTGTTAAGCCTCATCTCCCAACCAGAGCATCAGCTCTGTGAGGGAAGGGTAATTCCTCAATATTTTCCTTGTCTGCAGCCTGCCCCAGCCTGCAATAATTGAAGGGGGAACATGAGGCTAGTCTTCTTCCCACCACATGCCTCTGTAGTATGCCCTCTGCTCCTTTGTCTTTCACGCATTGCTTGTCGCATTCCTCTTTTCATTGTGATTTGTTCAGTATTTCCTGTGTTCTAGCACATTGCCTTCTTTACTGTTCATGGTAAACCTCTGAAGTCAATAATCTCCCATTTATAAAGGAGAAACTGGGGCTCAGGTTAAGTAACTTGCTCAAGGATACAAAACAGGAGATCTAGAATTTGAACTGGGGCTCTGAAGCCCAGGATTTCCCACGTCATTCCCTGACCGCCCTAAATTGAGAGCATCTGCTCTCCTTTGGGAATGAAGGTCAGAGGTAAGTGAAGGCTTATGCCAAACCAAATGTCCTTGTGTCATCATCTCCTCTCCTGTTTGCCCTCTGGGCTATCCCCCATAATGACTCCCTGTTGCTCTAGGACACGTAAGTCAGGATGACTTAGTAGCTGTTTTCTTTTCCCTTTCTGGTCCCAGAAATCTGCAGCTGCATTTTAATGATGAGAGGGCTGAGGAGTCACCTAGAGATGGTAATTTTGTTTTGGTCAAAGTCTCATACATTTACATACAAATGAAACAAAGGGACATTTAAATTGTAGAAAGGGGGAAAAAATAGCTTAGCTTTTCTCCTTGTCAAAAAGAGGATTCTTTGGTGACACAGAGTATATAATAATAAAATAATTTATCAACCTCCCTCATTTTATACATAGAGATAGAACCCAGGCCCAGACAGAGTATGACTAACCCAAGGTCCAATAGGAAATGAGGGGCAAGACTGGCACAGGAGTGTAGGTTTCCTATCTCAGCCCTTCTCCCTGCCCCATCTCTTGTTCTGCCTCTATGCAGCCTTAGTTCTCTTAAACAGCTCCTACGTCATATACTGGGTGCTTGTGAAGGTTAATTTTATGTGTCAACTTGACTGAGCGAAGGGATCAAGGGATGCCCACATAGGTGGTTAAACATTATTTCTGAGTGTGTCTGTGAGAGTGTTTCTGGAAGGGTTAGCATTTGAACCCACAGGCTGAGTAAAGATCTCCCTCACCAACGTGGTGCGCATCATTCAATTTCTTGGGGGCCTGAGTAGAACCAAAAGGTGGAGGAAGGATGAGTTAGCTCTATTGTTGAGCTGGGACATCCATCTTCTCCTGTTCCCCAGATATCGATGCTCCTGATTCTCGGCCCTTTGGATTCAGATTGGAACTTACACCATTTGTTCTCAGGACTTTGAGTTTGGACTGCAATTACACCACTAGCTTCTCTGGGCCACCGAATATATATGTATCTCCTTACCATCCCAATTCTTTCCAATACCTAGCATTTACTCATTCATTCAGTCAAGAAAAACTTAACCACTTCCAACTAAGTGTCAAGTATTCTCTACACTTGGAATTCAATGGCAAACATCCCACAGAGAGCACCTGTTTTCTTGGACCTTACAGACCAGGAGTAAACTCAAAATTACATACATTCTATAGAATTAGAGAGCTTCACTTTGCTGAATAATCTATCAAATCATACCCTAACCACAAAAGAAGACTATTAAACTGTCCTAAGAAATGGGGGAATGTGGAAAATCACTAGATGACAATACCCACAGATAAAGAAAAATAAAAATGTTAAGAGGTGGGTTTTTTTTTTTTTTTTTCACTACTCATTATTGAAGATGTAGAACTGCCAGCCAAATGAGTGAGCCAAGCTTGCCCCTTAGCTGGCTGCCTGGAGGGCTCACACTAATTCAGTGTGAGTGGTCTTCGTTTTAAGGCTCCCAACAAATCTACAATCCCTCAAAAAATATGTTCCCATTTATATTTGAGAAAACATGGCTGGAACAATCAAATAACTACTTACAACTGTGTACTTTTGTTCCAGGAATATCTGGTTTGGATCCTATGCTGTAATTCCAACCTCACCCCCTTCCCACTCACTGGCACTTGGGGTCCAGAGTAAGACACTGCAATGGATTTATAGTCCATCTTCTCTTAATAAATGTGTCTCTACAGAGACATGCCATTGATTTTTTTAAACAGAATTTTGAAACAAGTGATCTAATCTCGATGCCTAGAAGATAATCACAGGAGTAGAGACCTTTTCTAATGACCCTACAATTACTCAAAACCTTTTTGGAGCAATATTTGGAAACAGAGTTTGGGAAAGGAGTTTGGACTGGAAAGCACATCTAGTTGAGTGTTCATAACCATAGCATTGTACATGTGCTTTACATTTTAGAAAATAACAAAAGGTCAGTTGAATCCATGCCTCATGAGAAGGTCAAGCTAAGTGATTCTGGTTATGATTTTTCTTTAAAGGCTGTGGGTATATGGGTCTGAGTAACTGCAAAGTAATCTACAACTGGTTTTCATATGCGATTTTGAAGTCAGTAACAAGATCCTAGTTAGGAAGCCACATTTGGAGTGTTCATCTGGAAAATAAAAAATTAAAGAATGAAATGGCAACTACTAACCTGTTTGGATGCCCGGTAATGTTCGCTGACAGGCGATCTATTCATTCCACAAACATATATTGCCTGCTTATATGTCCCGCATAAGCTGGGTGGTGGAGATTCAAAGCTGAACATGTCAGAGTTTTTTCTTTTGAAATCACAGCTTAATGAAGATAAACACTTCATTGCAAAACAACACAGTAGCCACTTTGCTGGTGGGATATACCAAGTGCCATGATATGAAAGGTTTTGTCACCATGTTTTTTGAACCAAAATAAGAACATATAGTTTGATGAATATAAATCTATTTGTGGGGGCAATAAGGGAAATAGTTGACTTTGTAATTTAAAAAAGGATGTGTAGAGTTTTAAGAAGGCAAGAGAATTCCAGGCTACTAACAGAGTGGTCTGGGACTTCCTCCCTGACTTGCCTGTGTTCTTTCCATGATGCCATGCTGTCTCTGATTACCCTTCTGTTATTCATCACTTACTCAACCAACCAGTTTGCTGACCGACTACACAGGCAACGCAAGTGATACAAAAGAAAGGAGTGTTGTCTCCTTTGATAAAATAAAACCCAGAACCCCCGAAATTTAGCAATCAATAAAGAAACAAACACAGCACTGCTATTCCACTTGAAAGGAATAATACCCTACTATAACCAAATAACCTAGACAGTATTCAGATTTCCTCCACCATCTCATTATTTTTTTAGAATTGGTGTGTTTGAATCAGCATCCATGTAGCTAACTAGTGCTTGAAATGTGGCTCGTCTGAATTGTGAGACACTTAGAGTGTAAAATGTACAACAGATTTCAGAAATTAAGCACATAAAAAAGCTGCAAACAGTAATTTTTACATTTGGAGACATATATATATATATAGATATACCGGAATGTTGAATGATATATATATATCGTCAATCTTCCCTTTTTTTATAAGGACACTGGTCCTATTGGGTTAGAGGCCTCTCTAATGGCCTCATTTAAACTCGATTACCCTTGTAAAGACCCCATCTCCAGAGGTCATGCTCTGAAGTATTGGGGTTTAGAACATCAACATATGTTTTTGGAGGGATATAATTCAACCCATAACAATGATATAAGCTTCAATCTGTGTAAAACTGAAGGTTCAATTAGTAAATTGAAGATAGTATGCATTGAGAAATTCACCCAGAATGTAGCCCAGAGATACACACATATACGTGTGTGTTATGTCCTGAATGTTTGTGTCCCCCCTCCAAACTCCTATACTGAAACCCTAAGCCCAGTGTGATGGAATTGGGAGGTGGGGCCTTCGGGAGTTAATTAAAATTAGATGAAGGCATGGGGGTGGAGGCCTCAGGAATAGGATTAGTGCCCTTGTAAGAGCCACTGAGTGCTTGCTTCCCTTCTCTGCTCGTTGCCACGTGAGGACACAAGAAGTCAGCAGGAGAGAACTCTCACCAGAACCCGACCGTGCTGGCGGCCTGATCGAGGACTTCCAGCCCCCAGAACTGTGAGAAACAAATTTCTGTTGGTTCTAAGCCACTCAGTCTGTGCTATTTTTGTTATAACTGCCTGAATAAGACAATGTATGTGTATTTATTCAGAGTACATATGTGTGTTATGTGTATTTATTTATTTAATTGATTTGCTTCAGTTAAGAGACGTGAAGGATAGAGTCAAAGGTTCCAGCATTCCGGTATATCTAATGGGATTTTTATTTCAGAAGGCATTGCTAGCAGCCTACCCAATCACCCTTGCCATTTCTCCATCCTTAATTGCAGTACCTTGATATTTTTCATGGAGGAAATGTGCCTAGCTAAAAATACTTGACTTCCTACTCTCCCTTGCAACTCAGTTAGTCATGTGACCAGTTCTGGATGGTGAGATATCTGCAGGAATCCCTGGGTAGGCCATTCTTTCCTTAATACAAAATCAAAGCTCCATTAGGAGAGAGTTCTTCACCCTATAGCGTTTCTCCCATTGCCTCTTACCAATAGACGAAAGTCTCAGTAGATTTTTTACAGAGTAATTTAACAAACTTGCAACAAACATAATCTCTACCTTTTGAAAAAGAAATAACCCTGACCAAGATGAACTGACCCCCAAAATGCAAAATGATTTCACATCGAGAAATCTATTAATATACTACACCACACAACCAACTAAAAGGGAAAAAACTGTATGATTAACTTAGTAGATACAGAAAAAAGAAAGCACATTTGATAAAATTAAACATTCATGCATTCTCTTATTTGTTCATTTAAAGGATAAAAGCAGCAGAGTAAGTTGGGGAGTTGAGAGTTGCTATTATATATAAAGTGTGCCTTTTATGGGTGACCCTTGAGTAGAGACCTGAAGGAAGTGAGGCAGAGAGCCTTGCTGATGTCTGGGGGAGAATGTTAGGGATATAGACTCTGAGAAGGGAACACATGTGCTTTTTAAGTCATAAAGACACAAACAACTAAACTTTAAGGGTAAAAGGAAACACCCTTAATTGGACAAAAGTTATCTATCAAAACCTTGCAGAAAGTTAATAATGAAACTAGTAAACTATATCACCACTTCTATTCCATATTTTTTCTGAACATCCTAGACAACGTAGTAAGATGAGAAAAAGAGCAAGAGGTACAAAAATTACAAAGACGTTCCAAAACAGATCTCATCATCAGTCAGCTTATCTGATGACGTAGGAAACGTAGAGAATCTATAAACTGTAAGAGTTAATCTGAGAGTCACTGAAGATTTCTGGATACAAGAGCAATATAAAATGATTAATTGTATTTCTATATTCCTGTAATAAGCAAATTGCAATTGCAACAAATAATGATATTTCATCAACAGTAACAAGAAAACTAGAAAGTGTCTAAGAACAAATAATACCCATTAGATCAGCAACTGAAATAGTTAACAACTCAAAAGATTTGAAAGAATATGAATAAATGGGATCTCATACAATAAAGATGGGGAAGTAAATTAATACAATCACTTTGGAGAAAAAATTTGATAATATCTACTAAAGTAGAAGCTGTGCAAAGCTTTCTACAATAATTTCTTTTATAGATTTATATCCTAGAGAAAATTCAGCAGGTACGCTCAAGGATATATGTATAAAAATATTCATGATAGCTTTTTAAAACAATGAAGACTTGGGAACAGATTGAATGATTATCAACAGGAAAATGGTATGTTTATACAGAGTTAAAATGAATGATTGAACTAAACCTACATGTATCAGCTTATGTGAAAAGAGAATTATCAGAGAATAGTACTTATATATGCTTCAAAAGCATAAAATACAGTACAATGTGGCTATATTCATATGTAGCAAAGCATAAACCATGATGAAAATGATAAACATTCAATGCCAAATAGTGATTCCTTCTGGGCATGGAAGGAGGAAAATGATATGAGGATGATTACTGAGTGTATTTGTAATGTAACCTTTCTTTTAAAAGATCTGAAATGAATATGACAAAATGTTACGGCAAAATTTTACAGAAAAATGTTAACATTTGATAAAGATAACAGGTGCACTATTATTCTCTAAAGTTTTCTGAGTGTTTGATACTTTTATAGTATTTTCAAAAGTGAAATAAATCATCTAAGAAGACATTTTTAATATCATGGACCACTCCCAGGGTTGCAGAGTTTAGTGTTCCTACCATTTGGACGTTCCAACTCCCTTCTGCACTCCTTGTCTTCACTTTAAAAAGTTAGTATGAGGTCATGTCTGTGTAATCGCCAGGGCAGCCCGACAAGAATCAACTATTTATTTATTCTATTTTTTTCCCCCCTCTCCTGACAGGAATTAAAACTCATGTTCTATCTCCAACCCCATGGTGTTGCTCATGGATTGATGTTATTAAATGAATAAGAATTTTGAAGTTTCTCCTACATTTTCTCAGATCAAAACCTGATAAAGGTTTGAAGGTGATGGTGGTGGGGAGTGGGAACACGGGTGGGACCGCATTACCTGACAAGCTTTGTTTTCTTCATTGAAAGTATTTACTCCTCTGCATTCGTAGCTTCTTTCTAGCTTCTCACTGAATTCTTTATTTCTTTTATTAAAACTTTTCTTTTTAAATTGAAGTACTGTTAGTTACAATGTGTCAATTTCTGGTGTACAGTGCAATGTCCCAACTGTGCATATACATACATATATTAGTTTTCATATTCTTTTTCATTTAAGGTTATTACAAGATATTGAACATAGTTCCCTATGCTATACAGAAGAAACTTATTTTAAAATCTATTTTTATATATAGTGGCTAATATTTGTAAATCTCAAACTCCCAAATTTATCCCTTCCCACCCCCTTTCCCCAGTAACCATAAGATAGTTTACTATGTCTGTGAGTCTGTTTCTATAGAACATTTTTTACTGGTGTAGTTGATTTACAATATTAGTTTCAGATGTACTGCCAAGTGATTCAGTTATACATATACATACATATATATTTTCTTTTCAGATTTTTTCCATTATGTTATTACATAGAAATCGAATATATTTCTTTGTGCTATATAATAAGTTCTTTATTTCTTACTAACATACCTTGCAACTTCTCTCTCTTTTTTCTAAACCATAATTTAATTTGTTTTCACTTGATAAAGCTGTTTTCCTACTTCCTTTCTATTTCTACTCTAGGCAGCACAATATCCCTTATCTCCCAGAACCTTTGCTCCCTCACTTGACCTCTTTTTGCAAATCCTGAGCAAGCCTCACCCTTATCTCCCCTTTCCTCACTCCATCTCAGTCTTCTGGACGGCTTTGTCTTTATAATATTTTCAAAAGTGAAATGAATCACCTAAGAGGACAGTAACATTGTTATCTCCTGAAACACTCCTACTTCCTCAGCCTTTCTTTAATCCCCTTGTGTGTGAGAACAGGGTAATTTTTTATTAAAAACAAACAAATGAACAAACCCTTAGTTCTCAGTGTTCCTTGCTCAAAATCCTCCCTAAAGATTGTTCATTTCTACCGGATGTACACTCAAAACTCTCATCTTTGCTATTTTCAGGCAACATATCCATGGTTAAGCACAAGTAGTAGACATTCTTTTATAGATAGATAATGTTTTCCAGTTTATACTTTCTTACACATGATTTTTTTTTTTCCTCCAACAACTCTGTAGACAGTACAGAGATCACTGCCCTCATTTTACCCCTGAAGAGGCTGAGGCATAGATTTACTCCTTAGAGTTAGTCAGCAGAAGAAGCTGGACTTTAATTGAAGTTGATAGAAGCAGAAAAGGTAGGAAATAGAAACCCCCACCTGTCAGGGGTTCCAGACAGAGACAGCCAACTCCCTGCAGAAGTGCTTCCTCCACTGGGCTCCACTCATGGGCTTTTTTGGAGGCAGGTGGTAGGTGAGTTTGCCTGGTACAACAAAGGCTCACTCCAATACAGGAACAGAAAGTATTTCAGTTCAACATAAGCAGAGTCTGGGAGAGAAGCCCAGGGACCTTGTGCAGATCCTGGAAGGAGGCAGGAAAACACCCAGAGGGGAAAAGGACAGGAGGAGAGTGGGAGGGGGACGGAGAGTAAGCAACGGAGAAGAAAAAAGGTGTGAAATAATTTGCCCCTAACTTGGCTTTATGAAAATTTGATATATGAAAATTCCTGCTTGAAAATGAGATAAATAAAGAGGTAATTATTTGCATTACAAATCAACTCTTCACTTCAAAAGAGTATTTACCGCAGGTGTGATTCTGTGATGTGCAACTTTAGAAAGGAATGTGACTTGGGGGAGGTGAGAGATTTAAACAATAAAATCCTGATTATAATATAATAGGAAATAATCCAGTGGTAAAGGGGGAGACATCTAAAGAAGGGAGTGGTTGTACAGGGAGCTCTCTGCAGAGCTCAGGCTTTTAAAAGGACATGCACAAAAGACAGAGAAAAGGGATTATAGATAAGCTTGAACACAAAGACTGTCATGAACCTTCAAGAACAGAATAAAGAAGACTAAAGTCAAGAATAAGCCTAGCCTTACAAAAAGTGGTAAAGACTGCTGTAAGGACCCTAAAATTTTTGTTAGGGTAAGGAGAACAAACATGGAGTAAGTAAGGTGGTGTAATGTTTAACAGAAGTTAAGTAGTTCTTACTTTTTCCTATTGTTTATTTTGCTTCTGTCTTCACCAGTGTGCAAAAAGGTGGAACAAACTGTATTTCTCTCAGATAACGTGGAAAGAGCATATTGATATTATCCCATTTGGAAAAGGAATGAAGATTCCCAGGGTCTGGGCATCAAAGACAGAAGACTTAGGAGCCCCAAGGCCAAATTTGGGGGGGAAATGGTGAAGAGAAGAAAAAGGAGGGAGATCAAGCCAGGAAGATGTTGAACTGCCCCTCCCCCGCTTCCCCACTGTGCCCAGATCTTGAGTAAATTCTACTAATACTTGGTAATTGGTTAATGTGAGTGGATTTCTTATGGAAATAGGAGATGGAACTCAGCACGGTTCCCTAGGGTACCTGGGGAAAATAAAAACCTACTTTCAGATGTAGGAGCCAGAGGAAGAGGACACCAGGATACATACCACATTCAGTTTTGAAAGGAAGGTGCAGGGAGAATGGAAGTCCCGCATAAGCGAGCAATTAAGAAAACACAGACCCTCTCTAAGTGGATTTATGTTCCTAGAGCTGGAGAAATGAAATGCCAGTAAACTGAAATAGTGTGCAGCACAGAGGGATTCTGAGAGCCTCTATCAGTAATCCTCTGGGGATTACAGCAATGGGAGAGGAGCCCAAAGGCTGAAGGCTTTTCACACAGAGGAACGGATTAGATTCTATCAACTGTGGATCAGGAAGCCTTGACATCCATGCCATTGCAGATGATTGGTTAAAGTCTAAACCAATCATAGTATTCCATTCCCCTTACCAGGATGGATTTTAGAGTGCTACAGACTTAGTCCTGGTTAATAAGACACAAGGGGAAATGGCCTGGGGAAACAGGTAAGGAAATGACATGAGGAGAAGTGTGATTCTGTTAGTGGATAGAGGGACCCCTAAATTAGGAGTCCCACCAAAGTGTGGGTCCTTGCCGCCAGCTGGGAAAGAATTCACTTAGCAGAGGCAGAGGGATGAAGTGAACAGCAGCTTTATTGCTCAGAAGGGGAAATGGAAGGAAAGTGCTTGAGCAGGGAGAACGAAAGCAAAGTGCTCAAACAAGGAAAAGGCACTCCAGCCGGGAGCCGTCAGCCAAGATGCCTGAGACAGCTCCGGCTGCCAACTGGGCCTCGGGGTTTTTTATTAGAAGCCTCTGCCATTGTTATCTTCATTCTGGTGGTGGTGTTAATTATTTTCTGTTACAGACTCCTTCCTCCCTTGGAGAAACTTCAGCGGGAACAAAGGAAGAGCTACTGGGGTATGTCCTGGATTTTAAGGAGCCAGCTGTGGGATAAGAGAAACGTCCTGCCTTTCCATCAGCTGGGTACATCCTTCCCCTTGTTAATTAGCCAGGGTCAGTAAGCCTGCCTGATCACCTCTCTCAGTTCTGCTGATGCAGCTGGGCAATGTTGTATCAAATAGGATTCCTGGCATTGCTCCATCATAACCTTGTGTTCATGGAGGTGGGGAGGCGGGGGGAACCAGCTTGGGTGCCAGTACTCTGAGACATTAGCAGAGAGGTGATCTGGAAAGAGCTTGAATTCATGGTGACATTGCTAAACCACTGAATCTGCCAGCCTGAAGCTCATACTTCTTGTTGATGTCTTCATAAGTTGTCATAACAAACTTTCTCAATACTTAAGGCAATTTCGAGTGAGGGGCTTTTGATATTTGGGCAAAGAAATTCTGATACAAAGGTATATATTGAATTCAACATTTCATTGATATTTTTATAATATTCTGGTTACAAAAGTACCTTGTGGTCCAGATAATGATAACTGTAAGTACATTTGTGGATGGCTGAGAGTGGTGAGAACCGGTGCAAGTTCTACAAATATTGTCTGACTCTGAAGATCGAAGCCTCAATGTTTCATCTGTAATATGGCAACATTTGCTCTGATGTCTCCTTCCCATTTGAAGATAACTCAAATCTCAAAGAAAATCTAAGGCAGAAGATGGAATTAAAATTCAAAGTGACTTCCCAGGCTGGCATGCTAGGATGAAACCAATAAGTTGAATAGATGACAAATCCAACATCCAGCACTGGCTCCAAAAATCTACGTCAGAAGTTCAAGATGAGGGAGACTTGGTTTAGTAGAACTTTAGTGGGAAACACCTGGGAACTTTAGTTGAGCACATATAGTGGATGCTGTTGTCTACTGCCTAGATTGTTCCTTCAGAATAAGGCAGTAATTCCCCCAGCTAATAGCCAATGACTCTCTGCTGAGTTCCTCTTCAGGTATGGTCCTCAGCTGAAGGGAGCCAGGTTGGGCCACAATTTTGGAGACAACTGTTTTTAATCATTGATCAATATGAGTTTATGAAAACCTAGTCCCCATGCCCAAGGGCAGGAGGAGTCTAAAGGGCCACCCCAAATCCAGAGAACTCTGTGGGATCTGCTGAAGCCCTTGTTACAACTGAGTCAGTGTGACTTGAGTCATATGACCTGGTGGAGCCTATGGTATAGAAAAGACCACTGATAGGAAGAGTACTGTGAGGATTTTATAGCAAGCCTCAATAGGAAAACCCAAATAGACTCCAGGACTCATAAGTGAGGCAAGTTATCTGTAGCCAAGAACTATACACGTTTCAAAAAACAGCTCCTGCTGTGCTATGGCTTTTGGTGGAAGTAGAGCACCTGACCATGGTTACCAAGCATCCATGCAGCCAGAACCGTCCATCATACGTCATGCCAGACCCCCAGCAACAATCATAAGGGAAAAAGTTATACATCTGGGATCAGGCATGAGCAGAGCCAGAGAGCACAAGTAAGCTGCATGGTAGGTGCCCCAGACTTCTGTGTCGTTCACCGCTCTTGCACTGATGCTTCACCCGTACTTCACACTTAAGGCTGCCTGGAGTGAGGGGAAAAGTTGAGTTTGGTTATGGACCAGTAAGATCAGTGGGTGACTGCAAGCCAAATATAGACTATTGTGGTCCTTCGTGGGTGTAGCCCCACTCAGGGGTGTCTCTGAGAGACAGAGATGAGGGGAATTCTTCTTAATGGACAAAGCCTCAGGCAGTATGACTCTCAAGAGAAATATTTTCAGTTATGAATATATGTCTTTCATGGGCAGCAGTGAATGACTTGGCCAGTCGACTCACCACAATTGAAGAAACAGAATGTCTTAGCTGGTCAATGTCAGCCAACTTCTACCAGTGCTGGTGCAAGAGGCACATGCATGTGCTAGAAGGTAAGAGATGGAGTCACCAGCCTAGCAAGGCAAACTGACTTTGATCACCAGGAGGAGGTAGTTCTGCTCTTACATAATGGAGACTGAAAAGAATACTCACTTGCCCATTTATGATGGTAATGGACGAGTACAACAACCATGGCCTGTGAAAGAGTGGCAAGGATAGGGTCTATGCATGGCCCCAAAACGTGGGCTCCCACTAGCTAAGTCTGATCTAATTATTGCGGCTGTTGAATATCCAGCCTGCCAGCAAAAGACACCAACATTGAGCGCCCAATGTGGCTCTAGCTCTCAAAGTGATCTATCAGCTTCTTAATGGCAAGTTTATTACAATAGGTCCTTCTATCTTGTGATGCCTCCTGATAGGAATTGACTGAGTTGACACATATTCCAGTATACATTTACCTTTCCTACTCAGTCTCAGCTCCACAGTGCTTATGTAATATTTGATCCACTGGAAATACAATCCTGTCAAACATTTCATCAGACCAAGGTAATTGGTTATATGATGGAAGTAAGGCTGTGTGCATGTGACCATGTGATCAGCTGCTTCTGTAACATATTATACCTCCCGGAAGCTGCTAGCCTAACAGAATGTGCAATAGCTTTTTCGATGCACAGTAGAGGCATCAGCCTGGAGATGATACCTTCTGATGATGGGGCAGCAGACTTCGGACAGAATATACACTCTAAATTGAAAACCGATATGTGGTGCTGATGCAATCAGTAGAATACGTGGATCTGGGAAACAAGAAGCAGAAGTACAAGCACCTCTGCTTGACATTATTCTCCCTGACGCACTGGAGGAATTTTGTACTTCTTGTCCCTGCAATTATGGACTCTGCAGATTTACAGGTCCTTGTTATTTTTTAATAATAATTTTATTGAGGCATACTGTACATAGAGTATAATTTACATATTTCAAGTGTATAATTCAGTGATTTTTAGCAAGTTTACCAAACTGTACAACCATCACAATAAATCAGTTTTGAAACATTGGTATTCTCCCAATAAGCTCCTCATGCCCATTACATCCCTGTTCCCAACCCCTGAACCAGGCAACACTGATCTGCTCTCTGTCTCTGTAAATTTGCCTTTTTGGACATTTCATATAAAAAGAATCATACAACATACAGTCTCCTGTGGCTTGCTTATTTCACTTATTAAAGTTTCTGACATTTGTCTGTGTCATAGCATATGTCACTAGTTGATTACTTCTCATTGTTGAATAATATTTTGTTGTACAGATACACTGCATTTTGTCTATCCATTCATCAATTGATGGACATTTGAGTTGTTTTTAACTTTTGGCTATTATGAATAACGTTGCAAAGAATAATAATGTGCAAGTCTTTGTATGGATATTTGTTTTAATTTCTCCTGGGTCGATGCCCAGGAGCAGAATCACTGGATGATACAGTAAATTTGTTTAAGTTTTTAAGAGACTGCCAAATTGTTCTCCAAAGTGATTGCACCATTTTACATTCCCATCAGCAATCTAGGAGGGTTCCCATTTCTCCACCTCCTAACATTTGTTATTGTCCGTCTCAAAGATTTCTACCTACATTTTCTATTAGAAGTTGTATTGTTTAGCTCTTACATTTAATTCTATGATCCATTTTTAGTTAATTTTGGGGGATGACATGAGGTATGGGCCTAAATTAATGTTTATGCATATGAATATCCAACTGTCCTAACACCATTTGTTTAAAAGGCTCTCCTTTCCCCAACAAATTGCCTTTGTTGAAAATCAGTTAACAATAAATGTAAGAATTTCTTTCTAGACTTTTAATTCTGTTCAATTGATCTATGTATCTATCCTTATGCCAATCCTATACTGTCTTGATAATTGTAGCTTTATAGTGAGTTTTGAAATTGGGAAGTAAACATTCTCCAACTTAGTTCTTCTTTTCAAAATTATTTTGGCTACTCTGAATCTTTTGCATTTCTATATAAATTTTATAGCCTGCTTATAAGTTTCTGGGAAAAAAGGAAGGTCGGTTTGACTTTTGGGAGGCATTGTATGAAATACATAGATCAATTTGGAGAAAATTGCCATCTTAATGATATTGAGTCTTCCAATCCAAGGCCATAGAATCTCTAATTCCTTGTTCTTTTAAATTTCTTTTTAAAATTTAAAAAAATTATTGAGATGAAATTCACATAACATGAAATCAACTATTTTGAAGTGAGCAATTCAGTAGCATTTAGTACCTCTATCTATTATGCAACCACTACCTATATAGTTCCAAAACATTTCCGTCACCCCTAAAGAAAACCATGTACCCATTAAGCAGTTACTTCCTATTCCCTCTCTTCCCACCCTTGGGAACCACCAGTCATCTTTCTGTCTCTATGGATTTACCTATTCTGGGTATTTCATATAAATGAAATCATAATATTTGACTTTTCTTGTCTGACTTCCTCCATTTATCATGTTTTTGAGGTTCACTCACATTGTAACATGTATTGTTAATTTGTTCCTTTTTATGGCTGAATAATATTCATATATAGATATACCATAATTTATTTGTTGATTAATCAGTTGATGGACATTTGGCTTCTTTCTTAAATTTTGGCTATTATGAATAGTGCTACACTATGTACATTTCCATGCAAGTATTTGAACATTCATTTTCAATTTGGGGATATATACATAGGAATTGCTGGCTCATATAGCAATGCTATGCTTGACTTTTTGAGATAAAGATCTTTCTTCTTAAAGGAGGAACATGTCCACTATGGGATAAGAATCCCATTAAGCTTTAAGTTATAGCTTCCACCTAGTCATCTGGAGCTCCTTGTGCCAGGAGACCAACAGGTAAGTGATGGAGCATCCTGGCAATTATACTTGAATCATGATCATTAGAAGTTAGGGATGTTGTTACACAGTGGGAACAGGGAAGAATACACCTGCTATCTGGATAGAATCCATGGAGGTATCTCTTTGTATTCCCTCACTTAATTTTAATGGTAATGGGGGAGTGCAGAACCTATAGCCTGAGAAAGTTACCATGTCCCTCAGGGTCATTGCAACAGGTAAGCCACCTAGACCAGTAGGGTGTTAATCAATAGTGAAGGAAATGTAGAGTAGATAGTAGTAGGGGCGATGATGAGAATTGCTTTGGATTTGAAACCAGTTGCTGTGGCAGAAGTTATAGTCCATCCCCCTGAACTTCCATAGGAAGAGAGACCAACTAGAATCCTGAGGAAGCTGTTTCTAGAATTTATTATTATATGAAGAAAGTGAAGTGGAATGTCACAAAGGGTGAGCGGTAGTGGATGTTGTGGTGTGCCACTCAGATCCCTCTTCAGGACTGAGGAATGTGTTCCCCCAGTTGCTAGGAGTGTTAACAGTCGAAAGCTTTCAACTGAAGAGCGAGTCCTTGCCTAAGTCCCGCCTCCGCCCCAGAGGTAGCCCTCATCCAATTACTGGCTGGGGCTGTAAAGGCCCTGCCCTCTCCAGAACTCCCTGTAGTATCATCTGAGTTCTTTGTGTGACTGCATCACAGTTCAACTCCTCCCTCTGCTGATCCTGTCTTCAAGTATAGGTGTTGATCCTTAAGGCATGTCACATTAAACATAACCATTCAGGATGCAAATTTCTTTCTTAGAGTTTCAATATGGGTCATGAAAAATTGAATATTCCAATCATGCAGAATAATGAGTCCACAGTTAAACAACATATAGAAGATTGAATTCCATTTTGGGGTCTCATATTTTAACAGAAATACTAATAACATGGCTACAACCAGAGGAAAGCAACCAAGATGAACAGTGTAAGAACATGTAACTTGAAGTAGAGATACAGGGATTGAAACTTTGGAGAACTGTCTTAATCACACAAAGGCTGTCATTGAGAAGAAACAGAGGAGAGAATAGGGACCAAGAGGTAGATTTTATAAGAGGGTGAATTTTGGTTTGAAGGAGGGAGGAATTTTCTAAAGGATGATTTGTCATATGTCTTGGGAAGAAGTGAGCTAACTCCTTATTACAGTTGGGTGATTGTAGATCAGAGATGTTAGAGAGAATTTCTACAATAACTAATGGATTGGACTAAAGTCCCCTCCAACTCACAAACCCCATAATTATACATTGTGGTGAATTTCAAACTTTTTAAGGGTCTTTACTATGGAGTCTTCTGGAGTCTGCTCAGATCACAATGCAAGAATCAATTCTGTCAGTTTTTCTTAAAGGGACCCTCCCCTTCACCTTAGTCAGTCTGAAGTGGTGCTGCATGGAGGGGGAGAGCCACATGATAGTTCCTCAGCTCTATTCCTCAATCCAGGGAGTTTCCTTTTGAATTCCTTTCTTTCTTTCTTTCCTTTTTTTAAGACACAGAGAAGCAACTGAGAATTGTCTTTGGACAGTTTTGATTTTCATTAATAAGCATGTTTGTAAGACTTTAGGGCTCAGAAGATAATTTATATCCTTCTAGAATTGTGTCTTGTCAGAGCTTAGAAATTCAGACTTATCACTTTTACTGTTAAGAAAGTTGAGCTCCAGGAAGTTTGCAGACTTGACTTGGGCCACTGAGAGGACTATATGCCGAGGTTGGAAACTGACCTCTTACATACTGAATGCCAGAGCTTTTGTACACTTCCCCAAGTCATCCAAGTTCCAAGTCCTCTTGCCTTTGGCGATCATGTTCACCATATTTTATGGATTTATTTGTATTCCCACAAAAAGATATGTTGAAGTCTTAATCCCCCCAGAACCTGTCAATGTGATCTTATTTAAAATAGGGTCACTGCAGACGTACTCAAGTTAACATGAGGTTATGCTGGATTGGGGTGAGACCTAACTCAGTGATTTATAAGAAGAGGGAAATTGGGCCTGGACACACAAGACAGAACCCCGTATGAAGATGGAAGCAGAGACTGGAGTTATGCTGTCAAGCTAAGAAACACCAAGGGTTGCTGGCAGCCACCAGAAACAAGGAAGAGGCAAAAAAAAGATTTTTCCTTACCGGCTTCAGAGATAGTATGGCCCTGCCAACACCTTGATTTTGGGCTCCAGCTCCTGGAACTGTGAAAAAATAGAGTTCTCTTGTTTTAAGTCACCCAGTTTGTGGTAATTTGTTACAGTAGCCCCATGAAACTAGAGCACCAGATCCAATGCTCTTGTCTCAGGCAGGAAAAGATGGAGTAAAGGCTCAGAGATCATGAGGAACGAAGATGGAGAGTCTTGAGGAATAGATGTGTTCTGCTCCTTTCTCCTAGCCCGGGGAGGAACAGAGGTCCGGAGGTCGCTTTAGCAAGCCAGCATCTGCCGTCAGTCTGGTGTTAGATCACGCCACACTCGGGCACTTGGCTGTGTGAGCAGGGAAGAGTGCCCTGTTAGGGACTCTCCAATTGCTTAACAATCTGACTACAAATTCAGCCAAGTATCCTGGGCACATGTAGGGAATAAAAAAGACAAGAGAAAAATCAGATTTCATGTGGGAGGCTGTACAGACTGTGCCTAATAACTTGAGACAATTAGAGAATCAGCAAAGAGAGAGCAAGGTGGGCTGTGAACCAGTTAGTTGTTGCTTAGGGGGAAATAATAATATCAATGATAATAATCTCTTATATTTGTTAGAGCTATTATAGTTGACAAAACACTTCTAATATTAGCCATTTAATCTTTAAATGGTCTATGGGGAAGGCCTTCAGGTCACCATTATATTAATGAGGAAGTTGAGGCGCATGGAGGTTAAACACTTGCCCAAGGTCGCTTGTCCCTGCCTGCACTCCAGTCTTCGAATCATTTCTGTCCGTCGTTTTTCCCAAAAGGGGGTCAGAGCCATCTTGGACGCAGCCCAGCTCTCTCTCTAGGGCACATCCTCAGAGGCCTACGGCCGTCTCTCCTCTCCTCCCAGTACCCAGCAAACTGCACCGCAGGCACTTGATGCACGACGGAGGAGGCTGGGCGATTAACTGAGGTGAGGGTAGGCGGAGCAAGAGGTCTTGCTCCTGGCGCACACTCCCAGGTTCTGCCTCTTCCGGTGTGTGTGCTCCGGAGCCGGAGCCGACACTGGCATCACCCTCGACTGAGTCTCTATGTCAGGAGGTAGTCATGGAAACTCACTCCCTTTCTAAGCTGATGAGGAGAGAATTAGGTAGAAAGGAGGAATCAAGTTAATTGCCTGTCATCTCCTCTCTGCTCTCTGTGTGTTGATTCAAATTAAGCTTTTTCAGTTTTCTGATGTCAGCAGGTACCATATGAACGGAGCGCAGGTCTTGGGAGTCAGGACCTCCAGGAAACAGCGAGTTCTCAGCGAATCCTTTAACCATTCTGCTTCTTTGTTTAGTTCTGACCCAAGCATTCAGGAAGACAAATCTCTTCACCTGACCTCTCTTGATTTCTGACCCAAACTCTCTGAACTGCCTTAATTTTAACAATCTTTAACTCTACAGCCGCTCAACTAGCCATTTCTCTTGTAGAGAAAAGAGCAGAGACTTCAAATCGAATTCCGCGTCTGTTAAAATTCACTGTAGCTCAGAGAGAAGTAAAGTGAGTCAATAATAAATGTTCTGCCATGTGTGTTGCCCACATGCAGGGAAGCAGAAGATCTTGAGATCTTCTGCCAGAGGTGTCACCACCAGCTCAGCTGCCACATGAGCAGAGCTGGAGGAGGTCTCCAAAGATAAGGCCCTTTCCTTCCCTGTCCTGTCCTGTCCCTAGGGTCTCGTCTCTACAGCCAGATGGGGTTATTTGAGATTCCTTGCATATTCCTTGCTTGTTCTTTTCCTTAGCTTTTCAGAAGTTTTCTCTGCCTGGAACACTCTTCCTACTTTTTAATTATGTCTCAACTCTGACAATACATACCTGGGAAGCCTTCTCAAGGCTGAATACGGAATTCCAAACGTCATGAATCCCTTTATTGTAGACAACAAATAGGTCATCACTGCAACCAGGATTTCATCCTCCCCACTGGACTATGAACTTCTCAAAGCAAGGACTATGTCTTCCTTGACCATGTTGCCCAGCACCAAGCACCATGCTTGGCGCATACAAAGTAATCAATCAACATTTATTGAGTAAGAGATTGATTTAGTTAATGAGTAATGAATAGAATATTTTTTTAGGATGGCGTCCTAGAAGAAGGAAATATTTACGTAAGGTCTTGAGTTGAATGTTGGTTGTAATCTACTTGAGTTTCCCTACTATTTGCATTTCACCCAAATAGTATGTGGGCTGCTGTGAGGTGTCTTTGGGCTCCAGACCTGGTTTGCCCCAAGAACTCTGCTCTGCTTTATTCAGGCCAACATCTCTCCTGGGATTTTTGGCCATACTGGCTCTCAATGTAGCACGCTCTGAGGTTAAGAATGTGGTTCATGGTGGGAAGTAGAGGTAGAGAGGACAGAATGCAGAATCCCAGGATGAAGAGGCCGAAGTGAGTGTTTGGGATTCCCCTAGGAGGATCTTCCAGGATCAGAAGGGAATTCTGGGAAGGAGATGTTGTCTAGGGGAAAAGTGCCTCTCAGTTTAATTATGAAGGTGACAATATGACTTTCTCCTTGTATCTGTATAGAGTGTATAGTTTTCATGGGGCTCTCAGGGAGTGCGGTGAAGTAGAAAGAGCACTGAACTAGGATTCAGCAGATTTGAGTACTTGTCTGTCATTAAGCAGCTGTGGGACAATTCTGAACCTCTGCTTCCTTTTCTGTAATTGAAGGAGAGGGTGGAATCAAATAGTCCCTCAGGTCTGTTCCATGATTCTGTGGAAGTAGACTTTGGGTGTTCCGTGTGACTGTTTCAGAAGTTGGACTTGGCAGTGGAGTGAGAGTAATGCCTTGGGCTGGGTTCTTCAGAAAGTCTAAGGTGGAGGTGGGTGGGGCAGGGTGAGGCTCTCTCAGGGATTTTTTTGTTCCATCTTTTTCTCACCACCCCTTTACCCCTCTGGTGGGAGGTGATGTGTCATAGTGTTTAATTTATGAGCTTGGGAATCAGGCAGATGCACACTTGACTCCCAGCTCTGCCACTTACTGACTGTGTGACCTGAGGCAAATTTCTTAACCTCACCCTGCCCCAGTTTCCTCATCTGTAAAATGATTATCTCCCTAAAGTTATCATAAGGGTTGAATTTGCTATCATTCTTCCTCACAAATATATTAATACCTATGCTGTTTATACCTCTCTCTTTGAAACTCTGATTTTGACATGAAATTCTGTAAGCTTTCACCCCACTGTCCCACCCGTTTGCTGTTTATTTTGCATGGAAAAACTTAGGTATCACGTACTTTTACTTCTTCTGATATTCAGTTGTCTCCATCTCCAGTTCTACTTGTACATTAAACCTATTAAGCTAGATGGTACCAGGTACAAAAACTAGTGGGCAGACAGCATTGTTATAGACAGTAACTTTTAAAAATTTTGGCATTGAAAGCGTTCAGGAGTAACAGTAGCTGACTCACTAAGGAGTATGTATTTCCTTCTAATAAATACTTAAGGGTTAGAGGAATGGGGCAAGGGAAGCCTTGGATTCCATATAAAGTTCCTGTGCATTCTGAGATTTTCATAGCATTGCAGCAAGTATCTATCATGCCTATGCACTAACAGGTCTTCACAGTAAATTTACTGAAGTTCAGGATGATAACATTTCATAAATTATCCACAAATTGTATCTTGATTCTGCAATCAATAAGAAATAGCTTCTATAGGTGAAAGGAAAAAAAAATGGTAAGAATATTCAAGTTCCTCACAGATGCAATTTTGAACGACATTAGCATGTTACTTCTATTATACCTTTCATCTCAGTTGTTGGAGTGATGATGTTTAGGATCTGCACTAGGACTTTACAAAGACTGTCCCAGTGATGGCTTTGGACTGCTACTCCGCCTGGTGTCCTTTGTTCTGAGGTCCCCTGGCCATCTAGGTGAGTCCCCACCACCTTTCAACAAGTAAATGGCCAAACACAGGAGAAGGTGGTGGGCTCCTTGCGGGCAGGAGCTGTGTTATTGATTGTCATATATTCAGAGCCTGGGAGGTGAAGAGCATTTTATAGACACTTAATACTCAATGGGCTTCAGGGTCTGAAAGTAATGGATCTCTGTTAAGCAGGAGACGGAGATGCCTGAGTAGGAAAACCTTACAGTGCTATGAAAAGCGTGTCTAAAGCACATCCTGAACCACAAGGTTCAACAGTGGTGCTACAGTGGGAATTGTCATTGCTTTTTCACTTCATATCCCCATATTGCATTACTGTGGAGTTTAAACTCTGAGAGTAAGGGGATGGAATCAAAGGGGCTTCTTAGCTAGAGCTAAAATACAGGGGGAGTAAGGTTAGAAATGAAGCACAGGTCCTAATGTGGGACCATGTCTTCCTCAGGGTGACGAATTTCTCTCACCAAAGGTAACCAATCAGATTCTATAGAAAGACAGAAGCCCTGGCCTTGCAGTTATATTTCAGGATAGAGTGAAGGAAAGCAATGACCAAAGGGAGTGAGCCCACGAAAATACAAGGTTAGCCTGACAGTCAATTAGAAGTTTGAAGGAAGAGAGACTGGCTGTTCTGCAAGATGGTTTACTGCCTGCGTTTTCAAGGACCCCTGGCAACTGGAGAGTTATGAGATCTGTTCCTTTTTCCTTCACTGCAATGAATCATGCCTCTGATGACAATCGTGTGTGTGTGTGTGTGGAGTCGTGTTCTATCAGCTTCTCTCTGAATTATTGCTTATCACTCAGGGGCCCCCCAACCACTTGAAGATTGCCAGGATGACATTCAGAGTTGAGCTGGGAAGGTAAGCCATTCTGTTCTGGAGGACGCGGTTGGTTACACCTGCCACTCAGGGATGTCCTGGCTCCAGGAATCTTCTCGCTGCCACATGCCAGAGGACATCGTATAGTCGTTCTGAGCAGCCCTGGCAGTGGCCCAGTGGCCTGGCAGCGAGAGGTGGGCACAGGGAGTGTTCTGTCCTCTCCTCCTTCAGCAAGACAGGATCTTGAGGAAGGCTTTGCGGAACTCGACATTGAAGGTGGTATAGATCACGGGGTTGAGGGCGCTGTTCACGTAGCCCAGCCACGTTGTGGCACTGTAAAGCTCCGGGGACACATGGCATGCTTGGCAATGCGTATTGAGAACGTGGGTCAAGAAGAAAGGCAGCCAGCAGACAATGAAGGTCCCTACGTTGCAAAGGACAAGAAAAACTGGGTAAGGGGTTTGCTTACTCCCTCTGTTGTAACATAAAAATGAGTCACAGCTGTCTCCTTTGTGGCAGCCACTATGCTGGAAGTTTTAATACCCTTTTAATTTTCACACCAACTCTATGAAGTAGGTGTGATTAGTAACTTTTTTTTTTGGATGAGAAAACTACATGCTAACGTCTTTGACTCTTCCCAGGCCTTTGCTCCTAAATCAATTTTCTAGTTTGATCTCTAGATAGTTCTTTACTAGTTTTTTTCTACTTCTCAATTCAATTCAAATATTTATTTAATGTCTGTCCGTACATGACATAAGCCTAGGCGCTCACGGGATAGAGAAGCAGACCTTAAAGGCACAATTGACACAGTTAGGTCTGCTGAGATTAACATAGGGGCTCCCTAGATGTGAGAAGTCCCTGAGATAGGAGAAGTTTGCAGCTCTTCAGTGACAATGAGCAGTGACAATGAAAGTCAGTGAACTGCCTTCACTAACTCCATGGTACCTGTGACCTTCCAATTTTTTGTTTCTTTATTTAAATAAAGTTGGTATTTTTCTACTATAAAAACTAGCACTGATTTTATTATGGAAAACTTGGTAAATGTGGAAAAATAGAGAAAAGCAAAATAATCACCCACCACCCAAAGACAATCAATCACTTTGACATCTTAGTGAATTAATTTTCAGTCTTTTTTCCTCTGTATTTAAAATAATCTCGATGTTATAATGCCATATGACAGTAGTTTTTTGTATCTCTGTTTTTTCACTTTATATTTGAAAATAGGTAAGCATTTAGTAAATATCCAATATGTGCCAGACACTTCTATTGAATCATTATTTATTGTTTGATTTATTCATTATAATTCCAAGTGATACACAAAATCTACAGCTCAATTAGGTGATATGTTTGGTTTCATAAATTTCAGTTTAGGTCTTTTGAATTTCCATCAGAGTTAACATTTACACACAAACTCCTTTCATTTATATTATAAACATTTATCATTAAGTACAATCATTGGATTTCCAATTTCTGTCAAAAATGGTTACCTTAGTATCCTCTGCCAGCTCCACTAAACTCAGTCTAACCCATCAAAATCCAACCCATCCCAACTTCACCTGACTCAAACTCACCGAGTACGATGACCAGCATCTGGGTGGCCTTCTTCTCCCGAAGTGGCATTCCCCGAGGTTGTAAGGGCCCCAGCTTCAGGGATGTCGACAACCTGCCGTTACTGAGTTTTCGAACCTCTAAGCTGAGCTTGGGTGCCATGGTGGGGCTGAGGGAGTTCCGAGTCCTCCCCTCCCTTTTCAACTCTCCTTCCCCTTCTTGGAAGCCTGGTCTTCCCAAGGCAGTATCTTGGCAGATGCTGTAGTAACGTTTCAGCTCCATGTGTGTCCTGCCAGGGGAGAGGGGCTGCAGGTGTAACAAGAGAGAGTCCTGACATTTCTGGGGATATTGTTTGTCTTCTGACTGTTCCTGAAAGGGAAACAGAATACAAAGAAGGAAGAAAAAAACATCATTGTGTGAAACCTACCGACAGTACATCTGAGAGTGGTGGGCTCGTGGGAAGTTAAGGTGAAAAAAATCTGCTTCTGTCTTTACAGCTAAAAAGTGTCTACCACATATAGAACATTTGAGAATCACAACAATCCCTTGGGGAGGGTAGCACAGAATTATAGCCTGGCCTTTTTGATTTGGAATGACCTGGGTAGACGGAGGAACATATTAAATGACACCCCTGGGATATAAACAGAAAAATCTGAATGTGGAAAACTACAAAACAAATTACTCAGCTTCTTCAACAAGTGAGTTGCAATGACAACACCACCACCATTTACCAGGTGCAAAGGGTGGGTCCTTTTTAAATTTGGTTCAAATAAACCAACTATAAAAAATTTACAAGACAATTGGGGAAATCTGAACATTGGATATTCAGTGATACTAGGGAATTGTTAATATTTTTGTGTGTGTGTGTGATATCTTGTGGTTAAGTGTTTTTATAAAAGAGCCTATATTCTTTAGAGGGTTTTACAGAAATATTTTTGGTTGAAATGTTATGTTTGAGATCTGCTTTATAACAATCCAATAGGGGTGTGTGACATAGGTGGGAGTGTCAGTTGAAGTAAGATGGGCCATGAGTTGACAATTGCTGAAGCTGGCTGATGGCTATTGAAGGATTAGTTATATTTATCTTTCTATTTTTTTATTTTTGAAATTTTCAATAATAAAAAATATAAAAAAGTAGGATTTTGGTCTCAGCTTCCTACTTAGTGGACACATCCTTGGGGAAGTTTAATTAACTTTCAATTAACAGAGGCATTTAATTAATGTCCCTGAGCCTCATTTGTAAAACAAAAAAGAAATGAAAATAAGTGGATTGGGATGAGTAGACTGAGAGTAGAAACTGAAGACATGCGGCTGTTTCCGGTGTTTTGGGAGGATGCATGTGTGCTCAGCCTCTGAACTTCATCCCGTGTTTGAAGAGTCAGATGCTGTGTCAATCTTGGGTAGAAGGTAGGATTCCCCAGCACCCTTACTGAAGCCATAAAAGCCAGATACTCGCTCTCCGCGACCTCCCCACCGGGCAGCTAGAACTCTGGTACATGAACCAAGCCCAGCCAGTCGGAGACTTGCACCTACGACCATGAACTGGAGCACAGGAAGCAGGGAGACTTCAGAATTCACTGAGCAGTGGTGACAGTCAGTGTCCAGCGTCCCAGGTATTCTACGCAGAGTCTTCCCTGGGTGTGAACAGCATCTTCTGAAGCTGTCCTTCAGCCTTCTCACTGAGTCTGAGCGCCTTGATATCCTCCCAGTAAATTCCCTTTTTGCGTAAGTTAGTCAGTGTCGGCAACCAAAACCCTCATTAGTCTCTCTTTAGTTCAAGGAACCATAGTTTTCCACTTACAGAGGGCCAAGTACACAGTACACACTCAGAAATATTGCTGAATAAATGAATGAATAAATGAATGCAAGTGGCCTTCAAGATGATTTAATGTTTTAAAAACTGCTCCACAGAGGTATTTGTAGGGATTTTATCATAACATTTTTTTTTTAAATTTGTTTTTCGTTTTGATGGGATTTTCTAATAACTAATATAAGTATATTGTGTCTTACCTGAATGACCATTGTAACCAAGATTATATTTATGATTGAGCTGGTGTCTAGTGATCTTCTAAAAGTGACAATATTTAACTTCAAATGCATTATATCTGAAACTAAAGGACTGGGGACACAGTTCTGAGAGTACTTAGGAAATCTCAGGTTTGAGAACTCTGATCTAGTACAGCTTGTCCCCATTTCTCAGATTTGGAAATTCATTCCTATAGAAGGAAAGTGATTCTTTCAAAACTGTGTATTAGTGAGTGTATTTTTCGGCTCTCTCTGCAAACTTTTATCACGACCTCCATGACTGACATGAAAAACACTGGGTTCCTTTGGATCTGGCTGGCGGAGCCCTCCACTCCCAGATGGCAGGACAGAACCTAATTCTCCACACACCGGGCAGTGCCAGCTTCTTGGTTCTCTAATCTCATTGTGGTCACCACTCTTCCTTCTTTTGTCCTTGGAGCCTTCTCAGAACTTGAATTTGCCATAGGCAACTTTAAAGCTATTATCCATTAAAAAAAATCATTTACAGCAGGAATCTGTAACTGCTACATGAGGCCTGTGTAAGAGTGGTTAATTAATTATACAGAGATTAGACAAGGCTCAGACCTTCATCATTATGGGCTTTTGAAGTTTCATTCCTAATATTTACTTGGCTGTGGTGTTCAGGGAGAAGAATACTGGTCTTTTATTTAACACCTTCAGGCCCCACTCCACACATGGCTTGCTTGGGGAGGCAGGGCTGGCTTGAATTGGAAGAACAAGAGTCACAGATCATGAAATTGTCTTGGCTTTTCCCACACTTAGTGGCAAATAGGCACTTAAAAGTCTCCCATTAACCTCCCTTGGCTCTGCGCATACCTGTTACCATGATGCGCTCCCTGTTCCCTCTAATGCAGGTGGTTCTGGGTGGTATCTTTATAACACATACATCCAAGAGTCATTGGCTCCAATCATCGGGATCCAGCCAATAGTCATGTGCTTTCTGAATATCATTAGATAGTTCCTATTCTGAAGCTCAAATCAGATAGGATCTCAGATCTGTTGTTTAGTATAGATACAACTGTGGGACTGGGGATAGATTCCATTTGAGGGTAGAAGTGAAATCAAGTCAAGCCAATGTCTTGAGAAAAGATCTCTTAATCTTTTCCTACAATCAGAGGTATGGCTTACTTACCATTTTCCCTGTGGCATCTGATGGAAATCTGGCCCTTATTGAAAACTGCCGAATGGGGTGCAGCCGCAGACAGGAGGACTAGGGTGGGTTGAATGGGAAACAGTTGTGGGTTAAGCTCTACGTAGTTGGGTCATTCAGATGACAATGCTTTGAATACAATATATTCATATCCTCAGCTTTGGGTCCTGACCTCCTGTTTCAGGGGGACCAATATTCTTATTCTACACAAGCCTTGGGATTTGAGTTTAAGACACTGACTCTGACTCAAGTCATCATAGGTTGATCAAGACATCCAATTTGGACCTGCCTTCAAGATCAAACTCAGTTTTTACTCTGTCTATGAAGCCCTTGAACATATTGACTTCTATTATCTCATAACCTCACCAGAATTTAATATTTAGCTGCTTAATTGTCTTCATCTCACATTTGGCAAACATCCCATTCAGTTTTAGGCTGCTCATTAACCTTGGCTGGAGGTGTGTTTTATTTGTTTGTCTAGGATTCCAAGCTGTATAATATTCCTTCTGTTTCTTTCCTAGCAAATTTCAAGTGATTGGCAATCATCCATTCATGCTTCAAGTACATCTTAAAGTGTTTGCCAGGCACGGGAATAAGCAGAATTTACAACCCAAGCAATTGGAAGATTTCCATGACCTTCCTTTTCAGAGTCTCGAAAGATCTAATAAAATCTGTCATCAGCACCCCATCCCACCAGCTGGTTAGGGTTTTGGCACAGAGGCAGAGTAAGGAAAAGAAGTTTCAGTGGATACCCAGTGATTCTTGATATGAATGGTCTGGCCAAAAAGCCATTTCTGGGAACCCACCAGCAGTGAATGGTAAAGCTGCCGCACTAAAACTTCATACCTGTGTGACATCTGAACTGCGGGCCATTTGGGGGCCATGGAAGACTTTGGAGGGAAGTAGAACAAGCCCAGAAACTATCCTATCAATTTACCAAGTAAAGTGTGCTCTAGGCAAGACTATCAACGCACTTTTGAGATTGGATTTCCTACTTCTAAAGCACAGCCAATGCCTGCAGATTAAAAGGTGGGTGTCAAACGTGTGTCCCCAGTGTAGCAGTACAGGCAAGGACATGCACTGCTGGACACAAGTCGGGGAGGCCTGGGGCTGGGTGCTGTCTTCCTCCTGCCCCTCCAGGGTGCTTACCTGCTGGGGGAAGCCAGGCCTGACACTGAGGCACTGACTGTTCTGTCGAGTGAGGATCCGTTTCCGTCTCCTCTGTCTCAACACCACATAGATCCTGGCATAGACGAGGACAGTCACTCCAAAGGGCAAGTAGAAGGACACCACTGACGAGTAGAGGACAAAGTCGGGGTTGGAGATGGAGCAGACGCTGGGGTCCCCTGTGAGTGAGAGAAGGGGAGAAAGCAAAGCCGTCGGCCAAGTAGGGACCTCAGCAGGGAGCACAAAACATGGCGTCTCCACCGCCTAATCTACATGGAGCATTGAGAAGCACTGGGGGCCGGTCCCATCTACCCCATCTTCATGTCCCAGGTTATGTGCTGCCTCCTCCATGGAGGCTTCCTTGCTTGAGTTTCTCAGTCAGAAGCAACTCTCACTTCCTTTATGTCCCACAGCCCTTTACTTTTGCCACTTTTGTGTGTTTAAGTTGTGAGGGTGGGGGTAGGGGACAGTCTCAGACACCTACAATGTCAACTTGCTGAGGATACGAGGTCTCATTCATCATTGTGCAGCTCACAGGTCACTTAAAAAGAAAATTTACCAGTGATTATATGCCAGACACTGCTCTACACTGGGGCTGCAAAGATGAATAAGATATGGTGTCCGCCCTTGAAGGAGCTCACGGTCTAGACAGACAGATGATCCCTTCCGCATACTGTGCTAAGTGTCACAGAGGAACGTGGCCTGGGGCGCTGGGTGGAGGGCCACAGAGCAGCTGACCAGAGGCTCCCTGGAGGGCTGGAGCTCCCAGTAAAGGGCCTGCTGGTGTGGAGGCATCAAAGGATGGGTGAATGCAATGAAAGAAAGGAGAAAGACTTCTTTGCTGAGAATGCCAGGTCTCCAATTGTGAATCCCAATTGTGGGGCAGGTGGTGGCTGAATGTAGGCAATTCTATTTTTCAGAGAATCCCAGTTATGCTCAGGAGTGCGATGGGAAAAGAGCCAGTGAACATATTGTCATCGTGGACAATGTGAATTGAGTTGTGTCCTTGTCCTTGCTTTATGTCCTGAAATGCTCCTGCCACTCTTCCTGAGGAGGTCCCTGGAGCCTTTTCTTCTGAACTCTATATTTTACACACTAACTACTACTTTAAAAAAAAACAGGAGCAAAAGTAGGTATAGCATGCTTCCATCTGTGTAAAAATCGACACACACACACACACACACACTCACAGGTGTGCTGCATGAGTGTGTGTATGTACTTGTTTCAAGTGTTATCTTTTAAGAATATTGGTGTTTACTTTTAGGGAGGGAGACAGGGGAACTGGTAATCTACATGTAAGGGTATATGTGTATATATATATATATATATATATATATATATATATATATATCTCATTACACCTTATATTTTATCATGTGCCAGTATTTATTTTTCCATTAAAAATATTGAAAGCATATGTCTGAAAAACGGAAAGTGAAGAGAGAACACAGAGCTATTTTGGGATCGCTGATCAAAGGAAGGCCCTCGATATACAATCACTGAACCCGCGCTGTCATCCCTTCCTTCCTCCCCTACATAAAAAACTGCTGCTTGTCCTTAGACTGAGTTTTGCAGCCTCTCCTGTGCATCCCATGAGGCTTGTCAGTAGGCGGAGTGACACTGGGCAGTGAGTGGGGCCCTGCCCCAACCTTCAGTGACCTGGCCTGGCCTGGGTGTGTGTCCTGCGGGCAGGGCAGAGTGAAGCACCACACATGGCAATTCTGAAAGCTTCTCTCTGCTGATTCCCCAGGGAAGTGGCAAGGGCAGTGAGGCACCCAGGAGCTATGCTTCTCCAGGAGATGAGGTACCTGGTCCTAATTATTTAACTGAAACAGCACAGTGCTGTCAGCACCATGGTCATTGAATGAATATATGAAAGATGAATAAATGAGCCAAGTGTACAGATGAGCATTTAGTTAAGCAGTCACTAGCTGATAATGGGGAAGGCCGGTAGGGGGACTCCCCATTCTCTGAGATTGGGATGTTTGTCCCAGTGAATCACAGCAGTTAAGGAGGAAAAAATGATGACGAGGACCCATCCACGTACTCATTCAACACACGCTTACAGAGTACCTGCTGTATTCCAGGCACTGTGCTGGGTGGTAAAACACCAAATATCTTTTGTGGGCTAGCCTAGGAACTCAGGTCCTGCAGTGACGTGAACGGCAAGGCCACAAGCAAGTTAACTTGAGAGATTCATGAACTTCTGGCTCTTTGAAGGATTTGTCCTCAACTTGTTTCCAAGATAGGAGATCCTGATGAATTTGATTTTACAATAAGCCTTTTAACTTTGTGCTTCTCAACCAAGCCCCACCACACCCAGCTCCAGTGTTCTGAAAGCCAGGTGAGGCGTTCTGTTGCTAAAATCTAAAAAGCCATCCTCTGTTTCCTTGTTTCCAAGGAAAATTAAGGCAGTTGATAAGACTTTAAGTTTTCCTGTCCTTGAAAGTTTCTTAAACCCTCGTCACCAGCTATTGCTTATCCATTCTGGAATTTTTAATAACACAATAGCTACCTGATTTAGCAGAAATTTTTATTTTTAAATTTTTTTATTGAAGTATAGTCAGTTACAATGTGTCAATTTCTGGTGTACAGCAGAATGTTTCAGTCATGCATATACATACATATATTTGTTTTCATATTCTTTTTTATTGTAGGTATTGAATATGGTTCCCTGAGCTATACAGAAAAAAACTGTTTTATATCTATTTTACATATAGTAGTTAGTATCTGCAAATCTCGAACTCTCAATTTATCCCTTCCTACCTCCTTTCCCCCAGTAACCATGTTTGTTTACTATGTCTGTGAGTCTGATTTAGCAGAAATTTAAATACTAGTTATTTTTCTTATCTGTGAAATGAAAGGGTCAGTGACCTTTAGGGTTTCCTCTAGTATTACCACTCCATCCTCCGCTGCCATGAGGGGCTCTTGATGTGATATTTGGCTCCTGATGGCTGGGCCTCTGCTGGGAGTGGGGGCAACACGGGTCAGCCAGACCCCAAGGCCTTGGAACTCTCTGTGACCCAAGATCCTGCCTTCTGTGTGTGCGCCCAGAAAGGCATGTCACTCTTTTCTTAGACAATAAGAGTGATTCCAAGTTGGAAGAAACTGAAGTTCAACTTTGCTCTGCCTCATGCGCTCTGACAATTCACAATCCCCCTGGCAGCCCATTTCATAAAGAGAAGAGCTATGCCAGGAAGTTCTGTTTTGTGTCGCACTTAGTGAACATCCAGCCACTGGTGTTGTTGGCAGAATCCTGCCCTTTCCTCCTCTACTTTTCATGAAGGGAGTAGGAAAAAAATGGCTGAGAGAAGTCATTTATATTGGGCTTTCGAATGAAGTAGGGAACTTCCTTACAGATGCAAGAGGTGCTCGAGGAATCCACATCCATCAAGATAATGAAGCTATGCTGTGAAGGTCGGACTGAGGCAGAGCAGGACTGGGCTCACGAGTCCTGCTCGCAAATTCCCTGAACTGCATTCTGGGGTGGGACTACCAGGCTCCTTTCTGACCACCAGCAGAGCTACCACTGTTTAGATTGTCCTTGGAGCAGGGGCATAGTTAAATGTGGAGGCAGAGGAACCTTTTCTTATACATAATAATAACAACAATAACACTAGCTAATATCTATCGGGTTTTTTACAATGGACCTGACACTTTAACACAGTATATGAATAAGTGGAGAGCTTAATCTAGTTAGTGCCTCTAAAAGTACTGGATTTGCAGATACTAACTACTATGCATAAAATAGATAAACAACAAGGTCCTACTGTATAGCATAGGGGACTATATTCAATAACTTGTAATAACCTATAATGGAAAAGAATATGAAAAGGAATACATATATGTATATATGTATAACTAAATCACTGCTATGCACCAAAAATGAACACAACATTGTAAATCAACTATAATTCAATAAAAATTTTTTAATTAAAAAATAAATAAAAAAATAAAAGTAAAGGAGAGAGAGATGAGAGAGAAGTGAGCCTGTATGTGCTAAGTCACAAGCCTTTTTTGCCTTCTCAATTCTATTTGAAAATTCTTTTGGAAAGATTTTTCTGAATTTTGTTTCTGGAACAATGATCTCACTGGTGGCAACAACACTGCAAGTAGTTCATCATTCTCCTTCACTTTATATGTTGACATTAACTGGGAACCCTGTCTAACGTCAGATTTTGAGACTAAATGTTACCAGCATGTGTGTATGTCTGTGTCTGTGAGCATGAGTAAGGCCACCCCCGTCAGCCTCCAAGAATGAGTAAGAGGAATCACACAGCCCAGTGAACGTTGGTGGGGGTTTGCTGCTGGCCGGGGTGAGGACTGCCTCAGTCTATCAGTGGTAGTAAGTGCCCTGTACTACAAATTCTAACTTAGAATGCATTTTCTTCCAGAAACAAGGATATAGAAGGTGGCTTAGTTATCAGACTAACCCAAAAAGCCCATTTAGAGTCATCAAAATGGCATTTTAGTGCCAGAGTCAGCCTCTCTAGTGGTGTTTGAGAATGTTGCGTTGGTGTGATGCACACGCATGTTTGTGTGTATAACGTGTCATTGCTGAGTGGTAATGGTAAGTGGCACTGAGTCATGCAAAGACAATAATGGCATATTTTAGGGACACTTTGAGTTAGCCAGGCAACTATTTGTTGGATAACTTGGCTACTTAACCTCTAATGTGGCAGAGAAACAAGTCTGACCTTGAGCAGGTGGTATGTGCTTGGCATGTCTATGTGTGTTATCCCAAATTAATCCTCACTTAATTGTAAAAAAAAGCTCTGTGAAGGAGGCAGAGGGAAATTATACCCTATGTAGGCTTAGATTCTAAAGTCAATGATTAAAACGAAAATTATATAGAGTCAAAATTCAATTAGTAAGTCCCCTCAATCACATAAAGATTTACAGGGTTTGATTACAACCTTGAACAGTAACAAGTAAAGCTGTATGACACATGCAGTAAGATGTCAAGTATTATAAAGAGTTAAAAACATGTAATTTCACTTTTTTTTAAAATTATTTTTTTTTTGGGGGGGTGGTAATCAGGTTTATTTATTTACTTAAATGGAGGTACTGGGGATCGAACCCAGGACCTCGTGCATGCTAGGCAGCCACTCTACCACCGAGCTATACCCTCCCCTCAAACATGTAATTTTAGAGATGAAGTTGCTGGACTTATTTGCAGGAAGCCATATATAAAAATAAATGTTGAAAACTTCCTAACTAAATACATAGACTGAATCTACATACTCGATTTTGCTCAGGTTTCTGGCCCGCTGTATTATCATTCCACATTTAGCAGTAGGGAAGTGTAACTCAGAAGTCAAGTAACTTGTTCAAGGGAGACACAGCTGTTAAGTGGTGGAACTGGAGTTCGAATCTAGGTTTTTCTGACTCCAGAACCTCTGTCTTCCAAAATGGATTTTGACTTCTAAATAATTGTCCAGCAAATGCCTCTTTGAAGACAATTTAAAAGTTAAGATTTGCCTGTATTTATACGTAATGTGTTACAATATAATATATCTGTGTAAACACAAGTACACAGCTATGTGACTTGTACATATATACTAGAAATTTATGAACTTGGAACATAGGAAATGAACAAGCCACTTCAAACGGACAGAACAAGAAATCTACATGAACACCAGAACATGAGTCCATTGGTTCTCAGTGAACACTCAGAGCTTATTGTCAACACCTACAACTTTACTGTATGTGCTAATAGTTTTCATTCAACACATGAAATTCCTGAGGTTGGAAGATCATGGTCATGGAACAGACACTGAAGGCACTGACCCTTATGAGGTGCAAATCTGGATCAGTGTCATAGCTAAAAATCCCAGACGTCTAGGTATACACAGTGTTCATCCATGTGTTCGTCCATCCATCCATCCATCCATCCAAAAGAAGATTTACTATGTGCCAAGTATCATGGCCAGAACTTTCATATATTAAAAAATATAAAATACATCTTGCAATAATTTAGGAATTTATTATGCTAGAAATGATTCTTACTGAGTAAAAAGTTAGAAATGGATATCCCACTCCAGGGCTTTTATGATGTTATTTTGCATTGTAAATCCATTATGAATTATTGTTTTTTCACTAGCAAAACCTCACCTGAATTATTCATATAGCATAGCTTTTTAACTGGCACATTTCTTCAAATGAATACAATGGCATTTCTTTCAAAATAGGAATAAGTCAGACGTTTCATTAATTAGGGCAGAACTTTATTCCTATGCCATTAACTGAAGAGGCTTTGCTTTCTGTTTTATTTATAATCAGTAAAGGCCAAAGCCTTGCAGTCTATAGCAACCTCATTTGATTACAAAGTGCCTTGACCAGGGGCCAGACATTTCAGCGCTGAGCACCACTCACAGCCACTCAGATGTGCTGTGACTCAAGCAGGCGTTGGAAGTGGGGGCATCATTGTTACCTGTAGTGTTGAAGCCAAAGAGGAGAGGGCAGGACACAGCAAAAGCCAGTACCCAGACGGCTGTGATCATGAGGGCCACGCGCCGACAGGAGCCCTGGCCTGTGCCATGTTGGTAGTGCACTGGCATGACCACTGCAGTGTACCTAGAAAAGGAAGGGGAGAGAGGATAGACGTGATGAGAGAGATTCAAAAGACAGGCTGAAAGAGATCACTGGAGAAACAATCGGGTTGATATGTGCGGCAGGAGAAAAATAAGTTGGTTGGAGAAACGTAGAGAGAGGATATTTGAGTGAATATGGAAGAAAGATTGAGATAAGACAGATGACGAACTCATTGGGAAAGGTGAGCAGAGAAAGGAAGAAAGAATAAAAAGGTTAGCAGAGCAACACGAGGCTGTCGGAGAGCTTCTCTCCCCAGTGCTGGTTGACAGCCCAGCAGATCCCAGCCTTGTATTCACACACCCTTGACCCTGAAGTCTCTGGGGATGGTTTTGGTGCCTTCAATTTCTCCCACAGTTTTTCAGATAATGATGGAACTGTGCCCAAAGAGGATGTTTATCCCTGCTTGTACCATAACATTAATTCTAACCCTCATAGTGACAACTATTCCAAGTAGCAGAGATTTTGTAAGTAGAGATGAGTAATATCTAAGGAAGGCTTATTTTAAAATCAAGTTTTCATGCTGTCTTAGTCAGTTCAGGCTGCTATTTCAAAAATACCATAGACTGGGTGGCTTAAACAACAAATACTTATTTTTCACAGACCAGGAGGCTGGGAAGTCCCAGAGCAACGTGCCGGCAGATCTGGTGTCTGGCGAAAGCCCACTGCTTGGTTTGTAGACGGCTGTCTTCTTGCTGTGTTTTCACATGGTGGGAGGGATGAGGGAGCTTTCTGGGGTCTCTTTTAGTAGGGGACTAATCCCATTCATGAGAGTGGAGCCCTAATCACCACCCATAGGTCCCATCTCCTACTCCCATCACACTGGGGGTTAGGATTTTGAGGGGACACAAAATTCAGCCTACAGCACAGGCCTTTACCTGGTCAAAGCATGGTTCCTTATTCTTATTGGATCTTGTCTTTTCTGTGGTATCTCCTCACATACATTTCCAGCTGCTTACTGGACTTACCTGAACAACTGTTCCATGGTTGTCTCAAACTGAAATTGTCTGAAACAGATGTAATTCCTTACATCTCTAAATCTGACTTTACTTCCTGCCTTTCTTCAAGACATCCACATCCAATACTTAGGCTTTTTTACTTTTCTTTGGCCCTTCCATGTCATTTGATCACCCATTCCTTTAACCTTTCATTCATTCAGTATTTATTGACTTCTTACTATACATCAGGCTCTGTTCTGGAAATATAGAGATGTGCAAATGGGACATTGCCTCTGTCCTTATCGAGCTTGGAGCTGAGTGGAGTGGAGGGAAAAACATGTTAATATAAAATGAAGAGTATTATGAAAGAAATAAGCTGGGTGGCATGTTTAAGGATAAGGGAGGCCGTAAGAAGGAGCAAAGCAACATAAGTGGATAGAGGAATGAGTGAGGCCAGAAGGCGCCAGCCATGAGTTAAGGCAGAAGAGCATTTTGGACAGAAGGATAGCAGGTCCTGTGAATGTGCCCATTATGGTGTCTTCCCCATTTATCCCTGCATTTCTTTTCTACCACCGTTCTCTATGATGGCCACAGCCCCCTGGCTGGTCTCCTGCAGCCAGATCCCAAAATAGATTTCATTATTCCCCTCCCTTACCCCGTGGCCCCCCAGTTGAAAACGGAGACGGGCAGGATTCTAAGATGGCCTCCCAAATTTATGCCCTGTAGAGCTAGAGGAACTCTGTGGTTAGATCACATAGCAGTAGATGGAGTTCATCAAAAAGGAGATTATCAGCAACCGAAACATCCATCAACAGAAAGATGTGGTACAAATATACACAATGGAATACTACCCACCGTAAAAAAGAATGAAATAGTGCCACTTGTAGCAACATAGATGGACCTAGAGATTATCATACTAAATAAAGTAAGTCAGACAGAGAAAGACAAATACCATATAATACCACTTAAACATAGAATCTAAAAAATGATACAAATGAACTAATTTACAAAACAGAAATAGACTCACAGACATAGAAAACAAACTTATGGGTAACAAAGGGGAAAGGAGGGGAGGGATAAATTGGGAGTTTGGGATTAGTGGATAGAAACTACTATATATAAAACAGATAAACAACAAGATCTTACTGTACAGCACAGGGAACTATATTCAGTATCTTATAATAACCTAAAATAAAAAAGAATATGAAAACGAATATATATGTATAACTGAAATACTCTGCTGTACATCGGTAACTAATGCAACATTGTAAAATGAACTATATATCCAAAACAACAACAACAAAAAAAAAAAAAAAAAAAAGAAAGAAAAGAAAAGAAAAGGGAGATTATCCTGGGTGGGCTTGACCTAATCAGGCAAGCCCTTAAAAGGGACTGGGCCCTCTTTAATCCAGAGAGATTCAAAACATGAGAAATAATCCTGCTGGTGTTGAAGGGGCAAATGGCCATGTTTTGGAAAAGATCATTTGGCAGAGAACTGCAAAAGGCCTATAGAAGCTGAGAACGGCCCCTGGTTGACAACAGCCAAGGAGGTGGGGACCTCAGTCCTGTAACTGCCAGGAACTGAATTCCACTGACAACCAGAATGAGTTTGGAAGATGAAAACCCAAGTCAGCCTACATCTCGTTTTCGCCCCGAGAGACCCTGAGCAGAGAAGCTACCTACACTGTGCACAGATTTCTAACCTGTGAGGTAAAAAAATGGATACAGTTTGTCACTGCATTTGTGATCATTAGTTACACAGCAACAGAAGACAAATACAATGTCAATTCTTAGCCTTTCCCAACATGACCTCAACTTGCCTTGCCAACCTGACCTCCTGTTGGTCCCTGACACTTACTTATAACTGCAGCCAAACTGTCTAAGTGATGGGGAAACTTCAACAGCCTTTGTTCAATCCATTATCCCTTTTCCTTCCCTGGATAGCTCATTCCTTCCTTCCTTTCATCCCACATCAGCTCTTCAGTAACTTGCCCAGTCCTCTCCATCTTACAGAGACCTCTAACTCTGAATGCAGAGCACTCCTATCTAATCAATCACGTTTCCCTTCTGCATGCAGTTGTCTTGCCTCATTACTGAACTTGCCTCATGGCTGCAGAGAGATAGCCCCTGATATGATTTAAATTACATGATGGCTCAAATCATCTTATAGCCTTGGTATTCCATGTAGGTCTTTGCACAAAGCAAGTCTTAAGAAGCTGTTGACTGACTGCCTCGTGGATCCTGAAGGCCTCCTTCCCCATAAGAGAACAATGTTAACCCTATGCCAGCTCAAAGGAGCTAATATGTACAGCTGGGTCTAAGCATGCTCGATTTTTCATGTCTTCTCAGCATCCAGGGAACCTGGAGGCCAGATGCAGAGCAGGAGCCTCCTTAATCCTCTTGTGCACCTCAAGGCTTGAGGCTGAGGAAGGAAAGGACAGACCCTGGGCTGGAGCATGTGGGGCACTGCTCCCTGATGCCCCTCCTGTATGTGCCAGCTGCCTGAATTTTCTGTGTCTGACATCTGAACATCTGGCCTTAGAGTTCATGTGTTAACATTTGTATTCCCAAAAGAACAGCTGGAGGGCTGAGATGGAGGCAGACTCTGTGGAACTTACCCTTGGCACCCTGATGGGTGACAGAGGTGGCTTCTTTCTCAAAAGAGAGAAATAGAGGTTCTTATTTAATAAGGTCAAATGAAGATCCCACTACCAACCCCAAGGGAAGCCCATGAGCATCCAGTTCCCTTCCCCTGGTGCACATACACTACCACTCCTCCCCTGAAGCCCTGACTTGGCAATGAAGGAGCAGGGCAAGTAGCACCTGACATTCTTCCGGGCCTCTCACTCACCCCAGGACTTTAGACTCTGCTGGGGCAGTGAGTTGGGGCTTCAAGTCAAATATGCTGACCAGAGCCTAGCCCTCAGCTGTGATCCCCGAGGTACCTCGGAGGAGAGGCTGAGCCTTGAGCCTGCAGCTGTCATGGCCAAACAGCTGTTGATGGTCGGGAAGGAAAGGTATGACCCTTCCTCCTGTTCAGACCTGCAGTTGGGCCCAGGCCTTCATTTGCATAATGGCCTTTGATGCAAAAGAACCTGACCATCCCATACCTTCAGTGGCCTGCTGCTTGATGGCTAACAACTGGCTCTCCAAGTGAAAAAAGCCCTAATTTATACCATTTGTCAACTTCTGTGGTACCAACACTCCCACCGTTGTCCATTTCAAGTTACACCTCAGGTTTAATAACTGGCTCAAAAAGCTCCCAGAATTGTGCCAGTCATCTCTCACCAGCCGTTTCGAGCTGACACCAAGCCCATCATTGAGAGCTGTGCACTTCCCTGAATCTGCTTTAATGTTCAGCAAAGGCTTGGAGGCTCCCACTAATTCAATGAGTCAGTGAGTATAGGGAGCATTGGCTCCATTTTATAAAGGAGGAATCAGCCACAGAGAGGTTACCTGATGACCCCAAGGTCTCACAGCAGGTGGTGGCAGAGCCCCGGAGGCTAGGTCTCTTCTGGGTGCCTCACTCCCTCTAAAGGGCACTGTTAAGTCTCTGAGGCCTTGTGGGGACAAGGGCGTCTCCAGGAAAGGTGGCGCTGAAGGGTGGTTTATACTCTGAGACCACCCGCGGCTGCCCAGAACGGAGCTTCTCCAATTAGCTTGATTCTATTAATTACCTAGGGGGTCCTGTTAAAAACACATTTCAAGGCCACGCCCTTGGGCATTTTGTTCCACTCCAGAAGTGTGTATTTCTAACAAGCAAGTACATCTTACGATTAGACAAGTTCCAGAAAGTGCATTAGGGAAAACCTGTATCAAAAGTTCTTGTTCACTTGGGTAAGAAGTGAGAGATGAGATTACATTTACATTAATCTTTTTTCTCCTTATTTTAAACACACAATTAAACTTTTAGCATACATGAGGCCCCTCAATCGGCTCCCAGGGTTTTTCCCCCGCTAGGAAGTTTGCCATAGGGGCTGAGACCGAGGCTGTTCCGCAATTGGCCACCGGAGGGCACCAGAATGCAGCAAGAACGGCGCCAGCTCGGCGGGGTGAGAAGTTCACTGCTCACCTGCGGGCTCTCCAGGCCCGGTGGGGAGGCTGGGAGGGAAAGCTCGGCACCCCCAGCTTCCTGCAGCCCTGCAGGGACCCTGAATTCCCACTCAAGCGGACCGCTCAGCCTCTGGTCTCCTCCCCATGACCGGCCTCAGGCGAGGGCAGGGCTGGGCGTGGGCCGCGTGCGCTCACGCCTCTCTTCTCGCTCCAGCGCGCGTGCATTGCGCGCCGTCCCGGCCGCTCCCTCGTCAGGCCCCCTCCCTTTGCGCTCCCAGCTTTCTGGGTCCTTCCTGGAGTGGCCCGCACACTGGCAGTGTGCACAGTGGGTAAGTCAATGGGCGTTGGAAACAGACTGATTAGCGTCTGAATCCCACTTGGCCTGCCGCCTATATTCCGTGTGGCCGTGGACCAGAGATCTGACTCCTGGGAGACTCAGGTTCTTCACGTGCACGATGGGGATGATGATTCTGCCCAACAGGGCTGTTACGAATATTGAATGAGATGATCTCTGTGAAGATTTTTTTTTAGCACAATGCCTGGTACATAGTAAACATTAAAAAAACAGTATTATTATTATTACTACTACTATTGACATTATTATTGTGCTAGCCCAAGAAATCTGTGATTGTTCATACCAGTGAGAGTTTAGAGGTGTCTGCCCCTTATTCCTGATTAGCAGGAAACATTAAATGTATTTATTTATCAAACAAACAAGTATACAGCACTTTCTATGTGCCAGGCGACTATTTGAAGTGCTTTACAAATATTAACTCATTTAATCATAACAACACTTTTGCTATTATCTCTACTCAACAGATAAGGGAACTGAGGGCCAGAGAGGTTAACTGACTTGCTCAAGGTCACACTGCTATTCAGTGGCAGAGCCAGGATTTCCAGCCAGGCAGTGTGGCTCAGAGCTAGGGGGCCCAGAGGACGGCTAAGTGCCTCAGAAAGGCAGTGAGCTGGAGTAGAAAGAGGCTGACTGTGCCCTTACTCCTGCACCTACCAGCTGTGTGACCTGGGCAAGCTTACCTACACAGTCTAGCCTCAAGAGTCTTGCGAAATGCAGCTAATATACCTCCCTTGCTGCAGTGTTGGGAAGGTTAGCAAAAGTGAAACGCTCTTGGTGCCTGGCCCGTAGTACATGCTGAAGAAACGGTAGCTATTGCTCCTGAGGTTGCTTTTAGACTTCCTCAAGTTAGGATTAGCACAGAGGAGCCAGGTCATTGCAGACAAAGGAAACGTGCCTGATTTTACAGTCCCAGGAAATAGCACCTAGAGAGGTGGACTGCCGGCATGGCCAAGGCCCCTCCCTCGGAGTCCCATCCCCACCTCCACCAATGAAGGGCCGCTCATTGGAACAGAATCCTGGTAGGGGCGTCAAAAGACGCCGGTTCTAATCCCAGACCTAAGAGGCTGCAGGACCCCACGTGTGCATGTAACATTTCCGCACGAATGAGTTAAGCTCGAATGCTCCTTCTGATTCCTAGTTCTATGACTGGGGTTTGCGCGCTTGTCACTCTGCTAAAGGTCTCAGGATCCTCGCGGGATTCTGCCTCCACCTGGAGCCCTGTCCCCGGGAGGGAGGTGTGTGTGGGGAACTGCTGACTGCGCCTCAGAGGAAGCTGCAGTGGGGGAGGAAGGAGGCTGGGCTGGGTGGGAGGGCCTGAGTCTAACTCCCCGCCTGGGTTTAATGAGCCCCGAGCTTTGTGAGGGCTGCTTTTCACCACCTTTTATTTGGTCAGACAGGGGGCTCAATAAAGCTTTAGTTCTGTGGACTCCCCTCATGGAATTGTTGAAGGAGAAAGCTTTTTGCAAATGACTGGAAAGCCCTTTGCAAATATAAAGTGCTTATTTAGATGCAAACGAAAAATCCAAGGTGCCTGTGACTCATCTGGTACCTATTGTGCTCGCTGCAAAGACGCGGAGGCTTGCCTGTGTGATGGGTGCCATTTGAGAGCCACTTAAAGAACTCCCTGGTGAATGAATTTGGTTGCATTATTCCTGGGCTCCTCGCGGAGGACTCGAATTCTCACTGCTCGCATGGTGTCCTCCTCCTCTGACACTTTCTCAGCCCTCTCCCCCAGTTAGTTCTGACCCAGATGCGGTGGGAGGGGGCTGGCCTACTGGGAGGCAGGAAGCCAAGGGGGGAGCGTGGGGGGTTGTCCTCACCCACTCTGCTTTTTAAAAAAGAAAAGGCGGCATTGATCCCAGCATCCAGAGCTCTGCCTGAGAATCTAATGACAATAGTATTACTTGCTTTCAAAACCCCTTTTATCATTTCCTTTTCTTTCCTATCTCTTACTACCCTGTTATTACAGATCAGGGCTTCATGACCAAAAACTGCTGAATCCATTTGGTCAAGTTTGTCAGCCGGGTGACTAGCATTGTGTGAAGACCAAAGGTCTGCGTGAGTGACTGCATTTTTAATGAATTGACCAGCTATTTGGCATCCCATGAACAGAATTTAATGCTGTGTACTGCAAACTGCTGTGAAGGATAATGGAGACAGCTTTTCCAAGGCCTATTTTCTTTCCTAGAAGAGGGAGGAGGCTCCATTTGGAAGTTTGGTGAGGACTGATTCCTATAGACTGCAAGCCAAGACGGAAGCATCCTTGTCCACTGGGGTCTAAGGCAGGACTTGTTCCTCGGGCTTCAGGTAGGTGAGTGCTGTGCATTCTGGGGGTTCTCCCCATATGGAACAGAAGCCAGTTCAAGGATTGTTCTTGTTGGTTGTGTCTTAAATGGTTCAAGTAGAAGTGACTATTAAGCATGACTGCTGCCAGCAGAATGGTGCTCTTGTGCAAGTTAGAATAAGATGCCCTCTCCTGGCTGACCAGTTGCAGAAAGGCACCCTCTCCTGATCCACTCCAGGCCTGGCAGTGGAGCCCTGGCCGAACTCGGTTCCCACAGCCCAGTGCAGGGAGCAGCCTGCAGTCTCCCCTGCCTGCCCGCCGTGTGTGAAGGTGTGAGGGTGGAGTGTCTAGGCACATTCTCAAAGATGGCAGAGAGCAGGGTCAGAACTGGGAGGCTGGGAGGGGGCTGTTCAGAGCGTCTCCTAGAAGCTGTCTTTATCCAGTTCCTCCCTCCCTCCTCCACAGCTGATCTTCTCCTCTCGCTCATGTCCTTTCTGAAGATGCATACTGTGATAGAAACCTTGACTACCTTCAGGCAGGGACCATGGAATTCAGTTTAATATTCTTTGTTCAAAGCTCTGTCCTGGGCACATCAGGGAGCCTCACAAGTGAGGAGGAGTAGGACTAGCATCATAGCTTGTGGTGGTGGAGGTGATGATGTAGTAAACCAGATGTAGTCCACGAGTTCTGTAAATAATATATTCCTGAAACTATCTACTGATTGTCCAGAAATCACACAAAAGACATAGATATTATAAGAGGAGTTCTGTTCTCAGAGGGCTAAGAATATTATAAAATCCCTAGCGATCCCTTTGCTTTTGAACAGCTTTATCAAGATATAGTTCACACACCACACAATTCATCCAATTTAAAGTGTAAAAACCAGTGTTTTGGGGGTATATTTACAGCGTTATGCAACCACGTCCCTTTATTTTTAAACACATTCTTTAACGGTTTTAGTTCCAACATTATGGACACATATTTAATGTTCCTTCTCAGGGTAGCTGATCAAGTAATGAAAGTCCAGTGATAGCCAATCAAATGCTGTAGGTCAAAAGGCCATCGAGTTGACTGGTTGGTTTGCAGTGCCACATTAGGATAGGGTTTTCAGGTACCTATCCTAATCCCTTTGGTTGCACACACGCAAGGATATTTAGGGCTGTTGATACAGAGGGCACAATGCTAGATCGTATGAATGTCACACTTGGGGAAGTGAGGAGGACCTGCATTAGGACTCTTGGCAAAGGGCAGCCTGGAGATGCCGCAACACCATGACAGAGGAAGCAGGGGAGAGTTCAGGCGTGACTGAATTCCGTTGTGGACATTTGGAAGGGCTTCACAGAAAAGGAGGCCGGTGTGATAAGAGTTGGAATGTGAGAGGGCTGGAGAGCAACCCAGACAGAGATGAGATGGGAAAGGTAGACTGAGGCCATAGAGTGGACAGCTCTGAATCTTAGGCTGTGAAGGTAACTTTAATTTTTATTCCAGGGACCAAGGAGACACTGAAGGGGTTAGAGTAAGGCAGTGGACATTTGGCCTTTACTTCTGGGGGAATAATTCTGAGAGTGGTTGAAGGGCCAGTTAGGGGGCTGTGGCAGAAGCCTGGGTGAGAGGACATAGGAACCTAAAATAAGCAGGTGCAGTAAGAAAGGATAGATGGGGCACTTTTAGAAAAAACTTCTGTAAGCACTAACTGCTAAGATGTGGGAGATGAGGGAGAGAAAGGAGTCAAACAAAATCCAAGATTCCAGGAAAATGACGTTGCCAGTAAGAGATAACCAAGTCCAGCTGGTTTGGTGCTTTGATGGTTTGAAGGTTTGGTTTTTAACATTTTGCCTTGTATGGAGCCAGAGATATATCCAGGCAGTGATGTGGTCTGGAAATCAGGGGAGAAATTAGAGGTGTAGCTGGAGATTTGAGAGGGCTTAGCACAAAGCCTAAATTATTCACTCATAGTCAGATAGACATGAATTCAAATCCTGGCACTGCTTCATACTAGCTATGTGACTTTGGGCAGATTCCTTAATTATTCTAAGAAGCTGGAAGTACCTAAGAGTTGTGAAGATGGAATGAGGAAGGCTTTGACTTGCCTTAGCACAAAGTGGTAAATTCTCAATAAATGGCGGATCCTATGTGGGGTCACCCGTTAGAGCAATGGAGTGGATGGATACTAGTCCTGGGAGAAAGAGTGTCAGAAGAGAAGAGGTGGCCGGGGACTCAGAGAAGGGAAGATCGGAGACTCTTGACTGGCAACAGAGGCCATAGCTGGAAAGCGACCTCCCTTCCCCAGGCACGCAGGGGGCCTGGAGATGTCCATGGAGCCATGGCAAATCTAAGACTGGCAGGGGACATGGAAAGAGGAGAGGAAACAAAAGGAGGAGGGCAGTGAGGAGCACAGGGCCCCAGAGCCAGGGCAGGGCATGCTGAGGGACAGAAAGCAATGTTATACTGGTGGAACGAACACATAGAGTCAAGTCAAAGATCATGGAAACCCACTCCAGCAACCAAAAGGCAGTTCTAAAAAACATCATTCTTTACTTGTTTTTCTTCAACTCTATGAAGGAAAGTAATAAATAGATCACGGAAGTAAATAACTAGATATGAAGATATCATTTATATCTTTCTGTAAGTAATAGTAAAGGACCCTTCTTCCCTACCCGCTCCTCTCCCCTTGCCCTCCTCCCAAAGACTCCCAAGATTTCCTGTCCCCTATCTCTGTCTTCCCTCCCTTTACCACAAACAAACAAAATGACAACAGGAGAATTTTCTCCCAACCGTGTCAGCTCACCTCAACTCCTTGTCCTCCTTCCCCCTTTCTCTGCACAAAAAATTATGAATCACAAAAGCCCCAAGGATAGTGGAAAAGCAAAACCAGGATCCTCTTTAGGGATCTGGGGGAAAGGGAAGCTTATATGATAGTTATTTCTCTTGGGGGACAGGAGTTTCATCTCACCTACAGACCATAGTTGAAAAGAAAAAGAGAGGAAAGACAATGTCCCAGTGGTAAGTTGTGCTTGGCAGTGACCCCAGTGCCCTCAGGGGCAAAGCCCGTGTGTCGAATGCAGCAAGAGCAGCTTCCCCGGGTGGCTTCCCTCACCGCCTGACCTAGGCACCCCCTCCTAAGCTGGGAGGGGAAGCCCAGCCCTACCTGTCGATGCTGATGGCACAGAGGTTCAGGATGCTGGCTGTACACATCATGACATCCAGAGTGACAAAAACATCGCAGCAAACTCGGCTGAAAGTCCAGACTCCGCCTGTCACCTGGGCATCAGAGACAAGGATGTTAGTGTTTCCCCCAGTGAAGGGACAACAACCCAATCAACTCTGCTGCCTTCCCTAGGCTGCCTGGTGCAGACTCAGACACGCCCTCACTTTTGGTACATCATTACCAAGGGTAGGTAGACGCCGAAGGAATGTCAGGCTGCCTAAGGTTGATTGCCTAAGAAAGGACGAATTTACGGATTGGGAGTGCTGGAAGGGATCTTCCAAATCATTTAGTGCAGCGTTTCTCCAAGTGTGGTCCGCAGTGGGGTGCTCATGAAAGATGGAGATTTCCCTAGACCTACTGAGTGGGAGTCTCTGGATCTGAGGCCCATGAATCTTCATTTTTAAATAAACAAACTCCCCTCTGTCCCATCACACCAATGTTTGCGAATCACCAGTTGGGTTCAAACTCAGGAGGCAACTAAAGCTCGTTGTGGTTAAGTGATCCTCCCTTCGATGCACAGCTGGTAGCAGGAGAGCTTGGGGACTGCCAGGTGCGTGCACTGTGCCAGAACCACCTCTCCGAGCTCTCCGCCCGGTGGAGAGCTCACCGTGTTCCAGGAAATAAGCTGAGAACACATTTTTCATAAAACTTAACTCCGAAATGGAAATCTCTCTGGCTGCTGGTTTTAAAGCTTGGAAGCTTTACCAACATCTGTAAGTGTCTATGTAAAATAAGTCAGTGTCAGTGGGCCTGCCTTCCACATCATGGTCCTAATCACTGAGAGTGGTGGGGAGGTGGTGGTGGGGGGCAGAAAGGTGTGTTCAGGGCATTGGAAAGGGGCCCAGATCCTCTTTGCCACTCACAGAATCAGTGAGATGGTTCTGACCTCCCGCATTTACACGTGTATTCCAAGTTCCATAACTCCTCTGAGTAGCACTCACAGGTAAGTCAGGAATTTAGGTAATTTATATTCTAGCACACTTCTGTTTTATTTGAAAAGATTTTGACGTAAACTAATTGAGCCAGAGAGATGTGTCAGGGAGACTATGACTTTGGTCCACAGGTGCCACTCTTGGGGCCCTGAGGCTTTTCTGCTCTTGCCAGCTTCCTGTCCCTGGGGCTGCCATTCTAGGGGACCATAGTTCTCAGGGAGAAACGTGGGCAGCTTTGTGCTCCTGGCTGTAGCTGGGTGTTCATGATATCCCTGCTGGGCAGACCCACCGACTATGTAAGAGAAAGGGGAGTGAAGCAGAGGGACAGTAGCTTCTTAAGGAAAAAACAGTGCAAGTGACAGTGCATGAAGACGTTGTTCTCATCTAGGACGCTTGTTACATCACGAGGTCATGTACCGCACATCCTTGTTTTATGGCACTAAGGCAAGGTCCTGAGAGGCTCTCTCCCTTTCCCCTTCCCTCATCACTTCTTTCCCCTTGGATTTATTTCCTTTTCAGCATCCAGTCTTCTCCCTATATTTGGCCCTCTCCAAACTCCATCATGAGAAACTCTACCAAAAATACTTCGTTTAAAAGCAGCAATGAGAAGTTCAAACTAGTGATGAAGTCATCATTTTTGTTCATTTAGGTGTGGATTTACTTTTTCTCTTTTAGTCCAACCATTTGACTATATAAATAAAGGCTTAGTAAGAATTTATGGAATTCTGAGAATGAAAAACTTTTTTAAAGGGACATGTATAGTCATAACATAATGATTTAAGGGGCCAGGAGAATAGAAGGTGGTTTTGCTCAGTCCATGGGACAGTTGTAAGCTGTAAAACTTCTTGCAAAAGGTGAATCTTGTATACTAAATCTCTCTTAACATATGTCTACTATGCAATTTGTGTCTTAAATTGGGGAAGAAAATCACTTTTTTGTGCAAAATTGTGAGTGCCTGTCTGTGAATGTGTGTTGGGGGACTGTGTAGGCGAGAGAGGGTAGTTAGAACAATAGTGAACTCCAGTGCTTGCTCCGTGTCTGTTTGTTTATTGGCTCATTCATTCATAAAGTGAGAATTTGTGATACTCCTAATACTTAGTTCATAGAAGGAGGGTATGTTATGTGTTTTAAGAGGTTTTTGAAAAAGTTCTTCAGGCCCTGTCCTTGAAGAACTTACAACTGGAGAAGCAAGGCATTCTTAAATAGAATAATTAGATATGAGACCCTAATATTGTTAATACAAACTAAAATTTATTGAGAACTCAGTCTACATGGGTCACCGGCTCACATGACCCATTCCAGAAATTTCTATAACCTTGACACTTTAGATTCTGATAACTTGTTATCAGTCACATTATCAGACTTCACCCACCCGACAGGAACAGGGACTTTTCCTTGTTGGTTGCTGCAGTCGGCCCCTAGAGCAGAGTCCTGCATGTAAATATATTCTGAAAGAATGAATGGTCTCTGACATAATCTGTGTTAATACTAAGAATTACCATTTATTGAATGCTTACTAAGTGCCCGATGTCTGCCATGCATTTTTTATGTACATGGCCTCTATTGCTGATCATTGTCCTGAAAGCACCATTGTTATCTTCATTGCAGAGAAAGAGGATAAAGCTTAGAAAGGTTCAGGGTGGCGTGGCTGGTAGAGGCAGCTGGAATGCAGGCTGTTACACACCCTGCTGTAGGGGAGTGTCAGGTGAGGAGGGGCGGCTGTTGGAAAGGAATGGAGGTGGGTGGACACAAGGCGGGAAGGAGGAAACTGTATGCTCATCAAAGATTTTATGGGACAGACTGCACCATCTCCCTTCTAGGGAACCAGACACCATCTGATTGCCTGTATCGCAGGGTAGCAGAGAAACAGTGCAGAACAGTGGAGGCTGCTGACTCTGGGCCTAGTGAAAGTACACACCTGGCAGGTTTCTTTGGTCCCTGGTTTCCTGAGCCCCGCAAGCTGCCCTCTGGCTTCCAGCCCCCACTGTGCGAGCCCATTCTGGGTGTCTTCTCTTCCTGTCTTTGATTCTAACATCAAAATCCCCCTTCCCTCCGTGATCTCAGCTAAGTGTCAAGAAGAAAACAATCTGATTAGTAATTCCCGCTACGGTGCCATCTCTTGGCCTTTCCTGGAGCTTACTCATCAAGATGAGTCTCTAATTGGTGGGATGAGTAATGGAAATACTTTTTTTTTTTTTTAACTGGAATCCTCCACACCAAGTAAATAATAGTGAGTGATCAATAAAGAGCTGAAAGGGCCAGGAACAAGCTAAGCAACTCTCACAGCAAGCGAATGAGGTAAATATTATTTCCAATTTGTAGATAAAGAAATAGAGCCTGAGGGGGGTTGAATAATTTGCCTATGGGCACACAGCTAGTAAAAGTCGTGGGAATTTCAAGCCCTTAATATTAACCGTTACCGTGTTTCACGGCTCGGAGGTCAGCACCTTGACACGCTGCTTCTGGGAAATGTGCTGTTTAACTCCATTCTGGTATCACAGGAGGGAGGGGAGTCCGCACGTCCGTCCACCCACCCACCCACATGCCCAGTGTTTACTGAGTGCCGTCTAGGGCTGCTCCTTCACTGGGCGGGTGTACTGACATGCATTAAACCGGTGTCTGTCCCCAAGGCCTCAGAACACAGTGTGTGCCTGTCAAGGGGAGTAATGTGTGAATGGGAACGGGTGAACCGAGGGCCCGGGAGATGGACACCGAGAAACTGACTATGAGGCGATACAATGAATGCTGACAGTGAGATGAGTACAGAATTGGGAGAACGTGAAAAGTAAGGTGATTTTTGAAATTAAAGCTGAAGGAAAACAAACAAAAAAAGCCTGATTGATTGAAGGCTTTTTAGAGACATGATTCTACCTTCCTCCTAAATTTTAATGAATAACTCACTTCTGAATTATACAGCAGCCAGGTGGTGTTACTCTCAGTTGCTAATGAATATAACTAACTCCCTTTGGCAATACAGAAGGTGGGAGAAGCACTAGAGTGTCTTCAGGTACTAAAGTTGGCTATTGATTTTCAACAGACACAGCCTAAGGCAGCATTTCCCAAATTTACTGATAAGGCAACATTTCCCAAATCACCTGAGGCTCTTGTTAAAATGATTCTTAGTCCCCACACAGAATGATAAGTCCCTCCAGGGATTCCTGCTGCCTGGGAGGTTTAGGAACCACTGGTCTAGGGGGTGTGGGGAGCATGACTTGATCTTCGGAGATGCTGGTCCCTAGGACTCCTTAAGCATCCTTTATTCCTTGGGTCCCTTTGGCCTCCTGGTTCCTTCGCAGAAGAATGTTTTTAAATGCGTAAATAGAAAACAATTGCTCACAAAAGATACGAGTTGTATTAAAATACAGTTACCAAAAATTTTTAAAAATATATGTGATTCTTTAATAATGCATTAAATGACAAGACCTAGGGGCAGGTTCAAAATTCCCGTAGTTTCAATGTACTGATGAATGGAAATGGTATTTCAGTGTCTGCAACAACTGTGATGCAATTTGAAAATATAAATATCTGCAGTTTCTACCTATGACACTAAGGATTTCTTCTGCTGTGGGTTGATACTTGCATTCATAATTGAAGCAAGTGCTTAATTTCGGTTTAGTGAAAATAAAGAAGTGATTTTGTTTATATCCAAGTTGATGGACTCCCCAGATTAAGAACTCCTGCTCTAAGGGATGGATTTTTAGTTGTTTTGGGGAGATATCCAAGGCTCAAAGATGGAGTTATTTCTCTGATTAGCCTCTTCACTCCATTTTTGTTTGCCACATTTTGGCATCTTTTCTTTCTTCTCTCTCTCTCTCTCTCTCTCTTCAGGAAAGGATGGCTATGGGACAAGATAGGGCAATTTGCAAGGATTTTTCACTTCTCTGAATCCTGATTTCCTCATCTGTGAAATGGGGGTTTTACAGATTAGTGGTTCCTACAAGTCAGTTTGTAGCACATGGCCAGCTGCCTGCGCAAATCAGCTGGAGTGGGAGTGGGCCAAGATGAGAGGCAGTTGCTATAAACTTCCAGGACCCCTCCCCTTGGACTTGCAGTTTGGTAGATCTGGGGTAGACCCAACAGTCTGTATTTTGAACAAGCATCTCCCTGTAGTGAAGGTTTAGCTGAGGTGCATAAGAATTATGAAGGAGCCCACTTACAGTACAGACTTTGAGGCCCATCCCCACAGAGAACCCCGTTCACTAGGATGTGGCCAGACATTTCTTGAGGTCAGATTACACTTTAGAAATGACAAGGGACATGATCTCCAAGCCCTCCAGCTTCAACAGTCTACAGCTTTCATCAAAATCCAGACTTTGGTGGAGAGACCATAAGAATCTCCTGTTTTTGTTTTCCAGTGGGGAGCTTTTAAATTGCTATCATCTGGGGTTTTTTGAACACTGGTACAAGTCTCCTTAAAAGAGTGTTGATTTTTAATAATTAATATGATTACAAGGTCCAAAGGCACCCAGAACAGTGTTTCTTTCCTGTCATCTCTATCTGACCAGGATCACTCTACGTGAGTTTCTCTACCTGAATCCACCTGGTACTTTTTGGATTGTCTGTATTACCTAACCCTCAAATCTTTCCTCCGATCCACAGTGGGATGCAAGTCCTCTGAGTTTAGTATTCTAAATGGTCCCTGGCTGCTTACACTGCCTTTCTGCCCTGATACAAGTGCATTAAACATCACAAAAGGTGCTTAACCGAGTGGAACAAAATGGGATGTTTGTGCTTGGAGAGGGAGCTCCAAACAGACGGCAGCTTCTAAAGCAGGAAATTAAAAACTTGAGAGGGAATCTGAGACAGAACTGTTTGGTACAGCACAGTAAAGAGTTTTCATGAAAATGTTGCAAACTGGATTAAAGAGACAGCCAGGCCAGGGTGCTCTGGAATATAACTTCCTCTGAGGTCACCGGCACGGTTTTATCCTCAACTTCTCTGCTAGGCCTGAGGGCAGAGAAAACTGAAAAAGGTCGGTGACTGGCTCCTGCTAGTCCTTTTTTATATATTGCTCAAGCCCAGGCTTCGTGTGCCCTATGTTGAAAATGGTACCAGTGAAAGCCACTGTGGTGCATATTTGCTGACTGTCTTCTTTTCCTCTTTCTAATAGTCCTTGGATTCCACTGGGAACCCATGAGATTCCTGAGCTGTTGGTGTGTTCTGTGGAAGGTACACATAACCTATGCTAAACCACTATTCTATTCAGTGATTAGTTCAGAGAAAATCGTGTACCATAAGCCAGTCCAATCAAAGGACATCTTGCCTCTTCTACTAGCACATGGATTTTCAATCTTGCTGTGAATGACGTGGTGTGTACACATGAGGTCTGTAGTTTACCCTTTACTTATGGATAAAGCCAATATATGGAAGAAGACGGAGCTGAGAGAATTGTACAGAAGTAGAACTGGAGCCCTGTTCAGACTCTGCCTGCAGTCCACCCTGCCACAGGACTTTTAAAGTTCTTGGTATGAGAGCCAATGCATTTTGTTCATTGCTTAAGTCAATCGGAGTCAAGTTTTCTTTTACTTACAACTAAAATTGTCTTAACTGAGATATTTATAGATCGTACTTTTTAGTTATCAAAGCACTTTTTCAACTGATGACAGTTGAGCTTAAATCAACCCTGAGATAGGGAAAATGTAGTTGTCACACTCATTTTATTCATTTAATTCCATGCCTTCTGACTCCCAGTTCTGAGTCTTTCTCATAGCATGACCCTGCTATCAGAATAACATTCATCCCAGTGAATTCCAGCAGAAGCACAATGTTATGTGACATTTTATTGTCTACCTCACCCTCGTATCTTCTTTTTTAATAAAACCCACCCTTTCGCTTTTTCTTTTCTGTCCTCCCTCATAGCTTAAAGTGGCCTTATGTTCCCGTTCTGGCCAGTTAAACTTAAATGAGGTCCCTTAGGGAGATGTTTCAAGCCACTCCAGGGAAAGGAATCTTTTTTTCTTTCTCTGCTGTTCCTGCCCATCCTAGTTTTGAATAATGCCATGATGCTGGGGGCTCTTGTGAGAAGCATGAGGAAGGGAACCAGTTTACCAAGGATGGTGAACAGGAAGAATGGGAGAGTCTGGTCCTTGATGACATCTGAGACAGCGGAACCAACACCAGCAGAACTTCCTCCAGAATTTTTGTGGTTATGTGAGAAAAGTAACTCCTATTTGTTTAAGCCACGGTGAGTCAGATTTTCCAATATTTACAGCCAAAACCTAGTTAACTCATATATACTGGTGTCTGGCATGATGAGCCATTTTTCCTTTGAAGAAAGATGTCTGGCCAATGTGAGCTGGTATTCCTTTCAAACAAGATGGATATATTCAAGTCAAAGCACAGGAAGGTGTGAATTTGGCAGCTAATTTCCCTCCTTCGTGGTGTTCTTCTCATTTGTCTTTCCTCCTGGGGGCCCTCAAGCCTGTAGCAGTCTCTGTGGTCAACACCGCACCCTTTCCTCTTTTCAGGGGGGCCTTCGGGTATGATCATGTAATTACTAGACCTGCTACTCAAACCGCACCATCATTAGGACAAGTTAGTGAGAGTAACACTTTGCTCTTCTCCGAGACACAGAAATTTATATATTCACAATCCCTTTGAGAGATTAAAGTGCTCTTTTTTCTCATTAAAGCACCCAGTCTGCTTCTGGGGTCTGCAGAAAGCAGGCAGGCATTTAAGATTAAGGAAAATATGTAGACTGGGGTGGATGGGGGACCTGGTCCTTTGGAACAGAACCTTCTGTTATCTTGGCTAGCTGTCTGCTGATGATGGCTACTTAACGTCATGCTCTAGTTGAGACAGACCCTTAGTTGACTGTTGGGGAAAGTGATGCAGAGATATTAAGTTGCATTTCCTGGAGCCTTGAGGCAAGCGGGTAGGACCAAAAAGATGTCCCAAAGCCTTTTTCCCAGGGGAGAGATGCCTCTGCTCCCTCAAATCTTTTTTGTATAATTGCAGACTTATGTGACCATACTCTTGATTATTGAACACCTACCTGTTATAAATCACCTGTTGGACAGAGGTCATATTCGTTTTTATGAGGGGAAACAAGAGCTCCCCCAGAGCTCTTCTCACAGGGGGAAACCCACAGGTAGAACCCGTAGAGAGAGAGTCCACTTCACTAAGACCAGATTTCATGCTGGTCCTCTGCAGACTCAGGTGCTCTTCTGTGCTCATTAGTAGAGTGGGGCACCATCCATATTGGCAGGTGTGGCTCGAAAGGGATGCCATGGGAGTCTAGTGTGGGAAAGTCACTATGTCCGTCTCCTATTCCCGTATCTGCAGATGTTTTCCAATGTGGTCCATCCAGGTCCCTGGAAGCAATCACAGGTGGACAGCCAAAGAGTGCCCCAAGTGGCTTTGTTACAGGCACCAAAAACCTGGCTTTATTTCAGAGGCAATTAAAATGCTTATCAGAATAAAGGTCCTCTTCCTGCACTTCTTTCTGATATTCATCTTCCTGGAAGACTTAAGAATTCTTGTAGTATATAGGGATGGACAGGAATACTTTTGAGGGAGGTATGGTGATGTTGTGAATCATGGACTCATCCATCCCTACTGGGCTGTAGCACCTAAAATCTGCCTCACTCTTGAACAGAAATATCATTTGCCTCTAACTCCTTTTCAGTGTCATTCTTAAAAGATAAAATAAAAGTAAATAGTTCATTGTAACAATAAACGTAGCTGCAGATGAGAGAAGCAAGAGTTGCCCATCTAATGCATACACTGCAGAACAGATTCATTTACTCATTCATATATCAAGTATTTATTTGGCACATATTATGTGCCAGGTAGTGTGTTTGGACTACAGGAAAAAAAAAAAAAGAACAAAGACATAGCTTCTGGCTTCAAGGATGTCTCAGCCTAAGTGGGTTGACAGAAAAGTGAAGGTAATTACGAGACCCTTTGCTATCAGGATTATCCTAACTGGGAAAAATAAATGCATATTTTTTCCTCCAAAGTATTCCCTTGGCCTTTAGATCCATCCCAGTCAGCCTAGTTGTTTTTATTCTTTTCCTTTTCTTTTCTATCTTCTTGATTTCTTTCCTTTCTGTCTCCCCATTGAGATCATAAGTCTAATTTTAGTTCCCAGTCATTCTTTAACGCGGGTACTCGCCTAAGCAGTCTATGTTCAAGGTTTTTGCTCTCCTGTGATATGTCATACTTAATTAACTGTCATCTTTACTATTAATATTAACTGAGATATTAATTTGATGAATTTTAATTTCTCTTAATCATAGCATCATTTTGAGCCTTCATTGGATACCTCTTTAGAATGATACACAGTGCAGAGGAGAAATATTAATAGTATGTTAAGGTGTTTTAAAAAAAAACCTCTTTAGTAATTGCGTGTTTTCCTGGTAGGAATATCTGTTCTTGAACAGGTGCAGGCATCTCGATTTCCTTGTTAGCAAGTGGATGTTTTGTCTTGATCACCTCCTGACTCTGTTTTGCACTTTCAAATGAAAATACTTTCAAATTTAGGAAATGTTTCTCTCCAGAAGAATTCTCCAGGGTCTGCTGCATTATCTAACTGGTGAGGGCTCTGTACTATTAATGGAGGCATCAAAAATATAAATTTGGTCTGTTCCTTTGGAAGCAGAATCTGTGGAGTGCTGGTACCCAGGAGGAAAATGCCGAGTCTGAGGGCAACTGAACCATCAGAAGAGGTCTGATCTATTTGCAGACTGTTCTTTCTCTCTTTTCCTCTCATTAATTTTTTTTTTTTAATAATTGCTTTTGCCCCTGCGTGCCTCCTGCACATCCTCACCCCTGTATACATTGAAACACTGATGAAGATGGCCACTGGACTGCCTTCCCCAACCCCCCATGTCTTTGCGACATGAGTGGCACAGAAAGTAAACCTGGTGCATTTTTAGGAAGAGTCCCATCGCTCAAGTCCAGTCACCCAGATGCTGGAGGCCCAGGAACGGAATCATTCCCATCTCCCTGGTTTTGATGTGGTTAAGTGATAAAGGATATTGGCTGCTCTCAAGACCTTCAGTTCCCTCATGAAAGGGAGAATGACAGGAGCTCTCCTGCCTCAGACTCTGATCATGGCTGGGAGAATTCTGAGCCCAGAAGGATAGGAGTTCAGGGAAGACAAAGACAAGCACGACATGTGGGCATCTTGCACTCGCAGCCTACTCACCTCCAGGTACACCACCCAGGGCATCACCAAGGTGGCCACCAGCAGGTCTGCCACGGCCAGGCTCACCACCAGGTAGTTGGTGGTGGTCTGCAGGGCCCGTTCCCTCAGCACGGCCACACACACCAGACCATTGCCGAAGACGATGGCCAGGATGAGCGCGCAGTAGGAGAGGGCATAGTAGGCGTGTGGGCGGGCCCGGCTGGCCCCTGTGGCGTTCTCTGCCGCACAGGTGGAGTTGATGTGGCCACCCAGCTGGCTCAGAGATGCCATGGCCTCGAGGGAGAGGAGCAACCCCAACACGTTTCCTGGGAGGAGATGGAGAACAGTGTCGGTAAAGTCAGACCTTTTGAGTTTGGCTGCTTGGATACGTTTTAGAATTTATCGCTTCAACAAATATTTTATTGAGCACTTTTAATATGCCGGGCAATATTCTAAGCACTGGATATACAGCAATGAAAAAAGCGATAAAAATCCCTGCCCTCATTAAGCCTCCATTCTAGAGAAGAAGACAGTAATAAACAAGATGAAAAAAAGATGTAGTTTATTCGATGATGATATGTGTTTTGGAGAACAATAAATTAGGGAAGGGAGTGAGGACAGGGTGAAGATGGTGTGTGTGTGAGTAGGGTGTCTGAGTGCAGTTCTTAACTGCGGTTATCAGGAAGCCCTCAGGGAGATGGTGACAACTGAGTCAGGACCTGGAGGACCTGAGGGAGCCGTCTGTGCAGATATCCAAGCAGGAGGAACAGCAGGTCCAAAGGCAGGGCAGCTGGCATGTGGAGAGCACAGCAGGGAGGCCAGTGTGGCTGGAGCCAGGCGAGGCAGGGGCAGAGGGGAAGGATGTGAGGTCGAGAGGTTGCACAGGGCCGCTGGAAGAACCATGCATGGACTCTGAGTGAGATGGGGAGTTGCTGCAGGATGGGAAGCCCAGCTCTGCCGCTTCCTAGCTCTGGGGCCTTGGGCATGTTACTCCACCTGTCTGAGCTTCATTTTACTTCTCTGTAAAATGGGGGAAGTAATGGGACTCATCGCATAGGGATTTTGTAAAGATTAAATGAGCTATTATGTATGTAAGACATTGACAGATGTAGAAAGCTATGTGAGCATTAGCTCTTTTTCTCTTTTTGGTCTGTTTCTCTTAGCTTCCCATCCCTCTTTCCTTGTTTCCTCTCTCCCACCCTCTGTTGCCCCCATTTGCCTTTTCCCCTGCCTCTCTCTGTCTCTCTTCACTTCCTTCAATCTCCCACTTTCTCTTTTGGATCTTACGAGGTAGGACATGGTGGGTTTGGGAGACTGGGTTGTGGGAGAAAATCTCGAGAGTAATGGGGGTTAGAGGTAGCTCAGTGGTTTTTATATTTAGGGGAAAATCCACGTGTGATATTTTATTTGAAACATCCTAATTTTTAAAGATTCCTTACCAGTTTAAAAAATCTTTAAGCCTATGAAGTCTCCCATCTCTCCCCCAAATTCCACATCCATGGCCAATGACCCATGCATCACCAGGTTTTAACCTCTGACCTAGTCCAATGCCCTCATTTTTCAAACAGGGAAACTAGACCCAGAGAGGTGAGTGACACACCTTAAGTCATACAGCTTCTTATGGGCAGAACCAGCATGCAGGGCCTGTTCCCTCAGCACGGCCACAGACACCAGACTATTGCCAAAGATGATGGCCAGGATGAGCACGCAGTAGGAGAGGGCATAGTAGGCATGCAGGTGGGCGGCCCTGTGGAGTTCTCTGCTGCACAATGCTCTGCTTTGGCATCTGACAGCCATAGCAACTGTCATGCCACTATTGCAATGGGAAAAGCCAATCCGCCAACTGTGAGGACTTTGGACGCAGAGTGGGAAAGGCATCAGAGCCCATCAGCTGCCCCAAGACATGAGCCTGTTGGGGCCAGAAGGGGCCCTGGGCTCTTAAACTTAGGTTTGTGTGTGTCTGTGGGGGACAAAAGTGACCATGTCCTGAAGAAAAATAAAGAAATACCTGTGTGCCAAGGGTAGGAGTGCATCAAAGCCATGCTTGGGGAAGCACAGGCTTATCGCCCATGGTGTGGCTCTGAGACCTGGGTAAGAGTGACTCCTGCCCCGGGCTCTGTGCTTCCGAGGACCCTACTCTGGACCCCATCTGGTTGTACCCTCCCCCCAGGATGAGGTCATGCCCTCCCATGGCACCAAGGAGCAGATCCACCAAAAGTCCACACCCATCCTAGACCACACTCTGGGTACCATGATCACAGGATTCTCTGTCCAAACTCCTTGGAGCCTATTTCTAGGGTGACATGGGCTTTGTTTTAGATCTGTTGCCTCAAGGGTAGACTGTGCCAATATGTGTGGGACCCCAGGGTTCAAGGCGTAGCTCATGGAGGAGCTCAGATGAATAGCTTGGATGTATCCTGAGGTGGAGGGTGAAGAGGACAAAGTCCCTGAGATGGAGTCCCTGAGGGCTTCTTCTGCCCTCTCACATTTTGTGTGCAACTCTTGAAGGGCCTAGGAATCCTGAATTCAAACCTGGCCTTCCAGATTATTAAGAAGGTACCTTTATCAAGACAGGAGGATTAAATATCTCATTCAATGGTCTGTTGGTTATAACTAAAATATGTAGACACGGAGTATATGGGCCTCCATGGGAACTCTTGCTCCAGGCCCCTGGCAGAGGTAGAGGCTGGCTTGGTGGCCAGGATTTGCTCTCAATTCTACTAACTGCAGCTCTCCTTTGATTAGGAGATTGGCTTAATCGTGGCTGTCATTTTATACCTCATTTTGAATGTTTCAGCCTGGAATGTGAACCTGTTAAAATGAGCAAATAATTGTAAGGGGCGAGTGACTTGGAATGAATTCAGAGAATTGTTAAAAAAAATTGTTCTTTATCTTGGCACACTGTTTGCACTCAATATATTTTAAAGCATAATAATAATTTTTGATAATAATTATAATTTTCTCATTATTTGGAGAAGGGCAGCCACTACCCCAGAGATAGCACTGTTGCTGCCAAGAGCTTTCGGAAAAATGCAATGCTTTCTGATTGTTCAAGGATATTTTCACCTTTGAGGCAGGCTCAGTCCCAGAATGCCTTTCCCTCTGCAACTGGGCCACCTTGGAAAGCAGTGGCCAGAAATCACTCTTTCCTGGGATCTGCAGTTGGCTAATGATGTCGTAGCCTCATCTCACCTGTCAGGTAGGAGGGAAGCATAAAACCTCAGGATATTTGTTACCATCTTGCTGGACATTTTACTCTGCTGAGGTTTGACAGCTACTTAAAAATAGTACAGCTGAGTGTCAATGACTAATTGTATGAAGGGAACCCCTCAGCTCTGAAAATCAATTCTGAGCCTGTTGTTGGAATTACACTCTCATGAATTTCTGATTGACTTATTTTTTGCATTGCATGGTCTCTGGTCTTAGATTCTTTATCATGGCAGGTGGGGGTTAAGCCTTGGTTGTCCAGGCAGTTCCTGATGCGTTGTGGGTGTGGGAGATGAAAGCAGAAAATGAGAGAGATGCTAGATTACTCTCTACTCCTACTTCTCAGCTAATTATTTCAACTTCCTCCCTCCTTAGATCTATTTTTTTTTTAAAACCGGCATTGGTTATATAACAAAGAACTGGGCTAGGTTTTCTCTTTTCTTTCTCCTTTTGATAGATATGCTAACAGAACTCAGGCAGGAGAAGTAAAGAGCCTAGAGAATGCATTCACTTAATAATCACTCCTTAAGTATTTCATGATAGCCTGGCTTCCTCATCATAAAATGAGGATAATCATATCCACTCTATAGGGTTATTGTGGCAGTTAAATAAAATTATATATGTAAATACTTGGCACTATTGACAGCCACGGCTGGATAGTTCTTTGCTGTGGGGGGCTGGCCTGTGCTTTGCAGGATATTTAGCACATCACTCACTGGATGCCAGTAGCGCTCCCCTTCTCCCAAATTGTGACAATAAAAAATGTCTCCAGACACCATCAAATGTTCCCTGTGGGCCAACATTGCTCTTCCCGTTGAGAATCATGGCTCAAACAGAATGTCTGGCACAGAGCACTTGAAATGTAGCTTTTATTGTTAAAGGGCAAGTGGGGATAGGTGAAGGGGTCAAATAAACTACAACTGCAGACTGTCTAATGGACTTGAAAATTAAAAGATTACTGATGACCTTGGCAAAGAGCATTAGTGAAGAGTGGGTGAGAGGTGAGAAAGTGGAGAAACTAAAGACTAGAAGATTACTGCTGGTCTTACTCTTTTAAGAATCATTACATAGAACATTACTGACAAATTTTCATGAACCTTAGAGTTTCTTACAAAGTATTGACTTATCTTGGTCTTTACAGTTTATTCTAGCATCTCTTAAACTGAGTGCATGATCTAATAAAAAGCAGAGGGACAGAGTGTGGTCAGGCCCCCATCCTCTGTGACACACATCCTGCTTTGCTGATACTCAGTCCCTTGGTGTGGACCTAGAGTCTGCCTGGAACAGCTGTGAGTTGCCTTGTTTGGGCTTCTGGTTCCGTTTCAGGCTCCCACTGAGTTTGTTGGGAAGATATTCATTATGACTTACAGGGTTTTAATTATTTGTTCTCTTTCCTTAAGAAAATTGAGTTAAGCCAAAAAAACAAACAAGAAAAACAAAAACACCTTGGGTTCTTCAAACTCCTTTTGAAGACACTAGTCACTCCCACTCCTGGCACTAATACTTTACAGACGTTACCTTGGGTTAATGTTTATAGTAACTCTGAAGGTGGTTATTGATATCTTTCTTTTACAGATTAAAAAACTAAGACAGAAGGTCTGTAACTTTCCCAAGATTACACAGTGTGCAGGGAGCTACATTGAGCCCAGCTTTGGTCTTGTGGCTCCCTAAATCCAAAGCTTGGGACTTATTTATTGTGTCTATGCTGGGGGTGGAAGTTGAGGTGGGCAGTCATTTCTAGATAGAAATGATTTCTCCTAAACCCAGAACAAAACACCTTGATAGCAGAGTTGCAAGACCAGTTAGCTATATCATAGATCCCTGTCTTTTGCCGTCTCTAGCTTTTCACTCAGTTATATCCTGACCTCTAGTCTCCAGAGCTTTTCTGGCTCTGGGCTTCAGTGCAGACTTGCTGTATTGCCTGAAAAAAATGGATGATTATAGCTAACATTTAAAAGCATTATCTTATTTAAACCTCACAAAAACCTGATGAAGGAAATAGGTGCTATTATCCCCATTTTTGCAGATGAAGAAAATAAGAAAGGTTAAGTATCCTGCTGAGGTCATACACTAGTAATTATGAAAGTGATTCAACGCAAGATCTGTCTGTTTCCAGAGCTCCATGTTCTTCACTTCTCCATTATTGGGGTGAGGGAAAGAAACTTGAAATGGGGACTAATTTTAAAACCTTGCTTTTTCAGAATATCTTGTGCATGTCACCTGACCAAGCTCAATGAAGTCAATGCAGGTGCACACTGCACATAGAAACAGTGGGAGTTACATTGTCATTATTATTAGAGGTAGTCTTTAGCATTTCTATGTCACTTTATTCTTGAAAATTGCTGTCTAGTTTATTTTCTGAGTGAAAATTCACAAGTGCATTGAAATACACAGCATATTTATATATTTGGGCACATTTATATTGGGCCAATGTATAGAGAAAAATTAGAGATGGTTACTGAGATCCAGTAGCTAAGTAATATAGTTTTTTTTTCCCTTAATTAAACTTGCCCAATAAAGTGGAGCATCCCCACTTTTCATCACAAATTCTAATATCTGATCATCCTACCATTCTATTCAGAGATAAAATGGGGAGCTCAGCAGATTAGTCAATCAATCAATAAGCAAATATTAATTGATAACAAACTTCAACACATTAGAAATTGAATTTAATATTGGGTAAAATCTGCTTGATGTTTTCTTTAATTCATATTCCATAAAAAGCAACCTTCTGTATAGATGCTTTAATATCAGACATTCATTTGGAAACTGCCAATATTTTTCTTGCTCAACACCCCTATACAGTGCTAGCCAAGCAGACCCTTGAAAATGTTCAAACTATAAATAAACAAGTGTCTAAGTAAGAATCTTTTTCATATTGTATCTGCTTCTCTTTGGCTACAAAGGATCCAATGTTGTGTCAAGCAGCGATTTTTCACTCTTACCCAAGTACAGACATTTTACTGACCTTTTAGTGTCAGTTAGCAAAGGGCTTCACCTGTAAAGTGCAAACAGGCATGCAGAATGAGTTTAGAATCCAAGTTGCACTTTGCTATTGCTGCATTATTACTGTGCATTCATTCTGATAGTATTTGATTAAGCTAAAGGCATGAACTGGAACAAATGCCTAATTGCAACAACTTCCATTGACCCAATAAGCTACATTAAGTAATGAAAGTCCCCCAATTAAACAACAGTACCTTCAAAATCATATGCCATCATTAAAGAAAATATACACAATCATCATCTCAAGTACTGTATATCTCTGTTGGGAACAATTGGATTCTGACTTGGAAACAGCCTGACTTAAAATAGACCATGGAAAACAGTGCCTCTCCAAACCCTCAGCCCTGGATTACCAGGGTGCTGAATTGGGGAGTTTAAAATAAGAGACCCTTTCAATTAAGTAAAACCCTTAAGAGGAAAACAATCAACTTTTTTACAAATCCCAGGAATAGAAACAGCTTTTTGATTTTCCACCTTTTAATTCTGCCTAAATATAGATTCTAGAGCCCATGAGGATCTAATTTTGGGGAAAAAAAGAGAAAGAGAACAGGTTTCTACTGACCAGAAAATAAGGAGAAAATGAACACAGTTTCCTTAGGGGTTCAGGTTTTTAAATAAGAGAGGGTTCAGAGTTTTAATGCGTATTCTTAGAGAACCACGGAACCCCAAGCTGATTAAATAACCTGTCAGAAAAACACTGTGTTTTAAATTAGAAACAGAAAGAGAAATTACTTACCCTGGAAATTTCTTCTGGTTTCTGGAGACCGTGGGGTTTAGCACCTCAGGTCCTGCAGCCATTTACTGACAGCAGACATACCCAAGCAAAGCAAACTTTACCTTTCCCAGGACACAGAAGCTGTGAAAATAAGCAGAAAGAAAATCACCCATTTTTGCCTCTAAGGTGAAATCACTTGTATGCTGCTCTTCCAGCTTCCCTATTAGACCTTACTGCATGTTTCATAGCTGCTTTTGAATGCATCGTTTTCTCTAGAGGATTTGGGAGGGACCCTAACTGAGTGTTGCTTGGGTCAGCCCTTCAGAGGCTCTGTCCTTGGTGCTGAAAGAGAGTTGTGGCAGGCAGAAGCAGGATCCGTTTTCTACCTCGCTCTCCTCTCTTCCCTCTGCCTCTATGTGCTCGGTGCTATGCTTTTTAGTACATGTGTGTTTCCCCTTCAGTGCTCTTTTGAATCCCAGTTTTTCCATTGTCTTTACTTCTATACTTTAATTTCTCTTGAATAATTTTCACCTTCCTCAGTTTAATTCTCATTCCGGCTTTTGGTGGGTGTAAAGATGATTGGTATAGAAGAAGGAACAGATCAACAAATTGATACAAGTGGTTAATAGAAATCAGTACAATTTAAAACACAATTGACAGAGTAATTGAACTTGGAGGTGTAAGCCTGTCTTGGAAAGTAACGTTAAAGGAAATATATTACAGTGGGTGCAAAACTGAGGCATGAAGTATAACTAGTGATAAAGATGAAATAAGCTTGATACTGTGAGAAATGTTAAAGGTTTATTTAACAGGACTCCTTGTTTTCAGAGAACTTTACAAAAATATTGGCCAATTCATTCTTACTGCTCCTCTGAGATACATGCGAGTATTATTTCTTCATTTAACTTTAGACCTGGCTAAAGGGAGATGCAATGAAGGGCAATGTCTGTGAAAGTCAGTCTCTGAGGCAACAGTAGAATTTAGACAATCTTCATTCATGGGCACCTTCTCTTATAATATTTAACCATAGAATCCTAACTATTCCCTACTCTCTTGTTTTTGATTTCTTCTCCTTCCTTCAGAAAGTGTGGTAATTCTTTCACCACTTTCTCTGCCAGTAGTCCATTTGCTTGGCAGCTGCAGGGCAGACTGTCCTGGGGAAGCTAGTCCTAGTCTGACAATGATGGAGACCTCTTCTGGCTGAGAAAAGCAGCAGCAACATGGTCTAAATACTGCTATTAATAACAGCTATCATTTATTGAGCACATTCTATTAGCCAGTCATTTTAACGCATTCTCTCTTTTAATCTTTCAACAACCCTAAAAGGTAGGTACTGCTTTTACATCTATAATTTATATATAGGATAATAGAAGCTTAGAGAAGTTGAAATTATTTCTGAAAGTCACACAGCTAACAAGTAGTTAGCTAGAGCCAGAATTTGGATCTAGACATCTTAATTCTGGAGCATGTTCTCTTAACTGCTATGCTACATTTCTCCCAAAGGTGGAAAACATAGATTTCCTGGGAGACTGACAATATGTCATAGAGAGTAAGAGTTATGATGACAAAAATGATGATATCAATGATACAATATTGTTATGGTGACTTACAATTTATGAGGCATTTTCTAATTCATGTTCCCATCTACATCTTACATAAATCCTCCTGATGCCCATTTCTACAGAGGTTATTTTGGGTTGAATTGTATGCCTCCTAAATGCATATGTTGAAGCCTTAACCTCAGAATGTGATTATATTTGGAGATAAGGCCTTTAAAGAAGTTATCAAGTAAAAATGAGGCTGTTACGGTATGCCCTTATCCAGTCTGACTGGTGTCCTTATAAGAAGAGGGGGAGACACCGGGGTGACACATACAGAGGAAAGGCCATGCACGTGAGGACACAGCAAGGAGGTAGCGTTCTGCAAGCCAAGAAGAGAGTCCTTAGGAGAAACTAAACTTGCCAACAAGTTGATTTTGAACTTCTAGCCTCCAGGATTGTGAGAAAATTAATTTGTGTTGTTTAAGCCACCCAGTCTGTGGGATTTTGCTGTGTAAACCCTAGCAAACTAATACCGAGGTTTAGTGAGGTCAGGTGACATATTCAAGGTTGCTCATGATTTATGGGGCATAAATGTACCGATATGTGGCATAACTATATTGAGCATGCCCTAAAACTGGAGCTCCCAGCTTGAATGTAAATCCCCAGAGTCTTCTTTCCTTGGATTTGAGGACCAAGAAGATATGCACTGTCAAGGTTTGGCCTGCCAGATATGCAAAAGCAGAGAGTGTGAGTAGAATTAAGCAGAGTCATATTGAAGAACTCAGGGCCTTAATTGCTCATTTTCAGCATCATGGTTCCACTTTGAGTATCCTATGTTTATTTTCTTTACCATTTGATGATAACTCTGCCTGATAATGCATGAATGAAGCAGGAAAGCTCATATTTCTAAACCTTCAGTGTTGAGAGTATGTGATGTATCCTCACAGAGGACATATAAATGTGGTGGGCAAAATTTTCCTCAGCATTTTTGTAATGCCTTCTTTGGCAAAGTTCAAAGGACGAGAAAGAGGGATAAAGTCTTATTCTAATTCTATGCAGGAGCAACAGATAGAGAAATTAACTGATGTGCACAAAGTCACACATCTAGGCAGCCAACTCAGTCTCCACTCAGCTGTCTCTCTGGTAGATTCCCTGACTGCCTTGGAGACAGGAAGGGAATGGTGAATGAGGGGGGTCCTTTCTCTCAGAACAGCAGTGTAGGTGAAGATCAGCAATTGCTCCTTTTAGTCTAACACTTTTCATTCATACAACACTGAACAAGTTTCATTCTTTCAAGTAAATGGAACTCTTATTCATGGTTGACATTGAAGATTTTGAGATCTGCCTTGAGGGAAGGACTCCAGAACGCCTACAGAACAGACATGCTTGGGCAGAAATCAAGAAAAATACAGATCATTCTCTTCATTTTCCTTCCAGGAGCCCATCTCAATAGCATGACTGGAACATTCTCCTGTGCCAGTCAAACCTGCTTCATCAGGGAAGTCTATCCTTTGAACCTGAGCTGGGAGGTTTAGAGCCAGAGTTGAGAGGTAATGGGTTTCTGATACATGGGCAGGCTCAGTGGTTTTGTTTGAAAGAGAATTGGTGTGATATATTACCTTCTAGTCTTTGAAATGCTGCTCCGAGGTAGCAGTTCTTTGGTTTCATCACAGGAATCTTGCCTTCAGCACCAAACATTGAGTGAAACGTGACTTTCTCACATTGCTTTAAACTGCCACAGAACTCACACTCAGCAGGACTGTATGGAGACCAAATGAGGCTGTGTGGGGAGCCAATTTTCAGGACCCTGAATGAACAGAGGGACATTTTGTTTCCTTGTATCAACATGACTAGCATTTCTTACTGTGAACTGATAGATTTGATTATCGTGATGATCTTAAATTGCATGAATACTATCAAAGAATAGCCCTTTGCTGTGCTTTTCACTGGATTCAGGCCTCACGTTGTAGATTGCAAATATAATTTGGCAAATACAGTAAGTGGACCAAGCAATATGGTTGCTTCTTCCCAAGCCAACCCCCATTGCTCGCTGATAACACTGTAGTCTTCCCATAGATGAGAAAGCCTTAGGTTTTATGTTTGAACTCACTCTGCTGCTGTAATAAATTTATTGAAAGAGAAAAATAGCTCAACTTATTTATTATTGTCTAGTACTGGGCTCCAGTCTATCTTTTACAAGAGAATAGCAACAAGTTACAGAGGAAGCTTCCCAACCAATCAGATTAGTACCCTCTCCACTCTTTTACAAATAGATTAAGAAGGAAGTAAATAAGTGACATTGTCTTATGTTTGCATCAACTTTTCTGTGTGCTTGCAGGTTACTTTCTTTTTATGCTTCCATCTTCATTTGTCCACCTATTTTCTTCCTGTTTTTCCTACCCTCCATCAGATAATCTTTCATTCCTTTACCTTTTTCTCATCCCCCCTCCTCAATATTCTATTTCTTTTTTCTTCCCCCAAATACATGTATATATTGGGGAAGAAATGGGATTGGGTGTGGGCTAGAAATAGAGAAATTTGTATCTTAATTACTTTGTCATTTGTTTAGAAAGGACTTTGGGTTGATGAGTATGGCAGGTTGTATCTCCTAAAGATGATCACAATGATATCACCCATCCTTCACGCTCTCCTGGAACCTTGCCACTCCACCATCAAGAGGTGGAGTCTATGTCTCTCTTCTTGAATCTGGTAGGCCTTTGTAACTGCCTTGACTAATAGAATGTGGCAGAGGTGATGCTATGTGATTTCCAACGTCAGGCTCTGAAAATGCCATGTACTTCCATTTTGTTCTCTTGAGACACTTGCTCTTGGAACTCAGTCACCATGCTGTGAGAAAGCCCGGGTAGCCCCTGCAGGGGTTTACATGGTGGGGAATCGAGACAGTTGTCCCACAGCCCTGGCTGAGCTTTCAGCTGAAAGCCAGTATCCACTTGCCAGGCATGAGAGTCATTTTGTAAGTGGCTCCTCCAGTCTCCAGTTGATGCCATGTAGAGCGAGATAAGCTATCTCTGCAAAGCTCTGCCCAAATTTCAGATTCATGAGCACAATAAATGTTTGATACTGTTTTAAGCCAATACTTTCATTGTATAGCAGTAAGTATTACACTGAGATTCAGTCTTTCTAGAACTTGTCATACTTAGTGTTCAAAGGAACACATCTCAAATTCTATCAAGTCCCATCACATTTTGAAGCAATCGCCATATAATTATTTAGTGTGTTTTGTTTGAATCTCATATGCTTTTAGGTACCGATTTTATAAAACTGTGTTACTCAAAGTGTGGGCCATGTACCAGGAGCAGCAATAATAGCTTCACTTAGAAAGTTGTTAGAAATGGAAAATCTTGAGTACGACCCCAGACTTGCTGAATCTAGAATCTGCATCTTTACAAGATGCTCAGGTTATTCATTAAAATTTGAGACACACTAGTCTAAAGAACAAACCCTTAAAAGAGATGCAGTTATAGACACTACATGAAGAGCATATTATTTGGTTTCCACTTGTTTTTATTGCTTCCCTGGGAATCAGGAGGCTGTATGTGTGTGTGTCGGGGGTGGGGTGGGGGGGAGATGAGGGAGATGGAGGAGAAATGTTGTGACAGAAGTAGAAATAGGGAGGAGGGTATAGCTCAAGTGGTAAAGCGCATGCTTAGCATGCACGAGGTCCTGGGTTCAATCCCCCATACCTCCTCCAAACATAAAGAAATGAATAAACCTAATACCTCAAGAAGAAGAAGAAGTAGAAATAGCTGGGAAAGCAAGAATCTGGGAGCCCAAAAGGGGCTGAGAAACTCTAGACTGGGTGAGGCATATTTCAACTATTTTCATTAATGGGTGAGGGACATTATGGGGAATAAGATGGAGGGACAGGAGAGGTTCTTCAACTTTTTCATAGTTGACAACATTCTATTATAGACTAGGTTCTGCTTTTCTTTTTTGCAGTTACCTGCATATATATATGAAAAATAGATGTTTATTTTGTAAAAATATAGTTTTAAACCCTTTCTCAGGAGGAAATGTTCTCTAAGATTAGAAATGACTATGATTACTGTTGTCATAAACTGAGGTTGGAGTGTTCACACACCATGCCTGTCTTGGGTAGGTGCCTTTGTAATAGTTTGATCCCTGCCCTAGAGCACAAAGGAGCTCCTTTATCTTCATATCTGATTTTTTCAAGATTCTCAGCATGTATAAAGTATATTTGCAGTCCACTCTCTATGGGCTACATTTTTCTAATCCTCAAAAGTTCAGTTCTCCCCAGTAGACAGGACTTGTAGAACTTTGTATGTTAATGACAATAATCTTGCATTCAGTGGTAGCTTTTGTCCCCTCCACAGTCCCTTTGCAAACTTGTCATTGATGTCCAGATATCCTAGTTCACTGCCATGATTGAAATACAGTCATTCCCAGAGTAAAGAAAAATGACAGACTATTACAAAGTAGCTGGTTTGAAGAGGACAAATATTAGCATCTAAACACGGGTATTTGGTGTCACTAGAACTCCTGGGGGAATTTTTAAAAATTCAGATTTATTGGGATGGCATTCCTAGTCCTAGAAATGCTCATTTCCTCCTCTTTCCTATCTTATTTTCTCTTAAGAGAGGGTTTCTTTCCCAAACTGGCTTTCAATTGTCCTATGGATGTTACAACTATTTCAAGGATGCCATATTAAAGTGCTGATGGTCATCAGTTTCTGGTAACATTAGGGTACTTAGTGGACCCATAACTGGTAGCTCAGGCACATGGATTGTGCTTGTACCCATCCTGATTACAGCCCTGAAATGAGATACTAGAGAATTTCAATGTAGTCATGCTGCCTATGCCTTAGGAAGAGGAAAGAAGAAAATATGGGATATGCTCCTCTCTCCACAAAGGTATCCCAGTGTGCTTCCTAAAATATAAGGGACAGAATCAAGTTTATTGTTTTGGCTGGGGCTTTGACAAACAACAGAAAACCCTTTTCTCAACTGAATTAAATGTTAAGGAGTTGATTATCTCTTGTAAGATGTGCAGAAGTAGGTGACTTTACACTAATTAATTAGGGATCATTTTTATCTTTCTGCTCTGCCAATCTCAGCATACAGGTCTTGTTCTCAGGCTGGCTTGCCTAATGGTCACATGATAGCTGCAGCAGCTCCAGGTGTTCATATTTCTACAACAACATCCAGAAGTGAAGAGACCTGCTTTTGAGATTAGGAAACCCATTCCAAGCAGTTCCACACCAAATTCTCTTTATGTTTCATTTGCCAGATTTATATCATATGTCCATGCTTGAACCAATCACTAGCAAAGGGAATGGAAACACTGCTATTGACAGATTTATCAGGATATTCTCCTGAGTCACAGGGAAAAGCTTGGATAACTGAATAAAACATGAGGTTTTGCTAACAAGGAAGAAGGTAGAAAGTGGCAAATGGCTACCCTTGAGATTAAATGAACCCCCATGTTAAAGAGAATAATCTAAAATGCTATAAGGAATATCATTACAGCATTAAAATGATTTTAAAAAGAATAACAATAATCATGCCACTCAAATTAATTTCATTTTGCAAATTTTATTTATCTTTGTCCACACGCACACCTACTTTTACATAGCTGAAATCTTAATTTTGTAGTCATTGTTTATTATGTAAAGAAATTGTGAGTAATATATGTTTACATTTTACATTACTGTTATATTTAATGACTAAATTCCCTTTTAGTTATTTAGTCATGTCATCCTGAGTTGACATAACATTTTAATCCAGCGTCTATCGTTTGAATCTTTTACTGTTATTAATATCACTGTGATAAAGCTTTAAACTGATATTTATATTAAGCAAACATGAAGTGTAAGGTTGTTACTAACACACAGGAAAAGTGATGGTAAGTAGCTGAAAAATCATCAGACTTGGAGACTAGAGCTTTGTCTCTGCTATGTGCTTGCTGTGTGCCATTTGACTGGTTTATCAACTTTTGGCCTCCAGTTCTTTCACTTGGAAAGATGAAGTTGGAAAAAATAAGTTCTAAGATCATTTCCAGCCCTAACTGTCCATAATTTTATGAATTCTAAGATTCTTTGGAAAGCATCAGTGCTTGGGCCTCAGGCTAGGGTACGTACTTAATAGAGGCAAAGAGATTGAAAACTGGTGGCCACGTTGTGCCCGGTCACATTTAACTTGGGTTTAGCCAGCACATTTTTATGTAAAGTGAATGCAAATGTTTTTTAGAGAGAGCAGGCACTGTCCATTCTGGCCGTAGTTTTCTCAGCTCTGTCATTTCACACTTTCTACTTTCAGGGCTACCCAGTTGCCCCGAAGGGCTTTGAGTTTGCAGCTTCTGGAAGGACGTAAGACTGTAGTGGTTAAATAAATCACCCACCTGAACCCAGCACCCAGGTTTCCATGGAAGTCTTCCTTCGGAGGACTGTGAAAGGCAGCCTTACTTGTTTGCAAGATCTATTGATGGTTTCCATGCTATGCACATAAACACCTTGTCAGGCACCAGAGACAGGTTGGAGAGGATGATTGATGGGAGTGGGCTTGTGAAATCACACCTGCTGTCACAGCAGATGGGGAAAGAAGCCGGAGTCACCTGTGGAGTTGCTGATCTTTTTTGAAAATTCACTTCTTAAAACGTTACTTTAGCTCTTTTACATACTTTGGAAAGAGCTAGTATTACAAACCAGACGCTAGGGGAACGACTACTGTATGAGTTTTCAGGAGTATAATTTCAGTAAAACAGCAAGAAGCCTTCACCAACCAGGTGAACTGGTGTTTGAGCTCCAGGGTGGTAAAGCAACTCTTTTTTTGCCAAGCAAAAAAAAAATGTCATTCAAGCTGCAGTTTCTGGCTGGCTGCCTGCTGGCCATATAGGCCTGTCCTCAGTTATTTTATCCCAATCCATGCAGAGCATTGCCTTTGGAGCACAGAATGCAATCCAGAGAGGGAAAAAGAGAGAAAATAACTATGCACAGAGAAAAACCAATGAATGGGCCATGGGAAGCATGGACCATTACACCAAGAGGGAATCCATGTGGATCTGAGGAAATGCTCTGAGGTCTGCGTTTTGACCTCATTTGTCGTTGGCCCTGTTCTACACAACTTCGCCTCATGTTATGCTAATTTTACCTGATAGCCAGTTAAGAAAATTCATTCAACAGCCAGTTACTGAGTTTATGCTACATTCATTGCACTGTTTCATGGAAGGCACAAAAATGTGTGTTTGGGTGGGTAGAACATGCACAGGCCCTCAGCTAAGAAGCAAGGGAAGAGTTTAACGGGACTAAGCAGGAGGCTTCAAGGCAGAGGACTCAAGGTGGGATATAATCAAATTCAAATGAACCCTTCAGATAGAGCTGTGTATGAGGAAGAGAGAAAGCCCACCAACTGAGTGGACTGGGAAGACTTTCCAGAGAAGCTGGAAATTGACTTGGGTGTGACAGTGCCTAGGAGTGAGGCTTGAGCTAGGGTCTGGTGAAGGAGAACAGCATCCCCGACCAGACTCCAAAGTCGCAGGCAGTTCAATTTTTCATTCATTCTCTGTTTGTTCAACAAATATTTCCTGAGCATCAATTTGATGCCAGATCTGTTTTAGGCCTGAGGATACAGTGGATAATCATGACACACAGATCCTTCCTCTGGTAGAGGAAGAAAGAGAATGAAACCAACTAACAAAAGAAAGTCTCAGGTAGTGGTGAGCATTACACAGAGATGTAGAGTTGGATGATGTGACAGTGATTGGGTGACTATGGTAGAGTAGGTGTTTTTCTTGCTTCTCTGAAAAGGTGATGGCTAAGCTCAGATCTGAACAACAGAAAAGCAGTCAGCTGTGCAAAGGTCGGGGGAAGGGTATTCTTGGCAGAGGGAACAGCTGGTGCGGAGGCCCTGAGATGGAAACATGTTTGGCACATTTGAGAAGGCCAGTGTCACTGGAGTGTAGTGGATGACAGGAGGGTGGAACAAGGTGAGGCCGGAGAGGGAGCATGCCAGATGGTATCAGAGTTTGGATTTTATTCTAAGTGGGATGGAAGCCATTTGAAGCCTTAAGCTGAGAAATGATATATTTGATATGCAGATCTCTCTGGCTGCTGTATGAGAATGGATCACAGCAGGAGCAAGAGAAGAAGCAATGATGGGTGAAGAGGCCACTGTGGCAATCCAGAGCACGTGGGTGGTTCCTCGGACTCCACTGGTGGTGCTGGAGATGGGGGAGAGGTAAATCCATTTTGGTTAGATATAGACAGATTGGATATAGAGTTGACAGGACTTATGGATAGACTGGATATGGGCACGAGGGAAATCGAGCTGCCAAGACAGTGATGGAATTGGACTTGGTTATTAAGAATGTGCAAGCTTCTCTGAAATGCTGATGGAAACTCTGTCATCTATCATGAACAGCACTGAGGTCTCCAAACAAAAGTAAACATATTGTGGAAATAAATGAAGACCAACTAAGTGAGAAACCAAAGGCAGTTCATTCAGAGCGTGCTATGTCAAGGGAATCAGCCACTACCATGTGTGTTTTGGTAGAGGTTCAAAATTAGGCAGACACCCAAAGGCAGGCAGCTTTTTAGTGACAAAAAGGGAAGACTTCCGGCATGCCCTGGTTGGCAGCTGTTGGCATGAGGAAGCTCTAAGTGGGCTGCCGGGAAGCAGGTCGCCCTGGGTGATTCGTTAGGGGTGAATATTTGGCTTTCTCTGGTTGGTTCTAAGTTGGAAGTGGGGACAAATATTAGGGAATTCATCAAGTTATTATTGATTAGTTATTATGATCAGTTATTAATCAAACCCTGGCCAATTTTTCTGAAGATTGTTACATATGCTTCCTGGATTGTCTCTAGAGATAGCAGCCTGACTTCCTGCAAGTCTAATTTGTAGCAAGATGGCTTCCAGAGTTATTAGAAATGATGGGTTGGTTTCCTGGACAGGTTGTTGCAGGTGGTAGGGCAAAGTTCTATTTTTATATATGGTCTGACCATTGTCTGAATGTATATTCAGTCTTTCAATGTCTTGATTAAACTTATTTTTATTTTTGAAGCAGGTCATAAATTTCTATATATTCCTTTCTCCAAGCTCCTGCATATCTGCTCTCTCCACCTGTCCATGATTTCCTGTTTTTCTCTCTGTTTCAATCTCAGTTTTCTACTAGAGATTAGGCTCCCCTTCAGTGGCTTATACAGTTCTCACCTCTCTTGGGTGACTATTTTATGACAGATACTAATTGAGCTTTCAATCCCAAGACCCGGGGTTGCTTATTGACATTTATAGCCACCGATTCCAATTGTCAAAATGACATTCTCTAGGGTGCAAAGCATGGTTTACCAAATAGGACCAGTAGGTGCACTTTGTTACTGGTCTGAGACAAGATCAGTGCAGAAAATGAGAGTAAGCATTCTCTCAAGAGAAACATTTATAATAATTTGACAAAATAATTTTATCTGTGTTAAACATAATATTTAAAGTTTAGACTTATATGCTTTTTTTTTCATTTCACCAATACAGTGTATGGATTGGAAAAAAATTTTTTAAAGCCCTGAACTTTCATACATATAGTTTGAGAAGTTCTGTGCTAGCTTTCTGACAGTGGCCAGCACCAGGATATCTGGCATGAGGAGAGAAGTAAAGAGGACGGCGGGCAGTTAATACTTCCGTGGGCCGTCAGGGACAATGGCTGGCCTCGCTGACGAAGGGATGCTTCTCCAGCTGGGAAGAATCCCTCTCCCCGCCTCTCAGAGGGGATTTTGAGTCAGCTGGGCCTGCATTGGACTTCTGCTTCTCAAGCTCTGCTGACACAGAGCATCCCTACTGCGTATGCGGGCCTTTATGGCTTGGTGGGCACAGGTGGGGTGGGGAGGGGTTGGGGAGGAATGCACTTTACTTGTATCCTAACTGGAATTCTTCTCGAACACTCTCCCCTCCCCTTCCTGGGGTTTATGTGTACCTAAACCTTGGAGTCCTTCATACATTAGAGACAAAGGGATACAATATCAAGGTCTAGCAAGGAAATATTTTTTAAAAATCATTTTTATTTATTTATTTTTTGAGGGGGAGAGGTAATTAGGTTTATTCATTTTAATGGAGGTGCTGGGGATTGAACCCAGGACCTTGTGCATGCCAAGCGGGCGCTCTACCACTGAGCTACACTCTCCCTACTAAGGAAATCTTAAAATAAGCATCTTAAATTTCATTTTTTTCCAGTCTTTTTGTGGGTGTAAATGAACACATACAAGAGTTGGAGTGTGTGAGCCAGTTTCAGTTAGCTTTTTTTGTGGAGTTCGCTGAGTAGATACAACTTAGATTGTCTTGTTGCTCTATTCTTTTGTCACCACACATTCTGGAGTTTTCTGATCAGTTTTAGTTTAAAATATTCTATCCTATGAGTAAATTCTTATCTGTCAGATCGTGTGTTCTGATTTTTGGTTCATAAAATATGGTCAAAGTGTCAACTAGCTTCTACCCCTGTTCACCTGGCTACCCGAGATAGCACACCCTAAATGATATCCCAAAATGACACAGCCAGTGTCACTTTTGTCCACCTTAGTTTCCATCCAACTGGTGGTTCTCCCATTTATCTGTGTCAGAAGGCATGCCATGGCAGGATTCCCTAACCCTGAACCCACTGTGCTTTCTGCCCTTCATGTCTCTAAAGAAGGCCAGCGTTCCTGATCTAACACAACCGTGTTGTCAGCTTTCCGTGTGATGAACTTGGACTTACTACCTGCTTTCTTCTGTCCCTTTGAAGGCAGGCATGCTGTCTTGTCTGGGAAAAGTCACTTCCTACCTTGCCTCCTTCCGTAGGAAAGACAGACATAGTCTTGTAGCCTATTGCAAAGATTTTTTTTTTCCCCTTTGAAATCACTTAAGTAAAACAAAGTCTCCTCTTGCTTTCAAGTCATTTTTCACTAATGTTCAGAGCAAAATCTGCTTCATGCAGTCATCCACAATGAAAAGGGAACAACTTTCCTAAGACTTGGGGGAGGCCTGTCTGCTCTGTTCTTAGGAAATTCCCCCAGGCAGGTATCTCCAGTCAGCTCTAATCTGCTCATCAGTGATTTTCTTTCAAAAGTAACCACTTGAGGTTGAGCCAGAGACTTGTCAAGCGATTGGTCCTTGTGGGGAACCAGGAAGAAGGGAAGTTGGGTGGGTGAAGATGGGGGGGCTATGGAGGAGCTTATGAATCTGCTGCTAAATAGCAGTGAAACCTTTTCTGAAGGAAGACTCCATGAATTCTAGGAGGAGACTATTATTTCACGCAGTTGCTTTGTTTTATTTTTATTTTGTCTTATTTGCAGTAACTGAGAGATACTTTCCAAAATCTCTGTAAAATGAAGGCCAAGTATGTAGTCAAGGGATGTCAAGTGATACTGTGTTGGCTCACCAGACACGACCAAGGACAATGACAAACCCTGCAAAAGTGTGAACGTCAACATGAGGCAGTGTTAAATGTTTGTAATCACACAGTCAGTAAAATGTATAACATCATGAAAATACCTCAAATACAAGTTAGCCACGCAAAGTAACTAAGTTCCACAGCCGTCTTTATTTCTCATGAGATAATAGAGATGGGCAAATAGAGACACTAAAACATCAAGTGACTTTTAAGTTATTGGCCTTGTGGTTGAAAATCTAGATAGTTTCACTTTGGGGTTTGAAGTTAGTGCAAAGTGAGGAGGCATAACTAGTATGTTGCAATGTTGGACAGTGCAATTAGGGTTCAAAAGGGTTAAACAGAAAGCATTTATAACACTATCAAACAGTTTAAAATTATAAAACATCTTGGTCGCATGTAAAATACCAATTGATCTAAGCAGAGTATGGGGAGATCTGACTTGACATTACTTATGGGACTAAGGCTTTGGGGGCAATGATTGACTGGATTGTAAGTTTAAAAAGATCTAGCGGTCTGATTAAAGAAAATGTCCACAAAACTTCAAAACTGTGCAGCCTTAGGCAGTATAAACAAAAGTTTACGAAATTAGGGAGGAAACATTCCCTTTGTGGCCCAGACTGCCGCTGTAACCTTTAGAATGTCATTGTGGAACAAGAGCACAGTTTGAGCAGGGTGGCCACGTTGGTGGAGCCATCGGTATCCATTATGCAGGACTAATGCAGTGTCTTTCATGCTAACTATGCTTCATAATCACCCCTGATTTTTTTTTTAAATTGGACTATAATTGGTGAAATGCCCATATTTAAAATATGCAGTTTGAATGGTTTTAACATAAGTTGAATACCCTTGAAAATATCTCTATGATCAAGGTAGTCAACATATTCATCACCCCTAGAAGTTTCCTGTGCCCATTGTAATCCTGCGCAACTATCCTTTCTGTGTCCAACCCCCTCCCCCAGGCAACCACTGCTCTGCTTTCTGTTCATATAAATAGTTTGCATTGTGAAGAATTTTTATTTAAACAGAACCATACAGCATGTATTCTTTTTTACCTTTCACTTGGCATAGTTATTTTGTTTTATATCCATTCATGTTGTGGTTTGTATCAATAGTTCATTTCTTTTTAATGTTGAGTAGTATTCCGCTGTTAATCCATATCCAGTTTTTGGTTATTAGAAGCCATGAACATACACATACACATCTTTGTATAGATGGGTGCTTCTTTTCTCTTGGATACATTCCTCAGAGTGGAATGGTTGGACCATGTAATAGATGTAAAAGAGTACCACACTGTTTTCCAAAGTGTTTGTACTATTTTACATTCCCACCAACAGTGTATGAAAGTTCCAGTTCCTCCACATCTTTATCGACACTTACATGGCCAGCCTTTGAAATTTTAGTCTTACTGATAGATGAGAGGTGATATTCCATTGTGGTTTTCACTTGTGTTTCTCTAATGAAAAGTGATGTTGGGCATATTTTATGTGTTTATTTACCACCTATATATTTTTGTGTTGGTGAAGTGTCTGTTCAAATCTTTCCCCCATTTTATGTTGGACATTTATTTTCTTATTATTGAGTTTTGAGAGTTCATTATGCATTCTCGATACAAGCTCCTTATCTGATATATACTTTGCAAGTATATTCTTTCCAGTCTATATCTGTCTTTTCATTCTTTTAATAGTGTGTTTTGAAGGGCAAAAGTTTAATATTTTGATGAAATCCAATTTAGCAATACTTTCTTTTTAATGTATTATGTTTTGATGTCTTATATAAGAAATTGTGCCTAACCCAAGGTCAGAGACTTTCTTGGTTTTTTTTTTTTTTCTAGAGATTTCATAGTATTAAGTTTTATATTTAGGTCTATGATATATTTTGGGTTAGTTTTTGTTTACAGTACAAGACATGGATTGAAGCTCATATTTTAACATAAAGATGCCTATTTTCCCCTACCATTACTTGTTGAAATGGCTTTTCTTTCTCCATTGTGTTACCTTTGTTCCTTTGTCAAAAATGAGTGTCCCTGTATGTACAGGTGTATTTCTGGGATCTGTTTTTCATTCCATTGATATATTTGTCTATCAATGAAAACAATCATGATTCCAGTACTACACACCCTTGATTACTATAGCTAAGCTTCGAAATTAGGTAGTGTCAGACCTCTCTGGCTTTGTCCTTCTTTCTTAAAGTTGTTTGGCTATTTCAGGTACTCTGTATTTCCATGCAAACTTTAAAATCAGCTTGTTCCCCAAAACTATATAGGGGTTTTAGCTGGAGTTGCATTTATTCCATGGATCAATTTAGGAACTCCCTATCAATGTTGAATCTTTCCACATGTGAACAAAGATATGTTTCTTCATTTATTTAGGTCTTTCTTAGTTTTTCTCAGCAATATTTTATAGTTTTTAGTGTATAGGTCTTTCATTTATTTTCTCAGATATATTTCTAAGGGTTTAATATTCTTAATTCTATTGTATATTACATTGTTTTATAATTTCAATTTCCTATTATTTGTTGGTGATGTATAGAAATGTACATTGTTTTTTACATTTGATCTTGTATCCTAGAAACTTGCACTTATTGGTTCCAGTGGGGTTTTTTTTGGGTAGGTTCTTTTGGATTTTATACATAGATAATCATGTCATTTGAAAATAATGACAGTTTTATTTTTTCCAATCTGGCTGACTTTTATTTCTCTTCCCCTTTGTTTCTCTGTCTCTGTCTCTCTCTTTCTGGCTCTCTGTCTATGTTTCTATAAACATACATATATTTAAAAATTCTTTCTATGGTTCATTTTTGATAATTCCCGTTTTTATATCAAGTTCACTAATATTTTCTTCTGTGATGTCTAACCTGCCATTAATGCTATTCAATCAATTTTTCATCTCCCAAATTGTAGTTTTCATGTCTAGAAATTCAATTTGGCTATTCTTCCTTTGCATACCTCAACTTAATTTTTTGATTATAAAGAATGCAGTTGCAATAATGGCTTTAATGACCTTATCTGCCAAATTTAATATCTGTGTCAGTTCTGGGTCGCTTTTGATTGATTTCTCCCCCACTCGCATTATGGAGAGTTAATAACTATTGGAAATAACTCCTGACTGAAATTAAAAAATCTTCTGGTTTAACAACTGATTAGCAGGCCTAAAATTAAACAGTCCAAAATATAGTATCACATCAGGAGATTCATGAAAAATGTCTTTAAAGAGAGGCATATATATTATTAATTGATTGTTAAGAACTTGAAAGTAGAAAGTATGCTATTGATGAGAGGAAGGAAAAAATATCTCTATGAATAAAAATATAATAAGAACAGCAACAACAAAGAGATGTAATTAGAAATTCAGAGACAACTGAGTGCATATGAGAAAGTCACATTGTAAATATGAAGTAAATGACACTGTATGATTAGAACAATTGATGGAAATGAAAAAGTAGCACTTTTTGAAATAATGAAGCAAAATTTCAGGTAGTTCAGGAAAATGAAGTGGCTCAACTAATGTTTCGTATTCATGTGTGGTTTCTTTGGGCCTGTTATAATTACTAGATTTGATCATGTTCCTGTGATGTATTTAGTGTACCCTCTTGAAACTAATTTTTCTTTTTTACAGGCTATTTTTCCTTTCAGAGGAGCCTGTCCCTATTAATTTTTTTCAAAGTTTCAACTTTTGTTCTTTTTTTTTTTTTTTTTTCTTTTTTTGGTGGGGGTGGGTGGAGGTAATTAGGTTTATGTATTTATTTATTTTTAGAGGCGGTATTGGGGATTGGACCCAGGACTCTGTGCATGCTAAGCATGTGCTCTACCACTTGAGCTATACCCTTCCCCTGCTCTTTTTTTAAATTAAAAAATATTTTTGCTCTTGCTGTTTAATCTTAATGGTTGGTATCTTCAGATGCTTAAGAGACAGTTGATGAAGTATTAGTTCTAGAAACTTAAACTTATGCCCATTAAGAAGCACATTTTAAAAAACTCTCACACAATCATTTAACCTTCTTAATGTTTTTTCTTTTTTTATACCTCAAAAATTTCTTCCTGTTTCAAAGAAATAATTTTCTGAAGTTCATTGATGAGGTTTCCTTTTATGGATGGTCTTTGACTTCTAATGGTTCGACTTAAGATTTTTCGACTTTATAATGGTGTGAAAGCTATTCAGTAAGGACTATACTTGGAATTTTGCATTTTAATCTTTCCCCGGGCTAGTGATGTGTGGTAAGATGCTCTCTGGTGCATCCGTGTTGCTGCAAATGGCATTATTTTTTCCTTTTCTTTTATGCTTTTAATGGCTGAGTAGTATTCCATTGTATAAATATAGCACAACTTCTTTATCCAGTCATCTGCTGATGGGCATTTAGGTTGTTTCCATGTCTTAACTATTGTAAACAGTACTGCTATGAACACTGGGGTGCATGTATCTTTTCAAATTAGAGTTCCCTCAGGATATATGCCCAGGAGTGGGATTGCTAGATCATGTGGTCAGTCTGTTTTTAGTTTTTTGAGGAATCTCTATACTATTTTCCAAACTGGCTGCACCAAAGTACATTCCCACCAACCATGCAGGAGGGTTCCCTTTTCTCTACCCCTCTCCAGCATTTATCCTGGAGATCATCATTCTAAGTGAAGTAAGCCAGAAAAAGAAAGAAAAATACCATATAATATCACTCATATGTGGAATCAAAAAAAAAAAAAAAAAAAGACACAAATGAACTTATTTACAAAACAGAAGCAGACTCACAGACATAGAAAACAAACTTATGGTTACCAGAGGGGAAAGAGGGTGGGAAGGGATAAATTGGGAGTTCAAGATTTACAGATACTAACTACTGTATATAAAATAGGTAAACAGCAAGTTTCTTCTGTATAGCACAGGGAACTATATTCAATATCTTGTAGTAACCTATAAAGAAAAAGAATATGAAAATGCATATATGTATGTATATGTATGCTTGAAACTTTATGCTGTACATCAGAAATTGACACAACCTTGTTAACTGACTGTACTTCAACTGAAAACAAAAAGAAGATTCTCCCTGGTGATGCTGGGGCAGTGGCATTGAGCTGCAGCTCCCAGGCAGCCACACAATCACGGGAATAAACAACCAATATACCTGCAACCATCTGTACCCATACAACCATTCTGGTTTTACTTTTGGAACAGTATTCAATAAATTACATGAAATAGTCAACACTTGATTACAAAATAGGCTTTGTGTTAGATGATTTTGCCTAACTGTAGGCCAATGTAAGTCTCCTGAGCATGTTTAAGGTAGCTGAGTTAAGCTCTGATATTTGGTAGGTTAGGTGTATTTAAAGACATTTTCAACTTAGGATACTTTCAACTTCTGATGAGTTTACTGGGATGTAACCCCATCATAAGTTGAGAAAGATCTGTAGTCGCTTTCTCTTGCTATTTCTTTCTATTCTTAAGGGAAAAGCTGTCTGTTAGAGTGTTATACAATTTGAACACACACAGGGGTTCCTTTGCCTGGTCCAGCTGTTGAATAATCATCATGAATAGTACCAAATTGAGTCTTATTTCCTACCAAGGAGGGTTAGAACAGACTTGGTCCTCATAATTAGTCATATCCAGGAAGCACTGTGCTCAATTTAAAGATGCTGGCACCGTCATACTGACTTTTCAAAAACATTTGTAACATAAGGTGACCTGGTTACAAGAAGCTACCAGGAAGATTTTAATTGCTTGAGGAACTTCATCTGATTCTTGCAGTGACTCCAGTTATGGCTATTATCCAGTTCACACCTCCTTTCTCTACCCCACTTCATCAGTTGAATGAAGCAAGGTCATATATTAGTACAATAGCATTCACATAGCAACTATCCATTAAATGTTTGAATGAAGAAATAAATGGTCTATTTTATTCACCAGATACCTGGAAACTAAAGTTGAATAATTCTTCCTTCATTTAAAGTTCCATAGACAGATGTTTATAAGCTTTGGTAGGAAAGTAATAGTGCTCTCAAATAATATTTGCTGCCAATAATTGCACTCTTTGATATTTATCAGGCTCTTTCTAAATCCTTTATATGCATTATTGCATTTATATCTACAATACATTGTGACCTAGGCATTGTTATCCTCATTTTATAGAGGAAGAAACTGAAGCCTTAGAGAGATTGGGTAACCAGCTCATGGTCATCTTCTCAAGGGACTGCAGAGCTGGGATTCAAACCACAGGGTGCTTGGATTCAAGCCCTGAGCCCTTAACCACTGGTCTAGATTGCCTTGGGAAAGGCCTGAGGGGAACTGAGGTGAAAGATGATCTAACAAAGGCAAATTTGACTTTTGCATGAGTTTTACCTGAGACTATGAGCTGATGTCTGTCCCCCCAAGTATCATAGGGGAATATGGTAATGTCTCCCCTAATTCTTTCTCAGATTGTTACAGCTAAGAATCTGTGGAAAATATAAGTGCCCTAGAAATGACAACCAAGGAAGTAGCTGTTGGTGAAAGCAAATCTGACCTCCCTCATCCTCTCCACAACCTTTTTCATATCCCAAGTCTGACAGGGCTATACTCCAAGGCATTCAAACTGTTTCCTGTACGAGTCTCTGCTGATGGTTGAGAATTTAACATTACCATTTGTTGAGTACCGTTTGTTGAGTGGTTTAAAAAAGAATTGTGGTAAAATGTGCATAACATAAAGTTTGCCATTTTAATCATTTTTAAGTGTATGATTCAATGCCATTAATTACACTCACAATGTTACGCAGCCATCACTACTGTGTATTTCCTTTCATCATCTCAAACAGAAACTCTGTATTCATTAAGCAATACCTCCTCATTCCTCCCTTTTCCCAGTCCCTGGTAACTTCTAATGTACTCTCTGTCACAATGGTTTTACCTATTCTAGATATTTCATGTAAGTGGAATCATACAACATTTGTCCTTTTGTATCTGGCTCACTTCACTTAAAATAATATTTTCAGGGTTCATCTATGTTGTAGCATGTTTCAGAACTTCATTCCTTTTAATGGCTGTATAATATTCCATTGTATGTGTATACCACAATTTGCTTATCCTTTCAGCTGTTGATAGACACTTATGTTGTTTCTGCCTTTGGCTGTTGTGAATAATACTGTTATGAACATTGACATACAAATATTTGTTTCAGTTCCTGTTTCAATTCTTTGGGTTTATACCTAGGAGTAGAATTGCTGGGTCATATGGTAATTCTATGTTTAACGTTTTGAGGAACAAACTCTTTTCCACAGCAGCTATACCATTCATATGCCATCAGCAATGTATGAAGGTTCCAATTTCTTCACATCTTTATCAGTACTTGTTATTTCTTTTTTCAAAAATAGTAGCAGGGGAGAGGGGGAGGGTATAGTGCAGTGGTAAAGTGCATGCTTAGTGTGCACGAGGTCCTGGGTTCAATCCTGAGTACCTCCATTAAGAAAATAAATAAATAAAGGAAAATAAATAAAAACACAGTTCCCCTCCCCCCGCCCCAATAATAGGCATCTTAGTAGATATGAAATGGTATCTCATTTTGGATACTGACAGAACCTCACCTTGGGCTCAAGTAGCCTCTCAAGGTAACTGTGCCTGGGATGGCCAGACACTCTTTGAATGGGACCACTGGTCCATCCAGTAGAATCTAAATCTTTCTCCCTCCTGGCCTGTTGTGAGTCTCCTCTGTGCCTTTGCTTCTCTTGCTCAGGGCAATTTACTCTTCAGCATGCCTGGTAACTCCAAGAAGAGACTCTGGCAAATTCAAGTCTCTTCTCTAGTGTAAAAATGATAAACAATTAGCAGCGAATGTAGAAGACTTCTGGTCCAACATCTGTATTATCTTATCACAGTCTCTTTGAAATTCTCCAGTGTTGAAGAATTTCTGTCACCCTTGGAAAGAGCCTATCCCATTGTTGGATAACTTTTGTTGGAAATATCTTTTTTTGCTTTTAGGGTCTCTGTGTTTTCCGTGACTTCTACCCATCGGTCTTTGTTCTCTCCCTGGGGCAGCCCTAGGGTTGTTCTTGTTCTTCTCCCACATTGGCAGCCATTCCAATAACTGAAGGCAGCTCTCGACTCAAGTGACTTCAAGACTTGTTTATATCATGTTCTTGAACCTGCTCATCTCATTCAATTTGAGAGAGTCTGTATGTCTATGGTTAAGGAGGGTGTTTTTCCTCCTAACCGTACAGACATCTTGAAATGTGTTGCATCTATGAAGTCTACCTTTCTCCATCAGTTTGTACTGTGATTTATGAGTGAGAGGCTTCACATACTCAAGGAGATGCTGCTAATGTTATGTTTACAGATCTATGTATATAACTTTACGTACGTTATGTTCATACACACACACACACACACACACACACACACACACACACACACACACACACACACACACACACATACCATTACTAACAAGTGTTAACATCTAATTTCCTCACCCTGTAAAGAGAATCCAGCACTGCAGTAAAGCCTTACTCTCCCATCGCCTTCATAGGCATGGCAGTAGAGAGAGTAAAGAACTTACATTTTCCAGTCCCACAGTACCTGATTAATCTAAGGGTGTCAGATAGCACTGTCTATGCTTGGAGTTGATCAAACTGATTCGAAGTGAACTTCCTGCCTCTCAAGCCAGTGGAAGCTTGGAATAGATTTTATGATTAAAGAAATAAGGAGATATAACATTTCACACCTGGGTGCTGTGGAGTAAAATTCATACCACTGCTTATGATTATTTGGTTATATCTTGTTTATGGAGGTTTTCATAGTGGATTGTCCAATTGAAATTTTAACACTACACCAAGGAGCTTGTCTATTTTAAGCATGTGTCTAAATAGAGACGGTCTTTTAGAGGTGGTTAATCTGTATTCCTGTGGCTCTTCCCAGTTTATGAAACATTATTTTTTGTTTCCTCCAATAATATTATAGGCAGGGCTCATTACCTTCAATTTTAAAGATGAAGAGACAGAGCCTCAGAGAGATGAAGGGACTATCCCAAAGTCACACTGGTGAGCGGCCTTCAGATGCAGACTTTGGATTCCAAGTCATGAGTGTGATCTCAGCACAGAGTGGGGCACAGCAGGAGGCTGTGATGCTGGAGATGTTGCTAATGTTATGAACCCCATAGATTCAGCCCCATGCCCTACTCTGTGTAGTAGTGAGAAGCTCCGGCAATGGAACTTCCAGGCTGCCTTTTTTCAGCTGGTACCAGAAAGGGTGGTTAAGGGTGAGGAATATCAGAACTGCCTCTTTTGTGGCCTCCTATAGGAGAAATAGCTTTTTTATAATGAAAGTATAATTTATACACAGCAAAATGCAGACACTGAGTGTACACTTTGATCAGTTTCAACAAATGCAGATACTCATATAACCCACATATAATCAAGATGTAGAACATTTCTATCACTCCAGAAACATTTCCATCACTTGGTGTCTCATCACAATCAACCCCTGCTCTCCCAATCAGGTTTTCCTGCTAAATAACCTCAGTTCTGATTTCTGTCCCATAGATTCAGAGAACTGCTTTCAGATAGTTCTGTTTTGGTCACCTATGGGAAAGGCTAGACTGGCAGCAGGGACTGTGTCATCTCTTTTGGTTGCCATGGTCATCCTGGTAGCAGGCTGCATGTGAGCCCCTTGGATAAAGCTGCCAGCTTATGTCACTAAACAGAAGCAGTGTCTCTGTGACAACAGCTCCCTTCTGCATTCACTAGGCAATGTGACATTTAAGCAGCTTTGAGACCTCGCCTGAGGCTTTTGTTGGTTTGCCCATAACATACCCCTGGAATCAAGTTATTTTGTTGAGACAAAATGAAACAGCAGCCCCATCCCCTTCTCCCTCTGGGGAGAGTGGGTTATAAGCTCATAATCTACTCTGGGGTTCCCTCTTAAGGGACCGATTCCCCTGCACACAGGGCTGGGAAGACTGAGTCATGCTCTAAAACCCATGAGCCAACATCATTGTTTTCAATGGCACCCATCACTACTCCCATTTATTTAGTGGTGACGCTGTGGTGATTCTGTCTAGGTGACCTGCCTATGGAGGCCACTTTCTTTTGAGGAGGGAAATAGGTTTGGGAAATTGAACTCTACCCAGAAGGTGGCAGGTAACTGAGTGGACTCAGACTTTCTAAGGAGAAAGACCCTGCAGCCCAGTCCTGTGTCCCATACCTGAGCCCCATTTCTAGCCCAGGAAGCTCTCTCAGGGGGTGGGGTCAGCCAGGATGGCCCCCCTCCCACCTCCACAACTGTTCTTGCAAGTTCTTCGTCTGCTGTCTTCTCACACACAGCTTGAGTGAGGCCAGTTTGTACTTGGAGAAAGATCCAGCTCATGATTTTCCCATCCTCGGCTGAGACCACTCTCCGCCCTCATTAGGGAAGGTGCTGGGAGAGGCTGCAGTGGAGCACATTGCCCAGCCCAGCTGGAGGCAGCAGCCGGAGGGAGGGATCCATTTCTCTGGAAAGTGTCCCCGATGTGCTCTTCTTGGCCGTGCCAGTGAAGAGCAGGGATGGGGACCAGTTCATCTGCACATTCCTGGTCATGAAAGAGAGAATGGATCTAGATTATAACTGGTTTTCATTTGTGATTGCTTATCTTTGCCTCCAACTGGAAAGCTAGAGTGGGGTTGGCACTCGGCCATGGCCGCAGGGACTCTCAGCCTTTTCATAAATGCATGGAGAAATGGGGTATCACCATGGACAGGGGGCCACGGGTCAGGTGGGGCCCAAGGACCTTATGATTTAAGAAAAAGGTTCCAGATTCTTCTTATTTCCTTGATAACTGATAAGTCAATTTTCCCAGTTACTTTTCTATTACCCCCATCTTATTCAAAACTGCACAGATTCAAATAACCCCACTTCATCTATACAAAACACATAAAAAGAAAAGACAGACTATCAAGATTCTGCTTGATTAACGTCTTGGGAGATAGCTCACATGAGTCTTCAGGGAGGAAAATAAATGGCTCTGAGCCTGGGCTGTGTTCCTAAGGCCGACCTTGTCACTGCCTACGCGGGGAAGGCGACGGAGGGGATGAAAGCTCTGGCCCCAGCGTGATTACAGTTGTACCCTTTACAGGACACGGCCGTGTTTCTGGCATTCAATTATGTTTGCTGTGCATGCGTGCATACACTCACACACTCGCGCACAGGGCTGGAACTGAAATCATCTCAAGTGAGAATTCTTGTGATGCATTTATGGGGCCTTGCGTTTGACAGGTTGCTACCTAGTTATGGACTAAAATCTCACCAGGCACCCCCATAGCTTATCGCCTGTCATTTCAAAACAAAGACATCCTGCTTCCCCTTTCTGTGTCACATCTCATCGGCTCATTCTCAGCAGAATCTTACTTTCATTAGGAGCTCGGTGCCACCTCCCTGACTTTCATCAGATGAGAACTTGAAAAAGAAAAAGAAACCCCCCCCCAAAAAAAAAACCCATTCCATGTTTTGACTTGGATTCTAGGTGTTATTCTCTCAGTCCAGCTTGAAAGAAAAAAAGCCCACCCCACGAGGGGGCAGGCTGCTTTCCTGTCTTCTGCCACCACACAGCCTCTGAAGTGTGTGAAGAAGAGAGGAAGAGACAATTAACACTCAGCCCCAATCTGCATTTCCTTTTTAGCTGCCATTTACACGCTGCTCAGGTTTTGAAAACCAGCATTTCATGCTACTCCCCAGAGAGCCAGCACCAGCTTTAGCAGGATCCATCTGCACAGCAGTCACAGTGCTGAAATCTTCAGCCAACCCAGAATTCATCTATTTATTTTTTATTTTTTGAAAAAATGAGGGAGAGAGGGAGGGTGAGCTGCGTGAGCCAGCGAGCTGGGTGAAAAGAACAGATTAGAATCTAGTCACATTTAACACATACACTTGACCAGTCCCTGCGCTGGTCTAGGCAGGCGTGAGTCCGTGGAGTTTTCCTTTGATCACCTTCTAGATTAGTGTGAGCGGCAGATGAATGAGCGAGGGCCCTGTGACAACAGGGGACGGCAGGCCGCGGCAGGAAGGACACACTGTCTGAGCCCCTGCACCGCTCATCAGCCTGCGTGTCAGCCGGCTCTCGGCTCTCACTGATGGGAGGGAGTGGAGAGAAACGCCGTCCTGGGAAGTCGCTGCTGGTGTGGGACGAGTTACAGGATGCTTCTGGAGGAGGGAGATGTGTATCATCAACTCCTCAGGTCGGGCCAACTTGCTTTATTTCCTCCAGCCCGTAAAGGGTTGAGAAGTGAAGCATCATAGCTTTGATAACCTTTGTTATTTTATCATTATTATTTTTTAAACTGAATTCAACACCACAGGAGGTCACAGAGTCAATGGTCACAGCTGGCTTTTAAAAAGGGGTTGAGTCATTTTGTGATTGGTAAAACTGAGACTCAGCCTGAGATGGGGGTAATCAAATTTCCTGCTTCAAGGCATCAGTTGATCACAACAGGGGTCAGAAAGAAGTGTTTTTCTCATACAAGTCCTGGCACAAATATCTAGGTGAAGCAAAGCAAAGCAAAGCAAAAAAAAAAAAAAAAAAAAAAAAAAAAAAAAAAAAGCCAACTTTTTTTTTTTTTGAGAGAACAGCAGAGCTGAAAAGCCCAATGAGTGCTCTAATTCCATCTAGCTCTGCTCAGATGGCAGTTGTGATTATAGTGTTACAGACACATTTCCCAACTAAGCAGGGCAAGATGGTACTCTCTGCTTGGGCCCTGATTTCCCCATGGATGGGCACAGGTGTGCTCAGATGGGGGAAATACTTCAGGGCAGGAGTAGGATGTAGGGTGAGCACATGTCAGTTGAAATAGAAATTGGTGAGTTAAAAAGAAAAAGATTCACAGTAGCCCAGCGTGCGCCATGGGCGCCGTGACAGATCAGGCCAAGCCACGTGCTCTCGGGAGACGAGGGTGTCTGCGGCTCTCGCAGCAGCACAGATGTGTAAGTCGGCCTGCTCAGCCCACCAGAGGTGGCAAAAATAAGGCTATGATAAACAGCTTTTGTTTTTCTGGCTGTGTCCTTACTAGGTGGGACCTCCAATCCTTCAAACTCTCAAAATAGTCTTTGGAGTCGCCCGTGACAAGGATGTCCCACTTCTGCTGTTCTGAATAATGCCACCAGAGTCAGACTGCGTGGGTTCAAGTCCCAAATTCATTCAGTCAAAGTACATTTAAAAGGAGGACCCGCTATGAATGGGATGCTATCTGCAGGCTGAGAAACAGCAGTTCAGGTCCTCAGGTAATGCAGGCTCCTGTGAAGGAAGACACATGTAAATAAATAAATGACTGAGTCCATCATATTCCAGACAGAGATCAGTGCTAGGGAGAAATGTGCCCTGGGGGGTGGTTGGGGAGAATGATGCTAGATCAACTAGGCAGTGAGGGGCTTACTTCTGAGGTGAGTTTTCAGTACAGACTGAAAGGAACAAACCATCTAGGGGACAGAATCCTGCAGGAGAGGGCAGCAGGCATGAGGCCGGGGAGCGGGGGCAGGGCGTGCTCAGTGCATCCCAGGAAGGGTGAGGAGGCCAGCTGACTACACAAGTCTAGCTGTCAAAGGGGAGGTGGCGGCTGGACTTTTCCCCCGGGGATGATTGCAGCTAGAGAAGGGAAAGGACCTGAAGGCTGAAACCCTGGGAGATTCCTATATCTAAATGTTGAGGGAGACGAGGAGGAACAAACAAAGGAGACTGAGCTGGCCAGCTGGTGAGAGAGCTGTGTTCTGGGAGGGAAGGGAAGGAAGCATTTTAAGAAGGAAGATGTGAGCCCCTGAGTCAAACGCTACTGGAAGTTCAAGTTAGGATGAGAATTTGCCAGTGCATTTAGCAATGGGTGGCCACTGGTGGCCTTGACAAGAGCTGTTTTAGTAGAATGAAGGGAACAAAACTCTACTTGACAGAAAAGAATTGGAGAGAGTGAAGACAAGCATTTTGAGGAGTTTTGTCATGAAGGGGAACAGAAATGGAGTAGTAGTTTGATTTAGATGTGAGATCAAAGGAAGTTTTTTGCTTGTTTGTGTTTTTGATCAGAGAAATAACATCATATTTGTAAACGGGTTCAGTAGAGAAGGAAAAAGGCGCAGAAGCAATGTTGTAGGGTGGGCACGAAGGGGAAGGGGCACAGTGCAAAGCGGAGGGGTTGGCTTTAGGCAGAAGACAGACAGTCCATCACAGCAACACGTGGGAAGGTAAAGTACGTGGACACAAGTGCAGAAGAAATGTAGATGTGAAGGTAGAAACTTGTGTAAGTCCTTTCTCTGATTGATTCAGTTTTCTCAGGGAAGTGAAGTTATCTGCAAAGGTAATTCCCAAGGAGGAGGAGAGGGTGTTGGAGGTTGGAGGAGAGAGAGAACAGGTGCAGTGGTTCCCGGTGGACTGGGGAAATACAGTGACTGACAGGTGGCACTGGGGACCCACGTGGGGCTTGTGATAACGACTGAAGTGAGACCAGTCATCAAGGTTGTTTCCTTCGGTGCCGTTTAACCGCACAAGTACAGGCATGGAGAAAGGAGAGAGTCGGCTTGAACGAGGCCGAGGGTTTTGCCAGCTGAGTACATGAAGGGAGAGCCGGCTGAGGCTGTTGAAGGTACATGCAGGGAGTAACACAACGATGGAATCTAGGCTAGGAAAGAGGGTGAAGGGGAGGGGAGGGGTGAGAGGCTAGTCACAAGGTGCCAGGAACCGTGTCTTGTCCGTCCTGGTGTGGTCCAAGAATTGTTGGAGCTGGGAGCCCAGAAAAGATGAGCTGGCAAGAGAGGAGGCAGCTGTCCCAGAGGGAGGTGTTGGAACAGAGTGCAGCTGCTTTGCAGTTGGTGATGTCTAGGCGGTGGCCTGAACACGGGCTGGCTGGCCGAGGTGGGTAGCCGTGAAGTCGCTGGAGCAGAGGCGCTGAAAGAGTGCGGGAATGGCGCTTGGGGAGGAGCATCTCCCTGCCAGGCGGCTACCCCTCGAGGCCCCCTTCCTGTTGTGGTTTACATGGGTGGTGCCTTCTGGAGCCCAACTCCCTGAAGTTTACTTGGATGTTGAAAGCACCAAAAATTATGGTAGAAGTAGCTTTGGAAATAGTCCAACTAATTAAAATCTTCAAGGAATGTGTGGGAGGGAGGCAGCGGTCAGTAATCAGGAGGGGAGAGGGCCAGTAAGGAGGAAGCCCAGCTCACCCCCTGCTTGGGGACTCTGGAGGAATGGGAGGGAAGACAGACCACGTGGGTGGCTGCTTGTTCTCTGCGTGTTTGTTATGTGACTCTGGGGGAATTGTTTAACTTCTTTATGCCTCAGTTTCCCCAAATGTAAAATGGAGAAAGTAACTGTCCTTTACAGTTACATGGAGTTGTCCTGAGGATTCAACGAGGTAATGTATGAAATGTGATTATCGTGTGGCATACGGCCCTGAGTGGGTTTTTTTTTTTTTAATTGAAACAGTTTTATCAGTTATCTGGGTCACCAGAGCCCCAGTATTTTTGAAGGGACAGAATGCGCACTTGGTGGGTTCTGGGGAGCTTCTCAAAGAGAGCGAGATGCAGGCTGAGACTGGACGAAGATGCCGACTTAGCCATGAGAGGTTCAGAGGGGAGGGTGAGAAAAGCAGGCCCGCTGCCAAGACGGAGCAATTAAATATGTAGAGGGCTGAGAGGCTTGACAGAAAAAATGGAAGTAAAGCATGTTTCTAATCAGAGCCGCGATGAGGGCTGCCTGGAGGCTCTATTGGTAATTGATGTGCCTCTGACAATAATTAGAAACAATTTCTGGGGACTTACGGGGTAGAGTCACCTAGTGGTGTTATTTACCATGGAGGGCAGTGTCTGGAGTGAAAATGGATGTTACTGTTTCCTCAGAACCCATTAGAAGGCGACTTCATGGTGAATAGATTTTTCAAGATATTTGACATTCACTGACTTTCTTTTTAACTCCTCTCAGTCACAGAGGCCATTACTGTAATGACAACACCTGGATTTATCTCTGTTAATGGCAGGAGACATGTGAGAGATAAGTCCTCTCTGTGCGGGCCCCAAGCTCATGAATTTAACCGTTCTGCCTCCCCGAGCCGCTGAGCCCTGAGGGTTCTGGGAGTGCAGGTGGCCTGGAGTGCAGCCTCAGACCAAGAGTGACTCACCCTCAAAAGGCAAGGGACAGGATTAGCATGAGTGGTGTTGCCTTTTTCCAGTGTGACCTTTATTTTATGTCACTTGGGATTAAGTGAGATAATGTATGTGAAGTGCTGAGCTCAGAGCCTAGCACAGAGCAAGCACTCAGAAAGTGTTGACTCATTAATTGTTACTTTTCTGTTTTATTCTGACAAGGCTTAGGGGCCTTCCATATTTGGCTTTCTTCCAAGCCCTGAGGGTGTGGGAGGAATTAGGGGTGAGTCAGTGGCATTATTGGGCCATGAAACTAGTGGGTTATATTCTCCTGGCGAGGCCCAAGTTTCAGTGGCTTGAGTTTTTCCTTGCGTGGGCTTTTCTTGGGGCATCAGCCTGTAGGCGAGATGCCAAGTGGTGGTTCACCAGCAAGGGTGTCACACGGGAGTTTGAACTTAAAGCTTTCTATGTCAGACAATGTGCATTTGTCTTCTGCCCTCTCTGCACTGGCAGCCAAGTGAGAGCAGTGATGTGGTGCTCAAGGAGCGGGGCATGGAGTGTGACACCTGTAATTGTAACCCAGGCTCCAGGCCAAAGGAGCAAAGCCCACTTCACCAGGATGAGAAGCAATAGTGAAGGCTTTTTGAGGTCTAAACTCTACAGATGGTTCTCAAAAAGAATGTTACTGGCATTTCGGGAGGGACGGTTCTTTGCTGGGTGGCACTGCCCCAAGCAATGCAGGATATATGGTGCCTGTGGCCAGCTGCCCAGTAAATGTTAGGAGGAGCTCTCACCTCACAGGTGCTGCAGTAACCAAAAAGCCCCCCCCCCATGTCTTAACCTTCTCAGGATGGGAACCCCAGTATGAGGGACAACATGCCTAGTACATCCTCTCTGCAATACACCTGCACACCAGCCTCCCGGCCTTGGTGGGGCCCCTTCCTGCTCCTGGGTCTTGAATAGGGGAGGCTAACTGTGTGAGTCTCGTGGTTGAACAAATATTTAAAGATCGCAAATGCTGACTGCCTCCTCCTTGGGGATGTGACCCTCTCTGAAAGGACTGTACTAGTCACCCTGCCCCCAGTGGGACATGTAGGTGTCTCACTTCATTACATGCCACTAGCAGAGGGGAGGATTGACTTTGAGGCTAATGAAGCTTAAGATTTGGAGTCTCTTCCAAGGCCCGTGTATGGCAGAAACTTGATAAAATCCCCACCTTTCAATCCTAACATTTATATGACATTATGATCATTTGAGAAGTTTGGCTGTGGGATTGAGACAGGAGGGAAGGGAGCAGGGACAACCATTAAAAGAATGACACAGCAGTGAGCACCACGATGGCAGAAGACTCAACCCCCAGTAGACCTTGAGCTTCATTATATGCTCATTGTAATACTTTAGCATGGTGAATGGCACTCCCGTGGGTGCCATGACAGTTCTGAGGTTAACCATAAAAGGTCATAAAGTGGGTGGTGGCCCAGTACCTGGGAATCCCAGCCCCTTCCCCAAAGTCATTGGTATAATCTTCCCACTTGTTAACATATGAAGTTACCGAGCCCGTAAAAAGGAGCAACCCCTCACCTCGTGTCCACTCTCCCTTCTGAGTAAAATGGCCTGCATCCTGCCTATGGAACGTGTATCTCCTAGGCCCCTCTGTTGCTCTCTCTTGTCCTGGGAGATGACCCACACTCTGTCTGTGGACTGTGCATCTCTCTTAATAAATCTACCTTCACCCTACTATGGCTGGCTCTAGAATTCTTTCTTGCACGAAGCTAAGGACCCTCACTTGATGGGGCTCGTCCCAGGGACTCGGACACGGCCATCCTCTTGTGCCCCATTTTTTCCTTCACCAGAATGATATTAAGAATAGCTACAAATTATTACCAAATTATGGTGTGCCAGGCACCATATTCAAGAGTCCTGTGAGTTCATTTTTTTCATTATTATCTTCTTTACGATTGAGGATTGAGATGCAGAGAGGTTAGTGCCTTACTTAAGGTCACACAGCCAACAGGCTTAAGAGTCAGGATTCGAACTCCGACGTTTCTGATTCCAAAGCCTCTGCATTTGGCAGCATGCCTCTCAAGCGGGGGAATAATTAATACAAGGAGGGGCAGGTCAAGCAAAGAGAAGAGCTAGGTGAGGGGGACAGGGGACATCAGCCTGAGGGAAGTTGAAGAGTGTGGCAAGTCCAGCCCAATCTGGAAGTGACTCTGAAGACAACAGCGCTGCTGCCGTCCTCGTGCTGACCAGAGTGCGTGAAGCTATCAGACCCGCCGGCTCAGGAGCCAGGCAAATAGACAGAAAAAGCAGCAGCCAGCATTTCGCCCAGGGTACGGGAGGGGACAGCTGTTTGAGAAGAGTTGTTGGTAAAGATTCGGTACTTGGAGTACATGTTGGACAAGCACAGGTATCAAGAGTGCACGGTTTCAGGAAGCAAACTCACGCACACAAGAAAGATACACCCCAGCGTGGGCTCATGTGAGGCAATAGCAGTGCCCAACAAAGAAGAGAATTCCAGAGAAGCCAGAAAGAAACACATTTTCTTACCCAGTTTTTTGGTGGGGAAGAGTTTGAAATGTACAAACCCCTTTAAATCATCATTCATTGTGGTGTACAATTATGCTTAAATAAGCTATGTGCAATATTCATTACATAATGTAGATTTATTATCAACAACCCCCTTTTATGTCATCATAAAGAGCCACTGAGTAATTTGACAATTAGCAAAATGAGAAATGCACATGCTCTGTGAGCCACTTGTTGGAATGTGTCTTACAGAACCACGCGCTTGGGCACAAAAGCTATCTGGACAAAGATATTTAGTATAGCCTTGGTTGAATAAATGATGGTTTAGCAGACAGTGGATGATTATGCAATTAGTAAAAAAGTTTTGAATAGATGTTATATCAAGTAAAATAAAGCAATAGGTAAAATACTCCTATTGTGCAACATGAAACACAGTCTTCTTATTTAAAAACCATTGTTTCGGTAAGTATATGCCCGCACATATTTGTGTAAACATTAAAGAAAAAAGTCTGGCAGGACCTTTGAGAGCTGAAGTCAGAAGTAAGAAGGAATTTTCAGTTTTTACTTTATTCCCTTACTCAAAAGGTAGACATGATAGGATTGTGGGTGATTTTAATTTCCTTTTTGTGCCTTTTCTGTGTTTTTCCAAATTTCCTATAACGAACCTGTGTTGCTTTTATGATTGAGCTTCTTTTTTTTTTTTTTTGTGGGGGGGATTGTTCTTTTTTTCTTTTTTTGATGGCTTGGGTGCATTTTATTGGTTTTCTTTCAGAAGAGATTGCTTTTTATATATTTTTTGTTTTATAATTACATAAAATACTTACACACCTCAAAAGTCAAGTTTACAAGACATAATCAAAAAGTCTAACTCCTGTCCCTATTCCCTTTACCCTATTTCCTCCCTCCCTTTTTAAGTAACTTTTCATTTAATGGTTTACTCTGCCATTGTATACAAGTGCACCCTGCTTCTCTGATAAATGATAAAGTATCTGCTTTTCTCCACATTGCTTTTTTTCACTTAACAGTACATCCTAAAGCTACTCCTCATTCCTTGTAACAGCTGCACAGAACTCATCATGTGTTGGTACCATAGTTTATTCTACTAGTCGAGCTTCAGATTTTGAAGCTTGTACATCATGAAGCTACACCTTGAAGATGTAGAGGCTAAGCATATGGGTCTGGAGTCAGATCACCTGGGTTCACATCCCAGCTCTGCTGCTCTGTCGTGGATGCTGACCGTAGTGGGTGAGTTCACCTCTCTGGGACACAGTTTCCTCATTTGTAACATGGAGATAATAAGTGTGAACGCCATGAGATTGTTGGGAGGATTCAGTGAGACCCTTTGTGTAAGGGGTGTGGTCAGAATTTGGGAAGTGCTGGCCATTACTGTTGAGTGCAGACCTCTCTACAGGAGAGATGAAGCTCGGAGACGCAGACAAGTACGTTGATGTTGAGCAAAGGGCTATGCTTTGCTGTCTTCATCTGCTATTGGAGGGACATGACCCAACTGGAGGCTGAAACTCGCCGATGAGCAAATGAAAGGTGGCAGGACTTTGATCAAGGTGCTTTTCTTCTCTCAATAAAGCCACAGGGAAAAGGTCCAGATTACCATTTTGTTTGGGTTTTTCCCCACCTTTCTTGTGGTCCAGCAAGGTTTTCCTTCCTCCTGTAAGCTTCACTCCAGTCTGATTTTCTGCAAATAAAGTCTGAATGTTTTCAAAGAGGACCTGCCCTTTCCTACTCCACTGGGAGGCAGGGACAAGGGGAGTCCACCTTTCCCCAGGATCTGCAGTCCCTTTAGCAAATCTGGCCGCGGCTAGACCTGTCGCCGAGTCTCTCTTCAACTTTCTTCATTCTGATGCTTGAATAAATGATCAGGCTTTAGGAGCAGGTTCTGCCCACGGTGGAAATTGGTTTCTTAGAATTTACTGTTGGGCTCTAAAGCTGTGGACATTGAAAACAACTCATGGCCCTATTTAAGATTTCTTTCAGGTAAGTCATAAGCCAGACACGTCTACATTTTGACTGGTCAGTATAACAGGGAAGCCTCCAAGTCACTGAAAATGGTCACTTGGATGCCATCTAAGGACAACTACATCCTGAAAAGTAACCCAACACGTGAAGCTCCAGGTCTGAGGGTGGCCCTCCCTCTTGTTGGGTTAGACTGTGGCCATGCCAGTCTGCCTCTTGAGAGCCCTCACAGCTCTGAGAATACAGGGCAGGCACAGATGGCCAAGTGCCTCACGGTGTGGCCCCAGTCATGACAGCCAGCCTCTCCTCCCGCCAACTTCGCTTCCCTGCGCTCTGCCCCTGGCCCCTAAGCTATCACGAGAGACTCGCGCTTCTCTGACATCTGAGTCGTGTTTCCCTCTCCAAGCCCGCTCGCGCACGCCCGCCCAGAGCGTTTTGTGTTGCTTCTCTGATTGGCTAATTCCAGTGCATTCTGAATGACCCAACTGAACTGTAATATGCTCTGTAATGTCTTTCTAGAGCCTTCTACACAGAATTGATTGTCTCCACTTTGGTGTTGCCTAACACTTTGTTCATATGTATCTCTTATTTTCTTTTAAAATTTATTAATATTTTATTTACTAATTTATTATATGATTTTATTATCTATATCGTGGTGGGTTGTATAGTTAATCAGCACTCCTCAAACCTCAGTGGGCAAAAGATTTAAAAGCAGCAGCTACAAGAACAATCTATTGAACACCTATGGTGTGCAGGCTTAGGACTGGAAAAATCGTGGACTACCCAGCGTGTACCTTATGATATTGTGTCCCCTTTCCCAGACGGGACCTCTGATCAGGTAGCTGTGCCGCGGAGCCTGGGAGTCTGCGTGTATTAATTAATTATAACCCCACTTGCTTCTGATTCAAGTGGTCAGCGAGACACACTTTGGGGAACAGTGTAGTAAAGTTACAGCTTATATGAATGTATTGAATATCATTTATAATATAGCTTTGAATCCAAGAGTTCTGAGCCTGGCGTGTGAGGACCAGTCAATAGCTAGTGAGTGAAGCTAACCAACCGTCTAGGACCCTCATCTCACTGATGGCTTGCGGTTCTCTTCCAGTCTTTGAATAAATGGCATAGCAGTCCCTATGCAGTTGATAAACAAGTACATGGGGGAACTCGATTCTGCAGTACATGGGAAAATGTGTTAGGCGCTCTAATTGCAGGATAAAGAAAGTACTATTGGGCAACAGAAGAGGGAGAAATTAATTTTGACTGGAATAATTAATTTATAGCTAGCAGTTGAATCAGATGCCAAAAGCAAACAAACACACACAGGTGTTCAGGATTGTTTTTCTGACACCATTTGCTAGTCATTTGTGTGCTGCCTTCCATGAGCAGGGTGCAACTGGAGATCTGTGAATGCCAATCTTTGAGACAAGGAGCTGCCAAGGAAGACTCTGATATGGTCAAAGAATTTTATTTTGTATTTCAGAAAGCTCATTACAATTATACCTGAATAGACAATATTGTGATATATTCAATTCCAAGCCCAAGAAAATCACAGTTTGGGGAAAAGGCTTTGCAGAGGTTTCACAATGACTTACTTTCAGAGAATCTTGACATTCCCCATAAGAAGAATGAAGTCATGCAAATTGTATGTAATCAATCAGTTCTAGAATAGTCTATTTGACCAAGCAGTGGACTTTTGGCAAGTCTCTCTCTTCCTGTAGCGGTGCTTTGGTGACTGGCTGAGGATTTAGTCACAGGAGCTAGAGAAAGACCCTGGGATTTAGCAAGAAATAACCACATTTAAACCAGATGTATTCATTGAATGTATGTATTCATTAACAAATTCTAGAACTATCTGTTGCACACCTACTATATGTCAAGCATAGCGTTAAGCACCAGGAGTCGTTACTCCACAAAACAGGCCCTGACCTCACGCTCTCGTGTACAGCCTGGGAATCTGCATATATTTAACTATAACCCCACTTGTTTCTGATCCAAAGTGCTCTTTGGGCACAGTCTACTGGGAGTTACAGCAAAACAAACAGGTAAGTATAAGACAGTGTGACGACTCTATGTTGGAGTGTGTACAGAGTGCTCTAAGAGGAGTATCTATTCACATTTGAAGCGACTGGTAAAAGTAGTTAAGACTTTGTTTCGTGGCCGCAAAAGTAGGGGCAATGAGGAATTCTTTGGGAGCGTCTGTATGCAGACTCACAGGACAGTCAGGAGAGGGAGTGCAAAGTCAGTTATCAGGGGTAGCAAAAAGGCGATTGGAGGTAGCAGTGTAAGGACTGCCTGTGGGCGATCCTTCCTGACAATGATCCTTTAGCCTGGTGTCTCTAAAGGCGGGACGCAGGTTTGCTGTGTGATAGGCTGTGTCAAGGGTACTGCCCAGAGACTAATGCTCACGGATGTGAAATGGCGTGGCCCTGGAACAAGGCCTCCAGGTAGGCTGAACAGGTCTCTGCCTAGTGCCCCGGGGGCTTACAGTTCACTCTTTGAGCTCTGTATTGGTGGATTCAGCTTCATAGAACAGAAACGTTCTAGTTGAATTCACGATTTAAGCAGAAATATTTCTAGATCTTAACATTAGTAGATATTTAGTGACTACAAAATTACTTGTGGGCTGGAAGACCTGGCTTCAGGATGAGCTTCCAGAAATCTTTCCAGCCCCAGGGACATCTACTTCTCAGCTCTAATCAGAGCAGTTGCGTTTCTGCTGCAGGAGGTTGCTGAATTACGAAGCTGCTGACTCCAGAACACGCTGCCTCTGCCTCAGTCCACGCCAGCAAATTGTTGGCTGCTCTCTCTCCCTCCTTTCAGCTTTATCCAGGGAAAATTGAGTCTTTCTGGAACCCTAGCTGCAAGGAAATCTGGGAAATGTAGTTTTTGGCTTTCTGGACTCTTCAGCATAGGAAGGCACACTAGGAGGAGGTTAGAATAAATTTGGAGCAAGCTAATTACAGTATCCACTACAGGTGCATATCCCCCCTAGGTCTAATCAGGTGCTATGGGGAGATAGAAAGCCCAAAGAACATACCCAACTCCCACTGCTTTAATTAATAGGATGAGGGACCTGGGGATATAATAGGATGAGGATCCTTTGGCCCTGAAGGGTCGGGGACTTGAGCGAACCTGAGTACTTTTTCAAAGGTTGTGGGAGCTGGAGTTGACAAGGTGTGATGGGAAGGGCCAGGCACAGGCAACAGAGTATTAAGAGTGCGATGGGAGATGTGAAAGGAGTAATGAGGGTACAGAATTCAGAGATGTAGCAGAGCCTCAGTGGAAGAGAAAGCTATTGAGATTTCAAGAGCAGGAAGTCAGGAATGGCCACCTGGCTATTCTGATTAATTCTGCTAGAAGCCATGATATTGACCCATTGCTGAACTAATCAGGAGGGCATACATATACCACCCAACTTCCTGGTCACTCGCTGGTTGATTTTAGCCTCAAGATTTCCTGAGAGACAGATCACTCAATTTGATTACCTTACTGGGCAGCTTTCCTTCTGAAATAGGCTTTGCCCTTGTCTCCCCTGATGGGGATTGGGTCATGAGCCCCATCTGCAGCCCAGTTTGACCCAGATTCTGAGCTAATCGTGACAGAGGCAGGAGGTGAAAGAACCCCAGCCTCATCATTCAGGAATATTCAGAATGAAAACTAGATGCCAACAGACCTGGGGTGTGGACCATCATAGATGCATTCCTTTATTCACACACTTAACCCCGTTTGTTGAGTCCCTGTCAGGCAGCAGGCTCAGGCAGGCTCTGCACGGAGATGCACTGGCCAGGAGTCAGGCTCCCCAGGTGGACAAGTGATGAAAGAGCAGATCAGCAGAGAGAACAGAATGTGCACAAGCCCTGTGGCTGAAGTGGGAGTAACAAGAGGTGGCATGAGGGATGGGTAGGGCCTGATTGGACCCATTAGGGAATTTTGTCTTCTCCTAGGGGGAAAGGAAGCCATTGAGAAGGGTTATAAAGGGGAGGCTGGGCACGATCAGATCATATTTGTTATTAGTTTCATGTTTTCTTTCTTTCTTAAAGGACTGATAGAATGGGGAGGGGCAAAAGTGGATGCTGGGAGACCAGGTAGGAAGCTTTTGCAGTGGTGGTAAAGTGAAGAAATGAAAATAAATCAGAGGGTGCTGATGATCAAGAAGAGGCAGGGATAGGACAGAGATATTTAGAGGAGGAAGATGAAAATATGAGAAAGAACGGTTGTGTTCTTTCTCTCTCCTCTAGTTATGTCAAACTATTTTCACTTTTGACTTGGTTTACTTTTTTCATATTTATCTTTTCAACTTATATCCTTGTATAAGAAAATCAAAGGGAATAGATTTATTTGAGACAAGTTACATCACAATGTGGATATGCTTATATAGGACCTGTGCCCAAGACTTTGAAGTGGTATAAAAATCTATATTATATACAGTGCCATCATTAAGAGCGTGGATTTTGCAGACAGAATATTAGCTGTGTGACCCCTAAAGAGCTATTTCATCTTTCTAAGCTTCAGATTCACTGTCTAAAAAATGGGGATAAAAATAACTTGGTGGGTTGCTCTGAGAATTAAATGAGATAATCCATATAAGGCCATTAGCAGAGAGCCTGGCATAATGAAACTGCTCAGTGAATGTTAACTAGCATTATTATTCATAGCTTTTAGCTGACCATCTCCTAGGCAGTTGATTGATGCTCTTATAGGCCTTCAGAGCCAGCACTGAGCACTGTACAAACAGTTCTTGCATGACAGACTTGTGCACAGATTGCAAGGACTCTGAAAAGGTGGTTCAACATATTGAATTGAATTCTGCCTGTTTTCTCCCAAGTCAGGTTCTGCCTCCGAGACTGTGCAGAACTTGTTGGAGACACACTGCCTGGTGGGGAGGCTGGGGAGGGGAGGGGGCAAGGGGATTGATGAGGGGAAGACTATGATGAGGAACACAGGATTTCTGCTCCTCTTGGCTAATTTTGGCAGTGGTTTTACTGTGGTGCATTTTTTAAAAATAGGGCTCTGATTTGTTTTCTATTCCTCATTCATTTAGTGAACAATTACAATGTGCTAAGCATTGTTACAGGTACTGGAGAAACAGCCATGAACAAAGTCCCAGCTTCCGTGGAGTTTAAATTTTGGTGGGGTTATCATGCTTGTTAGTAAATTTTATTCTCCTAGAAGTCTTAGCTGGCCCAAAATTCGTCCTCCGTGATAGCAATGAAAGGAACCCATGGAACACATTGCCTGTTCTAATCCATACTGAAAAGAAAGTTCTGTTGTGTGGAGTTTGGCGCTTACTCCTTTTGGGGAATTCAGTTTGTATTTTGTAAGGGGGGCACCAACAGAGAAGTTAATAACCTCAATGGACATTCTTCCTATTAATCCTCAAAATACTCATATGCATAATATATTATCGTCATAGATGAAGAAACCGAGGCTAAGAGGGTAAGTGATTTTCCTAGTGGAGGTGGGACTCAAGATTTAGACTTCACATCTCCTGCTTTATTTCTTTCTTTTATAAATTGAGAGTTCTTTGCTCAACTGCAAACAAATAAATTCAATGGCATTAGCCCACTTGACAGTTGACTTGATGTTGGTGGTTGGAATTTCTGGTTAATAGCGTTTACACTTTCAGATGGACCAGTCTTCATGGAATGTGACACAGCTTAGTGGTTCCCAAATGCTAGTCCATGGACCAGTGATGGCGTATGACAAAGTTGTCACCAATCTCAGCCAAATGCAAAATAAATTTAAGTTAAAGGCTGTTTCTCTCATAATCTGTCTGCCCGAATTTCCACTGTGGAATGATCATGTCAGTAGGAGGTTGTTAGGTTTTTGTTTGTTTGTTTGTTTGTTTGTTTTAAATGTTACTTTACAAAATAAAAAGTTGGCAAGCCTATGTCTGTCAATTCTTTTTTTGTTAAAGTTTACCGTTTGGTAAAAGGCTGGGGAAACCTGATATAGCTAAACTAACTAAATGAAAAATAGAAGTTCTGTTTCTGGCAATATGGAATACTAGATATTAAAAAAAATCCTTCTGGTGCAGAGCACCTAAAAAAGAATGTAAAATTGGAAAAATTATATATTTTAAAAAATGCATAGTTGTATTGGCAAGAAAGGAAAATTCCTAGAGGCCAAAAATGACAAGAAAGCAGAAATCAGAGAAAACTACATTTGGGAGAGAGGAAACAAATCTCCAGGTGTTAGCAAGGTGGAAAATAGGACCAAAGACTCTTGCCTAAAGCTAGTGTTACCAAAAGATGACATCCTTAGTGAAAACAGGAGATAGAAAAAAAAAAAATAGCGCCTCTCAAAGGAAGCCCAGTAAATACAACTGCCTGTCTCACCCTTAGGATACAAGGAAGGGTAAATTTCTCCTGAGAAATTCATAACCGTGAGTTAGTCATTGGATTTAAGGCTAGAATTCCCACCACTAATAGGAGCTGAGAAATCCCAAGGTGAGAATTCAAAATAATCTGAGTTGCTTAGTGCTTCCAAGTGCCTGATTGGAGCAAACGTGAATTTTCTCCGAAAGCACGTACTTTGATTTCAGGCCTCAAAAAATTCCTGCAGTTATAGTTCCAATTAACATTGGCTCAAAATTAAAAATCACAAAATAAATGAGGAAATAAGATGTCACAGGAAGACATCAAGAGAAACATCAAGAAGTAGAATCAGAACTTTAAAAACTTCAGATATTAGAAAAATCAGATACAATATATAAGATAGAAGTTTTGAAAAGATAAGAAATTACCAACAATATTTATTTAAAAAGAATCAATTAGAACTTGTATAAATGAAAAATATAAAGACTGGCATTTGAAAGTTTCAGTTGCACAGGTGAAAAGAGAGTTAATGAATGCGAAGATAGATATTTTCAGATTACTCTGAAAGCTCACAGGAACAAAGAGATTGCAAATATGGGTGGTAAATTAAAGAGAAAGGGAAGATAAAGTGAGAAGGTACAATATACACCTAGTTGAAATTACAGAAAGCAGTAATAGAGATAATGGCGGAGATGCATATCCCAAGTGATAGTGAATGAAAAATTTCCAGAATTGATAAATACAGGAATCCTCAGATTCAGAAATTCTTATGAGAACCAAGCATGATAAATTAGAAAACCACACCTAGATATTTTAATCATATTAAAATGATGGAGTATCAAAGATAAACAGGTCTTTAAAGAAGCTATAGAGAAAAGAAAAATAACCTATAAAGGAATGATAAGCTGACAGCTGATTTCTCAACAGCATCAATGGACATGAGAGGTACACATTCACAATCCTTCACTGAAAAGTAGTTAACAAGCCAAAAGTCCCCTCTAAAGAGTTACATCTCAAAAGCTCTACATTGCATTAGCTTTAAGAAAACACCCTTTCCCCTGGAAGCTGAATGAACTGCTCCAAACTTGGAATTTAAATATGAGCATTTCTCCTTTATTTTTCCAATTAGCCACTTGTTCACACGTCCCACGTGCCTCATTATTATGAAGCTCAGCATTCTTCTGACAGTTCTTATGCCCCCTGGATTAAACTGACAAAGAACATTGAGTACTTACTTCCAAGTGGGTTAGTCCTCTTCTAATGCCAAATGTAGCGACAAACGAAATGCAGTTTATACCACCCAGTGCAGTTACTTTTTCATTGCCATACGTATTGCTGTTGAATTTTGCCTTGAAAAATTCCATGGATATTTGTCCCACACAAGGACAAACTTGGAATTTAAATATGGACATTTCCTCTCATTTTTCTAGTTAGCCCCTTGACTGCTCACATGTCTCAAAGGCATTATCATGAAGCTCAACCTCTCCTCCTGAGAACCCTGCTGCCCTTTAAATTGACTTGTCTAAGAACAGTGGGCACTTACTCCTAAGTCTGCTTAGTCTGCACCTGTGTGACCAGAGGAGGCTGTTCAGTGACTCTCACAGAAAGGAGACCTCTAGATGGTATTTTCCCCTCTGCTATAGGTCTCTCTCCAATATTCCTATATTGGGCCCTTATATGTGATCGTATTTGGAGATGAGGTCTTTGGGATGCGATTAGGTCAGAGAATGGAGCCCTCATGAATGGGATAATTACCCTCATAAGGGAGACCCTAGAGAGCTCCCTTGTCCCTTCCACCACGTGAGGACACAGTGAGGAGACGGTCATCTAATGAACCGGGAAATGGTCTCTCACCAGACACCGACTCTGCCAGCACCTTGATCTGAACTTCCCAATCTCCAGAACTGTGAAAATAAACTTCTCCTGTTTATAAGCTACTCAGCTGATAGTACCTCATTACAGCAGCCCAAACTAAGACACTCTCCTAAGCTAGTAAGGTTTTCTTTACTTCCCCTTCACAGTTCACGTTCAGGAACGGACCCCAAATGGGCAGAATTTACTTATATCATGGCATAGCTGCCAATTGATTTTGCTAGAGAACAAAACTCACAAAATCAGTCTCTTGCGGGGCAGCTCCTTTGGGCAAACTACTTCAGCTGAAATACCTGAACAGAATTTTACCTGTGGCTTATAGGTTTGTTTGTGGGAAAAGGCCACTCCTTGTTTATTTCTAAACAGGGAAACTATTTCTGATGGTATATAATCCCCAATGAAATAATGTTAACAAGTAGTCACACACACTGTGAGGGAGAGCACAGGCAAATCATAAGGTAGAACCAGCGGGTATCAAACTTGTTTTCCTTACTGGAAACTACGTGTGATTGCTTGGCTTGAATATTGTATTGGAAAAAAGCAGCTACGCTTCTCTTCATTCAGAACATGAACATATGTCACAGAGTCTGAAAGGAAATCCAGCATCACCAAACCCCATTCACACGGCAGCAAACATTTAGAAATCAGCTGAGGCCAGCAGACGTGTGTGTGTATGTGTGTGTATGTGTGTGTGTACACACAACATATTGACATTAACACCAAAGTACTTTCCTTGTGATCAACTCCTAGGAGATAAAAACCTGACACCTAAAATCTAACCACTTGCTAAAGGGCATTTATAAATTACTAGGGTTTTAAAGGAAATGTTCATTGAAGAGTGGCAATGCTGAATACTCAGTTTTCATGTGTATTATTCTATGTATGTGTTGACTGATTTTTAAACTACCTTATCATTTATTAAGTGTGGCCAAGTAGCTCTGAATTCTTATCTTCAGCTGCTTTTATTTTTTAAGGCATAGTAACACCAGGACTTTAAAAATCCTGTAATAAAATTCATGTTTTATAAGAAATAAGAGGAGTCACTTTTACCTCAAGGTGCCATTTTTATTAAAATATTCAAAACATTTATTGCAAAAAGAATACACGCTCTTTGTTTTTTAAAACTGCAAACAATATAGTATATATAAAGTATACTATATATAGTAAAAACTGAAAGTTCCCTACAACCCTGATCCATCTCATTCCTCACGGATAGTCACTGTTAACAGTGTCAAGGCCATCTTTCCAGATCTAGACTTATTTCCTGCAACTTGCTCTTTTACCTAACACTGGACCTGGGAGATGTTTTAACAGTGCAATATACAGAGATACCTTACTGTTCCACAGTATTTCATAGAACAGATGTACCGTAACTTCCCTACTGATGGACATTTAGATTGTTTTCAACATAAAACATTTTCAAGATATTCAAAAGAAAACAATATAAAACCTTTGTTTCATATATAAAAACAAAATCACAGTGATATTTTTTTGTCCACATATCTGTACATTTGTGAGAACAGTTCTCTAGGCTCAATTTCTAGAAATTGAATTAAATGTCAAAGGGTCTGCATTTTTACATTTTAATACACTGTATGCATTTTTTTAATTTAAAAATTGTTCCTAAGTTTTTCATTAGCTAAAAGTTAGCTGTCTTTTATCTGGTTTGCTGTACCTCTAGTTTAACCTCTAGAAAACTGCTGACACGGTTTAGAGAAGCTCTTCTACCTAGGCATGACTAAGGAGGCTGGGAGATCACGGAGGAGAGAATTAAGGCTCACGTGGGGAAGCTGCACAGCTACACAAGCATGAATCAAAACACGTCCCTGAATCAAAACAAACAAGTGTATTGAAGTCCAGAAAAAAATGAAAGTGCTGGGTGTTCAGGGTCACCTGAAGAAAGAGATTAAAAAAAAAAAAAAGAAAAAAAAAACCCCGAAAGCCTTAAATAGTCTTAAATGATGCAGTAAAATGTGCCCATTCATATATGGATCCTTACCTCCTTAAACAGAAAATAATTTTATGTGGCTGTTATTTTTAATATTCTAATTTCTTAGAAGTTTCAAGTATTTAATGTCTTAAGCCTGCCTGTTTCTCACAAAGACTTATGGTCCTCAAGATCAGAGACAATGTTTTAAAACAAAGAGTGCTTTCAACAAATCTTTATAGAGCATCCTTCAACTGCCCAACTCGCCCCTCATAGACAGATGTGAATATATATATACACATATGAAAACACACACACACACACACACACACACACACACATTCCAGCTCCTGGAACCAAAACTCTCAGTTCCGAGTTGGCAAGGACTGAAGTCCTGGGCAGGGACAGGATACAACAGCAGCTCAAGACTTAGCTACTATATTGCTATATATGAGACAAATAAAGGGTCCAGGCCCTTTTACCTTTCAGATATCCTCAAAATAAAGAACCAAATTCAAATCTTCATAGGCTTGGCTTTCAAAAAGTCTGAAAGAAGCTATGTATACATTTTTCTTTTCTCTTCTACAGCACCCTCCTCCTCGTTCTTTTCCAAATATTCCTGAGATGGTTCAGTGATATAACCTATGGAGAGAGCTGTGGCAGAAGTTCTGTTCTAAATGCACGATAACCAAGAGGCTTCTCTCCTGAATGAATTCTCAGATGCCAAGTAAAGATAGGCCCTGCGGTTTTCCTTAGCAGTTATAATCGAAAGGTCTTTTCCCAGTAGAAGCGCTCTGATGTTGACTGAGGTAGGCCCACCTGCAGAAGGTCTTCCCACGTGTCTTACATTCGGAGAGTTTCTCTCCAGCATGAGATCTCTGATGCTGAGTGAGGGCAACAAGGCTTTTGTGTAGTCACTGCATTCAGAGCGCTTCTCTATTGCAGGGCTCAAATGTCAAGGGAAAGAAAAGCTTTCACAAGAGGCTCTTCCACATTACTTGCACTCAAAGGTTTTTTCTCTGCATGGGCCTTAGTATGCCGGACAAACACAGAGCGGTGGGCAAAGGCCTTTCCACAATCCCTGCACTCATAGGGCTTCTCTCCAGTGTGACTCCGTTTGTGTCGAGTGAGGGAATAGCCATAGTAAAAACTTTTACCACAATCTTTACACTTATAGGGCTTTTGTGTGGCATGGGTCTGGCCATGTCGGAAAAAAACAGAGTAGTAGGTGAAGGTCTTTCCACATTCTCTGCACTTGTAGGGCTTCTCCCCAGTGTGAGTCTTCATGTGTCGAGTTAAGGAAGAGTTGTAGTGAAAGGCTTTCCCACATTCTTCACAACCAAAGGGTTTTTCTCCTGTGTGGGTCATAATATGCTGGACGAAAACGGAGTGGTAGTTGAAGGTCTTTCCACATTCACTGCACTTGTAGGGCTTCTGGCCAGTGTGAATCCGCTGGTGGTACATGAGGTGTGACCTCCGGCTGAAGGCCTTCCCACACTCTGCACACTTGTAGGGCTTCTCCCCAGTGTGAATCCTCACGTGCCGGACAAAGTCCACCTTTTCACGAAAGGCTTTCCCACACTCCTGGCAACCATAAGGCTTCACTCCAGTGTGAATCCGCTGATGCCGAACGAGGCGGCAATTCTTGTTAAACAGTTTCCCGCATTCTTTGCATTCGTAGAGGGTCTTCCCTGCATGAACCAAGGTGTCTTTACTTGGTTCCTGTGAATCACATTCACGGAGAGCATCTGCAGAGTCTCGCTTTTGTGAAACCCCTGAGCACAGACTATCTTCTGTGCCCAGCCCACTGGGTTCCCAGCTCATTTCCATAAGGAGGCTCTCCTTGTGGGAGGCTGTAACTGGCTTTAAGTGCCCGTCCTGCATTTCAAACAGCCCTTCCTGATCTCTGGTTTGCCCCAATCTGGAGAGCCTTCTGGCTCCCTGAGTCAGTACTCCCTGTAGCAAGGACAGGTGCTTCAGCAGAAGGCCTCTCTTCCCCGTCTCTTACCGTGCCTCAGCTGTTAGGTCCACTCTAGTTTGGAAACCGCATGGCCCAGTGAGGCAAGAAGTCCGCAGGTCTCTCCAGCGTCCCTTCCCAGAACAGGGTCTCTGGGCCTGGTCCGGCTGCCGCCCTCCACACGTCCAACACTGCTGCCCCGGATGCGGCTGCAACCAGCAAGACAAAGGGCCGCGTGGTACCGGCTTCCGCGTGGCACCGGCTTCCGCGGGGCACCGGCTTCCGCGGGGCACCGGCTTCCGCATGCGCAGAGCGCGCCTCTGACTACAGATACCAAGGAGCCCCGCGCTCAGCCGCCGCCAGGACTACAAATCCCAGAGGCCCCAGTATACTGTTTTACTTTCGGAAATTGAATTGTCAGTTACTCTAGAAGGAAGTTCACAAGTGTGGTTGGAAGTTCAACCCAGTTTGTCAGGGAAAACCTCCAAACATGCAAGCAAACGTGTACGCGAGGAATTTGGTCCTGGAGGGTGTGGGGAGCGACAGGGTCTTATTTACAGCTTTATTTTTTCCGCTGACCCACATCAAGCCGTCTCCAGGGGCTGGGTGTTAAAGTCAGCTCGGCTGGAAATTCAGGATCTCTTTTCCGTCGCTGATGGTTCTGTCATTAGTAAAACCACATTGAGGTTTGGCCTCTCCTCTGAAAGGTCTTTCCAAAGAGAAGCTTTCCCACACCTGTCCCAGGAGATGTGTACCAGAAGGTTCACAGTAGCAGACACCTGGAGGGAGCCCAGAGAAGAGGATGAATAAAGGTCTTCTCCACAGGATGGAACATGATTCAGCAACTCAAGAGGGCTCTAGCCCTGCTGCTGCAGCGGTGGAATCCGAAGCATTACAATTTACGTTGCAGAATCTTCAAACAGTAGGGGCCCATCAGTGCCAAGTCCCTCTGGAACTGGTGAGGAGGGGAGACCATCATGTAGAGGATGGTGACACTGGTTTAGCAGGACCTTGATCCACTGCCCTCCTCTGCCCAAACTCGAGGTGGTTATTAAGGTGAAGAGAGGATCTTGGAACCGGACAAGGAGAGGCTCAGTGGAAAAAAGAGGCTTGATGGTCATTGACATCAGTGAAGTGCTAGAACCTCTGCCATCTTTACTGTTCCTGGCAGCTGTTTGGACTGTTCTTCTCTGAGAATCTGACCAGCTCAAGAAGAGAGACCTAAAGATACTGACATTGCAGGTCTCCCAGTGAAATGATCAGGCAGGTTGACTTTCAGCGAACACTTAAACTTTGTTTCATTTGTCTGTCTCCAGTGCTTGCCAGAACTGACAACGACAATATTGAAGAGGAAGGGTGATAGCAGATGTTCTTTTCCTTTTCCTGATGTAAAAAAAATTCTTCTAATATTTTACAATTGAGAATGTGTATAGTATGGATTTTGTTGGTATCACCTGTTTGATCACCTTCATAAAATATATAAATATTAGAGAAATTAAAGACCTGGGAAAATCCAACAGAGTTTTCTCACCCAAAGGATTTGGTGGAAGTCAGAATACAGGGCAGAGAGCTCAGCTGTGTTTTCCAGACAGTAATACTTTCTCTAGGATGGGAGGCGGTAGTAGATGGCCATGACTTAGGTGGCCATGCATGAACTGGTCTGAATAGGTGCTGGACCATCTTGCCCAGACAGGTGTCCCTGTCAGTCTCAGGATGCTACACATTTGAGACAACGTTCTCTCCAACAGTGGTTCTCCAGGTGTGGCCCTTGGTCTCAGTTGTGTCCACTTTCAAGAGTTCAGGAAAGTCTGATCACTAAACACTGGCATCATAGTCACAATGATGTGGACAATTACAAAATAAGTTGGCTTTGCTTCTTAGAAAAGTGCAATTTTCTTCTTTAGTGAATTTGTCTCTTAGTATATAGTTTTAATGATATAGAACAGTTTCCTAAATGATTGGTACTTTCAGTCATTTAAGCCACAGTAGCAAGTAACCTGAATCTCTCAGCAGGTAGTTGGTATAAGTTAGGTCACATGAATACCTATACTATACTCAGAGTCTGCCATCTGAGAATTCTCAGGAGGGCTTTTCATGAGGGCTCATCTGTCAGCCTGGGCTACTGCAGGTGACTTAACCATTGTGAGTGTAGACTGTCACCTGCAATTTTTGGTTCTTGGACACACCTGTGGGTAGAGTGTCCACCACTGTTCGTCTGCCCCCCTTTAAGCATTATAGTCCAAGCACGAACATAGACTTTTTCTTTAGTATTAAACAAAGCTGTGAGTTTATTAAAACTTTGTTGAACACTGGGGGTTGCAGAGGGACTTCCACATAGAGAATAACTTACAATAACTGGCCTTTTTCCATGGCTGTTCTTAGACCCCTTGGTTCTCAGTCTGTGCTCCTCCAGCCTCCGTAGGACCGCTTTTATGTATAGAGCCCATTCTTCCCACTTAAGGAAGAGGCCAGGTTTCCACTGCCACCCAGAAACAACTTAAACATGCCTCACTTCCCCAGACCCTAAGCCCAAGTCAAGGTTCAGAGAGAGGAAGAAATTTCCTTCTCAAACCCAATTCAGGCCTGTCTTCCCCATTTTTTGTTCCCACCTTTTACCTTTATGGATGACTTGGTGTAGTATCTACTTCCTTTAGCAGAGACTCCTCCTCCATTCACACAGTATTGGCCTTACCTTGTGTCTCCAATAGTACATCCCTTAGAGTACATAATAGAGCAACATTTCTACAAGATATCATACTTACTATTGTGGGTTGAATTGCATCCCCCCAAAATACGTTGAAGTTTTAACCCCCAGTACCTGTGAATGTGACTTTATTTAGAAATAGGATCTTTGCAGATTATCAAGTTTAAGATGAGGTCATTAGGGTGGGCCCTAGTCTAATACGGTTATGACCTTTCAAAAAAGTTTCAGAAAAAGAGAGAAAGCTCTTTTCATTAAGAAGAGTGAGTGATTATCTTGGGAAAGAATAGTGCTTTCAACATATGGTGCTGGGACAGGTGGATCCACATGTGAAAGAAAGAATTTGGATCCTTATCTTACCTATATACAAAAATTAATTCAAAATGGGTCATAGAATCAAAGGTAAGAACTAAAACTATAAAACCTTAGAAGAAAACATAGGAGTTACTTTCTGTCATCTTTGGCTAGGTAATGGTTTCTTAGACATGGTACCAAAAGCATGAGCAGCAAAAGAAAAAATAAAAATTTTTCATCAAAAATCATCAAAATTAAAAACTTTTCTGTTTCAAAGGATATCACTGATAAAGTAAAAAGGCAAACCATAGACTAGGAGAAAATATTTGTGAATGGTATATTTGATGAGGGATTTGTAGCCAGAATGTATAAATAACTCTTGCAACTAAATAATCAAAAGACAAAAAGCCCAATTTAAATGGGCAAAGGATTTGAATAGTTATTTCTCCATAAAGGATAAACAAATAGCCAATAAACAGCACATGAGAAGATGCACTCACATCATTAAGCATTAGGGAAGTGAAAATCAAAACCACAATGAGAAAACCACTTCACACCTACCAGGATGACTAAAATTAAGAAGACAAGAGCGAGTGTTGGTGAGCATGTGGAGAAATTGTAAACCTTATACATCACTGGTGGGAATGTAAAGTGGTGAAGACATTTTTGAAAGAGGTCTTGTGTAGTCTTGTAGTTCCTCAAAAATTTAAATGTAGAGTTACCACAGGACCCAGAAACTTTACTCCTAGGTCTATACCCAAGAGAAATGAAAAAAAATATGTCCGCATAAAAACCTGTACATAAATGTTCATAGCAGCATGATTTATAACAACAAAAAAGTGGAAACAACTCAAATGTCTGTCAATTGATTAATGGATAAGTAAAATATGATATATCCATACAGTGGAATATTATTCAGTCATGAAGAGTGAAGTATTGATAGGCGCTCCAACATGGAAACACTTTGAAAACATCATGCTATGTGAAAGAATTCAGTCACAAAAGAACACAGGTTGTCTGATTCTGTCTATATGAATTGTCCAGAATACATGCATCTATAGAGACAGAAAGTAGGGCTAGGGGTGAGAAGAAGGGATGGGTTGACTGCTAAGGGTTATAGGGCTTCAAAACTTTGGGGGTGAGGAATATGCTCTAAAATTATATTGTGATAGTTGGGCAACTCTCTGAGTATGCACAAAACCATTTGAATTCTATATTTTAAATGGGTAAATTTTATGTACATGAACTACATCTCAATAAGACTTAAAAAATAAAGAACTATATTCAAGTTTTCAAAGAACATTTCATTTCAGGCATATAGATAATAATAAAATGACCACTCATATACTTATCATGCAGCTTAAAGAAAATCCTACAGATGTCATGGAAACCTCTTGTGTATTCTGTCTTGATTCAATTAACCTAACACCACCTCTGGAAGCAGCTAGGTTGTTTACTAGAAGTGAACATGATATTTTATCATTTGTTATCATTTCTTAAGTGTTTTATCCTATTGCTACATTTGTATTTATATATATATATATATATATATATATATATATACATGAAAACATAGATATTTATTTATAAACAGTATATAACTTGATACTCATATATTACTCCTTTTGTTTTTAACTTTTCTAAAGGTTAGATTGTTCAGTTTTAAATAAAACCTTGTATAGGACAGCCACAGTGTAATTTAGGCTGTGTTTCCACAAGCCATGTGCAGATCTTCTTTCAGAAGCCCCAAGAAAGGTGAAGATCATTCTGCCTACAAGGTACAGGGTCAGTTAGGAAATTTCCCTCCTTGAATGACAGCTGCTCCATCACCTCTACTTCTCAGTGGTTTCCACTTCTTTTCAGAGGTGTTTCAATATGGTTAATGTTCCACCAGTGAACTGTGTTTCATATATTCTAAAAAAAATGTGCATTTTATTTTCTAGACCTGTTTTGTTGCCAGTTAGCAGACACAGAATAGTCCCATCACTTCATCTTAGAATCTGAGTCCCTGAGTCCAGCTCTGACAGTAAAGGATCCCAGTTCTGTCGCTGAGAAGACCTGGAGCAGGTCATTTCTACCTGGGAAGTCACTGGGCATGGCAGGGTGCCCTTGGACTTCTCTCCCACCCAGTGCTAGGTCCTTCCTTCATGGGTCCATCTGTGCTCATAGGCCTAGACTCTGCAAATTTATCCTCTACAAACATTCAGGTCAGAGAAATCTTCCCTCACCCCATCAGGTCTGTCTACCAGACTGTGTAAAGCACGAAGAGGGAGGAGGAAGCAGAGGAACTTACAGTGTGAGTACATCCAGGGCTGTGCTGTGGACCACAACGCTCCCTCCCCTTTTTACTTGGTGCTGATTGAAGAGGGGAACAGAGGAGTCAGAAGCAGGCCTGGGAAACAGAAGAGAACTAGGTGGCACCCAGCCCTGCCAAGATACTCCCCTTCTGCTGCTGCTGCCAACCCCCACACCTGATTGCCCGGTGGGGATACCACTCCTGTCCTGGGTCACATCCTGCAGATAATCTTGAATGCAGCCAGTTCCACTCCTCCCACCATAGCAGGCTTGTGAAGCTGGCCCTTTAAATACCTCCAGAAGAAGACAGTGGAAGAGAAAGGAAAAAGCAGATGTGCCCTGGGCTCTTAGCAGCAGGGTCCCCTGACCTGCAGCCTGGAAAATAAAAATCAAAATAGTGACTTTTAAAGAGACTGACATAGGTGATATATTTCAGTGCTGGCACATTTTCTGCCCTCAGAAGGAAAAAACAAAAGCAAGTCCAGCAGAAAGGAAAGGTCTTGAAATGTTTTTAGAGGTGGGTTAAAACAGCTTTAAGCGCTGGTGGCCTTTGGATTGCTCCCCTTCCCCATCCCAGGCTCCTGGAGGAGGGAGGCCCAGTGGGAGCTTAAGATTGTATTTCAAGCAAAAGGAAACAAAGAAACAACTAAATCTCCCCAGGCACTTCTGGTGGTCTGCCAGATTTTAGAAACTTATTAACTCAATTTCCTTCTTCCTCCTGTGGAACAGGCCTCCTGAAGTAGCATCCTTTCCGGAGTCACACGTGCCTTCCTTCACCTCTGGCTGTGCTCCGCCCCTGTTTTCATTCCCTCTCTAAGTATCCCAGGCCAACTAAAATGTCCTTTCCTCTAAAAATGCGGATTCTCCATGTTAGGAATAAATTCTCTTTATATTTCCCTAGTCCTTTATTCTTTATCTCTTTTTGTAATAACCATTTTAAAAATTTGAAGCACAGTTAATTTACAATGTTGTGTTAGTTTCAGGAGTACAGCAAAGTGATTCAGTTATACATATTTCTTTTCAGATTCTTTTCTATTATGGGTTATTACAAGATAGTGAATATAATTCCCTGTGCTATACAGTAGGTCCTTGTTCTTCATATTTTATGTAGTAGTGTGTATATGTTAATCCTAAACTTCTAATTTATCTCTCCCCCCATCCCCGCTTTCCCCTTTGGTAACCATAAGTTTGTTTTCTATGTCTGTGTGAATGAAAAATATTGCCAGCCGTATCAGTAAACTAAAGGATGCTGTGGCCATCAAGTCATCAGCTGCTACACCACCCCCAACAGTGCACTCAAGGGAACTCAGGATGGAGACAAGCAGACAGCCCGGCCTCTGCCACCCCCAACGGTGCACCCTGAGGGAACTCAGTATATGAAAGACAGGATGCTGGAGCTAGATAGCTAGGTGTATATCAAAGGGATGATTTCAGTGAGCCAGACTTTTGCACCTTTCCCATACAAAGGAAAGTGCTAAATTCCTTAACTTGAGACATTAGATTTTTCTTCAATTAACAGTAATCATTTGATGTTCCACCTGGTCTTTGTGGCAAAACTCTTATCTATCCTGGCTCCTCTGGAACACTCTCTTAGAACGAGCTGAGAGGCTACCTCCCGGGTTTGAGTCCTCAGAAAGTCCACCATATAAAACATAACTCTCAACTTTTAGGCTGTGCACTTTTTAGTCAACACTGTTTCTGTTTTGTAAATAAGCTCATTTGTATCATTTTTTAAGATTCCACATATAAGTGATAACATATGATATTTGTCTTTGTCTGACTTACTTCACTTAATATGATCATCTCTAGGTCCATTCATGTTGCTGCAAATGCCATTATTTTGTTCTTTTTTATGGCTGAGTAGTATTCCATTATATATATAACAGTAATCATTACACACACACACACACACACACACACACACACCCCCACAACTTCTTTATCCAGTCATCTGTTGATGAACATTTAGGTTGTTTCCATGTCTTGGCTATTGTTAGAAAATGTCTTAATTTCATTATTTTACATGAAGCTGTCCAGTTTTCCCCGCACCACTTATTGAAGAGACTGTCTTTTCTCCATTGTATATTCTTGCTTCCTTTGTTGTAGATTAATTGACCATGAGTGTATGGGTTTATTTCTGGGCTTTCTATCCTGTTCCATTGATCTATGTGTCTGTTTTTGTGCCAGTTCCATACTGTTTTGATTGCTGTAGCTTTGTAGTATGGTCTGAAGTCAGGAGAGAGTTATTCCTCCCACTCTGTTCTTCTCTGTCAATATTGTCTTGGCTATTTGGGGTCTTTTGTGTTTCCACACAAATTTTAACATTTTTTTTTTGTTCCAGTTCTGTGAAAAATGCCATTGGTAATTTAATAGGGATTGCATTGAATCTGTACATTTCTTTGGGTAGTATGGTCATTTTAATAATATTGATTTTACCAACCCAAGAACACAGTATATCTTTCCATCTTTTGTGTCATCTTCATCAGTGTCTTATAGTTGTCAGACTACAAGTACTTTGCTTCCTTAAGTAGATTTATTCCTAGGTATTTAGTTCTTTATTGATATGATGGTAAATGGGATTCTTTCCTTAATCTCACTTTCTAATATTTCTTTGTTAGTGCATAGGAATACCACAAATTTCTGTATACTAGTTTTTTATCTAGCTACTTTACTGAATTTATTCATGAGTTCTAGTGGTTTTCTGGTAGTGTCAGCATTTTGGAAGTCCTAGCCACAGCAGTCAGAGAAGAAAAAGAAATAAAAGGAATCCAAATTGGAAAAGAAGAAGTAAAACTGTCACTGTTGGCAGATGATATGCTACTACACATCGAATATCCTTTATCTTCTGTCATCACGTTCACCTCCTGCCTGGTGATGAGAGTAATGGTGCCGGAGCCTCGCCCTCCCCAGACCTTAGCTCACAAGAGCTGAATGTCTGTTGAATTTACCTTTCTATCTCCCAGAGTAAGAAATACTGTGCCTTGCATGTGGGCCATGAGCGAATACATTTCTTGTCCAAATTGATTCCTTTTATAACTTAGAAAAAAGGATTTTTTCAGCTTTTGACCAATTAAGGGAAGAATGGGCCTAAGATAAGACTGATCTGCCTGCGCAGAAGTCTTTCAGCACCATTTACTGCTTCAAACAGTATAAAGCCTAACAAACAACCAACAAACCCCCCAAAACATCGCAGGAGTAAAGCATATCCACTGGTTATCTGTTTCGGGAGCCAACTTCACTTCATGAGGCTCAGCTCTGTTTCTGCCTCGTGAGGGAGCAGTCTACTTCCAACACAGAAGCAAATCGTTCCTCCTGCCACAGTTCAGGACCAGCTCCTCCTCCTTTTCAGCTTGTGGGAGTTGCTGCTGGGCGCTGGAGCTACTTGAGGAACTCAACACCTGCCTCTCAGATGCCCAGTGGATTCTGAATTCCTTCCCCATAGCATTTGCTATAGGGACGGATGAGTGTCTGTTTTTCTCAGAAGATATTCTTTCTGACTGAAGGTTTCCCGTGTGCCTTTTGTCTGTTCTACTTGTCTGTCACTTGCTGACAGATTGCCTGACTCCTCAGGTTTTCATATAAATAAAGAAGTAATTAAATAAATATTTATTTGTTTATTGGCATGTTTCCCATTACCAGGCCAACAGCAAATCCTTCAGAGGTTGTTATAAGATGTCAAAGTCTCACTCTGTAACATCCCACGAAAAACATTCAGAAATAGGAAACAGAGAATGCTTCGTTGCTTCTTGGTCTAGGAGGGTTTGACAACTCAAAGTGACAGTTTCTTCACTGAAAGTGGGGGATTAAATCAAATTATCCTGACCTATGAATTTCCCCTCACTACTTTTAGGCTATCTCAGTTAGTCTGCTGGGAGACTATAGGTCATGGGTCATACAGGTCCAAATGTGGAAAAAAAAAAAAAAAAGAAAGAAAGAAAAGAATAAATCTCCGGGTAGGAAGGGAATAGTAAAAAGAAAATGTTATCAGAAGCACAATTCGTTAATTTATTGAACCATAATTACATTTATAACTCCAATTTGAGATTTCAAGGGCAAATATCCGACGGACCACTGTATTCCATTTTAATTCAATATTTCTCTGGATTCCCCACCTCAAAGTTCTCAAAGTCCTTTGCCAAAAAGTCTAGTCCAGTCTTGAAAGTTTCTAAGCATCTGGATGGATGATCACACCATCTCTAAGAACTCTTTAACTCCTCCCATTCCAATGTTTCCCAATAAGCCACTCCCAGCCACAGGATGTGGGCTACGATGAGGAAGGAGGGACACTGCACATAACCCATACTGAAGTCTAATATGGGATCCCCACACTGTGCCTTCCCATTCTGGGCTGTGCTAGCTCTTGTTTTCTTGTCCAAAACAGGTTGCTCCATGGAGCTTATCTGGGGATGCGCTAGAATTTTTTTTTTGATCTTTGGTAGACGTAAGACTGATTTTTGTAGTGCTGGTCTCTGGAATTAGCCTTATACAATTCAGCCTCATTTATTCCAGCCCAGTCTGTCTCTCCAGACTCTTCAGAAGACAGTGCTCAGTTTTATAGGTTTTTTTTTTTTTTTTTATTGTGCCCAAAGTTTGATATTCCTCCGTAGGAGTTGGTAGAGAATAGCTCTTCATTACTCTGAGTACTTCCCTGAACCCAGGAGCAAGCCTTCCCTGGGGAACCCTCTTTTCAACATTCTCCACAGAGAGGTCTACATCCTCTAAAACACCCAACTGGTCTGATCCCTCAGTACTTCTTAAATAGCCTTTTTGATTTATTCATTAAAGCTTCATTGATGGACTCTGGTTATGGCCAAGATAGAATAGCTCCATTTCTCACTAGTCCTCCCTCTTTTAACTAAAAAAATTCCAGACGTAATGTAGCAAACACAGGGAGACTCTGAAAGGTAGGAAGAAAATGGTATGCTACCTTGAATCTCAGGACTTGAGGAAAGATACAATGGTGAGTTCCCTGGACTTTCTTTTTGCCACCAATATAGCCCAAACTACAGAGTACCAGAGCAGCCTTCAACCTGGAACCCCTGACAGGTGAGGACAAAAAAGGCTCCAAAAAAATTCTTCTCTCTCTAGTCAAAAGACTGGAACAGAAAGTCTTTTTGATAATACCTGGCTTACTCTGGCCAAATAGTCAATACATTAGAAAAACAGTAATCAATGTGTAGTGACAGATGGATAAAGTACAAGAGTGAATGAAGAGACAAGAGGGGAGATGTAAGCAGGGTGTACACGTGAGGAGGACCTTGAGTGCCAGATGAAGCACCTTTGTTAAAAGTCTTTGGACTTTGTTTTGTGGATTTAGAGACATTAGAGACTTGATTTAAGAAAGTAACAACAGGCTCAGGTTTGAGTTTTAGGCGGATCACTCCAAGGGCTAATGGGAGGCAATGGCAGTATTCCAAGTGAGAGATGAGGAAAGCTTCCGTTTGGGCAGAGACTCTGGAGAAGTAGAGGTGGGGAAAGATTCCAGAAGTGCAAGGACTTGGTAATTGGATGTTGGAGGTAATGGTAAAGAAAAAACAAGGTGTCCAGAATGACATCTAGGTTACTAATTGGATGACTGTGTAGATAGCATGTCATTAATGGAGACAGCAAGGGGAATGAGCCTGTTTGGAGGTGGAAATGTTGAATTTGTTGAGTGCACCTTTGAACATGGTGAGTCTGAGGTACCTGTGGGTCACCCAGGGAGAGAACTCCTCCCACACCATCAGCTGTACAGGTCAGAAGGGAGCAGGCTGGGAGGAAGAAGTAGATTTAGTACCCAATTAGCATGTCGCTGACAACCTGGGGACTCCTAGTCCTGTGCACATCAGTCAGGGATACATGACACACCCATAATTTTCCCCTGGAGCACAGAGTTATTTGGTCCAACCAGGGCCTTTTGGTCATTTTCTTTCCATGGTGCTATACATCTAAGAAAGAGCCTAGAATTTTTTTTTTTTTTAAACTGAGCAGCTAGTACATTTAATTAGATTAATTAAACTCTCAGGGAGCTCCTGTCTTAAGTTGCACTCTTTGAACAGAGGTAAGGATTTATAAGACATAAATGGGAGCAACCCCACTGCCCCCAAAATACCCCTCTGATGTCTGGCTGGAGAGGGAAAGGATGAATCACTGTTGTAACACCAGGCATATTAAACGAGAGTTGAACAGGACACTAGTCTTACTTTTAGTTCAGTTGAGGGAAAAGGGAACTTTTGCCTACAAAAGAAGTGATGATGGCCAGAAACAGCCTTGACAGTGTGCCTTTCTCCAAAGATCCCGATAACCTTGAATCAGCCAGCAGCATATAGATCTCACATCAGCAGACATCAGATTAGGAAGTCAGCGGCTCTGCTCCCAAACCTTGCAGACACTCCTTTGTGTGCAGGAGCAGGGAAAGTATGATTCACACTCACAACCCTGACAATAAAGGCAGTCCCTGGAAAAGGATACAACTTTCCCACAAAGGTGATACTAAAATGTAATTAGTTAATCATTAATACTATTACTTAAACCAGAGAAGAGATGAGGTGGTTGGTTATGAACTTAAGAGATGCCTTATGTTGAGCGAGAACAGGGAAATTTTAAAATTAAGTTGGTTATTAATGATTTGTTAAGCCCCAGTAGCTTGGTAAGCTCTGCAGTTGGTGCGTTAGGGAACACAAGGATGCAAAAGACACTGGCCCTACATTCTACAGTGTGGCGGGAGAGAGAGACAGACAGGTAGAAGTGAAGTTGCTGTTAAAATCGCTCCATGCCCTTTGAAGTCGCAAAGAAGATACTCAAAGACATGAGATAGAATGCTTGTATTTATTCTGTGATTCTATTCATTTTAACTCATTTAAGCATTTTGGTTCTTAACACAGCCCGTGGAGGTTAATGAGTGGGATAACTCACAATTTACTGATGAAGAAACTTAGTTCAGACAATTCCTAGTGCATGAGGTTATAAGACTTAGAAGTGGCAGGGTCTGTGACACCTCCTTGACTTGCCTTGTGGAAATGGCTTGCTGGTAATACGCAAGGAAATAGCACTGGGCCAGAAGACGCTTTGCCTGCCCAGGGCATGGACAAAGAGGGCAAATCCAGGGCAAGGAGCAAAGCAATGACTTTTCTCTTTTTAATCTGAGTTTCCCAGGCCTCCTCTGTAGATACCAATGGGGGCTCATTAACATAATAATTCAAATCTCACTCCCCTTTGCCCCCATCTGTTGGGGTAAGCTTCCTGCCCCTGGAACATTCTTCGCTAGCGATTTCTTGGAGGCCCAAGCCTGGGAAGAGGGTTCACATGGACTCTATGCCAGTGAAAACAGGCATCTCGCAGGATATGCTGTGGAAAAGGGGAGAAATATTTCCTTTCTTAGTGATAAACTCAGTTATAAGTGGGCCTTAAAGTAGGGAAGGGAATAGATCTTTAATTTTTTATTTGAAAGCCCCACCTATCATCAGAATCCAGGATCCAGACCATGTCTAAGGGCTGGGAGCTAGGATGGATCCAAGTGACATGGGCCACTCAGAATCTGACAACCACAGAGATTCTGAGAGCCGAGGCTTTGTTCGGAAGTCAGCCTGTCAGTGCCTTGTGCTGTCTTCTCTCTCCTGGGCTTTCCAGTCTCTTCAGCAAATAGGTTTCAGGCAGGCCTGCCCCATCTGGGTCACATAAGCCCATTTTCCAATTTTTAAAATAAAAAGAAGAGCCCGAGATGGGAGCAGGGAGAGTGGTATGCAAGATACAGAATGGCAGCTGAGGTGTGGGAGTGAGGGGTCTCAGCCCAGTAAAATAGCTCAAAAAGGAAAACAGAGGGGATGACAAAATGCCTTCCAAACTCAATGAAAAGACGGGGTGGGGATAGAAACTGGGGAAGTCAGGACTCCCTGTGACCAGAAGCAGCAGCCAAGCTAGTGAAGAAGGACCCACAACACCAAAGGTGGTGTGTTTGGACCCCCTAGGAAAGAATCTGAATGACTGATGGAGTCAGGTGTCCTGAAAGGGACCATTTGGTTTTTATAAACCTGCATCACAGCCCCCAAGAAGCAGAGAGGAACCCAGGGACCTGAGAATAACTGTAGGGTTTATCAAGCTCTTTTCATCTGGGTCAAGGTGACTGAGCAGTAGGCAATCTTGTGAGTGATATGACTGAACTATAAACAGCTTGCAGCAGTTTTAAAAAGGGCCCCAAAGTCTTTGAGACTCTTTCCTTTGAGAAGTAGGTTCCACGTCCCCTCTTCTTGAATCTGGGCGGGTTTGTGACTGCTTTGACCAACAGAGCATGGCAGTGGAGGTGCTATGCAACTTTTGAGGCTAGATCATTAAAGGTCATGTCTAGTTCTCTGGAGGCACCAGCCTCCATGTAAAAAAATCTGACAACCCCCAGATGGCCACGATGGAGAAGTCGTGTGACGGCTCTTCAGTCAACAGGCACAGCTGAGCTCAGCCTTCCAGCCATCCCCACCTAGCACCAGACAGGTGACTGAAGCTATTTTGGACCCTCCAGACCATCCCATCTGCCAACTGAGTGACACTGAGTGACATCAGGGAATGCACAAGGAACAAAAAACTCACTGTATGACTTGAATTGTATTCCCCTCAAAGTTCATATGTTGAAATCCTACTCACCCCCAACCCGGTACCACTCAATGTGACTGTATTTGGACATAGGGCCTTTAAAGAGGTGATTAACATAAAATGAAGTTATACGAGTGAGCCCTAATCCAGTATGACTGGTGCCCTTATAAGAAGAGATCAGGACACAGACACAGGCGGAGGGAAAGACCCTGTGAAGACGTATGTATAAGGTGGCCATCTACAAGCTAAGGAGAGGCCTGTTAAAGAAAATTCCCCACAGACATCTTACTGATGTGGTAGGCTTCATCCCGCAGCATCCAATCTAGCAGAAAGAATGGCGCTCCAAAGAGCTGTACAAAGTGAACGGGTTTTAAAGACCAAAGTGAGCTGAAACAAGGACGTTATACTGGGCATTTGCTGATCAATTAAGCAGGATTACTTTTCTTATGTGGAGCGAAGGGGAGTCTTGGAACTGGTTCAGGTAACTTGTGCTGAGCAGGCAAACCTTCATCCACTGGCCTAACCATTCTTTTCTGGGAGAGCTGGCTGAGCAATGAAAGTTAGTTAATTTTTGGTTTGCAGATGTGGGGCTTAGTATGAGTGACTCCATCTTGGGCCTAATCTGGTTACTTTAATAGGCCTCAGAAGAAAGCAACCCTGCCTGCCAATACCTCCATCTTGGACTTTTAGCCTTCGGAACCGTGAGGAAATTAATCTCTGTGTTTAAAGCATGCAGTCTGTGGTCATTTATTATGGCAGCCTTAGTAAACAAATATACTCACCCAGCTAAGAATTTGTCACAGAAATTGTGAAAGATAACGTAATGGCTGCTGTTTGAAGTCCCTGAGGTTTTGGGTGGTCTGTCCCACAGCCGTTGGCATGGAGTGTGCTGGGGCTTCTAAAGGGCCCCTTCTGGGGATATCGAGTTTTCTGTCCACATTGGCAACTCAGGGTAGACTGCAGGGGGCATCCTCGAAGAACCGATACTACCAGAGAGAGAGAGGGTGGAGTGAAAGGCCAGAGCCCAGACTTGGGGCTCTGGTGGCACTTGAAAACCAGAAACTTTTAACAGAGGTTTAAAAATATTTTCTCATTAGTCCGGGAAAAATAGAAAAAACTGCATACAGTGCAGCTTTATATAGCGATCTCGTGGCTATGTCATTTGGTCAGGTGGGATTCCTTGGGAGAGAGAATTACAGTACTGGATTGCAGGCTGAGGGCCCCATCTGACCTACATTCTGATTTTTTAGAAGAGTGATTATAGCTCTGGAGGCAGGGGTGAGGTCTCATGGCCTCCACCAGGAAGCACTTTTCTTAGCCTTGGGGGATATTACATTACAGCTAATTACAGGCTGTCTGCTAAGATTTTCTAATTACTTCACTTACGTTAGTCTTGCTTTCCTAAGGAGTCCATAAATTTTTGGAAAGCATCTTGAGGACAGGGGTGCACATGTCTGGGTTTTCTACCCGGGCAGAGCCCAACTCGGTGGCAGCCACCCAGAAGACATCGGAGAGCAGAGGGGGCAGAAGAACGTAAGTCACTGTAAATGTGGGCGCTGGGGTCAGCCTGGTTGGGTTCAAATCCAAATTTTACTTCTTATTAGCTTCGTGACTTTGGGCAAATTATCTAACCTTTCCCAACTCATTTCCTCATCTGCAAAATAGGAAGACCAATACTACCTAACAGTACCAGCTTATAAAACAGTTGGAACTGTGCCTGTTCACATGGTAAATACTCACATTCAGAAACATTTTTTTTTCTCTCATTTGATTGTAAAAGTTAAAGAGCTCCTACCTACTTGCTACTGTCAGGTTTGGGTTTGCATGTGGGGAGAGGAGCAGGGAGCAGAAGTTTCTGGAGTTCGGGGGTATGGGTTTTGGAGAGATCTACCTCCCAGCTCCCCTTTGTGTAGCCTGGGTGAATTTGCAAACACGCACATCTGTGACATAGGCCCATGGGGCAAAGGTTTCCAAGGCAAAGCTGTCACTGCCTCGCTCCCCATACTCTCACTCTCAAGTTGACAAATCCCAGGTGACCATCTGGCTCCTGTATTAGACTGGAGGCTGCCACCAAAGCCAGAGGACTAAAACATCTACCTCGGCCCTCGCAGCAGCTCTGAGAAATTAAAAGGGAGCAAGTTAATTAGAAAATGCTTAATTAGGAAGCCAGTTCCTTAGAAGAAAGGGAATTAACTGAAAAATAGACCTTAATCAAAAGACGTGGAGCACAAAAATCTGGTGTTGGACTTGGCTTGTACTAGCTTGTTCGAGGCGACTGGGCACTTCCCAACCTTTGTGTTCTGTGACAGTGTTTTGATAGCTTGAAATCACCACTATGGGAATATTTACACCAATGACAGTGACAAAGGCTACAAACCTGGGACTTTTTTCTTGGAGATTTTTTGTTAATCATTTACTATCACACAATTGTGAAGATCTAACTTGTGCTCCCGGTCAGATGTTCCACGTGCCTCTGTTTAGTGGACAGAGGAACCCCTACATTTGGAAGAGCACCAAAGTGTGAGTCCTTGTCACTGGATGTGAAAGAATTCATGCAGCAGAGGCAGAGGGACCAAGTGAACAGCCACTTTATTGCTCAGAAGGGGAAATGGAAAGAGGGTGCTCGAGCACAGAGAAGGAAAGCAAAATGCTTTTGTGGGGAGAGGAAGTGCTCGAATGAGGAACTGTCAGCCAATATGACCAGCAGAGACAGCTCCAGCCAAGTCGGGCCACGTGGACTTTTATGGGAGGTGTTTGTCATCATGTCTTCCTTTCAGGTGTGCTGGGGCCCATCAGTCCTTGTATGGGCTTTTCAGCCCTTGTATGGGCTTTTCCAGTTGTCATGGTAAGCCCCAACTGTCATGGCACCGGTGGGTGTGTCATTTAGCATGCTAATACATTACAATGACTATATAACGAAGCTCAAGGTCCACTGGAAGTGAAATCCTCCACCATCTTGGACTCCATTGGTTCTAACCAGTTCTTGTTTCTTCTCATTGCAACTGCCTCCTGAGACTTAGATGAGGGTAATTGGTTTCAAGTCGAAGGAGAGGCAGGGGTAGGATCCTGGAGGACAACAGCCTTGGTATCAAAAAGGAAAGCTGACTTTAATCAAAATGCTGGCAATCTGGTGGATCCAGTGATCCCCACAAAAATTGCCTCTGAAGATTCTGCTCAGCCATAAACAAGACTCAGGGCTTGGTGGGGAGGTGCTTAGCTCCTGTAGAAGAACGTAAAGATTATGTATATTCCTTCAGGAGGAACCAAGATCCTGCCCCAGGGCTGCCCTATTATTTCTTGACTGTTCCTCCCTCGTCTCTGCGTTCCCTCCCTTCCCTGGTTAGCAACTCTTCGAGCCTGCAATCTGGAACTCTGGGAAGGGCAAGGAAGCTGCATGAAGCCTATTTCCTACAAAAGAGAAATTGGGGACAAAAAGAATTTGTATCAGGGAGGGCCCATAGAATCCTACTCCCTTTCAGCTCTGGTTCTAGAAATTTTAGTGGAAGCACAGTCTTGCAATGTCTTGATTCCTTCAAAGCTGATGTCTCCAAACTAATTTGCACAAGCTGAATCAGTGAGGGTACAAAATGAAGATCTCACTCTTGTCATTTAAGTATTTATATCTGATATCTAATTTTTGTTCTATTCTCAGTTTCTGTTTTATAATGTAGAAAATACATTATTACAGACACATATAAACATATTTTATGTGAATATACACATTTGAGAGGTCATTGCTTAAGTTTAAAAAAACTGATGGTGTATGAAATAAGAAGGAAAAAATGTGGAGACTATTGTTTTAGGGTAAAAGAAAAGATAATTAATACTAAGAAATTCAGACAGGATGATTCAGGAGTAGGGCTCGTGCGTATGTTGTGGGCATGGGGGTGACATTAGAAATGAGATGTGAAAATAAAAGGTAGAAAGTGTGGCCTCATTAGGGTGAAGTATTTAATTAATATGCAAGAAAGAAGGTGGGTCAGTGCAGGGTTTGAGGTAGTGAGATGGGTTCCTCCTCCAAGATCTGGAAGGAGCATCCTTGCCAGGCGACTTCACAACTGCTCCATCACTTGGGGGGCTTGTTACAGTGGAGACTACTGCCCCCAAGCCCCCACCCCAGGGATTTGGATTCAGTAGGTCTGGGACGGGGCCCAGGCAGGAATCTGTATTTCTTTCAAGTTTTTAAGTGACGTGATGCTGCCTGGCCAGGTCCACATTTTGAAAACCAGAGATTTAAAGAAGAGTTTAAGGATAAAGGTGGGTATTGCTGATGACAGTGCATTAGACCCAGAGAACAAAATGGGAGAGTTCAGGGCTGGGGAGGCTGGAAGGGTGGAAAATCAGGTCAGATTAAAGACTTGAAGGAAGGAAATCCAGGTGATGAGCGTTGACCTAGGAGGCTTAGACTTCTGATGCTGGTTAACATAAGCAAGAATACAAGCCGTGCTGGGCTAAGCCCTGCATAAAATCTCCTCACTGGCAATGGTCTTCACAGCAGATGTAATGGTGAGGCGGAAGGTGGTTTGGCTGGGTGGAAGGTGGAGTGAGGCCTTACTGAACCACACCTCAATTTTAACTCTTCTTTGTCCTCCTGGCAGAATTTTACATGCTCCTGGTGCTTCCTCAGATCACGTTTCATCTCTCTTTTTTGGGAGTGTTCCATCCTCTTCAGTCTTTTGGAAGAGTTTGAGAGGGATCAGTATAAATTCTTTGCATGTTTGGTAGAACTCCCCACCGAAGCCATCTGGTCCTGGACTTTTGTTTGTAGGGAGCACCTCTCTTTTAGAAGTCTTTTCTCAGAAGCTCTGTAAAGGTAGCTTCAATTCCATAAGGCAAAGAGAGTGTGAGACTCTTTTGTGCCAGGACGATTATAGGGCCACAGTCTGACCCTCCCACCTGCCCTCCGGCCCCACAGGAGGCACGCTCTCCCTCTTCACTGTTATAGGAGCATCAGGCATTTGGATTTACACCTGGCCTGCCTGACCAAAGGAGCAGGCTCTGCGCATCTACCCGGTGAGACCAGGAGGGGCCTTATGAGTCAAGAGACCCCTCATTTACTGAGACTTCTGTTATCCCTTCCCTTGAATCACAACACTGTCCACATCCATAATGTCTTGTTTTTCATAGTATATGTTTGTAAGCATTCAGTCGAAGCATGTGGAGTGTCCCATCATATTTTGGAGGTGTTGCCTAGGAGCCCACGAATCTGGGTTTGTGGATTAATATTGTCATCACGCCTCTGTCTGAGCATTGGCTGCATGACATTGGCTGTTACTGCTTCTGCATTTGCTTTTATATTATTTAGAAATATCTCTTTGCTCTGAGATTAGACTTCCTTGCTTCAGCCACACAATTACTCTTTCACCTTTTTCCTGATACAAATGACTGTGTTAGAAACCCACCTTTGTTCATCTGCATCAGTCATTTGCATTTATTGCCTGCCTTATATTTTAAATTATTTTTGTTTGGGTATAAAGCTTTCTAACTAGATTGTAAACTCCTTGAGTAAACTTTCTCTTCTTCACATGAACTGTAATGCCTAGCATAGCAGTTTTGCAAAGTACGTGCTCAATATTTGTTGAGTGATTGACATGAAGAAATGTGTTAGGACTGTTAGATTTGTTATGACAGCGAATCAAGCAGCCTTAGCTCAGGCTAGGAACTGCCTATCCAATACAAGGAATTTGGCTAAATACTGAAAAGCTCCTTTAATTATTATGACATTTAAAATTAATTATATATTTCCAACTGTATTTTTCAGTTGTTTGCATAATTATTATTATGCTGAACAGTATTTATACTTAAACGTTTAGTAGTTCATGTAAGCGACTGAAATTAGTAATGTTTTACAGCCAAACCAAATTCATTTTTGATTGTTCTCTTCTCACAGCCTCACTATTGACGATTCCTCTGAGGTAATAGGCACTTGAATTCTAATCACCCCATGTCATGTGCAGATCGATTAAAGGATGGAGGCCCTGCGTTCACTCCCACAACAGACAGGGGTCTCCTTATAAGGGGTCTTCCTCCTGGACTCTTGGTCCTCATGCTCCCCCAAACTGCCAGCACAACCTGTCTGGTGCCTGGTTTCTCCCGGCTGCACTCGGATGTTTCCTGAGGTTTAATTTTGACTTTTTACTTTGAATTTTGAATTTATGGAGAAGTAGAAAGATAATAATACCCATATTCTCATCACCTAATTATAACAATCAACTTTTAATTCTAGAGTGTTCTGAAGATTGTCTTTCACTGATTCAAAACCTTTGATTGGATTAAATTAAAAATATCCCTTGTTTTTCTATTTGATTTGCATTTTTGTATTCTGTGTAGAAACACTATGCTCAGGTTGTACATGAACCAGCCGTGGTTATGTTGATTTTCTTCTATGTTTCCTTTTATGCTTTGTACTTTTTTGCAGTTAAAATTGGTCTCTAAAATTTTTGACCAATCTTGGTGTAAGGCAATCCTTGCGTCTTCATCCATTGCATTCAATGCCATCTCCAATGAATGGTTGCTGAACTGTTTTGGAGAAGTTATAAAATAGCTGACATTATTTCAGTTTATATTTCCAAAAGTAAACGGACCCAGCAGGCATTCTAGCAGGGAACATTTTCTCAATGCAGTGTGTGCACTGTTGACCTGCACTATTCCAAATGTCCACAGGGGATTTTGCCACCTTTTCTTCATTATTAAGGATTTAAAAATTACAGACATTAATACATTTCACACTTAAAAACTTCAGTAGAGATCTCTAAAACATTTTCCCTATGTAACCACAATGCCGTTGTTACCCTGTGTTAGTTTACCAGGGCTGCCATAGCAAAACACCGCAGACAGGGTGGCTAAAGCAACAGAAACCAATTTTTTCACAGCTCTGGAGGCTGGAAGTCCGAAAGTAAGGTATCGGCAGGTTTGGTTTCCTCTGAGGCCTCTCTCCCTGGCTTAAAGATGGCCACCTTCTCGCTGTAAGACATGGTCTTCCTTCTGTCTGTCTATCTGTCTCTCTCTGCCCAAATGTCCTCTTTTTAATGACAGTAGTTGTATTGGATAAGGGCCCACCCTAAAGGCTTCATTTGACCTTAATCAGTTCTTTAAAGACCTTATCTCCAAATGCAGTTACCTACTGATGGGGATCAGGACTTCAACGTAAGATTATGGGGCAGGAGGGGACACAATTCAGGATATAACACACACTTAACAGAACTAACAGTAGTTTATAATATCATTAATGCCAAATCCATATTTGATTTCTTACAATTGTCCCCCAAATGTCTTTGTTCAAACTAAGAGTCAGTCAAGGACCATGAATTGCGTTTGGCTGTTATGTCTCTTAGATTTTTTTTAAATCTGGAATAGTCCTCCTTCTCTCTTTCTTCCCACGACAGTGTCTTGTTGAAACAGCTTGCGCTACGTATTGCACTTTGCTCTGCTCTGTAGTCAGGGGGAACTGGACTTGCTGACCTATGTGCTGTACTGGGTTCCCTATAGACTAGAAGTTAGGCCTAAAAGCCTGAGTAGATTCAGGTTACACGTTTTAGGAATGAATATTTCATGGATGACATGTACCCTTATTATTGGGTCCCATTAGATGGCCCAGCATGTCCTGTTGTTCAGCTTTAAGGGGTGTTTAGATTAGTCACTGGGATAAAGCAGTTACATTGTGACCAGAAAGCAATCTGTGGAGCTGCCTTAGCCCCTTGGAACATCTACTTTCCATCACATTTCACCGCATGGTTTTAGTTTCCATTGGTGATCCTTAACTAAATCAACGATTTCATTAGGTTTACAAATTTATTCTATATTTATTAGCTGAAATTATTCTGTAAAGAAGTACTTTCCCTCATCAACTGGGACTGTTTACTTATCCTTAAATACAGTCCAAGTGGAAAGACAGGGTAAATCCTTTTAACTTTAATTACCAAGTTTTAGAACAAGGTACTGGTGTAGTAACCCCTACCAATAGTGACCATCGAGGTTTGCTTTGTTTAGGGTTTTCTGGTTTTGGAGTGTCATTTATAGATCTGTGGCCTTTAATCTATTCTTAAAGCCATTTTCCTTCTCTGGCCTCTAATTGCCACAAGTTTGGCCATTTGTGGCCCCTGCAAGTTGGGCTGGTCAACAACTTTGTTATTGTATCATTATTTCAAAATTATAATACTACTGAATGACTGGAATATATGTTTTTATACTGAAATGTATTCCATTTAGTGAGTACAAATACTAAGTTTTAAACTCAGTTGATTATTTTCTATGTGTGACTGCTTTATTAATTTTAAATGTGGTTAGATTAATTTGTTTCTTTTTTCCTTCCACTTTTAGGGATGGTTTTTTGTTTTCATTATTATATACTATGCTTCTTTTGACTATGTGAAACAGTTACAATTCCCCTCCTCCCCACCCCCTCTCCTGTTACCTAATGGTGACTGATTTTTAAAATTAATTTCTGATCAATTCTTACGGTGTTTGTTATTACAAACACAGGCAAATTTGTGCTCATATTCTTACTCCTTTTTGCCTCTTTCTGCAAAGGTTGCCTATTATACCACTTTTTGGCACCATGGTTTTTCATTTAGCAATACCTTCTGGAGATCACTACCTAGCAGTACACTGAGATTGCTTTCATTCTTTTTACAGTTGCCTAGTTGTCAATTTTGTGGAGTTACCATAGTTTATTCAATAAGAGACTGGGTATCATAGTTACTCAGCCAAGAATTTATTGGATTGTTTCATGTTTTTGTTGTTGTTGTTAGTGAATAATGACTCACTAACTCAATGAGTAATTTTGTGTATGTTATTTCCTATTTGTGCAGTTATGTCCTTAGAATATATTTCTGAAAGTAGAATTCCTGGCCCAAAGGGTAAACACAGCTGTGATCTTGATAGATATTGACCAATTCTCCTGCAAAGGAGTTCTATGATTTTTTCATTCGTAACAATGATATATGACAGTCTACAGCATTACCGATAGAATATATTGTTAAAATTTTGATTTTTGCCAGTTTGCTAGGGAAGAAATGGTATCACGTCACGATAGTCTTAATATTTTGCTCTCTCTTTATGACTGGAGTGAACTTATGTTTAAGGAACATTTGTATTTTTCTATGAACTGTCAGTTCATGCATTTTGGTCTTTTTCTTACTGATTTCTAGAAACTCTTTATGTTAAGGAGATGAATCATTTGGTTATGAAATAAGTTCCAATATTCTTTCCTAGTTTGTCATTTGTCTTTTGACCTTTATGCTTTTTTTTTTTAATGCAAAAACCTTTTTTAACAACAAAAAAACTTAAGTCAAATTCCTCACCAAGTTGTATTTATTGATTCCAGATTTTGAGTCACAGTGAAAGAAGGTCTTTTCAACTTTCAGATTTTAAAGGAATTCACCCATATTTTCTTTTAGTATTCTATAGTTTTATTTAAAAGTGTATTTGAATAGCTGATTCATTGGAGTAAAGTTTTTTTATATGGCATTTATACATTTCTTGTTAACGTTATTTCTAAGTATTTGATCTTTTTTTTTTTCCTATTATTATAAATGGGGGTTCTCTTCTGGAATATTTATTAACTGGTTAATGACTGTATACAGGTAGACTATTTATATTAATTATATATCCTGCCAATTTTACAGAATTCTATTACCTATGATGTTGTCCCCACTGATTCTCTTGTGTTTTCTATCTATATAAGCAACTATAACTAGAGACAGTTTTAAATCTTTATTTCTAATGCTTAAGCCTCTAACGGCTTCTCTTAATTGAATTGGCTAATATTTCTAATAAGTTGTTAACTAGTTGTGGCAATAGCGAGTGTTCTTGTCTTACTCCTGACTTTGGTGGGAATGCTGCTAGTGTTTTCCCATCAAAAGAGATGCTGGCTTCAGGGCTTGTGTGTGTTTGTGTGTGTGCGTAAATATGTTAAGAAAGAATTAATTTTTTAGGTTTTTTTTTTCTTTCTATCAGTTATAGGGATTGAATTTTCTTTTCAGCTTCAGGAAATAACCATATGTTTTTTTCTATGTAGATCTAGTACTTAAAAGATTTCTTAGTATTGAATCATCCTTGTAATCCTCTAATAAACTCTACCTGCTCGTTATGTATTTTGCTTAACTTGCTATTGGCATCTGTGACAATATTTTATCTAGAATTTCCCCCTCGATATTTGTAAGAGATTAGGATCTGATTTTCTTTTATCGTGTGCAATTGTAATCATTTACAACAATTTGAAATTCACTTAATAAAATGAATTTGGAAGTTCTCCTTTATGTTCTATAGGTCTGTATATTTTAAGTAACATTGAAATTATTTGCTCTTTAAAGGTTTGTTATAGTCCCCCTGTGAAACCAGTTTGGTCTGACATTCTTTTTGTTGGTGGAAGGAGAACTCTTGATGATTCAGACTTTCTTTGAATGAAATGTTCACATATATTTGTATCCCAATCCTACTTGTAGCGGATGCTGAGGGCTGCAGGTAGTATGAAGCAGGAAGTGAGTTTTCAGGGGTAGAGAACACCTTTCCCAAGGCAGATGGGACTGGGGGGGGGGATTGATAGTCTAACCACATCTAGGATGGGGGAGGGCAGGTACAGGAGCGATGTGGGTGGGCGGGAGGACTGAGAAGAGAAGCCATAGGAGAGGCTTCAGCTGAGGAGGGAAGATCAGCTGCTTCCTCCCAAAGACTTTTACTCTGGTTGCATTCCAACCTCGCCTGGGAGTCTCAGTCCTATTTTCACAGCTGGGAAGGCAAAGGAAATTTCCCATAATCCACTACCCTCCTTGGCAGCCTTTGTTGGGAAGGTCCTCAGAGTCACCTCACCCGAGGGACCTTGGACAAGCAAGAGCCGTCCCACCCCCACATTCTCCCCATTTGCATTCTCTGTGAGCAGTTTCAGCCAAAAAAACCACATGGCTCCCAGACTTATTAGAGAGTCTCAGGTCATAGATATTCCTTTCATGTTGAGTCTTTGATTTTCTGAGGCAGCTTTCTCCACAAGGGGCTTTGGAACAGCCCCTTGTTGCCTGGGTGGCTCCTCTGGGGAGTGACTTTGCTATGGCAAAGGGCGGATGGGCTGCAGGGACACAGGGCAGGCTCTTGTGGGCACCCTGGGCGGCCATGTCCCCTTCAGTCCCAGTTTTCCTGTCTCCCTGCTCCCTCAGCCATCTGTGGACCTGCAGGGGCCAGGAGCCTCTTAGTCCCTTTCGGCCACTGCTCAGCCTCTAGCAGGGGGCACTGGTCTGTGAGGCAAAGAGTGGGCACTTGGCCGCAAAGGTCACCACCTCTGCAGTGGCTGGATCTCTTGATAAGAGGCGGGAAGAGGATGGGGAGACAGTTGGGACATCTCTGCTGCTCCCGCACCACTTCTGAGCCAGAGGGAAGACTTTGGAGAAACTGAAGTTCAAAGACACTGACTGCTGAGAGACTGGTCTGTGCCCTGAGAGAACCCTGTGTTGTTTCCAGTGTATGGGTCACAGGCCTCCTGGGAAATGTGAGCACTCTCAGCCCCCTTGGCCCAGGGCTGTGACCCCTGCTAGGCCACAGGCTTCCACCTGGAGCCCCGGCTGTGGGCTCATGTGGGGCTTGCCGGCTGTGGGCTCATGTGGGGCTTGCCGGGCCAAGGAAAGGCTGGGCTGTGAAAGGACTTGCGGGGTCGGGAGCCTGTCTCACATTCTAAGCCAGCACTTCTTCCCCATTTACATGCAAATGGAGTCCCTTCCCTAGCACCCACACCCAGCCCCGTGCATCAAGGCTAACCATAACTATCCACTCCACAAACCTCAAAAGTTAGGGAGAAAAATATGGTGGCTCCTTTTAGAGCTTTACATAGAGATGTGTCTGCACCCGACTGACCACAGACGTTCACACTGTGCTGCAGGGGCGGCCCACTGGCCCCAGAGGCTCGGGGTGGTCGGGAGCTATTGGTCCAGACCTGCTCCTCACAGCTCACCGCTCAGCTCTGGTTGCAGCCACTTTTGAGCCCGCGATGCTTCCAGCTAGAGTCCCGGAAGGAGGCACTCAAGGAGACTTTTGGAAGCTCCCCTCGGGAGACTCTTCCATCATTCACCTTCTTCCAAGGGCGCCTCAGCATCTGGCTGGTACAGTGGTTACTGTTCTGCAGTAAAATTTTATCCTTGTATTCCTATATCAGATGCATAAGCCAGAATGAAGAGGCTGGTAGAACTCTGGCCTTGGAGTCCGGAGACCAGGGCTTTACTCCTGGGAAAATGCCTGCCATAGACGGGGGTCGTCCCGTCTGCCGTTCCTTTCACCTCCTTAGTTAATAGTATTATCAGTTTTGTCTCTGATGTGTTGCCTTCCTCTGTTCCAGGCATTGTGCTAAACACCTCACCAGACGATAGTTCACTGAATCCTCACAACCACCCTATGGGGGGAGGGCTGTAAGGAGGGGACACTATTGTGCTTATTTGCAGATGAGGAAACTGAGGCTCAAGGAGGTTAAGTAATTTCCCATGGTCACCAAACCAGAATGAATTTGGACCCAGATATTTTTCATCCCATAGAGTATTAATCACTAACTTCATATGTCTCTGGAGAGCACCATGGATCAAAATGGACTTGACCATGTTCCTCTTTGGACTGACTGCTTAGAAACAAATAGAGCAATTCTTTAATCCAGTCTAAATTTCTTTGGCTTTCTCTTTATACAGTTGTCCTTCAGTGTCTGTGGAAGACTGGTTCCAGGAGCCCTGCAGGTGCTCAAATCCCTTATATAAAATGATGCAGTATTTGCATATAACCTACGCATATCATCCCGTATACTTTAAATCATTTATAGGTTACTTATAATACATAATAGCATGTAAGTGCTATGTAAATAGTTGTAAGTGCTATGTAAATAGTTGTAAGTACAACATAAATGCTATGTAAATAGTTGAAGGTACATGACAAATTCAAGTTTTGCTGTTTGTAACTTCCTGGATTTTTAATTTTATTTTATATTTTAGATCTGCATTTGGGTGAATCTGCAGATGCAAAACCCCCGGATACAGAAGGCCAGCTGTGTAAGACAGGTCCTGCCTCTGTGGTTTCTACCCGCCTCCCCTGTAGAAACAGAGGCTGTAAGTTTTTTATAGTCCAGACCCCAGATACCATCTCTCTCTCTGCTCTATTCCCAGGAGCTGCTATAGGCTTTCCCACCCCTGGCTCCTCTGCCTTGGCAATCAGTTTTGGAAATACCCTGCCAGTTCAATCTCTAGACCCACATCAGGTGGACATGCATTAGGTCTTGTAGCTCCTTCAGCTGCAGGCTCTGTGGCTGTCGCGAAGGGGTGGAGGCGATGTATCTTGATGTGAGCCTCAAAAGACAGGTTGGATTGGGGTAGGCAGGAAGACGCTGATGAGGCATATGTTTTCTAAGGGACTGGAGGTGGGTTGTGGAGGGTGCATGGATCATGGTGCAGAGCTGGGGATGAGCAGTACCCAGGGAGAGGGGGACACTGGTTTGAGATGGAGCGTCCTACAGAAGAGAAAGAGGACAGGAACCTGGGTGGTAAGGAATGCTCTGGTGCTCAGCTAGAATGAGACGCAGAGCACCAGGCTTTGGATGTTCCCCCTGGCAGAGCAGCAGGCTTTTAAGACATACGCCATGGCGCATGCCCAAGGTGGCAGTGGCGAGCCCTGAAGGCAGATGACAGTGCACCCTCCACTTCCTCTCCTCAGTGTGGCTTCACCGGAGAGCAAGCTTTGACTGTGGCCTGTCTGAGGGGCTGTGATTATTCACCCTCCTACCTCAGAGCCTAGTGTTGAGTCTGGCGCTTCTCAGGCACTCAGGGACTTTTGAATGAATGAAGGAACAGTTAGAAGAAGGGAGGGAGGGAAGCAGGAAGGGAAGATGGGTGATCAGTAGGACTTGGTGATGCACTGGCAGCTCCAGGCAAATGTCAGCGAATCCCAATCCAGGGTCAGGAACGGAGGCTCGCCCTTCTTTACCTCCACAGACGTCACGGGGTCATCACACACAAGAAAACTCATTCTTCTGATTCTACTGGGTCATGGAGACTAAGCCTGCATTCGACAACCTCTCAGTCCAAATAACCAAGACAGAAGAGGTAAGAGTAAGGAGCGGGGATCTTATTTCCTTCGGGGGAAAGCTGCTTTGTTTGAGATAGACTTTTATCCCACCTGTGTCCTGTTCCTGAAGTCAAGGCCTCTTGTTCCATAGTTCATTTGACTTCAAGTGCAGATCCTGGCTTTTAAGAGCGCAAACTTAGGTTTCTCTTATCATTGCACACTCTTTAGCAGGATGGAGTTGGGGGAGCCCAGTGAACCCCATCAGGAACAGGCTCTCCAGAGCCAAGGGCCCTACATAGAGGCCCTTGAGCTCGTTAGATGGATAAAGGCTGACGAAACAAAAAGTACATTGAGATAGAACTTAAAAACAGTAGATTGACTAATAGTAGTCCAAAGACCAGTGTACCTCTAACCACATTTTTGTTTATTTTTCAGTGTGTTTCCTTCATGGTCTTTCTTGTGGCTGGCCCTGTGCAGTTTGTGTACTTGTTGAGAGCTTTGACTGTCTTTGACGCTGTTTTTGCTGAACTGGGTTTTTCCGAGACCCTCTCTCCTCATAGGCTCAGTTTCACCCTGCCATCTGCAGTCGGCCAGTTTCGGTGGCAGAAGAGGCCACAACTGCTTCCTGTCGGCCTCCTGGGCAGAAGCATGCAGTGGTGTCTCCTCCTGATCTGGGCCCAGGGGCTGAGGCAGGCTCCCCTCCCCGCCTCAGGTAAGGCCTGAAGTCTAGCCTGGAACTGGAGGAAGAGGGAGAGCAGCTGGAGCAATTATACCTCATCTGTCTGGGGCAGGAAATCCCGTTTTCAGAGTCGGGTGTCCCCTAGTGTGAGAAACGGCAGTCTCTGAGAAGGAGGTGCCATTCTGCCTTGGGTGGTGGATGAAGGACTTGGGGTTGGGAGGTGCCTGACTGGCTCAAGAAAAGAAGCAGGAGGGGGACTGATGAGTTTGCTGGCAGAAGTTCACTCCTGCTTGTCTCCTTTCTTCTGTCCTTGAGGAAACTTCTAGAAAAACGTTGTATGTTCTCTGTGGATCAAAAATGTCTTTGTCACAGGTTCCAGAGATCCTACTAGTATAGACTGAGTTTAAGTTACTCTATTTCCTTCTATTTAAAAAATCATAAACGGATGTTTCTTGGGGTGTTTCTTTCTATTTAAAAACTGTGATATAGTTTGCTTTTCATTTTGCTTTCTGAACCATCTGGGGGGATAGGGGTCAGCGCCCAGGAGGGTGGCTTTGCCTGGGAGAAACAGGACTCCTCTCCAAGCCTCCTTTCCTTTGGATTTCCTGGCTTTCAGAAGGTTTTTCCAGGCGCCCCAAATGGCAGTTACCCAAAACAACCAGGTTCTACTTCAAAGGATAATGTGCCCAGCACAGAACTGGCTGTTGGAAGATACAATAAAACAGAGGCAGAGGCTGACAAGGGCTTATATTCTAGGTAGAGAGACAAAGTAAGTGTGTGGAAATAATCAATATGCCCATCATGGAGATATATTCCAGAAGAGTATCCTGAGAGGGTGAAGTGCTACGCTGTGTAGCATTTATGGTCTGTACGGGGTGGGGGGGTGACAGGACAGACTGGAGAGACTGTCATTCCAAAAACCAATTGTGACTTCTAAGCCCCTTGGAATTTCTACAGGAAGTTTCAAGACCCGCTGTTAAAAATGCGTGACGGAACAGAAACAGGTTCACAGATACAGAAAACAAACGTAGGGTTACTGGGGGAAAGTGGGTAGGAAGGAATAAATTGGGAGTTCGAGATTTGCAGATACTAGCTACTATATATAAATAAATGAGTTTCTACTGTACAGCACAGGGAACTGTATTCAATGCCTCGTAGTAACCTATAATGGAAAAGAATATGAAAACAAATATATGCATGTATGTGTATGACTGAAACACTGCCGTACACCTGAAATTGACACAACACTGTAAACTGACTGTACTGCAATTTAAAAAAAACAGCACAAAAAAAAAAATGCATGCTTTTCTCCCTTCCCTAGGCGCCGTGACAGGCAGAATAGTAACAACGGGGAACATTTCTGCAGAGGAAGGTGGCTCTGTCACCTTACAGTGTCACCTCTCCTCCACCACTGCCAAAGTGACTCAGGTCAACTGGGAGCAGCAGGACCACGCCCTGGCCATTCATCACACTAACTTGGGGTGGCACATCGACCCAGCCTTCACAGAGCGAGTGGTCCCAGGCCCCCACCTGGGCCTCACCCTCCGGTTGCTGACCATGAACGACACAGGAGAGTACTCCTGTATCTATCACACCTACCCTGACGGGATTTACAAAGGGATACTCTTTCTGGAAGTCCTACAAAGCTCAGGTATGTCGCCTTGAGCCGGGTGGCTGATGATCCTCGTCCACTAGGAGAGAAAATGCATTCCTGCTGAACACTGCAGAGTAGGGCCTCCCAACCCTGGTTCACGTTCGAATTACCAGGGAGCTTTTAAATGATACTGATGCTGGTGCCCCATCCCAGACCAGTTGGGTCAGAATCTCTAGGGCCAGGGCAGGTTGTGTTGGGTTCTAAAAACATCCCCCATTTGAATGTGCAGAGGGTATTGTGAACCACTGTTTTGGGTAGGAAGCATGTCTTATGTTTATTTGTTGGGAAGACCAGTTGTTCTGGTCATTGGAGAAGGGTTCTAGTTAATTAGTTTAGCATCAATTATGCAAATTAGAATTAGCCCCTAAATTTGTAAAGGATTAGAGCCCAGTGTTTGCTAAGCATCAATGTACAATAATTTACATTTGTGTGGTATTTCATAGTTTCCAAAATGCTCTCCCCTTCATTAGCCACCTGGACACTGAACCCAGTCGTCTGGAGGGTGGGGTAAGGATTGTTAAATCGTGACTGAGAGACAGGATAGCAGAGTGGTGGTGAGCTCAGACTCTTACGCCAGACAGCCTGGGTCCAAATCCTGGTGTTGCTGTTGACCTCAGAGAGGATTACTGAGCCTCTCTGCACATGGTTTTTCTCATCTTTGAAATGAGGAAGAGATGTAAGACCTTATAAGGTGCTAACATAGGACTGAATTACTTACTGAAAGAAAATGCCCTTAGAACAGCCCCTGGAACATGGTAAGCATGATGTTAGCTGTGAATATGACTCCCTGATTCCCATTTGACTGTCTGGTGGAGGTGGAAGCTGAGGCTTGGCAGTGGCTCAGAGCAGCAGAGCTGACAATAACATGGGTGTTCTGGTTCCCCTCAGCCCCACCCTCAGAACTGCTATTTCCTGCCATTGCTTGTGTTGGAGATTAAGTTTTATAAGTTAGCAAAATGTGTGTAAACTGAGAAGATAAAACTTACCTTAAAGTTTCTTCTCAAATGCTACTTCTTCTGGAGCCCTGACAGAGGCCAATGCAGCAAGTGGGGAAGAGCCCAGATCCTCCTCTGGTTCTGCAGATGGCCCTCTGCCCCGCTCTGACCGGCTCCAGCTTTGCTCTCCGTCAGCCCTCTTTCCCTACCTGTGGCCAGGCAGGAGACTGAGTCCTCAGGGCAGGAGGAACACATTCTGGGGGATTTGGCTCCCCCTTCCCGGTCCCTGTGGCTACCGTGGGCATTGCCCTTCCTAAGTGATCTCTTGCCTTAACCATCTTCCTAGAAACCTAAGCCCTTTGTTAGAGAGAAGAGGGCCTGGCCTCTGCTACACCCTTCTCTGGAGACTGCCTTAGACCCCTGGGTTCTGCCCGAATTCCTGGGAGGGAGGTGGAGATGGGATGAGGCAGCCTGGAAACCTTTCCACCCACAGCGCAGTGCACATCCTGACAGTTGTCCTGTTTCCCTCATGCTCTCCTTGGGTCAGGTACCACTCATCTCTTCAAAACTCCCTTCCTAATTCTTTCTCCTTCCATTTACATTTTACATCTTAATGGAAATTCATTTGTTTGTGCTTTAATTCATGTCACGAATATTTATTGAGCACCTGCTGGGTGCCAGGTGCTGGCAAAACAGAAAAGGAAAAGCTGCCCCCACCACTCCCTCCGGGGTCTCCCAGCCTGGCTGGAGTAAGCCTGACAGGCTTAAGGGGAAAGACTTATGCTTTTTTTCTTCTTTGTACTTTAATATTAATTTAATTTTTAATTAAACTTTTTTTACTAGTTTGATTACAAATATGAAGTTTAATAAAAGAAAATGTTCATTTTCTGCTTTTTTCTGGGTGCAGTTTGTTTCATTTCATGACTATTACGAAGTGAGTATGAAAGTGATTTTGTCAAACAGGAGAGGGGCGTATGGAAAACGGTCTGCCCTGGTGTCAAGTGTACGCCCCTCGAGAACTCAGTCTTTGATTTCATGATGGGCCAGGTAGATGCTCCACTGTCCAAAGAGCTGGGCTGAAAGACTCCAGACCTGTGGTCAGAGAAAGGCCTGGCCAGCCTCCACGCCCGTGCCTGGACACTGAGGCTCCCCCGGGTCATGGCTGCCCTTTGTTTCTGGCCTCGGCTCACTCACCTTTATCTTGTCTTCCCTCTAGTGGCTGAGCACAGCGCTGGGTTCCTGGTCCCTTTGCTTGGAGCCACGGCCACAGCGCTGGTGGTCATCTGCACAGCAGTCATTGTGGTGGTCACAGTGGCCCGAAAGGTAATGACTCTGGCTGCACATTCAGTCCTGGACACCCCACCCCTGCCCCCTGGTCCTTCCATGTCCCCTTTCTGTCCAGAGAGAGACCCAGATGTGATCTCCTCCACTGCTCTTTGTGTCTTCTTCATGGTCCTCCTTCTGCCCTTTAGTGGCATTGTCTATGCTCTCCTTCCGTCCCTTCCCTTGTCTGGGAGCCCCTGAAAGATTGGATCTATATCCTCCCCATCTTGCTGTCACCTGCAATTCCTGGCTCCTGCCTGTTGCTTGAGCCATTCCTCTGAGAGTTTGATTTATCTGCTGTCAGTTTGTTGCAAACTTGCATCTGTGCCAGGGTTTTTGAACATTTGCTTATTCAGTTTTAACAACCCTTTAGTTGTGCTAGGCTACCTAGCACTTCTGTTGGATAAGAAATAAACACTCCAAAAATTTAGGAGTAAAAGGTACATAGCAAGATCAGGAGGTTGTAAATCCTCTGTTACTCTAGCTTAAGAGATCACGTGGCTAAAGAGTACTGGATGGGGAACTGGAAGCTTCTAATCTCAGCATCAAGTGTGTGACGATAGGGATGTTGTTTAATCTCCCAGGTCTCACGTCTTGACCTATAAAATGGGGATTATGATTCCGCTGGCTCTCTGTCACAGGGCTGTGATGGGCAGGTGGCACATTGCATGTGAAAGCTTTGTAAACCGTGAAGGAACATATCCATGTCCTTGTGTCATAACTAGAACCTGCTGATTAGGATGAGTGAAAGAATTCCTGCTCCTTGTTGCGTCTGCCCTCTCGGGCCTTTAGAGCCATCCCAGGTGCCTTCATTCAAGTCACTAAAACATTCCGGGGAAGGTCAGCCTTTGATTCCCAACGGTGTTTTCCACCTCATTCCAGATCCTCCTCCCCAGCGCCTGACTCACTTTCCCTCCAACTGTGGTTCCGCTCAACTAACAACTCAACTCTGCAGCCCCACTTTGCTCTCTCTGGACTGGTACTTGGTGCTGTTACTCCTGATGTAGGTGGGTTTGCAACTTATCACCTTGTTTTCTTCATGTTTGTTTTGCCTGTATTTTTCCCCCCTCTACTCTTTCTTCCTGTTTTTTGAATTAAGTACTTATTATTAAAAAGATCTGTTTAGTAGTTATGCACTTTTCCTTTTCTTTAAGTGGTTATGCTACAGATTACAAAATAGACCCTTGACTTATTAAAGTCCAATATGTATTAGTACTTTTATCATTTCTTGGATTTTGCAGAAACCTTAGAACACATTATCTCTTCACCTACCTCCCCAACTTATTGCTGTTGTTGTCATGTATTTTAGTTCTCTCTACATTTTAAACCCCAAAGAAATGGTAATTGTCTTATGAGTCAATATTCACTTAGATTTACCCCTTCTGTTGCTCTTCATGTCTTCCTGCATGTCCTGTGTTATAACTAGGGTCGTTTTCCTTCTGCCTAAAGAATATCCTTTACTATTTCCTTGAAGGCAGGCATGCTAGTGATGAATTATCTTGCTTTTTGTTTGTCTGAAAATGTCTTAATTTTTCCTTAATTTAAAAGTGATATATTTGTTTTGCTGGGTATAGAGTTCTTTGCTGGTAATTTTCTTTCAGCACGTGGGAAATATTGTTCCATTGTCTCTGGCTTCTCATATTTCTGTTGAGAAATTATATGAGAGTCTTATTTTTGCTCCTTGGAAGATATATGTTCTTTTCTGACTCTTTAAAAAATTTCTTTCTCTTTGATATTCAGTGATTTTCAGTAATTACACAGTGATATAATTGAATAAAGCTATCTGTGTATTTATTCTGTTTGGGGTTTGGAGTGCTGTTTGAATTTGTGGCCTGATATCATTTGTTAGTTTTTGTCATTCTTGGCTATTATTTCTTCATATATTATTTCTCTGTCCTTGCTTTCTTTTCCTTCCAGAATTCTAATCACAGGTGGTATTTTCAACATTTTCACTTTTTCCCACGTCCCTTACCCTCTTTTTTGTATTTTCCATCCACTTGTCTCATCAAATGTTTTCTTTGGACATGCCTTCCAGTTTACTAAATATCTTCTTTGATGTATCTAATCTTCTGTTAAATCCATCTGTTAAGTTCTTCATTTCCGCTATCATATTTTTCAGCTCCAGGACTCCTATTTTGTCCTTTGTTTGAATAGTTTACAGTCTGCCAAAATTCTCAATCTTGTTTTGAATTCTTTGAAAATATTAATCATAGTTATTTTGAAGTCTGTGCCTGATAATCCTATTAATTGAGTTCTCCGTGGGTCTTTTAATATTCTCTCCTTTTGCTTGTTTTTTGGACCCATCTTCTTGACTGTTTACTTTTCATTGAGTGCTACACTTTCTACATGAAAACTAGTAGCAGTAACTTGAGGTGTTAATATCATGTTCCTCTAGAGAAGATTCCTTTTTGCTTCTATCAGATGACTGGTCTGCAGGTACTAGCATTCCCGTCACTTTAATTAAATCATGGTGAGAAGATTTAAAACTGAACTTAATTTCTGGTACTTCCTTACTTGTAGGGGGTAGTCCTTCAGGGTCCCGACTCAAGCCTGTGGTATTGCCAAGTCTCCTCTCCTTGGTGGTTTCTGAACTCTAAATTTTGTCCCTCCAGCTAGAATCTCTGTAGCTTATCTGCCTCTCAGCTGTAACTTTCAGGCAATTTCTCTAGGAGAAAATCTCCCCAAATGCTCATCTCACCCCTCTGGACTTCCTATTCCTGGATCTTGTTCCCCAGCCCTCAGATTTCTCACTGATTTGGTAGATTTCTGATTACTACAAATAGATGTTTCTAATATTTTGTTCAGCTTTTCCAGCTGTTCTCAATGGAAAGGTTGTTTCAAAGCAACATAGTTCTACTGGAAGCAGAACTCCTATTTTTTTTTTAAATTGAACCATAGTTGATTTACACTGTTGTGTTAGTTTCAGGTATATAGTGAAGTGATTCAGTTATACATACATATATTCTTTTTCACATTATTTTCCATGGTAGGTTATTACAACATACTGAATATAGTTTTTTTGGCTATACAGTAGGACCTTGTTTAACTATTTTATACATAGTAGTTTGTATCTGCTAATCCCAAACTCCTAATTTATCCCTATAACTCCCTTTCCCCTTTGTAACCATAGTTTGTTTTCTGTTCTGTGAGTGTGCTTCTATTTTGTAAATAAGTTGTTTATATCATTTTTTTAAGATTCCACATATAAGTGATATCACATGATACTCATCTTTCTATGTTGGACTTACCTCACTTGGTATGATAATCTCTAGGTCCATCCATGTTGCTGCAAATGGGATTACTTCATTCTTTTTAATACACGAGTAATATGCCATTATGCCACGCACACACACACATATACACATACACACACACACATATCTTTTGTGGGTCATCGGGTCTCTGTTGCAAGGATACAACTCTGCCATCGCAGTGTGAAAGCACCACAGACAATATGCAAATAAATGAGCATGGCTGTGTTTCAATAAACCTTTATTTATAAACACTGAAATTTGAATTTCATATAATTTTTGTGTTTAATAAAATACCATTCTTCTTTTGAAGTTTTTCAACCACTGTAAAATATAAAATCTATTTTTAGCTCATGGGCAATACAAAAGTCCGTGGTGCCCTAGATTTGACCTATGGGCCTTCATCTGCCAATCCCTGATTTAGCAGGTTGTATTGGGAAAAGCTCTGTTTTTTCCTCTTCTCTACTCTTGGCACCACACAGAACACTTCTGACACCAGATGTGTGGATTTATTCCCACACCGAGCAGTTCTTTTGCACAATCTGGGTGTCCTATAATCAGTCCATTTCTGACACTACCTACTTGGAGTCAACATCAGATCCCACAAGTTAGGGGCTCAGTCCTACAAGACTGCCCCCACTTCAGATGCTGGTTGCAAGTCTGACCGACTGGCTATAAATTGAGGTTCCCACAACCCCCTCCTCAAATTTGATAATTTGCTAAGACAGCTCTCAGAACTCAGGGGAACACTTCCTTACATCTACCAGTTTATTATAGAATAAAGAATTTGATAAAGGATACAGATGAATAGCCAAATGAAGGAGACACATAGGGGTGAGGTCTTGAAGGGTCCCGAGCACAGGACCTTCTGTCCCCATGGAGCTGGGGGTGCCACCCTTCCAGCATATAGATGTATTCAGCACCTCCACATCCCATACTTCAGGGGTCTTTATGGAGACTTCATCACATAGATGTGATTGGTTATTTGCTCATTTTCCAGCTTTCCCCCATCTCTGGATAATGGAGGGTAAAGCTGGAAGTTCCAGGTGGTGATACCCAGTCTCCATTCAGGAATCCACTGAAAGTTACCTCACTGGACCAAAAGACAGTCCCGTCCCACGATAGTCCAATGGATTTAGGAGCCCGGTGTATGACATCCGTATCACTCAGGATATTATAGGAGTTTAAGGCTCTGTGTCAGAAACTGGGGTTAATAAAGACCAAATATTAGCAGGAACTGGAGGTAGAGACCAATATATATGTTTCTATTATTTCACGTGGGTCCATTATAGCATCCCCACTTCTCTGAGCATTTCATTTCTTCCATAGTTTTCCAAAGCACTGTTGGCGTCTCTATTGACAGCAGTGTCCTGGGGCCCTTGTGAGGGTATTAAACCTTGAGTTGTGGGATGTGTCCCAATAGTAACAAATGATCCCTCACCCAGTTTTAAGTTCTACTCACCCAGCCCTGATCCCTCCCAGACGTACTCTCCCAGTTCCGCTGTGCGTGTTAGCCAGGTCCTTTTGTTCCACTCCCTCCTCCCTCAGCATGCCCAGCACTCCCTCAGTTACTGCAGGCTGAGATTTTCCCTAATTTTGGGCCAGTGGCCAGTAGGGGAGGTGGAGGCATGTCCTGACAGGGCCCATCTGCCATCAAGGGGAAGGGGCCACTTCTGCAACTCCGGATGGTGGCTCAAGGCTCTCAAGTCCATTTACCCAGAGATCCTCCTCTTAGTCACAGAGATCCCTCCTTTCCCACCAAGACCCTGATTTTGACATAGGAGACTTACCCAGACTTAGGATTCAGCCTTCTTTGAAGTTCTGTCCCTCTTATAATTAGGTCCTCTGTCTGGTCAGCAGTGCTACAGCTGCATTTCTTTAAATGCTGCCAGGGAGTAGCTTTGACTCTCACACTTTGCTTTCAGTTGCTGGTAGATGTGTCACAGCCTCTTCTCAGTACATCAGTGGAATTAAGTAAAAGCTACCCAATCCTATAGTCCCCAAAAGTACTATCTGCCCCACGCTTCTCAAATGTCAAGATGTCTTACCAGCTCATAATCTTCTCCCATCTATGTCCCATCCCATTTCATACTGGTGGTGGGGTTCACATTCCCATCCAGCTGGTGAGGGATTCCCCTCCACAATCCCACCCTTCGAGTCTGTCTTCTAGGGCCATTCCCAGGGGCAGCTATTTGAGATCAGATCCCAGAAATAGAGCATGACGTCAATTCTGATGAGAGTGACTTATTGGGATGGGCTCTCAGATGGAGGGTAGTGAAGGAAGCAGGGTAGGGCTAAGGGGTGTGGTCTCATCTGGAGATGTGATTGAAGCAAGACTTGTTTGCATATTTGCTCAGACCTTGAGGAGGGAGCTGGCCTTTTGAAAACCCACCTCAGTCAGTCATTGATTGCTGGCTGCTCGCCCAGAGAGATCCAAGAGCGATTCTCCAGAGGAAGAGCAGCTGTGAGCCACTCACAGCTTAGACTCCTCGTGTCTGGGGATTGGGAGCACCGGTCTGGTGGGGAGGATATCTGAGCTGGGCACCAACAGCTTTCCCTGCAGCCCCCAAGAGCCAGTGGATTGCATTATTTAGGAGGATGGCTTTTGGAATCAGACAGAACTAGGTTTTGGATCCTGGCTCTGACACTTGGGTAACTGTGCCACCTAACTTTGCCGAGTCTCAGCTTCTTCATTGGTAAAGTGGGAAGAATTATGGTACTGCCCTATTTGGGTTGTAGAAAAAGTTAAGTCAAATAATTCATGTAAGCCAGCTGGCATTTTTCCTGGCGTGTATTTATTAAGCTCTTATCATTATCATAAAATTTACTGACTGTAGCACTTCATGATACCTGGTGCTCAATAAATAGTTATATTGCATAGATTGATCATGACTGAATGAATGATTATTTCTTGCTAAGCAACTACTGAGAAAACTGCTCCCAGGGGACCTTCTGTGAGGCAAAAGAGAGATGGGTGTGTCCTGCTCCAGGACAATGACTACCAGCTGTTGTCAGTTTCTCCAAGAGGGCCGTGTTGGTCCTGCAGACCTCCATAGCTCCCTTTGGTCCTTTAGAACAACGTCAGTGCATTAACCCCAGACTTGTTTTATACACTGATTACAATGACAGGGTCCCCTTTACAGTCATAGAAAATAAACTTACGGTTACCAAAGGGGGAGGTGGGGGAGTAAATTAAGAGTTTGAGATTAACATATACAATATATACTATATACAAAATACATAAACAACAAGGACCTACTGCGTAGCACAGGGAACTATATTCAATATCTTGTAATGACCTATAATGGAAAATAAAAAGAATACATGTATGTATACGTATAACTGAATCACTTTGCTGTACACCTGAAACTAACCCAACATTGTAAATCAACTATATTTCAATTAAAAAACAAACAAACAAACAAAAAAACCAATTACGAAGTTCCCTACACAGGATGGGATGGAAACAGAACAGCTGAAAGACCCCCTCAGGCACGTTTGTGTTTCCCAGAGGGCTGCTGGAAGCCAAAACAGTCCTAAGATTCAAAGGCAAGGGCAGGCAGTCTAAGAATGCGGATGAGAACACACCAATTCAAAAGGTCGCACAGCTCTGAGACAGACTTGATCATCTATAGGATTAAAATGGAGAGAGCTGCATCAAGGGATGTAGTGCTTCTTTTAATTACAGCATCAGCGTGACCTACAATGACCCTCCTTTTCTTCACACCTACAGTTAAGGTACAGCCACTTCTACTGAAAAGAAATGAATGAAACAGTGCGTGAGCCCAGCTCAGCCTGCGGTGTGGCCCCACCCCGACTCTGTGACACGTGTTCACGGCGCCCACCCGCGCCGCCCCGGCCGCCCTTCCGCTCGCACTCTGCTCGTATTCGTGCTCTGCTGCGCTTGGCACCAGCCGATGAGGATGGTGCCGGTTCCTATCCCGGGAGCAGTGGGCTGGGCAGAATGAAGTTTGGCTGGTGTTTGTTGTTATTTCCCAAGCCTGGGTGTGGCTCTCTGTGACTCTGCCGTTTGGACGTATGGAGGGGCTGGGTGACCCGCTCTAGAGCATCTCCGTGAAGGCTGAGAGGATGTCAGCTTTCCATGGCGTGTCATTAGGCGTTTCTTCTGCCACCCTGCTTGTGCCTGCTGTTCTTTCATTCTCTTGCTTCTGGGCACAGCCCTCACCTGTGATGCTGTCATATGGATGTGATGACTGGTTTCACATCCTTGATTTTCCAGAACAGATTTCACTGTCTGTCCTACCGTTCCATAAGTGCAAATGTGCTTGTCTGACCATGAGTCTGTCCTTTGATTTGGAAAATTCTGTTCATTTAGATTTGGGACTGAGGGGGAGAGAGTGCGAATGAGAGCAAGGAGCAAGTGAGAGAGAGACTGTGTGTGTGTGTGTGTGTGTGTGTGTGTGTGTGTGTATTTCACTCCTAAGACATATATTGAGCATCTGTTATGGGCTCTGAGGTTACAAAGAGGAACATAGCACAGATCTTTCCCTTGGGGTAGCTCACAGTTTGGGGCTTGGAAGAGACAGAAGGGTAAACAAATAAATTCCAGACAGCACTGACTGTTACCAAGGAGAACACCCAGGCCCACAGTGGAACACACAGGGAGGCTGTAACTCTCCCGGAAGGGTCTGAGACATCTTCCTGGACGTGTGCTGCAGATAGCTGAGTCTGGAGGAATGAGTAGACAGCGTTTCAGGGAACTACAGGGAATGGACAACGGGGGTAGCATATACAGCATCGGAGAGGCAGGAAACAGTGCCTGGCATTTAAGAAGCTGCAAGATGAGAGGCAGCCTGGCTGAGACGAGCACGGCCTGGGGTCTGACAAACCCAAGTCAGGACTGGGACGTCACCTGCCTGTGCCTATCAGCTCATTCCAGAGTAGGAACTTCAATAGGGCTGATGCTGAGAAGACACAAAGAAACTAGCCCACTTTGTGCTCCTAGCAGATTCTCAATAAATGGCGCCTCTCTGGCATCCAGGCCCTATAGCAGAAGTTGGGGTGCTGGCTGGAGAAGCACTCAGGAAATGAAGCTGGAAAGGTGAGTGTGACCAAATCACAAAAGGTGTTTTGCGAGGCATCACACACAGTCTCCTTGTGGGGCATATAGTGAAATGATAGCCTTTCTCCCTGGAAGAATGCACCTTACACAATCTTTTTTATACAACTGAAGGTGTTTGAAGTCCATGGTGGCTGTTACAGGAGGTTAAGCACCCTCCTATGGACAGTGGGGGCCATTGACGGATTTTAGGCACAAGTGTGGCATAATGTAACTTCCATTTTTGAAAGATCACACTACTGGTGGCCGTGTGAAGGTTGGACTAGAGGTTAGACGGAATCTAAGACCCGTGAGTCTAGAGGTACAGGTGAGTGATAAGACATGGAAGTAGAGATGGAAAAGAGGGAATCAATTTCAGAGCTACTTAGGGATAAAACTGGATAAGATTTTATGGCCAATTGGAGTTTGAAATTGATCACCATGTTTCTGGTTGCCTGGTGCCATCAATCAGGACAGAGAATGCAGGGACAGGAGCAATGATAGGAGCAGGCATGGTGGGTTCTCTAGAGACAGATTGAGCCTGAACTTGTGGGTGGTGAGGTGGTGATGCCCCAGTCAGCAGGTGGACATTGGGGTCTGGAGCTCAGAAGCCTGGGATAGTTTGGATACAGATTTGGGAACCCTCAGAGAACAGAAGGTGGTTGTAGATGGACATATGGATGGGGTGTTGAGTGTGAGAAGGCAGAGGTGGGAACCCGGAGGAACCTCTTTACGTTGGGAGCTGATGTGTAAGCAGGAAAAAGAGCAGGCCTGGCTGCATCTTTAGATGTGGCTTCACAGGTGGCAGAGAAGCAGGAGAGCGTGCCGCCATGGGAGCCAGGAAAGGAGAGCATCTCAGAGAGGAAGCGGTGTCAGAGGCAGCAAGGAAGGAGGAAGAGAGAGTTGGGACTGAAAGCTACCTCCCCAGGCTCAGTGTCCAGTAAGTAGTGAGGGGGTTGGGTGGGGGCTCAGCGTACGAGCAGCTGGGGAGTTTTCAGTGGAGCAGTTAATACCGAAATCTAGCTGTGACAGGGTTGAGAGATTAAGAGTTAAGAAACTGGTGTTGGTAAGAACACAGCTGTGTGTGTGTGTGTGTGTGTGTGTGTGTGTGTGTGTGTGTGTGTGTGTGTGATTATAGGTCATCACAACTATGGATCATGTTGGGGGGTGACTTTTTATTTTTAATGGAGGGACTGGGGATTGAACCCGGGACCTCGTACATGCTAAGGGCGCGCTCGACCACTGAGCTATACCCTCCCCCTTGAGGAGTAACTTTGAATAACATCCCCATGTACTCACATTGTTTATTTGTTTGTTTGTTTCTGGAAGAAATCTCTCAGAATGCATTCTGCAGAAGGCAGCCTCGGGACATCTGAGCAGGAGGAGTGGCGGCCCAGGGCTCCGTCATCCCCCGGCGGCTGTGTCCGGGTGGAGGCCGTGCCCGCCGGCCTTGGCAGGGAGCAGACGGGAGAGGACTACGTGGAGCCGCACGACTACTTCAACGTCCTGAGTTACAGAAGCCTCGGGAGCCTCAGCTTCCCCGCCGAGACCAGTTAGCTCTGGGAGGCATCTTGTAGGAGACGCGGCCCGGTCTTTGCTATCACAGATGGACGACGCACATCTGCACATCGCAGCTCCGAGTGCGCAAGCACGCGCGCGCGTGTGTGCAGACGTGTGTACGTGCGTGTGCCTCTGTGTGTGTGTTCAGTTGAGTGAATGTATGTCGTCCTCTCCTCTGTCTGCATCTCCTCTACCTTTCCCTCCATTCCATTGTGGCAGACCCAGGTGAGGAGCTTGTATCTCGATTATGAATGCAAAGTTAAAAAAACCCAAACAACACTTGACCTGGCTTTGAATCTGGCCGCTGGAGCAGATCCTGCGGCTCTGGGAAATGCATTCCCCCTGCAGCACTGGGCAGGGTTTGGAGCTGCAGGGCTTTAGGGTGTGATGAGGGTGTGACTGCAGGGCCCCTCACCTCCTTCTTCACTGCCCTTTTCATCAGTATTCACACATTCCAGGCATTTTTATGAATAAGGCACACTGCCAGCTTCTGTGGGGGGATCAGAGGATGACTAAACCATCATCTCATCTTGTAGGTCTCAGCCCTGCAAGAACTTACAGTTAAGTGGGGAGACAACATTTATAGGAAAAGATAGTGAGGAGGTAAGGATCCAGGACACAGGCCTTTGGGAAGAGATGTCAGCTCAGGGTGAGGTGGCAGGAGAAGCTGATCTGTGGTGAAGTGGCCTGGGAGGATGCAGGGAACAGAGGCTGGGCTGCTGAGAGCAGGAGTTTGGTCTAGGGAACTCAGAGAAATTAAATTGGGAGCTGAAAGTCCCCCATGGAACACCCTGGTACCAGGGAGCCAGCAAGACTTCAGATGTTATTCTCTGGGCAGACAATTCAAATCTCCTCTTGCTGGATTTACACCAAGTCCAGAGATGGCCTGATACAGTGGACTCTGGGACCTTCCAGCCACGTGCACTAGGGGAGCCCACAGAAACGGTGCACGTCCACTGTGGGGCTGGAGCTTGGCCATCGGGCCGCCGTCCACCTCCTCTCTATCAATCTGACACTGAGCCTTTGAAGAAAGAATCTGTCTCCCACCAATAGGAAAATCTGGATTTTTAAAATAGGGACTCTTCCTAGGAAAAAAAAAGGAAGGTGAAGTGACACAGAGTTTAAGAAAGGAGCACCCTCCAACCAGCTGCCCTAAGCCCTTGAGCTCACCCCCCGCACCGCGTTGTGCTGGGGCTGGAGGGGCATCTGAGCTGCTCCTGTCTGTTTACCTGCTGTGCAGGCTTTCATCCTCCCACTGCCTCGCTTAGAAGAATGAGGGAGGTTGTGTTTCCAGGAGACTGATTTTCTTTCATGGGCTCAGGAACTGAAGAGGATGTGAAAACACGGTTAGAATAGAGCACTGGCCTGCTCCCTAAGAATTAGGCAGGTGAAATGAGGAGACGATTCAACTCCTCCTCCTCGGATTTTTATTTTGATGTTTTTCACTTCTCTACCAAACATGTATGTAGTTAGGTGCAGTGAGCTGAAATCCATCCAGAGCGCCAAGTCCTTTGGAAGAAAGGTAGATATATGTCAAAATGCTGTTATTTGCCATGGCGGTTTGCAGTATTTTCTTACAAAATCAGTGCAGATTGATTGGGAGGAGAACACTAGTCACAACTTGGAAATGAACATGTAACGACAGAAAGGGAGTGGTGTTGATACGGAGACGACGTATATTGGGCTGAGGCTGGACTGAGAGTTGAGTGTTATTTGACCTGATGATAGTATCAGGGAAAGATTTACAAATGCCGTTTGGATGGTGATAAAAATACAAAAAATCCCATAGATGTTGTAAATGGGTCAGGTTACTAAAAGGAGATTGAATTAGACAGAAAATAAATTTTAACGTGGAATTCACTGAACGAGACTTCCCTCGGAGAACCATACAAGAAAGTCCCCCCAAAGCCGGACTCCGGGAGGTTCCCGTCATCCTGTGCGGCTGTCAGGCACGTGAGAGGTGGGCGGTCATGTTGAGATGGGCTGTGATGGACGTATAAATACACACCAGATGTTGAAGACTTAATAAGAATGTAAACTGTCCACATTAGTAATTGAAAAATATTGATTACATGTCAAAATGATAATATTTTATATCTATTGGGATAAATAAAATATATCATTAAGCTCAATGTGACCTGTTTCTTTTTAATTTCTGAATGTGGCTACTGGAAAATCTAAATTGTGTATGTGACTTCCATTGTATTTTCATTGGACAGTGTGGCTTTAGACTCTGAGCCCCAGCCAAGGTGGTACCTGGGGAGAGTGTCTGTCTCTGGTGGGCTCTGTCTCTTCCTCTCTTTCACTCAAAATAGGGTTTGAGGAGGCTTTTCCTTCTTTTTATGTCTTTTGAGAAATCTATTCGGAAGAATCACAGGAGAGATTGTGGTAGAGGGGTGTGTCTACACTTCGTGAAGACAGGAAGTGTTCTTAAGTGCTCTTGGATGCCCTCTTAGACTGTATAATGGGGAGGGGAGAATAAATAAATCAGTAAATGAGCTTTCGAGGAGGAATATATTTACTGACTCCCTACCCCTTATTGCTCCACATTCTAACCCTGGGCATACAGAGTCTGATCTGTAACCCAAAGAATTATACTGAACAAATATGAGAAATGATGAGTCATGGAACTTTGAGGTAGATGATCTCCATGAGTGGACAGGACTTTCCCATGCAGTTTGTCTCGTGACTTGTTCCCTCTCAGTCCGTGAGCCTCTGGAAGTGAGTCACCACACACTCAAGTTCAGACAATTCCATCAGTGCTGAGTTGGACGGGCAGGGTTGCCATGTGTGCTGTGCCTGAATGGCAGTATTCACATGTGCTCACCATACCCCACAAGGAGGAGGGGGTCAGCAGCATGGCTACCAACTCTGAGGGTGAGTTTTGAGTTCAGTCTTCTGGTTCTTCCCGGTCCTGCAACATGGCTGTAACTAGGAATCCCCCACATCCATTCCAAAGCCCTCCTGCTAAGAGACATAGGGGAGCCTTATGTGTGTAAGAGCCGGGGCTTTCTGGAAGTCAGAATTATATACTTTGATGTTTGAGAGAATCTTTTTATTTTTTTGCATAAGGCAGAGTGTAGGACAGTACTGTCCAATAGAACTCTCTGAGATGATGGAAATCTTCTATATCTGTGCTCTCCGATATGGCAGCCACTAGCCACACATGGCTACTGAGCACTTGAAATGTGGCTAATGTGACTAAGGAACTTAAATTTTATTTAATTTTAATTAACTTAGATGTTGATAGCCACATGTGACAGGTGACTAGTCTATTAGATGCCACATTTCTAGTAATTGCCTTGCACATGGAGACAACACAGAGAGGTGTGTCTACAAGCCACTGGATGGATCTACAGATGTTATGCATTTGAGATGGCTACCACCAGGAAGAAACATGAGATCTTCTTCCATTCTCCTGTGTCCTTCCTTTGAGCAAGACAAAACATGATGCTAAAAGCAGGCTGTGCATTTATTTACTCAGACTCCTCCCCAAAGGTGGCTGAGGCAGCTAAATGGTTCACGTAAACAGGGCCAGAACTGGTAAGAAATTTGCAACTCGCAGGTGTTACTGCAGGAACAGGCTTGTATCACAGGACTTACCCTGGACTAGAGTCATTCTGACTTCCTGTCAGACTGTTGTGAAGAAGTCTGCTTCTGATGCTAAAAGTCTAACCGATTTTACAGAGATCAAAAGAACAAGAGCTGCAGTGCGTTGAGGATTGGGAGTCGGGATACTTGCCCAAGTGCTGAATGCTGCTGCTTAGCTTCATGACATTGGATAAGCCACTTAACCTCTTGATCCTCATTACAAATGTTTCCTGATCTGTAATGTGGTAATAATAATATCTACTTTATATGGTTCTTGGGAGATGAAGGAAGATAATGCGCTGAGTCTTTGTAAGCTGTAAATGATGAATTAATGTTATTATTGCGCCTGGCACTGCTTATGATGCCACAGAGGTCCCCGGGGGGCAACAAACCTTGTTGGGAATTAAAGAACACTGAGAGGTTGCAGATATATCCTTGAGGTCTGCAAGCCTTCTGTAAGTCTTGAAAATTTTTTTGTGTTAAGTGAGATGCTAGTCTTTAGAAAAGTCAAACATGTCTTGGACAGTAGGGCACCGCAACTGTCTGTAGTCTCATACTCGTGTTTGTAATTAAGTTGATTTCAAGATGTGGAAGCTTAATTCGTAAAAGATTAATTTGCTCAAGGAAGGTGGAGCAGTGGGAGATTTTGCAGTGGTTGAAGTTCTAGGAAAGCGATGGGAGAGTTGTCTGCACTTGGCCACATGGCCATGTAGGGCTGCTGCTCGTGGGACCTGGGCCGGAGTGGGCAGTGGACCTCCCTTTGCAGACAGTGACTTTGAGGAGCAGGCTACATACTGTATGAGTCCATGTATATGACATTCCGGAAAAGGCAAAACTATGGAGACAGGGGAGGTGTCACTGGTTGTTAGGGGCTGTGGGGAGGTGAACAGAGGGGCTTTAGGGCAGTGAAACTACTCTGTATGATACTATAATGGGGGGCACATGTCATTATAAACTTGTCCAAAATCATAGACTATACAACCCCAACAGTGACCCCTAAAGTAAACTATGGACTTTGGGTGATAAAAAGGCCTCATCCAGTACATTAGATTCATGTCATTTTACTCGTGTTTATTTTTAGTTCAGTTTTATAATTCTGTGAGAGGCATAAGCATAACAGGTTTACCTGGTTTTATGTTGGAGCATATTTAAGAAAGAGTTTAATGGAAATATATGTTCTGTTAAGTCTTGATTAATGTATTACTAAACATTATAGTAAAAAGAGTTGCAGGCTTTTCCCAGGGGGAGGGGTCTGTGAGAAGTTTTTTTTTGTCTTTACAAGTACATACATTGCTCAGGTCTAAGAAACACTGGTGTGGTACACATACTGCATTTCAGAAAGCTTGACTTCAAGCACAAGTTTATTAATTGCTTTATATTGGGGAAAACATATATTTCTGAACTTCCGTTTCAAGTTTATTAATTGCTTTATATTGGGGAAAACACATTTCTGAACTTCTGTTTCGAGTTTATTAATTGCTTTATATTGGGGAAAACACATATTTCTGAACTTCCGTTTCTATAAACTAGCATAATAATGTTTCTCAAGGTAATTGTAGGGATGGATAAAGCATGTGAAAGAGAAACTTTATAAACTGTTAAGAGTCACGTGAGTAGCCTATGTGCCATTTACTACCTTTCTAGCCCATGTAGAAACCATAACACCACATTCCCAATGGGCAAGGAAGAGGCCTCGGGAGTCTGTGGATGAGGCTCAGAGAGATCAAGGACTCCGGGGGAAGGCTGGCTGGCATCATTAAAATGTTGCTAAGATTCACAGAGATCAAATAGGGGCAGATCATGCATCCTGAAAATCTTTTCTTCCTCTTTCTTTTCTACTTCCTAGACTATCAGGTGAACTCAAGGTTTCAGTGACTGAGTTGCAAGAAGCCAATAATTAAATTGACAGAGGTCACCTTTCAGCCCAGAGTTTTCCCCATCCCAAGCCCATGTCTGGGTATCATTGTATTCCTCACACTGGTGGACGTGTTCGTCCACACTCACCTCCTCCAGCCCAAAGCCGGCATGTTCTTGAGAGTCCTGGAACTAGACTGTTTATTCCTTGGAATCTTCCTTGATGTACCTGCCCACGTTTCTTTTTGTTAGTTTATAAACTCCCACAGCACCGAGAGTCTGAATGTTACAGTCTACGTTTTGATTTATATGAATCTTTATTTCTAATTGCTAGATTTTAAGGCTCCCCAGAACTGAAATAATTTTCTCCAGTTCTTTCATACACTGCAGTGTTGAGTGAAATACAGGTGCTTACTGAGGTCTTAGTGACTCTAACTCGGTTGGGTTGACTTCATTGGGAGCAAACAAGATGTGTTTTCTCCATCAGACCAGCAATTTCAGTGAAAGTGATGAGTTAGCCCTGGTGGGCAGGGTCGCGTATGAGGAAGGGTCTATAGAACAAAAGGAGTCCCTTGGGGTCCCCAAAGTCACCAGATGGAGACACACTTTGAACCATGAACTTTCTTTGGGTACAAGGACAGAGGGCTAGAGGGGCGTAGTGTCACATGAGATTGGTTATTTCCACAGTAGGCAGAGAGTTAGTGATTTGCACATGGAGAAGGAAAAACAAAAGGTTAACCAATTTAGACAGAAGTAAGTGAGCCACGTGATCACTTGTGAGGTCTGGACGGGGGAGGAAATGCCCCAATTTGCCTCCTGTTTCTCCGGAGTGACTTCAGTTTCACCAGCCCTGGAGTTCTTACTTCTTGTAGCAGGAGGATTGATATGTTGAGACTTTTCCTGACCTTTTAGGTATAATCTTCAGTTTGGATGATCTCAGACTAGACTACCATGTATGAAAGAATAAGCAGAACAACCTCCATGGTATAAAGAAGACACAATAGGAAACCAAGGGAAGAGTTTTTTTTTTTAATTATTCCTTCATATTCAAACTTCACAAACAGTGTGAACTTGTACAATACCTCGGAAAGTGAAACTTACAAAAAAAGTGCTGGTAACATTTAAAAAAAAACAACAAAAACCCCAAAAAACAAACATCATTCTTAGCAACATCAATTACTCTTCCACACAAAACAGAAACCTTGTAAAATTTATTTTCGTATTTTTAAGGCGTAATACTTCCGTATAAAGTATATGCAAGAGATAAAACTTCACAGTATTCCAAAATGTCACAATAATAATAATAATAATAATATAGTATAATGAAGCGCTACAGTTAATTTTTCTTTTTTTGAATGTTTTTTTCCTGTTTAAATAACAAATACAAGTCACAGGTAAATATACGTGAGAAAAATACGAGGCTAATATTAAATGGCAGGTAAGGATACTGTCACTGTAAGAAAAAACTGGCAGGATGTGTGTATTTAGTCTATATTTTAAAGCACTTGATAGAAAAGGCGTATGCAAGGTTTTTCAAAACAATTTTTTGTTTGTTTGTTTGATAACTGACAACAATTTAAGAGTATAATGAGAAAAAAAAAGGAACAAACTCCCTCTCAAAACTATTGACCTGCTCATCCTGAACCACGTGTGTATACTGATGGATGGATGGATGTGTGTCTCTGTGTTTACATGGGTTTGCATGGTACACAGATGGATACAAGCAGTGTCCCTTGCCCACCTGCAAAGATAGGAGGGTAGAGTCTCTGCAGTCATTGAGGCCAGGTTCCTTGTGGGAAATCATTCTTTCCATTTAAAGCTCTCTTTTTCCTTGCCTCTCCCTCTTTCCAAACTCTTCCCCAATCCCCAGGTCTTCAGTCTGAAAAGACAATCTGGTTAGAAAAGTTGCCCTCCATTCAAAATTCCTGGGAAATAGAAACTGCGTAAACAGTGACACCCACACAGACACTGAAAATACCACTTGGACGAATGAATATGTTTGTGCATGTGTGTGTGTGTGTGTGTGTGTGTGGTGTACACAGTAGCAATTGCAAAAAAGGGACCATATTCCTTTCCATTCTAAGATACAATGTGATAAGAAACATTTCTGTGCAGGGAATAGAGTCTCTTCGAATCTTATCACAACACTGTGGTGGGAAGATCAGGAAATGGGTTCACCTTTCAGCAGTCACCACAGTAAACTTCATTGAGAACACACGTGCCCAGACCTCTGGTCTGTGCACATGTGTGTGTTAACAGCTAGCCATTCAGCCAATAGGTAACAGAAAGACAGCAGATAGCAAAACACGTCAATAAGGTGCTCAAAGAAAAAAAGTGGCACCCATTCCTTGAATGGATGGCCACATTAAGGTGCTTCAAAAAGTTTTTTTTTTTCAGTTTTATTTCAAACATTAAGAGAGTACTGATTTGCACATGGTAGTTCTGAGCCAGGCCAAGGGTTTTGAGATTTCTGACATCTTCCATTGAAAAGGGCTTTCACTGTAGTTGTTTTGTTCAGTTTGTTGTGGGTCACTTGAGTTAAAAAAAAATGTAATAGCCAGAAACTGAAATCAAATCAATGTGACTAAAAGAAATAGATGAAATGATACAGAACATTACTGCATTCCTGTTGGGTCAAGATGGTTTCGCCCATTTTTCCTCTTTCACTAACACTGTTCCTTTTTTCTTTGTTACAATCCATTCCTTGTGAACATACAGAAATGACCAAAGTCACTGCAAGTGGCTGTTTTTATTTTTTGTGATCTGTTGCAAGAGTCCAACCTTGTTTCCTCTGCTGCTGTTTGTGTAGTATCTGGTTTTGTAATGAGCATCTGGATTTATTATGTGCATGTGTGTATATATGCACATATACACACCTATACATGTATAATATATACACTATATATATATACGGATATATATAGGAAGTGTGTATACATTTATACATAATATAGTGTATATTGTTTCAACTGGAGATAAACTGAACTGGGTTCAGACACTAGCACGTGTTTATCTTTCCCCTGCTCCCTCTGTACATTTTAAACAGTCTGGAGCTTTGATTTATTTTTTTAAAGTGCATTTTCAATGCAGAATAACTGTAATCCACTGATTCCTTGGAAAACATTTTTGATGAGAAAAATCTGATGGTTTTCAGCCCCCAGCAAGAGAAACCCGGGTTTGGTCGTGCCAGGGGCTGACGTGGCAGTGCCAGGCTCGTGCCTGAGTGATTCTGGGCGTTCTGGACTCCGGGCACCTTAGCAGCAGCAGCAGCAGCACCTTTACGAGAAGGCAGAGATAGAAGAGGAGGAAGGAAAGGAAGCTCAGATGAGGAAGGATGAATGTGCGGTGTATTACGGGTCGGAATTGTTAACTTTGTGTGGATTTGTGCAGTTCCTGCTTGGCTTCGGCTAAGAGATGCCATCTAGTCCCCTCCCACCAACGGACACCACCGTCCCCACGCCCCGCCCGCTCAAGCATCACCCAGGCGACCCCACTCGGGAGGCTGACTTCCTCGTCTGCTCCCTGTGGGTATGTGAGTGCCCGCGACGAGTAGGAATAAGGCACCAGAGAAATCAAAATGTTACAAAAAGATGCAAAACCCCGTTTCAAAGAGCCTCTCCCATTGCTCCATTAAAATATTGCATGTGATACCATTCGGGGGTACTTAAAGTGTGTCAAATGCAGTCTCTGAAAGGAACTGGAGGCCCTTCAGCACCAGAGATCTTTAGGAATGCACCCTTTGTCTAAACAGACCCACTCCCCCCACCCCCACGCCCACCCCAGCCACACGCAAAAGCACCAAATTGGGAGAACAAGGCTGCTTGCCATTGCTCACCTCATTTTTGATAAAGATCAAAAAGTGTAGGAAATAAAATTTTCAGGCATCGCTCTAAAATCAAATGGATTTGGGCTGTCATGCATCTGGTTACTTGATGCTCTGAAACGTCCAAAGAGCACGGGTGAAGCGGTTGAAATATTTGTGTTAATCCTTAGGGGGAACGTGCTAAACAAAACTTACTTTGTAAACGACGCCCAAGTGCTCCATAACACTTCAACCTCCCTTATTTATTTATCTTTTTGTAAAAAGGAAGAGGTTCACCTAACAATAAAAGGAAAAAATGAAGGCACATGATTTTATTCGGTCCCACAATCCTTAAGAAAAATGGTATTTTGCAAGGGTGTGTGTGTGTGTGCGCGCGCATGAGTCCAAGGGCCGCTGTGGTAGATGAAGTCCAAGGGAAGGTGGAAAAGGAGAACAGGAGAGAGTTTGAGACAGAGAGAGGAAAAGAGAAAGGAGGAAGGGAAGGCCTCTCTTCAGCATTCTGTCATTGACAGTCTCAAGATTTGGCTGCTTTTGGGTCCAGAACGGAATTCATTTGTCTTGGTCTAGAAAGTGCCCCCAGTTAAATATCTCCAGTTAATCATGTTACAGCTTTTGGTTTCCCTTTTCCCTTCCCTCCAGCCAAATGATTTTTTTTTTAAATCACAGTTTTTAAAAATTATTTTTTCAATGTTGAAAAAATATGGAAAAGCTATTGAACAGCCTTAGGGCATTCCACCTCTCCATCTTCACAGTGAGCAGATGGATGGACCAGCCATGGAGTCAAATGTGAGGCAGGCAAGATCCCTTGTGCTAGAGGGTCTCTTGCCCTACCTCCCCCAGGGCTGGGGGTAGCTTCACAGCGCCCACAGCCATTTCCTTCAGTTGGATCCTTCCTCCCCACCCCATCCATGGAAGGTGGGCTGCTGAGAAAGGCAAAGCCAGAAAGGAGAGCGATGGTAACAGGAGGCGGCTTAGAAGCTGAGGATGGAGGCTATGGGGGGCTCTCTCCTCAGGCAGGTCAGCATTGGGCTCTCTCGGCAGCCTGGCCGCGGGATGGGGAAGCATGGCTGCCTACTGAGAAGTTGAAGTCCCACTCACATCGACTTCGTGAGACCTCAACTCTCAGGCTCACCACCTTTATGCCTCTGCTGCATCAGAGTTGGCCCCCAGTCCTTAAGAAGGCAATGATCCAAGACAGAGAGGCAGAGTCAACTGGCTGTGTCATACAAAAAAGGGCTACGGACAGTGGGATTTCAGAAACAAATTTAACTTTGGTTTTCTGACTTTTTCAAACCATAAAAATTAAAGCAGGGCTGACAGCTGTTACATTTTTCTCATTTGGCAAGGCTAAGGCGGGGGGGAAGAGAAAAGGGGTTTCCCATAATTGGTCGAAGACACAGGGTGGTAAAATGCTTCCACACTTAAACTCACAGTCCAGTGTTTTTGACATTTCATAAATAGCTTTTTTTTCTCTAAAAAAAGAATAAAACAAGAACAATCCCTTTACTTACTCATCTGAAACAAAATAAACAGCAGTGGGTACAAACTTCTTCTTGTAACAATTACAAAAAACAACAATATAATCCCTACTTTTAACACGCATCTTGAATCAGTTTTTTTTTTAACCTCAAAACTGCAGCATATCCTTAAGGGCAAACTTTTCGATTAGTTTTTTTCTTTTTTTTTTTTTAAATAATGTCTTCACCAAAAAAACAGTCTTGTACCAATAAAATGCATTCAAAAATAGAAAATATTACACAACAAAAATATGTATCCTTCCTTTCCAAAAAAGATTCTTCACAAAAAAATGTAGAAAAAATTCCAACAATTTTTTTCCTCTCCTAAACATTAACTTTCAGCCTAGGGCACAATTATTTATTGATTTAAATGTCTGCTTTTGCATAAAACATGGAAGATGCAAAACAGTTACTGTATTAGGTTTGTGAAGTTACGTCCACTCCCACCCCGATTTGAAAACAAAACAAAACCAGAAAAACCCAGCAAACATTAAACACATGATACAGCTGGTTGATTAGAACAAAATCTCTCTCCTTTCCTTTCACTGTGGCTTTGGATGGGTTAACTGGCTCTGTTGGCATCTGGGAATGCTGAAGATGGGTAATCAGGTTGGACTCAAAACATTCTTTAGAATCAGCTGATGTTCTAAGGAGTCATTTAGCCTCGCATGTTGTGGGATTATCTGCCGCCACCTCTTATGGAGAAAAGAAACATATGAGGATGGACACAGGACTAAACTATCCACGTGTGTACTGCACAGATACCTCTATCCAAGCCAGTTTCTCCACCACAGCACACTTCCCCCGCTTACAATGAAGCTCAAGTACAGGATAGAAGGTAACGGAGGGCTCCGTGGTGGGCAGAGGCTGGGCTATTTTGTCCGTAGTCACCTCTCCCACATTCGACCTGCTTGGGCATTAACTGGGGCAATGACAAGATCTCAGATCTCAAAGGAATGCCCTATTTCCCCAGCCCCACTGAACCCAGGCATCGTCTATGTCTCAGTATCGCAGCTTAAACAATGCATTTTTCTTACTTGATGGTATTTCTTTTTCAAGTGGGACATATTTTCTATGTGTATTGAGGACTGACAGATTTTTTTTTCAAGTTTTTGTTCCCCATTGCTTATTTGGTTGCTGGTTTTTTCTTTGTGGTTTTTGTTCTGTTTTGTTTCTGATCTTTTAAACAGTGAAATATGTCCAATTTTATTTCCAGTGCATTAAACAAATTTTAAATTAAAAGAAGAAATAAAACGTTTCCCCCATCCTTCTAAAGGAAATGACTGATAAAAGTACAATATAATAAAATCAGGCATTGCCAAAAATAGCATGATGTGCAACCTCAATTACATCGAAGAAAAACAAACGGACAAACAAGAATTATAAAACATAAGCATGAAGGAGCCAAGACTATATAATCCCAACTACTGTATGATTGGCAAGCACTGGTGAGAAAGCAGGTAAGGCTACTCTTAGATCTCTAACTCAGCATAGTTGACCACTGCGCTTCTGTCTTTTCCTTCAACTCTTAAGTCTTTCACTCACTAGTTCATCTTTAAAACGAACAGATTTGTTTTTATATTTTTGGTCTACAGTAGAATTACATATTAATAATATAATAAAAAGGTATTTCACGAACAGGTTGGTACTGCATCCATGTGGGGAGACTAGAAAATAAAAAGCACTCAACTAGACATAGCAAATGGACTCTATTCTTATAAAAATAACCACAAATATAATAGAAATTATAATCAGGGCAACTGATTAAACCAAAAACAGGTAGAGAAAGATGTATTTTGGATAACACAAACTCCTGACAAGCTGTGCCCTAGAATCTCAGCCTCCAAATTTTTCTTGTGATTTCCACCTTTCCATCAGATCACTCAAAATTCAAATGGAAATGAAAACAAAATGAAAATCAAGTGGACAAGTGGGTGAGCCAGCCAAAGCTTCCAAGTTATCTTAGTCGACCAGTCAAGACCAGCTGGACAGCATTCGAGAAACTGGTGGGCCACAGGGGAGCCACTGATGGTATTTGTTTTTAATTTTGGAGGAGTTCCCAGTCTACTGATAAAGAGAGAAACCAAGGAACCACATAATTCTTCTGGTAACATACACTATATGAGATGAAATATAGTTCCAATAGAGGGGACATGGGGTGAGGTGGGAAAGAGAAGAGAGAGAAGAAGTCAGCGAACTTTGGGTACCACCTCCCTTTGTTTTCTTTAACACATTGGTTTCCTTCTTTCAGAGCATCCTTTAGGATTAGCTGCAGGTTATCCCATGTCCTCTGAGCAAATATGTGTCAACTCAGCTCTTGACATGACATCTATGCTCATTGGCTTTCCTAAAGGCTCAACGACTCTGGGTGGCTCCCAGCCCCCTAATGCCCCATGCCCTTGATGAACCAGAGAAGGGGTGCAAAGTTGGAATGACAGAGGCCGTTTCTATTAATTCTGCCTACCTGATGGTTAACTCACACTGATGGTTCAGTGTGGTAATAAAATAAGAAGGAAATAATTGGTAAGAGTTGAGCTTGGTAATCAACAAGTGTGAAGTTTTCTTCCAGAAAAAAGAAAAAAAAAAAAAAAAAGAAAAAGAAAAAGAAAAAGAAAAAAGAAGACAAAGAAATGGCATCAGTCAGAAAATACTGCTTTTGGTTTCTGTTAACTTTGAACCATCCTTGGTTTTTCTCTCATTCAGTTGCTCCAGTTTAAAGTAGAGTTTAGTGCAAATATCATCACATCACAGCATTCCAGGAGCAATACCCTATCCCTTCATCCTAAGTGAATACTATCCCTTCAGACCTCCTCAGAAGACTGAGGACCGTGATCCAGAAAAGCGTAACTGAACAGACTGTTAGCCTAGTACTCACTACAACAAGAAAGGCACTATCACAACAGATCAGCCTCAGCATTTTCCTTGCCACGGGCATGGATGTTTTAACCACTCCAGCAACCACAACGAAACCCAGACTGTGGCTTTTTCAGTACTTGAGTTCATTGGCCAGTCATCTGACTCCCCCACCGGCCACTGCAGTGGGCTCTGGCCATGCAGGGCAATGGTGTGCTCTGTGTCCATGCTGACCCACATTTCACCAACGACCCTTGTTTGGTTCTAAATGATTTAGCTCACTCTCTTCCATGGAAGTTTCTTTCTCTCCGTCAGTCTCCAGGTCATGACTCTATTAAAGACTAGTTTACAGTGTCAAGTACTATCCTTGATTTCTTTCCCCCTATATTTTTTAAACCTCTGACCAAACCCTAAGTCATAAAGACAGTTCAGTAGCTCCTCTAACAACGAGTCTTCTGTAAATATCACTGAGGACAGAATGAAAACCAAAGCGTCATCCCTTGACCACCAAAGCATATCCCCTGAGCCTGCTGTATCCGTTTTGTCTGGGAGAGAGGAGGTTGGGCTCTGGAGATTAAGATCTTTGGTGACAAAACTGGAGTGGGTATGCAAGTTTCAAGGAAGAAGTTCTTTTCCAAAAGCCTCAAGAGAAGTGTCTTAGGACAGTTAATGTGAATATATTTTAAAGGGTCAATTATTTATTTCTGTAACTTCGGTTTGGTGCAGTCAATATATTCTTAGTGCTTACCCAATACACATTTGTTAAGTACCTGTTAAGAGCTCTGAATTTAAAGGTGCTTATTTAAAATGGAGATAATACTTTGAGTGCTTAAGGGATTGTTTATGTTAGTTCTGAAAGCTCTCAATGGAGTTTTTCCACCTAGCGAGGCTGACAGCTTTCTTAAAAAATTTTTAACTGGAAAAGTAGACTTGGATGGTTGCTAAGGAGAAGAGAGAAAGAGATAGATATCAATATTGTAATCTTAGGAAAGAGGCCTCAAATGAGAGTTTTCCAAATTGATGCCCCAATGTGTGATAGTGATCAGAGAATTTCAAAACTACCCATTGATATGGGTTGTGACATTTTCTTACTGAACCAGAATTTTCAAAGCTGTCACCTTGGATTCTGGAAGAGTCCTTCAGCATCTTTACTCTCCTGTTATTATTCCCTACACAATCTATTGCTTTTCCTCTGGTGAAAGATTTTTTAATTAATAGTCACTAAAGAGCTGTCAAATTCTAATTACTTCTAAGATTTAAAAAGGAAATACAAATAAATCCAATAAAGAAAAATTGTAAAAAACAAAACAAAACCAAACGCCAATAAACTTCAAAACTAGGCTTTTAGGCACTGTTAAGATCTTCTGCTGTATAAAGGACAGTCTATGATGGAGCAGCTAGAAAGTAGATTCTGAACAATCCTCCAACCCTTCCTCCAATTCTGAAGTTGGCCTAGCTTGTTTCAAAAGAAACCTTTCACCTCACTGGTCCTCAATGTTTATTGCACTGTTCCCTTACTGTCATCTTAAAGGATTTTTACCACATGCATGGCCTTCCTCTTTGGTTAGCCTGATCTAGGTTTTGCCCAGTGATGGATAAGCATGCTCAGGCTGAAAGAATATCTCCAGTATGGACAAGGTAAGGTTTTTCTCAAAGGAGGTTGTAGCCCTGGCCAAGGAGAGGACGTCCCGGTTACTGTGGTTGGCTTCCTCACCATGACAAATCTTGACTAAAGCTTAGTTGGAGACGACATTGGGCAAACTTCTCCTTCAACATCTTCAATTTACAGTACTAACTCACCTTCTTTATAATAAGAAAACAGATCCGATCAGCATGGCAGTTTCCAGGCCTGATCAAGAGTTGGCAGATTCCACAGATACTTGCCAACCCTGCTAAGACCACACATGATGGAAACAACCCTTTTTGTGGTGCTTCTAGTCTCATAACTTGCCTCTTTCTTTCCCACACCTCACACGCTCTCTCCCGGCACAAGTAAATACATTTCAGTAGTGCAATGCAGTGCAGTCATATTTATTTAGTGCAAAAAAAAAAAAAAAAAAAAAAAAAAAAAGCCCTATTACAGACCGAAGCTCAACCCTAAACAGCTCTTACTAAAAGTTACCAGTGCCACAAAAGTGGGAAATTCAGTCTTTCCCTCACACTCCTGCGAGTCATCTCTTTTGCTGTCCCTGTTTGTTTCAGCTCAAAGGAAAAAAACAGCTAGCATGCACCTGTGTCTTACTCTGTGAAAATGTTAAGCCAATAGGCAGAACATAAAGGGAAGGAGTTGAGTTGAAACCAGGGGTAGTACTTAGAAGAGGAACATAGCGATTTAATGCACAGGTCAGTAGTGGTTTTTACTGAATGGTACTCATCATGTCAAATGGCTCCGATACTAAAGGGAATGGGGACAGAAAAAGATAAAGCTTTCCTGTTTCTCAAAACAAGGTCCTCAATTTAACAGTGCTGGGTTCTCATTGTTGAATAGTGCAATCAGCCATTCCGCAAGGGCTTCGGGCAGCAGCCACCTTCTCTAACATAAACAGGGGCACCAGGAGACTCACTTTTCACACTGACCTTCTCTCGCATCTCATTCTTCCCCTTCCCACTTTTTCTGACTACACATAAATATAGCTCTACATACATGTACACAGGAATTCTCAAGGCCCCTCTCAGGGTGACAGATTGAAAACTGTTACAAATAGCTCAACAACACACTCACACAAAAAGGACAATTATTAAATATAAAAGGGAATTATTACAGCAAAATTAAAAGTCTGCATTGTACCTCTTCTTGTATTATTCTGTAAGAAAAAATATTCATAGCAGGATGTCTTATGGAGCTTACTTTTTGCTTAAGATTACTCTGGACTTAATCGGGGCTATGGCAGTATTGAGTGATTCTGGAGAAATGCCTTGCATTTGATAATCCTCAAGAATCATTCTCTTCAGTTTGTCTGGGTCTCCACCCTCCAAGTGTAAATCTGCTTGTCTGCTCACACCCACATGCATGCTGGAAGTCTCAGGAGAATCAACACACAGTTTAGAATAGATTCTAGAAATACTTGGCATGTGGGGTCAGCACACTCAAATTACTTTGAAACATTAAGTTACCATAGAGCTTCTCGATTCTATCAGCTCCTTGTCTTTGTTTGCCATGATGAGGATTACTAAGAGACTCTGCTTTCATTGACTCTGAAAACCACAATTCTTTCAACAATAATGCAAAAAACAATTTTCATTAGGTGTATGAAAGTTGTCCTTAATTTCTATCTCAATAGGCCTATCAGGAAAACACAGTCAGTGGGACAAAGGAAGGAGTTTAACTGCTGATGATGCTTTTGAGAATTCTCTTCTACAAATCGACATCTAGATGGTTCCAGATCCAAGTTGGTCCCGAGGAGAGCAGGAGCAGAGCAACTTGCCTTATTTTTCAAAGACCCCTCTGGCAGTGAGCATATACTAAGCACTTTAGACTTTGTCTAAATCTTGTATCAAATGTGAACCATTATTTGATCTGCAGTTCTCTCTCTGCATGTGCCTGGGGAGCAGATTAGGAACAGGAGCAGGCAAGAGTTTCTATAGTTTCTCCATATGGGTTTGACAGTAGCCAGAAAAGCCTGAAATCACAAAGAAGTGAGGTTACCTTACTGATTCTTAGGCCTGTAATAGTGAGGATGGGCAAGGACCGCAAAGGGCAAGTGGGTCTGACCTTCCCTGCTAAACCCTGAGCACTGGCTTAGGAATCCAGAATTGGATCAAATTTAGTCCCATCACATGGTCCTTTCCCCCCTCCTTGCTTTTCCTTTGTTCACTTAATTGAAATTGCAATTATTTTAAAGATTGAGCTAAGAATGTAAATTATAGCATGGAAAACAGGTTATAAAAAGGTTGTCAGGCTATGGATAAATTGAGTTTAGTTGAAAACAGTATGCTTTCAAATGAAGCACTACAATTTCCTTTTTTTATTATGTTTCTAATTTGGTGTTTCCTTCTTTTGTGGTGGTGGGGGTATGGATGGGTGGAGTATTGGCAATGCAGAGCCAGTCTCCCTCTGTGACTGTCACCTCCAGTGCCAGGTTGGGGAGATGAGAGGCAATGGAGAAGTGGATGTTTCTCTAAGACCTCATGAACACATATGGTTTTGAAACGAATAGGATAGAAATCTGAACAATTCTGGAAAGCCACAGATCGACTGATTTTGTCATACTAGAAATATCCTTTCTTTTTCTTTTCTGGTTATTCTGCACTATATTAATAAGAAACATCCACAGAGGATTTTTCATTACGTTAGATTATTCTTAGCCTTATTTTGAAAATTTGAGAAAGCAATAAGGATTTGTAGCGTGAAATGCATGGCCTTCATCTGCAATCAATTCCCATTTTCAGGCCTCAGATCTGTTAGTTTAGGTAAATGGGTTTTCTTTGTCAAGGAATAACTTTTATTTTAACTATTCTACCCTCAAAGAGTAGAGAGAATCTCTCTCCCCAAAGCTCTAATGTGCTATTTGAAAAAGAAGATAAGATTTTAATGGAGAAAAGACTCCTTAATGATCGAATGGAAGGCTTTTCATTCTAAGAGGGGGTGGAGTATGGTAAGGGTGGGTAACCTGACTGCTGCGTATGGCCATGGACAGTGTCAAATTGAAGAGTCAAAAATTTTTACTGCCTTGGGAAGAAAGAAATAAAGGGAAACAAACAAATCAACAGACAAACTTTACAAAAATACACATTCCTCCAGTTTCAGGTTTCTAAAAAGTAATAATTATGCTTAAATCAAGGTTTACTGGTAGCAAACAACTGTTTTAATGTGTAAAAGTATTATCCCTTTGCTTTACTATGTTAGTTTCACTTTCTTTGAAGGAATTGTATCTGTGCACACTTGTCCTAAAGTCCAGTGCAGAAAATAAGCTGGTTTGATACCAGCCTCAATCTCAGAACATTTCCTAAAGCTATATTTGCAAATCCTAAAACTACATATCTGTAAAATGAGATGCAGAGTTTCTGAAATGCATTGTGGTGGGGGGGGGTGGGGAGGGAGAAAGCAAGCTTTTTATGGAGGAAAAGAAAGAAATCCCTTCTTATCCTCTCAAATACATACGATAATGTTTCTGACCATTATTTTGCTGCATTAGTTACTGTTTGGGCTATTGGTGCTCCTGACAGGTGTCAGCTTAGAAAAGCAGGAGGCTCATAAGCAATAAGAAATTCACATCCTGGAGTCTCTAGAATGTTAAACAGGATTTAGACACTAATCTAGACTAATGCGGAGGTGATGGTGAGAAATCCTGGGTCTCAGGGTTAGAGCTCTTCTCGGGGAACTAGAAGAAACACTGTCAAGAAGGCATCCTGGAGGAATCCTTATGATTAATTGGACCAAATTGGACCTATGAGAACCAGATCCTCTCCTCCTCCAAATCATACTTTAAATGGTGGTATTTAGGATTTAAAAGAGAGTGTTTTATTCTTTCAGAAGCCAATGTCTGAGAAGAAGAGTACTTTGGATAAAGAATACTTTAAAAAAAAAAAAAAAGGGAGTCAGAATGGACAAAGGATGAGAAGGAGATAAGAATGGTTGGGAGGACATGCCAAGTGAAGATCCCAGTCCTGAGCAACACAAATACTGGCTGTATAAAATGCGGGCTTCCTAGTAGATTTGTGACTCAGGAAGGCTTTTGACCCTTTTCTTTATTTCATTGCTGTCTCTGGTGTGAGATGATGTTATAAACTGGTTTGATTAAGAAAAAAGCTCGGTCAAGCCTCAGGTCAAATTAAGAAAACATTTCAGATTAACTACACTTCAACAAAAAAGAATACATTTCTGATATTAATGTTGCTTCTGTTTGTCAAGGGGAAAAGCAAGAAATGAATGCATACCCCACTGGGCTCAAAACCAGGGAGTGCTCTAAATGCCACAGAATTGTCCAGAATTGTCCTCATGAGAGTCAGGAGGCAATGCGGTAATACAGTAAGAGTGTTGGAATGGGAGTCAGGAAAGACTGTGTTACGGAGTTGTTAAGATCGCATCATAAACAGCCTGGAAAGGGGGATCAGCCCAGAACCTGATCAGGGCGATGCTCTGGCAACCAGACAGTTGTACTGCATTGAAATGAGATCTGGCTTGATGATCGTATTACATGGTGAATGCTGAGGCACTGGGGAGTGTATTACATGGCCCTTCAAGTACCTGCTCAGCCCTACTGTTATTTTAAGCACATATTAAGTTTATGTTAAAAATATCTGGTTGCAAAATAGATGCCTTCGAAACTTTATAGTTCTTTTCATCCCTCAGTAAATTACTGCTTAAAGTTCTAAATCAATAATTATTTGTTTTTCTTTTTAGAAAAACATATTATCTTTAGAAAAAGACAATAAATGAAAGAAATTCTTCCTAATTGTTGCCTAAGATAATGTTTGGGTGGCTTTACTTGCTTTAGAATAGTTCACTAAGGCTTGAGCAGTTATCAAAATTATTCTGAAATGTTACCCCTTTCATTAGATTTCCCTACATCGAGTATCTGGTAAATATGTCATTTGGCTAAATTTCAGCAGGAGTTGAAAGAGTCAGCACTGATGATTTTTTTTTCTCCCTCAGAAAATGTCTGCTCAAATCAGGAATTTGAATACTGTGGTATTTAAAAAAAAACCAGAAAATATTTGTCTCTTTATCTTTGGCCAAATGTGAAGGTGAAAGGAATTAATGACCTCAGCTAATACAGTTGACATTTAAAACTGTGACTCAGGTCCTCCCACTCTCAAAAGAATATCGATAACTTTTAAAACCTGAGGGGATGGTGAAGATGCTTCCCTCTGCCCACGAGTCTCACGCCGATGAACTCACATCGAGTCACATCAACGCTCTTTTCACCACATAAAGCTGAAAGAAGGACATTCAGAAAGGAGTAGGAGGAAGGGAGAGAAATTAGTCCTCAGGGGTCATAATTATAAGAGTTCTCAGGACAGGGAGGAGAGGAAGAGGTAATTTAAAGTTTCTCTTTAGAGAAATAAGGAATAAAGAGAATGGGTTAGGAAAAAGAAAGAGGAAAACAGTGACGCTGATACAGTTGGGGTATTAAGTGATCATTGGGAAGGGAACAGCGTCCCAAACCCTCAAGTCACAATTATGTTTGCCTGAAATTTATTTAGTTGAAAACTCTGGAGAAACAGATCAATACTTTTGCTTTTAGACTCAATACCAGCCTCTTCGAGGCAGATTAGGGCAGCTAGTTCCTCAGTGAGTGCTGGGCTTCCCAGGTGGAGGGCATCCAGCAGAACTGGACGAGCGGCGGGGCGGACGTGCTGGAGGCGCACAGCACAAGCGGACGGTATTTGAAGGGAAAACTCTACCAAGAAGATGAAAGGAAGGAACTGGTGTTATTCTCACTGAGCAGCCTCAATATTGGTTCCGTGCGGGAAGGGCTCTCATGCGGAGTATTATGAACGGCTGTTATCATCTTAACCCGGGTGTGGAATCCAGAGAACAAGACTGGCCTTGGGCATCCAGGATGGAGGTAAAGTGGACCTATCGGAGGACTTTTCCAGGCATAGGGTTGCGTAGCTGAGGGAAACTGAAGAAGCGCTTAATCTAAAAATACTATTTGAAAATATTTCTTGCTGGGAAGACAGGATGCCTGATTTCCAGGATGTTTCCACAATGGCCTGGTTAAAGAAATTCTCACCTTTACAGACAAATGGAGATGTTGAGGGCCCGATACCCAAGAGCCACTATTTTATGGATTCTGCAGACTGAAAAAACGAACTCTACATTTCTGAGTTCTAGTTGTATCAGTCGCTGTCATGAAAAAGTTTCTCAAATTCTGATTTTATTTAAAAAAAATCTCCTAGGAAAATGAATATGATATTGCTAAGCCGCCTCCAGGGAAGCACTGAAGACTAGTTAAAATAATTGTAAGCATGCTGAACACAGAAAGTAGTCACTACAGAACCAGTATTAGAAATCAATGTTTGAAAACAAGTAGGCATTTAACTGCCTTCTGCTTCTCAGATGAGCAGCCCTTTGAAATGCAGCCTATAATGTTTGGTCAGATCATATGGAAGTTAAGCAGCCCCTTGGTCATATTTTTAAAAGCAAATATAGACAGTGACAGTTGTAGAGGGGAAAATCACAGATACATTCATACGCACTTCTTTTGTTCTTCAGATATTGAGAGGGTCAGCTAAACAAGATCACCTTGACTATGAACCTCTTTGTGTCAGCCACACCAAAAAAACCCCCAAAGTTTTCTTTAAAAAATCTTCACTTTCCTACATTTGCTAAGTCTGTGCTAAAAAAAAAAAAAAAAATTCTAAAATCCTGTAAGGACAATACTGAAGCTGATAATATAAAAAGCAAACTAGAGCAGTAATGATTATTATTAAATGCACCAGATTAACTGCAGCAGGTTGGTGATGGGTGATAAATGCAAAGAAATAATAACTCAATCAACTCATGATCATAGGCAGATTCAAAAGTTAAAATGAATATAACGTAATATATAATTCAATATAGAGCTGTTATATATAATGTGTATGTTCTAGCTTTCAGAAATACTGCAATGTAGTGTACTGTACTTAAGTAAGCATACCTAAATAGTAACTCATATTCCTCCACAAAGTCACTAGCACTGTTAATTAAAAAAAAAAAAACTCATTTTTTTTTTTCCAGTAAAAAGAAATACCTATGGTTACAGTCACAGACTTCTTTTGGATATAGAAAGATAATATATATATTTAAAAAAGAATAACAGAAGATTGCAACTGTAAGTAGCCTTACTTAGTTGGGGGGAGGGAAAGTCACCAAAATAGAAGAGGAAAGAAAATGTCCTCTGAATTCTGTAAGTTAGCAGAAATAATCTACATGTCATAAAAAATAATAAACCATCTAGGAAAAGATGGGTGTGGGAGTGAGAATCCGACTATTTCCAGGCCACCCTTCAGAGTCAGCTCCAAGAGCCAGGTTCATTTGTTCAGAATAGTACACCAGAGTTGCAGTCTACTTTGTCTGAGATGGGCAAGAGCCATCAATTCTTAGAGATTACCAAAAAATATTCTTCCGAGAGTCTATTGGTTTGCTAGACATGGTAAACAACCCACTCCTGGAAAGACTTCGGCAAAGGCCACATTGGTTTCAGGAGACACAGTTTGTAAATGATGATAGTTTCCTGCAGATGCAGGCAGGATTAGGAAGCTTTCATTTGAGAGCAAAACTTACAAGTGGGTGGGTGTTTGGGTGCACACACTGGGTTGCATAGAGGAAAGGAATGGCGGCCTTTAAGCCATGAAATGGCTCAGGCCAAAGATTGTATGGGCCTTGCCTGCCTGGCCTCGGTGCCCCCTCCCTGCCAGGAGACCTGACTGCTGCTCCCTCTTGTCCACTTGCCAGTTAAGTACGTCTGTTCTACCTTCTTCTGGAGGAAAACAGCCTGTCACTGTGGGTTTGCTGTGGATCCAACAAGCTGCCTTTGTTTCTCCCAACTCTGAAACACTACAAAAAGCAACAGAGTGGGCAGGTGACTGCTTCCTGGGAAGGGAGCCACCAGTCTTGAGCACAATGGTGGGAAGAGGCAACTGTATCTATGCACCAGGGCCTATGCCTGTGTGTGCTTTGAGATGCACACACACTCTCAGACTACTGCAAGTACACGCACAATCACACACGTACACACACATCAGTAAATCCAGCAGAATTGCAGTTTGTTAAGTGCACTCTACTCCACACAAGCATGTTCAAGTTTCTCAAGAAAGGGGTACATAGAAATTACTGATGGTTGGGCTCCTTCAGAATGCCCTAAAGCCTCACCGCAGATAGTGGACGGCATGAATGCACCCAACTAAGGCAAGAGAGCAGAAGCAGATCTGTGAGATAGGTGAGACCTCTGACTAACTAGAAATTCCAGACTCTCTCTTGTCACTGGGGAATATGAATGGGGAGTAGTTTTGTACTGAGAGCACCTCACACCACGTGCGTACATGCATAATGTATATGCATTTACAGGCGTTTTGGACAGCAGCTGTGACATACTAGATGGGTTAAGTCCCTTTCATTACTAGAATCTACATATAAATTGCAATGATTTTGCAGGCAGTAACAAACTTCTGTTGCAACAGTAGTAGAAACAGATGTCTCCTATGGGGTTAATTTTTTTTTTTCCTATCTTGGGTGTATCAGAATTTCACTGAAGCATTCTGAATCAAGGAAACCTCTGAATTTGAAAGAGGGCTAGTTAGGGACTTTTTATACCCTAATTAGGTATCTCAAAAGCCAGGACTACCAGAACTGTGGCTAGATTTTTCCCTATGATCTGCAGATTGTGCTCCCTCATTGAAGACTTGAAACTTGTGAGTTTGCATTTAAACAAAGAACCACCCGATAAACCAGATGCTCACTGACACTGAGAAAAAAGTTTAGAGCTATACACTGTACAGGAAACGAAAGCTTTTTGTTGAGATTGTTCCCCCTGTTAAGGAAATGATGAAGACTGGCATCCCAGGCACCTGTGATCATGTCTCATGGGACTCACTATTTAGCTAATATGATGTCTTTTTACATGCAGCCCAGACCTATGTCACTGCAATGGGATAGGAAATAGCAGCCACTTCCTGAGAGCAGCCCGTTTCGGACAAGTTTGGTGTCTCCCCTCCCCCACCCCTAAAGTCACGAAGCCTTCAGTCATGAACAGAGCTCGTTTTTGTGATAATGCAACTATTAAAAAGCAAGAAATGCCCATGTCTTCACATCCTTCCAATTTTTCTACCTTCTGTTCTCTTCCCTGGGCTTTCTGATTTAAGGCAGTCATTCTTTGCTATAAGTGGCTTCCTGTGAAAACACCTTAAACTGAGGTCACTTCAGATTAGGCTTAGTCTGAAAGTATTCAGTTTTGGGAGCAACAGGCTAGGCCTGAGGAACCACTGGAATCCCGGCGTTTTAGTCAGCGGTGTGGAAGAATGATGTTTCTTGTTTCCAGAACCAGGGCGTTTTTACCTCTAGTTCAGTGCCATACATGGTTCTGAAAAGGAGCGCATGCCCCACAGCCCTCATCTTCTACCTCTTCACCCTAAAAAGAACAGAAACCAACCCTAGTGTCCCACGCCATTTTCTGGGATCTGTTCATCTGCAACGCTGACCACTACAGATTCAGTGTTCCAGGAGGAAAAAAAAAAAATTGAGACTTAGAAAAATCTTTGGGGTATTTTGGTCAGTCTGATCATTTTAATACCTGGTGCTAGAAATGATGCTTTGGGTTAATAGTTTCCAGGCTCGGTGTTTATGGGACCACTGAGTCACCACAGCTTTCCTTCTTGGGGAAGTTTAAGTGGTGTCACTTAAATGGCAACTCTCCACAGACAGCTCTTGGGAAGAAGAAAATATTCTCTCTAGAGCCAGAGCTCCTCTGTGCCCCTTTTCTGTCTCCATCTGTGGCCTGAGCACCAGGGTGGAGACTGCTTTTGAAAGTTTGCCCCACGTAATCTGTTTCCTGGGCACCTACGAGAACAGCCGCCCTCTTCATGGAAACACAGAAGAGAAAGCAGCTGCTGCCGTCCCGCCGCGAGGAGGGCGCGTCTGGCCGGGGAGCCCGGCGGCGGGTCAGCTGGGGGCTCCCCCTCACCCGCTGCAGGCCCACAGGCACTGGGTGGTTGCCTTGTTTCTTTTGTGTGGAAATAGGGAGTCTATTGAAATTCTAGTTCGCCCTTCCTTTTGTCTGACACCAAGTCACATGGTTCTGTCTTTAGTGTCCTATTTTCCTCTTTATAAAATTTCTTTTTCTAGGGGGACAAAATTGGCCATTTAAATAAAGTTCTTTTATAGTGAGTAAAGAGGTTTCTCAGAGCCAGAAATCACTCAAAAGAAAGTCTGTCGACCCTACCCATGGAAAAGCCCAGAGATTTCTCTCAATACCTCTTGCCAAACCTCCTCGTGTTGCGACTGGATGGTTTTTGGCTCCGCATTATTGGGCGCTGAATACATTTTTGCAGTCCTTCTGTTCTCTTCCTCAGGGCTCCCAGTACCCTGGACTTCAACTCAGGACTAAATTAAAGAATTCTTTCAGAAGATTTCTTTTAAGAGTCAGGTCACAACAGAAAGGGGGACTCCCTTCTCTGAAACCCCAAGGTCATCTCAGGTTGTGCCGGCTTTCCGTTGCGCCTTGGTTTTGTTTGTTTTTGCCGCGGTTGCACCCTGGTGGTAGCAGAGTCATTCGAGCAGAGGCGATAACCTTCGCTGCGGAATCAAGCATCCTTTGCGCCCAGCCCCAACTGATTCAATAACGTCTTCTGGAACAACAGAGGAAGGCTGCAGAACGGGCAGAGCTAGGGTGAACCCTGGCAGCTCTATCTCACTGCCCTCTTTCCTAAGGGCAACAGGTGTTGGGAGTGTCATGAGGGAGCCACACCGAGGATGCAGTGCGAACCCTTATTATGTTCTCTCGGAGGCGCTGAGGGATTTTATAACGCGCAAGCCTCACTTGCAACTTCTGGGCTGAGGGAAAACACTGATTTGGGGTCTGAGCGGGGCGCACCTTTGGTGTGTGCTACAATGGAGATACAGGGAGGTGATGGATTTAGGGCTTATGTGAAACCAACACCACCAGAGGAAACCTTTCTTTTCTTCATATCACAATGCACAGATTCTAACTGTTCATGAGTTGAAAGAAGTTTTCTTGGTCCTTACAGAATGTTGGCCTGATACAAAATAAAATCCCCCATGACTTTTAAACAAAGCGCATTTAAGTCTTTCTTTCTAAGGCCGGCAGCTACTGTGACCTCTGAGATGCCGAGATGCCGAGGAAGAAGGAATGGGCTTCAGCGAGAGCAGCAGCAGGAAATGACCCACTGCACTGACTCAGGGCACAAGCAGATTCAGGGCGTTAGGGATCTGGCAAAGAAAAAGTCTACATAACTGTTACTAGGAGCTAAAGTTTGCAACTCAAACTGTACGGTAAGAAATATTTTGATATAGAGACTTCCATTTTAGACTTTTTTTTTTTGGCCTGGCTTGTTTCTCAGTCTTTTTCCATGTGTACATTTATATCAGATCCATGTGTCCCGATTACCTCCTTTTGGGGGGCTATATTTTACACATTTGGGGTCTTTAGGGATACAAAGATTGGCATTTATTATATTAATAGGGGAAATATTGCCCACTTTGAGATGCTACCAATGTTTTTAGTGCTAAGAAATTTTATTTTTCAGAAACTATATCTAAATGTCTTGAGATAAACATTCCCCTTTGACATTTTTCCTTTCCCTTGTCTAGCTAATCCAGTTTTAAATCATAAATTGTTAAAAAGAAAAACAACAACACTTTTCCGTACCAGCTCTTGTTCCCTGTACTCATCCTAAGAGGTCTTAAATCTGGAACATTTACTTCCATTTCATCTATTTTTTTTTTTCCTGGCTACTGAATTAAAAAAAAATTATTTTAGCACTCATAGCATCCTAGCATAAAGTTCTAAATGAAAGAAGATTGTTGGATTTGAAGCAACAACAACAAAAAAGAAAGAACTCATGCTCATCTTCTATTCTTGAAGCAAAATGCTTCTCCATTCCTAAGATATTGGTGATTATTTAATTTAAAAGTTAGGATTGCCAATCTAAAAGCATCTCTTTCCTTTTGAAATAGGTACAGACTGTAGGTCAAAGCAGCCCTTTCAGAGGCCAGAGAGCAGAGTAAAGGTTCCACAGCACGTTCACTGCTCCCTGGGATGAGCTCTTCCACCCCAGTCTAGCTGCTTCCTCTCTCTAGAGAACAATCTATCAACTATTTCAGACTCTGAGATGTTTGGGAAGAGCAGACACACAGTAGGAAAAATTCTACTGCTGTACAGACCTGGATAGTCCATGTTGTTATGATGATTACATCACCTCACCAGGAATTCTTTGGGAGTCCTCCAACATTTAAAAAAAAAAAAAGATACTTCATTTGAAGGGAAAGAATGAATATTGGGGTTAAACCCAACTGGCATTTTCCCTCCTACTTGTTCTGTCACAAAAGGTGGATTTTAACCCAATTGCTTAGTTTTGTACGTGGCAAGTCAGCATTAAGGCAAATGGGTCTCCCTCAGATTTGAGCAGCAGATAGTTGAATGTGGCCCATAATGGCACCCCAGATCACATTTTTGGAGGTGCTGTAATGTCTGTCTACTTTGCTAAGGTTTGAATAAGGACACTATTTTAAACCAGCTACTGTCAAATAATTCAAAATATTTTAAAGTGGCTTTTGGCCTTCTTTCATTTGTAACATATGCTGAGTGATTTCATGTCATTTCCCTCTAGATTAAAGAGATCTTTCTCTTAATGTCATTTTTTTTTTGATAGCACGAGTTGAATGACTTGTTTTTCAAAATACCAAAATTGTATAACATGGTTAATTAACTAATGCTCCCTCTGTTGGTAGTAAGTGGAAATATTCGAGTCTTCACATTGCTATTTCAAAAAAGCAAAATTAGCAAGAGAAGATGGACTGTTTCTTATTTCTGAAGCTGTTTCCCACTAACCTTTAAAACAAGTCAACTTCGGACACATAGTTCTTGGCAGGACTCCTCTTAGATGGGTGTGATACTTGATGGTCAGTTAATCATCCAAGTCTACGTTAAAACTTCTAGCAAAATATTTACTGAGTTAAGGACCATGGACCAAATCAAACTCACATATACTCCAGCTGCACTAACTCTACTAAACATCACCTAGAACTTATGGAAAAGATACAAGTTAACCAATTCTAAAATGTATGAGTAAAACCAATTTAGTTATTACAGAATTGCCTCCCTTGGAAGACTTCACCTCATTTCTTGCACAGTTATTGTAAATAAATTGCTAATAGGAAAATTAAATTAAAATGCAAAGTAATTTTGAAACTAAAATACATTTTTTTTAAAATTGTAGTTTAGTGTTTCTGCTTTGTTTAAAGATTTACTTTTCCCCTTAAATGTGTTAAAATACGTCCAGCAATGAAATCACCTGTGGAGTTTTCATTAGGTTTAAGAATTCTTATATTTGAGTTGGAGTCCCTTCAGGACACTGTCTATAATGGAAAAATCTCTATTCTGATACCTTAATCAGAACCGAGGAGAGAAATCCCAACTAGGAAGAGAGAGTGGCATCTAAGATGATGCAATGAATTGGTGGCCTTTTGCATGATGGATGTTGGCATCCAGGAGATTTTTGTTAGTTTCTTTCAAACTTTTCCAAAAAGCAAGGGTTAATAAATCATCTAGAGAACAATCATTTTATTTAGCCCTCTCGACCAGGGTGGCAATAGTCAGAAGGTGATATATGAAAGGAAGAAAGTCATTTTGGCATCGAGACACCCTGATCTGCTACAGGCTTCTGATAACACTGCTCTCTGTAGTTGTGAAGGGGGAGAGGGAGGGGGGAGGGCAGAGTTTGGTGAACCCCTCCTCCCGGCTGACCACAAAAGGAAAGAACCCATTTGTCAAGACCTCTAGACTACTAGTGTTTCATCAAAGAAAAAAAGAAAAGTCAATAGAAATTCTAGAATCCTAAGATCTCAATGAACTTTCAGAGAAGCAAGAAATCTTTTTCTGAAAGATAAAGTTCCTCCCGTGAAAAAGAACAGAATTCTAGATGAATCAGTTGAAAACAAATATTCAGTGGAGCAACTTAAGCTTGCTAAAAGTCAAAGAACTACATATCAAAATACAAAGCAGCAGTTCAGATTACAGCAGGGATGGGCTGGCCAGAGGCCTTCAACAACCCAGGCAATACTTAAAATAATAAAAATTAAGAAAAATTTAAAAAAATATGAAGAAAATATCCTTCCTCTCTTTCAAATATAACTTTAATTGCCTTTTATTCTTTCTATCTGGAAGCAGTATCGCTAACCTTAACAGTCTTGACTTACCAAAAAATATATATATGCGTGTGAAATAAAATAAAAGAGAAGGGATTGGTGGCAGTGTATGCAAAACCAAAATGAAAAAAAAAATTACTTTTAACAATCTCACTTTTTTTGTTTTTTTTTTTACACAAATACTGTTGTAAATATATTAAAAAAATCAGCATTCTATCTGGTAAACGTCACTTTTGCCCCTCTATAAAATTTTGAATTAAAAAAGCCTCAAGAACTTTTCATTATTCCCCCCACCCTCCATTTCTCTTTCTTTTTCTCTTCCACAAGAATATATCCTGACACTTTTTTTTTTTTTGCAAAGATTGTTGGAAATAATCCTTCTCTTGTACCTAGAAACATAGGTGCAAACCTCTGATATCTTTGTTTTATCTGCATTCCTGCCTTTCATGAAAGTCCCTCTTGATTGTGCTGAGGCTGTGGCTCAGCGAAGACACTGAATAAATACGATAGCCACTGTTGCTTGATGCTCGTCCAGGTCTTCCTGGCTTCTGCTGAAAGGAGGGGTGGGGAGGAGGTGGGCCAGGGTGTGCGGACCCTGCAGAACCAGGGGGAGAAGGCTGCCGTCTGCCTCTCCCACACCACCAAGCCCACGCCCCTTCCCACCCCCCACAGCCCTTGTATGAAATCAGACAATGTGGTAGGTGGAAAACAGCAGGGCCTTTCCTCTGGGTTCTCAACCAGAAAGTGATATTCCACAGTTTTAACTGGTTACTGTGAAGTCCAAGCGGCCAGAATTGTGAAAATGTCCACTGAAACACTGCAAGCGGTGTACTTAAAGACAGTAGGCCTTTTAGATTTTGTTATATATTTTTGTAGTGCTCTTCACAAGTGAAAAAAAAAATTTTTTTTTACTTTTTTTTTTTTAAAGATTTTTTTTTTTTGTAAAGAAGGGTTGTATTTAGAGGCCAGTAGCTAGAGATCCAACCAGTGGACCTCCTGAAGCACTACCAGGCCTTAAGGCCACCATCCGAGGGAGGCTGGGAGAAGCATTATTCACCCGGGCCTCCGGAAATGTAATGTACCAGCAGGCAAAAAACAGTTCTTCATGTAGTACAAAATGAAACGAAACAAAAACAAAAACAGAAAGTAAAAACGAAACCAAAACATTTCTTAAATTCTAGTGCCATAGCTTTTTTTTTTTTGTTTGTTTCTTTTTTTGTTGTTTTGTTCATAAGAAAGAGAGAAAGATACTACTTATCCGTCAGACACATGCATCCTCATGTGGTCGTTGAACTGCTCGATTTGGTCAAACTTTGCTGGACAGACGGAGCAGACATAAGTGGTCCCCTCCGTGCAGGCCACCACCCCGGGGGGGCCGGCGCGGGCCCCGGGGGCTGTGCCCGCGGGAGGGGTCCCGTTGCTGGCACTGTGCAGGGCCACGTGTCGCTCCAGGAGGGTCTTGTGGGAGAATTTCTTCTTGCAGATGTAGCACTCATAGGACTTCTCGCCCCGGTGGAGGCGCATGTGCACGTTGAGCGAGCTCTTCTGGGTGAAGCGCTTGTTGCAGATGCTACACTGGTACGCCCTCACTCCCGTGTGTGTCACCATGTGCTTGATAAGGTAATCCTTTAAGGAGAAGGAGCGCCAACAGATGCTGCATTGGTGGGGCTTCTCACCTGTTCGTGTGGGAAGACACAGCAAGCAGGACAGAGCAGGACGGGAGAATAAGACACAGAAACAAGACAACAAAAGACAAAAACAAAAACAATTAAACGAAATCCCATTGGTTAATGGATCACCCTTGACTGGAAAGCTCCAATCCTTCCTGGCCTCCCCTGTTCTAAGAAACCTTGCCTTTAAGGTGCTGCCAAGACAGTCTAGAGTTTTCCATTTCCCCATGTCAGAAAATGGCTCTCTTGGAAAGCTACACAACTTTCTCCCTTAGAAGTCTTCCAAGGTCATTCTGTGGACAAATGGGAGTGCTACTTTAAAGGGATCATGTTCAGTGCCATCATTAGGGGATTTCACTGTGGGTTTGCCATTTACATTATCAAACAAATATAAGAAATAAGAGAGAGAAAATTTCTTTGGAGACATGGGGGTTTCTAGGATCTTTGGAAACAAAGGACGGTGGTCACAATGCTTGGCTCTTTGGGGACGGTCTCCACTTTCAGTATTTTGTCTAGTAAATGCACTCATGCCTTGATTATAGGTCTGTAAAATATTGGCTAACGTGGGAGTAAGTCCTACTGAAGAGCTATGCCTTTGATTGTTATCTACTTTAGACAGAAATCTTCCTAAAATGTAACTTAAGAGAGTCAACTGGCTATTCTGCCTGGACTGCACTGAGTTGCGTATTGGCCTCGTCTGGTGTGGAGGTTGAGTAGGTGGTTGACAGCACAATGATCTCAGAGTCAAATGGTCCTGTTCAAATGCAGGCACCAACACAGGGCATGCTACTCTGACAAATCTCCAAATGCCTCTGAGGTATACAGTTCTACTTACCTCACTGTGCTGGTGTTGACATAAAATACATATGAAATCACTTTGCAGACCACCAAGAGTGGAGTGGGAATACTTGCACGGTGTTCTTATTATAAGACTAATTCTCTGCCTCCCCAGCCCCCATTAAATGGTTCCATACGCTTTTTTTTGAACTCTTGAGTCAATTTTAAAAATAGTTTTCTCTTTCCTTGCTCTCAGTGTGTTGGCTGAAACCCTTCTTTCTCCTCAGTTTACTGCTTTGATTTGCTATTGGCTTAGAAACCAAACAATCAAGCTTGCTAAAATCTGTAACATAAATAAGAATATTGTCACTGAATGACCACATGAGATATTCTGCTATAAGTAATATCCACAGGCCTGTAACATCTCTCTGGATGAACAGAGGCTTGTTTTTGTTGGTGCTGTTTGTTCTCTGCTCTGCTCTTGGCGGGTGAGATGAACTACAATAAGGTGTTTCCATCTCTCCCACCTCATGGCTGACTGCCCATTGGAGGCACCCACCTCAGAGAAGAAAGTCTGTCTATGCTCTCTTCTCTAACCCAGCCCAAAGCTCAAAGCCTTTGAAACTCTCTGGGGTAATATTTCAACATCTGGACGATGCATCAGGGTAGGAAATCTAGCTCTTGAATCTGAGTTAACTGCCATTTAAAATATGTGCCTTGACTGTGTTTCCACTTTTTCCATCGTGAAACAGAAGAGGTTTGATGTGTCGTGGTGATAATGGCAATGAAAACAATCAGCAGGTACTACGTGCTTACTACGCGCCAGGCTCCGGGTTAGCGCTTTATGTTCGTGATCTGTTTTATGAAACTTTAACTCATCAGAAAGCTTTTTTGTTGTGTTTGTAAACATGAAAAATATGGTCTGAAGTTCAGGATCCTAAGAAATGGCTGTTTGGTTTAGAAATTACTCCACAAATTTCCAAGCCGATTTTACTGATCTTTGAACTTCTTTCCTTTAGTTATTTACTAATGTTTTGGCCGAGTTCCTTCTCCTCTCTGCTGTCTTCCAATTTCCTTTCCCTTCTTTCTCACTGATGAAACAACATGAGCCCTAGGACTGCAGGATGAGAAGAGAAGGGTTTCACTTTTAGGCTAAGATTTGGGAATTTAGGGAAGACTTGTTCTTAAATGAAGAGTTCAGTCTATGTGTGGTGTTTGTGTAGGTAGTTTGTTTGTTTGTTTGTTTGTTTTTGAAATGAGAGATTCCCTGAGAGAGACAGTCAAGCACGTTATTTTTAGTTGGAACGTTTCTGTCAGCTGTAAACATGCTTGAAACTCAAGCTGGTCTTTGTCATCCTCGTGCTTTTGGTACACTTTCTAGAGGCTGTGATAGGCCGGCCAGCTAACTTTTAAAACAGGTCCACCTGTCACCTTTAATGGGAAGTGTGCCTTCTTAGGTTCCAGATGGTATTTTGGCTGCTAGGAAGTTGAAACTTTGTCTGTGTTAAAATGCTCTTGCTGTTTGGAACTTTTGCCTTCTTAGAGCGTATATTTCCTCAAGGCAAGGTCACTGATGATGGCTTTTTATTTTCACACCCTTCTAATATGACTATCAATGGATTCTTCACAGTTGTCATCTTTCCCTCCATAGCATCTATGTTTATGTCATTTGTATGCACGTAGTTTTGGTTGGACCATCTATTATCCCTGTGACCCTGGGCTTTCTAAGTGTTTCCATCTCTCTGGGTTTGTTTCCCCTTCTGTAAGTGAGGAGTTGGACCAAGCACTTGCCATGTCCCTTTGCAGGTTTAGAGGCCTTCTCCCACTGTGGCCCACATCCCTGATGACTCTGGTCTAGGCCTTGTCAACGCATGACCTGAGGGTGACCTGCTTAAATCACTCAAGGCATCAGCAGTTCCACATTTTAAATAGGACAAAGTGTCCTGCCACAGAAAAACAGTGTGATAGTTAATGAGGAAAAATGTTTGCAAAGCACTTGGGAGCTCCTTAAAGGCAAGTGCTCTATAATTATTCAGGTGCTGTGCTGGTGGTGTGTGGGTTTTCCAGGAACTGTCTTACTAAATGGGCTACATTTTCAGATTAGTCAGGTGTAAACAACTCATTTCTTTATGTGTGGATCTGAAACAGTATCACTCACTAGAAATGTTAATATTGCTCTCTCCCATTATTTTCCTGCATATTCCTTATAGTCATTCCCAAAGGGCTTTCAACATGATACATGAAATGGATATGGTCTGTTGACTGTTGCTCTCAATGTGGAGAAATGAAAAGTTAAGATGATGCAGTGGATGGCTTTCCAGGTCTGAGCCTCTGGCCAGAAATGCCAAGTCTGATTGGTTAGAGAGGGACACAGAGTACAAAGCAGACACTAGAATTAGACACATGATGGGGAAACTCATATAAGCCCCCTACACTTTAACATGATCTGTTTTGGGGCCATACAGATGCAGGAGTCAGATATGAATTCCACTTCCTTGGCTGGATGACCTGGGCATGTTACTTAACCTCGCTAAGCCTCAGTTTCCTTATCTGCAACTTGAGAATAATATAGTAAGTACCTGTCTTGTGAAGACGTTTTGAAAATGAAAGAGAGAGAAAATACTCTGCACAGCATATGTTATCGCTTGAAGAAAAATTCAACTGTTCCCTTCAGCACAAAGGAACTGGTGATAAATGAAGTCAACTGAAAAATGACTTGTGCGGCATGGGGAAGCCAACACAGAATTTAAAGAAGAATTGTTTCAGATAATCAATAAAGCAAGTGATTATACTGCAGCTATGCAGTTCAGAACTAAGGGTCCAGTCTTTTCTCAGCCACGTATGCTCATGGAAAGAAGTGACACCATGAATAAAGTATAGGCAAATGGCATAGAAAGAGGATTTCTTAGCAGGCAACAAGTGAGTTCTGGAGGCTGAAAAAACAGATGGCACGTGGGGGAACTGAAGAGGAGGCAGCATCCTTTACAGTTCCATGGGTGGGGAGCAGTGAATGCATGTATTTTCCCCCATTTTTGGATGCCTGCTCTCTAAAGCGTCACTCTTCAACTCTTTCTTGTGGACCAGCACTGATACTCTACCATGACTGACAAGAAAAAGAAAAAAAGAAAAAGAAATTTAAGTCTTTCTGAGAAAATAATGTGTTTATGTATATGTCCCCTGAATTAAGTTCACGGGGAAAGCACACTCACTTATTTGAACATTCATTCACTGACTCAACAAATCCTTGTTAAGCAGCTACATATGCTAGCCTGTATTCATCTTTAGGTTTTAAAGCAAGAAGTCCCAAGACTGAGTCTTAAAAGAAAGTCCCACCTTAATAGCACTGCCAGATAAACTACCTGGCACCCAGTTAAATCGAAATTTCAGATAAACAATGAATTTCTTTTAGTATAAGTATGTCACAAAATACTGAATGGGACATACTTACACTAAAAAATACTTGTCATTTATCCAAAATTCAAATTTAACTGGGCACCTTGTATTTTTGTTTGCCAAATCTGGCAACGCTATACCTGGTAGTAATTAAATACTCTGAATGCCATCTTAGTCTTGTTATTATGTGTGCAATTTTGTTATATAGACAAGGTCAGAACAAGTAGAACATGGTATCTGAATTAGGTTCAGATTCTTGGGAGAAGGTACTTAATATATAAATGTGCAAAGAATTATTGCATTATTTCTAAGGAGCTACAGCATACAATAAATAGACAAGTCTGGAAAAATAGGCCACTTTTCCTTTTGGGAGTGATTAGACGTCATTAGAGAAGGATTCAGTTCTTTCATTTATCAAATATTTCTTGAATGTTTATTATGTGTAAGGTATTATGCTAGGTATATCAACATATAAGATATATATTTCTCTATATATCATATATATAATTATATATGAACCTTATTTCACAAGGTTTACAGTCCAGTGGGAAGGGACTAAGACACCCATATAATGATAATGCAAGTCAGTACTGTTAAGTGCCAGAGGGGCAATTTGCCAGGGAACCTGTGCATATATGAGATATTTGCATGCACAATACAATTAATGACTATAAAAGCCATCTGTTGTCCATAACTCTGGTTTACTTTTTCCAAGCACATAGATTCTTACAAGTGGGATTTTGGAGAGCCATGTTATATAACAAAGGCAACCTGAAACCATCCTCCTCCAGATCACCCAGGCTATCTAGGGACATGACACCCAGCTTCGTGTGAGTCAGGGCTTGTTAAAGCGCAGGGTGCTGGGCTCCATCACCAGAGTCTCTGGTCCGGGTCTGATGGACCTGAGAAACTGCCTGCTGCTGCTGCTGCTGCTGCAGCGTCACACCCTGAGAAGCACTGCTCCAGCCTCAGCTCTGAACCTTCCCTGTTGACTGGCTTCCACGTCCACAGTCACACCAGGCTTCGCCTCTGTCTTTCCCTTCCATCCCTTTTCTTTGACTTCTGCTTTTTCTCTTGGGAGAGGGCATGGAGTCCATGCCAGGATGGTTTGTGTTATCTTTTCTTTTTCTCAAATTCTCTTGTTTTCAAATGTGTCCTTGACTCTTGTTTTCCTTCCTCACAACTTTTATGAAGTTGCATAAAGCAAACCTAAGAAACTCCTAAAGAGATGAAGTCCTACTGTGGTTTGTTTGGCAGTAGATGGAGTGGTTTAGTGAGAGATTTTCTTAAAAAAAAGTCCTTAAGGAATGGGGAAAAAAAGTTCCTGCTGTGGAGGAAGTTCAAGGGACACCCATGGGGTATCACATTGCTTCCGTATTTGAATTCTACTGAGGAAGGAAATATGTTGAGAGTTTATTACTCAGAGACTGGAGATAGAGCAAAGAAACTCATTATCTCCTGAGAGGAGAGGGCTAAAATAATGATGAATTTTTTTAAAAAGACATTAAGTGGTACTTTACCTTTTATGAAAAGCTCTCACATGCATAATACCTTTACAGCTACTCAAAAGGCAGGAAAATTATTATTTCCACTTTAAATTCAAAGGAACTGAGGGTTATGAAATTAAGTGGCTTGCTTAAGGTCACAATTAGAGGAACCAAAACTGAACTCAAATCATCTAATTCCAGTACAGTCGTCATTCACTTACGTCCCTACTCTAAGTTTCAGGGTTATAATCATCATGGAATATGCTCTACAACCAGTTTTTTTTGGTTCTCGAAGGCAGGGCTTAGCTCCAAAGTCAATATGATGGACTACTTATTTGTCACAAACATGTCCCTTTGATGAACATGTGGATCATTAACACAGTTACACAGAATTTTATTTAGACTCCAGATCTCAGAATGGATTTTCTGCAGTTGTTGAAAGTGAGTATCATTTACATTAAAACTTGGAATTACTAAACTACACAGCCAGTTACCATGCATAGTAGCTGTGATGCCAAGAACCTAAGTTTCTTCCCTATTTGCTCTGTCAAGCTACTTTATCTTGGTAAGATTCTTTTTGGTTAGACTGTAGGTAAGAATACAGAATTCATGCCTCCTCTTCTAAGAACCCCCAGTACTTTCTAGAATCTTTTTAGACCAACATTTGGCCTTTTTGCTGTGGATCTGTATCATTTCCACTGGGCTCCTGTAAAGTCAGGAGGCCCCTCTTTTTTGATGTTTTCCCAAGAGATTGGAGAGAACTTTGTTTTGAAATGTAGGCCACAGTGAATCCAGATCCTGAGTTACTTCCATATGTTCCGGCTGTCTCACCTTTTGAAAACCTAGACCAATAGCACCTAAACTTTGTTAGGTATAGACTCCTTCATGCAGACAAAAGTCTTGATAGAGAGATGGCCCTGCCAAACTGCCACTGCCAAATGATTCTGGGATGAAAGGGAAGAGTGATGCTTCTTTTAAACGAAGTGCTGGAGTGAGATATGTCCATTATTAATTGTCCCTGGACACAGCCATGTTATACACACCAATAGGAAAACCTTGATAATTTACTGAGGACCTTCATAGTTTACTAGAGATCTGAAGGCTACCCTTTGAGCATAACTCAGATTTATAAAATGACTTGACTTGTAGCTTTTGTATCTCTGATGTCTAAATTTGCAAATCTGTTGCTGGTTTTCTTATGGGCAAATCTAGTTATTTGGGTTAACCACAGAATCCTTTGAATAAATGTGTTTACACACCAAAACACAATTTTCAGTAATACACTAAAATTTTTCTGTTGTAAAGTTAAAGCCTTATTTCAATATGTGATCTCATAGAATGTGTAAACTTTCTATCTGCTAGGTCTATTGGAAGAGATGAACAGAAGGGCAGAATAGAAGTGTTTTTGGATCCAAGATGAGGAAAGTCAACTTTGCTTAAGAATATACTTCCACAAATGGTCTCTTTTTTCCCCTTAATCCTTAATTGGATTGTTTACAAAATAGCTGTTCAGAGGAGGAAAAGACATAAACTATGTGAGAGCACTCTGTAAACCATAAATTGCCATATAAATAAAAATACAACTATTTGATTAATTTACTAAGTAGTGATGATACCCTTCTCACATGGAAAACTTCCTTGATTGATCTCAGAGTATCAGTGCATTCACATTTACCCCAAGTAAACACAGTGACTTACCACTACCCGATTTTCTTCCTAAATTCAGTAGTGAGTCACTATGTTGTTTTGGAGGTATGAAAACTGTCATCTTTAAGAACAACTGATTTGCATAAAGGCACCTACATGGATTTACATACTGTCCTGACTTAAGCTGAACTGTAAAGAAGGAAAAATTCCCCTGAAGTCATGTTCTATTTCAGTTGTTCACTTCCATGTTGATTTGTTTGTCACTGTCCTTCTCTCCTACTTCCCAATTTAAGTTGATCTGTTTTACATCCTATCCCTTGGCTATTCCTGCCAGCTGATCTGAGAAACAAGGTTGCTTTTAGGATCTAACTTGTTTTCATGTATTATAATTCAAGTATGTAACTTTCTCCCTTCAATTTATTTGTCATTTAGCAGGGATATTCTAGAAATAGAGGTTTACCAGAAGAGTGACTCTCATAAGAGGAATTTCAAACACTGTGATCATCATTGGGGTAAGTATTTTCAGGTAGTAGAGAATCCATGTGAAGTCATATCAATACGTAGTCCCCTATATGGAGGAGTGTCTGTGGAGTTCTCACTTCTTGTCTGGTTTTAGAACTAGGAAAGGGCTCTGGCTGGGAGGTCAGGAGATTTTGGCTCTATAATCATGGACTCCAGGGATGAAACACCATCTTGCCCAGCTACTTACCTGATGATTGAATCCCCTCTATAACATCCCTATAAAATGATCACCCATCCTCTCCTTGAACACCACTAGTTATAGGTACTCACTGCCTTTGGAGGCTATCCATCCATCTCACAGCACCTCTGCCTGTTAACAAAACTTTCTCTTTAATTTAAGTGAATCTCCTTATAGCTTCCAATCATTGGTCTATTTCTACCTTTTGAAACCAAACAAAACAAGCTTAATGTTTCTTCCCTCCAACCCATTTAAACAATGCCAATAGTGCAAACTACAGGTACCCTTTATAAAGTGCTTATTATTAAAGTGGGAATTGCTCTAAGAACTTCATATATATTAATTCATTTAATCTTTAAAACAGCACTACAGGAAAGATGTATCACTACTATCCCCATTGTATAGATGAGGAAACGAACATATAGAAAGGTTCAGTGAATTTCCCAAGCAGGCAAAGGTCGGTAGGCACTTTCAGTTCAAACCTAGGCCCTGCCCAACATCTCTGGCACCTTTAACCATAACTCAATGCCATGACTTCACACCCCTTCACCATCCTAATCATACTATCCTGAGTGTGTCCCAGTTAGTCTACTGCCTTTTTAAAAGGGAGTACCCAGAACAGACTGTGGTCTCTAGATGTGGAATATAGAGAATAAATGCTAGAAAACAGAACGAGTCCATCACCTGTCCTCATTTCAGGGACCATAAATGCAGTGGCCTCTTCAAGCTGATGGTTCAGATAAAACTTACTACAGACTAAAACCCTTGCCCCTATTCTGCCCATACGACTCCAGTCTGTAAAATGAGGTGACAAGTATATGATCAGTAAGGATTTTTCCAGTTCTAAACTTCCAGGATTAAAGAATAGATTTCAACATTCAGTGTGTTTAAGGGATTTTTTTGCCTGCCAATTCTGTATCAGGCTTTCACATTTGGCCCTTAGGCATAAACAGTTTCTGTGATTTTGTCTTTCCCCAGGCAGGGTGCTTGGCTCCTGTGATGGGGCCACAGCTGGGGTTTCCAGAAGATGGCTTACAATGGGTCTCCTTAAAATCTGAAAGATGACTCCCAACTTCCCCTCCACCTGTCCCGCCTCCCCCTTCCCACAGCCCCTTCACACCCTCCCCCTGCAGCCTGGCCTCCGGGTGGAGGGGCGGGGCCTGCGCTCGCTCACCTGTGTGTACGAACATGTGCTTGACGTAGTTCTGTTTGGCGGTGAAAGTCTTGTTGCAGAGAGTGCACTCATAAGGCTTTTTTTCGCCCTGCCCACTGGCTGTGCTGTGGCCGGCGGATGGGGCCAGGGGCTGTGGCGCTGGCAGCTGTGCAGTAAAGGTCGACAGGCCGGGCTGGGACACTGTCACAAACTGGGTCTGCTGGCCTGCCAGGGGCTGTGGCAGGCTGAAGAGAAAAGGCTTGGGGCCGCTGCCCGCAGGCTGGGTAGTGAAGAGGGCCGGTAGGTAGGTGTTGCCGGCTGTGCCAATGACCTGTGTGTTGCTGGTTAAGGTCAGAGGCATCCTCAAGTTGCTGGTGAGGGTTTCCGTCTGGCGTAAATAGAGCTGGGTACTTGGCAATGGCTGCCCGATGGACGTGTTGACCGAAGGCTGCTGCAGGACATTCTTGTCGGAGCTGTTGCTGACAGTGATCACCGTGTTGTCCATCTCCACCTCGTTACTTCTTTCCGGGGAGGAGGCACCTGTCTCCAGCTGGTGCAGCGGCGGGACGCCCTCGGCGGGGGCTTCCGCGGCTTGCTCCGGTTGGGCGGGTTCGGCCTGGCTGTCCCGCGCCACCCCGGGCCCGAACTGCTGCTCCACGGAGTCAGGCTCGGTGCCTATGGAGGAGCTGACGCCCGAGTCGAAGCTTTCGCCCTTGGGCTCACTCTCGGTGCCCTCGGCCTGGTCGGTGTCTTCTGTGCACTCCTCGGACTCATTGCGCTCCAAGATCTGCACCCTTTGCTGCCCGTAGTAGTCGTAGTCGTCCTCCATCTCCTGCTTGATGTGAATGTTGCCCACTAGGGTCTGGATGCGCACGGGCCGGGGCTGCTTGCGGCAGTGCGTGGTCTCGGGGGTGGTGGACAGGTAGCGCTCCATCTGCTGCGAGCGCTCGTGGATGCGCGTGATCCAGCTGGGGTCTTCCATGTGGTGGTCGCGGGGCAGGCCGAGCGCCGTCTCGTGGTGGCTGACCACCGCGCCGCTGTAGAAGGAGCGCTCGCCGCTGCCGTTCTGCATGGAGCAGGCGTAGAGCGCCGAGTAGATCCTGTCCACGCTGTGCTGTGGATGGCTCTGCAGGTAGCCCGACTCGGTGTCGCTGCTCTGGCCCGATGTGCCTGACTCGGGAGTGCCCCGTGGCGTGTCCTGGCCGGAGTCCTGGATCCCCGGGAACACATCGCCCACGTTCTGCGACACGATGCGCGTGCACTCATCGATGACCGTTTTGATCTGCAGGATACTGGCGGCCGTGAGGATCTGCAGGGCTTCCGACTGCGAGACGCGCAGCACGCCGCTGTACATGAAGTCAATGAGCTTTTGCACCGACTGCACCGACACCACGGACGGGATCTCAATGTCGCTGTAGCCCAGCAGCAGCTTGTCCTGGAAGAAGGGGCTGCCTGCGGCCAGCACGCAGCGATGTGCGCGCAGCATGCTCCCGTGGATGCGCACCGTCACGTCACAGAAGTGGCCACGGTTGCGCTGCTCGTTGAGGGTCTCGAGCACGGAATTGCTGAAGTTGTGAAGGTTGATGCTGTGAATGCGCTCGGTCATCCCCTTGCAACTGATGTCACCTGGACAGCAAGACAGACAGGAGACAGGGCGCAGGTCAGAGCTAGCTGATTGCATTCCTAACACCCAGGTCTGAGATGGGCAATGCTCATGGCTCCTAGAAGCACCCCCCTGACAGACACAGGTGGGCTCTATGGCAAGATGGACAGGCTTTGCACAGGGGTCAAGCTGTGGGTATGATGTCCTATGGGAACAAGGCCTTGCATATTGTTCCAACAGTGCCCCAGCTATTTTGGGGGTACTGAATCCATATTAACCCCCTAGACCTTCAGCCAGAGTTGTCGATATAAGCAGAGCAGCCTAAAAAAACAGGTCATTGCCTGCTATTCCTACAACTTCAGCGAATAAGAACTGAAAGGCAAACAGAACACTTACTCTTGTGAAATTGCACCTCTACTTTAGATATAGGCTGAAGCCCAGGTCCTTTGGGAAAGCTTCCGTTTTCCTCAATTTATCAAAATTTCTTTTTATTCACATACCACAACACTGTTTATAGTTAAATGAATTCCCTTCCTGTTAATTTATATGGTGCATTCCCTAAATCCACACCATGGACACAAAAATCCTTGAAAAATTCAACCCAGAGTAAGATATCCACTGAATAGCTGCCAGCATGTTTTCAGTCAAGGGACAGGCAATCTGCTAGCTACAGGGGGACTTGCCCTCTGCTTTCTGTATCTACACATTCTTCTCATCATCTCTGACCACCTGTTTCTGGTGATTGTCTGTGATATGGTGGTTGTCCTTGTCTGAATTTTCTGGGGCTTAATAAAGAAGGAATGTTAAAAAGGTCAAAGATGGAGGCGTTGGCCTGGGAGACTGGAGTACACTAGGTGATCATATTTGCCATTCAAACTGGGCACTTTTGAGACTGAAAGGGAGCACCATTAATAATTAGGTCAGGACAGCAGGAGTAAATCCGAAGTGGGACGTACGATCACCTGAGGTAACTGGGTGCTCTATGCACTTGCTAGAGAAATCAAACAGCTCCCGGTAGGAAAGCACCACTCCACTATGTGGAGGATGTGGAGAGCCTGACCTGTTGTCACCCTTATTCCCCAGGCTGTGTAGACAAGGGATAACGTTGCTAACGTTTGATCACAGATTGAGAAAGAAAACAAGTGTCTGTAATACCAAGTCTTCCTATTTTTCTACTTCACGTCTCTAAGGAATCTAAAGAATCCTTCTCTTCAAAGTATTCTCCAATCAGATTCCCAGTCTTCACAACTGAGCAATCAGCTTGAGGGAGGCTAAGAAAGTAGGCTTTCAAATCAGGTGAGCCAAGTACGGGCTGTTGGCTGTGACCCAGGTCCCTGTTCCTTGTTGGAAGTGACCCAGAGGCAAGGGCAGGCACACAGGAGGCCCACCTCTTCAGGCTGTTTCTCCTCTGCCTTAGGAGAAAGGACCTGCTCAGGGAAGTCTGAGCCCCACTGGGTTTGCTACCTTGCTCCACCCAATCTCCTCGTGCTGTCTGAGCTCAGTTGGTGTGACCATATCCTTATATTCTCATTCGTTTCCTTTGCTCCCAACTTGACATTTAGTCAGCCTCACATATATCCTCTTAACTTAACAAATGCCTGTGGGCTCCATGTTCTCTTTCAGTAAAATAATTTGTGCAAATTTTTCATAGGAGAATTCCTTCTTGTTCTGATTTCCATCAGGCCTGACATGTGCCTAAAATATTTCATTAGCCTACTGTTTCTATTTTTTTCTCTTATGTAAAACAAACTGTCTTTGCCAGATTAAAGAATCATGGTGAATCCTCTATAACTGTGCTAATACAAAATATGGACTGAGGGGACGGCCCCAATAACCTAGGAAGGAAATTTCAGGAAATCAGTCAGCAGCCTTAATTCCAAGGTCTTGCTTGCTGAATCCCCCATGCATGAGTACCATGATCATAATAACAAGAGCAAACATTTTTTTAAGAGTGGACCATGTGTTGAGTTCTAACTACTTCATGTATATTATTTCATTGAATCCTCATACCAATCCTATGATGTAGGTTAATATTATTACCCCCATATTTCAGATGAGGAAACCGAGGCCAGAGAAATTAAATTCACTCAAGGTCACAGAGGAATTGGTGGTGGAGCTGGCATTTGAACCCAGGGAGTCTGGTTCTACAGTTCATGCTCCTATCTGTATTGCATGCTTTGTGCCTGAATGAAGTCTGGCCCTTAGGTGTCGTGGGTCTGCTGTAAAGCTGGGTGGAAACATTTGTCCAGAAAGCCCTCCAGCTACTTCTATACCTTTCCACAAATTAGCATGCTGTTCATGTTTCTAGGCCTTGGGTCTTCAACATAGCCTCAGTCATCTAATAAAGAACATCTTTTTAAAACTTTATAAATGGAATAATGCAGGAGATACAACAACTTGTCCTGGTACTAAAATGTAGAGTTTTCTACATGCATTTTACTATCACCAAGGTCTCTTTCATTTAAGTACAATGTTAATAAGCACTAAAACTGGTTGCATCTCTGATAAAATCACCATCTCTGAGTAGGATGGATTTGCTAAAAAAATTTTTTTCCACACAGGTGAAAGCACACATTAAACACACAACTGCTTACAGCACCAGTCACATCTGTGTCACTAAAGATGTTACATTTGACAAAGAGTTGTCTTCTTTCTGATGATTCTGGGAAGAAGTTCAATTGCAATTATCATAATGAGTAATAACCACTTAGCATTTTACAGTGTACAAACTCTTTCACACGTCACATCGCATTTACTCCTTACAACAATCCTGCATGTCTTCAGGACAGGTTCCATTATTACTACTTGATGTAAGAGGGAGTTGAGGCTAAATAACTTGTCCAAGTTTTACACAGTGAAACTGGTAAGTGGCAGGGTTGGGATTAGAACCCATGTCCCTTCAGGTCCTTTTCATCACACAGCACTGGATCACTGACCAATGAAACTTGGATTGCCCAAAGACTGAGGGCCAACCTGATTCTCAGGACATAGAAGAAAAGATAAAGACACTGAAAGCTATGATGGAGGCTGCTTTAGAGATGGAAATGGTCAACAAGAGCTGTCATTATATCACACACCTTCACACACACACACACACACACACACACACAAACACACACACACACACAGAGTCTCATGAGAAAAATTCAAACTATTTGTTTGACTGAGCTGGTCAAGTTGATCTGAATCAGGTAACCCTACAGAGATAATCACAAAAAATTGTCTGTTAAATAGTCTGAGTTATGATTATTTCAGTCATATTGTCATCAACTTCATTAAAAACCACAGAGACAAACTCAAACCTGTGCACACATATAACCTGACCTGACAGGCCCAGTTGGATTCTTATAGACACAATTTTTAAACATCTCTCCAAGTGCACTGGTCCTACGCTGCAGTGAGCAGCCATGAAAGGCCGAATCGGTTTTGCTGATATGGGTATAGATGCGATGGGGGCCCTGCGTGTCCATTCAAGCATGCCTCGTCCCTCCGGCACACAATGCCGAAACAGTTCCTTTCCCAGGCTTTCTTTTATTTTACCACTAATACAGTGGGAAAAAGTTTCTCCTACGGCAAGGCAATGTCCAGGCTTTTGTGAAAGAGGTCCTTTTCATCCAATGGGCATTAATGTATAGATTCCAACGGAGTAAATCTGAAATACTCTACTGTAGAAGATTTGTTCTCCATTGAAAACAAATCTTGATTAGATGGTTATTCAGAGACTGTATAGGAAGGAATGGTGTGAAAATGCTAACTCCATTCTCTCCTAGATTGGCACTGAATAGGCATTTGGGCTATTCAAAAAAAAAAAAAAAACCCTCAAACTCTACAAAACCATACAACTTTACAAAGATTTTGTGTATTAGGGGAATGCCACCTCCCCCTCACCATCCCCTCAACCCCCCCAAAAAACCCCAAAAAACCCCACAGTGATGTTAACATAGAACTCATGGGGCCAAATGAAAAGTGTAATAAAAATAGTTCTGTGTATGTTTTAAAATAATAACCTAACTTCTTTCCACTAGAGTAAAAATATAGAGTCCTTCTGTGATGGCATTCACTAGAACATGCGAGGAATTCTATTCCTGAAAGCGATCGTGTATTCTGGGTGACTGTGTTCTGTGAGTGGGCACAGTAGGGATGAGGCTGAGGCGGGAGTGAGCACCGAAGGGGAATTCTGCTTGTGGCGAAATAGCTGAGAGAGGGCCTGGCTCCCTGTCTTGCAGGAACCCGGCTCCTGCCTGTCTCTTAAACTGTGGGTGTCCAGGGATAGGACTTAGCATGAGAGTAAAAAGCTGCCGATGCACAAGGGAAAATGAACAAGAAAGGAAACAGCAGGCAATACAATCTCTTTTAATTAGGTGTGAAATCCAGTCCTTTCTCAGCCTAGATATATAAAATGAAAGTAGTGTAAGGGTGAGGTGCTGCAGAGGGAGATGGGAATTTGAAGTCTCTGTGGCTTGGAAAGAAACCCCGGCTCTCAGATGAAAACCAGTATGAATTCTGGTCAAGTCAATAGGCCTAAGTCAAATGGCAGGGCCGAAGAGCCCTTGAGCTTTCAATCTGGGCCACCAGGCTCACATGTGGTAAGTGGGTCAGCACACGAAATTGGGCCAGGTGGCCAGGCCTCCACGACCCCGCCTCTTATCACACCCTTTCCCAGATTGTGCTCTGATGCTTTTAGCAGGCTGAAGTTGCTCTTTCATTCATCAGGTGATTAGTGATGCTCTGAAGCTTTCGCATCTTGGAGCTACTTAGCAAGCTGGTCACACTAACTGGGAAAGAGCCAGTTCTTGCTGGAGAAAGCTGGGATGCAGGTGGCAACTCAGGCCCTTTCCTCCCAGAATCTACATCTGTTGCCCTGCCAGGGGCAAGACCTGAGTCATGTCTCCTTCACCTGTGTGCTGAGGGGGACTTGCTGAACTTCTGCACTGCAGGAGGTTAGAGGTTGCTTGCTCCAGGCTCCACCATCCAGAGCAGATGGCCCTGCAGGTCCCTACACTCCCTATCTCACTGGTATCATCACAGTCTTTGGCTAGGAGCACTGGGGAGACCACTTACGCAAACGCAATGAAGGGATCAGCATTAGAGTTGTATGAATAAATGAATACATGAAAGTTTTGTGACAAATTAACATTAAAATTTTACTTGAAACAGTAAAAAAAAATTAGGCTACATTTTAGCAACTATATAGGACCTATGTTATGCTTTTCTATGTAAAATTTACCCTCAACCTCATTCTGTTGTCAACTCCTTATTTTACTTCTACTCTGATTCTTTTTTTGTATTACATATAAATATATTTTCCTATTTATTTATGTATTAAACATTCTTTCAGGCCAACTTAAATCCTTTTAGTTAAAGGGTGAGGATATCATCAAATAATTAATCAACAAATCACTGTACATCAGCTTTATGGAACCGATTCTGAACATAAGTTAACACTTCATTTTGGAGTATTAAAAAGTTACATGCTTTATGAATCTATATACTTCGAGTATCTGATTCCCGTGGACTAACACAATGAAAGTTCAAACACCTTACTCTTGTACAGTACAGCTTGTGAAAGCTAAGTTTTAAGCTATCAAAGGCACTGGGTAGCTATAATGCTAGACAACATTCTGAAAGACACCTATGCCCTCATTCCAAAGCTGAAGGGAAATGGCTTCTTCTTGACGAGGAAGGACCTGTTAGGACTAAGGAGAAAAGTCAATGAAATCTGAGGTTGATGCCTTCAAATCCTCTTATATTGTAAACCTTTTGAGACACCTTTTAGTAGTTTGATTTTTTTCCCCCTAAAGCTCTTTCCTTACAAATTTAGCTGCAGCCCTATTGTAACCTTTTCCTTTGTTCACTAAATCCACGGAACAAAAACAGAGAGATACTGCATCTGTGGGAGGGATTTAAAAAAAAAATGAACAAAAGGATCTACTTAAATTCACAAAGTATGCAGTTTGAACTTGGCTTTGGATAGGCCTTAAAGAAAGGTCTGTATATTCAAATGCACAGTTAATAAGTTAGGTCCTTTATTTTGCTTGAGGGGAAATTATACATTCAAAAAGTGTTTATATAAAAACCAGCATCTTTTTACTTACTAACCTGTTCTCCTTTTGATCTCTACATCATCATAGACTTATTTTTAAAGGTAAAACAAATTTTTAACTTCAGCAAGTTCAAAGATCCAGTGTAACTAACTCCTGGGAAGCTATTTCTTTGGTAAATATCGTCCACTGGTGATGAAGAACAGTTAGGTAAGAAACTAATTTTTTGACTTTGAGGCAACTTTTCTCTAAACTTCAGTAAGTGAGAAAACAGAACCGTATAGTGTCATTATAAAAAAGCTTTTTGACAAAAATAATCACAGAGCTTCCCAAGTCACAGGACTTCCTTTAGTCCTCCACGGTTCGCTATTCTGAAACTGCTTTTGAAGCAGATCTTCAGATTCATGCTCAAATGTTCTCTTTGCTTGTGTCTTCCTAGAAAAAAAAAGTTGCTTCCATTGTGACAACTGGTTTTCAAGCATAGCTCTGTTTGTTCGTAGAAGGGGGCTAAACTCTTTCTCTCTGAAAAGTGTGGACTTGAGCCATGATTGACTGTCCTACTGAGGAATGAAGGCCTTCTATCTCAAAGCAACAAGGAAAAGCCAAGGAAAAAGGTAAATTTGTTTCGCTGGATGACTGGTTAAGATAGAAGCACAGAGGAGATTTGATGTGGGCCAGTTTAAGAAAGTAGCAGAAACTACATCTCAACAGCCCACCCAGGGTGACCCATTATGAAGCAGGCAGAAGATTTCCTTAAGAAAGAGCAGGACGTAAGTTCCTTCTGGCTCATGCTGAGACAAAGAATAGTCTAAACAAGTGTTGTCAGAACTGAAAACCTTGGGAAGCACTGGTGAGTGAGTGAAGTGGAAGGCATACTTTGCAATTATTCTAATTAGGAATAAAGTATTGTATTTTAATTTTGTTTATTTTTTATTAAATTCTTTATATGTTCTTTTATATAATATTTTATTATATCATTTACATATTACAGGATAAGGATGTTAAGCTGTAAGAGTCTTTTACTGCTAAGGTAACATTCTAATTATCTCGTCTTACTTCACTCATTTGATTGGATCTTATTTTGTCATTTTTCCCCAAATACAATCTCTGTGCTAATTCAAGAAGTTGGACATTTTGCCATCCCTTGATGGGCTGCATTCATTCTTAATTCTCTTCTTCTGCTGAATTTGCCCTAAGTTCTGAGATTACTGTGCTTTCTCTACTTCCCACGTTTCCTGTACCACCTGAGAACCCTGTTCAAGGTTCTTCCTTCTCCACAGAGCCTTCTTTGATTACTGAACTCCATCCTGAGTTCTTTCTTTTCCTGGTTCCCACTGGTAGGTGAGGTAATAAACTGAAACATTAATTTCTGTTTTTTTTTTTTCCCATGGAATTAGGAAACTTTTGTAATAATAAGGCGATTAAGAAAGACCAAGCCTTGCTTACAGTTCTAGGCTCCCTTGTACCAGGGACTTGTGGCTTCAGAGCCTGAATCAGAGGTTAAGCCCTAAAAACAAAGCCCTGAAACAGGAGGCTTTGATTTTTGAATCCAGGTTCTCTAAGAGGAGTTAAGCTGAGCTGTTTCTGGGGTGAGGAGGGGAGACGGTACTTAGGAATTAGATTGAAGTGGCCTGAAAGGGGAGAAAAGAATCAACTTCCTGTCAAATGAGGAAGGTGCCAAGGTTTGAGGTCTCTGCCTGCACACAACTCTGGTTGAGGTGATTGCTCAGCACACTTTTAGAGGCTGGACATAAAAATACACTTACTTGAGAGGAACAGTGAGGATCCTGGGACTGGGGCCATGTTCACTAGTTAGAACCACTGGGAAGGGCACATCTAAACCCAACTAATGCAGTCAGATGGACCCGGCTCGATGGCATCTTTGTCAGGTAGACAATGTCGATGATGGAAGACTTACAGACTAAGGATCTGACCCCTCCCTGGATGTCATGAGTCTTTTCCAAATCTAGGGAGGGGAAGGGAGCCCTGAAGGTGGACTGAATTTCTTGTTAACTTAGTGATAGGGGCCTTGGGTTTAATTTTCTTTAGAAAAACATGAAAATGTTTCTTGCACCTGAATGTTACAGAATAAGTCTGAACTTCTGATTGTTAATCCATATCAGTATATTATTGATTACTGTCTCTCTTCATTTTTCTTTTTTTGTGCCTACCCCATCTCTATAAGAAGACTCTAAGCTTCTTGGAGGTTAGTACCTTGCCTTGTTATAACTTCAACTACAACCACAAAGTCAGATCCCTCACACTGTCCAACACACTTCTTTACATTGAGTGGGTCTTATCTCAGAGTTTGTTTGCTTAGCTCTCCACTACACATCACAAAGATGCTGACAGTAAGTGGGCACCTTCCGACTTCTGAGGGCGCACCTTTTCTGAGCCACATCTACATGCTGTGGTCCCGGGGTCTTTCTGTCCCTGCAGTCCTGTGCGATGGGGAGTCTTCTCCTAGTCCCTTATCACCCTACCCCTCTCATTAGGGAAGTTCAGTATGAAGTCAAGGTCTAAGGCAATTGGTTTTTTATGTGTTCACTGCATTTCTCACAATGTGTGCTCATTCATTTGTGATTTCTGACACATGCCATTCTGTCCCCATCTCTCTGATTCCATTTCCTCCAAGAGACAGCTCACTGGTCCCACCGTCATCTGAAGATTCAGTGAAACTCAAAGCTGAGCCACACCTTGCAACTTCAAGTGAGAAGAGATGACAAATCTGTGGTGTGATATAAAAATGATCAGGGCAATCTTTCCTCCCACCCCCAACTCTTGCCTAACTGAGGGAAGCTAACTGGCTTGGTAACAGATGTTACAGAGCTATCTATCAATCAGATTTGATAATGGCCATTTAGATTTGCATAAACAGTGTCAGGGATTGTTTAGAATATTTTCACTTGATGGCCACTGGGTGTCCTCATTTACAAAGTAAATATGCAATATTTAGTGTAGGTCACCAGAGAATAAAAGACACTAGTTTTCTCTTTGGCCTTTCATATACTGAGTTTAAATTTATTGCTGAACTCACAACCAGGTCACATATTAGTACTGTTTAAAACCCTCCAGGTCAAACTGTTAAAGTTTATAACTTTAAAGTAACTTCTGCAGGTTTCAGACATGAATTTACAAGGCTGTTTCCTCAGTAGAGGGGACTGTGATCCAGCTATTAGAATGAGCCCTTATTCATTTGAAAATTGGCATGGGATTTTGAGGATCTGCTGAGAGAGCCAGGAAAGACGAGCAGAGAAGGTCTTAATTTATTCTTGAAAGAAAAGAGAACACCAAATATCTCCACGGGATATTTGTAAAATTCTGTTTTTCTCTCAACTTTTCTGAAAACCAATTAAAAATAATAATGAGAAAGATAAAATATGTCCTTTGCTTTGGAAGCCTGAAATAATGTGAAAAATAGTACAAGAGCTGTGTCATATAATGGTTATCAATCATTTCATATTTAACAACAGAGAATTAAGTTATTCCTTTGTGGACCTGTTGTCCCACCTGTAAAATGAAGATGCTGTGCTTCACAGGATGTTGTAGGACAAATAAAATAGACTATGAAGACACATGGGGTTCCTAAGAAGAGAAACTGTGCACAAGACAGACGCGAGGCATTGCTGATGTTCTAATTACAGCTGAGTCACAGTTGTGCGACTTGTTCCTGATGGCAGACGGGAGTCAAGGCCAGAGCTCATGCAGCCAACAAATATTTACCGTTTCGGCCACACCAAGGCACTGAGTGTGACATGCTGCTGGGCAGTCACATCGTGCTCCCTAAAGTGTTTTCTGCATGCCTAGGATTGTCGACGCTTCTACGTTTATATTACACACATCTCTGATGAGGTTATTTCCTTGCATGGCCAAAAGGATTTCCGTCTCCCCGCCTTGGAAATTCTCAACCTTGAGATACAAAACCACTACTGAATATCTAATAAAACTTGCCTTCAACTAGCTAACCTTTTTCAAAAGCCAAGTTCACCTAACTGTAATATTTTCTGCACTAGTGTATATCCCCAGGTTAATAATTACTCTCTGGCATGTCACTTCAGCATATAAATTGGCAGGATGATTCTGCACCATAATCAACAATTTATATAGATAATATCAGGGAAACTAGGAAGGCCTGAGAGCTATTCACTGCCTTCCAGAGGTATTCTCTGGCCTAACTTGGTTTTGCTTAACAGTGTTTTCTGTTTTTAAAGGACCACTCACCCATGCCTCTAGCACGGCTACCTCGAACTCTTCATCAGCTGTTTAAACCCCCAAAAGTGCACAGTAGCCAAGTCACTTTTACCCTGAGAGTTTAGTAAAGGCTCACCACACTCTCAGAGGGGGTGGAGAAGTGTCTCATTTCTTCTCAAGATCCTTGAGTTCCTGGGATTTACAGCATTTTCTGGGCCCTTAGTAGTAGATTTATTTCTGAACCACTGAACCAATGTAACCCTAAGACACATGTCTGCAGAGCCCCCTTGACTGTGTTTTACCCTAAGCCTTTCTCCTTTACTTTCCTCACTTGGCCCCTTTAATTTCACATTTAGAACTTCTTGAGGCTGAGTGGCCGAACACCACACAGCGCAGGTCTTATCTGATGTGCCGGCGCCTGGTGTGGCCTAAGACACACTGGGGTTTTGTTTTTGAAGTACAGGACTGATGTTCTGAAACCTAGACTCCAACACAAAGGAGATCATTAGCTCGTTTTGAGTGTCTTTTGTCTTCCCTCCTGGCCGCCTCCTACCCTCCCCAATACTTCCTCAGGCCTGTGCACCGGCAGCAGATGGCAACCATATTCCAAAGCTGAGTATGTACAAAATCGTGCCACGGAGAACAGAGCGGCTTCAAAGTTAGCTTTCTATTCAAGTGGGATGGCGGCGACTTCTGGAGGAGTGAACTCATCTCTCATTCATTTAGTCCTCTATTCATTCTGCCAGGAATTAGTTTTTCTACACATCAGTCTACTGTCCAGCCAGTGGAGGGGGGATGGGCGTGAAGAATTCTCTGGAGAGCCCTTCCAGCAGGAGGGAACCAGGATTCCAGCCAACCTCTGGTCCCCGGGGCCAGCTCTGTCTGCCACAGACCAAATCACATCATTCTCGCAAGAGGAGCTGGGGAGCTCTGGGTGCGGGGTGGGTTTCTCAAGACCCTCTCCTTGCTAGGCTGACAGCCACGTGCTTTCCCCAGGCAAAGCTTCGACCTGGGAAAAGGGTGAAACAAGGAGGAGGGTGTGGGGTTGCAGAAAACTGTGCAGGATGGTGCAGTAACAGGAAGTGGGAGTGGGAAAACCTCTCCTTTTGGTTGCTTCAAGGTTTGCTGGAGCTTTTGCCTAATCATCTGTTTGAGCATCTTGAAAATAAGTGTCTATTTTCATGATATCTATCAAAAACAGGCACCAGATTATACTACAGAGTAGACCTTAACCCTGCCATATTGCTACTAGAATCAAAACATGTAGCAGCCCACATCCAACAGAAAGTGATTGTTTTCCCAGCATACAAACCAGAGGGCATCTGTGATACACTTTGTTTTGAAGGTCTGCTGAATGAAAAAAATTAGGTAACAAAATCACTAACTATACTTTACAAATGGGAGAAATGCTCACAAAAACACTATCCCCTCACTTTTGCTCAGTTCGCCCTACCATTCATTCATTTAATAAGTATTTGCTGAGCACCAACTCTGGCTAAGCACTCCTCTGCTAGGTGCTAAGAATTCAGCAGTGAACAAGATGGACAGGATTTCTGCCCTTACAAATGCTTCCATATGGCCAAAATAAGCATTTAATACTTTAACTGCCGGAATATTATTTGAGGAATAGGAATAATTAATTTGTCTTACCTAGTGTTTCTTCTGAATCTTTCTCAAACATATTTCTTGAAGGTCCAGGCGCCTTTAACCAAGAAGTTCTGTCTTAAAACTCTCTCTATTGTTATATTCATTCCTTTCTTGGCTACAATGTTGAGAGTTCAGATTGCAACTGCTACCTTTCTCTTTCTCTCTCTCGCTCTCTTTTTTTTTTTTTTTTGGTGGAACTGTAACCCTGAGGATCGTTACTTTTCAAACTACACATGTATTTTCTCTGTAAATATTGTACCATCTAATTTGTGTCTTTGGATTCTGCTGATTAGCCATCAACATATGATTTAAGGAATACTGCATATGAGATGTAGAAATCGTGACTCAGTAAGTTCTTATTTTAAAGCTCTGACTGGGGATTTATCCAGACTTGCATACAATCTAGTTAAGCATTTGATCTGCAATTATTACTAAAAAGACTTGTAGCTCAAGTTCTATACCCATGTGTCCCTGGAATTCTATACTCAGCAAACACAGTGCTCCGGAGTTAAGAGAAGCAAGTGTCTGAAATGATCTCCACACATTACCCCAAACTACATGGGCACCATGGGATAGGAAAGGCTCACTAGGTACAATGAGCCAGCAAGTCTTACTGAATTTCTCAAGGTTACTTTTTTTCCCCCCTTCTCTCTCCAACTACTGCAAACTGTTTCAAAATGGAAGAAGGTAAGTGAGCTGAGTAATTAAGAGCAATACTCCTCTGCATTGAAACACATGCACTTTTCTAACTTTACCTCTTTTTTGAATTATTTCAAAATAGCCTGAAGCCATCAGGCAGACTGTCTTTCAAAAATATAAAAGATGCAGTTCTTTCATTGTAAGTGCATCTTTTGGGAAGGGGCTCTCTGATGGGGCAGCTCGGCAGTGTGCCCATTCTAAGGACCTGATGTTTTGGCCTCTTCAGGTATCAGAGCTGGAAGATATACAGGGAAAGGATGCTGAAGGGAACAGGGCAGGGGCATGCACAGGTTCTCCAATGCATTCTGAGATCAGACAGCACACACATCCATCGTCCATAATTTGAAAATTTCTCATTGATTAGAATGCACTTGAGGATAAGAAGGAACTTAATAGGTTAATGCTATACTGTGATATAAATAATGACCTAAACCTGTATCAAGAAAATGATCTAAACCTGTATCAAGAAAAAACATTCAGAAAAAAATTTTTTTAAATTTTCTATGCCATAGTTTCCTTATCTGTAAAACAGGATGTTTTCTAAGAATGATATCATGTATTAGATGCAAAGTAGATGCTCCATAGTATTAACTCTCTTCCAATTTTAGAAAAAAACAAGACAAGTGAAGCAATACTAGGGGAAGGGGAATGAAGGATTAGTAGGTACCAGTTAAGGAGTGCAAGGTTTATTTCGAGGGTAATGAAAATGTCCTAAAATTGTGGTGAGGATGCAAAACTCTCATAATAGATATTCACACTAAACTGAAAGCCATTGAATTGTACACTTTAAATAAGTGAACTGTATCTCAATAAAGCTGTTGAAAAAAAAGTAGGAGAATAAAAGAAGGCAAGATGATGATGGAGAGGCTCCCCTGCCTGCCCAGGCCTGAATCCAAGAAGGGGCAAGGCAAGGAGCCCTGGTCTTCTCCTGAAGGGAGGAACAAGCCCTCCTACAGACCCACGGCTTCTGTCTCCATCATTCTGAGGAAGGGTGAGGCACCTGCTACAAACTTCATTTATGTTGCATTAATTTTAGCACATTTTACTTAATAATTTAAAACACTTCAGTGATAGCTAATGCTCAGATTCACTGAGTTCTGTCTGCCTGGTGCTGTTTTAAGGGCTTTCCATATAGCGTTCCATCTAACCTTATAGTAATGCCATGAGATAGAGACTGTTTTCATTCTCATCAGGCACCTGAGGACATGGAAACACAGGTAGGTTAAGTAAAGGCACGTAAACTGCATGCATAGGCTGAAGTTCACATGAAAAGGGGCAAATAGCTAGACCATGAGGTGAGAAAACATTTCAGAGCAACACACAGTCCAAATCTCAGTCCATTATCAACATGTTCAAGAAACAGCTTTTGGGATCTGTTAGCACACCTGCCCCTGCCCTGCAGGCACGTGGAGAACCTGGAAAAGCCGCAGGAGTCAGTCCACATTGGACTTTTCCTCCTTAGCCTCTTGGTTTGAGGGCACATATTCCAGGGAAGTGGCTTTTTCCTTCCCTTAGTTCCCTGACCCCAGCCTAATGAAAGCCACACACTTGTGTCCGGGAACAGTACACACAGGCATGCATACGTGTGTGGGCCTGTCCCCTTAAGAAGTTCATAGACTCTGAGAGGGAGGCCTGGTCATGGTGCCAGGGGAGTTAAAGGCCTCCAGGTCAGGAAGTCCTCCTCTGGATGGAGGGCAGTACCCTCTGCTTAAAGCCTCTGCCTGTGGCACTGCCCAAGGACACCAAGTCTGCTCTGCCTGCCGCCTAGCATGTTAACCCAGGATTCCAAGGCTGCTTCCGGAGCCTCGGATCCAGTCACCCCTCTGGGACCTTAAGGGCAGGAATAAAACTGAATAGGCTAGATTTAGGGGAGTTTTCTTAAAATTGGAAAAAAGTACCCAAGCCAGCCTGGAGAGACCTATGATATTTCCCCGAGAAAAGGCTATACTTCCTTTTCCATGGGGTTAACGTCTCATAGTTGAAGTTCAGAATTTGCACGTGTATTTTCCATGAGACGTGGGATTATGCTCTGTAGCTCAAATTTATATACACCTTTCTTTCATAATCTCCTTTGTATCTAAGTACTGTTTGAGATATGAGGTAGGGAGACAATAAGTGATTATACAGGAAAGGAAATGATTATAGCAGAACACTGAATAACAAAGTTAATTTCGTTACCACTTCTTGAAATTCTTCACATGGTGTTCTATGTGCCACACCAAGCTTTCTTAACAATTATGTATGCCCTTGTCTAATATTGCATGAGATCTTGGCATAAAATTGATAACACGACACTAGCTGAAACCACTGAGGGTAAATGAGCAGGAGGAAGTTCGTTTCTGGCATTGGGGAGGAAAGGAAAAACTCCTCAAGGTCCATTTTGACGTCAACTATGAATTCATTGTTCCTTGTGAACTTATGAAGACTTGTATTCAAAATTCCTCCATGTGATTCATTGTATAACTTCTAGTAATGATAAAATAATTTTCTTATTTAGTTTTACAGTAATTTAATAGCAGAGCAAAGTAACATTTCATTTAGTTGTTTCCAGAGCACCACCCTGAAGGAGCAGGAATTGCAGATACTATGTGTCCAAGGACCATGGCCTTAGGGATGTCTTCAACCATCAAAGAGAACAATACAGACTAAGTAAACAAGTTAAAAAATGCCCAGCAAATAACGAACTTGAGGATGTCTTGTGACAATGAAGGTATACATGAGAACAATAAGTTATTAGTAACTGTTTGAATTGGACCTACTGTGAATGAAATTCACAGAATGTGGCTTTTTTTTTTTAAAAGGATTATGCTTCGAGATAACTTGCTTTAAAAATTTTTAGAAAATTTAAATGCTTGAAGTATATAATTCTTGTCTTCTACCTAATGCTCAGAGATTACTCAAGGTTAGTGAATATTTGTGAAGTCATCCAAAGAACATGTAACAATTCTTGCAAAATATTAGTTCTTATTAGCTACTGGGAAGAGAAACCAATGTTGGGAAGAAGTAGAAATCTAAAATAATAAAATTACTGATTCTTTGGGCTTGGATAATGATTTCAAATTTCCTTTACATATATTTATCATTCCAAATTGTCCTGTAAAATGTGAGGTCCAGTTCTCTCACTTTGCTTAATTAATTGCAGAATCTCCCTTAACACTGGTTTTTATTCTTCAGTCTGTAAGTGGGCTTGGGGCTGCCGTATCATAAAAATATTCATTACCCTGCTTTTACATTATATCTTCATTATTTCATTTTAGAGTATTAAACTTCATTAAAAAGTAGTTCATAATTGTTGCTTTCCCATTCATCCTCTGTTTGTTCCTGAAACCTTTTTTTTTTTTTTTTTTTTAGTGGTATTTTTGTGATGCCTCTGACTCTGTTCTCTCGACAGCCTCCATGAAGCGAACAACCCCTGACGTCTACAGCATCTGACACTGCTGACCTGGCTGATCTCTCTGCACTGTCCTATGTTTCCTACTATTTTAGGTTATATTTTCTTTCCCTCCTTCGAGGGTTCTTCATGCTCTCTCTATTATTCAGTGTAAATATTCCCCAAGGTTCTATTTTCCTTTTTTCTCTTAACAAAGTCTTCTCTAAATTTACTTCCACTTTCTTGGCTTTAAAATATTGCCTCTTGGCCAACGCATGTCCTAGCCCTAATTTCCAATCTTCCTGCTCTACTCCAGTACCCTATTGGTAACTCAATGTCAGTTATTCCCGCTGGGTCTACCCCGGGTATCTCATACTCAGCACTGTATAAAACTGAACTGTATTGTTTCTCTAAATACCTTCTTTTCATCTTCTTTCTTTGATATCTTGGAATTATCTCTGACGATTTCCTCTCCCTTGTCTAACAGTCAGCTCCTGGAACCATCCACCCTCATCCACAAAGTCTATTGAACCTGGCTCCTCCCTGTTCCCCTGTCACCAGCGCCTTCAGGTTACCAACAAGCTGAACTACTGACAAAGCTTCCTAGGTGTTGTCCTCCCTCCAGTCACCTCCTCCCACATCCAAGCATGCTCCACACCTTATTGCTAGATTAGATCTTCCCAAAGCCAAGTCCAGATCATGGCAACCCCTACTTAATACTGGTCCACAGCTTTGCCCCAGAATGCAAACACCTTATACTTTACCCTAATGCCTCATCTCCAAGGAAATTCTATTCAGCCTTCAAGAGAGCTCAAATGGAACCTTCTCTGTTAACTGGATTATCATGTATTTTATGAATTTTCTAACCTCTATCCAAGATAATGGTGACATGAGGGCATGTAGTTAAGTCTTAAGATTCTTGGTGGCAGGGTGTGTTTGTCTCCACCTCTGTACCCCTGCAAAACTCAGTGTAGTGCCAGACACCTAAGATGCACTCTACACATGCTTGCTAAGAGAATGAATCACAGTGAACTGATGCTCTGGTGCTTCCAGATACACAGGGATACACTTTAACCACCCTGTAGGGCGTCTGGCTGTGAATGTATTTGGTCTTCTCTATGAGACTCTTAAGTCTCCGAGCACAGGGCTTCAGTTTATAGAACGACCTCCTGTGCAATACCTAGGCTTGGTTCTCTACATTGAAAGCATTCAGTAACTTGATGGATGACTAGTCCTGTTTTCTTTTTTGTTCAGAAACAGGAATTCTCTTAGACACAGACTGAGTAACAGGCAGCAAGGTATGGTGGAGATGGAAAGAATGAGGTCCTGTCTTTGGCTCTTCCACTTACTACGCTGAGAACCTTCTGGCATGACACTTGCACTCTTTGGGCCTCAGCTTCCCCATCTGCATGGTAATAGGTTTAGGCCAGGTAAATTTCAATCTCTTTCAGTGCTGATAAAAAAAGTTCTAACTGGTACACATTCCTTAGAGAGAACAAAGGATGTGGAGGCAGAAGAAAAGCAAAAAAGAAAGCAGCACGTGCTTATTCAGCCGATGGGATAATAAGAGGTCTCACTATGGCACCTGGTGTGAAGTGAATGGTGGAAGGATCTGACTTGAAATTTCCTTAAAGCAAGACATTCTTAGAATCTTCGTGCATGCTCTCAATTGATCAAATGATCCATCTCTGAGGGCAGTACATGTGTTTTTTTTTTTTTTTTCAAGTCAGAATGTAAGAAGGCCTGACAGATATGGAGGAACACTAATTTTATGTAATTAAATTTGCCACAAGCGGAGGAAGCACATATGAAACTGTCACCAGCAGCTGCAGATAAGAATTAAAGATGTGCTGCAGCAAGATATGAGATGGCAGGATGAAGACTCCAGCCCTGAAAATCAGCAGTCGGCCTTAGCAATCACATGTGGACAATCAGAAGCACATTCATGCAGTTTCTGGGAGACTAATGTGGTGTGATGTAACTCAGAGCAATGGGCTGTGAGATCAGATTTTCAATGGACCTGGGAGGATTTCTGCAGAGGAATGATTACTAGAATCTGGAGGGACCACGAGTCGACAACAGAACTCCAGCATGGCACTTCTGGGAGTCTCTGTGGCTCCAGGAATGAACCTCTCAATAAGAAAAGTTATTCTGAACCTCTCATCAACAAATTATCACTGGCTCCTTCATAATACTTTCCTACATCTACTGACCTCATGCAAAGAAGGGCACTATTACTTATTAGAAAATAAAGAGTGGCTTGCTTTACTATTTATTTGGCAAGCAAATGTCTCTAAAGGGCCATGCAGTTCAGCCCAAATGACCATTAACGACAGGCAATGTTACCCAAATAAATATTAACTGCCCTGTGAGTTTATATTAAAATGAAGGCACACCGTCAGAAGGTCTGAGCATGGAAACTGAACTGCTCTGTTTTCTGAGAACACCATGCTCTTTTTGTGCCTCTGTGGTTTCGCTTCTGTTCCTTCTGCCTGGAAGGCCCTTCCCTCCCTCTTCTACTTTACACACGCCGACTCCTTCCAGGTCCTGGTGCAATGTCACTTGCCCTGTGAAGCCCTTCCCACTGCTTCAGGAGGTTGGGAGCTTTTTGTGCATCATCCAACACTTTCCTACTGCATTTGTACGACTGCTTTACAGGTTTAAAAGTTGGGGAAAGTGTGTGGGAACAGCGTGAGTTCCTAAAATGAAGGGACGATATTTTGTGCGTATTTTTGCCCTGAGTCCTAGCTGAGGACGTGGCACAGAAGCAGGGGTTCAACAGCATTGGGTGCATGACTAAATGAAGGAAGGCACGAATGGCTGAGGTGAAAGTAACTTCCAGAAATTACAGCATCAAGTGGTGATGGAAGAAATCCAGTCAAATTAGCATCATCAAGAGAGGACAATTTTTATAAAAAAAAAAAAAAGAGGGGCAATTTCATAAAAAGAGGTAGATTGTGATATGAAACATGAAGAAATATGATTTTTAAAAAATAAATGTGTCCCCAGATATAGTAAGTAGAAACTCTAAGAAATTAGAGCAAATGAAAAAAAAATGACTGGCCTTCTAATGTGTAAGTGTGGGATTAAGCACTGAAACCTCTAAATAAGAGGGTATCAAAGGTAATGAAAGTAATTCCAAAGAGATTATGTATCAATTAACTCAGAGACAGAGCGGTGACTTTTAAAACGGGAAACACTATCTTTAAAGAAACAAATCCATACTTAATAAGTAAGAGGTTTACTTGGTTAATGAAGTAGCAGGGAAACAGTTTAAACTGTTAGCAACAAAAAGGTAAATATATAAGTCTTTGTAGGAAGTAGAATAAAGAGGAATGCAAGACACTTTGGGGACAATGGGAGCATTTAGTCACACCAAAGATGCTCTATTTACTGTTTAACTGATGTGGACTCTATTAGGAAAGTAACAGCAGGCCGTAGGATAATGACTGTCTGTAGTGGCTGATTTCGTCCCATTTTTGGCGCTATTTCTTCTGCAAATTAGTGTGACCCCAAAATGTTTTCAGGATTGTCCAACTTGTCCTAAATTCCATAAATAAACTCTTTCAGAGGATGCTGTTTTTTGCCATGTCTCTATTACAGTTCTTCACAGATGGACCATTTTTGTCCTTCCAAAGTCTAAGAATAACTCTTTCAGTTATCAAGACATACCAAAATCCAGTTCAGCTGCTCCTGTGGGATTCCAGTTAGTTTAGACACATCTGCTGAGATACATGCATTTGAATCCAAATGAAGCTTTTGTTTGATTATACATTTTGAACATTTATGGAGGTTTTTTGGGGGCCAAAATGTTTTTCATTTTTTGGCACTGCAAACAGAGATCTTCAGTTATAAACACTGCCTTCTGAGCACCTCCAGCAGAAATCCAATCTTTTCATGTGAACAGGTGCCCCAGTAAGTTTTTGGAAGGTTTTACACTGAATCAGCTCTCTGATTGGAAACTTTCTGAACACGCAGTCAAATTTGCCAAAGAGACTTTCAAACTCGCTTGAGCAGTTTTCACTCATACAGACATACATTCACACGTACAGACAGCCTGAGTGAAAGCAAATCAGAGCCCTGTAAAATTGAAGTCTCTTTCTTAAAGGTTAAATACTATACACAGCCAAACTGAACAAGAAGGAGTCTGTGACAGGAGAGATAGTGAAGGAATAGCAAAAACAGAGGTTCAAATTCTCCATAAGTGTGCTCCTCTTAAAGCTTTACCTGAGAGTTTAGGTGACACATCCCTTCGGTAAAAATATTTTATCTCACCCAGTTTCAAACAAACGCTCAAGCATTTGTGTTCTGACACACTGTACCTTAGAGTATTGCTACTAATTCCTTTTACTCACAAATTTCTTCAAATAGTTATTTTGAAACACTTCCTTCTCAAACACAAATAGGTCAACCAGATGCAAATTCAAAGGAACTGAAAACACTACTTTCTAAATCAGGGGTTCGTTGTGTTACCCCAAAAGGTAAAGACCCCAGTTCTTGTCTTACTCAAAAGATACGATTTACAGATGGGAGACGGAAAGCGTTGTGTAGCAAACAGATTTTAAAAGATTTATTTAAAAAAGGAAAAGTACACCTCCAAGAAGAAGAGGCGGGCTGATCCAAGGGAGGAAAAAAATGTGTTTTTTGGTCTCCCCTTTCTCTTACACCCCCATTTAGAGGTGGTCTCTTGACTGATTGACAGCTCTTCTCCCTGGAATGCTTAGTCATGTTTGGCCCCTTTTGCACATGTCCTTACCCACGGTGTATTCAGGAAAACCTGGGGAGGGGGGTTGGTGGCTAAATCAAAATGTTAATTACAATACAACAAGCACTGGGTCGTGTCCGGTTAAGTCTACCGCGTAGTCGTGGCTGTCGGGTTCTAACCTGTTTCTTGCTGGCTTTAATTTAGAAGTGAAGTCCCTTTATGCTGGAAGCAGGCATAACACCATCTTCCAGACCATCCCCCCCTCTCCTTCACCTGTCTGCCCAGTGCCCCCACTTATCTAACTACCTAACAGTTGGGAAAACCTCTGTTTTACCTGATTCCCCATAACTTTTCTTTTCCGGTTTGAATCTAAACTGAAAAGCTGTTACAGCGTAAAATAACTTTGTAAGCCTTAACCCTGAAAAGTTATTACAGAGTGGAAACACTCCCACATTGGACATGCCGGGGATTCAGGGGGAAATCTGCTTTCAAGTTGTTCTGATGGCCCTGGACCAGACGCTCTAAGGTGGCCAGAAACCTTGGTCTACACCCACTTAGCAGATTTCTGGCTCCTGATCAGGGACTGAGAGGTTTATTTGTAGAAATGAATCATTTCCTTCAAAATATCCTTTACCCTATTTACATGCTTGCATATTCCTTCCATTTTGTTTTCCCCCTACAGCTTCACTAAGGGAATTAATTATCTAGAAGAACAGGAACATACAGTAAGTACATCTGAGATACAGGATGAGACACAGTATGTCATCTATTAGGCCTGGCTAAGACCAGCAGCTGATGCTAAATGGGAAGGAACATGCACCAAATGTTTTTTAATCACAAAGTTAGTAATTAATTGCTCTTTAAAATACATCTTATGCTTCTTTCTGTCTGTGTACATGAAATGCACATTTATTACATGCCAAAAATTACAACATTATGGTTTAAATGTGACTGGCACGGAAGTCCGGAAATCAGAGTTAATGTTCCCACAGCAACTTTAATTCTGTCCGTGTGCACATGTAGAGCTGTAACAGTCTTCCGTTCCAGGGTAATACACAGAGATGGCTTGGGGAGGGCCACTAAAGACCCATATCCTCAACTGTAGTTACAGGAAAAAAACAATGGATAAAAGCCGTGCTCCTTTCCACCTACGTGGATGAAAAACAATGTCCCCGCGCCCGGTGTTGTGTAATCAGCAATGGAAGAATCTGCTGTGATGCCGGCACTCAAGGGGACAGTTTCTGTTGCTGTGGGAACCTGAACTTTGCATTTCCTGACTTTGGGGTAATTAAAATGTCAGCCTTAATGTGGCATTAATGGAGTTTGCTATAAAAAAAAAATCCTCTTTGTTTTGTTCTCAAAAAAAAAAAAAAAAAAAAGCCTCAAAGTTCACACTGAACCAAGTGTACTAAAATCTTTCATCTCGGGGACCAAGCAAAGGGTTGGGAGACGGCAGGCCAGCGAGGAGGGAGCACAGCAAGAGCCCACCAGTCTCCTCGATGGCGTTCAGCCCCGGCAGATTCATGCCACCTCCAGCGCTAAAGTTAAACCCACCCACACAACAGTTTGGTAATGTGTAAAGGTTAAATTAAAAATAAATAAAAACTGTTAACGCGGAAGTGCATCTTGGCAAGGACACAGAAAATCAGAGGATTTGATGAGGCCAGGGCAAAACACGCGAAGGTACGCAACCACAGATGTCAGCTTCCAACAAAATGAAGACCTCAGAATAGGCGGTTCCACAGCCAAGAGTAGGGAGGACTGGCCAAAGGGGGAGAATCGCGTCTCCCTTCAATGGGAGCCCGATCCAGGGAAAAACAAAGTGGGTGCGTGCATCACACGTACATGGCTGTGATGTGCTACAGCTGCACGGTCATCGAAAAATGCTTCTCCCGTGGGGAGCTTCATCTGCCCCCTAACTTGGTTTAGCCCTGTGTTAGCATTTAAAGGGAGAGCCTGGCTCAGCTCTTCCTCAGCCTGTGCCGTGGACTTGTTCTGTCAAACGCTGGGGGTTTGGTACCCTTTGAGACTGAAACTCATCTCAATGCCGTCGTCTGCATTTGTCTAGGTTTTTAGAAACAGTGAAGAGGTGACAAACCAGGAGGTGACAGGGGAATATGGCTAAAAGGTTGTAGAGGGTGCACTGCGAAGCAGCACAGGTTTCAGTAGCGGTATCAACGTTGTCATTTCACGGAGGAAAGCACTTCTCAGCGATGTCCCTGCTTGGTTTGAACAGTACTGGGATCTTTTGCCAGTTTTGAAAAGGCTCAGCAGGTTAAATAGCCAACTGAGAACTTAAGGGGTCAGATGTCCTCTTTGCTTCAAAACGTGCCCTTCAGATGCAGCAACGCCATGGCTTGCCCTCCCTGACCAGTGTGCATGCGGAGCTGACTTTTCTTTTGTGGGGATGCTTACACATCGTGTTTTATAACCCCGTCGCCAATATGAGTAGTTGCATGTTGTCAAGATGCCTGTTTCGAGCCAGGAATGCCATTTCTGGGCTCGGAACAGAGAATTCAGGCAGCTCACAGTGAGCGCAAATCCACAGACATCCCTCAGTATCTGAACAAGTTAACTACCTAGCACAGCATTCATCTATCTGGGCGTCAATTTTCTCAGTTTTCTTATCTGTAAATTGGGAAGAATTATAATGACTGACGGAAAATGGCCATTAAGGCATGACTAAAAATAATTTTGCCAAACACATGACAAATAAAAAGGTGCTATAAAAATTCAGGCACTTGTGAAAGCTTGGAACACCACACACGGGTGGAATGTTTCTGAAGTTAAAGATACTAAACAAGTCAAGGGCACTATTTTTAAATGCCCCAAATCTGTTAGTTCTAAATAGAAACTGAATATTTTACCTTAAAGAAATTAGGGTTTTAAATTAATCTATGGTAAGAATGACATTTGAAAGTAGAAAAAAAAAAATCCTCTTGAATGCAAGAAGAGCATCCAAAAATTTTAACAGCTTAAAATAAACCTCTTTCCTGTCTTCTCTCAAGCAATCTCCAAATGGACAGATTTCTGTGAATCTTTCCTCAAAACAATTTTCTTCTAAGTGTAGGCTCAAATCAGGACAAACTACAAGCCAAACATATTTGGAGAAAAGTATAATCAATTTAAACAACAGGTTGGAGCAGAGAAGGCTTACACATCTTAATGGCAAAATCAGATTGACTTTCTGAACAGCTGGAGATTACGTTTCTCCTCCCTTTTTGTTCTCCTTCCAACTGCATTCGTACTTTACTGAGCTCAGATCCACCAGCCTCCTAGGGGTCACCAAGGGGCTGTGGCTCGTGCACGTTCCACGCTCATGCCAAGGCCTGGCCAGAGGATGCTTATGGTAAAGTGTAATCAGCAAAGCCCAGTGCCTTTTTTTCTGTTAAGCAAAACATTCATTTTGCTGTAACGGGATTTCTGGGCTAAGGCCATTCTATGTAATCTGCCCCATAAGCTGTGGCAGAAAGCCAGGCGTCGGAGGTCTGCACGCAGGAGCTCCAGGCCCTTCTCTGCAGGAACAGGCTACCTTCCTGGTAGGTAGGGACAGTGCGCACATGTCTACGGGCACCGTGCCACGCTATTTTCCAATTCTTCCTGTAATTACTATTAGGCTGGAGACTGCTAGGCAAGAAGGCCAAGGATGTTACTATTTTGACGGGCCACAGAACACAGTCCCTGCCTCTGACCCCCAAGTTTCTCTATAGAAGCAGCAGCTTTGTACAAATTGCACGAGCGGCAGAGATTTGGATCTTGTTAATTTCTCGTTTGTTCTCTAGTGACAGCCAGAGTGTGGTCTCAGCTCAGCCCCTGAACAGCACCAGCCTCCTTCACCCCAACCCCAACCCCAAGGTCATGTCCCCTTATCTAGAGACTATTACAATGAAGAGAGTAGGGAATGGAATGTCCCAGCCTCATTCACCTCTCGCCCTTTTTGCAGAGTTTAACGTTTGCTTCATCAGAAAAACCACAATAGGAGATTTAGAATCTCATTTCCTAATTAATAATTTTTGCTTTGAGGACAGGGCAAATGGAGTACCTTTTTGAAAATAAAACTTGTTTGGTCTTATCTTTCTCAGTCTAAAGAAGAATACAGCAGCTCTTTGCCTGACATCCGTTATGGAGACCAGTTCAGAGTGGCTGTCGGGTATCTCAAGACTAAAAGGAATATTCCTTTGGATTGGACTCCAAAGTTACTCCATTCCTTTCCATTGTCAACACGTGTGTTTCTTTCTCTCTGAAGTACTGAGTTATGTTTCGGAAAGAGAAAATACCTCCTAAACGTGATTTATCAACCCTCTTAAAATAGAATTTGAAGAAGTGACTCTCAGATTAGTGGGAAGACAGTAAAAATAAACAGCGATGGAGGGATTTCAATAGCGACAATCTCATTAAGCTGCCCATTTCCAAATTTAGCCTGTAGGCAGTTTTTTTAATTAAAAAATATTTTTAACCTGAGTTCGTACTGGCTACGTGAAGTCTGGGTGGCTTCTGAATTCTTGGAAGCCATTCTCTTTTCTTCTGTAAATTTTGCTATCCTTTAACCACTTCAAAATAAATTAAAAACTGGGAAGACAGAAATTCAGCCAAGCTACAATAACTAAGGCAAAGCTGACTGGGGTTATGTAATCTCAAAAATGGACATTTCCTTGGGTCTAACTGGCCTTTTGAGGTCCGTATTTGGTTGTTCAATTTCGTCATGGTGGAAGTGCCATTATTCAGATTGTGGGGACAAAAGAATAATTAGAAAGCAGCAAATGGACTCGTGTTGTTGAGTTAATGTTATGAAAGAGAAAGTGGTTCATGTAGTTTATCAGCCTTTTGAGGCCACAGGGCTGGTTACCTGGTTTTAAAACACACCCGAGCTTTGAAAATATAGATGTTGGCTGACTCAAAATGGTGGCAAGTTACTTTTGGCTACTTTAGAAGACCAAATGGAAACAGCTTGCTCTGAATGCAAAAAAGCCCGAACCCAGCGGAGAAGCCAGCTCCAAGCCCCGCAAAGACACCATCACCTTAGTGGTGTACTCACAATCAGATGACCCGGTGTGAGCGTGAGAGTTTGTCAGTGAATGTGTTGAGTGGATGAGGGCTGGGTCGGGAGACAGAACAGCTTCAAAGTTCAGGCAGGGAAGGCCCGGCTTGGCGCTGGATCCACCCGGCTGAGTAATCTCATTCTCCTCAGATGCCTTCTGGTTTTCAGCTGTCTTGGGTTTCTTCCTGAAAATAAACAAAGGGCCCTTTGAAGGAACTGACTGCATATTTGGGAAAAGGCATTTTTAGAATCTGTTAAAGATAACTTGATTTTTTTTTTCTGGGGGGGATGGGAGAGAGTCCAGTATGTCCCTTGTTTTAAAACAAGCTGATTCTTGTTTTTTTCCCTCCAGTAATGGCCTAACTGGGAACACATGAAAGCATATGGGCCGAGCAAACAGCACCACATTTGGACTCTGTTGGCTGCATAAAAAGACCCTGTCCCAGAACTTTAGACAGCTTGAGCTACGTATGGTTGACATTATCCAAGAAAGCATCCTTTTTCTCCCCCCTTAAGAGTTTTAACATGGTCTGGAAAAATACTAGTGGAGGTTTTACCGTTCTAGCATTTGTCAGGACGCTTAGAGACAGGACCCGTGGAGTAATGGGAGGAGCACTGGACTGGGAGTCACGAGACTTGAGCTATGGTACTAGCTGTGCCTCTAACTTGCTGTGTGGCCTTGGGCACCTCACTTCACCTCTCTGGGCTTCAGCTTCCTCATCTGTAAAATAAAGGGCTTGGATTAGAAGGCCTTAACGGTTCCTTCCACTTTAAAGTTTCTATTCAGTGGAACACATTATGGAACAGTCAACTTTCTTGCTTGCTGTTATTAGATTTTCTTTTAGATCAACACAATTTGAAATCACAATCTAAACTTGCAAGCTATGCAGATGAGAGGGATGGTGATGAAAGGATTTGGTAAAGCAGCAAATGAAAAGTGAAAAGAAGAGCTTAGATTCCAGTAGGTAAAGAAGGAAGGTATCACAGGCAGATCCTCTAGGCCAACTCTTTGCTCATCCAAAGTCTAAGACTCCCTTTGGTTTTTGCTTTAGTGTACGATCCTAGAGTAAGGACTGAGATTGTATGTTTGGGATTGTGTGTTTGGGAAGAGATAGGTGAAGGGAATTAGAAAGTAATTGTTGCTAATTGTTATTTGGGACCAAGAATAGGAAGTGGAAGAGCTCAGCCATCAGTCAGCTCCTCTCCTTAGGACCATGCAACTGATACAGGCAAATAGATACTCTGCTTATGCTGCATGCACCCTAGGTCCTAGTCAAACTGGATTATTTATCATCCCCTGAACATCCCCCCAGTTTCCTTGACTCTGTGCCTTTTCTATCATCCTGTGTATGGTAAGCAGAGGAAGTATTTTCTGTTTTGGTAAAAGATTACGTGTGGTACAGAATGTGTTGTAAGTAGGTCTGTTTCCATGTTTCCCTTGCTTCTCTAAGCATGGCAATGGACTTGTTATACAGAATATTTTGTATTGAAATTTGTTGCACTGGGTAGTTAAATCTGCCCTCGCAGAATATGGTGTTATGATTAGCATGCTGTGTTTCTGGTCCAACAGGTTGTGAAATCAAATCTGCTTTTCCAGAGGGCAGGAGGCAGAGATGGCATGGGAAAGATGAAAATAGAGGGAGAGCTTTCAGACGTATTTTTCAGGATGGAGGAAGCCAATATAAAAGCAACAATACAAAAGCAACAAAATGCAGTCTTTTACTCTTTGTTGAATGGGTGACTATGGAATTAACCCCCAATTCTTGAGCATCTACATGGACCTCCAAGGAGCTCGTTTCTGGTGTTCAGTGTAAGGAAGTATCCAAGATCAAAGCTTCCAGAGCCCAACTCCTTTTTTTCCATGAAAACCAATGCCTCCTCTATGGTTCCTATTTCTATCACTGCTGTCTGTCACCAGCTTGCAAACCTCAGGGTCATACACTTTCCTCTGCCTTCAAGCCAGTTTGTCAAGTCGTGACAAATGTGCTTCCTTCATGTTTTGCACATCTCTCTTTCCTTTCCGTTCCACTGCTATCACCTTAACACTTTTTATTTAGGCTGTTGTTTACTTTCTGACTCTCCATCCTCCTTGACTTCTCTAGTCCCACAGCTTTGCATTCACTAAATCTGAGAGGACCATGTTAGAATTCCATATCTGCTCTGCTTAGCTCACATGCCCTGCATATTGGCCACACTGGACTCTCAAATATCTCAAATATTCTCGGAACATGCTGGAGAATCTACATCCTTGGCTCTACATCTTCGCTCAAGTTATTTTCCTTTCTTTGAATGACTTTTCAAAAACCTCTAACAGTTGAAATCATACTTATCCTTTATACTTACTAAATGTTGCCCCATCTTAAATAACTGTCTTGATTCCTCCGACCAGATAGGACTTCTCCTGTTCTCTCTCCCTCTAACCTTTCTCCTCCCTCTAACCTTTCCTTGAAATCTCCAAACACGTTTCACTTCTCTTATTTTACTCATTAAATTTTGTTTCAATAATGGTTATGTCCCTCATCCATCCTATGAGACTGTAAACTCTCTGAGGGTAAGAAAACGTCATAGTTATTTTCGAATTCCCTGTGTTCATCCATTCATTACCTCTTCCTTCTCTCCCACTATTCACTTATTCATGTATTAATTTCACAAATACGTATCTTGCCTCTGATGTGCCAGCGTGGGCTAGGAGGTAAAACAAGCCTGGTTTCTGCCCTCCCAGATTTGCTGTCTAGCGTATACTGTTAAGCAGAGTAGCTTAGACACAGCTGTCATTCAATATAGATTTGTTGATAGAATGAAATTGAGTTGAAATTAAAGTATATTTTGAGAATAGTTATAGTCTGAATCCCAATTAAGTTTCCTCCTCTTTATGCAGCAGTGAAATCTGCCTTGACTGCCTGCTTTTCCTTTGAATCTATGAAGGGCATCTGATGAGAATAGGACCATTTTGCTCATTAAAGTGAGGCTGGTCCTCATGAGTCATTTAAATATCGAGATGAAACACTAATAGCAGATATCATTTGACAGAAAAAAAGTATTTCTGATGCTCATAGACAAGGCCTAGGCTACTTTCAGATGTGTGCTTCGGGAAATTAAAGAAGCCCTCTTTCAAACACGAGTACCTGGCCAACCAACCAACACTGCTCTTTTGTTTTTAACTTTGCAAAAGTTGGATTGCTCTTTATATCAATGGCTTTACTTCCTTCCCTAGATCTGCCCTGCTTCCTACCTGACATTGCGCACCGTACCCTCTTGTTTGTTGTCTCGAGGATCACCTCTGGAGAACATTCATAGCCCAGAGCCACTGAAACCACCTCTACAAGTAGAAAATGTTGAAAACTCAACCTTTTGGCTCACCCCTTCATTTTCCTAATACCACTTCACTTGTCCTTTTACCCCTGGGCTGTTTCCCAACTGCACAGATAACAGAGAGGCACTCGTTGCCTTAGAAACAATTCATTTTCCATCTCACTCTCTCTGATAGTTCTTCTGGACTCCTTTTTCCAGAGCTGAGAAACACTAAAACACAGCACCGTCTCCGTCTAGACATGCACAAGGGCTGCTATTTTGACCCTGTTTTAGTTCCTATTTTACTAAGGAGGAAAAAGCAAGTCCTGTTGTAATTAACTGAAAATACTTCTTTGGTTGTGTGAAAAGAAATGCATAAATATGGCACGTCAGGAGGGCAGGTCTCTCCAAGCTGTTGCGGTGGTGCATTATTCCCTGGGGCCTTTAGAGGGCAGCAGTGCACCAGCTGACTCCTAGCAGCAAGTCAGGCAAACTCCCCACCAGACCAGAACCTTCCTCCTGGTCACCATGCCAAAGGTTGGTCTGCCAAGCTCTGGCCGCTCAGCCTTTCTTTCTTTTCAGTTCCTCTCTCTCCCTCTCCCTCTCTCTCGCTCTCTGTCTCTCTCAATTTCTCTCTCTCTCACCATCCCTCCTCCCTCCCTCCCTCAATGTTAAAATTATACACTCTGATGAAGTCGCCCCTCAACCGGAAAATGAAAGCTCCAATGAAAAACTTAGACAAGCCAACAACAACAAAGAAAGAAACTAGGAGAAAGGGGAAAGGGGGCTGGTGAGGGGGGAGGACTTAAGAACAAGAAAAGGGCAGATGTTTCGTAAATATATGCAAAGCAAAACTGGGTGTACCCTGAACACACTTCCACAGAGAAACAGACCAATCATTGTGCACTTCCTCCTGCCAGGCTGGTGGGGCTCTGCATTCAAAAAAAGAAAAAAAAAAATGTGGCCGCAGGCACCTGCCTTTCAACGGTCAGTTCTGACATTCTGACTATCTCCCAATTGTCCAGAGAGAACAAAAACATTTTCATCTCCCCACTGCAAACATTTCTGTTATGATAAAAAGGCCGCCTCTAGATCTGGGAAGGCATTTTGAGGTGACTGGCGGCTGAGTTAGCCAGCAGGACCCACTAGTTTTTAACTCTCCTTGTGCTGGCCCTGGCAACAAGTTTTGGGCTGAAATGTAGCAGTGAGTAAGGTTGTGGAGGATGTTGGCTCTTTCCTTAATAGACCATATTGTAGGTGGAAAGAAATACTACATGAAAACATACTGAGGAGATGGTAGTATTAAGGTTGTTAAATGCATGGGAATGAACTAGATTGGTAGCACTTGATGTATAGATTTCACACTTCTTTGCACATAAGGCACACATTCAGTGATGGCAATGCTTTCTGCAACATATGGAAAATAAATATTTTATCTGTGTGAGCTCTCATCAGTCTCCAGGGGCTGCTGAGAAAGAGAGCATTCTCTTCTGTCTCCCTCTCCCAATTTTCTCTCTTTGCTGGGCTCCCACCCTCTCCGGCACATTAACATGCCTACCACTTATCAGCCTGGTTGGATGGAAAAGAATTAGTCAAAACCTCCTTTTGATAAATACTCATTGGATTGTGATAATTTTGATCCATGACCCTCCCCACCCCTCACCCCTGCCCTGATCTTTTTGGTGTGGTAACCATTTCCTTACTCTCCTTCCCAATAATACATGAAGGAGGCTTAGTAGAGTGTTTAGGGAGTGGGGCAAAGGGGAGGTGGTAACAGACCATCTCAGTGGGGGCTGATAGTAGAACTGAGCTCCACCACTCAGTAGCTGTGTGCCCTGGGCAGATTCCTCTGCTCCTCTCGACCTCAGTTTCCTCATCTGTACAATGGAAATAACAATACTACCCTTCTAGGGCTGATGTGAGGGTTAAATGAGATAATTCATGTCACATGATGAGCACAGGGCTGGCACACGGTCAGCGTCCCATGGTGGTAGCTCTTTCAGAGAGAGCATCAGTTCTGTGGTTTTCATCATTTCAGATAGAAGGTGGCACTTCCTTTACTTTACTAATCTTTTTAAATATTGAGATTTGGGTAGGGGCAAATGGATTGTAACTGCAGCAAAGGCAGAAAGAAGGCTAGGATACACAATCTGTTCTCCTACACTTTGATTTCATGGTATCACCCTCCTGACACCTCTTTTCTGTTCACGTGTTTGTTGTCGCTGCTGCCGCACCATTAGCTCCTCTTGAAGTTGAGGGTCAAGTAAGCTACACTTGGCCTGTGAAGCCCATCAAACCTAAGCACTATGGTCTATTCATTGACGTCAACACTCGGCACTCTAGCTTATCACGTCTTCTTACAATCTGTCCTTTCACCTCTTGGTCTAATGTTCTTAGATCAATTTAAGATGTTTTCATGATAAAAATATTTTATTCTCTCAATTTTTTGAACCTTCTTGGCAAGGTTGATTTATAATGTTTTTCAGTATATTTTCTCTCTCACTGTATCAGTCAAGATCTGGGCAAGAAATAGATGGCACACTCAGAGGTTTGAACCAAAGAGAGTTTAATGACAGGGCTCTGTGCTGAGGTACAGCTGAGGTTAGGGGACCCTCAAGGGATGGAGCAGCACGAGGGACTAGCAATAGTGGGAAGTCGTTAATCTCAGCTTTAACCTGTTAAACTGAAGGAGTGAGGGGAGGTGTGGGGTTCCCTGAGTGCAGTCAGATTGGAGTTGGGAAGGGGGCTGGACTAATAAATCCCTGACCCTCTCTCGCAGCTGTCCCAGCTCTTGCTGATGTCTCCTTTCGGGCTAAATTCAAACCAGAGGAGAAGACAGCCTGGTTGTAACGGAGTCTGGAGAAGTCGGCCCCCAGGGCCACGTATCAGGGCAGAGAATGGTTCTGGGGTTCCGTTTGTGTGTGTGCACGCGTGTGTGCGCGCACGCATGCGTGTGCGTCAGATGGATCAGCACACCTATCCTTTTCCCCCTCTCCATTTCCTTCACCCCTTTCCTCCCAATTATACTTTCTGGAAGGAAAGACATAGCACAAACAATAAAATTAGTTCTTTCTCAGCGTCCGTGTACCTATTCTGTCTATTTGCAATTTATGGGGGAAGGAAACTGAACATAGGCTCTGTGAGAGCAGAGATTCTGGCTTGTTTTGTGGGTGCCACACTCTAAGTCCCTAGAACAGTGCCTGGCACATAGAAAGTGCCCAGAAAATTTTAGTTGACTGAGTAAATACACTTATGTCTGCTGCGCCAGACGCTATTTGTATGTTATCTCACGTAGTTATCCCAGCAATCCAGGTGAGCAGGCGGGTTGCTGAGCACAGCTGTGCACGTGGTGTGGGAGTGGGTAGATTTAAAAAATCTAACACTCACCTCTTCCCTATCCACCCGCAAGCCTTGAGCCCTGGCCCAGGGTTTTGTGAACCCATAGGGAGGGATACATTTGTAATTAGTCCACATTTTTACCCCATATTCACCTTATTGGGTTTTGCACCACAGAGTCAGTCTCTGTAAGTTTTATGATTATTTTTCTTTTACATATGAGGAGGCTGCGTTTCCGAAAAGCAGAGACTGCAAGGACTGGAACCCAATTTGTCCATCCTCTAGGACCTGCGAAACATGAACGCAGGCACCAGCGTTCCGCACAGGTGAAATTTGTCCAATGGCACAAATGGAGGCTCACTTGTGGGCTTCCCGGATGTTTTTAGGAAAACTTGGGCCCTGATTTCTGGGCCTGGTTCTGGGTTCTCTGTGGTACAGGAAGGTAGGAGTGGCAAAGACTCTCTTCCCTCCCAAAGGATAACCAGGCTGAAACTCTGAAACCAGCCTGCAACCCGGGTGCCTGTGACACTTGCACCAGCATAGTTACCCTGCAATGAAGAAAAACTCAGACAACGGTCCAGATGTGGGGATATCTAAGGCATTCTCCCCCTTGAACTTCAGGGTGGATAAAGGTGTTTACACAAGCAAGTTCCTTGCATGGGTATGGAATGAGGAAACTCTATTTTGACCTTTTGTCATGTCTTTAGTCCCTAATCCCTCAAACACATTAGAACTGCAGATTAGTTTCATGGTTCCCATCTCCATTCTGGCCAGACAGGCCTGCCTTCACATCCGCTACCACCAATTACAATTCATGGGACAGACAGCATTAAAGGTAAAAAGCAATTCAAAACAAAACAACACAATACCCTGACTTTGTCCCTTTGGGTTTGATTTATGCCAGAATAGCTAAAGACATAGAAAATATGAATGTGAAAATGCTTCCTGAGGCCTAAGAGGGATGTTAGTCTCCTAGGGTTTAGCATTTTCCAGTAACAGAGATGTCTGTCTGTCAAACGCCATCCCATTACCTGCCTCATACCAGGTAGGAAAACGTGTAGCTACAACAACTAGAACGAGTTTTTGTGTTAAAATGTATAATTATTTTGCATGCATAGCCTCTAAATAATTGAAATTTCTGGCTTTTCTAGTAAAAAAAAAGTACATATTCATCTGTTACTTTCAGCAATGATTAGTGAATAGTTGATGTCAATCTTTCACCAGTATCTTCCTGTAGGCATCCTATCTCCTACCCCAACTTATTCCTGCAACTTAACTTGCAGGGGTTGTACTTCTGCGTAAATGTCTGACACAGAGAGGACTAAACCAAGTAGTCAGAGCCATGCATCCAGAGGGCAGAGCTGACCTGGATACAGTTGCTCCTTGAGCAGCAAGGAGACCAGAGCACGGGGCACAAAGATGCAGCCACAGCACAGGTGGACACGGGCGTGGAAAGCTGGCTCACGGATGTGACCAGGGTGGTGTGAAATGACAAACTGCAGCAAGATTCAACAGAGTGGCTCAGAAGGGCGAGGAGAGGCAAACAGATAGGGCTGGAGCTGCCACCGCTTCAGGCAGAGGCCCAGATGACCAAGCGGAACAGCAACAGTCCCTGTAAGGTGCGTTCAGATGCAGCTCAGCCCAGCCACCTGGCGGGGTGGGTGTGATGCCGCCCAGGGTGAGCACCACAGGCTGGAAGCCGAGAAACAGTGCGGGCGCCTCGGGACTGAGTCTGGTTACCTCGCTGCATCCAAGAGACAAAGCCATCTAAAACTTCACCTGCCCTTGCAATTGTGTGTGTGTGCGGGCATGTGTTTTTAAATTAAACAAAGTGAACTAAGAAGCCTTTCATTGGAGGCAGAACGTACTCACAGTAGTTTTCAAAGAAATGGTGTCACTCTTCAGGTAAATCACTCCAGGGCTTGGGCCTAGTGCAGGTGCTCATTGGGGCAGGGAACAGAGAGCGGCTGCATCTAGATCAGACAAGAGACAAACAGAAATAAGACTGTGAAGGCTGTTAAAATGAACAGATGATGGTGATCATTCATTCTGATAGAGCCGGAACTGCCTGGCTGGGTTGAGGGTCTGGTACTGTACCTTTGCACCAGAGATTGGCAAGTCAGGGGAGGGAGCGTGGAGATGGTGTGGTCTGGCCCCATTTTCAGTGTTTCAACCTGACTGCCTGTCTGGTCTGAGGTCAACAGCACCTGCTGGTGCATGTGGGGCTGGCTGTGTGTCCTGAGCTGGAAGCCGAGGTGTAGGGTGAGGGTGGGGGAAGTGAGGGTGGGGTCCCTCCGCCTTCCCCAGCAGACTCCGGTTCCAGCGTTCTCCATCCCACTGCAGTCTCTCTCTCTGGGTTGCTCCATTCTTACGCATCTTAAAAATGCCCACTGACCTGCCCATGTTTCTGGCCTCTTGCCTTCTCTCCACCCTTCACTACAGCCTGTTTCCTCTCATAGCCTCTAAGCTGGAGGAGGTCAGCCTTAGGGGCTACAGAATGGACTACTGTCTGGTGCAGAGCCTCAAACCCAGAAGTCTTTTCCTAGGCCTTGCCCCTTTGGCCCTGATGACCACTTTACTCTGGAAACTCTCCTCCTTTTCATCGGGACACTGCATCATCCTGACTTCACTCCTGCTCTCAGTTCTCTCTTCCGCCTCCTCCCTGGCCTGCCTTCCTTCTCCTGTTCCTTACCCGCAGACATTCCTCAAGATTCTCTCCTCAAGCTTTGCCCACACACCCACCCTCTGTGGCCTCCATAATCTCTTCCCCGTAGAGAACACCCACATGGCTATCTTTAGTGCTGGCTGGTCTTCAGAGCTCCAGACCCGTATTCTAAATGACTATCGGGTTACTGATTCATTTGTTCATTCATTCATTCATTCATTGTTTACATAGACTCTACTAGGCACCTAGAAAAGATGAAGAAGATGGGGCTTTGACCTTTGAGAAGCTCACATCTCCATCAAATACCGCATAGGCACTTCTAGTTCAGAAAGTTTAAAACAGAATTCATTGCCCTCCCCTCAGAACAGGTTACTTCTCCAGCCTTCCCATTTCCTGCTGTGGGCACCATCTTCACCTAGTTACTTGCGCCTACAACTGAGAAGTCTTCATTCACTCCTCTTTTTCTTTCAGTTCCCATCCCCCAATCAGCTGCCAAGTCCTGTAGTTTGTTCTCAGGCCATGAATTCAATACTCACTTTTTATCCCAACACCTATTTATTCCTTCTGTGAATGCCTCCTTCACTTCAGCTTCACCTCCTCCAGATCCTCCTTACCACCTAGTCCACCCTTCATACCTATGTTACCTTTACTTTCCTAGAGCACCGTCCTAAACACTCCTACAATATAGCCCCAATCTAAGTTCCTACTATTGTTTTCTACAGTTCATTCTACACTGCAGAAGTTTCACTCTTGCCCACCATATTCATGGTGTTTCCTCCCCTTTCCCAATGTCTACACATAGCTTCCTTAAAGGCCATCCAAATATCACCTGATTTATGAGACATTTTCCAAAAGAAAGTGCCCTTCTCGAATCCTTAAGCATTTTTTGCCCCACTCCCTTTGCATGTCCTATAGACTCTGGTAATTATTTGTGTAATTTGTCTCCCCCATAAGCTTCTTGAAGGCACAGGCCATTTTCATAGTGTGCAATGCCCTGCATATAGGTTAGTGCTCAGCTGATGTCTGCTGATCTGAATTTAAAAAGAATAAAGAGGGGAGGGTATAGCTCAGTGGTAGAGTGAATGTTTAGTATGCACAAGGTCCTGGGTTCAATCCTCAGTACCTCCATTAAATAAATAATAATAGAATAAAATAAATAAACCTAATTATCTCCCTCCCCCCCAAAATAATACAATTAAAAAAGAATTTAAAAAAATGAAAAGGAATAAGCTGAGAACTGAGCTTGAACTGGCAAGACCTTAAAGCTCATCTTTGCCAACTCCTCATTTTTCAGATGAGGAGATCAAGGGAACTGACTTGCTCAAGGCTACATCCTTACCTGAGCAATGACAACTGATATAAAAAGTCACAGATCTCTAAATATCTACGAGTACCAATAGGCCCAGCAGATCATCAGCAGTGACTAGACCAGAGAGAGAAAGCGGTAAGGTGCAGAGACTGCAGGGATATACCGGGTTCCAAAAAATTAAGAACTTTGTTTCACTTATTCATTTCAATAAACCAAACTAATAAATATCTTTTTATAGTTAAATATTTAAAAAATGAGGATGGATTTAGAGAACAAGGAAGCAAACCTGTGTAACATTACCAGCAGAAACAATTGGGCCAATATTGCAAATACCACTAGGATGATCAACTAAGTGTGAAAAACCAGAAAGCAGAAATTTCTCATGCTTTGGAAAAGCCATGGGTTCAGCTGAAGTCCTTGGTGAGAACGGGCTGTGGTGATTCTACAGTTAAATTCATTGTCTTAGAGAAACACCGGGTGTTGGAAATCTTGCCGTTTCGCCACACTGACAGTTCTTTTTTCACCTAGCTTTGCCCAGTATTTGTCCCCTAAGTATGTTTACATTTTTACTTATTTTTCTTTCATCATATCATACCCTACTTGTAGAAAGGGCTAGATGACTGCTCCCAGGTCTGTCCCAATTTTTGTCCCTTGGTAGAAGAAACATTAATTGTTTAATCTCTTCTCTATCCTCATCCTCACATAGAATCCTTTTCTCTCACCCAAAGATGTGAAGCCCAACAAAACGTGTCGTGGGGATAACAGTGTTTACCCTGGGGAGGAAATAGACTTTCCCAGGGGATCTCAGGATTTTTACTTGGCCAGAAAAGCTCAGCTCTGAAATGCCAGCCTCCGGTACTACAAGACTTCACCTGCCTTTCCTAGGGTGAGAATGTTACTCTTTGTTACTCTGCAGAAGAAAGCGTTGGTCCTATGCATCACATTCTCTTTGGCCAATACGGCGGAGCACGCTATATTGAGATACCCGTTAAATAGCCACACTCTGCTAGCCACGTAAACAGCAAACTGGGCTCAAAAATTCTTCATAGTTCGTACTAAACCACCACATGGCTGGACAGGTTATTAACACTTCACCAGAGAGAGCTTCCTTCTCTTTTCTTCCCTTGGCAACTACATTAAAATGATAAAGGAAAATCACTGGTTGATGTGTCTAGTATGTTGCAGCGAAAAATCAGCTGGATGTATACAAATCCACTGTGTAATTACGTAAGTGTACATTTTAAATATGCCTAACGTTTGATTTAAATTGTGCATTTTATAATTAAATGGAGACATAATCTTTCCATCCTTTAATCAAACTCCTCTTTCTCAGCTCTACATCCTCCTGCTATGATTTTCTTTCATTTTTGGGCAAACTGTCACCTGTCCCCTTCTCATTTCCCCTTCTGCCTTAGTACACACCCGAGGGCGTGTTAATCAGAACCACTGCATGGAGGGTCATGTTTTATTGCTTAAAGAGTAGTTATACTCTAAAAAAGACTCAGTGAAAGTGACTTCACAAGGTTTCAGGTTTACTCTTTTTCAGTGGCTTCCACATCCAGTGTGCTCCGGTTTTAAGTCAAAAGGTAATTTCAAGAGGCGGCAGGGGCCACACATTCTGCCCAGAATCTGGAAACCCAGCTGTTCTCTCTGCCTCTTACATCATCAGTGTTAGAAAGAATCTGCTCTGGGAGCCCGGCTGGCAAGGTTCTTGATGGTGTCAGAGGCAGCGGAGACAGTGGGCCATTTCCATTCCAGACTGCTGGATTGTTGACGGCTCTGCAGATCCGTCTTGGAAGCCCTTGGAGAGGAGAGCTGTTATGTAACACACTGCCACATATCACTGTCAGGAACTTTCTGGGGAGGCCTCATTTCAACTGGCCTCTCCCATTCTTTGGCGATCACACAAATCATTCTAAAATGACAGATGGAGCCTGCATGATTAAAGCTTACAGAAAAGGTAACAGTAACACTAATTTGTTAGATGTCTAAATTTTGTTAGGGACGGCATGAGGAATTTTTCTGTGTAAATGCATTCTTATTTAATCTTATTTAATCCTGTCGTGCTGTAGGTGTTAGTACAGCCATTTTACAGATGAGGAAAAGTGAGACTCGAGAGCTCAGTGAACATCTCCAAGATTAGAAAGCTGTGGGTGGTGAGGCCAGAATTCAAACCCAGGTCTCTCTGACTCTAAATCTATGCCTTTTGAAACTCTACAACAACTGCTCCGACACAGCACAGACACATTTCTGGTTCCCACCGTGATCTCAGCACAAGAAAGATGCTTATGGTATTTCCATTGACAGTTCAGAGTCACTGAAAGAACTGGCAGCACAGACCTCACATGAAGGAACTCTCAGAAATGATCAATAAGTCCTTCCAACTCCTTTCTATTTGAAGACGAGAACGTCTTATACTGGTCTTTTCAAACTAATGAACAGATGAATCACCTGGGATTTCTGATTCTGCATGTCTGGGGATGGAGTCTGTGACTCTGCATTTCCAATGAGCTCCCAGGTGATGCTGATGACACTGGTCTGGGTACCACTGGTCTTATGCCTGACACTCATCTTTCTACTGAGGGTTGTTTTCAAATGAGCAGTTCAAGCTGAATAACTTGGCTAACAGCTCACACGGCACTACTGGCTTCTGATTCTGGGCCAGTTTGTCAGGTCACGAGGCATTAGACAGAATTCAAGGAGTTTCTGGCATACAGCACATTAAGAAAAAAAAAAATTCCTTTTTAGATTCCCCAGGGCTTTCCTCTCCCCCACTGGAAATTAAAATGATAATGTCTTAAACATGTAAAGGTCCTATTTTTTACGTTATTGTTATTTTTAACAATAATTATCTGGTAATAATTCAAATAACACCTTTCCTCTGAGAAATTCAATGAGCTTTACTAACCTTAATTGTCTAACAGCAATTCCCAGGTGTAGACAAAGCTGTCTCAAAGATCACAGTAAATTTAAAATTGTTCCACTTCCCTCCTTTCTTCGCCCCAAATGTAGTGATGTATTAGTGGTGAGGGGTTACTAATTGGCAAAGACCCACTAGCTCATAATTTGCGGCACAGGAAATTCCATAAAGCAAGAGTAAATCCAAGAAATAATCAGCAGAGAGGTGTTGTAGGGGCACAGAGACAGAGTTAAAAGGAGTGAGAGTTAAAAAAGAGAGTAAAATCATAGAACTAGCAGGGTGACCTTGGATGAGTCATATAACCTCTAGGTGGCTCAGCTTTTTCATCTGTAAGAAAAGGAGGTGGATTTTATGATTTTAAAGGTCCCTTAAAATTCTAATAGTCCCTTGAGAAGAAAGATGTGGGAATTAAGTAGCTCATCAACCTGTTAAGCCATTAAAACTGTTAAAGAAATCTGTTTGACTTTTAACTTTTTAACAAATTACCTGAAACGAATTCCCAAGTCTACATCACCAATCCCCTCTCTCTGGAAACTGCTAAGAATACCACTTAACGAATAGGGCACCAAAGGCACCAAAGGCACCATGGCCAGAAAAACGAAGCAGGAACCCCACCTGCAGCTTTCTGATGCTGTAAGAAAAGTTTTACTTTAAACAATTTTAGCCCCTTAATTAACCACTAGTTAATACCCACGTCCAGAAGAAATATCTCTGATGGCTTAAGGACCCCTGGAATAGGGCTGCCAATAGAGGGTCCCAATGTTTTGTCACTTTAAATCTGTGTTAATTGTCTCCACAGAGACCTTGATTCCTCTTTGACAATTCACAAACTCTGTTAGTAAGAGCTGCATGCCCCGGGAGCCTCAGTTCTGTCAGGTAAAGTTGATTTTTGTTTTCAAAATAAGAGATCTTTGGGATCAGGTGAGATACAAGTATATCTCTCAGTGCAAACATACATATGCATGTATGCATGCACATACATATGACAATAATTTTTCTGTTTTTAGTGAATACCTGGTGATGAAACCCCTTCTGTAAGTCATTGAATACCAGAATCTCTGGGTCCAGAAAGCCTCCACAGGTCCTGGTTATCAGGTCATTTAAAACTCTGTAATAAGGATTCCAACATGAAGATGATTTACGGTGCAGCCTGTTATTTGGTGTTATATCAGAGTTATCCATACCTTGCCCCTTGCCCTGAGTATGCTTTTTGGACTAATCATTACAGTTTGTGGCTAAACGGAGAAACAGGTACTGAGAAACATCGTAATGGCGTCACGCGGAAGAACACAGTGTCACTGTCTCCAAAATGAAAGTCACCTCCTCTTTCCTGCTCCCATCACCTCCACAGTAGTTTGGCTACTGCTGCTTAAATGCTTACCATGTGGCTAGTATCGTGCTTGGCATTTTTCATACATTATTTATTTCTCTCTTATACTCATTCTTTGGATTTTATAGGTGAGGAAACTGATGTTCAGGAAAGGTAAAGGTTTTCTGCCACAGACCACAAAGTGGGAGGGCGGCACAGCAGGGCTCCAGGGCCAGGTTTTAGCCGCAGGGCTCCAGGGCTTAACCTACACCCAGCTTGTGATCTCTGAACCACCGATCCTGCCTTCATTCCACTCCTGCTCATCTGAGGTCTTCACCACAGGCTTATTGCAGTATATTCTCCATCATGGTCCTCTAATGCCTTCTCAAATCTGTTTTTAACCTTTCCCCAAACCTTCTATACTTCATTTACGTTTTCCCTTCCTACTTTGTTCAATCCAAAAACCCATTACCATTTGTTTCAACAGGTCTTTATCATCATCTTTTCCGGCTATTTCTTAGCCCTCATCCTCATTCTAAACTCGTCTTCTGTGGTCTTACGTTGACCTCAAGTGTTCCAGCCCCAGCTTGAGAACTCCCCTTCCTCAATGCCTAAGGAATCTACTCTTTTCACCTGGTCCTTCCTGCTGGCTTCACCGGAAATCTTTGTCCAGTCCGACCTTATCCCAGGGTCAACCATTGCAACACTGTTCTCAGCAACTCTCCAGATTTCCCTGCTCCCCTGAACTTCTAGGTACAGAGCCTCTTCTTAATGTTATACAATCACGAATCCATATTACCACTCACCACTCCCTCCCACTCTTGGTACAAAACCTTACACATGCACACCATCTGGACATCACTCCTGCTCAATGTCGTTTGTAAGTACAAGCCTACAGTAGATTTTCTTCGTATGTTCTACTTTGTCAAGTGCCATTCTTCATTCTCTTTTTCAGTTGATGGCCTTGCCTCCTATATCAGCAAGAGGATCTAGACCATCCAGCGCAAGCTCACTAGCTCTCACCTCCTTTTCCAATATCTCTGAATTTTTCTCATTTTGTTTCCTCGAGATATAGCTATACATTTTTCTACATTCTCTCCCTATCCTGGAGGTTATCCTCTCTACATTTGATCTTTATTCTTCCCTTTGGTTCCATCAGTGATGCCTTCTTTTCTGTACTTGATGACATATCCATTCATAACAGTACTAAATTAATCACCACAGTATACTGTTTTGCCCCATCCTCATTCCTGCCCTTCAGCATCTTTCTCAGAGTGAATTTTATAGAACACTGGAACTTCAGGATGAACCTTCAAGAAAGATCCTTGGTCAAGCAAACACAAGAAACACGGAATACTATACGGCTCTCTTACAAACTTCGAATACACATAAGGATATTAAAGGTGCTAAGGACCCCAGCAATGACCAAACTTACTGGATTACAGAACCATCTTCACTCCCCGGCCTTTCTAATGGCGCATTTATCAACGTTAGAATATACTCAGAGAAAAGATGCCTTAATGGATTTCCCCTGGATCCCAACTTTTTAGCCTGGGTATGTTAGTTCACTGAATCTATATCAAATTAGCCCTCTCAGATTTCCTTCCTATCAATATTCCATTTGGTCTAAAACTAGTTAACTTACAGGGTGTCAGAAAGACTAAGCGCACTCACATTTCTGAGCCCTGAACACACCATTCTGGCTGCCTGGAAGGCCCCTCTGACCTTTATCTTGTCTAGGGCTTTCCCTTCTTCCAAGGCGCATATCAGATCACGTATCTCTTATGAAACTTTTCCTTGTGAAAACAGCCTCAGCCCATGTTGACCTCTGCTGCTCACTTAGCACATAGATAAATGGCTATAGTTAACCCCTGTTTCCTCTGTCACTGGAAAGAATGCAAATTCTCAGGGCATGGACCTTGTTTTATACATTACAGGAACTCCAGCACCTGAGGCTGCCTTTTGTGCAATAGTAGGGGGTTATAACCATGCTAATGGTGGCCATGGACAGAAATAGTGGACATTGGGACATGTTAGATCAAAACTTGATTTCTGTGGCTGCGGGGACAGTTTAGTGTGCTAAAAGCCCAGGTGAATGCACCACCACCTTGCAGGGAGGAAACACCACCCGCCATCGCCAGCATCACCTCCACAAATGCCAACATGTATGCTTTAGGGAGATGAAGACCAGATCTCGAAGAGCAAAGGCAGCTCTGTTCTTCAGTGAAAATCAGACTTTGCATGAGTTGACAGCAAACCGAGAGAAGGCTGAAATAATCTAGGACCATCAGAGGACCCGTGAAAGAAACCAGCGCCTCCCTACCAATGGTGAAACCACCATTCATGAGCATTAAACCACCGCACCTGGATGAAAAAGAAAAGCCTCCTACTACGTAAGGAAGTCAGTCTCGTGCGAGGATCCACCGCTTAGCACCGAGCCTGGGACCCAGGGTACAGTGCAGAATGTCGAAGGACAGCACGTGCTCCTGTCTCCCAGGCATCTTCCAGCCTCGACCTCTGGGGGTCGCGTTGAAGAAGTCAAGACAGCTTGGCTGCCCCTAGCACAACATGTAACCCCCAAACAACGAATCCATCCTTCCCATAAAGTTCTTTTGCTGCCACATCACACAGACCACCGAGCAGACTCTACGTCTCAGGCGAGTGCGCAGTAACCCGATATTAAGGGGCTTTGAGTTTTCCAGATTAGATGTTATCTGAAGTTAGAACTTAATGGATTCCCTAACAGTGAGTTTGCAGGGAGGCTAGGATGAGAAATTTGCTCTCTTGAGGTCTAGTCAGGGAGTTTTATTATGAGAGAAACAGAGTATAGCTTTCTTCTTTAAAACCACAGCAACATGTGATTTTCATGCTTTGGCAGAGGAGAAAATGCACTTCGTTAAAGTACAGTTTGTGAAGTATTTTGCTGCCTTCCAGGAGACAAAGTGGCACACAAACGAAAGATTTAATTAAAAACTATTTATATATGAGAGTGTTCACTTAGGCTTACTTCAAAATAGGTATGGATTGTATTATATAATATATGAAAATATTTGGTAAAAATGCTATAATAGAAAACTCCACGTTGGTCTTTAGTTAAAATTCGTAACAATGTATTAGAGTATTTATTACTAGTTGTAGTCAACAGTAAGTATTTTTAAAACAGGAATTTTTATTGTGGGAGATTTCTGGGTGGATGAAGCTAAATGGCTTTGATATTTTTCTGTCATACCCACTGTTTAGAGTTGCCTTTCTGTACAATTTACACATTTGAGAGTGAATGGTGGCCTGTCTTTTGAATGTGTCCAGGTCACTGGGTCAAGGCTGTTGTTTTCTGAGAGCTATGGGCAGTTTCTGCAATAAAGTATCTTAGTTTCTTCTTTTTGTTGTAAAACATAGACAGTTTCACGTTCTAGATGAAGTCTGAGATCTTGGCATCTCTCTCCTGGACATCATATGTGGCGAAGACAGGGGGGCACTATTGGCAATCTCTGCATTGGTTTAGATACATCAAAGTTATGAGGTACCTTCATGGACACCCTTTAAAAGTGAGTTCTCTCCATCATGAGTTACACATGAGAAAACTGGGGTGGGGGAGGGAAGTTTAAGCTGCCCAGCCAATGAGCAGTACAGCTTAATCTAAAAATCAAGGTTTTCAGTAGAAAATTCTTTTTTATCCCCTCAAATGCCATGACTGCTAACAAGCTCTGAAGCAAATCCGAGAAGCAGAGCACTAGATGGGGAATCAGAAGGACCATCCTGACTTCTCAGCTCTGATAAGTACTAGTTGCGTGACCATGGTCAAGTCACTAACTTTTCTGAATCTTGTAGAACCACAGACAAGGAATCAATGGATGACATAATTACCACCCCACTGTAAAACCTCTTACCCGTAAGAGGGTATGGATTAAGAATGTGTGCTCGGCTTGTCTCACGAAGTTGTGAGGCTGAGATAGGTTGACGTGTGTGGAAGTGCTTTGCGTTCTGATTCGAAGTATCGAAATCAACGTAGTCTCAAAGAATGGCTACTGGAGGAATTAGGAAAGGGCCTCTGTGTGTGTCCACACACACAGCCAGTCCACTTCCATCCAGGTTTGGGGAGAAGCTGTAATAAAGCACCTGCACCAGTTTAAATCCCACCCGGTCCTCTCCTCTTCCAGTGTGCTGCAGAGCACCACGGAAGCAACGTCACTCGGGTGGGTGAGCCAAACTCTCAAGCTCCAACTTTTCTCAGTAGGAGTCACAGAGGATTCTGAGCCACAGGCAAGGTGACAATCACTGTTCCTCCAGGTGTGTCTGAAACACTGGGGAGACCCCAGGGAGGGGTGTACAGGAAGCTGGGGAGGGAGGCCAGACATCACTGCTCCTGAGGCCCGCTCTCCTCTGCGCACAGCTCCAGCTGACATGATTTCACCTGGCAGCCCCGGGAGACTGAAAAGACCCAGAAAGAGCAGGAGCCTCCTCTCCTGATAACCTAAGTGCTCTGATGGAAAGGCAGAGGATATCAGCAGAATGGCTGTACCGAGTCGGCATTGATTTCTCCAGCCTTTGTCTGCGTCTGGTTTCTGTCTCGTTTGGAGGTGGTTACTGTTACTACAAGCAGCATGAATCATGTCTCTGTTAAAAAACAGAGCTTCAATTGTCTTACATAACCCCTGGTAACTGAACGTCTAATAATAGCAAGCCATTTACAGGTAGGGAGTCTGTCTTCCTCCCAGACACACACACACACACACACACACACACACACACACACACACTCTACTCCCAATGCCTCACAGTAAAGTGAGACAGGCAGGGAGGAGGCAGAGGGAGAAAGGGGACAGCACAATTGATTTGGGGGGGATTTTAAAACATATTGAATAATCATGCATCACAGGGCCTGGAGACCAATGTGTTCAACTAAACTAGTTTAATAAACTGCAGGAATCGAGCATTCTTCCTCAAGAAATTGGCAACAGCAAGGCACTCCAAACACACCAGACAGACAGCTTCTCTACCACTCTACTACTGCATAAAAACCCCAAATCCCAAAGACGAGAGGGTGTGCAGGGGGCAGGAGGAGGGTAGAAATTTCACTGGATTGGCTGCTAGCTTGCACCACATAGGTTTCATTTTCCCAAGGATTTTTTCTCCTCTCCTTTCTGTGTGACCAGAGAGAGATATCTCAAAGGTTCTTGGCCAGTCATTGCATACAGTCCCGGAGGGGGAAGAGCAGCAGAAAACACGGCTGCCGAGCCCCACCCTGCCGGCCCTACCGTGTGGGCACTGTTATCTGGGCCGCTTTGTTTGGGAGGGAGAACCTTGCATCTGAAGACTTGTGTTTTTCCCCATGAGCATAATGTCTGCCTTGCAAGACACGATGAGGTCTTTCCATACCTGATCCCCACTAAGCCACCTGTTCAGGTGGTCTCCAAAAAGCAAAATAATTGGACAGTCTGAAAAAAACTGACTCAAAAATTATGAACGTAAGTTTTTCCTTTAAATCACTCATTTGATTGAAGGGGGAAAAAAAAACAGGCTCTAGACAGCACGTTAAAGAGTGTATGAGGAAAAAAGACTCTAAATTTGTAACATGCGTGTCTCCATCTCCTCACTGCCTCATCAAGGCCATCCTAAGAAACATTACTGCAGACAGCGTTTTGGGAGCTTGTGTTCCCAGGACCCCAGTAGTTCTAGGTAACATATAAATTGGACCAGGGGAGGATTTCACGGAAAATTACAGAGAGAGGTTACATCCTGCTACTCATGTGGGCTAGGACCGCAGAAGGAAAGCTCTCTCCTCTGTTTTGAAACACTGTTCAATGACATGACAGTGGACTAGGTTAGCTCAAACCAGAGAACGCCCTGGGACACACCCACTTTGAGGACCAGCACCCAGGCTGTTCCACATGCTCGTAGCTCTGTAGGAATACAGAAAGGCACGTGGATATAGTTATATGTCAAAATGGTAGCGTGTGCCCTCAAAATAGGATTTATTCTATTTCCTATTGAAATGCTCCCCAAATCCATAAGGAAAAGAATTTTGAATAGGAGGAAAGAAGAGAACGAAGAAGAACAAAGAAAGAAAGAAGAGAGAGGAAGAGGAAGGAAAATGATACATGTCCTATTATCCCTGCCGGCGAACCTGGCAGGAGTTGATAACAAACCTCTATGACTGCTGCCTGGTGGTCTTTGCTATGTGCCACACAAATATGGTTGCAGAAGGAAATGGGTTCTAGGTTTTTCTCACAAATGTCCAAATGCAGAACAGTGGGGATCTTGACCATTAAATCAGCACACACAACAACAGGGCCACTGTGGTGGAATGTGGCTGATGGGGCTAGACTTTTCTTAGTTCGTTCACTTTGTGAGTTCAATTGCTCTTAGAGTTGGTATGCTGGTGGACCCAGTGTTTCAATAAACATAGCCATGAGACATCACAGGGTTTTTGTTTTTGTTTTTGTTTTTTCCACAAAAGGCTTTTCCCTCTCACTACTGTGAATACACTGCTGAGTGATTCCTGCTTCTGGAAGAGCAGGTGGTTTTCCTCTTCTCCTTTTCTTGGCCTCAATAGCCCAGCTCTTCGGTGCATCTGTGCAGTGATTACAGCTTCTTGAAATCTCAGGGCACTAAGTCAGCCAGTTCCTTCACAATGGGGTGTTTGGCACCTGAGCAAGGACTTGGTGGGCCAGACACATTTAAAATGCAAGAATGGATTACTATATTATTTTGCACTGCAACAGTAAGAGTATTTGTGGATTGTTGCTGACAAGTAGATCATGATAACCAAATGCGGTGCAACAAACCACACGACATCGTATCAGAAGCTCAGAGTTAATATTGTCAAATGACCTAGAGTTTTTTTTTTTTTTTTTTCTATTTTTGCTTTCCTCCCCTTCCAGTGAGCCTTTATTGAATACTTATTGTCAGTGATGGACTCTTTATTCACAGAAGGGAGTTGAGCTATGTCAGACTCTTGCCACATTCTTTCTCCTCTAACACTGAACAAAATATCAGTGAAACATCAAGTACAGCTTTTTTTTGAACCTGACAGGCAATCAGTATTTAGTCACTGGCCCTGCTGATGATAGCAGGAACTTTTGATACACTGTGCAGTGAGAAATATTTCCTTAGGAAGGCACCGCAGTTTAAGAACATCTCAGAGACAATTCAGAGGGGGTAGACGAGGAAATCTGATCTGACTTATTTATGTGTTCCAACAAATGCCTGGAACTCTAGACACCCTGAAAAAATCTAGTAATACAGTCAGGCTGTTTTTATAGGAATGATAGGATTCTCATGAAAAAGAGGCATCTAGGTTTATCTAGTGAGTTTCTCTGTATTTGTAGAAAACTTAGAATACTTCAGAGAACCCATCTTGAACAATCATGTGGGAGAACCCAGCAATTTATTATTATAAAATAAACTTCAATCTCAAGCAATTAATTGAGAAACTTGTTGACAATCGAGATATACAAAGCAATGTGGGTTCTCCAGAATGACAGCAGAGAAACTGAAGAAATGACAGTGTTTTGGCTGGAAGGCATCTGACTAAGTCAGATGATCTGGGTCCTCAGCCGTGACTGTCAACCGCTGCAGGGCTTACAAGTCATCAGACTTCTCCTGAATCTTACTTTTTCCATATGTCAAATGGGAGTGTTGGATTTGATGGTCTTTACGATTCTTTCCAGTTGTAACATTTGAAAATTTTAAAGTAAGAAAAGACGACAGGGTAATTCCTCCTTCCTCTCATTTTGGTAAATAGGTTGCTTTCCCTTGACCTGTGTCTATTTGGTTTGTGTTGGGTTCTATGTGGTTTGCATTGGGTTTAGTTCTCTGGGGTCTAGAAGTCACAAAGTGAAATTTCAAGTCATTTCTCTTTGTGTCCACGGGAGAGCGACAGGGGAAAAATCCTCCCTTTCTTTCTGTATCAGTGTCTTTTCTCAAATCAGACCCACCTGCCTAATACAAACCACAACCATCCCGGCACTGACGAGGGTTCTTCTCGTCCTCGTCACGGGCCCCTGGTTGTGCTCACGCAAGCCTATTGGACTGGGTTATTTCTATATTTATGTCCTGGCTATTTTTTCTTTTCCAACTTGTTTATGAAATCCCTGGTAAGCATAAAGCTGCAAAAACAAAAACAAACAAATAAAACAAAACAGCTCTGTTTGAATAATTTACTTCAGTTAAGGGAGTATAAGAAAACATTCTAACACTCAGGGGAGGAAAAAAGCTTTAAAAATACTCCTGTGTCTTAGAAAAGATGAAATAAAACATTATATCAATGCAAGTTTCATACGTTGTTATTCTTTTCCATTACAGAGAACACTACATATTGGGCTTATGGTCTGGTGTACAGACGTGGATGTTTCTCCCAATATTTCTCAGGCCACTGCATCCTCGCAGCCAAGAGGGCCCAGAGCTTGCTGAGCTAGCTTTACACGGACAAAGGAGCCACACAGAAAACCCAGTACCTGGAGCTTATATCACATCCTGACTGGGCACTCTGGTTACCCATGACTCGCTCTTTTCCACCTCTATTCTGTTCCTTTGCTGGTTTAATTCTCTTCACCTAGAATGCCCTCTGTCTGCCTCCTTTAACTCAGTTTCACTCAGAATCCCCCCTACCTTTCAAGACCCACCTAGCTCAAGGCCCATTTCCAAGAAGCAGCTTAGGTTGACGCAACTTGGGACCCTGTGATAATTTTCATGGCTAACTATTGATAATCAGCCCTTGTAACAACGGGAGTCACTGAGAACATACATCTAAGAAGTTCTCAGAGAATACTGGAGAAAAAGATTGTAAAGAGTTGCAGGGTCTTCATAAAAGGAAAAAAAAAATGCTAGCTTTAAGAACAGACCCAATATAGAAGCTGTGGTATGTAAAACAAAAGCTGTAGTTTTATAAAGAAAAGTTGTAGCCTTGTACAGAAGGGACTTTTTAAGAATGGTCTGACCTTTTTTTTTTTTTTTTTTTTAAATAAAGGAAAAGAGATGGTCTTTCTTACAAGAAAGAGTTAAGGCACTGGATATAGCAATGTACAGTATCATAAAGTTTGATTGCATGAATTATGAAGCTAAAATGTCAAGATTTTAATAGAAAGAAAATGGGGCACATATGAAAAAAGGCACAGACAGAGGTGTGTGTATAAAATCTGAATTTCATCTACCCCCCAGTCCCCGTGAGTCTGATGGCTACACTGTGCATTACGGCAAACTCTGCCAGTGCCTAGCTGGGCTTAAGTGATGGGCCATGATATATTCTGATAGTAAAAGATAGAATGAAGCTAAGAAATGCTGGATGCTGTTATACATGTATATGATTTTATTTATGTGTATATTTTTATATCTATATATACAAATATATATATTTGTATGATGTTTGGCAACCTCACCCATGGTATTCCTGTGAAGTAGGCATGTGGTAAACATAATTAGCCCATTAAACAGATGGTAGGGCTCTGGCATATCTCACCATATTCTAAAATGGTGGAGCTGTGAGCAGGGACTGGAGAGAGAGTGCAGTTTGATATACGGGTAACTGCAAAGCTCTGTGAATTGCTACTTTCCTGAAGACAATCTGGGGAGGTTGCATTTGGCTGAGAGCTGGGGATGGTTTGGGAAGCTTTAAAAATATACAAGGGGACAACTTTTCACATTCATTCAGATATAGTAGCTTCATTTTTACTTACTAGAGGCATTTTTTTGAAAAGCAGTTTTTTTATCTTAACTCGTCTGTGTTCCAAGCAAACTCCCAAATTGCTGAGCAGATTAAAAAAAAAAAAAAAACCTACACGCCAAGTAAAAACACTGGGTAGATTTTTTTTTAATTGTCTTTACAAAGTGCACTATTGGAAAGGATAAAGTTGAAAAGAGGTTTGGTACCATAAACATAAACACATAGCGATCATTGTAGCTCAGTGACCGGATATGTGCAAAAGCACATGCGATGAACTTTTACCCCCCTGAATGATGTGGCCATGGCATTGCCACCCCATGCTACAGCAGGCTTCAGAGAGCCTGTATTCAAATAGTCTAGCCCAACATTTGGTCAGCCAAAGTAGGGGCTAGCAGAAGTGAAAGGGTTACTAAAAGTTAAGACTTGAATTCACAAATGTATTTGAGCTGGCTTCAAGAAGACATGAAACATCAATACATCTGGAGGATAGAACTTGCAATTGACTGTTCTTTACCATCTGGTCTCAAGAACATTTTCTGCTTGGAAGTTGCATAAGCACTGAAGAAACACACAAACAACTTCCTGTACCATGCTTTTGGTCACTTATAATGAAGCATTACAAAGTAAACCAGCTAAATGTGAGCAACTCCGCCTTACTCCAGATGACAACATACATCATATAACTAAGATCAATGACAGAGAATATCTTTATTTTAAGCAATCTAGACTAGAAAAAACATTCAAGAATAAATATCCTTCCTTCTAAGGTGTTTGTCTTGAGTAGTTTGGCTAAATTGGTTTTCAATGTCACTATAAAACCATGTCTAACTTTTTCTAAATTGAAAAAAAGAACAACAATAAAAGCCATACTGGGGAATGAAATGTTCCATATATTTTTTTTAATGACATAAAATTGCCTCTTTAAGCAATAAAATATATTTTACACTTTTCTTTTTAAATAGGAAACTTCTACATATCCATGTTTCCTTAGACAGAGCAGACTGCTATCATTTACATTTTTTCTTATGCTACAGGGTCATCCTTGCAAATACCCATTGATCCTGTTTTTCAAAAATACATTTCTACTTCTTTTGAGAATTGGCATCATCTCTCACCGCTCAGTCTAATGGCCACCAGAGCTGCAGCCCATGATTCACGGCCACAGCTCATCGATGTCACTGTCCCAGTTTTTAACAGCCAGCTCCTTCCAATCCTCTATACCAGGGGTATTTTCTAGCCTGTTTGGGATTGGAAAATCGGATGCATGGGTGCCATAGAGACAATGTTGCCTGAAAGGGTTTGGTCGGAAACTTTGGGACACTCATTTGGCTGTTTGAAGGTCTTCATTTACTTCTTTGTTCAGGGCTGTAATTCAGAAGTCTGAACTGCAAGAAATCAGACCTCAAGGTATTACTGTATAACACAGAGCATGACATTTATGCTCTTTTACTGCAAAGGTTCTTATTTTCAAAGAGGTTGCCCAGAAATCCATTCTTGATTATGTTATTTGTAGGTTTCTGATCCATTCCATTTCACTCACTTGATTTCTGCAGGCAACGTAAAACTAACATGATAATGTTGAGAAGTAAAGAAATAGCACATTTTTAAGGATAAGGTAGGAGAGTCTTGGTAATTGACTTCATGACAGGGATGGAAGCAAAAGTATATAGTCAGGTTAGAAAATCTCTCTGGACTTCCAATTTTTCCTAGATTTTAAACAGGGCTCTGGCTGTACTGGACATTAGGAAAACATTAAAAAAAAATGTGTCAAGCCATTTATGTTAACTGACACATTCAGAAAAGTAATGTCTGATTTTTTTCCCCCTCCCCTGAAGGAGAAATCAGTGTAAACCGCAATCTGTGACAGTTGGGATTGGGATTTTGTTGAAATTTACCTTTTCTCTCTCTTAAAATAGGATTTCTAAGTAAACTAACAGTGTTAAGATTGCTGGGGTTGGGACTGGGAGGAGGGAGAGAAAGGAAGACCATGTTTAACTTATAGGAGGGGGAAACGAAAACTTTTAAAATATTTTAAAATACACATCTGCTATGCTACCAACAATTCTTATTTATTGAAGTTACAGCTACTTGTTAACACTTTGAAATCTGAGTTCAAACCACATTAAAATTTCCATGATTCAAACTTTTAGCCAATTCAGATTGATGTCTCTTTCCCAGTTTATCTGAACTGGTGAAGTTTTACAAAATAAATATCTTTAGCTTCCTAGAGTTACATTTTCACTTGTTTGACTTGCTTGTTGATTTTTATAATGTGCTTGCATGATACAAATACTCTGGAAGTGCTAGGGCTACTTGTTATATTTTTGGATCAAGAGAGTTTACAAGAAACTGTCAATCTGACAGCAGCAAAGCTTACGCAGACCACAGCAAAAGTTCAGGCATAAACTGGTCTTCCACCAGTTTTCCACGACAGCATCTGAGGACATGGTTAACAAGTTCTGAAATTCATTCACAACGTTGCTAATCTTTTAGGAATCTTATAACCTTGCCTGACCCTTCCATAGTCACGAGAGAAAAGCTTGGCCAGAATTAGAACGGGTTGTCCTCCCTTCCTTTCTTCTAGTTATCCACTTTTTTTTTTTTTTTTTTGGTATTAGAACAATCAAAAGACCCCATGTTTTTAAATTCCATAGAAGACTAACGATTGAATAATTTTCTCACATCTCTGTTTGCACTTTCACAGTCTGGTTGCATTGATTTGTGTCTCATAAGTAGGCATTTCCTTTGGTGGTTACAAATCAATGCTATAGAACAAAGCTGCCAGCACATTCCTACCTCCCTATCCCCTCCTTGCAGTTTGAAAAACAAAGCACAGTGTTCTTTTAAAAAATTAATTTCACTGGTTGGTAAAGTATTAAAAAAAAAAAAAAAAAAAAGAAAGCCCTCGAATTGAAAAAAAAAAAAAATCCGTGGGAAAAAGAGCTCCTCCCAAGTGGGTGTCTGCGTCTTCCCTAAAGCAGGGACTGTCTAGTGGCAGGGCAGCACCCCATCCTCCTGGTGCGCTCCGTTAACCCACCGACAGTCCTCACGTTTATACATCACAAGGCTGCCCAAAGCAGCCCACTGTGATGTCACAGTCAGATATGATTTCATGGCAGGGAAAAAAAAATAACGAAAAGGAAGGCAAGGTTGAGTGCATTCTGCTTTTGATTCAAGACAATAAATAAAATAAAATAAAAAATAAATAAAATAAGATTTGAATAAATCTTCTAAGAGGAAGCAAAAGGGAAGATTTTTTTTCCCCCTAGGAGTAAAAGAACACAAGCTTTCTCACGTGAATGTGAAAACTCAGTTCTGAAGGTATCCTGGCGCTGTTACCCCAAGTGGATAAGCATGAATAAAGAAGCGCAGAGAAGTGCTATCATCAATTGGAATGCTCCTGCCTACACTCAGCTACAGGTGGAAAGCAAGCAGGCACGATTTGATTTACCTAGATTAAAACAGCAATTTTCTGCCCTCTTTTTTTCCTTTTAAAAATAGCCAATCGATTTTGGCCTAGCTATCGCTGACTGTACCAGGTCCATTTTCATACACGGCTGATTAAACGGGAAGTTCATGGCTGAAGGCACTACAGCAGGAACCAGAAGCTGCCGAAGGAACAGGGATGGAGACCAAAAACTGCAGCTCAGAAAGCCCACAGGTCACGCTGGTTTTGTGGCCCGGGAAGGCCACCACTACCAGGACTGGACTGTTGATAGTACATTTTTAGACTTGGACTAGCTGGCAGTTTGAAGCCTGGAATTCATTTAGCTGTTTAAATTCTACCTTAACTATCAAAGGGAAAAAAACTCGAAGTCCTTTGTTTTTTAAAAAAAATATGGATGGGGAAAATATTGTGTCCTAAATTACAGTGACATCTGAAACGAAGATGGGAATTTGCCTCTCAGGAACCAGCTGCTTTAACTGTTTAATAAAAAAGTTAAATTTTCATCTGTGATGGCATTAGAGGCAGCTACCAAAAGGGGATCTAGTTGTTCTGAGACCTTCATGGGTGAAATTGCATGAAAAAGAAACACAGAATATAGGATTTTAAAATAGAAACAGACTCACAGACATAGAAAACAAACTTATGGATAATAGTGGGGGAAGGGGGTGGGAAGGGATAAATTAGGAGTTTGAAATTTGCAGGTAACAACTACTATATATAAAATAGATAAACAAGTTTCTACCGTATAGCACAGGGAACTATATTCAATATCTTGTAATAACCTATAATGAAAAAGAATTTGAAAACAAATATATGTATGCATATGTATGACTGAAACATTAGGCTGAAACATTAGTACACCAGAAATTAACACATTGTCAGCTGACTATACTTCAATTAAAAAAAAAAAAACACCTCAAAGGGTTGTACAGATTCAAGGTAATCTACGTGTATACTCGCTTAGTATAGTTTCAGTACTCAAGAGAGAGAACAACAACAACAACAACAACAAAGAATACAGGACTTTTATGTAGGGTGACTATATGTTGGGATTCATGAAACAGCCCTCTGGAAAATGAGATCTCTACTAGTTCTGGGAAATAACCATCTTGGTTATAATGAAAAAGTAGAACCTTTACCAAAATCTGTGTGGCTGCAAAAATAAAACTCCGGAGGGACTCTCTCGGACTACTCTTAGAGAGACCCAACATCCACAGATGTGTCTTCAGAAAAAGGCAGGTCCACCTGACAGATGAGGCTGTAGCTCAACCACGAATCTGAGGACGTGGGAGCTGGGTCTGGGAATGAGTAAAATCCATTTCTAAAAAGTGAACCTACTTTTTTTTCCCTTTCGCCTACTGCTTCCTCTGTCCCTTCTCTCTCTCTTTTTCTCTCCCATTGTTGTTTATTTAATTTGAATCCTGGCCTTAATGGAGATGGAACTCTATCCAGAGGTACTATTAAGATAAGAAATTTCAGGAAGAAAGATTTAATGAGGGGATTAGGAGTTTTTGGAGGAGGAATAGAAAATTATTTAGAGACAAACGAGGGAAAAACTAAGAAGTTAAATGTCAGAATCAGCACGATGGCTGTGGACTAGCTTCGGAGAGACACAGATGGTCTGCATTCTCCAGAACAAAAACAAACAGGAAGTAACAGGGCCAGAGCCCCCTCTCCCCTCCACCCCTCCCTCCCATGTAAATTGGGGGAAAAAAACAGAAATGTGTTCAGATCAAAAAGTTTTCCTTCAAACGCTGGAAAGTGACCAAAGTAAAAGAAAGAAGAGAGCTGGTTCTAGCAGGTAAAATGCCGAAGGGACATCACATTTCAGGGGTGGGAAAAAAGTCAGGGATCAAACACAGTTTGGAGGAAAGTCAGGGTCTATAGCAACGAAGGGTGAATGTAGCAGACAGGTGGCAAATTAGAAGTCTGGAGGAGAGGGAGGACTTCGTTTCGGGCAGTCCATTTTCTGGAGGAGGGGTGTGGGGTGCTGGGGAACATGACTCCTTTCGGGGTACAGGGGAGACAAGTGGCTTAGAGGAGGGCCAGAGAAGGAAATAAACTGCAGAGTCATCTGGGGGTACACTGAGTCAGGTAGGGGTTGTTTGGATAATAACAAGCTCTCAGAACATGACTTTGAGTCTTAGAAAAAAATGCTGCTGGATGGAACGGATGGCTACTTACAGGGTTAACAACACACTAAGCGCTTCCATTTCCAAATCTACATGCTAAGGTACAGCCTAGGGCAGCAAGCATGTACCGGCAAAACATCAAAAATCCACGCAATGGGGACTTGGGGCCAGAGAGGAGGTGTGTGAAGCACGCCATCTCCTCATGCACACCCCTGGACGGCACAGAGCTTGGGCAGGGTAATCTCAGTGAAACCGGAGACTTCCAAGCCATCCCCCCACAGAGATAAACCACCCCTGGTCCCCAGTGACTCCAGGCAGCAATGAGGACAGTTTTCATGTTCCAAAACTAATTGGACAGTAAGGAGTGTCTGTAAGAATAAAAGGGGGCAGGAGTGGAGGATGGAAATAAAAGAGGAAAAAAGTGTCCTTGTTGAAAGTTTTAAATTACAGGCTCAGTAAAAAACTGGCATTCCACCACATCCGGTCTAGTTACCAAATGGAAAAACAGGGTCATTAACATGTTTATTTGAATTACATTAGTCCTTCTCTTTCATATTTAATTTATTCTGTTAGAAAAAAAAAAAAAAGCACAAGGCTCTGCACGCTGGGGAAAGGCAGGACTGTAATGGATCAGGGAGCTGAAATGCAATGATCTTTACCCCTTATCTACCCTGCTAAGGCTTTCCAGAACTTACTAAGATCATTCAGGGATTCTGCCCCTCAGGAGGAAGGGAAGGGTACCAAAAGATGTAAGGATACTGAGTTACTAAAATATTGAAGTACATTTGAATTAAGGGGTGGGAGAGGGGTTTTAATGGAGAGGAAGTTCAGAAAAAGGAGAAAAGCTTGGGATAAATGAATGACCTCTTTTCTGGATTGAATGTCCAGACACAAGGTTGATGCTAGGCTTACTGAACATTCTTCACATGATGTGGACAGTGTAGAACATGGAGAAATCTCTATGTTATTGGTATTTTGGGTATTAAAGGCCAAGTCTTTATGATGATCTCATGAGCCTTGCTGCTGTCCAAAACAGTTCCGATCAACATAAGCAGAAGCAAGTCTAACACAATACATTCAGGGGAAAAGAAAGAAAGTACATTTTTAGAGTGGACCTGGTTATCACTGTGGTAGTGACACAGGAAGGACACAACTCTTTGTATCATAAAGTTGCTCTGCAACTTACTTGCTACACTTGCACACAAACTTACTTTAATCAGTTTTCCTCATCTGTAAAATGGGAACAAGAACAGTTACCATAGAGTTGAGAGGCACAAGTGGACAATCTATGTTAAAGTGTTCTCCAAAGCACTGTGCAAACGTAAGACATTCTTAATTCCTGGAGACTGTGGTGCCAAGTACAGGCCAAACAATGTGCCAAATATCCTTAGAAACAGGATTAGAAACAAAGCAGGAAATGCTCTGACTAAGCTGAGGGGGACCGGGAGCTTCCATCTCAGTGCTGACTGGTTGTATTGCTTGCTACCTGCAGGGATTTCTCACCAGGGCGTCAACCTTCGGTTCAGCGACTGCCTCCACAGTAGGTTGCCACCCACTCACAGTGAGTCACAGAAAGTTCACGTCTTACTTCGTGCTGGTGATGCTAATGTACAGGTAAGCAGGTTTAGGCTTAGTTGCAGATTTCTGCTGGAATTGTCAAAATGGAAGGCCCAGCCTCTCACTGCAACACAGGCCAGCCGGCCCAACTTAGACTTGGTTCTGGACCCACTAGTGCTCCAAGTTCAAGGTCCAGTTCCAATGGAACAAACGATAGGGAACAATTGCCTTGGACCTCTTCCTGAGGGTCTCCAAAATGAGTAAAAATTTCTGTCTCTACCTTTCCCTTAAGGCAAGTTTCTCACTTTGTCACAGACAGAATCACATTTTCTGTTATGATTCTTCCTTTTGGTCCTGTTCGTTGAACATTTTGCCAGCTGCCTCTAAGCTGAACCTTGGCTCAAATACAATTGCACTCACATTAAGATCATTCTGGTTTGAGCCCAGAGCGTACTTCGGATTTAATTTTGACAGAGGGAGGGGACAGTGAAGTGATACCAACTCTAGTAGAGGGTAACAGAAGCCCATTTGTGGGACCCTGTTTCTGGATGAAGCACTTCAGTAAACAAACAAATAAACACATAAATAAATAAGAACAGGACAAACTCAGATTCAATGAAAATGATTGTGATATAAGATGAAGATTTCCATTTATAGTGATCAAATCTAGGAAGGGATATGATACTTGTCTATAAAAAATGAAGGGCCTGGGTAAGGTGAATACTACGGATTTGTTTATCAAAGTCTAGTATATGTGAATTCAAAATCATCTCATTACTCTTTAAAAGAAACGATTTAAGACAAAGTTAAAAAACACGCTTTATACAGTAGGCAGTAAACTTATAAAATTCATTAAAGGTTGATAACAGAAATAGTATCACAAAGGCTTAGCTAAATTCATAGATAATAAAGTCTATGGTGGTTTACTCAGGGAAACTCGGATGTCTGGAGGAAAGCAACTCCAATTCTTGAAGTTAGGAAAGAACTGTTGTGTTTTATGTAGCAATTTCCTGGCCCTGTGATCAGAAGGTGAATGCTGGGTGGAGAGGCCCATGGGCTTACCCAGTGGGGTTTTTCTTATAACCATATGCTCATAAGAAACTACTGGCCAAGCTGGAGTGCTGAGAGTAGGCACGCTGGGGCCAGAGGCACCAGAAATTCTCCCACCGTTACATGTGTGGACTGCCTATGTCATGTCTCTCTCTGCAGCAATTGTTATCATCTCCATGTTACAGAGGCAAGAACTAAGGATCAGAGAAGTTCAGAGAGGAAAATTAATTTAACAAAGGTCACACAGAGGGGAATTGGAAGACCTGGGATTTGAACTCAGGATTATCTGCTTCCAAAGCTACGCTACCACACGGTTGCTGTTTTCTTCCCAGTAGCCTGATATATTTCTTCATTTCCCTCTGTATCTAAATTGTGTGTGTAGTAGCTTCTTTGCTGAGAAACCATGTGACCATCCACAGCTTTACATGAAAATGACTCCCCATCTCATTAAGAGAGAACAAAAGAAGCGAGCAGATTATGAGCAGGTAAAGGCATATGGCTTGCAACACCCACAGCTGTGAATTCCTACTGAGTGCCACTGACGACAACGTGTATTAACAGGTCTCTTCTCTATCAGTCCATCTAAGGATATACTCTCAGCTTTCCTGATCTAAACTCAAATATTTCAATAAAAATAACATCTAAGAAGTGAAGGGGTATCATGGATGCCAACAACTGTCTCGCTTTATGAAATCTAACAATGAATGGGTAATCAAAATGGGTTACCAAAACGGAAGCTGGAAACGCAAGAAAGATCTGGATGGTGGGGAGAAGCACGGTGAAGAGGAGAAGAGGAATTAGAGGAAAATCCAGGGTTCACTTTCCCAGAGTCTGGGTGATTTAGTCCTTATGAGCTTGGTTTCCTCCATATTTTGAAGAGTTTCAATTCAGTTGCAGGAGATTTTGTGATGCAAGAGTGTTGCTTGCAGGGCTAAAGGCTCTGACAACGTATTTTAGCTTACTGTCCCTCATAACAAAAATAAGAAGCTTTTAAAATGATTTATGCCTTTGAATATGTTGGTAAATACCTGTATCTTAATTTCTGTAAAGTGGGGCCATTTTTTAAAAAATATATATTCAGGATTATTATATATAAGTGAATAGGAGCAATTTATGTGTATTATTAAAAATTCAGTTAAAACTAAAGTCATCTATAATTCCTTTTCCAGGGTTCTCTTCTATTTTCTTTTTTACATTTCTGTTCCCTTTCTTTTTTCTTTTTCTCTTTCTCCAGGATTTTAGCCATAGATGTAATAGGTTTCTATAACACCAACTGGGAACCCATCGCTTTCACAAATGTTCCCTTAGAGACGGACTACTCAGATAGTGACTATCACTTGCCAAGGAAAAATCAGTGTGGCTTGATGTTATTTAGAAGAGCTGAAATCATTCTCTGAGCAGAAATTCTTTAATTATTTAAGAATACTTCCTACCTAAAGACTTACTTTCCCTCAACCCCAATTTGACAATCTCACCCTAAAGAAGGCCTTGGGATGTGACATTACTGAACCTGGCAAAGCTTTATGTCATGATGTCACTGTTTAACTGAACTAAAGAAACTGGTAGGTGCCCAAGAAGAAAGAGGATATGAGAAAAATGCCAGGGGTTATTGTCTAGACTCAGAGAAAAACTTCTCATTGTGTTAAAAGACTCACAACGTCACGTACTGACCGGACTCTACCTTCCATGCAGCAATATTGACTACGATACTTAATTTTCATAGCATCTTCCTACTGATCAAACACACTAAAGCCTGGGTAGCTCAGCCCCTTGAATTTAATCCTGACAATGCTGAGATGTGAGGCTGACATCTGCTTGGCTCATGCCCTTTGACCCAGGAGAGGAGGGACACACGGGGACAGAACATCAGAGTGATGATGAGCAGCACCTTGGAGCTCTGGTTCTGGCTCTCAATACTAATTTGATGTGTTGAGTTGAGCAAAATGACTGAACCGTCTAGGCCTGAATGCCTTAATCTATACAGTGAAGGACTCTTTTCAAATTGAAAGCTCCGATTTTGTCTGGTTGGTCTTCTTGGTTATAACAGGGGTTCAAAGAGGTTAATGGCACAAATTCAGTTCTCATACAAGTAAGGTGGCTCAGCATAGTGAGTCACACCTAGCACTTGCTCAATAAACATGTGTTCAATGACTGAATTTCTTGGTATAGAGAAAAACTCTACTTCTGAGTCAAAGATTCTAATTTAGGTTAAAATGGAGAGCTGTCAAGAGAGATCATAGGGGTTAGGACCAATGCATCTGAGCCCCTGGGCAAAATAATTAGAGCACAGGCCTCACTAATGTCATGTCAGGCGTGTTGCCACAGCCACTGTGGTGCAGGGACAAGGGCAGTGTTCGCTACTCCTCAGATCAGCCACGAGTGCTCTTCCCAGTACTGTCTTCCAAACAGATGCTAATTCTAAAAGCATTCTCTGAATGTAAGACTGCAGAATAGCTCACCAACTCCTTGTGACACTCATTTGAGGTATGAAAATCACAGATTATGTTCTCTTCATGTTTCATGTGGGAGAAGAGAAGCCTGCTTCCACTGCGGGTCACCCCAGTTGCCATGGGGATGGGAAACAAGTTAACCTGTAACTCTTTAAAGCTTGAGCCACCACCCCTTTGTAAAACACTTGAGTCTAGACTTTGCCCATATGTAGGATAGCCAGTGATTTAGGAGGTGATCACATGCCTAAATTTTGCCTCAGGTAGTGAGTGAGAATCATGTCATAAAAGAATATATAAAAATACCAATTCAGTGAGACAATAATATCAAGCACCTGATCAGGGTGATCAGCAACACCATAATTTGAATTCTTTGGCAATACTTTACAAACTAACTGCAAAGAGGGACTAGAACCTGGAAGATGAAGGATGAAACAGTAGAGCAGGTAATCTCATCGTAAATATTCTCTGACATTTTTAATTCGCTCCCAACATCTTGGGTTTGGTTTGGTTTTCTTTTATTTTTGGTTCCATGGGTGTACCGGGTTCCCCTTCTCTCCTTCTAGAACCTGGCCGCGTAGAGAGGCGGAGGGTGCCACCCAGTCGCAGAGGGCTGACAGCTCCTCCTCTGCCCTACAGTATGGAGCCAGTCTCCGGAGCCTCCGGCCTCCTGGGCTGGCTGGCAGTGAGCAGGACATACTGGTTTGACTTCAGTAGCTGTGTTGCCGTCCCACAGGCAGCTACCGTCACTGCACACCGGCGGTCCCTCTTCTCAGCAGGTTATAACTCAACCACCAAAACACCAAAATAGGCTCTGGTTTGAAACTCAGTGCCCAGAGTCCCAAGCTCCAGAATGACTGTGGTTAACTTCCAAATTTAAGAACAGATTGAGTTTAGTAGGTTATTTGTTTTCTGTTTTCAAATATGTGTGAAGTGTCCTTTAAACTTTCCATAGGAAAATGTACAAAGAAAGACATGCCATTTTAGTACCATTGGTAATTCATTCTGAATTTCAGCACGCCACTGAAAGGACCAAATGGTGGGGGAAAAAGAGTTTGTTTTATTTTCTTACCAAATACAGATGTTTTGACCACTTGAATCCTCATCAGTGCTCAAAATATTGGTGTGTTGTAACACAATAAAATAAAGGCGTTAACTTCTTTGTTTCCTTCCTTTCAGTGATGTGCAGAAAGGATTAATGAGTTCTTGCTTTGGCCCTTGTATAACTCAAAAACTCGTTTCAACTTAAATAAATTAAGTAAGTAATTAGTTCATAATATGGCCTAATCACCTCTGGTATTTTGAAACAAACAAAAACACAAAAATGGCTGTTGAACATTTGCACTTAATTACTTCTATATAAAATACCATGTAGATTTTATTATAGGTGCCATAAGTTTCAAATCTAAGCTTTGTCTGCTACAGAAAACCTGGGCTAAGGTATTGTTTAGATTCTGTACCCTTTCCTACTATTTTCCTAAAGAAAGACAGTCTATGAACCCACATTCTCCCTCTCTTAATTGGCAAAGGGAAGCACTTTATTTCAAAAACTCTGGAGAATAGGTTACTTTCTACAGAGGCGCAAAGGATGTTAATAAAAAAACCAGTCAGTATCATTTCTAGAATTTATACAACATTCAGTTTTTGCTCCTGGAGTCTGAGCAGTTCTTGTTTGCATACATGTCTATTTGGGGATTGCTCTTGGTGATCAGGACAGCCTTATGGGAATCCTTCCAGATGAATATACCCAATAGAGCAAGAAATCTTGCTACGTCTCTAATGTAAAGGAAAAAAGGACTTTTTAACAACTGTGTAATTGTGAGTTTTAGCCTTAAAGGAACTTTCTTGGCTTGGGTTTCTTCCACCCTCCCCCTCAGATACTTAATAATCAAAGTATATGCCAAGAAACTAATGATGCAAACCAGAGTATTGCACATGAACCTGGACCTCTTTCCCATTGTGTAACGAGACCAAGATTGGACCCAGAAAGCCAATGATAGAAAACAGACAATCCAACATGATCTATAGGAAGGTGCTGCTACCTTGGGGGGACTCACAGACACATTTCCTAGCCTCCTATAAAGAGCCCCTGTACAGGTTCTGAAGCTTCTAGGCTAATCTAACAACCAGCAGCAAAAAGGAAGAAGGAGCAAACCTTCACTAGTAAATGTCCAGGTCACTTCCTTGCTCGAACCCACTGCCATGTCAGCTGCACACCTCACTGCACACCTACCATGCATTTGTAATCCCTTTTGAGTTCTGATACAGAAACCTAAGCACAAATAAAAATTTCCCCAAGCTGTGACAGCTTTATGTATTCCACTCACTTTAGGACTTAGACCCACTTTTCTTTGGATGTTTAACCTGGGAGAGCTTCTCCTTTAGCTTCCTGACTCACACAAATCCATCTAATGCAACCCTTGTGAGCTGGGGCCATGTGTTCACTTAGTGATGCCTGACACGTAGTAGGAGCTCCGTAAACATTTGCTTTCCAGAGTTGAACTAGCTGTACTGTAAGGCAAAAGGGAGTACATGATAGAGTTCTCAATGAACTTGAGGGAGGACTGATAGATCCTGAGCACACTGAAAAAAATTCAAGCAGTGAAAACAGTTGGGGTTTGATACAGCTTCCCAAGGGAAGTAGTGGAAGTTTTATTACTCAGGGCATTTTAAACTAGAGTAGACAAAACACTAGTGGGGTATGTTGAAATAAAATATGCGTAGTCCGTCTGTGAATTAGTGTTTACTTTCAATATAATTATAAGTGAAGCAACACTGTAATGGGAATTTTTCATACACAGGAAAGCTATGGCTACTATGTTTCCACATTGACCATATGTTGCACATATGTGTATCCCTACTGCCCTCTAGTGGATAAAATGTAAGACCTACCTGATCAGACCAATCTAACAAGCTACCATGGCTTGGGGGGATATATCAATCCTTAATCATTTAGGGTAGAAAGAAAATAGCTGTGTTGATGCATTTTCCATCAAATTATAAAATTGAAGGGCATTAAAAACAACAGAGTCAAACTCTGTAATTAAGACTGCCATTTAATGTTTGTTCGCACACGGTATTCATTTCTGTGTATCCCTGCCAAAGATCCATTGTGTAATGTTGTCCTCACATGACATTAAAAACACCAGTTCCCTGGAAAATGTAAAAAAGAAATCATGCTGCCTTGAAATACACGGAGTTTACTTTTGGAAACAGAAAATTAATACAGACCCAGTAAGATAATTTGGAACACAAGTAACGGCTAGAACAAACTGGAAAATCAGGACTTCTCCTTAAATCCGAGCAAGCATGTTAGCAGTCTCTGGGTGTGCTGGCTGATTCTCAGAAGAGGGCAGGCAAAACGGCTGCAGAACAGGGAAGCTGATTTAAAAAGGACTGATGTAACACACTCTTACCCAGAGTTATGGGGCAGGAAAATAAGTCAGAACACACACTTGGTACTGTGGGTATATATTTAATGTGATCAGATTTCAGCTGCTTTTCAGGTGTAGAATCTAGATGATCTCTTTCATTAAAAAAATGAGGTGGATCTGGGTAGTCCTCTAGCATTTTGTCATTAAGACAAGGGATACGTCTAAAGGCAGTTCTCTTTGTAAAATATTGTTTTGAAGAATTTAGACTTTAATCACTAAATTTTAGTTTCAAACATAGTATGTAAAATAATTCTCCTAAAATACTGAGAGGGAACAACTGTAAAATCTGAGTTGCCTAAACAACTGTTATACCAAATAGAGTAAATGAAATTTGAGTGAAGAAAAAGATACCCCATGCATGTGGAGAGTAGCAGGCCAGTGGTCATTACTACGAATGGGGGGAAGGAAATGGACTAATGCTTTAAATATCAATAGTTATTAGAGGCTAGTGATGTGAGGCTGTGTGTACATTTGAAGGGAGGGGAATGTGGATGGGCATGAAGCCAGATTCTACCCTTTGAATGAGTGACAGTTTTCACAGCACCTGATTTGGTAAAGGAGTGATGGTTTAGCAATCAAAGGTAGATTCCAGAGGACTTCTCATCAACTTAAAAAAACGCAACAGACCTACCTAGATCAAGGTGAGAAACAACATGAAATCTCTCATTACCTGAGTGACCTAGAAGAAAATCTGATCCAATAAATATCCTGGAAACTTGGGTCTTCCTCTCAACCAGATTTATGGTATAGCAACTAGCGTCTCTATAGACAGATAACTGGAAGCCCCCAGGAGAGTTGGGGGTACGCAGTATGGACCACAGGGAAGACATACAGTTTCCTACTTAGCACCACGGACAGAGCTGTCAGCAGAAAGGAACATCCTTGGAGTTATATTGGAGTTAAAGAAACACAAAGAAATCAGTGCTGCATTTTAAAGATGCTTCTTACTTATCCCTAGTATGACTGGCCTGTGGGATTGTGTTGGAATTGGGTTCCACTGTTTCCCCACTGGGCAGCCATTGGAGCTGAAAAGGACTAACTCTGAATAAAAAGGTGTCTGGTCCACCTGTGCACACGGAGGAAGGAAAGGTTGATAAGGGAGAATGATGTCTCCTTGACCTTTCTGTCACTTCTGGTTTTTGAGAAACTATAGCACCCTGAGGAATGATACCAGGCTTTCCTGTGACAAGAGGAGCCCACATGTATTTCAGCCTTAGGACCTCTAGGAAACAGAAATTGCTGTGGGGCAGAACTAAGAGAAGAGACCAAGTAAAAACAACCTTAAAAGAAAGTCAAGCGTCTCTATTCCATCTCCTATCAGAGCAGATTGCAAACCAGACCCCTCTTTTTTTCTTAGTGCTGGTCTTTACAGGGTGAAAGGCACTGCTGGGTTCCATAATTGAGTAACAGAATCTGCGAAATGAATATTGTCCCTCTCAGGCTTGAGCAGTGAATGGGTCGCCTTTTCTGCCCTGCTGAAACTTGATGGAGAGACCTAGTTTAATGAAAGAAAGCATCCTGACCCAAGTTATCTGACATTACATCTTACTGTCATTAGCTGAAAATCTGGACTTCAAGCGTTTCCGATTTGATTAACAGGAAACTTAGCATTTCTAAAAGAACCTGATTGCAGGGAACTTCTGGGTTGCACTTTCAATCTTTTTTTTTTTTTTTTTTTTTTTTTTTTTAGGGTTTTCTTTTATATCTTTTGTTTCTTAGGCCTTTATGTCCACAAGGGAGTGTAGGGAGGCTATACAGGGAATTGGAACCTGGAATTTCTGTCGGCTCACTACATGTGTTCACCAAATGGGAAAGTCCTCACTTAAAATCCCAGCAAGACAAGATAAGCTCTGTCTGCCCAGCAGCCTTTCAGAGGCATTAAGGGTAAGAGAGAAGGTAAGTAATTCACGATGCGTCCCCATTTCTATAATGGGGAAGGACGTCTTGATACATTTACAATCCTCCTCTGGGGATATTTCATCAGTTATACCTAAACTCTAATGGACAATAATTGATTTGAACTTTCCACTTAGCACAGAGCTGTAAACAGCTTCACTGCAGACAGCAGCAATGCACCGACGTTTTGTAAAGTGGAGAGAGATTCAGAAAACTTTTGTACTGGGTCAGGCCGTAGCCTAACAGCTTTTGTTTCCAGGGAAGAAACAGTTTGTCCTCCTGGTTTTAATAGCTGGGCTAATCGAGTCTCAAGCCTGCGCTAGGTATAGGTTATCTTTTGAAGGCATTCCATTTTAACCCCTCGCTATTATGACGGGTTTATAATCCAGCCATAAAAATGCATTCCTGATTTAGACATACATCAGGACACACTCAAAAACATAATTTGCAGAGTGCTAATTTCCTGATGAAGGGAAAAATAAGACATTAAGATCATTTTAAGACTACTGTTGTTGTTGTTTTTTTTTAAACTCTCAGTGGTCGGTGAGCCTCTCAGGGAAAGTACTCCCTTTCTCTACATGCCCCTCACCTAGCTGAGGTCGCTCTGTCTCCTCCCCTCTCTCCCTAGACACCTCACTTTGCTTCTGGCCACATCCTAGCAAGGTCTCTCCCAGGAGGAGGCGGAAGCCTCCTCTGCGGCAAGGGGTGGGCAGGGCAGGGGCGCACCTCTGTGCAGGGGCGCTTCTGCAGCCCCCTTCCAGCCTTGATGAACACAGAAGGAAACAAAGTTTAAGGAATTCTTATTCTGTTTAATTCCTTTTTTTTCTCTCCCGCAGGCATGACAACAGGATAAATAATGAAGAGAAACGAAAGACGAACTACATTTTGCTTAGACCACTGCATCTGCTGCTTCAACTGTGGCTTTCCTACCTTGGGATTTTTCAAAATGGGACTCAAAGCGCATGTGGCAGCCTCTCTAAGACCACAGAGGGCAGAGACCCCTCTGGGTTGTTGCTGCCGCTTCCCTGGTGTCAGGGATTTACAAACCTCCTGGCAGGACCTTATATAATCACCAGTTACAGCTTTGTAAAAGCGACTTTTGTCTGATGTGTGAGGAATACACAGCAAGAAAGTACATTTTGTGAATCTAATGCTGCCTTGTCATTACTCACCTTATGTGAGTTTGACACAGAAGATGAATTTTCTGGTAATTCAGCTGATAAGATTATAAGAGCAAAAACATTTCATTGTCAGAAAATAGATTTACCCTCCACCCCCCCCCCCATTGTAGCTCCCTTTCTAGAAATCTACAAGAAAAACAGGATACAATCAGACATTTTGTAAGAGGTCCAGATTCTGAAATGGATTAAAATCAAACTAAACATAACTTGCTCCACTTGGCCCTGAAAACAACAGTGTGTGGATTCCAGACATCAAGCCTAGTTCTGGTTTTGATTCTACACTGATTGTATAGGTAACACTAGGCCTCGGCTCTCCTGTTTCCCGTTTGGAGAAAATGATACCTGTACAATTATAGTCACTCATATTCATATTCATTTGTGTTCATGTACATTCATTCACTGATGAGATGAATGAAATTATATGATAAGCTATGGGACAAAAAGATGTTATATACATTTAAGGTCAGTCACGTTTAGAGTGGCATGACAGTGACTGGCAGTAGTCGAAGTTTACGGTATTTTATCCTCTTCTTGGGTAGAATGCAGCATGAAGTGGCATTTCCTACTCCTTGGCCGCAAGAGCCTCGCGTATCTACCCAAGTTCTTCTCCAGGCAAGCCCCTTTCTTGTCTATCATCAAAGGGCAACATTTTAATATTCGGCCTTTGAATCGAATTTGACATCCTCAAATTTGGTTTTTACCAATGTCTAAAATTCGCCCAGCTTTCAGCTGAATCACCAAGACCCTATTTTGGCATTAAAGTTCCATGGAATGCTCTTTAACCATAGAATTCCATACAGTGGTACCTGATGATTTCAAATTATTTTCTCGATGATCAATAATTTAACAATAATTAGTCTGTGGGTACTTATATTATAGACCATCACTGCATCAGGTTCTTCTCTCATAAATTTTGCTAAGCATAAAATGTGCTTTAAAAATAAAATGGTGATAGATGCTAACAAAGAACTGGATAGCTTAAATTCACTCCATCTTTTACATCAACTTTGGGATTTAAAGTTCCATAGTTAATGGAGATGGGAAAAGCTTAGAGAGGGTTCAGGGCAAAGGTCAAAGAACTCTTCCTCCTTGCCTGCCCAAAATATTTTAAGAGGTTTGATAATGGTTATCAGTGAGATGATGTGTTAATAGATGTTCTTCGTCTATAATTCAGATTAAACATTTAAAACGGGGCCTTAAGAAACATCAAGGATTTAGTTTAGCTATAAAGTTCTGTCATATTTCAGGAGATATTAAATCCTCAAATGAAATACTGAGATGTCCTATAAGTTTATGAAACACATTCGGGCTCCTTTTTTCTATGACGATTTAGGTAAAGTGTTGCTAGAAGGCAGGACAGGTAAACCAAATGAGCCCTAGACTTTGGCTTTTTATAAAAGTTAAAAATGAGTTGTAGAGCTTATCTGGAAATACTCTTTCACAAAAAGTGAAACAGTGTGATCCAAGGACTGAAACACCTCACATGCTAAGCTGGCGGCTGTCATAGGGAGCCAATCTCATGTGAAATGTTTGGTCCCATTATTGATCAGTCTTTATAAATGCTTGGCAGAGGTCAAGGAAGCAGCACTAATGCTTTATAAAACAAATAAGATACTTATTTCTTTGTTTGCTTTTAAAAATGACATTTACGGATTTTTTCTTTCTAGCATTCAGCTATATACAGCATATTATAATTGTCATATAATAACCTGAATTCAGGGACACATCTTTTAAAACAATGTATTATGCAGCGACCTTAGGTAAACATGCAATTTAGGAGCAGGAAAGATGCGCACAGAGACAAGTAATCATAGATACAAAGCTCGGTGAATTTCTGTGCCATGCACTTCACACCCCAACTCATCTCGCAGGGAAACTAGAGAAGGGGCAGAACCATTTCTATTATGATAATTCACAAAGGGAGGCCATATAGATATGCATGCAAAGTCTCTCTCCACCTCTCCATTTACATGCCAGGATTTCAACTCTGTGACACTGAGTCCCTTCATTTAGCCAATTAGTCTTTCCAGCTTCATGTAATGCACGCCAAGAAGAAGGAGAAATAGAAGTGCTGACGTTCACTGCTTTGAAAGTTGCTATTCTAATGCCAAAGCTGCCTCTTGAGCAATTTCCAGAATGTATTAACATGGGAGCAAAGCACTATTCCTAAAGACATGGATCACATTATGCAGGGGAGCCCCCTTCACCATGTCACAACTGCATAGAATCTCCTCCATCTCACAAGACCTTAACAGTTGTAGTTAACATGGACTCAAGTTTATGGTCCTCACTCAGGCAAAACCCAGGAGGTCCTCCTGAAGAAAAAGGGCCAATTTAAAAATATTTAGCAAGCAAAGCACGACCTGTTTTCTGGACTATAGCACTGGCCAAATCTTTGCATGGCTGTACTGAAGAAAGCCAGTCAAAGTCCAAAGCAAACCAATCTCTCAGTTTAGGTTAGAGTGAAGGATTCTTCAGTTTCAGTCTTTTTTTTTAATTTTCCAAACCAAGTCTTGGTTCAATTTTAATTATTTTAATTCAACATGCAACCCCTAGAATTTTCTCTCATTATTAAAGATCAAGTTGAAAAGAGCTGATATTTAAATAAAATCTAAATATGCTTCTACACTTGCAAAATGGTGTAGCCCACTTATCCATGTGATTCTGATACTTAGCAGGTAATAAGAAGTTGCTCTGAAATACTCAAAACTATTCATTCTCCTTCTCTGTTGTCCATCCTGGCCCGAGTGAAAACAGGGATGGAGGTTTCAACATCACCCTCTCCTTTCTCTTATCAACAGATTTACACAAGTCAGTTTATGTCAGTCTGGCCCTACATACTCAGCCTTTCCTTGTTTAACTCCTGACATTTGCAAGAGGGGATTGGACAGGTCCTTCGTGGAGGTGGTACAGCACAGTGGAAGGAGCACATGACCGTGATCAAGGACCTGTGTGCCCCAGTTCTGGCTCTTCTACAAGTTAGCTGTGTGTACACGACCATGCCTCTCTTCTGGGCTTCCTTTTCCCCACACACAGAACCTGGCATTGGCTGAGATGATCCTGCAAATTTCCTTCAAGTTTCTTGTTGTTTCCCTAAAAAGCTTCTGGAAACGGCTTCTTCCTTTGCCTTTGCTTTCTGTAGTTTAAGATCTTGGCTCAAGCTATCCCTTCCATTATTCTCTCAGTATTCCTCTACTATCTCCTAACCTTGCTGTCTCTCAAAAGGCATCATCTTTAGGCTCAGTTTTTTCTTCTTATAATCACACATTTGAAGGGTTGATGCACTCATCCATCTTTTCCTAAAATCCGCCTCTCTTAGTTATGGTTAATTAAGTTAATTCAGTTAACACTTCCTCTTCAGAATACCTCTGATTAGACGTTCTACCTGCGCCTCAAATTCCCTATAGAGCATTCTTTCTTTTTAAATCATCCCTGCTATCCAAATTCTATACAACCACATTCCATGACACCATTCTATGCCCCAAACTTCTGCTACACTTTCACATTTTAAAATATGGAACATTTCTTAAAATGAACTAAATTTTTTTTTTTTTTTTTTTTTTTTTTTTTTTTTTTACTATTTTTCTTGTCTAGCTCTTGATCACAGCATACCTAGGAGATAAACATTGCCCCCTCCCTCTAAAACATCTTCTCAATGGTTTGATTGTCATAGTTACCTCTTCAGTACTCCAATGGATTTCTATGCTACTTCAGATCAATTAGGAATTGCAAACTCCCAGCACTGAAAGCCCTTTGTAGGTACACTCATCTAATCTGTCAGAAAATGGTGCCATCCAGGCCCCCCATATCCATCCACTAAGGAGATCTCTGCCTTCTTGCTTCTTGCCATTGAAGATCTTCTCTTTATGTGGAAAAGCCCATCTCTGAACCTGTCTCACATAAGCCTGAATCTGGGGAATAATTCCTCAGCACTGAAGAGCATCTTTCCTTCCTTTGAACTATGACTTAAACACTGCTTCCTCTAGAGAGATTTCCAAGATTACTGTCAGCCGATCGCCATCCCTCTAAAACAAGGTAAAAACCACTCCATCTGCTTTACCACATTTAAAAAAATCGATTGCATTTTAAATGTATATTGTAGTTGCTTATAAATTCCATTGATAGCAGGAAAAACATAGTGGGTATTCAACCAATACAGCTTGATGAATTTATTGCCTTGCAACTTTAGGTCTTGATTTCAAATAGTTATATGTACAAAAAGCCCCCACTGTCCTGTTTTGTTACTTTAAGACATATAAAACTACTTAAGTCACCCGATTTTTGAGAACTGTCAACCACTATGCATGTGGTAGGTATCAGCAAACACCTGTTGAATTGGATTGAAGAAGAATCATCTTAAACAGTTTACTCTTGGAGGAGAGAGTAATCAGAAGAAGACTGTAAACATTAATATTCTATAACAGCATCTAAGTGTAATAAAAAATAATACTCAAATGAGAGTTTCTCAAATTTCTCTCATCCTCTTGATTATTTAATGTTACATTGATAAGAATATACTTTTAAAGATAGCTTTGATTTTAAAACACTAAATTTACACACCAAGAATTAGACACTAGCAAAATCTCATAGTCTGATAATTTATTTCTCTTTAATATATCTGTCTTGAGAACATCAGCAGGAATACACCAAAGAAATATGCCCCTCACGGGACCAACTATATAAAAAGACAGAACACATCATCAGCACAAAAATCATTATCCATCTAATTTCTCCCATTCTAGATGGCTCCGGTGAGCCCCTCCATCATTACTGACTAGGGTTAAGATAGACCTTAATGGATTAATTAAACCAAAGCAGGACTGCATTGCAGACCAAAGAGGAGTAGATCCTAACACAGACGAAGCAACAACCCCGTTCTTTCGTTCAAATGTATAAGGCTTGGCTACCCTCAAGTGCTGTACATTTATACTGTAAAGCAGTCGTCCAAAAATAAGATTTGATGTCTGTTGTCTGGGTCTTCCCCTTTGCACTCATAAAAATCTAATACTTGGGTGCTTATCAAAATTTATCATGTAATAAATGTTAGGACTTTTCTTTTGCTTCAGGAACGTGGGAGCATCTGGAAGAGAGGTAAAGTAATAGAGGCAGCGTGGTCATTCTGGTCATCACGAAGCACCACCTAGGGGAGAGGTTATTGTCTGAGTGCTAGTAAGACTGAGAGAGGGCCCAGGGCACAGGATATTCACGAAGGGCTGAAAGGGAGAAATGCCCACGTAAAGTCACTGGGACGCCCCAAGCAGCTGTCAGTAATGGAAACCTTGAGAGCTGCCCATTTAAAGAGGATTTTGAAATTCAAATGTAAAAGGAGAAGATGTTAATCCAAAAGGCACAATTTAGGGTCTTTTTCTTCTTGTAAAAGGAAGAGGAAGAAGGAGAGAAAAAAACAAAACAAAACAAAAAAAACAACAACCCGAAAGGACCCAGAGGCACTGTACCATATTGGCAGTTTACTCTCTCTCTCTCTCTCTCTCTCTCTCTCTCTCTCTCTCTCACCAAATCAGCATATAATGACTGCAACATCTACTTTCCCAATAGGGACAATCAGGCTTTATCACACACAACGTTAAACACACAGGTATTAAAAGAAAATAAAAAAAACACCCAGAAACACCTCATTCTGGAAATGGTGAGACTGACTAGGGCAGACTGTCATTAATATCAAGCGTATCCTGTCAGTTTAGAAAAGCATCCCCGAAGCCAGACTGGAGCTAGCAGCCTTATTCCCACCGAAGAGGAAGTGTCCTGAAGGATGCCGGAAGGGGGCATCTGGGCAGCTTTCAGTTTCTTTTTTGAAATGACAGAAGCAAGGCAGGCTCCTCTCAGGGTCAGCTTGGCCCTACCACGTTGAATCCCAGTGTCTAACTGATAAGTAATTGAAATAAAAAGACACGGAGTTCAATGGCTGCTCTGAGTTTTAAAAGCAAGTACAAATTCCCAGCCCCTCAGTAGATTTCATCTGTGATTCTTGCATTAGGGGAAAAACTTGCATGAAGTTCAAACAATAGCACGGCTCTCAAAAACACATGTCATTTCTCACTGGAGAGAAAGAATAGAATTAGAGTTGGAAGGGTTTCCTACCTTAGTGATTATTTAATCCAGGCATTTTGTAAATGAGGAAACTGAGGACTTGCCAATGGTCACAGAGTTAATTATGCAGCTGGCAATTTTATCAGTAATGAATCCACAGACATATTCAGGGTGATCAGTGATCCAATGGAACTGGGTCCCTTAAGACCTTTTATTTAAACGATTATATAAGTACACACACGTACAGAGAGGAGAGACCTATAGATACAGATAAGTATATAAAATATATTTCTGGGTGGTAAAAATAGGATCCTGTGTTGTAGCTTTGTTGCTATCATGGTCAGGAAGCCACTGGCTAAATTTGTTTACTTGACAAATATTTATTGAGCTCCAACTGTGTGCAAGTATTATGAAAGTAAAAAAAAATGTATGATTAGACACAGTTTGTGCTGTTTCAAAAAGTTTTACATTGGTAACATAATGGTGCAAAATAATTGAGTAGTCAAACTCATTCCCATTGGATGAATATAAAACATAATCATGAATTTTGAATCAGGAGAGAAGGCCCTATATACTTGTCAGAGACTGGCAATAATCTGGAATGTTCTAGTACCCCAAATCTAAAGCTTGAGCCATTGATTTCAGCTGTTCTAGGCATCTGGACAGGCTTTTCCCCTCAGGATCCACCCTGAATTGACTGCCCTACGTAGCTCAGAAACAGGGCTGTCCAGGCCTTGCTGCTCGGCTCCTGCCCAGTCTCTGAGAGGGTATTTAGGTCAAGGATGAGGGTGGAGCAGGGGAGAAAGCAAAGAACCTGGCTGAGTCGTGGGTCTATTAGCTCCAACACACTACCTAATCTCCCAGTCATTTCGCTCACAGTTATGTTTTAGTATATAGCACTGCAGAATGATTTCCTTTGAGATGAACAAAAATTCAGTGGCTAAAACTAATGAATATGATTGGTTCAAGTCATCCGGAGATGGAGAAAAATCACTAATGGTAAGCTTGAGACCAAAGAAGTGATCATATCATCCAGACATTTCTCTCAAAAAGAAGGGAGGCAAGAAAGAACATTTAAGTGCCTACCATGTTTCAGACACTATGAGAGAGGATTTACATATATCATCTTATTTAATTCTAATAAAAACCTTCCAGAGGAGAGATTATCATCTCCTTTTCTTCAGGTAAAGGAACAGAGGCACAGCAAGATTGTGGTTTCAGCATACTCACAAAGAGGAAAGTAATTTGTGACACTCACATACGGATCTAAGTTTGTCCAGTTACAAAGCCTGTGTTCTTTGCCAAAGTTTGCTAAGAGGGAAACTAAGAGGTGAAACCACTCTAAATGCCGTCGGCAATATTTTTAGTGAGTGTCTGCTACATGGTGCTAAATTGTGTGCAGAAGTTTACACAAATACAAACACACACTTTCTGCCACCTTGACATTTAAATATGCTAACACGAACAAACTGACATTGGACCCACCAAAAGAATATTAAATGTAGGAAATTCAAATGACCCTTTTACAAAAAGGTATTTTTTTTTTTTAGTTATAGAAGACAGTCTACCCGACATTGCAAAGCTTTTGTGCAACTAATGCTTAAAAACATAAACAAACAAACAAAATCCCCAAACTCTTCCAATACCAGAAAAACATGCACAGTCTCCACAAAAATCTAGCACAGTCAATTCCCCAGTCATTGCCAACGGACAGGGATTTTTCCTCAAACAGATTTAAAGGTGAGCACATAGTTTGCGCATAAAGGTTTCATTTTCGGTCCAGGGTTGACATTGTCACTGCCTTTGCTTACCTTGTCTTCGTGAAGTGTGGAAAGGGAAAAAGGTTTGAGTTTTTCTTCCACATGTGAAGGCTTAGCTGTGGGGAAGGGTTGTTTAAATAAAAACACCGAGTTTCCTTCCTAGTGGAAGGCTCAGGCATCGGGAGATCCCCTCCTCCCTGCGTTCCACCATCCACATAAAAACACACACTCCCTTTCAAGCTTCCTCACCTCGTGGCGTGAGGGGTAGAAAAAGAAGGGAAGAAAAGAAAAGCGGGAAAGGGTGTCGAAGAGGAAGAGAGAGGGAGGGATGGGAAGAGTGTCTAAGGAAGTCGTGTCGTTCTCCAGAGTGCTCCAGAAAGTGAAAGTATGCAAGGAGCCAGCTTAGAAGCACGCAGCTCCCAGCTCTCCAGGGATGGCCCTCTCAGAGCATCAGCTCCAGAACGAAAGCTTTCTGTGGCCAGGATGGCGCTGAAAGAAGGAAGACGCTGGACAGGGGTTGGAGAAGGACACTATGGGGCTTTCCAGCCTTTTCTACCTCACATATCAAAACAGTTACTCTTGAAATGCTGTAACTTTCTGGGATATATCCAAATGCAAGAAAAAGGTGCATTCTAAGATGAAATGTGATGTGGGAATTATTTATTATCCATTATCATGCTACAATTATTTATTTATAATTATTATCTATCTACAACACTGCAGTCTTTCACTGCCTCTTGATAATCAAGAGTTGACAGCATCACTTTATTTTATTTTTTAACACATCACTTTACTTGCTTTGTTAAAGAAATAAAGAAGAAAGATTGAGGTGGATAGGAATTGTACTAAAATAATAAGGACACGCGACCGATATCCCCAAATCAACAACAAAAATATCGATGGTGAGGTCTTGAACTCATGGAGGTTTGTCTAATTTTTCCATAATCAGAACCAAAGGTGAAATTTAAGTTGCAATAGGCCCTCAACAGATAGTATTCACGGCTACTGCAGTCAGTCTTTTCTGAGTAAAAGGCCTGGCTGGGATTCCAAAGATTTTTCCCCTGCTGGAAACAGCATTCACAGTAGCTTTCCGGGGGAGCCGCACGAGAGAGGGGAAGGGTGAGAAGGAAGCATTAGCACCAGAAGTCTCTAGTCATCCTCTGCCACCGTGACACGGGTTAGCTGAAGGCCATGGAGAATGACGGATGTGCAGTCGCCTCTTTCTTACACAGACAGCAGAGGGGGGAAACCACACGCTTGTATTTTGCTAATGTAAAAGTCCCAGTGGAAACATTAGCACTCAAAGACATTAATGTGGATTTGGGACACTCCCTGAAGGATTTTGATTCCATTAGAAAAAAAAAAAAAAAAAGACGGTGACAGATCTAATCCTGCTTTGATATGTTTAATACCATTTAAAGAGAAACTGCACCCATTTACCTCCTCAGGCCGGGACACCAAGAGTTCAAAAAGTAAAACATCATTTCCCAGGGCAAAGAAAAAAGCTGGGAAAATATTATGTGAAAATTAATTTGGCATGCTTCTTTGAAATTTTAGATTTCTGGGATGAGCAAATGGGTACAGTTTTCTTTTAACTGTTTTTGAACACCATGTGTTGAGAAGAAAACAACAGAATGGCAATTGCTCATCCAAAATGCTAACTTGTGGCATGGCGCAGTCAAGATGGCCTGCCACAGCCAAAAAGCAGGTGTATGCTATGCCTCTCACTTCAGTAGCATGCGCGCCACATGGCCCTGCATTCAGCAACCTCTTGCATTTGCTTTTGGAACCTTTCTGAGGGGGACAGTAAACATGACTCAACAGAACGTCTAGGCTAGGCGGGACTGGCTCCCCCGGCTTTCTGTGAGACAGACTCTCTGAGAAAGAACTGAGGCAAAACTGGAATAATGCTCTCTATTTTGGAATTCTGTGACCTAGCACAAAAGTGCCTGGCTACAGATCATTTTGTGTGGCTGAAATTTAGGATCTAATCAGGTTGGAGAGGATGATGAATCAGCTTTTGTGTGGCTGGAGAGGGCCTAGGCAATCAGCTGTTTCATTGGGCTAAGGACACCGTTAATGCAGCTGCTACAGATCATACGCACCTACTGTAAAAGCTTAGAGTAATAAGCCCCTCGCCTCTCAGGCCCATGAATAAGCTCAAAACGGAGGATGTTCACAATTATTTGGCGTGCTGGGATGCCAAGGCTTCCCCAATCTGACGTTATGAATCTGATATTACATTTGCTCCAGGAATTAAAATACTTTTATATAGTCTAGATCTCATTCAACTGTCTAACAGTCCTATGAGGAAGAGGAGGAGACAGAAAAAAAGATTCTCCTTCTGCCCTGAAAGAGGCCTGATAAAGAGCCAAATTAAAACTCATGCTCACTTTTAAGCCTAAAGCAGGTAGCATGTGGAATGAAATCTCAAGCTATCTGTGTTGTAGGGCTTGACAAGGTCTGAAGATAAAGGTGTAGATGGGGCTCAAAATGACTATTTCAACATAAAGACATGGGAAATTACTGCTTTATTCTATGATTTTAACTGATAAATCAATAACCATTTATTAAAAACCTACTGTGCAAAGATATTGTCAGCCAAGAGTAAGGAAGAGTAAGATCTATAAATACTAAATTGGGAAGAAAAACCCTAAAGCTTTACAGATAATAGTTGCATCATATACTCTGCCAGCTGCCTTCTGGGTAGGCATTTATGGAGTTTAGAAAAGACAGTTTGTTGCCAAATACTTATATGCTATTGTTAATTTCATTTATTAAAATGACAATATTCACTATGTATCTTTTATTTCTGATGGTACATTCTAGGTGTTGGAGGATATAGGAACTGTATTTATGAAGCTTACTGTGCAGTGGTGGGAGGAATGACACACACACAAACATTCTCTGGTATAGGACAGTAGTATGTAATCAGTGCCAAATGAGACATATAAATAAGTGCTTTAGCAGTTCAGAAGAAGCGAGACCTCCTGGCTATGGAACAACCCTTTCATAGATTTGCTAAAATGGCTCAATGCGCAAACAGGAAGGGATTTGGACCAAGCTTTAAGGCGACCAGCCATCAGTGTGCACGGTGGTTTAGCTAGGCTATGAGGGGAGGGGTGTGTGCCCTATATCCATAACACCTCTCACACTGAGGTGTCCTGTGATTAATGCTAACTGAAAGAAAGCATGCATGGCTGAAAGAGGAGTCAATGTGGATGATGGGCCAGGTCCAGTGGTTCTGCATCAGCCCTAGGTATTATGATGATTATTAATTCTCTGTGGGAAGTTGGCATTAAAATGACATCATTTTCTTCCCATACTATTATGAAAAATTTAGTCTTTTATCCACTCCAGAGTGATGGGAGGTACAATTGAGGGCTCATCCTTCCAAATGAGAGAAACACTTAGCCCATGTAAAATGCCACTGGTACGGGAATTACAATGTCTTTCAGAACAGTAACAAATGAAATCCCCATACTCCCCAAGGAGGATGAGTCAGAACCTGTGCTCCCTGGAAGCAACGACAATGGAGCTGAGGTGCAGTGGACATGTTGGGATCCACGTAAGAAGGCAGGTTACCATCCAGTAGAAAATGGAATTTGGGTGTCCTGGCTTCTAGCGCTAGGTTCCATCTATAGAATCACCTTCTTTTGCAATTTTTATTCCTCTTGGACACTCTAGCCCTTTACATCATGAATAGTGGTATTCTGTAGTTGGTGTGCTTGTGTGTGTGTGTGTGTGTGTGTGCCTTTTTAAGAGGGAGAATGGCGTTACTGATGTGCTTTTGTAAAGGATTCAAGGTTGTCTGGATCCTCAAAGAATGCAATTGAAAAAAATACTGTTTCTTTGATTCAATGGTGCTTACATTTGGGCAGAGTTTTCTTTTTCCATCCTCAAATACAGTATTTGAGACAATCTGCCCACAATGGAAAGCTTTTAGAGCTTCAAAATGTAGGCGAACCAAATCAGAATTAATCTGTGAAAACGGAGACTCAGGCACATGGAAAAAGTTTAGAAAAAAATCCGGGCAGGAGGCAGTCCCACGGAAAGATGCCTGACATCTCTCCGAATTTAAGGTGAGCTGGAGTAGGACAGGGGAGAAGCGGCCATGGAAAGTTCCAGCTGCCATGTGATCTGCTGTCTCACCTATGCCCATTCAACTTGAGTTTGTGTCATCAAGGGGGCTAGTTGATTTTGTTAAAGTGTGTCCTGTGGTCTGACTGCACGAACCCAGAGGAGGCCAACAAAGGGAAGTCTACTCTATCTGGGGCTAGGGTGAAGTTGCCAATAGCTATTCGCTCAAAAAGGACTGACCAGATCAGTATGCAGGGCATTTACAGCAGCGTTGCCTTTTCGTATCACATGAAAAGCCATGTAGTTTACTGGGAAAAATTAATTAACCAAAAAAAGAAGGCTTGCAAACGATAGAAACAAAAGGGATAGAAGATACCAGTGACCACCTCTGAACACTAGGTACATGTCCAACAGTTTTTCTTTATATGTGGATTTCTCTACATATGTTATCTCATTTGATCCTCATACTAATTATGAAAGATTGAAATTTTGCCCATTTTCTATGTGAGGAGCCTAAGGTTCAGAGAGGTTAGGTGAATATCCTCTGGTCACACAGCTAGTAGGGGCTACGCTGGGTTTCAAATCAGAGCGGTAGGACATAAAGCCTGAGCTCTTCTCTGTGCCTTGTGCTTTTCATGGCATGAAATGAGTGTTGGGGGAACTCTGCCCAGCATCTCTGGTTAGCAGAGTGAATCGCTTTTATCATTTGCCAACATGTCATAGAAAAAAACCAAAACAACAAAAAAAAATTGAAACTCCTGGCTCTAGGAGATTTCCTATCAACCACCTGAAGTTTGGCTTGGTTACATAGTATTTGAATATCTGACAATCTTATAAAAAGTCTAACAAAAATACAGAATTTTTCATTTATGCTAGATTCTAGTTAGTTAAAAATCTCCTATTCCTACATAACAGTGTGCCTGGGGGTCTCTCTCACTGCCAGAAACTTATCTGAAAATGCTGAAAAGTCAGAATTTGGGGCCTATATACTGACTAATATTACCAGCTGTGAGTCGGCTTGAACATCAGTAATATGATATTTCCCGCTACAATTTGATTTGGTTGAAATGTGTTTGAAGTTCACCCTTTTATTAACTAGAATTACCACCTCCTGTAACTGGAGGGCCCCTGAGAGCAGGCTGCTAGTGCAATCCAACCTCCCACCCGCCATCAGTGCATTTCCTGGCAACAAATACTATTAAATTGATAACTACAGAAATAGGTCAAAATGTCTTTTCAATAGTTGCTAATGTTCCCCTAATGCTCCATCTCCTCCCTTTGATTCTCCGGCTAACATTTTCTCAAACATCACAGGAGCAACAACTAGTAAAGAGAAATGACTAGGAGATGGGGAAGCTGGCAGCAGTGGATGGAGGAGGTCTTAGGAGTTCCCTGAATTATCAGACAGAAAAGCTAAACTTCCCTAGGGGCCAAGGGCCCCAAACTCAGCTCCCCTGGTGAGCTGGGGGACCTGGAAAAAAAAGCCATGTCCCATCTGAGCCTTAATACCCTCCTCTGCAAAAGAGGAAACTCAAGATGACTGATTATTCAAATTCTCAAGCTGCTCAGAGCTCATAGGAGCCTTGACTTCTCTCAAAACAGTGGGGTTTTAAACTTACTTACTCTACTTTCATAACCATACCTGTTAGGGCCTTGGCTACCCAAGATAGAAACTTGTTTTTACATTTGAAAAAGATACTGTGGCATATTTTTTTGTGAGACAGACCCTCTGCAATCATCCTGGGTTTGATTATTCACTGGGTAAACCTACAGCTTTTTTTTTCTTTTCTCCTCTCTCCCAGGAAGAAAGTTTGCTTTTTAGAGTTCACATCACATTTGTGACCAAAGATAAAGAAATGGGGGGTTGGGTCGGTACAGCTGTCTCAGGACGTGGCTGATTCTATGCAGAGGAGTCTCACTCAGAGGGGACAGCCACCTACTGTAGGCAAGAAGCATAAACCCCCTTGTTAATGAGGTACATTTCAATTTCCAACACTTCTTCTGAGATGCAAACATCCCGTAGGGGGGTTAAGCCATTCATGCCTGGATGCTCTAATCACTTCAACCCCAAGAGGGTTACCTCAGTGTAAAGTAGTTTTGAATTGGAGCTGGGGGAAGGGATAGGGATAATTTTGGAATAGGGGAGGTTGAGGGGAAAATAAAATCAGAGAAACAGAAGGACCCTGGGCCCTGGAGGCAGAGGAAAGAAGGAAGGGAGTGGTCGTGACTGAAAGGGACTCAATTTCTTTAGTACTTTTTCCTTTGGGTCTTGTCAGGAGCTAGTGAACCATTGAGAAATCCCTTGGGAGGCGCCACGGGCTCTGAGTAATGCTTTGGACCCTTCGCCATGCCGTGGTTGTGCTATCGCTAGACAGGAAGTCAGCACCAATTTGAAGACTTGTAAACTTCAGCTACCTGGTTCAGGCAAATAAAGGTTATTCTAATCTCCTATGATTTAAACTCACAGAGACTGCAGTCTGGCCCCTCTCCATCAGATTCCTCCTGCCTTCCTTCCTTTCATGGGGGAGGGAGGGCAGAGGTGTGGGAGAGCGGGGGAGGGGCCGAGGAAGGGGCGGGCCTTCCTGAGATTGCACGGTGAGCGAGGCTTTGTGTCGGATGAGCCTCTTTCTCTGGACCCTCCCGGCAGCCTTACCCTGTTAAGTGGTTAGAAGTATTTCATAGGTTCAGAATGCTAACTTGCTTGACCATTCAGGTTTCTTCTCCCCGCTCCTAGTTCCTCTGCAATAATTCCTCTTGGTGATGGGTGCTTAGAAACTGGTTTACAGACCGGTCATCTAGAATGTATCTTTTGGGAATGTTGAGGATGGCCTGAGTCATCAAAGGCATATCTGGCTGGGAGTCAGGAGCCTTGCTTTCGTCTGGTTAAGACTTCGCCTTAACAAACTGTCACTGAGGGCAGATCCAGGCACCTCTATGGGGTCTAATCATGACCTTACAATCCTGTCATCCACACTCATTGAGGTTGTTGCAGGGGTGTGAATGTACAAAATTCAGCAAGAATCATTTTCATTAGGTCATATGGAGATTAAAGAGAGGAACTCCCTCCTCCTAACACCATTTTGGGGTAAGAAGGTTGCTGGGAGCTGAAGGCAGAAAGGAAAGGCGAGAAGGATGTGGAACACACAGCCAGCAGCAGCAATGGTGGGAGCCTGAGAGGAACGGGAGCCCAGGGCCAGAGCCAGGAGATGAAATCGTTTTTAGAGTTCACTGATGTGTTTGATCTCATAATGGTTGGTAAGTCCTAGTCTAAAATTACCCAAATGTATATTCTTTTTAATAGCTCAACATATGGTTGAAGCCTATTTTATAAACTTTTCAATAATGGGCAAAGACTTCTCTACGACAACTATTTCTCCCAAGGATTAACCTCTAGCAAAAAAAAAAAAAAAAAAAAAAAAAAATTGTCTGAGACCACTATAGAGTTTCTGATTACAGAACAGGAGCTTCTTGACGATAATCATCTCGAGGTGTTCAGAGGGAGGAAGGAGAGATGAGTTATTCTAAACCATATTGTACGGACAGAAATCTTCAGCGTTTACACAGGCATTAGCTTCTGAGGAATCGAAAAAGAGGATCATTTTCAGTAAGAGAAGATAAGTGACTGATCCCTTCAGTTGGGATGCCAGGAAAAGATAAATTCCAGGCAGGACCGGCCGGCTACAGCGTCTGTGGGGCACAAGGCAATATGAAAATGCGGGGCTCTTTACTTAAAAAATCATTAAAAATTTCAAGACAGCAACGGCAGAACATTAAATCAAACCCAGGGCCCTTTGAAGCACAGGGCTTGGTGTGAATGCATGGGTGGTACAGCTGGGACGTGGCCCTCATTCTAGTGCATTGTTTTCACCAAAGCATTCCAGTCCCATAGTCACCTAAATTGAGAAAGATGCACCACCACTCTCAAAACTCTCAGTTAACCCTGTCTTCTTAGGGTAAGAACGCAAGTGGATTCTGCAGCAACGGTCAGAAAAATCTGGGGTCTGCCAAGATGTCTGATAGATTTCAATTGTGCTGGCTTCTGCTACATTTGTTACAGCCACCAATCCCCACTTCTGTCACAACCTAAAGATGCCCAGGATATCAATGTCTGGGAATTGAAGCATATTTTTTTAAAACACAAATTTCCCTGAAGAAAAAAACCAAAACAAAACAACAAAACAAGCAGAAGTTACTAAAGAAACTGAATTTCCTGGATATAAGTCCTATCCCTGACTTCTTTCTGGCCTTACCTTGAGCAGGTCCTGGGCATGTGCACACAGGCTCAGAAACACAGGTGAATTACCACAATAACTCTTTTCAGTTTGGGGAAAAAATAGAGGAAACAGGAGAACCTGGTCTTAGCCCAGCAGAAACGCACTCGGTTCACTAACAGTTTGCTTGCTCCCTCTCTCTCCTCTTATTATGCTAAGTTAGAGCTATGACTTCACTCTCCATGGAAGCTAAGTTTCTCTTTCCTGGATGCTTGGAATGGACCCGAGAAAAGCTATTAGAGGGTAACGGTCATGTCTAAAAAATCACATTTATTTATCTTCACCTGCTCTTCTCATGTCATTATCATTCCACTGAGGTCTGGATATAGAATGCAGAGATTAAATAGCCCAGATGAACATCAAAAGAATAACAGCAGTACCGAAGAGATGAATGCAGCCTCTTTCCCAGTGATCTTAGGGGCTTTATATATACTGAGCCTGATTCTCCTTGGGACGGACCAGTGGCCTGGGCAGATGCCTAGGATGTTTGTGTAGGTTGATGCTGTCCTCCCCTTACTATATATCTCTGTCCCACTTTCCAAAAAAAAAAAAAAAAAAAAAAAGTCTAATATACAGAGCCAGTTCACTCCTGCAGCCAGAATTAAACTCTGATAGTAGATCTTGATTTAGGATTTTTTTTAAGCTATCTATTGGCAAAACTAATCTTTCATTTTGCTTAATAGGTTTGTACTGCCTAGAGTCAGGCCACGAGGGGCCATAAGTCGATGGAAATGTGTTTGAATCTCTATAGTCATGCTTAAATTTCAAGAAGTCTTCCATTCACAGAGCTGATATAGGCTCAGTCATCATTTTCAAGTGTTTTAACAATTGATAATTAGCAGAGGAGGTCTTAAAATTAAAATTAAAAAATGATCCTCACAACAGTTGCATATATAAAATCCTGATTCATTTATTTTTAAATCTTTTTCCCCTGCTGTGAACAGATAGCTATAATATATACATTTATATACGTGTGCACAATCAGCCTTAGCAATACTGCTGTGAAGGAGATTAGGATAGACGGTTTTCTATTTATTTGACAAATACACTATTACATAGACAGGTTAAGTGATCTGTCCTGTAAGGAAGGTAGAGCTGGAAAAAAAACCTGTCACCTCTACTCTCAGGTTAGACCATGCTGGAATTGGGTAGCCATTATTGTTTTTGAGCGAGCTGATCTCAATATTTGGCAAGGCAATTTTCCTGAAGAAAGAATCTACACTTGCTGTTTTTCCCTTGGTACTTTCCTTCACCCTCTCTCTTCCTCCCCTCTGAGATTACTATAAACTATTGATAAATGTGGCTGCTCTAAGTTTATGCTTGCTCTTCATGGGTTCTGATGGATTTTAGCTCTTAAGAGAGCGTAAGAAGAAAAAATCTTCTCTGAAATGTAATGCTGATAAATAATGCTGGAACAGTTGGTTTGAGTTAATGTCACTATAATAGTTGATCCTGGTATAAGTGAGGTCTTGGACTCCCCTTTCATAAGAGCTAGTCTATTGGCTCTGAAGTGACCTAACCCCAACAAGGAGCAAAGGCTTCTCTGAGGCAGAACTCACTCATCAACACCCACCTGCTCTCCTGGGATCTCAGGCAGGGGCCAGTCCTTTCTCCTGCACCTTCCTGTGAACTGCTGCACCTCTCTACTGTACATTAGGGCTACACCCTCTGAGTTCTCAACCTTAGTAGTCTTCCTCTATTTTGGTACATATTTGCATGATGCTTACTGGGATACATTTAATAAAAAATAGGAAAGACTATTTTGGTATTATTTTAATTCTTTATTATCTATTTTGTTAATTATTTGTGTGACTAAAAACAATCCTCAGTATCTTGCCTAGATTGTCATGCTTCTGGTTATGTTTTCCAATGTTATCTGGTAAATACTTAGGAAATACAATTTTATTTGAATAAATCCTAAACAAAACATAATTGTGAAAGAAAACCAACAGGGAAAACCATATAATACATTTTGAAACTGAGTGTAATAATAGCTACTTAATTCTGAAATATCTGCCAGTCTTACTCCTTTATATTAGAAGGTAAAGTTGCCAACAAATTAGTTACCCATACTAATTTTTTAAAATGAAGGGACAAAATTATACGTTTTTTTTCCCCCTGATGTTAAGAACTGTAACCCCTGCAGCATAATAGCACCTGAGCAGCATCTGCGATGTGAAACTGGCTTCAGTGATTTCTCTTAAAGGAGACTGCACTGCTATTACCGTCAAGAAAGCTGCTTCTGCTTAGGACCCAGACTCCACGAGGAATGTCCCGGTTCCCTACAGAACCCGGCTGGCTGTCATCCCATCAGGTATCCAGTCTGCAGTTGCCACTCAGACTTGCAGAGCGTGTGTTTGGGGACGACACACAGAGGAATACGAAAGGATACAGAGCGCTGTTGTACCAGTACATTTATTGTAAGGAACTAGTTATGCTGCAACTGCTTTGCTCTTTTATATTCTAGGCAACACACTGGTGAGTATAATTCATAATGAACATATTCAACATTTTTTCCATCAGTTCAATACATTATTCATAAATATTAGAGATGGAAAAGACCTAGTAGATTACTGAGTCCAAACCTCCTTTCTGCACTGCCCTTTCCCCTCACTGTTGATGCTAGCTCAAAAACCAAAACCAAACAGATCACACAAGGAAAGCAACAACTTCACAAGTTTTACGAGCAAAAAAGAAAGCGCCGAAGAAGCCTGTACTGAGGGTGGGGAAGTCCGAGGTCTTCCCTTCCTGCTGGTGGAGCTCAGGGAAGACTAAAAGTATGGTGGCTCTTTGCTGTGAAGAGAAGCCATGGGAGAAAAAAGCCAGCTTCTCCTCTTGAGATTCACAGTTCAAGGTAAAGCCCAAGAGGCGATCCCATGTCCTTGGTCAAGGGCTCCCTATCTGTCTCTACAACCTGGTATGGATGCAGGCATTCTTCTCTCCTGTTAGAACTTGAGATACTGATGATAATGATAAACAGCAAAAGAAGAAATGAATAGAGAGTTAAAACTACTAGCAAATGCTCCCTGGGATTATCTGTACTATCAAGATAGGAAAACTTTGCAGATGCTACTGTCTCTCTAGAGGAATAAATGCTTACATTTTAATATTCTCAGCAGCTGGTTCCTGTTGAATGCCATCAGGATGATTCAGCCACCCACCAGGAACACCAGGAACAGCAAGTGCACACGGAGCAATCTGTAAAACTTTCTTCTCTTGATGCCAACACTATTACTCTGGCAAAGTCAGAACTCTTTACTGAATTACCAGTTCTACTGACTATGACCTCGTTCCCCTCACAAATACCAGCTCACTCTCAAATAAATGACTAAGATGCAACATTCTTCCTGATTTGAGCACATCCTGCCGTCAGACTCTCTTCAACCATGGTTTTAATTTTCTCACTATTCACTGTGAGCCCGAAGGGCCAGCAAGATCCATATACACCCTGAGTCTGCCTTGTATGCCTCCTGCCTCCAACCGACCCTGTGCACTGATTGCTATATCTCTACCCTGACATGCCTCAAGTTATTTGATCACTTCCAATTTTTAGAACTTTCCCATTTCCATAGAATGGGGTTGTGTGCCAGGTAAACAAAAATGTGTAGATGAATTGCATTGACCATAGACCTCATTAAGACAGAATTGCCGTGCCATACTCGAGTTGGCTAAAAAAATCCTATACTTGCCCCGGTCTTCAAACAGATCAGATCAGGCACTAAACGGAAGAAATGCCAAAGATGACAGCTAGCTATCAAAAATGTCTCACTGCCTCATTTTCAGGTCCCCAAAGTAAAATCTAAGGACATTCAACACAGATTCAGGTGCTTTCAACAGCCATGAAAATATATGGCTGGAGAGGGAATCTATAAATGTAATGAATACACAATTGGCTTATAACAGATGCAAGTAAAATTAAATTCGATATCTTGACCTGCTCTCCAAAGTGAAAGTTTCTAGTTCAGGCTACAGACGGAGGTATAACAAGCTCATTAATCACATGAACCAGAATTACAAGCTGACACTTCTGGGGATGTTGCAAAGAGCAACCCTAAGTGGCTGGGGGCCTGTGGGGAACCTGAAAAGGGAGGTGGCACTGACAGTCTACAGTGAGCAGTACTGATGCCTTTCATGGTATACACAGGTTGGCCAGGGCTGACTATTCTAAACTTCCAGGAAAGAACTAACGGATTTTTGTAAGGAAGTAATAAGACCTATGAACTTGCATGGAAAGATTCAATATATTCTTATTCAGCTCCTGTTACGTAAAAGTCATTTTGTTTGTTGCTTGAGGAGACACTGAACTCAGTGGAGATCAGTCTGTGAGCTCAAGAGGAATATTGTTGGGAAAGACCTAATGGAAAGGGAATACTAGTAACTGTAGTAGTAACAACGACAACGATACTGAGTGGTGACCATGTGCTAGTCATGGTGCTAACAAGAACTTTATATACTCCATTTCAGGAATTCTTACAATATCCCAGCAAGGCAGTTATCATTTTCCTATTTACAGATGTGGAAAGTGAGGCCTAGTGAACTTAAGGGCATTGCCCCAAATTGTATAGACCTGCTCCTTGCGTTACAAATAAACACACAAATGGCTAATCTAAAGATCAAGTATTGTAGAAATAAAGAAGGCAGAATTTGCTTCTATTTAGGAACACCAGGGGAAAAGGAACAGGGGTGTGGAAATGTGATGTGCACTTAGGAAGCAAGGAGTAGGCCAGTTAAAGTGTGTTTAACCGTGTTGACTCAGCATCCTCTGATTAGAACTCAAATTTTGATAAGACAGATACACTGATCTTTACAGAAAGATTTCTAAGGAGAAGGATGTCTTTCCAAAGGATTTCCTGATTACAATTTCTCAAATTTCTTTCCTTTGCCTTGCCTTGCCTTTCTCTTTCCTTTCCTTTCTTTTCTCTCTTTCTTCTCTTCTCTTTTCTTTTCTTTTTAGAGGGCAGAGGGATGAGGAGAAATGAGATACGAGGTTACCCTGGATGGGATATGAGGATGGCATGAGGGGAACAATGTGATCAGCAGAGGATGTCCAGGGAGTGCCGATGTGAGCGCATTTTCTTTCATTGCCCAGAATGCCTTGTCCTTCCCACATGTGTCTGCCCCTGCCCCATCTACAGTAGGGTTATTGGTACAGAAATAGGCACCTTAAGGGCTCTGTTACTTTGCTCTCGTCCTTAATGACTTCTGGAATACCACTCACTTTTTATTTTTATAAATCTGTTTTACCGATCAGGCTTGTAGTAGCTAGAAAACGAGTTCTAGTACAATTTGCCTTTTTTCCTCTTGAGAAAAGTTTGTCCCTTCTCTGTTTAAGTTTTCTTATTACCCAAACAGCATTTCTTATTCTGTTAAACACTCTGCCCCTTTAATGAAAATAAAACATGTGCTTTTCTGAATCTTCTCCACTCTTCTCTATTTAGAACCCCTGGTGCAGAGAATCCAGTGTATAGCACCCCTAGTCAAGATGAATTTGTTTTTTAAGCTTTTAAAAAAATTATGTTTTCCAAATATATAATATTATAAAATCATTATAATATATAAAATACATATTTAAAAAAATTCTACATGGTCCTGCACCAGATGTTCAATATTCCTTCCTGGAGAGTTTGCTAACCCACTCACCCTTATTGAGCTATCTAAGGCTCCTTCAAGCTCTAAGATGCGATGATTATGATTCTTATGATGCTGACATTTGCTCTGTTGACTCTTAAAGCAGAGCTTTTCAACTTCAAACAATAGCATAACAAGTTGCTGTAACAATTACACTTATATGAATCTTTAAGCAGATGTGCACAATAGCTCTTTACAACCATTATCACACTGGACAGCCAAAGCTTAGGAGGTTCTTAAAATTCTATGTGAAAGTGAATTCTGCAGTTGATTAAATCCTATAGGGAAAAGTCTGGCCTTTCTATCTACTTTTAAAATTGATTGACTTTTTTTTTGGGTAGCTGTTAATTTTGCAGCTAGCCACGAGCTTTAAGCATGTCCAGTAACTTTAATCATTAGCCCCTACTCTGTCAGGGCTCCTGTGTCTCGCCCTCCTGACCTTGCCCACTGAGTTCAGTCTTCCTGATGTAATCACACATGCTCCTTTGTAGTAACATTCGTCACACTGCTCATTAGAATTATCATCATTCCTACTGCACCTTAGGTCAACGGCATTAAATGTGCTTATGCAATTTGTTGTCATTTAAATTCTTCAGCCAGGATTTCTTCATCCAGAAGGACAATTTCATTTTATCTGATCAATAAATAACTAGCCAGTCGGATGACTCTGGAAAGGTTGGTAGAAAATCGTTCATTGGAGCAAAATCTTAAGTCTAGAGAGGTTTTTGTGAGCTTGGATGGTGGCATTTTGCTGACCTTGAATCCATAGTTTCAAAATCTGTCAACTTAACTCTTTCAATCTAGTAAAGCAATAAGGATAAAATATGTGTGATTTATATTTATGCGTGTGTTGAACTTAATATATTTGTCAAGAGTCGAGGTATTTTTAAAATATTCAGTCTGTTCCACAGTGACTAATTCACTGACTTTCAGGTATACCTTAAAATATTCTTTTCACTGTGGCTTAAATCTATTTTTTTTTTTTTTAACTAAATATGAAGTGGCAATGTAGTTCACGGTGACATTCTGTACACTCCTTAACTTTTGCTCTTTCTATGGTCAGGGTATGTACAAATAAATAAATCTACAATAGGTTGTCTAGAAATTTTTGTTTGGCTACACTTTGAAAACATAGCTTAAATAGTTGAAAGCTTGGCATCTCATCATGTTTTTATATTATAAGGCTTACAATGCCACCTTATAGAAGATATATTCATTTATTTCCATGTTCAATCAAAAGTGTAGGGTTTCAGGTCTAAGAATGGATTACAGATCACTCTCTCCTGGTTATTTTTGGCTTTAAGTATATTGATCATTTTATCATTTTCTTGTTCTAAACTGCTCTAAACACAGCACAAATGTTATTCTCATCATGCCAGAAATGGGTTTGGAATTGATTTTGAGTTTCCATCAATTTTACTCTTTGCTCTCTGTGAGAAGTTTTTCACTTACTTAAATTCAAAAGGAGAGTTTTGTTGAAAAGATGTCAGAGTACAACATTTAGAGATCCTTAGCTGGACAAGGAAACTCACATTTTCTACTCTACAAAAGAATAAAAATCATTGAATTTATTACCATGGGCTTTATTGAAATTAGTGGAGAATCATTCAGACGAATGCAATTTCAAGGGCTTCTTCCCTCTTTCTCTCCATGTAAGTGTTTGACAAAAGCATGTATCTTCTGAGAAGCTGGCCTGATTGGTCCAGGTTGGCACTGTTTCAGTGTTTGGCCTACGGCGGCTGCTTAGGAATAATTTTGTCTCATCCTCTCTATTTTCCTGGACCGTATCGGACTCAGACACGTGGTATGCAAAGGAAATCCAAGTCCCTTAAAAATGCTATTTCTTTTGGTAATAAAGCGAAGCCCAGTTCTACTTTGGCCAAATGATCTTATCAAGATTTAACAAGAGATATTTAGTAATATCTCCAATCTGGGAGAAGGCATTCCACTAAGAAAGATAATTCATTATATACAGAATACATATATTTTCCCTTCTGGTACCAGGTAGCGACATCACCAAATTTTCTCTATTGGTACTGAGAATAATACATAACACCGACACAAATTTTATGGCAATTATTCATTTCAATTAATTTAAAAAGAAATAAACAAGTAGTTCTTTCCACATTAGAAGAGATACTGGAGATCTATTTTCAGTTATTGCCGAAAATATTTTGGCTTCCCTAACGGCACCTTCCTAACACAGCTGTTGTGCCCTCCTCTGCGCTGTCACAATGCAGAGTTAGTAACATTTCAGCCAGGTTCTCCAGACTAATTGGATGAAACAATTGCATGACAGTATTAAGATTCCTTTGCAGAATTAAATGAGAGGAGATCTGCACAGTTCAGATAGCCTGGAAGATTTGCAAGGAATACAGCCCAAATCCTACATGTTCCATACATTTTTCTACCTTTACAGTAATAATCGGTTGTATAGTAAGTGCTAGGATTTGACGACACACTTAAGAACATCAACAAACATAGGGAGAAATGGAGATTAGGTAAACTTCACTTCCCACCCCGGCCGTCCTTCTCTCCTGTGCTGTTTTCTGTTTCAGAGTGAAATGCTCCATCTCTTTTAAAAAGTGCCAGGAAATCTCTTCTCTAGCAATCTAGACCCTTGATTTTACATGTGTCGTATGACACACCTTGAAAGAGAGAGTGCTACAAACCAGAGTGGGACGATAATTTAAATACAGACTTAGGGGGAAGAGCTCCATCTACTGAATCAGTTAGATCATAGTTTGCACCCTATAGTTATCCCATTCACTACTTTCAACCTCTTAGAGGCTCTGGGGAGAATAGAAAAGTTACAGACTCAAAACCAGCTTTGAGTCTGATGCCATTTTGAATACTTCCCAGATACCCTGAGCCCTTTTCCTGTGCCCTTCCCAATCTCCAACGCTTTCCATGTTTCAATATACAAGAAAAATGGGATGCTCTGCTGTATAAATCATCCCTGGAAAGAGGCAGAAAGCCTTTGGTAATTGAAGGAAAAGCCCCAAGTAGCTGAAGGGAAAACAACGGAAAAGAAATCGCTCTACCTGACCGGTTGGCAGCCCAGGTCAGAAGCAAAGGGAAGAGCAGCCTACTTCCTCCTCCTGCCCTGCATCATTGCTGCGGAAGCCTGCAGCCACCCAGGAGCAGCTCTTCTGGGCTCTCCCCAGCTGCACAGTGTTGTTGTGGCATTGGGAATTTGCTGTGGCTTCGTAAGATTATGGGGATATGCTTCAGCAAGCCAAAAAAGTCACAAACAAAATTCAGGAGAGAAAAAAAAAAAGTACAAAACCAGCTGATCCTACTGGAGAAGCTCTTGGCATTTTCCTGCATATGCCACAATTCTCTTTGGTATTTCCTGGTTCTATGATCAGAAAATTTATCATATCATGTTTATGATTGTTGTTTTTGCGGGATCGCTGGTGGTGAGAGGTGGTACAGTGAGCACAAACAGACAGACCCGGGAGGCCATGGCAAAGATAACTTCCCTTACTGATTTGAAAGCTTTTCAGGAGATCGCAAGGTTAGAAAGTTTCTTCTTCAGAATATTGAAGACATATAGAAATCACATATAGGAAACAAGAGCCATAGCCTTTCTAGACTGGGAAAGTAAAAAAAAAACTTTTTAACACAGTAACAGATATGGAACAAAGCAAATCATATCTGAATCAACCTGAATGGTAACATAGCTGCATAAAATTCAGGACTGTGTAAGACTTATAAAAATACTTTATAAGTTAACATAAATTATTAGAATACAAATAGACATTTATAAGTATATGCATATGTTAAATAATCAGGAGGCAACAGTTAATTGGATTTTTAAGTTACAGAAAAATAATAAATACAGTAAATTAATAAAAGTTTGCATTAATGTTAATCCTCTTTCATGCAAAAATAGAATTAATATAAATGTAAAGTGAAGCTGTGTCTCCATATGTGTGTGTATGTGTATATATATATATATATATGTATATCTGCAAAAAGTATTACTGAGTGACGTTGAAAGGTGATATGCAGCAGAGAAACTAAAACTTTGAATTATTTTACATTGGGCATTGAAAATATCAGCATTAACCTGGCAGGTTTTTTTCTTTTTCTTTTTTTTTTAATACATTTAATTTTCAGGTTCCGTTTTAAATCATGGAAAGAAAAAAAATTACAACAGCCTTGTATACATGCACAATCTGTATTTTGTAAAAATTTTCACTTGCATTTCTTAGAATATTTAGTTTGCTAAAAACGGCTAATTGGCTTTTCCTCAAGCCTCTGCAAGACAAGTTCAGTTCTGAGTCAAGAACTATGAGAAATTTCACCACGAAATGAAATTTGTTTGGGTAGTTAGAAGGCCTGAAAAATGAGATTATCTCCACCATAACTATAACAAACAGCTAATGAATAAATATATTTTGGCAAGAATCGATAAGAATTGCAAAGCCTCAGAGGGTCATCGCAGACTTGAGAAAGGTAAGCAAGTGAGGAAACATCAAACGGAGTTCATGGAGATAAAGCATTCTGAAAGATGGAAAGTATTAACAGTCACTGACAGGAAAGAATATATTCCACAGGGATGGCAACAACAAAATGAAACAAAACAACCCCAAACAACTGGAAATATCTGTCTCCTGGAGCAAAGTAAGACTATTTGTTCAGCAAGAGGAGAACCTACTTCTTTGTCATTCCCTTTGGAAGCCTGTGTTGTTTTTTTTTTTAAAGGTTGCACAAAAGATACATGTGTTCTTTTTCTAGTATTATTATAGGCCCACCTAGATTTAGCTTTCGATTCCAGATGAGATCAGGCATGTTCAGACTAGCACATCTTTGCTCTGTAAGCACAGAGCTGCTATCATTTCACTGGCAAATTCGCAGATCCCCAAATTTATGCACAATAGATACCCTTAAAAATCTGCAAATTTTCTACTTCAGGCAAATACCTCCTTGAGTTCAATTTTTTTCTTATTTTATTCTGCTAGTATTAAGCTGAAAAGTTAAGGCAGGCAACTCCCATAAGAAAGGAAAGTTGAATAGTACTTACCCTAAGTACAATGTGCAAGCCTTAATGGGGAAATCTACTTTTGCTCTATGATTTTTAGAAGGGAGTCCAGGTTTAAACTCAGCTCTCGCCCTTTTCCCTTCTGGAAAACCGAGTAGACTCACTGAAGGTGGCTCTGAGAAAGATCTTACAAATCAGCAGCCTTACCTGTGGCCATTCAGAAGACTGCACTTTGGTGTGTATTTAAAACTATGAATAAAGTCAGATACAGCGCATGCTCAGCAGGCAATTTAGAAATATTTATAACATTGTTGTTTCAAAAACAAATTTCCTCAAACAAAGCAAAACTCACATTTTTTATCCATGCCAAGTTTAACGTTCTGAGACAAAGCTGTTTTGGAGTTTTCCGCTGGGGGAAAAAAGGGCTTCTAAAATTTTTTGTTGAACGAAAAATAGTTCTCTCTTCCCTTTTGGATAGTCTTAAAGAGGTGGAATAAAATTTCCTCTAAGTTTTAACAAAATTCACCTCGGGCTAAGATATGGCGTTAGAAATTTAAGGTCTGTAAAAACTAATTTGGGGAGAGAATAACAAGGAACTGAAATCTATGAGTTTAAAGAATGTAATGGTCATCTGAACCTTCAAGGCAGTCTTGCTTGTTACTATACAAAAAAAAAAATCCTGATACAAACAGGACACATTATGTGATGTATAGATAAGTTATGCATTGATAAGAACAAGGCATAGATAGCTATTTGCATACCTGGAAAAGTTATGTTTTTCCTTTGCTAACTAAAACCTGAACTCTTCAAAACAGAAAAAGAAATACATCAAAAATTTAGGAGAAACCCAGTAATAATGTCAGTAGCATTCCTCTGTTCTACAGAGCAAGCAAGGAGAGGAAGGCAATCACGTATCTGCTGGTTAAATTTTGAGTTACACAAAATAAAAAAATTGGATTAAATACGGTGTTTAAAGTACTAACTGCAGCAGGAATGCCTGTGTTACCCCTGGCTAGGAATTTCTTCCTCTCCTCCTCCCTGAGCATCCCTAAGCATTCCATTTTACCATCTATCACCAAACCCTGCACGGCCCACAGATCTCACAGATCTTATTTACATCTCTGACTTCATTCTTAAGTCTCTGAGTGACTTTCAGCCCCCCCCCCCTCTACTTTCCAGGGGTGCTCAGCTGGCCTCACAAAAGCTCCACAGTCACATCTAGCAGTATCTCTGACGCTTTCAAGCTCATCAGAGGTGCCAAAAAAACAAAAAAACAAAAAAAACCCTAACGATTAAAAAAAAAAGTTTATTAAAGTGAAACTAGGAGTGCAGATTTGAAGAAGTTGCTTCTACTGTTATTTCCCTCGCAAGTCAGCACAGGTGTTTCCTAACTTGCACTGCTGTGCATGCTGATGAGGGGGAGGGGTAAATTAAGGTGAGGAGTGGGCCACGGGCCGAGCAACAAGCGTTTGAGGATGGCCCAGCCTCATGTGTTAATGGATGTGTCTAAAAATGGACCCCCCAAAAAGCCTAGAATGAGGTTTCTTTTTGGCAAATGATGAAACCAGGATACTGAAATAATTAAAGCTTTGTCCTTAAATAAAGCATCAGATCAACAGAACAAAAACAAAGATAAAAACTGCACACACATATGCATGCGTACACACTCTCTCTCACACACACAGATACACAAAACTCGCGGGTGAGGGGAGAAGGAAATTAAATAAAAGAAAACAAACAGAGTCCTAACAGGCCATTCTCCGAAAAGGAATCTAAATAAAAAGTCATATGATATCTGATAGTGCAGGACACGTCGCCAAGAACTGGAGCGGATTGCCTACAGGAAGAAAGGGCCAGTGTATTCCAGCTCAAAGACCTTTTCTTTCCTCCTCCTCTATTTTTTTTTCCCTTTTCTCCTCGACTGTGAATGTGTTACTCTCAGGTCAGATGTACGAAGCATCCCAGAATGACAGCTATCACCTTTCACTGCACTCCTGGCGGCACAACTGGCTCATGGGAGCTGCCTGAGTTTGGATCCAGAGGGGCTGGTGCAGCTTTCAGGACCAGCCTCTCCCCGTAGCCCCTCTGTCCCTGTCCTAGACCCCCTTGGTCACATCCAAAATAGACCAAAAAAAAAAAAAAAAAAAAAAAAGCACAAGCGAAAAAAAAAAAACAAAAAACAAAAACGCAAGCACAACAGTCCACAGCAACAAAAGAGTTCAGAGGAAAAAAAAAATCAGAAACAAGCCCAAAAGGGGAGGGAAAAAAAAAAGCTCTTGCCTTCAACGTAAAACTTTTTAAAGACCGAGTTTCTTTTCTCTTATTTTGTTGACTTTCTTTTTAAAGGTCTTTTTTTCCTCAAGCACTATTAAGAGCATTAAAAATCTCTACAAAAATACAGAAAAGTCTCAAGGCAATATAAGAATTTTCCTGAAGAAAACACATAACTCTAAGAAGTGAGTTACCCTAGAAAAATTTGGATTTGCCAGAAGTTCCCCTAATTCTAACATCTTTCAGCGAGTTCAAGTGCAAACACTGGCCACCTAGCTCTTGTTTTCTCTCCGAGGGTCATTACTGAGACAACACATACACAGTAAGGTTTCCCGAAAAGACTCAGAGTTATCAAGTTACTTCAAACATAAGGTGCTCACACCTCCCAGCCAGAACGGTTTACTGACTAGACATCACTCTCTGCCTTGGTATGTATTACATCCTTAAGAAGCAGTTACATAAATGTATGCTAAAAATATGGAAAAATGTATGTATCTATATTTTCCCTACAGTTTCCCTCCCCAGGGACAGGAATAGGTTATATTTTTAGTGAATGAAGAAAAAAAGAAAAGAAAAGAAAAGAAGTTTCTGAATCTTGAAACAACTGTTGTAGCTGGTTTCCACTTAGTAAAATAGTTACCTGTAGTTAGGTACTGTACATAGTACATATTTAAGGATTTTTGTCTTGCTTGTGAATTCTCCCCCTTGTTCAGTTTTGTGTCTATTAAGTACCTTCAAAAGATTTCCAAATGACAATCAAAATATAAATGCATTAGGAGGAGAACTTTTAGAAAGAAAACAATTTCTTGAGTTTATAATTCAAGAAGGTTAGTATAAAGCTATAATTGTACAGCATATATAAAAGGTGGACTTGTTTACACAATTTGCAGATACAGTTCACATGATTTCTTTCTTCTTTTGTTGAAGCATTAATTTGAAAATGATAAGCATTCTGGAATGTTTGCTACCAACACAAATTCATGATGAAAATATACATGCATAGGCAAAAAATCAAATGGAGAGCACGCAAAGCTACGTGGCAATCCGAATCATAGAGAAATCTCTGTCTAACAGACTATATTTTGCTTGAACTAGTATATCACGGATGGGGCAGTAATCTCTCTGGGGGTTTTATCATTCTCGTCAAAAAATAAAATACAAATATCTGCTCCATTAGTACCTTTTCTTAATAGCTGACAAGTGACACAAGTGGTACCTTTTAAACAGATGGATGCAAAAACTTGTGAGACCGAATGAACTAACATACCCCATCGGTATTTCGGGAACCCAAATCTCATAATTAACTTTTTACCCAAGTGGCAAAAGTAGAAGATGTTCTCACCACTAAACCGATTATTTTATGGAGTCTTGTTCTCTCCTCCACAGGATTTTGGGGACCCAGAATGGGTAAAGAGCTGATAAGAGAGGATGCATCCTGAACAACTTTTATTGTGAGTAGAAAAAAATAGCATAGAGTGAGCATAAGAACAGTTGGATTTAGAAAGATGAAAAGATGAGAAAAGAGCAACATATCCAACTTAATTAGTCTTTTTCCTTTTTATTTTTTGTGTATATCTATTGGGGTGATGGGGAGAAAAGATAACTGGATTTCCTTTGAATGTCTTTGTGTCTTTATAGAGTGAATGTTCTGTTCCTGTCTCTCTCTTTTTAGGCGGAAAAACTAATAAAAATAGAAAAACATATATCAGACATTAAGCTCACCTCCCCCCCCACCCCTTTCCTTTGTAAAGAACTCTTTGTTCTCTAGTGAAAATGCTGAAAAATCCCCGGGCAGCTACTCCCTGAAACAAGTGCAAAACACTTAGAGGCTTTTGGGCTGGCTGGGAGCCAGGAACCCTCCCGCTGTCTGGTTAGAAGAGGAAAAAAAGAAGAGAGAGGGAGAGAGGGGAAGAGAGATGGGGGGGCAGAGAGAGAGAGAGAGAGGAAGAGAGAGAGAGGAAGAGAGAGAGAGGAAGACAGAGAGAGGAAGAGAGAGAGAGAGAAAGAGAGAGAGAGAAATTGGAGCTTCCTTTAATAGACATAGGAAGCAGCGTTTTTTTTTTTTTTTCCTTTTCTTTTTTTTCAAAACTGGCGGTCAAGCGTTAAGTAACTCCCGTCTAAATCCACCTGCTAGAAATGAACTTGGGTAACCCCCCAGGGGTGCACAAAGACAGGGAAGACAGTAACATACTCCATACTCTTTCCCACCCCCCGTTGTACTGCTTCCATTCTTTCTGCTCCCATACACAAATGCCCACAGATCTCACGCCACCCCCTTACCCCCCAACAACAAACACAGCGAAATACATGCTCCCTCAGTCTCCTAAAAAAAAAAAAAGGCTTTTCCATCTCGGTTGCGACACAGTGATAAGGGGTAGCGAACATCTCATACCTGGTGTGAATGCTAATCAGTCAGGAGTTCTCCTTTTCCCAAGACAGGGAACTGTTTCCTTCCAAATTTATTAGAACCTCCTCCACTGCCTCTTTGAAAAACCTTCTTTGTCACCCTCTCCCAAGTCCCGATACTTCTTTAAAAAAAAAATGGCTTCGGAGCTCCTTCTATTCTTGATATTGATTCTCTCTCTCTCCCCCCACCCCTCCTCCTCTCTCCTGTCTGTGTCTCTTCTGAGTGGTCTATTGATAAGTCCCTGGAGGCACTGGGTCAGCCTGCCCGTAGGAAACCAGACACAATGCACAAATCTCCGAGTGCCATTCTGCCATCAGCAAGCAGACCACGTTTAGGAGAGAGAGAGGGAAAAAAAACAGTAGAGCAAGAGACAGAGAGAGAGAGAGAGAGAGAGAGAGAGAGAGACCAACCGAGGGAGGGAGAGAGAGAGACCGGGAGAGAGGAAGAGAGGGGGGAGAGAGAGAGAGAGAGTGGGAGAGAGAGAGAGAGGGGGAGAGAGACAGAGGGGGAGAGAGAGACACGGAAGGAGAGAGAGAGTGTGAGAAAAAGACTGATTGGAACAGGAGGGAGGGAGAGAGAGAAAGGGAGAGGGAGAGAGAGCGCGAGAGGGAGAGCGACACTGCCAGTCAGGTTAATCATCCCTACTTTAATTAGCTGTTCGGCTTAGACATAAAACAATTGAATTTGAATGATCTGTCAGCAGGCTCGGCTGAACCAAAGGGGAAAAGCGAATATTACAAAAAGACTGTTGGTGTGTTCTGATAAGCAATACTGCTCGTACTGACAAATCCTCAAAGGGGGAACTATTAAAACTTACAACTAAACAAAAAGTGCAAATACAAATGGCACTAGATAGAGGTCTTTTTAAAAAATGGAGTTTTCTCCCCTAGTTTTATGAACGGTAGATATTTATGTGCAGGTGCCAACATATTAGGGTCTGCGTGTAACGTGTGAAAGTTTATTAACGACGGTCTAGGAGTGTAGCAGACAGATGCTGCAGAGAACAAGACAGGTACAGTCGGATGCTGAGTCTAGATCTTGGAGGGAGATGGATGCTTGAAGAAGAGGCACCGTGGCAAGAGATCAGCACAGACAAAGTCAGTGGGCAGACAGGCAGACAGATTTTAGGCACGGCACGATCTCGTCTAAAAAGGCAAAAGTTCTGATGCAATAATAGGTGCAAAACAATCCATCCATCCTCCTCTCCCGGGAGCACTCCAAGGTACAGTTAAAATGGATTAATCTTTGTGACAAACAGAGCCGGCAAGGCAGACTATGGCAGACACCGAAGGCGATTCGCAGACCCAGAGAATACCAGAGCCGAGAAAAGCCACAGCGATCAATCCCTCCAACGCCCTAGTTTAGCAGATGAGGAAACTGAGGCCCAGAGACTCAGGCTAATAAATCACAAAGGCAACAGCAGTTTCGACACTGGAACCCAGAACCCTGGGATCCACTGTGCTCTTTCCATCATATCAGCTAAACTCCAGCTTTCTTTAAAGACTCTGGTCCAACAGGTATGGAAATCACCCTCATCTCCAGAATAACAAGATTCCTCCATCTATACAGTCAGTGCACAGACCTTCAATTTTTAAAAATGCCTAAATAGAGAAGTGGAAATTCTTTTTTGTTGTTGTTCATTTTGAATTCTCGGGATGGGGATTTAAGTGCTTAATTTCTTCTCAGAGAAAAGCAGAATGTTGCAGAGGCCTGGCCTCTCCCAGGTACATAGCTGGTGCCACGCACCGAGCTAGCGAAGGCCAGCTGATGCATCCACAAAGACCTCTCCCAGAGTCTGCAATTCTCTTTGTGAATATTGCCTGCTACACAACACCGTGTAAAAAGATGTGGTTCTCTCATACTACTCATTTTTAAGATATAGGCACACTGTGGGTGAAAGAGATAGAGTCTTTCAGCTTACAGTGTCATTTTCAGACACTGAGGAGATTTTCTACCTGGAAGATTAGCTATGGACAACTTTTCCTATATATTTCAATTGAAATGAGCTACTAAAATAGAAAGAGGAAACTGTGTTATCTGCCCATGTATTTGATGGTATCTTTTTGGACACACCTGATCATATTCAGTAAGGATCTCCCTCTTGACAGCAAATAATTGAATGTAAATTTTTTTTTTTTTTTTAAGGGAGAAAGAGATGCTTGTGAAGAGAACAGCGCCATCGGATGTTACTGGAGGGACTGTCTCTTGTCCTAAAACAAGAATCATGGTGTGTATATGAAAGCAAAAACTCTCAGTCATGCTTCAGCAACCACGTTGCTACTTAAGGTGAAAGAGGAAAACTGAAAGAGAGGTCAGGCACCTGGGAGTCCACTCAAAGGCAAGGAATCTGAGAGACGTCATGGCCAAGTCATTCAGTTTATTTGCACGCCATCCTCTTCAACAATGGCTGCTGTGACAGTGTCTAAAACACAGGGTCCACTGTCAATCAATTTAGGGAGAGGAGGAATCAGTGATTTTGACATTGGTAGGTCCTCTCACAGGTCTTAAAGATCCTGATAGGCAAGAACCCAGGGGAGCAGTGAAGTGCTGGGTGACCTGCGTGAGAAGGGAATGAGCTTTGGAGTAGAATAGACTTTTATAACAGTGTCTAAGTCACAGCTGCTCTCAGAGCCTCAGTTCCCCTGTCTGTAAAAGGTGAGGATATTCATCCCATAAGGTGTTTTGAGGATGACATGAGCTATCATAGATAAAGTCCCTGGCTGGTCATCACATGGTAGTTATTACTGAGGAAGGCAGAGAATGAGGGTGTAAATAAACAAAACTGCATACTACAGATGTGCTGAGTGTGTTGTGTTCAAAGCATGCTCAAGACATGAATCCACATAGCAAAGCAAGGATCTAATAAACAGACTTGATTTGGAAAGGGTAAAGTTTAGAACCCCTGAGTTCTGGAATCTAAGCTTCAAGGATTTTCTAAGGGGGGTTTCATCTCTTTGTTCCCAGACTTTGGTATATTTCCTGGCTAATAATAATAATAACCAGCATACCACTGAGCACTTCATTTGTGCCAAGCACTTTGCTAAGTAGTTAACGTTTTTGATCATAGAATATGAATTAGGTGCTACCTATGAATTAGGTGCTACCAGTCCTTATTTCATAGAAAAGCACAGAAGAGTTAGGTGACTTGCTCAAGAGCACACAGCTAATTAGTGTGGAGCTGGAGACAAAATCCAGGCAATCTGACTTTAAAGCCTGCGTCCTCAGCCATGATGCTGGACTAGCACTGGGCATATTCACTAAATACGTGTTAAATAAATGAGCAAATGCACAAAACACCAGTGTTTTGATTTCATTAAATAACAAGTGAAAATCCGTGCACCATCACTTGAGAGAATCTTGTGCTTGGATTATACAGTCTGTACCTCTTCTGTAGCTCACTCGGGGGCAGCCCCTCCTCAGAAGCCAGGCTGAGCCTTGTCCCTGCATGGTGTTGAAAATGGATGAGGTGAAGATCGCTGGCTATGACCACCCAGGGCATTTAAATATCTGACGGCATTTTCAGCACTTTGAGGGTAGTGTTAGCACACGGGTTATTAATTGGCTTAATTCCAGTTCAGATAATTACATCGTGTCTCTTTAATTTTTCCCCGACTATGCCATTCTTCACTTCCTGTCACAAATGTGCTCTTTAAAAAAGCATATGAACACACACAAACATAGTTATATTTAAGGTTTGTATAATCATATAGGGGTTCTTTTTCTAAATGATTGGTGTATAGTAGCCATGTAATAAATGAATGAATGGGCAAAAGAATTAAAGTCATTGCAAAACAAAGATAACTAGTTGAAGCTAAGATTTTCATTTGGCACTGAAATAAACAGATTTTTAAACCATTTCCTTGGTGACAGGATTCCAATCATAATTTTTTTTCTCATGGGCAGATATTTCAAGAGCTGATGACCTGCTCATGATAAGCTGATTTCCTTACACCATGCAATTTCCAGCAAAAAAAAAAAAAAAAAATAGCAATGAAAACTGATCTTTTAAGGTAGAAAGTAAGACTAGGTATAGGATACTGAACTCATGGGTTTTAGAACAGTCATTAATCCAGCTATTAGACCCTGACTTATTTGGCAGGTTTTTCTTTGCCAAATGTACTACTAGCATAATTTTCAAATCAGAGAAGAAAAGAACATGGGGTTCCAATTTGATAAGCTTAGGAAAGTCTGACAATCATAAACAGACACAACCCCTCTCCTTTTCCCAAAGAATTCTTGGCCTTTGAAATACTATGTCTACATGATACCAAAGAACATCTCCTGGAGGCACCCATTTTCATCATGTGCACAAAAAGTTAAATGCATCCAAGGCAGAGCATGGTTTATTTTGTCAGTCCTTTTCAGTGTACGTTTGTTCATACAAGTCACCAAATATAAGGAGCATAGAAAGTAAGGGAATAAAGGGTTAATTTATTTACTATGCATGAGAGTTTCAAGACCTTTGCTTCCTCAGCTTTTAGTTCGAAATTCCATGCATACTCTGCACATAATAACAAATGCTATAATTCAATGTATGCCATAATTTGATTTACTTTCAAGCACCTTTTCTGGTTCAGCTCTCAAAGCTTTCCTTCCTTTAAACTTCCTCCAAATTTTCTTCATGGCCCTCTGTAAATCATCATTTACAACTGGTGTTTGTGGGATAACACTAATGCTGTAGAGAGATTTGTATCACACTATCCCCACTTCCTTTTGAAAATCAGTGGTCAACTTTCATGCCCTTATCTGAGGGCAAGATAAATTAAAAAAAAAAAAAGAATAAAACTTGAGCCCTTTCCTAACTCTTGGACCCCTGTAATAATGACAGTAGTCACTCAGTGACTGTCCTTTAGTTCGTCACTCATGCCTCTAGATGGGGATCTTTGGGACAAAGTTTTTATATTCTGCTTGTTAAATTTAATGTATTGTCCAGTGTCACACCTGCTCATGGCAGGTGGTAGATGATATCTTAGAAGAGCTGAAGGCAACAACTGTTAACTCTCTTATGTCTTCATATGCAATTGTAATTTATTTTCTCTGTGACTCAAGTGTTCAGTGTGTAAAAGGGGTACATTTATTGCCCTAAGACTAGTGATGTGATGCACAGACTAAAGTAGTACTATTGGGTAGGAAAGTTAAGAATTAGTGAGGGAAAAGCACTTGTACTAAAGACTTTTACAGTCTCACCACTATTTTTAAAGCAAGAAGTCCTTGGATAACATATTCTAAACTCAGAAATTAAGTGAATTTTTAATTCGAAAGAAAAGTGGACAAAATTTATACTGAATACTAGAGATAGTAAGCAAGCTTTTGGTTTTAAATTTAAATGTCATCTAGGAACAGCCTGATAGATACTATAAAAGCTTAGAATCTTAGACTTAGGTGGTATTTAAGAGATTTTCCAGTTCTTTCAGTTTACAGAGAAGCCCTGAATGGCTGAGACATTTTATCTGGTAAGTCCTAGAACCCAATTCTTCTGTTTCTTGGTCTCCTGACCTCCTCAGCCACACTGGGCCAGATGGCTGCCACTCTCTTGCCATTCCTAGTCCTGGCTACCCCTCTTTTGGATGTATTTTATTAAAGATAAATTCTGGTGCTGAGAAAGAGATTCTGTGTTCCTAATGTAGTCTGATAATAGGCCACAACAGGACAGCAGCAGGCCAAATAATGACTCTGAAAAAAGATATCCACATTCTACTCCCCAGAACCAGAATGTTGCTTTACATGGCAAAGAAGTCTTGTAGATGTGACCTAAACGTAATCACAAGGGTTCTTATAAGAGAGAGACAGGAGGGTCAGAGCTAGTATTAAGAGATGTGATGACAGAACAAGAGGTTGGAGTTATTGGAGTTATTTGTGGAAGAGGTCATGGGCCAAGGAGTGCAGATGGCCTCCAGAAGCTAGAAAAAACAAGGGAATGGGTTCTCCCCTAGAACTTCCAGAGGAACCAGCCCTACCATCAACTACCTTGATCTGGACATTATTTCACAACACAGCTGAAATATTTCTTAGCTTTTTTTTTTTTCTTTTCAAGCAGATATATCACCTTGTTTCAAACTGAGCTTGTGACATAAACCTCTTACCAGTCTTCAGAAAAATACGTCTAGCATAGGTCAAGAATGCGTCTCTCCCTCTTTTGCCTCTAAGAACTTCCTTCTGTGATGACATGAAGTAATCTATCCAGAGATTTTTGGCTAATGGATCAGTTGCCTGTAGATCCATCTAATCACATTTTCCTATGTCCATTCTAACAGCAGCTCTTCATTGGTGGGTTGGCACACATCTCCAAGTTCATCTACAACAGTCAACACTAGGTTCTAGTTAAAAGCAGACTGAAGGGTTCTGCTGTGTAATTCTTGGCTGTCAGAAGATCTAAACTTATTCTAAACAGTGAGGTGCTTTCTTGCTAGCTCCCACCCCACATCTGTTCCACTTTTTCCTAGTGGAGGTCAGAAATGGAGAAAAGCAGCAGTATAAGGCAACATCACACAAAACTTCCTTCTTAAGACTATCTTGCTTTAGTAGATCATTCCAGCTCATAAGTGCATAAATCTGTAGGACAGTGCTCCTAAAAGAGTGGTTCTTGGCAGGATCAGCATTGCCTAGAACTTTGTTAGAAAAAAATCAAATCTTGGGCCCTACTCTTGACGTATTAACTCAGACACTGAGAGTTGAATACTGGAGTGCCTATGTTTTAGTAAGTCCTCTAGAGAATTCCAAAGCCTGGTTGAGAATCATAGGGCAGATCTGTGAGGCTCAGCAAGCCTAGTGAAAATCATGTTGGACTATGAATATCACCTGCTCACCTGGGTGTAATTTAATTGTGGCTCTGTCACTTGCCCACTCTGTGACCTTAGATCATGTTCTTGGTTTGTTTATCTCCTAAGGTACAAAATAGGAATGATAATATTATATTATTACTTATATTATTATTACTATTATTATTACCTTGTCTATGCAAAAGGCTAATATGGGACTTAATAAGATCATGAATATGAAAACACTTTATACTTTATAACTGCAGGATTATTATTATGGAAAAAACATTAACTTGGGTTGTGAGTGTCCTGGGAGCAAGGTGTTGGGGATATCATCTTGATATTTCACATTAATTGAGGCTTTGAAGTAAGAACAGAAAAAAAAGTTCAAGAAGCTCAAATGTCAGGTCTAATTCTCCAAGCCAAAAAGAAGGCTGGATGTCTGTAGGCTTTTAAGGGAAACGATAATGAATGGAGGACCCACTGACATTATTATTATTAGTTTTTAGACTAGTTTCCAGGTGCTAAATTTTTTTGTTTGAAACTCTACCTTTCTGTTCTTCAGGTAGCAAAATTTAGTGGCAGTTTTGAATGCTATTTTGCCAATGAAAGCCTACGGCTTCGGAGATTCAGAGTCACACTTCTTTGTAAGTTCCCAATGCCACTCAGTGTTGGTGAAGTGGCCCATGGTCTCTTTCATCTTCATACCATATTCTTAAGTAAGTAAGAAGCTCCAGGAAGCCAACTCAAAGACAACTAATTATATTCACAAATTTTTTCAATGGAAAAGACATAAATCCTGGGAGGTGGGAGGGATTGTCCAGATCAGGACTAAGACCTTTTTACATACTGAAGTCCAAGCTCTTAAGGAGCTGGGAAAAAAACAAACAAACAAACAAACAAAAAAAAACCAAAAAAAAAACCAGACCCAAAAAACTCACACAACCAGATCAGACACAACCATGATTTTCCTAGAAAATCACCAGTATTACTTACCAAGGGGGAAAAAAAAACACCTTATTAAAGATAGCTAACCGGGGGAAAAAAAAAAAAAAAAAAAGAGAGAGAGAGATAGCTAACCATCCCTTTTTCTTCTTGCATGAAATCACAGCAGGTAGCCTATGGCCTGAGGGCTCTTCCATCCTCTGACAACTCAAACCTGCTGGTTGCATTTTGGCAACTCGTTGGTGCCTGGTGCCTCGCAGGACCATTGTGGTGTGGAAAAGATTCTGTTTGGGTTGCGGCTTCCTCTGAGCTAGTCACAACGTGTTGCTGCATCAGGGGAAGCAGCTGCACCTTTTAAGAGCTCTGTGTCCTTAAGCAAGTCATCTACGCTCTTGAACTCCAGAGATTTTTTCACTTGTAAAATGTGGATAATATGTGATTTAATAATCTCAAAATTTGTTGAGATCACAAGTTGAGGATCAAAAAGGATGATGTATCCACAATGTTTTGTAAACTAAAGATCCCATTTGCTTGGCATTATTGACGTCATTATTATTTACACGTCAACAGAAGAGTAAAGGTATGTATGGAAATACTGCGCACGGCAGCCTGCACACTCTCAGACATTTAAGTTGTACATACCTCCATGGTTTTCCCCTGAACTTACATTAATCTCTTTGTCAGGTACCTAAGATAGTAACTAAGAATGTTGCTTCCTTTAAGTCTCTATATGATCTTTGGGTTGATAATGGTTAGTTATACATTAAATAGATACTGCTACATAATTTATTATGGTTCTGTTCTGGCCAGCTCTACTTTGAACATATTCCCTAAATAAGAACAAATTCAGTGTTATAAAAGAAAAGAAAACATCACATCCAAAGCTGGTATTGAGGAGTGAAAATATCTTCAAAGGCTATTCCTTGGTTGTTTAACATCAAACATCCACTTAGAGATGTCTATTAGTTCAACAAGCTGTCCTGAAGGAAGACCCGTAGCAAAGCCACTGGGTGTTCAACACTTAAAAGGACAGGAACATGTATTCTGCCACAATGCACATTATTATTGCTTGAATTACTCAGACTTTGTTTAAACAAATCTATGAGTCGAGTTCAGATGAACAGCCCATGCATTTTTGCCATTCAGTAGCTGTAAGAATATATGGTACCCGATCAATGAGTCCTTCCAATGGAAGGGAAGTTAACTGCTATATTTTAAAATAAATCATTAATGTAATTGTGCAAAGAACATATCTAAATATCTAGAACTCTTATTTAAATCTTTAATTGTTGTATACAATCCCATCTTTTCTATTTAGCATCCTTAACTAGACTGTATGCTCCCTGAGGATAAACACTGACACACTTTTCTGAATATCTCACTGGCTCCAGCACAGTGGTTTACACATAGCATTTGCTTCCAAAATATCTGCTTTTTAATTGGATTCACTTCTTGTTGGCTTTTCTTGGGGGCAATTAAGCCACATAAAGTGCCCATAGATAAAGGCATCATTATTACTGAGGTGAAAGTTGCAATTCTTAATTTTTTAAAAATAATGCGTTGGGCCACTTATTTTTCCCATGTGACACTTAACCTGACTAATTATAGAAGTGAATAGAAAAACATGATTCTGTTAAAAAGCTCACTTTACATGCAACATTTTTAGGAATTCAGCTAATATGTCAAGCAGAGTCATTCTGCACAACAGTGGTGATGGTGCGTATGCACTTTAGCTCTGACGGCAAATATTTTAAATTAAGGCAAGCTAGCCATAAAATTACATACACATAAATATGCACTCTCTCACAAACACACATTTGCACGTCTTTAAACTTGAATTAATGCAAAGAAGAGATATATTCTTTTGTTCTAGAGGAATACAAATGATGAAGACTAATAAATGAATAAGTAAAGCGCTGGGTAACCAAATCAATGTCTGCTCAATTCTGGTCAAGGAGGTGAAGTGAGGTTTCCCTTTGAGTCAGAGAATGTAGTGGATAAAAGGGACGTGAATAGCTGGGGGGATTTCCTGAGGCCATTGCAGACCAGCTCACACACTGTTAAGAGGCTCGTTTTTATGAGACTTTCGGTTGCATTTGTAACGCTTGCTCTAGGTCCCCTAGAGCATTAAGTGCACACCACAGCACTGTGACTACGGGACTAAATGTGAGAGGATACATTCCGAGGTTCTTTATCTTTCAGATCCAGAAAGATTTGTAGATATTTTTAAGACCATTTCCCCCCCTTTGTTTTCCCTCCCTCCCCCCTAAACACCCCTCCACAAAACTCCTTTCAGATAGGACTACTATGTGGAAAGGACTTCTTTTTGTTTTCAGTAAAAATCTAAAGTCTTGGACTTAAAAAAAATGACCAACTTAAAAACCTGTGGATTAGTACAGTTGATTCTTTCTATAGGTAGAATATATTTCATTTAAAAAGAATCCCAGCAAAACTTGGTCTGACTGGTAAGTTTGTTCTAGATTAAGGATTTAGCCACAGTTTGATAAGTATTTGTTGGTTTGGTGCTTATTAATTGGTACATATTTTAACATTTCACCACTACCTTAAATTATTAATAATTTGAAATTATTAGCCAGTACTACCACTGTTTATTTTATTTCATTTTTCTGAACAGTGCCACCCATTTCCTTCAAGTTTGGTTCAAAACAAAAAGTCTGGAATTTAATTTGTCAGGAAAACAACTGTGAAGTTCAGAAAAAGAATAGGAATCACCAAAACAATGAGATCAATCTTAAAATCACTAGGGAAAACAAAAGCTCTCTTAATCCTCAAAGCAAATGTAAAAGTAGGCATTCTGGTTTTGATGATGACGAAGCTGAGGCTCAGAGAGGTTAAGCAACTTCCCCTGGGTTCAGAGTTGAGAGGTGGCAGTGCTGTGGGTCACACCCTGGTCTGTCTGACAAAGCCTGTTCTATTTTCTTTTACACTGTTTACACTCTCCATTCCCCAGAAGGTCTCTGGCTATCTGGGAGTTTCTTTGGGATCTGCCATCAGGTTCATGGGATGACAAAACAATTACAATTATAAAAATTGGTGAATGTATATGTATTATGTATTGAGTATACACATAAATGCTTACTATACACATGGTTATACATATACTATATACGCCATCTATATGAATACTCAACAGTAGTCAACTCTCAGCCCTTACAGTTTGCCAGATATTATGCTAAGTACTTTATTATTTAGTTTTCTATTATTTACTGTTTAGTACTATTTACTGAGTTCTTGTAACACCTCTGTAAGGTAGAAATTATTATTATCATCCAGTTTTACAGATGGGAAAAGTAAGGCCTACGACTAGAAAGTGGCACAGCCCAAGTTTCCTTCCATTACTCTACCCTTCTCATGGACCTTTTCCTATTTGTTACTCCCTTGGAACAACAGAGTACAAGAGGAACATAACTGACCTCTGGCCCATTCCTCTAAGACTTTGCTTCCTCTTGGGAAATAAAGCAGACCTTAGAAGGTGGGAGTAACTGAACTATTAACAAATCAATAGTTTACTTGCTAGGGAACAAAAAGACACAACTTACAGGACAATTCCTATTGGTAGAAGAGAAAGCCCCAAAGCAAGGTATTATGGTCTGGAAAACAGGGGCCACGCTTTGGGTAGGTGGACTTTCTGGGTCTTTCAAATCATAACACATGTATAACCATTGATAAATAAACCAAATTTAATTCAATATATACTTAATGAACACCTGCTATAAATAAAGGATTCTGCTAGAACCTGAGCCCCAGAAAATAGCTACAAAGATGAGAAAGACACCATAAACCTAATGTTTAGAAATCAGGAGAAAATAAACACCACATAACTAAAATACGACGTAAAATAAGTCCAATGCCAAAAAGGGTTGCTAACAAAATTCTGTAGGTTCAGTGGGCTGAGGAATATCATTTGATGATGGACACTGAAAAAAGTTACCTGAGTTACCTGAAAAAAGTTTGGGGTGAACTTTGGAATATGGGAGAAGTTCCAGCTGTTAGAATTTGGAGAGATGAGTTTTAGGCAAGGAGTACAGAATGAATAAAAACATGAGGACAGGAAAGCACAAAGTGTATTGGGTCTGATTTGATTAGCTTCTAGAGTACTCTAGAAGGATAGCAGCAGGAGTTTGAGATGATCTGGGTGGCACATCCAGGTGGGAATGAATAGTTGGCAGTTGGAAACCTATGCCTGTGGTACTAGAGTCTACAGGCCAAGACGAGACATTCAGATCTTCAGGAAGGCATCTGAATGTCTGATTGCAGCTAAAATTGCTGCTAGACTTCAAGAATGCAGTGAGGGAAGAAAGAAAGGCAGACTGACATTTTGTGGGCAGATGAAGGAAAAATAGATGATGGAGCCAGAAGGAACACTCCGATGAACAGGAGAATCATGAAAACAAGATGTTATGGAGCCCAAAGCTAAATAATGTGCTACAGAAAGGGAAAGAGATGGTCAAAAAGGTCAAATCAGTAATAGTGAAGCTAGTACTGCCTGGAGGAAGAGGCATTTTTAGGATCTGGAGTCTTTCTTCATCACTGAACTCATCTTGAAGAAGATCACCTCTCATCCCTCTCTGTTCTTTCCCTAAACTCATACATCACTCAACCATACACATAAACAAACTTTTTTCTTCTGGGAAAAATTTATGGAATTATTAACTCTGGAGCACCCAATCTATGTCTGGAAGTTTTATGAATAAAGTTAAAATTTTCTTGTTTAATCTTTATTTAAAAGATGATTGGCTTTTTGATGCACAGGTCAATTGCTTTTTGGTGGAAGTGGAAATTTATTCATATTTTATTTAACAAATACTTTTAGAGATTTTCCTATCTGCCAGGCATTGTGCTAAATACTGGGATCAGAATAATTTCTATAAATGCTTAGATGGCTTTTACCTGTTAGTTTTTGTTTTTTTTTTCAAACCGGTGAGTTTTGCTTCCTATGGTTGGCACAGAGTTGATGCCTTTGTAATGATGAGTTTCTGTTCCAGCTCCTGAGAGTTTCTGTATTCAGATTATTAAGTACCTATTTATGTGTAATTTCTCTGTTCCAAGAAGCTTTTACGATGTTTTGGATAATTTTCAGTATCAGCAAAGGGTGATACAGAAGAACAAACCAACTCTGGGTCAACACAGGAACCAGTTCTCTTGCTTTGGCAAGGTGGTAGTCTAGTATGTGGGCCAGCAAGAACACCTTTTCAAGTATTTAAAACAACTATGAAAATCTTATTCTTAATTGTATCCTCTAAAGAATAAAGACAAGAAAATAATCAGCTTTGGATAGCTGAAAAATAGCTTCAGGTTATGTTCCGATGGTTGGGTAAAAATGAAGTAAGGAAACCATATGGAAGGGCATCTACAAAAGATACCCTTGGGGCATATTTATTAAATTATTTGTATAAATTTTTTGTAGGTGTATATATTTTAAAAATCCCCTCACATCACTTTAGCCTTTTTCCTATATGTATAAATATTTTTTCTCCCACAAAATAGGAGTCCTGCTATACACATCATTTTGTAGCCTGCATTCTTTCAAGACATATATTTTTAAGCCCTGTATAGTATTCCATTCTATAGATGTATCAACATACTTTTAAGTGATTCCTTATTTTTGGACATTTTGATTGCATTCTAATTTTTGTCATTTTTAATAATGTTTGGTTGAGCACCAGCATGCATAGCCTTTGCAATGCTATTATTTATTGGAAAGAAATTTTTGGAAGTTTTAAAACTTAATACTATAAGCAGAGAAAGCAAGGAAACAATATGTATACTGTAAGCAAAGAAAGAAAAGTCATGTGCCTCTAGGAATCAGGGTGATAGAGTAAATGAGTACAGTGGGTATGGCCTAAAATGTGGAGTTATAGGTACTCTGTCTAAATGGAGAAGACATGGCTTGTCCGAAGGCAACAGCTACTACTCAGTTCCAAACTGGTCCCATGCAAAAATGCAGGTCTAATATTTCAGTCTCCACATTTTTAAGAGAAGCAGGAAAAACTGGATTTTTGTGGATGAGCTCTCAATCTTTAAAGGTTGGCTCAAACTCTCAAATTATTAAATACTATATGGGCAAAAATTTTCTTTCTATAGGCTAGTTCAATGCAACTCACAGGTCACTGGTTTGTAAACTTCAAATTAAAGAAAAGGAAGAATGGTGTTGGAAAATTTATTTCTAGGCAGTGTTAAGCAAACAAAGTTTGCTTCATGTTTTGCCAGTAACAAGAGATGCAGTGTGGAGAAACTGAACCTGAATATGCAAATCTGGGAAGACAGGTAAACATTGCTTCCCATTTAATCATCCATGAAAGATTAACTAGAAGCAGCTTCTAAAATGTTTCAAACTTCTCAAAAAACCATACTTTAATTATGTAAAACTTTAATCCAGTGCACTGTGTGATGACATCTAATGATCATTTCCCTTCATTTTCCATCTGAACAAACATTTCCTATTAACATCCACCTGCACTACTTCCTTTTGAAAAGAGGAGGTGGTATTTGGCTATTCCTTGGTTCTGATTCATGAGAATTCAGCCCAAGACCAAGATTTCTGTTCTTAACAGATTTTGGTTTTTAAATCTGTAGAACACAATGTTTCCCTGGGCTGAGTTCTAGCATGCCAAGTTTTGGCTGGCCACAGACTTTGACATCTGAGTGAAAAATCTTTCAACAATGGCATTTAAACTGAAGAATCAACAGACCTTTAATTATAGCACTGCTTGTAATCTCCCCATCTTCCCCCCCTTTTATCATGATGTTCAAATTGCCTAAAATCACTAACTGCACGGACAGCATGTTATTTCATTTGCCATTGGAAATATCATAATTTGGAAACTTGGTGGCTTGAGATTGTGTATTAATTTTTGAAAAATCAGTATTTTTTAATTCACTATAAATTAAAGAGGCATATGGAACGAAGTTCAAAATTACTGATGCATTAGAAATAGCAAACAAAAAACACTCGGCATACAATGTTTCAGTTTATCTGAAATATTCAAGATTTATTTAGATAAGAGTAATATTTCTCCTTGGAAATTAGGCATTAAATATATTGAAATATGGAATCTCCTTTTGGTGAGGTTTCACTAATGCCTCTGTATTTTTCCATAAAATGTTAAGTGATCATTTTTTATGGCTTTTAAAAAATGACACAGCCTCAGATTACCCTATATTTCTCTTACATAATAACAAAAGACACTTCTAAACTGCTAAAGTACATTAGGAATCCTTTGAAAACTTCTTTTTTAGAAATCAATGCTGAAAAAGCACTTAGTTTATATCCAGTCTGTCTATCTGGACATACTTAATGGGCAAATTGGGTTTAAAAATCTAACTGTGGAAAATGTTTATTTCCATGTTCTATAGTAGCTAGATAGTTTTTATTTGTCTTTAAATATAGAGCTTTGTTATATGTAGAAGGTGGGCAAAATTTCAGCTTCTTTTCATCTCACAGAAGAATCTGGCTCTAGATTTCCAGGAAATGCATTTGTTTAGACCAAACAATATGCCAGGTTTTATACATAATTTCTAATCTTTATAATATGTCTGCAAGATGGGGTCATTAATCTTGGTTGAATTATTTGATTTATCTGAGCCTCAGTTTCCTTATCCGTAACAAATTAATTATAGGGGATTTTGAGTCTTTTTGTTCATGGATTTTAGGTGGTGGAGTTGGATGTAACCCAAGATCTGACTTGAAAGCCTCTGCTTTCTCTGTTGGGAGAGAGAAAAATACCCTGAAATGTGGACAACTGTTTCCTGTGTTATTGACTTTGCTTTCTTAATACAATGGATTATCAGAGAAGTGATTTAATTATGTTTAGCACTACCTTGTGACTCTGAAACTCATCTTCATCCAGAGTATAGTATTCCTTTTAAAAGAAGTTATAAGTCTCTGATTTCCCAGAACAGACCTGGTTTCAAATCTCGTCTTTTATTATCCCCACAAATATGCTTGTATTTATAAAATTATGTCCTATCTTTGTTCCTTATCATTATCAGCTTTCTGTATAAACTAGCTGAAAAGGTCAGGTGCAGGAAACTGGTTCTGACCAGCACAGAACACTCAAGAATTAGCTCCTCCAAGGTGGAACCGGTAGAGGGAATCCAAATCAAAGTTTTTGAGGGAAGTGGAGATAATAAATAATATTAAGAATAGTAACTACATGTACTGAATTCTTAACAAAATGTTCCTGATCCCACTTATATATCATACTTAATCTTCACAATATGCCCATTTTACATATAAGGAAACAGAGGCTTAGATATGATAAATGCCTCACCTGAGGTCATTTGCCCAGTGAGTGGCATCTAACTTTAGAGCTATATGCTTCATTTGTTTTACTCAACTACCTTCAATTTCAGGGGAATACAATCTAAAGAGGTAAATTTAAAGAGCAGTTATAAGGTTATAAATACAAGGTGGAACCAAGACTCAGGATTTGGAGTTGGAACAGATTGGGAACTAAGGTGGTGGTCCAGCATGGTGGAAGCCAGCAGGTATATGATACATGGGTGTCATGTGACACTAAAAGTATAGTGACCTGCAGGGTTGAGAGAGAGAGATGAGGGAAGGCAGAGAAAGAATATGTGTGTGTAGGGGTGGTAGATGAGATACATAGGGCTGCTTCGCTGATTTCCTGTTAGCCTCTGTTAGAAATGTAAATAGAGCTTTGTGTGTTGGGGCACAGAGGGCAAAGAGGATGTGTCTGAGAGCTCTTCTCAAAAATCTCTCTCTTCACATGTCACTAACTGGAGGGAAAAAACCTGGCTGACTAACAAGCTTCTCTAAAACACAGTTTCTCCAAGAGGGTTAAACCTCATTCACACCTTGGAGTAAATTACTTTAATGAGGCTACCAGACCACCTAACCGAGTGTAAACAGTCAAGATGCCACAGTCTGACTGGGGAAAGGTGATGGATAACTGCAGGCTGAAGAGCAGAAGAAGGGTGACGGGTGATGAGACAAATGAGGATGAGAGAAGGATTTCCCTAGAGGAGTGGAAGGGCATCAAATGTAATTTTGTGAAAACACTGTAAGATCCATATTAATGTAAAGTAGTAGCATCATCATTATCATTAGTTCCCCTCTGCACTTAAGTGCAGAATTTTCCTAGTAGCCAGCGCACAATCAGAATCACCATTGTTTGCTAATTTCTGTGTAAATACATACTCAGCAGAATGCCCTCCTTGTAGTAACTCCTCAATAAATACTAGTTGGGCAAATGGGATGTCAGAATTAGTCTGGAAGTTGGAAACCTTCCGATTTCCCCAAATCCAACGTGTTTCTCCAATCCGACCTATCAAGTTCAGGAGATTGTTTCCTCAGTGGTAGGACGGGAGAAAGAACACAGCAAGTGAGGAAAGAACCCATATCTCAGTCCTCTCCTTCCTACCACCTGCGTGGTCCATGACAGTGCGCTGTGGATTCTGGGGGCCTGATGCACAGACCTCCATGGCTGAGGCACTGTGGTAATAATGGAGCTATGTAACAGTTCATTTATGAAACGTATGATGAGAAATGAACAAAACAAAGAGGGTAGGTTAAAGATGAACCCTTTAACGAATGGGCTCATCTCAGCCTCCCCTGGAATCTCAATAGGCTTTTAAAATTTTCACTCTAGACCTATTCTGAGTCTGCCCCATGGTCGAAATATTTGTTTCCCCACCTCCACCAAATTCAAATGTTGGAATTCTAATTCCCAATGTGAGGGTATTAGAGGTGAAGCTTTCGGGAGGTGATTAGGTCATGAGGGTGGAGGCCTCATGAGTGGGATCAGTGCTCCTCTAAATGGGGCCCCACAGAGCTCTCTAGCCCCTTCTGCTGTATGAAGAGCCAAAAAGAAGTCTGTGGCCCAGAAGAGGATCCTCACCTGACCATGCGGGCATCCTGACCTCTGACTTCCAGTCTCCAGAACCATGGGAAATAAATTGCTGTTTATAAGCCATCCAGTCTACGTCTGGTATTTTGTTCTAGTAGCTCAAACAAACGAAAACAATGTACCCAGGTACTCCTGGAATGCAGTTATCTACAATCTCAACGAGCACAGCTGGAGCATTCGAGTCAGCCGCAGAGCACAGGCACAGCGGAGTCCTGGGGACGTGGAGAGTCCCCAGGGGGCACAGAGCAGAGCGCGCCGTATGTGTGCATGGGTCTTACCCACCCGGGCGAGCTGCCCCTTCCACTTCCCCCTTCACACATATCTTTCCCACTTTATAACGTCACAGGAGACTTCTAAATCTTAGCGCTTTTCAAATACGTTTCGTATCTTACTCTTAACTTAAAGGGGAGAGGGGGAGTATTTTGTTATAGATGGGTTTTGACAGTAAATTTGTTATTTTGGGTATGTTTTCTTATTTGTGAATTGTGGCCTAAAATGCAGATTTTGTCTAAAGATTGATAATGCTTTAGAATGTAAGAGATGAAGTGTGTGGTCCACTGGGTTATGGTTACCATAATCACCTGGGAAGGTTTAAAAAATACAGATTCCTGAGCCTTGGCCTCCTCCCCTTTCTTCCCTAAATGATTCTTAGATAATGTCATGTTTTGGCCGCTTGCAGCCAGTTACAGTGACCAGGGGTCTTAATCAACCTGTTCACTTAACTGCTGAGGAGCCTGAGACCCAGAGGGAAACAGTGACATCTCTAAGGCGACACAGGAATATATTATATGTGAGGATGAAGGCTGTGGATAATGTGAAACTGACTCCATTACCTATATCCCAAATTACCTCATTATTTCAAACTAGATTTTATATGTTTTTATGTATAATTCGCACATCTACAAGCCACTTATGTGGCATTCCAAATAGGGTTAAGAACAGAAAGAAAGTGAAAAAGACCTACAAGCAGCCCAAACTGGCACCAAGTAGACCACACACAGATCCCGCACGCCCCTCGGATTAGCTCTGCTCTTGCCCCTTTGTTCTCTTTGTCTTTGAGACAGAGGAGACTCAACATGTTGACCTCCAAGCCTGGCCCTTCTGCTGCACTGTTGTCTCATGCCTCCAAAAGCCCAGCTGAACTCTCAGGGACACCCGGTCCACACCTTCAAGCTGTATGCTCAAAATTAAACTCGTGCTTTTGGCTCCCAAATCTGCTCCTGCTTCCTAGCCCTCTGCTTCTGTTTATGGCACCACTCAGGCTCAACGTGGTAATGATATCTTTGGTGCCTTCCTCTCCCTTGCTCCCCAAATATAATGCACTAATTCTCCTTCTGCTATGTCTCGTAAATCAGCTTACTGGCTCCGTTGGTTCCCTCTGCCCCTGCCCTAGTTAGGGCCCTCCTTGCCTCTTCCTGGTCTATTGAGACAGTCTCCGACTTGATCAGTGTCCTCTTGTCTCTCCCTACTCCAATCCATTTTGCTCACTACTGCCAGATTAATCTTTCTGAGACATAGCTCTGATTATGCTACTCTCCTTCTAAAAACTTTCAATAGCTCCCCATTGTCTACTGAATAAAGTCCAAACTCCTGGCTTGGTAATCAAGTCCTTTCACTTTCTGGTCCCAATTTACTCTTATCACGTTATTTCCCACTACTCGCCTTCACACACTCCATGCTCTAGTTAAACCCAAATACTTCTTTGCAGAGTCATTACCCTTTTGATTCTTCCAGGCTTTGCTCACAGTTTCAGAAATGTTCTTTTCTTCTATCTGTCTGCTCAAGTCCTCCTTGTTCTTTCAAGGCCCAAATCCAGTGTCACCTCTTCTGGTAAAGTCCCCAGTTAGTTTTCCTCTGAACTACGATAATACTCTGTGCTACTTTTATAGAGCACCTCACTTTCTGTTATGGATTCCAGCAAAGTAGGCACATTTCTCAGACCTGCTGCTAGATTAAGACTTTCTGAGGGCAGAATCTGTGTCTTGTTTCTCTGTGTATCCCCTGCCAGGCTGAGTACACAGTGTACTGCAATCATTTACATATTTGTCGAGTGCATGAGTGAATGCACGGACTTTATATGCAATCTAAATGATGTTGGTTGCATTTTTTCCCTAGTCTGAAACAGATTAGAAGTGGTGCATTAGAGAAGAAATGAAGATTAAAATGAAACCAGCACAACAAGAAGACAATTGATGACTCAAGAAGAGAAATAAAAACTATAAAAAGGAGACACGAGAACTAAAAATATTATAGTGGTCCGGAGGTAAATAAGCACAGAAGCAAATAATCTTATAGACTAAGGACCAAGTAGTTGATGCCACATACAACTGCTTGGAAACCACAACACAATATTCAAATAGACAACATTATTTTTATACTTCCCCATCCTCTTTAGCACCAGTAGAAATGCAATACAATTGTTGTCTAAGATGATGACCCTCAGTTACTTAGAAATTAATGAATTATGGTAAATATATTCTAAGGAAGCTGGATATGCATATCAACTTAAGATACTACATATCGAAACTTAATATTAATAAAATAAAATATCTTTTGATAATTATGAGGAGATAAGCTTCTGTTACATGGGATATTCTGTTTGCATAAAATGATTTCCATAGTGAAGTCAGATAAATAAGCTCTCTCTCTTTACACATGAATACATCTATGTTTTTCTAAACATAAGGGCAATTCATTTTGTGTCATTAAAAATAAACCATGCCAACGTTATGCAATTCAGGACAATAGAACACTGGTAAGACAAAAAACGGAGATCTCCAGGCTCTACAATTTATTATTTAAAAAATTTGGGATTACATAATTATGTATAATTATGTATGCCCCTTTTAATATATAGCATAAGTCGTCCAGGTTATTATAAGCTCTTCATAAATATTTTAATGACTCAAAAACTCTATCTAGTGGATATGTCATAATACACTTAACCAGTTCCCTAGAGTTGAACATATAGCTTATTTCCAGTTTTATAACACACATACAGCTAAGAAGATTGGCCAGGAGCTGATAATTGTTGAAGCTAAGTGAGGAATTCATGAGGGTTCTCACTGATGTTCTTTCTACTTTTGCACATGTTTGAAATATCCACAATTAAAAGGTTAAAAAAAGTTATCTCTGATAAATATTTTGTGTACAGGGTTTTTATTTCTTTGTAATTATCCTTAGGTTAGGTTGGGTACTAGCTGCCTGCCTAAAAGTCCGACCCCATCATCACCTAGTTACATAACTGTAGGAGAGCTGCGGCTGCGTTCTCCTCATCTGAGGAGGGGCTGTAATAATGGTAACCGACAGGGCTGTAGTAAGGGTTGTACAACACGGTATGCATCCTGTGCCTCCCATGGTGCCTGGCACCCTTTTAGTGCACTACATACCACCTGGAAAAAACCAAAATGATGATTGTGTACTTAATTGTGTGTGTTGTGGTTGTAAAAAATCATCCTGTGAAAACTGAGAAACATGCCAGAAATAACACCCTGACATATGTCATGTCCGTCTCCAGGTCAGGCACTTGTTCTAAAGATACTGCCTATGCTAAAATAATTTAGACTCTTAACTACCCTTATGGAGCATTTTCTAGTGGCTGCTACTGGACTAAATGCTTTACATGTATTATCTCATCTTATCATCAAGAAAATTCTTGGAAACAATTACTATTCTTATTTTATAACAAAGGAACTTGAGGGTTAAAGATGAATTAGCTTGTCCCCAAGGACACAGGAACAGGTAGGGCCTGTTGTCAAACACAGGTCTGAAGCCCTGGAATTCATCCCTAAGCTACCGGAAATGGCCTTCGGACCCTTCTCTCTTTTGCATAGACCTCAGCGTTTCTAATCTTTATCCCTCAGATGCCAATTTAAATTTTGGACAAAATTTTGGCCCAACTTTGGAAGTTTAATTGGCCTCTGGTATGAGCATATTTTCCTTCCTTTTCACTTTAATCAATGTTATTTAATTTAAAAATGTAGTCCAGAAAACAATTTTAGAGAAGAAAAAGGAGTACTCCATAAAATAACCTGCCTTTTAAGAATGCGTATCTCATGGCCCCCGCAAATTAATATCTGTATTGGTTTTGAACAGTGATTTCCCATTGGTTTGATTAACTTATGTCCACTATAAAAGAATTCATTACCAAACACATACACATATGCACACTCTTTAGAAAATCTACAAAGTGGTCCATACTTCATTTAAAATATGTAATCTCTAAATGTGTATGCATATGTGTGGGTGTGTAAGATACAGACAGTGAAAGTTTGAATTTGGAAAATGCTTCAAAAGTCTGAAAAAGGTGGTTTTCTACGAACATCATGAGACGTTAAGTCACAGGAGGTCTTCATTTTTGAAAAATGGTCAGATGGCAAATTGAGTCTTTTATTTTGGGTCTGGGGAGGCTACTCTCGTGCAATGCACTCTAGATGAGAAACACCAAAGGGGATGTGGCATCTCTTCTGCCTCAGACAGCACATTTATGCATCTGTATTATAAAAAATGTGCCAGCTCTAGCAAGCTCACAGTACTGAGCAAAGTGCTACAGTTACAGCTGGGAATTTGTCTTTCAGGGCTGGCTCTAGTCACTGGTTGGTGGTTTTTTTGAGGGGGGCTGTTTCTCCCTGGGGGTTCACTGTGGGGTGCAGTGATAAAGGAGGGAGTTTTTGTGAGTTCTATTTTGGATTTTAGTGAATAGGAAAGCAGGGAATTTGCCAGCCTGTTACTCAGTTATACTGAAACATGATGCAAACTGCCTCAATTTGGAGCACAGAAGGTGCTGAAAAAATTTTCTGAGGAGGTCTTGAAATATCTAAGCCTGTCTTCAAGGAAGGACTTGTTTTTCTCAAAAATCACCCAGTAAATAATAGAGGTATGTTGTTGTTGTCTCTCTTCCCAGAAGTGGTCCGCTAAGTCACCATCCAAAGTATCACGCTCCAAAGGTAGCCAGTATGATATTAAAAAATGACATTGTGTTCTTTAATTCCCAGGGGAGCATGAGGAGAAATATGCTTGCGCGCGGACCTTCCTTACAAAGTCACTTCTACATTTGTGCACTGTTAGGGGTATGCGCTGCAAATGTTTGAACAAGCTGCATTTCCATATTTGCATTGTCCAGTCTCTTTTCTATTTTCCCATTTTCCTGAATATGCCTGAACATATGTGCCCAGTGTAAACAGACAATGGCATGGACATGTCTACATGTGTTTCCAATTCCATACTATCTTGAGAATGGTTCGGCTTTCTAGAAACACAGTCACATAATTTGTTTTGGTTTGAAAAACTGCTCAGCAAATGCACGCAGGTCATCATGGCAGGTAACAGACCATTTATTGAAGTGCTGAAACAAACAGAAAACAAAGTCCAGGATACCATCACAGAATAGCGTCTCCCTTGTGAGATCTTCTCAGCTGAGGAAGGATTGAGTGAGACAATAGTAAAACAAATATCCGTAGGCTTTTCAAACAGTGACAACCAGCTAAGGGTTAGCAGTGTTTCTAGACCTTGATGATACAATGATGTCCTCAACCTTTGCTTTCAGACACTGGATTACTGCTTAAGTAGCCTTTATCATTTCCCCCCAATTTTTGTTGAGGATGCCCTTGAAATTAGATCATATTTGTTCCTGACAAAGCATATGCATATTGTGGCATCACTCTAAAACCAACGATTGGTTTTAGCTCTATGAAGAGAAAAAAAATTCCAACAACCTTTCATGCTGAGATTTCTCATGCTAGTTCTCAGCACAGAAGTGATTTTTTTTTTAAAGTTGCATAAAGCCTAGCAAGGTTTAAGTTTTCCCAGCAAGGAGAAAGTGTTTTTCAGCTGTTAAATTTTTCAGATGCTTTTTTTGAATTTGGATAAAACTCAAAAACATGTTTGTTTTAAAATGTAAACCTTTTTATGTACAGAGGTTTGCATATAGAGAAATGCTATTACTATGTTTAAAGGTACTTGCTTTTGAAATAAGGAAGTCATAGGCACTTAAATGTAACAAACTGCACACTGCTTTATGGACATTTCATTAGGCACTAACATAAATATGATGTTCTGGAGGACCACTGAGTACATGTTTGCCAGCAGGATCACTTACGACACTGGTAGTAGATGTCTGTTCGTGTGAGAGCCAAGGGTGGCCAGGTTTGGACTGAAGAGCATCCTTATAGTCAGCTAGTACGCTTTCCCAAGACCTTCTCTCCAGCTGCATGGTATTTCTTGGCCCTAAACTTGCTCGACTCCTCAGCTTGTCATCTGGACCAAAGTTGATACAATATATGGTATGTCAAGCACAAAAAATGAGGAAACACACGGAGGTGCCAGAAGGTCTGCTGCCTGCCATATTGAATGGATTTAGTCACTGTTCAACTTTTAGCACTTGTAGATACACTGAATGGAAAAATATATTATCTTGATCTACCCAATTTTTTTCAAACATTTTTATTCATGACTCACAGTAAGAAGTTCATTTTACATTGTGATCCAGTGATTGTTTACATACATACACGGAAATATACACACACACACTATATACATATATACCCACGTGTGTGTGTGTGTGTTCCAGAGACAGAAGGTAACCGATCTAGCCACATTTTAAATCTTGAGATTCTTTATCATTCTATCGAGTATTCTATTGCTTGGAAAGTTGAAGATCAAGGATTAGAAATTCAGCACACTTCAAACTTCTAATCAAGTACATCATAAAATTATGAAAAGTGCCTGATCTTCTGGTTTAGTCTTTGAAATGCCAACAAAATCCATTCTTTCCCTCATTCATTCATAATTTATTCATGTATTCATTCTCCAAACATCTATTGACAGCCTACTATATGCCTTACGCTATATACCTGCAACATATTTCTAGGCCAGTTACTTCACAGTTGCTTTAGAATTTATGGCAGAGTTGGCCAGATGGTTCCTGAAAAGGAGAATCTTCCAGAGTAAAACAACCTGTTCACAGTGCTTGCTATCTAGCAACTAAGAGCCCTGATAGCATCTCTCCTCACCTCTTATTATGGTTCTAGTATAAAACCATAAGTTTATTTCTATTTACTTTTCATATTTAACCTTCATTTAAAATGTTGAGTGCAACCATGAGATTTTAATATAAGAATATTCAAAAATAACTTTCCTATAATAAAGTCTTCCTCACGTCTTATGTGATACGGAGAATATTTACACAAATTTTCTCACGCTACATATATGCAGAAAACTGTTACCTATTTTATAATGATTTTGAAAATAAATGCACTAAAGACATGTGAAGTTCTAAGCAGCAGAATAAATAAACATTATCATACTAGTACCACCAGAGACAGCGTGTCTGCCCCCCTTTTGATGAGGGCAGTATATGTACACTAGGAAGACAGGTCCTAAATATTTATTACTAGACCTTCCTTAGGTGGGCATGTCCTTCTGTTCCAGGAGAAAGCATTATATGAGCACCTAGCTGAGTCTAATTCAATTACTTACATGGCTGTCCCAGAAAATGGTTAGCACTGTAGACCAGAGACTTAGAAAATGCAGAAGACTGACAGGTGGATGAGACACGAGTCTCTCTCCTCATCATGTAGGTCATAATTCAAGGTCATGGAACTAACAGTAGGAGTTGCTATGTCTTAAGAGTAAAATGTTTTCAGGCTTTTAAAGAGAATTTTAAATGAATTAACTTTATTTTGGGAATTATGATTTGGGTCCTATTAAAATACTACAATTGGACATTGCTTCATGAATATAATTATAGGCCACATTTTCAAAAGATCTTAGTAACTCAATTTTTTATGGGTACAGTCAGTTGTCTGCCTAAAGATATTCCACCTTCCGAAGCATGTTACTTTGCACAAATGGCAAACTGGCATGTGCATAATGACCCAGAGAAAGAAGGAACTGCTGAGGTCATGTAAGTAGGGATGTGGCAGGCTTCAGGCACAGAGGCCAAAGGGGCCAGAAACATGGGCAAACAGCTTACAATTGTCCCTTCTTATATTTGTGCATTGTTTCTATATGGAAAATTACATTTCCCTGAGAGTATATGTGTAAATATGCATCTGTTAGTGTTTTGGCAACTCTAAGTTACCTAAATTAGTTTTGATCAACACTGTCGGATTTTTAAACCCACCACCGTAATAAAAGCAAGTTTTAAAAAACACAAACAAACCCTACAGTACGTTGTGTGCTGTGCTGTTCCAAGCCTCAGTTTCAAGACAAAAGGAGAGTGAGACTTTGTCATTCGCTAGCTGTTAATAATCAAGAGAAGATCTGCCAGACAAGCTCTTCGAGGGCTCTGTCTGTCTGGACCAGGTATATGCTGCAATACACAAAGGGCTTTGCAGGGGGAGAAAAATGAGTGTTCATGGACAATGATGCAGCTTTCTTAATTAAGATTTTCATTACTGATACATATATTAAGTTCTGCAGCTGCAAGAGCCAAAGCACTGTCATGTGCAGGTAGATGTCCCTGATTCCATCTTCAGGCAGTAAAGCTAAAACATATTAAACGTGCACCCAGCAAATGTTGTGGGAGCCAGGAGAGCTCCAGAAATATTTCTGTTGAAAGCAGAGAGGCCCCATTAAAAACAAATTTGTAATGCATCTAATAGGCAGGAGAAAAGCCCATACCAACAGACTGTGTGTGTGCGTGTGCATGTGTGTGTGTCCCTGCAGGGGACAGCTTTGAGGTCCCGAGCCTCAGATGGAGGTAGCTGGAGCTGACCTAGAAATAATCTCTACAATCACATCAGTAGCTCATGTGATTAAGGTCCCTAAAAGGACCTTTGATCTTTAAGTTTTCTAATGCTTATTGTTGAGAAAGGATATAAATGACTGATTTGGGGTAGATTTTGGAAGATGGTGAAGACTCACATCCATAGCTGGCCCTGACTCTGTCCCTCTGGGTCACTTTGTCTGTTTTCCCTGGATCCGCAGGCTGGTCCACAAGTCAGTGTGGTCTGCCAAGGGTGTACTGTTCCCATGGAATAATCTGACTGTGGTGTGGGGAAATCTTTCTTCTTAGATCAAGTTATTTTTACAAAAAGAATTTTGCTAACAGATGAGAGGAAACTAAAACCTTGCACAATCCTAGAAATGGATGAATAGCTTGAGTACGTGTTTTTGATTACATCTTGACTAAAGCCTAACTCATTATAGGGTTGCTGGCACTATTAACGTGCACCCAGCTCTCCCTTGTTTTTCTGGCTTCTAATTGCATCTCTTCCTGTTTCAAAGTGTGTGTCCCTTTGCGGGGCTATCCATAGGGCTCCTGTCTCCTCTCTAAAGAAGACCTCCAAGTCTAGCTCATTACTAACAAGGAGATGATTGTTAGACACTGAATTTCATGAAAGATCATTGTATCGTAACAGTCAAAAATTGTATATTCTTTTTTTATTAGGTAAAAGCATTTATCCAGAATTTATACGTAATTCCCCATTTTCTATGAAAGAATAAACTAGAATTCAACACCAAAATTGCTCAAAAGGAAGTCTTTAAAGTATTTTGGCTATAGTTCTTTGTTGCTTGGGAAAAAAGAGGGAGAATTCCAAATAATAGTGGCCAATAAGATTTCTCTTGGTTTCCTGCACCAAGATTCAGATCTCTGAAGTAGTTTTCTGGATGTTGGTGTACATTTCTGAAATTCTTTTCCTAGGTGTATCAGAGAATTGGGGTGGAGTGGTGAGCACACAGCCTACTCTGAGGTGACTGACCTCTGTACCAATTCTAGAGGAGTGATGTTAATGATTGGTAACAATAAGATGACCAGGAAATTGACTCTTTATAGATAGATAGATAGATAGATAGATAGATAGATAGATAGATAGACAGATAGATAGATAGGCAGACCTTGTCAACAGATACTTTATGCATTTTAGGAAAACTAAATGGTATTAAGATTCTTCCTAACCTTCTCTGAAAAGTGCTATTATAAAAGTGGTAGAGGAGTATGTGGAACCTACTGGTGAAGAACCAATGCAGTGGACATTATTCAAATATGGATGATGATGGGGAAAAGCAGGAAGAAAAATCCCAGAAAGTGATTCTAACTGGAGACTTCCTATTACTTCTCTTATGCATCCTTGACTAGTCTGTAAGGACCAGACTGAAGGACACTGTTAAAGGATTTAAGTGTACCTTTTACTCAAATTCTGTCATGAGAAATAATGCTTCTTTCACCCAAAATATAGGGTTAATTTTAAATTAGAGGTGATATTCATTTTCCATATATAAAAAGCTTAGAAATTTACATGGAGGAACTGAAGGTGGAATCAGTTTTAGCCTACCAAAGTGTGAGAGGTACGGTGGCTCATTCTAAATCAATATCTGGAAATGATTCTCTGGAATAAGGTAGGTATGCATGATTTGTTTGCAATAACCCCACATTAAAAGGAATTAGAAATAACAAAAGACACCCCAGAAAGAGTGCATAAAAGAAGGATCTAATGAACGAAAAATAAGCCCTTAAGTCTATCCACTACAAAGACCTCTTATACAAGAGAGTAGAAAAACTCTGAAAAGTAGGTTACACATGTACCATATAATGTGTGCACATATATATGTGTGTGTATATATGTGTGTGCGTGTGCTTGTATATATATAATGTGTATCCTATACGCACACCCTGGCCAAGATTTGAATTGGCAACCATGTTTGGGGAAGAAAAGAAAAGGGTGAGAAAGAACGAGAGGAAGACTCAATATTAATTAACAACTCCAACTTTGATCATCATTGTGGTGTCCCCGTTTGGCCTGAGTACAGGCTATGTTATAGAAGCAGGTGTATAACATGTCAAGTTTTCTAAACGCATCATTAAGAAAGCCAGGCATTCAGCACCCTGGGCCCTCACTATACTGAGCCAACAATGACAGCAGCGTGGCCCCTAACTGCTCTGGACGCATCACTGAAACCTAGTTCGTCATCACGTGCTCCCCCAGTTTCACTACTCAGGTAGAGAAGGGGTCATTTACTAGGCCTAGTTCCTTCCACTTGTCTTGGCTTGTGGTTGGTTTAAAGGGGCTTCTGTACATTCTTCAACACGATTGCCTCTTTTCTGCTTCTTTTTTGGACACTGCCTGAGGATTTACGTCACTGCATATGACTGACATTCATGTACATGGTTTTCAGTTAGACGGAGAAAGAATGCCCCCGGGCATTTGCCATCCTTGTCATCTGCAAATGAACTTTTTGCACTGAAGGAATGCTCCAATTATCACTCAGAACAGTGCTGCACAACTCCCGCCCCTCTGAAAGACCTGGGGTACACACTCTGAGAATCAGATGCTCCCCATCCCAAAACACAGTTTGTCAGTTTGCACGATGGAGGGCAGGGGCTGATGCTGTCAGCGTGGCATCTCTGCCTCTCTAGCGTCTTTCACTTTCCCTGAAGTTGCTGAAAAAATTCCATTTCATTAAGTATGTAGTAATACACATGGGAGTCAGAGAGAGAGAGGGGAAGGTGGAGGACACTGATGACATGGCCTCTAGCACTTTATTTATGAGAACATCCAGAAATCTCTATCTACATCTGGTAGAAGAATAGTGTCAATTCTGCCCTGGAGACATGGATCAGGCAATGTTGCTAGTGTGGATTTTTCCCTTCCCAATAATTTACTGATTCTGGAGTCTGATGGCAGAGCTCAGACGATCATTTTCACATTCATGTGAAAGCCTGCTCCTCTGGGGGATGGTGATGTCAAATACACATAAATGGATGCAGCACGGGGAAATACTAGCTGTCCCTCCCCCAGAAGCCTGCAGGTCCCCGAGTGGGGCTTTGCTCCCACAACGCACCCTGGGAGAGCGGTGAGGGTGGGGCTGCTCACAGAGCACAGGAAACGGTGCCTGCGGTGACCTCGCAGGACTTGACGGGGCACTGCCTTTGCAGCAAAGAATGAGACTACACAACTACATGCTTGTTAGGCTGCTCATTTGCCCTTTCCAAGTTTTACTGTGCTATTCACCTTTTCATTGTTGATTTATACCTACTCTGAAGTATTAGGGGTATGTCACAGTATTTTCCCCAGTTTTTCAAAAATACTCTCTACCATAGTGATTTTTATTTGCATGTAATAAAATTTAATATATTCTTCTTTAAGGTTTCAGCCTTCATTATACACTTGGGAAAAGCATCTTGTACCTCCAGTATGAAAGTATTCACTTATGTGGAGAAAATGACAATTGACAATTACAGAATTAGTGAAGATGCAGAGAAATGGGCAGACTCTTTCTTTGCTGGTGAGGGTACACATTAATACAACTTTACTGGAGGACATTTTAGCAGAAGATAAATTTTACTTTGGCAGTTCCACTATTAGAAATTTATCTTAAGGAAATAATCAGGCAAGTGAATTTTTAAAAAAATGCATATGTGTATAGAGATTGTTATTGTAGCATTGTTTAGTTAGAAAAAATTTCCAAATATCCTACATATTCATCAATAAGTGACTTATTCAATAAATTACCCATATACTGGAGTACAATGTGGCTGTCAAAAATATAATGTAGATCTATATTTATTAATGTGGAAAATGCCTATTACAATGTTGATTAAAAAGAAAGCAGATTTCAAAGCAGCAAGTAGATTTTCCTCTCATTTTGGAAAGAGAAAGGCAAAGAGAAAGAAAAAGAGGCAGATAAACAGATATACTTGGAAATATACTTCCAACAGTGTTACCAGTGGTTATCTCTGGGTGGTGAGATTTTGAATGGCTTTTTATCATCACTGTAACAAATTCAAACAAAACTATATGTGTACTTTTCAGAAGTTAAAATTAGAATTTTAACTTTAGGGGGGAAAAAGCTTAGAAAAACTCCATAACAACCACTTAAAAACTCAAATATGAGTTTCACAGTCATTAACAATTAGTAACTCTCTTAATAGGGTGACATTATCGCCTGACCACTCTCTGGAGGGTGACATCACTGCCTGCCTCAAGTTTCCTCCAAGTTTGACAATTCATGTGACACATTACAGCTCTTATCTTAAAGGACTTTAAGGCATAAAAGCTCAAATACTAGAAATAACTCAAATCTATATCTAGGGCATAGTTAAGTAAATTCTGGGGGGTTTATATGATAGAAAATTATTCTGACATGATGATGGCACTTATAAAGAGGATATAGTTACACTGGGAAGTGCTTATTACATAATATTTAATAAAAAAATAGGATATAACCCTATACATATAATGTATGCTCAATTATGTTAACATTCAGAGAAAAAACTAGAAGATGTTTTAAAAATGGGTAATAATGGTTTTCTTTTCTGTTTAGTGAGATTATGGATATTTTCTCTGTACTCTATACTTTCTTAATATTTACAGGAAGTGTGAATTATAGAATCATGAAAGAAGCAAATATTAAAAAAAATACAGCTGCTTTGCTCAACAGCTGCCAAATTTTACCCCAGATGTATCTGCAATTTAGTTTTGAGTCAAATGGCCCTATCATTCTGTAAAGGGAATCTAGCAGAATGGGATGTGTTCAAATAAAGGCAGGCCGTCACTGCCACCACCTCTTTGTAAGCCACCATTTTATAATGCTTAGAGGAAATTAGAGTGAGGAATCCCACTGCTACTGGCAATTAGGGATTTCCATATTCTTCAGGTCTCCTTCATATCCTGTCCTGTATTCCCAGAAGCTGGAATTTAGTCATCTACAGTCGTCTCGAATGTCTCCAGGTCCAGAAGCTACTCTGGAGGCAGAAGGTGTAGGTCATTATTAGGGATGGAAGCTCCTCTATTCATTTCAAGTGGGAGTTCCCTTGAATAATAAGGGTGAGCTGCTCCAGAAGGTCTTCTACAGGTAATTAGCTTCCTTTCCCTTCTTTCCTCCTTCTCTCTTACCTACCCACTCTTCCTCTCTCCAGCCCTTTTTTTCAATAAATAGCCTTTTGTACAGTTAGATGGAAGCTCTTAAAATTTAGAGAAAATCACATGGTACTAATACCAAGTAGATGATCTAAAAATTGTTCCTAAATGATAATATTTTAGCAAAATGATGATGGGACAAATCAGAATTATTAGAAATCAGAATATGTATGATGCATATTAGAGGCTTGGCCATAAGGCAGATGGCAGATATTTTGTAAGAAAGCAAGAGAATAATGGGAGGGATGGGAGGAAGGAGCAAGCAGAAGAAAGAAAAGTAATGACATGGGTTTCTGTGTCTTTTGGCAGAGGTTATCTAATCACCTGTTCCTGGCCTTTTGGACTAGGTGGCAGCCTTCAAAATTCACTAGACTCTAGACTGTTTCCTTCTGTAGTAAACAGAGTGCCTGGTACAATGTAGGTGCTTACCAGATGCTTAGAGAATTGATCCGAGCCCTTTTACTGCTTTTTCATTCTGGCCTTCACTAGAATCAAAAGCAGCTAAAATGCCTAACATCTTTTCACACATATTTGGTAAAACTCCATCCTAATTTGAACTCAAATGCACATCTCCTCTGAGCTTCCACCTTGGCCACTGAACTGCTGAAGGAAATCACACAAGACAGACAGGTCCCAAATTAACCCACCAGATTCACATTGTCAAGGAGAATCCTACTACATTCTTCTGGTCAACCTACTGTCCCATTTGTCCCAGGAACTCTTTTAAACCTCTACTTTCCTCAAATCTCCTCACTTACTCCTAGCAGGACCTTGTCTTTAGGAGCCATCATCTGGGAAAGCTCTCAGCCTCTCACGGCCAAACCCACACAGGGCTTGCATCTATCCCTACCCTTCCTCCTTCTTTCTTGTAACTGCAGAAGTGATGTCCCTCCTTCTGCCCTTCCATTTATGCTCAGGACTCCACACCTCTCTCCTTATCAGGAATCTCACCACCAACCATCCCATCCTCTTGTCTCTCCTATACACTGAATTTCTCCCCTCTACTGTTTTCTTCTAAGCATAGGAAAATGCCAATATTTTCATTTTTTCCCAAAACATCTTTTACCTCACTCCTCCATTCCTAAGATACTGTATTAGCTCATTTTCTCTTCCTTTCCGCTATGACTTCTAAGAGTTATCCACGTTTGCTGTTTCTGTTTTTTCACCTCTTGCTCTTTCCTTATCCCATCATGATCAGGTTACTGCTTCCATGACAAACTACCTTTTGCTAAGGTCAACAATAACCTCTAGATTAATATAATAAATGATAAATTTTTCAGTCCTTAACTTACGAAGATCATGACTTCTCAGTGGTCACTACTGCCACTCTCTTTGAAACATTTTCTTCTCTTGGCTTCTGTGCCAATGTTCTCTGATTTCCCTACTACTTCTTAGCTGTTCCTTCTGAGGATATTCACAGCCTCATTTTTCTCTACTAGCTGATTAAATATTAAGAGTTCTTCAAGCCCCAGTTTGGGCCTTCTTCTCAATTTAACCCCATCCCCAGGCAATTATCATCCATGCCAACAGCTTCATTCGCTTTCACTTTACTTCTGAAGTCCAGCTGTATATATTCATCTGCTTTCTCAGTATGCTCACTTATCTCTATCAAAAGCATCTCACATCAGACATCTCAAAAACAGATCTTATAGTCTTCCCTCCACCCCATTTCTCCTCTGGTGATTTGTATAACCTTCAGTGGAACTGTCCTCCATGTTGTTTTATAAGCATAAAACCAGTAGTCATAGTTGCATTTCTCTCTCCTGCATCTCCCACACCACGTCCAGGAGAAACCCCTGTGTATTTTGCTTCTGAATTATCTCTCAGTTCCATTCACTTTTCTTCTATTCCCATTGTCACTACCCTCATCTATCTCTTGTCTGTTCTGTTGCAGTAGCCTCCTTACTTCTGCTCCTTCTAAACCATTTACCACAATGAAACTAGCGTGATCTTTTTTTTTTTTAACTTGTATTTTCAAGGTTTTTGTAGTTTATCATGCAATTGTAAGAGTTAATACAGAGAGATCTGGTTTGCTCTCTATCCATTTTGGTCCATATACTGTCTTGTGTAACTATAGTACAATATTACAATCAGGAAATTGACATTGGTACAATCCACCCACTTTATTTACTTTTCACCAGTTTTATATGCACTCATGTATGTGTGTGTATCTAGTTCTACGCAACTGTATCATTATGTATAGATTTGCAATGATCACCACCACAGTCAAGATACAGAACTGTTAAATCACAAGAATATTTTGGGCTACTCTTTTATAGCCATAGTCAGTTTCATCACTCCCCGACTCCTAATCCCTGATAACCACTAATCTGTTCTCCATCTTTATAATTTTGTCATTTCCAGAACGCCATATAAATGGAATCATTAAGTATGCAATCTTGAGATTGGCTTTTTCACTCTGTAATGCCTTTGTTATTAATCCAAGTTGTTGTATGTATCAAGAGGTTATTACTTTTGAGTGCTGAGCAGTATTTCAGGGTATGGTTGTACCACAATTTAACCATTCACTCACTGAAGGACATCTGAATTGTTTCTTGTCTGGGGTTATTATGAATAAAACTGCTATGAACTTTGATTTTTGTGTGGATGTGTTTCCATCTGTCTGGGATAAATGTACAAGAGTAGCATGATCTTTACATACAAAATTGATCACGCCACTTTCATTCTTAAATTTGCTGTCCCATTGCCCTGAGGTAAGTCCTTAATGCAGCCCAAGTCAAGATCCCAGCATCACCATGCCCTGTATTATCCCCTCAGCCTCGGCGTGGGCTGCCCTTCACCTCATTCTCTCCGTTCAGCTGTATTCAGGGCCTTCATTCATGCTGTCCCCTCAGCCTAGAAACCTCTTCCACCACCCGATGTCACTTCCTATTTTTCATCTTCTGTTATTAGCTCAATGGCACTTCCTCAAGGAAGTGTCTCCAGTACTTCTGGACTCACTGAGATTCCCCCTCTTATATTTGTTCTTAGAAAACTGGGCACTTTTATTGCACATCACTAAGCACAGTTTGTAATTCTAAGCTCTTTTATGTGATCATCTAATTAATATCTATCTTCCATCTTCCAGATTGAAAACTCCAGCAAAGCAGAGGCCATGTCTGTTTTGCTCAACATTTCATCTTCAGCATTTAGAAGACATTCACTTGTGTTTAATGAAATTTGGCCAAGGCTTTTAAGACAAACAATCTTGGATTCAAGTTCTATCTCTATCACTTCCTAGGCATTCTGGGAAAAAATCACTCAAACATGCTAGATCTCCCTTTCATCTTCAGAATTAGGATTATAATACCATCTACTTAATAAGAGTAATTTAGGTTAAGTCAGATAACCATTAAAAATATTTTGCCCAGTGCCTAAAGAAAGGCAAGCAGTCAACAAACGTTATTTCTTACTGTTATTACTAGTTTGACAAAAGTGAAGAATTTTTGTCTTTCTCAACTAGATTTTAGTTCATTATCTTCATTTCTTGCCTGTTCCCGAGATTGTGATTCTGCTAACTTTGAGAATCTGAAAAGAAACCCTCAGTTTAGATCTCCAATAATCCTATGACTCCTGGTTCCAAACCCAGGGATGTCCCCTTAGGCAGATGAGAGATTATTTGGCCTCTTGGCTCTGGTTCCCATTTTCATCTCACTCAATACTTCTTCCTCTTGTTTTTCAGCCTGTAGATCTCAGGGTTTGTAGGAATATCTATTCCCTACTTCTAGTTTCCATAAAAAAGTTTTCTAAACACATCCTGCCTCTTGTCTCACTCCTCATACTGCTCCATGGAGGAGAGTCATCCTGCTAATAAGATAGCCCTTGGCCCATGTTTCTCAGTTAGGTGGAGTTGGGTGGAACTGATCTACCAAAGTTTCTAAGTGCAGGAATTTAGTCTTTCTCCTTCCTTTACTACTGAGACTAGTGGCCTGGAAAAGTGTTGTTCTTTTGCAGGTTCAAGTTTTCCCTTAGGAGGACGGGCTTCTGTGAGCCCACTGTACCTCTCGTGCTAAGTCACATCCTTCAACCCAGCCTTTAGCAAAAATTTTGGTTCCTCAGCTATCAGTTCTTTCATCTTATTTTCCAGTGGGTTTAGAATCTGAGTGGGGAAAAACAGTGCTCTTTATTGTACTCCTTCATAGATTCCCACACTTAGGTTTATGCTTTTACTTGGAATTGCATTCTTTTACCCTTCATCTTTTTTACATTCCAGCCATTTGTCAAGGCCCAGCTCAATCGCCTTTTACATGAAGTTTTCCAGCCTTCAAGGCTCCCTTTCATGAATGAAATCTTATAGTACTTATTGGACTGTATCATTCCTTTTGAAATTGTTATTTATTATCTTAAATGCATATTGGAACACTCAGTAGCATGACTTCTTTCCTAACTCAATTTTGAGTTTCTTAAGAGCAAACAAGGGCAATGTCCTAGATTTATGTTTTAAGTCTCCACTAAATATGATTTTTTATATATAGTAAGTGCTTAATAATACTTATGGGATAATTGTTCTTAAGGCTGGCCTACTAACCAGGCTTTGATTTGAAGGCTCAAGGCATAATTAATATGGCTTAGTGGCTAGATGGTTCTTCAAGGGGTGGTGGCAATGGCCTAAGAAAGAAAGGTTAATATGAGTGTGTCCCTGAGATGCGGATCAGTGTAGGTCTTATATGTCTAGGTAGTGGAGCACAAACCTATCTTGTGCTGTTTTCATTTTAGTAATATACTCCCCCATTTCCTTTATGAAAAGCATATGGAAAGCATGGTCTAATAGGTAGAAAGGCTAAGAGAAATGCAAGCAGAGGAAGGTACTGCTCCTTGCTGTGATAGACTGGTCTGCAGAATGTTTTGATTCTCTGAATTAGTAAAAGATTGAAAAAAAAATAGCCACTACTACTACAGGAAAAAAACGAGGAGGAAGGGTCCTGAAAATGGTATCTGAGCAATGAAAGACAGTGAATATTTTAAAGATCACTGAATTTAATTTATTCAACCTAAATGCATAAAAGTACAGGTGGGGACATTATTTATGCAGGTATATGCAAATCACTTTATAAAATAGGCAAAGCCCTTCTGCTTTTTATAAGTTGCCAAGGTGGTTCCTGATATTTTAAAAGCTATGCACCTTTAATGTAATTTTCGAAGAGTTGGAATCCCTCTGTTGGAATCATAGTCATTGTCAGAGCAAGTTTATTTTTTTTCCCTCTCCTCTGGGACATTTACAAGGCTCTCATAACCATCACAAAAAGAGTGGTTTCCACAGAGATGTGACTGGAAAAAAAATCACTTGGAAATCACTGAGGAGCAAGTCACAATGTTCAAAGCAGAGAACATAGGCTTTGAAAACATGAACCCATCTGACCTTTTGAATTTAGTACAGTGAATTCCTGAGCTCTGAAACATGGGGCCCGGCTGTGCATGCCATATTGGTGCTATAAGACTGGCAGTAGGTTGGCTGTGGCATGGTCTATTTCAAACTCCTTCACAGTGCCCAGTGTTGCATGTTCCCAGATGACATTTGGTTGGCAGAAGCTGGGCCTCCAAAGCTGGCAGCCTGGAATGCAGCCCACTGTGTTTTGACAAACACATAATTGACCATCTGATCACCAGCCTACATTTTGCACTCAGGTCACTGAGGGGACCTGGGCTTTCAGTGGGTCCCTACTCCTTATCTTGTTCATCTTCTCAAACCTTTCTCCAGAAAGTAATACAGAGAAGACTTAAACACACCCACACATATCCTCCCATTTGCAAAAGAGAACATGGTACATGAAACAGAAGCTGTTGAAAATTTCCTTTAAATTGTCCTGGCAGCCCAAAGTGAGCAAGAGAAAAGCACACTTATGGTGAACTCGAATTCAGAAAGAAGGAACAAATATACCGCATTGTTTCAACACCCGCCTGTGCATAAGTTGCACTTCAGTTCAGTGGCTTGGAACTTCTCAGCAAAGGGCAGCAATGGGAAAATGGTAGGAAACTGGGGCACTGACTGACTTTGGGGGGAACATTATTAAGAAATGGTTTCATTTTCAGGTGAAAGAAGAGGAAAGCAGGACCCTGGCAGTGTCTGCTCCTCCTCTGCCCACCACTCCCCCAAGTCCACTAAAGGACAACGAGACACACATCTCTGGACACCAGTGGGCAGCAGCTCAGAGAGAGGTCAGATTCAAACTGAGGTCTCAGTGAAGGTCCCATAAAGGTGTGTTTTGGCCTGAAATTTGGCCACACACAGCACACCAGCCTTTATCCTGGAAGGCAAGGATTACGCACTGGGCCAAGCCAGGCTGCCATCAGGCAGAAGTCAGTGCCTCTGCCAGCACTAGTGTGTAGCCTGCCCTCTCCACACCACGCCCACAGCTCCACACCACGCCCACAGCTCCACACCACGCCCACAGCTCCACACCATGCCCACAGCGCTGTGCAGGCCTTGCCTTTCACCTGAGACCTGGTGTCCCTTCTCCCAGTCAGCCACCTCTGCCGTTACCGGAGTGCTCTTTCCTAAAACATAAATCTACGTAAAACTCTTCAAAGCCTCCCCAGGCTTTCCGCTTCAAGTCCAGAATCTTTTGCTTGGCACACAGGGCCTCCGTGATCTGCCTCCTGCCCACTTCCCAGCCTCATCTCTGGGGCCCCTCTTTCAATCACCATGCTCCAGCCACGAGCCGGATCTGGCCACTACTTGACACTTCTGGACTTTGTAAATGCCTTGGCTTTTTTCCTGATTATCATCCCCTGTTTCTTTCCCCTCCCCTACATACACCTGGTAAACTACAATTCATTCTTTAGACTTTTAGGCCCAGCTTGGCCACCTCCCACAGGCAGGTGGGCACTCCTTTCTGGTTCCCCTCCCTATATCTTGTATATATTTCCATTCCAGTGCCTCTTACATGGTATGGCCTTTATTTGCTATGTGTCCTCCCTACCGGACTGTGAGATTCTTAACAACAGAGGGCATATCTTATTTATCTTGCAGTTCCAGGAACCAAGCACAGTCACTAGCTTTCCTTAAACGTTTGTTGACTGAAAACTGAATAAAGAGCTGTGCATGATAATTGACCCAGCAGTGGTAGTGGCTTCTAAAAGCAGGGTAGGAGCCTATTAAGCAATCTACTGAAGGCAGAAGACCCCAGCAGTAAGGCACTTTGGATGGCTATCACAGGGTGAAAGGAAGAGTGAGGGGTAGATACTGTGATGGAGGAATGTCTTGTTAACAGAGAATGTCACCGAGGCAGTGCATTTTCAGCCTTTTTGACATTTAGTGCTCAATACTGAAAGGCATTGTTCTGAGAATGAGTCTGAGTCTGAGTCTGAACTGTACAGAGTTCTAACTGGTAAGAACCTGGCTTCTCAAATAGGGCAAGTCTGTGCTACCTGTTTCAAGACAGCCTGGCAGGTTAGGGAGGGCTCTCCTCAGTCTCGGCTGAAGAGTAATGCGATGGAAAACTTTGGGGGGAACATCTGGAAGCTATTCAGTTCCTATTGAAATCTATGTCAGATCCAGGTTGGGACTTTAGACTGAATGCAATGCCGAGGAGAACAGATCGAACAGGCAGAAAAAAGTGCCCATCTGGAGGAGGCCATCGAAGAGGCTCTAGGAGCCAGAAGCACTGGGGAGATAATGTTTTGATTTGTTCCAAAGGAACTCTTCTTTTCCCTTTGACGGGCACCTGGGGCACCATATCTGGAGCCATCAGCTGTGTCTGTGGGGCACTTGAGGACAGCAGGACTGTCACAGGCCCTGCTACCCTTGAAATAAAGGCAGTCTCAGGATTTGGAACAATCTAAGCAAGCACAAAGCCTGTCCTGGGGGTGGGAGAAGGTCAGTGGGTATATGCACGGACTGTCAGCCCATTCCAGGTCATTCGTCCAGCCTCATCTTGGGTTAAAAACTTGGATCTCTCTCGAAGCTGCCAAATTGATGGTTGATATAGCATAGAATCAGTTTCACACTTTCCTGTGAGCCAGAGACAGCCTTTCAATTATGTCTTTTATCTCGGAGGTCTCCACTCGATTTCTAATCTGTGACACAGGTCTCCAGTCCCCTGTACCGCTTGTGTCTGAGGCTTGCCCTCCGGTGCTGACGTCATAATAGCTGAGCCGTGCGGGCAGGAGTGCACAGTGCTGACTCATCCCCGGTGATGTGAGGATTAATGCCTTGTCTAACACAGAGCTACTCTGTGAACTGTTTTTACACAAAAGAACTGTAACAAAAATGATTTGCCAGTCAGAGGACTAGAAATACGCAGTGCTAGGTAACTGGAGTAGGGATGCAGAGCTGCGAAGTGGTAACCACAAGCACGCACACGGACACCCGCCAAAGCACTGACAGACCCACTCTATCAACACCGAGAAGGAGGAAAAACAAGACTTGTCAGGGGCAGAAAGGACCCACCCCTGCTGTATAAATGCATTACACACAGCACCAGTCTTTGGGGAGTTTAATCAATCTCCTTTCTCTGTCAAATAACTGTCACTTTAGACTTCAGCCTGAGCATCCTTTGGAGGATTCTGCTCCCCTAAATATATTTGCAGCTAGCTTCTAGGAATGTTCATGGAAGCCACACACAAGCAAAAGAGCCATGGGAACCCCCTCTCTGTGCAAATGATTGCAACCCAAGAAATATCTCAGAGTGAGAAGGAGTCTGTGAAGTAAGACAGAATGTTGTAAATAAGGGACAGTGTTCACCAGAGAGTGAGATGCAGCTGGAAGGATGCTGATAATTATTTATCACACGAGGTGACTGTCACTACCTGTAGCATCTTTTCAGTGGTGCCTCATGTAGTGACTTTGATTATCTGGGTTCATTGCCCCAGAATCTCTTTCAAGCAGCTCAAGGTAACATTTACCCAAACCCACTCAGTGCAGCCTGATTTGGGCTTTAATAATAAATGTTTTCTCTTTTCATCTGAAATCAGTGTTTTTTTCTTTTTCTCCCCCAAAATGACCCTCCATCTTTTCTAAAAACATAATGGTACCTTCTATAGACCTCCTGGCACACATAATCCTGGATTTCTCTCTCTCTCTCTCTTTTTTTTTTGTACTTTACAATTTCACACACAATTTTAGCCTAAATGGCTAAAGTTCTGTACTTCAGTCTTGTACCCCCTATAAAAGGATATTAGAAATTTTGTCCCCAAAATGAAAGTTCTGCTCTAGAAGTTGAAATTAAAACCTATTGGATTTAGGGGTGGGTGTTTAACTGAAGAATAAATAATTGCCCATTGATTGGCAGTGAAGCAAAAGCCCAGCTGCTGCTGGTATCTGGCTCAAGAATGTAAGCTGCAGTTTAGAAGGGCAGTGACTTTTGCAAACAGCAGCTGTGGCTGAGTCAAAGGCAGTCTTTATATATGTCGGGTGGCTTGGGCCGCTGGTCTTTCTAGGCCCCTCACGATGGCAACTACTACCACTACTACCATCACCAACAGCATCAACTCCAAACACGAAAGAAGCTACTACACAATGAAGCAGCATTGGAAACCACAACAAACTCAACTGGAAAACGTGCCAACAAAGACCCAAATTTCCCAAATCCGGCACCTTTTTTTTTTTTTTTTGAAAAGTAAAGAAACCACTTTTACTTACATAAAGAGAAGGGGCAGGCCACAGACTGATGGTCAAGGATCTGAAAATCAAAGACAAAACAAGGAATTAAAAATAAACCCAATGATACTATGGGGAGAAGGAAAGCAAACCTAGGTTTAGACAGGATGGTTGGCCCTAAAGGATGAGCAGTAGGGGCCCAATTTTTCACTTGTAGCCCAAGAAAAAGGAGATTTTCAGTCTCATAAAATTTCCAAAGGTGTGACCTCCTGCTATTTATCGACCAATACAGAAGGAGTGCCAACCTCTTTCTTTGTCAGCTTCATTGTGATCCGAATCATATGAGCATTTTCTAGAGCTATGCTGTTCAATTCAGCAGCCACATTTATCTATTTAAACTGAAAATACTTAAAATTTAATAAAAATGTGAATGTTTCTCAGTCTATGAGCCATATTCCCAGTGCTCCACAGCCACCTGTGACTAGGGGCTGCCTCGCAGATTGAACATTGCCATTGTTGCCTACATATGCATTGGACAACACGGCAAGAATGGGTAAACAATGTCGCACATGACAGATCCTAGCTAATTGTGACAAAGATGAGTCAAACTCCAATAAACTCTGGTTCTTTTAAGGGCAGATTTAGTATGTTTAATACCCAGAAGATCCTCTGGACAAATTCAAAACCTCCATGCATTGTCAACCATTAGCTGAAGACCCTACTGCCTTGCCTACTGCTTCTCACCAGCCTAGGAAAGTCCCCTCTGACAAAATGATTTTAAAAGTAAGCATCTGTCCCCCCAAAACACATTTCTAACGATGAAACTTCAGGTTTGGGGGAGTTGACCTTAACAGTTTCTCATTCTGTATATCAAGTCTGATAATTCTCCTTTGTGATCTTCAACACACAAGCTAAATAAGCAATTATGAGACTGGCCTGCTCACCATTGTTTTGATAGTTTTTCTTATAGAAGAATAAAACTGAAGTAACAGAAGATCCAAGAGAAATTAATAAACCAAACAAGGATGCTGAGAAGACAAAGCAGGTCTCCTTACCCTCACCTCACTCAAATATGTCAAAGACTAATATAAGCTGATTGAATTCTTGTCTCTCTGACACCCATAATTTTAACAACTTCACATAAGGCCTCCAGAAATGTGCAAAACAAACTGTATTAAAAGAGATCAAGTAGAAGGATTTGATTAAATAACTTAGCATAGAATAAGACTAAGAAAACTGGCAATTAGAGATTTCACTCCTCAGTAAGTTTTCTGGACAAATGCACCGTCATGGAAGTTCCACCAAAGAAAAACTTTTCCGTTTATGGCCAAGGTGAAACTCAGTTCCATGAACATGCAAGAGTGAAGAATGGTGTTCTCCTCTTTGGATAAGAGTTAAGAGGAAAATCTGCAGCCTGGATCATAATGCAGGCTAACACAAGAGAGGTTGGGGGTCTCCAATGTTTTTAATTTTTTTCACAAAATCGATGAGTTTAATGAAAATTTTAATCAAGATAATTAGATTATGTATGATTCATTGAAAGTACACACAAACTTGGAATACTTATATATATACAAAGAAAAAAATATATATATGACTAGTCTTCAAAGACTTTATAGCTCTAAGTTTTGCTACATTTTAGTCTCTTCTACAAGCTAAGATCCTAGACTATTGCACTGGTGCATCTTCTAAAATCTTCTTCATTCCTTCTTTGCTTTCATCCTTCCTTCTTTCCTTCCTTCCTTCCTTCCCTCCCTCCCTCCATCTTTTCTTTTTTTTCCTCCCTCTCCCAACTTATTTGAGCTTGCTTTCTTTCCCAAACTTTGAGGAAATGGAGAAAAATATGATTAGTGGTTATCTATGAAATGTGCTCACTTATTTTTCTGTTGCATGTTATAAACCCAATAAGTCTCAATAACAATTATGCTCTTTTAAAATTATATTTGATATTTATGTTCTTATATCTAAGCATGTAATTTTCCTTTCTGAATTTCAAGGAGTATTTATTCATGCAACTTAATCAGTCAAAATTAATTTTTTGATGTGATCAAAAGAGATCAATGTAAATTGTACCCAGATTGACTAATACATTCAAGGTCTGGGATGAAAAGCTCTCTTTCCTGGATGTCAAATGACACACAGGCTGTCAATGACAGGAATCCAAGATGGAGAGAAAAATCACAGTGTGTATGTCACAGTCTAAGACAAATTAAAGCCAAGTTAAGTTGAAGATTTTATTGGATATAATTATTCTCTTCATTTATTAATGAAAAACAATAATATCTATACCAAATTTAATATTAAGGCTAAAAATTTAATCTCATAGTTCTTACACAATTTATAAATGTTCATAAATGTCAAAAGGCCCCTGTTTTTTGATTGTATTATAATCTGCTATGCAATTTTGAAAATATGTATTAATCTACATGGGTTTATTTTGTTCAATTCAAATTGTTATTTTATTAATATGTATCCTTTCTGCCTAAGTGATATTCACCTTATATGTCTGTAAATTGTTTTCATTTGAAATGCAAAGAATTATCTATAATAGTTTTGCGTAAGATTAAATAAACATTTGCATTAAGCATGCTCGGTTCAAAGCACAAATATCTAATAATGAATATAGAACTATAAAGCCCAAAAGAATCAGGACCTTAAAACATGGTGAGGGAGGCAAGAATAGAGAGGGGGAGAAAGGATGACATGTGGTGAAGCCTAATTTTAGTTTTGTAATTTCCGAGTAGAAATTATTATATGGTATTGATCTCCAAGGAACTAAAAGTATTTTTAACTGTAACTTAAGGATTAGTCAATTCTGATTTCCATGTTTGTAGTGTTCTAGGGCAATGGTTCCCAATATTTTGAGGTGATATAGATCCCTCCTCCCAGAAATTCCTCATAAACACCAAGTTTCAAGCATCTCCCAGACTCCATGCAGGTCTTCCAAGAAATCCTGGTTAGTAACCCTCATCCTAAGGAAAGAGGGGAGAAAATGCTTTTTCAGTTCCCCCTGCTCATTGCCTCTAGGATGTTTTAATGACTATAAAGTTGAAGCCAGGAGTAAATACAATGTATAGAAAATAGAGCTCTATGTGGGTGAGTGTGTGTGGCTAGAGACACAGACTCCTTGAAAGGATTTCCGGATTCTGCCTTTCCTACACCCTTATAATTTCTTTTTGAAAAAGTCCACAGAGCCTTAGGAGCAATGAGGTAGAGGAGAAGTGAGCACAGAAATGATAATAAGAGTCACTACTCACTGGGTACCTTCTGTGGTTTCAGGCATCCTAAGGAAATTCTCAAGTGTGAATCTGGGTATACCCAAGGATGTGGAGCAGTGTGACGAGAATGCACCAAGCCACAGAGTAATAAATACATGGCTGTCTCTCTAGCGGGTCAGTTGTCCTTGTGGCTAAGTAACTTAAACTCTTATTTGTACCAGTCTTCATTTATCTAATGCTGTTTCTCGACATCATAGAAAAGAATAACAGATGCCGTCCTTGTCCTCACAGAACTTCTAGTTTAGCGAAACAAACAAGGATATATTGAGATTTAGAATGCAAAACGTGTGCATATTTTTAGGGTGAAACCTGAGACCTCACTGAAAAGTCTTCTTTGCAGCAGCCTGCTTCAGGCGACGTCCCAGCACCCCAGCTTGAGGGTCACCTCTGGGAAGAGTTTGAAAAGCAGTGTCAACAGTATATCATTTAATCCTGACTACAAGAGTACATACTGTTACTTCCAATTTACCAGAGAAAAAAGGGAGATTTGAGAAATTAGGAAACTTACCCTAAATCAGACAGTTGCTGGGATCTGAGTAAGTCTGTACCGTTCCAAAGTCTACATATTTGTAACCGCTAAGTTACAAAACCTCTAGGTGTTTCCCACTTTATGTTTCCCCCTTGAAATCTGGGCTCATTCAGGATTTTGTAGACTAGTTTAAGCTTCTTCTTTGGAAGGAGATGGGTTTGGCTTGATTTGCATCCTAAATATTCCACGGTGGTAAGGGAAAGCTATTATTATACCCATTTTATGGTGCGAAAGCTGAGCCACTTGCCAGCTGAGGTATCTGGCTGGGTTAAAAAAGGAATCCGGGTTGTCAGTCTCTCATTCCTCTCAACTGACTCCAAGCCTAGACAGTGGTATTGTCCAAGGGCTTTTCTGCACATGAGATTCACGTTGGCTGGGAAAGAGTCAGAGGAACTTTACTAAGGGAAAATAATAGTGCCATAAAAAATGGAAAATAAGTAATCATAACTCACTCACAAAAATTGGTTACTTTTAGCATTGTGAATAGAAAAGAGAGCATTTATTCACCACAAATGAATCAGAAAATTAGAATGTGTCACAGCACTGATGACAGAACTGAGGAATTCAGATGAACTGAAGTTCAACATGTATCTTTCTATCTGAAGAGGGTAAATTGTGTGACAACAGGGACAGAAATGACCTCTTAGACATGCCTTTAATCCTTCCAGTCATATTTCTTCAACTACTCTTGAGCAGTTAAGTGGGTTTATATCTCTGTTTTCTATGGGTAGAGATAACATTTTAAGATCCTTTTAATGTTCTAGAAGTATTGTGTTAATTAATTCTTATGTGGGAGTCATTCCAAATAGTAGTATGAAGATTTTTTACCTTATTGATTTTCCTAATACCTTTCTGGCTTCCAGTGTTTTCAAAGGATGAGGCACTTTTGGATTTTTTATATTCATACATCTCTCAGAAAAAGTGCCAGCTTCAGAGGTTCCTGTCAATTGATATTCCATCTTCACTCTGGATACATGATTTCCTTTATCTGACAGATTCAAGAAATTTTATGCTAGACTTAATGACATTTCATGCACCCTGAATTTGGAGGTTTTTAATTCTCTACTTTCTATCTGGCAAAAGGTTTACTAGTTAAAGTCAGATGGAAGGATTATTCAGATGTGCATACAGAGCATGTGCAATTTCCCCCTAGGTACTGCGGGGTCTCCTGCAAGTTTCTTGAAGTGCTTTCACTACTTTGGTCAGTCTGGAGACTGACTATAAATGCCACAAATGGCCATTCATGTCTTGGGGTCTGCTTTTCAAGACCATCTGAAGAAGAACAATAGGGAAATCACAGTGATGCCTCACCTGTCCTTAATGTGCTATGATAACTCTGAATGATGCCTCATTTAAAAAATTTAGATGATGAAATAACAATCAACAAAAAGAGAGAATTCATAAACTACAGTTCAGCAGTCAGGTCTGGGACTGTTTCCGAGCCTGAGACATTGCTGAGATACAACTTGACATTCCACCCCATCGTATACAAATCCTCCTGAGCCTTCTTGATTCTTACAGGCATAGAGCCTGAGAAAGTAGAATGAAGTAAAAGCAGAAGAGCTGGGAGGGGGGCAGGGTACAGCAGGAGGTGGTGTCAGGGACTGAATTTGTTTAATATATTTAGAATGATTTCTTACAGCTCCAAAAACAGACCCAACTCTATGGCATGATAACATTTGGGAGCCTGTACAATCTGATTTCAAACATCTTTTCCTTCCATATTTCAAAGTCCTGAAGTTATAGCTTTATAGGTTCCAAGTGGATTGGTGTACCAGGACATTTTACTATAGTACATTAATATCCTTTAGGCGTTGCTGAAATGGTCTGGCATCATGTGGTCCAATCAAGTAGAAACACTTGGTTGTAATGCTGCTCACAGCCTACCATTAATGCCATTTGGTAGCAAAAAGAAAAAAAAAATAGTTGTGCCTATTATAGGGCAAACCCATCCCAAGACTCCTTGGTATATAAACACAGAAAGTAACATGTTAGTGGTACAGAGGCCTTTGGAATAAATATGGGCACAGCAGGAGAAAGAAACATCCAGATCATTGTGAACAGAAGGCTGTCTTCACTCAAATGGTTCCCTTGAATTTTTTTTTAATACAAACGGAAAAATTATGATATAAATTATGATATAAAAAAATCAAAAGATATAAATTAAGAAAGTACTTTTACCTGATGGTCTCTTAGGTACTAAATCAAGAGGACAATGTGGGCACAGTCTGTGTTTTAAAGACTTGATAAGAGCTTTCCATGATACAGATTGGAAAATGTTACTTTTGTCCTTGTCACCACCAACTATTTGCTTAAGAGCAATCCCAGATCTTTCACGATCTGGCCCCAATCCACCCCTTTTGTTTTTTTCCCACCACTGCTTCCTTCCATACTGTGACAGGCTATTTGCTCTCCCTGAATATGCCCAAGACATCTTTGTCTCTGAGACTTTGCGAACAGTCCACACCTGAATCTCCCAAGCCTAGCACAGTGTCCTAAACACAGCATGACACTCCAGTGTTTATGAATAAATGCCGTCTACCTATTTTAGGAGACAAATATGATAGAAAAAAGTTGTTAATTCAGTAAACGAATAGCACCAGAGAGAGGTCAAGGAAAAGTTAATTTTAGTGCATTTTAGGGGTGGGGGCAGGATGAGCTTTAAGATTAGGAAAACTGATGCTCTTTATTCTTGGGTCTGGCCGATGCTATGAGTCAGTTACTTTTTTTGGGAACAAGTTTCAACCTCAAGGTTAAATGAACACAAATGCTCTGTCCATCAGCATATAATGAAAAAGCTGTGGCTATTTCCACATGGCACAGTGAAATTAAAATATGCAGTGCCTTTCTCAGAGGCATCATATATGACAGAACTTTTAAATTGGCCCCCTTTGCTACACTTGTACAGAAAGAGCTATAAAAACAAAAGTAAATGTTTAAAAAAATAATTTCACTTAGGAAATAAAGAGCTGAGGTGTATCTTCATAGTTTTCTGACTATAAGAAGAGTTGTTATAAAGAGGATAATGATAGGCAGTTTTGTCCTAGGGCAAAATGATATTAAACTGTCCAGTGAAGAATTTAAGTTAAGACTTAAGGATGAACATCCTCAATGTACAAGTGGTAAATAATCAAATAGATGGCTAAGAGCAGTTATGGAATTTCTATCTTCATGGCTATTTAAAAATAGGAAAGATCCTCATCTATTTCAGATGGAATAAATGCAGCTCTGCCTCCAGTCAGGAGCATGAATTCAATGATTTCTCTAGTCTTGTTTTGCACTATATGACTACAAAATCCCATAGCATGTTGACTCCCAAAATTGTACAGAATCACAACATAGCTGAGTAAAAGACATTCTGTGGTTGAAGAGGATAAAGCAATACAGAAAAGTCTATAAGTAAGTCACTAAATTCAACATGGTGTATATGGTGCTTAAGTATTGATTCTGTTTGCCAAGTGTATATCAATTACTATAACAGAATTGAGGAAAATATACATGAATCTACTATGGTTTTAACATAATGATTAGCTAGAGTAAAACATCCTAACAACTAATTCTTTCATGTCCAAGAAATTCAGCTGAATATTTTATTAACCTGTGATGAATATGCATATAAACTCAAAATCCACTTTTTTTAATAGCTAGAAAAAAGACCAGAAAATAATATAAGAATTCATTATTATTATTCCCAGGACTATCTTCAAAGACATCAGGAGAACCAGTGAACAAATACCTCTAAGTGGCCAAAATGGGCTCCATATGAGTAAGAATGTAAATCTAATGACAGACTCAGGAAAAGCTCTAACAGGGGTGGCAAGTTCCTGGCTTTCTTGTCTATTTACCTTGCAGCTTTGGAGCTCAGCAGAAGTGTCCATTACATACAGCACACAGGATTAAATGAACAGTTCCAATGACCTGGTCTGAACCAAATTCATTTAAAGCAGTTTGCCACATTTCTTAAATAGAAGATGAGCCCATTCTATCCATGGCCTGGTTTTGGACTGGATCACCGAACTATTGCCTAACTCTTATAAGCAAAGCATTAACATGTACCAATTAACAGACAGCCCACAGCAGAGGCATCAGAAAGGTTAAAATACACACACATAAGAAATTGTTAGTACATTATAGAAGAAAGCTATTTCTAAAGATGGACTTTGGCTACTAAAGCTTTTGACTGTTATTAAGCCTTTTTTAGGGAAAAAAAAATCAGTCCCAATGTAACTTGTAAAGATCTGGTTAAAAAAAGAAATAGAGACAGAGAAATGTAGTTTTATTTTGCAACCCATTATTTTCATAAGGACACAAATCAGAGATAAACTATGCCAATTTTTTTCAGAGCCGACTTGTTATAGGATGTTGTTCTAGTCTTCACTAATGACTTCTGGAGGTTGGCTATTGCTGTGATCAGGAGCTGGGAGGATAGAGGTCTAAGACCTTTCAAGAGAAACATTTTGTTCAGTATCAGTACAGAAAATAAAGTCAGTGTTAAGCTATCTTCGACAACCTAACTAGCATAATGGTTGGTACACGTAGCCATAGCTTATACTATTTTAAACGTCGGGAATGAATTGAACTGCAAAGGTGTCAAGCTGACCAGCAACTGGTAAGGCTGTGGTACAATAAGCTGACAATGTTGTTGCTAGAATTCATAAACCTTACTCCTGGACTCCCTCCCTCTGCTCCTTCCTATTTCCACATCCACATTCCTATCATCAGGCTGTTGAAGGAATAAAAACCAAGGTGACCATGTCAGCTCTTCATTCTTCCCAATCCCAAGTTGCTCTCAGTTATCTGAAAAGTTATTAATTTAAGTGCTTTAATACTTCTTCTTAGGGAAATTGACTTTTTCTTATCTAACCAAATTTGGGTTTTTCCACAGGTAATTAAGGAGGTATTTGGTGATTATGAGTTTGTGTGTGGTGGTGGTGGTGGATTCTGCTATAGACTCTTCAAAATTTTCAGTTTTACTGCCCAAGAGGGTTACCTGATTCCCCATCTCAAGAAGCCATTGATGCCTATAGTTTACCTGCGAATAAAGATATTTAAATATACATGTATACACACACACGTATATTTCTTTCAAAAGTTATAAACATTTTGGGACTTTCTGTCTATACTGTTTATGAAGTGTTGTTCCTACTGATGTCAGAGTAATTGAGGTAGAAATCTAAGAAAACGTAAGTGGTTTGCACTAACATGTTCTTCATCTGTGATTTCCTCCTGGCTAATCTCCATTGGACCCTGGCTCTTTGGAGCATGCGCTCAAGGAGGCTTTCACAGTATCTTTCTGCCCCAGAAAATCCTGTAGGTGAAATTTACTGATAAATACCTGAATTCTCATATTCACTCATTAATGATCTAGGAATTGAGGATGTTTTCTGTCTCCTCTTTCACCTCCCACCTCATGAAAGGATGAGATTGTAAACAATTTCGTGGATCCTTCAGGCCAAACCCTGGCTGAGCTGATCTCAGCAGGCAGGAAACCGTGGAGGCCTGTGAAACGCAATTAGGAAAACAGAAAGGATTCACCCATACTTTCAGGAAATTATGTTGTTTCCAAGATGAGACCTAGAAAATAAGGCACATTAAAAAAAAAAAAAAAAAAACAAACTGATCAAGATATGATTTTAGAAAGAGTCCACAGAGGTAAATTTCAGAAAGTGCCGGATTCGCCGGATCCTTCTCAAGCCGCGGATTCATTTTCAGTGTCTGACACTGGCTTGCACCAGACACTTCAAGGGAAGTCCATTCATCTCTGACCATTGAAGCCCAAAATACTCACTGCAAAATATTTCTCGTCTACAAAGGCAATCAATTTGTGCCCCCGAGTCTGAGGATTCGTGGCTTTCTTTTAATTTTGTAAGTCTGTACATACAGGTTTCCTCCGGCGTGGGATTTGGTCCTGAGGAAGTGACCTACCCACAACTCCACAGAGCTAATTAACCCCATACTGAGCTTTTTTTTTTTTTTTAAATCATTTCACACATGCAGTCAATGTTCTAAATGACCCAGCAGCAGTAGCATGATCAGATGGGTTTTTTTTTTCTTCTCAGTGAGTAAAGCATGGTGGTGGGAGAGCTAAGATGTAGCTGCTCTAATTCACAACAGTAATGTGACCCTAAAACATTACCAAGTAACATTTGTTAGCAGTGTAGAAATGCTCAGAAAAGCTTGAATTAAACTCTTTCACGTTATTCAGTCAACTTATTGAAGTTTCTATTTTAAATAACAATACGTAATAAATATGAAGGTGAAGTTTGAGCTATATCCAGAAACATTTTTTGAAATCCCATTTTACTGGAAAAAAAGATAAAAGACCCACAGCCTCCTTCCCCATCTTTAACAGCTTCAAGAGAAGGGCCAATGAGAAGAATGACATAACCCATCCTTTTTCCATTTCAAGGAATAGGCTCATGTTTTTCCAGATTTATTTTTGCCAAAGTGAATGCCTTGAAAACTCTTAAGATGATCGCTGTTTTCTAACTTTTCAAAAAAGAAAAGAAAAAAGTGAACATGATGATGGTGGGTGATTTAATGGAATCAGCTTGTCAACATGATGAAACTGAAAAAGCTTTTACAGAATATGTCCACATGCTAAAATAAAAAATCTTTAACATAATGTATATAGTGTAGAGTGATTTTTGTTATGGCAAAAGAAGGGAATATCATTAATTTAGACAGTAAGTGTAAGGTTCTGCTAAAAACTCCAGGGATAAATCATAGAAATACATCTTGGCCAGACAAACGGAGCCAGACAAGTTCTAGTTCTTTCAGAAGCTATCAAAAGAACCATCAGATTTTAAGTCTGTCATCTCTGGTACGTGATAAGAAAAATTCTGGGCTATTTCCCTCAGCTATACTAGTATATAGCTTCAAAGTTTTAAAGATTTATACATAAATGGACAAGAAAATGACCTCCTCTGAATGTCCCATTTTAGGCAAACCATCAGATCTCTTTCATTCTCAAAAGTAAGTGTGGCAAATTGGCTCATTTGGATAGGACTTGGTCACAGAGTGTGCACATCTTGTGTGAACTTTCAGTCTCTTTCCTTTGCAGTATGATTTATGTACACGCTATTAAATGCCCAAGAATTCTGTAATTCTTAGCACAGTGGACAGGCAGCACAAGGAAAAACATATCTAGTATTTAAAATTCTTGTTTGAAGTATCTTAAATCCTATGGTTTTGGATTGAAGGCCTTATGAAAGTTCTGAAACATTCACTACTTCTCCCTAAGTGTCTCGTAGGTAAGCCAACTGAGAGTGTTAGGCTGGCAAAACTGGTTCAAGAGGAAAAAAAAAAATCCAGTGAGACACTGTTTTTATCTACACTGGTTGGAAATTTTATATTTGATACAAAGCCTAAATCAGGCTCTTATATCTGTGCTTCCAGTCTTTGGCTGGAACTGTTTCATCTGGTCATCCTGCAATAGGGATTTTGCTATGATTTCAAAGATTCTGCCCATCACTGATGCTTACCATGGTGTATGAGGCCCAATCCCTCACTACCTTTCTAACCTCATTTCTCATCACGTTCATGCAAAATTGGTCCAACTGCAATAGATATGGTTACCTAGGTGGACGGACAGGAATAGGAATATGAATGAGGACTGAAACGAATAAATCAATAACAATTAGCAACCCTTTGCCCCTGTGAAAACTCAACTTTCTCACTGGAGACATATCTGTGTTTATAACTGAGACTAACAAAGTTTCTAAACTTTCCTGGAGAATTGGTTAGATAAGGGAGAATACGCAAAAGCATTGCCCAGATGGAGACAGGTATTCATTCATTAATTTGACAAATGTTTGTTCAGAGCCTATGATTAATTACTCTCCAAACTGAACTCCTTTCCTGCTCTCAAGGGCCTTCCACTCTAACGTATATTTTAGAGAGTTTTTATGTCTCCATTATCATTGACAGGTTATTAGCTCTCTTAGTTAAGTTACCATAAACATAACAACCTACCTATAACAGCCTCTCTTCTTGTTCTTTATTCACTCTTCATTTGCTTGTGACATCCATTAAGCATGCATGAATAATCTGACCCTTTGCAGCCTATATTATCAACTCAGCTAATTTCAATTTAGATAAGAAACCCCTTCCCCACCACCAACTACTTTTTCTTCTTCCAACAGTCAAGAAAATATCATAAATGTCTGCCCAGAACTATTTAAGTGTTTGAAATGGGTCCTTACATTACAATCTTATATAAAATGTCACTTTTCTTCTTTTTTTTCATTTTTAAAAAAAATTAATCGGGCCTCAGCTCCTAAGAAGCATATCTTGAGTTACAAGCAAATGATGAGTCAATGGTCTCCCAGACACGCACTCACTACTCTCTGGGGTAGAACATTTCAGCACTCAACAAAGGGTCATAATCTTAAGTAAGCTCAGTCTCAGAGAGAATTTAATGGAGCACATGTCTCTGGTCCCTATACTTCTTGTAAGGACATACTTCTCCATTATATTTTAGTCTCCTCTGAACTTAGCCATCTTAGGTCAATGTCAGTGAACGTGGTATAAAGAACATTAACTCTTCAACTTGTTAAACTTTTTCTTCCTCATATGCCTTACAACTAAAAATACAAGAATTTAATGTATGTACAGAGCAGCAAATGTTCTCTCCCTGTTTCTTTTCAGATATTTTTCTCCTTATATAAACAGTGGTGATAGAATCATGAACACCATTGTTCTGCCTCCATGTTAATACTCTTATTATCTTGCATAAACAGAAGTGAGTGAATACGTACATGACACCAATCAATCCCTTTTTCAAAAATGCAGTTTTCATCTTTCTAAATAGTGGAGGAAGAATTAATGAATTCAACATGCAGTTTACCTATTTATATTTTGAATGTTAATAAAGTAAAACCAAATTATTACCTAAGTTCTTTTCAGACTTACATCAGCCATTAACACTCTCCATGCCAGCACGGGGTACGGGAAAGATAGACTTAACAGCATTGGGTCCAAGTCCCTAGAGTCAGCTGGCAAGGGGCTTGGCAGGCTAGAGAGGATGTTGAGCTTGCTAGGGCAGGAGATTTTGACTTGTTGGGTAGGTAGGAGATACTCACTGGCAGTGAAAGGAATACTTTATTATAGAGCACATTGCTAAGGAGAGGTCATTTGGGGGCATTAGGTGAGAGGAATATCAAAACCAAATATAAAAGTGCTCTGTGGGGACTAGGGAAAAGGGAAATCACCATTTTTTCCATCTCCTCACTGGTTTCCCTTCTTCCTTAGTGTGCTTTCTCTTTCCATCACTTCATACTCCTTTCCCCTCCACTCTTCAGGTTTTCCTCTGCCTCTTTCTAACAAAGAAGCATTTAGGAGCATTTTTAGGGAACAGCGAGACCAAAAAAAATTTAGAGAAGACTTATGATGACATACTGTACGTTTATATATACAAGAATATACAACCTATATTTGATTGACCGAGAACTAGAAACTGGGACTTTTGAGATTTAAAAAATTCATGGTATGTCTGGTCATATTAATCTCCAGACCAGCTGGCTTTTAGCAACGCTGGAAAGAGCTATAAGAGAATCATGAGCAGGAAAAAAAAAAAAGGAGATAAATGGAATTTTATAAGGATTTATATTTATAAGGAGACAGGGACTTTAGAGCTGTCTGTTGACATTCCCCCCAAATTATTGTTTGAAATGCCAGTATCAAGAGAGGAAGCTTAGGAATTCTCATTGAGTTTAGGAAACTACTAAGCCCTGTGTATTATGTTCATCACAGTCACTCAAGCAAATAAAGGATAACTAGAGCATGGTATCTCACAGTGGATAACATGGTTGGTTACCCCGCCACTCTGACACATGGAGGCAGGGCCCACAGGAGCGGGTCTTCTTATGAACACTGTAGACAGACATTCGGGTTCATCTGAATGCATAGGGAATGAAGCATCAGCTGTACGGTGTCATCTGTGAGGCACCTAAATGTCTTCTCTAACCAAGCACCAACACTTCAAGCCTTGTCTTCTTGGGAAAAAAAAAATCCAGTGCAAAGCTTATGGGAATATTTATGGAATATAGGAATATTTATTTATGCTGAGACGTATGACAATATGCAACACCTAAACACAGGCGGAAGCAAGAAGAAAGAGGAAACACAGAAAGGGAGAGCAAGTGCCAGCTCCAGAGATGCTCTAACAGAATAAGTAGAGAATCTTAAGATGAAAAAAATAAAAGCATGCTTTGAGGGTAACATCAGTATACTTTAAGAATCTGAGGCAAAAAGGAAAAATATTTGCCAGTTTTCACCACTTAACCACTTGTCAATTTTCACCACTGCCCCATGGGAGATTCCTCTCTCACCCACTTTTACATGCATCCTTTTCCTAAGGATCAGCCTTCTGTGATGGTGCTAATGTTGGCAGTCTTAAGTTATTGGCAAAGTTGGAAACGAAACTCTGACCTGCAAGCTATGTTTCTGAGGCCAGCCTGTGCCCTCTAAAGTGTTCAGTCTACTTTCTGTGGTTTCCCTGGGACTGGTGGCAAGAGATGTGTGTGGCAGGGACAGGCCTTCTTCTTGGGATATGTAAGTGCCTCATCTTCTCACCATGACTTTGATTTTCATTTTTTTCCTCTTTTCTCCCAAGACATCAATCTCTAATTTCTTCTCTACCAGCCTGGACCCGCATGGTTGTTAATTTTTAAAGACATCCACCATCAATTTCCTCATCCATGGCTCTCAACTGTACCTAGCTAGTTCTTGAGGCTAGAAGAACCCACTCATGTATGTTCACCTCAGCTCCAGGCTGCTGAGCAGTGCTGAGGAAAAAGAACAAAACTGTACAGCCTGGTGCCCCTCCAGAGTCCTGGTTTCCAACCTGAGCTGGGGGTTTGGAACAAATTTATAATTCTTTTTATTTTTCTCTATTCAGTCTCCTTTTTCAGTTCCCAGTTTCCATTTATCACTCTAATTAACTCCTTATAACTTACCTCCTACCCTTTATTCTCAGCTATTAACCTTGCCTCTTTTTTCACAGAGAAGACAGAAGCCATCAGATGATAGTCCCGTCACGCTACCTCTGTCAGAACCCATCCCTGACACCTCGGAGGCTTTTTTCTCTAGCGCTAATAGCCTCCTCCAGGATCTTACTGTATTAGTTACTCCTTCTTTCTTCTGTATTTTCCATTTTCCTACTGCACGCTAACATCTTCAGTTACCCATGTCTAAACAAACGATAACAACCATAACAAACCAACAAACAACAAACCATCTTCTGTGGACCTGATCTTTCCCTCTTTTGTACCACTCCAAGCTTCCTAAACTCCGATTTATTCCTCAACATGGTCAAATCTGGTTTCTCTACCTGTGTTTCTAATTAAACTGCCAAGATCATCAAAACCCTCTGAATTACTAGTTCCCAAGGTCCATTCCTCAACCTTTTCATTTTCTTCCTTTCTTTTTTAAAGTCAGGTTTAAAGTGAACTTATTTACAAAACAGAGACTGACTCACAGACACAAAAAACAAATTTATGGTTACCAGGGGGAAAAGTGGGTGGGGAGGATTAAACTGGGAGCTCAGGATTCATAGATACTAATTACCATACATAAAATAAACAATGAGATCCTACTGTATAGCACAGAGAACTACATTCAATACCTTGTAATGGCCTATGATGAAAAAGAATATGAAAAGGAATATATATATATATGTATGCATAAATAAATCATTATGCTGTACATCAGAAATTAACACAGCATTGTAAACTGACTATACTTCATTAAAAAAATAAAGTTAGGTTCATTGGTGAATCATTTACATACAATCATTTACATCCTTTTTATAAACTTCTACAGTTCAGTAAGTTTTGACTTCTGTATTGGTTCCTTGATGTCTGTAATATAAAGTCCAAATGCCTTGGATTCATATACAAATCTCTTCAGAATCCCTAGCAGCCTTCCCCACATAACCCATTGTCTGGTCACACACCATTCAAGAAAATGTGCTATGTACACTCATGCCTTTTGGACTTTCTTCATGTTTCCTCTCAGTAAACACACAAGTTTTTATAGTATACTTGTGTACTATATAGTATACTTTTATATACTATAGTAATATAGTAAATGCTATTAATATAGTATACTTGTGTACTATATAGTATACTTTTATATACTATAGTAATATAGTAAATGCTATTAATATCACCATACCAATGTCCACACAGAATTTTAAAACTAGATGCTATTTTGAGAAGCTGTTTTCGAAATGGAAAGTAACTTTTAGAATATCACTGCCTGAAGATCTCTATTATTTTAGTGTTGTGGGTTGAATCGTGTCCTTCTCAAATTCGTATGTTGACGTTCTGGACCCTAGTACCACAGACTGTGATGGTATTTGAGAAAAGGGTCATTGCAGATGTGGCTAATAAGGATGAGGCAATCCTGAAGAAGGGTGGGCCACTAATCCAGGATGACTGGTATCCTTTTACAAGGGGAAATCTGGACACACACATGCACACGGGGAGAACGCGATGTGAAAATAAAGGCAGAGGCCAGGACGATACTTCTACAAGTTGAGGAATCCCAGAGACTGCCAGCAAACCAGCAGAGGTAGGAGGGAAGTAGGGAACAGGTTCTTCTTCAGAGCCCTGGGAAGGAACCAACCCTGCTGACACCTAGATCTTGGGTGTTTAGCCCCTAGAACTGTGAGACAGTAATCACTGTTGTTTAAGCCACCCAGTTTTGTGGCACTTTGTTATGGAAGCCCTAGTAAACTAAGACACTTAGCAAATAAACATCTCTAAGTGTGCTGGAATACTAATTAGAGCATTCACTCATCAAGTACTTAATGCATACCTACTGTGTGCTAGACATGCTCTCGGATGCAAGGATGCAGGTCTCCAGGAAAAACTCAAACTGTATGTGTTGAATGAATGAATAAGAACTTCATCATATGTTACTGCACTTTTGGTATACTAATAAGCAATTAATCTACTAATCATTGATTGAATGCCTGCCATTTATTCATTGATTAAACATTTATGGAATACCTACTATGTGTCAAGTACCATTTTAGGCACAGAGGATAAAGTTATAGACAAAATAAGTTCCCCACTTTCGTGTAACTTAAATTCTAGTGGGGGAACAGACATCAAACATGAAAACAAGTAAATAAATTATGTAATTTAACACTGTGCCCAACACTGACAATCATAAGCATTTCTCCTCTAAACCTTCTAGCTCTTGAACACTGCTCAGGGCATTAGTAATACTTAAAAATATTCCTAAATACTTAACAATATTCCATGCCTTGTTATTTCCCTTACATTCCTGAAATCTCCATATAAGCCTGAAATATCCCTAAGATTAATGAACTTAAGCTGTTCTCTAGACTTTCTTTTTTTTTCCCCCAGTTTTTTATTAAAGTATAGTCCGTTTACAATGTTGTGTCAATTTCTGGTGTACAGCAACATGTTTCAGTCACACACAACACACACATATATATACGCATATATTCGTTTTCATATTCTTTTTCATTATAGGTTACTACAAGATACTGAATATAGTTCCCTGTGCCATACAGTAGAAACTTGTGTATCTATTTTATATATGGTAGTTAGTATCTGCAAATGATTTAAGCATGATTTTAGCACTTCACATGTTACTCTAGAGGCTACACAATAATGATCCACACAGTGAAGTCTGAGAGTGGAGGTAGAGTAATCCATAGGCAGTGCACAGGTTAAAAGTGTTTGAGCAGACACCCAAAAGGTGGTTTTCTCGGTCAGTGTCACTCGACACATATTTCTTAAGCACTTCCTGTGTGCCAGCCCCTGCGCTGAAGACGGTAGGGCTGTGGACAGAGCAGGCATGGTCAGATCCCCTCTGTGCTGATCTTCTAAAAGGAAACACCTGAAAAGCGACTCGCACAGTCCGTTCCTTGATTACGGTTGTGACGAGGTCGCAGGAAGAGAGCTCTGAGAGCTCCTGGGTCAGGGGACTTGGCCATGAGGGGTTCGTGAGAAGGCTTCCTTGAGGAAGCGGTGCCTCAACACTGGCTTTGGGGCTGGGGTTGGGTGTTTGTCAGAGCAGGGACCACAAAGTCCTAGGCTGCTTCTTCCTCATCTCCTTCCATCCACGTGCACACATTTCAAATACTTAAAAGCATTCTTCAAATGTACTAAGAACACCAACACTAAACACAAGAAAAGGACTCTCCAGAGGAAAGGGGCCAAAAATAGAAGGAAAAAAAAAAAACCCTAATCTCACCATTTGTTTTGAAAACACCCCAAATGATTAAAACATATTATAAACTAAAACATATGAACTAATCACTTGCCAAGTTTCATTTTTAAATCCTAGCTGTTTTTGAGGTTCATAAACTGAAAAAGAGTCTTCAAATACGAACTTGTATTTTTCTTTTCTTGGCCCTCAGTTGGCTGGAAGCATTTGCCGTTAGGCTGCATGGAGGGAAAGGGACCCAGCTGGTCAGGAACACGTGGCTCACGTCTGCTAGAGCATCAGCTCCGCGAGACCAGGGCTTGGCATGTTCTAGTCGTTTCTCTGATACACAGAACAGTGCCTGTGATAGCAGGGGCTCAATAAACACCTGCTAATGACTCACTGAATGAATATTCCAGGCCTGTGAAGGAATCCTCCAACTCTCTTTTCTTACCCAAAACCCTACCTTGCTTTAGACTGGTGGTTCCTAACCTGGGGCAACTTCTGCCCCCACTGGAGACATTTGGCCACATCCAGAGACATTTGTAGTTGTCAAGATTGGAGAAGTCACTACTGGTCATCCAGTGGGTAGAGGCCAGGGATGCTGCTAGACAGGCTACAATGCACAGGACAGTTCTGCACAACGAAAGTGTGTCTGGCCCCCAATCTCAACAGAGCCGAGGTTGTAAAACCCTGCTTTAGGCCCTTTTTTCCATTGAGCTATACCTGGGAGTATGGTTCTCCATCTATTAGGGGGAAGCTCAGTCCTAGAGGAAGCAGCCAGAAGAGCCCCCTTGCCTCATTCTCATTCCATTCATGACCCAATAGAACCATCCCCACCTGAAGGCCTTTTGGGCCCACTGGGTCAACACGCAGTTGCTGGGAGAACCACCTGCAAAAGTCTGTCTCTACAATGGCAGGGAATAACTGTAAATTGTATCAGTAATTTCCCTGAGCTTACCTAAGAATATATCCGATTGTAAATACAATTAGCTTGTTCAGAGATTAGTCACATAAGACAAAGGAATGCTCTCCCCTAATTCAAACAGTTTATCCATGTCTAGTCAGGATCTGCACACCAGTCTAGCTTTATAATAAATAAGATCAACATGAAGAATCCACTAAAACCCAATAATGTGCCTGTAGAGAACCTGGGTTTATAGCATCTCCCCTGCTCCCTTATTTGCCCCACACATTAGGAAAGGAGGCTCTGATTCTGGTTTCAGTGGGGAAACTTCTGTGGTGCCAGAGGAGCGCGTGTACTGATTTTCCCACGATGATGGTTGCTCCAGTAATCTTGGTATTGTGGCACGTGCCCCAGTTACCATAGAGACTGCATACACTGACAGTGTAGCATGATGATTGGTGGGGAAGATACATTTTGCAGAAGCTTTTTGGAGGGATAAAGATAAGACATGAGGAAGAAAGTGAGACTGCCAATAAAGAGGCACAGCAAAGAGAAGTCCCTGATGATCACAGACTGGAGAAAATTCGGAACAACAGAGATTACAACCACTATTATAAAACCATCATAAACTGTCCCCCAAAGGCTGTCTCTGTCAGGAAAATTTCAAATATGAGGAGAAAGAACTGATATAAAATATTCTAAAAAAAAAAAAAGTAAATAAATAAACCTACCAAGGTATAGAGGTGACAAACACGGTATGGCAAGAAAACATTTTTAAGTGATTCAAGCCAAGGAATAAAAGGGAATCTCAGAGAAAAGTAAAACTGAAAGTTTCATTCCTGTAGGGTGGCTGACTTACAGAAAGGCTGGTCGTCAAGGAGTAACTTAAGTTTACGTTTCCTTCCCCCCAATAGAAAGAAAAGGAATAAAGATGATTTCCCTCTAATTTTTTAACAAGGGTCTCCTTAAATATCCCAATGGTTTGATGTTACAACAGTTGAATACTATGCATGCCTGTCGAAGAAAATCTGACAAAAACTCAGCAAATACATAAATTAGGGAACATTGTTCACAAGGCGAATAGGCTCATTCCACAGATTCTGAAAATAAAGAGAGCTTAGAGTGCACTGACAGTGTGTTCTCATGTACACACCACTTCTCTGCATAAAATTTTGAGGTATATAGAGTTTTTACAGAGATCAAGGCATGTCTGCAATGTAAAGGGTCCAGGTGTTGACTTACAGCTATTTTTAAATAGAAAGGAAAGCTGGAGATAGGATGTAGGTTGGTGTATGGGATGGGTGGGAGTGAATTTAAGAGAAAACTGGTAGGGAAGTGTCAGATAAGTGCTTATAAGTTCCTTGATGTTCAGGTCAATGTCTGATAATGTTTTATTTCACATACTTCAGTCTAATGTAGCCACTACCTACTGGAAATCCCTGTCTCCCAATTTTACTTATTATCAATATGTTAATATCTCTCAAATCTACATCGTGAACAATTAGTTCTCTCCTGACCTCTAGCCCTCTGTCAAATGACCTACTGGACAATCCCAATTAGATACTGCAACAACGTCCAAAGCCGAATCCTCTTCTCCTTCACAGTTTCTCTTCTTCCCGTGTTCCCTGTGTGAGCAAACAGCATCGACACTCACCCACCTGCCCAAGTCCCGTACCTGGGAGTCATCTGCTGCTTCTTCACCACCCCTCAAATCATCACCAGATTTGTAATTCTAATGTAATTTCTTTTAATAACTGAAGGAGGCTTTTGTGCATAGAAAGCAATATTTACAGTTAATTGGGTTTTAAACTATTATGTGTGTGCACGTGTGTACCTATCTATATGCACATGTATTATTACATTTATTAATCTAATAATTTCTGTATAAAAGAAGAAAAATTGCTTTCAGGAAGGGTAAGATTACTAGGTAGAAAAATTGGGACCTCCAACCATTTCCACTGTTAGTCAGGGGGCTGGAAGAATGAGAGTTAGCGTCTGATCTGAGAGCACCTTCCAGAATGATGCTTTGGGGTCACCACTGAACACACTGAATATTTTTACAGTGACTATAACAATGAGAGATTCTAAGTCTATATCCCACAAGGGGAATTGTATAACTCAAGTCCTCTGTGTTCAAGTTCCACTCTTACCTAATTCTTTCATAATCACCTTCTACTTTATAGCCTGATAAAAGTAGACAGTATTTTGTTTTCCTCAACAACCAGGTTTCCTAATTCCAGCAACCTTTTACTTACTGATGTCTCTCACATATCTAGGTCTCTTGTTCCCATTGCACCACAGTAGCTTAGGCTTCCATTATCTGTCACTTGCAATATAGTAACAGTCCATTGTACTTTGGTCTCTTCTTTCTGAGCCTTTGCACATGTCACTATCCATGTCTAGAACACCCATATTCCCTGATAAATATTTACCAAATGAAAAAAATATCAAATGCTTTAGATGTTGCTGCTTTGGGTGCTGAACAGAAATAGTGGCCTATCTAATATTCTGGATAGACCTGCACAAAGTGCTCTTACTTTCAAAATTAATTTTGAAGAATCTGAAAATTTTGCCATGGAGAATCATGGGGCCCAAGCTACAATATTAAGTTTTGCATCTAATAAAAGCACCTGCAAACTCAGGGAAAGAAGCACTCATTCTTTCTTCAGTTTATCCAGCAAATATTTACTGAACACCCTTTATATACCAGGGAGTGTTCTAGACATTGAGGATATCTTAGAGTACCAAACAAAGAAAATAACCACAAAACCAAGATACAAGACCCTGCAATTATGGGGCTTATATTCCATGACAGGGGAAAATAAATTTGTAAATAAAACTTTTATCTGAAGGGAATAATTGCTATGAAGAAAAATGAAGTAAAGGAGGGGGGTACAATTTTAAATATGGTGCTTATGAAAGGCCTTCCTTAGAAGTGAAAGCTGATCAAAGACCTGAAGATGGTGAGCAAACAAACCTTATCTAAAGAAGCATTGCAGGTAGTGAGGAAAGCACGTGCAAAGGTCCTGGGGATGAAATCATGTAATGTAGGTGAGGAAAGCAAGGAAGCCATGAAGAGGAGCTTGAGAGGAGTGGAGTGAGTGAGGAATCAAGTGCTAAATGAGGACACAGACTAGAGGAAACTGAATGTGTAGGGCCTTGTAGACTACTTGTAGAGGCTTTGGCTTCTCCTCTGAGTAGATAGAGAGCCATAAGAAAGTTCTGAGCAGAGGAGAGATATGGTCTGACTTAAATTACATTACGTGCATTACAAAGAATCATTCTGGCTACCATTTTAAAGATAGACTGCTCGAGAATAGACGCAAGGCCAGAAACAGGGAAGATAATTAGGAGGCTATTGCAGTCATCCAGGTAAGAGATAATAGTAGCTTGAATCAGGAGAGTAGCAGTGGTGAGGGTGAGAAGTGGTAAGATTCTGCATGTGTTTTGAAGGCAGGACTGCAGAATTTGTTGATAGTTTGGATTTGTTGATAGGTTGAAGAGAGAAATAAATTTTTGACCTGAGCAGCTATAAGGATGGACACATTATTTACTGAGGTGGGAAAGAAGGCATATTTGTTAGGTAAAATAAGGAATTCCATTTGGGGATGTTATGTTTGTGACGCTCATTAGAATTGAGTAGGTAATTGAATATGTGAGCCTAGAATTCGGGGTAAAGGCCTGGACTACAGATACAAGCTTGAACCATAAGCTTGGGTATGAATATTAAGGGAGTGAACAGAGATTAAAAAAAGAGGTTCAAGGACTGAGCCGTAGGACCCTCTTGTGTTGACATGTTGGGGAAATGAGAATGTATCAGCCAAGAAGACTGAGAAGGAATGACCTGTGAGGTAGGAAAAAAATCAGGTGAGTGTAGGGGACTGAAAGCTAAATGAAGAATCTGTTTTAATGGCTGAAGAATAATGAGCCATGTAAACAATGCCAAGAGATCAGGAACAACTGTGAATTGGTTAATGGATTAACAACATGGAAGTCATCGATGATCTTAGTGTGAACTGCATTATCACATTGGTGGGTGCAAAAGCTAATTAGAGAAGGATCAAGAGAGAATTAGAGGACAGGGTTGGAGAGTGTCTGTAGTGAGTACAGTGATACTACTTGAGAAATTTTACTATAGTGGGAATCAAAGAAAGAGACCGTAGCTTGCAGGGAGTATGGGGTCAGAAGAGAGTACTTTTTTAGGATAAGAGAAATCACAACATTCTTGTGTGCTCATTGGAAAGATGTTGGTAGATAAGGAACACTGATCAAGGAAGAGAAAGAAGGGAGCTTTTTCAGGACCATGTTTGAGTGTGTGAGGGGGCGGGATCTGATGTACAACAAGGGGTAGGCTGAACAGGAGTGTGTAGTCTATCCACAGTTATGGGAGAGAAAGCAGGGTATGTGGGCACAATGCAGATGGGACAGTAGGTGTGCTAGAGAGTGAGTGTTTGTGCAAGTACTTTTTTGATTGCTTCTATTTTCTCAGTGAAGTAGGAAGGAGGGTCTTAAGTTGAGAGTAAGGATGGGGAAGGAGGTGATGGATGTTTGAGAGAGGGAAAGATATGAAATATTCTTGTAGTGACATGGGAACATGAATGGACAGGGAAGTGTAATTGCAGGGCAGCACGAAGAGCCTCTCTGAGGGATCATGAGTTTACAGCGAGAGTCACCAGTTTACCTGCGTGTTTTCCTCCAGCCACACTCAGCTGGCATGCAGGCTATAGAGGGGAGTTGTGTATGATCACCAGAATTGAGATTTGTTAGGAGAGGACAATGAAGAAAGAGAAGCTCTAAGGAGTTAAGAGTGTATGCAAGGAAGTGATTAAAATCATTGTCCATGGAATCTAAGCCATATAAACAAGGGAGAATATGAGGGGCTATGGGTAGAATTGATGAATTAGAGGCCCTACTAGGCTTCAGGAATTGTTTTAACAGAGGGAACTGTGGGATTGGGCTGCAAGAATATTAGGTAGTTGGTTGGAGCATGGGATGCTTGAAACTGAGATTTGGAAAAGTGTCAATTATTAGTAAATAAAAGGTGAACCCTCCTACATTGCTGGTGGGAATGCAGTTTGGTGCAGCTATTATGGAAAACATTATGGAGATTCCTCAAAAGACTAAAAATAGACTTCCCATATGATCCAGCAATCCCACTCCTAGGCATCTATCCAGAGGGAACCTTAATTCAAAGAGACACATGCACACCAATATTCACAGCAGCACCATTTACAATAGCCAAGACATGGAAACAACCTAAATGTCCATTGACAGATGACTGGATAAAGAAGCTGTGGTATATTTATACAATGGAATACTACTCAGCCATAAAAAATAATAAAAATGCCATTTGCAGCAACATGGATGGACCTGGAGATTGTCATTCTAAGTGAAATAAGCCAGAAGAGAAAGAAAAATACCATATGATATCACTTATATGTGGAATTAAAAAAAAAGGTAAACAAACTTATTTGCAAAACAGAAAACAGTCTCTCAAACATAGAGAACAAACTTGTGGTTACTAGGAGGGAGGAGGGGGAGGGGATAAATTGAGAGTTAGAGATTTGCAGATACTAACTGATATATATAGAATAGATAAACAACAGGTTCATGCTGTATAGCACAGAGGACTATATTTGATATCTAGTAGTAATTTATTGTGAAAAAGAGTATGAAAATGAATATATGTATGCTCATATATAACTGAAGCATTGTGCTGTACACCAGAAATTGACACAACACTGTAAACTGACTATACTTCAATAAAAAGGTGTATATATATATATATATATATATATACACACACTGTAATTAAAACAAAAGAAAATAAAACAACAACAAAAACAAACAAAAAAGTATAACCGGCGGGACTGGGTAGCTATGGTAGTAAGAAGGACAGATCATGAGAGAATCAGGTAATTGAGAAACAAGGTATTGGAAGGAAGATACATTTAGACACTGAAATGTCCTAGAATAATGATGAGGTAGAAGTGAAGAGTGTTAGTGAGCCAGTGGCTAATATCTTCAAGAAATTGGGGGTGCCAACCAGAGGTTTCGTTGATCACTGCACTGAGAAGGGGTATGGGGACAGTGAACTGTCCCTACTCCCTCCCCAGCTTCCCCCTGTCCCTCTCTCTCTCCCCATCTTCTCAGCTTCTGTGACTGGCATTGGCAAACTTTTAACTTTTGAAACTAACTAGGTATAAATCACCTGCGACTTCCCTTTGTCCTTTCTCTTCAAATTATCTCTAAGTCTTAAGAATTTCCACTTTCAAATATCTACTCTCCTTTCTCCCCATTTTGGGCCATCACTACTCTTGCCAGTCACTCTTTTTTTCTGTAACTCAGTTTAATGTTCGTTATGGCACTAGTAACTCTATGAAATTACCTGGTTCATTTATTTGTTCTCTTTTTGTTGGAGGGAGGTTCTGTTTTCCCTCATTAGGATGTAAGTTCCAGAAGGGAAAAAAACCTTGATGATTTTGTGCCTGAAACATAATATTCCTCTCAATAAGTATTTCTAGAATGAATTAATGAATGGCTGCTTGAAACATGCTGATGAATCCTAATTTTCTCAGTTTCACACACTGGCATAACTTATCCTACCTGTTTCTAACCATCCATTTCACCAAGAAAGGGCATTTTACTGCTCCCCCCAAATGTCCTGTTAATTTCCATCCTGGGGATCTCATCATATTTGTCTCCCGTTTTTAGTGTCAGTCCCCCACACACCAAGTCTTCAAGGTTCAGCTTGGGTCTCATCTCCTGGATGGTTTTCCCATGATTACTCGGAGACCTGCTGACTTCTCGCTTCCCAAGAATCCCATGCCTAATAATATCAGCTGCCTTATATTTTCTAACTGTTTAAGGACTGTTAATCTTTTCACTTTGAACATAGGTTTTTTTCTGGCTCTGGGATCCTGACTTACATCTATGGTGTACTCCATAATAATTGACATAATCGAGGACAGATAATGGTTGTTCCAAAAAATACCACAACTTCATTGGATGGGTTCATTGACTTCTGTCTTCCTCAACAATTTGACAAACTTGACCGTCTTTCTCACCTTTCATTCTACTTTTCGCTACATCTTACCACCACTCTTCCTACTGTATCAACACTGTCTTCAGGACCATGCCCTCTGTCTACCACCCAGAGTTCTACACCCTTGCATTGCACTTTCCGTAATGAAATCATTGTCTTTGCCATTATTGTTCCAGGTGTTTCTTGGCAATTTTAGTATATTCAAGACATAGCTGCCAAGATCATCTTTCTTCTTGGTTGATTTGATTCTTTCCTTAAAAAATTCTTGAAGTTCTTTTTTAAAAATCAAACTTCACGTATCCCCTAGGGATTTATTTTTCCTTGGCTCCATCCTTGGCCTGGTTCTTCTCTACTTTCTCTAACTGTGTTCAGTCCCTGCTTCTCACTCAATTTGCCCTTTGTCTCATTTGAGGGATCAGTTTTCACACCTTCCTTCAAACCACCCTGTATATTTAGAATCGTTTCTCAAATAATATAAAATTTATAATATTTATGAATAAGTGACACAATGCCAAGATATTCTGTCTCTTCTTTCAAATAACATCTGAAGATGCACCTGCACCACTGAGTTCTATATTTAAGGTATTGAATAAGTATCATTCATCCATCTGCTTTCATTCTGTCTTGCATTTTTCAGGACCTGCTTACAAGTTGTATTGTGAGGTCTTCGGGGCTGGGGGCTGTCTGACATAGTTCACAAACTGGCCTTTGCTCTGTACATCACTGCTTCTTTGACAAATAGTAAATAATAATAGCCCATTGTGCTTTTTTACATTCCACTCAGAAGTCCCTGAAAAAAGGAAAACTAATAACCAGGGATTATAATAGAAACACTGAAACAAAACTAACCTCTTACCAGGTTTTGCTACAGTAACACAGACTTCTATCAACCTAAATTCTAATAAATAATTACCTACTTAAGTCATTTGTAAATTGTTCCTTTGCCAACATTTTGTATCATATCAAATGCCTGTGTGATTTTTAGGACAGGGAAAAACAACTAGAACATTACAGCTATGTGGGGGATCAGAGCAAAAGCGGCAAAATAAGAGGTTTACTCTGCTGGGTGCACAGTTTGTAAGAATTAGTCTCACAAGTAGAACTACTTGACAGAATATATGCCTGCTCTCCAGTTCCCCTTCTCCCCTCCCTTTCTCTTAGCCACTCCAGGTCTCTTCTCAATAATGGAAGACTTTCTTTCTTTCTTTTTCTTCTTCTTCTTCTTCTTTTTTTTTTAATTCCAGGTGGGAAGGGTATCATTTTGTATGAGAAAATCTGCTTTTCCTGTGAACGTGACAAGTGTTCTGATTGAAGCTGCCCTATGAAAACGGCAGTATGTCTAATGGAGGAGGAGGGGACAGGGAATAGGGGCAGTGCCTCCATATTTATCCACAGATGAGCCACATTTAAACTTCAGTTTTCAAATGAAGATGAAAATATTACCATTGCCTTGTTACTGCAGTGGCCACTAGATGGCAGGTCCAAAAATCGGACTGGAGCCTCACAGGAGGGCAATTCTTAAAAGGGAGGTAGAATACTTCTGGCAGTAAATCCAGCCTTGGTTTATCAATAAACCTCTGTTATTCCCAAAACATTGGGTGGATAAGATAATACCCACACTACTTGGCAGAGCTGCAGTGAGAAGGAAGCCCTTTGAGGTCTAGCTTTGTAGAGCATTGTCACCAAACACTCCCACATCCAGATACAGCTAGACCTTCAGACTTCTATTAACAGACACTCTAGATCTGGTTTTCATAAATCTTCAGTTGTATTTCATTACCTAGTGGTCTTTACAATACCTTAATACAGTCCCAGGGGTATAAAAAGTAGTTGTCTAATCTGCTTTTGTGAGAACACATGGAAAAGACTGTCAAACAGGCTGGGGTATGCATAGCTGTACTCTGTACCACTTAGCAATACACATTTACCAGTAATTCCAATGTAGTGTTTTATATCTCTATCTCTATATGTTATCGCTATGTCTACCTCTATCTGTCTATATTTCCTATACCAGAGGCTGACCATATATTCATGTAAATTATTTTAGAGAAGAGAATGTTTGCATATAAAAGACCTATTATTTAATAGAAAAAAATAATTAAGTCCCATGATTGAAAATGACATGAGGAAATTTAGAACAAATTCTTTGTTGTACCCAGTGTCATTCCCATTTTCTTGCACTGAGATGGAAGACTTCTAGAAGTGGATCTTATGAGACTATAAAATAAGTCATTCTTAGGCCAATTATTCTGAAGATAGATTATAGTTCTTCCTTTATGATTTTTTTTCTTTTTTCTTTTGCTTACTGGATTATCCTGATATAAGTGATTTGATAGCATGGACATTGAGTACTTTTCTTTATCTTTTAGTCAAAGAACTGACCTTATGATTTTTAAAAGTAAAGACTCACAAGTTCTAAGATAAGTTATCATTCTCACTTGAGAAAGTATGTTCTAAAATCAAATTTATTTTTGTAAAAAAGCTGTGACATGCTTTTGATATACATTTAAGAATCCATGCCAATTAAAATTTTGTAACAATGAAAGCAAAATAAACTCAATTGAAGCCATACAACTCACTTATCATTCACCTTCTGTTCCCTCCTTTAAAATTTCGGTAAGAGAATAACAGTAAACATGTTGATTTCATCTACCTTTGCTCTGTATATTTGGATGGTTAAATGTTTACATGAGACATGAGAAGAAGAGGTCATATACACTGGTCCTCAGAATAAGAAACAAGGCTTTTTCTTTTTCATAAGGAATAAATATGGACTATACTGATTACCATAGAAGAAATTTTACAACAGCATTAGCTGACTTCCTTTAGTTTAGCAGCAGAACTTAAAATATGATGACAGAAACAATTTTTGATGGAGTGCCATGGTTACTTCCACATAATTGTGGTGAATGGAATTTAACCCCCTCTGCTCCCCCTGCCTCCCTCACAGAAGCCGGGACCTGGGGTCCGACCTGGCCGTGACAGCACCGCACTGAGTGAGGTTCAGAGGGCGTGGCCTCCCTGGGCTCCTCCTCCTCACCTCCGAAATGAGGTCTTAAGGAGAAAGTCCGTGATCCTTCTCTGCCTTAATGTTCCATACCCAGTGAAGTAAATTAGTATGTATTGCAGATTTTTTCTTCTCAAAAATAGACTAATTTTCTCAGGAGAATCATGTTGTTAAGGAGCCTGTACTGAAAGCTAACATGTCTCAACTATCACTGTGGATCCGACTCGTGGCAGGGAAGCCGGAATTGATTATACTTTCAACTTCTCCTTTTCCCATTCTGCATGACCTTTCCTCAGGCTCCCCCATTGTCTATAAGTCAATATCCTACCTCAGAGGCCCTCCCTGACCCCTAGGCGGTCACTAGCTAATTATTCCAAAAACTCTTCACTTTTCCTCTTGGACACAAAGCCAAACTCCATTTACCAGCCCTCCCTGCAGGCAGCTACATCCTTGTGGCCAAATTCTGGCCAGTGGGAGGTCGACAGAAGGGACATGTACTGCTCTAGGGCTAACCCCCCCAAATTCCTTTGCAATTATTGCTGTCTCCCTTCACCAGTCCTCTGGCTGGATGTCATATCCATGGTGACCTCAGAAGCTCTGTGCTGAAGATGACAGAGCTGTGGCCACCCTGGATCCCTGACTAGTCTTTACATGAGCAAAAGATAAACTTTCATATCAAGCCACTGAGATTTGGAGTTTTATGTATTATAGAAACTAATATTACCTTAGCTAAGACACCTTCTAAACCAGAGATTGGCTCTCTTTCCAAGACATTTTATTTACATCTCTTTGATCATGTTTTCACCTTGTAATGAATTCTTCACTGATCTGTAAGATCTTGGAGGACAGTATGTGTTTTATTCATTTTCTCATCCTCCATAGAACTCTAGATAGTTGAGTAAATGATTAATAGAACATGGCTAGTTTGGGAATTATACGAGGTGGTAAAAGAAGTTTTGATTAAAAAACCCCAAAACCTAGTTTTTTTTGTTGTCCTGTTTAGGTGGAAGGTGGGGTGATGAGTTTTTTTCAGAGTCAAAGTATTATTGTGACAACCATAGCCTTTTAATATATTTTGTGTACTGCCTTCCTAATAACCAAGCTCTCATAATAAAATGCAACTTAAATGGTTTGAAAGATTAAAGCACTACCAAAGAGGGAGATAGATGAATAGATAAACTGAGAAATATGAGAACTAAGGGATTAAAAAATGTCTTGAGTTACATGGGGGTTCTTCTAGCCCCACCACTTAGGAAATTATAACTGTATTATCTCAAGTAGATCACTGCACTTTTGGTACCTTATTCTTAGTGTTAGGACTGACTTCTTTTGAGCCAAATTCCTTGGACATTTTCTGTTTTATTTTTAGTTGATCTCACCACAGCCCCTCCTTGAGACACTTCACCCTTGGTTTCCTCAATACTGGCTGGATTTTCTCATTCTCTGTCTCTGACTGTCCTCCCTCTTCTTTTCTTTGGCTCGCTTTCTTGTCCACTAGAATTTCCTAGTATTCTGCTCTGGATTTTCCCCTCACAACTTGCCCTTGAGTCATCTCATCCAGTCTCATGGTTTCACCTACCGCTTCCTTGCAAATAACTCCAGATATTTCCAGCCCAGCACTTTCTCTGGAGCTTCAGACTCACACTGTCTATGGTCTTCTGGACATTTTAAGACGATCTAAACATCTTGCAGCAACCTTAAGCACAAGTCCCAAAACAAAAGCATTATCTGCCCTTTCTTGGCAAACCTCTTCTTCCTCCTCCTGGGTTCCATCTCTTGGTGGATGGCACCAAGTTAGGCACACTAAATTCTCCTCACTCTTCTCTGTACCTTATCTAAATTAGTGAAAGCTAATTAAATAGTTAAACCTTGTAGCGTTTTTACAGTCTTTTAGAGATTTTTAGCCTAAGTTTGAGGACTAGAGAGAGGCAGATTAAAAACAGGACTTCTTTTAACTCAGAGACCCACTACTATGACTTTCTTCACACAAACACGTAAGAAAGGCAGGAATAATAGAAAGAAGATTTCCATACCCTTCCATCATACCCGAGTTACCCTATAAACCAGCAAAGAACCACCAGAGCTGGTCTCAGAGTGAACATTCTCACATTCTATTCCTTCAATTGGGCCTGCTTTGAAACAAAATTGAATCAATGGAAAAGAAAGGATTTTTGCAGAGATAACAGGAGCTTTGCTCACTGCTGTTCCTTCTATAACCTCTGCAAAAGAAAAGTTTAAAAAAAAGTCCCTAATGTCTAAATCTATAGAAACTCTAGGCCTGTGGTTTTCATTCCTTCCTAGGTATAACCGTAAGGGCTTGCATTTATTTTAAGTGTTTTATTTTCCATTGACATTCAAATGAGACTTCCCCCTCAACTAATCAGTTGCTTTGATTTCTTGGTCTTAAAATTCATCCTTCAATGTGTTCTACAATTCTTCAACATTAGTAATAACTTCCTATAGCAACTGTGGTCCTTTTTCTTTCCCTGGTGATATATTTATCATCTATTACACAAGCCTCCTCTTTGCTTCCTCCCTTTGCACCACCAGCTCTAACATCTTAAATTTTCATTTGACATACTGCTTACCTAAATTATTTCATGTGTGTTCCCATCCATGGAAATTCATTTTTGTGTGACATAAATCCCTGCCCTATTCTATTTCACAGTAATAAAGCTTTATACTGAATTGCCGAAGAGATAGGTAACCAACCACGCAGTTTAAATTAAGTGCAAGATACACATGTTTGAATATTCCTCTCTCTGTCTAAGATGTGTAGAGACAGGTCCTGTTTGTGTCTGAGCATTCTGTCATCTTATTCAAACTGTTGGAGTTAAATCACATAAGAGCAGCTTTCTCATTCTGAGTGAAAAGTAACTTCTGCTATGAAAAAATAAAAAGCACAGTAATGAAATAATACGTGCATTAAAAAACTCTTTATAAATAATGATTACAGTTGGGTTCAGCCTATGAACGAAGCACATGCCAGTGAGATGAAGACTCATCCAGGGTTGGCATTCTCACTGATCGCTGTCCCTCAGTACCTTCAGTGGTTTCCGGTCCTTGTCCACGCTAACCTTTGTTAGTTGCTGTAGCCATGGCAAATATCCTGTTTATTGGATTTTATTAGCATTTTAAATTTTGACATTTGGAAAAAAGCACAATCCTTCTTCTTTTTCATCCTGTCATTTTTAATGTATAAGTGTCCATGCTCTTTCCAATTTTAAGTTTCTCTCTCCTAGCTTTAGAAGATTATAATTTTGGAAAATCACAATTATATTGCTAGCTTGTAGCCAGAACATATCAATTCCATATAGCAACATTTTAGTCTGAGGCCTTATTCATACAACTTAAGTACCAAGGTTTACGTCTGTCTCAATTATTTGGCATTTTTGGTGAAATGAATTTTCATCTGAACCAACCATTTAATTATGCTGATCCTCCACCACTTTGGGTGATATAATAGTTATAATGCTAGATATCTGCAGAGCACTGTAAAGTTTTCAAAAGGCTGCCATATACATAGTTCTTATTTGATGCTCAATATATGTTGCGGCATAAGCAATCAGATATTACACCATTTTATAGATAAAGAAACATAGGGACAGAGTATTACTCTGGTCACACATGTTAGCAGCAAGGCCAGAACAAACTCCTATTCCAGGGTCCTTTCCACTACATCACATTATTATTATTATTATTATTATTATTATTATTATTATTATTATTATTATTATTATTATTATTATTAATGTTTACTTGCCATGGCAAACTTATTGTTGCTTTTCAAAAATCCAAGCATCATGCCCTGCTCTGCACTGCACCAATACTCTTGTCATATTCTATTTGATCTCTTCACTAGGTTGTCCCCATCCTTCCTGTCCTCACTAGACTGTGAACTACTCGAGGACAATGTTTCATCCGTGTCTCTGTCTCTAGCCCCTGGTGAGATCATACCATGTGTTAGCCTGTGAGTGACTGCACTGTAAGTGTTCATCTTCTCTTAGTTGTAAACTGTTTTCAACCCAGGATTTTTAAGAAAATGTTATAAGTGTTAGTATCATCTGAGAGGAAGGCATTTCATTGATGTCACAAGTAGGAGAATGGAAAAATCAGGAGAGTGAATATGGTTTATTTGAGAGTATCTGGTGACTCAGTGGCAGAGATAGGAAACAAAACACCCCAGGGATCTCAGGCTACATCTCTACCACCACAGCCAACTGCCCTGGGACCAGGCAGATTGTGGGGGCTGTGGGAGCAGCATGAACAATATTTCCATATCCCGTGTGCAGGCGACAATTGCTTAAAAGAACTGTGGCAAACTGGACATTTTGTTCCCTTCTAATTTGTCTGTGTTCCTGCAGCCATGTCTCCACTTCTGAACACTAATCACTTCTCTAGGTGAGCTTAAGTACCTAATTATTAAGAGCCCTCCAAATTTCTAGTGCCATCTTCAGTATAGTTAGTGCCCTTTCTGTCCCATTTGCCCCCTGTGCTTGGTACTGAATCAGTAGAGCAAATATCTCTAATGAAGAATCATGACACAGGGTTAAATTTACAAATTAAGCAATTCCTTTCGTTTTTATGTCAATTCCTTTCATCTTTGAATTCCCGTCCTCCATTTGCTTAAAATATATCCCACTGTGAAACTAAAAAACAATGCTACTATGACAGTTCAAGAGAAATACTGAAGCTTAGGCCATTTTCCAGAGACTCTTGTCACCTGTAAGCTCTTGCATATAGCATCTGATAACCTAGGCATCCAGGGAACGGTAGGACAATACATTAGCAGATTTAATATTAATCTCTAGAATCCCAGATTTATTCCTGTCCAGGTTAAGTGCTTTTTTGATTATTATAGCAAAAAAAGAATACAAAAAAATCGATTATAACCATTAATGGAGGCTTAAAATATTAACTTCCATAGCTTCAACCCAATATCTATAATTAAATGCAAAAAAGCTAAGTTAATGCAATGTTAAGGTTGAGCTTCTAATTGCACAGAAGTCATGAAATTTAAAATTTCTAGTGCCACTGTCTGTCAGTTCTACAACATTCCTAATGTGATTTTCTACAGTATATGTTTCATTTAAATATGTCTGTTCCAGAATTCCTAGGACAGACTATAAAGTACAATAGATTGGAAGGCAACCTGTAGGTGTCTACTTAGAGGTTTTATATTATCAACAGGACTGGAAAAGTGTAATTCGTTTTAAATTACAATGCCCCATTTGAGTGATTACCGAATTCCTGTTTAGGAATTTGTCCATTTCCCTATAAATCCTTTAACTTTCACTTCTAGCCATCCCTTGGAGAAGAAAAGAGAATTAACGGAAAAACAAAAACAAAACCACCTGTGGGCTGGGGTAGTACATATGGGTCTGCTCTTCCAATATATGACAAAAGGTATTCATGCAAAACCGCTACTTAAGAAACTCAGAATATTCAGACTTATGGGCATATCTAACAGAACAAGCAAGGCCTCTACAGATGGACAGGTAGGGATTCAAATCCTTTCAATGCTACTTACTAGCCAAAGTGGCTTTGGGCAAATTACAACCCCTCTGAGATTACTGTCAGAATAACTATGCCCATTTGTAGGGTTACGGTTACTAAATGAAGTGATATATGTACTGCAAGCATTGCAAAGCTCTCTTGGCATTTACAGTACCATCTCAACTATTCCCATTAGAGAATGAATAACCATAATTTAACCATTATTTGGTTGTCCACATGTATTTCTGAAACACAAAAAATAATTTAAAATTATTTTATTGAAAGGTACATAGAGATGTTACATATATTTTTTCATAGTAGTTTCGTTATGTTAGGTATGTGTCTGTGGCTTATTACTGAGCATCCAGATGTGTTCAATACACGATGCATACGGTATGTCAGCTAATTCTAAAGGAAGATGAGTGAAATGAATTCTTGGATACTGGGCTACCATGCTCAATTATTTTCTTCAAATTTTATGAAACATTTGTGTCTAAATAGAGAATGTGCTGGGGAAATTCTAGTCCAACATGCAATTTAGAGAGAAAGTTATAAATCATAAATATAAGGGCTTAAAGCTAAAGTGCCACCTCAACCAAAACAATCATAAAAACTCCTAAGTGCACTCTGGCAGGAATAAATAAAAGCAGCAAAGCCTGTTGTGGATGGTGCAGAGCCCAGGAAGGTAACCAAGTGAGTAAACACCTAAGGCAGGATTATCCTCATTTGGGAGGAATCCATTCCAGACAGGAATGAAAGGGGCTGGGGGGAGGGAAGGAGAATGGTGGTTGGGAGGAAGAGCTTTTGCATCTGAAAGCAGCTAAGTTACCTTGTGGAATGAAAAGGAAATTTGTTTTCCCCTGTCAACAGTAATCTTGTTTGAGGTCTAGCAGACTGGTATACAAAAGATACATGTGTTCCACCTACTTGGTTTTTCTCCTCTGGCAGTTAGGTACACAGGCAAAGTTCAGGTGAATCAGACCCACTCAGAATAACATGGCCAAATTCCTTCCCAAAGGTATAAATACCGATTCTTCAATAGTTTTATTCAATAGACTGATGCTTTATTGCACAGTTCCTGGCACGTTCACAGCCAGGATTTGTTCCTGGGTGTACCACAATGCAATAAAGGGGTTTAAATGAATGGTGAAGAGATTTATACCCAACTCATGAATCATAATTGATGATTACTGAAACCAAAAAGTCCCCCACACATGTAATACCTAGAAAAACATAAATAACCAATAATTTCTGAGTCCTTTTGGCTCTCCCTGTATTAAATCCATGGTATAGGTGAGTTTTCGAACAGAGAGGAGCAGTTGGATCAGTGGCCTCAGCATCACGTATCACCTCTAACTTCCTGTGATGTGGAACACATTGCCTATCTTCTTAGCACTTCATCTTCTTAACAATTAATTAATTGACTATAAAACCTTTAGCTAATACATATTCTATTAGAAAATGGCCTGTTTTCAGAATAAGTCAAGGACCCTGGTTAGCTACACCCAAAGACTTATACTCTCCAAACTTTTTTTTAACAACATCATCATGTATTTACAATAATACAGTTCACATTTTTAAGACCAAGAAGAAAGCTAAGGTTTCAGTGGTCATAAAGACAAAAATGAAAGCAATGGCTACTTTCTGAGAGAGGAAAGACTTCTTTATTTTATGATAGCTCAACTCAAAAACTCTTGAAGTCCTTTTTTTTTAAAGATTTTCATACAAAACTTACCTTTAAGAGTAAGCGTGAAAAAAATCTCAGGAAACAGGTAAATATTGTTATCTTAAACACTCCCTCCTTACTCCAGGAAACCTCACAGAACTAAATGACAAATTAGAGGTAATTCATTAATTCATTCAGCAACTATTTATTGAGCACCTACTATGTTTGACACAAGGCAGTGAACAAAAGGGTCCAGGGTTCTGTTCTCTCAGCACAAAACCCCATCTCCTATTACCATTCAGGGAAGATTAGTCATAGCTAAGCTCAGTGGCTTCGGTTATGAGGTAAATGAAGTTCAGAACAGTGATCACTTATGTTTCATTTCATTAAAGCATTTTGAAATAATAGTTTATTTATATCATTTAAGTGTTTGGTTACAAATTATCCTTTTGCTAAAACGCTGAGAATTGCCAACTAGAGCCAACTTTAAAATAAGGAAAACAAATCAATTAAAAAAAAACCCCACAGTGATTTGGGGGAAGAAATCTATTTTATAAAAAAGATATATTACCTAGCACCAACAAAATTACATACAGTGCTCTTAAAAACTAGATTTTCAAATGTGTAGGGTATCTCCCAGCTAGTTTGAAAACTCCCTCATTCAGTCTGTATTTACTTAGCGTCTAGATCATGGAAGATAGTACCTCTAGGAGCTACTTTTAGTCTATCAATGTATTTAGAGGAATGACTACCTATTTCATGCAGCTACCATGAAGAAACCTTGTCAGAAAACTAAATGAAATAGATCATAAAGTTGATACACACGTTAAAATACAAGAATTCTGCTCACATCTCTTCTTTCTCCTTGGGTGGCTTTATCCATGAGCATCCCTGTATATGAAGGAGGGAAAACCCCCTTTGGATATTTATGCTCCTGGCCAGGCTAGTCACAAAGGAATACGAACTGGATGCTTCTGGCTGCCACAGAAGAACAACAGAAGGCCTTCTGTACATAACTGAAGGGGCTGCAAGTATCTTTAAAGTATTCAGAATAAAAGCCATTTATTCTCTTTTCAGGGTAATCTGAATGTTGTCCTTCTTAGGACTCTGTTTCCCACATAAACTACCATTTGTGTATCACTTTATAGCTTGCAAAATGCTTTCGCGTGTTGCTGTGTTGTTCAGTTAGAAGGTAGCAGAGCGGGGACCGAGAGCACTTGTTTTGGCATCAGAGAGATCAGGCTGTTTACCAAAGTCACTTACTAGCTGCACACTATGTGCAAGCCACTAGGTCATTTTAAACTTTTTTCTTATTTGTAAGTTGGGGATAATAATGCCTACCTTGCAGTGAGGTAGAGGTCAGCAAGGTGAGCTATGGTGCAGGTGAGTGTTGCTATCACTGACAACCCATTGCAGGGACACCAAAGGTTTCTCAGTAGTGCGTCTCTTTATCAGGCTGGAGGAAGGGGGTCCACACCATCACTCAAGAAGACATAATCCAAGCCTCTGGTTAAAGTAATGTTCTCTTCAAATCTTTGATCTGAACCATCTTCATAAAATGGTTCTTTAATTCACAGCCAAAACAGGCCTTTCCATATACTCTCAGAGACAGCCCTTCTTTGGGAGCAAGATATAAAATTTAATTCTAGGTCTTTTTTAACCCTGAAACTATGTTCCCTGAAGCAATCCATGTGCCTCCATCAGATTTTATTAGGTGGGCTAAAATAGAGTCAGAAGGAGATTTTCTTACATAATAGCTGTCCCCATGGGACCTTCAGAGAGTCAGTTAAAGTTTCTAAGAAAGAATTTTTGAGATCTATAAGCACAGGAAAAATGCTGGTGGCCTCCCTCCCTTACTGATTCACTGGTAATTCTCAGGCACTGGGCTGGCAAAACTAGAGTAAAATTGTGCGCAGTGTGAAGTGGTGGGTGTGGATGTTTTTGGAGCCAGTCAGTCTCTGGCAGCCGACTGAGTCGCACTTGTGCTTTGCTGCCCACTTACATCTTCAGAGAGCAGCCTGGGTGGGGATGCTCATCAGATGTGCTCATTTAAGGACAAACCCATTTGAATATTATAACAACATTTGGCAAACTTCCTCTACTGAATGGTGAACCTGGCCCACTGCCTCTGAGAACGATTGCTTGGCTAGGAAACATAGATCCTTTGATGTTCTTCACATGGTAGACCATATTCAAGGCCTCCCAACTGAACACCCCCGTGTAAGAGTCCTGTTGCTCAACCACTTTCAAGCTCCTAGCCTGGACCAGTGGGTTACAGATGTGCAGTGAGTCCTTTTGCAGCACATGGCTATTTTTAATCATAACTGGAGAATCCAAATGTTTTATTGAGACCTAGTGGTCACATACTGCCTTAAGAAGCCAGCAAACATTTACTGAAGAACTTCCATGTGGAGAATTCTGTACCATACTTAAGGAAATGCTTTCTATTCCTCTAAGATGTTTGTAGTCTTGCTGGGAATGAGGGAACAAGAAAACCTATAAAGGCAAAACTACTTAATACTTTTAGATCAACAGAAAAGTGAGTACTGACAGGATATATAAAGACTTTAGGGTAATAGGATAAGAAAGAATGTGGAAGGGAGTGATGGATCTACAGTTTCTGAAGTGTGAGAGAGAAGAACGTCACAGAGTGGAGAGAGGGCATGGACAAAGGCGTGGAAGGGGGAAAGGGCCAGTGGCTGACGTGGCTGATGTAGAGAAAGCAGGGCAATCAGAGCAGGAGGGTCACTGCAGGTGCATGGAGCCGTACGAGGAACCCACTCATCTGGTCAAGAAGATTGCCAAGAAGTCAAACCAAACCTTCATTCATTCTGCTTTAGGGGAAACAGTAGTTGATGGGGACCTTGGAACTGGGGAAGAAAGAGGCCAAGGAGAATAATTCGTAGTGGAGGAGCTTTATAGCCAGATGAGGAATTTGGGTTTTAATCTATAGGTAGAAAAGAAGAAGCGTATAATCCTAGGCCAGGAAATGAGATGAAGAAAATGATGGGCGAGAGTAATTGTTTTAGATGCTTAAAGCTCTGTTTTCTGAAAACAGCCTGAAGGAAGGGTGGCTTATTTCTGACAGTTCAGAAAGGGAATGAGGGCCATCTGCTCAAGGCCCCCTGTGAGGTCCTGAAAACAAAGAGAAGAAAGAGGCCGAGTGAAGAGATGCCGTTGGGGGTAAACCGGTAGAATTTAGTGACTGACGAAATGCGAAGTGAAGGGCAAAGGAAGAGAATTTGAAAATGATCCTAGTGCCAGAGCCTGAGGAAAGGGTCTCAAGGACGGTGATGGGAAAAGAAAACGGATTCCTGGAGTGGAAGGTGCTTTGCGCTGTGATGGGATATCCAAATGATTAGGGGCATGTGTGTGTGTAAACTACAGGTCTGCAGATTTAGAAGGAAGCCCCCTTTTCCAAATGTTACCTAAAAAACAGCTTACAACTTTCATTCAGTTACCAAATATTTATTAAGGGCCCATATATGTGTAAGTTTTACAATACAACTGTGTGTAAAGCTTACAATAAGGAGACCATGACTGAATGGAAGATAGTGTAAACCTATTTATTTGCAACATTATTTAAAGGGTATATTTTCATTTTTGTATTAATTTTCTATTGTTTATAATTCTTAGGCCACTGACATAGTTGTGCTTTCATTAATGAGAGATGCAGTGTCTCAACACAATTTATAATCAAGTAATTTTTCTTAGTGTACTTGGATATCTTCTTTTCTCTCAAATAGCATTGATGCATTAAAATGAAGCCAATGAATAAGATAGCTCTTTCGGTTAATTTGATTTAAATTTCTACTGAGATCGGTTCTGATCGAAAACCTTATGGTTCCCCAGAAGGGATACACGTCTATGTGTGTATTCTATGCCTCACTCAGATTTTGGCTTTATGGCCATGGTATTAGAATGACTATCAATTATATTGTGGATTCCTGCTTGTTTGGGGTTGAGAAAAAGGAAAATTTACACTTTTTTGCACAAAGCACTGTGCAGGAATCCAATGGCGGCAGCCTCTGTTCATTCTCAGTTCAGGTACGATGGAAACTTGCGGGGAGCTGACCTGCGGTATTGATCTCTTATGTCAATTCCCTCCTCTCATACAACTGATGTGTAAGGAGCTGGAGAGCCCCAGGCTCTCAGATAGTCTCAGAATTGAGTTCATCCATAAGTATAACAAAGGAAATCAAGTTTTTAAAACATAGCTGGATTATTTCTTAAACATTAATATAAAGCAAAAAAAAATGCATAAAAAATGGATGTAGGAATCTCATTTCTTCATAATTATTAAGACCCAAAAACCTACTTTGAAGAAAACTAGTCATGGTTAAGAAAGTAACTTCTTCCCAGTGGTTAAAGAAAAAAGTACTCAAAGAAATAAACAAACATATGGAAACCTCTTAATATACCAAGGTATTACTATATTTATTTCTGACCTTTGGCTACTGAGAAAATACGAAGGATGACAATTCTATAGTTATTCTATACAATGGCAGATGCTCCTCTTATTCAAGGAAACAAAATCCTTTTATGACATTTCATTAAAAGTCTATCCAACCAAAGAGCATTTTATGTGTTCATTTTAGATAGTCTTGTTCACCAGTCCTTATAACTGTAAACGAGACCTTTTCTTAGGCAGTCCACCTTGTGTGTTAGTGTGTTGAATACTTTCTTTAAGATGGATTGTGTTAATTTTACAGTACATGATGGTAGAGGGGGACAATTATACACAATTCTTCTATCAATCGTATATTTCTACTTCCTTTTCTGAAATATATTTAAGTTAATAAAATATATTAAGTTAAATGTTGAAGTTAAGGCAAAATTCTGTTAAATGTTCAACGTATATCCTCACTGCTGATTTTTGCCACCATGGTACTACGGCTGGTGCCACAATGGCTCCTCATATCTTAAGTCTATGCAGTACAACCATTCTCCACAACAGCATCATTTTCTTTTTGTAAATAGAAATTTGGCTTTCACACAGCAATTTCCACCAAACTATAAAAGTGCTAATGATGCCCAATTTAGGACATAAACAATTTACTACTGTCCTCCTTTGAGCCTTCCTCTTTTTTAATTTCTCTAACTCATTACACTAAGAATATTCTTTCCTGCAAAGCTGTGGGCAGGGCTGATTTCATAACGGGTAACAAGTTGACTTGTGTTTTTTTTAAACTGATGCTGATATTAGACTTTTGGTTAACCTGTCAGTTAAGAAGTGTGCCTTGTACTTGACATTTTTGCTGGAGCAATCAACGCCAACTACCCTACTTCTACTATTCTGCTTTTCTCACTGTGCTTTCTCAATTTTCTTTCTATAAAGTATTCTTTCTACTTTTTTATGACTATATTTTCTTTAACTTTTCTCACTTATCACATCTAATCCTATTTTTCTTATGCAGTTAAAATATTTCCTGAGTATATTTTAGTTCAGTGGTTAGTTGTATTCATATCACGTATTCCATAGCTTGGTTGATGACTTGCATGGAGCACATACATTTCTCAAACTGATTCACAATCACTGTGAAAAAACTGAAGTCCAAACTGCAATTTGATTTGTCTATAGCTTTGTGTAAGCTTGACACTGGACAAGACTGCTATTCTTCAACTCTGTTTCCTCTTCACTTATGGAGGAAGCCTTGAAGACAGTAAATGTGTTGTTTCAGCTTTGTAACTTTTTTTAGTTGTCTTTGAGGACTTCCATTCACCACTTAGGAAGAAAATTATAATTTCTTATTTTCCAGTCCCATTCTTGATCTCTTTATTTTCTTCTCATTTGTGTATTTTACCTCCTTTTTAAAAATCATAATTTATGAGTTTTCTTTTGAACATATAGAGCTTAAGGTAATTTTTTTCAAAGGGGATCTGGAGTAAAAGGTTCCTAAGCATTTGAAACAAAGGGAGCTCATAGAGTCACAAGGATTAAAAATTATTTTGATTATCTTAATAATTTTGAATATGGAGATGTTTTTACTGGTCAGTCTGTCCTTCTTTAAGTATTATGGAAAACTCTCAGAAAAGTTTCCTGTTTACAATGAAAGAGATTCAATTTCAGTTATAATATTTATTGAGAATCTACTAAGACATTATACCAAATAAACTTCTTTCACTTAAAGAATTTGCATCTAGCAGAGAAATTAGACAAATATCAGATGATGATGCAAATTAAGTAGCAAGTCTCATAAAAGTACCACCAAAAATTTGTGAGGGGTCCACAGGAGGAATCAATGACTTTGCTATAGAGAAATGTGAAGAGAAGTAGGCATGAAGGGCTTCATAAAAATAGTGGCATTTGAGATAAGCCTTAAGGATACACATTTGACAGATGAGAATGAAGAAAGGGAAATATATGCAACCAATGCAAGACTGTTAGATCAAAGGTGCGTTATTCAGAACAAAGGGGCTCTTCTATGGAAGCTACATATAATATTTCAGATTCTACACTTATTCTAAGTAAAGTTGCCACTCATCATGTGATACTCAATGTAAAATGTTCTCTTAGCCTATTAAGTACATTACTTGTGAAATCAGAAAGGAAGTAAGTAGATGTGAGACTATGACCAGACATACTGATTGTGCCCTAGATGTTTCTGTAAACTCAATACGATCTTCAAAGAAATAAACCTCACAGAACTTTTATTGTTTCAGGACACTTTTAGTTCTACAAATAAATGGAAACATTTGCAGCTAACAACATGGAGACCCTAGATATGTCAGTATCTATTTACTATTACAGCTTAACTGTATTTCCTTATTATTTTGTCTCTAGTTAAAGCTCTCCAGCAACAGACATCAATGGAGAAGACCTCAAGAATTATGAAATCTAATCCAAAAAGATGATAAAGTCAAGGACAGTGGTACTTTTTTGAACTTTTTACTTGAGTCCTCCTGGTATTTTATTTCCCTCAGTCATTCACTACTCAATTCTACTTTACAACCACTGAAATAAGAGAAAAATTACAGAGGTTCAGTAAATGTTCTTATGGCCTGTTTCCAAAACAGTCCAACATTAATGGGGGAAATAAAGTCAAAAGAGCTTTTTCTCTTACATGAGTTTCTAAACAATATAATTATGGTTCACTCCATGGTTATAAGCTTTAGGAGCTCCCACAAAAAAGTCTTTGCTGCAGATGTGGCCACTGGCTGCTATACCCAACAATTTGATCCATGTATGTTGTCGTTTAGAACACACACACACACACACACACACAAATTTCTTGTGTTTGGTAGACTAAGATGAAGCTAGACACAGAGGTCGGGTATTCCAATATGGTCTCTCTCTATTTGCTCGTTCATGACCAAGGTGGAAGCTTGGATGGTTGATGCATGTGAAGATTGCGCCTATTACTTTGTGTTACATTTCTGACCTCAGAATTATTATTTTCAACAACACTGTTTTATATAAACACAAAAAATAAGTCCAAGCTGGATTACTGATGTTGGGTTATTCCAAGAAGTATCTTCAGTGTAGCTTCAAAAATTTACCCTCTTCTCTCTAAATCTTTATTTCACAGGACAGTTAAATAGTGTCTTGCCAAGAAAGTAACTGAGAGTAATGCCTCATGTTTAACTGGGTTTTTAGGCTTCAGAAGAAATCCAGTCCAAGACTTTACCAGAAGACTGCCAAAGCAACTAGATATCAGTGCATTGTAACAGACTTTAAGAACTCCACCATTTTGTTTTCTTCATAGATCTAGGATGTGGTACATAAAGTATTACTACTTCATGAGCATAGTAGCTCATTTTTTTTTTTTTTTACCAATTTTTGGCATGTACATTATTTTGTAGGAAAAATGTAATAAATTGAAGTATAATTTAACTTCCATTCTCCCAAACACTTGGCCTCATCTTACCATCCTTCCTAAAGTATTCCTTTGGTCCTTGGCAAAACAGTGAAAAAAAATCATGATTTTGTGTTTGATTATGTGTACATTTACTAAAAAGCATACTGGGCTTCCCTTTTCTGATGCTGTTAGAGATTGTTGCTTTCCTAACTCAAACTTTGTATTAGGCTGGTAAATTTAAAGTTAAAATGAACACCATAAATTCACAGTATAACTTATCTGGTATCGTCTTTTTACTTGTAGTTCAAAAATGTGCTGTCTGGGGTTGAAATGACTCAATATAATCAGAAAGCAAAGTCTATACTTGTATGTGACCTCACCAGCAATTAACTTTGCCCTAATGGAATGAATACAATGTACAAGTTCAGGATTGGGTAGATGAGAAGAGGAAGGGAGAATGAAACTCACTCCCTTGCTAGGTTCTGCAAAATAGGTTCCTTATTCCCACAATGTGACATTTCTCTTCCTTATTTCCAGCATAGTTAAGGTCAGTAGCCCTAAAAATCTTCTACAGAGAGGTTTACATTTTTTCCCCTAAACATAAAGATGAGTTTGTAATTTAAAAAAAAAAAGATGTCTTCTGCTAAATTATAGTATCAGATGGAACAGTTACCAAGCAAAATTTTGAAGAGTTAGTCATAACTTCATGCTACCTTTCTATCCTTGTCTGCTTCACAGATATTTGAGGACGGGGTCACAGATGGATTATCCCTTTTGGTTAGCAAGACTTTCCAGATGAGGTCATCATTTTCATTACTTTGTTTCTTTCTCTCTCACTAGAGTGTCTTTCTAGCAGCAACTGAAGACCTTTTTAATGAAATATTGAAGGCATGGGATGCCTAGAATGATTAAAAGACACAAAGCTTTCCCATAGCACTTGTCCTTTTCTCTGTAAGGAGATGAGGTAATATATAATCTCCTTCCTATATTACTACCACAAGGGCAATTTGTGGAAGAGATGGATTTCTGGGAGTAAAATCCTATTGCATGGCCAGGGCTATTTTCAGAAGGGCTTATCTTCAATATCCTCATTTCAGAATTGGTCTCTTTGCTCAGAGCAGTACCTTGGGCAACACTGAGAACTCCCATCTTCGAGGTAAGAATGAAGTTATTTCCTTGTTGTTGGAATATCTGATGAAGAAAAAAGAAGGTGCAAAAACAAGTAGACCTCTGTATCTTTTTAATACCCCAAATAACTGCTTCAAATAGGAACAATTACAGAGAACCTTACCATAGCACATGGAATTTGCACTTGTCAAAGAAATCACTACACGTATAAATTAGAAAGTAATCATTACCTCCTCTCTGGATAGAGTGGCAATTTTGCCTCAGAGTTTATGTTGAAGTATACATTTTTATGAAATATTTCTCACTGTAGTCAGCATCAATTTAGGAGTATCAAACATTGGTTCCTAGTTCCCGCATACCCGAAAACCAGAGAGGGAGGGAAGTGCTGAAAAGTGGAATTAACAAAGACCTGGATTTTTCTTACACTTTAAGAAATTAATTGTAATTGTAAATTCCTGGTTAAAAACCTGACCACTGTCACTGCCAGACTATTCCTGGGCTTCTTCATCATTCGTTTTCCCCTGAAGTCTCTCAAAGAACTGAATGGCTTCCAGAGATGAAAATGAACTTGACAATCACGTAGCAAGTCAAACACATCCTGATTCTCTTCGTCACTTTTTAATTCATTGCAGATGGTGTAAATGGGATGTTTACTGGCTGACAGGTAATGAGTCTTGTTGTAGATAACAGTGATGGACGGAATCTCACGCCTGTTGACAAGCCCAGCATCTCTACAGCTGTATATGGCTATCACCTATTGCTTGGCAACACATAGAATATCGTGACAGGATGCAAAGTCAAGTCCATTTCCTCTCAAAGAAACGATTATTGGGACACCTGAATCTCACTAGTCACATACGAGTTGCACTGATTTCATCCTCACTGTCCACATGGGTAGACAGTCTAAGATGTGATCTAATGCCTACTGCTCTAAAAGGAAAATGTAATCTGTTTAAACATCCAAACGCTCCTCTTCCCAGGTACCGCCATTCATCACATCTGTCAGTGCTTCTGTGGAAGAGTAATGACCCTCAGGCATGGGATAATGCTCCGTAGGGGCCTTATGAATGCCACTGCCAAGCACAGAAATTGATCGGTTTTCAGTGGAGCTGGTATGTGCATCATGAAAGACCTGCACTTACTTACTAAATTGCAAGTGGCTGTTTACTCCTTATACAATAAAGCCTGGGTTAGGGAGCCACAGACCCTGCTGACTTTAATTGTCCTAAACATGTGAACACTAGATTTGGGGCCGTCAGTGACATAGATTTAAACAGCTTGAAACTGAAAGTTGGATCAGAGTCATTCAGAAATGCATTGGGAGATAATGTAGGTATTGTTGCCTTCCACTCTTTTTTCCTTTTCTTTTTTTATCCTCTCTATCAATGGAAAGTAACAACGTCCCACTATCCAATATAAACACATTAAAAAAAAAAAAACAGAATAAGGGTGCCTGTAAAAAGTTAATTCTTTGCTTCCTTCCTGTGGGCTTCCCTCCATCTCTGGATTTGCTCACACATTGTTTCCACAAAATAGGCTAAAGACGAACAGTTACATAGTATGAACTCATGATTTTCAAAATATCTCCCAACAGCTCCATTTCCTCGTCTAACCTATATTGACCTTTTCCTTTAAATCCTCCCTACACTGCCAATCTCATCTACGTTTACTATCAAATCTCCTTGGGAGATGGGCCAACTTGCACTCTATAGACTATTCATACCTTGGCAAATGCTCTATTATTTGAAAGTTTTATCTGAAATATATCTCTTCCTCAGCTCTCAGACATATTTTTTTAAGACTGGATATTCTCTTGTGATCTCTCTTTTGATTCTATATCCCTTAGTTCTAGTAGCAGTACTGTATCTTCAGGGCTTTTAGATTCTAGAAAGGACACCATATTTTTCATATTTCTGTGATGTTATTTCCTAATGTACCTTTGATTTTTAATTTCTGTCCAATCTTTTTTGTCAATAACCTTGACAGAATTAAGCTTAATGACTACAGTTTATTTTTTGGTAAGTAGGTTTTGGAAGTTCTGTTATTTTATTAGATCATAATATTTTTATGCTTTTCTTTTTTTAAGGGGGTAGAGATAGCCAAATCTGGGGGAAAAAGAAAAGATACCTTTCAGAATGTAGCATCTGTGATAAGTCACAAAACACTAGTTGGTCTTGCCTCAAATACTGTTTTCCAACCTGTATGAGATGAATGGCTCAACATAAATAACTGAAGGAAACTAAATCTTTTACTCACATTGACTCATTCCATTTTCAGAAAATTTACTAGGTAATGAATGGGCCCTTATGAAATCATTACAGTTAGGAGAGCTCTCTCTACTTGGGAATTCTCTATTCCCTTGGCAGTTTAGGGTTATGCCCAACTTAAATATACTTTCAATGTTCACAATATTCTGATTATTAGTATCGCTAATGCTGGGTCTCAGACTATCCTGGGAAGAGAAACTTACAATTAGAGAGGTCTTAATAATTAATGAAATATACCAATGAGATAATGAAATTGGAAGCTCTCAGTATACTGCCAGGGATGAAGAAATCTTTTTGAGAATTAGGAATTTGCTAGAAGACAATAAAAAAGATCAGATAGTGAACTGAGCAAAGTGACCTTTGATGTAAAGTGTCAGCTAGAAATGTCAATCCAATTCAGGACTGGATACAAAGGGACATTGTGCTGCTGAGCAGAGAGGTATTAAGTTACCTGATTATCTTCTCTGGAAGAATGCATTATGGTTTAGACACTTTTATTACTTGAAAGATGTAGACAAATCAGGAAAGATTAACAACCAGTTTTATTAGGAGGTAGCAGATGAGCTAGTGTGAATAGCACTGGTTGTTAAAAGTTCTGTATTCTCTTCTCAGCTTTGATATGCTCTCACGTGGGAACAGTCATTCTTGAAATTTAGACAGGATAATTTATATTCTGTTCCCCAGAGAAAGGGCAGTTTGGGAACTGAAGGGAGGGAAGGGTTTAAAACAGCATAAAGACCTGGGGAGGCAGAAGAGCAGGAAATTCTATTATGGGATTTTCACCCTTAATTAAAACAACAACAATAACAACAGTAGCAACAACCATTTGTTAAGCCTTCATTTAAATAAGCTCAGTACATTTAGTATTTGTGGTATGTCTTTCATATATAGTACCTAATTGTTTTTGATACATGGGGTAAGATTATTCCATAAATACTATACCATTATGCTCATGTTTCCCTGGAAATATAATCTGTAAGGCCATTCTAGAAACTCTGATTATGAGATTCAACATCACTTGCAGTTAGGTGCCCTTAACTCCAGTGTAGTTTTCTCATCTCTTCACAGTTGCCCTGAAGCTGTAACCTATGTCCTCATAAGGATGTCCTTTCAGAAAAGGCCCCTGTCCCTTCCATTCTGCATTATTTTCTAGGTATATTTTCATATATAATTGCATATTTTACCAGTTAACATTATTTATGAATATCATTGAGAAATGATTCATATAATTTTCTAGTTTATTAGTGAAAATAAGTTATCCAGAAGCTAACAATAAATTACTGTTCTTATACAGGCCACTATTCCTGGGTGTATTTATTATGATTTACCATTTATGAAAGGATGTCAAATGGTTGACAAAGTATAATAGAACTAAACTTCTTTCAAGCAATGTAGGTGACTCATTAATGTCCCAATACATTGTACTAATATCTAGCCCTGGACTTCATCTTTTAATTCTATGGGGAAACACCTATAAACATAACAGGATTTCTTTCTTTCCTGATGTTCATTCAAATTACACGACACTTTCCCCTATCACTGTAGTAACCTTCTCTGAAGACTACTTTGAGGGGTAGATGGTGGTGAAGAAGCGGGATGTTTAAACTCATATTTAAAAAGGGCAGAAGAAGACTTTAGATGACATATGATCTTAGGTCAGTTTCAGGAGAGGAGGCAGACTTGTGATGAACCTTAGCAAAACGAGCCCAAACTCTCAATCCCGTCCTTACTACTGAGGTGTCTGGTTGCTGGTAACTTTCTCAGTTACTTTAATAATCCTCTCCCCACCAAGAAACTCAGCTTCATTTGCAAACATTGTTAGACTGTGCTCACATTTCCTTTTCCTCTTCCTCTCAGGAAGAACATTTTTAGGCCCAAATCATCCTTTAATAGACCAAAGATAGGAACTGCTACACATCATAAATCAGTTTCTGCTCTTGGCTGCTCAACATAGGACAGCTGAAATTCTCCATGAAGCAATATATTACACTGTCATGAGATTACTTTCGATCTTCAGTTTGGGACATTTTCTTAACTATTAGTTGGGATTACTCCTCCTCCTGCTCCCCTAATTTCATTCTTTCCATACAGAAAATACAATGATTTCTTTAAATATGAAATCACATCCTACTACATAAATCTCCAATAGCTGCCCATCACAACTAGAATAAAATCCAAACTTCTCACCATGAAGCCTGCACAATCTGGTCTCTGACTCCTTTTCTGATCACATCTCCAACATACTTCTCCTTATTCCCTGGCCAAATTTCATAATTCACATGCCTGGCTAATTTTAGTCTGAGTCTTTGCTGTTGCTGTTCCAACCTGCCTGAAATGCTTTTCCTACAGATCCTTATATGGCTGGTTTCTAACATCATTCAAGTCTCAGCCAGAGGCCATCTCCTTACATGCTATCTCTATTAGGTTACACTCTTATTTTCTTCATTTCACTCGTCAGTGTGTGCTAGTCTGTTTGCATATTTATTAACTATCTTCTCTAACTAGAATGTTCTATGCAGGAAGAGGTCCTTGTGAGTCCTGCTCACGATAATATTCCCAGTGCCTAGAATAGAAGGGGCTCAATAAATATTTGCTGAATAAAAGAATGACTGAAAAATAAGAGAATAAACAGAAAGCAAGGGCAATACCAGTGCTTTTCATCCCCATGGTTCTTTAAATGCACCTCAACTACTTTAAAAACAAAAATACTCTAGCATATTAGCATCAGAATTACTAATTTTACTGATTAAAAGTCTGGACCTCAGTGTACATTACTGACTGGTCCAAAAACATGTGATAAATAAATATTTCACAATTCGGGTCTCAAAACAGGTCAGATGAGTTAGTCCCACAGTGTTTTTGTTAGAGCACAACTGTAAACCAGGGACAATTAATCTGAAGTTCAGGTAGGGTTCTGTAAATCCTTTGAAAAGGTATTATGTCCTCTTTTGGGAAAAGGATCCGCAGCTTTCATCAGAATTTCAATGGAGGCCATAAACCAGAGGAGGCAGGAATCCTTTCAAACAATACCATCCTAAAGCACTGCGCTATCTCATCTTCCTTGGAGGCAGGATATGCTTTTTTGAATACAAAGATGCGAGGTAGCAAGTTTCATTCATTGCCTTTGTCTATTTGAGGTTTTTTTCCCCCCTAATCATTGTCTTTGTCCATTAGGGTAAAGTTCACTTTGCCCTACGGCTTTCGCATGAGTTTTAAACTGTCATTTTTTGGAATAGCACATGAGATACATGTCTGCATCCTCAACTCTGCTAAAAAAACTTTGGCCAGTTCAGATTCAATTTCATTTTTACCTGAATATGTTAGATGTAAGCACTTTATTAGCCCAAATTCTATGTAATTCTGACAATTACTAATTATAAAATCTTGGGGAAAAATTTTAATCGAAGTCCTAGAAGGTTCAAATGAAATAAAACAATAACACATTGAACCACATGAACTGCCATTTATGTAAGTCAAAATGGTGGAACATTGGCAAAGTGAAATGGTTTAACCTGTGGTTCAAATGTTAAACTGCTATTGTTGTTAAGAGAAAATATTCTCACTCTCCAATCTTCCTTTCCTGTAAAAATTTCTATTCATGTGGAATGTAAGGGGTGCTGGGGGATAGGGTTGATTTTGCTCATGATTTTAATTTATAACACATAGGCTTTCTTAATTCTTACCATAGTGGGTACTTCCAAATGATACCACAAAGACAGCCTGGAGAATGGGCCTTAGAAAATTAAATTCATAAAGGCTTGTTTTTCTCATATCCAGATGTACTTATAACTGGACAACTTTTAAATAGGTATTAAATCCACGGAGCAGGTTCATGGCGGCTGTACTGATTTCCTTTTGCTGTTGTAACAAACTTAATGGCTTAAACAACAGAAGTTTGTTATAGTTCTGGAGGTCACAAATCCTTAAATTGAGCTGTAGGCAGGGTGCACCTTTCTGGAGAGCCTAGGGGAGAATCCTCTTCTTTTCCAGCTTCTAGAGACTGCCTGGGGTCCTTGGCTCATGGTCCCTTTCTCCATCTTCAAAGCCAGCAGTGCAGCATCTTCAAATCTCTCCCTCTCTCTCTCTCTCTTTGATTCTGCTTCCTTTGTCTCATTTCCTTCTCTGACTCTGATTATCCTGCTTCTTCTTTCCTTAACAAAAACCCTTGAGATTCCATTAGGCCTACCCAGGTCATCCAGGGTAATCTTCCATCTCAAGGTCCTATTTTACTCACATCTGCAAAGACCCTTTTGCCATGTAAGGCAATGTATTCACAGGTTCTAAGGATTAAGACATGGATATCTTTGTGGGAGGGGCCACTATTTTGTCTATCACTGGGTCTGAAATACTCCAGGCACTCAGATTTCAAACAGCAAGCAAGACAATACCTTATCATTTCTTTAAAACTGCATAGAAATTTTTACATATACTCCCTATAATTTTTAAAGAGATAGTAACTTGCAACTCTCCAGTCTCACTTTTGGCACATGGGTATGGAAATCATAGTCTTAGTTTTGGTTTGTAGAGTCTCATTTTACCCCTTCACCCAGTTTCAGGTAATTCTACTTCTATTCCAACTTGTCCTCTCTGCAGAATTCATACTGCTATCTCTAGTCAAGGAATTATTAATATGATACGTTCTTTCAGCACTATCTTCTATTAACTCTACAAATAAAAGACAGAGATTTTTAGCCAAGAACCAACCAGGGCAGATTCCGGTGCTTCTCATCACACCTTTCCTGAGCCCTTCCCTCAGGCACTGTATACAACCTGTTTGAATAAGCTAACCAGCATTTGCAGGTGTTAATACAAACGACTATACCTTGAGAAATTTCCTCCCTCAGATCCTTGCTTGGATAAACTTAACTCAGACATCTTCCTTCTTCTCGCACCTAAAAGATCTGCTTCCTTGACCTGCATCTACCCTGTCCACCATCTCAGTGAACACTCGCCCTTAAGCATTTAAGCCTAATCAGCCCAGGCCCATCATGATGGCATAACATACTTGTCCTGCTGGAAACTATTCAGCATCCAGAGGACCATCTTTATGCTGATAACACTAAAATATAAAATAATGCCAACAGCTGGTGCTACAAATGGCTTTTAAAAACGATGTTCATTCACTAAAATTCCTCTTGCTACTTTTGACATGAAACACGCAGTCTCTAATTATTCTGATCAAGACGGTGAAATACAAAAACAAACTTTAATTGTGTTTAACAGATATTTAATCAGGACTCACTGAACTACAGATTAAAGCTGAAATTCATAAACCATAATTACCCGATTGTCGCAATCTTTTGGTCCACATTCTCCTTCCGTCTGGGCGTCTGGCACCTTGCCCCGAATTTCTTTTACTGTCTTCTCAGCTTCGTTACTGTTCATGTTTTCCAGCAGAGATTTAGCACAGATTACAAAATATCTGTTCTTGGCAACTTTCTTCATTAGCTTTTTTTCCCCCTTGCAAAAAAGTTTATTTTTTTTTCTACCAGAGTAGCTGGAACAGGCATACGTTTAGGGTGCTCTGGTGACACAAACTAATTATATAGTTATCAGGAGATAATAAGGCAGCAATATCTGGAGTTACTATAGCTATCATGTAGGTATCATGCAATTGCTCCAGTACGCCATGCGGTGTGTCCCAGTCACCACGTAATTACCTCATGTCACTACTGCATTGTTTTATGGAAAATGCTTATCTCATCCTAACAAAACCTTTTCCGCCACATTTGGGAAAAAAGTGGAATTCTTAGTTCTTATTTCCAGTACTGTTCATTTCCAGTAAGATGCTATCTTGTGAATTTAAGAGAAACACCTGTCCTCTCCTGAAAATTTGCTTTTACATGGAGCAAATGGAGCGATTCTGTTTTCTTTTGTTTTATTCCACCCAGGTGAGAGAAGTGATTACCAACAATACATACATATTCTCTTTTGTTTGAAAAAAAAAAAAAAAAAGCAAAAAACCAACCAAACAAAAAACACTAAAAAAAAAAAAAAAAAAAAGACCCAACCCCACCCTATTTACTTAGGATTCGTTTAGTCTGGCACTTCCCCCCTACTCTTCCTTTTCAAATCTCAGTCACTCACATTTGTTTTTTCCTAGAATTATGGTGTAAATCATTCTTAACAAGCTAGCTTGAAACATGTCTCACTCAGAAGAAACACATCACGCCACTGTAATTGAAACATGGAACCGCAAGCTTGAAACTCTTTCTAACTATTTTTTGGGGCTACTCTTCAGAAGGGCAAGCCGAACTTCCCTCACAGTGCCATAACCCCTGTGTCACACAGCTAGGATAACATCACAGACCGAGGCCAGAGCATGAAGAGAAGGCACTGGCAAAAGAAGAGGTGGGTGGTTCCTTTATTCCCCCCAGTTGGGCAGACAACCCTGTGAAGCAAGGATTGTAGTTACCACTTAGTTATCTCAGGTTGATGGCTTGAAGTTTGACCTCACTAAGACCTCTGGATATGACATCCCACCTGAGAGTTCCAGTTTCAAACAGGATGGAGTGGCTTACTTTGCAGCACCGATGAAAGCTGTTTCCAATTCTGCCTTTATTAGTCACCTCCCAATCTGATAGCCCATTCAGTTGTACACTTAACTCAAGTTGGGGTGAAAATAACCCCCAGATTTGGAAAGGCTAGAAAAATTGCTCTCCCATCCTAGAGCATTGTTCTTCAATCACACAGTTCCTCTAAATAGAGTTGACGGCCTTTGAGATGCAAAATGCATCACTTTAATGTAGTAGAAGTCCCTTTCACTGCATTGCCAAATCTATTTAGCAGAATCTTCTTGGAATAATCTGTCCCTAGACCTGAGGATGCGCAGTGATTTTAAGCATTTTAAGCTAACGATAATGGTTAGTGCTGAGAACAGATGTACCTGGCTGTGATGTGATCTATTCCAGTAGGCTTTTATGAGCTGTTCATTCCTATTGACTTTGCATTTTATGTCTGTGCTTTTGCCTGGTGTGATGGTTGCATAGGGGTGTCATGTGTGTATTTTCCTGATGTATGATGGCTGCACAGGGGGCTGTGTGTATTTTCTCAGTGCAATGGCTACACAGAGTGTTGTGTGTGTGTTTGCCTGGAGTTACAGCTGCACGTGTTATTGTGTGACTCTCCCCCGCTCCCCCATTTGAAGCCTGCTAGCAGGGTCCTATGTGTATCTTTTTCCTAGTGTGATGGTTGCACTCATTGCTCTGTTAATGATGGACATTTCTAGCAATTATCTATCTACAGGGTCCTGGGGAAAGAACTGCAGTAAAATCAATAAACAGTTCTAGACAGGCCCTTGTAAACACAAAATGACACCCTTGCATAAATGTCTTTTCCTACCATGGCATGTTAAAATCCAAGTGCTGTTACCTTATTGGCATTGGGATAAAATTTCTATGGTCTCTCCATCTCTTTCACATATTCCAGTCGTTTGGGGGAGTTTGAGATTACTTCTGGTTGGAGGGCTTTTACCCATGAACCTATCTAATGACATTTTTCACTACACCATCCTACGCATCACCTCTTACACTCCATTCTGACTTGTTCTGGTATAATAGCCGATATTCTGAAAGTGAATATGCCTTTTATTTATTCCTGCAGTCTCACCAGGCCCTCCTGACATGCCCACTGTATCACACACACACACAACCCCCTCCCTTGCTGCTCTCTAGTCTGTGTATCCCTCCTGTGTTCACTAAATGGAACTGACAAAGCAAAGAACCAATGAGGTTAAAGTCTTTTGAAACCCCTGGAATACAGATGAGCTGGGAGGCATCTGGAAACAAAACCAGACACTTGAAATCAAAGAGACAAGTAAATTACTATCCTAATCTAGGAAGAATAACTAAAGGTGTCAGTGGGGTTCCATTGATAGCGCTTGGCCCTGGGCCAGAATGCCAAGGGTTCAAACTCCACACCAGCTTTGGGCTCAGGCCCAAGACTTGCCACCGCAGGGTGCAGCAGCATGTGCAGCAGTGTTAAAGGTGTCAGCCTTCTGCAGAGAGGTTAAGTCCAAGTCCTTCTGCCTGTTTGTCATTATACCCTAGAGGGACGCAGAGGTAACCCTCGCTTCTCCTCCAGTGCCTTTCTCAACAGGACAGGCTGTGGAGGAGCCTGTATTTATCAATATCAGTGTTGTACAATTAGGGAAATGCCCCTTTTCTGATAAGGCTGCTTGAAGAAATAAAGCATGTGTGAGAATATCCAACTGCCACCCCCCACCCCTGCTTCTCCCACCAAAAAACCTGATGTCTGTCCTAAAGATTCTTCCATCAGTGCAAAGAGCTAAGTTTGGAAACCTAAAACCACGTGTCTCAATGAAAGGAAATGTTTTCATTGGAACAGCTTACATGTCTGGTACACTTGCATAAAAACTATTGCATAGCATTTCAGAGCTAAAATTGCTATAAAATGCTTAATACAGTAAGAATAATTATGAGATTTTGCACGCACAGCTGGTATACAACTAAAGTCTCAGCCACAGAGTCAGTGGAGCATGGGAAAACCATTTATAAAAATTCCTGGTATGCCAGTTTAACTCACCATCAACAGCCTATCAACACTTCCTCCATTCTTTAGGTGGATGGGGAAGATATTTACCTACCAACTGCTTTATTTTTCCTTTTATGGATGTCGTTAATAATTGATTCAAGGATTTCTAGTCATTACTTGACAGCAGCAATATAAATAAATTTTAAAGAACACAAATGACCTGAACACAAGGCTTTTCCACTGAGCACAGGAGTTACAAATAGAGTAAACAATGAACTGAAAGACCAAATTATTAAGTCTACCTGCAGTACAATTGCCCCCCTTTACCTCCTCTGTTCCTTCTATTCCTTCACCTCTTCCCATCTCCTGTTTCCTTCTCTAAGGTTCAAATCCTTGAGTGACTTCCTGGGTCCTCTGGGTGCCCCACCACGGCCCACCTGGCCTCGCGTTCCCTGGGGCAACACCCCAAGGACAGAACTCTCTCCATTTTCTCCTCAAATTATAACAGTTCTCTCTTCTCCATTCCCTTTAGCATCTGCTAACAATCACTTGAAAAGGAGCTAAAGTAATGTGTATGATCTGTTAATGGTTAACAGTAATTTAATATAGATTATTAAAAAATTATTTTTATTGTGGCTTTATAGGATCTATGGAACATGCTATAATAGGTGAGGTGGTTTTAGTCGGAGGCATTGCTGGATGCTTCTTTGCATGGCCTTGGTCATAGAAAGCAAAGTCACAGTGGATATATGGGAACCCTCAGGTGGACAGACAGTCTGGGGACACAGAGGCACATGGTACTATAGAAAATGAATTGGACCGGAATCAGGAAACCAAATTTGAGTATCAGTAAACTTGGCCAACAAATGTTTGTGTAAGACATTAAGCTCCCTCAGCTGAGAAATGAGGCCCCCGGATTAGAAAATCTCCATGGCTCCCTCCAGCTCTGAAATCAAGGTGATCATGGCTCTCTGATGGAAGGTCAGTTGCTTGCTCTGGTTTAGCTGCTTCCTCTGGCTAAGAATTAGTGGCTTTGAATAAAAATGGTTGCCACTGCCCATGGTGCCATCTTACTAAGGGAGTGTAGATGTTCATAGATAAGTTTTAAGCTCTCTGTCTACTACCTGCATATACTACTTCTGAGCTGGCTCCTTTATGCTGCTACACAGATATTTTATCAGCATTTTGTTTCTTATTTACTTAATTCAACAAATATTTAAGAGATGCTCTCTTTATGTGAAACACGGAGCTAGTCACTGAAGACAGGGCAGAACGGGACATCATCTCTGTTTCCTAAGAAGCACAAGTGAGTCTCCTATTCTTGTCCACTCTCTCTCCAGCTCCCCTTCACTTCCATGCGTAAACTTGTATATGCCTAAAACTATAAACGTAGTACAGAAAGAAAACAAGGGGAATTAGCCTCATATAATCTGTGCCCAGTCCAAAGCACTGTCTATCTTCAACAAAAGACTATAATAATAATTGGTATTAGAAAATTACAGTCATTCAGATATTCACTTCAGTTGTGTATAGGGTATTTATCATCATGTATTTTGAGGTCACGGATGTACATTAAGAACAGCAATTTGGGTGGTAAGAAGATTATTAAGGCAAAACAATTCCTCCTGTAGGAACCCTGATAAAATTCTAGGATAAAATCTGTGACTCCTATAAAAACCCCCTGGGAAAGTGAGAACACAGAATATTTTTGTTTGTTTTTTTTTTCCTCTGAGGATTTTGGGTTCTTAGCCCTCCAAACTTTCTCTCTTGAACTAATAATAATAACTGTCATTTATTGAGTGCATATTAAATTAAGGCACTTCCATTATTGCATGATAATAAAGTAATTCTGCAATGTAGATATTATTACCTTTACTTTACAGATGTGAAAACTGAGGCTCAGGAGGGTGAAATAATTTGTCAAATATAATACAGTGTGCAGAGCTGGGATTTAAACTCAGGCCTGTCTTTGTCTGTGGAACATAGCTCCATAAACATGTTAGAGTTCTGCCAACTCTAATGATTTAAAAAAGAAATAATCTTGCCTGAATGCTTTGTTAGCAAACAAGGAAAACAACCTTCATATTCTTTCTTCACATTCACTCATTGCATTATATATAGTACAACGAAAACAGGAGATGGTTAAGATTTTTCTAAGATCTGGCTGCCTTTGCCTCTTTATTTAGACTGAGATGAATAATTAAATTTGGGGCTCTCAATCAAAGTAAAAGAATGAACTATTTGCCATGTGAATAAGTATTTGTTATTAATTGATCAGACATGGATAAGGTGTGTTATTACAACTATATTTGTGAGGTATGATCTACGTTGTTCTACTGCATATTACTCTGTGCTGTTTTTCATTTTCTTGCACATTGTACTTTTTGTCTTGTTTTTATGAATTTAGTCACAGTTGGTTGTGTTTTGAACTTTGTAAAAATGTAATACTAAGAAAATTTTCAAAAGAAAAAGAAAATATTTTAAAAATGATGTCAAAATCAAATCTACCCCTCACTAATTTGATTTGTAGGAAATGGAGAACAAAGTATTGCAAGCAGATTGCTTTTAAATACATCCTAATTACTTCAATGTGCAAATGCATTGACTAAATCAAAGCATGCATTTAACACTTTGCACTTCAATTGTGCTTATTCATCTAAGTTCTATAGATAGCAATTCCATAAAAGAAAAAAAATCATGAGACAGACTTCACTGTAGTCGGTCATGCTATGGTTATCTGGGGAAGACTATCGTTCTTAGGTTCAAGCTTACCTCACAAGTCAGCTCACTTTTGGACTAACGCAGAAGATCACTAGTCCAAATAATACAAAATAACAGATACTTTACTGCAGCTACTCAAGTTTTCCCAGCTGACCTCATTTTTCCTGTGCTTCTCTGCTGTCAGTGCCTGAGGTGAGGAGGTGGGGGTAGTATATCTGCACCTTCTGCCCCAGGCATCAAGATGCATGTACAAGTACAAAAGCTGACCTGGGAAACATTATCTGTAGTAATAATAGCCCAAGGGCTTAGCCAGGATGATACACACGGTCTCATCCAATCCCCACAGCAAAGACTAAGTTAAGTATTATTACTATTCCCATCTTTCAGATGAGGAAATTGAGATTCAGAGAGATGTAATAACTTGTGACTGTCACACTAATCATTGCAAGAGCTCTTAAGCATTAACTCTTTAACTCAGCCTTGTGAAAAATTATATTCCTGAAAGATGTTTACTTCCAAAGATGTTCATGATTTGGTGATAACATCATTGTGAAGGAACTTACCTAAATGCTAGTAAACTTAATTATATAATAATACATAGGGTGTGAGCACTTGTGTCCAAGTAACTTTTTTCTTAGATCAGTTTTATAGTTTACTAAAATCATCTAAACTAAGTTGCTGATCTTTTATTAGTTTGTTCAACAATTATGCATTTTGCCAGAACCTGAAGTAACAAAGATAAATAAGACATGACCTCTGTCTTTGCTAGACTTGCAGTTCTGAAAAAGAGATGAGCATGTGTACAAATGGTTCTGGGTTAACTTGTAGTCAGCGGAGGCCTGAGCTGGACAGAGCATGGTCACTCTCCTGGCAGAAGGGAAAGAGGGTGCAGTCCGGAAATTTTTAGTTATTCCAGCACTTTGCCATTGGCCTGTGTAGGGAATTTAGATTTGTTAAAGATTACATTTTAACTTATAAAAGTGGCAGTCTAGCTTACTTGTATATTTTGGGCTGATAAAACTTTATGTGGTTCATTCTTTCTGGTATCCAACTGGGTTTCTTTTTTGGCTAAATTCTTGATAGAGAACCAAGTGAGTTACTACATTTATTCATTCTTACATAGAACAGCTGAGATTCTCTTCTTGAGATGAGTGCCTGATAAATGTTATCAGTAGTAGTTCATACCACCCAATAAAAGTGACTTTATAGAGACTTATTGGCTCTGTCATTTACTTTGTTTTCATCTGTTTCAATTACTCAAAATGCTATTATTAGATTATGAAATTTTTACAATATGAGAAACTTAGGAGTTAAAAATGATTGAAAACATAAAGAGTGAGCTAGATTTCTTCCCTTGCTATAACTTCATACACATGGAAGTGTGGTCTGAGCATATTAATGTCAGAGCTGACTGATGGACTTAAAAAAAAAGCTCTGGAATGTCAAAGTGCAGGTTGATAACCTAAAGCAAATGTACAATGATCCAAAAAAGAAAAAGAGACTCTGGCAATAGAAACTATATGATACATTTCAGAAAATAAATACCACATCATATTCAATATGATATGATTCTGAAAATCAATATTTTAGATAATTTGAAATCTTAATAAATTGGAAAACTGAAACATTTAATCCCTTTAAGAAGGGATAAACAGTAGACATGTTTTCTTAAGTTGAATTATTATCAGATTTAGAGTTAATTTTCTCTAGATTACTTGTTGTTTGCTTAAAAATCTTACTTTTCTAATCATTAGAGTATTTTTACAATACTTAGCAACCTTAAGAAAAAAGAAATAAAATATTACTTGATTCCATCATACAGAGGTACTACTATTCACATTCTAATGCATTTCCTTTGATTGTAACCAAGTATTTTCATTTTTCTAATTTGGGATCATGTTAGGTGCACAAGTTTCTTTTGGATCAGGTATTCTCAGTTATATTGTTTCATGAAAATTTCCTAGTTAAAAAATTCTTTAAAATACCTTTAATAACTATGTAATTAATAACTGTTATGCAATAACACATATGTATGTTCCATAATTTGCTTAATAATTTCTTTGATTATATATTTAACATTGTTTTTCTCTTCTTCTACTTTTATAAATGACACTGTGATGAACAGGTCTCTGCATACCAATCTTTACCTGAGTTTCTGGTTTCTGTAGGTAGATTCCTAGAAGTTAAATTACGGGGCCGAAGGACATATTTTTAAAGAAAGGCTCATGATAATGTAATGCCATATTACTTTGCAGAATTTTGTGTCAACACATGTGCCCCATGTAACTATTATATGAGTGCCAGTTTTACTGCACATTTATCAGCATGGAGAATTATTATCTTTATAAATCATGTCTTTGAGTGATAGTGAATTAACATGCTTTTTCATATGCTTTAGACATTTGTATTTTGTCTTTTATGATTTTTATCTTTTTAGATTTTTTTGGAACAAATATACATCTCAGTACCTTCGTATCCTTTGCTTCCGCTCTATCTCTGATACCATCACTATACCTTAGACTCTCCTTACCTCACCCTGAACCATGGCATCATGTCTGCCTGGTCACTATTCCAGATTTCTTCCATTCTAGTCCATTCTGTACACTGCTGCCTAACAGGACTTTTGAAAATACTGCTTTTATCATGTCAGTCCTGATCAAGAACCTACAGTAGCTCCCAGTTATTCATCTATTGGCTAAATTCAATGGCCTTATTCAGGAGCAACATAATGCCATTCTTGAATATCTCCTTATGAGTTCTGTTGAATAACACAGGTTATTGATGTATGGAACCCACATGCAGTTAAGTTTTTATATGTGAGTATTTATAAACAACAGGGAGGGACAGACATGATACTGAATACTAGACACGGGCACTGGAAGGGAATTTATAGAGCATCAAGCCCAACTCCACATTTATAAATGAAGAAACTGACTCAAATAGTTCAACAAATTACCCAAAGTCATAGAGCTAGTTAAATAATAGAACTAGGACTAGAAACCAGATCTCCTGATTCCCAGTTCAGTGCCTTTTAAATAGAGATTAATAATAATAATAAATCATTTTTACAATTCAAAAATAGAAACAGCTAGGAAAACATTTAATTTCAATCTGTTCTTATGTATAAAAGATTGTTAAAACCATGCCATGTAAAAGGTTTGAGTGTTCTTATAAACACAAATAATATGTACTTATAAATTCATCAAGTGTGTCATTAAAATTTTCATAAAATTTGCACATAAGCAAATGACCCAGTTTATACTAGTTTGCTTTTCTTGTTAATCTACATTGTTTTATTTAATCTGCTTTGCTACAATACAAGCATCATATTTCTATTCTAGCATGCTGCAGATCATCATTAAGTTTCTTGGTAATATCTAGTGGTATTCAATGGCAAATCCAATTTTCCTAGCAACTTCTATAAAGGATTTCTTTTGACTACAATTGGGGATTTTAAGAAATACTCTTAAAAAAAAAAACTACTTCAAAATGTCTCTATTTAAATAGTAAACAACATGAACTATTTTGGAAGGAAATGGGCTATGAGAATGGGAGTTGCCAAATACACTAATTATTTATAGGGATAGGGTAGGGCAGACGGGAATAGCTATGAACTGAACTAACTTGGATGGCAGCTCATTGATTGTAAAGTGTTGATTCACAAAGCATGTGTTTGCCTAACAAAAGTATTGACAGAAAGAGTATATACTAAACCATATGGCAGTTACACAGTTTACAAAATCTAAGGTTTAAATGAATAGGTGGGCCATCCAGCAGTAGAGGGAGACTAAAGAGATCTTAGCTATGTGTTCTTCCTCTGTGTACATGTGTGTGCACACAAAAGAGGTCTATTCATTTTATACTTGACAAATATTTATTAAGCACCTATTTGTGCTAGAAGCTCTCTATGACCAAAGTAAATGACCCAGCTTTTTGTGATTATCCTCTCCACAGCTGTATCATAAAAACAAATAATAATCTATACCTGCCATAATATAACAAAAACTGAGAAAGTGGGTAGGAGCAGAGGAATGAAGAGGCAGCATCCTGAATTTCTCATTTCATACAGTGTATAATTTCATTAATGTTGGTAATCTAAAAAAATAGGCCTAAATGTTTTTTAAAAATAACAGTAATCATTATTTGAAGAATAAACTATGTTTTAAAACTCTCAAATTCCTAGATTGATAACAAATAAATAAAATAGATGCCAAAAGAGAAAAAGAGAGCACCAGGGATGCAGGAAACTACAGAAAATATTAAATAAGATTTCTGAGATAGTACCAGATATATTTTTACAACAATAGATACTAAGTTAACCAACTTATTATTGAAATAAACACCATAATATAGGCTTAAAAAAAAGCCCACAGAATGTAACCATAGGATAGTATTTTGAGAGTACTAGTTTTGGTAGTGGAGAAAATTGAGTTCAAATGTTACTTCTGCCATTTTCTAGTTATAACCTCTTTCCTAAAGGGAAATTTATTTGGCCTATTTATCTCAATTTCCTAGTTTATAAAATGTGAATAAAAATGACTGATTGTAGAGAGGATTGAATGAGATAATATCTATAAAGTTCAGTGCCTAGCACCACTAAACATTCAATAATAATAACTATTATTTATAATGTTTGTTTTAAAATGATGTGTGTAAATAAAAGAGAGGTAAAAATCAAAGGAGTGTTGTCCAAAATACACTGATAACTGAAAAAACTGATACAATATAAAATGAAAATACCAAAGAGGCAGAGTTAGACTTAAAAAAAAGTGATCATTTCTACAAAGAAACAAAAACCACTGAGGGGATTGAAGCCTTAAGCCTGGAGAAGTCTGAATCCAGACGCACACAGAGGTGGCTGGGAGTCTAGCTCTTTGGAGTAATGGGGCCACAGAGGTTACATATGAAATGGTGGACCTAAGTCTGGCTCACTACTTCAATAAGAAGCTGCAAAAAATTTGGCCAACTGCTGCCTGGGTCAATAGCTTATACGGAGTTGCAGGCATTGAAAGGTGGAAGGATAAAGACACAGCCTCATAAGCAAATATTATTAAAGGGAAGCTGAAAATCACCATTATAATATTTGGATTCAGACTAGAAACCCAGGAATCCAGATAGAGGCAACTGGAAAACCATTAGTCAGGGATGTATGAACAGAGAGAGAGCCAAGAGACAATACAAAAATCTTATGACCAACATTAACCTGGCAAAACAAAATTCTAAAACATAGCAAGAAATCTAGCGCTAAGAAAAACAACCAACTAAATCAATAATTGGAACATTCACTCCAATGAATTTGATTTTACAGAACTGTCTGACAGTGGCCTCACCATGAGTATGTTTATAATGTACAGAGATAAATAAAAGAATCATACCTGTAAAATGAAGTTATTAAATAAACACAGACAGAAAAAAGATAAGGATAGGTGAATAAAAATCAATCAGAAATCTTAAAAATGAAAAAAAATTCACTGACATAAAATGCAGTAAATGGGATAATTTAAGATTGTGAGATTTCAAGGAGAGGATTAAGTGAGTTGGAAAGTGATATTAAGGAATTCAGTCAGAAAAAAAAAATCACAGAAAGTAAAAATGTTTTTAGAAAATGGAAGAGCAGTTGAGATATGGTAAATTGACTAGGAAACACCAATAGATATCTATGAAAATCCCAGAAGAAGAAAATGAAGGTAATGACAAAGAAACAATAAAAGAAAAGAAAATAGCTAAGAAATTTCCAGAATTAGATTTTTGAAATTAAAAAATAATATCCTGAGTTCATGACCAATAATTCAAAATAAATCCACATCCAGACACATTTCAGAGAAATTGTAAGACATTAACAATATAGTAAATCTCTTAGAAGTTGTGAAAGGGAAAAGGCAGACTACTTACAAAGAGAAGAAAAAATAGATTGATAGCAGACTTCTCTTAAGTAATAATAGCTGACAGAACAATCATCTAAGATATAATTGAGTAATATCTTCAAATGCTGAGCAGAGATACTCAGATAAATTGCTATTTAAGATAAAAGATAAAGACATTTTTAGATATACATAAAGAGTGTACTACCCAGGGCCCTCCATAAAGAATTACTAACAGATGTAATTCAACAAGAAGAAAAGTAGGCCCCCCAAAGAAGCTACAGAATCCATAAATAACGGTGGGCACAGTAATAACTAAAATAAATGAGTAAATATAATTAAGTATTGATCATAAAAATCAATGATAACCACTTTCTTATATGTTTAAAACAAGTAAAACTAAAACTATTTAACAATTACAATAGTGAGAGTGATACTGAAGAGGCAGATAAAACATGTTAGACACCTTTTTCCCCCTCCTTTTTTCCTTAGGAGATAGCCAGAAATACTAAAAAGTGGATTTAATTTTTTGTTAGAAAAGTATGTAGTTAGGTGTACACACAAAAATTTTAGCATGAGTACTAAAAGAAGATAAGCCACCTATAGATTTCAAGCCCAGCAGTAAAATCCATATACTAAGGTCACAAAAGAATTTTCAAAAAATTGTTTTCAGTCAAAACTATATAAAACACATCTTACTATTGTAATGCAATTAAATTCAGAATCAGTAATAAAAATAGAACAAATACACATTTAGAAAGTAGAAACATACACTTCTAAATAACTTAAAGGTTAAAAGTAAATCAAAACAGATATTAAAAAGTTTTTAAAATTGAAGAAAACTTCATATCAACACATGCTCTGCAGCTAATGAGAAACTTGCTATGCAGATAATGAGAAATTTGAATGAGAATTTAGAGAAAAATTCATTTTAAAAATAATTTAAATTATTAAAATTAAATGACTAATAATTCAACTCAGGAATCTAGAAAAAATGGTTTACATTAAAAAGTAGAATAAAAAAATAATGTTGACAAAAGCAGAAAGTAAAAATGTTTAATACAAAGACATAATAAAGTAGATAAATAAAATCAAGAGCCAGTTTTTGAAAAAAAATAAATGAAACAAAAATGTCTAACAACAAGTGAAAGAAGAGAAAAGGCTAAAGTAAATACTGTTAGGAATAAGAGGGGGATATAATTAAAATTAAAAGTCACAAGACTATTTTGAACAGCTTTGTACACATAAATTTGAAAGTGTAGATTAACTAACTGTATATTTTCCAAAAAAAAAATTCTTAAAATTGACTTAAAAAGAGATAGAACATTTGAATAAACCAATAGCCATGGACAAAATGGAACTGATAATTAAAAGTCCACCCTACACTATGCTGACAGAAAATACCAAGTCCTGATGATTTTAGAGGTAAGTTTAACTAAATCTTCAGAACAGGTAATCTGTATAATATAAAAACCATTTCTAAATAGAAAAAAATAAGAAAGAAATACTGCTCAACTTATTTTATGAGGCTAGTATCACCATGACACCAAAACTCTTCAATAACAGTTTTAAGAAAGAAAAGTTAAAGACTATCTCTCCATGCAACATACTACATAAACTATCAGCAAAGTAAACTCAACTGTGGATATAAAAAAGTATACCAGGACCAAGTTTTTTTTTTTTCCAGGAATGTAAGAAATGTTCAATATCAGGAAATTTATTAATATTATATAAAATGTTAATATATTAATGGGAAAATTTATCATATTATTGGTGAAGAAAATGCATTAGATAAAATTCAACTAGTATGCTTGATTAAAAATGCTTAGCAAACTTTAAATAGATGATGATAACTTTGTTACAATAATTTTGATTTATCACAATCCTAAGCAAATACATTTCCATTAAAGAAAGAAACAGAGCATTCCTATTATCACCGCTTCTATTCAGTATTATATAGAGGTCTCAGTAATGCAATATGACAGGAAAAAGAAATTAAACATTTAAGAATTGAAAGTTAAGAGACAAATATTATTTACTGATGATACACATGTCTATGTAGAAAATCTCAGAGAATTTCCAGTTTAGCCAGGAGAACTCATAAAAGAGTTCAGTAAAGTTGCTGAGTCTATACTAATAATAAACAATAAAGCGGAAAACAGATTCCATACATAATAGCACAAAAATCTAAGTTATATGAGAAGAAATCTAACAAAATAGGTTCAAACAAGACCCTCTGATTAAGTAGAGGAATATAGTCTGTTAACAGTCAGAAAGACACAGTGTTATAAAAATACCAATTCTCCTCCAGATTATTCTCTAAAGTTAATGTAAATACAAATAAAATTCAGCAGGGCTTTTGCCAAACTTGCCTAAAATTCATATTGAGTAGTAAAAGGCCAAGAGATGCCAAGAGAATTTTAAAGAAGAACAATGTAGTGAGATTCACCCTATTAAAAGCTATGGTAATTATGGCACCATGGGGTTAGCAGAAGAGTAGAGAAACAGTCCATTGGATGAAATAAAGATCTTAAAAACAGATTTGATGTAGGCAAAAAATGGCATTATAAATTAGTGGGTAAGGATGACTAATTTGTTAAATGGTGCTGGGACAATTGGGTCATCCACATGGAAAAAGAATAAAATAGGGTGCATGGAAGATATCATATACAAAACTAAATGCCAAAAAGATTATAGATCTAAATGTAAAAGACAAACTTTAAAACTGTTAGAAGAAAATATAGGATCTTCTTAAGGATCATGTCACATGGAAAGATTTTTTTAAATGACATAAGAGCATAAACCATATAGGAAAATATCAATAAACTTAACTGCATTAAAATTAGAAGCTTGGAAAAATAAGTGCTACTCTAGACAGTTAACAGAAAAACTATAAACTGAGAAAAGATACTTGCAATCTATGTTGCCCAAAGGATGAGACTTCAGAATATTACAACAACCACCAAAACCAAAACCAACAGCTGTCCAAAACAACAATAGCAAAGCAAATAACCCAATAAAAAGATTGGCAAAGATATAAATAGACAACACACATGAGGAAATCCCAGTGGTTTACAAGTGAAAAAATTTTTAAATGATATATTAGTCTATCCCCCTCAGACTGACAAAAATGTAAAACCCTTGGCCACTCCAAATGTTGTGAAGCATATGGAGAAGCTCTCATAGACTGCTAATGAGAATATAAATTGGTACTACCCCCTTAAAGAGAGAAATTTTATAGTTCTTAGTAAAGTTAGTAAACTTTAGTTAAAAAAAATAAAATTTAGTGAAAAATTTTAAATGCATTTAAAATGCATCTTACAGTTCAGCATTTCCCCCTCTGTGTACAAACATGTACAAAATGTTCATTACAATTCTGGTGGTGTTTGGGAACTCTTGGAAATAATATTTAACAATTAGAGACTTAAATTTTAGTGACACATACAGTAGAATGCACTTTATAAAAGCCATAATATACGGCTTAGGTAAAGCTAATTCATGATGATAGATGTCAGAATAGTCTGGCTTGTTTTTAACCTTTTGTTAAAGTTTTGGAGAATATCACCTGCAAGGGGGCACGAGGGACTCTTCCTAGCTATTGTGAATTTTTGTATCTTGGATTGAGTATTGTCACACGGATGTATACTTACATAAAAGCTCACCAGCTCTACATTTAACCTGCGTACTTCACTGTATATAATTTATAATGGAGTAATATAAGATTAAAACAGATTTGGAAATAAATTCTCCACATTAATTAAGATTTGTTAAACCCGGTGCTGAATTCTCATATGTTAACTTTATTCTTTATATTTTTATATGTTTGAAATATTTTACATAAAACATTGATAATACAAAGGCTACTGCTTTTCCTAACTAGAATTAATCAAAGTAAACTGAACTCCCTAGTGGCATCTTCTCCTCTTCACAGGAATCAGTAAGCACTTCACAGCCAAACATACGTAAAAAGTGATCATTTTGTTGCATCAAAAGTAAAACTTCAATTCATTTCTTGATCATGGGTAGAATCTGAGCTTTCTTAAATGATTGAACGGCAGCAGGTATTCTACCAATGCACAAAGATCATTCACCCATTTAGGTTTTTCAGCTGATGAAGTGGGGAACGTATTGTCAAAGGTTTTTTTTGATGTGAATCAACAGGTGGTTTGGCATCAATATTGCTATTTGTTCCTGGGTTTCACCTCTGGTTTCAGAAAAAAAAAAAAAAAAAAAAGAGACGATACCTTTTCAATGCTGTATTTCAAGTCAACCATATGGAAAGCAAGGTTTTATTCCAGCCAATTCTCTTTCTCTCAAAATGTGGAGGAAAAGTGCCAGCCACTGCTACTCTTGCCACCAGCCACGGTACAGATGTTTGGAAAATGCAAAAATAGAGAAACGAAACAAAAAGAAAACCCTCAAAAATAAGTTTTGCATAAATGAAAAATAAGAGTATATAATTATCATAGCTGCAGAAAGGTAAATGCATTTTAAATTTTTTCCCTTGTGTTAAACTAAAAGAACCAAAACAAACAAAAACGCTGATGTTTTAACTCCGTGTTTTGTTGAAACTGATGATTACAAGGACCAACTCAAACATGGCTAAAAGGGGGAATAAAAATCAGATTTCTTTTAATCTGATAAAAGATTTTTTATCTCCAAGAATGTTAGAATATGACCTACTTAAATGAATACTTATTAAAGGAGCAGATCCATTTAAAAATACATGTTTTCAGGTATTAAAATAAGAATGGAGAAAGTGTTTCTTTGAAATCTTGTTAAGAGAAAAGAAATCATTGAAATTATAATGGTTCCTTACACGACTCAGATAAAATACAGCTTGGGAAGAAATGTCTTCCAAACTGTTCAACCATGCATCCCTAAGTTGGCTTAGCTAATTTTCAGACCCAGTTTTTCCAAAAGCAAATGTCCTATCAGGTTTAAGTACATCAATGTAGATTATTCAAAAAGATGTCTCTGTTTAAAAGAAGTTTTTAAAAAATATAATGTGATTTCTGAGAAAGTGTTGGCTGTATTGTAAGTCAGACCTCGATTTGGGCCCAGCTCTGCCCCAATCTTGTTGTGTTGATGTTATTAGACATATTTGGGTCTCAGTGTCCACATCTCTAAAGTGGGAGTGTGACACAAAGTCACAGCCCTATCCTCAAGCTCCTTTCCAGTCCCACAATTCTATGAATCCAATGAAATTACTCCAGCATGAAGGCTTTTATTTTCTTCCTTCCTTTTTTGCTTCCTTAAAAATAAACAGTCAAATAAGTAAATATATGTTAAAACCACACACACTAATCATCTATCCTACTAATAGGAAGAGAGAATTTTTTTTGTTGCCATTATCTATTCCCTAATGTGTATTTAAAAAGAGAGTTTCCATAAAAATTTTTTATTTTTTCCCTGAATCAAAAATAGTGTATCATTTCTTTGCCATTTAAGTTCTAGTAAGAAAGAAAACAGAAAGTCATTATAGAAATCATATTAGGAACTTGAAGAAGGAAGAAAAAGTCACTAAACTCCATTTACATGTTTTCTTTTACAGAAGATGTAAGATGCAAGTGCCGCCTCAAGCTTCCCTTTCCAGGGGCAATATCCTTAACTGTGTGAAACACAGGACCCTCTTCACACACCCTTCCCACCTGTCTTCTAAGGCAACAAAGCTGAGGTATAGATTACAGCCTGAGATACTTGGGGTGGGAGTAAACATTTCATCTGAGAGACAGTACTGTGGTCAACTTGTCAAATCTAAAAGTGAGTTAAGCCCCATCACTACGCTGGCAAGAAATTTGGGTTCTCATGGCTGAACAATGATAATCATTTTTACACAAGACTTTTAAAAATGAAAGCACCTGAGGCACCAGCCAGAAAGTAAGCCTGGGAATGCACGTTTTTCTGTCAATATTCAAATCAGATAAGACACTCTCAATGCACCCGTAATGGAGGGCCTGAAAAGGACGCAGGGCACCTGACACCTTGGTGAATAAAAGAAGCTCAGCTTTACTGAAAAGGTCAAAGTGTCTGAGGCCGATGCTCCATTGTTCTAAGTGCTGATGTGCCTCAGGCAGCAGCAGAGGCAGAATTCGTGGGGGCAACAGGCGAGGCTTCTGTTACAGCCCCCAGCTCTGGTTTGCATGCTGATAAGCCTGTGACCCACCAGACTCATGCTCAGGGAACACCCAGTATGGGTCCCCCGGGAGGGGAGGGCTCCGCAAACAGAAAGGCAAGAGTCTGAAGTCACCCAGTGTCTGAGCACTCCCTACTGGCTGCTGACGTTGGAGACAACTGGTGGTGTCTTACAAAGGGCTGTCACAGGTTTCTGTGAGGAGGCTGATGGACATACCTCATTTTTAGGGGATAAGAGCATGGCTCTGATTAGGTTTAGATAGCTCCAGATGTTACACTAAATGAGGAGGAGGTGGGGCTACTGATAAAAGGAAATCCAAGAACTGGCAAAACCTGTATAAAACTGGTAAGGACCTACTGTGTAGCACAGGGAACTATATTCAGTTTCTTGTAATCAGCTATAATGGAAAAGAATCTTAAAATATACATGACTGAATCGCTTTGCTGTACACCTGAAACTAATATTGGAAATCAACTACACTTCAATAAAAAATTTAAAAAAACCTGCCATACAATTTTCATTAACTCTTTCAGCAACAGTAGCTCCCCCTTATTCGAGGGGGTATGTTCCAAGACCCCAAATGGATGCCTGAAACTGCAGATAGTACCGAACTCCATACACCATGTTTTTTTTTTTTTAACATATACATACTTAGGAAAAAGTTTGATTTATAAATTAGGCACAGCAAGAGATGAACAACAGCTCATAATAAAATAGAACAATCATAACAATATACTGTAATAAAAGCTATGTGAATGTGGTCTCTCTGTCTCTGACTCAAAATATATTTTTGTACATTTAATGACTTTAATTTAAGCACCTATGACTTGTGGCCATAGCTATTGCAGTTTGAGGTGCAACAGCAAAACTAGCATGAATTTCTTTCTCCTTCTTCATGGTTTCGTGGATAGAAGGTTCATTCTTGCCATAGATCTTAGCAATATCAGTATACTTTTTTTCTTTAGGAAGTTGAGAACTTTCACCTTTTCAATTAAAGGAAACTTTTACAACTTCTCTTTGGCATATCTGATCTGTCAGCATTACTACTTTTGTGCTTTGGGGCTATTATTAAGTAAAATAGGGTGATTCTAACTCAAGCACTGTGATACTGTGTCACAGTCAATCTGATCTGATAACCGAGATGCCTACTAAGTGACTAACTGGTGGGATACGCTGGACAAAGGGATCATTCACATCCTGGGTGCGAGATATCATCATGTTATTTAGAATGGTGCACAATTTAAAACAAATGAATTGTTCATTTCTGGAATTTTCCATTTAATATTTTTGGACCACAGTTGACCGTAGGTAACTGAAACCACAGAAAGTGAAGCCATGGATAAGGGGTGGGGGGACTTCGGTATAAATGTTTTATAAACTATGTACAAACCAGTGTATGCACAGGTGTCTATTTGGGGTGGAGGGGGTGTGGGAGGAAATGCATTTTGGTGCAGCTCATTTTTTTCCAGCAGTAGGAATCCTTGGGACAGTCCATTGTGTTCACAACATTTATGTTTCACCAGAACAGCCAACCCATAAACTTGATGGAACTGCACCATACAGCTGCACCTAAGCCCCAGACAGGTGGGTCCTTGTTTACTGGGACAAGCCTGGGGTAGCAATACTGGTATGTCCCCAGACCTCTGCTCTGTTAGGGTTCTTCTGTATAAGATGAAGGTCAAAATGGCAGCCTGCTAAAAGCAGAAGCATTTCAATTGCAGGAATAATTTGCTTGTCATCAACTTGTTAATGCAACAGTCAAACATTTCTTTGACATGTACAGTATCAGCTAGCTTCAGCAGATAAAGGGTCTAGAACAGGAAGATGCTGCAGATGCTTTAGCTCGGAGGAAGGCTTGGCAGAGCCAAAACGTCAGAAGGGCCTATTTGTTCCATACTTTCCATCGGGCTCAGTGAAAGAAATGTTAGATTACTGCAATGACAAGTTTGTGACAAGCAAGTCATTTGTGCAACTGGTGCGCTCCTGTTTTTATCTGTTTACCATTCCGACTTGTGAATGCCATTTCAAGCACTTACAGGATTTCTGGCTCCCATTAAGGGGAAATGGTTTCTCCATGTTTAGAATTTTCTGCCTCAAAGAGAATTACTAAGCAATTATTTATCCCTGTGGTCACAGTGTCACACAAAAGCACTCTTGAGTTGTTTAGTTGGACTCTGAATCATGAAATGGAGTCCTGGGGACTGGATAGCTTGGAGCATCAGAAATTTCTCATCTAGTTTATTGGAAAGACTACAAAGCAAGCCTGTAAGAGTCAATAAAACTGTGGCCAGCTTGAAATACCTTGCTCTTTTGCTCTGGGATCATATATCAAGGCCATATGTTTCAAAGCACATAAACTCACATGTAATGAGTAGATCCTGAGAAGCCAAGGCCTGACTATGTCACAGACACTGACATGTGATCTAACACATGAGAGTTTTGGTGACAAGGACTGTTTCAACTGTTGAGATGGGAATTTACATGGCCTTCTCCCTGTATTCTGCGGGTAACCAGGGGGCCAATCCAAATCCAGAAAGCATTTTAGGTGCGGGGTAAAAGGTAATATCATGATGTGAAATTAACACTGGGGTCATCCTCTCTAGGCTGACTTTTGCATAGTAAATGGAGACCCTGGAGGATTTCAGATCAAGAATTCAAGATGGTCTTATTGGATCCTTCATCTGGGATTGCTGAGTGACTTTTAGTGAGTCATTTTAACCTTCTGGGAGGAGAGTATAAAACAAAAATACCTCTTCCTTGTTCACCTGACATGAATGGTCTCAGGCTCAGTGTTATAAAACATAAAGAATGCCTTCAGAACTCAAGAACAAGGATAGTTATTTCCTAAAAGTCACATATTCTTTTTTATAATTTAAGGTTTTTGTACATTGCTGGTACTGAAATGATAAGTGATTGTGGGTATACCTCTTAAAGAACATGGAAGCATGAAGTTTCGAAGCTTGGAGACAGGCACTCACAGCTCCTGGGGAAGCGAGTCAAAGCTGGGACAGAGGTTGGAATGTTAAGGACCAAACAGAAAGTGATGATGTAAAACTAGGCAGAGCTTGGTATGGGTGACTAGAGAATGTTGCAGAAATGGATAACTATCCTTGCTGAATAAAAACTTCATTGTTAATAAGCATTTGCCAGACACCACATGCATTACACAGTTTACACGTGTAATAGCATCTTGACAACAGCTCCATGGTGTGTGTATTATCAAACTTTCTTTCAACACGTGGAAACTAAAACTTAGAGAAACTTAAATATTTTACTATAAATCTGTAAGTAGCAGAGGTTTGAAACTATTTCCCCTTAATCCAAAGCCCTGATCATTTTAACCACTGAAGAACTAAAGTCATTTCCACCACCTTCAGAAGCCTTTTCTCTCCAGTTCACTGGAAAACATTTTCACCTGAAAACGGAGCTACTGGAGAACTTACTATAAAAAGCCCAGTGAGAACATCCTGGCGCAGCTGTGCTGCTGGCCTTCTTAAGCCTCTGGGAGAGCTGAGCTTCATCAAGATGTCGTCCCTCTTGCCTCAGCTCGACCTAGTCCTGCTTTATTACACGAAGAAGAGAAGAAAGGGATTCCAACCTCGTCACAGATCTTTGTGCTGTGAATGCAGGGTGTTTGGCTGCATCTCCTGCGTCCATGCCAACCTCTTCCCCTCCCTTCACGTGCATAGCCTTCAGTTCACCCTACCCTCTGCTCCGATGTTACCTCCAGGGAGCCTTCTTTTGTCACTTGTCTGCTATTGTTTTTAGGTGGGGGAAGGGGCGGACATCTTTCTTCCCATGACAAGTTTTACTGAAACAGTCTAAACTTCAAACTTCACACAGAATGTCGTCTTTGTTCAGTCTTCTGCTTTGTTTCTCTTTAATGATAGCTTTGCCACAGGTCCTGCTCTTCCTGTGTAACTCAGAGCTATGCAAATCAAACTGGTAAGCAAGACTTCGCAGCTGCTCCATCTTAAAATGAGTATGTGTCCAGGAGGTGGAAGCCTCTGAGTGAAGCATGTCTTCTGAATGTTACGTGGCTGCTCCCCTTGTACGAGTGGCAAAGAACAAGCTCAGTGAGATCTGCGTTGACATTCCTTGGTCTCTTTTTAGTGTGTGTTCAGAATGGATCATAAGAGGTTTTTAGCTTAGGAGAACTTTTTGTTTCACAATATTTCTACTTTTTTTTTTTTTTTCCAACTTCTAGGGGTTTCCCCAAGCATAGGATTCTTACTTAAAAACTACGCAAGAAGACATCATGCATAATGTAGAATCATCAAATCACAGAGCAACGTGTAAAGGACCCTGAATACCCTAGGACTTGTTTGCCCGCAGTGGCCATCCAGCCTCTGCTGCACCCCGCCAGGGGGCTGGGGCCCACAACCTCACATACAACCCAAGCCTGCTTTAGGACACTGCTATTTGTTCAAAATGTTCTTCCTTATATTCAGCCTTAATTTGTCTTTCTAAAATTCCCCATCATGGCTTCTAATTCTTTCTCACTGCACCTTTCAGTCCTGAGAGCTTCATGGAACTAGTGGTTTAATGGCTCATTTGACAACAACACTTGTGTATCTCATATAACAAGGGGTTTAGATCATCCTGCCTGTCCCTCTCCCCTCACCGCATATAAGTTAAATTCCCATTCTACCCCTCTGACAACGCCTGGAGACACGAAAGTCAGTCAGTCTACTCAGATTCTTCATTTCCATTTAGATGTGGCTAACACACGTGGCAAAGTATTATTAATCTCTTTGATTTTCTGTCCTGTTCCGTGGAAGATCCTGCTAGACAACCTCAGGCAGATTTGCCAGCTATAGCTATTCACAGGGTGACCATATGATTTATCGTTCAAACAGGGACACTTTTTGAGGGTGAAAGAACCCAATGAAAAATTATACCAAGACCATAGGCATAAACCAGAAATGTCCCAGGTAAATCTATACAGTACCTTGCACCAACCTTCACCCCAACACCCATCTCTTTGTACTGCAGTTATCTGTTTCCACATCTGCTTCTCCCACCAGTCTGTGAGCTCTCTTCAGCAATGGACACATTTATTTGTGTACCTCTATTTCCCAGAAGAGTATTTGGCAAGTAGGAAGAGCTTGGTATATGTTTTTTTTAAATTTTTAACTAAAGGTAGCCTTTTTTCCACTTGTGTTCTGTGGATCTCTCCCCTTATTTAAATCAAATGCCACCAACACATTTTGGCTTCATATTTTTGGAGATGAATCAAAAATACTTAGTGCCATAGGAAGGGAATGACTTAAGCTTAATAGAAATGGGCTTGCCTCTGAGTATTGAGAGCAATAAGCAGAGTGAAATGCGCTACCTTTCCAAAAGAAAAGTCTACTTCACCTTTTTACAGAACTCTGAACAATGTTCTAATCTCTTTGTCCACAAGTAAATTTTTTCAGCAGCTGTACCCACAATTCCAAGCTTATAGTACATCAATTATTCTAGGTGATGATGGTAACACAGTGTGATGGTTACATATGTGACTATATGGAATGAAGGGTAACATCGTGAGATTCCTGAGAATTCTCCACTAAAACACTGGTGGCACCTTCACCTCGGCCAAGCACATTTAGTAGTCCTAGTGGATTTTCGCGGTTTTTGCTTCTGAATAACAGTGGGTTTTAAAAAGAGAGAGAAGAAGAGAGTCCTGAAAAATGTGAATCACCTAGAGAAGCCATTTCTTCCCTCTCCCTGACACATTTAGACCATTCCATAAAGATGTGAGTCTATCCTGCTTAGGTTAAAGAGCTGCACAGAAGACAAACCCAGAACTTCCTCTCAGTGTTGAGAAGCCTCACTATCAAGAGCCTACCTTTTCATCAAACTTAAAGATTTTCTTTGCAGAATAAAAGCCTATTTCATCACTATGGGGTCTCAGTGAAGAAAAGAGAGAAAGTCTCATTTCTTCCTTTCCATCACTTGCTTAAAAACTAGTATTAGCTCACTATCTCAACCTTCCTTTTTTAAGGCAAAAAACAATCTCAATGGTTTGGCTTTTCCTTAAAGACCTTTTTTTTTTTTTTAGTTTAAAATTTATATTTTACCGGGAGGGGTTTTATAACTCTTTCCCTCCAAGACACTCACATCCAGTTTTAGCTGAATATTAAACAAGCATGATGAAGTGTCTGATCTACGCTCAGAGGAAATAGTAGAAATGCCCATATTCTTCGTGCTTTTTATGCCGTCTACTATTACAGCTATTTTTAAATTTCAGTTTTACATTTCTCTCTCTTGGTTAACTTTCTACGCTCTATTTCTAGATGCTATTTTGCCCACAAAGCTAGTCATTCTTTATTTTCAGTCCATCAATGATGTTTACCAAACGGTTAAAGATAATTGAGAATATAAGACTTGCAGGAAGATTCAAAAGAAACAAAGTTCTATGCCTTCCCTTGCATATAACACATTTATGGAGAAAGAAGATAATCCCACATAAAAGCAGCAATGTGGCTATGCATATTCAGGTATGTGGTGTTGTTTAGGACCTATTAACACATGCAAGCTCACATGGCTGTATGAACTCATACACCTGATGAGGGAGCAATGGGATGAGATGCTCTTGTGATCTTTATTTTCCCTCCTGAAGAATACTAACATTAACTTTTATTTAACATTATTCTGTTTATTTTCTGTTTCAGGGAGTGTCCATTTCAAATGACTGTCCTTTTTCTGAAGTGGTCGGTTATACCTATGTCTCAAATTGCTGCTATCTGGACCACTGTGCATAAAATCACTGTACATTGAAAGTGTGCATTCCCTGTCCTCAACATCTAAAACAGTGATTTACAGTTGTTTAAAATCTCTGGTGCCCTGTTGCTCATGTGATTTTGTATCGCTCTGCCCTGACTACTCTTTCTTAAAATATAATTTTACATTAAAATTGGCTTCGTTTTTTGAGATTTTGAAATACTGCTACCAATAATTTAGAACACACTGAGTTTAATATTGGACATGTGTCTAGATAATCAAGGTAATCAAAAACCAGAATCCAGAATGGCAGAGCATTTCTCCACATTGAGTTTGAAATCCAAATAATTTCCTGAGAATTCTAAAGTGCTTGGCACCACATAAACAAGTTACAAATCTTGTTTTTTTTTGTCATTTGAGACAAAAATCAAAAGTTCTGCTATTTATGTGGAGTTAGATCATAACTCGAGCTTTGCCTTAGTTTACCAGAGCTCTCACTGGACCAAGAAAGAAGACAAGGTATCAACCAGTATGGCACTGTGCTGGTTAATACCTAGAGTCCTAATGCTGTCAAAGGATTGCCACATCAGTTTTACCAGGGCTTTCTTGGGATGTTTTATTGCACATAGGTTAGATTTCCATGTTTATAACTTGCAGATAGTGGTATTAAAATGGTTGTATATGGTACAGTTTCCCAAATAGTGAGTTTCATTTCATTTTGGCAGAGAGGAGACAATGAAGGTAAATATAAAAGTATTATCACTCACAAACAGAAAGCTGAGCTGGAGCATAACTGCGCCCTTCTTGGGTGATCAGCCACAGAGCACCATTTACGTAGGAGTTTGAATTTCTGTATAGACCTTAGTTTTAAATTGCATTGAATATAAACAAAACAATGTTAATAAGCAGCTCATTTATTAAATTTATAGAGAAACTTTCTCCAAAACATATTACTCAGTCCAGTCTACTACTTTGTGCAGTCTGTTCTCTATTTTGATCCATCTATTGTTTTTACAGAATTTTATTCTATAAAAATCAATATTATGTATTTTCTAAACAGCATAATCTATTCTTATATCCAGTCTATTCCACTCCCAACATACAATTCCAAGACATTCACACACATTACTCAACATTCATTACTTTTGGGCACACGGATGGTCTCTGGGTCCAGGGCTGCTAGTTAAACAGGTAGCTTCCAAGCCTGCTACATGAGTAGAAACCGAAAACTGCTACATGAGTAGAAACCGAAAACTATATGCTTTATAGTTACTGGGTAAAAGAGGGCTTTCATTATGGAGAAATGTATAGTTATTTCAAAAGCAGTGGCTTTCAAAGGCAATGGCCCCCCATTCTGGTGTATGTACACCAGAAATTTGGTATCACCTCCCTGCCCTCGACCCTTTTTAAAAGTAGATCTTGAGGTGAGTACTAAAAAGCACTCTGTTGGTAGTAATAACAGCTCTTACTTGGGGTCCTTTTGAGTTAAAAGTTGGCAAGAGGGCTTTTTAGGAAGGTAGAAATAGTAATCATTATCAAAAATTCTATTATTCATAAATTAAAAATGAGACTGACACTTTATCAGCCAAAAAACAGAGGGGGACGAATTTCTGAATAAAGGCACCCTTGGGACTAGGACCTAACACAGAACTGGAACTGGCAGGCCCTTTACCTCTGGTGCCTTTTGAAGTGGGGGCTGTGGGCCTCTGGTGGTGTTGAACACTAAGGTATTACAGAGGCATCAACAAGGCTCACCTCCAGAATAACAGCAGGTCTTACGTCATGTTAAGATAGACCTTTTAAACAAGCCTGCCAAGCATTCTGTTAATTGTTAGCCATACAGTCAGGCAGCGATTTCTTTTTTGGCAGGGGGAGCCAAGGCTGTTAAGAGTCAATACATGTGCCTTCTCTGCTGAGGGGATCAGACGCACTCCCTCAGCGCTTTTCTTTTGTCCCGCTGTTCTCGTTTCTCTCATTTCACTCTGTGATTAGTAAACAAAATATATACCAGGGAAGAAAGAGCTGAAGAAGTTGCTAGGATTTCTAAGGAAGAAGAACCCAAATCTTGCCTGCTTTAGGCAAGAGAATGTTTTAGTGTTAATGAAAAGAGATGGTTAAATTGCAGCCCATCAAATTTCAAATACAGTTCCAAAGTGTGTCTAAAATGATCCAAAAGAAAACAAAATTCCTCCTGTCCTTAGCTATAAATTCTGCAGGCTGATCCTGTGTTCTCATCTCATTCCTGTTTCTTGCTCTGCCTCAGAAAGGGTTAGTGTCTAACGTTAAACAGTGTACAGCAAAGAACAGAAATAATGTATACTCGTAAAATTCTGAATCCAGAGTCAGAAGAGAGTAAGTTCTTAGCCCAACAGATGAGTCTCACTGACAGTAACAGAGATATGTTGCTAATTCATCCGTAGAAGGTGCTGAACATGTTCTCTTATATATCTTGAGATGAGGTTTTGGTGGTATAAAAGTCTTGTGGTTAATGCGGTATATTGTTGTTGTCGTTGATTTTCCTCCTCTCTGGGACCACAAAAACAGATCTAAGTCTAGACAGAGGCAGGGGAGCATGTTTATTTCTTCATTAGAAGCTGTACGTGTTACTATATTCTATTGTAAATGAATTAGGAAGAAAAATACCATATCCCTTGATGCAGGCCATGTTACATACAGATCCATGTATCCTTATGCTTTCCTTTTTCCTATTCTCTCAATCCTTGTGCCCATTTTTCCTTTTTTGAATTTGAGGCTTGCCTTTATATTACCAGATTATTTCTGGTGGCTGGAGCCCTTGTGACATTGTTTTGTTCAATCGTGCTGTCTGGTTCATACAAATTCCCAAGGGGCTTTTCTCGTACCAAAGATGATGACTGATTGAGTTAAAATGTCTTCTGTATTATGACATAAAATCAGAAGTTAGCATTTATTGCTGGTCAAAATGAACTTATGGCCCTACAAATAACTCATGATTATAAGGCAAATAAGTATGTGTATTTCCCTTCCTGAAGTACAACTAAAGTATAACTAAAGGCATGACTCTATATATTTCTACCACAAAATGGCAACAATAATTTGCGTCCAAATATAACCTAAGCAAAAAGAAACACCTAGAATATAATAAAAAATGTATTGCCTATGTATATAGCTATATGCAGATCTTTCTTGACTTGTGGAGTTACATCTTGATAAGCCCATCATAAGTTGGAAATATCTTAAGTAAAAAAATGAATTTGATACACCTAACCTACTGAAAATCATTACAGCTTGGCCTAGTGTACCTGAAACACACTCAGAACACTTACATTAGCCTACAGGTAGGCAAAACCATCTAATGCAAAGCCTATTTTATAATAAAGTGTTGAATATTTCACAGAGTTTATTTAATACTGTATTGAAAGTGAAAACCAGAATGGTTGTGTAGGTACAGAATGGCTGTAAGAGTATCAGTGTTTACTCTCATGACTGCGTGGGTGCTTGGGAGCTGCAGCTCGCTACTGCTGCCCGCCATCAGGAAAGAGTGTTGTACTGCATGCCGTTAGCCCAGGAAAAGATCAAAATTCAAAACCTGAAGTACAATTTCTACTGAATATATATTGCTTTTGCACCATCGTAAAGTCAAAAAATTGTTAAGTGGAACCATTGTAAGTGGAGAACTGTCTGTCTATAAAACCCACCAAATCAAGATGGTGCAATGATGCTGTTTACTTCAGTTTCATTACTGTATTTTTTGAGATTCCTATTTTTGTATATAGAAGGGATGATGACATCATATAAATGAAGCAGACAAACAGAAAAGTGCAGAGGGCCAATGCTAGATGCCCATATACTGTCCACCAAGTATTGCCAGTGTGAGAGGATTTGACATGCTAATGTCATTTGGACTTGTTACTGAGACACTAAGAGCACGATGGCTGGCAGGCACCACATTTAAGTGCGGTTACCAAGGCCCCCAAATGTTGACAGAGTGCCAGATTCTAAGAAACTATTGATGTACACAGCCGGCCACAGCTCCAGACACCTCTCAGACAGAGTCTTTAAATGTCACAGATAAATGAATTTTCATGAAACTGGGAGAGAGAAAGGAAGAGCAAGATGAAAGAACACAGAATGAGAAGCAGAATAAGAAAAAAAGAAAGAAGAAAATCACTTTCAAAGCACTGCCATGAAAGTATGTGGCATCTCATTGCTGAAGTGCCTTACAAAGGATGTGAGATCAAGCCTTCTTGACACATTCTGTGTTACCAAACACTAGATCACCTTTAATAATTTCATTGTGTATTTAAAAAGGGAGATACATGTTAAACAATAGTTTCAACAAACTATTTCTGAACAAAGTATGGTTCAAATATAAGTACTGCAAAACTCAATCTTAAAAAAAGTTCAAAATAAAATAAAGTAAGGGAACCACAGGTACAAATAAACATGAAAACATCTCCTACTCAGTTCACTATGTATTCAAGAGGTTAAAAGTCACAGTGCCATGAAATCGTTATTTGCCAAGATATAGTTGTGTCCCCTGACAGTTTCCTTCCCAGAGTCCCACTGAAAGCAGTGACACCTAGTGGGTTTATAACAAGATATTGAGGAATACCTTCCTCCTTCACCTCTTTCTCCCTGCCTTTCCACAAAAAACACCTGCCAGGGAAATATATGAGGTAAGTCAGTTACTTGACACATGACAACAGGAATGAGCCATGGTTATAACTAGAACAACCAAGTGTTCCTTAGAAATCATGTGTAACCCAAAATACTTTAAATGTAAATGAAGCCTTTTCACTTTGAAAGTCTTCCGTCTGCTGAGGGCACCTTCTCTTGACCTTGATGCACTGTGTCATTAAAAACAACCACATTTTCAAGGTTAGAATAGTTAGAATATGGCTTGCTTGTGCATTTACTTTTCTGTACTAGAGTTGTGCAATCTCTACATTTTACACAGAGCAATCATGCCAATGTCCACAAACATAATTCTTCCTCCTACTCAAAAAGCACATGGGTATTTTTTTTTTACATTCAGCAATAGGGTCATTTGCCTTCGTACTAGCATCACAGTAAGTCTTGATATAAATTATTTTTCCACATCTGGCTCCCTCTGTCTTGGGTACCTGGGACATTAGCAGGTCCATGGAGAATAAAGTTCCAAAGCTCAAATATTCAAAGGGATTTTATTTTTGCATCAACTTTTCAATGATTTCTTAGTGCTTTTCTTTTTTTTATGGTAAGAGATAAAATGAAAGAATTTAGAGTTCTTTCCAGGGGAAAAATAATTAGTTTCTCTGTTTTTAAAGGCTTTTATTTTGAAGACAAAATCAGTTTCAACTCAAATGGAAATCGCAGTAAAATCTCAGATACTGTAATCAGTAACTGCGTTAAAACTCTCAAGAAGTATGCCAACTTTCGCGGGAGGCCGCATTCAGCCAGCATCACAAAGAGACATGATCTACCTGGCCATCCTGACATTTTATACTGTAAAGTTATAGATCAAGACAACCACCTCTAATATGTTCATGCAAATACATATACATACATATAAGCACATACACCGATTTTTTTTCTCCTGTGGGTATATAAGAAGAGAGGTTTTTGTTTACTCTAGGCTAAAGTTTAGCAAATACATTTTAAAAAGTATTAGATTTTTCTGATTATAAAAGTAATAGTGTTCACCAGCAACTGGTTAAACACCTATGCTACACCCCTACAAGGAATACCGTGGAGTTGTTAAAAAGAATAAGGCAGATTTATATGCTGTATGACAAGATATATGACATATATGATCTAATTCCTTTTGTATGAATAAAATGAGGACACCTATAGGTATATGCCAGCATATACATAAATGGATTTTTGGCGAGGGAGGATATACAAGGCATTTTGAATTAGAGGGATGAGAAGAATTTTACTTTTAATTAAATACTTTTCAATTACATGTTTAAAAATCAATGCCAAGGTGCTGGGAAAACTGGACAGCTACATGTAAATGAATGAAATCAGAACATTCTCTAACACCATATACAAAAGTAACCTCGAAATGGATTAAAGACCTAAATGTAGGGCCGGATACTATAAAACCCCTAGAAGAAAACATAGGCGAAACACTCTGACATAAATTGTAGCAACTTTTTTTGGCTCTGCCTGCTAAAGCAAAGGAAATAAAAGCAAAAACAAACAAATGGGGCTCAATTAAACTTAAAAGCTTTTGTACAGCAAAGGAAACCATTGACAAAATGAAAAGACAACCCACTGAATGGGAGAAAAGTATTTGCAAATTATATGACCAACAAGGGGTGAATATTCAACATATATAAACAGCTCATACAACTCAACATAAAAAAAACAAACAATCTGATTAAAAAAATGGGCAGAAGAAATTTTTCCAAAGAGATACTGCAGATGGCCAACAGGCATATGAAAAGATGCTAAACATTGCTAATCAGTAGAGAAATGCAAATCAAAACCAGAATGAGATATCACCTCAAAATCACCTGTTAGAATGGCTATCATCAAAAAGGACACAAGTAACAAATGCTGGGGAGGATGTAGAGAAAAGAGAACCCTTATATCCACTGCTGATGGAAATGTAGATTGGTGCAGCCATGTCCACAATTCCACTGTGGAAAACAGTATGGAATTTTCTCAAAAAACTAAAAATAGAACTACTCAGCATAAATATGACCCAGCAATTCCACTCCTGGGTATATACCTGATAAAAACAAAAACACTAATTCAGAAGGATACATACACCCCAATGTTCATAGCAGCATTATTTATAATTGCCAAGATATGAAAGCAACCTAAGTGTCCACCAACAAATGAATGAATAAAGAAGATGTGGTATATATATACAATGGAATACTACTCAGCCATAGAAGAATGGAATTTTGCCATTTGCAGCAACACAGATGGACTTAGAGGGCACTATGCTAAGTGAAATAAATCAAAAAGAGGAAGACGCATGCTGTATGATATCACTTATATGTGAAATCTAAAAAATACAACAAACTAGTGAATATAACAAAAAAGAAACAGACTCGCAGATATAGAGAACAAACTAGCAAGTGGCCAGTGGGGAGAGGGGAGGAGGCAGGGGCAATATAAGGGCAGGGGATCATGAGGTACAAACTGTTAGGTATAAAATAAGCTACAAGGATATATTTTGCAACACGGGGAATATAGCCAATATTTTATAACTATAAATAGAGTATAACCTTTAAAAATTGAGAATCATTATATTGTACACCTGTAACATATAATATTGCATATCAACTATACTTCAATAAAAATTTAATGCCAGTAAGGATATCTGGGAGGCAAGTTTATGAGGAATTGTTTTCTTCATTCTTCTCTGTATTAGAAAACAATAAATGATATTTTAAAAGACAACATTGCCAAAATAAATTATATGAAAGTAATTTATGTTAGTTATAAGAAATTTGAAAGCACTAAAAAAGCATAAATAAAGTTTAAAAAAAAAAACCTTGTAATTCTCTGATCCAACAATATCTACTGTTGAATTTTTGGCGGGTTATGTCCAGTTTGAAAAGTATCTTCTCCACTCTACTTGAGGAGTAAGAAGGATCCTTTTCATTCTTTTAGGTGGAGGGACCCAAAACAGCTCCACATCCCCCTGGACACCCCCTACTATTACATCGTTTTTATTTCTAGGACATTCTTGGATCAGCGTAAGCTATATGTGACACTTCAAAATTTCAAAGATCTTCCTTCATCTGGTATTGCTTCCTGAAAAGCATGATCCCTATTCCACCTCATGATCTCCAAGGAGTTGGAGCAGAGGGGACCTCATGATGTCCCACAATTATTATATTTGCAGTGAAATAGTTTATGGAGGACTCAAATTCTCTGTTCTGAACACACAGAGATGATTCTCCACAAGGTACTCAGCCTTAGAACATCTTCAAAAGGTTAAGGGAATTGAAGAAAGAACACAAAGAGGTGATATACTTGGAGCTATTTTTTTAGGCAATCGACCTAATGATTACTATACCTTTTAACACTTTATCTGTTGAGGATCATTTTCGGAAGAAAGATATTAACTCTTTCTTCCATGCAGACATCTGAGTGTTACTGTTCATTTTTAAGTATCATATCTTCCTTTCAATAAATTTAAGAATTTCCCCACCTGTGTTGCTGCTGTTGCTGAAAATAAGATAATAATGATAATCATATTTTTATTATGGCTAACTTGCATTGTTTGCTTTTTAGGGTTGTACAGTTTACTCACACTATTTTCATTCAATTCTCAAAATACTTCTGTAATCATTGTTACTATTATTATTACTATTTTATAGATGAGAAAACTTAGACTCAGAAATGTTAAAAAAAAACTTGCCAAATGTCACAAATCTAGTAAGAAGCAGATGAAGACTGAAATTTACATCAGATGGATTTCAAACGTTCCTTAAGATCATTTTCCCTATTAGGTTTACATGACATTATTCAGAGGTGCAAACCATGTCCAGGGCTTTCTTATTTCTTTATTATCTTTCTGTTACTCTCTCTCTCTCTCTCTCTCTCTCACACACACACACACACACACACACACACAGAGAGAGAGAGAGAGAGAGAGAGATTGATAGAGGGAGAGAGAGAAGAAGAAATCCAAATAAAATGTTATAAAACTTCTCTAGGACTCCACTTTCCTCACCTCTAAGATTGATAGCACCTACCTCAGGTCTGTTGTGAAGACCAAATGAGATAATGTATGTGAAAGCACTTAGTACACCTAAAATAAAACATTATCATTATTGCTACACAAGTTTCCCTCCTTTGCATAATGGATGTGTTCCAGAGAAAGTGATTATGAAAATGTATAGGCTCAACTTCTATTATCAAATCACAGAGCAATTGCATTATAAAGTCACAGAACAAAGATTCCTAACAGATTGAAATGAAGACTTGACATAAGGCAGGGGTTCAGGTAGAGGCTGAGTCTATGAATGTTATGCTGGGAGCAGTCCACGTGTTGGCAGCACTTTCTGGATACTCTTATCTCCTCTCATCGGTCTCCTTGATCTGGTAATTCCTGAGTCTACCCTGTAAAGTTCCAGAGATGATTTCCTTCTTTGTCTGGTTGCAAGGTCCAATGGAATTTGTATGCAACAACAATCCTTCACCCGACGGCCCTATCCCACACATGGTATAGGATAGTTAGAAAACTCCTTTAATTTGAAGTGCATTAGTTCCCTACTCACTCTGTCACTCTGCATGTTTGGTTATAAGTTTCAGTCACATGTGGTAGTAACACTTGCATTAGCTTCCTCATATTTATCGTATGGAAAGCCTTTGGGGTCAGGAACCATGTCTTCTACTTTCTTGGAAACCCTACACTTCCTAGTGAGTCCCATAAATAAAATGAAACTTTAAATAGTACTGACTTCACTTTCAACTCATAACTAAACCTGACTCTGGGCTTGAAGTGCTATTTTCTCCCTCTAGTCTCATCAGGTGTGCGTGTGTCATGGTACTGACTGAGGCCGCCCCCACAATTCACTTCCAACAACCAGTTGCATCCTAGTGTTTGTTTTTCATGAGGTACCAGGACCTAGTCTTAAATTAATGCCTTAATTTTTTCTCTTAGCACATCCTTTACTTGCAGAAAATATTCAGAAAGAATGGAATTTAAAAAATAAACCATGTGCTGTCCAGACCTTGGGAAAAGCAGTGATGTTTGAAAACATCAGATTCAACTAGTCAGAGACACAAAAGCCTTATTAAATGTATTAGCTTCCTTATTTTTAGAGCTTAGGTAAGAAACAAGATCCAACCTTAGCATACCAATGGGTATCAAGTGAGAGAGGTCAGTACAGTCCACACCTTTATGAGGTAGCGTGGACACACCAGGTGGAAGGATTGTTGTAGATTATCTTACAAATGACAGTAGCCTGGGAAGACACCAGACAGCCTCCTTGCTTCTAGACCAATTCAAACAAGGCACATTTATATTTTATTTAGTATTTTGTCATAAGCCAGCAATAGGATCTACTCAAGACTACTGTTAATTTACTGCTTGTTCATATTCCCATATCTGTCTGTAGCCTCCATTGTACCATTCATCCATTTATTCATTATATAATAAATATCAGTATTTTAGGAGGTTGGGTAGAAAGATAGATGGTAGATGATTGATAAGTAGATAGATCAATCAATAGATAGATAAACAATAGACAGATAGCTAGATAAAATAGAGGAGTAATAACTTCAAGAAATGGCTAAGGGTGGAGATTCCAGATAGAGAAGCCTTTAAACTTGAAGGATAGATGGAATTTCAAAGTATAGAAAGGAAAAAGAAATCAATTCAAGTGGCACAAGCGCCACGAAATAAAAGGTCATCATGCACTGGGAAAAGTAAATCATTTGATGTGTGAAAGGGAGTAGCAAGAAATAAAATTGTTAATTCTTCGGCAAATTAGGGTTAGATCACAGGGGAACTTGAGTGCCAATCAAAGAACATCACTCTGTCAATAATTTAGGTCTGAAGAAAGTTCAGTAAACAACTCAGAAGCATTTCAATTTCAGTAGAGAGTATTGTAGTACATTACAGATTCTGAGGCTTTAGGTTCCATAGGGGAGATGCTGCATTAGTGGTAGAGAAAATGTCCTCATATGTAAAGAGTCTTACTCCAACTAAGATTATAGCACTTCATCTATTAAGATTAATCATATCACATGACTTAAACAAGAATCTCACCAGCTCCTAATCACACTGGCACTGGTCCTTCATTCTCAATAACAAATTCTATAGTTACCTAAAGGCTGATGCTGAAACTGGCTTAGATGAGAGGGGTGAGTATTCTGAGCATATGTGAGATGTCTGTAGAAGTTTGACATAAGCTGTCATTTGACTTTGAATATAGCCAATAAGTTCACAAATGATCGGTTACTTATATATGTTTAGTTCTGATTCTTCCTAGATACAGAAAGTCATTTCAGTGTATCTGGAACTCTGAGATATCCTTATACATCCTTTAAAGTTCTCTGCTAAATGTGTAGGATGCTTTGATTCTAGTCATCAAAGAAATACCCCTTTCCCAGTACTTCCTCTCCCCCATAGGCTTTTTATTTTATGTATCTACTTATTTTCTGCCCTTCTCCTCCAAATATTAGCTCTTTGAAGATAAGGATTTTTTCGTATGTGTCTGTTTTGTTCATTGTTGTACCCCAGCACCTAAAACAGATACTTGTTGAAAGACTACTTCTGAAAATAAATGCAAAACATAGAAGAGGGTGAGCAAATATTAACTGGACTGTAGGAAAATGAAGCTTTCTACATAAAGCTTTCCTGCAAAAATTCATATGCCACATAATTTGAAAATACCATCAATTAATGACTTCATGAATTAATTTTCTATAAAACCCAAAGCATTAAAAATGTATTTATTTGTTTTTAATTGTTTTTGAAATAACAACCTCATTCTTTCCATTGGGTACAGATAGAAATCATGGCAAGGAGAGATGCTCTGGGTACAGCAGATGAATTCAGGACTTCTGACTCCAACAACTAGGTTTTATGCACTATTTTATAACAGTTTGTGTTTCACAATTAATAAGATTTTAGTGCTGAATTGCATTGGGTACCAGAATTTAAACCAATAAATCATGCCATTAGCTTATGGCCTCTCTGATAGCATGAGGCCTTCTCACAGAAACAAAGAAACAAACAAAAACCCAAAACAAACAAACGGCAATGTAGAATGAGGAAACCTCAAAAGGCTAAACATGTTTATTCTTAATTTTAATTTTAAAATCCTGATTGTTCCTTTTCATCATAATTGTATTGCATCTTGCTGGCAGAAAGGAATGAGATTTAGGATACTATGCAAATGACAGCAGGTCAGCCATAGCTTATCAAGTTCTGGGAACACTGTGGCTTCTCTTTCCTCATGTCCTCCTTTATCCTGAAAATATCTTCTGGATTAAAAATCTCATTCAATAGATTGTATTTTTCAACATAAAAATCTAAACTATCAAAGTACTAAAAGAAAACACTGGCAAATCCTTTTATAATCTTGGCATGGAGAAGGACTTTGTACCTTAACATCTAGAAGCCATAATGGAAAAGATTGGTAAATCTGATTACATTAAAACAAAGCCCCTACATGGCAAAAGATATATACACCATAAACAAAGTAATTTTAAAAAAGACAAACTAGGAAAATACTTGCTATTCATTCAGATGAAAAGATTATCTCCTTAATGTATAAATATCAAGAAGTCAATAAGAAAAAGACCAAGAATCCAATGGAAAGAAAAGGTAAAAGAGATGAACAGACACCTTATAAAAAAAACAAACATCAAAATCACTAAACATATCAAAAGATGTTTGGGTCACTCACAATAAGGAAAAAGTAAAGTGTAAATACACTGAGATATCATCTTTTACCTACACAATTAGAAAAAATCCAAAGTTTAAAAGAACACTATTTTGTTGAGGCTGGGAGTGAAAAAGCACTTTCCTATATTGCCAAAGGGAGTACTCAGTAATGCCACCCCTGTTGAGATCCATTTGGTAAAATTTCTCAAAATTTAAGATGCACGTAATCCTTTGACCAACAATTTTACTTTAGAGAATTTATTCTGCAGAATATCTGCACATCTATGAAATGATTTATGTACAAGATTTGTTCACTGGAGCATCGTTAGAAATGACAAAAATTGTTTATTAATAGGGACTGGTAGAATAAACTATGATACATTTACATAATGGAATACTGTGCAACTGAATAAAAGATTAAGGTAGCTCTCTATGTACTGAAAGGAAAAGATCTCCAAGATATACTGGAGAATGTATGATTGAGAACTGCATTGAAAAATGTGAGATGGACTAATTCAAAAATAATCTCATACAAAAGTGAAAATAAAAGTGTCCTAGAAAAGATAAAATGATTTCCAAGCTCCCACAGTTTTTAGCCACTGAGGTAGCCAACATTTGGGCAAATGTGGCCATATTTAGCATCACTGGGACTCCATCACCTAGAACCATAAAATGCTTCAGATTCTTCCCTTCCTAGCTGTGTAGCATTATTGAACAGTTGTGCCTTTCTAGCCCAATGAAGTTATTAGTAAAACCTAAAATGCCATTAAAATGTTTCATCCATGAATAAAGGACAGAAATAGACTCACAGACAGAGAATACAGACTTGTGGTTACCAGAGGGGTGGAGGGTGGGAAGGGATAGACTGGGATTTCAAAATTGTAGAATAGACTACACTGTATAGCACAGGGAAATATACACAAAATGTTATGATAACTCACAGAGAAAAAAATGTGACAATGAGTGTGTATATGTCCATGAATAACTGAAAAATTGTGCTGAACACTGGAATTTGACACAACATTGTAAAATGATTATAAATCAATAAAAAATGTTTCAGCCATGAACTAACTTGGACAAACCCCATCTAAAAGCTGCGGTGATTCCCCATACATTCTACTTCCCATGTGTTGAGTGGAGAAGATCTGGTAATCCACTTGTTGCTGCATAAGAAGAAAACACATTTCTCTAGGAGTGTAAATATATGAGATTACTGAAAATAATGAGTATAATATATTCACTCATTTGATAATATTTATGAAGATTCTCAAGTGCTCAGGTGACACATTCAGTAGGCATAATATTATTAACACAAGGCAAAATACAGCATTAGGCTGATAATGTATGTTGAATACTTGGGGGTTCCTAAAATAGAAGCTAATATGAAGAATGCACTATAATTAATAGCACATTTAATAGCAGCTGCCTAATTTTTGTAAAATAAGCAACACATTTATTCACTGGTCAGAAATTATAGCACCAATCCAACAAACTGTTTCCCCAATGGTTTCTTCATATTTGTAGTGAGTGTGCTGTCTGAACAACCTAGACATCACAGAAAAGAGCAAGGGTAAAAGCTCCTAAATTTGACTACCCCCCCCCTTTTTTTTTGTCCTATTACTGTTTTGGTAAACAGATACCAAGTGACTTGTCCATTCTGTGTAAAAATTCCTTCCTCTGCACATCAGTCAGAATGGCCATCACTAAAAAGTCTACAAATAATAAGTGATGGAGAGGGTGTGGAAAACAGGGAACCCTCCTACACTGTTGGTGGGAATGTAAATTAGTGCAGCTACTAAGGAGAACAATACAGAGGTTCCTTAAAAAATTAAAAATGGAGTTACCATTTGATCTAGCAATCCCACTCCTGGGCATATATCCAGAAAAAACACTAATTTGAAAAATTACATGCATCCCAATGTTTATAGCAGCACTAATTACAACAGCCAAGACATGGAAGCAACCTAAATGTCCATTGACAGATGACTGGATACAGAAGCTGTATACACACACACACACACACACACACACACACACACACACACACACTGGAATATTACTCAGCCATAAAAAGAATGAAGTAATGCCATATGCAGCAACATGGATGGATCTAGAGATTATTATATTAAGTGAAGTAAGTCAGACAGCAAAAGACAATTATCATATGATATCACTTACATGTGGAATCTAAAAAAATAATGACACTAATCAACTTATTTACAAAACAGAAATAGACCCACAGACACAGAAAACAAACTTATGGTTACCAAAGGGGAAAGGAGGGGAGGGATTAGGAGTTTGGGATTAACATACATACACTACTATATATAGAATAAATAAATAACAACAAGGACCTACTGTATAACACAGAGAACTATATTAATATCTTATAATAACCTATACTGAAAAACAATCTGAAAAAGAATCTATGTGTATATATTCACTGAATCCCTTTGCTGCATGCCTGAAACTAACACAACATTGTAAATCGACTATACTTCAATAAATTTTTTTTAAATTAAAAAATTTCTTCCTCTGGGTTCTGTTATTTATTTTAGGCAATTATTTTAAAACATGAAGGGAGGGAGGGAGGGAGTATTGATTGATTGATTGGTTCATTTTTTATTCATTAAACCCCTAGTACATTCTGGGTATTCTGCTAACATTAAAGATACAAAGGTAAGGGACACAGTCCCTGCCCTCAAATGTTCCAGTCTACTGGAGAGAAGGTAAAGAAACTATCCAAATATTTATAACACAGGGTGATGCCTGCTACAGATGAATTAGGCATAAATAGCCATGGGAGAACAGAGGCATGGGACCCTGACTTTTAACGAGGAGGGATGAAAAGAGACACCAGGTAGAGGTAACAAAATAAAAAATTACAGAGCAAGGCAGAATGTTTTCCATTCAGGAAACGGCAGGTGGTTTCAGACAGAGCTCTGGGTGACATTTGGGAATAGAGGAAAAGGAGGTTTCAGAGGAGGGTAGAGCACACCCAGGTTGTGATGGAAGCCCCACATTAGGTAAGGCGAACAGGAAAGGCTGAGGCCCGGATGATGAGAAAGAGCATTCCCAGCTGAGTTCTGTACTCATGTACAGGTAAGTCTACTCCAAGGAGTGGTTAGAGAGTGAGGGGTTCTGATTCCTGGTTGTCAGAGATGAGCAGCACTATTTCAAATCCTATTCCCCTGTCTATTACCTAATCTCTTTTGTTGTCTCTGGAACCATGGCTCTTTTCCATCAATGAATTCATTCAGTCCCTGTAATCAACTCTGATTAGTGTTGTTTAACATCAATCTTTTCTACTTTTTTTCAAAGAAAGATACCAATCAATTCCGCATACTCCTGCTTGTTAAAAGCAGCACCTCTCCTGCTGACTTACCATTCTCTTAATCAAAAGGGCAGGAGGAAGCAGTTGGGATTCACTTTTCTTTTTTTTTCTTTCAAAGTACACAAATGTCAACTTCCTCAAGGATGTTTGGCATAGCTGAGTTCAGTCATGTAATGTACAAAGTCAGCTTGATCAAAAGGTTGCAGGCTGCCCACTGCTAAAATGGAGGGAGAAAAGGAAACCCAGGGCTTCTCTGAAGTGTGAATGAGTGCGCAGGCCACCGTCACATGTGTATTTACACTGAGGACATGCTGAGCTGACAAGGGAGTTCAGGAAACATAAACCTCTATTACTACACTTCTCCATCTTCACCTTCGAAACTCTGGAGTGGCACTTTCTTCTCCTTCCTCCTTTTGATGTTGTATTTAGCTAAGGACTTTCCATTTAGCTTTGTAGCAACCCCAAGTCATTGCCATTTATATGTATCTAAATAATTATTTTCACTACCAGCCCTCCAACGTTTAGCTGAAAAGTATAACTGTCCTTGCCTCCCTGGACTTGAAAGTGTTAGTGCCAAGACAGGCACCAGGTTGTTGATCCATTCACTCACACATTCTCTTCCTCATTTAACAAATCAGTATCCATCACATGGCTGTCAATATGACAAACCCGTCAACAATTCCCCTGGAAGAAACTTCTAACAGTCAGAAGCAGAAAATAAATTTTCCGAAGAGTTTATTATCTTAGATTACACTGTAACTCAATTTGGTTTCAGAAATAGGTAACAAGTCTGTAAATAATACTTATGGACATGTCTAAATCTGCACACACATTCCCGTCAAGCACAGAAGTCATCATGTATGGTTATGGTCCCCAAAAAAGTTGCAGAAGTTATTTAATATTTGGAACAATGTACAGCTGGAGTAGTTCACAAACAGCATTTTGTGCAACCTCATCATCGTTCTAATGTAAAAACTAAAGTGATGAGACGGTGTAAGGTCACAGAGCTCTTAGTTTCAGCCAGAACTAGAATTGAAGCTCCAAATTCCTAATCTAGGGACTTTTATTTCATGATATGACCATTTATTAGGTAGGAATGATGGGCAGGAAAGAGAGGAATACAAAATCTTAAAGTTACTGACATAAAGGGACAAGGAGGGACAAGGAGAGACATGAGATGCTAAGAGATCACTGATCTAGGGAAAAGCTCTTTGACTCTCGTGAAATGCCTCTGAATTCTTGGGAAGGACATAGGAGAGGTGTACATACAGGATCATCATGTCCCATCTTCATGTGTTCTAAAAATTCTCATATATAGTCGTTTGTTTCTTCTAATCCCAACCTCCTAGCTTTTACCTCCTGCACTTTGTTTTCTATGTTTGTGAGTCTGTTTCTGTTTTGTAAATAAGTTCATTTGTATCATTTTTTAGATTCCACATATAAATGATACCATATGGTATTTGTCTTTCTCTCTCTGACTTACTTCACTTAGTATGATAATCTCTAGGTCCATCTGTGTTGCTGCAAATGGTATTATTTCTTTCTTTTTTATAGTTGAGTAGTATTCCATTGCACTATGCTGTACACCAGAAACTAACACAGCATTGTAAATCAACTATACTTCAATTAAAAAAAAATCTCTTAGAAAAGTGTTTCTCAAACTTCCCTGATTATAGCAATCAACTATGTTTCTTATTTCAGATATAAATGCCAGGTTCACTCCATGGAAATTTCTGATTCTCTAGGTCTGGTGGGCGAGGCAGGGACCCAGACATGTGCATATTTCACAGGCGACCCTGATGACTCTTAGGATCAGGGATGTTTAGGAGATACTGTCCTAGAGAAACCTTTGCCACAGCAGCTACAAATTTCTTCATTACTAATGAACTGTCCCATTTCAATATTTCTATCGTGCCTTTTTAAGCAGGTGCAAACTCTTATAGCAAACCATAAACTTACGGTTTAACATGACTTTGATACACTTACTGAGTTTTGGGCTTTTAGCAATAGCAGAAGGTCAGGTGGAGTTCTTAAGTAGCTCACTCTCACCCTCACAGAATTATTAACCTATATATAACTCCCAGGTATCAATCCCTAATTTATTATTATTTTTTAAAAAGCCTGTACTCAGGCAACATACTTTAATTGAATATAGGGTTTCTTTTTTCCACTTTCTGTTGATCTGATTGATCAAATTACTGATTTCTACCCTATTGAAGGAGATCTTCAGAACAATCATTCTGCCTTTGTTGCACAGTAGAGATATTAACAATAATATTAAGAGGAAAGCATAACAAATGAAAAGAAGTAGGAAAAGAGAGCTCTACATCTGAACCCAGTCCCTCTCCTGTTGAGTGAAACACATCTTACAGGGTTTGACGTATAGAAGTAAGTCCTTTCACATCATCTCACCCCTCTTTGATAGGTCAGTCTATTTCTTTCCAAATTCTGTCTGAGACAAAACTCTTCTTGCTCTTCCACTTACCTTTTAGAAAGGCAAAATCAGGAAACTCTAAGATGAGCTCACTTCTTTTATCTTTGAATCAGACTTTTATTAAATGGATACCACACAAACCAACCAAAACCAGAAATACTCCTGTCACTTCATTTGCAATAATTTCAGTCCTGAGGAAAATTGAATTTTTGTGGAAAAGAATGGTCCACGCCCTCTTATAAGCATGAGAGGGAGGGGCAATGTCTGTACAGAACATCTGTTAATTGTGGTTGTACTGCAGTTATATTAAAAATTGCACAATTAATTTCCACTATCGAATTAAACTGGTAAACGGATCCAGATTAAAAACATAAGTTTGCTCTGCTTGTTTTCCTTAGTTATATATGAAATACTGATACATTCAGTTTGCCATCACTAGTATATTTTCACTTCGGGGGAAAAATGTCTTTTTGCTCACCAGGCATGCTCATACTGGGATGACAAAGACACGGTCAATGATGTATATAGTTACAGGGATGTGGCTACTCCTAAAATAAGCACCTAGTTTAGTAGACTATTTCCATTAGAAACTTGAAGCACAATAATTTTTTTCCTACTGGGAGAGAGTATGTCTCTTGAGTAGGGCAGAGGCTGAGAGGCAGCCTGCAGCAGAAATACACCTGACACGCAGAATCCAAGAGGATCAGACAGCATCAGAACAGCGTTGGAGCCGACAGAGAGCAGAAACGTGTGGCCTCCTGAGTCACGACTGAAAGATTACAGATGGTGGGTGACCATGGTTTTAAGAGCCCATCCTCACTGGCCACGACAACACTGGCAGGCAACATTTGCAAGGTCCCCCTAATTATGTCAGTGACCAGCGCTAGCCTTCCAGGTTTGGCTGGAGCAACTAACAAGCTGCCCCTAGCCTCCTTCAAGACTCAAACGATAAAGCCACAGCAATCACAGCAGCAGCGGCAGCGGCAAGAGCGCGGCTTTGACCTGCAGCTCCTGCCCATCAAAGAGCTGTGCCCTGTCTGCTCCCGCTGACAGGCAGATAAATACACAGATCTGTCGGCAAGTACATATTCATGTGTATCTACAGCTCCTTCATACAGACCTATGGAGAATGCATAACAGCTTCCAGTGGTGTAACACATTCACCCACTAATGGGGTGAGACCCATTACTCACAAATGGGTGAAAAGAAGCATCAATATGCAGGTCTTAACCCCAGTTTGTGGGCAGAAACCTGTCATTCCATTGCAGGCCAATAGGTCTCCTATTCAGACAGTCCTTGTTTAATTTTCCAAACACCCTTCCTCTAAATGGTGCCACTCTACGCTGTGCAGACAGACAGGTTTGACAAGCAGAGCCATCAATTTCACATTCCCTATGCCAACCGCTGGGAAAAATTAGGCCAAGTAAGTACCTGGGATTGACTGGCTGGGGAGGCAAAAGAGTTTGGCACTTAGGAGGTATTTTCCATATCAGAACTCAGGAGGGAAACCTCACAGAGGGTTGTCTCTGTTCAAAATGCACAGAATCAAGGGAGTCCAAAAAGGTACACTAGTGGTCTACTGTGGGGCATATGTTATGCTGAAACTAGAAGATAAAGAGAAAAGTAAGGCATGGTCCTATCTAGCAGGAGTTCTGAGCAGGCAAGAAAAGGCAGTCACTCAAATAATCATAAGATAAAATGGGGCGCTCGCCTCAGGAGTGGAATACAGCAACGTGTACCACAGTTCTTGGCCAGTAAAAAGTTGAATACAGACATGATACACTGGCCAAATTGTTACCCTTCTAGAAATGTCAGACCTATCCAGAGAAAGGCCAACTGAGTGCATGACTGATAATAATGGCACTCAGTGAAAGACAATTTAATGAGCACTGTTTCTCACAACTGAGTACCAGAATATCCTGGGGTCCCTGAGACTGCCTCAGGAGTAAGCCAGAGCTTGGGATATTCTTGACATCTCTGGCAGCGTGTACCCTGCATTGAGGTTTCCTTTCGGTGTTGATCTGGTTGAACTGAAGATGGAAGGGAGAAGATGTAGGAGAATCTATCACTATTTCAGGAGGTAGACAGTGAGAGTTAAGAACCATTTAGCTAAAACACTCCTCAAGAATCTCCCTGGGTGGATCAGTACTCTGTGATGTGCTGGATTTCCCATAGAGTCTTGTTTATTTAGCAACTCTAAGCATGAACACAAAGAAGTCTATGTGTCCCCTGAATTTATTCCCCAAGCAATCAAACTTTGATAGCATATTATGTTCAGGAATATACTATAATAAAGCCCACTCTTGTTGGAGGCTTACGTGAGCCTGAAGGTCCTGTCTCCAATCTGGTCCTGCCTTATAAGTAGTGATGGACTTCACCAAAATCAAATAAAAAAGCAAAAAGGACCTCACATTTAGGAGATATCTTTCAGTTAAAATTATGGTTATGAGGGACTAGGGTTACGGTTGGTTGGAAAGAGACATGGAGAGTGCAGTTAATGTTTCCTGAAATGTCCATTTTCTTTATCTCCACTGTCATGACTGTATTTGAGTTTTGGTTGCTCTCCACCTGAATGACTGCAATTGCCTCTCAGCTGGCATCTCTGACTAGTCTCAACCCCCTCAAACCACCCTGCACACTGTGGCCTGGTGGACTCTTAAAACACCACTTTCATTATTTTTGCTTGTCTCTCTAAAATGTGTCAAGTATTCAGCCAGCCCTTATTGAGTTCTAACAGTATGACAGGAATTGTTCTCATTATCCACAAAGCATACATTTTTTTTGTATATACCATTTCATTTACTCATCCATCAGACAATGAGCATTTGAGTTCTTTCACTTTTTGGCTATTATTAATAATATTGCTATGAGTATTCATGTACACGTTTTATACGGACATACACTTTCCTTTCTTTTGAATAATATACCTAGAAACACAAGGAATACATTTTGTACTCCACCTGCCTTTTCACACTCATATCCTAATATTCGCCAAAATGGATCTCATTTCTAATTTCATCACTTTCTGTGCACATCGCCTTCACTCCCATTGCTGTGCCTTCAGGTCAAAATTTTCCTTCATTCCCCCCACTTCCCTGTTTTCTGATATCACACCATCACATTCCAGTTTTCCTTCTCTCCAAAAGACCCTTTTTCCTTCATCCTTCAATGCCCAACTTTTACATCAACAGCTAGAGTTCTCTCTCTTCTATCAAGCCTTCCACATGCCATTAGAAGCCACCCTGATGTGAATTCTTATAAGCACGCACTGCCTTTCCTTACTGCTCGTTTTAGTGCATAATTACAGACTAGTAATTTCCACCTAATTAGTTTTAGGATCTAATTACTAATCTCTAAAATAAGGCTATATAAACTAGAAGCTCCTTGTAAGCAGGTATTGTCTTTGATAATAGTAACACTGTTAACTATTGTGACAAATACTAATTAAGTTTAGCATCATACTTGTTTCTGTATTTAAATTGGCCCTCCTCTTCTTTTTAAAAAATCTTTTCTCCCTTTTTCAGAAAAGCACCTCCCCCAATAAAAAGTGACAATGAAGGGCACACAATAAATATATCAACATATGATGGTCAGTGGTTTTGACCAGCTGCAACAAGGTGGGATTTTATTTTTAGTTCCTCTCACTTTCACATGTGATATTTACTGCTAGACATACTCTACACTAATGCCAACATTTCCCAATTAAATTTTACATTAATTAAGCTTTGGATGTTGTTAGTACTAGCCTAGGGATAGAGCAGGTATAGGGCAACTGAGACCAGGTTCAGGATATCAGATCTCTGATGTTTATCAAGGAGCTAAGATAAGGACCATTGTGGAGGCATAACAAATGGCCCAACACATGGTCGGCCAACGTGGTTGAATGCTGCTTCTTTCAGATCAGGCTTGATATCAGCTTTCACTTACTTACTATTGACATAAGCATATTTTTCTCAAAATATAATAAATATAGAAAGGGGTATGTGAATAACATGGTATGAAGATCAAAGTTAAGGTTAGGACCAAGGACATCAGATGAAAACGCAAATGGATAATAAATCACTCGTAAGATTAAAGTTCAAATTTCAAATGGGAAGAAGGCACAGGCAGAGGAATAAGAAACACAGTTCTAAGGGTAGTGTTCGTGGATTCACAAAGGAAGAGATGGAGCAGATAGGAGGGTAGTCCTACTATACTGACTGGATTTCAGTGTTGAGAGTTTCAAATCAGGCAATGAGAGAAAACTAACTAGCAGAGTTTGGACTAGAAGACAGAATAATAACTAGGGATAGTGAACACAGTGGCCTAGGTGGACAATGAGTTTAGCATTTAGAATATCAGGTAGCCAGGACTAGGACCTAAATGAAGGGGCTGGAAATAGAAGAACATTCATTCATTAATTCACTCATTTACCTTACATTTATTTATTATGCTCAAACTACCATGGTGAAACCATCAATAGATCGGACTGGATCATGCTTAACAGAATTTATAGTTTAGGAAGGACTTAAGCAATGAGATGAGAACAACCAGAGTTAGTAGGTAACAGGAGTGAGGCCCAGCCACTGAACAGTTCTGCATCAAGTATTTGGAACCAGTGTAAAGACTGAACATAGCAGCAAATCCACCTCATCTAAAGCATGGTATCCTTGTATGTTCTCTGCTTAGGAAGACATTGAAATTAACACATAGGTGAGGTTTAAGCCCACAGCTGGAGTAAGCAGGCATTGCTGGGTGGATGGGGTGTGGGCTTGTCTGCGTGTATGTGTACGTGTATGCACACACGTGTGTAGGTTTCTCCCTAATGGATATTAACCAAAACACTACAGCACAGGAATAAGTGATGAAGAGGAGGTTGATAATGGTGATTATAATAGCAGCTAATGTTTATTGATTGATATATATTACTTTGCCAAGTATTGGTTTAAATCCTCTACATTTATTAGGTCATTTACTCCCAGAGTGATTTTATCATGAAGGTATCATCATCATCCCCATTTTACATATGAAGAAATGGAGGCACAAGAATTAAATAGCTTTCCCAAGGTCACACAGTTAGTAAGTGGTAGAACCCAGAGAGTCTGCCCCCTTATCACTGCTCTGCTTCCTAAATCCAGGAGAACAATAGGCGAGTTGTATTTCCTCATGTCAGAGCTTATCTATGTCTACATAATTTTTTTTTACATTCCCATGGATATAAATTATCTGAGGACAGATACTCTTTCTAGAGCAGTAGCACCTCTCAGAAATGTGACAATGGCAAACTATGTTGCTCAGGAATATAATGAAAATATCATGGTAACAGATGAGAGCGATTCAGCTGTTATAGACCTTAATTTTTTTGGCTCATCTTTTAAAAAAATTTTTTATTGAAGTGTAGTTGATTTACAATGTTAGGTTCAGGTGTACAGGAAAGTGATTCAGTTATATATATACATATTCTTTTTTGGATTCTTTTCCATTATAGGTTATTATAAGATATTGAATATAGTTTCCTCTGCTATACAATAGGTCCTTGTTGTTTATCTATTTTATATATAGTAATGTGTGTCTGTTAATCCCCGATCCCTAATTTATCCCTCCCTGCCCTTTCCCCTTTGGTAACTATAATTTTTTTCTATGTCTGTGAGCTTATAGACCTTAATTTTAATCACAATATTTAAGCAATAAAGAAACATTGTGATGAAGCAGTAGGACAATGGACAGGCTAATGTGGAAAGTAAAAACTTTAGTCTCAGTCAGCCACTAATTGTGAGTCTAGCTCTCTGCCTCTCCATCCTCCATTCCTCTACAAGGTGACATAAGGGTGAATAAGATGACTCTAAAATGCATTTACCTTATGAGGAGTCATAAGTTCTGTTACTACTGTGATTTTCTGAAACATGATAATTCTGCAGGGATTTCTAATTAAGACAGTATGTAGACAGATGACTCCCAAGGCCAGGAAAGACAGAGACTAAGTGAAATATCAGCCATAATGACTGAATGAGTTTGAACTCCAGTGTCTAATTTTGTAGTATCCTCTCTTGACGAAGTTGGTTGTTAATGTAGGGGCATGAACATTTTCATTACAAACCAAAGAGAAACATATGCTGCTTTGAATCTTTCCTTGTTGGTCTCCTGAAGTCATTTCCAAAGCATCATCTGATAAATACTATTCGACAAATTGCAATTTTATTACTGTTATTTTCCTTAGAACATTAACATTCAATTAGACAATTAACTATGGCTTCCAATTTTCAGCTGGACTATGTCTCAGGACAGAATGGGAATCATTTAGGGGTTCTAGGGACCCCTTTAGACATCTAGGGAATCACTTTTGTAAGGCACTGCATAACTTGTTCCTTACTGCATATTATTCTAAGACTATCCAGTACTGGCATTTTCACAAGAGAGCATGGGTCAAGGTGAAGAGAGGAAAGGATGGGGCAAGCACTTATAAGCTGTGAACTCTGATGGACAGGTAAGTCTAAAAGTCCCTACTGTTCTAGACACAACAGGTTGGTAGACTCTGACCTTAAACGGAGTAGAGAATGTCTTCAAGCAGGAAAACAAGAACACCTATATTCTGAACTTGTTGGGGGTTTCTGGCCCCTTTTCGCATTTGACCTTCAATGAATAATATAACTGCTTTTAGCCCTTATCCTAGACCAGCTGCAAAGGTGACAGATACCTGTCATACTTTAGGACAGCTTATCTCCTCAGCCCCTGGAGTGATTGAGTATTTATAGACACAAAGACAGAAACATAAAACACATATGTATAGGCAGGAGTCTGTTGGAGGTGGCGATTAGGACGAGGCAGTAATGTTAGCTTGAGTTCCTATGACTTAAATAGCCACTTGAGCTCTGCTCTTGCAGTTTACGATGTCAATAGAACCCCTAAATGAAATTACAGCCTTCTGATACGCAGCAGGATATCCTTTCTTTGCCATGCAATGTACACGGCCAGGAGAAATTGCTCTGTATATGGAGTTTCGCTAAAGCAGAATTTATCATAAGGCTGCTCTGCTAAAATATCATTATGCTGTTATTCACTGGATAACACATCTAATGACTCGGGGTGCACTTGATAGCCATGTTTCAGTGAACACAGACGCACGCCCTGATGTGAACTGGGCACTCCAGTGCTTCAAAGCGCTATCGATTTCAATTCTACCATAATTTACACCTGGCTTGTTTTGCCAATAGCTTGAACCCATGCTAACACTGGAACAGACACATACAAGTATTAGAGAAATCAGAAATGAACTGTATAGCAAAATACATGCAGCAAACTTCAGGATTCTGCTTTTGTAATCTCCCTTAATGTTCATCAAACACTCTGCACTATTTTCTCTGTTATGCTTGGGCATTTTCTCTGCTAGCACTGTCCCATGGTTGGTGATGACAGTAATAATAATAGCCTCTTATATTTATACAAACTGTTGGTACTTCCAGGGCAGGATGTGGGCACCAGTCTTTTTGGTTCCTCCACCATCTAGCACAATGGCTGGCACATAAGAGTTGCTCAAAATAATCTTCTCTAAGATGCCTCTTCCTCTCTCTGTTCCATAAATGTGGTTTATTCCAAGGATCTGCTCCCTTTTGCTTTCTACCAATACATTTCCCTTGAGAAAAGTCCACTCAGTAATTTTAACTATTACCCTGATGCTGACGATCCAGATGATTGCCAGACTTCTCTTTATCCCTGACCTCTCTCCAGGTTCCTGAGAAAATCCAACAGCCTCCCAGGCAGAGGTCCTGATGCTTCCCAGCATCTCACAGTTAACACATTCAAAAACAAATTCATCATCTTCCCCCAGCCTACGGAACCTCCTCCTCATAGCCTTTCTTGCTTAGCTGTACAAGGCAGAAACCTGGGAGCAATCCAAAATTCCTTCTTCTCTTGATGCCCAGCTCAAAGGTTATTAAATTGTGTCCATTCTGCCTCTTATCTCTCGAACGTGTCTCCTCCTCTCTATTCCCATAGTTGTTGTCCTAGTTCAGGGCTTCATTGTGTTCTGTCTGAACAATTTTAGTTGCCTCCTAACTCATTTTTCTGTCTCTATTCTCCCATTCCTCCAATCTATCCTCTGCCCTGCTGCCAGAGTGATCTTCCATAACACAATTTGATCATTAACCTTCTCCACTTAAAACCATTCAATGGCTCCCCAAATGCCACATGATGATAAAACTTCTTTGCATGGCAATCAAAGCCCAACATGATTGTTCCCTGCCTACATCTATAGCATCATTTCTCCATACTCCTTCACTAAACGTGAGTGATACTGGTCCCCAACTCTGCCATGCTGTTTCCTATTTAAGTGCCTTTGCCCCTGCTGGTCCCCTTTCTGAATGCTCTTCCTCGCCCTGACCATCTGGGAAAATTCTTCAAGGCCCAGCACGGACTTATTAGCTCTTCTGTGAAGCCTTCCCTGACCCTCTGCCGCAAGGTAAGTTCAGGTAAACAGTCACTATTTTGTGCCTCGAAGGTTCCTCGAGCATCCTTAAATTACGTTACTTAGCATATGATGTTATCACAACTTGTTTCCCAACCTGTGTCTCCACCAGCGAGCAACACGAGGTCACGTCTTCTCATGTTTGTACTGTCAATGACAAAGCCAACACCTTCACAACAGCATATAAAGGCCTACCTGCTCAGGCCCCTACTGCCTCCCCTGCCTCATCTACCACTCCCCTGCTCACCCACTCTGATCCTGCCACATAGATTCCCTTATTACCAAACTTGCCCCATACATTCCTGTCCAGGGCCTTTGCACTTGATGATTTCAGGCCAGAAATGCTCTTACCCAGACATCCACAAAACTTGCTTCTTCACCTTTCTCAAACGTTGTCCCCTTGGTGAGGCATTCACACTTCATCCAGTTTAAAATTGCAGTCTCATCCCTGACACACGCGCCCACACACACATGCACACTCTCTGTCTCCATCTCTGTTTCTCTTTCTTCTTTCACTTTTCTCCATAGCACTTATCACTATCTAACACACCATAAATTTTACATATGTGCCTGTTTGTCGTCTTTCTCCTCTGCCCAGAAAGTATTATGAGAATAGAGACTTCTGTTTGTTTTGTTTACTGTAGTAATCCCAGCCCTTGGAAAAGTTTCAGGTGCACAGTATGTGCAACTTAATAAATATTTGTTAATAAATGAATCAATCTTTAGCTTCTAGAATAATACCTGTCACAGATGCGGATTTTAAAATGTTTCTTGCATTAATAAATAAGTAAATGGATGAATGAATGTTAAGTCCGTGTTTAATGAATGTAATGAAGAGACAATTTTTATAATTGGATCCTTATAACAATGCTGATAAATAAGTTCAATGGGTACTGTTCTCCTCACTAGACAGATGAAGTAGATGAGTAAGGTTAGGAGCCCAAATTAAGGATATATGGATAGTTTAAGGTTTGCTACCCTTTTCAACTCACTATTAAAAGGAAGAGACAATTCTCTGCACTCTGTTCCTGGTGTACCTCTAACATTTACTACACTATTTTGGTTCCTTTTGACTAGGAAGGCAATTAACAGGAGATGCAAGGTGCTAACACTTTTTATTACAATTTGTGTCTTTCCTTATTAGAGGCTTTTCATAAAACAGATCCTTTTCTTTCATTTTCAAAAGTGGATTAGGCACTCATACAATTTTGCCCCTCAGAGTGGTTTGTACATCACCACCCAAGAGGACATCATGCTACAAATCCTGCCAGAACGAACTGGAAGGTGAGTGTAGCATTTGTAGCTTGAGAATGAACGGGTTGTTTGGTGCCAAGTTTGTGCTAATGGAGATGTCCTCTATGTGTTAACACCCAAAGGAGAACAAATTTAACAACAAAACATTTCAGTTTTTGGCATGTCTGTGGAGAGTTAACTTTCCATTGTTCAAGGGTTAATTATCCATTATGTGAATCACTTCTCTTTCTCCCTCTGGCTGCTCACATCTAGGATTTCAGTTTACTAGAGGATAAATAGGACAAATAAAAAGAGAAGGAAATAAAACTAGTACATTTCATTTATATATATTAGAAGCTCCAGAAAAGAATTCAGTGTAGGAGACAGAATTAGATGTAGTTTGGGGATTGCCAAGTGGATTGACCATTGATAAAAAAATGTAATTAAATTTTATAAAACATTTTGACTTTTTAAAATTATTGTTTCTTTAGGCCAGTTTGTAGTATATGAAGCTAGTCTCTGGATATTATTTATGTCAGCAGGGTACCATTTAGGGTGCTGGAATGGGCCCCTCTCCTCCAATGTGTCCACAGCACCAAATGTGCCTTCTTATGCTCCAGTTAACTGACTGCAGAAGCACTAAAAGATCCCACCAATTTCTTTACTCAGAGAAACAACTGCACTTGGCTATTTTCAGCTATTATTTGCCTAAAACAGGGCATTTAATTAGTGCTTGTTAAGATAGTAGAAATGATTGGGCTGCCTGTCCTCTTGCCCCTCTCTTTATTGTGCTGTCTGCTCCACCCTTCTCCTTTCTAGTTCACAGGCATTTGTAGCCAGTCTTCATGCCTTTTCACATCTGACATCAGCCTGAGCTCCTTGGATGGTTGAGTTTGAGGAAAGAAAGAACCACTGAGTGAGTGTAAGCAAGTACTGACAAGCTGCAGAAGCCATTGGTCAATCTGATACATTATGGGCAAGTCTGGTAATTTCATACTGTAGGAGCAGACCAACCTGGGTATGTGGCCACCCTCAGGAGTCTTGGAAAATGAATGGAGCTACTGAAAGCTCAAGATATGCCCCATCAGAAATTACCTGGACATTGTGGAGATTAGAAAAGCTACCTTGGCAAATGACTGGAGATGCTGTTAGCTAGTTGGAAGATCTAATATAGGAATTAAGGGGGTTCAGATATAGAAGAATCTATTGATGTGTTTTCTGGGCATATTTCTTTCTTATGATAAGCAAGACATTCATTGTCAATGCACTGACTTACAGATAACCATTTATCCATTCATTCATTCATGCATCATCCTATTCACTGATCCTCCATTGAGATTAAGGCAATTTGACTTTGGCTTGACAAAGTACCTGCCTTCTAGCCACTTGTAATTTCATATACACACACACACACACACACACACACACACAAAAACATGGTACATGATAAGTGCCAAATGAAAGCTATAGACTTTTTAAACGCTATTAATGTCAGAAGAAGAAGTTTTACTTTTAGTTTGGGTTATTATGGAAAGCTTCAAAGAAGAAAAGTGTGACTTGACAAGAATATGCCTTAGCTGGATAGTTGAAAAGGTATCTGGATAATTATAGTTGCTGATGCTGATATGTAAATACAGCATCAAAGTATTTAATGTACAGCTAAATAGCTGAGAAACTAGAATAAACTGGGTCATTTGTATATAAATTAATTCTTACAAAGAAAGTAAATAATTAAATATATTCTCAATTTTAAGATAATTAACAGCAATTTAATCTCTTTCTACTTAATTTTAAACTACTTTATACATATAGCAAATAATATTTTGAAGTTGTGCATAACAGAATTTAGGTTCATAATCTAACATGTATATTTGATGAAGGATAATTACCAATCTTATCAGCTAACCAAATCTCACCTTTTGCAGATACTGTTCATAAATATTTGTGTAAATTTTCTGTGTTATCAGTGTGATAAAATGTCAGCTATATTTCACTCGTGGTTTTATTGAATTCAAAGGCAAGTAACCCTAGCTAGCATTTGGTCCTATTTTTAATAGCTGAATATAAGCATGCACAAAATAACACACATACACAATTGTGTGATACAATGAATCAATGCCTTCTTCCTAACTTTTAAGACTATGTAGCTTTTTCAAAGACATCAAATGAATATCAAAAGCATTTCTACATAAATAAAAAAGAATAATTTCTTATTGGGGCAATCATAATTCTGTTACTTAGCAATGTCATTTGTGTCTAATTGTGACTGCCTAATTTAATGAATTTAACATATAGGAAGTACTTACAGATAAAATGTACATGCAAGAAAATATACACTTTGTAACATGCATCTTCCGAAATGAAATTAGAATTTGGGAGATGAGCACTGGAAGATCGAATCATTGACAGTACACTATGAAGGTTTATAACATAGGTATTGAAGAAATCAGGTAATATTAATACAGGCATTTAAACAGAAGAAATGTATCATTATCCTGCATTTCTATCAAAGGCACTGATCAAATTCTGACTTATAAATTCTAACTTAGCCATGGAATTCTTCCACAGCCACGTGGAACTCCAGATCTTGGCAACAATAAAGAAAATTTCTCTGGCAGGTTGTATTTTTAAAATGTCATCACTTGGGATATACCCTTAGATACTGTGTTTACCTATTTTCCACTTAAAGATGCTTATAAAATTTTATGTACAGGCCTAGAAGATTTCAATAATAAAATGTTTTCAAAGTGTTAGAGACCCAACTTGCCCTTATTGTAGTCCTAATAGACATCACCCCTACCAGAGATTAACAGACAATTGTCCTGGGAGTCTGTACAGCCTGAGTGTTAAAACTGAGGAAGGAACAACCTCATATAGGTCTTGGCAGTAATGGGGTAAAAACTAGTTAGATTTTTTATATCATACTTTAAAAAAATTTAACACCATTCTGCCATTCAACTTCTTTCTTTTGAAAATAAGAGAACTAATGGAAAATCCCCAAGAAACATTACACATACAAGTAGTATGGTCACAACCAACATGGCCTGACTGAAACAGGCAAGTTTGGCCATTATATACCATTAAACTTTCAGCACGTTGGTCCTAATAAAACTCTGAGACTGCCTCCTATCATGATGGCAGCACAGGAATCTGATGTGCCTCACAAACTATAGAACCTGTGAAAGGAAGCTGACTCTTTGTGCTAAAGGTCACTGATGGACCCTGATGAGGCTGTAGGGAACGTGGGACCACATAAGCACTGGTGAGTCCTATGGCTAAGAATCTGAATTGCCCAGAGTAGCAAACAAAATTCCAAAGCTAAGTACCAATGTAACATGTTGGACAACTACACCAGCTTGGACAAGAGTACACACCACAGGCACACACAGTACACATCTGGTTAAATGTAAAATCAACTATTGCTAAAGCATTTTCAACTTTTAGGAGGAATCTACTGGCAATGTGTTAATAGCAAGAAAAACTAAAACAATAAAATAGCATCTCTTTCCAAATATTTAAGAACATCGAGTAAGTGCCCCTTAGGCTGGGTTGTGGTTCCTGGAAGTTTTAGCCTATGAGAACCATATTGGGGACATCAAAGACTCCTCCCTCTCTCCAAAGAGCAATTCACTTCAGATGCTGCCACACAGTCAAATACTTTTATGGCCACCATGTTTTTTTGTTTTTTGTTTTTTCCACTCTTAATATTTTGGAACATGCTGGATTCTTGAAATTGGAAAGAAGACAAGAAAACACAGTAAGATCAAATACCTCTGAAAGATCAACCAAGTAGAGGTCTGATGGTAAGAAATAAATATGCATTCGACTGAAATTCCACTTCCAGGGAAAGTGCAAGTTATTAACAAGGACGTGAAAGGCACATATTGGCACCAAAAGCTGGTCTGTTGACTCCTCTGCTAGTCTCATATCAGACAGGATGCAACCACCCCCATTCCATTCCTTCGACAACTTCTCAGAGCACACTCAATCAGCGTCTCTTATATTGAGGACAAGACTATATTTGGGTTTAATACTGTGAGGACAGTCATCTAGTTTTCCTATGTCAGGATGATAAATTTCCCCGGAACCAAATAAGGATTCTCCTTGCATTCTTCTGTTCGATACCATGAAGGCAGAAGAATAAAGAGGGTGTGACAAATAAAATTTTCCAAAGGTCAGGTGGGAGGAGTTTCCCTAACATTTAAAACAACCAGTTCTTCGAAAAATAATCTTTAGAAGCACAGTATTAACAATATTCTTTTGCTAGGCTTCTAATTTTCTTTCTTGCTTAGCTGGGTACGTTAAGTATTCTGAGCATAACGTAAATGCACTGAATAGAGATGCATGAAAAGTTGGTAGAGAGAAACTCCAAGCGAACGGTGAATCCCACTTTCACTTCTCCCTCTCGCCACCTCGATACCACCTCCCCACCCCACTCACTCACCTATCTTCCTCCTCCCACAAGCGTGTTTTCTAGGCATGTCAAGGCTGACATCCATCGGTGGCAGCATGAAACCTATGCCTGCAGGCTCCTCCTGTGCACAGACTCAAGGCTCAGCCATTGTCCACAGAGTGCTCTCAGCTGTGCATAGTAAAAGCTTCATCAGGCCGTTGGATTGTTTGGTAGCTTTTAAAAAAAAAAACTGCATTTTTTTTTTCCTTTTTAAAAACACTCGTTATTTCCTGACTGCCTCAGAGACACCAAGAATAGAATCCTTGACACATCAAATTCTGGAACCTCACCACTCACCAGGACTGTGGTTCCTGATCCAAGGAGTGTCGACTGAGAATCAGCACAGTCTGTTGAGAGTGTCCAGGCCTGGCTGCTAAGCGCCCTGCTCTGAGCAGTCTGTCGAGTTCACAGTGTTCCAGAGTGCTGAAGCACAGAAACTGGGGAGGGGAGGTGGAAGGAAAATCACTGGAGCCTCTTACGATCTAACTTCCACTAACTGAGAGGAAATGTCTTATAAATAAACAACAGCAGGAGAAACAAAAAAAAAAAAAACCCCATCCCGTCCTGCCAGAGGAACGCACATTGTTGTCTCCCGACGGAAAGCTTTACACCGCACCAGAATGCAGCCATGTCTCCTGAAACTACCTCCCTCAAAACAGAAAGGAAAAGAGAACCAAAAAAGAGTTTTTTTATCCCCTTGAATTCTGTTGGGAAGTTCATGTGAGTTCCCAGGAGACAAACTAAACTAAGCAGTTTCAACAGTGTCACTGTTCAAGGGTTTCTTGTGGAGGCTGCTTATTAGCAAAATTTCATTTCTGCCCAGATCACGGCTGTGCCATCCGGACATTTTCAGAAGGGAAGTTCAGGGAAGGGGGGGGGGGGAAGGGTGCGATTGTGGAGGAGAGGAAGAAGAGAGGACAAAGGAACATTCCTGATGAACCGGAATGCCCTAGACACGGCCATGAGAAAGCCAGCCCCCGCCCGCCACCCCACTGCTGCTTGTTGAGGACTTGGTGATGCGGTGTGTTTAATCTACTTACTCTTTCTGCTCGGGAGGCTGAGGTTCCTACATTTCCAGCTCATGCTGGACTGTACCGTAAGCAACAAGTGAAATGAGTTCAGTGATCTCATTCTAGTCCTTCGACTCCTGTCCACATCGCTAAGCGACTGCACAGCTTGGCACAGGCCAGGATGAGTCAGCAGTCTCTGGTCATGAGAGGCCAGGCCTGGAATAGCAGGGGGTGGGGGGGGTTAGGTCAGGAGTAAAATGAAGCAGAAAGGCCGTCTAGATGGCAGGGCTCAGCTCTGCAATTCACGGAGATACTGCAGGTCAAAGTGAAAGCGGCTCATCAGCTCTGGGGTGAAGACTGCAGGATTGTAGAAAAAGGAGCAGCAAGGGAAAACTTAGAACAGCAGCCTACCAAACATAGCAAGAACAAATCAGAGTACCACAGGCAGAGAAAGAGGGCACTGGCGGAGCCCTGGAGGAGAAAAGATGCTCATTAAGATCTCTGGAACATCTTTTTTCCCCATGTGCTCCTGAACTTGATTTAAGAAACAGTGGTCACCAATCCTGGTATTTTGGTATTGCTTTCCCAATTTGGTAAGTAGCCAAACATACAAATAAAAGCAAAGCACTACATTAAATAGCAAGAGGAACCCTCATAGTCCATAAAATAATATAGTTCTAAGTAAAAGCCTAATATCTCAGAAATGTACATTTGGGTCAATAGTATCCTTGTACAGCCTGCAAAATACTGGCCACAAAATGGTTAAAGAGAAGCACTCCTTAAATTGAGCTTGGGTGTCGGTAGAGAAGAGCTAAGAGAAAAGAGACGTAAGTTTGAGATGAAGCACAAGAGAAATATGAGACTGTGTCCATATTTCTACTCAATGAGGTCAGCAGAGACCTCGATCAGAAGTGACACTTTCCACCAAGAAGACTTTCAAACACCTCTCCCTGTGCAGTTGGACTGTGATACAGCGAGAGGAGAGGAAAAACAAAACAGTCAGAGGGACAAACCAGGTTCAATGTAAAGAACAAATCGGTGACAGACATTTTGTTTTGGAGGCAGCAAATCACGCGATGAACCAATGGATAAAGAAAGATCTTAGTGTATGAAACAAACTCCGAGAACCACTCCTAGATAAGGAGACTGACAGAGGGACAGAATTATCAGCAAATAGTGGTGATGGCCCCAAAATAAGGAAGAAAGGGATCTCAAAATTCAGATGGTGTGCATCAGGAACTGCAGTAAAGAGAGTACCATCAGCAGAGTTGGGAAACACTACCATGAGATTTCTTTGAACTGCTCTGAAGAGGAATTATACGGACCCACCATATATTCCTAATTGTTATCCCTTAAAGATGCACAAATGTGTCAAAAAATGCAGAGTAAATTTTTTTTTAGTTTTTATTCCAGAGAGTATTAAATCATCTCAACACATCTTTGATAAATGCTCAACCTTGAGCAAATGAACTTTCTAGCCTCAGTTTCCTTCTCTTTACAATGGAATATTATCACCCTAAATTTATTGTAAGGACTGACTAATGTCTGTCAGTCTTCACCACAAGTGAATACTTAATAAAGTGCTATTCTTTTTATTTATTATATCATCTTCATAAGCGCCCAGTGAAAGGATCATTTCCTGTGTCGTTCCACTGTGTTGAGTGGAACTGGCACAGAGACTCTGGTAAAATCAGTTGGGCAACATTCCTCAAAGAATGCTGCTTTAAAAAGCTTATTTCTGCTTGGCTATGTTAAACATTATACATGAACACAGAAGATGTTGAAAACCTATTATGTTAAAAAAAAATCTTGATTTGGGGTATCTATGTTGTCAAAGCTGCTTGGCCTTAACAGCGTTCAGAAACTAGAGGCCTAAAAAAGAAGAGTGATTTTTTGAAGCTTCTCCAAAAGCAACAGGATAAAAGTGCTATCGGCCTTGACCGCATGATGAGGGTTTTTTACCAAAGGGGAAAACTTTGTCCAGTTGATCATCCCAGCCTAATTGATTAATTGTGGGTCTGACCATCTGGCTGATGAATGCTGACACCCAGCAGTGATTACTGTGTAACACAAGTCCGGATGTGCTCTCCCTGATGCCTCCCACAATAATGGCAACGCTGAACTTAAGGTTAGTTTATTCAGGCCTCTTGGCTCAATCTCTTCATGGAACAGTGGTTGTGGCAGGGAATATTTTACTAGACCTGGTCAAGCATTATCTTCTCTTATTTCAGTTACCCGCTCCTTTCCAACTCCACGCCTACCCGCTCCTGAGCCCTCTCTTGTCCATAATCACTTTTCATGCAAAGCCTTCCATCTGTAGTTTTCATCATACTGTCTGATTCTCTCATTTCCGGTTGCTCTATTCTGAAAAATATTCGACTGGTCTGAAAGACCCATACTGTTATTTTGCAGGGAGTCCTACCGAGACATTTTTATTGTGTCTTCTTTGTTGCTGGTTTACTTCAAATGATCCTGTGCTTGCGAATAAAGAAAATTATTTCACCTAATTCATGATCCTGCTTAAAAGGTCCACATATAGCCCAAGTTCCCCAAGAGATTAACAGAATACCAGGGTTAACAGAAGATAATTCTTACATCTTGAACCTACATCCGTTCTTCAGTTAGGGTGCCCCTTGGAGAAGATTCTCCCTACAAAGACTCTGGAGCACATTTTAGTGCTAGAGAAAAAAGTCAGGCTCACATAAATAACAGGAATCAACAGCAATGCCACCCACAAACCAATCAAGACAACCTGCATATGGCAGAATTCTCTAAGCAAACCAAATCTGAATGCATAAATATAAACCCTGGGGAAGCACCACCAAATTATTACTATTTGTGGGCAGGCACGGGGGAGTAAACTGATACAAAATGTCTTGCACAAAGTTGGCCATCGAGTCACAATGAAGGTGAATCATCCATTTCCCCTCTCCTCTTCCCAGACTGATTTCCATTTCAAAATTCATCATTTTTCTTGCTCCCCACAGATGCTGAATTCTTCTATGTTCCAGGCTGGGTTAGTGTTAATTTTCAGTTGAGGATGGCAGTAGCATGCTGAACTACTGAGTTCCAGACTGGGAGTTGGGAAATGTTTTTGGCCTGAATGTCAGTAAACAACTATGTGTCTACGGCTAGTCAGGTCCCTTAACTCCCCACGTCTCAGCCTCTTCATTGAAAAATGATAGGGTAGGACTGCATGAACTTCACGGTCTCTGCCAACACTAAGATTCTATGGTTCTATAGCTCATTTCCCTTTTCTCTCTGGCACCAACTGCTCAACAACTCTGCTTACAGTCATTTCTCTGCTCTCGGTAACTGATGGAAAAATATCGCCTTCATTTACCACCCGGTATTTGGTATTTGTAATCTTCCTCTCTCTCTTTTTTTTTTTTTTTTTTTTTTGATGCTAGGTATTTTGAGTCATAAACGTGAACATATCAGATAGATGCTTTAAATTTGAAAGCATTTAAGGAGAATAGCTTTCCCATGTAGAAACACTGAGTGCAGCTCGGCATGGAGGAAGCCAGGCATCCAAAAGTGGAGCAAAGGGGCCAATTCACAAATGAGAGGAAGCCTTTCATAATAAGAGTCTCCAGACTCTTCAATTTAGATAAAGCTACCAAATTCCAACTACTTTTCCAGTCAATCCCAGACACCCTCACAGACACTTAGGACTGCAGACTTGAGGACCAGCACTGGCAGAGATGCAGTTCTTATTTCACCTCCACCGTGTATTGCCAAGTAGGATTTAGGATGGCATAGTGATAAGAGCCAAGAGGACAATCTGTCATTTATTTTCCTCCAAACTTTTTGAAATTCCCCATTTGGGCTCTGTTTCCCAGTTTTAATTTGGTAACTGCCATTTTTCAGCATTTCTTTTAACAGGTTACTAATAATTTCTGATACAGGATCTCATATTTCATCTTGGGCTGCTAGAACGGCTGTTAATATTTCATCTGCCTTCAATTCAGCTCTGAATAAAGGCTGCTGGATTTTTGATATGCTGTTAACACTTTGGTTCTGGGGATTTGATCACCAGTGCTCATCCAGTTTGTCCATGTCTTGTTAGGCAAGAGTAACAGATCGTCTTTGCAATATCTCGGGGTGTGCTATACATTCTAGGGATACGTTCAAGTTTCTTTTTCTGGATCTTTGATGAATACAACACAAACAAGCACTGTGTCTGTTCTCCCAGGTAGCTTGCTATTTGTTTCAATGATAGTGTTCGGGAAGCAGGGTGCAATGGTTTAGAGCCAAGGCACACTGGCAGATCTAAGTTCAAATTCTGGCTCTGAAACATACTACATATACCATGTTAGGCCAGTTCCTTAACCTCAAACCTCTATTTTTCTATTTGTAAAATAGGGATAATAACAGTATCTACTGCTGTTGCTATGAGGTCTCAAAAAATGACGTGGATCATTATTTTCCTAGCGTTAATAGTCTACAAATTCACATAATAGTGTTATTATTTTGAAACATTATTTCAAGACCAACAAATGAATTTTGAGTCTAGACTTTTGTTGTTTGCTTTATTATAGTTTGTATTTTTTAAAAAAACTCTTACTGAAATCAAGTAAAATGTTTTAAAATTGGGTCCTTAAAACCATATGTACAGTTAAAAGTAGTAGATAGGGTCATATTCTTATGTCACCTTTCAATCTAGCATCAAATTCTCAAAACTTGTTGTTCATCTAATAGCAGGTCTGGGTAATGCTAACCCATTCCATTAAGAGATGACTTGGCATATTTACCTTCCCCTATTCCCAAACAATACAGATTATTTTAATATTCCTTGGTCATGTATCAGTCAGGGTCCATTAGGAGACAGAAACCACACAGCAATTTGAACAGGGAAAATTTAATCTGAAGAATTATTAACTATAACAGGGGATTGGAATAATTAGGGAGTAACTAGTAAGAAGTAAAGAAAATTGTAAATTATATAAGAATAAGCAAATATCAGGAACAACCACAACTTCTAGGGCTGATAGAGAGTGCCCAAGGAAGAGTCCCTTATGCCCCTGGACTGGGATTCAGACTTGTTGGTTGAGGCACAGACAATGAATGAATGACTGGCAGAGAAATTGCTGGAGAGCTGTGTCAGCAAAACTTGCTGGAAATCTGTACTCTAGGGTGCCAGGAGAGCTGTTCATGGGAAGGCTGTCTCATCTGAGGCACACTGCTGCATAAACCAACCACCCAAGGTGTTTATGTGTGCATGGTTGTGCACGGGTGCTGGAGGTAGCTGCTGGCTGCTGGGCACTGGAGAAGCTACCAGTGCTTCAGCTGCTGTGCACCAATGCAGCTGTGTATGCTGCAAGAGGCAGGCCTTGGAGAAGCCATGCACACAGTAGGAGCCTCCCAAAAAAGTTCACAGGAGCCAGGGAGGAAAACCTCTTCTTCCTATGATGTCTCTCGGAATCCTCTATTGATAAAGCACACTCATTCAGTTGGGAAAGGAAAAATACTTAAATGACCCCTATACATCTTTGTAGAGCAGGCAAGGAAGGGTAAATTTGGATCTGAGAGGCAGTACATTGATAACTGGTAGAATTATTTACTTACATAGTTTATGAAATAACTCACTTTGGAGATTACAATCCAGGGATCTCTTACCTACTATACTACTTACTAGACTTGCTGCCCACCTTTACTAATATACTGACTCTCGGCATACCTAAATAAATACTGTCAGAATTAGGGAAAATAGCATTCTAGTAAGTAAAAGTAGTAATACTAGTATTTGCATAATGAACATTTATTCCCAAATGCTGTCTGTGTATGTTCTGTTTACAATTAAGAGATTAAGAAAAAATGTACAGCAATACTAAACTACTGACCTACATTTATGCATTAGTATCCCAGTCTGGAATTTCAACTAACTGGGTAACCAGGAGAGTCATTACAAACAACCTACAGCTTCAGGAGTGGTAAAAATTACCTCATTTTCCCCCTTCCTCTCTCTTTTTCTTTTAATTGACTCTAGAACCCATATTTGCTGTTCCATGACACAATTTTTGGGTAGGCTGTTAACAGAATTCAATTTCTCAGAAAAATATTTTACATATTTAGCAGAAATTGTTTTCCTCTGATTTTTGTCCTGTATTGTTCGACCCTCAATATTAAACAGAAAAGCATCAGTAACTGATCAATTTAATGCATTTCTCAAGGTACACGGTGATCACTGTCAGAACTGATTTTACACATAGATGGGGAGGCAAATTCAAATACCTCTGCTTTGTCATCTAATTTCTTACTTGCTTCAGGAAGAGGACAGAATCTTTTGTCCCATAATTAAAGGCAGGGTTTTAAAACACAAACCTTTGACATTAGAAAGGGTTGTGGTGGTGAGAGGCTGACAGCACAGAAAGGTACTGGGTGAGAAGAGGGGCCAATGGAGAGGAGACTGTCTCAAGACCAAGACCGCAAAGCACCCATCTCACCCATCCATTCATCTTTACTCATGCCCTGGCCACAGCAGCACTATCTGTTCTCACTATTCTGAAAAGGACCTCCTTGTTTCTCCAGTTGTGTTTTCTGAAAACCAGTTGTATTATCAAGCAAAGCAAGCCCTGCTGGGCTGTCTCACAATCACATGGTAGGCATTGCTGCCAGCTGCCGGCAGTTGTCTCTAGGATTTTCTTTTGTTTGTGTTGTGTGTGAAGACTAAGGATAAACCTAATGACCCTCCATATATTTGATCCTCACCTCCCCAAAAAACACACACGTGCCCCTCTTGCAATTCCTGAGTCCGAAAGGAGATGATGACAAAGGAGAGTCATAGGTTCATGTGAGTCAGGCAGGCAAGTCCGTTTTATTTTAGTTTGCCCTTCTGTTCAGCTGGCTTTTCTGCTCTGACCCACTATACTTACCCTGTTGGCTGCTCTCACTAGCAACATGCCTTTTTAATCAGCCTTCCTGGGGTCTGCATTTGATTACAGCATTTGTGTTCTATTTTGATTCTTTTGTACTGTGCCCTGTGGTGTTAGCTTGAAAGGTGTTATTTATAAAATGAAGTTCTATTGTATTGCCACTTGGATTCAAAGAGGACATATAATATTAATGCAGAATGTATTTAATAATATCTTGAATCTATTAAATCAATTTCTTCATGAGAACACAGAATGGGAGGGAGGCCAGTGGGTCGGTAACCCAGGTAATAAGACTTAAGAATCACCTGAACTTTCCTTCACAAGCATTCATGAAAGCTGGCATGAGAACCTTTCTCTTAACGTCAGGATTTCCAGAGGAGGAGACTTCCTCAGCCAGTGCTGTGTGCACCTGTTTAAACATTCGATTGTGAAGACCAAACATTTTCCTAGGCCTCAGATGCAAATTTTTGACTAAGGAAACCATGAGACGAAACACGGATATGGCTTTTTTACTACCTAGGAAGATTTAGGTAAAGAAAATATAATCATCTGTTTCCAAGTTGCTGCTTGCAAGATTTGTAAACGGAAATAATTCCTTATGTTCCTGACTCCCCTGAAAAGCAGGCTAGGAAAATTCTAGTGATAACCAAGAACTGAGGCAGAGTTTCCAGGGTGGTGTGTTTAGAATAATGTTCTCACCTAGCAAAAGCACAGGTTTCTCTACGGCTGCTGGGCCTATAGTCAAATGTTTATAGATCAGGTTGATGAAGGAGTCCCCAACTTTCCTTCACTTCTAATTTTAATGCAAACCAAAGACTGGAATGTTGTATCACCACATCACAGCCTGAGTATCACATTTGTTGCTGTTCACGTTCCATTCTTCCACTACACCCTTTTTTTTTCCCCTGGTGATACATTTGAAATCGTCAATGGCTAAGCTGCTGTTTAGGTAAAGAATAAGGAAGGATCAGATGTGGAAGATAGTTTTGCAATCAGGTTCTGTAGAACTTGCTAAAAGAAACTGTCACTCATAAAGGAAGCTGGCTATGCAGACCTAGAGTGAGGGTCCCTAGATTTTTACCTGCTCTCACTCACTTGCTCATTGAAATTTAGGTCCACTTTTTCTAATCACTGAAATTGCTCCAGGAAATTTAGGTCTAGTTTTCTAATCACTAAAATGTAAGTACCTATATTACCCTTTTCTACTTGGATTGGGCTTCTTTAGGGATGAATGAGATAATGGTCTGGAGTGCTCTAAATTATTTGCAATGAAGGTGGGACACAATTGCACATTATTAAAATGATAGTTCAGACTTCTGGTTTTTCATATCCAGATAAGAGAAACATTAACAAAAATATGAATTTCTTCCCCCCTTGGTAATAAATCATATATCCTCATTCATAAATGGCATCCCAAACATCAGGAGCTAGGATGTGTTGGGAAATACACATCTCAATCTTGAAGGCATCCTGTTGTAAAGTACTTGCATGAAAAGATCACAATATTCATCTCTGTATCCATCTAGGTTATACTATATTGATTTGCACTTTGTGAGTATTCCATTAATATCTGCTGAATTGAACTGAAAAATGAGAGCAATTTTAGAACTGAAAGTAGCTAGAGATCATGTAAGTCCAGCGACTCCATTCTGCAGATGATAAAACTGATGCCCAGAAAAATTGTGCTTTACACCAGAAATTGACACAACATTGTAAACTGATTATAACTCAATAAAAAGAAAAAAAAAAAACTGATGCCCAGTTCATAGCATTACTATTTACAATAGCCAAGACTTGGAAGCAACATAAGTGTCCATCAACAGATTAATGGATAAAGAAGATGTGGTATATCTATATAATGGAATATTACTCAGCCATAAAAGGAATGAAATATTGCCATTTGTGGCAACATGGATGGATGTAGAGATTATCATACTAAGTAAAGTAAATCAGACAGAAAGACATATATGGTACCATTTATACGTGAAATCTAAAAAATGATATAAATGAACTTATTTACAAAACAGAAACAGACTCACAGACATAGAAAACAAACTTATGGTTACCAAAGTGGAAAGAGGGGTAAGGATAAATAAGGAGTTTGGGATTAACAGACACACACTACTATATATAAAATAGATAAACAACAAGGACCTATTGTATAGCACATGGAACTATATTCAATATCTTGTAATGACCTAGAATAGAAAATAATCTGAAAAATTATTTATATATATATATATGAGAAACTGAATCACTTCGCTGTACACCTGAAACTAACACAACATTGTGAGTCAAACAAACAAAAAAACAATGCCCAGGTAAACTGACTTATCCAAGTGCAATATTAATAATGTTACAGTCTTTGGAGGAGTTAAAGATCTGTCACTGAAAATATATAACTCAGTCAATTAAAATAAAATAGATGTTCTTTTGCCAAAATAAGAATTACTCTTCAGCTCAAATAATCTGAATTCTTCTAATCCAACTAAAGATGCTGAAGTCTCAAGTAATAAACAAACATTAAATGGCTATAGACCATAAGGGTGTTAGAAATGCCATTACCTAAGGTTGCACATTTTAATCTGTGCCTATCCCTCACTCTATTGGCATTATTTTTCAGGTAATGTTTAGGTTGTAAAAACAAAAAATAATGTCAAGTCCTTGAAATTATGTGGGATTCACGGAGGTGCAATTCAAAAATAAAATTACTTCCATTTATTATTTCAGTTTACTACTTAGCTATACTGCAGATGGTAAGCCAAATTTAAATTCTAGGGTTCGGGAAACAAAATTGAACAAGACACTTTATCCTTTGTTAGACAGAAAATAAGCAAGACTATAATAAGAAAGGCAATTTCCCGTTAGTGGAAGTTACTTGTGTGGTATTTGCAGAAAAAAGTTTGACTCTCGGCTGAGTTGTCTGGTTAAATCAGCACCAACAGCAAAAGCCAATCAAATTATCCTTTTGACCAACTCAATTTTTTTTGAACAGTATTAAATTCTTTTCTTTGCTTAAAAATCAAGACATTTAAATCCTTGATTAGAAGGTAAACAGCTTGTTGTCAGGTATTTTAATGAACTAAAAACTACAATAAAGTGACTGTCATAGAAAGAAACTGAATAAATGTAAAATGTCAATTATTGTAAAGTAGGAATCTAGAAATCTCCATTGAACTACTTCTCATTTTCCCAAAGCTCCTTTCATAGTGGAAATCCCTGAAGGTCACAGAGAACAGAACTTAGAGAAACGAGGAGCAAGTGACAGCAACAAGCCTGATGCTTCCAATAGTTGGAGGGCCTGTTGGAGGCTATAACTTGCATATTATCAAAAACTTGATCCCAGAAACATATTCAGGTTTTCACAGATCAAGTTCAAATGATTAACTTGGTATTTCAGCCTCCATTTCTTGCTCTACCTTGTTTAGGCATCCCAGGTTCCAGTACTCCTTGATGAGTACCCTAGAGCGTAGCCATACTATATGAGTGTTTCCCTTTATCTTGGTATTGCCAAGGGAGTCCTAAATTTTAAATTTTCTATTCTGTTATCTCCATGATTTATTAAATCACGTCCGGACTTCTGTGTTGGAATATTACACATTCATTTACTATGATTCAGTAAGCACGTACTAAATAACCCATATATGGCTTATATGTTCCTGCTTTTAAGCTTTTGTTCTTCCTGTAGTTGGAGTGTCCAGTAATTATTCTTTTATCAGTCTAATTGCTCTAGTTATCTTGTAGTCCAGCTTATGCTGTATCACAGCCATCATTTTCCAGCTTTTGTAGTCCACATTAATTTTCCTTTTTTTGTTGTTTTTTTGTTGTTTTGTTTTTTGTTTTTTGACTAGTACCACTGGTGTAGACACTCATGCCTACCCAATATCAATCCCCACATTTCTTCCTACCTACGGACTACTATTTTGTTCAGAGTGGCAATGTGCTCAGTCCTGAATGATGAGCTATGACATTTCTAAGCCAATGATGACAAATCTGTTCCCTGATTCCCTTGCCTCCCTAGCAACCAAGGGTGGCCTTGGGACCCAGTTTCAGTCAATAAGATCTATGTGGCAATCTGCTTGAGAGGCTGGTTTCTGAGAAAGCTTTTTCTTGTCTGATAGAGGTAAAAAGAAATCCTTCAGGTGCCTTCTTCCTCTCCCTTCAAATATGGATATTATACTTTCAGTTGTAGCCGCTATTTTGTGAAAATAAAGCAACCAGCATGAAAAAAAAAAAAAAAAAAAAGGCAAAGAGAAACACAGAGATATTGGCCCTGACTTTATCACACACCAGCAACTCTCTACCTCTGGACCTCCTCTTACTTGAGAAATACAAACTCCTATTTGTTTAAGCTGCTCAAGTCAGAGTTTTTGCTACTGAACACGTTTCTAACCAAGAAATAACTTTCATAATTTGAATTATCCAACTGCTCTTCCCAACTATCTGGCAAACATTGGTCACATTCTTGGTATTTAATAAATATTCATTTGCTTAATATCTTGATTATATATACTAGACATTCAAGATATGTAATGAAATGCTCACTCTGAAAGCAAGGGGGAAATCTGTATTAAGCAAAGAGGATTAAAGCAGGTCAAAAAAGAAAAATATGAGTCTAAAATAAGAAAAGAAGTTCTATGGCAAGAATTTATTACAACCTAGTTTAGTTATTAATACAATAAAGACAAACTTGCAAATGTTTTCCAAAATTAGTATAAATATATTTTAAGTAAGAAATAAGACATTGGACTAAGCCCCCAAGGAATGGATGTTTTAAAGAAGCGATTAAAAATAAATCTTATAAATAAGATTTCTATTAAATACAGAGAAGACAGTGCAATGCAGTTCTGGCTCTGTTAAAGCTAAGTGAGGAACCAGCACTTGCTGTATATCACTAGCAACAAGACATTTTCTCTGTCCCTCAGGTAGCATGACTGCGACTCACCCAAATGCTCCAGACTCCCTAGCATGCTAATTAGCTTCCCAAATCTTTCACCTGGTGTGTGAACCCACGCGTGAGGAAACTATTATAGCATTTGCTTTTGGAGAGAAGTCTACATAAGTTAGGACAGAAGCTATTTTCAAGTCTTCCAAGTTTTACAACTAATGGGGAACTGTTGAAGAGAGAAATAAGTAGCATTGGGTCGTTTTAGGTTAGCGACCTTAAATATAAGGTGTGATTTAATCAGAAGCCAGAGTAATCATGGCAGGAGGTGGGGAAAAAAGACTCAGCTGCCTGGAGTTGGGGAGGACTTTGGTGGCAGCTTTCAGCTTGAGCTAAAACTGCAGGATTCTGTCAGAGGCTCCACAAACAAAGGGCTGCATTATGTAACACATCTTGTATTCCTTTGTGAACTATTCCACAACAAAGTTTCATTAGTTTCCCCCTCTAGACATTTTACCACTTCCAGGCTGCAACTTGTTGTCCAGAAGGGAAACTTTCTATCTCAAATTAAAGTTTAAGTTGCAAGAAAACTGACAGTTTTTTTTTTTTCAGGAACCAAATCAAATTAATTTGAACTTTATACTGACTGGGAAAATACTTCTTAAGCTAGGCGGACCAAAGTAATCTCATTTGAAGTATTTCCAGATAATTCTGCAATAGTTAGAAATAGCTCTCTTAAGTTGTCATTTTCTGGTAATGTTATTCTGTTAAGTGTACCACTCTTAGAGGGTCACTTTTCAGAACAGCATTTTATAGGCAAAATTGTAAGATAGCATGTTGCATGGATGGTACACAGAAATACATTCTCATAAACAGTATCTTCTTTTCAAAATAAAATTTATTTTTGTATCTGCCATGAGAATATTCTAAGATTAAATATAGTCCTACAGTATCATATTTAGCTTTGGTATATAAAAAATCTATTTTTAGCAGTTTAATTATTTTATCAATTACTAACATAAGAGCCTTCCATTATATTACATTATTTTGATCAGCTGTAAAAATAATGTAACTGTTGGATAGATTTTTCCCTCTTAATATTTCAAATGTTGGTTTAATGCCTGTCTCTTAGACCCCCTGTGAAAGTGACTAAGGTTTACTAGGGAATACTGCATAGAATATGCCTTTTGGTCTGAATGGCTGGGTTCTGCATAGTCAAAGTTTAGATGGAAGTCCCCAAAGACCAGTGGTATAAAAAAAGAGTGGGATTTGACTCAGCAGATAGCTCTCTTCCTTCTGATTTGGTCTTAAATGGATGCTCCCAACACTCTGTCATCTCTTGGGCAGAGCATGAGACTGAAACAGTCAATAGTCCTTATAGTGCTCAAGACCCAACTTCATGGGAACAGGGAATCAGGGCAAGTTACAGGTCAGGTATATTGATTTCACTCTGCTGGCCTTTTTTTCCATTCAAAATGCATCACTCTTAGACTCAGAATTATGTCCTGCAAGGTGGGTAATTGTATGTCCCTGTTTATTCAGGATAGTTTCAGTTCCAACTATTCAGGCACAATTATTAAGAGTAGCCAATTTCACTTTCAAAAGTGGCCCGGTTTGGATGATAAATTATGAGATTACCCTACATATAAGCTTTAAAAAAGTTATTTATAGCACCCTCTACAGTGATACTCATTCCCTTTAGGGCAAATTAAAATGGTCACTATTGGTCAACTTCTTTAAAGAGAAAGGGATAAACTAAAACTTTATTACCTTAATCCCAAACTTCAACCAAGAGATCTTGCCATATAAAAATTTAAGACAAGAATAATTTTGGAAAACCATATTTCCATGAATTATTTAGGGATCCTAATGTTAGATAGTACTGGGTATTTTTAGCCCTATTTCGTACAAGAAGGCATATCCAGCCCTAAAATTTGTTGCAATGAAAAAAGTATAAGATCTGAAAAAAAATTCTTTGTCTCTTGGATTTGAATCCTAGTTCAATTATTTGCTCAGTTGGCAACTTCAGATAATCTCCATGAACATCTTTATTATTAACCCCTTCTAAACTGCCTTTAAGGACATTTAAAAAAACAGAAGTGAAAGAACTATATATTCTGCAAATAGCTGACATGATTTCAACAGGGTTGCTATTATTTCTTTTTATAATAAAGACAGGTATTTCCTTTTCAACTTGTAGGATAATTGGATGGACTGCAGAAAATTTGTCCACAGCAACATGTGGGAACAGGAGTCTCTCTAGCATCTCCTTATTTTGCAATTTTATCACATTTCTGGATGACACTTGTGCATGGGCATTGATGGCCCACAAAGATCAAAGGAGGAAAAACTATGGACTTTGGGCACTGAGGCCAGAGAAGGAAAGGCTGAAATTTAAAGCACACAACTCTGGTCAAAAGTTTTGTTAGTGATTTCATGAGTTTCTAATATAGATAACCTTTCCTCAAACAGAAAAGGAAACTTGGGCGTAAGAGGCATTGGAGTAGAAGGGCTAGTTTGTGGAACAGAATAATTTTCTCTTTACTCATCACATTTACTCATCACTGATATACCCTCCTTTCTTCTTCTTGATGATTCTCCTCTTTCTTCTCTGAAATTCTAAATTCTTTGGCCCAGAAGAAAAATCTGGTGTTCAGAGTTAATTCTCTTAGTCTATCTGACATCAAAATTATATGGAAAATGTTTTTCATTTTTCATCTATATGAATGTAGTTAAATGATTTTATTTGTAAAAAAAAGTCTTTGACTTTCCCCCCAATTTTTAAAAAAGACATTTTTTTAGAGCTTTTAGTAACTGTAGGAAAAGTTCTTATAAACTGTCCTTCATTTAAATAATTAAAACAGGTCAATACACTAAATGAAGAGTTAATTCTTTAATGTACGACATTTTTGTCTGTTTAAATTGACTACTCGGAGAATTAGGGCTCTTGTACCTAATCTGAGGGAGGCCCCAAGACCTTCAGGTTTATATAAGGGTCTATCAGGCAACTCTCATCATTCTCTGTTTTAAATATGTGCTGTTTGAAAAGGTAGTAGGATATAAAGAGGAGTGAATGGTGAGAGCCTGCAGAAGGGAGAGGAATGCCAAGAAAACTGTACTTGGTACCCCTGAGAAAGAGCACTGGAAATTTGGCCCCCATCCCTCAGAGAGAAAAATTTCTCTCACACATTCCATCTATTAGAAGTTCATTTGTGTTTAACAAGCCCCTCTTTTAAAATGCAAATCTGCCTTGTGAACCTGTAAACCTCATTCACACCTTATTGTTAATTACTTTGATGTTTAGAATATGATCAACACTTAACTGATATTGGCAATCTAGGAATGCACAAATAGCTCAGGGTGGGAAAAGGGAAATTTGGGTGGAGTGGGGCTGGAGGTGGTACCGTATGGATTTTATTTGGGAGCAATAGAGCATACCGATACTTTGCGTTTTTGTCCAGGAGAGTGGCAGTAGCTCAGCGTATCACAAATTGAGCACTTTTCTTGATTGTCAGTGTCTGGCTGAAATCAGAACAGGTCTGGAAGCCTGCGAACTTCAGGTTTTAAATATTTAGCCATAGCAAGTTAATTGAGTTTAGTCTTTCCTGGAAACCCTTCTAGCTAATTCAAACTGTCTCCACAATTCGGCAACCTGGGATACTAACACTCATGTGGTTCAGCTGCCCATGTCTGAAGCTCAACTGATAAATGAATTCCCCCTGCAAAAAGTGAATGTGGCCCAGTCCTTTTTCATTGTCTCACTGGTCATTCACTTTTTTTTGGAGATTAGCATATGTAATCCTGAAACAGTCTATAAGCAGTTGCAGAAGAGTATAAGATGATATATTATTTCTATATTGGTAAGTGTCACTTGATCTGATATCAAAAGGTTGCAAAAAGACTTCAGCTGACTTAAACTACAAGTCTTGGCTAGGCAGAAATTCAAGGAAAAACATTTTATGCCATCTTATAACATTATTAATCACACCTCCTTTTCTATGAAAAATAAATACGCTAAAATCTTCATTAAGAAAAGAGGTCACTTTTCCCGCCAAAATTGCTAATTTTAGTTTTTATATGGCTGGATACATTTGTAAACTATTATGTGAAAACATATGGTTGGAACATGCTTATTCCTTCATGAGTATTCTTCCTTTGAGGCTGCAAAATTTTCCTTAGTTGTTTCATGTGCTATGTTGTTGTTCTGATGGCTTCTTGTTCTAAACACTTTTCTTTCTTTTCCATTGTTATTGAAATGAATTCTAATAAGGAAAAAAAGAAGCCCTCTAACGAAAATGTCTTTCTTGTAGATGTGGGCTGGGGAATGATATAGGTCACAAGGGACAGCAGACATTATGTCACACATTCTTTAATCAATTGATCCCTTTGTAGTTTATTCACCTGAATGCATTTTGACAAGTAGTGAAGCAATAGTGGGAAAGGGATATTTGTGTGGCTAATTTTCAGTTATCTGTAAAGTACTAGACCAGTTTTTCTTATTACTTCTTATTACCTACACACTTTTATGACCCATTAGATCAGTGAACCACCGTTTTAAGGTATGTCACAAATAAGGAGGCGTGAAAAGTCCCAGTGGTGTTCAAGGTTCACAAAGCCTGACCTTGGAGTTTTGGTATATGATTCTCAGTTGATCTTTGAGTATTATAGTCAACTATTAAATTAGTATGGTTGAAGTGCAGTTCTTTCAAATAGAAGGGTATTATAGAAAAATTGAGAATCCCTCCAACTACTTAATTTAATTTCTTACTTTACATTTTGCCCTCATCTTTCCTTATAATACTCCTTTTTTCTCTATGTGTATTTATTCCCATACCTTTCCAATTCTGCTTAATACTGAGACTACTGTTTCGGCACATGAAAGATTACCTATAAATAATCCATGAATGCACAAAAAGTCACCTGGACAAATATTTTAAAGTGAACAATAGAAAAACTTTAAAATAAGCAAATTCATAAATCTACAGCTTTGGGAAAAATCCATGATGGTAACAAAATGATTAATAACTCTATATAGGAAGGATGAAGCCTAGAAGGTTAGAAATGAGAAATTTTAGAATAGGAAAAAAAATAATACAGCTCAACACAATTAAAAGCACATGCAGAAGGAAGCTAATATATTGTTTATTAAAACATTAAATGGAAAGATGAAATTAGAATGCTGTATTATTATATCAAAAGCAGAAAGTTATTTCTTTCTGCTCCAACTCTAGAGGAAAACAAATTCTCTAATGCCACCAAGAACAGAATAGGGAAAAAATGTTTGGAATTTAAGAGTTGTGGTATATTATAAAGCTAGTTGTTCAAGGTAAGACAGATTGGTTTGTGTGTACCGATTTCCAAGCCAACCCCCTAAGGTCCCTGCCTCCTGGTATTCACATACTTGTGTAGTCCTGTCTACATTATATCAGGGTTGACCTATGTGACCAATACATGTGGTAAAAGTGATGTTGTGCGAGTCAACATGAGGTCAGAAAAGCCATTGCTGCTTCTCCTTACTCTCTTTGATCACTTACTGTGGGGAAGCCAGCCCCTCTGCTGTGAAGACATGTAAGCAGCCCTATGGAAAGGTCCACGTGGCAAGGAATTGAGACAAGCAGTCAACACTGACTTCTGAGTCCTGTGAGTCCACCTTGGAAGTGGATCCTGAAGCCCCAGTAAGCCTTCAGATGACTGTAACCCCTGCTGACATCTTGAAAGCAGCATCAGAAAAGATCTGAGACCAGAACCACTTCGCTAACCTGCTCCAGAATTCCTAATCATGAGCGATTCCTGAAAGATATTATGTGTTTTGTTTTAAGTCACTAAGTTATTGAGGTACTCTATTTTTCAGTAAGAGATAACTAACCCAGTGATTGTGGCTTTTTTTTCTTTTGGTACCTCAGGTGTATGGAACTGGATAATCATAATCCTTGGTACACGATGCATACCCACTATTGGTCCATGCTTGGCCTACTTTTATTCCCATAGTTATTTTTTAATGAATTAATAAATACTAGCAAACTAAGCCCCTGAAAGAAGAGTTAAGAGCTTTATAATAAACTAATCTATACATTTAGTTTTCCCCATCTTATATTCTTGCCTCTTCCACCTAAGATAACCATTATTCTGATTCTTAAGTTTATCTTTCTTTGTTTCCCTTTTCACGTAGTTTCATCACATCTATAGGTATTCTTAAATTTATGTTTGTGTGTGTATGTATGTATATATATATATATATATATGCATATGTGTGTATATATTATGTATGCAATATGTATGTATTTTGGTTGTTTTTAACTTTATAAAATTCTATTATGTTCTACGTACTGTTTTGGGATTTAATTATTTTCACTTAATATTATATTGTTAAAGTTTACTCATGTTGTATATCCCTGCAGTTCATTCATTTGATGTTGCCAAGGTGGTCAGTAAGACAGAAAAATGGGACTAATAAGCCCTTATGTCATGGAATTACGCAGTTGTGAGTAGGAAGGATATTTAGGACATAATTTAAATGAATTCAGTAGCTCCAGAAATTAAAAAAAAAACAGAAAATTAATATATAAATTAAAAAATTCTTTCTCTATGGATAATGGATACTAAATAGCATATTTTAGTAAGCTGTACATATTTATTTTAAATATAATACAATTTATTATACACACACACACACACAGATGTTTGTTGAAGTGATTATTACAAAGCTCAAAGACATATGAAAATATAGTAAAAGTTCTTGTATAAAAATAAAACGTAATGTTCTAAAGGACCCATTGTAGAAGACTACATTACTGAATACCAAAGATCATCTACTCTTATCTTTAAGAATTCACATAATACATTTTTATGTAAATGAAATTTATGTACAGGAATTTTCTTTATTATCAACTGTTCTCAAACACATATATATTATCAAAGAATTCCTATAAATGATTACTTAATAACCACTGAAACCTTTACAAATATAATCTAAAGCATTACTGACAAACCTAATTAATTATCTGGCCAAATGGTGAGGATATCTCAACCTTACCTCTCACCTTCTTCGTAAACACTCACAGATTATATTCCTTTGTCTTTATAACACTATCCGGAAGCCGTTCTCATTTGTTAATTCCAGAAATGTTTCAAATGTATTTATTTCAGTCAGCTGTTTCCTGATATCTCTCTGGCTGGCATCAGTTTAAAATGGATAGTATTATTGAAATTCAAAGTTGCTTTATTTTAATATTATTATTAGTTGCCCCACATTCACTCCCTCCCCCCACCCCACATTCAGTGCCTCAGAGTGGGTTGTTGAATCACAGAGATTTAATATGACTCCTTAAGCTAAACAGAGTTCTAGTATAAGCAGACTTTTGTTACGGAGTACCCAAATTAATTTTATCCATTAAATCAGGATTTAGTTTGCCATTTGCCTTTACATAATAGATATAACCACTTTCTCTGACTTGAGACAATCACAAAGAATGCATGTGAAGACTTAAAGCATAAAGCATGAGATATTTCATTCTTAGTTCTTCACTTAATGAATTATGTAGTTTTGAGGAATAGAGGAAAAAAATTGCTGAAGCAGAGCCCTCAACTGTGGCATAAAGTCCAAAGCATGGTCAGAAAAGAATCCAGAGGATTAGGAGAATTACTGCAGGTGATCAGAAGTACTGATAGGAGAGGAGGAGAGGAGAGTCACTTTTCATCCTTTGTCATTTTCCTAAGGCCTTTTGTATAAACAAAAAAATAGGGCATAAACGTTTTAGGAATAAAGTTTTTTCAAATTTCTCAGTTTTCAAAAAAAAAATCTCTATACAGAGAAGAACTATATGAAAAGCAGCTAAGTGAGAGGATAACAGGAGTCTGAGGACCAAAAAGGAGGCACCCAAGCCAGCTCTTATCTTTATGCCCTCTCTCAGTCAGTAGGATTTCAGAAGATGGGAGAAGTTAGGAAAATTTTTACATGAGGATGAAAAAAAAAAAAAGTGGAAATCCTACTTTCAAGAGAATGAAAGGCATACCTTTTCTCCCTTATATTACCGTTTTTAATTGGAAAAGGAAGAGTCTACTTCCTTCTAATGAAAACTTTGTCCTAATGAAAACTCCACTAGGAACATTTGCAATAGTCAAGGCACAAGGCAATGGCAATGGGAAAAGGAGATGAGTTTTAAGATTTGCTTTGGAGGTTGAATTGATAGGATATAGTGAAAACAAGCTATATTGTACAATAAGCCAAAAAATAGAATAATCTCTTTCTTCCAGGCTACTGTATAATGGAGAGTTAGTTGACTTTTATACAGCAAATATAAAGAAAACAAAAGTTTCATTCATCTTCCTGTTATGATGCCAATCTAATTTGCTATTAAATTTCCATTCAAATGCTCAATTTTGTTTAGTTACAAGAGATATGATCCTCTTAAACTTTCCCAGGCAGTTTGCATGGAAGTCAGTTGCTAAGGGTACTCCTAAGGGAAACTGCAAAACGTTGGAAGATAAACAACTTTAGTACAATATGCAGATTAAGTAGAGGGGAAGGCTGAGGAGTTACCTTTAGAAAGGAAAAGAAAAGACTTAGAATTCTGGGCTAGAGTTGCTAGTTAATCACTGATTGGATGGAACTTAGTCCAGGTAGTTTTACGCTTCTTAAGAAGGGAGGATTTTTACATTTTTCCTCTTAGGAATAAGGTAAGAGTTATCATGGGGAGGAAGCTGAAGAGGGACGTTCATGAACCCCTACCCCAATCCCCAACAGCATTCCTTTTCTCCCTCCCTCCACCTCTACATCTCTTGCTTTGATAACTCAAAGATAAAGAACCTAAATAGGGAGCCACATTTGGCAGCTGGAGGACTCAAAAGTTTAAAGTGAGGTTAAACTTCTGGAAAAGCTTTTGGCAGTTTACTTAGGTTGAGTGAAAGAAGCAATGTGATATGCTAGGAAAAGCATGGGCCTGGGGTCAGACAGCCATGAATTCGAAACCAGCTCGACTACTTAGTATCAGCATGACCTTGAGCGAGTTAGCCAACCTGTTTAAACCTTAGTTTAGTCATCTCTAAAATGATGATTACCTAACGAACCTGTGTTTTACATACTACAGTACTCCGTACTTCTCTAGTACCTAAACTAGATTTAGAGTAAGGAGCTAACAATCATGACATTTATGTGAGAGAAAGGAAAGCTATCTAACCCTGAGAGCACTCACTGTCTGTAACAGTCATTTGACAACTGACCGGATGATACTTTGTCGACAGCTCTTCCTTTGCTAACTGATAAAATGCTAGGAGTAGAAGAAAAAGGCTTAATCCCTAACTTGCATCATTTGAAAAAAAAGTAAAGATCAGAACTAAGAAGCAGAAGACAATACTAGATTATTATTAAGGTTAATTCTTTAGAGATTTTTCACAAGCTTATCATGTTTAGTGTTCCAACATTTTAGAATATGTTTTCCACTTATACTTTGATATGGTTGTCTATCAGAAGAGTAAAAAGATGTACTTTAAGCGTAAATTTTCAGTAGATTTTGTGCTAGGCTTTGACTAGCTGTTTCACCTGTGTTATTGAATTTGTTATGACATTCCTTCCATTATTGCCTTAGTACTCTAGTTAATAAAAATTTACTAAGGAACCTATTAGTTAATATAATTAATATTTACTATTTATTATATACTAGGCATTATAATAATTACAGTATTATTAGTATTTTAACATTATTAATAGCTATGAACATATTATGTATAATAACAACTGGAAACATTTATTGAATGCTTATTGTATACCACTTTCTGCTAAGCATTTTATATATATTTTCACAGTTAATACTTTCAAAGACCTAATGAGCTAAGTATCATAAGACAAGTGAGGAGACATGATAATCTTTTCTTTTTAAGGGAAAATTCACCAAATACAGACTTCCAAGCACTGATAGAACAAAATGGTAATATATCTTAAATTTAGAAAGTGCCATTCATAAAAGTATACTATTAACTATTTTACTAATTTGTGCTATATGCAATAATAATGTTATATTACTCAGGACTGGCTGCCCCCTAAGTGATTGCGTTTGACAAACTGTACCCAATAATCCATTTGGATAACAGTTTAAAGAGGAATGAAATTCTATCTAAAATACAGAGAGAATTTAGAAAAACCAAACACTTTAACTTGACTAGAGTTTGTCCCAATGTATTTCAAAGTTCATAAATATAGTAGGCAACAATCATTGACATTGTCAAGGGATTTTCATTAAGTTTCAACACAAAGGCAACAAACTCAAACAATGTTGGTATAGAAAGCAGTGCCACCTAAAATAAAAGTAAAGCCAATATTATGATTTATTCTAGCTCCTACTCTTTTGACTAACCATCAGGCTCAGAAATTAAATATTTAAATATTTAAAATAATACAACTATAAGGGGTTGACCAGTGTGTTACTAAATGAAATGATCCCTATTTGAAGTGTCTCCCAGTTCAAAAATTATATCTATCCATCTCCTATCTCTCCCCCAAAATATAATAACTTAATTATCCTATGTTTAATCTGGCAGAGGAGCCAAAGAAGATATGATATTTTTTACTGTTACTTTACTTCAGGGAAAGGGAAAGGAATACAATATAAACCATATGGAAAACCTTACGTGTGTGTGTGTGTCTGTGTGTCCACCACAATGCTTTTACTAACTCTTTTGCTGACTGAATATAATATGTTGCCGTTCGATCTGATGAGTCTCCAGAAAGTTAGAAACATTCAAGTGAAATTCATAAAATAAGATAAACAGGCTCTAGGAATTCTAGTTCTTGAGAAGCTGATTACACACAAAAGGGCTATTAAAAGTGAAAGGGTTAGTAGAACATCTTCTGGGCTTATTTAATAAGAGAATGTAGAATTCTACCAGATTTTTTCCTAAAGAAACTACTAACAATGTTGTAGATTTACACAACCTAAAAGGGAGCACAATGGGCTTGACTTGTGGGTATGCTTTAATAGGATGTACTTCTTCTTGCAGAAGATTGTATAGGTGAAAAGCTGACAAAGTCTACAGAGAAAGAAGTCTGCCATAGGGATAAAACGATTTGCTCTCAAGTTCTATATGTATAAAAAAACTAATTCTAATCCAAACTTTGATGAACTCAGGACTGTTGGTAGTGTTTTGCCTCCAGAATCTTCCCCTTTTTTGCCTCTAGAATATAACTCAAATTACTTTAAATTTTCACTAGGTTGATTGTATATTTCCCAAATCTTTTACAGAAAGATAGGCTAAATGAGAGAACTTCTAAAGGCCAGCTGGAAATGTCCTTTTAACAGTTCTAATCATAACAGCAGCAATATTAATAGAATAAGAATGAACAACTTGAATACCCACTATGCATCAGGTGCTACACTTAGAGTTTTATGTGCATTTAATAAATTAATAAAACAATTGATACTTTTGAGAATCTACTTGAAACTAAGCTCTATACAGAATGTGTCGTCACACACACAAAAAGAGAAGCAATTTTAATTACCCAACTGAGCTAGAAAATTTAATGGATAAGGGTGTCATAGGAGATTTTTGGTAAAACTGAATAGGTCCTTTCATATTTCTCTGTTTGAATCTTTCCAAATATCCCTAATGTCTGCTTTTAAGAAGAAAAAAAACTATAATAATTTTGAAAAAAATTATCCACAAAACAAACTTTAACTCTTCTATATATAAAGCATTGATTCTTAACTTCTTAAGACACAAAATATTCTCTACTGTTTCTGAAAAGTCATTGGTAAGTAGCCATAAAAACTTAAATAATAACTGAAATAGTCTTTGGAGATTAACAGGTGAGGAAGAATTCTTAGAATATGCATTGGCCTCCATGCACATTGTTCAAAGCCATGTACTTTTATCTGTCAAGACTTTCCTCTTTGTTTTTTTATCTCCCTAGACTTAGGAATAACAGCATTTGTTTAGAGAAATTTCCTGAGAGTGCATCCACAAATACATATTCCTAGGAAGACTAAGAAGACAAGAGGAAAACATGAGAGTATAGTATTCTAAGGTCATTTAGTCTTTTTTTCTTATTATTACTATTATTAGGCCTACTGCCTATTACTAATAGGCTGACTCTTTCATTAGACCCAAAATATAGTGCTCTTTATTCAGGACTTGGACATAAATATCAGTTGTTATTTTCACGGTAATTTTTAGTGATTTCAACCATAAATGCTTTAATTTTCTGAATATCCTAAAGCTAAGTACAAATATACTCCCACCACATTCTTCTATGCTAAAACAGTAATGTAGTTGGAGTACAGTTTCATTAAAGTATTTGAGGGGAATTTGTACATTAACAACATTTAAAAATGTAACAATATACATGATATTGATAGTCATAGGACATAAGATGTCCTCATGGCTTTAGAATTTCTGATGCATTATTTTAAGACATCTTTTATCATTTTGATAAAGCTGAGGTCAAGTTTCTAAAAATGCAACCTGTTAAAAACAGCAACAAATGAATGAAGGTTGAGTCAGCTCATTTGATGGAAAGGGTAAAAAAAAATACTTCAAAAGCACACCACATGACTTGGTAAATATTCAGTGTATCAAAATGCAGTTGCCATCTGGCGTTGATAGACTGAGCTAGAATACGTGCTTACAAAAAAGTAGGAGAGGAAATAACTCAGCCAGGTTAATGTACTCTTGTCTACACTTCATAATTCAGGTATTAGGTGCTTTAAAAAATATTCACTACAAAAGAAAGGCAGACTTGGGCAGTATTATTTGGGGGTGGGTGGAGAGGAGTACAGTAAGATAAGACCTGATGACAATTATATAAGCTAAAAACAAGAGTGTTTTAAGTAAAGCAGAACTCTCAGTCATATGATAATACTGCCAAAACATCAGCTTCACAGTTAAACACAAGGAAGTGGTAAACCCACATTGGAAAGGAATTGAAATCTTTTGCTTACTGTCAGCTTTGAATATTTAATTATTCTTTTTTTTTTTTTTTTGGTGGGTGGTATGACTCTTCAAAATATAGAGTAAACCAGGGAATAAATAAAACTATTGGTTGGACAGTAGAAAGAAGAAAAAAAATTTAAAGCCCTGAAATTCTTTGAAGTTTTTAAGCCTACAGTTTGCTATTAACTTTGCAGTGTGTAATCAAACAAAAAGCAAATGTGAAGGACTTTATCCCTCTTGCTCAAGAAGTGAAGTACATTTAGAAAACAGTATCATTCACAAAAGAAAACTGAACATGATCAGTGAACACTTGCCTGAAGTAGCAAGGCCTAGCCAAGGCCATATTTGGGCTTGTTATTGGATTCCTCTTTCCTTAACCTTGAACATTCCCTGGGTTTCCAAATCTTGACAATTTATGTTTTACCACACCTCTTGGAATCAAGGCAATAGGCAAAAAGAAAAGTTTTAACATAGCTCTGAAGGTTAATTAGGACAGCGTCTGGGGAAACTGTCAGCAAAAATGTATGAAGCACTTCTGGTGAGAGCTGATTAGGGTCAAGCATATACATGTATTTTAAATTAAGGTAAAATTTACATAACAGCAAAATCCATGGATTTTTAAAGTGTATATAGTACAAGGAGTTTTGATATACATGTATACACCTATGTAACCACCACCCTAACAAAGACATAAAAATGCCTTTGTGCCCCCTTCCAGTCAATTCCCACCTCTCATAACAACCAATATTCTAATTTTTATCACTGTAGCTTTGCCTTCATACAAATGGAATCATACAGCATACAATCTTTTGGATCCTGGATTCTTTTGGACAACGTACTTCTGAAATTCATTCACACTGTTATCTATGTTATAATCGATTTTGTTTTGTTTTGTTTCCTTTCCTTATTAGTATTCTATTGTATGAATACACCACATTTTGTATTCCATTTCCTACATTTGGGTGTTTCCATTTTTAGGTAATTATGAACAAAGTTACTATAAACATTCTTGTGCAAGTCTTTTTCAGGGCATAGTTTTCATTTCTTTTTGGTAAATACCAGGAATGCAATTACCAAGCAATAGGGTAGGTAGGTATATGTTTAACTTTATATGATACTCACTAAGTGTTTCAAAGTGGAACCGTCCCACTAGCAAATGTAAGAATGCCAAGTATTCTACCTCCTTGTCAACACTTGAATGTGTCAGTCTTTTTTATTTTAGTCATTCTAGTAAGCATGAACTATGATCTCCTTGTGGTTTTAATTTGAATTTCCCTGATGACTAATGATGCTGAGTAACTTTGAATGTAAAGTTTATTGGCCATTTTTAGATCTTCCATTGTGAAGTGCCTATTCAAGTTGTCTGCCTGTTTTTAAACTTTGTCTTCTTGTTATTGATTTGATTGATTCCTCACATTTCTGAACATGAGACCTTTTTTGATACATGTGATGCAAATATTTTCACCCTGTCTGTTGCTTGCTTTTTCATTTTCTTAACAGTGTCATTTGATAACCAGAAGTTTTTAATTTAAATGAGGTCTGATTTATCAATTTTTAAATTTTGTGTTTAAGGCTTTCTGTGTCCTATAAACAATCTTTGCCTACCCCAAGGTTGTGAGTTTTGTTTTGTTTTTTCCCATGTGTCATACTAGAAGCATTTACAATCTTAGTTCTTCCAGGCATTTAATACATTTCAGATTAATTTTAGCATATAGTGTGAGATAGAGACCAAGGTTTTGGGTGGGTTTGTTTGTTTTTTTTTTTGTATGCTTATTTGTAACAGTTCAAGCATAATTCATTGAAAAGATTTTCCTTTTCTCAATTAAATTATGTCATCATCTTTGTTGACCACGTATCTTAAGTCAAGATCTGGATTCTCTCTCTATACTGTTACAATGACCTATTTGTGAGGTGTTATTTTTTGGCAGGGAAAAGTTTAGTATAATCTGTCTTTATACTTATAGAAAGTCTTGAAGTAGATAGTATGCGTGCTCCAACTTTGTTCCTCTTTTTCTAGGTTATTTGAAATTCCATATGAATTTTAATTGTAGGGTTTAGACCCTTTAGTCTGAATGGAATTATTGTTATGGTTGAGTTAAGATTTACTATCTTATTTGAGTTCTGTTTTTTTCCCTCTTTTGTTCCTCTGTTTTCCTTTCCTTTTTTCATGGCTTAAATTGGAATTTATTATCCCATTTTTTAATCAACTATTAGTTTTTTGGCTGTACTTTTCTGTATTAGGTTTTAGAAGTTGTTCTAGGGATTGTAATCTACCTCTTTAACTTATCACTTTCTACTTAGAGTTAATATTGTACTGTTTCATGTAAATGTATGAGTCTTACAGGAATATAATTCTATTTATCACCACTCTGTCCTTTGTAGTATTTTTTATATATTTTAAATTTGTAAATATCATAGATTCATGATAAAGGTATAACTTATGCATTAAAAGTCACTATTTTCTAAAATATTAGCAAAATAAAAAGATATTTTTATATATACTTAAGATATTTATAACTTTTAGTGCTTTTCATTTTTTTGTAAACCGAGTTTCCATCTGATGTCAATTCCATCCAGCCTAAAGAACCTCCTTCCACATTTCTTATAAGAGTTCTGCTGACAAAAATTTTTGTTTATATAAAAATTATTTTTTTCATTATTGTAAGATATCATTACTGTAGGTAGAATTCTGAGTTGATAGTTTTTCTTTTTAAACATTAAAAAAAGGCATTCTGTGGTTGCTAGCCTCCATCATTTATGATGAGGAATCATCTGACATTTTATTTACTTGTTCCCCTACAGGTAACCTATTCCCCAAATCCCTTAGGCTGCTTTCAAGACTTTTCTCTCTATCTTTGGTTTATAGAAGTTTGAAAACAATACCTACGTGTGGTTTTCCTTGTATAATTTTGCTTTTACATCTAATTTTGGACATTTTCAGCTATCATTTCTTCAAACATAATTTCTGTCCCATTTTCTTTTCTGCTATCTCCACTCTGCTGTTAAGTCTTTCCAATTAATTATTTTTATTTCAGATATCTTACTTTAACCCTTTGGTTCTTTTTAATAATTCCTTTTACTTTCTCTTTTTCTGAGATACTCCAAGAATATCAGACTGTTTGATATTATTATTCTACAGATCACTGATACTTTGCACATTTATTCAGTCCTTTTTAATAATTTTTATTAGTCTGTATTCATGTTTATTGGCACTTTCTTCTGCTATCTCCAACGTGCTGCTAAGCCTCTCCAATTATTTGTTTTTTTGTTTGTTTCAGATATTGTGTTTTAACTTCTGAGATTTAAAAATATTTCCACTTCTTTGCTTATTTTCTCATCCATTTCATCCTTATGACCATTTTTTCTTTTAAGTCCTGAATATGCTTTTATAACTTTTGCTTTAAAGTCCTTGTCTGCTAATTTAAATATCTAGATTATCTAGGGATTTGTTCCTATTGACTGTCTTATAAAATGTGACAGTCCCATTTTCCTCTTTCCATGTCCAGTCATACATTTGCAACTTATGTATGATATAAGACTCTGGGTTCTGTTACATTCCTCTAAAGAATGGATTTTTAATTTTAATAGGCAATTAAGTAAATGGCTGACCACTTTGATATTGTGGTGCCTTAGTTTTGTGCTTTGTTAGGGCCTTTTAATATTGCAGTTTTGTCCCTTTTTCTCAAATTAATTTCTTAGCCCTGGCTCATCATCTATGTTTCTAAGGTGTGGCCCTTCTGGGTTTTAGGTAAAATCATAGACATCACACTCCTAGTTTTGTCTCCCTTTCATCAGATATATTTTCTTAGCTCTTTTGGCCTCCAAGTTGTTCCTTTTCTCTAAGTCCTTTATAGACTCCCTTCTACTTGCACAGTTCAAAAATCAGCCAAAACGTTAGAAGAGTTTATATTCAGGTTTATGGGTGCCCTTTTTCTGTGGCTTCATCATTTCCAAGATTTGTTTCCTCAATTTCAGCTACTCTGAACTCCATCCTCTGACACCTCAATCCAATAAGATTGTGGCTTGCTGCTTCAATTCTAACTGTCCCCCATCATATACAATGGGGAATTCCTTGAGGGAAAAATCTATCATAAATGTGGATTTTGCTCACTACAGTTCACTCCAGCTTCTGTCTGCTTTTGGTTACTCTCCAAAACCTTCAAGTAATTGTTTATCAATTTTTAATTGTAGTTTACTTATTTCTTAAAAAAAAACAAAAAAACTTGCAACAAGAGTTTGGAATTGTTATCTGTGGATGTATTTATCCTGAAATTGTACAAATTACCCCTACATTACCAAAATCAGAGCTATCAAAAATGTTTTATGATAGATAGTATTTAGAAATTGATTTAGAAAATTGCATTATAATCAAAGTGTCAATAAGCTTCCCTCTCTCAAAAGACTGCTTGTTCCTTAGGAGAAAAGATTAACTTTTTCATCTTCAAAAATATCATTCACAGTGCCTAGGAAAATGGTGTGTATTCTAGCTACTAAATATGGCCATTGAGTATCTGTATAATTAAATTCAACAGAATAATCTAAATGAGTGAAATGAAATAGAATTACAAATAAAGCCACCTTAATGAATGTGTTTGGGAGATTAGTGGTACGAGAGATTTCTGATTATGACATAGAATCTGAACATGTGGTATACCTGCATAGGGAAAATGGGTAACTCCATCCTCACCATTTAAAAAACCTCATTCTAAGGCAAGCATTTGCTAATTATTTTATATAAATGAACTTATAAAGTAGCCAGGTAGTCGGACTCCAGAGTCAAATTTCAATCCTACTCTCATATTGCCTACTCAGAATTGAGATCAAACTCATTGACAGCACTCATCACTTATTCTAACAGTATGCATTCCCCATTAATATTCTTCTCATCTCCTATTTTAGCAACTTGCTTTCTCTGTCATGTAAATTTGCTTTCCATATTTCCCATACAACCCTTGTTCATTTCATGAAGCAGCAGTAAAGTGGCTTTCTCAGACTGAAGGAGTGAGTGGTCAAAAAATACCTCTGGACTCAATTAAACTGAAACAGCCTGTCCAGTTCTGTCCACCCATCTTGTCCTTTAGAAATCAGTTTCAAATTCATTTCTTCCAGACAGCCTTCAGGATTTAACCTACGATCACCTACCACTCCATCTCATTGATTACCATGGAAAATTGATATAACAGACCAATTATCAATTATTTATTTTTATGTCTAGGTGCTGTGGGGAAAACAAATTAAGAATAAGACAAGGTCCTTGGCTACAAACACATTACACTTTGGTTAGAGAGATTCCTACCCATCACACAATCACCTACAGTGTAACCTTCATCCAACTGATCGATTTCTATGTACGCATATATTCCAATATGTTATTTCACTTTCCTTTCTTCCTTGTAATAATTTCATGCAGGCTATTCATCTCAAGAACCTAACTTCTTATGTACTTATCCCTTAAAACTAGAAAACTGAGGGCTGAGTGGAGCCCTGTGGCTCCTATCAGGTCTCTCTGGTGGAACTCAGTCCTTGCTGCCTCATTCAACCTTCCTCACTCAGCTTGTGATCAACTTAACTTTTAAAGTCTTTACACACATTAGGTAATATTTGTCCTCTATATTCCCAAGGGACTGTGGTCACTACCCAGCTAGGAAGCCCTACCCTTCATTATTCAGCCGCAGCTTGAAGAGTATTCTAATTCTAACCTTCCGCCCTCTGACGGACCAGCTGCATCAAAGGCTGTGTTCTTTTATTTGTTTGTTTTTTCCCTAAAGAAGAATCACTATTTTAAACTAAGTCATTTATTAGCAAAGTAAGGACTCTGGGTCCAAATTTTTAAAATGTGTCTCTTCTGTGAACCACAGCAAGTCTAAACTGAATTATGCTTCATATTAGAGTCAGGACTCATGTGATCTCTTTTTCTCTGCCCCTCTGGATCTCTGCATGCTGTTCAGGGGAAGTTGCTGGCTTTTGAACTGACAGTTTGGAAATGAAGGCATTTTTCTTTTAGAGAGAATAGTCCTTCAGTGATTCAAACAACGAGCCTTGTGATCAAAATAATTCATAAAGGAAAAGATTTATGAAGTGACTTCACTAGCACACAATGCATTTTTTAAACTTTGTTTTTTAAATAAATCTGTCAGTACACAAGCCAAGACAACACATCTGAATGCAATATCAGTGGACACACCCTGAATCTCTTCTCCTTTGCTTGTCCAAGACTGTGGCAGAAAAGGAAAATACTTTTCTTTGTCTTTTTTCAATTTAATATTAGTTTTTTTTAATTAAAATGCGAGTTCTATGAAAAGGCTTTTAAAAATTGTGCATCCTATCGTTTCCTACATGAAACCTGCCTTTAAAAAATGCATTTTCCATCTACCACTTGTGCTTGTTTAAAAGAATAAAAAATAAAGAAAGAAGTCTAACTTATAATGAATCCCTCTGGCATAAGGAAGCCTGTTCTAATCTCCCTTTATCAGGTTTGAGTGATAGTTCTGCTCAACAAGTATTGACAGGGCCGTCCTGTTTCTCAGGCTTTCCTTTCCCTCACTTGGAGAAGGATACAGTGCATTTTCACATTCTCAAAGTCTGCAGTTGTTTTTATATAAGAAGCAATTTGCTTGGGTCACGTCAGGTCGAATGGGATGCCTGCCCAGCTCTTGGTTTTAAAGGAAAAACATACAGAAAGACACAAAAACACAGCAGTTTCCTTCATTAAATTCCACTCTACCTGCCATGGGCTTCTAGCCACAATGGAATTTCCCACCCTGGCCTAGGCTAGCCTAACTTTTATTTTTAGGGATTTTTTTCCCCTTAAATCTTATGAGCTTTCTTTCAAGTGAACTTTGAGGTAAGGATTATTAAATGATAGAGTAATTGCCTGGTTTAAAAAGAATCAGACATGAGAAACAAATGCCCGGTGACCTTCCACAGTATTGTTGGATAACCAACCCCTAAATAACAGCCTTTCAAACACTGTTCATAATCAGCACAACAGGACAGGTAATGTGACTCAAAATCAAAACCTGAATCAGGAACTGAAGAGGGGAATGGCACCTTTTCAGTAATACCCTCTACTTCCCGTTACATCAGCTAGAGAGAATTTTAGGGGAGAAAATGTAACTGGAAAACTATAAACAACCAAGGAAGTATAGAGAGAGAGAAGAGAGAAGAGGAAAGAGAGAGGGAGAAGGAGGCAGGCTTTTGGATCATTCTCTCCCGAAAACCATTTACGCTTTTGCCCATAGCCGGGGGCAACTGATTTAATCAGGGTTGTTCATGTGGATTATCCAAACTATGAAAAGCAACAGGGAGAACTTCCCAAGAAATCCAGACTTGGTCTGTTGCAAAATACTTGCTTTGCAGCCTGGAGCTAAGCAGTCTGTTCACATTGTACTCAGGGTCTTAAGGAAAGTGGGTCTATAATTCTTTGTCCCTTTGATCTACCTCACCATTTGGTGTCTCTTGGCATTATGAAAGCTCTTGAAAATGACCCTGCCTAGTTAACTGATTTATAGTCTGGAGACAAGAAAAAGCAAAGCAAAGAAAAAAAGTCTGGTAATGAGGGAGAAACAATGTACCTTTTTGCTATCTTTTTTCAGCATAAGTAAAGATTAAAAGACGTGACTTGGGGAGATGTGAACCCTACTCTCCCCACATTGACAATTGCCTTGTCAAAGCCAAATTGAGGCCTTATCTCAACCAATTCTCTTTAAAACATATCAAGTTGGCCCTCCCATTCATTATTTTCAAGTGGATTTCACATCATCTTCCTTCAAATGACCAAGTTTACTTTTCAGGCATGTCGTTTGCTTTGTTGTTCTTCACCCATTTCAGCTTCTTATCCTCAAACCCCTGATTCCCTGTTAAAATTGATTGTTAATGCAGCCATTCCATTAGCCTCACAGCACATTTATAAACCAAAGACTGGTTCACTCTACCTGGCTTCCAAAACCATTTGCTGCTTGAGACCATTTCATGAGTTGGTCTACTCATGTGAATAAACAAAAATTTGTCTATAATGTGAATTTGGAAAAGGAAAGAGCAGCTGCATGGAACAAAGTCTACAGAGGCCAAAATTACTGCCACAGGTTTCATGGCTGCTCCCCCCGCACGTGCTATTCTATGTCAACTTCATCTTGGATATTAGGATTTTGCTTCTTAAATGGGTTCCATTTTCCTCCAGTAAAATCAAGTGGTTTACCCTGACATTTAACAGTGATTTGGTGATTTTAGAGTTTCTTCTGACTCTAAAGTAAATGTTCATGAGACTCATGAACTTGTATCTGGACAGTTAATCTGAGCATTTTAGCAGTTCCCTGAGGCTACATATGGTCTTTCACAGACCTTGGAAACCCTGAGATTTTGAACCACTGTCTAGTTTGTGGTTGTGCTGCCAAGGAGTAAAGCAAAATCATTACTTATGGTGACTTCCCTCAAGTGCTAGTGAACTGAAGTACGAGGAAATCTTTACTATACTTTAGACAGAACATTAGGATTAATGCTAAAAACCAAGGAACTAAGAACCTGTAAATATACCAACTCAAGAAGGAGAAGATGACAAAACAACACTGGAGTTTGGAAACGAAAGCGTCAATATGTCACTATGCACCAATCATTACAACAAAACTAACTGAAGGACAGCCTTGATCAACACCAATGGAAATGTTTTCGCATGTGTGCAATTCTTGAAGCATGACTTGAATCTGGATCTATAGGAAACAGTTCTTGTATGTTTATTACTTACCCTGTACACACATACACATAAACACACACATACACACACACATATACAGTATGTGTGTAGCCTATGGCTACTGTGTTAAATTTGCATCTGTGAGCCTCTAAGCAGATGTTTTATGTATAGACCATGGAAAAATGAAAGTGTGAAAACTGGCTTAGCCATGGTTTTTGTGTACTACCACAAGGAAAGAAAACAGTCCTAGAGCACATTAAAGGTAAATGGACACTGATGAACCCAGAGAAAAAGTTAGGATTCCTTAGGAATTGATCATAAGACTAAGCTTGCTTAAAACCTTTATAAATAACTTGCTCACCCTAGCATCTCGCGCTCTGCCTGGCATATAGTGGAAGCTCTATTAATTTTTGGTAAATTAACCAATAGATAATCTGAAACAAAGAGTGCACAATCAATTATCCAAGTATAGGGATGGAATTAAACTTTCCTGAGCAGGGAAAGCTGAGCTGATGGGACATAGTATTTGTCCAGGTATGCAGAAAGGTGATAGTGTGAACATGGACAACCAAAATATTCAAACGTATGAAAAGGATAGTGCTTTAAATCTTAACCTGGAAAGGGACTTGAGAGTTACTGGGCTCTTTCAGGCAAAAACAAAAACAAAAACAAAAACAAAAACAAAAACAAAACAAAAAAACTTCAAAAACTTGCCCATTACTAAGGGCAGTATTAAAAATAAAAGTTATATTTCTCTTACATTAAATTCTCTGCACTTAGGTAAAACCTTCTGCATTTAGAGTACAATGTTTCTATGACATAACATCCTGGAGTCTCTTACACAGGGCAATCAGTAAGGAATTCAAACTAGATTAATATAATGTAAGCTAGTAGAGAACAAGCTATTTTGTGATTTCATAACAATTCATTGACCATGAGAAAAATGCAAACAAACATGGTTGTTAATAAATGTTATTTAGCAGACGTCATATTGACATTTCTTAGTAACTGGCTATGAAGGCAGTTTCCTAATAAGTCTAATTTTCCCCACTCTCTGAGCTTATGGACTAGGGATCTTGTAGTTTTGGGTGTTTACATTCATTTATCCACTCAACAAACTTTTACTGAGTGCTTCCTCCAGCTGTACCAGTCTGGTAAGTCAGACTGGATCCTTTCGATACTGTTACTATCCTAAATGAATCCCATGCTTCCTTTGTCCCTTGCATTTTCTAGTTTTTATTGGGGGTTATCTATCATGATTGTATATTCAGATCCTTGATCCTAGCTCCTTTCCCACCTATTTTTCTTGATTTATTTCCCTTCACCCTATGTCTGTCTTCCTATGAAGAGACAAGAGGCTGTAAAGTTCTTAGCAGTAGTACTATGTCATAGTACTATGCAGAGCAGAACTCCATTAGCCGCAAACACACTGCCTTGTTGAAGAGTTATACTGTGCTTTCCACAATTTAGAAATGACTTGACTTCCTTTGGCTCAGTAGAAATATTACAAGTTAACAGTGGCTCTCCTGTTATAAACCACAGGTATCTGCTCACCAACATCAGTTGCTAAATCGTATCATAATAGAATTCTAAAGTACCTGTTAAACTTTCTTTCTGTAAGTCGCCTATTTCCTCTGAATACAGTTAATTCACCTGGTAACAAAGATGAATTAGCCACTTCTTTTGGTTGCAAACAGAAAGAAGTATGGTTTTTCTTTGCTTATAAGAACTTCTGGCAAGTGGTGATAGATTTCAAAACCCTTTTCTTTTTTGCAACCATAGTTCAATTATCAGGAACTCCAGGTTCAGAATCGGAGAACACCGACTCCGTTCTGCGATTTTACAATTGCTAGAGATTGGTAAATTGCTGAAGACTTCTTACATGGAAGATGAAACACTGTTCTCTTCATTTGCAAGAGATAAACAGGCACATTAAAAGGGGTTTTAGAGTATCTGGAATACATGATAAACTCGTGGCTTCCTTTTTAAAGATTATTCATGAGGTTCTCTTTAGAAATAGGACCAATTATCTCATTTATACAGGTGGGAATCCCATCTGTAACAATGCTTTGTAAAGAGATGCTACAAATACCTTTTCCAGTGAGATGCAAATACTAAAATCATGTAAGTTAGGTTAGATAATTTTAAAAGTAGAAAACAATAAATGCTACTGTGATAGTCTAGATTACATATGAAATGTGTAAAAAAATAAAACGAAAAGTTCTCTACTTTTTGAAAACTGCATCAGAATTTCTCTTCCATACTGTAATCATGCCTCTTAAAATGTATATCAAAGTTAACTTTGCCAGATTCATGAACAACGATCTTGATAAGCATGGCACAACTGTAAGCCGAATAATTTTTAAAAGAATGAGTCTACATATATAATTTCATCATTACTAGAAACATGGACATCATTAGACTTGAAGATAACCAGTGGATTAAAACAATTTATTCTGGAACCACTAAAAGCTGATCTGATTGCAGGCTGCAGTGATTAAACACCTGCTCCAATTGCCCACCCCCCTGTTCCTCTTCCACCAGGTCTATGGCAGCCTCACTTCCAGCCAACAAGTTAGAAAACTGGGTGAAGCATCATTTTGGCATTATTTTTTTAAATATAAATTATCAAAAGAGGTGACAAATGTTTTTGTGGTTACTAAGCATTTAGTGGGTATCAAGGTATAAGTTCATAACTAAGGGCATTTACTTGTTGGCAAATATTGATGCTTAGAAAATTGTAAGTGTCAAGATGTTCTTTCAGCCACAATATTCCAAATCTAGGAATTTTTTAATGGGTTTAGTATATGAAAAAGGATGCTTAGAAATGCACGCTTAAATGACAGCAGATTTCTTTATTATCTAAGTCCTTGTATACGTGCTGAGTCTTTTTAAAATAGTGTAGTACAACTATAACATAGCTGATCTTGAGTATGTAACTCTTTTCTTTCCTACCATCTCCCTGCCTTAAATCTGAAGGATTATTTTCTTCATTTATTGTTTTGGATAAATATCTTATTCATAGATGCTTAAAATCCAGTCCATCAGTTTCCTTTTAAATTCTAACCTATTTTAAAGAACTCTAGATCATGAACTCTGGAGCACTGATTTATTTGGAACCTGTCTTCATCTCTTACAGGCTATGTGACTTTGACCAAGCTACTAAACCTCTCACTAGTCCAGTTTCCTTAACTGTGAGAATGGCATAATAGCCACACCTACTTCCTGGGGTTATTATGAGGATTAAAGAGTTTCATACAGTCAATGTTAACTTGCTTTTCTGAGTCTTTGGAAGTAGTTGAAATCAGGCTAGTGCAATTAAGCAAAGCTTCGGTGCCTTTGTTTGGCAAGTGATCTCCAAATTTCTCTTCCAGGTCTTGGACCCTCTCAAGTCAGTGGACCCTGTTTGTGTAGTTGTCATCTTTCTGCCTAAAACCAAAATGGATTTACCTGTTGGTTTTAGTTTTCACTAGATCTCTCTTCAGCTGTGTGCTACGAAGGGTAAAAATATCAACTATTAAACTATTTGAAGCTGGTAAATGTTGAAAGGGGAGTTTAGTTAAGTCAATAGCAGTATGCCAGCTTGATTCACCTTTCAGGAAGATCATTGTAATAAGCTGACCAATAAATAAATAAAAAGTATAAAATATACATCTATGCAGAAACTTAGAACCTCTTCTCTAACACCTTAAATCTTTAAAGGAAACTTGAAGTCCTGCCTATTAAGTCAAAATTTAAAATAGAATCCATCACAGTTTATGGAAGAAATTCACAGGTGAGAATTACTGAGCTTTTTTGGATGACTTTTTTTTTTTTTTTTGTACTCCGTTAAAAACAGCCGCAAAAACAAATGAATAAAAACAATAAAAAGCAGTGGTTCTAGTTTTATGTAATATTTACTATTAATCTAGTGGTTCTTAACAGGAGGTAATTTTGTACCCCCCCACCCCACACCTAGTGGACAATTGACAACTTTTTAAGATAATTTTGATTATTCCAACTGAGGGGTGCTATTGGCATCTGGTGGGTAGAGGCCAGGAATCCTGCTAAACACCCTACAGTGCACAGGACAGCACCAATCTGCCCCAACAAAGAATCCTCTGGTCCAAAATGTCCATAATGCTGCTGTTGAGAAACCCTGTATTGATCTGATGGCCCAGAAACACTGGCCTTGAACCAAAAGCCGCATCAACATTTAAGATACTGTCTACGGAATCGTCTAACAGCTGAAGGATATGCCTAGAAGGAACATCACTTTGAATATATAACCTGACAAATCTGGATACAGTGCTAGGGAAACAACTGGTAAAGTAAATTGTTGTTTGGTAGCTAATTATGCCAAATACTATAAAAAGGTAATTTTACATTACTAACTCAACCAGACTAATATTCTTCTTTAATCCTAGGGTGACTAAAAATACGAAGTTATGGACTATGCAACATTATCCTGACACAGATATTTTGAAATGGTTTATAAAAAGCAGTAAACACATTAAAAAAGAGATAGCCCCAATGAGTTATGAAGGATTAGAAGTCATTTTTCTAGGTCAGAGTTTTTCCTACAGATCATATGTTCCACATGTATCACAAGTGTTCATGCAGACGGCACAGCACTAGACTTCTAACATTGCTTCTCTCTGAAGACAAATTGGGCTAACGCTAGGAGTTTAAGAACCGTTTCTGTTCAAGAGTCATCTTCAGCTAAGGGAGCACAACATGAGCTCTAAGGTAGGTATGAAATTTATTTTTTAAATAAGCCACAACTATTCTGCAAACATTTAACTCAGAACCACAGAGCTGTTAAAGAATGCTGATTCCATATGAAAGGAAGAACCAATGTAAGTGAAATTTGAAAATGAAGAAAATAAAATATGTGAAAGTTACTTTTAACATGGGTAAAATTCAAATACATGACATTTTATTTTAAGGGTTTCACTATCAAAGGCAACACATATCTTTCCAATGAAAGAAGATGACTGAAATTGACAGCCAAGTGAACCTCAGGACACTGCCAGTGTGTGGTGTTGCACAAATTTACTCACCTCTGGAAGGATCTTGCTTTTGAATTTTATTTTAGTTGTGTGGTACCAGGAGTTAAAATGTATTGAGGGCTCAGAAAAATTGGCTTTTATTTACTCCCACTTGGAACGCTGAGAGGTTGCTTCGTAGGCAGGTACTTCTTACTGATGAGGAAACCCAAGGTAAAATAACTGGCTTAGCCAATAAGAGAATGGAAGCTCACTGATTTCTGATCTGTCAGTATCTTTTACTCTCCTTTTTTCTCATTCTAACTTCTAGATTCAGCTCCAAAACATTTGCTTTTTCTCCCTTAAAGGGAAATTCTAGGGTCAGAGTGGAGGGGAGGGGAGAGATGGTTTTAGTTCCAAGTTATAGTTCTAGGGTCAGAGCAGAGGGGAGAGATGGTTTTATTCTAGAGAGATGGTTTCAGGTTTTCACAGTAGTTCAAATTCAAAACTGTTAAGTACCTACTACCAACAGACCACCACTAAACACTGTTTCTAGAACAAGGCAAAGGGAGAGATTTTAAATATGGGTAGGGGGGGACAACAACTGGAAGGAAACAACAAAGCTCTAGCTCTGTGAAAAATTCAGAAAAAAAAAATCTTATTTCTGCTCTCAAGATGCTTATAATCTTATTCTAGAGGGAAAAAAATGAATCTACTTAAAATAATGAAGAACCAAAAGAAACAGTAAAATTAAGTGTGACAGTGGATGGTAGAAGTAAAATGCTGTGGGGAAGCCATGTCTCTTAAGTCTTTTTCAACTCAGAAAAAAGAAACAGTGGGCCAACTGCAAGCGACTCTAGTTTTTGATATTAGTTTGATAATACAGCTATAATCCCATTACAGAGAACTTCAAGGAACTGTTGACTCCTTCTCCTTCCCCTTCCCCTTCCTCTTCTTCTTCTTCTTTTTTCCTTTTTTTTTGCTGACCTGTAGTTTATTGTTTCAATATTGCTTAAAATACCAGGCTTCATGCAGAGATGTCTGCTCTAATGTTATTTGTTGACCTGCGTTAAGTTATGGTCAGCCTGACTAAGCAGAGATGCACACTACAAAGAACCAGTTAGTCAGACTGTTGGTAGTTAGGCTTGCTTTATTTTTACAATGGGTTATTAGTTTTAACCTAAAGACTAGACATTTAAAGTAGAGCCTTAGCCTCAGATAATCTTGTTATTATATGAAACAGTAATATTTATTACGGGTGCCTCTGTAAAGTTCCAAATGAGCATATGCCAAGGTGGATTTTCTGAGAATTTAATGGAACTTAAACTTGAGGGCCCATCACTCGCACAGCCCCTTCCAAGACCCTGCACTTAATTTGTAATCATAATTCTGTATTCTTTTCCTTAAGGAGGGTCCTCTAAATAGTTTAAGCTCCCAGTAATTTCTTGATCCACCTTTGGTATAAAATAATCTTAAAGGGATCAAACCTGACAACCCTGAAAGGCAAAATCAGAGAAAGATACAAAATGTGCTTTTAGAAACATATATAAATTACATTTCCAAATGTATCCCTCTTGTTGCTGCTTTCCACCCCCAGCAAAGAATAGACTAGATGCCACCTTATCCCACAGTTAACAAGGTTTCTAGACTCTTTTAAATAAAATGCCTGTTCAGTGACTGTGAATAATCACAGTGGTTTTTATTTGTTGTTGTTGTTGTTGTTTTTAAGATGAAAAATTCAGAGATAATTTCTAAGAATAAAAACGTATGTTAGAGGGACATAAAACTTTTTAGGTAAACAGTAATAAGTATTATTCATAGCTAAGGGGTACATGCATTTGAGAAAAGGAAGGATATGAAAATCTCTCAATACAATTTACAGTAGCACCTACTGAAAAATGTGGTGAGTTTACGCAGAGTGTGGGAATTTTTACCACGGGTAACACCACGTGTCTGTTTGTCTGGTTTCTGAAAACCCCAAATAAATGCCACAAGCACCTCAAACCCCACCATGGAATTCTGACACTTCTGAGTAAGAAGTTCAGAAGAAAATAAAAACTCTGGATGCACTCTGTCTGTCTACAGTTTTTTCTATAATGCTTTGGCCTGCTTTTTAAGGAAAATGGAATAAAAATTAATTTTTAAAAATGAATGAAATTACTCCAAATGGAATACTAAATTGAAAAATAATAGTTAAATTGTTCATAGCCATTTCCTGTTGTATTTTTTCTTTCTCTCTGAAATGGAGTAAGAATGCTTCAAATAAAAAATGTAAAACCCATCCCATCCTATAAAGGGCCCACTCACGTAAACAGGAAGCTTATTAAAAGAGTTTTTCTTGGTTTCCTGGCAAAGCCCACTTTTTATTTTGGTGGCAGCACCTATTAAGTAGAGGACTCTTTTTTGTGGGCAGGGTGAAAAACTAAAAATTACTCTCCATCAGGCACCCACTAGATTAGAGTTGGCTGACTGACTCATTCTCTAGAGGGAATAAGGTAGCTCTGAGATCAAGGAACAGGCTTCGGAATTGCCCTGCCCCACAGACAGTGGTCTTCTCTGTCCAGGCATCACGAATGAACCTGAAGTTCCAAATGAGCCAGTGGACCCCAGTCCATAATAGTGCAAAATGTTTCACATGCACATTGAACAACTCTTCTTTCCTTCACATTTAGATACTGTTTTATTTGTTTCTTTCTCTGCTTTCCCTTTCTGGAAGCACTGTAGCAAAGTGGAAAGAGTCTGGGTTTTGGAATTTGGAAACTCAGTTTCTGGTCCATGCTCTGTCAAATACTTTGACATGTTGCCTTCCTGAGCCACCGGTTTTCTGATCTGCACAATGGGGACTAACACTTCTTCCTTAATCAGCTCAAGTTTCTCAAAGCATGGGTAAACATCATCTGCCCTGAAATCACCTAAGGTGAAAATACAAATTTCGAGGACCCTTTCAGATTCTCTGAGCCAGAAAACCTTAGAATCTGCATTTGAAGGCTCCTTCCCAAATGACTTTTGTATACGCTAAAGTTTTAGGACCACATCCTAACTTATCTGAATCAGGATTAAATTGAATTACGTAGCTGAAATTTATCTGTTAATTGCAAATCAAGATGTGCATGCTTAGCTGCTCTTATTAGTGATATTTTCCAGGGTAGCTCAAAGCACTAAAGCAAGGACACAGAACCATTTTCCCAAAGATCTTGGCTTCGAGCCGTTCCTGCCATGCCAACAGCATTCTGTTTTATCTTTAGTGAGACAGGTAGATTCACTGGGGGCTGGGAGGAGTAGAGCTGAGAGCTGTGGCACAGGCAGGACTTCTGTAGAATTTCATTTATGTGACTGTACCTACCCCACGGGGTGATACAAGGATTAATTCCTATTTGGTAATTTACTGTGTGTAAAATGCCTTGAGCCCCTTGGAGGAAAGTGCTATATAAATGTAAAATAATAATTATAATAATAATAACCTCAACTATTTAACTGATCAGTGAATTAGCCAGAAGATTTAGGCTGCCAAGGGACAAGGCTGAAACCATTATAAGTAAAAACATTTTACATCATCATATCTCATAACTGTTATCACAAAAAGGGGAAACAAAGGGTGAAAATTAAGATAAATCCATGTTCTCCACTGATTTAAATGACAGAGGATCACTAGTAATGGTTCATGAAAGCCAGGAAATGCAAAGATGACAGCTGCATTGTAATTCTAACCCAGGCACACATCCTGAGGTTTTGTACATTTTGGTCTTTTCTTTGTATAAAAAATATCTCATCAGTGCAACATCTAAAATTCAGCATTATTAAAGCACTTGACTGTGCTTTCACTAAGTTGGAATAGGTTCATAATTCACCCCTATTGGTGGGTAATGGTTTTCCTATCTGAAAAGTTTTGCTGTTATTCTATGAAGTTCCAGGTAATATTTGAATCAGTTGTTTACAATCAGCTTGAATCCTGTGTGTTTTCCTAAGAAAACTAGGGTATTTTGGAAACTAAAATATATAGGAGATAACTTTTCTTCCCAGGAAGAAAATATTTTGGTGCATAAACTCACATGAGTTCAACTGCCCTCAGTTCTTACATTTTTTGTTTTATTTATTAGATTCATGTAGAACCTTCCATTAAAAGCTCAAGGGGCTGAACCCAGAACTTTCATATACTGAACATGAATCACTTCTTAAACCACAAAAAGCAAAAGAAAAGGCTATAGAACTCTTAATGGGCAAGCTTCAGATTCTCAAAAGCAATTGTTTAGTTACTCCACTTAGTTATGCTCCGTTCAAAACACTTTCTAAATCAGGGAGAAGGGTTCATTTGTGAAGAATGGGCTTGAGAACCTTGGACAAGTTTTAATCCTAGTCGTTTTACAGCTTACACACACTGTAGTTTTGATGTGTCTGTAAAGAGGTGCTGTGCTTCCATGCAGTAAAATTTGCAGTTATTTTGAAAGGTAAAGAAAGTAAGCAAGGAGAGGAATGAGCATGTGGCACCTTGTTCTATTTTAAATTATTAACTCCTAGCCTCAGAGATTTATATTTTTAAAAAAATCCAATACTGAGCATGTAAAAACAGGTATAGACTAAGATGAATGAATACCAGAAAAAAAGTTAATCAGTGTAACTCAAATTATCTTACAAATACTAAAATTAAACTTTACTTTGTTTATAAGGAAAAAGAAAAAGAAAAAGAAAGAAAGAAAGAAAGAAAGAAAAAGAAAAAGAAAGAAAGAAAGAAAGACACAAAAATAAAAAAAAAGTCAGAGTTTGCAATAGATTTTCTTTGCCCAAAGTAGTAAAATTAGATATGCCTTTTGATTTATAAAAAGTCATGTGATACCTAATCCCCAATATTACAAAACATTCCAAATGTGATGTGTTTAAACACATACACACACACGTTAGAAATGTGGGTGTTCTGGTATAGCTTTCTGGCTTTAAAGGGTCTCCAGAAAGGGCAGAAGAAGACGGGTGTCTGATAAACTACTTCTGCAGGGGTCACCAGCAGAAAGCAAATTTAGTCAAGTGCCGCCAATAATCATTTCTCTTACAAATGTTTTTAAAATCTATCTTTCCTTGACGGATATTTTTTTCCTTTGGTATAGCTAATATGGTGGCCATGGCCCGGTCTTCTAGTCACTTTGGAATTTCTCCCTTGCATCACAAGCTCAGCTGTACTCATCAAAGTGGAAAAACTGACAGCACTGTCTGAAAGGCACAGCTTGGGATAATTGCTCCTTGTAGTTTCCCTGTCAATGAATATTATCATATTCTTCTCACGAATAAGGTTACTGTACTTTTTGTGTGTGTGTGGATTTCTACACACTTAGCCACTAAGCACATTACTGTTCCTTTAATGAAATGGACTAAATGTGACAGTGTGAGCTGTGGCTTAGCATTCCCAAGATTCTGTTTGAAAGCCCCTGTGTGCATATTTTTAAAAATAATCTTTGTATGTCCAGAAGAAGTATAAAACGAAAACAATTTTTTTACTTGATATTATTGTTTTCTTAAGAAGGCTAACCGAGAAATATCAATGAATAGGCACAAAGCAAAGAAAAAAAAAAACACTGAAGGCTAGTGAACATATTCTCTTACTGAATTTCTTTCATCTAAATATACAATGAAACCCTCTGACATGTTTTCCCATCATGTTAGGCTGAGGCACAGTTCTTGAGCTAAAAGTAGAAAACCTAAACTCTAAGTCTCCTAATGATCTACACCTTTGCAATAGTAGCTTCTCTTTACATTTTAAATGCTAGCTAATTAAGAAGGAAAAATTTCAAAGAATCACAGTCACTAACAACAGCAGCAGCAGCAACAGTAATAATGATGATATTAACATCAGCTAACGTTTACAAACTCTTATGTCCTAGGCATCACTATAATCACAGGTATTGACTCATCAAATCTTCACAACTCGACCAGATAATACCATTACTACTCCCATTTTATAGATGAGACAATAGAGGCACAGAGAGATTAAAAATGTTCCCAACATCACACAGCCAGTAAGTAGGAGTCAGGATTCAGAGGGAGCCAGGCTCTGCCACATGATGAATGTTTGGTCCAATAAGCTCAATGCTCCTTACGGCCCCTGAAGCTCTTCCCCAATTGGCCAGTGATCAGTGTTATGTTCCCTTCAGAACACTTAAACACTTCTTGTCTTAGAGCCTGTTTTGAATAACATAGTGGTTAAAAGTGCGGGATCTGGAATTCATATATAAAGGATTTACCCTATATACCAGCAGTGCTTAACTCTACCAATAGCTGTGCCTCAATTTCCTCCTATGTAAAACAGGAATAATAATACCAATTTCATGTAGTTGTTATGAGGGTTGAATGGGATAATGCACACTGGAGCTCAATGGAGGGTCAATGTTTAATAAAGGTTAACTTCATTACTACTGATTCTAATCTGTTAATATATATGATCTCTTTCCCCAATTAGATTGTGTCTCTTTTCAGAGAAATTATCAGTTTGAATCTGCACTGTTTTGTGTTGGGGTTTCCAATTGTTTAACATATGCTGTTGAAATCTTGGAAGTCCTAGGCATTGCTGCAATAACATGTATTAACTCATTAAATCTTATAACAATTCTACCAGGTATTACACATACTTATAAGTAATATAATATTTATACCAGTGTCTAAAATTAGTGAGTACTTACTACGTGCCAGAAACTCAGCCAAGTGCATTATGGCGTTTTCTCATGTAACTCTCCCCAATCCTCTTTCCCTCTAGGCACTTTCAAAACCTTCACTTTGCACAGGAGGAAACCGAGGCTTACTACACAGCTAAGTGTTCAAGACTGTGAACTTTTAACCACAGCCCTATACTACCTGCTAAAGAATGAACATAAGGTAGATGTTCAATAAATATTTGCTCCTGATGATGAATCGATTGAATTTTAATTATTATAAACCAAACTAGTGTGACCTACCCAATATCATTCATTCATTAGTAAACTACTAAAAAGAGATTATTGTGTGCTAGATACATGCCAAATACTGGCAATAAAAAGAAAATACTGTGGGTCTAAAATTTTCTCATCAAAGCAATTAAAGATTTAATATAATTTCACTTACCATCATTTTCTATGTCAACTCTTATAAAAATCAAACTTCTCCCTCTCTCCCTTTCCCTCCCTGCCCACTCCTTCTTATTCCTTCTTTTAAACCCAAGTTTCCTAGTATTACATTTATACAGATTTTTGTCGATAAGAAGCTTGTATGTCAAGGCAAGGAACCATTTTAATTATATTTACTCTTCATTTTGAGGATATTTCTTTTTCATATCTGACAAAGACTTTTGAAGTGACTAAAGAAAGGCAAAGCAACCTGACTTAAAAAAAATTCTTTCATATACAATCTTTTGTCTGTAATATTCTCACAATAGCTTAGAAATTTTAAAAGAACGTTTTAGCTGTTTTTGTTCTTTTCAAATTGGCAAAATTTGATTTTCTTCTTCACATGTTTAGATGATATTTAAAATCAACAAATAAGAAAATAAGAACATATTCAGTTTTAAAAATACACTGTTCATTGGTGCCTTGGCATTATCAACTAATAACAGCATCACTCTGAAAACTGTATTTCTGTTCCATTTTTAAAAAAAAAAAAGAGTTGGAAAATGCTCACAGAGAACTCACACAAAATCAACTACTATCTTATGGAGAGAAAAAGTCTAAGGGCAACGGGAGACCATAACCAGTGCTGTTAACAAACTCTCCAATCAGCTAGCAGAACTTTCACCTCCACACTAAAGGGATGGGTGGAATTTTGTCTGTGATTTTTTAGCAAACATATCTATTTAGGTGGATAATTCTAAAGTCAGTAGTCTTCAGGAATACTTCGCAGAATCATTATTTCTTATATATGACTTTAAGCTGTATTGAGTTGATAATTTCAAAAGGAGGGACTTTCAGTTAAAGAAAGCCTCCTGGAATTCTGTCATTAAATGGCTCAATTACACAGAATTGTTTAAAATGTAATGCCAGAGAAGAATATTTTATCTTTCTCTAGAATGCATAAGCATAAGAATGACCTTAGGAAGTTAGTTTAATTCATTAATTCATTAAAGACACATTTATTGTGTATCTAATATGTGTTAGGCATTATAATGGACAATGAAAATACAAAGAATAATCAAATTGATCTGAAAAATAGTAGAGGGCATAAGGATGGGGCTGGTGAGAGAGAACAGAGATGAGATAATAAAGTGATTATAATCATAGCTGCCATGAGATGACCATGTATCAATGTACTAGGTGCTTTGTATGAACCACTTCATACCAACACTGCAGGACAGGTATCATAATCTTCTTACAGATGAGAAACCAAATGGTTGATTGATTATAAAGTGCTCTGTAATGACATACAACAGCAAAGTTTAGATTTTATCTTATAAATAATAAGGAAACATTTTCAAGGTGAGGAATGATATGTTTGTATTTTTATTTTAGAAAGGTAATTTTGGTGTTGCATTCATTTTTGATATAGTACCACTTTCACAGGATAAAATGTCCATCATACAAGGATATGATTCTGTTTGTTTGTTTTTTTGGTGAACTGTGTGATTCTCTAACTGATCCAGAGTTCATCATCAACTGAGACTGGTATGAATTAAGTAACATCTGGCTTCTGGAAAAAATAGATTGGCTGTCACTATTTTTTTTTTTAAAGCCACCCTTAATGATTCCCAGTAATTAACCAACAGAATTTCATTCTGAGACATCCATGATCTGCTCCTGAAAAACTCTACAGCCTCATCTCCCACTAAATTCCATATGCCCTCAAGTCTTGCCATTCTAGTCTCCATGCCATTTCTGAAACACACCAGATTCTATCATGGCTTCCCACCCAGTTCTCTTGATGTTCCATTAGCTTAGATGGTCCTATTCTTTTTTCTTTCAGGTGAAAACTTCTTTCATTTTCCATCTATCTAAAATATCACTTCTTTTCTAAAGTTTTCCTTCTCACTCATCTTAGATTAATCTCTTTTTCTGATTTCCCTTAGCACTTTAACTATCCTTCTGTAACAGTACCTTTATTACGCTTTATATTGAAACTGTTTGTTTCTAAGTCTCTCTCCTTCTAGAATCTATTTGGTAAACTACCTGAGAGTATTGGCCTTGAATCTTTCATCCAAGTTTTATAAACAAAAAAGGAAAAGAAGCAGTGTGTTGTATACTTGGCCAAGTAATGATGTCCAAATACTGCACCGCCATAACCAATGTTCAATAACTGTTCGATGAATAAGATAGAGTCATTCATTCAATCATTCACTCACTTTTCATTCATTCAGTAGTTCTATATGCTCATAGAAGGAAATAAAGGCTGCTTTATAAAAAAGTTTTCTATTCATCTGAATAAATCAACAGGATAAGAAAGAGAAAGCTATTATAAATACTATTATTGAATCAAACAAACAGTGGGACATCTGATGAATACATACTATGTGAGAGTCAGGAAGACCTATGATAAACTGAGATGTACCATCTCACCATCGCTACCTCTGAACAGCTTATAGATATTTATTGACAGTCTCAAGCTAATGTGTGAGTGTCTGTGTTACTGGCAAAAGTATATGAATTACCTATCCAGGGATACAAGCTGTTAAAATAAACAAAACAATTTCATAGCAATGCAAGGGAGAAAAGACTAACATTTACAAAACGATTTATTGTCTAGGCAAGGTAGTAGACTCCAAACATATTACCTCATTTAAATCCTAATAAAATACTAAGATGGCTAATTATTTATTCATTTTAAATAAAAATATGACTGAGTAAGAGAATCTTAATTCTCAGAGGCCACCATATTAGGAATCTGGAAAGCCAGAATTAAAAAGCTTATCAGAGACCTTGGTCTTTTCCATTTCTGTTACCTCTACTGAGAACCCAATTCTAGACCAAAGAAGTTGAATCAACATGGATTTATATTTTGATGGAAGGGTTCATGGAAGAGTGGGACTTTAACGTAGGCATCAAAAGACAGAAAATAGTAGGTAATACTTATTGAGGACTTACTACTATTCTAAACATTTTGGATGTATTCACTCATTTGATCCTTACAACAGTTTTTTGGAGGTGAGGACTATTATTTTACTGTTATCACCTTGCATTATGGAAGCTGAGCCAAAGAGAAGATATAATAAACTTTCTCACAAAGTCACAAAGCTAGTAAGTGGCTGTGTGGTCAGACTTTCCTGCCTATTGCCCACAGAATTTAACCATCATGCTATACTGTCTCATTAGCCTGTAAGGTTATTTAATGTGTTAGCTTGAATAAAGTTCCAAGCACAAGGCTGTTTCCATCACACTGGAAGTTAGGGCTCCTACATATGAATTTGGGAGGGGGACGTGAACACTCGGTCCATAACACTGCACTTCCCAAACTTTTTCATATCATGGCACACATAGAAAGGGATAATAATTTTCCTGCTTGTTGGATAACCTGGGAAGGATTTGGAGCCTTAGAGGAGGCTCTGCTGGGCTAGATATGACTAACCCTTGAAGCTCCAGTTGTTACTAGGCCTCCCTGAGGGATTCAGTAATCATCCCACATAGTTTGGCAAACTACACACTATATAAAACCACAAACTCTTCAGAACACAAGCAGCATCAGCCATTATAATTACTATCTCACAGCCTTATTTTAGATCTTTCACATTTGAGCTCATATTTTTCTGGAAAACAATGTTAAAGTGGAAAGGGGTTTCCTAAGAAGTTGTTCAATAAGCACTGGAGAAAACATGAGGGTATCTAGAAAACTATGCTAGAAGGTAGGCATAATACAAATTCCAAAGAAGTCCACTTTGGAGAAAAGCAGATCAGATAGCTGACTTTTCTTGAAGAGAATATTTCTAAATATTTATAATTTTATAGTTCTTCAGGTGTCAGAATGAACGTTAAGAAAGTAAATGGAGGGAGGAGGGTATAGCTCAGTGGTAGAGTGCACACTTAACATGCGCGAGGTCCTAGGTTCAATTCCCAGTACCTCCATTAAAAAAAAAATGGCAATCACCATTTCTTCCTAAAACAGATACTTTTTTCTTTTTTTGGACAAATTCAGTACTTATTGATAGCTTATTTTCCTACAACCAAAGCTGAAGAAATTTTCCAGAAGTGGGGAAAAATATTTTTTTTCCATAATGGAATACAGCTAATATGCAACACCAGGTCCTTTTATACTCATGTGGGTCCAAAATAAACTACTTGGAAAGTTAATGTCCCTTTTCCTGAAGTGTCCTTCTTCTTCAGTCCATACTGGGACATTGGTTAAGAAGAAGGAGGCTTGTGGTAACATCCATCCTAACAAGGGTGATCACCTTGGTCACTGCACCCTGGAAATAACTTTAAAATGTCCATGTCATGGACACTGAGATGCAGGAAGAGAGTTTTGAACTTCCTGTCTCATTGTGATTTATGTTCTGGGGCCTCATTAATCTCACTCAGGGAAGGCAGACTCTTCTCTGGTGCTGATCACAGATATAGAAAACAGACATCAAGACTTCACCATGTCTCATTTCAGACTAGATTCACATAATCACAGCAACAAGTATCCCAAAAGAGAGTCATTCAAAAGCCTGTTAAATTTGATCAGACACTTCAAATGATGGTATACTGCCACCATTCCCACAGTATGACTTTGAAGTACTCAACTTTGTTTTTCCCACCGTGATGTACAGGGATATTTAGATTTTAACACATGCTCATGGATTTACCTATGGTTATCTGCAATTTCTGGAGTATAAACTAAAACATTACCCATTTTCTCTCACTTAATAAAGCACATTAGAAAACACAAGTGTATGAGTATAACTTTATTATAGGGTCAATCTCATGTTTATTTAATTTTTAAAATAATAACCATACACGTATACATCAGAAGTTTATTATTAGCAACAAATTTGTTGTAACGCATCTCACATGATTGAAATACACCAGTATTTCTTATTACTGGCAATAAAAATCAGTGTGTAGATTATGCATTTATTCACCCATCCAACAAACATTAATTGAGCACCCACTATGTGTCAGGGAAGTGCTAGATACAGGAGACCACAGATGAATAAACAATGTCTCTCCCACCAAATATTATAATCTATGGATGTGAGCTATCTAGCTTTGGGAACCAGGTTACAAATGGACAATAATTCACTGGGAATAGTAGACAGTACAGAAGAAGGTACTGTGAACTGATTAAAACAAATAAAAGATCTGACTACCTGTCTCATTTTGGATTCCCTCCAAAGAAGGATCTGAGACAAGGACTTAGGTGCAGATGGTAACTGGGAAGGCGACTTCAGAAGGCAGGAGTGGAGGAATGATGAGAGTGAGGCAGGGAGGAGGACTGGCAATAATAGGAATATTATTGGTCAAACAGGCTACTAGCAGTGCAATTCCAACAGGGTCTCTGAGACTTACACACATGCCTCCAGAGGGATCCATCAGAAGGAAACAGAGGCTGGAAAATTTTTTTTCAGTTCTATTCCTCCTTTGGTTGAGGGTTGGTCCCACAGGGAGTAAAGCTGCCATTCAGGTTCCCCAATCCAATATAGCTTCACTGAGCTCTCCTGGCATTGGAAAAAGTCCTGGGGCAGAATGCGGAAAAGCATTCCTGAGGCAGGAGTCTGGGCTAACGCAGAACTGCTTCAGTGTGGCTGAACTTAGAGTGAGCTGAGGGATAATGACTGAGTGCCCGACACACCTGCTAGAGTAGCCTGTAAAGACTCCTGGGGGTGGGGCGTAATATACATCCAATCTGATCTAAGGGATGCTCTGGGGGAAGGTTAGACTGACATCTTTTTATGAAATTATATTCCACAGAAACTGTCTCTGACACCTGCAAGAAGTCAAACTGTGGGACAGTAAATCCTGACATGGTCCAGCTAAGAAACAGAAAAATGATGAGCTGCTAATCGGCTTACCTGATTCTCTGGCTATGAGGTCACGATTGGACTCTCAGCAGTTCTTATGAAAATCCTGACACTCGTTCACCAACTATCCTCTAGAAGTTGATATGTATCAATCTTCCTGTGTTTCAGGAGAGAAATCTTGGAACTGTTTTAGGGAACTTTTCCAAAAATGGTGGTGCATTTTGCATCATTATGTCATGACTAGGCCTACTGAAAATTTCCTGACATTCTGAATTCATGGCAATAATATCTGTGTTGTTGTAATTGGTTTGTATTTTTCTTTTTTGTTTTGTATTAAAGTAGAAGAGAAATAGGAAAAGGTTAAGGATTGCACCTAAATGTATTAAGCTTGAAGGCTTTCAACATAAATGAGAAGGTTTATAGAAAGTTATTAAGACCTTTAAGCGACTATAAACATTTCATCATTGCTGACAATATCCACTTTCGTTAACCCTATCCAAGCAGTTCCTGTGCTGCTGTGAGGCTGGACGTGAGTTTATTTTGCAATTTATCAAGCAGCGGAGGAGTTTTCCAGAGAGTTTTGGTTTGGGGGCCCGGATTATAAGATTAAATAATAGATACTTTTATGGTTACAGGAGAAGAATTTATATACCCTTCATTCTTCCATTATAATATATAAAGGAAACGACTGTATTCCTAATCCTTAGAAAATGTGGTGTGTGTAGGGGTACATTATGGTCCCTTACATGAACATAGGTAACTTCCCTTTGACAAAGAGTGGGCCAGTCTTTACAAAAGTCTGGGGAAAAAGAAAAAAGCCCTAGGGGCCATTTAGGCTCTGCCAGTAAGTTCCATTTTGAGACATCAAATCCAGTTGCACAGAAACCAAATGTCAATATTTACAAAGATCTTTCCATCTTATATTCCACTTCCTTTTCTTTTTATGCCTTTTCTTCCCTTTCCTTTCCTCCCTTTTCCCTCGATCCTCTTCTTCATTCTATTCTATTTGCTCTCATTTTCCCCACACCCAGTAGTTAGTCCACAATCTGTTCATCCCGAAAGAGACTTCAGTGATGGACCAGAAAGGGCCTTAAACAAAGCTGTCACTTAAGACAGGGCACTGGGGAGGGCGGTGAATGATGATTAGGGCCAAGCCTGAGGACGAGAGTGCTCAGGGCTCTGAGGCTCTCAACCCAATAAGCCATTAGGCTTCCGCAGGCTTGATGGCGGTACCATGCCTCCTGATTTCAAAGCTTTCCCGGGTTGACAAGGACTTACTAATTTCAAACTTTCTAACCAATTACAATCACAAAGAACTCCGGACAATAATCAGCCAGCCAAGGGAAAGTGCCAGGTTGGAGAAGCCCTCAGCAGGTTTCACTCTGCTGCTCTGCCCCGCAACATGCAGCTGGGAGTCTGCTTAATAAGTAAGTAAAAACACATTACAAACTGCAGACATGCTCAACGGGTCCCTCTGGCTGTCTTGTTCCCAGGAGTGGGGTATGTAGGAACCCTGTCCTGCATTTAGCCCATTAATTTCTGATGGTGTTAATTAAAAACTTTTGATGCTGGTTTGAATGGAAAATAGCTCAAACAGTGTTTTCTTTATTAAAGCACCAAGTTCCAAGTCTTGGATTATTAGGTTAAGCTCTGGCATCAGTGAGACCAACGTAAGTGCTTTTTATACCATCTTCTTTGATGATGATGATGATGATGATGATAATAATAAATGAAAAGGAAGAAGAGAAACTGTTTAGATCGAAACTCCCTTATTTCAACCTGTTTTTTCTTTAAAGGACTAAATTGAAAATCTGGGTCCCTGAATGTAGAACATATGATTTAAAAAAAAAATCTTATTTCAATCCTTACAGAACATTCAAATCACCCAATGTTCCAGGACCTGAATTTTTTATATTTTAAAATGGGGAAAGCTGCTTAAAATAAGTGAATCAGCTGCTAAGTGATTTCTCTCTGTCTCTTCCCCTACTCTCTCTTTCCAAAGGCTGAAAAAATGCTTAAAATGGTGTATGCAATTGATATGTGCTGCTTAAGAAGCTTAATATAATTACTGAGGACTCAGACTTTCTATTTAAAAACAAGATAGGCAAGGGCAATAGAAACTGAGTTGTGAGTATTCATCCCTTGTGAGATGTGGGAAATGTTTCTAAGTGTTTAATCCATTGAGCAAGGTAAGGGGTGCAAAGTAGCTATTCACAGCTTTCTCTGTGCTCCTGGAAACCTACGGAAACCTGGGAAATCCAGAGAGCAATGTAAGGGGATAGCGTGACAGATGCTGTGCAGGCCGTGAGCAAATACAAAGTCCATCTCTGCAACCCAACACTTTTGTAAAGTACTAAGCAAACCACTCAAACATTCTGGTTGGTTTCTAAGGCTCTTCTCCAATTTCATTTTTTAATCATTTTCCCTCTTACACCAGGGCCTGAAGCCTTGGGCATATGGTCGGAGAGGTCCCGTGAATGTCACGTCACAGGTGCCTTTTCGTGTTTTCATATACCTACTATTGTTTTCCATCTCCTAACCTGTTTAATTCACACTGTCTGTAAATATCATCAGAATCCTGGAAAGCCCACAAGACTTCCTTTTTCACCCTAAAGGTCTTCATCACTCTTGTTCTTGTTTTGATCTACAGATCTCTAAATAGGATGAAGTTCTCCACAAAGGCTACACAATTTGGCAAATCTCCTTTCCTTCCCTCCCTAACCGCAGGCTGCACTGACCTCACCTTCTTGGAAAAGTTTGCAGCATTGGCCTCCCACCCTGATGGGGCCTGACAGTGGTCCTTCAACAACAAACAAGGACAACAATGACCACAACAATAACAGAAAACACTCCCTGTAAAGCATAAAGTGAGCGAGGGGAGGGTGTAGAGCAACAGAAGTAAAACTCCAAAAGGGGACTAGGCCTGAGCAAACCACAGCATGAAACTATTTGTTCACAAAATTTATGATTTTTTTTCCCCAGAGGAAATGGATAGGTGATGTTGTCTTCAAAGAACTAGTAAATGTAAATTAACAGATATGCAGCAAATGAGTGTACTTAACAATGATTTCCAGCTGAAATGATTTTTTTTCTAGAGCCCAAGTTTTTGTTAAACTTAATCCTTACGCTCTTCCCTCTCCAGCAGCAGAAACATCTGGTCGGTTTTAGATTCCCCTTGGATTTCCAACTTCAAAGGGAATTATAAAGAATAACAAATTCATGTACCGGCACTAAAAAAAAATTAGAGCAGCAGGAAAGAATGGTAAAATTGTCCTTATTTGACTGCTAGTGACAGCCGCCACCGGCAGAACTATGAGAAAAGACAAAGGCAAGATCACCTGTTGACAACTGGGGTTCCTGGAAGGAACTGAATCTTTGGCTACAGGCAAATAGGCACAGGGCACTTACAATCTCTGTAAGGAGATTTCTCCTTAAGTGAAAAATGAATAAATAAAAAAGTATAAAGAGTTAAAAGGTTAAAAAAAAAGTGGTTTACATGCACCTGTCACATAGTGATCATCAACAAAAGTTTGCTGAAAGGGTGACCTGGAGACAGTCTTGAGGATTCACCTAACCTCTGGGTTTTTAATTTTACTTGCAGAAAACGGTGTGAATTTTTAATCTACACAGGGCTGGATAAGTCATTCCAGAAGTAACTCAGGCTCCTAAGAATCCGCTAGACCTACCATGTCCGCATAAAAGATTAGACCTTCAAGGGTTTCAAAAGCAGTCTGTTTCTTCCTTATTCTGGATTCATATCAAAGGATGGCTGGAAATCAAAATCCTACCAGAGTGGAGGAATAGGGTCTGAATGAACTATTGATATTTGTAGTTGCGCCAAGTTGTGCTTGACATTATGTTACAGAGCTGGATTTAACTTTCTCCTCTGTCATTTTCCTAGCAAAACTGATACACATTTCTTAGAATGCAGGTCTTGATGTAATCAAAGATTAGAGACTAAGAACAGTTAAAGAAAGTACAATTTTGCTTTCTAATTGCCTCTTACAAATAGCCTTTCCTCTTTCCTGTTTTAAGTACAATGTATACGGCAACAACAATAAAAAAAAAAGACATGATTAACTAATCAACTTGTCTGTGGACAAAGAGAGAGAGAAAGAGTTAAGGGCTAAAATGTCTTTAAATAATTAATTATAAAAGTCTTTAAACAGCAATTGGAGGTGACAGATCCCTACACCATAAATACATTAGGTGGATTCACAGAATGCTCATCCAAATCTCAGAAAGCAAATTACTTTTGAGGAAAAAGGGTATATTAACAACACCTTACATACATAGAGTAGGATACATCAAATAGAACCAATTCTCTATGGCACCTAGCATGGTTTGCTAATGGAGCAGTCTCCCAAACAGAAGACCATCTCCCAATGATGTTCTCTATACCACAGTCTTTGAGTCATCTCTAGTGAAGGGTGAAAAAAATGAAGACTTCTCAGCATTTCTAATCTGAAAGGACTGAGCTGGCTGCAAAACCATCTCCTTGAATATCTCTGCCTTGACTGGAGTTTTCCATCCTTCCCTTACCACTCCAGGTAAAGCAGAGTTACCAAAGATAATCTCAGTAAAAGAATGGCATAATTCCCATCCTATGTTAATTATGTGTGATAGTGTATTATGTGTCTTACAAAGTTTATCTAGAAAATATGCGAACTTCTTGAAATACAGATCTAATGATATGAACAAAACATTTTTTTTCTTTTGCAACTATGTATGTGTTTAATTCTAAAATGAAAACCCTGGCTTGATAGGGACATTTGCAAAGGATTCTCTGCCCGATCTAAGCAGAATAATACAACCATGACCTTAAACTAAACTAGAGGGAAGGAGGTAGAGGATATGGAATACTACTTTATTCCAAGAAATGTTTTACAGCAAATATAACAATGATTGAACAAACACCAGGCCCAAAGGCCAAGCATAAGAAAATGTCACACATATACCAAGAAACAAACACTATCATTAATAATAATTGTTGTAATTATAGCTAATAATAATTATTATAGCTATGATGAGACAATGATGGTTCGCTTGGGTATAACGCATAATACTTAAGCTAGAAAGAACTACAGGTAAACTTACTCTTCCCTTTAAAAGTCAGTTTATATTCTAGATTTACATGATATGAGCTACATAATCCAACACTACATGTAAGAAAAGGATGCAGGAAAAAGTGAAGACTTATGCCTTGATTTCAGTTGTCGTGTTGTCAATATTTATCTTAAAATAATGATGAAAAGGTTAGCTATTTTAAAATATGGGTATAATGGGTTATGGTAAAATATCCTCTCCAGCTTTAAAATCGCATAGCGGCTAGTTCCTACCTATTTTTCCTTGGAATGCCTGCTTCAACGCCAAGCTGTCAGATACACTCCTGACCTTTTGAGGACATTTTAATGACAGTAGTGCCAGGCCAGGATAAAGGAGAAACAGAAAGGATCAGAAGACTGAGGGGAAAAAGAAACGAGATGGAAAGAAAAAAAATAGTTTGTACTGTTTACACCACTCAGTCTGGCCATCTTTACAGATGCTTTCTGTTTGCTTGGGATAGTTTATTGCTTATGTTATTCCTTTTCTTTCTTTTTTTTCCCATGTGCTTTCCTCTACCAACTTTGTTTGAAAATATTTTGTATGTGTCCACACTGTAAACCCTCATATTCTCTTCAAGATTTAGTGCAGTGGAGAAGCTCTTTTTTCTACTTCCCCAAGGGTTAGGCACATCAATATTCTAGCTACTCATTTTCGAGGCCAATGGAAAATGTGCTCCTAAGATTAAATAGACCTCAGTAACACATAAATCCAGTTTATACTGATGCAAGATGTTACAGTTACTCGCATCCTGAATCTCTGATGAGTGGATTACACCTGTTGGAACAGCCGCTGACCTGCAAGTCAGAGATAGCGAGGCAGGACAAGACCCTCATGACAGGCTCTCTGTGAAGAGCCTGTTTGCATGGAGAGTTCCTCCTTGTGGCTCTGGGTGGAAAGGAACTAGTCTAGCCATGGAAAGCTGGTCTATAGAGGGTTCTTTAAATATTCTCTGGATAAACTGGAATAATACACACATGCACACAGGCAGTGAGTGCCCTTTGTTCTGAATGTACCGTCTCCCTCCCCCACTTCCCCAAACATAGTACTTGTTTAAAAAAAATTATTCAGTCTATTAATGTATAATTTCTCCTTTTTCATACTTCCTAAGTGCTGCCTTAGGAAGAAACCTGTTTCTGTCAAGAAATCTTAAAAAACTACATACTTTTAACTCTAGTGCTACATTTGGTTTAAGTAGGTTCACCATATTTATCCAGGACAGGATGGCTGCAGGCACACTGGCTGGACTTCTAAGTAGTCAGAGGGCTATGTTTGCCTTTCACCTCAAATACAGGAATTCTATTATGACACAGCACATATCCAACATTGAGTATAATTAACATTGCATCAATCTGGCATGCAAAGTATTATCCTAAGTTTGAGTCAAGCGAAAAAAAAAAAAAAAAGATCATCCAAGAAACCTAGCCAAATACGTAAAATGTCTCACTAGTCAACCAAATTGCCCTTTGGCTTACAGATGTGCCTAAGAATATTATGAAACACACTGATAAGATTTTATGATCAAATTGTTACATTTTAGAAAATATGATGACAGTATACTCAGAAGAAAAATACTCCTACATACAATGATTAGAACTATTTATCTGAATATTTTTAACACTCATGTGTAAAAGGTCCTGATGGACCTAAAATATTGATGGACTAAATGCTATGATGACTGGAGTCCGCTCCCAAAAACATGGCGGTAGCACAGGAAAACGGCAGGCCATGAGTTAATCCCTGTGCAGGCTGGGTGATGGGTATGTGGGAGTTCACTGTAGTAATCTGCCTTACATTCATGTACTTTAAATTTTTCATAATAAAAAATTTAAAAATTTATACTGATTTGAACCTTCATTTGTTGACTCATTATTTATTGACTGATTCATTTACTTTTTATATGCAAGATACTATGGACCAAAAAGTGAAAAAAAAACCCCAAAAAACAAAAAAAATATTTTTCTTAGACATTTAGGTTAAGTAAGCTATTCCTCTTCAGAAATAGTATATATTGACTTAAAATGATATTTATAAGGACTATGTAATTACATGCAGAATACTTAGGTTAACTTTTGAAAGCAGGACATGAAATTATGTGGAATGTATGATTACACCATGTTTTAAAAAATATGTCCTCAGGGGAAAATGAGAGTAAGGAAATATATCAAATGGTTATTAATGATTGGATTTAAATTATAGAAATAATTACTTTAATTTTTCTTCATTTTATTCCAATGTGTTTTTCCAAATTATTTTTAATAAGCATGTATCATTTTAAAATGAAAATAAATATTTATTCATTAGTGGATCAGATGTGCTTTCCTTTCCCAAGGAGCTTTTCATTTACTAAAACAGAGAAACTACAAATACACAGCATTGCCCTGATAGTTTAAATCTTCACACCTAGAAGTGAAAAACACCCACAGGAAAAGAAACGTCAATACAGATTTTATCTGATCATAGAAACATAAAGAGCTTTCTGTGTGTTGGATAGAAATAGGGGAGGAACTGGCTTCTTTGCAAGCCAAGAAAGAGTGTGAAATTCAGGCCATTTTGTGATGAGATCATTTTGCAATGAATGCAAAAGGAGTGACAAATGAAAGTTACCACATGAGCCTGTCCCTCAAACTCTTTACACACACCGATATGAGTTTCTTTTCGGGCAGCATAATAAGTAAAGTGTGGGAGTGAGAGTGGGAGTGGGAAGGGTGGGGAGTTACAATCATAAAGGCTTGTGTCCTTCACTGGCGAGATGGATATGTTCAGAGAGACAGATAGATGTGCAGCAGAATTGGAAACAAAAATACAGTGGCAACTATGGATTATGTGCAATGGATATGGAAAGTCTCTGTTAAAAAGCTCTCTTTGTCACTTCTAAGAGATTATTTTCCTCATTTTATGCATATTCATATAAAGTGAAGCCAAGAGTGTAACTTTCAAAGGTTTGGATGAATATGATGTTCGTGACTAAACAGGCCTGGCTGGAGCCAGGCAGGGTATAGTCAGATGCCAGGCAAGTCACCCCTTCACTCCTCCCTCTCTGGTATATTTGCTGGTGCATTTCTATGCAGGCCAATCTCTAGCTAACTCACTTCTTTCAGGCTCTGTCTGACTTGATGATGCTCTACCAATATACCCTCAGTCCTGACCTGCACTCTCCTCCCAGCCACCTAAATCTCAAGAATTGTAGAAACTTTGAATATTGAAACTTTACAAATTCTCACTAAAAAGACACATCAACCTCAAAGTTTCAAACCTACGCTCACTTGCAGCCCTGGTGTTGGTCCTCTTACTTAACTGGTAATGGGCGGGGGTTGGTTTGTTTACATCGCCTTTGTTTGTGGGTATACAAAAGAGCAATCGTCTGATTTTAAGATTGATCTAAATGAAGCAAATGCATTTCAAATTTGCAGCATATCATCGAATAATAACAGCTAATTCAAAGCATCACAAAATATGTTTGCAGGGTTTTGTTTGCATAACACCAAAGCATCCAATGTTCTACATGGGAAACATCCTCTCTGTCCACTCAGGTGTCTCCTTTGGAAATACATATGTCTCTGGAGAGTCTACTAAGCAAGTCTTTTGAATATTTTCACCCCAGCAAAATCACTGTACAGCAAAAGTTGAAATCTATGATAATAGGTTCTTGAGATCATGTTTCTGATCATTCTAAATGATGGTATTTCAAATGAACAAAGAAGATATGCAATAGGTACCCTTGACCAATGTCAAAAATACATTTGGTTCAAATTTAGGACTTGAGGTGGTAGACTCACCACAGTGTTAGATCTAATTCTTTCCAAGGTTGGGAGAAATGTACTTGACTTCTTTGCACCTTAATATTTTGGACTGTCATTTAGAGAAGATAAAAGTTTCTTACCGGACAGCAATGTCGTGAAGAATATCCGGTTAGTGATGGTGAAACATTCTGAAATGAAAAGAGTACCATCAATGTTAGGCATTTAACAAATGTCTGACAACATGGCAGTCGTAGAAAATAACCCACTTACTTCTCACTCGGGGCACTGACTTACTGATACTATATAAAAAGTAAAGGACGCTCCCTTTTGAGAATGAAAATACAGCTGTGCCCTGAGAAAGCGCTTCTGTAGCTGCCTGTGTGTTTAACTTTAAAGCTCTAACCAGTTGCAACCAGTTGTAAATGACTTGCTGCCTATTTCTGCAATTCATTGTAACTTGTGTTGAGAAAGTTATGTTTTATGGTTAATTATCCATGGTCTGTTTAAAAAAATAAATCAAACCATTGTGAACCACCAGGATTTGCAGCTCCATTTGAACTTTACTGTACTTTTGATTAAACATTTTGTAAATAAAAACAAACTGGTTTCTCCTTGTTTGGGGTTGTTTGTTACTTGTGTTCTGGGAATAAATATTGTGGCAATGGCGGTAGAACAAGCTATGGATTATTTACCCCTGGTTTCAAGAGTTGTGAGTTACTGGCCTCATCCTCTTTCATGAGTATAAATAAATGTATAGCATTATATTCCAAGTCCTGTAAGGCAACTGGAACGAGTGAACTGAAACCTTTTAAAACCAAAACCTTTTATGCTAAGTCACAGAGCAACAAAACAAACCCCAAATTAACATTTAAAAAGCTTCTACTGTGGAGCAACAAAATCCCCAAATATTATATAATCTGCATTTTAAAAATTGCTTCCCTAACAAGCAGCAGTCTATCAATAATTCCACATGCATGTCTTTTCACTGTTTTTATAATGGAGACGCCATAGGTGGTTTTACGAGAGATCACCTCCCACCCTCAATATCACCACCAGAATGAAGCTCTGAAAATAATTATTAAGCATAATAACTTAAGCCAAAATTGATTTAGGAATATCAGGAATTATTGGAGCTAAAAGTAATGAAACACTATATAAAAGAAGAATTCTATATAAAAGTTGTCTCTTGTCATCATCCTACGACCTATATAAACAAAAGAAGTCTAAAAAATAATTGCCCTGGGAAAATGAGAAAAGCCAAGATTCAAAGGACCCTGTGGCAGGGTGCAGCAGGAGTATATTTGAAACCCAGAATCATTTGTACCGAACATATTTGCATATGAAACTTAACGAGGATCACCAAAGGACCTTGCCCAAAATTATGTTTTTAAAATGAACCAATGGTCTGTGCAGTACTGACCATTAAAAAGGACCTCTAGGAAAGATATAAAATTGCTCTCTGCAATTTGTCACTTTTAGAAAGACAGAGACAGGACAGAAAGGGCTTCTTATACAATGGAATGATCTGTCCATTGCTGAAGCTTGAAGAGCACTGTGTAGGATTTCATCTTACCCCTTTACTACTTGCATGGCTTACTGCTTACCTGCAGAAGCACTGCGAGGAACAGCACTGCAGCTCACCAAAACATGGTAAAATATTCATGAAGCAGCTACTATGTGCCAGGCACAACTAGAGTGATTCTTCTCAAAAAGGTAACTTGGTGACTGAGGTTCTTGTTGCAACATTAAAAAATATCTTTTACTGCTGCCAACAGCAACGAGAAGCCAGGTTTAAAGAGTTGTGAAAGACTTCTGAAAAATTAGAAAATTAAAAAAACTTGCCCTAGCTTCTTGCATGCCCTTGGAAATAGAAAGTTTAGGCCTGCCAGCCCTGCCAGCCCTGCCTAAGCCTGGTTCCTACACTGCAGAAAAAAAGCTAGAAGTAGCCTACATGTTCCCAGGGCCGTGGCTACAAATGAAAATGAGGGAGGAATAGAATCAGTTGGCATTCACTGGCGTTGAAAGTTCTGCCCTGAGCATGGTTCAGAGAGTGCAAAAACCCACCGAGATCGAATTGGAAGCTACTCTAATAAACTGAGGCACGGAAAAAAAATCCAAAGATGTTTTACTCAAAGACATCTTCCTCTACTTCTTTTATAACCAGATGGCGCCAACTATTTTTGACAATCAAGAAAATGCTCCTCTATAAAGTTCTAAGGTTTCTTTTAAACCCAGGCAAACCCATTTGAAAATGAGAGCATTCTAAATGACTCCCTGTATACACCAAAAATAAGTGCTTAGTTAAGATGATTAATCATGTTAAAATTACATTAGAAAGAAACATTTTACATGGTGCAGAATTCATTTTGATAACCAGGTACACACATACAAAACTGCCTATTGGAATCCACACTCAGCTGTGTCCCTCGTGAAGAATATATGTGTGAATATGATTCCCTGCTTGAAGATGAATATTTTGACCAATTTTCATTATTTTTCCACAAACAAATCTATCTGAGCTATAGATTCTTTCAAGGAAGAAAAAAGCTAAAAGGAAATGTATTTATAAAATACTTAAAAACATACGCTAGCTTGGTCATTATTCATATTAAGACAACAAAAGCTGTTCCCATGTCATCATACATACAGAGATATGATAACCCCAGTGACCTTGATCATTCAGTTGTTACAACAGAGAGCCACATATTCAGGCAATGAAATATGAAAAACCAGACAAAACTCTCCAAGCTTTGATTTTTATCTTTATGCAACAGATTTTTCCATACTAAAGGAATCCCAAATTCAATAGCTAACATATAAGAGAAAGTTAAACAAACTAGGAAATAGCCTGAATCTTTTTTAAAAAGTAAAGCAAAACTCACCGCCTACCTTCAGTAAAACCACATAAACCAATTTCGTATGGCCTTTCCAACTGACCCAAAGGAACGACATGACCCCAAATACACAGAGCTGAGGTGCCTCAGTGGCTCCTGCTCAGACCCACCCCCTCCCGCCCACTTTCACCTTCTCCGATGGCGCTAAGAAGGCTGGGAGCTGCTGCCGCGCTGCGCCTCTCACACCTGACCTTACTTTCTTCTGGCAGAAACCTCACGATGCCTAGTGCTGCGCTCCCCAGCATTTTGTAGCCATTTTACAGCCATCTGATAGGAACTAAAATAGGAAGGACAAAACAAACCCCCAAAGCCCCCAACCCCCCTCATCAGACAACCCCTCTCGGTTCCCAGAAGACATCAGTCAGTTAAGTGAAACAAGGTATTATAACAGGGAAGGAAGACCGACAAACCTCATATAAACCTCACTGTGTCCCATTTAAGCTGGGAACGAAGTTACTCCAATGAAAAGTAGTGAGTGTGGGAAAGGAGTGGAGAGTTACAAAGAGAGAACGAGAGACAAAAACAAAACGAAACTTTCATTATACATTTGAGACTTCAAGACAGTACAATGAATTCAAAGGTGTTCCAAGGAATAGTGCGACAGAAAGTTTGAAATGAGAATTCCAGAAACTACAGGTTCTTAAATGGAACTGTTGCTCAGGGGACAAATTCTATAGGGAGTTTGAATTAAGTGTCTGCTGTAGCATCTAGATGTTTTTCTCTTTCATTAAGACTTTGGGGTTTGAATGTACTTTGTCATGAGAAAAACACAGTAGAGCTTTATACAGCCCCCAAAGTAAAAAGTAAGAGAAAGACAGAGTTTATATAACCAGCTTTTTACATAAATATTACATCAGGATACATTTCAAATGAAAACACACACATACACACACACAGCTGTCTTCCTTATCCTTTCTATTTTAAAATGCATTTCATACTTTAAATGTTGTTGATTTTTCACAAAATAAGTAAAAACCAAGTCAGCGTTAAACGCCTCAGAATAATTTTAGTCTTATATTACCTGGAAAATTTACCACATCATGGAGGGTCACCAAATCCTGTTTTAAAGCCGGTTAAGGCACTGACAATTATGGGATGTTTTGCCGCAGCCCAGGGCAACTAGAAATGGTCATGGATGTTAGCTGACTCCCTTCTCAACAGTCTGAGAAAAGGGAAAAAAAAACTGTAAGTTTTCCCCATCTGTTATTTCCTTTTTTTTTTCTTTTTGGCTGTGGAAAGTAAAATTATGCAAGAGCTTTTGAATGTAAAGGCTGTGTGTGCTTTTTCCCTTTTTGTCTCTGTGTACCGGTTATGCGATGTTGCGTAACTGAGTAGAGAGTAGGCGGTTAGCGTTTACTATTGATTTACACTCTGCCATCTAATGAATTCAGAACACTTAAAAGAAAGGAGCAGGAGGGGGAGGGAGGAAAAAAGAGAAAGAAACGGAGAGGAAAACGGAGAAACAGAGGACCGAGAGAAAGAGCTCATTTAAAGAAAATAATTCTATCGCCTGAAATAGTTTGATTCTTATTCCCTCTAGCTCTGACTTTCAGTTATTGTTCAGGTCTCAGAAAAATGAACTTGAGCTAGTGACCCCAATATTCCAATCTTATTTCTAATGAGGATTACTGGCAGGTGAATGTCTGAAAGTACTAATGTGTCAAATTACTTGAAAGCGATTCCACTAAACTGTCAGACTTCTCCATATGCACTTATTTATCATTCTCTCTATGCCTTTGTGAATCTGTATCTGTGATAGCCCATGTTATGGTCCAACTAGTTTACCTAGTCACGAATATCATTTGAAAGACACACAGGGATATCATCAAGGCAAGGAGAAATATGTTCAATTTTACCCATCTCCTTTAAAAATGCATGAAGAATGCATTTAGAAATCTTCGAATAGGTCACTGTTTTACTTTGAAGAAGACATGCCACACGTCATTTGGCTACACAGAACAGCCCGATAGAGGACAATGGAAGTGAAAATGGCAAAACGAGGAGAGATTCTAAACAGATGAACATGCTTGTAAAAGAAATGTAAACAATTACGTATACTGTGCTTATGGAGAGCACATAAAATTTAACATTTGATCTGGATGGTTACAGATACCCCCAGCCCTCTGAGGCTGCCCGGTGCTTCCCACACTACACAGTGAGTTCCCAAATCTGAGGCTAGGAAGATGAAGTGGATTCTTCTGTTAGGCACAGGCCCTCCTATACCTGAGTGCCTCCTATAGCTGAGGACAGGCCCTAAGGGAGAAAGAGAAACAGGAGTCCTCTTTATTAATGACCGGCTAGAGAGCAAGGCAGAGAGTCTGCATCCTTCCTGAATGTGGGCTTGTCAGTGGCGACTGGGAAAAATCTCAGGAGGTCATCCAAAAGAAAGAACAAGAGTCTGGGGTTTCATTTCTGATCACCCAGTGATCTCTTTTCATCCATTTTAGTTGTCCATTTTCAGAGATGCATTCATGACCGACGGTTCTGTGCACACAGCTTATATCTAGCACCTAGCACGGTGCTTGGCACGTTCCCTATGCTCAGCAAATATTTATTGAAACAGTAAAGTGATTATGGGAGAAACATCTCTGTAGGAAAAGTATACTAGAAAAGCCTCAGAAAATAATATATTCCAATGATTTACAGGAAAATCTTAGGTTGCACTTAGGCTGCAGACACAAAATAATGAAGCAGAGAAAGTATCAGTTATTTTGGCATCAGCTGATTTAAGTTCCATTTGATTAGGGAAAAAAAGCTTAACAAAAATTAAAATACTGATAACATCAGCAAAGTTTTCTGCTCATTTCCACTAGCCCTTTGGACTATTTTTCATTTCAGTCTTGGGCACAGAGAAGTCCATTTTAATTTCCATGGATACATGCTAAAGGAAAAGTCATGGGATAGCACATAATTCATCTTTCAGAAAATACTGAGAAGAATGGAGCCATTTAGTAATGGGAGAGAATATAGCTTGCTGTTGAAGGGCAAGGCAGGTTGGGTTTTGATTAGGTTATGCAAATTTAAATTAATAAGAAGGGCAACCAAGAACATACTGATTTCCATTTTCTTGGTTAAACAGTTTTAAATTTCTGGATTAGAAAGTCAGAAATGCCATCTTTCAGTTAATTGGAGAATGAGGACTTTAGAAAGAGTTGCAAATACAATCTCAAAAATTCCAGTTGAAGATTTAACTAAAAGTGTGTTTGGCAATGGTAGCCAAACACTTTTTATAATGTAAGGCTGCCATCTTATTAATTTATCTGGGACCGAGCATGGACATGTCAGTGAAAACATCCAAAAGTGTTGTTTTTGTTTTCTTAAACTTTATTCATTAGTACAATCTAATCTAATTCAGCAACTTCCTTCAGTAAGCATCCTGGCAGTATGTCAGCATGACCACCCTGGGTGCTGTTTCATTTCCTGGATTTGTAAAGGTGGATGAGAATGTGCCTGGCCCCTTCATTTCATATGTGAAGACTCTGAAACTCAGAAGGTGATTTTCTCAGGGGTATACACTTTAAGACAGATCTAGGACTAGCACCTAAAGCTCACAGTTCATTTCTCCACAGCATAGAATAAGTCAAAGCTGCATAAATTGAATCTTATTTTAAATGCCATAAAGAAAGATTTCAAAAGATTTTTTTTAACAAGACAAGGAATCCTTACATTCTGTAAAATGTTCACCTCAAAGTTATCTTATACTGAATATTCCACTCTTAATCTGAGTCTCCTCTTCCTCCTCTTCTTCCTCCTCTCATACTTTAGATCTTTGCAGTCTCTTTTGCTCTGTTTCTCACACATTTGTCTCCATACCTGACCTCTAATTATTCCCTTTCTCTCATTTTTCACCTGTTTCTCCAACTTTTAATTATTACTCTTCTTCATAAAAATCATTTTCTGTGAATGTGATTTGTGATCCTCAGAAGTCATAAAGGAACAAAAAATTTGAATTCCGTGTCTTGTCATGATCAGGTCTTTGAAATAGACATAAAAAAAAACCAACCAAACAGACAGAAAACCTGCAACAAGATACTGAGAACCTGAGGGTAAACGCAGCTGCAGGCTTTGCCTGTGTAACAGTGGCCTAGCCCTCCTCACAGCAGGGCCGAGGGCAAAGGCCACAATCTCCAGACCCGACCACTCATTTTCCACGACACCAGGTCACCTTTCTGTTTCCTTTTCTTTCTTTCCATTCCACAGACATAACTATTTTGAGACTGATTATGGCATAGCAGGAGGAGATCCAGAAAAATCGTAGTGGCTTTACGTGGTTTAATGATACTGGCCAAACTCTCAATTCCAAAAAAAGTCAGAGAGCTGCACACTAAATTTGCAGTTACACAGAAAGTGAAGTCTGAGAAGGTTAAAAGAGAACTTGGACCTGAGAAAAAGGTCTTAGTGTAACAGGGACATTGCTGCCAGAATTGTTTTGATTTTGTCATTGTTTCCCTTATAAAGCTTAACTCTTATGGTGTTTACAATTCAGCTAAAATGATCAGCTCCAGGCTGAAATGTAGCTCTAGATATCTTAGAGTGGGAGGTTTTTTCTTTTTTTTCCCTTCTTATTCCTTAAAAAGAAATACAGACAGCAACTATTCAGCCATTTCAACGACATTTAGATTCTGACCACACATCTGGCCCTAAAAAAAGAGCAGGTGCTAATCAGGGAACCTAATCTACAGGAAGCTAAACTGAGCAATGTCCACTTGCAATGAAGGACTGGAACTTGGTGTATGAAGGGGGAACAGAAGGATGTTCTGTTATTTTAAAAGGCTGAATGTATATCACTTGGATAGCTACTTCTTTCCACTGCATTGATGTAAATAGGATTTCAGCAACACTTTGTTGACAGGTCTCCCACTCCGCTTTGCTAACTAGAAAACATTACAAGTACAGAAGGAAGAAATTCCTGATCATTTCCTTAGATCTTTTCTTCATAAGCCCATTCTCAGGGTGGCTATTAGACAATTAACAATTTAAAAAATTCCTTGCCCCTACGTCTCTAGCATTGGCTCTGATGTCTAATTGTCTAGACTATGATGTTGTTCCACAGTGGGGAGGAGGACATCATAGACATAAATAAAAATTAACAGGCCAGACGGAAGCTAGCATTTATTGAGCACATATTATGGGCTACATACTTCTTTAATAATATTCCGTTTAATACAAATCCCCTGTGAAGTTTGTAAGATTAGCCTAAGTTTCATAGATTAGCAACTGAGTGACAGAGCTGTTGGCTAACCTGCTTAAGGACACAGAGCTAATTAAAATGTTGTGCAGGGGAGGAGTAGGATCTGGTTGACTCCCAGGCCCACCTGTACTGTAAGGTCAGGAGCAGAATATGAAGCCATCTAACCAAAAAACATTCTCTGTGCCAGTAATGAGAGCCACCACATGTTCCAAGCTGTGGTGGGAAAGACAAATGACTCCTAAAAGGAAACAGGTTCTTGCTTTGCTTAAGGGGATGGTAAATTCTTGTTTTCTAAATTCATATTTGGAAAATGGCCCTTGTCATAGGAAAGGAAGCACAGTCTCCCAGGGACCTTTAAATCAGACCAGATATTTGAGTGTTCTTAAAAATTCCCTTAAAGATGTATACTAGATAAAGGTAAAAAAATACAGTGCAGATAAATTCCAATGATTAATACATTAACAATTCAATATGGCTGTGTATGTAGATATATGTGTGTATGTGTGTGTGTATACAGTTTTTTTCGTTCTTGCCAAAATTTATGGTAATTATTATAAAGTACTTGACAAAATCTAAACAGTAAATACGTTAAGCCAAGAGAAAAGAAACAAAGAACAAGAGGAATGTGTGTGTACGTGTGTGTGTGTAAAGATAAAGGCTTTGTTTCATTATGTTAATGTGGCAAATTATTATTTTTCGAAAGTTTACTTATCTACACTGAATCTTTTATATACAGACATATTATTTTATAATACTTTCATAAATAAACATGTGTTGAAGATAACATTAGAATCATCAAACAAATAACAGCAGTTTTGGAAAGTTTACAGTTTGAAGTACTATAGCGTTTACCAACTTTATACACACTGCTAGGAAGGATTCTTTGAAAATAATTTATAAAGTAGAGAGTACACTCCATTTTTCATACAATACAGTTTTTTGGGATGAATCTTTCACTACTATATTAGCGTGTGTGTGAGAGAGAGAGAGAGATATTATTCTCAAGATTTCTGGGACACTTTCCTTAATATATTCTTTAAAATCACAATTTGGTGAAGGACTTAAAGGCACAGCAGCCAAAGAGATCTGAAAGGAAGAACGAATAGTCCTTTGGCAGTGCTTATTTATTCCTCAACTTTTAATGAATCCTTATTGCCCTGTCCTTGCTGCCTTTGTTCCCTCAAGTCTGAATTTGATTGGGAGCAGGAAGGAAGAAACACTAACTTCTAGCTTAGAAGAAGCACAAAAGAGGAGAGAACCAGACCACCTTCTGGGCCCCCTCTCCCCACTCCCATAAGGAAAAGCAATAGTAAGTGAATCAGCAGGAAAAGCAATGACAGTGACTGTGACAGTTTTGTGGTGTTGGGCAAAGCAGAATTTGTATCTGCTCAGTTTCAAGGGCTTCTTCACAATTCAGCTTCTTTGCATGTTATAACAATGCTGAAGAAGACACACGATCTGTTGAGGGAGACAGGTGAGACTTGGGGGAAAGAGGAGGCACTCCTTATTTTCATGTATTCAAACACATGATCAAGATATAACTTGCAACATTAAAAAAAATTACCCAGTTAAATCGAACCTGCTAAAAATAACTCACAATACCCTTTCCACTAAAACAAAACAAAATAAAGCAAAAACTCACAACCAGTTATTTTGACTGGTGAAAACAGTGACATGAAAGTAACAGATGGAAGCCCAGTTTTACTCACACAACATACTAAACACAATTGCAAGCGTCCCCACAAAAATAACTCAACAATGGTGACTTTGGCCTTGTGCTTCAAAATATCTCCTTTAAATGGGCTTCCTTAAAGACTTCGGCGGGGGGGGGGGGGGGGCTTGTGAAAAACCACATAGAATAAAACCAACTCATCTGTCCATACCTAGAAACAGGAAAGAGCTGCCAATCACAGCCTGCAAAGAAGAGAGATCTTGTCACCTTTGTCAAGTCCTTTCTCAGGATTGGAACAGGTGTTCTTTTCTTATGTATTATTTTTTGTTGTCTGGCAGTATTTTTAGGAAAGGTGATATATCTGTATTTAAAAAAACACACACTAGGTAGCATCTAAAAACTTTCATAAATCAAGTAATTAAAAGTAACAAATCTTCCTGCTAATTGCTCCTCAAAGTTGAAAGAAAGCTTATTTTCTTACCTTACACCATGCCTTCTGATCTGACAGTGTCATTCAATCAATAATTTCAATGTCAGTTACTGATTCCCACCTCTTTTATTACAAAGACTTCCAGCAATAATGAAATGGTGCTGATCTGCTTGCTTTCACTCTATATAACGTCTATATTTATATGCTTTGCTTCTATTTGGATCTATATTTATCTGCTTTATCTGCCTACAGTGCATCTGTTTCTCATACACACAGACATATATTTATATATATACACACATACTGTATATATATAGGTTATATATAAACACACATACCCACAAAAATGTATGAATGTATGCTAGAGTGCTTAGTTCAACAAGCATGCAGGTGCATAAATACTCTGACACATGACAAATATACAAAGAACATGAATGTACATGTAAACATAGCTGCACAGGGAGAAGCCTATCCCAACAATAGGCCTTTCTAGATACTTGGCTGTTGGCCTCTGAGACACACACACTACTGACTGACAGCCCTAGACAACTCTGGGAAGACCAAAAATCTTCAGAAGGCAAAACTATATAACTAAATAAAGATCATTTATTCCAATTTATTCATTTTTAAAAACAAGGAAACTGAGATACTCAGAGGCTAAAAGCAACGATTTTTCGTGGCAGGGCTGGAAGTAGAACCCAAATCTTTGCTTCTAGACAAACACTCTTCCACTATGTTGAACTGAAATGATGGGAACATTTTTTCTCAAATCCTGTATTATCTTCTAAGTTCCACTCATTTCTATTTTTCCCTTTTCTTGATGCGTGAAATCTAAGCAATCAACATTCACCGAGGGTCAGGCACTGTTTCAAATGTTTAAATATGCTATCTCATTTAATCTGTACGGTATGTCTATAACGTAGGGGTTGTTACTCATTTAATCTGTATGGTATGTCTATAAAGTAGGGATTGTAACAATAAAAATAAAATAAAATAAAATAAAAATAAAAAATCTGAAGCTTGTTGGATTAGATAACTCTCCCAAAACAACACAGCAAAAGAGCTGAGCTCCTGTGATTCTCCAAAGCCCATGTTTTTCCCATTAGATCATAATGCTTTCCTCTATACACACCTGAATGTCCTATGAACCGCCCCACCACAACAGCCACCACCACCATCACAGCCTAACCATCATATAATCCCAGTAACTAGTCTGTTTCAGGATACATAACAGACCTAAAGCAGGGATCCTCTCAGCCTAAGAAAAAAGTCAAGAAGAGTGGCTCAGGTAGAAGTGACAGATCCCCTGTATGCAGCACATACCATCTACTAGAAAGCTGAAATATGCAAAATTCAGACCGAAAAAAACACCCCACGGGTAGTCTTACGTGATTTAATGTCTTAATAACTTCCAGTCTATGAACATTTTATGTCCTTTTCGTCAAAGGATTAGAGCAAACGGATACAATTGAATCAGATGGGAAATAGAGGCACAAGGAAGCAATGGGAAGACAGAACCACAGCCCCTCTTCTTCTTCCTCTCCTGGGGCAAAACACTTCCAAAAATCAGTGCCCGTCAAAAAACACAAAGCTAGTACCAACAGCTAGTATTTAGCCCCCACTGAAGTGCTAGGAACAAACTCAGAAAAGAAACGACGTCCACATATGGTAAGGTAATTTTACACAAATTTCCTCAGCTAGTAACCAGTCATGAGCTATCCCCACATGCAGGAGTTTTACACTTTGTTCAGCTCACACAGAACCCGGCACAAGGAGATGCCATGTGGATCTGTGAAACTCCCTGGGGCATACTGCATCCATAAGCCAAGGAACAGAAATTACACTGATCCATACATGCAGCTCCTCATCTGTGACATACTGATAATTACTCTTTATTTGTGAATTACGTCCAAGTTATAAAAACAAGTTTCAGACGTTTGTCACAAACAGGGTACATTTTACTTAACTCTTTCAGAACACCAGCTAGCTCTGGTGTACAAGGACATGGGAGCTGTCCTACGATGGGGCCTGATGTTGTGGAAAGATCATGGCCTTGAGAGAGAGACTGATTGAGTATGAATCCCAGGTCTTCCACTTATTAGTAATATAAATTATGGCACATCACTTAAACAGCTCTGAATCTCAGTCTCATCACTTGTGGAACAAAGAATAAAGCCACCTATTTTGCAGGAACACTGTGAGGATTAGAGATAGTCCCAGAGCAATGTCTTCTTCACAAACAGGGGCATTAAATGTTAATTATTATATGTTTAAGAAGGCCTTTTGGCTATGACTTCCTATTGTATAAATGATACAAAATTCTTCTGAGGTACTTTTCACGCTCGTTTAATCAAAGATAAACTTCTGGGTGATCAGGTATGTTCCAAGGAATGACAGCAATAACAGCATTTCACGGTGTAACATTTTCACTGGAAGATCTTAAAGTACTTAATAACCTTTGACTTCCGTGATTGCTGCTACTCTAACAATTGGGCAAAATGAAGCTCAGAGATACATCCCCCAAGTGAATAATAATAAAAAGAATCACCAGCAGGGGTGAACAGAATTTCTGTCTCTAACATCTAAACCCCATAGTGTCCAGCTGAGTAATAACTGCTGCAAGGTCACAGATATAAAGGGCCATACTTTCCCCAAGGCTCTTTGAGATTATTCACCGAGGCCAAAACCATTAGGTAATGCTGTGTACATCTGCTGAGATAACAGGGCTGAGTCAGGGTTAGGTCAGGGTTTCAGGTTATAGGGGTGGGGTGAAGAGTGGCTTTCAGATCAAATGATGAGAGTACTTTAAGCAGAGAACAAACCATAGTTTTCAATGTAAGAGAAAAGGAAAGAGGAGAGAACCACAGCCAGATGAAGGGAGGTGGGAAGATACACTCTGCGGGGCTCAAACGGGTAACTGTGCCTTACAGAGGAAACCCTCGCATGTTCATGCACACTGAGATGTGAACAAAAAAGCCCAGGGTGCAGCATAAATCCTGCCATCCCAATAACACACACAGATGTTCCACCATTGTTTTCTTTTATGCACATTTTAATTAAGAGATCAGAATCAAGCATTAAAGTGTTATTAAATGGCTTGTTTACATTTTCACTATATGTCATTTATTATGCATTTTCTAAATGTGTGCACATCTATTCAGAAGGATTATTTGGAATTTTTATGTCACTGTTACAATTGTCCCTCCAACTCACGCCACTTATAGCTAACTAAGGAACAGTGGGAAAGCCTTTTTGGTCCAAGCAGTGGGTTAGGGACCCTCCTTTAATTCCCTGTCAAGCAACCCCCATCCCCCATCAAACCTCCTTGTGGAATGACAAAGTGCACTCCAGCACTCCAATGCTGCAGGAGGTCCCCGGTCCATCGTGACTTCTCATTCCTCATGAAAGGCCCAGTTTCAAATACTGTCCCATTGTCCTTACAAGAAAATAGTCTTTATATCCATGCTACACCATTTCCCTAAGCAGTTTGGAAAACCTCAGGAACTCCAAGCTAACACATAGAGGAACCTGGCCTCCTGCCTCCAGTGGTGCAGACTCTCCTGGAGGGAACACAGTGGGAGAAGTGGGAACAAGTAGATTTTTTCTCTCCTCAACCTATCACCTAGTTCTAGTCTACCACTTTTGTCTATTTACCCCCACAGGGTAAATACTCCTACTTGAGTTTTCAGTATTATTCTAGAGTTGAAACAGATACCCACACTTTTCCTTCTCTCAGACTCCGTAGATATTAAGGCTTATTCACACAGTCAACCTGCTAGTGTGGAGCACAGGTGTCCTGTAGTCTGCCTGTAGCATATGGTTCAAGTACTTTAACAACAGGGCATTGTCTTACAAGCCCACGTCATATAATGCCTTTTGCACGGAACTGGATGGTTTCAGAGGGGCAGGACTCACATCTCCTGCATGCTGAATTCAGTGCCTAGTACATGACGGGTGCTCCATCAGTCCAAATAAGAGAAGTGAGGGATTTTTATATCGTTCTTTTCCTGTTTGTTATCCAGGGGAAGCAGAATGCTTATACAGAGCAGGCATAAGAAAGGGACACATTCTAATTCCACTGTCAAATTACATTCTTTAAATTGTCTCATTTATAGCATAAATGATCTACAAAATATTTCCATTACTATAAATGTAACTTTAAGGTAAGAGTTAAATTAGTCTTCTGTAACTGGTGGACCAGATGGGACTTAGAGAAGAGTAGTGGTACAGCTTTAAATCAAGTTTCTTTTGAAGGGAAACTTTAAGATGTTACCAGAGACAGAATAGAATTGGCACAACTTTTGGGAGAGCTTCTTAGCCATATGCATTAAAAGCTTTAAAAGATATGAATGCTGTTTGACTCAGAAATTTCACATTAATGAATTTATCTAAAGGAAATAATCAAAGATCTACACAAAGATTTAGAAGTAAGGATGCCTATCATGGTTTACCTACACCTGTGAAAAACTGAAAACCTTGTTTGACAATTGAGAGTTGATTAAATAAATAATACATCTGTATGTTGGAATACTATGAAGCTATTAAAAATAATATTTTGAATACTACTTAATAACACAAAAAATGTTTTGGGACTATTAATAAATGACAGCATATTAATCCATAATATGTAAAGGCTGATTTATTGTATAAGTAATTATAGCTAAGTTAAATATTGTTTAAGAAGTGATACACATGTATACATATAATGGAAAGACTGGAAGATATAGATGAAAACACTAAAAGTGGTTATTTATGGGCAGAGGAATTTTAAGAAATTTTTGTTTGTTTTAAACTTTTCCACAATGTATTTTTCCATAAATAATTTTACAACAAAATATTACTTAACATATTAATCTACACTAACCTTCTTTTCCCAAAGTCCTAAAAAGTGATTTTCTATGGGCATTTTCATCCTAGCTAGTACACGTTGCTTTCTAAAATCTTTAGTGTTTGAGACTATGTAGTTATGATAGACACTCCCCTCTTAAATAAAAACCTTTACTAGCCCTATGATTTTAGTCTTAGGCTTCTCCGTAGAAAAATTCCAATGGCCTGCGAGCTACTAATATGGAAACTTAAAATTCAGATCCAGGGCTTCTGTTCCTATTTATCCTAAAGTCCTAAATTTTGCTTTCAACTCAGGTTCCATAATAGCAATTAATATCATTAAGTTACATTATTTAGACACACACATAACACTTATGCCCTTTAGGATTTCCATACTCTTTCATTTATTTCACCAATGCTATATTGTTCAATAGACGTTGATGCTATAAAGAATAAATAAAACATATAGAGTCAATCATTCAGAAAAAAATCATCATAGGTTTGGTTAAATAAGGAGAAGCTTAGTTCAATGCAGTCTAATTCCCTATGTGGCATCTGATGTAAGAATCCCTGTACTTCTACTGACAGCTCCTTGTGAGAGATGCCCCCTCTTCCACAACTTTTACTCACCTGTACACCCACAGTCAGCCATAGGTGATTGTGCAAGAGACCACAAAGTAGGAAGAAAATGGAGGAGCCAAGACAGGCTACAGGGGGTTCCAAGTTATAGAACAGGACAAAAGATATATGGTCTCTTCACACTGAAAGAAAATTAGGCAGAAATGTGGAGAAAAGCCAAGCATGATATTTAGTCTACTACAGTGAAGTTCCATGAACTCCTGCCACAAAGGCTCCTGGAGCAGCCCTGGATCTGGAATGATCTCCGCAGAACCTCTCCTTAGAATTTCTTAATTGTACCGTGTGTACAATAACATCTGACATCCAAATTTAGAGGTTTCTTTAGAATCCAAAACACAGACTTCTTAATAACCCAAGTTTTTAATCTCATCAGGGCAATTTCAAATAGATAAAGTGAAGCATCACAAGTTTGTACGTTGAGTCTATGGGATTATAAATTTAGGTGCCCAAGATATACAGCAGTGTAGCAACCACTTATAAAGGCAGAGAGTTACTCTTGAAACCAATTTGCAGGCAGGGAGTTACTCCTGAAACCAATCTGGGTTCCCACTGGATGATGGCAGCAAACTAAATTTGATCCCTCCAAATATCTTCCAGAAGTAATGTAGATCAACAAGGAGAGAAAATAAAACCACAACTTATGCCTATAGCATAAACTAAAGACAGAGAAAGCTACAAACTTCAACTTTTGTGCAAGTAGAGAAATAAACATTTTGAAACAAAAAGAGCCAGCTTAGGAGCCCATGCTAGAATGAAGACTGGAGACAGCTCTCTCTCTGAGTCCAGCAGGACTATTAATTCTAGTTAAAAATCACAGTTTTAGGGAGGAGATGTGTCTGGAAGAAGCTCCCTGTGAAAAATACGAATGGCAGGACACTTCCAAGACCTGTGAAGTCAGAATTTCCAGGAAGTGATACCCAGGCATCCATATTTTTAAGCTCCAAAAGTGATTGTGAAATACTCTACAGATGAGGATCAATGTGACTGGGTAAGTTCAACCATTATAAATTCATCTCCCTTAACTTCACAAACACAAAAATTCTGCTCCTAATCTCCTAGTTCTCCATCCTTTCTTCTCTCTAAAAACAAAGTTAACCATGTCTTTCTACATCTGCTCCTGACATCTCCCTATGTGGAAAGCCATGCCTGCTCCTTACTGCCTATTAAAATCTTCCCCAGTTCCAAAACTGGGTTCAAGTTTTACCTCCCTTCTAACTCACACTAATTTCACTCACATTAATAAACTACAGAAAATGGGTTTTCCCCTCTGTCTTAGATCATTATGGAGATAATAATTTCTGTTTGTCTTATATCCCAGTGAGATCATAAACCACATGTATCCTCAGGAAGTGTTCACATAGTTTTGTTGTACCTCTTTGCTGTACACATGCAGGACTTTCAAAAGACAGCAGAATGAAAGAAAGTAACATCTGTATATTCATCATCAAATAACAGGGTCTGCATATATACCTCCAGAAAGTGCTCAGTGTCCATTTCTTGCACTCCATACTTACATTCCAAAGGAAATACTTATGTATAAGTGAAAAAAAAAAAAACAAAAACAAAAAAACAAAAGGAAGTGGGGAAGAGTTTGCACCTCCAGCCCTAATTCCTCCTTTGAGTCCCTGAGTTATGTATTGAATTGCCTACTGAGTTTCACTTTGATAAGCATTTCAAAGTCAACATGTCCCCAAATTAACTCATAATGATCTCTGCTCCCAAACCTGCCCTTTCTTCCATATCCCCATAGCACACAAGTCCGTGGAGTTAATGACACTACTATTCATCTAGTTGCTCAGGCCAAACACCTGAGACTCATCACACTTCATGGTTTTCTTTCTAATCTACACCACATAAAGCCCCTCAGCAACTGCCTTCAAATTACCACCAAACTATTCAGAACTGAATCACTTCTCATTCCTTCCACTGCCATGGCCCATCTCATACTCAGCTACCACAATAAGTCCTAACTGGTCTTCTAGCTCCATGCCTGCCCCCTTTAGTTTATTCCCACAGAGTAGCCAGAGATCTCTTTTATTTATGAATCAGATCACATAGCCTTTTAAAAAAACCCTCTTTTGACTTCCTGTCAGTTGTTACCATGTTCTTCCTGGAATAAAATTGTTCTTACTTAGGGAGAGGAGATAGCTCAAGTGGTAGAGCGCATGCTTGGCATGCATGAGGTCCTGGGTTCAAGCCCCAGTACCTCCTCTAAAAATAAACAAATAAACCTAATTACCTCCTCCCTGCCAGAAAAAAAAATTAACAAAAAAGGTGATCTTACTCTACAATATCTGTTCCGTCCACCCCCAACCCTTTTCCTCCTGACCATCCCATGCTGAGTTCCTTTTCATTATTTAAATCTTTGCTCAGATGTCTCCTGCTCAGTGAGATGTCTTCTACTTACCTTATTTCAAACAGCACTTTCTCCATTATTTACCCCTCTTTTCTACCCCCTTACATTGCATTATTTTTTCCCAGATCTTATCATTAAATAAACACTTATTGTTTATTTAATTATTGGCTTTCTCTCCTTTCACTCCAAAATAAGTTTTATAGGAGACTTTGTTTAATTTCTCACTATATTTTCAGTTACTAGAACTATGCCTGAAACATTAAAGGTGGTTGGTAGACTGTAAGTGACTGAATGAATAAGTGGATGGATAAAGTGCTCCAGTACTTATCAATCTCATCCCAGCCACATCAACTTTAAATGGAAGATCTTTATTCTGCATGATGTAGTGGCTGTTCCAGATTGTCCCAGAGGCCACTGTTCTTTCCGTCTGACTGCACAGGCCAAACTGGGCACCCGCTTACATGCTACAGCTCAGGTCTTAGAATACAGTTCTTGGGAGAAGTAAAGTCAAACTAGATAGTTACCTAAAAATAATACCTCAGAGTTTACAAAGGGGAAGGTTTTCCCAGCCCAACTGATCCTGGTGATTTAGACTGGCATGAAAGGCTGATGTGTAGTCTTGTGCCTGAGGAGTTTCCAGTCTGGAGGGGAAGTGAGGCATCCTTTTATCTGTAAAAGTACCAAGTATAGCTCCTCTTTGTGTCCAAAAGAATTCAGAACATTGCTGAGTAGATAGAAGAGCTTCAGTAATGTTTATTAAACAAATGAACAAACTGATCCATGAAACACACAACATAATTTAAGTGCTTTTCCTCTATTTCTAAGCTTTGTGATAGTGTTAACTAATCTCAGTGAATAAAGCAATTGCCCCAGTTAGACAAAGGATATATAAAATTCATTACTGCAGTTTTTTTTTTTTTCCCTTCATAGATTAGATCGAAAAACTCATTGTGAAGAACTATGTCTTACCTATCTTGCATCCCCAGTTCTTAGCACAGTCTGGCTGTAAAAGGAGAAAAACTCCAAAGCAAAGGATAAAGAAGTTCAAAGTCCTGGCAGGAATCAGTGAGTATTAAAGAATGCCAGTCTGACATGATTATCAGATGTTAGGTGATGAAAATCATGCCAACTAACATATGGATTCCTACCCTGTTTCTATGGAAGACTTGAGCTTTAAAATTATTTCCTGAACACAGAGGATCAGAGCTGATGCTGATTATTTACTATGAGACTGCTACTTTTCAGAATATTGCTGATCAAAGTGCTAGACACTCAATGCATGAAAATCTACACCTCTTTACTCATCTGTCTCGTATAGTTAGGTAAAATGCTTTAGCAAATGGATGTTTAAAAAAAGGGGGTTTCTAATAGCAGTCTGTTTACTAAATGTGAAAGCCTTTTCAAATATAAGATGAAATATATAATACAACCATTAAGTCAATATGCTTTGAGAGTATCCATCATGGTTAGGGTACCACCTGCTTTGGTTTGCCTGAGACCGAGGAGATTCTTAGGATGTGGCATTGTCAATGATAAAACAGGAAAAATTCTGGGCTAGCGAAGGTGAACCGATCACCCTCATCACAATATAGCTTGCTAATTTAATGATCAGATTTCATATATATCTAAATGGAGGATTTATATACAGCTATAGAGTATAACACAGATAAGTAGGCATTTCGAGGCTACAAACAGAAGAGGATTAAAAATTAGACTTGTCCTGGTATACTATATGAAGTGCAAATCCCTTCTTTCATTTTCTTTCCTTTTCCCCCTATGTTGGCCCTCTTGCTTATATTTTAAAACTGTATGCTTGTATTGATTTTATTATAATCAGAGGATATTAATTTGGGTGTTAGGACAATTTCCTTTTCCTCAGAAGAAAGAGGGAAGTGAGAAGCAGCAATGGAGACTGGTCTCGATTGATGCACGGGCTCATCTGTTTTTTACACCCCCAAATGTGCTAATTTATGATGGTGATGTCACTGTGGGGAATTAAAATTTTCCTAACTCAGTATGCATGTTTTCTACATACCTCAGAACTGAACACATGCAGATTAAGTTCCATAATCCAAGGTGAGATCTACAAAACTATCCCAGCCCCAATTCTGCTGAGGAATTTATTATGACAAACTGGGACAGACCCTGGTGGTCTCCTCCGATTCTATGGCCCTCTTACAAGCATCATCTTGCTTTAAGGAGGCTCCAAAAGAGTAGTCAATCTTTGGCACACAATAGCCATCACAATCTGAACTGAGGTCTGAAAAATATGGCATTTTCCCAAGAGTTTATAATGTCCAGTTTTAAATACTGAAGGGCACTATCTTCTAAATATCTCTGGTCAGTCTTAGCAACTAGATCTACTTTTGAGGCTCCATTTCTTTTGTGTCTTTTACATTTAATGATAAAGAAGAAATATCTAAATTTATAATACCCACGAAAGAGTGAAATTAGGGAAAAAATTCTGTTTGATGTGAGTGTGTTTTTTTTTAAGCTCCCATGCCTAAGAAGATCAACAGTTACCTACATTTGTAACATTTGTAATATTTATGCCTCCCAGACTCAGTGTAATGAGTTTCATCTCTGATCGAATTTTTATAACTGACTTTCATTTACCTGTGAAATAGAAAGCCTTGGTAGGCTCTTGCCCTACAAAATCAGATGCAAAAGTTAGTTCTATTGCAAGATACAGAGGAAAAAAAAAAACTGTCACCCTAATATGCTACAGCATTCCTCTGGTTTTTGCAGGAGAGAAAAGCTATGGGCTCTAGATACAAATGTCGAAATAAGTGCAGTACGGAAGACTGATTAATCAGAACCTGAAAATCATAGTCTTCAGCTCTCCTCCGTGAAACTGTGGTGTGTCCTTTTAACTTGGACTAAGTGCCCAGTTATGAGAATTCTTCCACGAGACGAGCGTGCTTCAGAGCAAACCCTTATCCTAATTGATGGTTTAAGGAAGCACAACCCTGCATTCTGTTCAGGGCTTTGGTTAAGTAGGTAAGCCAAAACCGAGGAGACAGGACTTCCTCCATTAAACTGGCTAGATCCCAGGTTAAACTAATTCAGCCTAAACAGAAAACCTCTGTTTTTCAATCCCTTTGTTCTCTTGGATGTCACAGCTCCCTGCTCTATTCGCGCTTCCTTTTATAGTCTTTCCTCACCAAGCATTTCAGGAAGAAAAAAAAAGCTAAATAAAGATCACAGCCTGTTCCATTGTGTCCCCTTCTTCTTCATCATCTTCTTTTCCATTTGTGCAATGTTGTGGCACCTATTAACTACCAATGTTTTCAGAATGACATTACACAAGGTGCAGGCTGTACCACTGTGCCCTAAAAATATCAACAACTGCATTAGTCTCACAATAATTAATGGCAGGCATTATGCAAATGACAACTTTTTCGCTGCAAAATAATGACATTTCTTCATTTTGAGCAGAGTTATGCAAAACAATGAATTTAGGATGATAAATCACACAGGAGAATTAAGAAAGCCATAACGTTCCTGCCCAGGCAGGCAGAAAGATAGACAGACCAACAATTTAGAAGACATTGTTTGTTCTCACACCACTATAAAAAATCATAGCCAGTCGGCCATTAATGTGTGTGGGTTTTTTTCCTTCTCCCCTTTAGGCAACAATGCATAAGGGGATGCTAAATTCTAGCAATTGGATCATTACAAGTCACAAGCAAATTTTTCTTTATTAACCTTAATAAGTCATTCACTCAGAGACTATAGTCATCAGGCAAATAAAAAGTATCACATGCCATTCTGCTACACATTAACTAATTCCTTATGCAAACATCACAACATATAGCAATTACTGCTGCTCAGAAAAAACAAAGTCATTTTCAATTTATTTTATTGCTTTTATACTTGGCCATTTCCTGTAGCACATTATCGTTTCTTTCCATAACAACCCGAGGTGGAATGGAGAAGAATTTCAGTAGAAATGAGTATTTCCTCTCACCACCTTTCTCATACCCTTTTCCCTTCCTGGGGCTGCTAAGGAAGGTTAGAGATAGGGTATGTGTGTGTTTCTTCATAGCACATTTCCAACAAGCTCTGAGTGGAATGGCATGTTCAGCCTCCGTCCCTGTGGCAAAGGTAGTGGGTATGCAGACAGGGTCTGGCTGTCTCCCACATGTGCTACCTTAATGCTGGCAGCTTTCCTTGATTCTGTAAAGCAAGGTATAAGTGCAGGCTTAGATTTGCCACTAACAGGTGAACATTAAAGTCAATATATTCAATATTAACCTGAGAGATGCCCATTATGCTTAATGAGAATTATGAGGCTAGTTCGTCATGCTTCACCCAGCGCATAACATGTCCCTTCAAGAGATCTAAGTGAAGAGCAATAATAAATATTGAAACCACAACCCCCAATGTGCAAAAGGCCCTCTTTGATTTTTCTGTTTTATTCCCCAGCACCCTTTTAACCATGGCTCTCAGGATGTGAAGCAAACACTAAATAAACCTTATACATGACCAGTAGATTTTTTTTTCTTAGCCCATTTTACAGACTGACAAGTGGATTCTGTGCAGCTCGGAGCTTTTCACAAAGTTGGACAATGAAACAGGTCAGATCTGACTAGCTCTCCAATGGTCTAACCTCAGAGGCCCACAGCCTCTTTCTCATAATCATGAGCATCTTTCCTGCTGGTAAACAATTATGCTGAAAACAGTCTGTACATGTCCCTGTTCACACAATAGGATCATCATCTCCCTCTGTTCTCCTAAATCCACACTCCAGTCCCCCCTTTTTAAGGTAGAACCCTTCCAAAATACACAAGGGAAAAGCTCCCTTTTCAGTTTCTCTTCCTAAAGGTAATAACATTTTGCAGTTCTCCTTAAATAAAATCCAGCCCATGCTGGATCAATAAGAATGATGCCCATTTCCCTAATGGCAGCCGATTGCCATTTGCTATTCAAATCAGACTAGATAAATTACAGTACATGCCAGGGAACAGGCCAGTGAATTAAGACAGGCCTCCAGAGGACCAGCGATATTATTAATCTTTTAAGACACTATCATATTTCTTCTTGACAGTGTGCGTAGACTCACAGACACACTGCACCCAGATTGAAATATCAGCTGCTGAAAAAATCAATAGTGTTAGAAACACAATAACTTTTGGTCTGCAGGGCCTACACTAAGCAGCACTTGTACCCTCTGTACCACATCTCTTCTCCTACTTCCCATCTCCCACTTTCTGGCTCTTCCCTTTCCATTCTCTGGTTTTAAAAGCTTAGATGCCCAAATGACAAGATATTATGAAGTAGTTTCCACTGCTAACCCTGGCCATTGTGGTCAGAGCGTTGATCTTCCATGGGCCGTTTGAAACACAAGCTCACTAGACTAGTAAAATGTTTTGGTGTGGAATTGTTCTCCCTATGCACTTAATAGAGACCCCCAAGCCTGTGCATTTGGTTCTGTTTTAAGAAGAAAGTCAGATATTTAGGGAGGTGGACATTCCCAGAAAGTCCTAGGGAAAGTGGAATGGGAAGAAAGAAAAATAATGGGAACTTGGACCAGAAGTGGAAAAGGGTATTTACTGAAAAGTGAGGGGAAGAAACAAAACAAAACAACAACAAAAAAGCCTACGAGGACAAGCAGAGGGAGGGTACTACACAGTAGGAAGAATCTTTGACTTATATTCTGAAAATCTGGGTTTAAGCCCTGCCTCGGCTGTTGGCACATTGTATGATTTTGCCAGTGACTTAATCTTTCAGAGCCTTGATTTCTTTCTCTGCTAAATAAACCAATATAACCACTTACATCATAGCAGTCTTGTGAGGGTTAACTAACAAGATGTGTGTGCTTTTGAATAATAAAAGGCTTTGGAACTGGTTAAAAATGATATGTTTTATTTCCACTACAGAGAGATTTCTGAACTATGTCTAATATTTTTTCCTTCATAGAATTAGAATATTATAAGTGGGCCTAAGATGTTATCAATAAATAACTAGACTGATAGTCACAGAAATGTTATTTAGGGTCATGGTGCCAATAGCTGCTAGAATTTGAACTAGAATCCAGATCTGTTGAATATTAACTAATACCTTTTACATTTTACCAGGATTTGCCCTTTTTCCTTATTTCTTTTTACCTAGATTTGAGATTTTGATTCTTGTTCATGTTTTCTTTTTCCCCAACTGGAGAAGCAAATTAAACAAATGCAAAACACAAAATGAGACAAAAAACTACCATACTTTGCAAATCTTGATGATATGCTCTTGATCCCAAGTCTCTCCCCAGTTGCTTCCCATTTATCTTTCTTTCATAGCAAAATTTATTGAAAGAATTATCTATATTAGCTATTACCATATCTTCACTTACTATGCTTTCCTCAACCTATTCCAATGAGACTTTTCTTCATTGTATTCTACCATACCTGCTGTTGCCAGATCTGATGGTCCCATTTTTATTTGCATCTTCTTCATCTTTTCAGCAGTAATTTAATACGATTAATCACTTCCTCTTACTTAGAACACTGTGGCTATCTTCTGGGACATCTCTCCTCCCAGTTTTTCCTACCACCTTATTGTGCACTTAAAACCTATTTGTCTCATCAAATTTGAAATCTGTTGCTAGTAATTCAGCCTCAAGTTACTTCTGATTTGAGATAAACACAGCATATTTAGCAAAATAATCAACACTCAGAAGGGGCTTGTGAGATATCTAGGTTTTCAATGTGTGGCTTTATGACTTTGAAATGCATTAATAGAGCAGAAAATCTAGTTCTTGGTTTGGCTTGAAGCTTGTTTATTCTTGCAGCTAAAGTTATTAGAAACTAACTTTTGAATATCCATAAATGATCTTTTACCTAGAAACTTGTCAAATGGACAAAGTTTTACATATGGGCAAAACATATCAGGACATTGAGTGTCTTCAATGGCCCAGAATTTCAGAGACCTTCATATTGAACTTGAAATTCACATATTTGCAACAATTCATAGTTCTCCCAGATTCACTTAATTAATACACCCAGTTTCTTCTAACAATTTTCCTTGAGGTCTACATTGCAATAAGTAAGGATGAAAACCAAGTAAACCAAGTAACACGAATATGGTTTCAGTGCTAGGCTGTACCCCTGAATCCTAGTAAAAGCCTGAAGATTTCTTTAAAGATACACTCTAGTAATTGCCAGATCGAGCTTGAGTTTGTCTAAGGAAAAGAAACAGTCCTTTTTGACTTACAGATATAGCTGGAGGGCAGTACTTGAACAGAGTGATTTCTCATCCCATGTCTGACTCCAAGTTTTGACGATGATGTAACATATAAAGTCATGACATGATAAAATATCATAAGATAGCACAGAGCTGATCAAAACCCCAAATTATCCAAATATACTATTTGGAGAGATCCCGACAACTTCTTTAGAATGCGATATTACCAGGAATATGAATAAAGAGCATTTTCCTAAGAAAAATAGGGCTATTCCCATTATTTGCTTACCACCTGCCACCTGCGAGTAAACGCTGGCTTCCCTTTCTGCTTAAATTCTTCCACAAAGTCAGCCTGCCAGACCCATGATCAAGGTCTTCTTTTATCTAGACTAGAACAAATATCTCATTTTGACCCATGAGAACATATCAGCAGAATTCCCAGAGCTAATACTTTTATTTAATTATATACATATATATTTATTTTTTATGTGTTGTTCCACTAAGTTAAACTTTAACTATATTAATCCAGGGAAAAATCCTTGATTATCAACCAACAGTTTTGTAAACAGTTATCTCATGAGTTAAATATTAACTTGAAAAATTTAACTCAAAACTCCAAATAAGCAGGAGGAGCCAAAAGGCCAGTAGAAGGAGTAAAAATTTTGCTGCCTCTGTCATATCAGTTTCCTGTGGAAGAGTGTGACAAGGCAAGGGCGTATTTTGGGGGCAGCTGGATGGTTTGGAGGAATGGGGGCAAAGGAGGGGCAAAGCAAGAAAGGAGCCTGGAAGACACCTACTGCTTATCATCAAAATCTCAAAACTTACAGCAAAGAGGTCAGAACTTAGGGGAAAGAAAATTCATGGGAATATGAATCCACTGGTAATGTCCACAGGAATTCAGGGTTAATAAAGGTATCTTTTATTATCAAAGTGTCAAGAATATGGTCACTTAAAAAAAATCAACATAGGTAAGCTATCCACTATAAGGCTGGCTGGCCCACACTGCCAGCCAGCACGGAATCTCATGTGGAGCATTCTCCCACCAGAAACAGTGGAATGAAGACTAACCTGCTTGCCCTGTTCCATTTAATAGCAAGAAGAAAACAAAGCTGAAATGTTTTCCTGCAGTACTGGGTTGCTAGGGATTGTGACTTCAAGTTCCAAGCCATCATCAAACTGTCCATCAAATTTACCCCCGGATAAATAGAAACATCTACCTATGAAAAAACTGAATCTAGGCAGTAGACTGACGTCTGAACAGCAACACTGTAACTATTGACTTTGGTTAAGTTTTTGACTCAAAAATTTCAAGAAAATCCACATGGCCAGATAATTTGCACAATCTTGATATCTGTGGTATAGGATAAAGTTGATTTATTTTTAATGCTGTTTCAGAAATGGTTACAAACTATTAAGATTCTTCCTGTCAGTCTAAGATCAATCCTGCATGCTGATTTTTTAAAAAATCATGAAAAAAAAAAAAGTAAATCTTCCCAGTGAAGATCTTTTAAGGCAGACTCCCATTTGCCCTGTAGATGGAAAGAGTGACACCGAATAATGTGAATTGCTCATGAGAGGGCCGAGACTAGATGGAAAAAGGGGAAGAGACATGAACGTCGAAGGAACCATCCTTAGATACACATGTATATCTTATTTAGATTCAAGAAATACGATACAGCACATTAGACCTTATTTTGATACCTTTAATTAAATATTTAATACATGAACACATGCTTATCAGAAAATACTTAGACACTATAGCCTACACCTTGTACTTGCAGAGCCTTTTACAGTTTACAAAAATCCTTCCACACAAGTAAGCTTTCGCTTTCCTGACAACTCCAAAAAGTAGAAAGAGCAGGTTCTATCATCTCTGTCCTATAGATAAGCAATACTGCTCCTCTAGCATTGGTGTAGCTGGTACAGAATGAACTTGAGCAGAGGAACCAGGGCCCATTAGCATCCTGGCGATCCATATGAACCTAAGGAGGGAGGTGACAGCATGATGACTGTGGAGGGAAAAGACTTTAAAAGTAAGTGGTCAGAGGAGGGGAACCGAGGAGGGAGAGGTTTCAAACTATTCAAAAGGAATTACAGAGAAGCACTAGGAGTAAAGGGAAAGATTCAGAGTGATCTGTGGGAAACAAAAAGTGGCTAGAGCAAGGAAGAAACTCTAAATTCAGACCACTTATTCATTTGGCATATATTAATTGTAATAGTTACTATGTTTGAGTTTCTTTGGATGCCACTGGGCAAACGATGACATGTACTGAGACACTGACCTGTGCCTGAGGTACTTAACATTGAGTTTTTGAGATAATGTCCAAAAATAATTATAATACAAAGCAATTCAGGTATTCAAAATAGAATATCTGAATTTAGAGAAAACCATCCCTAATGTTTAGGCTGACAATGCAAATCTTCACTACAATAAAGCAATCTAGCTGAACTTTGAAAAATGTGTGAGATTTGGGAAGTGATAAGAAGACGCAGGTTACATGAAGGGCATGAGAAAAGTCATGGAGCAGAAAATTGAAAGATATATTTGGGAGCAGCAAATAAACAAGTTAGCTGTAGTTGTAATAGGAAATGATGTTGAAAAGATAGGTTGAGCCTGGAATGTGAAGGAGGTCCTTGAATATTGGGCTGAGTAATCCACTTTATTTTGTGGGCAACAGAGGTCCACTAAAGGTTTGTAAGTAGGGCACTGGCACATCACAATGATATTCTAATATTTAGTATAAATAATTGAGAATAGTGGGCAGAAACAGAGAGCCTAGAGGTATTGAGAGAGAGAGAGTCCATTGCAGTAACCCAGGTAATATTTAGTAGTGTTAGTAGAAAAGGAAAGAAAAATGGAATGTCCTAAAGACATTATGAAGGAGGAAGTGGTAACAAATATTTAGTAAATCTCTACTATGTGCCAGGCACTGTTCTTGTGCTTTACATAGATTAAGTCATTTAATCTGCATGCCAACCCCAAAAGGCAAGTAACATTGTTTCTATTTTACAGATGAGGATTAAGCAACTTTCTCAAGTTCACACAGTTAATAAGTGACAAAACAGGATTCAAATCCCAGATCATCTGACTCTAGAGCCTGCCTGCTTAACCTCTATGCTTACTGGTTAGGTAGGTTTAGGGGTCTTCATGGTGGATTCTATATGACAAGATCTGACAGAATGTGATGATTGGTTGACTAAATATGAATCATGAGACCCTAAGATTCTTGATAATCTTGTTTCTGAGATTTTGGGGTGATGAGTAGAATGTTAACACTATGAATAGAAACAGGCAAATAAAGATCTGGATTTCATATTTTATATTTGTCCTTAATGGTCCAATTGCTTTTTGTATTTAAAATGTCAATCTACCATAAAAGTCAAAAAAGCAACTGAACTACCAAACTTAAAAAAAAAACTTTGAAGATAGACACTGGCTGATTCTTCCTTCCTAGTTTCACTAATGAATATGTGGAGTATAACTCAGTGCTTGGTATATAGGAGATGCTCGAAATAGTGTGTTAAATGAATCATTGGAGGGATATTAATAACAAATAACTCAGAATAAAGGGAGGGAGGGTAGTAGAGTCAAAATAGTATGAGCCAGAGTCAGTCAAATTGTGGTTCAAATCCTGGCTCAGCAAGTTTCCAACTATAGGGCAAAGTTACTTTAAACATTTTGTATAATATGGGGGTAATAATTCATGGGAAAGCCAGGTATCTTTCTGGATTCAGTACTTACTTGCATTGGGTCTATGAAAACCTAGAAAGGATGCCCCCAAAGGCCATTATCTCTGACAGAAAATCTGCAATGCTCTTCTTTTATTGAGTTTAATTTACAAAAATTACATTGAGACTTATACAAAAAAAAAAAATCTGCCAAGTAATTGCCAGTTTTAAAAGAAAAGTAAATTATTTTCAGAGAAGAGAAAACCGGAGTTTCAACTGAAGGGGAGATTTTAATTGCAGGGAGACATATCAGCTGAATGGTTTAGCTTGGACTTGTGGGATCAGTAACCGGCAGTGGGATATATATTAAAGAAAAACCAAGTTTAATTAGCCTTAAGATTTTATACAGCTTGGCTCTTCCCTCCCACACCTAGTCTGATTCCAGCAGGTCAATATCCTTTTCAATCACGCTCTCTTCCATCTTTTTCTCAGCTGCTGTCATGACAAGCCAATGGGAGAATGACATACAGATGAAAACAAGGCTTGAATAATTACTGCACTGCGGCTGCTTGTTGTTTGAGCATCATTTTATTCCTTCCAATCACACAGGTCCTTGGACTTCACAGCCCTGTGTTTCAGATTGGGGTGATGCTGATTATATTATGACATTACAGCAAAGATAGGCAGATCAGACAAAGTGAATTTCACTCCGTAATTAAACTGCAGTATCTTTCGTCTAAAGTTCAGAGCAGGATTAATCGAAAGGTAGCTCTTTATCATCTCGATTAGTGCTGAGATATGAAGAGCGAGCTCTGATTTGATAGCTAGCCCTGAGTCGAGCTGACTGGTGGCCGCATACCTGTCTAACTGGCAAAATAATATCAGATCAAGATACATTTAGAGGGTTACACCCTTTCCTTTTATTTTATTTTTATCTGAAGGAAATGCAGATAGATTCAAATATGCCGGGATTTCCATTACCCTGTTTTCTATTACAAAAATGTCTATTGAAAAGACCAGATCCTTCCAAACCCCACAGCATTTTATAAGTGGTTTCCCATAATTCCACTTAGTACCATGCTCTAATGGCTTCTTATTTCTTGCCTTTTCATTAAGTGAGACTCAAATCTGAATATTTGGGTGGCCCAGGCAATAGCTTCTCAAGCTGCTCACAGGTTCCTCTTTTACTTCAGTGGACTCATTGTAGAATTTATGAAGATATTTTGCTTCCTTCAATTGCTCATTTAATGTATATGGTACTCCTAAGTTCTTTATGGAATAATGAGTTGTATCAGTGATTCTCAATCCTGAATGCCTATAGAAACACCTGTGAGGCTTTGTAAACAATAAGCCATCTTGCCGCTACTCCAGACCCAATAATTCAGTATTTCTGAGTTAGACTCAAACATCTGTATATTTTTAAAAGTTAATAGGTGATTTGAAAATGCTGCTGGGATTGAGAACCATTGAATCAGCTATATGGCATAGCAGCTGTACCTGCGAAAGACTTACCAAAACAGGACATTGTTAAGGGAAATGAAGCCTGATACTGTTGTGGAGAATTTCTTAGTAAAATTATAAAAAGCTTAGTCAACTAACATTTGTATAGAAAAATACATATCAGGTCTCTTAAGGGCAATGGAAGACAAGGTGGACTATAAAACAGACAGGATTATGTTGACAGTGTTTCCATTGATCCATCTGGTAACATTGAATGTGATGATTTACTGACTGAGCTCATCACACAATAATACTATAGCTGTCAGCCATATAATTTGACTATTGACTAACATCATAAAATCTCAGAGTTTGGACACAAACTTGGAATTAGCTGTGATCTGCTTTAATACTCTTTACTATTCAGCTGTCTTTTTAGAAAAAGCCAGGATTGAAAAAATATTATTTCAAATTCTGACTAAAACTTCTTTTAGAATTTAAGAACATACATTCTGAAGTCAAACTGAATTCAATTACTAGTTGGGTGGCCTTAAGAAAGGTATTTAAAAAAAAAAAAAAGAAAGGTATTTACTTCTCTAAGCCTCAATGATCACATCTCTAAAATGGGCCCAAGAATACTTATCTCAGAGCTATTTAGATTTTATATTGATTAATTTAGATAAGAGCGCCTGGAAAACAGAAGTATCAGAACTAAATATCTGTTGAAGGCAAATACAGTATTTACTAAAGGTTGTCGCTGAGCATCCAAGCCCAAAAACAGTCAGTCTGGAGACACAGATCAGTTTCCTGGAAGACTTAGTCCACCAGGGAAAAAAGAATGAATCTGAATAGGAATGACTTCCAAATTTTTTTGTGCATAAGCATCACCTGGCAGTGACTGTTAAAAATGTAAATTGCTGGACTCTGATCCCAAAGATTCTGATGCAGTATTTAGGAATGGAGTCCAGGAGTATTCACCTTAGGAACCATTCAGGTGGTTCTGACTCAGGGTCAAGGTTGATAAAACAGTTATAATGGAATAGAAATTAGCCAAACATTTATCCTCCCCAAAGCCACAGTGTGGCCTGACTTGGAAGAGGCCGTGCTTTCTGCTCCTTAGGTCAGAATTTAGTTAGATGGATTTAAGTTATGCCCAAATATAAAATGTTCATAGAGTATGATTATGTTCAGAGTAAAAAACCTATTTTTTCCATCAAATATACTTCCTGAATAATTATCATTTAGCCACTAATATTAACTTCAATTTTTTCATCACCACTAGGTACATGTAAGTATACAGTCATGGGTCAGATTCATTATCAACTCATCTTTTTCTTTTGTAAAATAATAAAGTAACTTTCTGAAAATTGGTAAATTCTTTAAGTAAACAAAAGTAGCTATTTCCTCCTTTAAAGCACGTAGAATAAAATGTTTTGAAATGTATTAATCAAAATTGATGATGAAAATCAATGCACAATTATAAGTTGAATACTTTACATGCAATTGATAAAACGATCTGCTAAAATGAAGATACTCAATCTATAAGTAGAGACTCTTCTGGACCTAAGGGGAAAGTGTAAACATTTTCACTTTCAGGATTTTCCCAAGGAAAGGACAATGAGACAAATTCCAGGACTGTGTTTAGTCTGTAATATAATATGCTAACAGATATGCATTAACTTCCTATATTCTAAAAGTTATTGAACAAGACAACAAGAAAATTATGATCTCTAATGGCAAAATGAGCATATAGTTAAGCAGGGAAGAAAAAGATGCCAATATGAAAAAAGTTTATCAACATTACAGGATAATAGAACCTAATGATCAAGTTATGTCTTTTTTTTTAATTAAAAAAATTCTTTGGTGAGGGGAAGTAATTGGATTCACTTATTTTTAGATGAGGCACTGGGGATTGAACCTAGGACCTCAAGCATGCTAAGCATGTGCTCTACCACTTGAGCTACACCCCTCTCCAAGTAAAAGTCTTTTTAATACGTATTTTGTGATCTGGAGTAAGCTACTTAAGATCTCAGAAACTCAGGCACAGTACTTCTTTGAGATGGTTGTCCTGACCGAAGTGTGTACTGAAATGACCTAAACTACTCTGAACATAATCACACTCTATGAATATTTTATATTTGGGCATAACTTATATCCATCTAACTAAATTCTGACCTAAAATGAATAAATTCAAGCTGTTGTTCATTGTAATAACTGACAATTTATTAGATGAGATCTGTCACAGGTAAGACTTAAATGAATGGGACAGACATTGAGGGCAACAGAAATCTCAAATAAAGAGAATGTTGGCATGACTGGTAAAGCTCTTGCAGGGAATGGTATTTGAATTGGATAACTCAGAATAAATAAGATTTGGCTAGACAGAAGGACAAAGATCATTTTAAGCTGGGGGTGTAGGTGAGTGGTGATAAGAGCTGAAGGTCAGAGGTAAGAATTGTTTAGGATCTGTTAAACTGTTTAGGATAAAACTGTGAAGGATAATTTGGGGTAAAACAATAGACAGTTTTGAATTTCAAAAGCCAATTTTGGCTTTCTGGTAGAATTTTTAATTGCTCACATATTTTCCCAGTGCAATTCAACATCTCTTTAGAACAGCAGTTCTCAAATTTAAGTATGTGCCAGAATCACATGGAAGGATTGTTCAAACACTAATTGCTGTACTCCACCTCAAAGTTTCTGATTCAATAGGTTGGGGTGAGGCCCAAGAGTTTGTGTTACAACCTATTCCTGGTGACAATGCTGTGGGACGCTGTGAACCACTGCTTTAGAAGATGATAAGACAGAGTGGATGGAAGAGGTTTTTCCTTAAAATAAAAAAAAAAAAAAATAATTCAATAACTGAAAGTCCTCTTTATTTCCTATAAAATTTCATCCCCTTTCATGCCAGGTCATAGAAAAACCTACATGAAGACTTACGGAGAAAAGTGCTTACTTTGATCTCCTAATCCCTCTTTTGGGTTCAGGTCCTTAACTGTGGGAATGAGGAGCCCCTGATCCAAAGGAACCCAGGCCAACCAGCCTGGAAACTTTAGAGAAGACTTAATCAGCATTAAGGATTTTCAAGAATTGAGAGTAATAGAGCCAAGAGATTGGAGAAGGTGGGTGGACTTTTTATTACAAAGAGCCCCTATCAATTTGTGCTGGACATTTTGTCCTTGAGTTACACTTAACATCCTGCTCCATAACCCACAAACTGTTTTCAACTTGCCCTCATTCACCTTTTCCTTTTCTTTAACAGACACCCAGGAATGAGCGAGTGGAAGAAGACCTCTTAACTTACACCTGTGTCACTGTTTAAGCATCTCTACCTCCTGCTTTAAAATCTTTCTCCAAACCAAACTTCTGCTATGCAGTGACTATACTTTAAGAAATATTTCAGAAGGCAGAAAGAGGAAATGAAATGCTTTGGGAGACTATTTTCTCACACATGACTCCAAGGGCACTATCACACAAGTCAGTACTTTATTTTCAATGGCAGAGCAAAAAAAAAAAAAAATTTGTGTTTTAAGATTCATGTAGAAGTCTTTGTGGAAAAAAGTCAAAAGTGGATTTAAAATGTTTGAATCTCCAAAAATCTCTCAGTAACAGCAGCTTGTTTATTTCCTAGCCATTTATCTTTCCTTAAAATAAGAAACTATATAATTACAAAGTATAATTAATAATAATAACAACAATTACCACAAGTACAACAGAAATAATGATAGTAAGCACCATGGGCCCAGATCCCCATAGTTACAAAAGATAAGAATTTGTCTCAGTATTTTCAAGAACAGACGGCAGCCCAATAATACAGGGGAAAGAAAATTGAAAGGAAAAAAATCTTTCCTATACTCCCTGGAAAGTATCACAGAAAAATAGACAATAAACTTTAATACCTGTTGTTAAGAATCTTCATTTTACAGATCAGTTCAGGCAATTTAAACAGACAACAACATGAGGCCTCTAACGTCTCTTAGGAAACAGTATCAACATTAATTCCTGTCTGGTCCCAATTCCATTTCTAGTTAAGCATCCCCATCCACTCATAAGAAGAAAGAAATAGCATTTGTGTAGTGTCTTATAGTTTATAAAGCACTTTCACAAACATCATATTACTTGATTGTCTCAACAATCTTGTGGGATAGGTAAGTAGGGAAAGTATTAATATTATACCCATCAGAAAATGAGAGAATTAAGGATCAGAGAAGAAGGAAATAAATTAATCTTTACTAAACACCTACACTGGGTCAAACTCTATGCAGACTTGAAAAGAATCCCACATACAGAGTTTTATGTAACATGAAATAGGCTCAGAGAATCTGAAACCTGCCCAAGGTCACAAACGGCAGAGCTAGGCCTTGAATGCAGATAAGATGCCCTGCTTTGCCACCAAACCACAGACTTGACTTTACTTGTACATGTCTAGCTATAGTAACTGGCCCTCTCAAGAGGAGGCGTGTTCAATTGCCAAATGCTATAACCACTACTAGTTTCAGGGTTTTTGTTTGTTTTCAGTTAGCCTGATGAAAAAGGTTTACATTCGTTGAGAAGATGTGCATCTTTATAATATTATTTAATATGTCAAGAGAAAAAAAGAGAGAATGTATTATTTCATTGGTTTAGAACAGCAACTTCTAAAAGTTACTCCAACTACCCACAGACACAAGAGACAACACAGCTCCATTTCCACCAAAATATTCAAGACAAGAAAGAAAAAACAAAAGACTAACCAATCTCAAAGGCTAGGTTCCAGCATGGGCTCAACTTTAAATTACCATTATCTAAAAAAGTGGCGAGTACGTATGCATATTAAAATGAGGGATAACAGCAGAGGGTATATGAACAAAATAAGTCATCCATTCCTTGTTCTGTCTCATAGCTACAGATTCAGACTTTGAAACCTCCTGACCAAATGACCGTATCACTTTTTATTTTTACTTTTTATGTGCATTTTCTTGTACAGTTTGTCTGTTTTGTGTTTTAAGACCTTAGTTACAGTCTCCCTCCACTCATGTATGCACAACTTCTGAGTTAGAGCATTTAAAGCTTTGGCAAAGCAATGTCTTCCTACAAAAGAGGCAGAGGTTTCACCCAGAAGGTATCCTGGGAATTTGGGCTGCAGAGGTGAATGGAAGTCTAGAGTATGAGTAAAGATTTGTGAAATTAGATTGAATTTTTGAGTATTAAACAAAGACATTTATTGAAAGAAGATTGCTATATGTACTGAACTACTATCTTGCCATTGAGAATTTTCATAGAATTGCAGAATTTCACAATTGTTGCTGTACTAGGAATTTTATTTTTATAATGGCAGAATATTGTTGTTGGACTTCATTAAAATTATATATCACAATCATCTGTCTAAGGCTCGAACATCCTATAAACATCCCTGTAACGCAGCTGTCTTTGCTTAAACACCTTGACCTTACAGAATTAGTATTTGTTGATATTAGGGACTGTTGTAAGCTGACTATGCCCCCTCTCCCCACACTCCACCGCTACTTCATATGTGAAGCCCTAACCCCACAATGTGACTATATTTGGACACAGGGCCTTTAAAGCAGTATTTAAGGTTAAATAAGGTCACAAGGGTGGTGTTCTAATCCAATAGGACTGTTGTCCTTAGAAAAAGAGGAAGAGTCATACAGGATGAGTGCATGTAGAGAAAAGGCCATGTGAAGAGATATAGTGAGAAGGAAGTCATCTGCAGGCCAAGGAGAGAGGCCTCATGAGGAACCAACCCTGCCAACACCTTCATTCTGGACTTCCGGCCTCCAAAACCAAGAAACAAATTTCTGTTGTTTAAGCCACACAGTGTGTGATATTTTGTTAGAGCAACTGGAGGTTTTCACAACAACTTGCAAGGTAGAACTTGATTATATCTACTTTACAGGTACAGAAACAGATTGTGGGAGATTTGAGAAATGTCCTAAGAGACATAATGGGTAAGGGGCACAACCAAGATTTAACCTAAGTCTGTCCTCCACACCAATATTTTTTTCCCTCCTTGTCTGTGTTTTCTACCTTTGAGCACGTAAGGGTGTTTAAAAAGTTAGTTTTTATAATGACCTGAATATTTTATTTTTGTATGTTTCACCACTGGCTTGTGTTCTACTTGGAGTCACAGAAAACAATATAATTCATCTTCTTTGTGACAGTCCTGAACACACCAGAATATAGTTATCATATTCCTTCCTTGTGAATTTCCAAACAATCCCAGTTCCCTTCACGATTCCTCATATCATATGTTTCATTTCCCTGCCATACTGGAAACTTACTCCTGAGAATGTTCCTATTTGTTCCGATTTCTTGTACTGGACTGTTAAGCCATATCTCCCCTGTATCATTCATAAGCAGTCTTTTGAAAATATAAAGACAAAATTTTGCATTTATCCATTTAAAAATTTTTATCTGGTTAGATGTAGCACATCATTCCAGTCCTTCATGATGTGTTTGGAACTTGACTGCTTCATCCAACAACTTTCCTATATATTCAAATTCATGTCATCTGCAACTCTGATGAACAAGAGTTCATACAAGTCATTAAAAAAAATGGTGGTCAAGATAAGGCTGAGGCTATTCCTGAAATATGCCATAGGAATTTCTTCCACTATAATACTGAGCTATTTGTTTGTAGCTAATAGTGTGGCCATTCAACCAGTTACTACTCTGTCTGTACTTAGATTAGTTACTAATCTATCTGTACATCTAACCCAGGCAAGATCAGATTGTATATTGTAGACATGCTTTCACTGAAGCCATTTTGGTTTCTAGCAAGCACCACTTCTTTCCAGAGATCATAAACCACTGTTTCATGCTTTATTGTTTTAATAATGCATTCTAGGCGTTTGCTCAGAACTAACATCAAGCTATTTGTCCTTATAAACTGCCTTCTTATATTTTCTAAAAATCAGAACATTTTTTATATCTATCTCCAATTGCCTAACATTTTTTTCTCTTCTCCTCAGATATGAATGGCAGTAACTGACCTTATTAACAAATCCACTTACTAGCTTCTGGCTCTCTAGCCCTATTTCTAGGCTCTCCTCTGTTTCCTTTTTTCCTGTGTCCTTCCAAGGAACAGAGTCTTTACGTGTAATCATGGACTGCATCCAGGGATGGTATGCTGGTCAGAGATGGGTCGGCAAACCAGAAGAGTAGAGAGGACTTAGGGGGCTGACCTCGGGCCTGGCTGTGCTGGAGGAGGAGAAGGGGCTATGGTTAGGTGTGGCTTTGCACTCATCCCTATGCATGCTCTGCCTAACCTATTTTTCACTTCTGGCTGTGCACCTAGACAGAGTTACATCCTTTTTCTATTCACTTCAGATGATTTTCTTTGCCAAAGATTCAAGACATCTTTGTATTTTTCAGTCTTTAACTGAGAAGTTATGTTGTGATATATCATGCTTTTATTTTCTCAAGAAGAATTTCTCTGAGGCAGGCTGGTCCCCTGACCTTTACCTAATCAAGAAAAGTTGTTTGGGGGATGGGAGATGGGGAAGCAGGCTGGACTTTAAATGCCCAAATCAGTTCTAACAAAAACACTGAGATTCAGGTGCCTGAGGTTAGAAATACTGGAGGGAATTCAATTACACTAATTAATATTTAAGAAGGGCTAGAGATCACATGCTGAATGTGGGAAACTAGGCCAGTCAGACATGAGCATATGGGGAGGGCAAGATCAACCGATAAAAGTAACAAACAAATCATACATAAATGCTCCAACAGGAATGAAAAAGAATATAAAGTAAATGTTCCAAATGACACTGAAGAGGAGGTAAAGTAAATGGTCTACCAGACATAAAAGTGAAATGTTCTAACGCATACAAGACATTTTATTGGTTTTATATAAACACATATATTATAAAAATGATTTTTTCCAAATAAGTTAGTAGGACATGTTTCTCATTTATAAAAACAGACTTAGTTTGGGATCTGTGGATTCAGAAAATATTATATTGGCTTTCATTTCCTGACTGGCTCATCGAGTTGTAGGCTCAGTAAGGCTTGACTTTCATAACAGATAGTTCCCTAATGGCCAGGCCTGCCTGGACACTCAAAACCAGAGGAGTATTCTAGGTTCTACACAAGCTTTTCTAGTTCTGGCTCTGATGTAATTTGGTTGGTACCACATTCTCCCATGAACTTGATTTTTTGTTCCTGGCCCAGTCAATTCTGATTTTTGGTCACTCTTTTGTACACTTCAAAGCTTTCTAGAGCAGGCACTAATGGTGCCAGAATTACCTAGCTTCTACCATGTAAATGATTCTTTTTCTTCTGTTCTAGCACTTACCTACCCTTCCCACGCCTTCTCCACTTCTAAGCCCTCTCTCTCTCCTTCCTCTTGCTCTAGTTAATCAGAAGGTTATGCCCCGAACCTTGTACTACTACTCTGTCAATCTTATTCTTTCAAAGCGCCACACTCTGGAAGCCACTATTTATCAGTGTACAGCCCTGTCTTGGGAACTTCGAAAACTGGAAGCCCAGAGGACTCACTGGATTGCTTTTACTATCAATACATCATGCAGAAGCAGAAGTAGGAACATAGAGTAGTAGACGGGAGGAGAACTGAGACTAAGATTTGGATTCCTTTTCCAAATTCTCTAGTGTACATAGACAGTAACTAAATGACTTTGGCCAAACGCTATGTCTACGCACAGTGTGTAGATGTTAGGCTCTTGGAGAGAACAACACAAAAAGACGAGATTCTTGCTCTTCAGGAGTTAACCTCCATTTGAAGAAATTATTAAAAAAGTAACCAAAAAACCCTAACACTCACAAAATAAAGCATTTCCAAAGGGTCAAATTGTCCTTAAATAATAGAGGGACAGAGAGAGAGAGAAAAAGTTACTTCCTAAATATTTGAAGCAAATTAGTGGTTTTCAAACTATGCTTCATGGTTCTCAAGCTTACAAAGAGATAATTGAGCAATTAAATATTTAATTTAAATGTGAATTAAAAATACATATTTGAATCAATGTACAATTGTGATAAAAATAACATGCAAATTTAAATGTATTATATAAATTTTTAAAAGACTAATGTGATGTTACATTATATGTACAATAAATATATACAATAAGGTTAACTATTTTTCACACAGGGCTTAAATTAATGCTTTGTAATTGGAAGGTAAACTGTTTAAAAAAAAGAAAACAAAGCAAAAAAACTTGCTACTATATGCAACTAAACTGTGTCTCATGATTTTCTTAACACTGTATAGTACTCCATTCCTCATACAAAAATACACTGAATTCTTAAGCCAGTATAATAATCTAATTCCAAGTTGCCATTTCTTTTATATTTACCATTATATTCTTATTGATTGAGTCTATAATATTTAACATGATTAATAATTTGGACTTATAAAATGAGTTTATTTTAATAAAATGCTACTCTTATTATTTCACATGTAGAGATTCTAATGAAATTTATTTAGAAAAGAGGGTTCTGTTGTTTAAAGAAATAGGAAAAAAATCTCTGGATCAAATAATTTGTATAAACTCTCCAACTCAAGGCAGTATGATTCTCTTGCTTCTGGTTCCAGGCTGTTCAATTTCTGAATTTACTGACTTGCTGGCTCTGACCACTGTATACAGCAGATATATGGGGCCCAGACTAGATTTCATTGTGGCTACTATTCCTTCAACCTTAAGAAAGATGATGTTTTTACCCTGAGGAATAGATTACATATCATGAAACTATCACACATTGAAAGAGGTCACCTTATCTTAAATTTACCCAACACATAAAATTTATCAGATATTCTTAGAGTGCCAGTTATCAGAACTTAATATATTAGTTTAAAATTTAACCAGCAGTTGCCAAGAAATAACTTAATGGAAACGTCTCAAATTATCTAAGAATCAATGCTTAAATTCACTATGTAAAATGTGGACATTTATTCATTTATTTTACATTTACTCAAAATATATCATATCAAAATACTCCAGAATATTTTTCCTAACATCAATCAGCTGTTATCTATAGTTAAGAAAAAAGTGACTTCCCACTACTACTGAGAATGAAACTAGCAAATCTGAGGAAAGATTCATTTTCAAAACCTGAACTATGCTCTACTATGAAATGTTTCAAACTCTTATGACACTGAAGGAATAAGGCAAGAATAAACTGACTTGAGGTCTTTTGTAGGCTCTTATATAGAATAGTTAAACCAGACTTAGGCGCATATTTGTTTTTTAAAGGTTGTGACTTGAAAGGTACTACAGGACAAAGGTTAAGAGTGCACCTGAGTTTCTATTCTGGCTCCACATTCCCAGCTACGAGACCTTGAGCAAATCACTTACTATCTAAGCCTCAGTTTTCATTTTTGTTAAATGGAGGAAATAATAAGAATACTTCTCCTCATAGATTTGTAGTAAGAAATAAGTGAATAAATAAAATAATGAATGAAAGTTACTTGGCACATTCCTAGCACATGAGAAACTCTCAATAAATATTATTAACTCTAATTATTAAAATTGCTAAACATCTAAAAGCCAGTATTTTTCTTCTGGTTATTTTCTTCTATGACCTTATTTTACTCATAGTTTATTGACTATATGTTCTTCCCTTCTGGAATAATGTTCTGTTTAGATTTTTTCTTTTTTTCTAGAATGTTCTCTGACTCTTCACCTCCACTCCAATCATCAGATAGGATTGCAGGGCTTCATTTTGGTAGTTTTATACTTGCTTTTCTGTCACTGCTTGTGTTATTTTCTTGTTCCTACTCAGTGGTTTAAAAAGTAAAACTCAAGGAAGAACTAAACATTATGAGGAATTTATTGAGATGAATGGTTATCAAAATTGAGCAAAAAAGGATATTATTAAAAATAAATCACACTAAGGGAGAGCAGCTGATGACAGCAGCTGTGAAATGGCTGTGCATGGTGGGAATCAGTGAACCCCAAAGAAACAAAAGAAAAAATTATGGAAGGCCATGAAACTTACATGATTTACAAGGGAAGTCTAAACTTAATGAACAGCCTCTGAAGATTACAGGAGCTAGGAAAGTCATTTTTGGATGAATATTTGGACAAGACAGTAACACTAAAAGGACTGATGTTCTCTGATCAAATCAGAACTACTAATAAGAACAGAATGAGAAGATGAATGGAAATTTTTACTGTATTTGCTTTCTTCACTGCATAACCTGTGATGAGGGAAGGATATCCTTGTGTATATCCATATAGATGAGATGCCTAGAAAATCCTTGATAAGATGGCAATAGCAATAAGGATGGTATATTTTTAAGAGCCAAAGTTAGAAATTCATGGACAAGTTGAATAAAATTAAAATTCCATGTTGGCAGGCATTGGGGCAAAGAATTCTATGACACAAAAGTTTTTCTTAACTAGGACTCTAAGGCTTTAGTTGTTTGAAAATTATTTCATGTAGGCAACATAAGAACAAATAGTTGGTTTACTGCAAAGGTGCATGCAGATATATGGCTTTTCCCCTTGTACCTGGATATAGACCTCCCTCTCAACTTCCATAAGCACTAAACTTAGTTAAAAAGTAAAAATAAAGATACTGCAGAGGAAACTGAGATGGTAATATAACATCACGCCTGAGAGAATAAACTATTGAGACAAGATAAACAAAACCAACTGAGATGAGACAAGCAAGCTTAACACAAGTCAAGGAAGTTATATTGTTAAAATAAAAATACTACTAAACAGAACCAAACTTGCTATTCATAGGAATTCATGGGAATAGCAAGTGAAAAATTTTTCTCAGAATCTACATAGATGATTCCTATGAGATTACTACAAACATGGGTAATTTTTTTCAGCATTGCCTTTGTTTCCAAATGAAATTTTAAGACATTTCATGAAACAAATAAAACCTTATCAGAAATAAACCCTTAAAATTACTAAAAACAAAAGGCTAGCCTACTTAGGAAAAGAAAACTCAAGTCAGTCACAAATGGTGAGGTAACTCTGACTTAGGGAGACATAGTACAAAATATTTTCATTAAAGCCCCTGATATCTTCCCTTCTTGAGAAGAAGCTGCTCTACTCTGCTGAAAACCTATAAAGTTACAAACCAGTATTCAAAGAATATTCATTTGAAATATCCATTTAGGAAAAAACCCCACATTCATTCTCATATTAACATGAACGTATAAACTTCTAAAATCATCTTAAAAAGAGAAACATCACTCTTGTAATTAAGTGTTCTTGCTTTTTCCGATAGTGGGCATTTAGAAAATAACAATAATGCAGGAGCATAGAGTTGTAGTGAATCCAGTCACGAGGTCAGTATGAGAAGTTAATGTATGACTAAAATCAAGCTTTCCTTTCATGCTACTATTCTATAAATAACTTCTTTCTTTTGCCATGATTAAAATATCTTTTCATCAAATTTGAGATAAATGCACTAGATATGGTAAATATATTTCTGGCTTAAAATGACAACAATGTAAATTATACGATAAAGAATATATCATTGTCCCATCTGTATTTTGATAAAAACTCTTTTTAGGTGATATCATTTCATGTTAGGCTTTTTTGTGCTGCTTAATATTATAATTAATAATTCATATTTTTGTCTTTCCCCTCGCACTCTGACAATTTTTATTTTTAATCGGTGGGCATGTGCCAAATTGGTTTGTTATTTATTTATAATGTAAAATGACAAGGGAATTGAATATGTGGAATAAGATAGAGAGATTTTCTTTCATATGACAAAAAATTCTTAGTAATGGGGATATTTCTCGCTTACCCTTATGGACTCAAGGGTTTTGAGAGGTTAGATCAGACGGCACCTGCACCCCATAGGACAACATATGATGAATATATTAAATAGAATTGTACATTTATGTTTTTAAAATTCATTTTAGCTTTGTGATGACAGCTGGGCACAAGCATAAAAAGGGGACAAAAAAAATCAAAATTTGTAAGACTCCTTATTCTGATAGATCCTATAGTGCCAATTAAGTACAAATTCTGACCAAACAGATCTATTTGTATTCTTTCCTAAATGCTAAAACATGCAAATTTAGTAGAAGCAAACAGAAAATCTCAAGGATATGGAATTTCCACTGACACAGATAAAAAGTTCTGTCTGTAGTGCTTTATAGAGCATTAAATAACCCCTTCAATTCTGCCCATAACCAGAAACTACATAATCTGAAAGCTAGAGCATTGAACGGCTGTGACAGAAAATTCAGAGTGTGGTCTCACAAATGATAACAACCAAATCACCAAAGGAGCTGGTTAGAATCAAGAATCACAGGCCCATCCAAGAATTACCGTGGAATCAGAAACTGTCAGAATATGGCTCTGGAATCTGCACTGGAAGCCAGCTCCTGAAGGAGAATTAAGTTTGAGAGTAGTCTTACGGCAAACCCTGAGCTCCGCATTGTCAGACATGCTCTTTCAATTCATCCTTGCGTCAAACATTAGAAAATGCACGAGACACAACACAGTGGACCAAGCGATATGCTTCCTCAGAGATTCCAGTGTCTCCTGTTTCTTCTGTTAATTTAAAACCCATAGTCTACCATCGCTGCCTTGCTTAAGCTAGCCCCTTATCTCCAGCTCTACCTTTGCCGTCAACATGTACAGATTTTTTTCAGGCTTTCATATCACTCTATCAGTCTCGAACATTTGGAACAGAGAAACTTTTCCCAACAATTTGGTCCCAGTTCCCATTTACAACAATGCTTAATAGACTATATTTGTATATAACACTGAATATTTCTAAATAATGTTATGACCTTAATTGTTTTGATCACTATTAAAACATAATGGGTTGTAGGTTGAGCCAGAAGAGGAAGCTGGCACACAGTGGGGTTCAGTCCTTTAAGCTTAACTCATCAAGCAGCCAAGTATGAACTAGAGCACAGGCACTCCGGCACGAGACCTCCTGCCTTTCAACCTTCTTCTTAAGAGACCCTTCCCCTGCTTTAATGGAATATGCCCATTTTATGGGCCCTGTGTGTTAAAGCTATTTTCATCTATATTTATGTGTGCATGGTATTTACCTTTTAAAAATGGACTACAGAAAAACCTAATTTTATTGTGTCAGTATAAGATTATGCAATCTGGGGTGGTCTAGTTTAAAACAGCAATACTAATGATGCTAATGCAAGTCTTGTGAGGTACTGCTTCTGACCTGGTAATAGCTAGATTAAAAAAAAAAACTTACCATTTTGACTTTTCATCATTCATTTTAAGGTTTGGAGCTAGTGTTGGTATGAGAAAGAAAATATAACTGCTGTCATGTTGAATATGTATCAAAAAATTACTAATAGCCACGACTACTTGGTTAGCTGTACTTCACTATTTGAACATAACTATGGGAAGTGGTGTTCCAGAACCTTATTCATGACAACTGTCATATAATGAAAGGAAGCAGAAACTGTTAGCTTAAGTAAAACATTAACAAACTGATGAATTTTCAATAGAGCTCTGTCAGACCAGATTATCTGAAAAATGTGCCTCCCCCCAAACATATATCAAAATCTTCATATTTAAGTTTTTAGAGAAGGATAGAACAGATTTATTTTTTAAAAAACATTTTACTTAAATGGCATTATAGAATCTTTCAGAAATGGGAGTTGATTTAAATTTCAGTTTTTTGATCCCCAGAGGTTAGAGAAGAGGGTGGACAGAGGAAGAAGAGAGGAGGTGAAGGGTGTGTGTGTGGAGGGGGGAAGGTGGGGGGAGGTGCCCACTTGTGTGAATTTAAGCACCATGGCTTTAATGAAGAAAAATTTCCTTATTCTGTGTTTATGTATCTGTGTGAAATAAGTACTGCTCTCTATAACAGGAGTTTATATAGGCTCTATTGTAACACCCTTTGAGAATCTCTTTAAACATCAAAATGTATTTTTCCAAATAAAAACTTCCATGATTTAGTTTTATTAAAATCTAAATGAATGTTTCCATTGATTTGTCCAGAAGGGTCTGAGCAGAGTTGAGAGAGCAACTTTTTAAATGATAATTGGTAGCAATGTTTCCCGTCCATCAGACAGCAAGCTACAGAAATACAAAGCAATAGATATACACTTAGATAAAAATAATATTGTAGAGTCCAACTGCTATCTGAGAGGTGAGGACAGGCTGAGATGGACTCCTTGGCTTCCTTCTGTCCAAAAATTTTCTGTTTCCCTCTTTCCTATGGTTACCACCACGGAACATGTTAAAATCTCAGTAGGGACTCTGTTTCAACTTTTCCTTTCAAAACACAGTGAAAAAGCTTAATGGAAAAAAATGTCCTTCCTATCTCCATGCCAGGCACAGTGTAAGATCCACAAACTTAAAAGCCAGGCAAATAGTCTTTTATGTGCCCCAAAGCTCAGCAAATGACCTAGTGCTACAAAAATTCTCAAACAGGCATGTGACCTGACTAATGTGTGCTGTGAGATGAGTCAAGAAAAATGGAACCATCTGTACTTTTATTGGACAGTCAAATAATTTCTCTCTGTCCATCCAAAAACATAATTTGTATACTTTAAGGGAGATACAAGGGGAGTTTTTTCTTTAAAGGATCTAATTTTTATATTTCTTTAACTGAGAAATATAACCTAATAAACATAAATAGAGATAAATAAATGGGCTTAGAAAATCATGACTACCTTCAAAAATTGTTACTACTCATCTATGTACTAAGGCTTAAGATTTACAGGAAGAAATCAGGGAAAGGAAAAGGAATTAACAAGATGACATAATCTTCAAGAAGTGGGAAGTGGCTCCTCTGTGATGAGAACTACCAATGACTGAACTGCAAGAGTGGGTGATGGCAAAAAATAGCAATCAGCTGTCAGGCCATGTTCATTTTGTACATGTTACCAGAGCTTTGCCATTTGTTTCTTAAACCATATGTCAACCATATACTACCTCCATTACCCAATAAGGGAATTTCAGTGGATTTGTTCTATTTTACAAGTTTTGATGGAAAGGAGGACAGAGTAGTGACAGTTGGTAAAATATGGTAAAAAAAAAAAAAAAAAAAAAAAAAAAAAAGGTTGAGTCTTTCAAAGACAGTACCTAACAAAATATGTGTATTTAAGAAGTCAAAGGGCAAGATGGAACTGAGCAGGATACTATGAATAAGCTGACAGACATGCATTTGTAGAGAATCATAAGATACTGGTCCTCCATTTCAAAGACTAAAGTGCCCCCTTCTTTACGGATAAGGAAGCCAAAGTGCAATATAATAATAATAGCTAACATATAATATATCCAATATCATAAGGCAGAAACTATGTCAAACATTTAAAAATATTTCATTTAACTCAAAAATATCCCACAAGGCAATTATTATTTGCATTTTTATAGATGAGAAAACTAAAGCCGACAGAGATTAAATAACTTGTTCAAGTTGCACAGTAACTAAATAGAAGAGCCAATATGTGAACTAAGATCTTCTGATTTCAAAATCCAGGCTCTTAACCATGAGGCCAGTAGTTCTTAACCCAGACTGTACATTACAATAACTTGGGAAGCTTTTAAAACCTGCTGATGCTCAGACCTCACCCCCCAGGGGAATCCATCAGAATTTCTGAGCATGGGCCCCAGACGTGGGTGTTGGTATCCAAGCTCTCCTGGGTGATTATAAAGCACAGCCTGAGTTGCAAACCAGTGCACCATGCCGTTCTGCCTTCCATGAAGGTTGGTACACCTGTGCCAGGATGAGGTAGTACTGGAAACCTAGTGTCCTCAGTCTCCTTGCAGGGGCCTCTCCCCTACCCCACCATATACTCTTCGCTATGTTCCTTTGTCACGACTATCTGGAGAAGTAATATGCAAGTGGAAGTTATTACAAAGCATTGTCATAGCAGAATATGGTCACAAGTCCATGGAAGACTGTCCATCTCTATCTATAGGCCAAAACACAAGAAGACTCAAACTTATTACTCTCATCCCCAAAAGGGAAGCATAATACTGGTCTTAAAGCCCTTTATACCAAAGCTAATCACTAATATCTGGAAGGTCCTCCTCCTTTCCTTCCACAAATCCAGTAAAAGTGGCTACTAGGCCTAAGGGGAAAAGATCTAATCACCACTCCTTTACAATGCTATTTCACTCAGGATCTCAAGGCAACCAAAAGTCATTCCAAACATAAAAGTAATAGAAGTAAAAAGAAAATGTGTGTAGTAGAAAGATAGTGTCAGAAGTCCTAGGATTTTGTTGGTGTTCTGCCACTTTACTGCCATGACTTGAGGCCACTCTCAGCCTTGGTTTCCTTTTCTGTACTTAAGCTATATCTATCTCTCTTGATGCAGTGACTCCAAATGTGTGGTCCCATCAGTATCACTCAGGAACTTGTGAGAAATGCAAATTATCAGTCCCTATAACTAGACTCAGAGTCAGAAACTCTATGGGTGGGGCATAGCAATTTGTGTTTTTAACAAGCCCTCCAAGTGACTCTGATCATTTCCAGGTGATTCTGACGTATCTACTTCAAAGCTTTGTTGTTTAAGGTTAAAAGGAGACTGTGCATAAAATTGTTAGTTTTTATTACTATCTGCTTAAGTCAGAAATCTCAAATTCTCTGGCAGTAATATTTACAGAAATAATGTTATAGCCTACATTAGTTAGATTAATAACCTCATTTCTGAATTTCACTCTGAATGTGTAGATGAGGCACAAGTCAACCAGAGGTTATGCAATTAGTTTGGAGTCAAAGATAAAGCAAGGAGTAGAGCTGAGAAGGAAACCCCAGAATGAACTTGATTTTAATTCAATCAAACTGTTAAGGTACCAACCACGCACTTTCATCTATAATCACAATGAACCTTTTTATAAACAAGTCTCTATCTTTTAGCTTAAAAAAATATAACAGTAGCTCTTTGGATTTTAAAACAGATTGACTTCCATAATTCTGGGCTAAAGGCAGCTCAAGAAGCAATAAGAAATCACAAGCTTTCTACAGCTAGAAGGTGCAGTGGCCCAGACCTGTCTATATGTGAAGGGCAGACAGAATTCCCCTTGCTCACTTCACACTTCTGACTACTGCAATGGTGGAAACCATGATAAATGAAAATGAGTATCTAGTGGTTGAGTTTTCATTCTACTATATATTCTTCTGTAATATTACTATTTGGATACTATAAAACATAAACTGGGTTTCAGGAGACGCTTTGGAATGCGTTTTCCCCCCATCCTCCTGTCAGCTGCACTCTGTCTTTTTACTGTAATTTATCTGATATAGCTACTAAGACGCTTGATACTTTTACATGCGAGGATGCAGAAAAACAAAGAGCGAGGGAATGGGTTGTTAATGAAATTCTCTGATTGTAAAAAGCACTTTGGAATGATCAGGTGGTAAATAATAATAAGAGGAAATAACATAAAGTGCTTAGATGCTACAGCAATAGTCACTCTATAAATGCAGAAGACATCAGACATGAATGGAATTTGTATTTTATACAGCTTCTATGTGTGTATATAGAATATACAGTTGCTAATTTTACAATAATACTGGTAAAATATTGTTCAAAATACATCCTTACTATCTTATCACTTTAAAAGGCATCATATAGAAGCACCCATCTGTCCTAGTGAAATGGAGAATGCATGTCAAGAGGCTAAAGAAAGAGCCTCTTTCACATGAAAAAAGCCCAAATAAAAGGAGAGAATGAAGAAGAGAAAATAGTAATGCTGTTACAACAGCTTTGGAGACATGCACAAAGATGATCCTCGAGAAACATCAGGGACAAATAACTGTTAATGTGTGGCAGAGGAACTATAATGAAGATATATGATCACACACCAAAAATACAGACACAAGCTCTTTCTCTTGCTGGGCTATTTTTATGGTGGTAGTTGTTTTTAAATGAAAACAGGGAGAAGAGAATGAGAAGTATGGGGTTTTTTTGATTATTGCTATTGTTGCTGTTTAGTTTAGCTATATTGTTAAAAGAAATTCCGTATCAGGAAGAACACAACCTCAGTGCTTATCACAAATGTGCCTTCAATTTTCTTGTTATTTTCCCTTCGTAGTTGTTCTTAACACAATGCCCATTCATTAAGGTATGCTAAATCCTGGTCTATGGTGACTCTACTTTAAAAGAGATGGAGAAGATGCTAAGAGTGGAGATTCTCTTAGTTATATGGGAAGAGTCTGATTAGAATTCTGAGAAAGCAGAGACCTTAATAAAAAGATCACAAGCCAAACAATACAGAGCACTGAAGCCTGAATTAGCCAAAATACACAGTTCTCTCCCTTCCTTTGTCCTCTTCCTTTGTGGATCCCTGTGTCTCTAGGATATTTTCTGTCTTCAGTCATTTAAAAAGCACATCCAGCTATTTTGTAAAATATCTCAAATTTCCAACTTGGAAGAAGATAGCAACTTTCTCAGAGAAACTAACCCTATGTATTCACAAAACTTGCACTTATTTTTGGAATAGGGAAGTGGAGAGATAATTACCAACATAGGAAAGGAATAATAATAATATTAGTAATAATTACATTAATACCAATACTTTGGATTCTAGAGTATGTTTTATCACAAAATTTCACTTGTATTAAGGGAGACTTCAGGACAAGTTGATCATTAAGCCAAAATCAGACTCTCCAAAAAGTTGTAAATGCTCTCAGAACAAGCTTTAGTAACGAACAAATGCTGGGACTGTGGCATAAAATCATCTCCCTGTCCCTAGGTTCTAAAAGTTAACTATTAAACCATATGCTGTTCATCCTGATTTGGTTTACTCAATTCAAGAAACAAGGACACACTGATCAGACTGCCCTGGGCAGTTGAACACCTAGTGCAGGCTTTGTGAAGACAGTGTTCTTCCCACCAATGCTACCCAAAGGGCTTCTATTATCAGGCTATCAATTCTGTATTGCTGGTGAAGGATGGAAAGTATCTTCTTTTGAAGAACAAGTTCTTTTCTCTCTCTGGTTCTCTCTTCTGGTTCTGGTACACTCAACATTTTATGTGCTCAATCTCCTCCACATCTTCCCCCGCTCCCCACCCCGAACAATTCCCTTTTTTTTCCTACTCTAGTTAGTCTTTTAATTATTTACAGACTTGCTTGTCTGGACATTTCATTTTAGCAGAAGGTGGCTGATTTTTTTCAGCACCTTTTAGTGGAATGCAATTATAGATGCCTAGAGAGGGAACTGGTCTTAATGGTATTTTTAGGTTTCAAATGTGACAGAGATCTTTACCCTTTATTGATTTTATTCCCTGTGTACTGTCCACTTTATAGCTTGAAATGGCTACAGTGGTGTTTGAAAAACTGGTTGTTCGTCACTGTCCAACCCATTTTTTAAAACAGATTTTGAAAGCCTTGTTTTTACTCTCTGTCTTAAAGAAGGTTTTGTTTGGTTTCGTTTTCTTTGTGGAGTCATGCTGGCAGAGAAAAACAGTCTAGAACATTGCTTTTAAATGTGGTATGATTGAGATTATAACCATATTGAATCTCCATTCAAAATTTATTAGATTGAGCCATGTGTAGCTAAAAGGAAAGAGAGGTCATAAGTCTTTAAAATTTTTTCACAAATACTAACACCAAGGGATGCAAATGTTTAAATTCATCAAGTACAAAATGATATCCCACTATTGGAAAGATATTTTCTCATGTCCAAAATTCATTTTTGGGGTTTGAGGTGTTGGGACATTTATATGTGGGATATTCCTCCATATTTTTGATAGTGTCTGCGAATGTCTTAGTATCCATGTAATACTACATTTGTAAAAATGATACATTACAGATTAGAAACAGCATGACATGAAGATCACTTTCAATGCAACTAAGAATAAGGAAATTTTCCTATGTTAATCTGGGATTGTTCATTTTACTTATATTTCCAGGACTCTATGCTCCACAGGGAGAATAAAAGTTGAAGAACTCTGGGATAAAGAAAAAGGATGAAAATAGCCAATGATATTCAGATCTATTTTTTAAAAAAGCCAAAATTTCTTTGTTTAAAAAAACAGGATTTGGGGCTGAATTTTATGGTGATTTTTGATAAATTCACAACAAAACTTTCTGAATCTTCAAAAAGTGAAAGAGTAAAACATATACTCTAAATTTAGAGTAATAAATAATAGTGTAGACATATATTGAAATTGGCAACAGCCAGAATTTGAGAGAAGGAAATTGAACATTCATTGTGACTGGAGGAAGGGTGAGCATGAGAGATGCAGCCCAAGAAAAGCACTCATGACGTGTAATCCAAAACCCAGCATCATACAATGAAGTTTTTATATTTTTCTTTTCAGGGGAACATTTGAGGAAAGATTGTTCCAGGGTTCTTGTCAATTTTTCTTTTTTCTTTTTCTTTTCTTTTCTTTTTTTAGCTAAAATTTCACCCTAAATTCTAGCGAAATGGTCAAGAGTGCTCTTGGAGGTTTTGACCCAAATGAAGTAAGCGGTTGTAACAAAGTTATAAACTAAGCCAATCTACACTAACCCCCAAGTCTTGCTTAAAGCAAGGCATTGAGATTTGGACTCCAAACTGGCAAACTCAATGGTCCAGCTGCATAAAGGCAAATTGGAAAACCACATCTGAGTTCTACTCTGAAAAATAAAGCTTCTTGATCTTGGTAGGAGGGTATTCCTACCACTGCTTTACTGTATATGCAAATTGTAGCTAAATTACACATTCCATTTTTGGTAACCTTGAGGAAAAGACAATGTGCTATTTTGGGGGCATATATTTTCTAAACTGTAAACTGTAAAGCACTATGTAAAAGTACAGTGATTAATTAACATCTCATAAGAGAAACATATGGATTGATGATGAAATGGATTAAAAATGTATTAAGCATTTGCTTTGTAAAAGTACTAAATACTACTACTAATAATACTAATAATCATTCTTCAGAAATTTGATGGGAAAAATCTACAGAATATGTTTGCTGAGAATAATCATCAGTTTTTAATTTTGGGGAAGAAGACTAGGACAAGTCACAGGAGGATTTTGATGGGAAGTCTGAAACCCCTGATCTATGAACCACCCATTTTAAGCTCCAGTTTCTTCAGAACTAGTAATAACCTGTTTCCTGAAACCAAAGGGAGCAGTAAAAAGAGTTGCCTATACTCATGTGCTTCAGCCTCCTGGAGATCTATTAAATCTATAACCCAGGACTCATATTTCTATAAAAATGATAACACAGTAAAAGTAAAATCTCATCTTCGCTTTGTTTGCTTTGATGAAATTGGCTATGCCCCCAATTAAATTATACTACAAACTTCTTTCCTACTACCAATAATGTAAATATATAACCAGGCACAAGAATGTGGTAATGGATAAAGGATGAGTTTTAGAGTCTTAGAACCTTGGGTTTGTATCGTATTTCCACCCTTAACAAGTCATTTAACCTCTGGAGGTTAAAGTTTTTCCATCTATTAAGTGAAGATAACGGTACCTATCTCATAGGCTTGTTTTAAGAATTAAATGTAAAACTCTTGGTGCAGAGAGGTCATTCAATAAATGGCAGCCAAATCACTGCCTGCAGTAAAATCAAGATAAAACATATTTTGTCAGGACTGTTGCACTGTGAGGTAGGTCTGGTATCCAAGCTACAAAATCCATTAAACCAAAATAATTTGGTCATTTTAGCAATGCATTTTAGAGATATTTTTAAATGACATTTTCCCAAAGTCAAGCTAGCTTATGGTTATATGGAATTTCTGTATTTAAAAGGGAGCTTTATTCAATTTATAAAATAATGTTTCTACTCTTGTTCCCCAAATCAAGGATTATAAAAACCTTCCACCAAAGAGGATAAGAGTGACATTTAGAAAACCAAGTTTTTAAAAACTATAATAGGAAATGAATGTAAATTGTCAAGAGGACAGGAAGTACCCCAAGTCAAAGCAACACGGAGAAGAAATATGTCCTGCAGAAGAGGAGGGATGGAATGACACTTAAACACGAGAGAAACGGAGGAGTGAAGTGCAACACCAAGCCTTAGAAGCTGCAGGTTAAGAAGTGTTTGAAACTCTGACTCTAAGATGAGAGGTAAATTCAAGAATACATATCTGTGAGAAGAAATGCAGTGAGAGCAAAATTCCTAGGAACCAGGAAGCATTTAGGAATAAAATCTTTAAGTGGGATGCTCCAAGGTGGTGCTAGCTTCAGAAAATACAAATATTGATGGGTTAAATCAAGACTGAGAAAAATATAAAGCCAAATATGGGCAGCTCTGAGAGAAAAAATATAGGCAGCTTGGGACTCAACTGTCATCACAATTCATTTGTGTTTCGCATCCCACTGTTTGTGACATTAACAGAATTTCGAATTTAGCAATGAACTATTTTTGAATTGTGAATCTCTGCAGCCATTTTCCATATGTAGCTACCACTGAAACTAGCAATAATAGCCCTTTGATCTTTAAAAAACTTCCAATTAATACTATTCAAATCAGGGCTCACCTAAGAATTTCTCAAGTTAATTCACTTTTTTTATCATTTGAAGTGGAGTGTTATCCCTGCTGTTTATTTGCATAGAGTCCAAATTATTTGACTATTTTAGTAACAAATCCTTTGGTGGCTTTTGCTTTTATTGTCATTTTTCAAAAGATAAAGTTTTAGATTGTTGAATTCTATTTTCATTTAACTAAAATAAGACAGATCTTTTTATAAAGGCATTGAAAGGGGTAAAATTTACATGCATCGTTCCTATGGTGTGTCAAACATTAAGCAAGGTAATTTCAAATATTAGCATTTATTTAGTATTGGTATGCATATATTAATTCACATGAACCATATATATTTATATATATTCTATATATAATGAGCTTATATTCATATACACAGGGCTTTTCTGTCTTATTGTTATTATTGCCGTTGTTAACGGATATCATTTATTGAGTACCTATTACATTCCAAGAACTCTTCATGGCACTATGCACATATACCATGTAATGAAGCCATTTCTGCTCCATTTTCCCTTTGAGGACTTAGACATAAGAAATAATGAGTGCATGATAATATATTTTGTAAATGGTAGAGGTGATAACCAAATACATGGCTGTGCAACCACAAAGTCGACATTCTTTTCACAATATAGTTCAGCCTTTCGTGCTGAGGCAAGCCTACTGTTTTAAAAGTTAACAAAATGTGTTGTTAAGATTCCATACAACCGTTTTTCTTAATATACTGTTATTCCATTGTGCCATCATTCTCTTAAAATTATTCAAACTTCTACAGAACATCTACACTGATGTTCACATGCTTTTCCTCATAAAACGTAAATCAGTTCAAAAAGACTAATTAAGCACCTACTATGTGGCACCACTAACCTTGATAACTTTGTTCACTGTTGTGTTAAGATACAAATCTTGACAACGTACAATCCTTTCTTTCCTGAAGATGCCTTTTTGGGTAAAATTATATTTCTAATCTCCTTTAGTCACTGATAATATAAAAAAATAGCACTATGCGAAAAACATTAGGGCTTTGGATTTGAAAGTTCCTTTTAATAAAACAAACCTAGTTAGCCACAAATTGTTGAAACAAAATCTGTAACATGAAGGGCATTTAAGGCAGATTTAAACAGCATTTCTACCTAGAAACAGAAAATTAGTCTGCATAATGTCATTTATCTACTGAGCTAGATTATATTATAATTTTCAGCTATAAACCCAGATTCTTCATGTGTGTGGCAAAGATATCTCTGGCCCACCCTTAGTAGGAAGTGTGTTTTGACTTGTTTTGTCAGTAGTGACATAGTGACAATGGAGTTGCACTGGACAAAATATGTTTTCGGCAAGTTTCCTTGGTAATGAAAATGTGTATAATAATAATAATAATAATCAGCATCAGCATCATAATAATGATAGCACTTGATACTACACTATGTGCCAAGTACTGTGATTAGCACTTTACATGCATTATCTTACTTATTGCTCAAAATATCTCATGTGGTGTGTACTGTTAATAATCCAGTTTAACAGATAAGGACACTGAGACATGGAGAGGCCAAATAACTTGCCTAGGATCACGCAGATAGAGAAGAAGCAGAGCCAATGAGTCCAACTCTCAGACCTACACGAAGTGGGGATGACAGCAGGTGCTATGATGTCTGTTCAAGAGAATACTGCATATGTGCTATTCTGTCTGCATCAACTAGAGCTGGGACTCAGATGCTTTGTGGGCCCAAATCTGAGGACAGCTAACAGGAGTTAAAATTTCAGTTGCTTCTATTCATATTGCCTGCTAATTAAAATGTTCCCTTCTGAGAAGACAGTGGCTGGCTGGCATGACCCTAGAACATAATACATGCTCAAAAAAGTATATTATGAATGTTAACAATGGTTTCTCAAGTACTGAATGAACCAGTGATTTCCACTCCCCACCGCCCCCTTAAAAAAAAATAGGTTGTCCTACTGTCTAAAATATTTTCACCGTGAGCACATATTACTTAGGTGAGCAGGTGAAAAAATTGGAACTTTCTTTTTGTTTTGCTTTAATCTTACGTTGTTAGTCTCAGTTAAAAATGTGACCCCTCTGGGAAACTTTTCCTGTTGCCTATGCTCAGATCTAATCTAGGGTAGTACTCCTTACTCTGTCCTTCACAGAACCTTATCAAAGCCACATACTATTGTTCATTGTTTGTCTTCTCTACTTTATCCCTGGAAGATTGACCCTATAACGTATCTACCTCTTGCACCTCTGGGTATCCTGAACTCATTAAAAAACCAAAAACACAAAACCCAGAAAACACACACACACACACACACACACATACACATACACATACACGAACAAGCTAAAAGATGAAAAAGAATGATCTTGGCGTTGATTGTGCACACAGTTTGGTCCTTGCAGGTGGCTTATTTTCCCCCTTATGTTATGTGCAGGTCCCCATGAGAAAAGAGCTTCCCACAACAGGGAGAGTCCTGAACTGACTGGTCTGTTCCCCAAAGAAATTTATAAATGCATAAGAAATATATATATATTTATACACATACACATGCACACATTCATACATACATCCATATTATGAAATAATATGAATGCATTTGGAAGTCATGGAGAATGCAATAGGCAATGTCTCAAAAACAAAGCATATTATTTTTGTTTATATTACTTCACATTTTATATTTAGTAATTTTATTCCCTTTCTATCCTAATACATTATGTACTCTAATACATATTTCATGTAAGTGAAACTTTATTCACCATTTTACCCCTAGTTCCTAGAGGAAAGCATGGCACTAAACACACAATAAATATATGTTGAAAAGAAGGGAAGGAAAGGGAAAACAGACACAGAAGCTCTCACAATATTTCTCATATTTCTCTGGAAATAATAAAGGGGGTGGGTGTCTCCAGTACTTTTCCAGGAAAACACGAGTCATCAGTGAAGTTGCAAGCTCTCCTCCTGTTCCTCAGACCAGCTACCAAATTCTTTTTTGCCCAAAATGTCTCTTCTAGCCTGTTGATACCCCATTTCTGGCACTGCTGAGACTTTGGAGCAGGGTCTTAGGCAGAAGCAGCGCAAGCCCCTGCCAACTAGGGAGGCTGCTGCTATAGGTTCCAGCATTTCCTATAGGTCAGCTGAGGCCCCAGAGGGGCAGTGGAAAAAGACATGCGAGTCTTCGCAATGTCAGGTGCATTCACTTACACATGTCTTCTCCCCTCAAAAAGGATCCTGGTAACAAATCACTGAATGATGATGAGAGCAATGGAATAGAAGGCCCCCATGATATCTGCCATTCCAGGCCTGGGAGATATAGACTCCTGCTGAGGGGAAGAAGGAAGAATCGACAATGGTTTCTTACATTTTGCAGCTTCAAAATTGTAGCAGGGTCCTATTAAATGAAATTGCTATCAACAAGCATATACACATACTGATATAATACAATAGAAATCTTTAGTTTTACTCGACAGGAGAGTATGTGGTGATTCATACTTCTCCGAGTATGGAGAAGACAGTATCTTAGTAGTAATAAATTATTCCAGATTGTGAATTTTTTCAGACAATGGTTGGACTTGTCCTTTTTCATCTTTGTATCACCCAGACCCAACATACGACATAGCATATAGTATATCAACATATGGTGGCTAAAATATTAAAGAACATTTTTTGGCAATGGTGAGATATGGCTTGAAGGGTTCAAACAAACACAGAATTCTTTTCTGAGCTCAATCTTCCAGTTTTATGAGCGAGCAATCATCACTTATTATTGTTTTGGTCAGTGTTAATATAATAAGCCCTCACCAACTGCGGTGTGGAAATCTTACCATTTTATGCTCAGACCCTAAAATTTTAAAGCCATGATTTTGAAAGTGTGGTTTTCAAGCTTTAGTGCGCATAACTAACCTGGGTAGCTTCCTAAATTGCAGATCCCCAGACTCCATCCTCAGAGCTTCTAATTCAGTAATTCCGGAATGAGACCCAAGGATCTTCATTTTGACAGGCACCCTAGGTAATTCTGGTACAGGTGGTCCTTGGGCTACTTACTATGGCTTGGGTTACAAAGGCAATGTGAAAAGAAGCCTTTATGCTTCACCTTTTCAATATGGAGAAAAGACTGGCCTATTCAATGCAACTTAACCATCAAAACTACCTGCGAAAAGACCAGGCAGTTTGCTAAGACTTTTGAAAATGAACCAAGGGAGGACATAAGGGCAAGAAACATTAAATTTCAAGCCAGAAAGGATTCTTTTCTAAAACTTGACAAAGACTGACCATGTGCTTAAAGTAAAAGTAGAAGATGAAAGGCAGCAATGGTTCATTAACAATTTTAGAGAGGCAATGTTGATTCAAGAGGTTTATTTGATAAAATATGTTTTAATGGCTATTATAAAAGTGGACGCCTTCTAAATCTTTTATTTACCATTAAACTACACACGTGTGTGTATATATATATTTATATAAAATAATTTTAGAAATGTCCTCCTCAAGTCCCTGCTTTCCAGGATCGTGGTCAGCCAACATTATTGCACTAACTGTAGCCCACCCCAACCCCCCGCCCCGAGGAGCTGCCGCTGCTTCTCCCCCAGCCTCTCGGCCTCTGCAGCCTGTAACTGTTTCAGTGATTGTTGTCTCAGCACTGAGTTCTCTGAAAACTCAGTCTGATATTTTGCAAGAACTTTAGTAATAAATGAGAAAAATTATTTTACTATTCTTATGAATGCTGTAAATTGCATAACCTGTCATGATTTTCTCTTTGACTTAGCTGCATGAAAGTTCAAAGGCAAATATATAGCACTTCACCAAATGTAGTTTGTGTACCGACCTGACTCCATTTTTATATCCTTGCACTTGTTTATTGTTTTAATTTGTGTACCTTTCTTATCTACTTCTAATTTATTTATTCCACCATATTATCTATTTCTTTTTCTTTTTCAGCCATTTTAATTCCCTGTTTGGATCTAGGTGGCAGAAATAAATGAGAAAAACAAAACAACACAAAAAAGTGTGTGTGTGTGTGTATTTTATATATCTATCAAACTCACCTAAAGTATAAAATAAGAGTAAGCCTCCTGTAATAATGAAAATATTTTGTAGTCTTTGGGTTAATAGATTCATTTGATTATTTGCAGGATTGTAATTTAGGGAGGCATAAAATTAAAATACCACTATGAGAATATCCATATGAAATTGAACACAGGTATTTTCAGCACCAGATCATTAATTCTGATATCCTTCAGTTTGGAAAGCCAACTATAGCTGTGTCAAAATCTGCGTGTGCACTCTTTAGACTGTATAAAAAGAAAAACTCCTAAGCTTAATCAGCCTAACAAAGTGTATAATTCTAAAAATATTTTTTCTTTTAAAAATTGTATATGTATACATGTGATAATATATGTGCATATATTATTTACTTATATGTGTTTTACATACATATGTATGTATATATCTTAGAATCTTAAACCAAACACTTCAGTTCTTTGCCTCCATTATCATTTTCTCTTAATTAAATAATTTTCATTAAGCAACAAACAGTAGTAAGTCATCTCAACAATGAAACCTTATATTTCAGACTGGTTTTAGTCTATTTTCTGCATTTCCTCTGATAATGATCCAGGTAGTCTCAGACTGACTCTAGTAACAACTCAGGTAAGTTAGAGGAACTCTAATTGGACACTAGACATCCTAAAAATGATACTTTTCTTAATTTGTCCTTATATAACAACTTTGGGCTGAAATTATTATGTTTGGGACCCAAATAAGATTTTTGTTCTTGTATTAATTTCTGGATTTCATATCCTTTCAGATACCAAAGGAATATAGTACCACACTGGAATAACACCAAGTTACGCTCATTTTTCGCTCCCCCCACCCCAGCACAGACAACCAATAGCTGATTCATACTTGCATTACATCACTATTGGATTACAGAAGCACTCTTTAGTCTGACCTCCACATGTCTCCTGCAACTCATTTGTAGATAGTCCAGAAGCAAGCAGCTGGATTTCATTTTTCTTCCAGCGGTCACCATTTTATAATGTTTCTCCAATTCACTGTGAGTTTCACTATTGACAAGTCAATCCAAAACTCCAAAAGGCATTTAAGTGTAGTGAGTTAAATAAGAAAGAAAATATTACCATTAACTTGCTATAGATTCATGTCACTCAATTACACTTTACCATTCACTCCCCATACATCAAAAGGTGTAATGATACAGTTCTCCCACAGAAGACTAATGAAATACTTAGCAAAAGTAAGTGCTTACAAAACACGTTTTAAAAGAAAAGTGTTGTATTTTTTTTTTCAAATCTTGCATAGAACTCTAGTTCAATTTTTGAGCCTTTCCAAGTCCTCATAATTCTGTGGTATTCATAATAAAGCAGGCAGATGGTTTAGTCTCTGAACATATGCTTTAAATGCCCCCTTTGCTATTTCAAAATAATGGACCAAATTGTGCCCTCAAATAGTCATAAGAAACTTTAAGAACGCTGCCTCTTGAAATTTGAGGGCAGAATGTTATCCAGTGGGAATTAAACCTTTAAAAAATATATTTTCTAAATTTTCTTCTGAGCTCTGCTCAACATATTAAGAAAAACTATTTTTTAATAAAATAGGATATAGAAAGGAAAAATCCTAACCAGCACAATATTGCCAGGTTCAAGGAGTAGATTAGAAGGTGAAATATAAGTTTTATATATTTATATTTTAAAATTCTGACTCTCTAAAACCTTACGAGAGTCATCTGATTTAATTTTTGAGTGATTGCCAGACTTTCCATTTTTATTATTATTCCTATTATTATTCCTATCATGTAGATGTTTTATTGTTAAAGCACTTTGCAATTATTAATTAGTTAATTTAGTTTAAATTATATTTATGCCTTTGTTTTACATCCATGTTATTCATAGTTATTACAATCCTAAAATGCTATTTCACCAGCCAATTATTCTCATTTCGAAAACAGTTTGTTGTCGATGAAAGCACATTTTTCAGGTTTTCACAGAATATGAAATTCATCCTCAGTGGATGTTAGTATTTTGATAATGTTGTTCATGTAACTTATCTATATTTAGGAGAATATCTCTGTTTCTTAATGTCTACATTTTATACATAGAATGAGAGCCTTCATTTCTACACTTATTTTTTATGTATTTAAATTTGGTTATAAAAAAGTCTCTAAACTAGTCTCACTTATCTTAAAATGTCCACAAAACTCAGTAGTCTGACCAACACTTCAGACAAAAAGACCACACAATTGACAACAAGGACACTTTGCTTTTTACAGAAGCCTGAAGTTTAAGTAACTATTCAAGAATTGTTATGTCCCTTTAGAAATTCTGAACAAGGACTAGCTTGGTGCTAATGTAAAACAGAGTTTACTCCAAAAAATAAACGCAATAGTTGTACCCAAATGTGTTTGTGATACTGTTAAGATAGGTTATAATTAACAATATTGAGAATAACTGAAGAGCCTTAAATCAAGCGATAATTTTATACATATATCCACAAATATCTGAGCAAAGTTTATAACTACTGTTGGGGCAAAACATTAACATACTCTTCTGCTGATAAAAATCACAAAGTAACTGAGAAATCCTCCCTCCTTCTCATTTCTCTAACTTTCACAATAAATGCAGCACCGAAACTAAACTCTTAGTCAATGTAGAAATACGCCGAGCAGTATTCCAATAAACAACAAATTGATTTTAAAAAACCCCACCAGATTAATAATATCCCCAATCTTTCCCTTGCTTCCCCTTGTTCTTTCACTTTCCATGCACACACAATCACACTTACCTGCACAAGCCTGAAACATCAGTCTATGTAATTTTTTTGAAATGTACTCTGTACCGATGCATTTTTCTGTGTTTCTTTCTAACCCTCGGGAATGCTAAGAATTTAGGAAGACAGCCACAGCTTAAGAGAGCAATTATTTGCCAGTAAATACTCAATTTGCTTGTCCTGTGATTTTTCTTCTAACTTGCACATTCAATAATCCGTCCCTGACTGCGTCACCAGCACAAAAAGTCTTTTCTCCAAAGGAGAACACTTTCGCCAATCAACCTTCAGCCATGCCAGGGCACAGCTCGTCGGGGTGATTTGCTAGCTTTAATTAATAATTCCTCACGCTGGCCATTTTAACAAATAACACAGTGAGACTGGGACGCTAGATGGCTATGATTCAGGCCGATAAAACTACAGTGGAAAAGAGGTGGGGAGGGGTGTGTGGGGGGAATTCAGACGCCGTTTATAAACACCTCTAATCATACTCTTTCAGTTTACAATATAGAGGACATCTCAGCTGAATTACCATGTTATGTCCACCAATTTGTATTCAGATGGGAGCCATATGTTCCTTCACTTTATCTGCTAAGGCCTCCTCGGTGCCAACACAGTCATCGGGCAGACAACATTTACAAAAGAGGTCCCTAGCCTCCAGATTGCAAAAGTTTACTGCAGGGTGAAGTTGAGAAATCAGACATATACGGCACTTCTCAGTGAGCCTGTGTAACAGTCTAGAAACACAGAGGTAAGAATTATGAGTGTCAGATTTACTCTTACCCTGCCGTCTGATACTGGGCATTTCATTTCGTCTTTAAAAAAAAATCTTATACCTCACCCTCAAAACAGTTAACAATAATGCTGATTTGTTTATTCCACAAACATTTATTGAATCCCAACTATACGCCAAACACCATATTAAATGCTGAGAACTTTTTGAAAGTAAGACTTTTCCAGCTAATTGCCACAATCCATGTATTTATTATGTAACAAACAGATAATGTGCTTGAACAAAGCCACCAAACAGGTAGCTTGTGAGTAAAAATAAGGATTCATAACACTGTCTGTATGGTTCAGCCAAGCAATCAGTACTTGACAGTCCACCTGAGTCCACATGCAAAAGTGATGTTCAAAATAAAAACAAAGAATAAAAATAGATTAAAAATAAGTTTTTTCAAAGATTAGAAAATTTCCCTTAAAGCGACTTGGGTACTTAGAGGTATATCAGTCTGTTCATAGGCAGTTTTAAAAGGTTCACAAGCACTTGAAGAACATGCAAAGATATAGGAAATTTTACTTATGACCTTCTCCAGTGTGTTTATGTCTATGACTGCAAGTTCATTAATTTATTGGAGATTTACTTATTGAGCACTTACTCTATCCTAGGAACTGAATAATACTGAGTATCCAGAGATAAATAAAGCATAACCCTTGTCTTCAAGAAGCTCACAGTTTAGCCACCAGACTCTGAAAGGGAAAATCTAACCAGAATACTGTAATACAATACAGCAAGAGCAATGCCACAAATATAAAAGTACGAGGCAGGGCTTGTAGAAGTGATTCATGGACTGTTTCTAAATGTAGAATAGAAATTTCACTGGTAGGAAGGACATTATAGGGAGAGACAAACCTTTGAACCCTTTCTAAAACTTCTGCTAGAATTAGACTGTCAGTTAGAAACGATGGTATTTAAAGCATTATAATTTCAGACACACAGTAATAATAAATATTTCAGGATTTGAAAATGAATTTCTTATGGGAAAAAGTCTCCCCCAAAGTTTAATATATTGACATCATCAGAAAAATAAGCAGCTTCTCCAGAACTGGTACAAACAGTGACAATATATATGCCATTCTTACTTTCAGTCTATTTCGGTTGTCTTAGGCAAATAGGAAGCATTCATAACACTCACTGACTTTTTGCTTTTTCCAGCCCATGTATCTTATTTTACTATGGACATACTTGTACAGCTTCTATTTTCATTGTACCATAAGATAAATCATAACTGCATGACCATTAAAGGAAGGGAAAAACCTATATCCATTTAGCGGTCACAAGTATAACTAGCCAGACAGTACAGGCTGCACAGTACTAAGGGCGAAAATATTGAGGAAAAGAAATGATAACCCAATTCCCCAAAAAAGGCTGTTTTAGAGTTAGTAAACGCTCCTGCAAATTGCATAGAGTTCTTAATGACACTGAACATTCTGTTTTATATTAAACTCAACAGTGAGGCAGCCACCAGAATACAACATTTACCATAAATCAGTTAACAACTAGCCAATTTGAAGCACTGATACAATTTATTAATTTATTCAAAACATATGTATTGAGTTCCTGATATGTACCAACTGCTTATCAGTTTCTGTTTGATTTTTATTTCTGTGATGCTCCTATATAATAAGTTTACAGTTTATTGAGTGCTTACCATATGCTAGGAACCGATCTAAGAACTTTACATATATTATCTCATTTAATCCTCACAATGATATTATGAGGTAGATACTATTACCATTTTAATTTAACAGAAACTCACAATCACAAATGGTGAATACGAATATGTACTGTGTGGATTCATTCTAAATAATGAGACCAGAGTCACTAATACTCACCAAAATCAATTCCATTACTTTATAGGTACCTAGTCACACATAATGTTTATGTTATTATTTTTAATTTAGCAAAATTAAGGTTTTGAGGTTGATTGGAGAATTAAGTGAAAATCCTATATCGAATGAGAGGCATGTCTCACAAAATAAGACTGGAAAATAGCGTTTATGTTATCAACAGGCTAGTTGGCTGTCCTGGGAGACAAACTGGCAATTAGCTTGAGCTGGGCGTGTTTTAGATGATAAAAACCGGCACCACAGAACTACATGTTATGGTAGCCCCGTTCTCCCTTATGAAAACTGCATAGACTCTTAGAAGGTATCAGAATCCTCTACATCTTTAGAAGCAGGAGACAGTGGTTTAAAAAGTGAGCAAGACTTTGAGTTAGAAAGGCTTAGGTTTGAATTCTAGCTTGGCCACTTACTAGCTGTATATCCTCTGCCAATTAATCAGGTTCTCTGAGGCTCAGTCCTCTTATCTCTAAAACGGTTTGTTGTGAAAATTAAAGGAGATAATATACCTTGGAGACACAGCATAGAAATTAGCCCAGAATAGGTGCACAATATATGGCATTTGAAGCATTCAGAGTTAAAGCTTATCATACACAACTAAAATTTACTGTCTCTGGACCAAATGACACATGTATTTTCTAAGTCTGTTTAGACAATAAATTTGAATAAGCCTTAGCTAAGGCAACTTGGACTTGGTAGTCTGGTAGAATTTCCTTTGACAATGTTAATGATATACCCCAAACAGCTGTGTTTAAGAAAACAGAGCTAACCCACAAAGTAGAGATAGATGACACTAGAATTTACCAGTTAATAATGGGAAAAAAATCTTATTTTCCAAGTGATTAATACAATGTTACATTTTATTTAGAGGAGTTGGAAAAGCTTATTTGGAACTCACTGGGGAAGCCCACTCAGTACAGTCCCAGGCTCTCCCTGGATAACCTGATGCTGCTAACTTTGCTAACTACCAACTAACCATCAGCATCTCCAAGAATAGGCACGCAGATGCCCTCTCCACATACTTTCTTCTTTCTTGACCTTGATTTAGTCCAGTTATCTCCAGTTCTTGATCTGAAGCATGGAGTAAATATTAGTGGAACACACATTTACTGAAAGCTGGTTGTAGGTGAAATGGGGTATTTCTTCATGGAGGGGCCGTTGGAGGGGTTTCATGAAGGCTCTTATCATTTACTTGAATACGTATGTAAGGTTTTTCCTTGGAGGATTCCTTTGGGATTAGGGACTGACTAGACCCTCCATTTTTGGTTCTTATTCTATGGCCTCTGGCTGAGATCAGCAGATGGGGAAATACAGATCAATTAATGAGCACAGGGACTGTCTGAGCCACAGCAGCCTGAATGGGAGCTCCTGGGCAGCTGGAGCTTTCTAGAATCTGCTTATTTCTCAGCTGGAAATCCTAATTGGCAGAAAGTAGAGTATAGAAGACTACTTCATGTACTCTTTCCCTGAATGCCTGGATTGGTGACAATGACTTAGTAAAATTTTGGCCAGGTTGGGTCTCTCCTTCCTTATTAACTGCCTGATTCTCCAGACTTATACAGGGAAATTTAATCTTCTAGTTAAAAATGATGACTAGCAGGAAGTATTACAGAAATATTTCAAAGCAAATGCTATTTTTAAAAACATTTTCCCAAATAAATTCTATATACTTTAGTTTCCAAACGTGCATTTTTATATACGTATATAAATACTTTAACAAAGGGATAACTAGATAGTGAAGGAGGGGAAAGGTGATTTAATTTCAGCTTCAAATTTAGAATTCTGCCTAACAAGAATTTTAGAAATATTCAGAAATTTTTAAGTGGTGATTAATATATTTGGCTATACTAGGTTGAGATTAAAAACCTTATATTTCTCAACAGGTCTTTGTCCTTAGAGGCATTGCTTTCTCAGTGAAGGTCTCCAACCTTTACAAATGTGAAAAGGAGAAAAACATTTCTTGTCAGAAAATTAGTTATGGCTAGTTCACAGAGTGAAGTAGTCCAAGATCTTATCAGCTTTCCTGTGACCTCGCTATGTGACTGCTACAAGTCATTTCATATTCCTTTCTGTCTCAGTTTTCTGTCTCCTTGTCTACAATACCTAAATGATATTATCAAGATAATGTGGGGAAAATATTTAATCATTTCACAGAGCTTATGCTAAAGTCCTAAATCTCAGAGTATCCAAATGATACAACCAGAATCAAATGGGTAGAATGACACTAACGCACTGGATAATCTTAAATAATAAAGTTAGCACCTCACTTTCTCACTTTTTTTAGCTATAAAATGGGCATAGTCATGTTTACATTTTTTTTTTAATCAGGTAGTGTACTGGAATGGAGAGACTATTGCATAATCCATTAAAACTTTTCAACAAAATTCCATATAATATAAAAAAAATGACCAATATAATCAAGCCACCAGTTGATTTTCAAATATATTAGATGAATTGATTTTAAAATATCAAGGCATAAGATGAAGTCAATGTTTCTAAGCATATTTAGATATTTATGAAGGAAGACTATTTCTAAAATGGGGAGCAATACTGTCTTATATATTTGTGTGGCTGGCTGCATTTTATGGTGGATCCAAGACCCCAGTAATGAGAAAGGTGAATCGAGGAAAGTGATTTTTAGCAGACTGTTGAATGATATATAAAATAAAATGTATTCACTAATGGGTTGGCAGAAATGTTATACATGTGCTTTTAGAACCAGAACTGTTTAGCCTTTCATACTTGGCAGAGCTGTGTTCCTAAAGTGTCCCCTCACAACCTCTTCCCATCTCTCATTGTTTTGGTCCTATAGTGTCAGGTGGGAGTAATGACAAAAGGGAAGGGCAAAACAAACAGAGGCAGTCACTGTGGCAGGAGCCACTCCAAAGATCAAAGAGCCGATTTGGTGATGGCTGCCAAAATTGAAACCACAGTGGGTGTCTCATCACCATGATGCCCTGAGAATCACATGGACCATTCCTGGTAGGTCGGCACTTGGGGATTCAGGCCCCTCATCCTGCTTGGGAGGACTACCTGCTAAGAACTGAATGTGCACATTTCCTTACCCACTCACAGCATCTGATTTCAACACAATTCTGCACTACCATTATGTCTGTTGAATGATCTCACTGTGATAGACACTATACAAATCACACAAAAGCATAATTTGGTCCGATCAGATATCATACCTTACAAGAGTCTACACAGAACTCTGATTATCCAATTCTAGTGGGCAAAATCTTGAGCATCTAGTAGACAAGATAGTTCAATTTCTAATATTTTAATCAGATACATCACTCTAATTTACATACCTGTCATGTTAACACACTATTACCTCTATTACTCAGCCTTCTCATATTCACTTATAAGTCTATCTTGATTTAACATGGTCAAGAGCCCAGAAAAGAGAAAAAAGAACCCTTAAGGAACTAAAAAGATGCTATAAAGCACACATGATTGCCCAAACTTATCTTTATTCATCAGTGAGACTTTATCTTGGAACTGGTATATTCTTCCTTAAAACACAGTAGCATCAGTTAATTGGGCTCACCATTCATGTTAGATGGAAAGACAGTTGCAGAAGAAAGCACAATGGTAACTGTAAGAAATTACCACTCTGTATCTCAGAATGAAAAGGAAACAGAGGAGGCGGGGGAAGGATAAAGTATCCAAGGCTGAGAATTATGTAGAGCTTATGAACATGTCTATAACTGAGTCCCATAGAAATCAATGTGGTAGAGCCTTACACAAAAAAAGATATTCATAATTGTTGTGAGTTGAATTGTGTCCCCTCAAAATTCATATGTTGAAGCTCTAATCCCCCAGTACCTCAGAATGTGACCTTATTTGGAAATAGGGTCATTGCAGATATAATTAGTTAAGATGAGGTTATACTGGAGTAGAATGGACCCCGATCCAATATGACTGGTGGTCTTATAAAAACGGGGAATTTGGACACAGACATGCACACAGGGAGAACGATACCTGAAGATAACGGCAAAGATCAGAGAGATACTTCCACAAGCCAAAGAACCCCAAAGATTGCTAGCAAACAATCAGAAGTCAGGCAAGAGACATGGAACTGATTTTTCTCACAACCATCAGAAGAAACCAACCCTGCTTATACTTTGATCTAAGTCTTCCAGCTGCCAGAACCCTGACACAATATATTTATATTGTTTAAGGCATCCAGTTTGTGGCATTTTGCTACAGCAGCCTAGGAAACTCATACAACAATGATGATCAGAGGATCATTATATAAAGATTAAATTATGTTCATAATACCTTGCTTAAGAAGGTTGAAAAATATAAGATTCACTGCAGGAAAGGTGTCATTGATATGCTTTAAGTAAATAAACCATTCGATATTTGAGTGGCATCTAGATGATTAACATACATGAAACAAACAGCTTTCAATTTTTGCCTATGCAATGAGATGGTGCCTCTTTACCAAAAAGATAAAGTGATACGCACTCTATAGAAGACACCGAAGAGGCCTCAACCTCTAAGAAAAGCATTTTGACTAACAAGGCAAATAAATATGAACTTATTTTTACTTATTTGTTTAAGATACATACATAGACTAATGAGGTTAGAATGGTTACCAAGAGAAATTATTGGTAGAGAAGAGGCTGCCTACTTAGAAGTATTAAGAAATGAGATTTGAGTTTAGGTCAAAACTGAGAGACGTTCATCCAGATGAGAAGTTACAGACAATTCTAAGCATCAGGAATACAGGAGGAAAGTAAGAAGACTAAGGCAAAGCAAGAGTATGAAGGAAGGGGTAAAACAGCAGTGGAGAAAAAAGTGAGAGAAAGTAGCTGGTATTGAGAGTAAAAAAAAATCTGTACTAGGCACAGACAATGACAAAAAGTCTTGTAGATGGCAAGGAGGACAAGAGAGGGTAGTATTCCTGTGTTCTAAACAAGAAGAGAGTAAAAAACATCTAGTGTAAGAACTACGCTCTCTTTAAAACTAGTGCTCTGAGTGCTTTTGTGTGAAAAAGAAAACATGTACCTTGATTTTTCTTTAAAAAGATTCAATAGTGAAATGGAAAATCTTTTTTTCTTTAAGTATAAGCTAAGCAGTTATGGCAGGTAGGTCAAGGAAGAAATACTTCATGGAACAGGAAGCCATAACTTTATACAATATGTTCTCTGGAGAAGTTACAAAAAAAAGAAGAGAAAAGAAAAAGAAAGAAAAGAAGAGAAAAAGAAAAGAAAAGAAGAAAGAAGGAAAGAAAGAAAAAGGACAAAATAGTCCCATAAGGTTTGTTTGTTTTATTAAGTAGCTTTAAAATACGACCTCTCCTAATTGTTCTTAGCATTTTATTCAGACAGTTATCAACTTAATCTGGGGAAAGAAGAATCAACTTGGCTTTTTGACAGCCAAGTCAATCCAACTGGAAAATTCAAATCCTACAAGAACAGGGCATAGGGAAAATTCTTCATAGCAACATTTTCAACTGCCAACAGAAATCCATAATAACAGAATCATCTTTTTTCTTTGTTTCTCAAACTCATTTTCTCTAAAAAATATTAATGATGGTATGATGATATTCTTGGATTAAATGAAAGCCATTTACTCTTCATGGTAATAGAAAGTTCTTGTTCAAGATGGTCAAAACTATAATCTTTTTCTATTCTCATAGAAGTTAGAGATGGCCTTGTCCATGTCTCTATTATATCACTCAATTATATCTCTAAATAGAAGAATTACATTTTAATTTCATCAATTTTCTATGTTCAGCAATTCACAAATCAACTAAATTATTTGTTTTATTTTTTCATTGGGGAAATTTTTAGGTTAGATGATAATGTTATGTAGGAAGCCAAAATGTTGAAAAGGAAGGTGAAGGATATTTTTATATAAGTATTACCATTTCCTTCTACTGATTTCTAAATGACTTCTGCTATAGAAATGACTTCAGCAGACCACCACTAATTCTGGTGGATGGGAAACAATGCTCTCAAAATTGAGGTAGTAGTAAAATAAATAAATTTACATCAATGGAAAAGGAAATGAGAAGGGAAGGAAGAAAGGGATCCTGATACAGAGTTAAAAATATATTTTTGGCCCTTAAAATAATGCTTCCTTAATCTTTCTCCTCTAAAGAGGAGTAATGGAATAGAAAAAGAAAAAGGAAGGAAGGAAGGAGGGAGAGAAGGAGAGATAAAAGGGAGGAAAGAAAGAAGGAAAAGCAAGAAAATAATCAAATGATTAAGCATAAAAGCAAGAAATCAAGAAGGTGAGAAAGTAGGAAAGAAGGAAAGAAAAAGAGAAAGCCATTACAGAGGTACTGTCTCTTCCCCTTCCCACTGGCTGGCCCTCTAATCTTTACCTACTACCTACTTCAGTTCAAGTGTTTGGGACACAACTGGGGTAGTTGAAAAGGGAATGGGGAAGGAAAATTTCTCCCTTCAATTGATACTTACTTAGGTACTAATGCTTGTACTTCAGCAGGTCCAAGTGTTTTTCAAGCTCATGTACCACTTTGAGAATAAATAAAACTTATGACCCTCTCCAAGGAAGAAAGAAAGGGCACATTCACCAACACATATAAAGTATACATATACATATGCAGACACATACATATGAAGCATTTTCAGAAGGCTTATATAAACTCTGAACTGATCCCTGCACTCTCTCTCTAACCATCCACTAAGCTCAGTGTAAAGAACCACTGGTCCTAGAATCTGAACCAAGACAAAATAAATAGGGGAGGGGAGGGACTTGGAGAAATGAAAATGGGACATAAAACAACAGACCAACAAACACATGCATTAAAAAGTGTACCTTGTCTCTATGTCAATCCTTAAGCTTCTGATTCTTTTCATCATTTTTGGAACTTAGAACAAGAAAGACTATGATTTGACTAATGAAATATTTAATTAACAAAAATAAAGTATGCAGCAAGATATATAATATTTTAGTGATTCTGCAGGTCTTTAATCAGTAATTTTACATTCCTACTTGCTAACTGCCTCTGATAGTACACTGACATCCAGTACCGTGCTGATTTTGAATATCAGCTCTAACATTTACAATAGCGTTGAAAACCAAGGCTACTTAATATTGTGAATAGCAACTAATCAGACACGTAAGAAATTATATGGAGACTTGGCAACAGATCTGAAAAAAAAAACAAATAAAAAAAAATAAACCAATTTCAACATTTTAACCAGACTGCATATATTTGAGAATATAGACCATGTCTTAACTA